>NC_064929.1:43143223-45862879 GCF_023897955.1 Schistocerca gregaria
ACACACGCGAGACAGATAGTAGCAACTAAATTATTAGTTCTTTATCCAACTTTCTGCTTCATTTAGCAGCATCTCAGTTAAGATTCACCATTTCTTCTGCTGTTTTGTGTAATAAACACTTCCAATTCAGCTGGTGCAGTAAGAGCATACCCTTCTGCAAACACGAGTTTTTGTGCTGTAGCACTCACTTATTGCCTTCCTTATTCTACCCGTTGTTTTATTACTTCTACTATATCATTCACTCTTTCAACCTCATCAGCTGTCCCACTGTTTCCACATGTCATCCTAACACAGTGATCCAACCTCTACTTCTGGTATGTGGTATATTCCCCAAAGCCTAAGTCACCTCATCCCCCAAATCCTCCCATGTTTCCTCCTACACACCCTGGAAACTCCTTCAAACATTCTGTGATCACATACCATCAGTTTAAAATTACCGAGGGCTTCTTCTAACCATGTTACCTCATTCTATGTCTACCATTCATTAAATAACACCTGTATCCCCCATTGATAAGCACATTTGTTGATGTGCTTGGTGAACAGTTCTCACTGTCAACGTGGTCGTTCTGCAATGCTGCCACTGCAATGACAAGCCATAGTCCTCTTAAGACTGGGTTTATCTTCTCTCCTGGCATAGCTCATCTGAGGACAGTGCATGTGTCTCTAATGCAAAAATCCACTGCTCCTGCACAGCAGGTAATCTTCCTTGTACCAAACATACAAAGAAAACTCCCTTACATCCTTGGTCTTCCCGTGTAGACCTACTATAGCTGTTTCACTTAAAACTTCTTGTTTGCTACTCATCACTTGTTTCCCACTTTCTTTCTGGCTCAGCCCTCCAATTCTTTGGTTAATCTAAGGACTTGTCACATGTTTCATATTTCCACATGCAGAATTCTCGTAGACAACTGCATTTTGAAAGTCACTGGTGACAGTTTCACAATCTGATATTGGCCATGACACTGCATAAAAAGTAGTGTCTTACTATTTGTAGTATGTGAATTCGATAGATTTCACATTGGCCATTTTTGTCTTGGTGTGATCTTTCCCTGTGAGTCACTGCTCCCTCTTGTTTATACAGTGCCAGTCTATTTACCTTAACCAACCTTTTCAATTCTTCTCTTGCCACCCTCACAAATGCGTTAACATGCATTCAATTATTGAAATAGGAAAACAAAAAGAGAAAGACAATAGGTTTTGACCATATTCCACCTCATATGGCTAAAATTCTGTAGTTTTTGCTGTTTTGATTTGTACACAGACAAAGATAACTTGAACAGACATCACAATTGGTATGTGTGTGCTATATGGTATTATAGCATGCTCTCTATTGCTTCATGCACACTTAACATGGTCCTACTAGCCTGACGATGTAGATGACTTGTCCTCAATTTCTTCCCACATTACAGCTTAAATTCCTTCTATAAATCCAAGATACGGATGACCTCCTTGATTTGTTATTTCTGGTACAATTAAGTTCCCTATTGTTAATTACTGCTTGTACCAATGTTGCTGCCTGTTCATTTGGCACTGCGACCATTTAGACAGGTTATGAAAAATGATTCATAATAACAAAACATCAATCCCAAAAAATTCAACCTCCTAAATCGCTTGTCACTTTTCAATGAGTTTGGGCTTGGCTACCATCGGACCTCTGCCATTGTAGCACCTTTGCACTTCCGTGCTGCATGTCTATCCTCCCTTTGGAACATGTCATGGACACGTTTTGTGAATGACGTTGAGGTGCTAGAGCTTCAGCACACAGACTACAGTTTCTTCTTTCGTAATCTATCGTTCTCCATTTTGGCGTTTGAGGTTTGGCTTTGTTTCCTCTTCATCCCTGTGCAGTTCTGAAGGCCAGCCCAAGTGTACCATGTGACGGGGTAACACGTAATGACCATCCCCAGGTCTGCAGGTATGGTTTCCACATACATGGTACAGGCCAGGTCCAGGGAGGGGTGGTAGTTTGAGCTGTAACCCTCCCAAATTGCCATTTAGTCCCTCTGTCAGAAGTTTGGGAGGTTTGATCCATCGCCTAATTAGTGTGAGATCCCCTCTGAGAAAGGGTCCCACAGCAGGAAGGAACATGCTATGCCTTTGGAGATAATGGCGGTCTTGGGGATTCTGTCACAATGAGCCAATTCCAATCTGTGTCTACTAAACGTAGTCCCTCTGTCAGAAGTTTGGGAGGTTTGATCCATTGCCTAATTAGTGTGAGATCCCCTCTGAGAAAGGGTCCCACAGCAGGAAGGAACATGCTATGCCTTTGGAGATGATGGCGGTCTTGGGGATTCTGTCACAATGAGCCAATTCCAATCTGTGTCTACTAAACGTAATGGGAATGAGGTGAAACATTCAGACTCTTCCAGCTTTCACATTGGTTCCTCATACAACATACTGGACATTGTCATTTCTTTGCTACAGGTAATCCACATATTATTCAGAAAGGTGTTGACAAAATTGCAGGCCCTGTGAAATCCTGCTCTCATTTATGTAATTGCACTTTGCTTTTGGAGACCAAGTGTGGTCCTCAAGCCCAACAACTGCTTGCAGCTTCACTCCTCCAAAGCTATCATGTTAGTGGTAAGGCCCATCGAATCCTGAATTCATGTGGTGGTATTTACACCAGGCTGCTCAATGCTCAGAATGAAGGACAAATCGAAATATACCTTTCTGATGAGTGTGTCACTGCAGTCTATTGGTTAATGAAACAGGTTGATGCAACCTTAGTCCGTACATACTCGCACTTTTGGTAGAGTAGTGCCTCTGTCAAACATAGACCAAGTTATGAAGTCATCAAAGTCCAACCACACATTTGAAGCCAGACGAGCTGTTACCACTGCTACTGTAACAACAACACTTCTGTCGCAACACAGCAAAATGTACTTGTGGTAGGGATGCTCATGAGTGATTGCCTGCCTTGTCCTCCCTTCTGCATAAATTTCACTGACGACCATGCAGTCTCATCCTGAGATGAGAAAGTCATGCATCAGATCTGAGTGAAGGCTTGCAAGTTGTTGGCTAGTTGAAAGCCTTGCATTTTACCATCCGGCACTTGCAGCACTGTTCTTGCTACACCTTGCTGCACAAAGGACATATCCAAGCAGACGTGACCTCAAATTCATCACTACAGCTGTAAAATTGCCCAGTGTAACAATAGTGTCACCTTCTCCTCTACCTGTGCAAGCCGCCAAATCTTTGCCTCTGGCAGCGAAATCACGTGCTACATAATAAGCAGGATGGAAAGGACAGAGGAAATGCTTCTGTGGAGGCTTCCTACTTCCTTCAAGCTAACAAACTTCTCAGCTTTCATCTACTGAATGCAAAGCTTGCAAGACACCAAAGGCAAACAGTCTTCTTCTTCACTGACTCACTGGTCCTCCTCAGTAGTCTCACTGAATAATACCCTCACCCACCCAACCTCAATTTTGCCAGTGCACGCTGCTAACCATTTGGATACTCCGGAATCTCCACACTGACTCTGATAGAATGCTGACACACACGTAGCTCACATAGAGCAGGACTCTACAGTGACTGTAGCTGCCAAGTGCCAGCCTTTGAAGATTCATTACTACAGGTGACAGAGGTGACGACCCGTCACTTCTTTACCTCTTCCCATTTCCCCACCGTTACTTCCCTTCAGTGGAACAGTCGCAGCACTAGATCCAACAAGGAGGGATTATGGCTACTCTTGCAATTGCAGTGTCCACTTGTTTTCTCCCTCCAGGAAACAAAATTGCCCTCACAACTGCTTCAAACCTCTTGGTATTCTTTCCAGTCCTCTTTCACCTTCCAACTGGGGATAGCATTCCATTTGAGGAGTCACACTGCTCATCTGCAATCACATTCATTGTCACTCTGTCTCACTGAACACCAGACTGAAGCTGTTGCAGTCATCACTTCATCTTTCCTGTTTCCATTGTCCACGTCTCTCCATCATTGTGTGTTACCAGTGCAGACATCCTTCAGCTTATTGGGCAACTTCCTCACTTTTTGCACTTCAATGTGCACCATCCCCTTTTGGGCTCTTCTGAATAAGATATTTGTAAAAATAGCAAAACCATCGTGAAGAGATAATAAACTTTTATCCACACCTTGTATTTGCGACTTACTGGCTGATTTTTTAACCTCTTTCTCGACCTTCATGCAGAAATTAGCAGTAGTACCTTCGTCAAAATGGATGGCTCTCACTGGTGTTGGGTCTCTCTTCTTTATTGGTACAGACTTTCCAGCATCAGCTGTCAAAACATTGCTCAGTATTTAGAGCGGTTTTCTTTGTGGTGTATCAGGCCACATAGCGACACAGGCTTTTCAGTCGTATCATCTGCTCTGCCTACACCCTTCAGAGCCTGTGCTGTATGTTGTCCATCCCTTAGTGAAACAGATCCAAGAAATCTTTCACTTGCTGAACCTTTATGGAGCCACTGTGATGCATTTGTGGGTCCCTGGTCACGGCAACCTGAGAGGAAATGAGGGAGCTGATACTGCTGCTGAGGCAGCTGTCCTCTTACCTTGGCCTGCTAGTTCTTCCATTCCCTCCGATCTTTGTGTTGTTGTCTGTCAGCAAATGGTGTCTCTTTGTGATTAATACAGGTCTTCCCTTCATGGAACAAGCTCCAGGGAATTAAACCTCTTAGTGGCTTGGCCAACTTCTTCCTCTTACCTTAAAGAAATGTCTTGGAATGCACACGCTGAGCTACAGAATTAGTCCTTTGCCAGCCACAAATGACACCATATTACTCCATAAGGAAGTTTAATAATCCCAAGCAATCTTGCCCTCAATTCCAATTGTAACAAGTCTTGCCATGCAACTAAGAACATCATTCCGGATAAGCACTGGTATATCAGCAAAATGAAGGCTGTGCCATTCACTCAAAACAAGGAAGCACTACTCATACACTGCAGACATTGTCCTACTGAACTGGCCTCCATCACTTGATTCCACATTTCTCTCCTTTGATTCCCATGACGCCAGCAGTACAGCTCAAGTTGGCAATAATTCACAGATGTGCCACTTGTCCTCATAACAGATATTCCATTGGAATACTGCTACCATCTGCAAACATGGTAAATTTGGTAAATTTGTACTAAACACCATTCACAATAGCTGGCAGATAATTATCAGAAATCAGAGGACAGACACAGGACAGAAGGCCTTTTTCCCCCCAAACCCTATCCCATTGCTATTACTAAAAGACTAACTTCATGGCCTGCAGTACCAGTTTCATATTGCTTATCTGACAGTGTCCAGGGTCAACAGAAATATTCCTTTTTAAAATGCAGGTAGTAATTACAAAAATACTGAAAATGGAACTGTTGTCAGAATGTAGTCAGTAAGAAGTATGATCTTGAATCAGCGGTTAAACATAAGAAGAACAGTATTCAGAAATGGCGTGCATGTCTTCAGCCAGTAGAGATAAAGATGTACAAAAAACACACACTATACTAATCCAGTGTTTCTTAATGAGAGCACTTAGCTGCTTCCAACAAAAACATTGATTATGAATTCAAACCTTCTCAAAATTCCTAATAGCAGACATTTAAAACACCATTTGCAAAGTAACAAAAGTTCAAAGAAACTGCAGTGTGTAAAACAACTCCAGATAATTTGAAGCTCAGTTATTAGAAGCAATAATAGCAATTAGAAACCCAATAGCAAACGATTTCCCTTAGTTTTTTTGTGGCCTTCCATAACATTTTCAAGGTTTGGCTGAGCTACAATAAATCCAGGTTTATGAAAACTATATTATCAGTGTCAGTTTGCTACACTTCACTTTCCTTTGAATTCTGTCACATGCTTTTGAAATTAAGACTTAAAGCAACATGTGTATTACATTCCTGCTTTGTGTCCTTTAGCCTTTTCACTATCCAAGGTTTTTATTGCATACTGTGCGCATTGAGAACATAGAAATAACTGTAATCCGATATGACTCTCGTTCCTGTCATGCTATTAAATAGGTTATATTAAGTACATGAAGATCAGAGCATATTTTTCTACTACGTATGTATGTCTACAAACTACTATTCCATGTGCAGCTACACAAGAATGTATTGTTTCTCCTGTGCTTTTTAATCTCTCTCTAGGAGAGCTTACATCACAAAGTTATAGGCTTTTTATGATACATTTTCCTGAAAATATATATTTGTGCACACTACTGCCATTCAGTTGTAAATTGTTTTCTTTGAAGCGAACAACTGTGCATATAGAAATATTACACGCTTGTAATATGATCTGAAATGCTGAGTGCCTGTTACTGTTGACATCCCACCTCTTGTCCTAAGCAGACTAATAAAAAGGTTGATGTATTGTTACATTACAAAGCAGTTAATTGTATGTGTTGTCTGGCAGTTTATTGTGATCGTGTATAAGCTTAGGGGTGGCCACTTGTTTAAGATTGATCGACCCACAGATTGCCACCTCTTCATAATATTAGACGTCATAAATAAGACATAGTAATACATTTATGTTCCTTGACATGATGTAATTATAATGGAACTAGCTATAGTGAGTGAGCTGCTTATGACATTGCAGTTTTGTGTGTTTACACAAGTCAGGGTTCGTACACTGCGTTTCTCGTTATGGCATATATATACGTCAAGAATATGTGCACCCTTTTTATTCAGTTTTCTTCAGTCTTTTTTTTTTACACAATACTGGTACTGTGAGGATGGGAAATGACTGAAAACAGTTGTAATAAAGTAACCTCTCACTACTCTCACCTGTCTGAGGAAAGAATTATTAGCTCAAGAAGCCATAGTTTCCTCATTTAAACATTTCTATTGACATTTTCACTGTTTTGATATGACTTGTTCACACTCGATTACAGTTGTATGAGATTTATTCAAAAGTTTGCGTAAAATACAATAGATTTCATGTAAGTTTACATTCTGATAACTAGAATTAGTAGTATAAATTTGCATTTGTCAAAGTAGTTACTGAAATCAGAATTTCTGTGCTTGGAGTCTCTTATCCAGAAGCACTCATCAAAATATTTTGTGTTCCAAAAATGTATCATTATTCACATTTGTAACTGTTAGTTGTTTAAATTTGGTCCCTTTGAAAGGAAGCATAAGTATTTCATATTGCAATTACTGAAGCTTCTACATTACTGTCGTTTCTTGCAATCATTGTAAAATGTCTGTGTCATTTAATTGAACTTCATGAAGCTCCCATTATTGCTAATATTTGCACCAATGTCATATTTTGTACTTCCAACATAGACATTACAGTATTTGGAGATTTACGAACTACAGGAAATAGTAAAGCACTGATGTGGAAACTGTATTCTATCCCTAATGTAACATCCAGTATTTAGGTTGCATGTTCCATAATATGAAAATTATTAAAATGATATTCCTCAGTCATTAGAAACTCTTACCCAGCTAGATGACATTCTTTGTTTGCATTTAGGATGTATATTATACCGTCAGCCACAGGGTCATATATTATAGATAGTCTTGTATGTTGTCTTTGTATCTTTGGCAGAAGTTAAAACAGCTAACTGGATCTTGACAAAATAATCTACTAGTAACATCAACATACAGAGTCATTTGTTGTTCGTCTGTCTGTCCGTTCTCAAGAATAGCTATACTATGGTAAACGATCCCTTTGCGATGTAAATAATTTAAGGTTCTAAGTCAATGTAGTCAAAAGATACGGCCACATATGTCACATATTTCGTTACTTGCAAACTCACTCGTCAAATCCTATTGATGAAATCAGAGCTCGACCCTGGGGCCTGGCGCTGTGCACGTATAGCGCAGAAACCGAGAGGTCGTTATCGTTTCTCGATCGGACCACCAATTTCTCATTCATCGTTTTAACCTAGTCTTCACATCTCAACGATGTGAGGAATCGTGAGGAACAACACGTGGTTCAGATTCCGCGTAAAAATATAGGTTGCCTTTACCCGGTTCGATAACGTAAGCAGGTTAGGGACACGGTAGTCGCTCTGGTGGCGTTGAATACGAAGACTTGTTTCACGCCTCTGAGCCACACTAAATTATTATTATTATTATTATTATTATTATCTATAAAAATAAGTAATTTGTACAGAAACCTCAGAGCGCCGTCATCCTCCTAGTTGTACTGTCGTTTTTGGCAAATTTTGCCCAGGTGGATTACATAGGTCAGTCCTCCTCAAATAATGTGCTGCATTACAAAAGGTCACAACGCCCTTACCTACTCAGTTATATGACACGAAATTTGGTTTAAAAACATAGGGTGAGAGTGTACTTGAGATCTGGTTTTTGCGTTTACACTCTGTCATTTTTGAATAGACCATGAACACATACATCAACACAGAATCACAGACGGAAAGTAACACTTCCAGCAAAAATTTCCGCATACTACCGTGTTGACAGAATGTGCAACTGATAGTTATGTGATTTCATTTCAAAGATTATAGAATCAAGTCAAATGCAAGTTTTGGTTGTCAATGCAAATAAAATGGGCTCTAAGCACTATGGGAGTTAACATCTGAGGTCATCAGTCCCCTAGAACTTAGAACTACTTTAACCTAACTAACGTAAAGACATGACACACCTCCATGCCCGAGACAGGATTCGAACCTGCGACCGTAGCAGCAGCGCGGTTCCGGACTGAAGCGCCTAGAACCGCTCGGCCACAATGCCGGTGGTTGTCAATGTAGATAATGAATATCGATGTGGACGAACAAGGTAATGAATGTGTCGAACAAGTAGCAATAAACCTACAGGGAATCAGAATTCTCTTTCAACGTGGAGCACACTTACTTACGACGCAAACTGGAACAAATGCTTGGTGTTTTGTATGAACATTCTCTGTGTGCTTAAGGTCTGGGTGGGATTCACACATCAGGCAACCATTTTTAACAAGTAAAAGACCCACTTCACCTGTGGTAAGGCCGGCTGAGCTGTGCCGTGTTGCACCGTGTTTCCATATCCACGTTAAACGCGACGACCGGTCGCTACATACTGGTGGAGTTGGATTGGGTTGTTTCGGGGAGAAGACCAGACAGCAAGGTCACCGATCTCATCGGATTAGGGAAGGATAGGGAAGGAAGTCGGCAGTGTCTTTTGACAGGAACCGTCCCAGCATTTGCCTGGAGCGATTTTGGAAAATCAAGAAAAATTAAATCAGGGTGGTCGGACGCAGGACTGAACCGTCGACCTCCCGAAAGCGAGTCCACTTTGCTGACCACTGCGCCATCTCGCTCCGTCTACTGGTGGAGAGTCGCTAATTGTTGGAGACGTAATAGAGGCTGATGTCACGCTACATAGCGATTCTGTTATCAGTAAGTTTCCTTATACGAGAGTTATTATAATTAATGAACGAATCGTCATGTAAGGTCGCAGGACGCTTATTTCTTACGGTGTTTGAACCTGAGATGTTGAAAATATTTGTCTGGGACTGAGATTCGAACTCTCATCCTTCCCTTCGCCAGGCTTCACCCCTTTCAGATGATTTAGTTCCAACGATTCAATGTTTCCCCTGGATTTCTGAGTTCTCAAAGTCTCTCCGAAAGGCGCATATCTGGGTTCGACAACTGGTCTGGCAAAAAGTTTCCATCACGACGTTTCAAGCTGCAGTACGCGCACACCAGCCTGCAGGTGACAATTATAGTTTTCAACGTCTCTCCGTGCCTTTCAACATTATTGATTGGTGCCGGTTTCGACTCGCAATCAGAACGATTCGTCATATTAATTTCATATACAATCATCGTCGCTTAGTTTGGTGAAAAAGTATTTCGTAGTCAATGCCTCTTCGTGTGTAGTCGAAACGAAGACATTTGCAGGGCTCGACTTCCAATCAGCACACAGCTTTACGTCATGTTATTTCCAGTTCAAATACCTGTACATCTCACAACTGGTGAAATAAAATGTTTTGTAACATGTGTTCATGACTGTATAACACTAAAAGGTGTACTGGTTTCGAATCCCGGTAAATCAAAAGTTTTTCACCTCGGTATTTCAGTTTTAGTCGTCTTGCTAGTGTTGAAAAGATTTCAGATCTAATATTTGATTGTGCTCGATTAACAATTCAGTATCAACTGGGTTCGAATCCCAATCCCCCACAAACTTTATGCCATGTCATTTCAAATTCAATCCTGCACACACTTGTTACTTTTGACCTGAACCATGTTTAAAATTTTTCGTTGTTACTTAACATGAAGAAGAATTGCTGGATTGGAGACTTCAGTCCCATTCCAGTACAAAAATGTCCGTAATATAATTTCAAGTTGAATTTTGCTTTTTAAAATGTTATTTACTGTAATAAATTTGAGTTTGCAAGCGTAATGGCCGTGTCATGTCTAATAACGTGTTTTCTGTATTAATTTGTATGTGGATTGATACCCATTAAGGGCAGTTATTTTTTGAGGCCTCTTGTAATAACCATTTTAGTTAGTCAAACAACTGTATCCAAAAGACCACAGAGGGTATGCAAGACAGTTGCGTTATGGGGATTGCATATAAATCAGGCGAAACGCGATTTATGTCGTTCGGGTACTTTTGAGCATGACAGTACCACAATCCTTAATAAAGCACTTGTGTTTAAAAAGGTATATAATGTTTCTGATATTTATGTCTTGATATAGTCAGATGTTAAGCTCTTTAAACTATTTTGGACTTCTTCTGGCATAATGTCTACTGCGTTTCATACGTGGCATGTCTAATTTTCGTGCATGCACATTCGCAGAGTCGCTTCGCGTTAGAATAACTTACTATACAAACTGATTGTTTAGGTCACGATATTTATTTCGCCGTTAATCTGAAAATTCTGTTGTGATTATTTCCCTCGCAAAAAAATGTAGCACGTTCTTTTACGAACAAAGTTCACCTACACGGTTTCCCATCGTTAGCGAACTATGAAATAGTTCAAGGTAGAGTTACTTGTTACATGGCACAAATCTGAAATACGTATGTTTCTAAATCTTGCAGTGAGAAAAATTTGGGAATGTAGAGCATCAATTTCTCAGTTCAGATAAGTTTTGACTTCCAATTCTCTTACTGAGTTTCTACTGCACAAAGGGAAAATCTAATCTCATTACATAATTACTTGTTTACTATATATAGATCCTCCATTGGGATATTTCGAATCGATTATGAGGAATTTCGAATCCTTATTATGCTGTCTGCCAGACAGCAGAAAGCCGTTAACGGTCTGCGGTGACTTCAACATGGACTTACTAAAGGGTTCTGATAAAACATACACTCCTGGAAATTGAAATAAGAACACCGTGAATTCATTGTCCCAGGAAGGGGAAACTTTATTGACACATTCCTGGGGTCAGATACATCACATGATCACACTGACAGAACCACAGGCACATAGACACAAGCAACAGAGCATGCACAATGTCGGCACTAGTACAGCGTATATCCACCTTTCGCAGCAATGCAGGCTGCTATTCTCCCATGGAGACGATCGTAGAGATGCCGGATGTGGTCATGTGGAACGGCTTGCCATGCCATTTCCACCTGGCGCCTCAGTTGGACCAGCGTTCGTGCTGGACGTGCAACCACGTGAGACGACGCTTCATCCAGTCCCAAACATGCTCAATGGGGGACAGATCCGGAGATCTTGCTGGCCAGGATAGTTGACTTACACCTTCTAGAGCACGTTGGGTGGCACGGGATACATGCGGACGTGCATTGTCCAGTTGGAACAGCAAGTTCCCTTGCCGGTCTAGGAATGGTAGAACGATGGGTTCGATGATGGTTTGGATGTACCGTCTACTATTCAGTGTCCCCTCGACGATCACCAGAGGTGTACGACCAGTGTAGGAGATCGCTCCCCTCACCATGATGCAGGGTGTTGGCCCTGTGTGCCTCGGTCGTATGCAGTCCTGATTGTGGCGCTCACCTGCACGGCGCCAAACACGCATACGACCATCATTGGCACGAAGGCAGAAGCGACTCTCATCGCTGAAGACGACACGTCTCCATTCGTCCCTCCATTCACGCCTGTCGCGACACCACTGGAGGCGGGCTGCACGATGTTGGGGCGTGAGCGGAAGACGGACTAACGGTGTGCGGGACCGTAGCCCAGCTTCATGGAGACGGTTGCGAATGGTCCTCGCCGATACCCCAGGAGCAACAGTGTCCCTAATTTGCTGTGAAGTGGCGGTGCGGTCCCCTACGGCACTGCGTAGGATCCAACGGTCTTTGCGTGCATCCGTGCTTCGCTGCGGTCTGGTCCCAGGTCGACGGGCACGTGCACCTTCCGCCGACCACTGGCGACAACATCGATGTACTGTGGAGACGTCACGCCTCACGTGTTGAACAATTCGGCGGTACGTCCACCCGGCCTCCCGCATGCCCACTATACGCCTTCGCTCAAAGTCCGTCAACTGCACATACGGTTCACGTCCACGCTGTCGCGGCATGCTACCAGTGTTAAAGACTGCGATGGAGCTCCGTATGCCACGGAAAACTGGCTGACACTGACGGGGGCGGTGCACAAATGCTGCGCAGCTAGCGCCATTCGACGGCCAACACCGCGGTTCCTGGTGTGTCCACTGTGCCGTGCGTGTGATCATTGCTTGTACAGCCCTCTCGCAGTGTGCGGAGCAAGTATGGTGGGTCTGACACACCGGTGTCAATGTGTTCTTTTTTTCCATTTCCAGGAATGTATGATGTGGAAACCATATTTGGTCTTACAGTGTGATCTCAGTGACTAATCTTCCAACATGGGTGGATAAAAGTAGCACCCCAACTAATGATATTTCCTTTGATGAAGCTGAATGCAAGAAAATAACTGTGCACTCACTAACAATGCTGTCTCTGATCATGGTGCACAGTCAGTTAGAATAAAAACGACAGTGCCTCTGCTCAGTGAAAATCCGAATAATTAATGATTGAAGAACAAATGTTTCTTAGAATGCTTTACGAAAAAAAAACATGGGATGAAATTTATAATGAACTAAATGCTAACACAAAATTTAATTTATTCTATGATAAATTCATATAACTGTTTGAAAATAGTTTAAGAAGACAGAGGGATTCATATTGACAATGTTTCCTTTGATGAAGCTCAAAGCCAGGTAATAGCTGCATAACTAATAATAAATTTTCTCTCAGTTCATGATGCACAGTTACTCAGGATAAATAAGACACTGCCTTACTGTATAAGACGTCTAAGTCGATACCAATTAGAGTAATTAATGACGCTAGGACAAATATTTTTGAGAATGGTTTACAAGCAATGACATGGGATAAAATTTATAACGAGCCAAATGTTGACTTAAAATTTAATTTATGGAACTATAAATTGATATCAGAATTAGAAGACAGCTTTCAACGTAAGCAAATTAGAAAGAACATTAACAAGCGTATAAAACACATGGATCACTAGAGGAATTTAATCATTTTGTGAAAGGAAAATGGAAATATATACACTCCTGGAAATGGAAAAAGGAACACATTGACACCGGTGTGTCAGACCCACCATACTTGCTCCGCACACTGCGAGAGGGCTGTACAAGCAATGATCACACGCATGGCACAGCGGACACACCAGGAACAGCGGTGTTGGCCGTCGAATGGCGCCAGCTGCGCAGCATTTGTGCACCGCCCCCGTCAGTGTCAGCCAGTTTGCCGTGGCATACGGAGCTCCATCGCAGTCTTTAACACTAGTAGCATGCCGCGACAGCGTGGACGTGAACCTTATGTGCATTTGACGGACTTTGAGCGAGGGCGTATAGTGGGCATGCGGGAGGCCGGGTGGACGTACCGCCGAATTGCTCAACACGTGGGGCGTGAGGTCTCCACAGTACATCGATGTTGTCGTCAGTGGTCGGCGGAAGGTGCACGTGCCCGTCGACCTGGGACTGGGCCGCAGCGACGCACGGATGCACGCCAAGACTGTAGGATCCTACTCAGTTCCGTAGGGGACCGCACCGCCACTTCACTGCAAATTAGGGACACTGTTGCTCCTGGGGTATCGGCGAGGACCATTCGCAACCGTCTCCATGAAGCTGGGCTACGGACCCGTACACCGTTAGGCCGTCTTCCGCTCACGCCCCAACATCGTGCTGCCCGCCTCCAGTGGTGTCGCGACAGGCGTGAATGGAGGGACGAATGGAGACGTGTCGTCTACAGCGATGTGAGTCGCTTCTGCCTTGGTGCCAATGATGGTCGTATGCGTGTTTGGCGCCGTGCAGGTGAGCTCCACAATCAGGACTGCATACGACTGAGGCACACAGGGCCAACACCCTGCATCATGGTGTGGGGAGCGATCTCCTATACTGGCCGTACACCTCTGGTGATCGTCGAGGGGATACTGAATAGTGCACGGTACATCCAAACCGTCATCGAATCCATCGTTCTACCATTCCTAGACCGGCAAGGGAACTTGCTGTTCCAACAGGACAATGCACGTCCGCATGTATCCCGTGCCACCAAACATGCTCTAGAAGGTGTAAGTCAACTACCCTGGCCAGCAAGATCTCCGGATCTGTCCCCCATTGAGCATGTTTGGGACTGGATGAAGCGTCGTCTCACGTGGTTGCACGTCCAGCACGAACGCTGGTCCAACTGAGGCGCCAGGTGGAAATGGCTTGGCAAGCCGTTCCACAGGATTACATCCAGCATCTCTACGATCGTCTCCATGGGAGAATAGCAGCCTGCATTGCTGCTAAAGGTGGATATACACTGTACTAGTGCCGACATTGTGCATGGTCTGTTTCCTGTGTCTATGTGCCTGTGGTTCTGTCAGTGTGATCATGTGATGTATCTGACCCCAGGAGTGTGTCAATAAAGTTTCCCCTTCCTGGGAGAAAGCATTCACGGCGTTCTTATTTCAATTTCCAGGAGTGTATGTTGGAAAGAACAAGTAGAGATCCTGCAGTGATTGAACATTACAAAAGTTTTTCATAATAATCACATAGGGAGTCTCCCAATGCTCAATCTTACGTCTGCTATGGTTCCACATATATGTAAACGATTTTTGGTCTAATATACAGCAAGTGGAATTGGTTATTTTTGTGGATGACACTAGTATGGTAATCGTTCCAAGCATACATATCTTAACAAATGAGATGGTAAACAAGATTCTTAAAAGTATAATTGTTTTTCTGCTTACAGGCTTACCGTCTATTATAAAAAGACACATACTCAGTTTTGAACATCTAGGGATACTATATCAATGATCAGGGTAAGGCACATAGTGGGGAAATAATAAGTAGGGTGGAAACTTCAGTATTCTTAGGTGCCCAAACTAAAGTTAATTTAAACTGCAAAAGCACATTTCGTTGCTCCCGAAAAAACTTTGTCCATGTAAACACACTTAGAATCATTGTAAATTTAGGGAGAAACAAAACAGAAAGTTGACATTTACATGTATTTTCATTCAATAACCTCTATGGAATAATGTTCTGGTATAACTCATCATTAAGGAAGCAAGTCTTCATTGGTCAAAAATGTCGTGCAAGAATGATATATAGTGCTCACCCATAATCATCTTGTTGACATCTGTTTAAGGAGTTGGGCGTTCTGACTACTTCTTCACAGTATTTTTATTACCTCATGAAGTTGACTATAAATAATCCAGTTCAGTTCAAAAGGAACAAATTACAATACCAGAACAAAAATGACATTCATTATTCCACATTAAAGTTTAGTTATCACAAAAAAGGGTGCACAACATTGCAACTAAAATTTTTGGTAACTTACCCAGTGATTTCAAATTTTACTTAGTTGTCTAAGATTATATTACAAACTGAAAAAAGTTTCTAGAACGATAGTTTCTCTCCTCAATTATTATGGCCAATTGAGTCAATGATGAAGAGCTGGCAAATATTTTTCACGAAAATGTCCATTAACAACAGGAAATTATTCGTGACACATAACATGATTTGGTGGTATATTATGTCTTGCAGCAATATATCGTTGTCTGAAAGTGTAACATGGACCATAGAAATTCTTCAGATAGTGAGGATGGAAGCATGAAGGAGAATGTTAAAACGTGATGGAACCACAAAATGCAGATGATAATATATTAGAGTAACTAAGAAGAAATTAGAAGGGCTGCCGTAAGATGACCAGAATTAGAGGGCGGAGGTGTAAAGAGTATATACGAAAATGGACTCTTTGCAGCAGTAATTCAGGATGATGTGCGAAATAATCACCCCCATTAGAACAGGAAGATATGTAAAAGATAACGAAATCAGTTGCTGGACAGTTGTCAGTTGAGTGAAACACACAAGACAACGTATTCTCAGGAGCTCCTCACACTACAAATTTCGCTTTCAGTAATTTTCTATACTGTTTGTTTCTATGAAAATGAGGTTAGCAAACGCAAGAGATGAAATATAATTTCATTGTAAAATTAGGTTGAAGAGAATATTTGAGACTCCTAGTAATTAGAAAAAACTCACGTGTATGCATTTTTTGTGTTAAACGGATAATGACCTTGAGCAGCTGGTGGGCAAATTTCTTATACTGAACACTGTCAGCTAACAAATTTTCGCACATAATCCGCTCAATGGAATAGTTATGCATCATTGACATCTGACATTCTTATTTATACAGGGTGTTACAAAAGGTACGGTCAAACTTTCAGGAAACATTCATCACACACAAAGAAAGATGATATATTATGTGGACATGTGTCCGGAAACGCTTACCTTTCATGTTAGAGCTCATTTTATTTCTTCTCTCCAACTCACATTAATCGTGGAATAGAAACACACAGCAACAGAACGTACCAGCGTGACTTCAAACACATTGTTACAGGAAATGTTCAAAATGTCCTCCGTTACCGAGGATACATGCATCCACCCTCCGTCGCATCGAATCCCTGATGCGCTGATGCAATCCTGGAGAATGGCGTATTGTATCATAGCCGTCCACAATACGAGCACGAAGAGTCTCTACGTTTGGTACCGGGGTTGCGTAGACAAGAGCTTTCAAATGCCCCCATAAATGAAAGTCAAGAGGGTTGAGGTCAGGAGAGCGTGGAGGCCATGGAATTGGTCCGCCTCTACCAATGCATCGGTCACCGAATCTGTTGTTGAGAAGTGCACAAACACTTCGACTAAAATGTGCAGGACCCCGTGCGGGTTTGGGGGTTAGAATAGGTCCGCGGTATTCCTGCCTGTCCTAAGAGGCAACTAAAAGGAGTCTCAAACTTTTGGGCCTTATATGATGGTCCCCTGTTGGGTTTGACCTCCATCTCTCAAAATTTTCCGAAGAGCGAGCCGATTGGGGAAGGGCGTTTTACTTGGTGCATTGTGTCCATCTCGCGATCAGACCGTTCGCCTGCTTATACACTGTTGAATTGCAGTCCTCTCCACTCTCCATCTCTTGGGCATGACTCTGTTTCTCCGTGCAGATTACACCTTGCACTGTGCAGTGCCTGTTTCTGCACCGACGGCGACCATGGACCACATGTTACCTAACATCCAGCACGGTAGCCAGGCTGTTGTGGTGGGGCCGCCATGTACCCTATTGATTGTAGCCCCCTGACTACACAGGGATCGCTCTACTGATGCCTGCGCCGTTAACTCCCCACGTATGCCAAGGAGTAGATGCCTATCCTCCTGGGGTATCGGGACTCCCGGCAACAGCCATCCTGCCAGGTGGCTTTTTTGCCGTGGCTGGGTGGCGCCTGTGGGGAGGGCCCTTGGTCGGAGTAGGTGGCATCAGGACGGATGACCCGCAATGAAGCGTGGTACATCGTCTCTCGCTGGTGGCCAGCCGCCAGCAGTCTCTAAGCGTTCTCGGGCTCAGTTTAACGCTCAGAAGTACGATCCGAAAACGTTTCCCTCCCTGGCCACAGTGTGGGAGAAACGTATGTCTCAGGATGGCAGTAGCAGTTATTCGCCCCGCTTCTCAGTTTGTATGAGGGCTGATGGGGAGTCTTTGCTCTCCACAAAGCCTCAATTCTTCGTCAAGCATTTAGAGGACAAGTTTGAGGAGGTGGAGGGCTTGTCAAAATGCGCTCTGGGTCAGTCCTGATATAAATGGCATCCTCTGCCCAGTCACAATGGTTACTCGCTTGTGAGAAGTTGGGGGATGTTGCCGTTATGTTCACACCCCATAAGAGTTTAAATATGGTCCAGGGAGTTATTTACCATAGGGATCTTCTTTTGCAGTCTGATGAAGAGCTGCGCGCCAGTTTAGAGCGCCGAGGTGTACATTTCGTCCGGCACGTTCATCGGGGTCTGAAGGAAAATCAGATTGCTACCGGTGCCTTCATCTTGGCCTTCGAAGGGGATACATTACCGGAAAAGGTCAAGGTGATGGTCTACCGATGTGACGTTAAGCCCTATATCCCTCCCCCGATGCGGTTCTTTAAGTGCTGGAAGTTCGGCCATATGTCTTCTCGCTGCACTTCCAGCCTCACATGTCGAGATTGTGGACGGCCATCACATCCCAATACTCCATGTGCCCCGCCTCCCATCTGTGTCAACTGCGGGGAGCACCATTCACCTTGCTCGCCAGACTGCCGAATTTTCCAGAAAGAGCGTAAAATCATGGAATACAAGACCCTGGGCAGACTAACCTATACTGAGGCCAAAAGGAAATACGACTGACTCCATCCTGTGAGAATGACATCTTCCTACACTGCTGCTACAACACCTGTGCTAGCCCTGTCTGTTTCTCCAATTGCGGCCGGATCGACGAGTAGTACAACTCCTCCTGCCCCCTCGCCAGTGGGGGCTCTACCCACCGGGTTGCTCCTGCGCCACCTACCTCAGGAGAAACACCATCCCACCCATCGGGGACGTCCATCCCCACTTCTAAGCCAGAGAAGTGTCCAACTTCTTCGGCTTCTCACGCTTGCAAGGGGTCCCTTGGGGGTCCCTCCCTTTCCAGGTTTCCGCCAGCGAGAAGGCTGACGACTTACAGTCGCGTAAGTGCCCGCAATCCGCTGGTCGTGGGGCTTCACGATCCTCCTCCGTCCCGGAGACTGAATCGGTGAAGCCCTCCCAGCCGGTGCGACCCAAGGAACGGCGTGAGAAATCCAAGAAGAGCTCTCAGCCCAAGGAACTCGTGGTGGCAGCCATCCCACCGCAACCTTCCAGCTCTGCGTCTGAGGAAGAGGTGGAGATTCTGGCGTCCCCTGAGGACCTCAATCTCGCTGGTCCATCAGACGCCATGGAAAGCACTATCACAGGTGCTAAATCGGAGGCAGCAGGTGACCCAGTGGCGTAATCTCCCTTCCCAGTCCCGTCACGCCTTTCTCAGCCATGGACACACCATCCTCCAGTGGAACTGCAGCGGTTTCTTCCACCATCTAGCTGAGCTCCGCCAACTTACCAGCCTTCACCCTTTCCTCTGCATTGCTCTGCAGGAAACTTGGTTTCCGGCAATGCGAACCCCCACCCTCCATGGCTACCAGGGTTATTATAAGAACTGGGCAGCTTATGAAAGGGTGTCTGGTGGCGTCTGCATATATGTCCTGAACTCTCTTCACAGCGGGTCTGTACCTCTCCAAACACTTTTAGATGCTGTCGCTATTCGGGTGTGGACGCCACAGGCTGTTACCGTCAGCAGTCTTTACCTTCCACTGGATGGTGATCTCGTGCAGCATGTCCTGGCTGCTCGGATAGCCCAATTGCCGCCACCTTTCTTGTTACTGGGCGACTTTAACGCCCATACCCATCTGTGAGGTTGGTCAGTGGCAACAGGTCGAGGCGCCATCGTTGAGCATTTATTGGCGCAGCTTGATCTCTCGATATTAAATGATGGTGCCTTCACACACTTCAGTGTGGCGCATGGCACATACCCCGACAAAGACCTTTCGATCTGTAGCCCTAGCCTCTTACCGTCTGTCCAATGGAGAGTGCATGACGACCTTTGTGGTAGTGACCAGTTTCCGATCTTTCTGTCACTACCACAGCGTCAGTCTTCTGGGCGCCCTAGCAGATGGGCTGTGAATAAGGCTGACTGGGACTTGTTCTCCTCCACTGCCGCTATTGAGCCTCTCTCTAACGATGACAGTAATGCAGTGGTTCAATCGGTCACCACCGGCATCGTTACTGCCGCCGAATCTGCCATTCCCCGTTCTTCTGGGTACCCTCGGCTGCGGACTGTGCCTTGGTGGTCGCCTGAGATCGCTGAAGCGATTAAAGCTCGCCGGCGGGCGCTCCAGCTTTACAAGCGACATTCCTCAATCGAACTCCTTATCGCCTTCAAACGGCTGCGTGCGCGAGCCCGCCGCATTATCCGCCAACACAAGCAGGAGTGCTGGGAGCTGTGTGTGTCCACCATTGGCCTCAATGTCACTCCATCGCAGGTCTGGGTCAAGATTCGCCGCCCCTATGGCTATCGGACCCCTGTCAGCGTCCCTGCGCTCTCACCGAATGGAGCAGTTTGTACTGACTCCGACGTCATTGCAAACCGCTTGGCAGAGCTCTTTGCTCTGAATTCCGCTTCTGCCAACTACCCCTTGGGCTTCCGCTCCATTAAAGAGCGGATAGAATGTCGGAGTCTTTCTTTTCGCACCCAGCATCCTGAATTGTACAATGTTCCATTCAGTGAGTGGGAATTCCGCAGTGACCTCGCCGCTTGTCCTGATACCGCTCCTGGCCCAGATAGCATCCACTCTCAGATGCTGAAACATCTTTCAGTGGACTGCCAGCGACACCTCCTCGACCTTTACAACTGCATTTGGGTCGAGTGTGAGTTTCTGTCGCAATGGCGGGAAAGCCTTGTTGTCCCCATTCTGAAACCGGGGAAGAACCCTTTGGAGGTGGACAGCTACCGTCCCATTAGCCTCACCAACGTTCTTTGCAAGTTTCTTGAACGGATGGTGAGCCGGCGCTTGAATTGGATACTGGAGTCTCGTGGCCTTCTGGCTCCGTCTCAGGGTGGGTTCCGTAAAGGCCGCTCCACCACCGACAATCTGGTGAGCCTAGAGTCAGCCATCCGTACTGCCTTTGCCCGCCATCAGCATCTGGTCGCTGTCTTTTTCGACATGAGGAAGGCGTATGATACGACATGGCGTAATCACATCCTTTCTACGCTTTATGGATGGGGCCTTCGGGTCCCTCTGCCGATCTATACCCGTAATTTTCTGTCATATCGTACTTTCCGCGTGCACGTCGCGGCCTCATGTAGTTCCTCCGAAGTCCAGAAGAACGGTGTGCAACAGGGTTCTGTTCTAAGTGTCTGTCTGTTTTTAATAGCCATTAACGGGCTCGCTGCGGCCGTGGGAAATTCTGTCTCCGCTTCCCTGTATGCTGTCGACTTCTGCCTTTACTACAGCTCTATTGGCATTGCAGTTGCTGAACGTCAGCTACAGGGCGCAATCCGCAAGGCGCAGTCTTGGGCTGTAGCGCACGGTTTTCAGTTTTCGGCAGCCAAGACCTGCGTCATGCATTTCTGCCGGCGACGCACTGTTCACCCAGAGCCGCGGTTTTATCTCGACGGCGAGCTTCTTACAGTGGTGGAGTTACATATGTTTTTGGGGTGGTTTTTGATGCCCGGTTGACTTGGCTGCAGCTTAAACAGGCGTGTTGGCGGCATGTAAATGCTCTGCGATGCCTGAGCCACACCAGGTGGGGCGCCGACCGATCTACTCTCCTACGGCTTTACCAGGCGTTAATCCAGTCCCGTCTGAACTATGGGAGTCTGGCTAATGGCTCAGCATCCCCATCTGCGCTGCGGGTGCTGGACCCAATCCTCCACAACGCGATACGCCTTGCCACTTGTGCCTTCCGGACCAGTCCTGTGGACGGCATACTTGTGGAGGCAGGTGTCCCTCCACTGCGGATACGACGCCAACAATTACTGGCTGCTTATGCTGCCCTTGTTTTTAGCTTGCCCGAGCATCCAAATTATCGTGTCCTGTTCCCGCAGTCCCTCGTCCATCTGCCAGAACGTCGGCCCAGGTCGGGTTGTCCGATCGCCGTACGCGTCAAACAGCTTCTCTACGGGCTTGGATGTTTCCCTGTACCACCTCCTTTCCGGGCCCCTCTGCGTACACCCCCATGCCTTCGGCTCGACTTGGCACAGGGCCCAAAGGACTCAGTTTCTCCGGTGGCCTTCCGACGCCGCTTTTATTCCATCCTGGACACGTATCAGGGCTCTGGCGTTGTCTATTCCGACGGTTCGATGGTTCCTGGTCGTGTCGGTTATGCACTAACTCTAGGGGACCATTCTGAACAACGTTCGTTGCCGGCTGGCTGCAGTGTTTACACTGCTGAGCTGGTCACCATCTTTAGCTCCCTAGAGTATATCCGCTCCTGCTCAGATGAATCCTTCATTATCTGTAGCGATTCCCTGAGCGGTTTACGAGCTCTCGACCAGTGTTTCCCTCGTTCTCGTCTGGTGATGGCTATCCAGGAGTCCCTGCATACTCTTACCCGTTGCGGCAGATATGTGGTCTTTGTTTGGACCCCGGGTCATGTTGGGATACCCAGAAATAAAACTGTTGACCGCCTGGCGAAAGAGGCCACTAGTGCACCATCTCTGGAGATTGGCCTCCCGGCGACTGATTTGCGGGCACTATTACGCCGCAAAGTTTTCGATTTATGGGACACTGATTGGCGCAACATGCCCGTGCCTAACAAACTCCGCCGTATCGAGGAGACGACTACTGTGTGGCGGTCATCCATGCGAGCTAACTGCAGGGAATCAGTCGTCCTTTGTCGGCTCCGCATTGGCCACACCTAACTGACGAACACTTATTTACTGTGTTGTCAAGATCCCCCTCTCTCTCGTTGTGGGGCGTCCTTGACGGTGGTCCATATTCTGTTTTAGTGCGCCCTTTTATCTGTGCTCAGGCAGACTTTTGCGCTGCCTGATACGCTCTCTGCGCTTTTATCTGACGACTCTTCCATAGCGGACGTAGTTCTGCGTTTTATTCGGGCAGGGAGATTTTATCGCTTAATGTAAGTGTGTGAGTTTTTGTGTTGATTCTGGCCTATGGCCTACGATTTGTCTGATTTTTTTTCATGTCTTTCTCGATGGTTGGCTTTTCCGTTTTTGTTTGTATGGTCGGCCAACCACCGTCATACTCTGTGTGATTTTAGTTCGTCTTGTCTGGTCTTTGTCTACGTTTCTCTTGTTCTGTGTCGTCTGTCTTATCGTCTGTCTTATCGTCCGTTGATCGTTTTATTCTCAGTGGGTGTTTTTAGTATTTGGAAAAAGGGACCGATGACGGTAGCAGTCTGGTCCCTTTAACCCCCACAAACCAACCAACCAAAATGTGCAGGACCTTCATCGTGCATGAACCACATGTTGTGTCACACTTGTAAAGGCACATGTTCTAGCAGCACAGGTAGTATCCTGTATGAAATCATGATTACGTGCTCCATTGAGCGTAGGTGGAAGAACATGGGGCCAAATGAAGACATCACCAACAATGCCTTCCCCAAACGTTCACAGAAAATCTGTGTTGATGACGTGATTGCACAACTGCGTGCGGATTCTCGTCAGGCCACACATGTCGATTGTGAAAATTTACAATTTGATCACGTTGGAATGAAGCCTCATACGTAAAGAGAACATTTGCACTGAAATGAGGACTGACACATTGTTGGATGAACCATTCGCAGAAGTGTACCTGTGGATGCCAATCAGCTGCTGATACATGGTACAGAAACAACTGGTTCTCCCGTAGCTTTCTCCATACAGTGACGTGGTCAATGCCTTGTACAGCAACAACTTCTCTCACATTGAAATTAGGGTTATCGTCAACTGCACGAAGAACAGCCTCGTCCATTGCACGTGTCCTCGTCGTTCTAGGTCTTCCCCAGTCGCGAGTCATAGGCTGGAATGTTTCGTGCTCCCTAAGACGCCGATCAATCGCTTCGAACGTCTTCCTGTCGGGACCCCTTCGTTCTGGAAATCTGTCTCGATACAAACGTACCGCGCCACGGCTTTTGCCCCGTGCTAATCCATACATCAAATGGGCATCTGCCAACTCCGCATTTGTAAACATTGCACTGACTGCAAAACCACGTTCGTGATGAACACTAACCTGTTGATGCTACGTACTGACGTGCTTGATGCTAGTACTGTAGAGGAATGAGTCGCATGTCAACACAAGCACCGAAGTCAACTTTACCCTCCTTCAATTGGGCCAACTGGCGGTGAATCGATGAGGTACGGTACACACGGATGGAACTAAAATGAGCTCTAACATGGAAATTGAGCGTTTCCGGACACATGTCCACATAACATATTTTCTTTATATGTGTCTGCGGAATGTTTCCTGAAAGTTTGGCCGTACCTTTTTGTAACACCCTGTATAGGTTCTATGTGTATCTATAAACGTTTATAGCTTCTACGAAATTTGGAAGGTATCAGTGTATGAAAAATATGATGAACAATCAAAGATTATTTCCAAATGAAGAAAGTGAAATAGCAGAAGACCTTCTAAAACAATGGCTTAGAGGCATTTCGGAACTAGCGAGGAGGCGCAGTGGTTAGCACAATGGACTCGCTTTCGGGAGGACGACGGTTCAAATTCTGATTTAGGTTTTCTGTGATTTCCCTAAATCGCTTCAGGCAAATGCCAGGATGGTTCCCTTGAAAGGGCACGGCCGGCTCCCTTCCCTAAGCCGACGAGACCGGTGGCCTCGCTGTCTGGTCCCCTCCCCAAATCAACCAACCAACAGAGACATCGGAAGAATCATATTGGAATACAGTTTTGTTATCGATTTGTAGACATATTAGATTTATTCTCTCTATGACTCCTTTCCTCTGTCTTCTTTATCTTCGTGGATGCATATTTATTTTTTCCTCGACACTTGGACGATAGTATACATATGAACGGCGGCTTTCGTCAACGAATTAGACTATCACATGTGGCGATAAAATTGGGAAGTTGTAAGGCTGCAAGTATATGTCTTGGTGGGATTGTTAGAAAAATACGAAGCAGGATCCGCTTTGTACTTCGTACCTTGTATTTTAGATCGATAACCTATGTCTGGGGAATAAATAAATTACTGTAGTTATTGAGTCTGTCTAGTCTTGCTGTTCGTTGAGTGCAATAATGATTTCTTCAGATTTACTTACCTCATTAGTAACCTCAACAAGGGTATGTCAGTATAATACTCAGTATGTGATTAGTTCACGTTGTTTGATCATAATAAACAAAGATCTGAACCGATTTGTAGCACCTATCACGTCAGTTGACCGGCATAAATATTGCCTCCTCTCGCTCTCAGAGAAAACGATATGGCCTACAAATTATTGCGAGATTACGTAGCTAAGGTCTTAAGCTTTAAAATCATCTAAGATTATTGTATGCATCATTTATAGTTTACTAGTTACTGTCGATCATGGAC
Organism: Schistocerca gregaria; assembly: GCF_023897955.1. Lineage (NCBI taxonomy): Eukaryota > Metazoa > Arthropoda > Insecta > Orthoptera > Acrididae > Schistocerca > Schistocerca gregaria. Next base: position 43,168,450 of record NC_064929.1, read on the forward strand.
AATATAACGTTTATAACCCAAACTTTTTCGAACATGCCTAAGGGCCTCGAACACGTGTAGCCACTCGCTAAGTAAGCCTTCTCAGTGTTTGTGTGCTTTCTTAACTGCGCCCTCAGAGCTTCGGCGCAAAACAAATCTGGAGCTGCATTTTGTGGAGGGCCGGTGCTTTCCCAGAAGTGACCTCCTGCTGCGAGGCTAGGGGTGGCGGCAGCCCGCCTTTGTTTGTTTGACGTTATATAAGACGTCACTCAGCGGTAGGGTGACGGGAGGGCGACGCCAGTTGTCTGCAGTAACCACATTAGCAATCTGCAGACAAACATGACACTTTGTCCTGTCGTCGTCCTTGTGCCTCCACAAACATTCCCTGGCCGCGGTTGTGTGTTTCGGACAACATAAAGAAGAGGTTCAGTCACCGAAGTAAAGGAACAGCACATATGTTAACTGCTTCTTGGAGTGAAAACTTTACAGTTCTCTGTTAATACATCGAAAGCGGAGTCATATGCCCTCCTGTAAAATTGCTGAAGGGAATGAAAACTGAACATCAATTAAGTTTGTCTGTGTTTTGAGGACGTTGGTGTAAGAGAAATCGTTACCCCTGTTCATAGATTTGAATCCACTTCTGTCATTTACGAACACAGGGATTTCTAACGTGGTGAAGCCCTCTATTGGTGATTAAGTAGTTACACCAACGGAATAGAGTCTCAGTTGGACAATGATATGAATCTTTATTAAAGGTATTTTGGGATGATAGTGCTGAAATAATAATCTACTGTCAGAGATATTTCGAATCTTCGAATAAATTTTTACTTTGTTATTTACATTTCTAGTGGTGATCATGTCATCTGGTTGCACTACCATTCCCTGTTACTGAATAACCCACTTGCGTTATTCATTTGCGTGTATAAAAGAAAACGAAGAATGCTCAGAATGCTCACATGTGCATTTCACCAAGTGTCGTGTAGGTTGCACATATATCAGAAATTTTGTGATGACTAAATCTTATACAAATGGTCCGCCCCCGGTAGCTGATTCAGTCTGCTTTCCGCAGCGCTGTGGCGAGGACGTCTTGTTTACGTCCCGTCCGCGCGGTCGCGAGTGCTCGTAGTTGTTTACTACTGCGTTGTCGCTAGTTTAGCGTCCATGACTACCGACGGAACATGGCACATTCATACAGACAAACCACCATCAAGATCAGTTTTCAACCCGATAATGCACGACCGCGAGCTTTTGAAGTGGAACGTTTCCTTCATGACGACGTTAAAATTGACCCGCGAGACGTAATTGGTATCCATCTCTCTATCACGAGCAGTGTTGTCTACGTCAAGCTAGTAAGTGACGAGGTGTGCAACAGAATCGTGAGCGCACATGCCAACGGTCTGAAATTCAAACATTCTGATGGCCATATTCGGGCGGTCTCTATCGATCACGCTGGGCTTGGCCTACGTACGATACGCGTCTTCGAACTCCCTTTTGAAGTACCACTGGACGTAGTCACCGCGGCTTTCCAGCCCAACGGCAGAGTAATCAGCCATATGGCCGAAAAATGGACCACCTTTACAACGTACCCCGTTCTTAACGGGGTACGACAGATTAAAATTGAATTGACCAAACATGTTCCGTCATATCTGTCATCGGCGGATGTAGGGCGATCATTATGTATGACGGTCAGCCACGCACTTGCTCTGGTTGTGGCCAAGTAGGGCACGTCCGTTCGGATTGACTCCGACGACGGCTTACTCAAATCCCGACAGGTGAATCTATGACTCCTTCTACGGTGACGACCCTTCCTCTCAATTACGCCGAAGTTACACGGGCAGCAACCTTTACCGCTGCTGACGACATTAGTCCGATAACCGCCCTCGATGGAGAGAACATAATGGCTTCTGCAGTACAGGATCCGGCACCCCCACCTGAAGATAATCACCGACCGACCTTGCAAGAAGGCGTAGATGCCAGGATGGACATTGACCCACGGGTTGTGCCGACAGCAGCTTTTCTTCCAGACACCGGAGCAGCTGAAGAAATCTACCCACATTCAGATACTGAAGCACACGTCCGTAAACAGCGTTCCCCGCGAAAACACAAGAGACGGCGGCGTGCTCCATCGGACGAGTGTTTGCAGCAATCGTCTGCCATGGACTGTGGAAATTCCGACGACGGTACCGGCGGTACAGAGGCCGCTGTAACTTTAAACTCAACAGATCGCCGTGGTGACGGCTTCAGCCCCTCCGACCCCACAGAACAGCAGGATCACAAGCAGACAGCCGCTGCCGATTCCCAGCCAGAAGAGCCGATGGAGTCAGCGCCGAGTGCCACAGCAGCCACTAACAGCCACCAACAGCCGATGGTATTTCATGGCGACTGGGCAGACGACTGTGAGGCACACTCCTTGCCCATCGTGTCGGACGACACGGGGGGAAATTTATCCCACCAGTGCTGACGCTTTCCCGCCATTAGGTAGAGTGACGAGACAGCCTTACAGGGGTACTGATGGCCAACACAGATGCTGTGGATAGACCTCAAACTTATCGCATTGCAAATATAAACATCAACACTATACGGACGCGCGCTAAGTTATCATTGCTTCAGGATATGTTGAACTCGGCTTCCATCGACATAGCCCTCCTCCAGGAAGTGTACGTCGAAGACTTCCCAGACATGTACGGTTACGATGCTTGCGTCTCTCCACCTTCCCCAAAAGGCAGCGGTGTCGCTGTACTTCTTCAGGAAGGGGTAGTGGCAGACGATATCCTGTTTCTGCCTGGGGCAAGAGGAACGGCACTCACAGTACTGGGTGTCCGCCTTATCAATATCTACGCACCTTCCGGGACGGACAAACGTCGCGAACGTTCACGATTCTTTGCGGAAGACGTCGCCCCGCTCTTCCAAGGCCCCCACGTCCATCTGTCGTTTGGAGGTGACTAAAATTGCGTACTGGCGCCCAGAGACCAACTCCCACGACATAATCCTTGCCCGGAACTGGAGACGCTAATTCGAGACCTGCAGATGGTGGACACTTGGGAACATCTTCACAGCCACCGACCGGGATTCACGCACTTCACGAGTCACTCTTCCAGTCGTATCGACAGGATTTATGTCTGACGCTCTCTCGCCGCTGGAACACAAGATGCGGAACTGTGGCCTGCAGCATTCTCGGACCACTCAGCTTACATTTGTGCCGTCACCCTGCGGCGGCAACAAGTGTGGAGAAGCCGCAGCCCGTGGAAATTAAACATCGCTCACCTGTCGTACCCGGATTGCCGCCAAGCCGTTGAGGATACGTGGCATTCGTGTGAAAATCCCCTCCGTGCATATCCCACAACGATCCGCTGGTGGTTGGACTGCGCCATACCGTCACTGAGGCGAACGTTGATAACCTACGATCGCGACCACGCTACTTGGCGAAGACATACACTCGACTTTTACTTCCGGGTCCAGCGCGACTGCGATACTATGGCGCCGTCTCCGAAACGACAAACGGCGGTCCACCGTGCCAAGGCTCATATTCTCGTTCATATGCGACGCCACCTAGGGGGGGGTAGTCATCCGCTCGAGGACGTAGGATCGGATGTCTAGCGAACGCCCGTCAATGTTCCACGTCCTTCGTGAACGTAAACGACGCCAACGAGCGCTGATACGCTTCATCGACACGGAGGACGGTCATCGCCTCACCACGCAACAAGACATAAACACAGCGTTCTACAATCATTAATCCCAGCTCAATTCCGCACAGACCCCTGATCCGACAGCACTGGAGGACGTCTCTCAGACGATTTACGGCACCGTCACCCCGGTAATAGAAGCGGCCTTGATGGAAGAAATTACAGAAGAAGAAGTGATCAACGCCATTAGAAAAGGGGCTGTCAACAAGTCTCCGGGTCCTGATGGGCTCCCCTTGGAATTTTACCGGACTTTTCAATATTTATTAGCCTCCCGATGGACGGACATCTGTCGCGAACTACTATCCCCTTACGTGCCGCTCCCTGCGGCCCTTGTGGAAGGGATGATTATTCCTATTCACAAACCGTCCGGTGGCTCACGACTGCAGGACTACCGCCCGTTGACGCTATTGAACTGCGACTTTAAGATCTTTTCTCGACTGTTGGCGGCGCGGATACGCCAGACGCTACGCAATGTTATCTCACCCGATCAGACGTCATTGGGAGGCGACAATAATATTCAAACGGCACTCAGCGAATATCGTGACTTGATCTCACTGGCGAGGGCATGTAGTCTGAAGGGTGCACTGGCGACCATCGATTTTAGTCAAGCTTTCGACCACAACTATTTCGAAGCGGTCCTCCAACATATGCGGTACCCACAGCCATTCGTCACTGTCGTCATGCGACTACTCCGCGGCGCGACGTCCAAGGTGATAGTCAACGGCCGACCTACGCAGCCCCTCACCATTTCTCGATCGATACGCCAAAGCTGCCCTCTGTCCACTTATACTTTACGCTGTGGCCACAGAACCTCTCCTCTGCGGCCTGCGCCAACGACTAACGGGTATGACGTTACGAGGCCACACTTTCCGATGTAAAGCGTACGCTGACGACCTGGTGATTGTCATCCGCAACGGTGACGACACCGCTAGCGCACTAACTTGGATAGCGAAATATGGCATGGCCACTGGTAGTCGTATCAACGTCGCAAAATTGGTGGCGATGAACATCGGGGTCGGATTGTCTGAGAACAGTGTCACCCCCTTACAGCTCAGTGATAGTTTGAAATGTCTCGGCATTGATTTTACAGACGATATACGACGGACCGCTGCTCACAACTTTCGAAGGCTTTTACGAAATGTTCGGACTGGAATTGCCAACAACCGCCTACGAGCCCTGGATATCGTCCAACGGACCCAGTATGTCAACACACATTTAGCGTCACGCATTCCGCACTACGCCCAGATATTACCTATACCGGTGATGTTAGCTCGCCGTATACTTGCGGCTTTTGGGTCCTTCGTGAGTTCTGGAATGCCTTTCAAGATCAAATATGAGACTCTCACCCTTCCCCCGGATCGGGGAGGGCTTGGCCTTTATCACGTTTATGACAAAGCGGTCGCCCTATTTGTCAGCACATTAGTCAAACTATGGCACCGCCGTCCGGACAGTCTGACCAGTTTGTTAATAGAAGAACTAGCACCGCCCTCCCTGTTGCCGCCTGTGCCAATACACCACGTCCCCTCTTCGCTCTTCTACATCGGTGTCTTTTACCTCGAACTCAGTTACGTTCGACTTGCCTTACCAGCGACTCAACTGGCGACGGCAAAGACTCTTTGTAGGGTCCTGCAACGTGGACGACCCGATAACGTCGTGGAGAGGAAGCACCCAAACGTCAACTAGCGAGTAGTGTTGAGGACAATTCACCACGTAACACTAGACACTGACGTCACGGCGATGTGGTATATCACTATCAACGGTAAGCAGGTGACCAGATCAAGGCTTCATGCGATCCACATGGTAGACTCACCCATGTGCACGAGCTGTGGCGTTCAAGACAACGATGAACACCGTCTCAGCTGTGGCGAGTCTACAGCAGTGTGGCACTTAGTGAGGCAAATGTCAGCATACTTCCTTCGGGTAACGCCGCATCATATCGACCCCAAGACTATCTTATACCCGGATGAAACGTATTACCCACGCACTAAAACTAATGCAACGACGTGGCTTCGTGGACATGCAGTGCACTATTTGTTTCAAGACGGCACTAAGGACACTTTAGACTTTTGGAACTATTTGCAGGAACGGCATTGCAAGATCCTCCGTAACCCAAAGTATCGACAATATTTTTCCAATTTTTTGTGGAGTGCGTTCCACGACCCTCCAGGTAGCTGGAACATCACGGGTAAGAGAAGCTAAAATTACAATACGATAATAGAACACTACACGGTACAAGGTGGGATCTACTTTCATCATTAAGAGAAGTCATACCTGGATGATACAGCAGATGGAGAGTTTCGTTGGGAACCCTCACACTCTGTAGCAGTATTTGTCCCATTTCCTCTTTTTGTCCCCGGTGCGAAAAGGTCTTCGCAGTTTTAGTTTTCCCATCCGGTGCAAGATGTAGCACTGGTTAATGGTGGTATGGATTCCACCCTTCAGTTTTGTTTCATGGTTTCCTTCGCCCCGCACTTTGCTCTCTTTCTTTATGCCCTTTTCTACAACTATTAGTATGGTTTTAGTTACGTGCGTCCCCAACTCGACGCAACGAGTGCACTTACTAGTTTTCTGTTCCTTACTGTTAAAAGAAATAAAAATAAAAATTATAAAATAGTGGTCAGCGCGACAGACTGTCAATCCAAAGGGCCCGGGTTCGATTCCCGGCTGGGTCGGAGATTTTCTCCGCTCAGGGACTGGGTATTGTGTTGTCCTAATCATCATCATTTCATCCTCATCGACGCGCAAGTCGCCGAAGTGGCGTCAAATCGAAAGACTTGCATCAGGCGAACGGTCTACCCGACTGGAGGACCTCGTCACACGACATTTCATTTCATTTTACAAATGAACTTGTCAGTTAGTTTTATATGTTGTCACATAGGATCGATATAGGATTTTAACACAATGGCATGTTCGATGTAGTTTTTTAATAGTATGATTGACAGTATAAAAGTGGTGACCAAAGCTCGTTTTGTTTAAAATCTTTCTGTTTGAATATGTTAGTCAAACATGAAACAGTTCCACGTATAACATAACAAAGAAATGAAATTATTGCGCTAGTCGTACACTGGTCTTATTCAAAGAGCCTAAACAGCCCATCACCCATAAAAACATAGAACCCAAAATATATTTTATTATTATTAGGTGGCATTGAAGTTAGTTGACTACAGGCATACAGTACAAGTACGGATCGATAATATGGTTTAATGTATATTAGCTAACGAGAAAATACCTATTATGTAAACGTAAACACCCCACGTAATGTAAAAAAAATAAAAAAAGATGTCCACTGGCTGCCAAACTAATGCAGCACGTGGTGCAGTTATAAAGCTACAAGAACACATGACAGGTAATGGAAAGTTAGCGAGCATCACTTATAATGGCGGACACCAAGCTTACTCAGTTAAAAGTGGAAGTATTTCATGTGTGTCGTCAGTCTCTCTTTCATTACTCATTATTTTCGCGCTGGTATTTTATTAAAACGCTCATTGTTAATGTGTAATCATCGACACAGACACTCTTTTATATATTTTGTGGAGTTGTTTAAATATTCCGATACAAAAGTGGCTATGTAACTTATAAACTATTAAAGAGTCAATTTTCTTCCGTTTTCAGTTTATATCATCTACACAGTCTCTCAACTTGTTAACTAATTTTTTTCGCCTCAGGTATGGATCCATTTTTGGTTCAACTGCGTCTTCTGCCACTCATGTACTGCACCCTCCCGAGACAGTTTAACAAAATTTAAGTTGTCAACAATTAATTTTGAACTAAAACGATTAACAAACCAGCTTACTGGTAACAATTGTTCAATATACATACGCTTTTATACTTCACACACGTCTTCTTTGCAACTTGGGCTGCAATCGAGTGTTAATATTCGATCCACCAAGTCTATACTGCCAAAAAAGGAAAGAATCGTACTTCAGTGCATCGTGATTCGTTTAGCTAGACTGAACTATCATTGTCTGTCACCAATAAATCAAACTCTCATACAACGCCTTCATCACACAACTAATGTAACACGAGAAAATCACAAAATTAAATTGATAGCTTCGAGTCGAGTAACGCGAATTATCAAATAAATCTAAATCATTTACTCAGTATCAGCTGCGAGAAATACCGTTAAATTAAAACACAATAGTGACGATCTACATTCCTGTGTTGAAACTGTCTTTTTTGTTGTACTTTTAACACTTCACGTCATCTAGTTAATATTTATTGTAAGCCTTCAGTAAGCTTTTCGATAATTGATGATAACTCTGTGTAGGGCATCTACGTATCTGTTCTTTGTTTTTCATACGATGGGTGCAACAGTTTTGTTTAGACAACGAAAAGAACGACGACTTACTTTCTCAGGTGAACTTCTTCCTCACTGACATCTCAACGGAAAGCCTACTCGCTGAGTAGCTGACTGTTTATAATGATCTTTGACAGACCGTGCGCTAAATTCGGCACCATTAACTGCAATAATAGAAAAATGCTAGTTGTTATATCAGATTATATGCCGTGTACAGACCTTCTCCATAAAATTTTGCTGATCTGAAAAATAAAATATAGTCTGTCAGATTCACTGCTCAGGATGTTAGCCCTAATTTTTGTGTATAAAATAGATTCATATATTGACGTCTCCGGTACGTGCACAGATACTGAAATTTTGGTAATTCCCAAGAATGATTGCCTATCGAAGTTGGTGGGGTCCAAACGATACATATCGAACGTGCGATAGTAAATCGATTACGGAAGTATCGTGGCGGGCGTTATGAGTATGTTTCAAGTTGTCACTACAAAAACGACCAAAGAAAAGTGTTGGAGAAGCATTTGTAAATTCAAAGGAGACGACTTACCTTACTCGTCGTTGGTGTTATCGTCTTGTAACAGACCGTGTGATGTATAAAGTACAGGGGCAATTCCATTTTCCTGTGGCCAGGATAAACTCTGCCAATATCGCGCAGGAATATCGGAAGAGTGTCGCATGCATCGACTTTTCCCTGCAAACGCCAAGTTGTGGAAGTACAGGTACTGGAAGGAGTACAGTCCGTTCCTCTGTCCTGGACGCCCTTCTCTTTTTATGGGAGACTTGACAGACTTCCACAGCCATTCTATATTCTGGGTGTGGACACTGTGGAGTTTGTCTCTTTGGAAGACGCTAGAGTGGTTCACAAATTCGTGGTAGAACCCTTCAGCCTTCAGAGTCTGGTACGACTGAAATCTTGTGTGATTACTTTTGTTCGAGGCAGTATGAAGTGTTTTATGAGACCGATTAAACTCAACTTGTCTCGGGACAATACCCTCACAACACTTGCGGTACTCTCTTTGCCCGCATCTCGTGGTCGTGCGGTAGCGTTCTCGCTTTCCACGCCCGGGTTCCCGGGTTCGATTCCCGGCGGGGTCAGGGATTTTCTCTGCCTCGTGATGGCTGGGTGTTGTGTGATGTCCTTAGGTTAGTTAGGTTTAAGTAGTTCTAAGTTCTAGGGGACTGATGACCATAGATGTTAAGTCCCATAGCGCTCAGAGCCATTTTATTTGGACACCCTTTCTGTTCCACCGATAACCCAAATATGATCTACTTCACTTTTAGAAGGCCGTCCTCTCTGGTTCTTTCGTCTAATATATATAAGATTCGTCTACTTCTACTATTTTATTCGGTCCTCCAATTTAGTTTGAGTGTGGCTGATTAACGTCTCTGCAAGTTAGTTTTACACTTTACACATCACAGAAACTAAAAAGTGTTGTTACATTGGAGACGTACACGAATTCCGTTAAAAATATCTATTACATGCATAATTGTAACATGACAGTTTTGTTATCCGCATTAAATATTAGTTCACGTGTATATGTACTGCTTCAAAAATTGCCAGAAAAATGGTACCGTGGGAATGAATGTTGAGAAAAGGATTAACTTTGTGGTGTGTTTGGTGCGTTATGTGAGTGCAGTTCATATTCAGCCTTTGATGCCGGCGCCGTGCGCTGTGGCCGAGCACCAGTGCCCGCTGCACGCCGCATTTTTTGCGCGCCCTGCAGCTCTGCTCTGTCCTGCTTTCACACTCGTAGTGCTGTCGCCATTATTGGACTTTGTACTATATATTTATTAGGCAAGATTTATACAAATCACTCATAAGTGTTCCATATTAATCGTCAGATTCGGACGATGATTCCCTTTCACCTTCAGAGTCACTATCCAGTATGTGAGAAAGAGTTTCATCCACAGTATATCGCTTACCTGCCATATCACTTCTAGTAGAAACAGAAGTTAACAACACGTCACTTCAGATCAGAATCAAGGCGGGAAATGAGCGAAACCAACACTTTGAAAGTGATTGCAACTGCATCTAGCGACTGTTGTTAACTACAGACGTTGAACAAAGCCGCTAGATGGTGCATAGGTCAAGCTTCCACACAAGTCGAGCGTAGTGAAGCGGAGAAGTATGACGCGAAGCGGAACTGCTGCACCAGTCCACCGGTTGAGCGCCACATTCGCTCCCGACTTCTACAGAAGTTCATCGTAGCGAAAGGGTTACTCGCGAGGATTGGATCCGGTCTATAAGTATCAGTTTGGCACCTAATTGCAGCACTCTCTCATACCCTAGCCAATCGACACAGCCAGAGTTCGAGCTCTGCGACAGTTCCCAACTCAAGTCATGGGCGGCACTGTGAAGTTTGATTTCTGATATCCATCAAACTCACTCTGAGTTTCGATTTGTGTCATGTTAGCTTTATTGCCGACAGCATTGCAGTTACTAATCTGTTTCGTGCTGTCATTATTAATATTACTCCAAAATTGTTTCAACTGCGAGTAGACGACCTAACGTATTTAATTCACCGTGACAATGTAAACTTTAATCCGACTATGTCAGTGTTCGCCCGCCCGGTTGGCCGTGCGGTCTAACGCACGTCTTCGGGCGGGAAGGAGCGCCTGGTCCCCGGCACGAATCCGCCCGGCGGACTTGTGTCGAGGTCCGGTGAGCCGGCCAGTCTGTGGATGGTTTTCAGGCGGCTTTCCGTCTGCCTCGGCGAATGCGGGCTGGTTCCTCTTATTCCGCCTCAGCTACACTATGTCGGCGATTACTGCGCAAAACAGTTCTCCACGTACGCGTACATCACCATTACTCTACCACGCAAACATAGGGGCTACACTCGTCTGGTGCGAGACGTTCCCTGGGAGGTCCACCAGGGGCCGAACCGCACAATAACCCTGGGTTCGGTGTGGGGCGGCGGAGCGGTGAAGTGGACTGCGGTAGTCGTCGTGGGGTTGTGAACCACTGCGGCTGCGGCCGGGACGGAGCCTCTCCGTCGTTTCTAGGTTCCCGGTTAACATACAGTACAATGCAATGCAATGTCACTGTTCTCCTGCGGTCGGTCAGAATCCACTCCACATGTTATTTTCAACTAGTATCCGCACTGCGCGACAATCTCGCTCCCCACTGTCTACTACCGATAGTTTATTCTCGAGTCTTGTACAAGCTTCCGTAAGGATCACATACTCACACAATGAAAATCTGGAACCTAGCAGTTACAATTGGAAACTGATTGATAAGGGTTATCAAATGTCTATTTCGTAAAAGTACCTGCAGATATTAATGAAATATGAAAAATAAATTACAAGGTCTTTTCTTTTTTACTGTTTCCTGTTCACCGCACTTGAGTAATCTTAACTCTGGTTACGGTTCTCCCACAGTTGAAGTGCGAAGGAATGGTTGGACCCTTATTTTGAAAATATAATTTTAAGCTAAACGTCAAAGCAGCAAAAATATTTCTGAATTTATATTTGATGACGAACTACAGTTTCAAACACAGAAACTTAGTTCTTAAATTCAACTTAACTGTAATATATAAGGTGTTCAACTTTGCTTCCGCCGTTTGCCGATAGGTGGCGGCAACGATAAGTAGCGGTCGAGAAACACGCGATCTAGTGGTCAGGCAGTTAGCCTTGACCTCGGTCAACATAACCTCATTCAGACATTAGTCGATTTGTGTCTGCGTAATAAAGTCAGTTTACGATCCTAATTCTCGTCATTTGCGGGAGGTGTTACTGTTTTGTTTCAATATGAACAAAACAGCGGCGAGTCTCATCGAATGTTCTCAAGCACGTATGGTAAGGACGCTATTAGTGAAAGAACGTTGCGTGAGTGGTTTCAACGATTCAAGAGCGGTGATTTTAACGTCTTAGACCGGCATAGTGGTGGAATAGAGAATGTTTTCGAAGATGCAGAATCGGAGGCATTGCTGAGTGAAGACTCTCGTCAAACTTAAGAAGAATTGGCACGATTAGTGGGAGTGACACAGCAAGATATTTCAAAACGTCTCAAGGCTATGGGCACGATTCAGAAAGAAAGAACGTGGATCCCCTGTGAACTGAAACCGAGAGATGTTGAACGGCGTTTTTGTGTGAATAGTTGCTTCAGAGACAAAAACGGAAGGGATCTGCATCGCATTGTGACCGGGGACGAAAAATGGGTTCATTACGATAACCTAAAGGCAGAAAATCATGGGGATATCTCGTCCAAACCGAATATTCACGACTCCGAGATCATGCTCTGCATTTGGTGGAACCAGCTCGGCGTCGTGTGGTGCAGTATGAGGTGTTAAAATCAAGTGAAACAATCACAGGTGCTCGTTATCGAACGCAGTTAATGCGTTTGAGCAGAGCATTTAAAGAGAAACGGCCGCAATAGAGCGAGAGGCACGATAAAGTGATTTTGCAGCACGACAACCCTCGACCCACGTTGTAAAGGAGGTCAAAATGTACTTGGAAACGTTAAAATGGGAGGTCCTACCCCACTCGCCGTATTCTTCACACATTGCTCCCTCTATCACCTGTTTAGATCAATGGCGCATGGCCTGGCTGACGAAAAGTTCTGAACTCGTGAAGAAGTAGGAAATTGGATCTATTCTTGGAACGTTTCAAAAGATGAACAACTTTTTCGACGCTGGATTCGTACAGTGCCCGAAAGATGGGAGAACGTATTGGCCACCGGTCGAAAATACCTTGAATGATACAAGTGTAATCAATTTTTGTCTCTAAAGCCTCAAATGTTGGGGAAAAACGGGGGAAGCAAAGTTGTACACCTTGTAAACAAATTTATGCCGGCCCTGGTATCAGATTTTCAAATGTCGCATCGGTAGTACATCTATACCTTTTACAGTTAAGTTGAATTTCAGGAATAAATTTCAGTATTTCACAGTGCTTGTAGAGATATTTACACGGCTTGGAGATTGCTATGTTGGTACTCAGATCTAAACCTCCGGGAATGACGAGGATCGTAAGACGACAACATGTTAATATGTAACTCATTAGAAGGTTTGCTCCATAACGAACGTTGTATAATATATACAGGGTGTTACAAAAAGGTACGGCCAAACTTTCAGGAAACATTCATCACACACAAAGAAAGATTATATATTATGTGGACATGTGTCCGGAAACGCTTACTTTCCATGTTAGAGCTCATTTTATTACTTCTCTTCAAATCACATTAATCATGGAATGGAAACACACAGCAACAGAACGTACCAGCGTACCTTCAAACACTTTGTTACAGGAAATGTTCAAAATAACCTCCGTTAGCGAGGATACATGCATCCACCCTCCGTCGCATGGAATCCCTGGTGCGCTGATGCAGCCCTGGAGAATGGCGTATTGTATCACAGCCGTCCGCAATTCGAGCACGAAGAGTCTGTATATTTGGTAGACAAGAGCTTTCAAATGCCCCCATAAATGAAAGTCAAGAGGGTTGAGGTCAGGAGAGCGTGGAGGCCATGGAATTGGTCCGCTTCTACCAATCCATCGGTCACCGAATCTGTTGTTGAGAAGCGTACGAACACTTCGACTGAAATGTGCAGGAACTCCATATTGCATGAACCACATGTTGTGTCGTACTTGTAAAGGCACGTGTTCGAACAGCACAGTATCCCATATGAAATCATGGCGGTGAATAGAGGAAGTACGAAACTAAAATGAACTCTAACATGGAAATTAAGCGTTTCCGGACAGATGTCCACATAAGATCTTTTCTTTATTTGTGTGTGAGGAATGTTTCCTGAAAGTTTGGCCTTACCTTTTTGTAACACTCTGTATAATATGAGTCGACCAAAAAGTTCCGTTTTAGGGCGTTGCTGCAGCATATATATAACGTAACTTGACGTATATGTGGGTATATAAACAGTAAGATGCAGGCAAGGGATTAGTGTGGTATCCCTTTCTATCCGACGTGTGTTCGGTAAATGTCTAAACGTGGCATATTACCAAATGCGTCGAAAAGGGACCAACGTGCTGTTATTGTTTCCTTCACTGCCGAAGGATAAGCAGCGGTAGACGCCCTTCAGAGAATGAAGAATGCGTGCGCTAAGGGCTGCTGGTGCTTCACGATAACGTACGTCTCCACATTGCACATGCCGTGACGCATTTGTGCCAACTACTGATCTCTGCCCCATGTGATTGTCATACCTTTCGTCCCTTCAGAAAAGCCACTGAAGGATGGACGATGTGTAGCACGCAGCAACGGACTTCTTCACGCAGCAGGACACCGTGTTTCATCAACATGGTGCACCGATGGGGCGAGTACCTCAATGCTGACGGGGATTTCGCCGGATTGAAATATCGTTTCTGGATTGTACGGCCTTCGAACAGAAACATTTTGATCAACCCTTATATGAAGACCTTGTCTTGATAATGTTTCCGTGTATGCATTGGAGTAAGTAAAAGTCGTAAAACATAAACGCTCTCTTTGTGTAAGAACCAGACGCTGTGGACAGAAAGGGAGACTCATTTGTTACAAAAGGGTGAAAAACATTTTTCAGGAATCGTCAGGAAACTATTCTTCCTGCCAAACTAACATTCTCTCTTCTACTGTTGCGGAAGCAGTGAACTAATGGCCCATAATGAAACAAGAACCAGGAAATCATTGTAGAACTGTAGCTGTGTCGCCTGTAAAAAGGACTGTCAATACGTTTCACCTGGCCAGATGTAAAAACTTTAATAATCGCATTAAAACTACGAATTTCGTAAAAATTACACTAACTACGTATTACAAGAGTAATACTAATATAATTCGTTCAGTTGTTAAAATGAGTGCTTGATTTTTAATTACAAATGAGAATAACTGCAAATGTCAGCTCCTCTTCACATCGTGTTTAATGATAGAAACTCAGATTTTCGTCTACGTCTACATCATACTGCGCAAGCCACCAAATTGTGTGTGACGGGGGGGTACTTACGGTACCACTATCTGATCCCTCCAGCCCTGTTCCACTCGCGAATACTGCGTGGGCAGAATGATTGGCTGTAAGCCTCTGTATTGGCTCTAAGATCTGTAATTTTCTCCGCGTGGTATGTGGAGGGAAGTAATATGTTGTCCGACTCCTCCTGAAAAGTGCTGTCCCGAAATTTCAGTAGTAAATCTCTCCGTGATGCACAACGCCTCTTTTGTAACGTCTGCCAATGGAGTTTGTTTAGCATCTCCGTGATGGTCTCTCGCCAGCTAAACGATCCCGTGACGAAACGCGCCGCTCTTCGTTGGAACTTCTGTCCTAACTGACAGGGATCCCAGATGGATGGACAATACTCAAGAATCGGGCGAACAAGCGCCTTATAAACCACTTCGTTCGTTGCTGAGTTAGACTGATCGCAAGAATCGTAAGGAAATAGGAGTCTGGTGTCTGCTTTTCCCATTATTTCTTTTACGTGGTCATACCACTTAAGGTCGCTCTGGATAGTTACGCCTATCGGATATTTTACGGCATATGCTATTTCCAGGTGCTTGTCATCAATGGTATAGCTGTGTAGTTGCGGATTTCTTTTCCTACTTATATGCAATGTTACATTTATTTACGTTCAGGGTCAACGGTCAGAGCCTGCACCACTCATCGAATCTGTGTAGGTCGTTATGCAAATTCGTACCATCTTGTGGCGTTGCTACTATGGTATAGACAACTGCATCATCTGCGAATAGCCTTGAAAGGCATCCCACGCTTATATATATATATATATAGTGTAAACAGCAACGGTGCTATAACACGTCCCTGTGGTACTCTGCATATTACCTTTACATCTGCCGATTTTGTTCCGTTCCCCTTCATGTGGCTTACGTTGTTAGTTATTGGTGAAACCTGCTAGGCAAGAGAAAGCAGGATTTGGTTACGCTTGTGGACGGGGCCGTTATACACAATTTATTTTAAACCAGTAATTCCATACTCAACAATAAATAAAAAATATCACACGTTAATAATGAAGAAGTAAACAACTGTCTAAAAAAGAGTTTTCAGTGTGTTAGAATTTAGCAAATCACCATTAAATACAGATACAGCAGATAATGTTTTAAAAGCAAGCCACTGTGATCTGGGCAGAAAGTCTTACACGCCAGGAATGGCAATATATTAAGAATTGTATAAGAACTAGCTGCAATTCACAACTTACTGGTATTGGAATATTAAAGGTAAGTCGCCACAAACACAGCAGAAGGCATCAGAGGCCAGGAATGACAAATTATAATTTTAAGGCAGATGGCCACAATCACGCCAGGAACGGCAATAATATAAAAAGTTTAGAAATCTGCTGTAAAACAGCAAATACAATAGCAAAGGTTAATTAAAAAACAACGCTTTCAAAGTTAACCAACCACTGAACACTACACTGCTAGATTTATTCCAGAAGGTGACCAGAACTATTAAGTAGACATATATAACCTCTAATGTAGGCATTACAAGGTATTGTAGTAAATAATACAATACTAAAACACAAGGACCAGTACATAAGTTCCCTAAAGGATACTGAGGCAGATTATACCCGCAGAAGGCGTGAGCTGAAGGAGCGTAACACAGAACTATTGGCCATCAGTCCTTTTGGAACACACATGTCTTACAAGAACCAAGGGGCCACAGACGGTGCTCCAGGAATCGACCTCAGAGAAGCTCCGGCAACAAACACTTTCGCGAGCGATGAGATTGACAGCCGAGAGTTGCATTCACTTCACGAGATGGTAATTCAGACGAATGACTAATGGTAATTTTGGTGAAGCTACCTGACGTCTGATAAACCAAATGCAACGATGGAACAATACGCCAAAGCTGGAACCGGCAGTCTGTATTACGTCCCCAGAATACTGTGTTTAGAGCCCCCGGAACGAGAAAGCAATCACTACAACCGGAGTAGAAGAATCACCAGCCGGCCTACGATCAAGAAAGCTTCCAAAACTACGCGCTTTACTGGACAGCAGAGGAAAGGCGAGGAAACTTACACTGCCGTTACGCACACTAACCCCCAGGGTAGGTAACTGGGACGTTAGCGGCCACCAGGCAAAAAAAATTACCGTTTGTTGAACTTAACAAATTGTAACAAGTTGAACGCAGTAAATAGTAATAAGAAGCTAATCAGATCTGCCTTTCCCAAGCACTCCACTCGCTACTCTTCGCGTCGGCGAAACTACGAGCAGCAACACGAACCCAAGTCACTGGAGAATCGCGAGATATCACATTGGTGGAGGTTTCTGTACATGGATTGAAATGCACTGACCTTAAAGCTTGCTGGATCCGGTTTACGACGAGGTCGTACTCCCTCGTGAACACAGCCCTTCCATCCGGCAGTCCATGCGTACCGCCAGCGGCCCCGACGTGTTCTGGCACTGTGCGGGCCTGGCTCCTCCTGAGTCCCCAACCGAACTGGCCAACTCACACGACCCAGAAAACCAACGACGTCGCCCCAAAGATGGGGCAACAGTTACTACATATCGATAACAGCCGCAGCTGCCACTAGCTGGCATGCAACCCTTGCGAAACCGAGTGGCGCCAGTCAACACGAGAAGCTGACAAACAAACTCAACCGTGCCAACTAAACGATACCGTCTGGCCTCAAACAGAGGGCGAAAACTGTACGTTGTAGAACAGCACCAACGTGACCGCAGCACGGCTCAGTTGGTGTCACACGCAAGCGTGGTGGAGGCAGGGCGTGCATTGTGGAGGAGGAAATTATAGTTTAACGTCCCGTCGACAACGAGGTCATTAGAGACGGAGCACAAGCACGAATTAGGGAAGGATAGGGAAGGAAATCGGCCGTGCCCTTTCGAAGGAACCATCCCGGCATCTGTGTGAAGCGATGTAGGGAAATCACGGAAAACCTAAATCAGGATGGCCGGACACGGGTTTGAACCGTCATCCCCCGAAAGCGAGTCCAGTGTGCTAACCACTGCGCCACCTCGCTCAGTGGCGTGCATGGTCTGTATGTAGACAGTCCACGTGACCACTGCCTAAGTCTGACGTCAGCGTGCAATAATCACTCACAGACAGCACGCCGCAGCAGTGGCAGTGGAGGGTACATGAAAGATGTCAAGGGAAGCGGAAAACAATACAGTCGTTGAAACTTCCTGACAGATTAAAACTACGTGCCAGACCGAGACTCGAACTCGGGACCTTTGCCAGTCGTTGACATAATCTACATCTACATCTACATCCATACCCTGCAGACACCTGACGGTGTGTGGCGGAGGGTACCCTGAGTACCACTATCGGTTCTCCCTTTCTATTACAGTCTCGTATTGTTCGTGGAAAGAAAGACTGTCGGTATGCTTCTGTGTGGGCTCTAATCTCTCTGACTTTATCCTCATGGTCTCTTCGAGAGATATACGTAGGAGGGAGCAATATACTGCTTGCCTCTTCGGTGAAGTATGTTCTCGAAACTTTAAAAGCCCGTACCGAGCTACTGAGCATCTCTCCATCTTCCACTGGAGTTTATCATATCTGTATCGCTTTCGCGATTACTAAATGATCCTGTAACGAAGCGCGCTGCTCTCCGTTGGATCGTCTCTATCTCTTCTATCAACCCTATCTGGTACGGATCCCACACTGCTGAGCAGTATTCAAGCAGTGGGCGAACAAGCGTACTGTAACCTACTTCCTTTGTTTTCGGATTCCATTTCCTTAAGATTCTTCCAATGAATCTCAGTCTGGCATCTGCTTTACAGACTATCAAATTTATATGATCATTCCATTTTAAATCACTCGTAATGCGTACTCCTACGGTGCTACTTGTGGGCTTGAGCAGTAGGCGCCCGCTTCCTGCGCCCGTGGTGACTGCTGTTTGCCATTCACTGGCGACGAAGGGTGGAGTTTGCACGCCAGTACTGCAACTGGACGTCCACCGAGTGGCCTTTTCAGGTAAATCACGTTTTACGCTTCATCTGAATGAGACATCTGAAAGCAGGTACCCTTCAACAGTCATCGGAATGGTCCAGGCGGGGGAGGGGGTGATGGGGAAGGGGGGGGGGGGGCAACGTTATGACCTGGATATCTTTCCGTGGCCTTCCGTGGGTGATATCGTCATTCCGGAAGGCACAGTCGATCATAACATGTATGCATCCACCACTGTGAACCGTGTCGACTTCTATATGCAGCTCGTTTTTCCTCAGCACCACTGCATCTATCATCAGTACAATGCAACTTGTCACACAGTTGGCAGTGTACGTGTGTAGTTCGAAGAGGACCAGGTCACCAAACTCCACGGATTTAAAACCAGTCGAGAATCTGGGGGACCACTTGGATCCGTGTGTTCGCACCACGGATCCTCAACCTGGATACCTATTGCAGCTCGTCTCGCAATTGGAGTTGGGGTTGCATCAGAACACGATTACTGACCCCGTGGAGTGCGAAAAAAGTAAACAATATTATTAAAATGGCTCAAATGGCTCTGAGCACTATGGGACTTAACCCTAGAACGTAGAACTACTTAAACCTAACTAACCTAAGAAATCACACACATCTATGCCCGAGGCAGGACTCGAACCTGCGACCGTAGCAGCCGCGTGTTTCCGGACTGAAGCGTCTATAACCGTTCGACCACAGAGGCCGGCAAAACCTGACGTCCTGCTATGACTAATGTACAATGAGGGGCAAAATAATAATTTAGGCAAAATAATAATTTAGAATCCAAGAACAGAGCATTACCAATGCCCAGTTCAGAAGAGCCTGTATTCACATCTCAGCGATTTGTGGAGATTCAGCTTGCTGTTTACGACTGCAAATAGAAGCAACACAATAGTTAGGATATAGTATTTGTCAAGATACATTGCAATTTAACTCATCCTTTCGCTTCGTTTGGAAATCATTATTCGAACTCGTAGACACGGTCGAAATATAAGAATTCCACGTCGGTAGAATTACTGCGACCAAAGTTGGCCGTCAGTGACGGACCGGCGAGGACGCGTCGTCGCCGCCCCGCCGGCCTCGTGGCGTTCGCGAGCGCGAGACGCTTACTACAAGCTCACTGCAATGACATGACGAACTCATTTAGGAAGAACACTACCAAGATTACATTCCAAGCCGAATATCCGAGACCGCGAGCACACGAAGTAGAAAACTTGTTGCGTGAAAAACTGCGTCTAGATCCAAAGGACACAACTGGTATTCACTTTTAGCACACAGCCAGCGTAGTCAATATTTAGATGATTGACGAAGAACAGTGCACTGCCGACAAACCACAGTTTACGTACTTTGATGGACTTACCGGCGCTGATACCGCTGAACACGCAGGCAGGGGTGTAAGGCCACTTTCTGAGGTATCCACGAAGTCCGTTATCCCCCCCTCTCAAGTATATATATATATATATATATATATATATATATATATATATATGGTATCTGTTCTCTTGGACATGTCCGAAAGAACAGATACCATCGCTGACCATGCAGCTCGTTAGAATGATACTGCAATGAAATGAACACCCATAGCTGCTTACAGGCGTTGACATACGTCAATGGGGGCAGATGAAAATGTGTGGCCCGTACCGGGACTCGAACCCGGGATCTCCTGTTTACATGGCAGACGCTATATCCATATGAGCCACCGAGGGCACAGAGGATAGTGCGACTGCAGGGATTTATCTCTGGCACGCCTCCTGCGATACCCACATTCTCAACGTATTGTCCCGCACTACATTCGTTGTGTCCCCGCCCATTATACTCATTCCTCACGGCGCATTGCCGATTCCCGTAAGAGTTCGGGCACTGTTCGTGCATTCGCACAATGTGGATTTCGCAGGAGGCGTGCCAGAGGTAAATCCCTGCAGTCGCGCTATCCTCTGTGCCCTTGGTGGCTTAGATGGACGCCGGCACGGTAGCTCAGCGTGCTCGGTCAGAGGGTTAGCTGCCCTCTGTATTAAAAAAAAACTGAGATAATCGAGCAACAACGAACTTAAACGGATGGCTTACGACGTCCGCCCCGAGCAGATGCAACGAACAAAATGAAAATGAGATGTCGTACAATTATCGCGTACGATGGACAACCGGGCACATGCTCAGGAAGCAGCCAGGAGAGTCACATTCGCTCTGATTATTTGCAGGGGCGGATCGCCAAGAGTCCTTCAAGAGAAGCGGCACAGCACGTTCCTCCATCGATCCTGCCAGTTACTTATGTACATCTGCGACGTCGTGCGGCGGGGATCGGGACATGCTGCCACCGCAGGCGGGCGAAGACGCTGTTGATGAGCCACATACGGTCCTCCTTATGCAGACGGAGTCGCCTGATTGACCTGAACAGCAATCGTCACCTCACAACGAGCGGCTGGATGTTGATTCACGAGTCGTGCCAACCCGAACTTTCCTCTCTGAAGGCGCCGAGGCACGGAGGCACGCCGTCTCGGGACTGTCTCTTGTGGGCAGGGGCAAACGATCACACCGATGTAGACAGTGTCGTGGATGTCCGTGCTCCGGAGTTGTCGACCGACGCTGCTCACTCTTAGGAACTGCCACGACGGACTTTTCTTCTTGCTGACACTAGTGCGGGGATGGAGGGGCGATGGAACACCGACGCAGCCGCGAGGAATCGTAACAAGAGGGGCTTCTTTGATAGCCGATGAACCACACCGACAGCCTCTCTCCAGTAACTCGTGGGCGGACGACTCTCAGGTGGGCACACCACATGCAGAAGAGGGGGAGTTACATCATCCTACCCATCTCCTGCGGACAACATGGTAATGGTAACGTCAGGGTGGCGTGCGGGTGAGCGAACCTGTCGCCACCGGGTGCACCGATGACTGACGCTGCCGTCGAGGGCGAACGACAGTCATGTCGATTCGTGAAGGATAACATCAATATCATCCAGTTGCGCGAGAATCTTGCATTGTTACGCGACACACTTTATTCAGCCGACACTGAGGTGGCCTTATTGCAGGAAATATACATTCTTGGCTTCCAGGACATTTCTGGATGCACGACACGCGTATCACATGCGTTGGATACAGGCAGTGGCCCCGCAAAACTTTTCAAAGAAAGTTTAATAGCGACCGATATAAGTTACCTATCAAATGCCAGGGGCATGGCTCTTATAATCCCAGAGATACTCCTCGTCAATGATTACGCAGCGTCCGGTACCAACAAAAGGCGTGAACGTTCCTCAGTTCTTTACTGAGGAATTAACACAGTTATGCCCAGGCAGGATAGATGATATGGTGATCGGGGGCAGTTTTATTGTACAATTCGCTATGACCAAATTCCTCAGCATACACTACGCCCAGAACTCGGCACTGTCATTTGCGAGCTCGATTAGATAGACACTTGGATCATCATCTGTGCTGATAGGGTTTCGCGCACTTTACGGGACATTAATCAAGCAGAATTAAAAGGCTGTATACATACCGCTCTCTCGAGGATGCGGTCAAGGCAGCCGAGTTGTGGCCAGCTGCATTTACTGATCACACTGCTTACGCCTGTACCATCAAGCTTCGACGACAACTACTATGGCGTAGGCGCTGCCCGCTTACCTGATCTCAACGGAATGTCAACCGGCAGTTGGAGACACGTGTAGACTGTGCCTACTTAAACCTAAGTAACCTAAGGACATTACACAACACCCGGTCATCACGTCGCAGAGAAAATCCCTGACCCCCCCCCCCCTCCCCCCGGGAATCACAGAGTTTTACTACGCCATCCTCAGGTATTGTTCCGTTATGCGACAAACACGGGCTCGACAGATGACTGTCAACCGAGCACGTCAACACTGTGAAGGGACCATCATTTGAACTCGTCAAATGGTTGGAATCATCAACGACTGCCCTCCATATCCCACGTTGTTTTTGTTGGAGTCTTCAGTCCTGAGACTGGTTTGAAGCAGCTCCTTATGCTTCTCTATCCCTCTGAATCTGCTTAGTGTATTCATCTCTTGGTCTCCCTCTACCATTTTTACTTTCCACGCTGCCCTCCAATACTAAATTGGTGATCCCTTGATCCTACCAACCGATCCCTTCTTCTAGTCAAGTTGTGCCACAAACTTCTCCCCAATTCTATTCAATACCTCCTAATTAGTTATGTGATCTACCCATCTAATCTTCAGCATTCTTCTCTAGCACCATATTTCGAAAGCTTCTATTCTCTTCTTGTCTAAACTATTTATCGTCCATGTCTCACTTCCATACATGGCTACACTCCATACAAATACTTTCAGGAAAGACTTCCTGACACTTAAATCTATATTTGATGTTAACAAATTTCTCTTCTTCAAAAACGCTTTCCTTGCCATTGCCAGTCTACATCTTATATCCTCTCTACTTGGACCATCATCAGTTATTTTGCTCCCAAAATAGCAAAACTCCTTTACTACTTTAAGTGTCTCATTTCCTAATCTAATACCTTCAGCATCAACCGACTTAATTCGAACACATTCTATTATCCTCGTTTGGCTTTTGTTGATATAATCTTTTATCCTCCTTTCAAGACACTATCCATTCCCCACAACTGCTGTTCGTAGTCCTTTGCTGTCTCTGAGGTTTGCCGATGACATTGAGATGAAATAAATACATAAATCTATACTCGATGTTAACAAATTTCTCTTCTTCAGAAATGGTTACCTTGCCATTACCAGTCTACATCTTATATCCTCTCTACTTCGAACATCATCTGTTATTTTACTTCCTAAGTAGCAAAACTCCTTTACTACTTTAAGCGTCTCATTTCCTAATCTAATTCCCTCAGCGTTACCCGACGTAATTCGACTACATTCCATTATCATCGTTTTGCTTTTGTTGGTTTTCATCTTATATCTTCCTTTCAAGACACTATCCATTCCTTTCATTTGCTCTTCCAAGTCCTTTGCCCTCTCTGACAGAATTACAATTTCATCGCCGAACCTCAAAATAAAAATTCGGAGTATGTATTAAAATCCATGGAGAAGAAATAAAAACTTTGTTTACTTCACTGCTTACTCAATATACAGATTGAACAACATCGGGGAGAGGCTACAAACCTGTCTCACTCCCTTCCCAACCACTGATTCCCTTTCATGCCCCTCGACTCTTATAAATGCCATCTTGTTTCTGTACAAATTGTAAATAGCCTTTCGCTCCTTGTATATTACCCATGCCACCTTCAGAAATTCAAAGAGAGAAAACTTTTGACAGTGTTGACTGGAATACTCTAAGGAAAGGTCAACCTACGTTTCTAGCTTTTGCAGACATAATCTATTTTCTATGATAAGTCGTAGGGTCAGTATTGCCTCACGTATTCCAATATTTCCTAACTGATCTTCCCTGAGGTCGGCTTCTACCAGTTTTTCCACTCGTCTGTAAAGAATTCGCGTTAGTATCTTGCTGCCATGACTTACTAAACTGATAGTTCGGTAATTTTCACATTTGCCAACACGTGCTTTCTTTGGGATTGGAATTATTATATTCTTCTTGAAGTCTGAGGGTAATTTTTCTGTCCCATGCATTTTGGTCACCAGATGGTAGTTGTGTTAGGCTTGGCTCTCCCAAGGCTGTCAGTAGTTCTAATTGAATGTTGTCTACTCCTGGGGCCTTATTTCGACTTAGGTCTTCCAGTGCTTTGTCAAACTCTTGATGCAGTATCATATCTCCTATTTCAACTTCATCTACATTTTCCTCCTGTTGTATGATATTGTCCTCAAGAACACCGCCCTTGTATAGACCCTCTATATACTCCTTCCACATTTCTGGTTTCCCTTCTTTGCTTAGAACTGCGTTTCCATCTCAAATCTTGAAATCCATGCAAGTGGTTCTCTTTTCTCCAAAGGTCTCCTTAATTTTCCTGTAGGCAGTGTCTATCTTTCCCCTAGTGACTATCACGACAGCTGTCCCGCAGAAATATGTGGACGGCAATCAGCGCAAAGCGTGTGGCACGTGGTGTCCACTGACAAGCAAATATTCTGTTAGGCCGAATTATGACAATGGTATGATGCACACAGGAGTAAAAAACAAACCAGTTTGAGATGGGCTATAGTACCGTGTATACACGTATTCTGGGTCAGGTGCACAAGCCATGGACTACTTGGGTTGAGTTTAACGTGAGCTACTGATGTGTTTGGCTTTATTTAGGGCTGTCCACATGTTTCGCTTTCGTTCCTAAGTACAGTGTGCCTGGTGGTTCATAAAGAAAGTTTGCTTCACTCCAGACTTACGTCCATTGTTATTCCGTGGTCACGTGATCGGACGACATGCTCATATCACTGAGGCCTGTATGCCCTCAACGTGCACTCCTGTGAGAACATCATTTACCGCATTCACCAGCTAGTAGACATTATAAATAGATTTCATTTGCCGGTTACTTGTTTACTCTTTTGTGCAGAGTCAATGTATTTATGGCAAACAAACCTCATCAAGTTCCATCGCCATGCCATCACTTTATCCTTGTCCCTCAACACAGTACAGGTGTACAGCAATAAAGCTAGTTCACTGCGCAACTGGCATGTGAGCAACAATATTAGCCTGTTCCGTCTTCACTGGTGATCCAGATGTGATCTGTGCATAACTTTTGGTGAAGAACTTTCGCTGATGTCTGTGACATGGAACCATTAGGTGACAAACCATCCAGTTTTTTGTAATAAGCCTCTGCATCCTTACATTTGTCCTATAGCCATCCCTGCTTAGCCATTTTGCACTTCCTGTCGATCTCATTTTTGAGACGGTTATATTCCTTTTTGCCCGCTTCATTTACTGCATTTTTATATTTTCTCCTTTCATCAATTAAATTCAATATATCTTCTGTTACCCAAGGACTTTTACTAGCCCTCGTCTTTTTACTTACTTGATCCACTGCTGCCTTCACTACTTCATCCCTCAAACCTACTCATTCTTCTTCTACTGTATTTCTTTGCCCTATTCCTCTCAATTGTTCCCTTATGCTCTCCTTGAAACTCCTTACAACCTCTGGTTCTTTCAGTTCATCCAGATCCCATCTCCTTAAATTCCCACCTTTTTGCAGTTTATTGAGTTTTAATCTACAGTTCATAATCAATAGATTGTGGTCACAGTCCACATCTGCCCCTGGAAATGTCATACAATTTAAAACCTGGTTCCTAAATCTCACGCATCGAGTGGCAGCTCGAATTCTGCGTACGACGTCCCGTGTCCTATCAATTGATGAGTCATCGATAGGTGGGATGCATAATATCCGCTCCGCCCTGTGCCGCTGATTGCCCTCGCTAAGGTGCGTCGCGTATCGGGAGCTCTGGCTGCGATGTTCGTCAAGCATTTGATTGCGTCAGTCATACGTACTAAACTGCTGTTCTTCAGAATAAGCATTACCCCGACGCTTCCTCCGAGGTGTTACTCGTCTCCTACGTGGCGCAACAGGGAAAGCGCTTGTCAACGTTAGACTGTCGAACACCTTGTAAATTCGCCGCTGTGTTACACAGGTACGCCTATTATGGACAATACTGTACGCCCTGCAGTAGAACCTTTGTTGTGCGGGCTGCGACACCGCCTCACGGGTTTGTCTCTTGGTGGCTTCTTTTTTAGGTGCACTGCGTATGCTGATGATCTGATGTTACCTCTTCGTGACGAACGTGATGTTCGCAAATCATTGGATTGGTTAGCCACTTCGAAGCTTCGAGATGCCGTGTAAATGTACATAAATCAATGGTTTTGAACACTGGCGTGGGATGACACCTGCGAGGGTGGCACTGCGCGATAACATCCGTTGTCTCGGTATCGACTTCACGGACTACATCTCACGCACGACCACCATCAATTATCGGAGTCTCTTGCAAGTGCTGGGCTTGTGGATCTTCGTCTTCGTGTGTAGGACCTACATCAACGGACCGAATATGTTAACGTCTATCGGGCATCACGAATTCCGCACGTAGCGCAAACACTACCGATGCCTAAACACATAGCTCGGAGCATCGTGGCCGCATTCGGTTCCTTTGTCAGCGCTGGAATGATATTAAAGGTTCGATATTACTCCGTCACTCTTCCGAAAGAACGAGGCGGACTTGGCCTTGTCAGTGTTCACTATCGAGCAGTATTTCTCTTCGTTAGTTTGCACCGCAGGCTATGGCGACGATGACCGACCAGCCTCACCGGCCTACTGACGGATGGCCTGGCACCGTGTTCCCTTGACCCTCAGGTCAGACACGGGTGCCCTTTTCCTGCTTTGGCAGGCTTTACCTGGAGTACGGCAACCTCCCCGTCTCTCGCTTACCAACAGCCAGTCACCTGCCGCACACTACTTCGCCGCCGGTCGCTTAATGTCGTCGAATTGACGTGTCCTACCGTGCACTGGAACGTAGTATGGTGCACTGTCAACGCGGTGACGCTCGATCCTGGTGTACGTTCGACCTGGTATTCGAGGGACTCTCCATAGGACCCATCTTGCAGATTCGCCTTATGTGTGAACTGCAACGTCTAGAATAGAGACCAACACCGGCTCCATTGTGGGCCAGTGGAAGAGATCTGGTGTTTCGAGCGTCAAAGTCTGGCTCTCTTTTTACGTATGTCACCCTCTTATGCCGATTCCCGCACTCTACTCTACCTGGACGATGTTTATTATCCGAGGACGAAACACAACGCTGTCACGTAGATACAGTGCATGTACTACAGCTATTAAAACATCGATATCTAAGCCTCTTGTGGCGGTAATACAACACTAATGCTGTAGGTAGATAATAAATTTAAACAAATTTAAAGAAATTAATACAAATTTACAGAGATTATATTCGAAGTGAATTGGAAACACGCTACTAACTCCCATCGGCTGCTAGAGCAAATTTCGTGAGCAGAGTGGATGGTTGTAGTGCTATAGTCGTTAAAAAAAAAGATTTATGTCTAGTTCATGTAATACAGTTATTCATATCTCAGCCTGTTATGGCGGTAGCATGAAACTAATGCAGCAGATAGGCAATAAATTTATAAAAATTTGAACAAATTATATTCGAATTGAAAGGAAACACCATACTAACTCTCATCAGCTGCAAGAATAAAGTGTTAGAGCAAATTTCGTGAACATTCTCAAAGACGGTGGCGAACACACTTGATGGTTGTAGAGGTTCTAATTGTTTAAATAAGGACTTATGTCCAGTGCAAGTAATAGAGCTATCGATATCTTAGCCCCCTATGGCGGTAACACGACACTAATGCTGTAGGTAGATAATAAATTTAAACAAATTATATCCGAATTGAATGAGCAGGCTCTAGTGGAGGCAACACAACACTAACTCCCATGATTTGTGGGAGTAAGCTCTTAGAGGCAGTACCACAATCCTCTTGGAAAATGCACGTTAATTTCGCTCTAACTGCTTAATAAGGACTTATGTGTAGAGTTGAATGATTTGATGTAACATACCGACAACCTATATCTCAGCCTCGTGGTGGTAACACACTAATGCCGTAGGTAGATAATAAATTTAAAGAAATCTAATCAAATTTAAACATATTTAAACAAATTTATAAAAATTATATTCGAATTGAATGACAATATCATAATAACTTGCATCAGCTGCAGGAGTAAGCTCTTAGAGGAAAATTCGTGAACATTTGGCAAGAGCATGGCGAAAACACTTGATAGTGGTACTACCTCTAATGGTTTAAATAAAGACTTATGCCTACTTCCTAGGAAGAGTTGACTTAGGTTAGTGGAGATAGCCAATTCTTTCTCGCCATTTTTTTAGGTTAGTAGAGGTAGCGCAATTGAGCTATCATCCCTCCAAAAGCCACCATCTTGGATAACGGTAATCGTGTCATCAGCTAACATCAATCGCGTTATCAGTTGCCCCACTACTTGAAGTTACTCATTCTGAAACACTAAATTTTGAAAGTAACGTTAAATGTAATGCAAAAAAAGACGTTCAGTAACCTCAGTGTAACTTAATGCAAAATTTAGAAAACGGCAAGCATTTATTTTTGACTATTGAAAGATTGAACTGAATTACCTTTAAGCATATGAGAAATCGGTTTCACTTTTAAAATAACAACAATCAAATAAATACCAAGGTAGCAGAAGTCACTCTCTAAGGTTAATACAGAGTAAATGAAATTGCGCTCTCTTAATTTATATTGTTGTAGCCTACAGTCCTGAGGCTGGTTTGATGCAGCTCTCCATGCTACTCTATCCTGTGCAAGCTTCTTCATCTCCCAGTACCTACTGCAACCTACATTCTTCTGAATCTGCTTGGTGTATTCATCTATTGGTCTCCCTCTACGATTTTTACCCACCACGCTCCCCTCCAACACTACACTGGTGATCTCTTGATGTCTCAGAACATGTCCTAGACGTCGATCCCTTCTTCTAGTCAAGTTGTGCCACAAACTTCTCTTCTCCCCAATCTTATTCAATATCTCCTCATTAGTTATGTCATCTACCCATCTATTCTTCAGCATTCTTCTGTAGCCCCACATTTCGAAAGCTTCTATTCTCTTCTTGTCTAAACTATTTATCGCCCATGTTACACTTCCATACATGGCTACACTCCATACAAATACTTTCAGAAACGACTTCCTGACACCTACATCTATACTCAATGTTAACAAATTTCTCTTCTTCAGATAAGCTTTCCTTGCCGTTGCCAATCTACATTTTATATCCTCTCTACTTCGACCAACATCAGTTATTTTTCTCCCCAAATAGAAAAACTCCGTTACAACTTTGTCACATTTCCACCTTCAGCATCACCCGACTTAATTCGACAACATTCTATTATCCTCGTTTGGCTTTTGTTGATATAATCTTTTATCCTCCTTTCAAGACACTATCCATTCCCCACAACTGCTGTTCGTAGTCCTTTGCTGTCTCTGAGGTTTGCCGATGACATTGAGATGAAATAAAAACTTTGATAGAATTACAATGGATTTTAATACCTACTCCGAATTTTTCTTTTGTTTCCTTCACTGTTTGCTCAATATACAGATTGAATAACATCGGGGCGAGGCTACAAACCTGTCTCACTCCCTTCCCAACCACTGATTCCCTTTCATGCCCCTCGATTCTTATAACTGCCATCTGGTTTCTGTACAAATTGTAAATAGCCTTTCGCTCCCTGTATATTACCTTCAGAAACTGAAAGAGAGAAAGCTTTTGACAGTGTTGACTGGAATACTCTAAGGAAAGGCAAACATAGGTTTCTAGCATTTGTAGACTTAATCTATTTTCTAAAATAAGTCGTGGGGTTAGTATTGCCTCACGTATTCCAATATATCTACATAATCGAAACTGATCTTCCCCGAGGTCGGTTTCTACTAGTTTTGCCAATCGTCTGTAAAGATTTCGCGTTAGTATGTGGCAGCTGTGACTTATTAAACCGACAGATCTGTAATTTTCACATCTGTCAATTCCTGCTTTCTTTGGGATTGAAATTATAATATTCTTCTTGAAGTCTGTAGGTATTTCGCCTGCAGATGGTAGAGTTTTGTCACGACTGGCTTTCCCAAGGCTGTCAGTAGTTCTAATGGAATGTTATATACTCCCGGGGCCTTGTTTCGACTCAGGTCTTTCAGTGCTCTCTCAAACTCTTCACGCAGTATCGTATCTCCCATTTCATCTTCATCTACATACTCTTCCATTTCCATAATATTGTCCTCAAGTACATCGCCCTTGCGTAGACCCTCTATATACTCCTTCCACCTTTCTGCTTTCCCTTCTTTGCTTAGAACTGGGTTTCCATCGG
This sequence comes from Schistocerca gregaria, assembly GCF_023897955.1. Taxonomy (NCBI): domain Eukaryota; kingdom Metazoa; phylum Arthropoda; class Insecta; order Orthoptera; family Acrididae; genus Schistocerca; species Schistocerca gregaria. Next base: position 43,198,984 of record NC_064929.1, read on the forward strand.
AGCTCTTGATATTCATGCAGTTGGGTCTCTTTTCTCAAACGGTCTCTTTAATTTTCCTGTAGGCAGTATCTATCTTCCCCCAAGTGATATAAGCCTCCACATCCTTACATTTGTCCTGTAGCCATCCCTGCTTAGCCATTTTGCACTTCCTGTGGTTCTCATTTTGAGACGTCTGTATTCCTTTTTGCCTGCTTCATTTTCTGCATTTTTATATTTTCTCCGTTCATCAATTAAATTCAATATTTCTTCGGTTACCCAAGGATTTCTGCTAGCCCTTGTCTTTTTACCTACTTGTCCTCTACTGCATTCACTATTTCATCCCTCAAAGCTACCCACTCTTCATCTACTGTATTTCTTTCCCCCATTCCTTTCAATTGTTCCCTTATGCTCCCCCTGAAATTCTGTACAACCTCTGGTTTAGTCAGTTTATCCAGGTCCCATGTACTTAAATTTCCACCTTTTTGCAGTTTCTTCAGTTATAATCTACTGTTCACAACCAATAGATTGTGTAAGAGTCCACATCTGCCCCTGGAAATCTCTTAGACTATACAACGGTAAGATACAACTTAAAACCTGGTTCCTAAATCTCTATCGGATACCTGCTAGTATCACCAGGATTCTTCCATGTATACAACCTTCTCTTACGATTCTTGAACCAAGTGTTGGCTTTGATTAAGTTGTGCTCTGTGCGAAATTCTACCAGGCTGCTTCCTCTTTCATTTCTTACCCCCCATTTACATCTACATGACTACTCTGCAATTCACATTTACGTGCTTGGCAGAGGGTTCATCGAACCACATTCATTCTATCTCTCTACCATTCCACTCCCGATCAGCGCGCGGGAAAAACGAACACCTAAATCTTTCTGTTCGAGCTCTAATTTCTCTTAATTTATTTTGATGATCATTCCTTCCTATGTAGGTTGGGCTCAACAAAATATTTTCGCATTAGGAAGAGAAAGTTGGTGACCGAAATTTCGTAAATAGATCTCGCCGCGACGGAACACGTCTTTGCTTTAATGACTTCCATCCCAACTCGCGTATCATATCTGCCACACTCTCTCCCCTATTACGCGATGATACAAAAGGAGCTGCCATTTTTTGCACCCTTTCAATGTCCTCCGCCAATCCCACCTGGTAAGGATCCCACACCGCGCAGCAATATTCTAACAGAGGACGAACGAGTGTAGTGTAAGCTGTCTCTTCAGTGGATTTGTTGCATCTTCTAAGTGTCCTATCAATGAAACGCAACCTTTGGCTCGCCTTCCCGACAATATTATCTATGTGGTCCTTCCAACTGAAGTTGTTGATAATTTTAACACCCAGGTACTTAGTGCTATTGACAGCCTTGAGAATTGTACTATTTATCGAGTAATCGATTTCCAGAAGATTTCTTTTGGAACTCATGTGGATCACCTCAGACTTTTCGTTATTTAGCAACTGCCACCTGCCGCACCATTTAGCAATCTTTTCTAAATTGCTTTGCAACTGATACTGGTCTTCGGATGACCTTACTAGACGGTAAATTACAGCATCATCTGCGAACAAAGTAAGAGAACTGCTCAGATTGTCACCCAGGTCATTTATATAGATCAGGAACAGCAGAGGTCCCAGGGCGCTTCCCTGGGGAACACCTGATATCACTTCAGTTTTACTCAATGATTTGCCGTCTATTACTACGAACTGCGACCTTCCTGACAGGAAATCACGAATCCAGTCACACAACTGAGACGATACCCCATAGGCGCGCAGCTTGATTAGAAGGCGCTTTTGAGGAACGGTATCAAAAGCTTTCCGAAAATCTAGAAATACTGAATCAACTTCAGATCCCCTGTCGATAGTGGCCATTGCTTCGTGCGAATAAAGAATTAGCTGCGTTGCACAATAACGATGTTTTCTGAAACCATACTGATTACGTATCAATAGATCGTTCCCTTCGAGGTAATTCATAATGGTTGACGTCGGTTTTCAGTAGGGTTTTGGAGCATATCCTGTATTCAATGATACAGGTCTGTTGTTCGTTGGATTACTCCTACTACCCTTCTTGAACACTGGTGCGACCTGCGCAATTTTCCAATCTGTAGATACAGATCTATCGGTGAGCGAGCGGTTGTATATGGTTTCTACGTAGGGAGCTATTGTACCAACGTAATCTGAAAGGAACCTAATCGGTATACAATCTAGACCTGAAGACTTGCCCATATCAAGCGATTACAGTTGCTTCGCAACCCCGAAGGTTACTTCTAAGAAACTCATGCTAGCAGCTGTTCGTGTTTCAAATTCTGGAATGTTCTATTCGTCTTCCCTGGTAAAGGAAATTCGGAAAACTGCGTTCAGTAAGTCCGCTTTAGCTTCACAATCGTCGGTAACAGTACCATCGGCACTGCGCGACGAAGGTATTGACTGCGTCTTGCCGCTTGTGTACTTTACATATGACCAGAATTTCTTCGGATTTTCTACCAAATTTCGAGACAATGTTTTGTTGTGGAACCTATTAAAAGCATCTGGCATTGAAGTCCGTGCCAAATTTCGCATGTCTGTAAATTTTAGGCAATCTTCGGGATTTCGCATTCTTCTGAACTTCGCATGCTTTTTCCGTTGCCTCTGCAATAGCGTTCGGCCCTGTTTTGTGTACCATGGGGGATCAGTTCCATCTCTTACCAATTTATGAGGTATGAATATCTCAATTGCTGTTGCTACTATATCTTTGAATTTGAGCCACATCTCGTCTACATTTCCGTAGTCAGTTCGGAAGGAATGGAGACTGTCTCTTAGGAAGGCTTCTAGTGACACTTCATCCGCTTTTATTTTGCGTTGGTTTCTGGTGGATTTGGAAGAAATGGCATTGAGCCTAGCTACAACGACCTTGTGATCACTAATCCCTGTATCAGCCACAAACACTCCAGAGCTAATAGCATCGTGACTAAGAGGTCAAGTGTGTTTTCGAAACCATTTACAATTCAAGTGGGTTCGTGGACTAACTGCACGAAACAATTTCGGAGAAAGCATTTAGGACAATCTCGGAATATGTTTTCGCCTACCACCGGTTTTTAACAAGTATTTTTGCCAACATAACGAGGGAAGGTTGAATTCCCCACCAACTATAACCGTTAGAGTGAGGGTATTTATTTGTTACGACACTCAAATTTTCTCTGAACTGTTCAGCAGCTATATCATCGGAGTCTGGGGGTCGGTAGGAGGAGCCAATTCAGTTGTTAAGTATAACCACCGCACATAGGAATTCGCACTGAGTACCTACTTCGGCTTCACTACAAGATAAACCACTACTGACAGACACAAACAGTCCACCACCAATTCTGCCTAATCTATCTTTCCTGAACACCGTCTGAGACTTCGTAAAAATTTCTGCAGAACTTATTTCAGGCTTTAGCCAGCTTTCTGTACCTATAACGATATCAGATTCTGTGCTTTTTATTAGCGCTTGAAGCTCAGGGACTTTTCCAGCGCAACTACAACAATTTACAACTATAATTCCGACTGTTCCTTGATCCAAGCACGTCCTGTAATTGCCAAGCACCCTTTGACATTGCAGCCCATCCCGCACTTTCCCGAGGACTTCTAACCTAAAAAACCGCCCAGTCCACGCCACACAGCCTCCGCTACCCGTGTAGCCGCCAGCTGAGTGTAGTGAACTCCTGACCTATTCAGCGGAACCCGAAACCCCACCACCCTATAGCGCAAGTCAAGGAATCTGCAGCCAATACGGTCGCAAAACCGTCTGAGCCTCTGATTCAGACCCTCCACCCGGCTCTGCACCAAAGGTCCGCAATCGGTTCTGTTAACGATGCTGCAGATGGTGAGCTCTGCCTTCATCTCGTAAGCAAGACCGGCAGCCTTCACCAAATCAGATAGCCGCTGGAATCCAGAGAGAATTTCCTCAGATCCAAAGCGACACACGTCATTAGTACCGACATGTGCCACCACCTGCAGCTGGCTGCACCCTGTGCTCTTCATGGCATCCGGAAGGACCCTTTCCATATCAGGAATGACTCCTCCCGGAATGCACACGGAGTGCACACTGGATTTCATCCCCTCCTTAGCCGCCGTATCCCTAAGGGGCCCCATTACATCGCCTAACATTGGAGCTCCCAACTACCAGTAAGCCCACCCTCTGCGATTGCCCGGACCTTGAAGGCTGAGAATGATCCTCTTAAACAGGGCAGGCAGCTACATCTGGCTCAGCCAGAGACAGTGCCTGAAACCGGTTTGTCAGACGCACAGGGGAGGCTTTCGCTGCCTGCCACGCCTTGGAACGACCTCCCAATCAACCACAGGCGAGGGCTCAGCCCCACTGCGGGCAGCAACCGGGGCAACCACAGCGGCAGACCGATCTGGGGACAGACGGGACGAGGTTGACATCCCTGTGATACCCGAGCCCGGCTCCCCACAGTGGTGCCCATTGGCAACAGCCTCAAGCTGCGCGACCGAAGTCAGCGCCGATTGCAGCTGTGAGCGAAGGGATGCCAAGTCAACCCTCATCCGAACACAGCAATCGCAGTCCCTGTCCATTCTAATCGATGTTTCACAACAGTTACCGAAACACGAGAACGTGCCTAGATAACGCAAGCGGAACACGCAAAGAATATATCAACTAACCTGTACAAATGCCTAACGACTGCGCTACAATCTGCTGAATCAGTTTTGATATTCTTATGACACTCGATGATTGCATGGAAAGGAAAGGGACCCTGCATGGTAATAATGTGTGAGGACAATGCAACACAGGTGTCCTAGAAATTTAAACTTTTGCAAGTTATTATTCAAGTTATTCATACTCTGTGAATAAATGTTGCTGGTTGATGCCTCTCTACACTACAATGTTTGTCAATTAACAGTCCTTCGATATTGTAGCTGTGCGGATGACAAGTATGTAGCCGACGACAATGCGGAGCTGCTGTTGCTGCTGCTGCTTGATGAGAGGAACCCCGAGTCGTCTCCAGAGCCACGGATACGTACGGGACAGGCAACAGCTGAAACTGCAGCTTCCCCCGCCTGTCCACTCCTACCGTGCTCTCAGTAATCGCAGGTTAACGAGTGAGGGATGTCTACACTGGCGCGAGTATAGGTACACACCGGGTCGGCCGGAGCGTTCAACAAACACTTCCGCACTCTTTCATGACACAAACTGCTCTGCCTCCCATCTGCACGCCACGCGACAGAGGCTCTCCATGCGCAAAGATAAACATCGGTACAGCTATTATCATTTCGTCTTTGCTATTGATACATCTCAATAAAGCTCCCTTGGCTATTACCCGGCAATTTATAATATTTCTATTATAATTACAATCAATTATATACAGTCAAATTTTTATTTAATACGTAATCGAAGTATTGATGTATTTAATTTCTGTAGTGCAGCATATAGCATCAGAATCAAGAGTATAGTGCAAGATATCAACGAAAATTAAACGGCGAAAATTTTGTATGTTGCAGACGGTACTTTGTCTGCATTTTTGGTGTTATACCCTCTATGAGACATGTGTATATTGATGATTACCCGGTACACGCCTGATCACGTGGTACTGTAGACATGCCAGAAAATGGAGAGACACCGAAATCCATTGCAAATAAATACATAAAAAACCACATTTAGACGTCAACTGCTAGGAGTCTCACGCGTACATCCGCAGGACTATCTCATGTATATATGTTTGAGGGAATCCCATCAGTCCCAGAGTGACAGGTAGGTATGGCAACTCGCCGGACAATGATGTGACCGCCCAACATTCACCAAGCTTTTGTATGCACAGAAGGACCTCCACTTGCTTTGCCTGTAAGTTAGGACGATAATTGCCCGTGGATGATACTGAGGCCAAGAAGATTTACTAATCATCAGGATACAGTGGTTGCGAATGCTGAGAGATATCGTAAACCAACCATTAACCAGGAAAGGAATCCTTTTACATTGACAATTTTTTTGTGAAATACGTCTTTCTTTATGTGTGTGGCAAAGGCATTGCCCAACCGTAAGGGAAGCTGCTAAGAAGTAATTCTGCTGACTGCTTGTAGAATCCTATCTGGCTAATCAAACGTAAAGAAACGACCACGGTGAATAAAGTGCTCGGAATACTGCTGCATCCAGTAACTGACCTGTGCTGATATTTCGTCCGAGACTTCTTCGTAGCCGTAATATTCTTCACAGATGTCAGCATCTTCCGAATTGCTGTTTTATATTTTTTATTGAGGTCAGAGTATGTGTTACTCGATGCATATATCTCGCTTACCAAGTGGAATGGTGCTACGAAGGTAAGTTCACCCAGAGTTTCAAGAACTCTGAAGGAATTTCGTCTACTACAGCTGCCTTCTTTTGATTTATGTGTTTCAGTGCTCTTCGGCAGCTGCTGTTGTTATAACGTCAAAACTCAGAGACTGAAAAATATTCCCGTTACGAGCAATACTACCGCTGAAATGGGTAGTTTGAAGCGCGAGAAGTTGTCAGATACTACCCTACGCCTTGTACTGTACATGAACGCCTGCGGTTCAGCGGGGCAACCTCATGGCTGGATGCACGTTCCCCTCACGCTGCGGCATCCCGTCACACCGGTAAGCTCTGCGGACTGCCGTGTCTCATGCAGAAAAGGTATTTGGCTGGTGCATAAAAGTTCTAACGTAACACAGACGTTTATCAATAATACGTTCTCCTTCTCTATTTAAAACAATCCGTCAACGCTGGAGTACGTTTTATATTCCGCGACTGTGGAAATCACGTGGTTTTGAGGCGAAGAACTCGTCGAGCCATGTTCATAGAGCATCTTCATTGGAAAGGGAAGTTCCTTCAAGGTTGTATCTGTGTATGAGGACACCAGATCAGCTGAATAACGTGGTTGCGGAAGGACTCCCCAACACAACTCCCGTATAGTGTCTTCCCTCAGCCTAGCAAAATACGGGTGGTCGTTATCGTGGAGCAGCATCACTTCACGCGGTCTTCCTCCTTGTCGTTCTTGGATTGCGTCTGCAAAACGTCGCGGTTGCTGAGAATAAACGTCAGCAGTGATGGTTACACTTCGGGGAAGCAATTCGTAGCGCACCAGATGCATAACATCATCTTTTGTAGATGATTACAGGTCGTTGTTCGGGGAGTTGCTGCTTTGCTAAGCTCAACCATTCCTTTCGTTTCCCTGTGTTAGCATTGTTGTTGTTTGCTGTCTTCAGTTCTGAGACTTTCTTGATGCAACTCTACATGCTACTCTATCCTGTGCAAGCTGCTTCATCTCCCAGTACCTACTGCAACCTTCATCCTTTAGAATCTGCTTAGTGTATTCATCTCTTGGTCTCCGTCTACGGTTTTTACCCTCCACGCTGCCCTCCAGTGCTAAATTTGTGATCCCTTGATGCCTCAGAACATGTCCTACCAACCGGTCCCTTCTTCTTGTCAAGTTGTGCCACAAACTCCTCTTCTCCCGAATTCTATTCAATACTTCATCGTTAGTTATGTGATCTGCCCATCTAATCTTTAGCATACTTCTGTAGCACCACATTTCGCAAGCTTCTATTTTCTTCTTGTCCAAACTATTTATCTTCATGTTTCACTTCCATACACGGCTGTCGTGCGGTAGCGTTCTCGCTTCCCACGCCCGGGTTCCCGGGTACTATTCCCGGCGGGGTCAGGGATTTTCTCTGCCTCGTGATGACTGCGTGTTGTGTGCTGTCCTTAGGCTAGTTAGGTTTAAGTAGTTCTAAGTTCTAGGGGACTGATGACCATAGATGTTAAGTCCCATAGTGCTCAGAGCCACTTGAACCATTTGAACCATACATGACTACACTCCATACAAATACTTTCAGAAACGACTTCCTGACACTGAAATCTATACTCGATGTTAACAAATTTTTCTTCTTCAGAAACGCTTTCCCTGCCATTTCCAGTCTATATTCTATATCCTCTGTACTTCGACCATCATCAGTTATTTTGCACCCCAGTAGTGGTACGGAGTAGTCATCGTCGGTGTTGTTCACGAGCCAAGCAATGATGCACATGTGGTCACCTGCTGATTTTGTGATTTTGGCTTAGGGCATGCGGCACCCGTACTCTTGATGTTTGAGCCTTTCCCATTACACTTAAATTCGTACGGTGGTGAAATAATTGCAGTTTACCACATTTACCAGCTCTCGAGTACACTCGCGTGGATCATTGTGGGTTCATGAGTGTGAACGACTTCCATCAAACAGCGAAATCATTAACGTCAAAACGATCCTCCTTAACAAGAGAAAACCACTTCCTTAGAGTTCTCTGTCCAATAGTCCAATAGTATTATCCCCACACACGGTGCAAATGTTTCTGGGTGCCTCCGCTGCTGTAGCCCCTCGAATGAACTGAGACCGTGAAAAATGTCGGAAATGTTCCGATTTCTCCTGTTTGTACTCCATTTTGTAGCGTCGACAGCTCCACTCACTATCTTCAGACACAATATTTCAACATGTAAACTCAAATAGCAACAGTAAACTAAAAATAAAAACTGACAATCGTTAAATAAACCCATAGCAACCTGAATACCAGCTGACAAAAAAAAAAAAAAAAAAAAAAGAAAAAGCTGTGAACTTCTGCACCAGCCTAAGTGAACCTAAGATTTCAGACTTAAATTTTTTGTTTTAGAGCGATTGTATCAGGACGCTAATTATGGACAAAGTATGGTCACAAAATTTCGACATAATATTTACAGATGGCTTTGACATAACACAAATCAATATTTTGCACATTTTGCGCCATTTTCTGGAGCATCTATGTTCCACTACATCCGCATTATGTACAAACCAGCAGAATGTCTGAGATTTATAGTAGTGTTGCAAAACAATACCTATGATGTATAAGAAAACACAATTAGTTACTTCAGACTTTTTTTGAGTACACCCTGTGGTCCATAGCATTCTACTTAAAGCTCCTAAAGCATCTCGCTAACACTAGGCAGATATGAGACATCGACGTGACAATTCTAAACACTGCGTATGACTTTAGTATGACAGATGTATCCCATCAGCAACGAAAGATTTAACTTTTTCTCAGTTACCCTGATTTATTTAAAGAAATTAAATCGTTTTTCGCAAAACTAGGCCTCACGCTGGTCTATTTGCTTCCTCATTTGGTCATATCCTACTCTTTGTTTCGAACAATTTATAGAGAATCATATTTTCGTTACAATGAAAAATTTGACCAATGAAATATACAGACAGCATTCCGCTCTAGGCAGAAGCACGCCAAAAAGAGAAACTAAAGTGTAGCCTGTATAGAAACAATAGCTGTTGTACGTTCTCGCTTCCCACCCCCGGGTTCCCGGGTTCGATTCCCGGCGGGGTCAGGGACTTTCTCTGCCTCGTGATGGCTGGCTGTTGTATGCTGTCCTTAGGTTGAAGTAGTTCTAAGTTCTAGAGGACTGATGACCATAGATGTTAAGTCCCATAGTGCTTAGAGCCATTTTTTGAATAACTGTTGTAGAATTAAGGAACATGTTTTATGTGGAAGAACTGCGATGTTTTTGGAAAATGAATATCTCTTCTATAAAAGTCAACATTGACTTATCAGGATGGCAACGTGAGAAGGCAGTATTGAATACTGAAAAGAATTGTCAGCACCATTGCTCTTTGCAACGTATGTGAGCCGTGACTGGCTGGATGGGTGCCTTGCTTTTTTTTTTTTTTTTTTTTTTAATCATTTGTTGTAGCCCAGTGGTTACCGCAATAACGTTGCTGTCTTCTTTCCGTGAGCCGCAGCAGTGTGTATCGATACTAGTAATGCTGTACTATGTCTGGTGTGGTGGATATGTTTTCCGGGTGTGCTGTGTGTGACAGTCGGTCCGTTGGGTCAGAGCAACGAGGAAGTCTCTGTGGCGCGTGGTCAGACCGGAGCCGCTGGCGGCGTGCACGTGCGGTTGGAGTTGTGAGGCGCTTGTTGCGAGGGTTACGAAGTTCGTCAGCCACCGAAACTGGACTCTAAAGTTGAGTGCTCACTTAACCTACTATCAAGCCTCAACTGCTATCACATCTCTTGGTTTGATCCTGGTTGTCACTTTCTGAGAGATCCACGCGAGCAACAACGTGTGTGCATTGAAGTCGACTAGAATTGCAGCCGTCTTCCTGTGTGGTGTTAAACTTCATTAATGAAGGAATGACTTAAATTAAGTGTACCAGAGGTATCTCCTGTGTTGTGGCCGTTGACGTTCCAGTGACCTAAAGTGGTTGTTGACGTAGTTTCTGGCAGTGTATTTTCCACATCGTGTTGGTATTGTACAGCACAGCGTGTAGTGTGACAGCTAAGGTGTTGGTAGTTTTGGGCGTTTATTCTCATTTGGCTTGATTGGCCACCAGTATCCGGAACGTTTTGCGATTGACATCTTGTTGTCGTTTTGCTGTTCAGATGCAGTAGAAGTGATGTTGTTGGTTGGTTCCTCGGCTGGCTTTTTGTTGGGTTGCCTTTTGATTAAGAAGTTGTCGGTCTGGCTGCCTGTTTCACCTAAAAGTGCGTTAGTTACTTCCCCAGGTTGGAACGTTCTGAGCGCCGCTCCTTGTGTTTTACAGAGTGATTTCCTTTTTAGTCTTAAGTACTGTGTGTGGCCTTCAGCGGAGTTTTTTCTTATTGAAATTTCAAGGCTTTTCTTCTTAGGCCTTAAGGCGTAAAAAAAGTTTCTTGACTGGTATGTGGCCTTCAGCCGAGTTTTCAGCCTTTTCAAATCAAGATTTGAAAATTTTGTCTAGGATTTAAGCCGGAAGAAATATTTTGTAGTTTTTATGTGGCCTTCAGCCGAGTTTTTCAGTTAAAGCCCAGACAAAGAAACTTCCAATTTTTAATTTTAAGACGTGAGATTGTTTGGGTTTCGTATGTGGCCTTCAGCCGACTGTTATGTGAAGCATTTTAGGATAAAGACTTTAGCCTATTTTATTTGAAATTCAGAATCTCTTCCTTTAGGCCTTAAGTCGTAAAATTGTTTTCTCCATGATGTGTGTTTTAATCTCTATTAAATTAAAAATTCAAAATCCTTGTCTTGCCCTTAAGTCATAAGATTGTTATTTTTTAATATGAGGCCTGCAGCAGAGTTTTACACGAAGTATTTTGAGATCAGGCCTTCAGCCTTTTCTAATTGAAAGCTCTTCTTCCCAGGCAAAATCCGTAAAATTGTTTTGTTGATATGCGGCCTTCAACCGAGTTTTCAGCCAATTTAAATTAAACTTTGAAAATCTTTGTCTCGGCCTTAAGCCGCGACACTATTCTTGATTAACGTGAGGCCTTCAGCCGCGTTATATGGGATAAAATTAAAGCTAAGGCTTTCAACCTATTTATATTGAAGATAAAAAAAATTCTGAAGAAGTGAAACCGCCAGAAGAACTCCTGTACCTTGCTTAGGCCTTGTGCCTTGGATTTTCGATGTGGCCTTCAGCCGATCTAAATTAAATCAAAGGAGGTCTTTCGTTAAAACCTTGAGAGTTTTGATTCTTGCTTGTCTGATTGTGTGTTTTAAGAAATAAATTTTGTATGTTGGTGTGCAACTGACAGTAACATATTTTGACCTCTTTCCACAAATATAACCGCATCCGCTCCGTCCTGCTAGCCCAGGGATTTCACTGGTAGCAGAGCGTGGTTACGTTTGTGTTCTTGCCATTTCAGTTACTGTTAGTTTCAATTTTATTTCTGTTCTGTGACACCACATTGTTTTGGGTGTTGATTGTTTCAGGTGTATTGTAATGGCGGTCAGTCAGAGTCCGGGGATCGGCCTGCTCAGAAACATCTTGTTTACGAGTTGGAAATAAGGCGCCAAGCTACTGAGGGCAGTGATCCGGATTTAGTGGCCCGTTTAGGTGCTGCCGTTTTTCAGCCGGTTGACGTCACGCCGGCGGTGTTGGGTGAGAGAGGAGCGGCCACTGAATTTTTGTTGAAGGCTGTTAGGGGCCTTGTGGACACTATTTGCGTTTTGGAAGGCACTCAACCTAGTGCCAGACTATTGGATACGGTGTAGGCCCAGTTAATGTATTTAACAAATCGGAAAGCGGATTTGGGCATGTTAGCTTTGGAAGATCACCATTAAAAATTAGCCGCCGAATTGGGCTCTTTGGTTAGTGCATTGCAGTTTAATGTTACGTTTTTAGATTTGGTGAGAAGAGGATTGAGGAGCGGAACTTGCTGTGTTCGGGAGAGGGCGAGAGCCTGCCCGGGATGGTACTGTTACGTCCTCGGTGAAGTTAGACGCAATGTTTGCCAAGTTGCCTAATCCTCTCGTGATATTACTGAATTAGTCGTGGAGCGGCTTGAACAGGTCGAAAAATTATTACGGTTGTCGGTTCGTCTTGAACTTTATGCTTCTCCCTTTCGTGGTTCCACACCAAGTAATTTTGTCACTGCCGTACCTGTTAGCTAGAAGTGAGTTGCAGAACCTCCTCTTCCGAGCCATGGCTGAAGTGTTCTCCTTACAGCAGTTCAGGGAGCTCGTCATTAGGCAGAGATTGACCACAGGAGTTCGAAAACCGCTTGAATGTCGTTACATTTGGGAGTTGCAGCGGGATAAAGAGCAGTTACATCAGTATGTGGACAGAGTTCAGACGGCGTCCTTGGCTTTGTTAATCGATTTGCCTGAACAACAGCCGCTGTCTATTGTTCTTAGGGGAATGCGCGTTGCGGATAAGTAGCACTATGTCTTCCGTAATCAGCCTTCAGCTTGGGAAGAACTCCGTGCCGCGGTTGTAGCGATATGGGCGTTGCCGCTTGGATACGATGTATGTCACGAAGTTAAGGGGCAGGCCACCGGCGCTGGCAAGGGAAATTCCGAAGTGTCTGCATCCGCTGAAGCAGTAAAACTGGAACCCCGGTGTTGTTTCAGGTGCGGCAGCACGGCTCACTTGGAGCTCTCTCGGATTCAGCCTCGCGCTCTCAGAGCCAATAAATGACGCCGGACTGGGCAGCTATCTCGTGATCGAGCCTTTAGACGCTGGCGTACCCGTGTTGTCGCTCCCTCTTCACCGCCCTCGCCTTACGTTTGTTCTCGAGTAGGTGGCGAACCGATCTGTGCTCTTTCCGATTCTGGTAGCTCATTTTCATTATTGTGCTTCGAGTGGTTTTTGGAAGTTGGTCATTTTACGAAACTTCGGTCGGTGCTTTCTCCGGTGCAGAGATGTCGGGTGGCCAATGACCAGGTGTTGCCTCTGCATGATTGGGTCCGAGGGAGTATATCGATGGGGGATTTTTCCTGGCCCTTGTCATTAGCCTCGGTCAAGGAGCTGCCGGTCGATCTAATTTTGGGATGTGATTTCAGTAAATACTGGGTTATTCTTGGATTATTCTGGGCACACCTTTTTCTTTAAGTTAGCTCCTTTGGAGAAGTTTCTACATCTACATCCATACTCCGCAAGCCACCTTATGTTTCGTTTTATAAGTGCGCTAAACGTATTGTGCATCGAAATGCAGATGCATTGGCCGTTCAGGATGTGGCTAATGAGTTTGATCTTACCCATCTCTCGCCGCATCACGCTTCTCAATTACTGGATTTGTTACAGAGTTTTCCTGAGCTTCTTAGTGATAACTTGAGTGTCACTAATGTTCTTAATTACCATATCCTTCTATCCGACGATAGTCCTGTCAGGCAGCCAAATGCTCCAACAAGGAGTTATTACGCCTTCTACATCTACTTATGCTTCCCCCACATGCCATGTTCCCAAGGATCAGGAGCACTATTTCAGACCTGTGGTTAACTACCGGGTGCTTGAACACTAAGGTTGTCTTTGAATGGGCCTCTGCCTCTGATCTACATAACTTTTACCTGGTTTGCCGGTACTAATTGGTTTACTGTTCTTGGTTTGAACCAAGCCTGTTATCAGATTCCATTAGCTGAAGAATGTAAACATGTTACCGCATTTTGTACTGATTGGAATCTGTTTGACAGAGTTCCTTTTGGTTTGGCAACTCGTTTGCTGGATAATATCCTTAGGGACTTGAAATTAGTGTTTGCCTATAATTATTTGGACGATTTAGTCATCTATAGCCGTTCGTTTCAGGACCATTTGGATCATATCCAGAAAGTTCTTTCGAGGTTTCAGGGAGCCTGGCTGACTGTTAAACCCAGTAAGATGACATTAGAAACGCAGCAGGTGTTCTTCTTAGGTCACCTAGTGTCAGGTCAGAGTATTCGCATCGAACAAGAGCGAACTAAGACCATACGGGCGTTGCCTCCGCCTACTGATAAACGCGGAATTTGCTAGGTTCATAGGCATGTTGAACTATTTTATCGTTTTGTCCCTAATTTTGCTTAGTTGGCCGCGACCTCAAACGAACAGTGCCGGAAGAGAGTGCGTTTTGAATAAGGACCTGTCCAGGAGCCCGCGTTTGAGTATATTAAGGCAGCTGTAGCCAATCCTCCATTTCTAGGAGTACCACACTTTAATAAAAGGCTTATTGTCCAAAATGACACATCTAATGCTGGTATTTGAGCTGTTCGAAGGTCAGACGCAGCCATTAGCTTACGCGTCTCGTCGGTTCACTGGCGCCGAACTTAAGTACTCCATCTACGAGTGCAAGGCGTTGGCCGTTTTGTTTGCATTGGAGAAGTATCACTTCTGCCTTGAGCATCGGGAATTTCAGTTAGAAGCCGACAATCAGGCTTTGAGCTGGGTGCTGGCTAGGCCGCGTAAAACTGGCCGTAGTGCCAGATGAGAGGTACGCATTTAATTTGAAGTTAAACACGTGAGAGACACTGAAAATATCCTTGCGGATGTCCTCAGCCGGTAGTTCGCCGAATCTACACCTAGTGAGGGAACCCGGGAGACAGATGAAGGCAGGATTGGGAGAAATTCCTCTTTAGTTTGATGTCGTTTAGCGTCGGGATCAGGACCCTATTTGGCTGGGGAACTGTCGCATGAGTATATTATTAACAGTTGCATTCTGCGTAAAAGGGTCGGGCATGCGAAGCAGTTAAAGAAGTTTGCCAGTAGCTCTGGTGCGCCCGGTTTTTCGGTACTTTCATGATTCGTTGGTGGGTAGCCACTTATAAGTTCCTAAGACTCTGAAAAAAGTCAAAGCCTCTTGGCCCTCCATGGAGCGAAATGTCAGAGAGATGGTATAGCAATATCGGCTGTATAATGTAGTCAAACCCAAGAATGCTCTTCAACAGGGTTTGCTGAGCTCTGAGCGCGAGTCCTGTCCTACGCACAAGCTCTATATCGATTATCTAGGACCCTTTCTTCGTACTAAGAAAGGTCATCGATACGTGTTAGTTATTATTGATGCGTTCTCCGGATTCACTTGGCTCCTTCCGAGCCGTAACGTCACTGCTACCACCACTATTTCTCATTTAACTAAAGTTTTCATTGTTTTTGGCCCCCCTAAGAAAATTGTTAGCGATAATGCGCCGGCCTTCCTTTCGGCTCCTTTCAAGGCGTCCTATTTTCAGAACGGTGTCAAGCATATCACGACTGCGTCGTATTATCCGCAGGCATGCTTTACGGAGAGGGTTAACCGAAACCGTAAATCCGCTTTGATTTCAGAAAACGCCTAGTAAGTGGGACTCTAGTCTTCCTTGGCTTAGTTTTGCTTTTAATACCACCAATCATGAAGCCTTGGGAGCTACTCCCGCCTCTTTGATCCTTTCCTATCCTGTTAATTCCCCTTTTTAGAACTTGTGGGGAATTCAAGATCTAGTTCCTCAAGTCATCAATGAAAACTGGAACCGTCCCAGACGTAATATACTCAGGGTCCATAATAATCAAGGTGAGCGTTACAATCGTAATCGGCGAACATTTAGAGGGAGGCCAGGAGATCAGGTCTATGTCCGTAGTTTCCCCAGTAGGCAGGTGCGTGTCGGAAATATGAGTAAATTTACTCCTCATTTTCTGGGGCCTAGCACCAATTTGCGCATTTTAGGCCCGGTGAATCTGCTGGTTAAGGATAACCATTCCGGTAACCAGTACTGGGTTCACCTTAGCCAGGTTAAATCCAGTTAGTTCGTCTGATGGTTAAGTAGCCCCCCTCCCCTTCCGGCATCGTGTTTGTTTGAGGGCGGGAGGTTGAGCCGTGTCTGGCTCATGTTATGCTTCCCATTAAATCTTGGTTTTGGTTGATATTCTGTGATTAGTCTCTCGCGGTTATGCTGTTATCCTCTCTCTCCGTGAGTCGCAGCAGCAGCGCGTATCGATATTAGTACCCTTGTACTATCTATGGCGTCGCGCTTATAGTTTTCCGACTGCAGCGCGTGCGGGTAATGCTCCGGTCCTTTTGCCTCAGAAAGTCTACAAGGAAGAGCTATGTGGTCTACTTAGTTCTGGTGCATACCGGAAGATTAACAAAGATCCTACTATCAAGGTGACAGTATGGACTGCTGCCTTGCTGAACGCTTCATCACTACCAAAGGAAGTCAAAAGAAGTACCACCGAGATATTATGGTCTTCCTAAAGTTCACAAAATGTCTAAGTATGAGAGTGTAGAGGTCTATGAGACCTATAACGAGCGCTATTGGTTCACCGACGTATTTTTCTGCCAAACACTTGGCTTCCTAATTAAAACAATTGGTAGGAAAATGGAGTCACCACATTCGTAATTCTATGGATTTTATTCAGAGACTTAACACGTCAAAACTAACTACCACATCATTATTATTTAGCCTGACGTTGCTGTCATTATGCACCGGTACCTTTAAAGGACTCTTTCTCTTATCAGCCAACATCTTGATAAGAACATTACGGCCTTATTTGAACATGTGCTTTTATCATCTTATTTCCAGTTTAATGGTGAATTTTATGAGAAGATTGGATAGTTAATAAAAATTTGCTGGTTTCCAGCCGCGTCGGGTGGTTAAAATCCCACGGGCTTTCGACTGAGCTCTCCCCGGTCATTCTCAAGTGGTAAGACTGACTGCTGTGTCGCCGTGGCCGCGTCGTTATACAGCCGCACTGCTGGATGTGACGTCACTGGTGCTCTCTTCCACGCCATATATGATCATGTTTTCATACCGCGTCCATCGCGCCCGTTTTAACATCGCGATAGCCGGGTCCCAGGCTGTGCTGAGCTGCAAACATCCGTCCTTGTTGATGGTGTTTTCAGCGGTTTTTATTTCAATAGCTTCTTTTATGACGCTATCGCAAAATCCCTCCGCTTTCATAACGACAGATGTTTCGTCGAATAGAATTCGGTGTCCATTTTCTAAGGCGTGTTCTTCCACGGCTGATTTTTCTGGATAGCGTAGGTGTAAGCACCTCTCGTGTTCCTTTCCGACGTTGCTCTACCATGCGTACTGTTTGGCCGACGTAGTAACAGCCACACTGACATGGTATCTTGTACACTCCAGGCGTTCTTAGCCCTAGGTAGTCCTTCACAGGCCTTATGAGCTGACGAATTTTTGCTGGGGACCTGAACACCGATGAAATGTTATATCTCTTCAGGAGCCGGCTAATCTTTCCCGACACTGTACCACAGAAAGGCTAAAACACAAGTTTCTTGTTTTCTTCTTCGGTGGTGTTCTCTTCTCTCTTAGTTTGTTTTTTGCGTGTCGCGCCAGATATAGCCTGTGATACCTGTCCGTGGCTGTACCCGTTTTCCCGGAAGACGTTTCGGAGGTGGCTCAGTTCTAGTGGCAGACTTGCTGCGCCTGGGACGACTTTAGCACGATGGACGAGGGTATTCAGAACGCCACGTTTTTGTGCCGGATGGTGGTGGCTGAGAGCGTGCAGATACTGATCTGTGTGTGTGTGTGTGTGTGTGTGTGTGTGTGTGTGTGTGTGTGTGTGTGTGTGTGTGTGTGTCGGTTTTCTGTAGACACTGCGGCTGAGGTGCCCCTTGGTTTTCCGTCGAATGAGGACGTCAAGCAAGGGCAATGTACCCTCTGTCTCGACTTCCATCTTACACTTGATGTGGCCGTGAATGCTGTTCACGTGTTCCAAAATTCACGACCATGGGGCTACATGATGAAAGTGTCATCAACGTAACGCTAAAGGCAACTTGGTTTAGCTGGAGCCGTGTCCAAGGCGAAGTCTTCAAATTTTGCCATAAAAAGTTTGGCTATGGATAGAGCCAGAGGGCTTCCCATAGCCACGCCGTCCAACTGGTCGAAATACTGGCCGCCATGTAGGAAGTACGACTATGTCACTGTGTGCTTAAACAGTCCCACAATTGTGCTATCAGATAATTGTGAGAGGAGATCTATACAGTCTTTGACCGGAACACGTGTAAACAGGGAGACCACACCAAAACTAACCATCATATCTCCTTGACTAAGACACAGTTGTTCAATTCTGTTGAGAAAGTCGAGGGTGTTCTTGATGTGATGCACACAACGACCCACATGCGGTGCAAGGAGGCTGGTCAGGTGTTCTGACAGTCTATAAGTGGGTGACCCAATGGTGTTCACAATGGGACGAAGAGGAGAATCCGGTTGTGGATTTCTGGTAGTCCATAAAGCGTAGGTGGTCTCGGCGCCTGAGGGAGCAGAGTCTTAATAACGCCCTCTTCCAGCATTGACTGTTTTAGAAGCTCTGATGTCTTCCTCATTATTCTTGACGTCGGGTCCCGTGGCAGTTAACGCTATATATCCTCTTCAAGCATTAACTGAATTTTGGCATCGTAGTCAGCTTTATTTAGAATGACGGATGCATTGCCCTTGTCGACTGGCAGAACCACGATGAGTGCGTCGTTGCGGAGTGCGTGAAGACTATTGCGTTTAGCCCTAGTCAAGTTAGACCTCGGTGGTTTAGATTTTGAAATGATGCGACACGTTTCGCGATGAATTTCGTCAGCATTCTCACTAGGCATCTTACGGATTGCTTGTTCAACCCCACTTATATCATCATAGACAGGGATCCTCTGAGGCGCTGGTGCGAAGTTAAGACCTTTCTTAAGCGCCGAAATGGCACCCGCATCGACCTCTTTCTCCGTCATATTGATGACAGTTCCTTCTGTTGATTTCCGTTCTGCACCGTGTTGTTGTTAAGATATCCACGCGAACTACCCTTTCTGTTTCTCTGTGGCCTTCTTTTGCTGTGGTGGCAGCGTCGACCCACTCAAAATCTAATTGTGAGAGTACCTCTGTCAACTGCAGATGTATAGCCAGCAGTTCGCGACCTTTTAAATCCAGCTGCCTCCTAGTCAAGTATATCGTTTCCCGCAACAGGGCAGAGCTGGCTGAACGGTAGATTCACCTGGCTGCCGAGGTAAATCGTGGAATCGCGTTCTCATCTCAACAGCGTAGCAGGAAGGCTACAGAGCTTAACAGGTTAGCCTTCTTCCCAAGCAGGTTCCCTAGGCGCCACGTCCCCCCCCCCCCCCCCCCCGTAGAGGTACGCCATGTATGAATGCGTGGTTTCGTAACCATATGAATTAATAAGATTTTCTCGGGCTTCCAGCCACGTCAGGTGGTTATAATCCAACGAACTTTCGACCGAGCTCTCCTCGGCCACATCAAGTTTACGATGGAAGTCGAGACAGATGATGCACTGCCCTTGCTTGACGTACTCGTTCGACGGAAAACCAACGGGCACCTCAGCCACAGTCCCCGCAGGAAACCTACACACACAGATCGGTAACTCAGCCACCACCATCCGGCACAAAAAGTGGCCTTCTGAATACCCTCGTTCATTGTGCTAAAGTCGTCCCAGACGCAGCAAGTCTGCCACTAGAACTGAGCCACCTCCGAAACGTCTTCCGGGAAAACGGGTACAGCCACGGACAGGTATCACAGGCTATATCTGGCGCGACACGCAAAAAACAAACTAAGAGAGAAGAGAACACCACCGAAGAAGAAAACAAGAAACTTGTGTTTTAGCCTTTCTGTGGTACAGTGTCGGGAAAGATTAGCAGGCTACTGAAGGGATATAACATTTCATCGGTGTTCAGGCCCCCAGCAAAAGTTCGTCAGCTCATGAGGCCTGTGAAGGACGATCTAGAGCTTAGAACGCTTCGAGTGTACAAGATACCATGTCAGTGTGGCTGTTACTACGTCAGCCAAACAGTACGCATGGTAGAGCAACGTCGGGAAGGAACACGAGAGGTACTTACACTTACGCTATCCAGAAAATTCAGCCGTGGAAGAACACGCCTTAGAAAGTGGACATCGAATTCTATTCGACGAAACATGTCGATATGAAGGAGGGATTTTGCGATAGCGTCATAAAAGAAGCTATTGAAATAAAAACCGCTGAAAACACCATCAACAAGGACGGAACCCGACTATCGCGATGTTAAAACGGGCGCGACGGACGCGGAATGAAAACATGACTGTATACAGTGTGTTACAAAAAGGGACGGCCAAATTTCAGGAAATATTCCTCACACACAAATAAAGAAAAGATGTTATGTGGAGATGTGTCCGGAAACGCTCAATTTCCATGTTAGAGCTCATTTTAGTTACGTCAGTATGTACCCTACTTCCTCTATTCACCTCCAGTTGGCAAAATAGAAGGAAGGTAATGTTGACTTCGATGTTTGTGTTGACCTGCGACTCATTGCTCTACAGTACTAGCATCAAGCACATCAGTACGTAGCATCAACAGGTTAGTGTTCATCACGAACGTGGTTTTGCAGTCAGTGCAATGTTTACAAATGCGGAGTTGGCAGATGCCCATTTGATGTATGGATTAGCACGGGGTAATAACCCTGGCGAGGTATGTTTGTATCGAGACAGATTTCCAGAACGAAGGTGTCCCGACAGGATGACGTTCGAAGCAATTGATCGGCGTCTTAGGGAGCACGGAACATTCCAGTCTATGACTCGCGACTGGTGAAGACCGAGAACGACGAGGACACCTGCAATGGACGAGACAATGCTTCGTGCAGTTGACAATAACCCTAATGTCAGCGTCAGAGAAGTTGCTGCTGTACAAGGTAACGTTGACCACGTCACTGTATTGAGAGTGCTGCGGGAGAACCAGTTGATTCCGTACCATATACAGCGTGTGCAGGCACTATCAGCAGCTGATTGGCCTCTACGGGTACACTTCTGCGAATGGTTCATCCAATAATGTGTCAATCCTCATTTTAGTGCAGATGTTCTCTTTACGGATGAGGCTTCATTCCAACGTGATCAAATTATAAATTTTCAGAATCAACATGTGTGGGATGACGAGAATCCGCACGCATTTGTGCAGTCACGTCATCACCACAGATTTTCTGTGAACGTTTGGGCAGGCATTATTTGTCGGTGATGTCTTGATTAGGCCCCATGTTCTTCCACCAATGCTCAATGGAGCACGTAATTATGATTTCATACGGGATACCCTGCCTGTGCTGCTAGAACATGTGCCTTTACAAGTACGACACAACATGTGGTTCATGCACGATGTAGCTCTTATACATTTCAGTCGAAGGGTTCGTATGCTTCTCAACAACAGATTCGGTGACCGATGGACAGGTAGAGGCGGACCAATTCCATGACCTCCACTCTCTACTGACCTGAACCCTCTTGACTTTCATTTATGGGGGCATTTCAAAGCTCTTGTCTACGCAACCCCGGTACCAAATGTAGAGACTCTTTGTGCTCGTATTGTGGACGGATGTGATACAATACACCATCCTCCAGGGCTGCATCAGCGCATCAGGGATTCCATGCGACGGAGGGTGGATGCATGTATCCTCGCTAACGGAGGACATTTTGAACATTTCCTCTAACAAAGTGTTTGAAGTCACGCTGGTACGATCTGTTGATTTGTGTTTCCATTCCATGATTAATGTGATTTGAAGAGAAGTAATAAAATGAGCTCTAACATGGAGTTAAGCGTTTCTGGACACATGTCCACATAACATCTTTTCTTTATTTGTGTGAGGAATGTTTCCTGAAAGTTTGCCGTACCTTTTTGCAACACCCTGTTTGTCGAGGAAGAGAGCACCAGTGACGTCACAGCTAGCAGTGCGGCTGTATAACGACGCGGCCACGTCGACACAGCAGTCAGTCTTACCACTTGACAATGACCGGGGAGAGCTCGGTCGGAAGCTCGTGCGATTTTAACCGCTGGAAGCCTGAGAACATTTTATTAATTCATATCGCCGAGAAACCATGCATTCATACAAGATCGATGGTGTTGTCATGGGACGCCCCCTCTACCCTCTGGTAGCTAATTTATTCATGGAAGACTTCGAGGACAAGGCACTGGACTCAGCAAGTTTTAAACCAACGGTCTTCTGGAGGTACGTGGACGACACATTTGTGGTATCGCCGCACGGGATGAATGAATTACATCGATTTCTTGAGCATTAGAATTCCATCAATTCTAGTATCAAATTTACTATGGAAATATAAAAAGACGTTTACCTCCCATTTTTGGATGTTGTCGCTCGCCGTAAAGTTGATGGCACATTAGGACACGCCGTATACCGGAAACCAACGTATACAAATCTATATGTTCATGCCAGTAGCTGCCATCACCCTTCACAGACCGTAGGTGTTCTTAAGACCTTAGTGCATAGGGCACACTCTATTTCCGATAAAGACAATTTGCAACAAGAGCTTACATACCTTAAGAGCATTTTTAAATCGAATGGATTTTCCCCGCAACAAATTTGTAGAGCATTCAATGTAAAACCTAGGAAGAAGATATTAATTCTTTCAAATCTAGTACTTTTTTGCCGATGTGGGTGTATTCTTGAGAAACTCTGTATTGTGGTGGTCTTTCACCCCCCCCCCCCCCCCAACGAAGACTGCTGCAGCTATACTCTGTGAAGGACGATTTACAGCTTCGTAAAGCGGGTGTGTATCAGATTTATAGCGGAAATTGTGAGAAATCGTACAGAGATCAAACACGCACCGTTCATGAGAGATGTGTAGAGCATCGAAGATACAAACGCTTATTACAGCCAGACAAGTCAGCTGTGGCCGAACATTGTCTTGGTACAGGTCATTCCATGAATTACAGTGATGTGAATATTTTAACATCCACGTCTTCCTTTTGGGAATCTGTCTTCAAGGTATAGAGATTAGAGCAGCTAATAATTTAATTAACAGAGATAATGGTTTTAATTTGGACAAAGCATGGAATCCGGCTCTTGGGGTAATTGAACTGCAGAGAAGTCGTCACGGTGTCACCGCCGCTGATCATACATCGATAAGCGAATCGAATGTCTGTACGCCTTCGCCACAGGCGGTGCATGTATAAGCGTATTTCTTTGCCGCCGACCATCTCTGACTCGCATGCGCAGTACCGCCGCGGTGGAGCATCTAAGGCCGCGCTTGGCATCTTGTCGTCAGTCTTATGACTCACTCTGAGGATGGCCGGACGATACGCGGCCGAAATATCAGTGGAGGAAATTTTATTTGCGCGCCTGCGTGCCCAAAATTTAATGGACTGTTCATTACACCGCGAGAAATTGAAAATGGACAGTGGTTATGAAGTTTTTTAAGTAAGAAACTGAGGAAAAATAGGGAGGAAACGTTTATGAAAAAGCACATCGCCGATACAAAAATGAGCTTGTAATGTCTTCCCTTACGTTGTACTATATCCCACAGTATGTCTCGTTTCACCAGCTATCGATGCCCCTTAATAATTACATTGTTTCATCGTATAATGCGGTCAATAATTAAGTTTTGCATGTTAACCATACGGCAAAGCACTCTTCTCTTTGCGTGCTGTCATTTGCCAAAATCTTGTTTCCATATCTCAAACCGTTTGAGATGTGAGGAATGTTGAGAATATCTCATTCTGGCTTTTTCGCTGGCTCGGACGGTTGCAGATGAGTGCGCTACATCAGGTTAATTTTTCCGTCATTGGTGACTGAGACTTCCACCAAAGTCTATAAAGAAAAATTCATTATCTCAGCTGAATTTTATACGCGGCAACATATTATGTAATGTGTACCAAACGCAAAATCTTAGCAACCCCTATTTTCTATTTTAAACTTTTTCATATTTCATGCAGTGTCTTACTTAAATCGAAGTACCATAATAACTGTCACCATTAACGAAATGATGGGCACGTCACACGAAGCTGGCATATAAAGCTATAAGTAGGGAAAAATGATTTTTTTTTTTTTTACGGAATAGTATCTGTAAAATCGTTTGAGGAAGAACGCAGGGCGTGTGGCTCGCTTCTGCCATCGCAGTGTGTCGCCAGCCGGCTGGAAGTGACCAGACAAGGTCGGCCCCGCCTAAAGAAACAAATGAACTCGCTCAGTAACTTTTCCCTGCGCATCGGCCACTGTATCCAGCACGGACTCCACCATCTGCCACATCATATTACACGGCTTGCAGGGTATAGGGTAGATGTGGACATTGATTTTCCACAGCTGCCACTATGCTCTGTATGTAAGTAAAGATTTTACAGCGGGTTTGTTGTTCAGAAATCGCATTTGAGTGTTGTTTGTTTGTGGGAAGACTGTGTGACACCTTGTGTACGAAGGGGAAACGTCTACCAGCACGTACCAAAGTCCGAGACTGCAGTTTGTCGTTACGCTGCTCGCGCTGTCACGTGTATACGGTGCCTATCGGTTCGCGAGGGTCACGTAGGCTGTTAATGGCCCTACGTGACTAGCGCCTGAGAGGCTCGACATGCTGTTTGGTTGGCTGTGCAGGAGCACACAGACACACCAGGTCCCCTGTGTCTGGGAACACAGCGAGCTCACTGGTGGCCAGAAGAGCGCCCTCACGGACAGTGCGGCGACGTCCAGCGACAACTGCTGTCGAAGCCCACATCGACGCGACAGCAGACCGAGGCGGCCGACAGTGGAACTCCCAACAAGGAGACTGGACATACCAAAGTGGCACTATGTCGTCTTTGCAGAGGAGTCCCAGTCCTGTGTACAACATCACATTGGACGTATCCATGCATGCAAGCTCTGAGGAGGACGAACGTTGCCAGACTGCTTTCGTCATCTTCTCATGGGCTCATCATCTGACTTGTTGGTATGGGGTACCACTGGGTAAATAAGATGATCGCGTCTTGTCCACACAGATGGTAATTTGGACTGTACCTATCACATTTATGGCGCCTTAAGGACGGTGGCTATGACCCTTCTTCGAGATGTTCCTGACATTATCTTTCAACACATTACAGCAACATCGCATGTTGCCCTTGCTGTGCTGAACTGTGCCTCACACCGGAGCATATTTACCGAAATTATGGCCAAAATGGCAAAAATGGACGTTTGGTCAACTATTGTAGCAAGTACATGAAAGATTCTCGGTTCACTTGCCTCGTCAAATTTTCAGAAAATTTCACGCTTTCGATGATACCCTCCACCATCGTCGTCAGGGACTAAAACTGACTGTCGTGAACTGGCAAGGTTCCCTCTTTCATACTCATAGGAAGGCATCTGATTTGCTGGATTACGTCACGGTGAAGCGTACAGATGTGTTGCCCCCCTACGTCGATAGATTTTGCTTGCAATCTAGCGCTGCATGCAGCACCATCTATCGCATCAGGCTGTGAACTGCGAGAAGTTAGAAAGTAAACCAACGTGCAATTGAAAAGAACTTTGCGACAGGCCTGGGACAATCACCTGCTGTGATCGGTAACATTAGACAAATGAACGTAGCAGAACCAACCTAGATTACACACACTAACATACACTTCTCAATACGCACATGTATAACACAGTACATAGCTATAATTAGTTTGAAGGCGCATTTAAAAATTGCGAGAAAAGTATGGCAAACTAACTACATATGGAACAATCACACACGTGACGAGCAATTCGGTGCCCTAGTAGAAGCAGTCCTGTCATCACGTCACCAGTAAAATCGTTACAGCAAATTAAGGGTATCACACGAATCTACTTTGAAATTTTCAAGTACAAAAGGTTAAGAATTTGTGGTAAGTGGCATGGTACAAACTGAAAGACAGGCACACAAACTAACAAATGCATGCCGAGTCATCCCAGGCACCTCTCTATGGACGGCAGTGGAGTAGTTTAGGGGTATTCACAACTACAGTTAACCTAGTAGTGAAAGGGAGTGCTTTAAAGGTTTGAAACTATCAAAAATAATTTTGGCCAGGATTTCGGTACATGTAATCCACTGTTGGTTGGTTGAATTGTTGGAGGGCACCAAACACCAAGGTCATCGGTCCCTCACATTAGGGAAGGATGGGGAAGAAAGGTGGCTATGCCCTTTCAGAGGAACCATCCCGGCATTTGCCTGAAGCGATTTGGGGAAATCACGGAAAACCTTAATCAGGATGGCGGAATGGGTTTGAACCGTCGTTCTCCCTAACTAGAGTCCAGTGTGGTAACCACTGCGCCACCATGCTCAGTATATAATCCTCTTTGCGTCGATACAGAGCGTTCCAGACTGTTGCTTTAAACAGACACCAGAAACACTGGCTACGAACTGTGCAGAGACAGCCACAACAGGGGGTGAAACCCGTGTAGGGGCTACACGTAACACGACTTCGGTTCGCTGTCAGGCCACTTGCAGTGCTGCAAGTTTATTAATGCATCATGTCGCTTTCTTATTGGATGATCTTTAGGTTCTGTGTTTGTTTTCACACGTTATTAACAGGCAGTTCAGATAGTGCATTTTAGCAGAAGTCAACGAAAATTTTGGTGGAGTACGAAAAACGAATGGGAACAAAAATAACAAAGGATACGAAGAGTACACTAACAATGGATTTCAATCGAGGTTCTTAAGCTGTAACAAAAATACGTGAGTCTGCAGAACACCGCGCGACAAAACCAGCGTCCTTTAGTATGCAACAAAAACAAATACAGAAGCATTTAGTTCACCCTATAATACGGATGTCAGCAAAAATTAAACAGAATACGAGCAACGTATTTGCAATGCAATTCAAAGACTGCAATACACACAGAGAGGTCCTCAAGTGGTTTAAATGGCTGTGAGCACTATGGGACTTAACATCTGAGGTGACCAGTCTCCTAAAACTACTTAAACCTAACCAACCTAAGGCCATCACACACATCCATGCCCGAGGCAGGATTCGAACCTGCCACCGTAGCGGTCTCGCGGTAGAGATGTCTTAATCGGGAACATAATTTCAACTCGATTACAGCCAAACGGTAGAAATTGCATTATTGGGTTTTAAAATAAATGCACTTTGGCACCAGACCCACTCATATAAATGAAAAATATTATCATATAGTACTCGCATTTTGCAGAGCAAGAATACAGATTATCACGTCATATTTCCCCGAATTCAAAGTTCACCGCCAGGCCATTTGGAGCGCGACCGTACCTTAACATAGTCGCTACTCTTGTGATATTTTGGTATTCTGTGTGGCGGATCACCACCCTCCATTCAGTACGATACAGAGTCGTATCAGCGTGGAATGCCTCGCGGCACCCCTGTCTGTCACACGAGCTTAGTTCGTCTCGATGTGCTGCCGCTTGTCCCTGCCTGATGTAGCTTCACTGTCTATTAATTTTCGAAGCCTGAATGAGCAAAAAATTAAGTACTCTAACTAGAAGAGAAACCAGGCATTGAGCAGGTATTTATTTCTTCTAGTCTTCTGTTATTCCATCTCTTCCTCCCGCTTCACTCTGTCCACCTCCTTCCCCCCCCCTTTCTCTAGCCATCCTCTCTCTCTCTCTCTTTATCCACTCTTCTCTCCCGTCCCTCCTTTATCCACGGCCTCCACATCTCCCCTCTCTCTTGCCATTTCGTCCTCTCCCCTCTCTCTGTCCATTTCCTCTCTTCTGCTGTCCATGTCCTCCTCCTCCTCCTCCTCCCCTCGTCTCTCTCCACGCTATCACGCTCACCCCAGCAGGAAGCTGGTGGATTTTAGCTCTTCATTCTAGACAGCGAATAATATGTGTGCCAAATATGACTGAAGTCGTTCCAAGGATTAGGATGAGCATTTTACCGCTAGTTTGCTCGTATACGTACACGTCACCTAATTTCAGACAAATTTCGATCATATTTGTATACATATTTCACCTGTATGCCTAGCGAATTTTCACCCTGCTGTTGTGTTTTCATATAGCTAAATGTTTATGACGTCGTATATCCTGAAATATGTGTTGTACAAAAAGATAATTTTCCAGGTAGATCCAGCAGTATACGTGGCCACTATCTGCGAAATGCGTTGTGAACACAGTTGGCAGTAAAGAGGTAATAAATTAAAACGTCACACATCATCTGACAGTTTCTCGCGCATCTCACTGTTTATGACGTAATATCTCTTGAACTATTTGTTATAAAATTATATATTTTTGTAGGTACGTTGAGCGGCATATGTGGATGATGTTTGCGACTAGAGTTGGTTTCTAATAAGTGATAAATTAAAACGTCATGTATAATCTGAACGTTTTTCACTCATGGTTCAGGAGACATGTCAAATACTGAGATGAGTTGTAGAATGATATATTGTAGGTACAAATGTAGATACTGTCTGCAAAAAATGTTGCGAATAGAATAAGTAGCAACTAAGTAATAGATTTAAACGTCTTGCATGATATGGTAGTTTTCCACGCAGTCAGTGTTTATGAAGTCTTGTCGCCTAAACTACACTCCTGGAAATGAAAAAAAGAACACATTGACACCGGTGTGTCAGACCCACCATACTTGCTCCGGACACTGCGAGAGGGCTGTACAAGCAATGATCACACGCACGGCACAGCGGACACACCAGGAACCGCGGTGTTGGCCGTCGAATGGCGCTAGCTGCGCAGCATTTGTGCACCGCCGCCGTCAGTATCAGCCAGTTTGCCGTGGCATACGGAGCTCCATCGCAGTCTTTAACACTGGTAGCATGCCGCGAAAGCGTCGACGTGAACCGTATGTGCAGTTGACGGACTTTGAGCGAGGGCGTATAGTGGGCATGCGGGAGGCCGGGTGGACGTACCGCCGAATTGCTCAACACGTGGGGCGTGAGGTCTCCACAGTACATCGATGTTGTCGCCAGTGGTCGGCGGAAGGTGCACGTGCCCGTCGACCTGGGACCGGACCGCAGCGACGCACGGATGCACGCCAAGACCGTAGGATCCTACGCAGTGCCGTAGGGGACCGCACCGCCACTTCCCAGCAAATTAGGGACACTGTTGCTCCTGGGGTATCGGCGAGCGAGGACCATTCGCAACCGTTTCCATGAAGCTGGGCTACGGTCCCGCACACCGTTAGGCCGTCTTCCGCTCACGCCCCATCATTGTGCAGCCCGCCTCCAGTGGTGTCGCGACAGGCGTGAATGGAGGGACGAATGGAGACGTGTCGTCTTCAGCGATGAGAGTCGCTTCTGCCTTGGTGCCAATGATGGTCGTATGCGTGTTTGGCGCCGTGCAGGTGAGCGCCACAATCAGGACTGCATACGACCGAGGCACACAGGGCCAACACCCGGCATCATGGTGTGGGGAGCGATCTCATACACTGGCCGTACACCCTCCGATCGTCGAGGGGACACTGAATATTGCAAGGTACATCCAAACCGTCATCGAACCCATCATTCTACCATTCCTAGACCGGCGAGGGAACTTGCTGTTCCAACAGGACATTGCACGTCCGCATGTATCCCGTGCCATTCAACGTGCTCTAGAAGGTGTAAGTCAATAAAGTTTCCCCTTCCTGGGACAATGAATTCACGGTGTTTTTATTTCAATTTCCAGGAGTGTATATATCAAGATAGACGACAAACAGTGTCATATAGTGATTAGCCATATCAAGCGAGAACAAATTCCCTCTCGGTCATACCACTACACTTCATAACTGTATCAAGAAGAAGATTCCGTAACCTAAACGGCAGCAGATGTCCAGGGCTGTTAAAATGACAATTTTTGCTGGACCCAGGTTGTATAATCTGAGTTGACAAGTAGCATAAATAATAGTTGAAGGAGACCAAAAGAGTGTTACAATACAGTACAAACATGGACAAAGACAACAGTATGGAGATAGCTACACATTGTATAAAAGTCTCATTCACAGTGATTATTAATTTTATAAAAATCATTCATGCACTGCAGCTTGTTTGATATTTCACTGTACACATATGGACCAAAAATTCACACAATGCAAAGCAATGATCAGTTAATGATTTCAGATTTCTAAAATCAAGGCTATGTTTTTTACTTGTGGTGGTAGGCTGTTTTGTGTCTTGGTTAAATGGTGCCATTGTTCATTGTTTGGACATGGAGTTTCCTATCTAATACAAAGTGTGTGGAAATGATGATAATGTAATAATAATCCTTTGAGTTATTTTCTCTTTGTCTTTTTTATGCGTTTTTTCTGTGTTTCTTCGCTCTGTTTGTATTTTGTCTTCATTGTTGTCCCGTGGTTGTAATTGTAAATTGTGTGAAGTAACGAGTTGAAATTACTTATCCTAAATAACTGTTATTTTCTTAGCAACTGGTCATGGACCCAGGTGCCAGGTGTTGCAGTACAACAAATAAAGGTGGAAAAAATTAATCCAGTACCTAATTTAGAGTCATGGCTCAAGAGGAGGAGGAATACAAGGTACTGTTATTTAATGGGAAGAACTTTAGCAACTGAAAATTTAGGACTGAAATACTTCTATGTGAGCTGGAAGTGAGTTTTGTGTGAAAGAGATACATGGACATGGCTGAGACAGCTGTATAGTGTGCGTGGAAGCAAACTCTTCTAGGAGAGCTTGGCAAAACCGATAAGAAGTGTAAGTCTCAAGTAATCCAAAGAATTTCACAAAGTTGCTTGGAGTAGGCCTACACCAAAAATGAGAAATACATTAATTCAAACATTTGAGCTGAAAGGTATGGCTTTTATTAAGAACGACCTTTAAAGATTAATGCAAATGACAATAACTCTTGAAATTAATTTTTTGGAGTTTCGTAAGTTAATGGGTATTTTGAAGGATCGGATGATAATATTGGAGGAACTGATATAGTATGCGGTTTCTTACAAACAATTCCACCAGAATCCGAAGTAGTTGTTACTGCTCTGAATACCTTCTCAAGTGAGGAATTGGAACCGAATTTCTTAAAGGGTAGATTACTAGACAAAGAAGCAAAACTTAATAATTCTAAAGGTAACAACTGGACAGTAAATGAATTGCCATCGTCGACAGGATCTGACAGCAAGGTAAAAGGATGTATTCAGAGACAACCAAGTCTCAAGCTATGTATGATGCAGCCAAAGCTTTGTCTAAAATAAGATTTTAGTTGATATTGTGGATGCTAGGAGTTGTCATTTTTTACTTTGTAATTCACTGTTGCTATATGAGTTCACATATTGTCATTTTGTTATATAGAGATAATGAGTGGAGGTTTGGACACTAGAAAATGGAGTGCCTAGTGGAGAAATCTAAATATTTCTGATGTATTCTTCTATTACAGTTCAATAGGAATGACAGCTACGGAGGCAGTCAGAAACATTCACGCCACATGTGGGAGGGGGATAATTCCATGAGACAGATCATGGCAAGAATGCAGTTTTCTCGTTTTAAGAAGGATCATTTTGACATCAGTGATTCAGTACATTCAGGAAGACAGTCGAAGTTTCATAAAGATTGTTTAAACACATTAACCCACAATAATCAATGTCAGCAAACTCGAGAACTGGCAAATGTTATTAACTGTGATCATTCTAACATCGTGCGACATTTGCATGCAATGGAGAAGGTTGAAAAAAGGTACCACATGCTCTAAGCCGAAAACACATAAATCAGCAGGTGGATGTATGTGCTTTTCTCATTGTTAGTGATCAGTTTGCTTGAAAGCAACGTTGACCATTCCTAACTTGTATCGTTACAGCCTTATAGGTGACAAGAAATGGTGTCTTTATCCTAAGATCATAAGGAAAAGAAAAGAATGGTTGCCCCCAAACAAAGCAGCAACTCCCCATATAAAAGCCTGCATGCATCCATAATATTATGCATCTAGTTGAACAGTGATGGTGTGGTGTAGTACAGATTGCTTCCCCGAGATGTAACCATCACTGATGATATTTATTGTCAGTAACTGAGACATCTTGTGGATGCAATTCGAGGACAACAACCAGGCAGACTGCGAAAAGTGATGCTACTCCACGAAAACGCCCTCACCCATTCTGCTAGACTGACCAAAAACCTTATACTAGAGTTGGGTTGGGAGGTCATTCTGCACTCACCTTATTCAACTGATCTTCCACCCTCAGTTTTTCCTGCTCCCTATCGAACAAACTTCAAGCTAAGCTTTGCCGGATGCAAAAGGTGCTCCTACCATGGCAAGACGAGTTCTTCACCTCAAAACCACTCGAACTCTACAGTCATGGAATCGAAAAGTTATCTCAGCATTGATAGACTGTTGTAAATAGTGAAGGAGAATATATTATGGATGAGTAGGGTGTGTATGTGTATCTGTTGTGTTTATCAAACATACAGAAAAACGGAACAAACTTATGTACCAACCCAATATATGTGTTACAGATGTGGGAAACAATGCCATTATTGGGGAAAAATACAATGTTAGATTGCCACAAATGCATAGAAGTATAGTTCTGCAAATTTAGCTATATCTCTCCAAAAAATAAACAGAAATGAAAATAATTTTTCTTTCTCAGCTGTTACTGGAAGTTTTCCAGGTGGCAGAGTGGATTGGTTTCTGGATTTGAGGGTAACAGGATATTTAGTTAATTAATCTGTTCTTTGATGGATGTGAATGAACTGGTGAATCAAATATGAATAAAGGTTGGAGAAATTTATGTTGAAAGCATAGTTTGTGGACTGGAATTTCAAATGAAAACTAAAAGGTGCTCTTCTAGTGTCAGGTTCACTAAATAATTGATTGTCAGTGCATAAACTATAAATGGCTGGCTGATGCTTGTTTTTAAAAATTCAGC
This sequence comes from Schistocerca gregaria, assembly GCF_023897955.1. Taxonomy (NCBI): domain Eukaryota; kingdom Metazoa; phylum Arthropoda; class Insecta; order Orthoptera; family Acrididae; genus Schistocerca; species Schistocerca gregaria. The sequence goes on from NC_064929.1 coordinate 43,231,617, forward strand.
GGGTTCAATTCAAAAGGGTGATAGCTATAGCTGCTGCTCACAGAAATGATTCAATCGTGCATACACACACACTAACAAGGGGAGTGCGAGGGTTGGGAAATGAAGTTAAGAGTGGGATGGCATGTGTTGGCAGCACTACCCCATAGAGTTACAATGCCCCAGCCATACGGCCAGATGGCTAGCCATTCACGAGAAAAACACTCAGAAACCTACAGTCCTACAGTATATAATACCCATGTGTCTGCTCACTGAACTGTATGGCATGGTGGTCGATACAATATTGGTAACAATTCTTGCTTCGTATTTCCAAAGTATGTATTTGCTGAAAATCAGGAGATTAAAAAGTGACAACGGTCATGAGTATATTTGCAAATTCAATTACGAAATGGAGTGGCAGAGCGACTAAATCATACTGTCATTGAAAAGGCTCATTGCACAATTCTTGGACGCGAAGTTTGAAAGCCATTTTAGTCAAAAGTTACTGGTAGATACTTTTATCATTAACCATAGTTATACTTCAGTTTTAGATGCACAAATTCTAGAAACGCTATCGGCTGGAAGAAAGCCAAATTTGAACAAATATGAGTTTGGGTGTGTTGCATAGTGGCACATTCCAAGGAAAGTATTGAAAAGGAACTAGCCCATTAAAATGTTTCGTGACTGGAAACTGTCTTATTAGCCACAGAATATGGTGCACCAAGCAACACAAAGTTGTATTTGGGAGAGATGTAATTTTTGAAAAAGATAAGTTTCTATTTGAAGGTGAAACCAGTGATGATTGGATCTTGAAGAAGACCATTCAAGTGAACAACGTAATTCAGAACATTCTTTAGTTTCCTCAAAGTTAGTTCTGTTTTGAAGTCCTTGATTTTGTGCAAGCTGTTGAAGGTAACTCAAGGCCCACAATGTCAGAAGAAGTGGAAGCGAGCAGAAACTTTGTGGAAAAGCAATAGAATAACAAGAAAGTTTAGGTTTTTCAAGGATTATGCAATGTTTCCCTTGAATGCAAAAACATTCGTGGGAAAACTTACCTCAGAAGTCTGAAGACGTTCAGGTTAGGCATCATAAAGAAGAAGAAGAAGAATGGGAAAAAGCAATAAAGGAATAATTGGGCTCTCAGTCATCTAATGGAACTTTGACTTATGCACCACTTACAGCAAATAAAAGTATAACTGACAGTAAGGGGATGTTCAAAGTAAAAATAGACATGTCTGGAAATATTGAAAGAGATATGACTATACTCCACTTGCTCAATTCACAACACTAAGAATGCTCCTTAGTGTGGTGAAGGAACATAATTCATTTATGGAACAAACAGATGTACAAAATTGATTCCTGCATTGAGACCTGGTGTAAAGATTAAGAAAAGTCTTGTATGCAAACTAAAAAAAAACTTTTGAAAGTTTTATGAAGGAAATGACAGCTATGACCAGACGAACTGCATCACTTAACTATTTTAGTAGACAGCAAAGTAAACCAACAGAATTAGAGTAGAAATTTTTGAAATGAATTCTTTGATATATTAAAGGGAGACTTGATGTTGGTCTGTGTTACAAAAAAGGAAATTTTAAATGCTATTACTGCTATGATGATTCTGACTGTGTTATGTTGTAGATCTTCTGTCTTCTTCACTTTCTTATAGTTTTTTGTTTGAAAAACTGTTTCTTGTGACAAGGAGACAGATGAGTTTCACTAGGAAATAGAAGCAGAATATCCAGCTTCGGCGACAGCTATGACAGACACCCCATGGCTTAAGCATCTTCTTGAAGAATCTGTCAATTACGGAAATGGGAACATAGATGACTGAAGCATGTGGATGTGAAATCCGTTCTACACAAGAGCTGTACAACAAAGGCCATCTGAATGTTCAATACATTAGCTCCGAGGAACAAATGGCACATATTTTACCAAAATTAGCTAAGAGTGCACGTTTCAATAGACTGTGTCAAAAGCTGGGGATAGTGAATTTTATGGGCAATTTAGGAAATTATTAAATTGATTGGGGGGGGGGGTGTTGAAGTAATGACAATTTGATAATTATACTTTTCTAACTTCCAGAATTCTGGAAGGCATTGTAATGCCTAAAGAATTTCGGAGTAAATTCTAGAGACCCTCGTATTTCCACCGTCTTGAACACGTTTTATTTTAGAGATGAGTAGAACTGTGTCTACTGCACCACAGTTATGTGTGTGTGCAGGACGGACGTGTATGGGACGGATGATCGGCGTGGGCAGGTAGTCACCTGGAGTTACACGTCCAGCTCAAGGAATAAACGCGCCGCACTCCGTGCGACGTGAAACATTACTGTGTGAACATTTGAATGTTGTTGAAAGAAGAGAAGGGACAATTACGAATGTAAGAGAAAGAATCAATAATTAAGGTCCAGACAGTTGTCTTGTTAAACTGTGTGAGATTTGTAGACTGTATTTATGGAAAAATGAATGTGATAGTTTTCATACAGCTAAAACATTTTTTGTAAGCTTGGAACCTTCCGGTCTGTCAGAACCTGTTGTGTGTCATGAAAATACAGTGAGATTGAGTTTTAAAATAACTCCGTACACTCAAGAATATTTTAAAGTATAAAAAATTTCCTCCATGTAGCATCCTATATTCAGAGAAGAAGTCGTGCAGGACATCACAGGTGGTTATCCTGAAAAGATGATCAGCGAAGCAACTCCAAGTAAGTTTGATAGCCAAGAGGGAGTGTGAGTCTTGCACACCAGTACCACACTGACACCCTTAATCACTGGAAACCACCAGAGCATGTCAGAAAAAACAGTATGGTTTACCAAATTATGCAATAAATTGCAGAGAACTGTCAAAGTAGAAATATTAATTTGTTTTACGTCATTACTATGCACCAATTAATGCAAAGTAATGTCGGAGGCAGCCACTTCCAGGTACATTGGAAATGTGAGATGGTCTATGGACAGCTGATTCTAAGTGAGAAATGACAACCATGGCAGACAAAGCCCTGAATTCAAATTTGTGTCCTAAGCTAACCACAACCCCATGATGTGAAATGCATCAGAGAGAATAGCAATCAACAATCTGTGCAGATTTAAAAATCGCACTTGCTTTGTTTATGGTGGTTAAAGCTAACCTCTATGAAGCAACTCGAGACGGACACACACACACACATTAACAATTATTTCCACATTATAGGTGACACAGGCAGATTCCAGGAGAAAAAAGAATGACAGAAAGAAAAATAGGGTAAATAAAACAAACAATAATATCAAAAATTACATGTAAACGAATTAATTGAATAAAAATAATAATCACATTCTTTTGATCGGATTTGTAAATTGAAAAAAAGTTTCATTTGTCGTTTTTTGATCCAACAACCTTCTACGTCATGTTTATATGATAACCATTGCGCTAGGCCCCAACGCAGGTACGTAGCTGGTGCATTAGTTTGTATACTTTTTCTATAGGTTTAATAAACATAACAGAGACTTCAGCGTACAATAATATATCATCCTTCAGTGCTTACAATGGACAGCAAACATTGGGGAAATTTTCGATTCTGCGAAATAGAAATGGCATGGTTTTCTGGTGAAGAATTCATTGAGTCATGTTCAGAACACTTTTTTAATCCGAAAGGGAAGTTCCATGAAGGTTATTTGATAGAGAGTGGAAAAGGCTCAAATCTGAGTCACAAGATCAGGTGAATAAGTTGGGTGTGACATGACTTCCCAACCCAACTTTTGCTAGACTGACAAAAAAATACTGTATGGAATGCAGGCAGGCTCTTTCAGGGATCAGTATTGCTTCACGTGGACTTCCTGGTTGCTGTTCTTAGACTGTATATGCAAGACATCTTTCCTGTTGACAGAAAATGTCAGCAACGATGGTTACATCTTGCGGAAGCAATTCATAATATACCCCACCATCGTCGTCCCACTAGATGCATAACATTATCTTTTGTGAAAGCGTGCTGATTTTTGTATGGGATGTTGCTCCTTTGTTTGGCCTCAACCAATCCTTTCTTTTCCTTATGTTAGAATACAGACACAATTTTTCATCACCAGGATAGTGCTGCACTAGTGTCAGTCTAGTCAAGGGAAAGGGAAATTTTTTCGAAATTCAATGAAGGCGCTGTTGGGGGATGAAATCTGGGGCTGCTGGCAGAGTCCCGTAACGGACGACAGCCAGCAGGCCAGGCAAGGTAAACATGGCATCTGCCGGCGCAGAGCTGCGACAGCGGTATTGCATGCATGATTTGTTTTGAGTGGAGCAACAACAAGGTAGGAAACTGCAGTGTTGCTCTTAGTTAGTGGATGTATGAGGTGGGGCACTAGGCCAGAGCCAGGAGTGGATATTTGTAAATGGCTGACCTGTAGGAATTTATCCCTACAATTGTTCCTGTCTCTCTCTGACACTATGTCAGAAGCAAGGGAGAAACCAATATAAATAGATGGGCAAGTTTAGCTTGACAGGGTCTGCCAGGTCAGTGGAGCGTCGGGACAGACCTGTGCTGCTCTATGCTTATAGTGGCCAGTCTGGCAGCAATATTATAAGCATTCTGTATAAATTTCTACTTTGTTTCTATGTTGTTGCTTGGGCTATATTCTGCATAGGGGGACACAACGCCAGGGGAGGGTGGAATGGCATCCTTCCACTTGGAGATAGCACGGTCTGCCTGAAAAACGGCAGTGAGAGAAGTCTGCAGCAGGTCCAGGAGGGACTCAGTTCCACTCTAGTGTAGTGGCCAAGTTTGCTTCCCACCTGGCATACTGGGACTGGGCGAGGCGTACCCTGAGGGTAGCAGAGCAGCGCTACGACAGTGCCAGAGATGGCAGTGGGTGTTGCCATCCGGCAAGCACCATTAGCGGAAAATTTCAGCACAGAATCCAGGTGCGCGTGGGTTTGAGTCAGGTCACGTGTTGGGAGCAGCGGTGGCCTGAGGGCTACGGGTGACCAGTACATCCACCTTCATCCCTTGGTCAGACAGAGCAGGCCTAATGGGGCGGAGAAAGTCGCAAGGCGCTACGCATCGCTGGGTGGTGACCGGGAGAGCGGCGGCCAAGTTCCGTTGGCAGGCAGCCTTGATAACAACAGCAGCGGCATCGGCATACCAGGAGTCTGCTGACCCGGCTGGACTTGCAGGACATCGGGCGGGCAGCAAGCTGACACTACGCTTCACCATCAAATACTGTAAATTAGCTGAATAAAGCAATGTTACTGAATACCACTGTATCACTCTGCACTGCCTCTCAAAATTCTTGAACTTGCTCGCTCTCCTGACGAAATATGGTGTGGTGGGTCCCAGCTTCAGGTCTGCCATGTGGAGTCCCGGGTTTGACCCCTAACCCCACAACAATTGTAATGTTCAGTATTTCATGAGCCACTTGATGATGAGCAAATAGAGATAGATATGACCACCAAATGATTTTCGCTGTTTTCACTTCGGACATGCGGTACTCATACACCTCATTTTGTAACCTTTCTGTTGCATGCAAAATTTGCACAGTGGTGGAATGATCATGATCATCAATGACCCAGATCTTGAATACACTGGCATGTATCACTGTGGATTAATCTTTCCATGATCTTCAGAAAGGCCTTCGCATTTTTATGAACTTAGTGGGTCACTAATGTGAAAATGGTCCTCCTTTAAACGAGAAAACCATATTCTTGCTGTGCTCTGATGAATAGCATTATCCCCACATATGGTGCAGATGTTTCTGGCTGCCTTCACTGCTGTCACCCCTCTACTGAACTCAAGAAGAAAATGTTCAGATTATTCCATTTGGCACTCCACTTTCTAGTGTCCACAGCTCCACTCACTATTTCCAAATGTCAAAATGTAAACTGAGATAGCAACAATGAACTACAAATTAAAATGGCAATTGATAAAGAAACCCGTAGCAACATGCAAAACGAAAATGCTAGTAACTTGTGTGTGAACCTTATATGTGTCAAAGTGTATGAAAAAGCTGATAGTTATACATATGTTACATAATTGGGCATAAAGTGTTTGACACAAAATAAATAAAGGTTTTGAGTTTGATAATTTAATGTTTTTTTCAACTGGGATTAACAAAAAGATAGATGTGTTCTCAGTGGAAAGTGAAAAGCTGCTGTATCACATATATACCTAGTATATGACAAAGTAGTTGAGAGGAAAAGTAACAAATTAAAGGAAACTTCTGTATTCTCAGTACTACTTCATGATTTCAAAATGAGTGGTACACAACTCTACTGATAAGAACAAACTGGATAACAACATTTCCATGTGTAACAGCAAATGAGGTCTTAATGAACAGTCTGTAGTTAATCTTAAGTTTGTATCAGAGAAAGCACGTTATTAAATGTTAATATAACATAGAGGGAAGGTATGACTCAGTGAAAGGCACAGTAAGAGTGACAGAATGGAAAGTAGTAGGAAACCCATGTATCAAGTAAAACTTAAATATGCTATGTAGACACTTTTGACACAGAAAGAGATATAGTTTCAATTTTTAAGTTCAGTGAACCCCATTTTATGTATGGAAGTGAGGGGGACATAGACGGACCCATAGGAGGGATGGTGTTACCTGGGGTCAGGCGGATACATAGAGGAAATTACCTAAACTATTTTTCAATGGAGGTATAAAAGAAGGGACAATATCATCTCAAAAATAATATATGTACACAGTGTCTGTCCAAAAATTGAGTTGTAAATGTTGGTGCTACAAATATTTTAAGCTGCAATGTGATGTTGTGTCACAATAATGACATAGTCTCCAAAATAGTCAAAAGTAAAGAGACTTAGCTGGAAAATGACAAGTCAACCTGTACAGAGACACCATTTAATATTTGTCACAAATCAGATTTGAAGTAACGCAGTGCAGTACAGAACCCAGCATCAACATGTGACTCCCTATGGTAAAGAACAGTTAAACTATTTCCACCAAAACATGGTTATAAACTATGTCCTTACGAATTAATTACATACTATTACCCTTAACTGGAAATGTTATAAGTGTGATCAATCTTAACAAGAACTTGAAATGCATTTATTATCTCTCACGCCGAGGAACGACATTCATAATTGTTAAAAACATATTTTAAGTAATCAGTAAGTGTGGGCCAACCAACCGTGTGTTTCTCACTGTGGAACAATGAATGGTAAATGGTTATCAATCTCATACCCTAATATTTGTGTTTTGGAACAGATGAGACAGTATGCCATGCACTTGTGACCACCCACTTTCTGGGAGAGCACTGTGAAAGCATCAATATAAATGGGAGGTTAAACCCTAGTATACCTTTCTGTTTACATCATTAGGCCTTCACAGTTTTCCTGTCGATGGCATGGAATAAACTGCAAGTTCCTCTTTTTCAGTTTGCAAAAGCCACAAGATTTTACATACCACTTAAAATTTTGAAAATGGTGCCTTAACATGATAACGAGTCACTCCCTAAACGAATGTGATAATTAGCGTACCCTAAATATGAGTGTAAATTTATTTACCACAACAGGGCTTATTTATTGCGTCCGAGTGTTACTTAGGAGTAACAATTGTTTCTACACAATCAGAACAAGATTATGAAATTTTTAGATATGTTTTTCAGATTTACTTGCCCCTTAAGGTTTTAGGGAGAAATCAAGCTTTCAACAGCTTCTCTGTTATTGACAGGACCTGCCTGTTGAACCGCACACTGTCATCCTCTGTATGTAAAAAACTGTCACAGTGTTACTGGCAGAGCTAACTCTCTTAACTGAGTATGGAAGAAGCTCCCAAATGCTCAAGCTATCTGTGCACCCTCATGTGGGAATAGGAGAAAATTATCCCATAATGCTGTCACAAAAGAAATTTTGATTATTGGAAAATTCTAATGTAGTGTATAACCACTCAAATACAACCATTTCAGTGTTGTCTATTTGATAACAGCACTTGCCACCATTATCTTTCTTCCCAATTCCAAATTTTATGGACAAAAACGTTGCAAGAGTTTGTTTTACATCTTGAGGTTGCTTCTTGACTACCACATCAAATTAATAAACACTGCCAGAGGTGAAATAAGTTATATGTGAGATATCCTTAGGGAGATGAATTAAAATACCTATACATGTCAAACATATTTTTATTTCTTTCTGGATGAAGGCATAGCTGCTTACACTATAATTCAACAACATTGTTAACATCCACTTTCCGCAACAGGCAATAAAGATATAAAAATAGATGATGTATAAAAAATCAAGAATTTGCTTTTATAAGAGATCAGTAACAAAATAATGGTAAGTGGCCATAAAAGTGTAAATCAGCATCAACATATTACAATGACTTACAAAAAACACTGCGAGTGACAGTAGGGGATAACTTTAATAATGTATTTCAGGATAGTTAGTAATATTCTTTAATGTTCAGAACATACTAACAGTGAAACATCATACTAAACTTAAATAACATATTAAACACAAACAACTTTTTTTTACAATTATAGCTTTGAAAACTAAATTACAAACAAGTGTTAGGCAATGCTATACATAAATTCGAGGTAAAAAAGGCTATAGTGACAAGGATTCAGATGAGGCATTAAAGAAATGATACACTGGTGTACTTAACATCGAAATGAATACAGAATTCCATCAAATGAACAATACAATCATATCATTTAATTTTACTTTATTGTTGCAGCAACATATGTGCACACCAAAAATTGATTGAATAAAGCAGAAATTTGTATTAAGCAGTCTTGCTTCAGGTGGTAATGCAGTCATCATTGCACTGATTAACAATCAACTCATCTAACAGAATAAATAAATAATTACAAATTTACTGTCCAGTGAATAGACTATTATAATTGTTGTTCATGTCATCGACATTGTTATCATTGCCATTAATACTGTTCACTCTGCTGTGTGTTATTTATATAATGTTATAACTTAACTGGGTCAAAGAGCACTTCGTGACACATTCAATGCTGTAGAATTAAATACTCTGAAACCCTTGATGGATGTTCTCAAAAAGAAGTACATGCCACATATGCACAGCCTTTGTTGCCACTACTTTAGAGGCAGTCTTGGATAAGGTAGTGGTAAGCTGTCAAGTTACAGTTCACAGTGCCGCAAACGTATGTTGGCTACCCATGTCTTGTGCTGCATAAGAAGGGCTTTGATGCACATACAGATTCATATCCATATAAAATTTGAGAACTGTTGTTCATGGGTGGAGTGAGGATGGGTCTGTGTAGGACCAATATTCTCTTGGAAAGGAAACTGTAGCCTCATCACAAGTGTCATGTTACCCACTGCACCTGCAGAGGGAGGTACAAAGAACAGGGTGTGGTAGACAGTGTGATAGCAGTACAGATTGATCCAGGAGTCTAAGAAATATGGAATGTCCAATACAGCTATGAACAGAGCGTAATCCTGGTGGCTGCACACCTATCAAGAGAAATTCTTGCACCCCAGAGAGGGTTATCCACTCAAGAACGTTTTCATCTTCACGCCAGTCCCATTGTAGCACTAGTCCCATCGTCAAATCAGCCCGATTGCAGCACTAGTTTTGCTGTTACATCCAGAAACATCATAGAAATGACGTTTCAGATGATCACAGAATGTCATCACCTCTGATAGTATTGTTAACATGCGAATATAGAGCTCATTTGTTTTACACAAAAGTAGTATTGTTTTGACTTGTCCCATATGATGCATACAAATATAAAGTAACCAAGCAAAACTGAAGCTAACACAGCTAACATTTACAGCATTAAGTACCAGGTACCAGCAAGGCATCTTTACACTCAAAAATGCCTGCAGAAATCAGTGTACAGTAAGAAAGGAAAGAATGTCTTTAAGCATTAATCTGATTGTTACTAAGTTTACATTTAATTTTTGAATATTTTATGATAATTGTGCATAAATTATTTTAATTATTATCATAAATTATAACTGTCTGTTGGGAATTCTGTTGACCCAAACTTAAGTTTCCTAGCGAACAATAAACTTTTACATACATAATGTATAAACAGGTTACTATATAACATGAATAAAAGTACTTACGTAACTAGAAACATTCTAGATTAAGGAATAATCATTATGTCAACATGACAAATTACTATCAAACAGTTACAACTTTTACAAGCAGCGCAATGGCAGATTTCTGTAGTGATGTTTGCTACATACAGAATGTAAACATCAAAGGTAATTATAAGTCTAAGGTAGAAGATCAATTTTCAACATTTGTTAAATACAACTTCAGTTATAGCTGAGCAGTCTAAATCTGCACATAGTGCAAACTTCACATCATCCCCTGTAAGTCATTCATTTTACATTATTGTTTGCACAACATACTAATATGTAGCATCTCTGTCCCAAATAATCCCACCACAAACCTCATAGTTTGGGCAATTACATAATATCAGACTGAATAACAATATTTTTGGCTTATACAGAACAAAGCAGTTATCTCACAAACAGCAGTATTCACATGATCTGAGTAAATGTCAGTTTTGTCCGACTCATGTTTCAAGATAAACAAAACAGCAGACAGTATTTTCTACAAAGGAATAAAACTGCACCATAAATTTTTTGAATGAATTAATACCCTGATATTAAAAAAAATGAAGCATACCTCTCAAATAGTTAATACTAAAAAGTCCATGATTATTTATGTAACATCAAGCAGGCATTGAAAAAATTATTATTATTTAATTAGAAATAATGTGAAATTCTGCATGCAGTGTCTGTGATGGATAATTTCCATACTTAATACAATTTTGTCATCTTAACATTGTTGTGAGCTAATGACTCTGCTTTTTCAAATGGGCTAAAGAGACAACACAAAGAAAACAAGGGGATGCTAAAAGTATTGTCAAGGTACTTAAGACAGCTGAAAGGCAGTGCCCAAACTACAAATATTCGCTCACCCAGTGTGTAGTTATGTGACACAAACTGTATTTTTTTTTACGTAAATTGTAAAATTGTTTGGCAATGTGTATAAAAAATTGTACAAAACACTTCAAAATTAACAGCAGATCATCATCATCTACAACTGTAAAAGATGTTATTGCTGTATGTATGGATTAGTTAATTAAAAAACTCTTTCCTCTTTCAATTAACATGACATATGTAATATTTCATAAACATTCTATGGTTGAATCTGGTAACTTACTAATATTTTTTGCACAATTTCGACTTTAAGCCCATAGATGCACACTAAATGCTGCAACATAACATAGTACATAAAACCAAAAGCATTGGGCTGGGTCTCTAAAAACTGAGGAATATACAGTACTGATTGTAACAATTGCATCAGGTTTTATCTTGGCCTGACTGGCAGCAACTTCAAGATATCATAAATACAAGGATGCTTTTAGACTAAAAACATTTAAGTAAATCTGCAACTGCCACTCACATGCCTCAATATAGATACAGCATTTCAAACACTAAAGGTAATCTACAAACAAAATATACAACTAACTTATGGAGGAAAATGGGCATCTTAAAATAACTAGAAATATGCATTCACACCTTCAGTTCACCTCAGCAAATTCTAAATGAGCAACTACAGCTGGCTAACAAACAATCCTGAAAATGTTCATTGCACTTTTCACACAAATTAAACATGATTGGTCTGTGTTAGGACTCTGAACAAGGGTATCCTTATTCCACTAGCTGCCCAACTTAACATCAATTGAAGAATATTGTCAGGGACCAAAATCAAAACACATGCCATTGCTTCTCGAGAGTAGCCTGATAAATCTTCTTGTTAATTTCTCCTATGACATGCTACAATTAGAGTTCCTCACCTGTAAGAAGTGCACTTTTCTCGACAATGCATTTTTCTGTTATTTAGATTTGCATTGTCCACACATTCTTTACTTAACCTACAGTAGATGAGATGTTTCCTTGTTGAGAAATGAGTGATATCTTTGGTCAGTGGATAGACTTTTCACTGTAAGCAAAATCATTACATGTGAAGTACTTGTCAAAGGCTGCAACTGATGAAAAATACTGTGAAGTGTGTGCACAACACAGTGGATTGTTTAGAAGAAGTGCATTGTCTATCATTCTTAACTCTTCGTGTGTCATGCTGAAAATGCTTAAGGACCAAAGAAAGCCTAAATGATACCGACAAAACAAATCAAGGGTATGTAAGTATTTCATTTTATATTTTATCAAATACATGTATATTAGCACATTGTTGCAATTACTTAAAAAAAGTAAGTAAATAAAATAAAAACCTGTAGACAGCCATAATAGCTTGAGACTGGTAATGGCATTTAAATTAATACTCTTAGAAGTACTCATGGTTGGTTGCATTCTTAATCAACATTTGTTCACAGCTGTTGAGTTCAGAAAGATCCAGAATGGATAAAAGACCATTAAAATTATATGCTAAGCTGACAACAGCCAATGATCCAACATTACATATTTATAAAAGCATTTCAACCCTCAGAGAAATTTTGAAGTGAAATTATCTATAAAACATGATAAACTGAACTGTACATTTAACTATGTGGGCCCGAATAGTATGGAAACAAATGTGTACCCAGTAACTCAGATCCATAAGGGAATGCATCACATATCCTGTGACTATCTACATACTGCAAATAATAATGGTGTACAGGCATTTTTCCGTATTATAAAAAGTTTTTACATCTATTTATCATGTTTTATGTTATTTAATTACATGAGAATTGAAAATAACTCTGTGGGCAGCTACTGACAGTTTATGTATAAAGAGTTGCATGCTGAACCGATTACAAAAAATGCAATATTAAATACTTTTTATTGTATGCAGGCATGCAAGGTACTGCAAGTGCTTTATGTGGATCAACTCAGTTTCATATAAGCATCATTTCATTATACTGGAAGAAAAAAACATCAGGACAGTGGAAGTTTTATAAAACTAAACAAAACAAACCGGGACCAGAAATGAGAAAAATCAGTAAAAAGTAGTAAATAGTATTATGATGATGAAACTTTCCAAAATCTTACTAATGTTAACAGTTTAATTCCATTACCCACAGACATTCTTGAATTCATTCACAAATTACTTTAACTATTGTCACTGATAAGCTTATTAAGCAAACGACTTCATTGACATGAATGTTCATAAATATCCTGAAGCTTATTAGCAAGAAAACAGATATAAAAGACTGAAGGTGACACTGTCAAAAGGGTGCAACAGTAAAGAACTGACTTATTTGTAACTACAGATTCTTTAATTTTTTGTATTTTCATTAAATACGCCACTAGCTTGTTCCCCTATCCAGGCGTTTTGCTATTTCATACTTCAAATATCTGTATCTGTGCTTACAAACATATCAATTCTTTACCATTGGATCTTTTTGACAACTTCACTTTCAGTTCTTTATATCCATTTTTCCTATGGATAATAAGCTTCAGGGCTACTCAAAATTCATGCAGGTTCAAGATCCGTGCCAACATAGTTGAGGGCAAAAGCTAGTGGATATTAAGAGAAGAATTGGAATGCCCAAGCCTCCAGAAATAAGAGTAAATTATTTACAGACAGACACCTTAGTATACAAAGAAGGACAGTGACTTGGATCATTTTAATTATAGTTGCCAGGAATGGACTTTGTAGAAACAGGAAAAAATATACAGAAGCATTAGGAATGTGAAGTTGCAGAAAATCTGCTACAACATCCTGGGCCGGAAGAAGATAATTTTCCCATTTGGTTGTAGTTGCTGCTCACTGTTAACCCATTGTGATACAGATTTTCTGGACACACAACTTGGTGTTTTTTCAGGCTTTTCACTTTAAATATGTTTTTAGTGACACTTTTACATTTAATTACGTCTCTAATAGTTTTACGTCTCTATATCATGCTAATTTTCTTTCAGCCCAAGATGTTCATAAACACTGCCCAACTAAGAAATTGAAATTCACAGAAAGAAAAGAAATGCCATGGGTTCAGACGGTATGTGATGTTACTTTAGTGATTACAAAATTGAGTCAGATTTACAAAGAACTTGGCAGTATGAGCTCACTTATCAATATGACATGCACCCAATTGCCCTTCTTGCATACACTTGTTTGTTTGGGAGGGTGTCATAAGGCCACTAGATCCCTTCCTCGGGCAAGCTGGCCTCAAACAGTTGTAATGGTCCACAATATTCTGGATACTGACACTGGGGCAGAGTTTATGTCCAAGCTCGTGCCACATATGCTCTGCAGGGAACATATCTAAGGATATTGCTGACTATGGGAGCAGCTAATACCATGCATACAATTGATACATACACATACCACTGTGTGGATGAGCACTGTTGTGTTGGAAATAACATCACGATACTGTCATACAAGATGTAACACGAGGATTATCGACATCTGAAAGGTTGTTGTTCCGTCACAGTTCCCTCAATCACTATCAACTGCAACCTACAGTCATAACCATTTTCTGGCCATACTGTGCCTTTCCAAAACACTGGAAGAATGGAATGTCCCCCAAGCTGCCACCACACGTGCTGACAGTGGTCATCGGGGTTAGTGCAGAACCGTGATTCAACACTCAACTCTCAACTGCTTCAATCCTGTATATGAACATGAGGACTTAGAGCACAGCAGAAAGGCCTTTTGAAGTACATTGCTTGACACACATTTCCTCAGACAGGTCCAATAATAATTTAAGTTAAATAGTGAAAACAGTTGGAGACTGTGGCTGAAATTCATGACATTCTAGTTCAATCCCAAGGAAACATGTACGCCAGGATAGTGCTGTTTCCTCTAAATACACGAGCTACAACAAAAAACTTTGTCGATGACTAATATTCAGTGTTTTATCAAGAATGAAAACACATATTACGTGAAGGAGAGACAATACTGCGAAGCTACTCACACCACGAGCTTTAACCCACCTCCTACTCCTCCTTTCACCAGGTACACTTCAGGAGACAAGCACACATTTACACAACATAGGCTTTCACAGCGACTGTTCACATTAGTCAAAACTTCTGGACTGGCTTGTGGGAGGACGGCACGGTTGATGAATAAAATTATTTCTGACATTTCATCTCCAACTGAGGTAGACATCTTAGGATTGGTTGGTTTGTGGGGGTTAAAGAGACTAGACTGCTACGGTCATCGGTCCCTTTTTCTAATACTAAAAACACCCACAGAGAATAAGAACAATCAACAAACGAGAGGACAGATGACACAGAACGAGAGAAACTGAGACAAAGACCAGACAAGACGAACTAAAATCGCACGGAGTGTGACGGTGGGTGGCCGACCATAGAAACAGAAAAGGAAAAGCCAACCACCGAGAAACACATTAAAAAAAGCAGACTAAAATCGTAGCCCATAGGCCAGAATCAACACAAAAACACACACATTTACATTAAGCGATAAAATCCCCCTGCCCGAATAAAACGCAAAACTAAGTCCGCTATGGAACAGTCATCAGTTAAAAGCGCAGAGAGCATTTCAGCCAGCGCAAAAGTCTGCCTGAGCACAGTTAAAAGGGCGCACTCCAACAGAATATGGACCACTGTCAAGGACACCCCACAACGACAAAGAGGTGGATCCTCACGACACAGGAAATAACTGGGCATCAGTCAGGTGTGGCCAATGCGGAGACAGCAAAGGATGACTGAGTCCCTGCGGTGGATCGCATGGATGACCACCACACAGTCATCGTCTCCTTGTTATGACGGAGATTGTTTGGCATGGGCAGTTTGCGCCAATCACTGTCCCATAAATCTAAAACTTCGTGGCGTAATAGTGCCCGCAAATCAGTCACCGGCAAATCAGTCTCTCCAGAGATGCTTTACTGGTGGTCTCTTTCGCCAGGCAGTCATCAGTTTCATTGCAAGGTATCCCAAAATGGCCTGGGTTCCAAAGACAACAGATCTGCCGCAACGGGCAAGATTATGCAGGGACAACTGGATAGGAATCACCAGACGAGAACGAGGGAAACACTGGTCGAGAGCTGGTAATCCGCTCGGGTAATCACCACAGATAATGAAGGACTCACCTGAGCAGGAGCGGAGATACTCTAGAGCTCAAAAGATGGTGACCACGTCAGCAGTGTAAAAGCTGAGCCAACCGGCAATGAAAGTAGTTCACAATGGTCCCCTAGAGTTAGGGCATAAAAGACACGACCAGCAACCATCGAACCGTCAGTGTAGACAATGCCAGAGCCGTGATACGTGGCAAAGATGGAATAACAGTGGTGGCGCAAGGCCTCCGGAGGGACTGAGCCCTTCGGGCACTGTGCCAATTACAGCCGAAGGCAAGGGCGAGGCACACACCACGGCAGCATACACTATGTGGTATGATTAGTACACAGACACAATCATTACATTTCATCCATTACCTGATGTGAATTATTTCTGAGTTAAGCTGCAGAAAGCTAATCCCTCAATTGAATCCTTTGTTTGGTATGATTAGTACAGAGACACAATCATTACATTTCTTTTATGGATTTTGTTTGTTGGTATGGTTACTCCAAAGCCTAAATCATTGCATTTCATCCTTTACCCTATGTATGGTTACTACAATCACTACATTTCATCCATTACCTGATGTGACATATTTCTGAGGGAAACTACAGAAAGCTCCTCCCTCATTTGGTTTGTTTGTTGGTATGGTTCCTACAAAATCAGAATCATGGCATTTCATCTATCACCCTATGTGAAATATTTCTGAGAAAAGCTACTGAAAGGTCCTCACTCATTGGCGTTTGTTTGTAGGTACGGTTACTACAAAGCCAGAATCATCGCATTTCATCTATTACAATATGTTATGTATTTAAGAGAGAAGGTGCAGAAAGCTCCTCCCTCACTTGCATCTGTTTGTTGGAATGATTAGTACAAAGACACAATCCTTATATTTCATCCATTACCTGATGTGAAGTATTTCTGAGGTAAGCTACAGAAAGCTCCTCCCTCATTTGCGTTTGTTTGTTGGTATGGTTACTACAAAGCCAGAATCATCGCATTTCATCTATTACAATATGTTATGTATTTCAGATAGAAGCTGCAGAAAGCTCTTCATTCACATACATCTGTATGTTGGTATGATTAGTACGCATACACAAACATTGCATTTCATCCATTACCTTATGTGAACTACTTCTGAGGGAAGCTAATGGAAGCTCTTCCCTCATTTGCGTTTGATTGTTGGTATGGTTACTACAAAGATAGAATCATTGCATTTAATCTATTGCCCTATGTGAAATATTTCTCAGAAAAAGTACAGAAAGCTCCTCCCTGATGTGTGTTTGTTTGTTGGTATGGTTACTACAAAGCACGAATAATTGCATTTCAGCTATTGTCCTATGTGAAGTATTTCCGAAAGAAGCTGCAAAAAGCTCCTCCCTCACTTGCATCTGTTTGTTGGTATGATTAGTAAACAGACACAATCATTACACTTCGTCCATTACCTGATGTGAAGTATGTCTGATCGAAGCTACAGAAAGATTCTCCCTCATTTGCATAAGTTTGTTGGTATGGTTACTTCAAAGCCTGTATCATTGCATTTCATCTATTACACTATAAAACGTATTTCAGAGAGAAGCTTCAGAAAGCTCTTCCCTCACCTGCATCTGTTTGTTGGTATGGTTACTACAAAGCCAGATTCATTGCATTTCACCAATTACAATATGTGATGTATTTCAGAGAGAAGCTGCAGAAAGCTCCACCCTCACTTGTACCTGTTTGTTGGTATGATTGGTACACAGACACAATCATTACATTTCATCCATTACCTGATGTGAATTATTTCTGAGGGAAGCTGCAGAAAGCTAATCCCTCAATTGAATCCCTTTGTTCGGTATGATTAGTACAGAGACACAATCATTACGTTTCCTTTATGGATTTTGTTTGTTGGTATGGTTACCCCAAAGCCTAAATCATAGCATTTCATCCATTACCCTATGTATGGTTACTACAGTCATTACATTTCAACCATTATCTGATGTGAAATATTTCTGAGGTAAGTTACAGAAAGCTCCTGCCTCATTTGCGTTTGTTTGTTGGTATGGTTACTACAAAACCTGAATCATCGCATTACATCTATCACCCTATGTGAAATATTTCTGAGAAAAGCTACAAAAAGCTCTTCCCTCACTTGCGTTTGTTTGTTGGTACGGTTACTTGAAAGCCAGAATCATTGCATTTCATCCATTACCCAATGTGATGTATTTCAGAGAGAAACTGTAGAAATCTCCTCCCTCACTTGCATCTGTTTGTTGGTATGATTAGTACACAGACACAATCAATACATTTCATCCAACACCTGATGTGAAATATTTCTGAGGGTAGCTACAGAAAGCTCCTCCCTGATTTGCGTTTGTTTGTTGGTATGGTTACTACAAAGTAATAATCATTGCATTTCACCCAGTACCCTTTGTGATGTGTTTCACAGAGAAGCTGCAGAGAGCTCTTCCCTCACCTGCATCAGTTTGTTGGTATGATTAGTACACAGACACGATTATTACATTTCATCCATTACCTGATGTGAAGTATTTCTGAGGCAAGCTACAGAATGTTGCCCCATCATTTGCGTTTGTTTGTTAGTATTGTTACTACAAAGCCAGAATAAACACACTTCATCTATTACCCTATGTGAAGTATTTCTGAGAAAAGCTACAGAAAGCTTCTCCCTCATTTGCCTTAGTTTGTTGGGATGGTTATTACAAAGCCAAAATCATTGTATTTCATTATTTACCCTATGTGGTGTATTTCGGATAGAAGCTACGGAGAGCTCCTCCCTCACTTGCATCTTTTTATTGATATGATTGGTACACCATCACAGTCTTTATATTTAATCCATCACCTGATGTGAAGTATTTCTGAGGGAAGCTACTGAAAGCTCCTCCCTCATTGGCGTGCATTTGTTGGTAAGTTTATTACTAAGCCAGAATCATTGCATTTTACCTATACCCAATGTGATGTATTTCAGAGAGAAGCTGCAGAAAGCTCCTCCCTCACATGCATTTGTTTGTTGGTATGATTAGTACACTGACACAATCATTACATTTCATCCATTAGCTGATGTTGAGTTCTTCTGAGGGAAGCTACAGAAAGGGCCTCCCTCATTTAGGTTTGTTTGTTGGTATGGTTACTACAAAACCAGAATCAACGCGTTTCATCTATTTCCCTATGTGATGTATTTCAGAGAGAAGCTGCTGAAAGCTCCTCCCTCACTTACATCTGTTTGTTGCTATGATTAGTACATAGACACAATCATTACATTTCATCCATTACCTGATGTGAATTATTTCTGACGGAAGCTACAAAAAGCTCCTCCCTTATTTGCGTTTGTTTGTTGGTATGGTTCTACAAAGCCGAACTGTCACATTTCATCTATTACCCCATGAGATGTATTTCATAGAGAAGCTGCAGAAACGTAGTGCCTCATTTGCGTTTGTTTGTTGTTATGGTTACTACAAAGCCATAATCATCGCATTTCATCTATTACTCTATGTGAAGTATTTCTGAGAAAAGCTACAGAAAGCTCCCCCTCATTTTGGTTTGATTGTTGGTATGGTTACTACAAAGCCAGAATAATTGCATTTCATCCATTACCCTTTGTGATTTATTTCAGACACAGGCTGCAGGAAGCTCCGCCCTCATTTGTGTTTGACTGTTGGTATGGTTACTACAAAGCCAGAATCATTACATTTCATCCATTACCCTCTGAAATGTATTTCAGAGAAAAGGTACGGGAAACTCCTCCTTCACTTGCATCTGTTTGTTGGTATGATTAGTGCACAGACACAAACATTACATTTCATCCATTACCAGATGTGAAGTATTTCTGAGGGATGCTACAGAAAGATCCTTCCTAATTTGCAATTGTTTGTTGGTATGGTTCTACCAAGCCAGAATCATCGCATTTCATCTGTTACCGTATGTTACGTATTTCAGAGAGAAGCTGCAGAAAGCTCCTCCTTCATTTGCGTTCCTTTGTTGGTATGGTTACTACAAAGCCAGAATCATTGCCTTTCATCCAGTACAATAGGTTATGAATTTCAAAGAGAAGCTGAATAAAGCTCCTCCCTCACTTGCATCTGTTTGTTGGTATGATTAGTACACAGACACAATCATTACATTTCCTCCATTACCTGATGTGAAGTAGTTCTTAGGGAAGCTACAGTAAGCTCTTCTCTCATTTGCATTGTTTGTTGCTATGGTTACTACAAAGCCAGAATCATTAAAATTACCCTACCCGAAGTATTTCAGAGAGAACCTGCGGAAAGCTCCTCAGTCACCAGCATCTGCTTTGTGGTATGATTAGTAAACAGACACAATCATTACATTTCATCCATTGCCTAATGTGAAGTATTTAAGAGAGAAGCCACTGAAAGCTACTACCCCATTTGCGTCACTTTGTTGGTATGGTTACTTCAAAGCCAGAATCATTGAATTTCTTCCACTACACTATGTGAAGTATTTCTGAGAGAAGCTGCAGAACACTCCTCCGTCACTTGCATCTGTTTATTGGTATGATTAATACACAGTCACAATCATTAGATTTCATCCATTACCTGATGTGAAATATTTCTGAGAGAATCTACAGAAAGTTACTCCCTCATTTGCATTTGTTTGCTAATATGGTTACTTCAAAGCCAGAATAACCGCATTTTATCTAATACTCTATGTGAACTTATTCTGAGGGAAGCTGCAGATCGCTGTTCCATCACTTGCATCTGATTCTTGGTAAGATTAGTGCACAGACACATTCAATACATTTCATCCATTACCTAATGTGAATTATTTCTGTTGGTAGCTACAGAAAGCTCCTCCCTCATTTGTGTCTTTTGTTGGTATGGTTACTACAAAACCAGAATCATCCCATTTCATTTTTACCCTATGTGAAGTATTTCAGAGAGAAGCTGCAGAAAGCTCCTCCCTCACTTGCATATGTTTGTTGGTATGATTACTACACAGACACAATCATTACATTTCATCCATTACCTGATGTGAAGTATTTCTGAGGGAAACTACAGAAAGCTCCTCCCTCATTTGCGTTTCTTTGTTGGTATGGTTACTAGAAAGCCAGGATCATCGCATTTCATCCGTTACCTTAAGTGAAGTATTTCTGAGAGAAAACTGCTGGAAGATCCTCCAAAACTTGCATCTCTGTTTTGGTATGATTAGTACACAGAAACGATCATTATATTTCATCCATTAACTGATGTGAGGTATTTATTATAGAAGCCACTGAAAGCTCCTCCCTTAATTGCGTCTCTTTTTTGGTATGGTTACTGCAAAGCCAGAATAATCGCATTTCATTCATTACCCTATGTGAAGTTTTTCAGAGAGAAGCTGCAGGAAGCTCCTCCCTCATAGGCATCTCTCTGATGTTAGGGTTCCTACAAAGCCAGAATCATCGTATTTCATCCATACCCGATGTGAAACATTTCTGAGAGAAGCTACAGAAAGTTCCTCCCTCCTTTGCATGTCTTTCTTGGTATAGTTACTATGAAGCCAGAATCATTGCACTTCACCCTTTACCCTATAGGCAGTATTTCTGAGAGAAGCTGAAGAAAGCTTTTCACTCATTTGCATCTCTTTGTTGGTATGGTTACTACAAAGCCAGAATCATCGTGTTTCATCAATTTCCCTATGTGAAGTATTTCTGAGAGATGCTGCAGTAAGCTCCTCCCTCATAGGCATATCTTTGTTGGTAAGGTTATTACAAAGTCAGATTCATCGCATTTCGTCCATTACACTGTTGTTGTTGTGGTCTTCCGTCCTGAGACTGGTTTGATGCACCTCTCCCTGCAACTCTATCATGTGCAAGCTTCTTCATCTCCCAGTACCTACTGCAACCTACATCCTTCTGAGTCTGCTTGGTGTATTTATCTCTTGGCCTCTCTCTACGATTTTTACCCTCCACACTGGCCTCCAATACTAAATTGACGATCTCTTGATGCCTCAGAACATGTCCTACCAACCGATTCCTTCTTCTGGTCAAGTTGTGCCACAAACTTTTCTTCTCCCCAGACCTATTCAATATCTCCTCATTAGTTATATGATCTACATATCTAATCTTCAGCATTCTTCTTTAGCACCACATTTAAAAAACTTGCATCCTCTTCTTGTTCAAACAAGTTATCGTCCATGTTTCACTTCCATACATGGCTACACTCCTTACAAATACTTTCAGAAATGACTTCCTGTCACTTAAATCTATACTCAATGCTAACAAATTTATCTTCTTCAGAAATGCCTTCCTTACCATTGCCAGTCTACATATTATATCCTCTCTACTTTGACCATCATCAGTTATTTTGCTTCCAAATAGCAAAACTCCTTTACTACTTTAAGTGTCTTATTTCCTAATCTAATTCCCTCAGCATCACCCAACTTAATTCGAGTACATTTCCTTATCCTCATTTTGCTTTTGTTGATGTTCATCTTATATACTCCTTTCAAGACACTCTCCATTCCATTCAACTGCTCTTCCAAGTCCTTTGCTGTCTCTGACAGAATTACAATGTCATCGGCAAATCTCAAAGTTTTTATTTCTTCCTCATGGATTTTAATACCTACTCTGAATTTTTATTTTGTTTCCTTTACTGCCTGCTTAATATACAGATTGAATAACATCAGTGAGAGGCTACAACCCTGTCTCACTCCCTTCCCAACCACTGCTACTATATCATGCCCCTCGACTCTTATGGCTCCCATCTGGTTTCTGTACAAATCGCAAATAACCTTTCGCTCCCTGTATTTTACCCCTGCCACCTTTAGAATTTGAAAGAGAGTGTTACAATCAACATTGTCAAAAGCTTTCTCTAAGTCTACAAATGCGAGAAACATAGGTTTGCCTTTCCTTAATCTTTCTTCTAAGATAAGTCGTAAGGTCAGTATTGCCTCATGTGTTCCAGTATTTCTACAGAATCCAAACTGATCATCCCTGAAGTCAGCTTCTACTATTTTTTCCATTCGTCTGTAAAGAAATCGTGTTAGTATTTTGCAGCTGTTGCTTATTAAAGTGATTGTTCAGTAATTTTCACATCTGTCAACACCTGGTTTCTTTGGGATTGGAATTATTATATTCTTCTTGAAGTCTGAGGGTATTTCGCCTGTTTCATATATCTTGCTCACCAGATGGTAAGAGTTTTGTCAGGACTGGCTCTCCCAAGGCTGTCAGTAGTTCCAATGGAATGTTGTCTACTCTGGGGGCCTCGTTTTGACCCAGGTCTTTCAATGCTCTGTCAAACTCTTCACACAGTATCGTATCTCCCATTTCATCTTCATCTACATCCTCTTCCATTTCCATAATATTGTCCTCAAGTGCATCACCCTTGTATAGACCCTCTATATACTCATTCTACCTTTCTGCTTTCCCTTCTTTGCTTACAACTGGGTTTCCATCTGAGCTCTTGATGTTCATACAAGTCGTTCTCTTATCTCCAAAGGTCTCTTTAATTTTCCTGTAGGCAGTATCTATCTTACCCCTAGTGAGATAAGCTTCTACATCCTTACCTTTGTCCTCTAGCCATCCCTGCTTAGCCATTTTGTACTTCCTGTCGATCTGTTTGTTGAGATGTTTGATTTCCTTTTTGCCTGCTTCAGTTATTGCATTTTTATATTTTCTCCTTTCATCAATTAAATTTAATATTTCTTCTGTCACCCAAGGATTTCTAGCAGCCCTCATATTTTTACCTACTTGATCCTCTGCTGCCTTCACTACTTAATCTCTCAAAGCTAGCCATTCTTCTTCTACTGTATTTCTTTCCCCCATTCCTGTCAATTGTTCCCTTATGCTCTCCCTGAAACTCTTTACAACCTCTGGTTCTTTCAGTTTATCCAGGTCCCATCTCCATAAATTCGCAACTTTTTGCAGTTTCTTCAGTTTTAATCTACAGGTCATAACCATTAGATTGTGGTCAGAGTCCACCTGTGCCCCTGGAAATGTCTTACAATTTAAAACCTGGTTCCAAAATGTCTGTCTTACCATTATATAATCTATCTGATACCTTTTAGTATCTCCAGGGTTCTTCCATGTATACAACCTTCTTTCATGATTCTTAAACCAAGTGTTAGCTATGATTAAGTTGGACTCTGTGCAAAATTCTACCAAGCCCCAATCCATATCCACTTACTATGTTTCCTTCTCTCCCTTTACCTACACTCGAATTCCAGTCACCTATGACTATTAAATTTTCACCTCTCTTCACTATCTGAATAACTTCTTTTATCTCATCATACATTTCTTCAATTTAGTCATCATCTGCAGAGCTAGTTGGCCTATAAACTTGTACTACTGTAGTAGGTGTGGGATTCGTATGTATCTTGGCCACAATAATGCTATCACTCTGCAGTTTGTAGTAGCTTAACCGCATTTATATTTTCCTACTCATTATTAAACCTACTCCTGCATTACTTCTATTTGATTTTGTGTTTATAGCCCTGTAGTCACCTGACCAAAAGTCTTGTTCCTCCTGCCACCGAACTTCACCAATTTTCTAACCTACCTGCTAGATTAAGGGATCTGACATTCCATGCTCCGATCCGTAGAACACCAGTTTTCTTTCTCCTGATAACGACATCCTCTTGAGTAGTCCCCGTCCGGAGATCCAATTGGTTGACTATTTTACCTCTGGAATATTTTACCCAAGAGGACCCCATCATCATTTAATCATACAGTAAATCTGCATGCCCTCAGGAAGTTTTCCCTTGCTTTCAGCCGTTCACAGTACCAGCACAGCAAGGCCGTTTTGGTTATTGTTACAAGGCCAGATCAGTCAATCATCCAGACTGTTGCCCTTGCAGCTACTGAAAAGGCTGCTGCCCCTCTTCAGAAACCACACATTTGTCTGGCCTCTCAACAAATACCCCTTCATTGTGGTTGCACCTACTGTAAGGCTATCTGTATCACAGAGACACGCAAGCCTCCCCACGATTGGCAAGGTCCATTGTTCATGGGGTGTCCATTAAACAATGTGAAGTAATTCTGAAAGAAGCTAAAGAAAACTTTTCCCTCATTTGTGACTGTTTGTTGGTATAATTACTACAGAGGCCAGAATATTCGCATTTCATCTATAACCCCATGCAAAGTATTTCAGAGAGAAGCTGCAGGAAGCTCTCCCCTCATACGCGTACATTTGTTGGTAACGTTACTACAAAGCCAGGATCATCGCAATTCATCCATTACCCTATGTGAAGTTATTCTGAGAGAAGCTACAGAAAGCCCTTCTCTTATTTGCAATTCTTTGTTTGTATGATTACTACACAGACAGCATCATCAGATTTCATTTATTACCTGATGTGGTGTATATAAGAGAAGCTACAGAAGGCTCCTGCCTCATTTACATCTGTTTGTTGGTATGATTACTACACAGACAGAATCATCACATTTCATCCATTACCTGATGTGAGGTATATAAAAGAAGCTACAGAAAGCTCGTCCCTCATTCCTGTTTCCTTGTTGGTATGGTTACTACAAAGCCAGATTCATCGCATTTCATCCATCACACTATGTGAAGTATTTCTGAGAGGAGCTACAGAAAGCTAATGTCTCATTTGCTTCTCTTTGTTAGTAAGGTTACTACAAAGCCAGAATCATTGCATTTTATCCATTACTTTAAGTGAAGTACTTCTGAAAGAAGTTACACGGCATCTAAGTGTGAACCCATGTCTATGGTCCACTGAGTCTTGTGGATGATTAGCAAGAGCTGGGTTTCACATGGCCATCTTTTTCAAAACAAATGCTGATTCCTACAGAGTAGGTTGGTAGTCTCCAGAAAACTCATTATACTATAACATAATTCATGTTCCAAAGTTCTACAACTAATCAACATTAGAGATATAGGTCTATAGTTCTGCACATCTGTTCGAAGTCCCTTCTTGAAAATGGGGAAGACCATGCCATTTTCCAATCCTTTGGAATGCTATGCTCTTCTAGAGACCTACGGTACACTGCTACAAGAAGAGGGCTATGTTCCACAGTGTGCTCTGTGTAAAATCGAACTGGTATCCCTTCAGGTCCAGTGGGCTTTCCTCTTTTGAGTGATTTTAATTTTTTCTCTATCACTCTGTCGTCTATTTCGGTATCTACCCTTTTGTCATCTGTGGTGTCTGGACATTTTGTTTTGATCCACCTATCGCTTTGACATAAGACCAAAATTTCTTAAATTTTCTGCCAAGTCAGTACATAGAACATTACTTTTGAATTCATTAAGTGCCTCTCACATAGCCCTCCTCACACTACATTTCACTTCGCATAATTTTTGTTTGTCTGCAAGGCTTTGGATATGTTTATGTTTGTTGTGAAGTTCCCTTTGCTTCCGCAGCAGTTTTCTAACTCGGTTGATGTACCATGGTGGCTCTTTTCCATCTCTTATGATCTTGCTTGGCACATACTCATCTAACGCATATTGTACGATGGTTTTGACCTTGTCCACTGATCCTCAACACTATCTGTACTTGAGACAAAACTTTTGTGTTGAGCTGTCAGGTACTCTGTAATCTGCTTTTTGTCACTTTTCCTAAACAGAAAAATCTTCCTCCCTTTTTTAATTTTTCTATTTATGGCTGAAATCATCGATGCAGTAACTGCTTTATGATTGCTGATTCCCTGTTCTGGATTCACTGTTTCAAATAGTTCAGATAATTTTGTCACCAGAAGGTCTAATATGTTATCGCCACGAGTTGGTTCTCTGTTTAACTGCTCAAGGTATTTTTCAGATAAAGCACTTAAAAAAAAAATCACTGGATTCTTTGTCCTTGCCACCCGTTGTGAACGTTTGAGTCTCCCAGTCTATATCTGGCAAATTAAAATCTCCACCATGAACTATAACATGGTGGAGAAATCTGCTCAAAATATTTTCCAAATTATCCTTCAGGTGCTCAGCGACAACAGCTGATGAGCCAGGGGGCCTATAGAGACATCCATAGGACTGTTGCTATACACAATACACATAAATGACCTGGTGGATGACATCAGAAGTTAACTGAGGCTTTTTGCAGATGATGCTGTGGTGTATTGAGAGGTTGTAACAACGGAAAATTGTACTGAACTGCAGGAGGATCTGCAGCGAATTAACGCATGGTGCAGGAAATGGCAATTCAGTCTCAATGTAGACAAGTGTAATGTGCTGTGAATTCACTGAAAGATAGATCCCTTATCATTTATCTACAAAATAGCAGGTCAGCAACTGGAAGCAGTTAATTCCATAAATTATCTGGGAGTACGCAGTAGGAGTGATTTAAAATGGTATGATCATATAAAGTTGATCGTCAGTAAAGCATATGCCAGACTGAGATACGTTGGAAGAATCCTAAGGAAATGCAATCCGAAAACAAAGGAAGTAGGTTACAGTACACTTGTTCGCCCACTGCTTGAATACTGCTCAGCAGCGTGGGATCCGTGCCAGATAGGGTTGATAGAAGAGATAGGGAAGATCCAACGGAGAGCAGCGCACTTCGTTACAGGATGATTTAGTAATCTCGAAAGGGTTACGGAGATGATAGAGTAACTCTAGTGGAAGACTCAGCAGGAGAGTACTCGGTACGGGCTTTTGTTAAAGTTTCGAGAACATACCTTCACCGAAGAGTCAAGCATTATATTGCTACTTCCTACATGTACCTCGCAGAGAGACCATGGCTACAAAATCAGAGATTAGAGCAAACACAGAAGCATACCGACAATACATCTTTCAATGAACAATACGAGACTGGAATAGAAGGGAGAACCGATAGAGGTACTCAGGGTACCCTCCAAAAACACACAGTCAGGTCTCTTGCGGAGTATGGATGTAGATGTAGATGTAGATGTAGAAGCTGCAGAAAGCTCCTCCATCATTTGCGTCTCTTTGTTGGTATGATTACTACAAAGCCAGAATCATCGCATTTGATCCATTACCATATGTGAATTATTTCTGAAAGAAGCTGCAGAAAGCCCCTCCTGCAGCAGCATATCTATATTGGTATGATTACTACAAAGCAAGAATTATTGCATTTCATCCATTACCCTATGTGAATTATTTCTGAAAGGAGTTCCATAAAGCTCCTGCTACATCAGTGTCTTTATGGTCGTATATTTAATACAAAGCTAGAATCATCCCATTTCATTCATCACGCTATGTGAATTATTTCTGAAAGAAGTTGCAGAAAGCTCCTCCCACAGCAGCGTCTCTTTGTTGGTATGATTACCACAAAGCCAGAATCAACACATTTCATACATTATCCTATGTGAATTATTGCTGAAAGAAGATGCAGAAGGCTTCACTCGCAGCACCACCTGTTTCTTGGTATGGTTACTACAAAGCTAGAAACATCGCATTTCATCCATTACACTAAGTGAATTATTTGTGAATGAAGCAGCAGAAAGTTCCTTCCACAGTAGCGTCTCCTTGCTTGTATGATTCCTACAAAGCCAGATTCATTGCATTTAATCCATTAGCATATGTGAGTTATTTTTGAAAGGAGCTGCAAAAAGCTCCTCACATAGCAGCTTCTTTTTGTTCATATGATTACTACAAAGCCAGAATCATTCCATTTCATTCATTACCATATGTGTATTATTTCCGAAAAGAGGTGCAGAAATATCCTTCCACAGCAGTTTCTCTTTTTTCATCAGATTACTACAAAGCCAGAATCATCGAATTTCATCCATTACACTATGTGAATTATTTCTGAAAGGAGCTGCAGAAAAGCTCCTAGCACAGCAGCATCTTTTTGTTCATATGATTACTACAAAGCCAGAATCACGCATTTCTTCCAGTACCCTATGCGAATTATTTCTGAAAGAAGCTGCTGTCCCTCCTCCGGCAGCAGTGTCTATTTGTTGCTATGATTACTACAATGCCAGAATCATCGCATTTCATCCATTACCCTATGTGAATTATTTCTCAAAGAAGTTACAGAAAGGGTCTCCCACAGCTGCGTCTTTTTCTCCGTATGATTATTACGAAGCCAAAATCATCCAATTTCATCCATTACTGTATGTGGTTATTTTATGAAAGAAGCTGCAGAAAGCTCCTCTTGCAGCAGCATCTGTTTGTTGGTATCATTACAACAAAGCCAGAATTGTAACATTTCATCCATAACCGTATCTGATCTATTTCTAAAAGAAGCTGCAGAAAGCTCCTCAGGCAGCAGAGTCACATTGTTCGTATGATTACTGCAAAGTGAGAAACATCCCATTTCATCCATCATGCTATGTGAATTATTTCTGAAAGAAGTTGCAGAAATCTCCTCCCACAGCACCGTGTCTTTGTTGGTATGATTACTACGAAGCCATAATCATCTCATTTCATCCTTAAGACTATATGAATTATTTCTCACAGGCAGTGCCAAAAGAACCTCCCACTGCAGCGTCACATTGTTGGTATGATTACTCCAAAACCAGAATCAAAACATTTCATCCATTACACTACGTGCATTTCCTCTGAAAGAAGCTACAGAAAGCTCCACCCATATTTGCGTTACTTTTTTGGTGTCATTACTACAAAGTCAGAATCATCAATTTTGATCTATTACACTATGTGAATTACTTCTGAAAAAAGCTGCAAAATGTTCCACCCAGAACGGCGTCACTCTGTTGGTATGATTAATACAAATCCTCAATTACAACATTTCATCTGTTACCCTATTTCAATTTTTTCCGGAAGAAGCTGCAGAAAACGCCTCTCACATTTGCGTTGTTTTCTTGGTATGATTACTACAAAGTGAGAATCATTGCATTTCTTTGATTACCCTATGTGAATTATTTCTGAAAGGAGCTGCAGAAAGGGCCTGCCGCAGTTGTGTCACTTTGTTGCTATGATTACAACAATGCCAGAATCATTTCATTTCATCCATTACCCTATGAGAATTATTTCTACTACAAAGAGCTCCTCCCACACTTGCGTAACACTACAAAGCCAGAATCATTACATTTCATCAATTACACCATGCGAATTACTTCTGAAAGAAGCTGCAGAAAGCTAATCCCACATTCGCATCACTTTGTTGGTACGATTACTACAACGCCAGAGTCATTGAATTTCATGAATAACCCTATGCGAATTATTTCTGAATGATGCTGCAGAAAGCTAATCCCACATTTGTGTCACATTGTTGACTTGAGTACTACACAGAAATTATCATTGCAGTTTAATCCTTTACCCTATGTGAATTAATTCTGAAAGAAGCAGCAGAAAGCTCCTTCCACAGCAGACACACTTTTGTTGGTATCTTTACTACAAAGCTAGAATCATCGCATTCCACCCATTACACTGTGAGAATTATTTCTGAAAGAAGCTGCAGAAAGCTCCTCCCACATTTGCATCACTTTGTTGGTATGATTACTACAAAGCCAGAATCATCGCATTTCATGCATTGCCATATGAGTATTATTTCTGAAAGGAACTGCAGGGAGCTCCTACCACACTGCTATCACTTTCATGGTACAGTTACCACAAGGCCAGAATCTTCTGATTTCATCCACTACCATACGTTAATTATTGCTGAAACGAATTGCTTGTAGCTCTGCTCACAGTACTGTCACTTTGTTGGTACAGTTTCTACAAGGCCACATTCATCGCATTTCATCCATAACCCTGTGGAAATTATTTCTGAAAGAAGCTGCAGAAAGATTCTCTCACATTACTATCACATTGTTGGTTCAGTTGTGATCTATTTCTGAAGGAAGCTGCAAAAGCACCTCTCTCAGTACTGTTACTTTGTTTGAAATTTTACACAAAGCAATACTACTACTACTACTACTACTACTACTACTACTACGTGATCAGGCCCAGTAGACCACACACATCTACAAGTTTCCTCCTCCACTGTATTCTGTCCAATGCTGCTATCTGCCATTCGTCCACATCTATTGACACTTGGATTAAATCTTCATGGGGTCCACCCCTCCAATTGTTCTTGGGTCTCCCTGGCAGTCTCTTTCCTGTAGGTGTGATCCTCCATCCAAGCTACAATGTCGGCCCACTGCATTTGTTTGGCTTTCAGGGTACCTGCTATGTTGGGCCGCTGGTATAGTTCCTCAAGCTCTTCTTTGTATCTGATCCTCCATTCCCCGGTATCTGCATCCAGAACTGTACCAAAAATCTTCCGAAGCACTTTTCTCTCAGAAACAAGGAGCTTATGGAAGCCCTGTTTCCGGATACTCCATGTCTCACAGCCATATAGAACAAGAGGCTGGATAAAGGTTTTGTACAGTTGAATCTTGAACTGTCTGGAGAGATATTTCTACCAAAGCAGTTGTGCTAGGCTGTGGAAAGATCGGTTTCCTGCTTGTATTCTGGCATTGATCTCTACATCACATGATGAGTTCACAGTGGAAAGTGCCCCTAGCTATTTGAATTCTTGCACTCTCTTGTAGGAAAGGTCCGCAACAAGCAACAAGCATTGCATTCTATCGATAACCCTATGAAGATTATTTCTGAAAGAAGCTGACAAAAGCTCCTCTCAAATTACTATCCCTTTGTTGGTATAGTTACAAAAAAGCCACAATCATGGCATTTCATCTTTAACACTATGATAATTATTTCTGGAAGAAGCTCCAGAAAGCTCCTCTCACACTACAATCACTTTCACAGTTAGTTACTACAAAGCCACAGTCGTCTCATTTCAGCCATAACACTATGTGAATTATTTCTGGATGAAACTGCAGAAAGCTCCTCTCACACTACAATCACTTTCTTGGTGTAGTTACCATAAAGCCAGAATCATCACATTTCATCCATAACACTTTGTGAATTATTTCTGAAAGAATCTGCAGTAAGATCCTCTTCCTTAACAATCAATCTGTTCATATAGCTACTACAAAGCAACAATCATTGCATTTAATTTGTAACGTCATGTGAATTATTTCTGAAAGAAACCACAGAACGCTCCCCTCAAAATACTATAAACCTTGATGGTGTAGTTACTACAAAGCCACAATTATTGCATTTGATTCATAGCATGCTGTGAAATATTTCTGAAAGAATCTGCAAAAAGTTCCATTCACTCTAGAAACAAAGTGTTGGTATAGTTATTAAAAAGTGACAATCATTGCACTTCACTCATAATGGTATGTGAATTATTTCTGAAAGAAGCTGCAGAAAGCTCACAATACTATCACCTTGTCGGTATAGTAACTACAAAGTCATATCCATAGCATTTTATGCATAACCCTATGTGAATTATTTCTGAAAGACGCTGCACAAAGGTACTCTCACTGTAGAATCATTTTGTTGCTATAGCTACAACAAAACCACATACATGGCATCTCACCCATAACACTATGAGATTTATTTCTTAAAGAAGCTGCAGGAAGATTCCCTCACAATACTATTACTTTGTTGTTATAGTTACTGAAGACATACAACCGTTGCATTTAATCCATAACCATATGTGTATTATTTCTGAAAGAAGGTGCAGCAAGCTCCTCTCACTCAAGTATCAATCTGTTGGTATAGCTATTACAAAGCCACAATCCTAGCATTTCATCCATAAGCCTATGTGATTTATTCCTGAAAGAAGCCGCAGAAAGCTCCCCTCACAATACTATCACTTTTCCAGTATAATTACTAATGAGCCACAATCATCTCATCTCATTCGTAGTCCTATGTGAATTATTTCCAAAAGAAACTGTAAAAAGCTTTCCGACCAATACCACGAGTTTTGATACAGTTACTAAAAAGCCACAATCATTGCATTTCATTCATAGTCATATGTGAATTATTTCTGAAAGGAGCTTGAGAAAACTCCCCTCACAATACTATCATCCTGTTGGTATAGTTACTACAAAGCCACAATCATCACACTTCATCCAAAACCCTATGTGAATTATTTCTGAAAGAAGCTCCAGCAAGCTCCTCTCACTCTATTACACTGTGTTGGTATGGTTACTACAAAGCAACAGTCATCCCATTTCATCCATAATCCTAAGTGCTTTATGGGACAGAAGCTGCACAAAGCCCCCTCACAATACAATCATTTTGTTGGTTTCCTGAATGAGATTTTCACTCTGCAGCGGAGTGCGCATTGATATGAAACTTCCTAGCAGATTAAAACTGTGTGCCCTACCGAGACTCGAACTCAGAAACTTTGCCTTTTGTGGGCAAGTGCTCTACCATCTGAGCTACCAAAGCATGACTTATGCCCGGTCCTCACAACTTTAATTCTGCCAGTATCTCGGCTCCTACCTTCCAAACTTTACAGATGCTCTCCTGCGAACCTTGCAGAATTAGCACTCCTGAAAGAAAGGATATTGCGGAGACATGGCTTAGCCACAGCCTGGGGGATGTTTCCGGAATGAGATTTTCACTCTGCAGTGGAGTGTGCACTGATATGAAACTTTCTGGCAGATTAAAACTGTTCTGGAAACATCCCCCAGGCTGTGGCTAAGCCATATCTCTGCAGTATCCTTTCTTTCAGGAGTGCTAGTTCTGCAAGGTTCACAGGAGAGCTTCTGTAAAGTTTGGAAGATAGGAGACGAGATACTGGCAGAAGTAAAGCTGTGAGGACCTGTATCTTCATTAGGGTGATACCCATATGCATCTGCTTCCCACTTACTTACTGTTTTTAGAGTGTCATATGCCTGTAACGCTATCAGGTGGCGTCCGACATCACAGTGGGCAGTGGTCATAATGTTTTGGCTCATCGGTGTATAGGGGATCTATACAAGGGAGATATAACTGAGGGCAACATCATACAAATAGTAGAAGAGACAGATGAAGATAACAAGGGAGATATACTGTGAGAAGCATTTGACTGAGCACTGAAGACTCACACTGAAACAAGGAAACAAGTACCCAGGGGTAGACAACATTCTGTCAAAACTACCGATAGCATTGGGAGAGACAACAATGACAAAATTATTCCATTTGCTGTGCTAGATGTACTAAACTGGTGAAATATCCACAAATTTCACTAAGAATGTATTAATTTCGCTTCCAAAGAAATAAGGTGCTGAGAAGTGTGAATATTCCCAAACTGTCAGTTTAGGAATTTGTCGTTGCAGAATACAAACACAAATTCTTTATAAAAGGACCAAAAAGCAGCAGATACTGACTTCATAGAAGATAACTTTGGATTCTGGAGTAATGTAGGACCACATGTGACAATACTGACCCTACAACTTATCTTAGAAGATGCATTAAGGAAAGGCAAACTTATGTTTCTACCATTTGTAGACTTAGAGAAAGCTTTTGACAATGTTGACTGGAATACTCTCCTTCAAATTATGAAGCAGGGATCAAATACAGGGAGTGAAACACTATTTAAAATTTTTACAGAACCAGATGGCAGCTATAACAGTTGAGGTGCATGAAAGGGAAGAAGTGGTTGGGGAGCAAGTGACACAGGGTTGTAGCCTATACGTGACGTTATTCAAACTGTATATTGGGCAACCAGTAAAAGAAACAAAAGAAAAGTTCAGAATAGGAATTAAAATACATGGAGAAGATATAAAAACATTGAGGTTTGCTGACAACATTGTAATTCTGTCAGAGACAGCAAAAGACCTGCAAGAGCAGTTGCACGGAATGGACAGTTCTTGAAAGGAAGATATGATATGAACATAAACAAAAGCAAAAGAAGATAATGGAATGTAGTCAAATTAAATCAGGTGATGTGAGGGAATTAGATTAATGAATGAGACACTTAAAGATGATGATTTTTGCTATTTGGGCAGCAAAATCGCTAATGATGTTCAAGGTAGAGATGATATAAAATCTAGGCAGACAATGGAGAGGAAAGTGTTTCTGAAGAAGAGAAATTTTGGAGCATTGAATATAAACTTAGGTTGTAGAGTAATTGCACTTTATGCAAGACACCTTTGTAGCTTTGTTTTCAGTGAGACATTTTTCAGCACTTTTTTTTGCTATCTTCAGATAGTACAGAAAATGCTGAAACAGGTTTGTGTGAAAACACAGCTATGAACATGCCCGAAAAAAAAAGAGAGGGGAAATTTCTCTCTAATTTTCTTAGACACAGAAATAAAGACAACTGAAGTATTCACAACATGGAACTGCAATATTCACAACATGTTTGTAGATTTAGGTGTTACAAAGATTTTTCTGGAAACATTTGTATTGATTGTTGGTATATACGAAGTGAAACATGGATATCAAACAGCTTAGACAGGATGAGAATAGAAGCTTCTGAAATGTGGTGCTACAGATGTATGCTGAACATAAGATGGGTGAATGGACTTGGAGAGAAAAGAAATTTCCTACACAAGCTGACTAAAAGAAAGGATTAGTGGACAGGATGCATTCTAAGATGTTAACGGATCACTAGTTTAGCACTGGAGAGAAGTGTGGAGCAGTGGCACCACACCAGTATCGTATATTAAGATCCACATAAGACTTTTGGTAACTTTATTTACAAAATTCTGATGATTAAGTTCATACTTTATGCAAAGTCTTACGAGTTAATAGGTATATTTTGAAGGAAAGATCACTTTCAAATTAAAGGGCTATTTTTCCTCTTTTCAGTAAACTTAACTATCTTAACAGATATCCAATATAATAGAGGGAAACATTCCACATGGTAAAAATATACATAAAAAACAAAGATGCTGTGACTCACCAAATGATAAAACACTGGTAGACAGACGCAATAAATAATACACAAATACACACACAAATTTCAAGCTTTCGCAACCCAAGGTTGCTTCAACTTTGGGTTGTGAAAGTTTGGAATTTGTGTGTGTGTTTGTGTATTTTTTATTGTGTCTATCTACCAGCACTTCCTCATTTGGTAAGTCACAGCAACTTTCTTTGTTATATGCATTAAAAGATATTGATAATTGTTAGTTTAACTTTATCCAGATTTGTAGTGCCAGTTATGGACATATTGCTGTGAATTTCCAGGATCTGTTGATACACTTTTGATCATCTGATTTTTCTAATTTCTATTGACACCAGTACTAATGAGCAAGAGTCCTGAATTAAAAATTACAGATTTTTCAGTAACTACATTTTAATAAGCAAGTTGGGTCCCATAATAATAATAAGCCCTTGATTTCCAATGCATAGGCATAAATTAGAATTGAACTTTTGAATAGACGCTGCTCATGCGAAGTAACATACTGCTACAAACAAAATATAATGACATTATCCACAGCCAATAAAACTTAGCCTTCTGGCTCACAGGTTTTGTAAACAATAATAAATTAACACAGTTCATTAATACCATAGAAGAAATCTGTTTACGGCCTACATTCACTCCACTCTCTTGATTCTGATGTTAATCTTCTTCAGGTATGGCTTCAGTTTAGCTAGGCTGCATTCTAGACCACTCTTGGGAATTATTTGTGTTGCCTCTCCATTCATTTAAGTCAGGCTGAGAGAACTTATTTTACAATTATGAGCAATAAATATCATTATGTGTGTGTTTCAGTTTTATTTGATGATATTTGTGTTTACAACAACCATTCTTTGCCATGTTTTACTTAACTGTATGTGAAACAACTTTTGATCACTTCATCTGTATTGTGTGCACATTTACTTTCTGAAGACATAATAAGTATTGTGCTCCATGGATGTCCATACTAAGTACCTGTCTGCATACATCATTAGAAACTGTAAGAGATCTGGTCATCCCAAATAGGATCTTAAAGACATGATTAAAGATTGGTGAGCTCATAATTTTGACCTTATAAAAGAAACTTCTGGCTATCCATTTTAAGGACGGAACTATCAACAGCAATTTCACGTGCTGATCCTCTGAAACTGTACAGCTTCTGAACGGCTTGTATCACAACTATTGATGTAACATAACATCTATGGTATATTTTCTATTGTCTTCTGCAATGAAGTTCCCATTCTATCCATTACATGGTTTAACCTTACTTGAACCATCATCATGATGATGAACATCTGAATAATTTAGTGGGTTCTGAACCTGAAACATGAAACAGTAGAGGACTACAAATACGACAGTGGGAACTCATCTTCAGTGCTGTGTGAAAGATCATGCACAAAAATCCTTGTGGGATAGTGTTGCTAACAACTATTGTTTCGTTTTAGTTAACTTCAGTGCTAGTAAACAGTCACTATTACTCAATAGATATTAAAACTGAAAAGAAGTAAATTTTTGGAAATTTGTAGAATCTGATCACAGATGAAAGAAAATAGAAATAATCTTAAATATATGTTCTTGATTATTAGCATTATTTTCAGAGAGAGATAACAGAAATAAGATTGAGCCCACAGTGTTATAAATGTTTCAAAGCCAGAAGCTTCTTCAAGGAAATGCACCCAACTGTAGAGCTTTTCTTTGACGGTAGACAATGATAATCCCATTCCTTAATAGAATGTTGATACCTTGCATATTGGCTGCATATTAATAATCATAACAAATCTTCATCAGAGCAAGGAAAACAAACACAAAAGCACACAAGCTCTGGCACCCAAGACCAGACTGCAAGCAGAAGCACATGGTGGGAGAAGCAAACAGGTGGTAGGGAAGGAGGAGAATGGGGCAGGGAGAGATAGCAGGGTAGGGGGACAGTTATGTGCTGCTTGTGGACGGTTACATGGACAAAGCGGGGAGAGGGTACGGCAGCTAGTTGGAGTCAGGAGATTAGACAGATGTCGGCAGGGGGGGCGGGAGGGCCATCAGAAAAGGAGGTAGCTATAAAAACTGTGGGTGCATTACCGGAATTGTGTTCTGGAATGGGAACAAAGAATGGTATAGTTTGGTGGTAGACAGTGACTAATGAAGGTTGAGGGTTACTTAAATGTAGGCTATACTGTAGGGAGAGTTCCCACTAGTGCAATTCAGAAAAGTTGGTGTTGGTGGGAAGAATCCAGAAGGCACAGGCTGTGAAGCAGTCACTGAAATGACAAATATCATGCTGCGCAACATGCTCAGCAATTGATTGGCCCAACTGTTTCTTCATCACAGGATTTTGGTTGTCATTCATGTGAACATACATTTCGTCAGTTGCCGTGTCGACATAAAATACAGCTCAGTGGTTGCAGCTTAGCTTTTAGATCACATGACTGGTTTCACAGGTAGCATTGTCTTTGATTGGACAAGTGACAATTGTGAGTGGACTGGAGTAGGTGGTGGAGGGAGGATGTATGGGACAAGTCTTGCATCTATGTCTATTACAGGGGCATGAGCCACGAGGTAAAGGGCAGCGAGCAGGGGTTGTGTAGTAGTGATAATATCTAGGTTCAGTGGTCAGTGGAATATTATTGTGGAAGGGATGTAAAAGATAGTGCTTAATACATTCCCCATTCCAGGGTACTGTGATATATATTTTTGGTTTGTAAATAAAGCTTCCTTTTCCTTCTGCTAGTTACTTTATTTATCCCATATGTGTTTCGCCTTCTCCTGTTCTAAGGCATCATCAGTGGGATATATAATGATACAATTTTGTTACTTTTAGATTATTAAACAGTTCACTTTGTAAAAAAAAGTAATTACTTATGATTTGCTAATTTTCTTATCCTCACATCTGGTCTGAAGGTCACACTACCACTTTTATCACTGCCATATAATCACATCTTTGTGTTCTCACCTTCCATACACCATTCACCATATTTCTCACCTTTTTGTGGTCGACTATTGTTCTTTTGTCACTCGATACAACTATTTCGTCGTACACTGTTTTTCTCAACGTAAATATTGCAACTACATTATTTGTTTCATCTTCTTTGAGAAGTTTACCTATTTGTTGCAAATGTAACGAAGTATATGTTTGAGACTAACTTCTATTCCTAATGTTTATACTGCGTGTGCGTATGATTGAGAGAGAGGGAGGGAGGGGGATAGAGCTGATGAGTTTTAATTTGGGTGGGGGGGGGGGGGGGCAGTGGAGGCGGGAGTACAAGCTATTAGTGAGTGGTTGAAAATTTTGGTGACAGCGACAGCTGATTTGACTTTTCCTTTCAACATTCTGTGGAGGGGTTCATGGATTTTTTGGATTCTATTATTATTATATTGGACTGTATTATTCTATTAATCCTTTTTGCAGATGGTATTCTATTATTTTAAATAATGAATGGCTTGGCATATGTACTTGGTCATTCAACAGGATTTTCCCTTCTGCTTTGGTTTTCTGTATGTGGTAATTTTCTTGCATTATTAGGAGGTGTTGTTTTACTGTCGATTCTAATTACTTTATGTCATTGTCTCTAGTGGTTGGTTTGTGGTCATTTTCTCTTAGGCATTCTGCAAATGTGATGTGGTTTGTCCCATATTTCCAAACTCTCATGTGTTTTTTGTATCTGACATCAAATGTTCCCCTGTTTGCTCTATGTAACTGCCTTCACAAGTGTTACACTGTAGCTGGTATATACCTGCTTTCTGGTATATGTCTCTGTTATTTGTCAGTTTTGGGGTGTATTTTTGAACAGAACTGTCTATTGTGTCTGCTATGTTTATTCCTTATCTTTTGAAAATGTTGGTGATTTGATAGGTGAGTTTGCATTTGTATGTCATTGTGTATCATCTACTGTTTTCTTTCAACTTTTTCTGATTATCCTGTGCAGTTGTTATGAGACTGCATGTTTGTGTTTGGTTCTGTTGTGTTGTTGTCTGTGGTTTGGAGCTTTCTGCTTTTATTTTACTTTTAATTTTGTTGTTAAGCTTGGTTACTGTGTTACTGTTGTAACCATTACTTTGTGCCTCCTGCATCATTATGTCCAATTCTTTTTGGTAGCCTTCTTTGGCAAGTGGTACTGTGTTGAGTCTGTGGAGCATGTGTTGAAGTGCTGTTTGCTTTTGTGTGAGTGGGTGGTTAGAGGATTGAGGAATCATATTGTCTGTTGCTGTGGGTTTACGGTAAATTTCAAACATATGCTTATGGTTCTGTTTTTTTATTGTTATATCCAGGAAGTTAATTTGGTTGTTCTGTTCTCTTTCAATTGTGAATTTTATATTTTTATGGATCTTGCTGATGTCAGTATGTAGTTTTTCAAATTTTCTTTGTGGTACATCTGTTAAGCAAAGGATGTCATCCATGTATCTGAACCAGTATAATATGTTGTATTCTTTTGCAAATATTTTTGTGAAAATGATCTGTTAAATGTGGTTTACAAAAATATCTGCTAAGGCTTCTGAAACTGGGGACCCAATTGGTAATCCATCTTCTTCTAAATAAAATTCATTACTGAATTTGAAGTAATTTCGTTGTGTTATGAGCTTTATTACTGTGCATATTTCCTTAATCTGTTCATCAGGAAGGTGACTATAAGTTTTCAGGTACTTATGTATAATTTCTATTACTTCTGGTACTCCTGGCCGGTGTGACCAAGCAATTCTAGGCGCATCAGTCAGGAACCACGCAGCCACTAAGGTTGCAGTTTCGAATCCTGCCTCAGGAATGACTGTGTGTGTGTTGTCCTTAGGTTAGTTAGGTTAAAGTAGCTCTAAGATCTAGGGGACTGATGACTTCAGATGTTAAGTCCCATAGTGCTCAGAGCCATTTGAACTATTTCTGGTACTGGTATGTTGCAATACATGTTTTCTATAACAAATGAAAGGAGGGTTATATCTTTTGTTCGTTGTATTTGCTGTGAAGTGTTTTTAATAGTTCTGTCTTCTTGTAATTTGAAATTTTCAGACAGAAATTTTAACATGTATCCTGCAAGCTTTAATGTGGGGGGATTTTCTAACATCCAGTATTGGCCTCACAGAAGATTCGGTTTGTGGATTTTTGGTTGGCTTTGGAGAACCAGCGCAGTGGGACTGATCTATGACAACTTTCTTTTCTCCATGTTATCCAGTATGATGTCAATATTTTTCAGAGTGTTTTTTTTTTTTTTTTTTTTTACTTTTGTCTTTAATCTGAATGTCATGTCTGATTTTAAATTTGTAATGCTATTTTGTAAAATGATTTCTTGTGTTTTGTCAATGTATTGTTCTTGGTGTATCAGTAATATTGTGGTCCCCTTGTCTCCTTTTAAAATGTTGTTGTTGTTGATGTTGTTGTGGTCTTCAGTCCTGAGACTGGTTTGATGCAGCTCTCCATGCTACTCTATCCTGTGCAAGCTTCTCCATCTCCCAGTACCTACTGCAACCTACATCCTTCTGAATCTGCTGAGTGTATTCTTCTCTTGGTCTCCCTCTATGATTTTTACCCTCCACGCTGCCCTCCAATACTACATTGGTGATCCCTTGATGCCTCAGAACATGTCCTACCAACGGATCCCTTCTTCTAGTCAAGTTGTGCCACAACTTCTCTTCTCCCCAATCCTATTCAATACCTTCTCATTAGTTATGTGATCTACCCATCTAATCTTCAGCATTCTTCTCTAGCACCACATTTCGAAAGCTTCTATTCTCTTCTTGTCCAAACTAGTTATCATCCATGTTTCACTTCCATACATGGCTACACTTTATACAAATACTTTCAGGAAAGAGTTCCTGACACTTAAATCTATACTCGATGTTAACAAATTTCTCTTCTTTATAAACGCTCTCCGTGCCATTGCCAGTCTACATTTTATATCCTCTCTACTTCAACCATCATCAGTTATTTTGCTCCCCAAATAGCAAAACTCATTTACTACTCTAAGTGTCTCATTTCCTAATCTATTTCCCTCAGCATCACCCAACTTTATTCGACTACATTCCTTTATCCTCATTTTGCTTTTGTTGATGTTCATCTTATATCCTCGTTTCAGGACACTGTCCATTCCATTCAACTGCTCTTCCAAGTCCTTTGCTGACTCTGACAGAATTACAATGTCATCGGCGTACCTCAAAGTTTTTATTACTTTGCCATGGATTTTAATACCTACTCTGAATTTTTCTTTTGTTTCCTTTACTTCTTGCTCAATATACAGATTGAATAACATCAGTGAGAGGCTACAACCCTGTCTCACTCCCTTCCCAACCACTGCTTCCCTTTTATGCCCCTCGACTCTTATGACTGCCATCTGGTTTCTGTACAAATTGCAAATAGCCTTTCGCTCCCTGTATTTTACCCCTGCCACCTTTAGAATTTGAAAGAGAGTATTCCAATCAACATTGTCAAAAGTTTCTCTAAGTCTACAAATGCTAGAAACATAGGTTTGCCTTTCCTTAATCTTTCTTCTAAGATAAGTCGTAAGGTCAGTATTGCCTCATGTGTTCCAGTATTTCTACGGAATCCAAACTGATCTTCCCCGAGGTCGGCTTCTACTAGTTTTTCCATTCGTCTGTAAAACTTTCGTGTTAGTATTTTGCAGCTGTCACGTATTAAACTGATTGTTTGGTAATTTTCTCATCTGTCAACACCTGCTTTCTTTGGGATTGGAATTATTATTTTAAAAAGATAACATTTTGTTTTTGTAGTTTTTTCCTAGTTTATCCTAGTGTTGCAGATCTGAGTTTTTGTTGTTTTTGTGTTGTTGCATTTGGATGCTGGTTATTATATTCTGGATTTCTTTTTTTACTGGTTCTCTAGTTAATCCAATGCTGACACTGCTATTTTCATTCCTATCATCCCTTGTCAAAACACTTTATGCTTCTATAATTAGATTTCCTAAGGAACCTTCATCTTTTTCTAAATTTACATTGTATTTTCATCCTTTCTCCAACAGCTGTCTTTCTTTACTGTTTAACAGTGTGTCCGTAAGGTTCACTAATCTTGG
Organism: Schistocerca gregaria; assembly: GCF_023897955.1. Lineage (NCBI taxonomy): Eukaryota > Metazoa > Arthropoda > Insecta > Orthoptera > Acrididae > Schistocerca > Schistocerca gregaria. Next base: position 43,274,070 of record NC_064929.1, read on the forward strand.
GTAGAATTTGTGTGTGTGAGTAAAGGTAATATGTTGTAACTGGAGTTTTTTGAGTAGGTTGATCTTTCTTCTATTAACTGTTTCTATTCTTTGTGCACCAGTTTTGAAAGCTTTTCGACCCTGTTGACCAGATGGGAGAAAAGTTTCATATGATTTATGGTGTCTGCGAGTTGTAAATATGTCTTATACAACTCATAATTTAACTCTTGTTTTTTAGAGTCTTAGGGATTTTATCTCGTATTTTAACCATATTTTCTGAGCAGAATGCATTGCTTTTTGCGTGGTGGTTGAAGTGTTTTTAATTTTTACATTGATTATTTAGGTACCAGATTGTTAAATTTGCATATGTTGTTGAATTTTGTGCGTTGTATTGTTTTATGGATGTTCAGATGAATCTTCTGAATTTCTAGTATGGGCCATGTGGAAATGCCTGGCATGGCATGAATAACAAGTCTGTTTGTGTGGCCATCCTCTGCAGCAAGCATATAAAAATTTGTTTTGTAAATAAAGCTGCCTTATCCTGCTGCTAGTTACTTTATTTATCCCATACACTTTTCACATTCTCCTGTTCTAAGGTATCATCAGTGGGATTTATAACGATACAGTTGTGTTAGTTTTATATTATTAAACAGTTAAATTCACAATTTTTTTTAAAAAGAGTAACTACTTACATTTTGGTGATTTGCGTTTTCTCACATGTGCCTATCAGCAAGTTCATGGCCAGGGATAATGACGTGTCCTGGGGTCCACTGAAAAACCACGGAATGGCTCCCAAACAGGCGACGTGGAAACTGCTTCTGGAGATAGGCATTCTCTGAAGCTGACCTACATTCTGTCTTACACCATGGGGTTTTCTGGCTTTGGGAGATGGAATGGCATAACAGCACACGCAACAAACTGCATGCCATTAAGGAGGCTATGAATGTGTGGAAGTCTTCCAGGCAGGCCTCTCCCAGGGAATCAGTCATCCTCTGCCGGCTCTGCATTGACTATATGAGGCTAATGCATGGTTAACTACTCTGTTGCGAGAAGCCACCTAAGTCTCGCTGTGGCTTCCAAATGACAGTTGTCCACCTCTTCCTGGACTACTCACATTTAGCCGCTCTGTGACCGACTGTCAACTTTCCCTCCAACCTGCCTTCGGTGTTGGACACAGTGACTCCACAGCAGTTTTAGTTTTACATTTTATCCGTGAGAGTGGGTTTTATACTTATATGTAGGGTTTAGTGTATCCTTTGACCCTCTGTGTCCTCCAGCCTAGTGCTGTACGGTTGAGATTTTAATGTGTTGCAGAGTCACTGGCTTTGCCTTTCTATCCTCGTGGTTGCCAGCCACTGTAATCTGCTTTCATGTTTTACTCTCTTCTGTTGTTTTCTTGTCCTCTTTTGTTCCTTTTAGTGTTCATAGTGTGCCCTTCATTCTTGTGGCTTTTCCTTTCTTTCTGTTTTGTGTTACACATTTCATCCGTTTTATTCTCACTCTTGTGGCATTGCTTTTTAGGAACATTGTTGAGGCAGATTGGGTGATAGCTGTCAACATCAAGTGAGTTTTTAGACAATCTCACCATAGCCGGTTGAAGATGATGATTATATGTCACTTGCAGTCAGATGAGATATGTTTAATCACCTGGCTGTGGGTGCGGTCAGGCCCAGGAACTGTGTCGGTGCAATGTGCAAGAGCACTGAAGAGCTTCCACTTTGTAAATGGGGCATTATAGGATTCACCACAGCATGTAGTGCATTAGAGTACATTACCTTTCAGCCACCATTCCAGTGTGCGAAACCTTGGGGGGTGATTATCCAATGCAGTGCCCGGCAAAGTGCCTGGCAATCACATTTGTGTCGGTACATAACTCGCCATTTATGGTAACACCAGGGACAGCCATTGAGACTTGGTACCCAAAGAGACATTTGATCTTTTTCCAGACTTTGGAAGACATGTGGCCTCCAATGGTGGAGACTTATCTCTCCCAACACCACTCCTTCTGTTGTTCGATAAGGTAGCGAACACTGGCACGGAGCCATTTAAAGACTATGATGTGCTCCAGGGAAGGGTGCCACTTACGGGCTGTAAAGCATGCAGACACTCCTCAATTGCCTGAATGATTTGCGGCGACCACCAAGTGACTGCCTTACTCCTTGGGCACCCTAAAGAGCGAGGGATTCCGTTTTCTGTGACAGAAACAATTGTGCTAGTCATCTGCTCAACCATCACATCGATGTTACAATATGGGGCAGATTCAACGGTGACAGCTAAGGTGAAAGTTACCCAGTTAGCCTTGTTCAAAGCCCATCTGGGCAGGCATCTGTGTGCCTGATGCTGGGGCACTGCCAGGAAGATGGGGAAGTGCTCACTACCACACAGGTAGTCATGTGCCCTTCAGTGGATAGATGGGAGATGTCCTGGGCTGCAGATTGATACGTCAATGGCTGAGTAACTCCCATGAGCCACACTGAAGCATGTGGTGGCCCCAGTATTTAAGAGTCAGAGGTCAAATTGCAACAGTAAATTTCGACAACTCTGCCTCGCCCAGTAACTATGGTACCACCCCACAGGGGGTTATGGGCATTAAAATCTCCCGAGGAAGGAAAGGTTTAGGCAGTTTAATAATTAGTGCAGCTAATACATTCAGGGGTACTGCACCATCTAGATGAAGATACACATTGCAGACAGTTATTTCGTGCATCATGTTTATTCTGACAGCCACAGCTTCAAGAGAGTTTTGAAGGGGCACATGTTCACTACAGACTGAGTTTAGAACATAAACGCAAACTCCACCTGTCAATCGATTATAGTCACTGTGGTTGCTGTAATATGCCTTATAGTGACGGAGGGCAGGGAACCAGGTTTCCTGGAGGGCAATGCAGATACCAGGTTTAAACCTCAACAGTTGCTGTAGCTCAGCCAGGCAGTGGATAAAACCACCACAGTTCCACTGGACGATGACATCGTGAGACTGGGAAGGCACGGAAAATTCAGTGAAGCACTGTACGGCTCACAGTCACCTGCTTCCACTGATTTATTGCCTGAATAGTTTATATCCATCATGTGAGAGGGTCTAGTGAGATCTACACTCCTGGAAATGGAAAAAAGAACACATTGACACCGGTGTGTCAGACGCACCATACTTGCTCCGGACACTGCGAGAGGGCTGTACAAGCAATGATCACACGCACGGCACAGTGGACACACCAGGAACCATGGTGTTAGCCGTCGAATGGCGCTAGCTGCGCAGCATTTGTGCATCGCCGCCGTCAGTGTCAACCAGTTTGCCGTGGCATACGGAGCTCCATTGCAGTCTTTAACACTGGTAGCATGCCGCGACAGCATGGACGTGAACCGTATGTGCAGTTGACGGACGTTGAGCGAGGGCGTATAGTGGGCATGCGGGAGGCCGGGTGGACATACCGCCGAATTGCTCAACACGTGGGGCGTGAGGTCTCCACAGTACATTGATGTTGTCGCCAGTGGTCGGCAGAAGGTGCACATGCCCGTCAACCTGGGACCGGACCGCAGCGATGCACGGATGCACGCCAAGACCATAGGATCCTACGCAGTGCCGTAGGGGACCGCACCGCCACTTCCATCAAATTAGGGACACTGTTGCTCCTGGGGTATCGGCGAGGACCATTCGCAACCGTCTCCATGAAGCTGGGCTACGGTCCCGCACACCGTTAGGCCGTCTTCCGCTCACGCCCCAACATCGTGCTGCCAGCCTCCAGAGGTGTCGCGACAGGCGTGAATGGAGGGACGAATGGAGATGTGTCGTCTTCAGCGATGAGAGTAGCTTCTGCCATGGTGCCAATGATGGTCGTATGCGTGTTTGGTGCCGTGCAGGTGAGCGCCACAATCAGGACTGCATACGACCGAGGCACACAGGGCCAACACCCAGCATCATGGTGTGGGGAGCAATCTCTTACACTGGCTGTACACCTCTGGTGATCGTCGAGGGAACACTGAATAGTGCACGGTACATCCAAACCGTCATCGAACCCATCGATCTACCATTCCTAGACCAGCAAGGGAACTTGCTGTTCCAACAGGACAATGCACGTCCGCATGTATCCCCTGCCACCCAACGTGCTCTAGAAGGTGTAAGTCAACTACCCTGGCCAGCATGTTTCCCACTAGAAGATACCTAGGAATGGAGTGACCCAAGGGACCACTTCCTAGGGAGAGAAGCTGAAGAACACTTACGCTTCTCCAGCTCCAGCCTTGATTGTTGCGCAATGATGGCGGCGGTGGGGGCGGGGGGGGGGGGGGGGGGGCGGGGGTCATGTTGCTCCTCAAGTAGGTGGTGCAGGATCAACAGGGATGGAAATGCTCTCCAACATCAGGGGGGCAGGGGAGTCTACCAGCTCTGAGAGGTGACCTGGTTTGGCACAGCTCATGGTGTCAGAACTGTTGTAGGGGTGGTGCAAGACTATGTCATACACACAGAATGCATGTGTTCAAATTTTCTCTTAGCCTCAGTGTAGGTCATTCAGTCCAGGGTCTGGTACTCCATGATTCTCCTTTCTTTCTGGAGAATCCTGCTGTCAGGTGAGCAAGGTGAATGGTGCTCTCTGCAGTTGACACACGTGGAAGGCAGTGCACATGGAGTATTGTGATGTGGTGGGCAACCACAATCTTGGCTTGTGACACTGGAAGTAGTGCGGGAAAACATATTGCTGAACTTCCAGCACTTAAAGCACCGAGTTGGGGGATGGATACAGGTCTTTACTTCACACCAGTAGACCATCACCTTGACCTTCTTGAACAATGTATCACCCTCAAAGGCCAATATGAAGGCACCGCTGGCAACCTCATTATCCTTCCGACCCCTGTGGACATGCTGGATGAAATTTACACCTCGTCACTCTAAATTGGCATGCAGCTCAATTTCGGACTGCAAAACAATGTCTCTGTGAAATGTGATACCCTGGACCACATTTAAGCTCTTACTTGTACTTTTGTGTGTTGAATTGTGCTTGTGATAGCTTAGAAACTGCTGGTGTTTCACCACCAGCAAGAGATGATGGACTGCGCTTCATCGTTTGTCATCCACCCTGATGCCGCCCACTCTGACCAGGGGCCCTCCCAACAGTTGCCATCTGATAGGATGGCCTTTGCTGGGAGTCCCGGTGCCCCAGGAGGATGGACATCTACCCCTTGGCATATCAGGGAGTTAACAGTGCAGGCATCAGCAGCACGATGCATGTGTGGTCACGGGTCTAAAGATCTTAATTCACGAAGGACACAATGGACAACACGCGATCTAGTGTTCCAATTGGCTCATTCTTTCAGAAAAGTTTGAAGAATGGAAGTCAAACCCTACAGGAGGCCATCACATAAGGGCTGAAACATGTGAAACTCCTTTTAGTCACCTTGTACGACAGGCAGGAATACCTCGGGCCTACTCTAAACCCCGGACCTGCAGGGGAGAAGGAGAATATGATATGGTTGCTCCAGTCCTGATTGTACTACCATGTCATGAGTGGAATGCTGTATCTTTGCGAGGTGGTGGGTGACTGGAGCAATAAGGCACGGGGATGTGTTGTTCTACAAAGCTGGGAAGGTATTAACAGTCTGTGAAGGCCTCAGTGAGATCCTCAGCATATTTTCAGAGGAACTGCTCATCACTACTGATGCAACAGCCATGGATGACTAGGCTGTATGGAAGGGACTTCTTGGTATAGAAAGTGTGGCAGCTGTGAAAGTGTTCTAGAAACAAGATCTGTGATCCAGACATTTTTATAAATTAGACTGAGCATCTTATGTGGTGAGAAAAAGTCAATAATTGTATCTTGGGACTTTATAATGTCAATATGTTGGTACACAGTGCAATTAAAATTCCGTTCCTTAATTTTCTATGTAGTTTCAACTTTTATTCTAATACACACATCAAAAATGTTTTGCATAACCTCATTCCCTAGAGTTGGAGAGTAGAGAACCTGTACAGAAAACTGGAATAGAAAACAACATTTATGCCCTTTTTATTGCTCATAAAAACCACACACTGCATGTTGTACCACTATACAGTTATACCTTCACAGGTGGGGGTCCATATTTCTGTATACACTGGTACCTCTAATACCCAATAGCACATCCACTTGCATTGATGCATGCCTGTATTTGTCATGGCATACCATCCACAAGTTCATCAAGGCACTGTTGGTCCTGATTGTCGCAGTCCTCAACGGCGATTTGGCATAGATCCCCAAGAGTGGTTGGCGGGTCATGTTATCCATAAACAGCCATTTTCAATCCATCCCAGACAAGTTTGATGGGTTCTGTCTGGAGAGCATGCTGGCCACTCTAGTTAAACAATATAATTATCCTGAAGGAAGTCATTCATGGGGGTATGAATTCTCATCCACAACAATTAATGCCTCACGAATATGCTGAGGATATCATTGCACTATTGGTTGGAGAATGGCATTCATGTATCATACAGCCATTATGATGCCTTCCATGACCAGCAGCAACATACATCAGCCCCACATAGTGAAACTACACCTGCTGGACAGTGTGTCTTAGGTGTTCAGCTTCACCGTGTTGCCTCTAAACACATCTCCAACGATTGTGTGGTTGAAGGCGTATTTGATACTCATTAGTGAAGAGAATGTGATGCCAATCCTGAGTGGCCTGTTCAGCATGTTGTCGGACCCATCTGTAAGACACTGCATGTTGTCATGGTTGCAAAAATTAACCTCACCATGGATGTCAGGAGTGGAGTTGCCCATCATGCAGCCTGTTGTGCACAGTTTGAGTCATAACACAACATCCTGTGGCTGCACAAAAAGCATTATTCTGGCATTGCTGTCAGGGTTCCTATGAGCCACAAGCCATAGCTAGCAGTCATCCACTGCAGTAGTAGCCCTTGGGTGGCTTGAGCGGGGATTGTCATCAGTAGTTCCTGTATCTCTGTATGTCCTCTATATTTGAACACTATCACTTTGGTTCACTTCGAGATGCCTGGACACTTCCCCTGTTGAGAGCCCTTCCTAGCACAAAGTAACTAAGTGGATGTGATCAAACCACAGTATTGGCCATCTAGGCATGGCTGAACTTCAGACAACATGAGCTGTCTACCACCTTCCAGGTGGAATGACTCGAACTTATTGGCTGTTGGAGCCCCTCCGTCTAAGAGGTGCTGCTCATGCATGGTTGTATACATCTTTGGGTGGGTTTAGTGACATCTCTTAACAGTCAAAGGGACTGTGTCTGTAATACAATATCCACAGTCAACATCTATCTTCAGGAGTACTTGGAACTGGGATGATGCAAAACTTTTCCGGCATGTGTATAAATATCCCAGCTATGCTAACAAACTCTTCAAAAAGTTTCATAGACAATACATCTTCAAATCTAGAAACCTCAGATATAGAAGTAAGGAACATTGACCTAGGCTTATCTGACCACAATGCACTTATTACAGTTTTCACACTTCCCGTAAATACAACAATAGTACATCATAGGTACAAAAGAATTTTCTCCCCTGAAAACTGCCACCAGTTTACTACCACAGTGACTGACCAATCCTCGGCATACGTATTGCCACAAACAAATACAAATGACATGTTCTCTCTTTCCATGATAGATCTGGAAATGTGCTGTCTATAAAGATTCATGAGAGTCAGCTCACATACACTTACAAACACACACTGAGAAATTTCTACACTGAAGTGAAAATTTTTTCTGACACTAAAAAGGAAAAAAAAGTATGAAACTGCAAATGTAAGTATATAAAAAGGATAATTAATGTAGCATACATATTACATAATTATAGATTGGTAAGGGAGTCAGACAATGAATCAAGCAGAACATGGTAAATTGTTAAAGAGAACTGGGAAAAGCAGTAAGGAACAGGAGACTATACTTATATCTGGAGATAACAATCAACTAAAAAAAGAAGCATTGCTCAATTACATTATTAACTACTTTCTAAGTGTACTTGAGAAACTATTATGAACATTAACAAACAAAAGAAAATAACAGCACAAAAGTAGGCATCAGTAGGAGAATAAGTTCCACTAATGAATATGAAATGTGGAAGTAATTAATAGTCTGAGGCCAAAAATGTCTGCAGAAATGGATAAAGTGCAAGTGTCACAAATAAAAAAGTTGCTCCACAAATTTTGTAGCCACTGGTACATACTGCCAATTTCTCATTCAGTGAAGGTGTGTTCACACAGAGGATGAAAATTTCTAAGGTTAGAGCTCTGTTCAAAAATGGGTATTCATGCTAGGTAGAAAACTGCAGACATATGTCCCTCCTTCAATCTCTTTCATAAATCTTTAGGAAGTTGATGAAAATCAGGATCATAAGCTATCTCGACACCTCCAATCTTCTGAATTGTAATCAACACAGCTTTCATACAGGTTATAACACAGGAGCCATACAAGTCTCATGAAGGAGCCAGAAGGAATTTAGACCATAACAAAAGTGTTGTAGGAATCAACCAAGATCTTATCAATGCCTTTGATACAGTGAACCACTAAATACTCCATTAGAAACTGGAAGCTATAGCATCAAAGATATTGGCAAGGAACTAACTTAATCCTATCTACAACATAGAACACAGGTTTTGGAACTCACAGGGTCTCAAAACAGGCAAAAAATAAAGTGGCTATCAGATGCTAAGAGGGTGGCAACAGGTGTCCTGTAGGGTACTGTTCATGGCCCCACCTATAATTTCTGATCTATATAATTGACATTAAAAGCCCAAACAGTTTGTCAAAAATGATGTTATTTGCAGACCATACAACCATAATTTGGTGATGATGGAAAATCCTTATCTATTACTGCTGAAAATGTTGTGAATTCCGTGCTGCAGTGGTTTCTTCCTAATAAGTTAACATTTAATTTAAATAAAATAAATTACCTACAGTACAGTAAAGGAAATGAGAAGTATATCCTCCAGTTTTTATTGAGTGACCATGAAATAGAGAAAGTAAAGTTTACAGAATTATTGGGCATGCACACTGGCCATGTCTTCAGCTGGAAAAGCCATTGCATTTACATATCCAAAAAACTCAATTCTGCATGTTTTGCACCGAGCATAATTTATGGAATTTGTTGCAAACAATGTACACCGTTAGTGTATTTTGCTTATTTCCAGTCTGCTGCATCTTATAGAAGAATGTTCTGAGGTGTCAAAAAACCTCACTTCCAGATACTTTGAAATGACAGGAAAATGTCATTAAAATTATTAAATACAGCTCTCCACAAACACACTGCAAGCCCTTATTCATGCAGTTAATAATACTTACAGTACCATTGTTGTTCATATTCAAAAGTATGTCTGATAGAAGTACACACACAAGTAATTGACATATGAATTCAGATTTACAGAAGTACAACACACATCAGGAAGAATCTGCATGTAGAAAAATAAAAACAAAAACTCAAAACAGGTTGAGCCATTATGGAATAAAGCTGTATAACACACTGTCAATTTAGATCAAGGGAATTATGAATGACAAAAAATTTAAGTCAGAAATAAAACTTAAGTATTAAATTAATGTTTCTATATCATGGATGAGTATTTTGAATTCCTTGATGACTAATAACCTCTTGCTTTCTTTTCAGTGTCATTCAAACATGCTGTTCTCATTGTAAATATTAAATATTGTTTGTATATTCTTGTTTCTTGAAGTGTACTGCTTGTATGTCAGAATGGTTATAGGGCACATCTAATACCAATCCATTAGTCCATTATGAAATTTTTTAAACACATTGTATAATGTTAATTTCATATTAGTTATATTAACATCTAGAATTGTGATGTATGTATGCTGTATCTAATTATGACAATACCTACATCATATATGTGATGCAAAGGATACTATGGTGAACAGGAATTACTAACTTAAATCTGAACACACATTTCTTTTTGTAAATAATAAAGAAAAAACACAAACTAGGAAATGATCAGAAAGTAATTATATGTACAAATTAACTTGGAATTTCAATGTAAAATGACTTTCTCCACATCATTACAATCTGTCATGTAAAATTGTCCATGGAATGAGCAACTAACTAACTTTATAATGGGTCACTGATGAAGACGGAGTAGTTTCTTCTTTTATTTCTTTGATACACTAATAATAACACACAAATGGGGAAAAACATTAAGCCGTTTTCAAGATTTTTAGTGTTGTTGTTGTTGTTGTTGTTGTTGTGATCTTCAGTCCTGAGACTGGTTTGATGCAGCTCTCCATGCTACTCTATCCTGTGCAAGCTTCTTCATCTCCCAGTACATACTGTAGCCTACACCCTTCTGAATCTGCTTAGTGTATTAATCTCTAGGTCTCCCACTATGATTTTTACCCTCCACACTGCCCTCCAATACTAAATTGGTGATCCCTTGATGCCTAAGTACATGTCCTACCAACCAATCCCTACTTCTAGTCCAGCTGTGCCACAAACTCCTCTTCTCTCCAATTGTATGCAATACCTCCGCATTAGTAATGTGATCTACCCATCTAATCTTCAGCATTCTTCTGTAGCACCACATTTCGAAAGCTTCTATTCTCTTCTTGTCCAACTATTTATCATCCATGTTTCACTTCCATACAAAGCTACACTCCATACAAATACTTTCAGAAACGACTCCCTGTATTCCAGCCAACATTGTCAAAAGCTTTTTCCAAGTCTAGAAATGCTATAAACACAGGTTTGCCTTTTCTTAATGTAGCTTCTAAGATAAGTTATAGGGTCAGTGTTGCTGCACGTGTTCCAATATTTCTACGGAATCCGAACTGATCTTCCCCGAGGTCAGCTTCTACCAGTTTTTCCATTCATCCGTAAAGAATTCTCGTTAGTATTTTGCAGCTGTGACTTATTGAACTTATAGTTCGGTAATTTTCACATCTGTCAACACCTGTTTTCTTTGGGATTGGAATTATTATATTCTTCTTGAAGTCTGAGGGTATTTCACCTGTCTCATACATTTTGCTCACCAGATGGTAGAGTTTTGTCAGGACTGGCTCTCCTAAGGCTGTCAGTAGTTCTAATGCAATGTTGCCAACTCCCAGGGCCTTGTTTCAACTTAGGTCTTTCAGTGCTCTGTCAAACTCTTTGCGCAGTATCATATCTCCCACTTCATCTCAGCATTTTAAGTGTTATATAGGGAGAAAATGGAAGAACCTGATGACTTGCTTCAGTTACACGTAATATTTTTTGAGTGTTTCATCTACCAATGGGAAAATGCTCCTCTCTAAGCACAAATAAGTGTGTTTGCTCCTTTATAAATAATTCACTGAAAAATCTGATTCCAGCTGCCTCATCCTACTTTACCCAGCACCTTCCCAAAAATTTCCCAACACTTTTGGTACACAAATATACTTGTTCTCTTCTCACTAATATATCACTCATACCCCTCACCCCGGCTTGCATATTCTCACTCACTCACTACTACTACTACAACTACTACTACCAGTAGTAGTAGTAGTAGTAGTAGTAGTAGTAGTATTTCCTCTTGCTGTCACTGTCTCTGGCTTGCTCTATATTACTGATACTATCTGTTTCACTCCTTCCTACTGCTGCTGTATCTTCTCACTGACACACCGTCTCTCTTCTTTTTTGCCATTGTCACAGACTATGTGTTGCATTATCATTGGTTCTCACCTACCTCTACTTCACAATTTTCTTCATTCCTCTCCAACCATGGAGAAAAGTCCGCATGCTGCCTGTTGTATTCAATCCCGATGCAATTTCTATCTTTCATCAACACTCTGAAGGTCCACAGATTGTAGAATGCCTCGAGATGTATTTCGGAAACTACTACTGGTCCTACAGGGAAATATCTAAGCGTAGACAGCTTCAGACCCTCCTTCCATGGAGAAACATCTGGATGGTGCCTGTTGTATTCAATCCCGATGCAATTTCTGTGTTTCATCAACACACTGAAGGTCCACTGATTACAGAATGCCTCCAGATGTGGTTCGGAAACTAGTACTGGTCTTCAAGGGAACGATCAAAGCGTAGACAGTTTGAGACATTACTCCCATGGAGAAAAGTCCGCATGGCGCCTGTTGTATTCATTCCCGATGCTATTTCTGTGTTTCATCAACACTCTGAAGGTCCACAGATTACAGAATGCCTGCACATGTGCTTCGGAATCTACGACATGTCTCCCAGGAGTCGATCAAAGCGTAGACAGTTTGAGACATTACACCCATGGAGAAAATTCCGCATGGTGCCTGTTATATTCAATCCCGATGCAATTTCTGTGTTTCATCAACACTCTGAAGGTCCACAGATTACAGAGTGCCTCCAGATGAGCTTCAGAAATTACTACTAGTCCTATAGGGAAATACCTAAGCGTAGACAGTTTGAGACATTCCTCCCATGGAGAAAAGTCCGCATGGTGAATGTTGTATACCATCTCGATGCAATTTCTGTGTTTCATCAACACTCTGAAGGTCCAAGGATTACAGAATGCCTCCAGCTGTGGTTCGGAAACTACTACTGGTCTGCCAGGAACATATCAAAGTGTAGACAGTTTGAGACATTACTCCCATGAAGAAACGTGCGCATGGAGGCTTTTGTATTCAATCCCGATGCAATTTCTGTGTTTCATCAACACACTGAAGGTCTAGAGATTACAGAATTAGTCCAGATGTGCTTCGGAAACTACTACTAGTCTTCCAGGGAACGATCAAAGCATAGACAGTTTGAGACATTTCTCCCATGGAGAAAAGTCCGCATAGTGAATGTTGTATTCAATCCCGATGCAATTTCTGTGTTTCATCAACACTCTGAAGATCCACCGATTACAGAATGCCTCGAGTTGTGCCTTGGAAACTACTACTAGTCTTCCAGGGAACGATCAAAGCGTAGACAATATGAGACATTACTCCCATGGAGAAAAGTCCGCATGGTGAATGTTGTATTCCATCACGATGCTATTTCTGTGTCTAACCAACACTCTGAAAGTCCACAGATTATAGAATGCCTCCAGATGTGCTTTTGAAACTAGTACTGGTCCTCCAGGGAAATATTTAATCGTAGACAGCTTCAGACATTCCTCCCATGGAGAAACGTCCGCATGGTGCCTGTTGTATTCAATCCCGATTCAGTTTCGGTGTTTCATCAAAACTCTGAAGGTCCAACGATTACTGAATGCCTCCAGATGTACTTTGGATACTACTACTGGTTCTTCCAGGGAACGATCAAAACGTAGACAGTTTGAGATATTACTCCCATGGAGAAAAGTCCGCATGGCGCCTGTTGTACTCAATCCCGATGCAATTTCTGTGTTTCATCAACACACTGAAGTTCCACAGATTAATGAATGCCTCGACATGTGCTTCGGAATCTACGACATGTCTCCCAGGAATCGATCAAAGCGTAGACACTTTGAGACATTACTCCCATGGAGTAAAGTCCGCATGTTGCCTGTTGTATTCTATCCCGATGCAATTTCTATCTTTCATCAACACTCTGAAGGTCCACAGATTACAGAATGCCTCCAGATGTGCTTCGGAACCTACTACTGGTTTTCCAGGGAACGATCAAAGCGTAGAAAGTTTGAGACAATACTCCCATGGAGAAAAGTCGGCATGGTGCCTGTTGTATTCAATGCCGATGCAATTTCTGTGTTTCATCAACACTCTGAATGTCCTAAGATTACTGAATGCCTCCAGATGTGCTTCGGAAACTACTACTGGTTTTCCAGGGAACGATCAAAGCGTAGACAGTTTGAGACAATACTCCCATGGAGAAAAGTCCGCATGGTGCCTGTTGTATTTAATCCCGATGCAATTTCTGTGTTTCATCAACACACTGAAGATCAACAGATTACAGAATGAGTCCAGATGTGCTTCGGAAACTACTACTGTTCTTCCAGGGAACGATCAAAGCATAGACAGATTGAGACATTACTCCCATGGAGATAAGTCCGCATGGCGAATGTTGTATTCCATCTCGATGCAATTTCTGTGTTTCACCAACACTCTGAAGATCCACAGATTATACAATGCCTCCAGATTTGCTTGGGAAACTACTACTGCTCTCCCAGGGAACGATCATTGCGTAGGCAATTTGAGACACGACTCCAATGGGGAAAAGTCGGCATGGTGCCTGTTGTATTAAATCCCGATTCAATTTCTGTGTTTCATCAACACTCTGAAGGTCCACCGTTTACAGAATGCCTCCAGTTGTGCTTTGGAAACTACTACTGGTCTTCCAGGGAACGATCAAAGCGTGCACAGTTTGAGACATTTCTCCCATGGAGAAAAGTCCGCATGGTGAATGTTGTATTCCATCTCGATGTAATTTCTGTGTTTCATCAAACTCTGAAGGTCCACAGATAATAGATTGGGTCCAGATTTGCTTTGGAAACTACTAGTGGTCTTCCAGGGAACGATCCAGGCGGAGACAGTTTCAGACATTACTCCCATGGAGAAAAGTCCTCATGGGGAGTGTTGTATACAATCCCGAAGCAATTTATTTGTTTCATCAACACTCTGAAGGTCCACAGATTACATAATGCCTACAGATGTGCTTCGGAAACTACTACTGGTCCTCCAGGGAATGATCAAAGCGTAGAGAGTTTGAGACATTACTCCCATGTAGAAAAGTCCGCATTGGTGCATGTTCTATTCAATCTCGATGCAATTACTGTGTTTCATCAACACTCTGAAGGTCGGAAGATTACAGCATGCCCCAGATGTGCTTCGGAAACTACTACTGGTCTCCCAGGAATCAATCAAAGCGTAGACAGTTTGAGACATTACTCCCATGGGGAAAAGTCCGCATGATGAATGTTGTATTCAATCCCGATGCAATTTCTGTGTTTCATCAACACACTGATGATCAACAGATTACAGAATGAGTCCAGATGTGCTTCGGAAACTACTACGAGTATTCCAGGTAACGATCAAAGCGTAGACAGTTTGAGACATTACTCCCATGGAGAAAAGTAAGCATGGTGCCTGTTGGTTTCTAACCCGATGCAATTTCTGTGTTTCATCAACACACTGATGATCAACAGATTACAGAATGAGTCCAGATGTGCTTTGGAAACTACTACTAGTCTTCCAGGGAACGATCAAAGCGTAGACAGTTTGAGACATTACTCCCATGGAGAAAAGTCCGCATGGTGCCTGTAGTATTCAATCTCGATGCAATTTCTGTGTTTCATCAACACTCTGAAGGTCCACAGATTAATGAATGAATCGACATGTGTTTCGGAATCTACGACTGGTCTCCCAGGAATCGATCAAAGCGTAGACAGTTTGAAACATTACTCCCATGGAGTATAGTCCGCATGGTGCCTGTTGTATTCTATCCCGATGCAATTTCTATCTTTCGTCAACACTCTGAAGGTCCACAGATTACAGAATGCCTCCAGATGTGCTTCGGAAACTACTATTGGTTTTCCAGGGAACGATCAAAGCGTAGACAATTTGAGACAATACTAACATGGAGAGAAGTCCGCATGGTGCTGTTGTATTCAATGCCGATGCAATTTCTGTGTTTCATCAACACTCTGAATGTCCTAAGATTACTGAATGCCTTCAGATGTGCTTCGGAAACTACTACTGGTCTTCCAGGGAACGATCAAAGCGTAGACAGTTTGAGATATTACTCCCATGGAGAAAAGTAAGCATGGTGCCTGTTGTATTTAATGACAATGCAGTTTCTATGTTTCACCAACACTCTGAAGGTCCACAGATTATAGAATGCCTCCAGATGTATTTCGGAAACTACTACTGATCCTACAGGGAAATATCTAAGCGTAGACAGAGTTGAGACATTACTCCCATGAAGAAACGTGGGTATGGAGGCTTTTGTATTCAATCCCGATGCAATTTCTGTGTTTCATCTACACACTGATGATCAACAGATTACAGAATGAGCCCAGATGTACTTCGGAAACTACTACTGGTCCTCCAGGGAACGATCCAAGCGGAGACAGTTTGAGACATTACTCCCATAGAGAAAAGTCCTCATGGATAATGTTGTATTCAATCCCGAAGCAATTTATTTGTTTCATCAACACTCTGAAGGTCGGAAGATTACAGCATACCTCCAGATGTGCTTCGTAAACTACTACTGGTCTCCCAGGAATCAATGAAAGTGTAGGCAATTTGAGACATTACTCCCATGGAGAAGAGTCCGCATGATGAATGTTGTATTCCATCCCGATGCAATTTCTGTGTTTCATCAACACTCTAAAGGTCCACAGATAATAGAATGCCTCCAGATTTGCTTGGGAAACTACTAGTGGTCTTCCAGGGAACGATCCAAGCGGAGACATTTTGAGACATTACTCCCATTGAGAAAAGTCCTCTTGGGGAATGTATTATTCAATCCCGAAGCAATGTATTTTTTTCATCAACACTCTGAAGGTCCACAGATTACATAATGCCTACAGATGTTCTTAGGAAACTACTACTGGTCCTCCAGGGAATGATCAAAGCGTAGACAGTTTGAGACATTACTCCCATGGAGAAAAGTAAGCATGGTGCCTGTTGTATTCAAACCCGATGCAACTTCTGTGTTTCATCAACACTCTGAAGATCCACAGATTACATAATGCCTCCAGATGTGCTTCGGAAACTACTAATTGTCCTCCAGGAAATTATCAAAGCGTAGAAAGTTTGAGACATTACTCCCATGGAGAAAAGTCCGCATGGTGAATGTTGTATTCAATCTCGATGCAATTTATTTGTTTCATCAACACTCTGAATGTCCAAAGATTACTGAATGCCTCCAGATGTGCTTCGGAAACTACTACGAGTCTTCCAGGGAACGATCAAAGCGTAGACAGTTTAAAACATTACTCCCATGGAGAAATGTCCGCATGGTGACTGTTGTATTCAATCTCGATGCAATTTCTGTGTTTCATCATCACTCTGAAGATCCACAGATTACAGAGTGCCTCCAGATGTGCTTCGGAAACTACTACTGGTCCTACAGGGAAATATCTAAGCGTAGACAGTTTGATAATTACTCCCATGAAGAAACGTGCGTATGGAGACGTTTGTATTCAATCCCGATGCAATTTCTTTGTTTCATCAACACACTGAAGGTCAACAGATTACAGAATGGGTCCAGATGTGCTTCGGAAACTACTACTGACTTCCAGGGAACGATCAAAGGGTAGACAATTTCAGTATTACTGCATGGAGAAAAGTCTGCATGGTGAATGTTGTATTCAAGGTCGATGCAATTTCTACGTTTCATCAACACTCTGAAGGTCCACAGATAATTGAATGCCCCCAGATTTGCTTGGGAAACTACTACTGGTCTTCCAGGGAACGATCAAAGCGAAGACAGTTTGAGACATTACTCCCATGGAGAAAAGTCCGCATGGTGACTGTTGTATTCAATCTCGATGCAATTTCTGTGTTTCATCAACACTCTGAAGGACGGAAGATTACAGCATGCCTCCAGATGTGCTTCGCATACTACTACTGGTCTCCCAGGAATCGATGAAAGCGTAGACAGTTCAAGACATTACTCCCATGGAGAAAAGTCCGCATGGTGAATGTTGTATTCCCTTATGATGCAATTTCTGTTTTCAACAACACTCTGAAGGTCCACAGATTACAGAATGCCTCCAGATCTGCTTCGGAAATTGCTACTAGTCTTCCAGGGAACAATCAAAGCGTAGACAGTTTGAGACATTACTCCCAGGGAGAAAAGTCCGCATGGTGAATGTTGTTTCCATCACGATGCAATTTTTGTGTTTCATCAACACTCTGAAGGTCGAAAGCTTACAGAATTCCTCCAGATGGGCTTCGGAAACCATGACTAGTCTCCCAGGAATCGATCAAAGCGTAGACAGTTTGAGACATTATTCCCATGGAGAAGATTCCGCATGGTGCCTGTTGTATTAAATCTCGATGTAATTTCAGTGTTTCATCAACACTCAGAAGGTCCAAAGGCTACTGAATGCCTCCAGATGTGCTTTGGAAACTACTACTGGTTCTTCCACGGAACGATCAAAGCGTAGACAATTTGAGACATTACTCCCATGGAGTAATGTCCGCATGGTGCCGGTAGTATTCAATGCCGATTCAATTTCTGTGTTTCATCAACACTCTGAAGGTCCAAAGATTACTGAATGCCTCCAGATGTGCTTCGGTAACTACCACTAGTCTTCCAGGGAACCATCAAAGCGTAGACGGTTTGAGACATTAATCCCATGAAGAAACGTGGGTATGGAGGCTTTTGTATTCAATCCCGATGCAATTTCTGTGTTTCATCAACACACTGAAGATCAACAGATTGCAGAATGAGTCCAGATGTGCTTCGGAAACTACTACTGGTCTTCCAGGGTGCGATCAAAGCATAGACAGTTTGAGATATTACTCCCATGGAGAGAAGTCCGCATGGTGAATGTTATATTCCATCTCGATGCAATTTCTGTGTTTCACCAACACTCTGAAGGTCCACAGATTATAGAAAGCCTCAAGATTTGCTTTCCGAAACTACTACTGGTCTTCCAGGGAACGATCATTGCGTAGGCAATTTGAGACATGACTCCCATCCAGAAAAGTACGCATGGTGCCTGTTGTTTTCAATTGCGATGAAATTTCTATCTTCCATCAACACTCTGAAGGTCCACAAATTACACAATGTCTCCAGATGTGCTTCGGAAACTAATACTGGTCTTCATGAGGACCATCAAAGCGGAGACAATTTGAGTCATTACTCCCATGGAGAAAAGTCCGCATGGTACCTGTTGTATTCAATCGCGATGCAATTTTTGTGTTTCATCAACACTCTGAAGGTCAACAGATTACAGAATGCCTCCAGATGTGCTTCGGAACCTACTACTGGTCTTCCAGGGATCGATCAAAGCGTAGAAAGTTTGAGACATTACTCCCATGGGGAAAAGTCTGCATGAATTCTCGGTTCCACAAAACCAATTACAGCAAAATAAGCATCTCCGGTTTAAAGACTATGAGACTAGCCGACAGGGATTTTCCAAGCTCTTTATAGCTCCTAGGTCTCCGTGAGACACCCTATTGTAGTGCAGAAATGAAGCAGTTGCTGAAGTGAAGCACATCCTGTTCATCAAAGAGAACTACTGACGGATGTGTTATGGAAAAATGTTCTTCTCCCCGTGTCCAGTGAAACTCTGTTGCGATCATGAGTAGCTGCCATCTACGATCACTGTTTGTAGGTAATGTCTAGTAAAGTCATCAGAAGATCGAAATCAGTTGCAAAACAATTTAGTAAAGATATCTGTATGGTTCGAAAGTTGGCAGTTGGCAATTAGCGCAAAGCTATGAAAAGTGTGGGGTTATCCGCAAGAGTGCTACTAGGAATCCGTTAAACATCGGCTACACGATAAATCAAATCTAAAAGCCGTAATTTTAAATTAATACCTAAGAATTACAGTTACGAACTACTTAAGTGGAGAGAAGAGAGAGAAAATGATGCGGGGAAGAGAAACCAAAGACTGCGTTTATTTGGCGGAACAGTTGAAATATGTAACATCTACTGATGAGTCTAGCTACACTGTGCTTGTCCGTCTCCTTTCGAAGTACTGCTGCGCGGTGTGGAATTGATACCAGATGGAATTAACGGAGTACATCGAGAAACTTCAATGAAGCGCTGCTCGTTTTGTATTAATATGGAATAGGGGAGAGAGTGTCACTGCATGATACACAGTTAGGGGAGGACGTCATCAAAACGAAGGCGTTTTTCGTTGCGGCGGAATCTTCTCACGGAATTTCAGTCATTAACTTTCTTCTCCGAACGTGAAAATATTTTGTTAACGCTGACCTACATAGGGAGAAAAGATCATCATAGTAAAATAAGGGAAATAAGAGCTCGCACTGACAGATATACGTGTTAGTTATTCCACCACGCTGTTCGAGATTGGAATAATAGAGAATTATTGTGAAGGTGGTTCGATAAACCCTCTGCCAAGCACTTAAGTGTGATTTGCAGTCTACCCATGTACATATAGATGTAGATAGTGGACGCTCATATCATTAAAAGTACCCCGTAACTCAACAGGAGGAAACGCATAAATCACTGCATGAAGGATTATAATTAGTGTGTTTATGATATGTTGAAATGTCTGTGTAGAGTCGCTTGATAAGACTGTTGCCCTGTTTGATTCTGTTTGTCTGCAGTTGGTTCTACTAACTGTCCCAGAAGGACTGAGAAGTTTCAGTGATAATCTGACGTTAAGTGCAAGCAACTCGTTCTGCGCATCAGTATGTCAGTACCTTAAGTGATCCATTTATATTCCATGTGTAATCGAGACCCATATTTATAAAGTTCGTCCATTAGCCTATCTTGTGTGACCAGGTCTTTTTATGTGTCTTTTCAGGTTTGTCTTGCATTTGGTACTTGAGCTGCTTTTCGTCTGCTAGAAGCACAGGATAACCAGTTTTGTACCTCTTACGTGGGCAAAGAGGTCTATCGGTGCTGTTCGACACCTTCGTGGTTGTCAAGTTGGTATTGTCCGTTTCCCGTGTGGGCTTTCCATGCGCTCCGAGCCGAGCGGTGGCTGTCGGTGGATGTATGGCTCTGAGCGCTATGGGACGTAACTTCTGAGGTCATCAGTCCCCAAGAACTTAGAATTACTTAAACCTAACTAACCTAAGGACATCACACACATCCATGCCCGAGGCAGGATTCGAACCTGCAACCGTAGCAGTCGCGCGGTTCCGGACTGAACTCGGTGGATGTAGCTGTGCTCTTAAGTGAGCCCTCTCCTGCCAGTGATGAGATAGGTCGTAGCTTCAAACGCGGTCTTCATGCGTGGAGCCGTTCGGAAAAGCTCTTGGCCTGAATGAAGTGTTTCGATTACTTCTTGCTTTATATTGCTCTTAATAGGATGCTTGAGTCTATGATTTTGTCAGTGTCCGGAGTTTGCTTTGTTCCTTTCTACTATTGTTGTGTCAATGCGCTCTACGGGATATGGTTAGCCTGAGTTAATGTGCTTTAAAGCTTTGTGAATATGACAGAACTTGTGTTATCGTGTATGTGCGATATTTCTTTTTATGTATTGTAGTTTATCGCATGTTCTATTTTCTGCTGTGATCTCGAGTTGTCTTTATTCTGTGAGCGTTGCGCTCTATTACTGAATCTCAATAGTTGGTCCGTGTTATTTTAACTGATAAGTGATGGGTGAATATTTGCGTTACTGCATTTCCGTGTTTTGTGGGAACGTGTAGCAGCTGCCTTTGTTTAATGGGGGCCATATGTTTCTCGAATCATTGGGGCCTTCCGCCTTGATGGTTTTATTATGAATTCGGTGTGATTCATGATCTATTCGTTGTTACAGTGGTGTACTCTCATTGATTTATACATTTAGCGATTTTCACTCACATCTGTTTGAAACAGTTGGATGTGCAACTCAGGTGACTTCTTTTCATGATGCTTGCGTGAATTCTCAGGTGGTGTATTTGCTGTAACAAGATGTTTCAATCGGTGTAAACCCCTTTGATGTTAGTGCATGCACGCAATGCAGGTAATGTTCCTCTGAATTTCGTCGTTTTCGTGTGAAGCTTGATTGGATAACTGAAGTCATATGTTTCTGTTCCCTTTCCTCTCTTTTCCCTCACGTATGCATAGTTAAATTGCGCTATGTAATTTCTTCTTGCCAGATCAGATTAGTTTATTTCGTGTTCAGGCACAACTTAAGTATATCTTCAGAATGTCCACCCATAATTCTTTGTGGCTATTTTTGAATAAATGTGTTTCATGAAAACTCAAATCGTGTGTCCTCTAACTACTTCAGAACGCACCAAATAGCTGCCAGACTTGCAACTCGATGCTCTTAACTGCTTCTTTCTTTGAAATATTAGCCTGATTTTTATATGCTGCACAAAAAGACAGTGATAACGAAGTACCCAGAGAGAGGAATGAGTAGAACTAATGTGCCAAATTCACAATCCGTTGATTAATTATACAGGTTCATTTAACGATGTTATGTACTATGGTTAGATTTAGTATTGCATTAACTGCATGCAATTTTTTTTTTCCGCTATTCTCAAACAACCTCTGTGCCGGTTGGTGAACTCACGAAGGGACTGAAGAGAAATTTAATGAGCCGAGGAAAGTGAATGAAAAGCTATTTGATGACTTAGAGGCTGCGAATCTTAAGCTCGAACGGAACGTGGAAAGTAAAGCGAATGACTTTAGAAGATGCTACGGGATGAAATAGCGATCGAGTTAGCGAAAACGTCGAGGGTCGTCGAGAAGCGTCTGTGAAGCTGAAATCGAGCAGTTGCCGCTAAACAGAGTGCTCGAAGAACAGGAGAGCAGGGTTATGGCGACGTTCGTGGCTGTCCCAAAGTGAACGCGTAGAGCTACTGTCCCCAGCTGAGAGAGCGGCTGCCGGGCGTTTGGAAGCCACGAAGGGTCAGGCAGAGCAGAGAATCAGCGCGATACGTACTCCGTCTTTTGCTGCGCCCGAGTTCCTGTTCCAAAGAGATGCCGAGAGCCGGGAGTTAACGTCGCAGAGACAGCGAGCACCAGTTCGGCCGCAGGCGGTGGCGATAAAGCAACAGACTGCCGGCTACTGTGAGCAACACCCAGGTTTGGTCCAGAGGGGACGATACGTAGCTCGTGACTTGAAGAAACGTGTGGCTCACCTCAAAGTAGGTTGTCCCGAAATTGAAGTAGACACTTCCTGCGAATTAGTATGCACAGAGGACATTCTTGGCAACCGGAATCATATAATAACTGGATCCTTTTACCGACCTCCCAATTCAGATGATACAGTAGCTGAAAGGTTCAAAGACGAGTTGAGTTTAATTTCAAACGCGTACCCGACTCATACAAATATAGTTCGTGGTGCCTTTAATCTATCCTCGATATGTTAGTGAAAATACATGTTTAATTCCGGAGGTACGCATAAAACATCATCTGAAATTTTGCTAAACGCTTTCTCCGACAACTATTTCGAGCATTTACTTCATGAATAGTAAAAGGTTGTGAAAACCGCGCTTTACCTGTTAACTCGGAATAATCCTGAACTAGTAACGAGGATTAAAACGGATACTGGTATTATTGAACGTACCCAGACCCCCAAGTCCTCCACAAATAAACGAAATATATACCTGTTCAAAAAAGCACATAAAAATTCACATAACATCTTCCTCCACTCCTTCCACATTAATAATTTCACTGCAGACCAGATGTGACTTGAATGCAAAGAAATAGTATCGGCGGCAATTCAGAGATTTACACCAAATAAATTAACAAACGACGCAGTTCATCCTCATTGGTACGCAAAACGCGTCAAAACACTGTTGCAGAAACAACGAAACATACCAAATTTAAACGGAAACAAAATCTCCAACATTGGCGATCTTTTAAAGAGACTCGAAATTTAGCGCTGACTTCAATGCGACATGCTTATAATAGTTTTCACAACGAAACTTTATCTCCAAACCTGGCAGAAAATTCAGACAGATTCTGTTCGTATGTGAAGTATGCTAGCGGCAAGACACAATCAATTCCTTCTCTGCGCGATAGCAATGGAGATACTATCGAAGACAGTGCTGCCAAAACAGAGCTACTAAACACAGTTATCCGAAATGCCTTCACAAAGGAACACGAAGTAAATATTCAAGAATTCGAAACAAGATCAGGTGCCAACATGAGTAACGTCGAAGTAGATATCCTTGGAGTAGTGAAGCAACTTGAATTACTTAATAAATGCATGTCTTCTGGCCCAGAGTGTATACCAATTAGGTTCCTATCAGAGTTTGGAGGTGCAAGTCATCGAGTAAAACAGAAGTGATTCCTGGCGTTCTTCAGGGTCCTTTGCTGTTCCTCATCTCTATAAACGATTTTGGAGACAATCTGAGCATCCGTCTTTGATTGTTTGCAGATGACCCTGTCGTTTATCGGCTAATAAAGTCATCAGAAGATCAAAACAAATTGCAAAGCCATTTAGAAAAGGTATCTGGATGGTGCGAAAATTGGCAATTGACCCTAAATAACGGAAAGTGTGAGGTCATCCACATGAGTGCTAAACGTAATCCGTTAAACTTCGGTTACACGATAAATCAGAAAAATCTAAAGGT
Source organism: Schistocerca gregaria (assembly GCF_023897955.1). NCBI lineage: Eukaryota > Metazoa > Arthropoda > Insecta > Orthoptera > Acrididae > Schistocerca > Schistocerca gregaria. The sequence goes on from NC_064929.1 coordinate 43,298,073, forward strand.
CGTAAATAGCTAGGAATTATTATTACGAACAACTTAAATTGTAAGTCACACACAGAGTATGTTCTGGGGAAGGCTAACCCAAGACTGCATTTTACTGGCAGGAGACTTTGGAAGTGTAATACATCTGCTAAGGAGACTGCCTGCACTATGCTTGTCCGTTATCTTTTAGAATACTGCTGTGCGGTGTGGGATCCTTACCACATAGGACTGACGGGGTGCATCGAAAAAGTGTATTATCACGATATAGGGGAGAGAGTGTGACTGAAATGTTGGAGGCTTTGGGATGGAGATCATTAAAACAAAGGCGTTTTTCGTTGCAGAGAAAGCTTCCTACGAAATTTCAATCACCAACGTTCTCCTCCGAATGCTAAAATATTCTGCTGACGGAGACCAACATAGGGAGAAACGATCAGCATAATAAAATAAGGGAAACCAGACCTCGCATTGAAAGATATATATGTTCGTTTCTTCTGCGCTCTATACGAGATTGGAATAATAGGGAATTGTGAAGGTTGTTCGATGAAATGGCTCAAATGGCTCTGAGCACTATGGGACTCAACTTCTGAGGTCATCAGTCCCCTAGAACTTAGAACTACTTAAACCTAACTAACCTAAGGACATCGCACACATCCATCCCTGATGCAGGATTCGAACCTGCAACCGTAACGGTCGAGCGGGGTTCGATGAACCCTCTGCCAGCCACTTAAATATAATTTGCAGAGTATCCATGTAAATGTAGATGTATAGGGGCTGATGGAGTTGGAGCCTCAGGGAATAAAGTGCAAAGAGGGACTCGGAACGCGAGGATAAGTGCGATTACAGGGAAAGCAATGTTGCGGGAGGCTTTCGCGGCGGAGGACAGACCTTCGCGAGAGAAAGGCAAAGTTTCTGTTTTAAGCATTTCCTTTCACTACGTGAGTTTGAGTTGTTCCTGAATTCGGTTAACTGAATTCACCCTATGCCTGGTCGGAACTGTTCGAATTTGTGCTTTCCCCAGTGTGGCCCAGCACACGCAACTGGATTCGTCCGTTGTTTCTTAGCAGGGGAACCTGCCATGCCAATGAGGACCAGATCGCGGCGTTGTGCGACAGTAAGGGAATTTCGGCAGGCTTTCCTTTCAGCGCCGGGCGGAGTAGCCATGAGGTTTGAGGCGCATTGCACGGATTGAGAGTCCTTCCTGCCGGAGGTTCGAGTCCAGTCTCTTGCATGGGTTGTGTGTTGTTCTTAGTTGGGGTTAGTGTAAGTGATGATCTCTGCAATTTGGTACTTTAGGAATTCACTCACACACATTCCTTTCAGCCTACTGGTCGGAGGCTGCACGAGCCCACACAACATTATCGTAATACTCTTCTTTAAATATTCTGGATTTACGAGCGCCGCCCGTTTGCTCGAACACATGGTACAGGCTAATCAATTTTTGTTTTATACGTTCGGAGAAACAGAGCTGATCAGTATTTGCCTGACTATAATGCCAACCCACATGTGTCACATCATCTCAGCTGCCAAATGCAGCCGGCCGGTGTGGCCATGAGGTTCTAGGCGCTTCAGTGTGATGTCATTTTGTTAGTTAGGTTGAAGTAGTTCTAAGTTATAGGGGACTGATATCTCATCGTTTTGCAAAATGAAAGGATGATTTGGAAGCATTTAAAGCGGTGCAATAAGAGTTCGAGTACGATTTGGGGGAGTATGTGTCTAAGTATACGATCTAGTCACGCGGTGCGCAAACGCACGATTCCAGTTGCGGGCGCAGTCAAAAACCTAGACCAGAGTGACTGACCGTACGCGGCCACCCTAGTTCCTTTGGGAACAACTGGGGAATAGAAAAACGTAGGGTAAATCAGTACAGGAATGAAGGGGCACACGTACGCGGTCACGAGAACCCTGGAAGCAGTGGGATCAAAAACCATTTTTATGCGTTTCTGTCTGTAAAATATCTGGGAGTGTGCGTGCGGAACGATTTGAAGTGGAATGATCATATAAAATTAATTGTTGGTAAGGCGGGCACCAGGTTGAGATTCATTGGGGGAGTCCCTAGAAAATGTAGTCCATCAACAAAGGAGGTGGCTTACAAAACACTCGTTCGACCTATACTTGAGTATTGCTCATCAGTGTGGGATCCGTACCAGATTGGGTTGACAGAGGAGATAGAGAAGATCCGAAGAAGAGCGGCGCGTTTCGTCACAGGGTTATTAAGCGTGATAGCGTTACGGAGATGTTTAGCAAACTCAAGTGGCAGACTCTGCAAGAGAGGCGCTGTGCATCACGGTGTAGCTTGCTGTCCAGGTTTTGAGAGGGTACGTTTCTGGATGAGGTATCGAATATATTGCTTCGCCCCGCTTATACCTCACGAGGAGATCACGAATGTAAAATTAGATTCGAGCGCGCACGGAGGCTTTCCGGCAGTCTTTCTTCCCGCGAACCGTACGCGACTGGAACAGAAAAGGGAGGTAATGAGAGTGGCACGTAAAGTGCCCTCCGCCACACACCGTTGGGTGGCTTGCGCAGTATAAATGTAGATGTAGTAGCGACAACAACGGGCGGTCGTAGTGAGACCGATTACGGGGCTGGGATCAGCTGAGTGGTGATAGCAATAACGGGTGGCGGTGATTTGGGAACAACTGGGGAATAGAAAAAGATAGGGCAAATCAGTACAGGAATGAAGAGACACGCGAACGCAATCACAAAACCCTGGAAGCAGTGGGATCAGAAACACTTTAATGCCTTTCTGTCTGTTTTAATTATTGGGGAGCTGACGTTTGGTTTTAAACTTTGTTTTCTGCGTTTAATTTGATTGGGAAACCATTGAGATTGAACTTAACATATACATGGATGGACATGAGAAATGAAAGGTGTAAGTAGGCTGTTTAGTTTTTTATGTTGGTAACGCCACATAGCGCTCTGTATGAAAATCACTGATTATGCTGTGTGCAGTCTGTGGCTGGTTGGCATTGTTGAAATATTCGCTATTGTAGTGTTGGGCAGTTGGATGTGAACAGCGCTTAGCGTAGCGCAGTTGGAGGTGAGCCGCCAGCAGTGTTGGATGTGGGGAGAGAGATGACAGAGTTTTGAGAGCGGATGATCTGGACGTGTGTCCATCAGAGTAAATTTGTAGGACTTGATTTCTAGTTAGTGCCTTCAATAGTTAGAATCGTTTATGTAGCTGGCAGTACTGGCGCTCGCTATATTGCAGTAGTTCGAGTAAGGAAGATTTTTATGAGGTTAGTGATTCATGAAAGGTATAGGTTATTGTTAGTCGGGGCCATTCTTTTGTGGGGATTATATAAGTCAGATTGCGTTGCGCTAAAATATTGTGAGTCCGTTTAGTGATGATCAGAGTAAGTAAAGAGAAATGTCTGAGTACGTTGAGTTTTGCTCAACTGTTTGAAAATCAAATAACGTAAAGGAGATTATCAGCACAATCATTCATAAATTTTTCTAAAGGGAGTTTTCAAAGGTTGCAATAAATTTTTTATCTGTGATTATTACTTTAGGTATGAAATATTCTATTGCAGATTAATAAAAACGAATTTCTTTGAATGTTCCCAAAATAATGATTCAAGTTTAATTTTTATTCAAGGACTACTGCTGTTTGTACAAGAATGAAAATATTATTTTCCATCGAACTTAGCAAAGATTTTCACGTTGCACTGGATTTTTGTTTACTGGATATAGCCCGACTAGCTTTGAAGCATAAGACTATCTTTACTTTATGAATTCTTTTTTATATTTGTAAGCTCTCCTGAAGAATTATCCACTTTCAAATACACTTCACGATATGTTCCTAATTTTGAATGAAAATTTAAAAGAGCTGCAGCTTGTATCCACCTGTGAATGCACAAGATAAAATCTACTATCTCTTTGTATTCTGCGTATGGAATGCTGTGAAAAGAAACACTTTTTTATTTTCGTTCACCTCTACCTGTACCCTTTTTAGGATGTGGTCGTTATTGCGATGGTATATTTTAATCTGCCGCTGTTCCAGAATGCTCGCTCACGGCGCAGCTCCGTACTGCCAGCGATATCCAATAAAATGCTGGAAATTCTAAAATAAAATGGGTAATGTCCGGTGCGAACTTTGCAGTAATTGTGACAAACAGATTTTACTAGATAAATATATTTTAACAGAAACAATTAAAATCTTTACACACCGTTTACAATCCCAGCTACAAATGGCGTCGATCATCGACTTATGACAAATGAAGACTACGTAATAGCCTAATGCAACGTTGCGGGTTCCTCTCCCATTTAGTCTGTGCAGAAGGCAAGCGATTCTACTACAATATATTGCCACTTTATATCTTACCTAATTTTTGTACAGTCTTTGTCGTTTTTGATAACATATCCTTTCTTCTGTAGCGGTTTTCACATCCTCCGCCACAGATAGTATTTAACAGTCTTTGAATAATCATTTATAATAGCAAAATTCATAATTATCTTTTAAATGTCCTTTTGAAATACAATTAACAGAAATACATATAAATTATTTGTTGCAATGAACATTATACATCGAAATGTTCTTTTAACTTTCACTTTGGATGCATGCTGCCAGAGAACGTTACACCACGAAAGCAGAGACTGCTCATGAGGGGACCGTGAGCAGAATAGGAATGCCTTGGCGGGACCACCACAGTTGGAGAAAATCGAACCCGCTGATCCACAACATAATCCACTTAACGACAATGAGTGGCTGGAACTCTCGCGGCAGAATGGTGCGGAACAGGACGGATCTCTGAGCAAGGTAAGTGCGAATGTTCTACACGTGGAAAAATCCAGCACACGGGACGATTTGTTACAGGAGGCTGCAGGCAGTAAGGTTTCAGCTTTTATGCCAGATATCACCACCTCTATTAGAGTATCAGTACCCAGAACGCACTTGAGCTGCATCTGCCTGTGTTCGATTACAGGTGAGGCAGCGTTTCGTAATTATGTGTGGATACAGAGGCAGCGTGCAATATTTCTGCAAGGGACTTCTATCGACTTTTTGAGTACACGCCACACGGAGATGATGCTCTGTACTGGGTGAAACGAGGTCCGACACGATGCTACGACGTGCTCCGTGACTTTTGCCACTTCAGTGTATAAATGTACCGGATGTCTCTCTTAAAAGTCTTCAGGCACATTTCTTCTGGCTTTTCAGTAGATATTTTAAATGTGTAGATGCAGTCAGTCCAAACGTGTACTGGTCATCACGTCGAAGGAAAGCTTCGGTTTGTTTCCGTTACACGCGAAATGCTTTTTGAAGCGGAATTTTACATTCTCATTCGATAGAGCGGCCCGAGATGAGTCCAGCTTGGTATTCGTTTTAGCGATACGTATTAGCAGGAAAACTGGAAAACGGAGAGCGGCGGTAGCAATCAATTTGGGCCAGGGCCTTGTTGTCGCTGTTAGAGTATCGGTTATTCTTAGAGTTTTCCCGCTCCTGTTAATACAAATGGATGAAGCGAAAAACGTTGTAGACTAGTTTGTGGCCAGTCCATCCGAATGGATACGTGAAATTCCGCTTTGAAAATAAATTAATTTTTTTTTTACCGGGAACAAACCGACGCTTTGCGGCGACAGTGGCACATCATGACAGGCGTAATGAACAGTATTAATTTCGACTGACTCCACCTACACATTCCAAACACGAAATTGAAAATATCTGTCGGAACACCAGAGCAAATGCGCCTGAAGACTCTTGGGTGGAATACCTACACCGAATATTGGAGAAATAGTGGCAAATATTTTGATAGGTGATACCAACCACAAGAACAAGAAAAAAAATACCTTGAACGTGGGTCTGGAAATGCATACTTTGTGAGATCTCTACACTTGTCCATAGTGGCTGAAGACGTTCGGGTGTGAATATGTCCGCCTGACACGCAAGGTAGATATTAAATAAACAAATGATGTATGGCCACAGGTGCTGCCCCTATGATCCGTGAACCGAGCGATGTGACGCAGTGGCTTGCACACTGGACTCGCATTCGGGAGGACGACGGTTCAATCCCGCGTCCGTCCATCCTGATTTAGGTTTTCCGTGGTTTCCCTAAATCACTCCAGGCAAATGCCGGGATGGTTCCTTTGAAAGGGCACGGCCGATTTTCTTCCCCGTCCTTCCCTAATCCGATGAGACCGATGACCTCACTGTCAGCTCTCCTTCCCCAAACAACCGAACCCCAACCCATGATCCGTCAATAGCGTTCACTACTGTACGTGACTTTCCGTATTGACGTACTCCAGTGTACACAAGTCTGAGCACTGGGTAATCTACAGGCAGTTGTGTTGCATGTACTATAGTTTTAGCGTTGTTAGTGTGTGTTATTTTGTAGTAAATTGCTTTTAACAATTAGTATGTATCGCATTTATTTATTCAGAGTATGGCATTTAAGTACATTTCAGAATTGCATCACGTTATTCTACATTACATGTATTCACAGACAAACATCTAGTCCCTGTAAGTCATATCGCAATGTTTACTGTCACTGTGATATTTGTAATGCACTGTGCACGAATGGTAAATTTTCCATTTCTCTTCTGCTTGTTAACAATGGAAGCGTACTACTCCTAAAGTGACATGGCGGATATAATTATCTGCTATGGGTTAGCAGTTGGAAATAGCCCGTAAGCACGTTCCCACTACGCAGAAAAATACCCACGTTGCAGAGTACCATGCGATAAGTTGTTGACCCAAAGTTTTCGGCTTCTTAAGGACACGGATTTTCTAGCTTCCAAAAGGCGAATAGTGGACGGAATGAGTCAGTTCACACACCTCAGATGCAGGAGGACATACCAGATTTTCTGGACGAAAGACGTGCAACAGCAGTGTGGGTATTTGGCGATAGACACCAACAGAAGGCATAAGTCATCCTGTTGTCCGGCTGGTACTGCTTGAGCTATTGCTGTATCCGTAACACCTTCAACACATCGAGGCACTAATGCCAGAGGACCACGATAGCCTATCATAGTTGTGTCATTGGCCCATACAGAAGCGTGCTGCAGGTCCACTGTTTTCGACGAAGAATTTATTTCTCTGATCCTGTGCGGTTCACAAAGGGTCGTGCTGTGAACTTCCATACTCAGCACGTGTGGGCTTATGAAAACCCCTATGCTGGTGTACAAAGAGTACATCAACCTCATTTCTCCGTCAACTAATGGATAGACATTCTTGGTGATAAGTTACTAGGGCCATATATCCTACTCCAAACATTTAATGGAGCTCATTATCGTCAACTTCTTGTTAACATTTTGCTTACCTTGTCTGAGGAGGTACCACATCAGTAAAGACTACCGATGTGGTTTATGCATTATGTCACATTTCATCTGCAATGTGTGTGAATATCGGATGCTGACGCTTCATGTCTTTTGGAATGGTTGGGGCGGAGGGGGCACACCTTGGTCCCCTGTTCCCTCGACTTCAGTCCTCTGTAGTTTTGGTTATGGGAACAGTTCAAGGCGTTAGTCTTGCAGTACCACATGTATGTGAAATTAGAAATCGTTACCAGAGTCGGAGACTATTTAGACTCTGACAAATCCCTTTAGATACAGTTTTGATATACATAATACAATGGAAATATGCTACTTGAAATTTGGCCCTTACATGAGGTCCTAGGGTGAACAATTTGTATAAAATTACTTAATAACTGTATTTTAAAAACAATTAATAATGCAAATCAAATGAAAGGAACACTAAATTCTTTAAATGAAATTCAAGTAAAAAATGAACTGGTGATTTATTGCAAAAAGTCTTCTTCGTACACAAGAAAACCAATAGACTAACTGTCTATCATGTTAGACTAATACTGACAATCAGCAAAAGCATAATGTCCAGGGAAGGATAATGTGTTCATGCTGCACATTCCCTCCACGATGTTGAGGCGGAATAAATAAAAAAATTAAATTTCTTGGTTTTTTGTAAAGAGGAAAAATTGTGGACATGGAATTGTAACTTCAGAATTTTTGAAAGGCCTTTCTTTTTTTATGGGCTGTATTGACCAGCTTGAATGCGGACAAATTCAGTGCTGCGTGAAATATGCCTGTAATATAATTTACCATTCCGATTAATTACATTTTTGAATTCTACGTCACTGTTGATTTAATCAGAGTTCTCACCTTAGACGTAGCATTAGTCCTTCTGCCACAATATTAATTCATTAGTCGCCCTCGATGTTCTTCTCTTTGTTGACCGTGTGTACCTTCCTAAGTCGGCATCGGTTCACTTCACGTAGACGGTGGAAACCAAGGAAATACAATGCTACGTCACTTTAAAAAATAGTGAGAAGTATCGAAGTGTTACGAAAATTATTTATTCACAAGACAATAAGACTTGCTCTGCTCGTCGCACAAATCATGATTACTAACAACATGGCTGCCTTTCCGCACAGTCCGAAATTACGTCCTTCCTCCACAAGGCAACAATCGAAAGTGTCTCTTAGCTACTTCTTGGAGTATGAAACAAAAGCGAATCCAATATGAACATTACAGAGATTATATTCTACATCCCTCTCAATTTGATCTTTGGCGCAGCCTTTAAGGTGTTGTATGTCTCTGCGTCGGAATGTGTCATTACAATGTGAATAAACCCTACGAATCTGAATTTTACTATGTAGTGGTTCCTTGTCGGGACTAAAATGAAAAGAACCTTTCTTCGTATCTGGAATCTTACGGTACTGCGGTGGTGTACAACTATAAAATGGTAAGCTCCCAGACAAATTGGTGCCGCTACAGTGTGCTCACCAATCACTAGCCATCTCGATCTACATCCAAATCTACATCGATACTCTGCTAATTACGTTGAAGTGCCTGGCAGAGGGTTCTTCGGACCACCTTCAAAATTCTCTATTCTCCAAATGTCGTATAGCGCGCGGAAATAACAAACACCTACATCTTTTTCGTACGAGCTCTTCAAATGGTTCAAATGGCTCTAAGCTCTATGGGACTTAACATCTGAGGTCATCAGTCCCCTAGACTTAGAATTACTTAAACATTAACGAACCTAACCACACACACATCCATGCCCACGGCAGAATTCGAACCTGCGACCGTAGCAGAAGCGCCGTTCCACACCGAAGCGCCTAGAACCGGTTGGCCACAGCGACCGGCTGTACGAGCTCTGACTTCCCTTATTTTATCCTAGTGATCGTTTCTTCCTATCTAGATCGGCGTCAACAAAATATTTTTAAATTCAGAGGAGAAAGCTGGTGACTGGAATTTCGTGAGAAGATTGCTCCGCAACGAAAAATGCCTGTGTTTTAATGATCTCCATCACAAATCCTCCATCATTTCAGTGACACTCTCCCCCCTATTTCGCGATGATGCAAAACATGCTACCATCTTTGCACTTTTTCGATGTACCTGCTAATAAAACGTAGTGTTGGGTTAGCCTTCCCCACATGATTTTCTGTGTGTTCCTTACAATTTAAGTTGTTCATAATTCTAATTACTAGGTATTTAGTTGAATGTATGGCCTTTAGATTTGACTGATTTATCGTGTGACGGAAGTTTAACGGATTACTTTTAGCACTCATGTGGATGACCTCACACTTTTCGTTATTTATGGTCGTTGCAATTTGTTTGCCGGCCGGTGTGGCCGTGCAGTTCTAGGCGCTACAGTCTGGAACCACGTGACCGCTACGATCGCAGGTTCGAATCCTGCCTCAGGCATGGATATGTGTGATGTCCGTAAGATAGTTAGGTTTAAGTAGTTCTAAGTTCTAGGGGACTGATGACCACAGATGTTAAGTCCCATAGTGCTCAGAGCCATTTATCTATTTCTTTGCAATGTGTTTTGATCTTCTGATGACTTTATTAGTCGATAACCGACAGCGTCATCTGCAGACAACCTAAGCGACTGCTCAGATTGTCTCGCAAATCGTTTATACGGATAAGGAACAGCAAAGGGCCTGTAACACTAAGATGTGTGCGTCAACACGAGATCTGCGCCCCCATGGAACTTGTGGACCGAGCTAAGTTGTCGGGACGACTTCCCAGTGCAGAACACTAGAATGATCGCCCCCCCCCCCCCCCCCCCTCAGCGATCGAGCACGAGAAGTCTCCTCTACGACGATCGACCCAAGAGTGTTCGATCATCCACATCCAACTCCTCAGTTTGGGCCGTCATGGCAACAAGCATATCAGGTAAAACGTTATGTACTTCTGTCCAATGACAGCAGACGAATCAGAGCCTTGTATAAACAACTCAGAATTTCCAACAAGCCAAGCAAACGCCGCTGGAACCCCACCAGGTCAGGTTCACACAGCAGCAGGCCGCTCCTCGTCAAGAACTGGTCAGTTCTCTCCAGATGTTACCGGGTAAGACACTGAGCGTCAAATTCTGAGCTTCCTGGGGTCGTGACTCGTGACGTCACTATGTGTGCCACTGGATGTCAGACTCGGAAAAACTTTCTTCTTCAAGGCGTGAAAATGACTGTAATGCGTGAGTTATTGCCGGATTTGTTATGCGCTCTGTATGTGCTTTCACCCTGCTCAGACAGCAGCTGGTATAGATTTTACGCTTGTGAGCGTATATATACGTTGTTATGTGGCTAGCGGAGCTTGTGGATTTCCTTTACGTACATTTATGTAATTCGAAAATCTGTGCCCAGACATCAGTTTACTAAAACAACGTGACAATTTTAAAAAACTCCAAAATGTTAATTCTAAAAAAGGGAGATATTTTTCCGGCTCACTTAGATACAAATCTATTCGTAAGTATTTGAGTTTCATATTGAAACAATGTCGAGGTTAGAACCTCATTTTCAGCAGTTTCTTTAATTGTATTAATATTGTATCTTTTTGTCAACTGGAAATACTGAATTATAATATTCTAATGAAAATACGATTTTATTTGAGTCAAATCAAATAAATTAAAATTTGATTCAGACATGTGAAATGACTTGTCTATACTAATAAAGTTCCCAGAAAGAATTTCACTCTGCAGCAGAGAGTGCGCTGCGATGAAACGTCCTCTCAGAACTAGAATAATCTGCCACAAGGTTCTATCAGTAATACTGGTGCGCTTTATATGTTCGTTTCTCCATGTAATGGAAAAAAAAGAAATACTCGACATTCACAGTGACTAGAGTATGTACAAAAAGGGCAATCAATACACATTTGCAGTTGACCAGCAGATCGTTCTGCAGATACAGTCTATCCTTTTGAATTTTTAAGTACTATAATCTATTTCTGTGAAGGATGCTTATCACGATATTTATTTGCTCTTTCACTTTATTCACATGAACTCTGAGAGTTTTATGTGACTATATTATTTTGTTTCTGCAAACATAATTCGTTCCACCAAAATAGCTGGAAACCCCACAGCAGATCAGTTCCAGTCATTCCACGAGTAAGGAGGTACAAGGCTCGTCTTGTCTGTAATTCTACCATGCCTAGACGGTCAATACCGTATTCTATCGCGTCCGCATTGTTACTTTGTGCCAAGAAGGACTCTCAGCAAGGGAAGGGTTCAGGCGTCTCGGAGTGAACCAAAGCTATGTTGGTCGGGTATGGAGGAGATACACAGAGAGAGAGGAAATGTCGATGACATGCCTCGTTCAGACCGCCCAAGGACTACTACTGCAGTGGATGACCGCATCCTACGGATTATGGCTCGGAGGAACTCTGACAGCAACGCCACCATGTTGAATAATGCTTTTCGTGCAGCAACAGGACGTCTTGTTACGACTCAAACTTTGCGCTACAGGCTGCATGATGCGCAACTTCACTTCCGACGTCCATGGCGAAGTCGATCTTTGCAACCACGACATTTTGCAGCTCGGTAAAGGTGGGCCCAACAACACGCAGAATGGACCGCTGAGGATTGGCATCACGTTCTATCCACCGATGAGTGTCGCATATGCCTTCAACCAGACAATCGTCGGAGACGTGTTTGGAGGCAACCCGGTCAGGATGAATGCCTCAAGATACACTGTCCAGCGAGTGCAGCAAGGTGGAGGTTCCCTTCTCTTTTGGGATGGCATTATGGAGGGCGGACGTACGCCGCTGGTGTTCATGGAAGGCGCCGTAACGGCTGTACGATACGTGAATACCACCTTCCGACCGATAGTACAACCATGTCGGCAGCATATTGGCGAGGCATTCGTCTTCATGGACGACAGTTCGCGCCCCCATCGTGCACATCCTGTGAATGACTTCCTTCAGGATAAAGACATCGCTCGACTAGGGTGGCCAGCATCTTCTCCAGACATGAACGCTATAGAACATGTCTGGGATAGATTGAAAAGGGCTGTTTGTGGAAGACGTGACGCACCAACCCTCTCAGGGAACTACGCCCAATCGCCGTAGAGAAGTGGGACAATCTTGACCAACAGTGCCTTGATGAACTTATGGCTAAAATGCCACGACGAATACAGGCACGAATCAATGCAATAGGACGTGCTACTGGCTATTAGAGGGAGAGGTGTGTACAGCAATGTTGACCACCACCTCCGAAGGTGTCCCTGTATGGTGGTACAAGATGCAATGCCTGACTTTCATTAGCAATAAAAAGGGTGCAAAGGATATTCATGTTGATCTCAATTCCAATTTTGTGTACAGGTTCCGGAGCTCTTGGAGCCGAGGTGATGCGAAACTTTTTTGATGTATGTACATTTTTACTATGTCTGTACAGAACTGTATACACTGTTAGCGTAAATAGCTCTGGGGAGGTGCATTATAGAATCAGTAAGCGTACAATACTTCAAAACTCGTTTACTACCTCATTTTCCGCAATTTGATCTTACGTTCTTGCCTCAGTGTCAGAGGTACAACAACAGATTTTGCGCTTGGCTGTCATCCATTCGTATGTGCCGCTACATTTTTGGAGAGAAACCCGGTTGCCGCACAGTCGCGGCGTTGGTCTCCCTCTCTCTCTCTCTCTCCCTCTCTGGTGCCGACTCGCTGAGTGTGACACCTAGCGGCAGCACTGGGTACCTTTGGCGCGACGTCGCGAGTCACAATCCCAGAAAGCTAAGGAATTAACGCCGGGTCTTGAGACTCAGACCTGCTAGCCGCCAATAGCGCACGCAACACCGAAGATCCCACCCTCCTCCAAACGGCGCGTGACCCCTGCGGGCCCCAATGTAGCTGCCCTGCCGCACATAACCGGGGACTCAATGCTTTGAGCGGTGAGCTGGCTGTCCCTCCCTTATTCCCATTGTTGTGTGCCTCGGACGTTCTACAACTCCTGGGGAAACAAACTCCGAGTTTCCCACGAATTCTCTCAGCTGAAGTGACGTAAGTTAAGACACACAACCTCTGGAATTTTTATCAGGCACAATAGTGAAAATCAAGTATAGTAATGAGAGTTTAATAAAGTGATGAGAATCGTGTTCCAGCATTTCTCCGTCATAAGGAGTGGGTGGTGTTATTTTATCAATGGATGGAGCAACCCAGATTGCTTGTAACATTTCAGCCGACGCCACGCCGGTCAACGATACCCAGACACTACAGGATCGCGTCTTCGACGCAACAACAAGCAAGCGTATTTCGGAGAGTGCGTGATCTCTTAAGCTGAGGATCAGAGCGATACATTGCCATTGGAGGAACGTCACGTTGAGCACCTCATATGAGAAATGTCATTAACGGATATCAGGATGGACGGCTCCTATGGACAAGTGTGCAGATCACAGAAAGTATGCGTTTCCCGATCCACGTGTAATGGATTTTTTTCCCTTGTTTTGATGGACAGCCCCACCTCGAAATATTCGACACTTTGCGCTACAGGTTAAAAGAAGAGTGACGAATATAAGATGCCTTCAATATTTATTAACGTTGTGGGTGGTTCTCTTGATTTATGCTAACTTTTTTCCAGCCTACGTCTAGATCTGGTTTTGTTCCCTGCATATTAAATTATATGCAAGCGTTTCTATCGCACCAGAAAGGATGGAGGAGGTTTGATGTAAGATCTATTCGTGGTTTCTCCTTTATCGAAATCGTTTCCCATAAGAATCCAAGCTACATCGTTAGCCTCGTGGCTATTGAGGTTGATCCTCAAAAAAACGTAGTACTAATAGTTCAATCCAGAACGGTTTAGGTAGCCTTTACGGTAGTTGGGTATAGCTGTGTGGTTAGTATTCGAACAGACATCCGAAGTAGTGTGGCGGTAATGCTTCAATCTGTCCGAAGAACAGTTCCAGCTTTATAAATGTAGCCAGAAGTGTATCGTGGCTAATGGAGTTGTTCATGAAGACCGATTAAAGTATTTTCCTAATATATTTTGTTGCCCTTATTTTATAAAATCATTTGGTGGCTTTCTAAGAGGTACTTTGTGTTAGGAGTACAAAACGTAAATAAAATTACATTTTCACACGTTTTACTTCAGGCAGAATTAGGTAATAAAGCCAGTCGATACCTTTCGTATAGTGCAACGACATAGTTGCTTACTGGCTGAGTATTTTTCAAGAGATCCTCTCACACAGACTGGTAATTTACACTGTTTTTAAGAGACACTCCGAGTGCGCCGTATCAGTCACTCTTTAACCTGTTACGTAAGGCGATTCGTTCCTGCTGTTATCTTTTGCGTGTATTCAGTCCCGCAACCAATAACCGTGCATTCCGGCGGTAATCAGTTATCGGTGCGTTATTGTAGTCTAAAAACTGAATCCGTTATCGTAACTCTTTTGTTTACTCACTCGGGGTCCCACCGTTTTGTACACAACTGAGGTGAGAAGTAGTTGTGACGTTCTCTACGGCGACATCAAAAACCCATTCTGAGGTGGTGCCGTCGAAAGCGTAAACCGAAGCAATCGGTCTGGATTCGAATACATCTCTCGAAAGAGAGTACAAAAGAATATTATCACAGGGCTTTACAAACAGGTTTTTCAGAAATTCCTACCAGTTCACTTACTTAACTTATTTAATACTGCAACGCGTTTCGAGCTATCACCTCTTTATCAGGCAAAATATGACAAAACAAGAAACATTCAAACCGAATGGACATATACCTTAATGCAAGTATTCTTTCAGTCTTGTCGTTTGTTGTGGCTTTCCTGCAGAGAAAGTCAAATAGAAGCCGTATGAGAGCGCGTTTACTTCGTTTTCTTGTCTGTAGATGAATACTGGAGCACTCCGTTCATCAGAAAAGGCTGCCGTCTTGTTGCCACTGTGGCTTTAAATTGTAAGCACACCACGTAGCTCACTCGGAAAACATGAATAACTGATCTGGCTACTTCAGTATTATTCGGTTAATCACAAGGCGTCTACTTCGGTAATAATCTTGCTGGCATTTCGATGATCTTTCTTGGGATTTCTTCATGATTCATTACATTCTTGCACGTGCTACCTTTTTATAGTTTTATGCACAGTGAGATATAATATCGAGCGATTTTAAAAAGCGAGTGAATCAAGTTGCGTCGGATAGAGGTGCAGGGGATAGCGTCAGTTACGTTTGACGCGAAATAACATTTAGTCATAATGGAACATAGACTGTCAAAGCATTTTATCAAAACGGTAGTTCGTACCAGCTAGCACGTCGTGCAATCCGCAACGACTTCAGCGTTAATCGAAATCGGCAGGTGCACCTGCCTGGGCGATTAAAAAGTGGCTGGGGAACATTGAGGAGACGGCGCCAACTGGGAGACCAAAAACTGTGCGCTCGCCTGAAAAACATCGAACGTGTACGCCAAATGAAACGCGTATAGCACGTGTGCCTTGACACGACACTACAGCGCGACACGCACGTGCCGCACGAGTCGCGCGGCTGCAGTGCATATTGCGACACGTACACCGTACTTAGCACGCGCCGACTGGCGACGCTCTGCAATGACAGAACCGAAGCGCGCGCACCTTTTTACCTTTCTCTAATAATTTACAGAAACTATTCACTGAAAATATTTGATTTTTTTCCGTACTTGTAGCTCTTTGTGTAAACTTCTTGGCCAAGTGCCCATCATCTCGCTAATGGTCATGCTTACTGGGATCTACACATTTTAGTAAGTCACTACGCAAAACTCAAAAAGTTTGCAATGAAAAATAGGGGACGCTATGATTTAGCGTTTGGTGCGTATTACACCATATGTTTCTGAGTATGAAATTCAGCTAACATATTAAATTTTGGTTTAGACTTAGGAGGAGGTCTCCATCTGTCTTCGATTTCGAGAAAATGGATCCCATGTAGCGCATTCACTTCCAATCTTACGCCACGGGAATGAAATATTCCTACATCACTGGTATTTCCTAAACCGCTCGAGACATCGAAACGAGATTTTGGCGAATGACGACACAAGGAGGAGAGTACTTTGCCACGCCGGCCGGTGTGGCCAAGTGGTTCTAGGCGCTTCAGTCTGGAACCGCGCGACCGCTACGATCGCAGGTTCGAATCCTGCCTCGGGCATGGATGTGTGTCATGCCCCTAGGTTAGTTAGGTTTAAGTAGTTCTAAGTTCTATGGGACTGATAACCTCAGATTTTAAGTCCCATAGTGCTCAGAGCCATTTGAACCATACTTTGCCACGTCGTAAACACACTGAGCTTTCTTATCTATCACGGTATATCAGTAGTTACACTTCCCTATTTATTTTTTTTTCATTCCACTGACTAATTTTTTAAGAGTTATCGACAACTAGTGAGACAAGAGTGTCCTAATATGAAAGTAAACATGAAATTTCTTCTCTTATGTTGCCACAAACCGTCACAATGAGTTTTTTGATAAGATATTCGGCTCTCTGAGCGCCAATTACTTGTTTAATGAGACAGATTTCTGAAACAGTGTGTCACAATAACTGCTGCAAAAATGAGTTTATGCAAATCATATTGTGTTTTGGCAAAAGAAGTGCTCTCAAACCCTTCAACAAGAGAAGTGTGGCCGTTACTCGCAAATGGTGTTGCTTCTTCGAATGAGAAGAGGTTAACAACTCACACGAAAATAAATCGCTAATTCTGTTGGAATTTTGGTTGAATCCCACAACCCATTTTATTTTTAACACCAGCGACTGAAATGGAAACTTACCAAAGGAGTTTTATTCCTTTTCTTTATCTGAGCAATAGCAAAGTAATGAAGAGCGTGGTCTTCAGGCGGGATACCACGCACACTACTGATGCCGGTTCCTCACCAACGCCTTGCCAAACTGACAGTCCGTGGTTTGCGAATAAAATAGTTGTTACTGAGAAAAGTAAACAACTGATACGTGGCACAACACAATGGCCAGTGTATCGTCAGCAGCTGCGAATAAATCGATCGACAGGAATGCGGAAGCCAGCAAGTGTGCTTTGTGAGAGGAAGAGTTCACATCGTTCCGAAAACATTGTCATGAAAGTAGATCTGCCTTTGTCACCATTACATTTCTACATATCACCACACTCTTTCAGGATATTCCTACTTTTATATTAGTACCGACACTAATTCCTTTGTGTAGCCTGTTGTGTAATTAGTTTATTAACGCTGATAGCGTGTATGCAACCACTGAAATACTTTTCCTCGTCACGACGAGCCGATTAAAACATCGTTATTTACGAGGGCTTCTCGACTATTTCGGGCTTGCAATGTACGAAGTATAACGTCTCTTATTAGACCCATATCCACATGATGATATGAAGTACGTAAGTTTTACTATCTCGGACGCTTTTTACCAGGAGCGCAAAGGGGTCATACCTGTGGAAATTATGCCTTTCCGACTTTTTGTAACGGATCGCAGAGATACTTCAGCATAAGAGGCAGCAAGTAGGTAACCTTGTTTTACTTTCCTGTCTTGCTTCTAGATGACACGATTTTATAATATTCCTTACTTCCTTATTCACTACCCTCACGGTAAATCGTCTGTCCCTTCTTACGTTCTGAAAACATTGTGGAGGCAGACGATATACTTTCAGTGGCTAATGGCTCACCGGTTATTGAACTGTGCATTGGGTTTTTTGACAAAGAATAAACAAAACAAAAGAACTGTACATATGTATGTAAATGAAAACTATTACGTGCTAACGAAAATGGACGGAGCGCTTAAACAGCGAAAAAAAGAACACTTCTCAGTGATAGAAAACTTCAGTTTACATTACAGGCCGTACTCTTCGGATGGA
Organism: Schistocerca gregaria; assembly: GCF_023897955.1. Taxonomy (NCBI): domain Eukaryota; kingdom Metazoa; phylum Arthropoda; class Insecta; order Orthoptera; family Acrididae; genus Schistocerca; species Schistocerca gregaria. Next base: position 43,316,060 of record NC_064929.1, read on the forward strand.
CAATACTTCCACTGTCCGTATGCGCCATGCCGAAGTGAGTATATGGCAGAACTGCCCTCCCGCTCCCCGCCTCACACATCCGTCAGTACCCGCGTGACGCGCGGCGCGAGAAACTTCGCCGCTACCACAAAGCCGCGCGACCTGGCGCAGGCGCGTGTCGCGTCCCAGTCGCGTCGCGTCGCAGTTTGCGCGGTCCCATTTGAACCTGTGAAATTGCAAAAACGCGCGCTGCGCTGCGCCTAGCCTTTAGAGTTGCCATTGAGAGACACACTCGTCGCTCAGTTCGCCGGCACAGCGCTACACTTGGGATTTCAAAGAGAACGGTAGGAAGGATTTTACCCCAGGATTTGCACTTTCACCCCTACAAAATCTAAACGGTACAGGTCCTTAAGGGAATAGATTATGTGATCCGCAGCCGCTTCTGATTAAAAGTTTTGGTCATGATTAGTCGGGACCAGGACATTGTAAACCGTTTGTGGATGAGGGATGAAGCTCACTTCCGTCTCTCCAGTTATGTGAACAAGCAGAACTTTCGATTTTGCAGTGACTTTAATACTAGAGAACTGCATCAGCAACCACTGCACTGGGCAATAGTTACTGCGTGGTTCGTAATGTCTTCAATTAGGGATAATAAGGCCAAACGATTTTTAAGTTGTAACAGTGACTTCACAGAGATACGCAGACGTTTTAGAAAACTTATGTCTCATCGTTCACTTCATTGTGTGCAAGTTGTGGAGTAAATGTTTCCAGCAGGACGGAGCAACGTCCCATACTGCGCTAGTAAGCATGAATATTGTCAGTCGTTTGTTTCCAAATGATATGGCCTCCCGAAATGGGTACATTGCATGGCCCTCTCGTTCACTGGACGTCACATGTTTGTGACTTTTTCTTTGGGGTTATCTGAAGCGGAAAGTTTAGCAAGATAACCCACCTTGAACAACTGAAGCCCTGAAAGAGTGGATGCGACAGGAAGTGTGATGAGTCAGTACAAGGTCTGGCTGGAGGAATGCGTGCTTCTAAGCGGACGCCATAATAAGTAACTGAGGAGGAGGAGGACATTAGTGTTTAACGTCCCTTTGACAACGAGGTCATTAGAGACGGAGCGCCAGCTCGGGTGAGGGAAGGATGGGGAAGGATATCGGCCGTGCCCTTTCAAAGGAACCATCCCGACATTTGCCTGAAGCGATTTAGGGAAATCAGGGAAAACCTAAATCAGGACGGCCGGAGACGGGATTGAACCGTCGTCCTCCCGAATGCGAGTCCAGTGTGCTAACCACTGCGCCACCTCGCTCGGTGAAAAAGTAACTGACGTTTTACTGTTACAGAAAACACTTTTTCGTATATTTTAAGATTATGAAATAGAAAAAGTGTCTTTATTTAACAGCTTTTCAAAAATCGCTCTTTATTATGCCTCACCCTGTAGTTGAAACTCTCTTCTTCATTTAGCTCATGAGGCCCTCAGCTTTAAGAGAATTTATTGTGTCGTAAACACAGTACTATTTCAATATGCTATACGAGCGTATTTTAGGAAAGACACACGGGAAATATGTAGTGGTAAATGCGAAAAACAAATACAGAACTAGTTCTCTCACAACTGTTATGACTACTCTTATTTTTTATTTGGGGGACTTACGAAATCTGAATATTTTCGTAGTCTCCATGAAATAGCTGTGTTAATCTTAGATAACGGTAGGTGTGATTAACGTCTCTGACTGGTGGTGTGGAACTGTCCCAAGTGAAGGACAGAAGGAATTGGGTTATTCAGATACACACAGTAGACGATTGTAACTGCACTGTTTACGTGGAAAGAACCCACACATATTACAAAAAATTGATGTATGTACGTATGTGGCACATCTCCCCCTAGACCACTGGACTGATATGGACCAAAGTTTGTGCACATACCCCTTACTGACAGGTAACAATCATAATTCAGGAGGTGCGGCATCATAAACGATGAGATGTATGAAAATCAGCCGTACCATGCCTGATGTTGAAATTTGCTTCTGTACTACTAACTCTATTCGTAACAAATTTCGCAGACATTCGCAGCGAAAGGCACATACAAAATTATATCATGATGCCACACATAATTCGGGAGATCCGACGTCATGAACACCAAGATGTGTGAAGAACTGCCGGAGTGTGCTTAATGTTTATATTTATCCTTGCTGCTCACTCTGTTAGCAACATATTTTGCTGACGGTATCGACATACGCCGCTGAATGCGCCTACATGAATGCATCGTTGTAGGACTCTTTACTGCCGAGCCACTCGTGCAGTCGAGTGAAGTCGAGTGAAGTGACACCAGGCAGCGCTTTTGGCAGCTTTCAACTATGAGGCGCAAACGGTTGTAGGCCTCGCCACAGAGGCGTGCAGATACTTGAAGCAGCTGTGCCAAGCGCATCATCCCACGCCGAGCCTACTGGCAGGTGTGCGTGCAAGGTTCCTCGTTGTGGAAAACTAGCAAAGTGAACACCCCGACCGACAGTGCCGGCTGTCAGCTAGTGTACAATAAAAACATTATGACAGGTGACAGACTTCCGTCATTCAACAGTCTCTGGTCAATGAATTAGTTCTTTCTTATGATCTTAATGAATTATTGTCAATGTAAACAACGAGACACCAACAGAGATAGTGATAAATGGTTCAAATGGCTCTGAGTACTATGGGACTTAACATCTGAGGTCATCAGTCCCCTAGACCTAGGGTAGTTAGGTTTAAGTAGTTCTAAGGACAGCACACACATCCATGCCCGAGGCAGGATTCGAACCTGCGATCGTAGCAGCAGCGCGGTTCCGGACTGAAGCGCCTAGAAACGATCGGCCACAACGGCCGGCGAAAGCGATAAATGAGGTATTAGTGAAAGATACTGGCTTATTAACATGGTTTGCTTCAAATTTTCAGAAAATGTAACTGATTCGAATATTTGACTAACGTAAAGCCTACCAAAATCGGCTGTATAGTTACGTTCATAGTCTGCACATAACTTTGCGGTGCACGGCCGTTGCCCCTGATAACAAAGTGCGAGTGCACCGCCCTCGTGGATAACATTGCGCCCCCTAGAGTGTGCAGCTGGAACACTGATAGAGGCAGAACATTCCCATTCGTCTGGTGCGCTCTCAAGTGTCATTGATACCTTCTCTGATAATGATCTCTTACCTTCGCCATCAAAATGGCCTACCTCACTGGGAACGCATTTCTGGCCATATGTCCGCATGACCTTTTTTCCTCCTTTTGCTGCGGAAGCTGTGATCTCTGTATCTTGAAACAATACAAACCAAGGGAAAATCGAAATCACTATCTCTCGCCAATAAATAAACGATCTCTATAATCATACAAGACGAGGGAATTGTGTTAAGTAACTGATCGTTCATTTTGGCCGCTGTACACAACGCAAATACCGTCTCCTTGCGATGAACAGCTTACGAATACAAGAGGTTATATTTATTATTTGCGGGTCGTCTTGCCCCTCAAAAACAGGAGGACAGTAAGTGATCTTGAAATTCGGCGACGTTCCTGGGTGCATTACGTGCTCCCACTTCTGGCCATATGAGGGTACGACGAGAATTCTCCATATAATCGTTCCGATGCGCTCACGTGTTATGTTTTGGAGAGGCATACCGTTGGTTGGGCAAATTGATCATGGTACACTCGCAGGTCAGCGGCATTGTGACACTGCATTCGTTTCCCATGCGTATCTTTTCAGGCTGTATGCGACCCTCACTGTACTTTTAAGAACGACAATGCGTGATCGCATCGAAAGCACTGGTGTAGGAGGTCTTTGAATGAGTGCATGTTCGGCAAACTTAAACCCCGTGGGCCACGTCGTTATGCATTGGGGTACATACCGCAGCTCGCCTACATAGTCCAGCGACCATCCAGAGTTCTCAGTCAAACATGTTGAGGAATGGAACGCTCTACCACATTTCCTTACCAACCTCGTGCCCAGCTTGGGAGCTGGTTACAGAGCACGCATAGCTGTGTTTGGTGACCACATGCTTTATGGAGAACACGTTCCGCCTTTTGCAATGTGACTACTGTCTTTGAACAAAAACGTCAGTTATGTTCGTATCATTGCATGTTTCTTTGTTACCATCTGTACCATGCAGCAGCAATTATTTCTATTTTGCTTGACAGTGACACAACATGTGAAAGTTACTTTGGCCCGGAGTTTCGCAAAGCACTATAATCGAAAACGAAAAAGGTCTGACGGGGTCTATTGGGGTGAAGTGAGACCACGGGAGCTGATTCCATACCACTGTGGCGGCTGCTTTATTGTATGAAGGACTGAATTTAGTTGAAAGTACTTGATCTTCATTTCTCGAGTATATGCTGAAGATTAAAGTTAATCGCATGTGAACCGGTACTTTCAGAGACTAAAATAAAGAGCTCCTGAAAACGCTATTTACTATTCCAAAGAAATGTGACTGGGATCCTAGAATACGAAACTGACTACAACTGTATGTAAGCAATATCGGTTTCTGCTGCTCCGGCTATGACAATATGAGAATAGGGGGAGGGGGGGGGGCATAGGATAGTGTACCTACAAACACATCTTCTTTCTTGGTCGGTGTTTCAGTTAGTCACCGATTTTAGAACTGTATGAAGCAACGCGTACTAGAGGACGCGGTAAGTAGTTCCTGGCATTTTCGACTGCTGCTGTTGTGGGGCCTGAGGTTTTGTTTTCTGCAGGGTTTGCAAATATAACGAGTTCTACATATTTAGTGTTGTGTAATATATTAAAGATATTTGGAGGATACTGTCTGTTCTAAGGTTAAAGAATTTTGTGGTGAATAAAATATTGTTAAATTTTGACTAGTTACATAACGTGTGGATGAATAAGTTATAGTTCGTGAGTCACAAACCATCTCGTACCTTCAAACGGAAGACCTTGCACCATGGAGTATATGAGATTTGCAAAAGAAGTAAGTTTATGTAATGTATTAACGAAGTTACCTGTCTCGAAAAGGGAAATTTGTGATAGCTGCAACAGCTTCTATTTCAGATCGTTGTTAACTTCTAACTGGTTTTTGATAAAACGATTGATTTCGCTTGCTGATTATTCTTGTGGAGTAGAGTAATAACGTAAGACATTTCTCATAGAGAAATACACTACTGACAAAATTTTTTCTCGATTGCAACGATTTGAACTGATATTTGTACCTAGGTACATGACCATGTTGTATCTTGGAACAGTCTCTCATTTGTCAAAAATCTTACTTTTCCGGAGTAATTGTAATTTCAGAAAGAAAGTGCACCACTCCTAAAGTGAATGCTGTCATTTCAAAATAGAATAACAAAATGGAGTAAAGGTCTATTAAAGTGTGAAAGTCTGAAGTGTGTTCCACGGTAAAACACTTTTCGCTAATAATTGTCAAAACTAAGAACAAACACAAAACGCTGTCCAAGCATATAAACGATCGATAGTCGAACTAAAAATCTGAATGCCGGGTGTTCGGACAAACTTCTAGGACTTGTAGAAGGGAGACAGGAAAGAATATTTTGAGTACAAACCCATGCCCAGGAATGTACCGTTTCAGTTGTACAATGGTTTCAACTTCGATTTTTAACTCATCCACTTCTGTTTGAGGGATTAAATTACGCATAAGGCAATACAAAACAATTCGAAATGAAACATAACGGAACACCTGTTTATCACTTAAGCACATTTGTTTGTGTTAAGACTCCTCGCCCTGTCCATCTGTCACCATATCGTTTGTTCAGATGTCTGCGAACTGCACGATACAAGCGAGTTGGTGCATCATCATGCTGAAACCACATTTCCTGATGGGCAATCAGTGGCACAGCTTTCAAGAACGGCCCCAATATCTTTTGTAGAAACATAAGATATGCAAGACCAGTTAGAGTGGAAGGAGGTACGGCCCAGTTACACGACAGTCTGGAATGCCTGCCAACAAACAAATATCCAACAGGCACCGAAGCCTCGGAATGTGCTTAGCATGAGGGTTTTTGGCTGCCAGACATGGCTGTTTAGCGAATTCAGAACATAGTCCCTCCCCAGTGAACTCACATTTGTCTGTGAACAGGAGTAGTTGGGTAAGGAAAGGATCAGCACATTTTGTTAGCGCAGGTTGCCTACATCAGGATCAAGCATACATTCAGTGGAAAACCTATTGTTCTCTTTTGATTGACGAGTCCTTAACTTACTATTTTGCTAAGTGGATTATGACCATCTGAGGATAATCCGTCATTCCAAGAAACCCTCCATACTCCTCCCTTCCCTCTCCTTCTCCCCACTTCTCCTCCTTCTCCACCACCCCTCTGGAAATTGTCTCGCAATACAAGCACACTTATGATATGGGCCCATTTGACTAATTAATTAAATCGACCAATTAATTAACCCCTCCCTATCTGGGACACCCCCAGCAGTTCCCCTCCCCTCCCCCTCCAGGAATTTGTCTGGAAAAAGACCCAATTGATTGGCTAGCAGGTGGAAAATTGATTGCAGTGTACGGAATATTGTTTAACCCTTTATTTGGCAGTGTTGCTTCCAAGCAACATCACATTTACCTTGGCCTTATGGGACAACAAACTCTTCCCAGTGCATTTCACTGGTATTACTGCCTCCAGGCAACATTCCTTTACACACTGCGAACGCCAGTTTTTGTAATAGCTTAAGGTTTTCCACACGAGATAGCAGTTTGTGCAGTGGTGTTACAGACATCTCCTCGTGTGAGCAACAGAGGTGTCTTATTTTGGTTTTAAAAGAGTGGATTTAAATAGATTGAAGAAAAACTGCTAAGATTACTGGCAAGATATACCCAGAGGTAAGTTTACAGCAGAAATATTTCAATCTTTGTTTGGAAATACGTAAGTAGTATAAAACTTTTATGTTGCCTGTGAGCAACATTGCCTATAGTTAGGACATGTGCCATTAGTATATTACACATGTTTACGGTGTGACAGAGAAGATATTTTTATTTTTAGGGGCTTTTTAGCAATGGATTCCAGAATATTTTATGGAATCGAAAAAGCGAGAGGAATAGTAGTTCCACTAGAAAACCCGGCTTTGTCTGATCTAAGTGAATCTGAAGACACTGAACTCGAAGCTTTGGCAGGCTGTAGTGATTCCAGAGCGTCAATCTCAGTTCCATAACCAAGTTATACCAGACACTGATTCTGATTTAGGAAGTGAAATCTCAGAAGCTGAATATGTGCAAGGACCTTCTGCAGTGAATCCTTCTAGTGCAAGTGGCAGTCAAGTGAAAAAGTAAATTAAAAAAGCAGTCACATACATGTGGGTAAAGGAAGATACAACTGCTAGGGCAGAAAGTCTCTCTCCTTTGTTTTCTGATGAAGGCAATACACCACTGGGTTATTTCAGAAGATTCTTTGATTCAGAACTAATTGACAAAATTGTGCAGGAAACGAACTTAAACTCTGACCAACGAACTACACGTCAGTAAACAGCAATATAAATTAAATAGAAAAATTGTTCGGTGTTCTGATATACATGGGTCTTGTTTCTATGTCTTAGTAGACTGACTATTGGTCTCAGTCAATGAACTGTGAAAAATTCACCAGCATTTTCAGTTTGAAGCGCTTTCAGAAACTCCGCCGATACCTGCATTTTACGAGCAATGAGAATGCTGTGAACTGTTCTGACAGACTTTTGAAAATAAGACCTGTTCTTGAGTCAATTGTATAGAACTGCCGTGAGCAGAAACAAGAGTCGGCATTTTCTACAGATGAGAAGATGGTTGCATATAAAGGTACAAGAGCAGGTAATTTGCGCCAATATATTCAAATAAGCCACACAAGTGGCGTTTTAAGATTTTTGTTCGTGCTGGTGTGTCTAGAGTTGTCTATGATTTTCTTCCCTATACTGGCAAGGGGATGATAACTGATCTTGCTGATGACGTGAAAATAATGGAATTGGAACACTTTTATTTTGACAATTTATTTTACAGCCTTGAACTTAAAACATACTTAAAAAACATCAAAACATTGAGTCCATGGGCACCATAAGGAAGAACTGAATAAAGAACTGTCCTCTACATGACGAGAAGCGGTTACTGAATGACGAGTCAGCTATGACTACAGGAAGGACAGTCACTCAGACCTCATTTTAGTAAGGTGGGCAGGCTATAAAATCGTGACACTTGCAAGCTCGTTTTTTGGTGTCCAACCACTCTCAACAGGAAAACGATGGGACAGCAATCAAAAAGGAATTGATGTGCCCTGTCCCAGTATTGTACGTCAGTACAACAAGCACATGGGAGGAGTTGATCTTGCTGGTATGCTGATAGAGCTCTACAGAGTACCAATGAAAACTAGGCGATGGTACATGAGATGGTTTGGATTTATTCTAGATCTGAGTGTTTTAAATGCTTGCCTGCATTTTTCGAAGAGAATCTCTGGACAAGAAGACCTCATCAAAGTCATTTAGGGCAGATACTGCCAATGGTTTGATATTTTCAGGTAAAAGTAAAGTAGGAAGACCTTCAACAGACAAACCACCACCATAAAAGAAGAGTAGGAAGGCAACAGCTCCGACTGTTACACAAGATGTCCGATTTGATAATATGGAGCATTGGCCTGTATATGGTCCCAAAGGTCGTTGTCGTTATTGTCCTTCTGAATATTCTACAGTCATGTGTTCCAGTTGCAATCTAGTATTGTACTTCGATCCAAAGAGGAACTGTTTCCAAAAATTCCATTGCAAGAAGAACAAGAAGGAAAATAAAACAGTTCTATTACGCAGCAGGAATGCATAAATGTGTTTATAAATTAAATTATTCACGTACGGCAAACATTTTGCTTGAGGTTATCGGCAAACTCCTTTTTCCTATGATATGTATAAGTGTGATCTACTGCTGGCAATGTTGCTTGTAAGCAACGTTTCATAATTTTCATAATTTTTGTCAAAAATTTCTAAAACTGACTGAATTGTATTTCTTTAAGTATAATAAATAGATATAAGCACTTAATTTTTTTTTTATTTTCACCATTTGCCAAATAAAGAGTTAAAAAGTTTCTCATACACAAGACAATGTGTGAAAGATTCTTTATTTAAACAATTTAAGGGATACAAGGCAGTGTATATCATATAGTTCATTTATTTACTTTAAATATTTAAATAGACAAAATTCCATTCCCTACAAATTCTTTGAGGGTGAGAAGATACTTGGAATATTAAACAACTTCGAAATTTTTTTTTAGCCCACACGCCCAAACACTTCACTGGGCTTGTCATTCCACGTATTACTATATGTGGAGGCCACGCTACCCCTGCTCAGGTCTGTGACTGGCCACTATGAGAGCAGACGTTGCAGTAATCCCCAAACAAAAGAGCTTCTGATGGTGGCTGTCCTTTATTATTTGATTGCTGAGAAATTCCTGTTCAAGCACATGCGCTCTCTCTCTTTCCCCTATCCCCCTCTCTCTCCCTCCACCCCCCCTCCTCACAACCGGTCATGTCCTGTAGTGTAACCCTGCTAGGACTGCATGCACCATTGGCCGTGGTCGGATCGAATCACACACAAAGCAGCATTTACCTAGTAAACCCCACCTGTGCATTTCTTAGAGTGAGGTAATATCTCCATCAGATTGATTGTCTAATTAATTAAATCGATGCCCTTCGTGTGGGACAGTTTTCCGTTGCTTTCTATTGGTGGATTACTAGGATTAGAATATTTGATGGGATTCGATCCTACAGCTTCCCAATTTCCGAACCCTACTGTTATTTTTTCCCGTTGCCTCCTATTGGTGTATACTGATACAGTTAAGTCATTTATAGAAAGTCCATTAAGCTGGAGGTAGCTGAAAATTTCAAATTTCAGCTCAGCTGCATGCTGTGTCCATACAAAATCTGAGGAGATTTCGGACTGGTATGTGTGCTCGCAATAAAGCAACAACAATAAATTGATTAAACGGGGATTGGATATTGCGATTGGATTTTTAAACCTTTGTAGAATTCCTAAATTGGTTCTCTCCACTACATTCGGAAGGAGGAGGAGGAGGAGGAGGAGAAAGGGTGTGTTAGGGGATAGGACAAAGACACAGAAAATACCACAATCCAGGCCGTAGCAGTAGTTGTCATGGCCAGATGTTGGATATCGCTGAAATACATCCTGAATGCACATGCCCAGTGTCCACACGTCACTCGCCAATCTCCTCATGAGCAACCAGCGCCAACGCTCAGAGGTCGGACGGCCGTAGCCAGTTTGGTGGACGCGTGTGTCCGCCAGAGTGCACCACCCTGACGTGGAGGGCGTCTGGAAGTGATTGGAGTGGTAGGAATTAGGATGTTATCAACACGTTCATTGCCAACACTTGGCAGTTATCGATATTGAATGACTCAATTTTCCAAGGGGAATACATGCAACACATGCGATCACAGAGACAGCCCAATGCACACTGTGTATTAGATTGCTGTTTAGCTATCGAAAGGGCACTGTGGCTGGGACTTACTCCTGTAGCTGTGTGCAATAACCGACTAGCTGGCCTACTGGAACTTTTCGTTGTAACCACCGATTGCCAGAAAAGCCCATTTGTTCTGGCCACATGCCTCCTCTGGCACACGCCTCACATTCGAAACCGCGTCGTCCTAGGAAACCAGCAAAATTTATTTATCGCTGTAATTAGAATTAAATATTACACTTGCAGCCCTAATCTCATAACATTGGACACCGACTCTGGAAATATCCCCCTTATAACTGGGTACAGTTTAACACATAAAATGCTTCATCCTCCTTGGGGCTATTGGTGAATTAGTACAATGGACATCCAGCTCACAAAATAGTTTGATTGGGGTGATCATGTGCCATCACTGTGGATTTTTAGAGTATAAAAGGAGGTGTGATAGGAGCAATCGTACACCTTGCATGTTTATTATTACTGGAGAATCTAGACAATATTGGTTGTTGTTTTGGCCTTCAGTCCTGAGAGTGGTCTGATGCAGCTCTCCATGCTACTCTATCCTGTGCAAGCTTCATCATCTGCCAGTACCTACTGCAACCTACATCCTTCTGAATCTGCTTAGTGTATTCATCTCTTGGTCTCCCTCGCCGTTTTTTACCCTCAAAGCTGCCCTCCGATACTAAATTGGTGATCCCTCGGTGTCTCAGAACATGTCCTACCAACCGATCCCTTCTTCTAGTCAAGTTGTGCCACAAGCTCCTCTTCTCACCAATTCTATTCAATACCTCCTCATTAAGTATGTGATCTACCCATCTAATCTTCAGCACTCTTCTGTAGAACCACATTTCGGAAGTGTCTATTCTCTTCTTGTCTAAGCTATTTATCGTCCATGTTTCACTTCCATACATGGCTACACTCCAATACAAATATTTTCAGAAACCACTTCCTGACATTTAAATCTATACTCGATGTTTACAAAATTTTCTTCTTCACCAACGCTTTCCTTGCCATTCCCATTCTATATTTTATATCCTCTGTACTTCGGCCATCATCAGTTATTTTGCTCTTCAAATAGCAAAACTCCTTTACAACTTTAAGTGTCTCATTTCCTAATCGAAATCCCTCAGCATCAGCCTCGTTTTGCTTTTGTTGATGTTCATCTTATATCCTCCTTTCAAGACACTGTCCATTCCGTTCAACTGCTCTTCCAAGTCCTTTGCTGTCTCTGACGTTCGCCGATGACATTGTAATTCTGTCAGAGTTTTTATTTCTTCTCCATGGATTTTAATACCTACTCCGAACTTTTCTTTTGTTTCCTTCATTGCTTGCTCAATATATAGATTGAATAACAACGGGGACAGGCTACAACCTTGTCTCACTCCCTTCCCAACCACTGCATCCCTTTCATACCCCCCGACTCTTATAACTGCCATCTGATTTCTGTACAGATTATAAATAGCCTTTCGCTCCCTGTATTTTACCCCTGCCACCTTCAGATTTTGAAAGAGAGTATTACAACCAACATTGTCAAAAGCTTTCTCTAAGTCTACAAATGCTAGAATCGTAGATTTGCCTTTCCTTAATCTTTCTTCTAAGATACGTCGTAGGGTAGGTATTGCCTCACGTGTTCCAACATTACTGTGGAATCCAAGGTGATCTTCCCCGAGGTCGGCTTCTATAAGTTTTATCCATTCGTCTGTAAAGAATGCGCGTTAGTATTTTACCGCTGTGACTTATTAAACTGATAGGTAATTTTCACATTTGTCCACACCTGCTTTCTTTGTGATTGGAATTATTATATTCTTCTTGAAGTATGAGGGTATTTCGCCTGTCTCATACCAAATGGTAGAATTTTGTCAGAACTGACTCTCCCAAGGCTGTCAGTAGTTCTAATGGAATCTTGTCTACTCCCGGGGCCTTGTTTCGACTCAGGTCTTTCAGTGCTCTGTGAAGCTCTACATGCAGTATCATATCTCCTATTTCACCTTCTCCTACATCTTCTTCCATTTCGATAATATTATCCTCAAGTACATTGTCCTTGTATAGACCCTCTATATACTCCTTCCACCTTTCTGCTTTCCCTTCTATGCTTAGAACTGGGTTTCCATCTGAGCTCTTGATATCCATGCAATTGGTTCTCCTTTCTCCAAAGGTCTCTTTAATCTTCCTGTAGGCAGTATCTATCATACCCCTAGTGAGATAAGCCTCTATATCCTTACATTTATAGTCTAGCCATCCCTGCTTAGTCATTTTCCACTTGCTGTCGATCTCATTTTTGAGACGTTTGTATTCCTTTTTGCCTGCTTCATTTATTGCATTTTTATATTTTTCTCCCTTCATCAGTTAAATTGAGTATTTCTTCTGTTACCCAAGGATTTCTACTAGCCCTCGTGTTTTTACCTACTTGATCCTCTGGTGCCTTGACTATTTCATCCCTCAAAGCTACCCATTCTTCTTCTACTGTATTACATTCCCCCATTCCTGTCAATTGTTCTGTTATGCTCTCCCTGAAACTCTGTACAACCTCTGGTTCTTTCAGTTTATCCAGGTCTCATGTCCTTCAATTCCCTCCTTTTTGCAATTTCTTCAGCTTTGATCTTCATTTCATAACCAATAGATTGTCCAAATCTGCCCCTGGAAATGTCTTGCACAAATATTGGTAATATAAGTTATATCGAAATAGGTATGATCTTTAGCAGCACGAATTTAAATATTGTGGTGTCCTAACAGAGGATGGAGGGAAGACAGGGGTTTAAGGTCAGTCTACAAGTTCTGAATGGTGAGAAGTAAATGCCGGCAGACAAATATCCAGTGAAGGGAGGTTGATGATTTGGATCAGCGTCAAACGGTGTCACAGGGCATCTACAAGAGATGCAGATGTTGAGACTCGATACTTGCAGCAGGGGTCTGATTAGCACATTTGATTTGTGTTCAGACTATCTATTACACTGAATGCTAATTCTAAACATTAGAAAAAGCAAAGGAGGCGATTTGTTGCACAACACAAGTCAATATCTAAAGCCACGGGAGCTGCACTACATGAGTCTGCAGACAGCCTCTCTCATGGATCATATCAGCACACGGAATTGTTTTTCAACGGCTGGCGCAGATGATGGATGTAGTGGAGTCTCATACAGGTACTAATCGACTGCTACTATATTTTTAATGATCGGCCTATCCAAAATTCATGCATGTGGACCATAAGGGAAAGGGCAAGTCTTGGGATTTTTATTAGTTTGGTGTACAATAAACGCAATATTCTTGTAGTATATCAGACAGTACATGGGATGTCAGCACTACGACCACACCTATGGGAAACTTTGACGAAAAATTGAATAACGCATTATACGAGGTTTTTCTCGAATTTTACCGATTTCATCACGAGATACTGATGTGAAATACGTTGAAATTGAGGGAAATGCGATAAAATATGTAAAATCACGAAAAACTAGTTAAATATACAAAATTAGAGAAGAATGCCATGAGATATGAAGCTAGCGAAATCAATAGGACTGCATATTCTGGAGGAGGGTGGTAGAATGGCGCTACATAAAGACACCTTAATAGCGGAGATGGCAATATTATCGTGCACATGAGCAATACAACCTATAATCGAACCATGACATCTGTGTGCAAGAGGAAGGTTACAAGGGGCTATGGTAAACTGTAGGACTGTTACACATTCTCTGGCACTGCCTGTAGTGCTTATTTCCTTGTAAGCTGTCGCTGTTCCTTCGTATGCATTTTTGCCTGCTGACGACCATTTTATGGGACTGTTGTGAAAAGATCACAATTTCTGAACTGTAATTGGCCTTCATACTTTTACAGAGGTGTATGACACCAGGTGTTTACAAAGTTGGAGTGTTTGTCTTACTAAGAATTAATGCCTTCTTTGGCGTGATAGGTAGTAGTTTTATCACCTTACAGTGCGTCACCCTAGTTCACCATAAAGAAAGTCACAGGAAGAATGTACACTCCTGGAAATTGAAATAAGAACACCGTGAATTCATTGTCCCAGGAAGCGGAAACTTTATTGACACATTCCTGGGGTCAGATACATCACATGATCACACTGACAGAACCACAGGCACATAGACACAGGCAACAGAGCATGCACAATGTCGGCACTAGTACAGTGTATATCCACCTTTCGCAGCAATGCAGGCTGCTATTCTCCCATGGAGACGATCGTACAGATGCTGGATGTAGTCCTGTGGAACGGCTTGCCATGCCATTTCCACCTGGCGCCTCAGTTGGATCAGCGTTCGTGCTGGACGTGCACACTGCGTGAGACGACGCTTCATCCAGTCCCAAACATGCTCAATGGGGGACAGATCCGGAGATCTTGCTGGCCAGGGTAGTTGACTTACACCTTCTAGAGCACGTTGGGTGACACGGAATACATGCGGACGTGCATTGTCCTGTTGAAAGAGCAAGTTCCCTTGCCGGTCTAGGAATGGTAGAACGATGGGTTCAATGACGGTTTGGATGTACCGTGCACTATTCAGTGTCCCCTCGACGATCACCAGAGGTGTACGGCCAGTGTAGGAAATCGCTCCCCACACCATGATGCCGGGTGTTGGCCCTGTGTGCCTCGGTCGTATGCATTCCTGATTGTGGCGCTCACCTGCTCGGCGCCAAACACGCATACGACCATCATTGGCACCAAGGCAGAAGCGACTCTCATCGCTGAAGACGACACGTCTCCATTCGTCCCTCCATTCACGCCTGTCGCGACACCACTGGAGGCGGGCTGCACGATGTTGGGGCGTGAGTTGAAGACGGCCTAACGGTGTGCAGGACCGTAGCCCAGCTTCATGGAGACGGTTGCGAATGGTCCTCGCCGATACCCCAGGAGCAACAGTGTCCCTAATTTGCTGGGAAGTGGCGGTGCGGTCCCCTACGGCACTGCGTAGGATCCTACGGTCTTGGCGTGCATCCGTGCGTCGCTGCGGTCCGGTCCCAGGTCGACGGACACGTGCACCTTCCGCCGACCACTGGCGACAACATCGATGTACTGTGGAGACCTCACGCCCCACGTGTTGAGCAATTCTGCAGTACGTCCACGCGGCCTCCCGCATGCCCACTATACGCCCTCGCTCAAAGTCCGTCAACTGCACATACAGGACACGTCCACGCTGTCGCGGCATGCTACCAGTGTTAAAGACTGCGATGGAGCTCCGTATGCCACGACAAACTGGCTGACACTGACGGCGGCGGTGCACAAATGCTGCGCAGCTAGCGCCATTCGACGGCCAACACCGCGGTTCCTGGTGTGTCCGCTGTGCCGTGCGTGTGATCATTGCTTGTACAGCCCTCTCGCAGTGTCCGGAGCAAGTATGGTGGGTCTGACATACCGGTGTCTATGTGTTCTTTTTTCCATTTCCAGGAGTGTATATCATGCGCTTTATTACACTGGAATATTAACAGCGTTGTATTCCACACGACTCAGAAGTCACAAGCAGCACAGCTCTAGCATTATAGCGTGTTTAATGCAGGACCATGTAGCCCTTGGAATGTGTTTATGTTCCACGATCATTTCTCTCTTTCTGATACCTTACTTGTATGGGCGCAAAACACAGGACCAATAATTTGGAATATTTTATATGAATCTACTGTGCTACCAGTTCTAAACTACATTCGTCTGGAGCTCAATCATGCACAAATTTCTTCTTTACGATCATCTGTTATATCATCACAACACTTTCATATCTACCATACACCGATAAGTGGTGCTAACCTCTTCCACATGTCTGCATCTGGAGATGCGCTGTGAGTACGATTGGTGTGGAATAGTCTCCCTGAACACCTGTTACGGATTCAGCTCTCTCTGTTCCTTCACGAGACCTGGGGTTTAATGGGTATAATAACCTCCTACTTCTAGTCAGTTGAAAATGAAATAGGAGACAGTTTTTAGGGAGGGTTGGTCAAAGACAGTGCAAGGAGACCTTTCAATATCCAACTTTATCTAATCAATGCAAGAATAGTCTGTGACCCACATCCACGCAGGGAAAGATGGGCAATCGTAATACTAATTACGCAGTATGATCAAACTGCTAGAAATATGTAGATAACCTAACTTCATAAGTAGAGATGCTGTCTGGTCTACTTTGTGCAGTACATCCATTCATCGATAATTTTTGTACATATGCACCAGTCATCTATCTACATTCGCAATGGTACTCGCAAAGTAGAGGGGGGCAGTTTAGTGATGATGTAGAACCTGGGAAACATGCCACCATGTCACTGGTCCGCGTTGATATTATGGAAAACTGATAATATTGCTGAAATTGATAGCACCATCAACTGTGGTGCTTATTACAGTGCATCGGTGGCATCTTTTCCATCTACTGGTACATGGTTGATTACCACATAATGATTGACCGACTCCACCTGTTTGAGAGGGAGAGAGTCTTTATGAGAGCAACACGTTCCAGGGATGACCAGCACTGATTCCTTATATTGCAGCTATGTACGTGATATCTGTTTCAATCATAATGGAACACCAAGACGTCTGCTACCCCCATCACTATTGAAGATGAGATTAAATGTACAGGTCATCACCTGTGTATAGCTGTTTGGAAACGCTCCACAATGCCGCAAACTCTTCCAGTTTCCACATGTTGTGATGTTTCCCACATTTTTGTCAGTAAGAAACACCGCCTCTCTCTTATTTCAACCATCCTGTGTGCTGTGAGAACAGCATCATAGTTTACTCCATGCAATGTCCAGCATTCTGTGAGAGCCAATGGATCGAAATGTGTTTATGTCGGTTTAACACCTGACAGAGACCTTGAAGTCATGGTGGACAAAAAAAACAAGTATGGCGGTGTACAAAGCTGCAGACATATACTACTTCGATGTGTTACAGCGGAAAGCAACATATCAAACAAAGGCCCAATGACACTCTATTTTAATTGATAGTCTGTGGGATATGGTGGTCCTACAGTGCAGGTCCTGAAGCGACTTCGATCACTGGTTACCTGCTCCAGTCAAGCAGTACCTGTATATTTTCAGTAGGATCACCACATAGCACACAGACGGTACTTGTTTTTGACATATCGGAAGAGAGGAACACAGTAACACCTTATCAAATTCTCTATTGGGTGAGAGTGAAGTTTTTATAGCTCATAGTTTCTTTCTATTGGATGGTACAAAATAACGAAGATAGAGATAATGTTTTCGTGACAGATAGAAATGCACCCTGAGGGATGCTGTGCGCTAAGTCCGCCGCTGGCGGCCGGAGTGGCCGTGCGGTTCTAGGCGCTACAGTCTGGAGCCGAGAGACCGCTACGGTCGCAAGTTAGAATCCTGTCTCGGGCATGGATGTTTGTGTGATGTCCTTAGAACTAATTAAACCTAACTAACCTAAGTTCTAGGCGACTGATGAGCTCAGAAGTTAAGTCACATAGTGCTCAGAGACATTTGAACCATTTGTAGTTTGAAAACATCCCTCAAAGCTGTAGCAAAATCATTGTCCATCTTCTAGTTGACATATTATGAGGAGTCTACCTAACTTTCCTCATAAACACTACTGTAACTGCTGGTACTGTCTTTCCTACTAGCTTGTGTCGCAGGAGAAAGCTTTGTTTGGCACTGGCTTTACACATTGCACCCGGTTAGCAGAGCTACGACAAAATGTTCCCATTTCCACCACACGGTAAAAAGATGGTCCCGTTGCATTAACTCAGTTCTCCGTGTTTGTTTCTCCAACTTCGGCTCAGTTACGACTCAAACTGTGATGACCACATGGACAAGGCTGCAGTGAGATCGTGGCAGAGACCGAGGGAGAGTTACAAGGTGCAGAGGGACTGATTAACATCACGATGGAGTTTTGCCGTACAGGGTCCTTAGCAGACAGGATCGAAAGAGGTAACTAGTTTTGAGATAGGAGAGTGCCGTGAATATAATCTACCAGTGGCTGTAATCATGAAAATGTGAATCTCGTGTCACTGTGGCCTCCCGTCGGGTAGAGTGTTCGCCGGGTGCAAGTCTTTCTACATCTACATTCATACTCCGCAAGCCACCTGACGGTGTGTGGAGGTGGGTACCCTGAGTACCTCTATCGGTTCTCCCTTCTATTCCAGTCTCGTATTGTTCGTAGAAAGATGCATTGTCGGTATGCTTCTGTGGGGGTTCTAATCTCTCTGATTTTATCCTCATGGTCTCTTCGCGAGATATACGTAGGAGGGAGCAATATACTGCTTGACACTTCGGTGAAGGTATGTTCTCGAAACTTTAACAAAAGCCCGTACCGAGCTACTGAGCGTCTCTCCTGCAGAGTCTTCCACTGGAGTTTATCTTTCATCCCGTAACGCTTTCGCGATTACTAAATGATCCTGTAACGAAGCGCGCTGCTCTCCGTTGGATCTTCTCTGTCTCTTCTATCAAACCTATCTGGTGCGGATCCCACACTGCTGAGCAGTATTCAAGCAGTGGGCGAACAAGCGTACTGCAGCCCACTTCCTTTTTTTTCGGATTGCATTTCCTTGGGATTCTTCCAACGTATCTCGGTCTGGCATCTGCTTTACAGACGATCAACTTTATATGATCATTCCATTTTAAATCACTCCTAATGCGTACTCCCAGATAATTTATGCAATTAACTGCTTCCAGTTGCTGACCTATTTTGTAGATAAATAAGGGATCTATCTTTCTATGTATTCGCAGCACATTACACTTGTCTATATTGAGATTCAATTGCCATTCCTTGCACCATGCGTCAATTCGCTGCAGATCCTCCTGCATTTCAGTACAATTTTCCATTGTTGCAACCTCTCGATACACCACAGTATCACCTGCAAAAAGCCTCAGTGAACTTCCGATGTCATCCACCAGGTCATTTATTGTGAAAAGCAACGGTCCTATGACACTCCCCAGCGGCACACCTGAAATCACTCTTACTTCGGAACACTTCTCTCCATTGAGAATGACATGTTGCGTTCTGTTATCTAGGAACTCCTCAATCGAATCACACAATTGGTCTGATAGTCCGTATGCTCTTACTTTGTTCGTTAAACGACTGTGGGGAACTGTGTCAAACGCCTTGCAGAAGTCAAGAAACAGGGCATCTACCTGTGAACCAGTGTCTGTGGCCCTCTGAGTCTCGTGGACGAATAGCGCGAGCTGGGTTTCAAACGACCGTCTTTTTCGAAACCCATGCTGATTCCCACAGAGTAGATTTCTAGTCTCCAGAAAATACATTGTACTCGAACATAATACGTGTTTCAATATTCTACAACTGATCGACGTTAGAGATATAGGTCTATAGTTCTGCACATCTGTTCGATGTCCCTTCTTGAAAACGGGGAGGACCTGTGCCCTTTTCCAATCCTTTGGAACGCTTCGCTCTTCTAGAGACCTACGGTACACTGCTGCAAGAAGGGGGGCAAGTTCCTTAGCGTACTCTGTGTAAAATCAAACTGGTATCCCATCAGGTCCAGCGTCCTTTCCCCTTTTGAGCAATTTTAATTGTTTCTCTATCCCTCTGTCGTCTATTTCGATATCTACCATTTTGTCAACTGTGCGACAATCTAGAGAAGGAAGTACAGTGCAGTCTTCCTCTGTGAAACAGCTTTGGAAGAAGACATTTAGTATTTCGGCCTTTAGTCTGTCATCCTCTGTTTCAGTACCATTTTGATCACAGAGTGGACATTTTGTTTTGATCCACCTACCGCTTTGACATAGGACCAACATTTCTTAGGATTTCTGCCAAGTCAGTACATAGAACTTTACTTTCGAATTCATTGAACGCCTCTCGCATAGCCCTCCTCACACTACCTTTCGCTTCGCGTAATTTTTGTTTGTCTGGAAGGCTTTGGCTATGTTTATGTTTGCTGTGAAGTTCCCTTTGCTTCCGCAGCAGTTTTCTAACTCGGTTGTTGTACCACGATGGCTCTTTTCCATCGCTTACGATCTTGCTTGGCACATACTCATCTAACGCATAGTGTACGATGGTTTTCAACTTTGTCTACTGATTCTCAACACTATCTGTATTTGAGACAAAACTTTTATGTTGAGCCATCAGGTACTTTGTAATCTGCGTTTCGTCACTTTTGCTAAACAGAAAAATCTTCCTACCTTTTTTAATATTTCTATTTACGGCTGAAATCATCGATGCAGTAACCGCTTTATGATCGCTGATTCCCTGTTCTGCATTAACTGATTCAAATAGTTCGGGTCTGTTTGTCACCAGAAGGTCTAATATGTTATCGCCACGAGTCGGTTCTCTGTTTAACTGCTCAAGGTAGTTTTCAGATAAAGCACTTAAAAAAATTTCACTGGATTCTTTGTCCCTGCCACCCGTTATGAACGTTTGAGTCACCCAGTCTGTATCCGGCAAATTAAAATCTCCACCCAGAACTCTAACATGGTGGGGAAATGTACTCGAAATGTTTTCCAAATTATTCTTCATGTGCTGAGCCCGGGGTCCTATAGAGACATCCAATTACGATGTCTGAGCCTGCTTTATCCTTGACCCTCACCCAAATCATTTGACAATTCGGATCTCCGTCAATTTCCTTCGATACTATTGCACTTCTTATCGCTATAAACACGCCTCCCCGTTCACTGTCCAGCCTGTCTCTGCGGTATACATTCCAATCTGAGTTTAGGATTTCATTACTGTTTACGTCTGGTTTCAGCCAACTTTCTGTCCCTAGTACTATATGGGCGCTGTGACCGTTTATTAATGAGAGCAGTTCTGGGACCTTTCTATAGATGCTCTTGCAGTTTACTATTAGCACATTAATATTGTTATACCCTGTTGCATTTTGCCTACTCCTACCTTGCCGCGTCTCAGGAGGCGTCTTGTCGGGCCTAGGGAGGGAATTCTCTAACCTAAAAACCCCCATGTGCACTCCACACGTACTCCGCTACCATTGTAGCCGCTTCCGGCCTGTAGTGCACGCCTGACCTATTCAGGGGGACCCTACATTTCTGCATCCGATAGCGGAGGTCAAGAAACTTGCACCCCAGCTCTCCGCAGAATCGTCTGAGCCTCTGGTTTAAGCCTTCCACTCGGCTCCAAACCAGAGGACCGCGATCGGTTCTGGGAACGATACTACAAATAGTTAGCTCAGATTCCACCCCGCGAGCGAGGCTTTCCGCCTTCACCAATTCCGCCAACCGCTTGTACGAACTGAGGATGACCTCTCAACCCAGACGGCAGGAGTCATTCGTGCCGACATGAGCAACAATTTGCAGTCAGGTGCACCCAGTGCTCTCTATCGCCGCCGGTAGGGCCTCCTTCACATCTCGGATGAGACCCCCCGGCAAGCAGACAGAGTGAACACTGGCCTTCTTCCCCGACCTTTCCGCTATTTTCCTAAGGGGCTCCATCACCCCCCCCCCCCAAAGTTGGAGCTCCCAATAACTAATAAACCCCTCCCCCCGTGTGCCTGCTCGGACCTTGCTGAAGGAGCAGCCACATGTCCACTCACAGACAGAGCGGGTGATGCCACACGGCCAGCCTCCACATTGACCCTCCGCCTCGTGCGCCGCGAACGCCACTGAACCCGCCACTCCCCTTGCGGAGAGGGTGGCCCAACCGCGCCCGGTACCCGAGAAGATATCTTGACAGCAGGGACAGTGGGTGAAGCATGTAACACCTGGGGTGTACCTTGAGACGCTCCAGACTCCCCACTGCCGCTACACTCCGAGGTAGCAGCCTGAAGACGGATGACCGCGGCCATCAACACGCTCAGCTGTTCGCGAAGAGTGGCCAGCTCCTCGTGCGTCCGTACACAGCAGTCACACATCCTATCCATCCTAAGGAATTAATTTACTGAAGAGACTTAATAAACTTTTAACTAGACTGCTAATTCACTAAAGGCGGCTGATTATTGACTAAACTGTGATTGCTAGCCACTTCTTGTAGAAAACAATGAAAATAGCACTACCCGTCTCTGGACTGTATTGAAAACAAACACTAGCACTACTGGCACTATGGCTCACTAAAGGGACTCTCTCTGACTGTATTCAAAACTAACACGAAATCTATGGAACACTATTAATAGCAGTCGAAAATTAAAGCTACCTAAAAGCAAAAACACACGGTAAAAGAAGTGACAAGTAAGAAAAATACAGTTAATACTTAAATAACGTAGCTCGCTGCACAGCAGACGTGAAGCAGACGGCGGTTAGGACGACATTTCCGGTTTGACGCCACTTCGACGAGTTGCGCGTCGATGGGGGATGAAATGATGATGGTTAGAACAACACAACATCCAGTCCCTGAGCGGAAAAAATCTCCAGTCCAGCCGGGAATCGAACCCGGTCGCTTAGGATTGACATTCTGTCGAGCTGACCACTCAGCTACCGGGACTGGACGCTGTAATCATTAAGACAACGCGATAGGATGCCCCCAAAATATGTGGCTGAATGGTACTAAATTCCAGACAGCATTTCTGGCTGAAAGCTTTACACTAAAGACCTGAGAAGTCATGGGATTTTATACATATTTTATGAGGTCCATCTAGTGATGCATTTTTAAGTGATTGCTCATATAACATACCATCCACTGTATGTGATCATTCTCAATCAACCATCAACCTCCCCTATAGCCACGTGGATATATCGCAGAACCTCTGTTACACTGTCTACATACTATCGATATAGAAGACGCTACAAATGCTGTTTGTCAGTGTGACAAATACGTAGCAGCTGCAAGAAGCAGTTGCAAATATTGGACTAGTACCATGTTTCTTAGCTGCATCACTTTCTAAATTCGGTGATAGTGTTGTTTTTATTACGGGCTTACATCGCTAGCAATGTGCACCTACACTTTCGGTCTGTTAATACAGAAACCGCAATCACTATCCACGTTCAATATCTTGGTATTTGTGCGGAAGACTACTTTATTCAGAAGCATTAGCATACCTCGATTTATAAGGAAGGTATACTTTTCAGCATGGATATCGTTGTTGATACTTGGGTGTCTGTAGAACGAAGACCGATTTTTATGCGGGGTTACAATAACACGGTCTTTGCGATCGTGTTTTTAATATCTGGTAGCTCATAAGACGATTATGCCTCTCTTCCTAAGACACACATGCAAGGTAAACAAATGAGGCATGTCGATCCATCGCGGTTTTCCACTGAATATTGCTTGGAGCCACCAGCATTCAGTTACTGGCGAAGTATTGTACTTAGTAGGCGGTGTGAATGGCAGGCTTATAAAGCTAGTTTTGGGGGTGTGAAGTGACTGTGGTTATTGTTTCAACATGTACAAAGAAAACGGCTGTGTCCAGTCATAAGGGAGATATGGGTTTGACATGGGGGACTGCAGTTTCAAGGCATCGATAGCCATAAGGAGGTGCCCAGTCATAAGAGGGTTATTGATATTTCCAGAGCCACAGTCCTCAGGAGGAGGTGTTTCTGTTACTTCGATCTCTGTTTAATGTTATCAGGTTGGGGCTGCAATCGAACTATGTGATTGTAATTACAGTGATAAATACGTCGCTGGTTTCCTAGGACGACAAAGTTCGTCATGAGGAGCACGTGGCAGAGGTAGACTGTGGCCAGAACAAATGGGTTTGCTGGCTAAAAGCTCTTGCGAGTGGTAGAGACAAAGAAAAGTTCAGGCCAGCGGACTAGTCGTTTTTTGCGCACAGCTGCAGGACAACTCCCGGCGATTATGCCCTCTGGATAGCTGAATAGCGAACTGATACTCAGTACGAGTTGAGCTGTCTTTTCGATCGCGTGTGTTGCATGTATTCTCCATGGCCAATTGAGCAATTCAGTATTGATCACTGCCAAGTGTTGGTCCTGAACGCATTGATGAAATACGAAGTCCTACAACTCAATTATCCCTGGACTCCGCGCATGGCTTGGATGGTGCATTCTGGTATACACGCACATCCATGGCTGCTACAGTTTTCTCTGGCCTCTGAGCGTTGGCAATGGCGGTTTACTAGGGGACAGGTGCGCTGTGTGTGGACTATCAGGAGGTGGTTTAAGTGTGTCAGGTTTAGTGCTTCTCAATACGTCACAGTGATCTGTCTTTCAGTGGTATTTGCTGTTGTCTCTATCATATCAGGCAGTAGACCCTTCCTTCTCGTTCTCCTCCATCTCCATCTCATTATAGCACCAGTACAAACTCTCCACAGATTGTTTATAGACATAGCGTGCAACTGAACTGAACTTCGAAATTTTCAGTTACCTTCAACTTAATGGACTTTCTACCAAATGACGTAACTGTACTAGTATCGACCGATAGGAGGCAAGTGAAAAAAATAACAGTAGGGTTTGCATACTGGGAGGTTGTAAAAATGGCTGTGAGCACTATGGGACTTAACAGCTCAGGACATCAGTCCCCTAGAACTTAGAACTACTTAAACCTAACTAACCTAAGGACATCACACACATCCATGCTCGAGGCAGGATTCGAACCTGCGGCCGTAGCAGTCGCGCGGTTCCAGACTGAAGCGCCTAGAAACGCTCGGTCACTCCGGCCGGCTGGGAGGTTGTAGGATAACATCCCATCAAATATTCCAGTTCTATTATCCACCAATAGGAAGCAAGGAAAAACTGTCCACAAAAAGGGTACCGATGTAATTAATTACTCAATCAGTCTGATAGAGTGCGGGAATATTTCCAAGACATCCACACCTGGGGTTTACCAGGTAAATGCTGCTTTGTTTGTGGTTTAAACCAACAATGACCAACGGTGCGTACAGTCCTGGCAGTGGCACACTACATGACGTGACTGCTTGAGAGAGAGAGAGAGAGAGAGAGAGAGAGAGCATGTGCTTCAACAGGAATTTCTCAGGTATCAAATATCGAAACTTTGCCACCAGCTGAAGCTTTTGTTTAGGGATTAGTGCAACTTCCGCTCTGCCAGTAGCCAGTCATGGACCTGAGTGGGAGTAGTGCAGCCTCCGCATGAAGAAATAGGCGAAATGGCCAGCCTCGCGAAGTGGTTGGAGGTGTGGTCGCACAGTGCTATGAGGTTGATGAAAAGGATTTTCAACAGTGTAATAACGCTTGGTGAGTTATGTTGATGGAATTCCTTGCACAATTGGGATAAAAAAGCGCCACAATTGTTTAAATATTCCGAACTACATTGTCACCATCAAAATTTTCCAGGCTCTCGTAAACGACGGCGAGAAATATTTACAAAAATTCTAAATAATTCTAATAATTCTAATATTTCAAATATTTCCCCCTATGAGGGAATATAACTTGGTTCAAGAATCATGAAAGAAGATTGTATACATGGAAGAAGCTTAGAGATACTAGAAGGTATCAGATAGATTATATAATGGTAAGACAGAGATTTAGGAACCAGGTTTTAAATTTTAATGACAAAAAATAAGGTTCAAATGGCTCTGAGCACAGTGGGACTTAAAATCTGAGGTCATCAGTCCCCTAGAAATCGGAAATAAATAAACCTAACTAACCTAAGGACATCACACACATCCATGCCCGAGCCAGGATTCGAAACTGCGACAGTAGCGGTCGCGCGGTTCCAGACTGTAGCACCTAGAACCGCTCGGCCACTCAGGCCGACAAATTGTAAGGCATTTTCAGGGGTAGATGTGGACTCTGACCACAATCTATTGGTTATGAATTGCAGATTAAAACTGAAGAAACTGCGAAAAGGGGAGAATTTAAGGAGATGGGACCGTGGATAAACTGACTAAACCAGAGATTGTACAGAGTTTTAGGGAGAGCATAGGGGCACAATTGACAAGAATGGGGGAAAAGAAATACAGCAGAAGAAGAATGGGTAGCTCTGAGGGGTGAAGAAGTCAAGGCAGCAGAGGATCAGGTAGATAAAAAGACGAGAGATGCTAGAAATCTTTGGGTAACAGAAGAAATATTGAATTTAATTGATGAAAGGAGAAAATATAAAAATGCAGTAAATGAAGCGGGCAAAAAGGAATAGAAACGTCTCAAAAATGAGATCGGCAGGAAGTGCAAAATGGCTAACCAGGGATGGCTAGACGACAAATGTAAGAATGTAGAGGGCTCATCTCACTAGGGGTAAGATAGATACTGCCTACAGGAAGAAAGGAGAAAGGAGAACCACTTACATGGATATCAAGAGCTCAGATGGAAACCCAGTTCTAAGCAAAGAAGGGAAAGCAGAAAGGTGGAAGGAGTATATAGAGGGTCTATACAAGGGCAATGTAATTGAGGACAATGTTATGGAAATGAAAGAGGATGTAGATGAAGGTGAAATGGGAGATATGATACTGCATGAAGAGTTTGAAAGAGCACTGAAAGACCTGAGTCGAAACAAAGACCCGAGAGTGGACAACATTCCATTAGAACTACTGACAGCCTTGGGAGAGCCAGTCATGACAAAACTCTACCATCTGGTCAGTAAGATATATGAGACAGGCGAAATACCCTCATACTTCAAGAAGAATATAATAATTCCAATTCCAAAGGAAGCAAGTGTTGACAGATGTGAAAATTACCGAACTATCAGTTTAATAAGTCACGGCTGTAAAATACTAGCACGAATTCTTAACAGAAGAATGGAAAAACTGGTAGAAGCCGAACTCAAGAAAGATCAGTTTGGATTCCGTAGAAATGCTGTAACACGTGAGGCAATACTGACCCTACGGCTTATCTTAGAAGAAAGATTAAGGAAAGGCAAACCTACATTCCTAGCATTTATAGACTTAGAGAAAGCTTTTGACAGTGTTGACTGGAATACTCTCTTTCAAATTCTGAAGGTGGCAGGGGTAAAATACAGGGAGCGAAAGTCTATTTTCAATTTTAACAGAAACCAGATGGCAGTTATAAGAGTCAAGGGGCACGAAAGAGAAGCAGTGGTTGGAAAGGGATTGAGACGGGATTGTAGCCTCTCCCCGATGCTGTTGAATCTGTATATTGAGCAAGTAGTAAAGAAAACCAAATATAAATTCGGAGTAGGTATTAAAATTCATGGAGAAGAAATAAAAACTTTGACAGAGTTACAATGTCATTCGCGAACCTCAGAGACAGCAAAGGACTTGGAAGAGCAGTTGAACGGAATGGACAGTGTCTTGAAAGGAGGATATAAGATGAACATCAACAAAAGCAAAACGAGGATAATGGAATGTAGTCGAATTAAGGCCTGTGATGCTGAGGGAATTGGATTAGGAAATGAGACGTTTAATGTAGTAAAGGAGTTTTGCTATTTGGGGAAAAAAATAACTGATGATGTTCTAAGTAGAGAGGATATAAAATGTAGACCGAGAATGGCAAGGAAAGCGTTTCTGAAGAAGAGAAATTTGTTAAAACCGAGTATAGATTTAGAAGTATTTGTATGGAGTACGTGGACGATAAATAGTTTGGACAAGAAGAGAATAGAAGCTTTCGCAATGTGGTGCTATACAAAGATGCTGAAGATTAGTTGGGTGGATCACATATCTAATGAGAATGTATTGAATAGAATTGGGGAGAAGAGGAGTTTGTGGCACAACTTGACTAGAAGTAGGAATCGGTTGGTAGGACATGTTCTGAGGCATCAAGGAATCACCAATTTAGTACTGGAGGGCAGTGTGGAGGGTAAAAATCGTAGAGGGAGACCAAGAGATGACTACACTAAGCAGATTCAGAAGGATGTAGGTTGGGGTAGGTGCTGGGAGATGAAGCAGCTTGCACAGGATAGAGTAGCATGGAGAGCTGCATCAAACCAGTCTCAGGACTGAAGACCAAAACAACAACAACAAAACGTGAGTGATTTACAATGACTACTGTTAACCAGCTGCCCCACACTTTGTATAGACCCTCTACATACTCCTTCGACCTCCCACCTTTCCCATCTTTGCTGAAGACTGGTTTTCCATCTGAGATCTTTATATTCTTACAGCTGCTTCTCTTTGTTTCCCGAATACCTCCTTAACTTTCCTGTAGCCTAATTCACACAACAATTTCGGTCGAGTGGTAAAAAGTGAAACAAATGCCTGAAATGGCATCGGCTTTTATTGAAATGTAAAAAGACATTAAAACTAGGGCAACAGACGGGCAACTTGGCAAACTGTCAGCGTGGCGGGTGCGAGGTAGGGCGATGTTACTAAATCGCATCGTCCCATGTCTGGCTAATAAACACTCTCCGAAAGGTACGACTTTTATCCAGGACGGCGCCCCACTCCGCACTGCTACACGTGTGCAAGATGTCTCGCGCACATTATTTAGTGAGGATCACGAGCTGAGCAGCCACTCCCGGCTCCCCAGACCTCAGTACGTGTGATTATTGGCTGTGGGCTTAGCTGAGGTCTCAAGTCACCCGCGATCGTCCGACCGCATTAACGATGCTAAAAGACAACACTCGACGGCAGTTTTTCACCATACCTACTGGTGTGTTGTACAGAGCATATCACAACGTTGTCGCCTGACTACAGGCACTGTGGGTGAATGACGGCCGACATACTGAGCATTTGTTATAAGTAACATCTTCAAAACTCCATTGCTATGCTAAATATTGCTTTTGTATCATATAAAGAGCCATCTGTTGGTGTACATCTACATCTACATCTACATGGATACTCTGCAAATTACATTTAAGTGCCTGGCAGAGGGTTCATAGAAACACCTTCACAATTCTCTATTATTCCAATTTCGTATAGCGCGGGGAAAGAATGAAAACCTGTATCTTTCCGTACGAGCTCTGATTTCCCTTATTTTATGGTGGTGATCGTGCCTCCCTATATAGTTCGGTGTCAACAAAACATTTTCGCACCCGGAGGAGAAAGTTGGTGATTGGAATTTCGTGAGAAGATTCCGTCACTACGAAAAACGCCTTAAATGATGCCTAACCCACATCCGGTATCATTTCGGTGACACTCTCTCCCATATTTCGCGATAAAACAAAATGTGCTGCCTTTCTTTGAACTTTTTCGATGTACTCCGTCATTCCTATCTGGTAGGTATCCCATACCGCCCAGCAGTATTCTAAAAGAGGACGGACAAGTGTAGTGTAGGCAGTCTCCTTAGAAAATATAACCGACCTACTAAGTGTCCTGAAAATAAAACGCAGCCTTTGGTGAGCCTTTCCCACAACATTTTCTATGTGTTCTGTCCAATTTAACTTGTTCGTAATTCTAATACCTAGATATATAGTTGAATTTACGGCTTTTCGATTAGACCTATTTATCGTGTAACCGAAGTTTAAAGAGTTCCTTTTAGTACTCTTGTGGATGATCTCATACTTTTCGTTATTTAGGGTCAGCTGCCACTTTTCGCACAATCAGATATCTTTTCTAAATCATTTTGCAGTTTATTTTGATCTTTTGATCTAGGCGCGCAGTCCGGAACCGTGCGACTGCTACTGTCGCAGGTTCTAATCCTGTGTGTGATGTCCTTAGGTTAGTTAGGTTTAAGTAGTTCTAAGTTCTAGGGGACTAGTGACCGCAGCAGTTGAGTCCCATAGTGCTCAGAGTAATTTAAATTTGATCTTTTGATGGCTTTATTAGTCGATAAACGGAAGCGTCATCTGCAAACAACCGAAGACAGCTGCTCAGATTGTCTCCCAAATCGTTTATATGGATAAGGAACAGAAAAGGGCCTATAGCACTACCTTGGGGAACGCCGGAAATCACTTCTGCTTTACTCGATGACGTTCCGTCAGTTACTAAGAATTGTGACCTCCGTGACAGGAAATGGCCAATCCAGTCACAAAACTGAGACGATATTCCATAATCACGCATTTTCACTACGAGCCGCTTGTGCAGTACAGTGTCAAAGGCCTTCCGGAAATACGGAATCGATCTCAAATCCCTTGTCAATAGCACTCAACAAGAGCTAGTTGTGTTTCACAGGAACGATCTTTACTAAACCCATGTTGACTGCCTGTCAATAGACCGTTTCCTTCGAGGTAATTCGTAATGTTCGAACACAATATATGTTCTAAAGTCCTGCTGCATATCGACGTTAACGATATGGTCCTGCAAGTTAGTGGATTACTCCTACTACCTTTCTTGTATATTGGTGTGACCTGTGCAACCTTCCAGTATTGGGGTACAGATCTCACGTTGAGCGGACGGTTGTATATGATTGTTAAGCATGGAGCTAATGCATCAGCATACTCGGAAAGGAACCTAATTTTTATACAGTCTGGAGCAGAAGACTTGCTTTTACTAAGTGATTTGAGTTGCTTCACTACTCCAAGGATTTACTTCTACGTTGCTCTCGTTGGCAGCTGTTCTCGATTCGAATTCTGGAACATTTACTACTTCTTCTTTTGTGAAGGCATTTCGGAAGGCTGCGTTTAGTAACTCTACTTCGGTAGCTCTGTCTTCGATAGTATCTCCAGTGTTATACCGCAGAGGAGACATTGATTGTAAATTGCCACTAGCATACTTCATATACGACCAGCATATCTTGGATTTGTCTGCCAGGTTTCGAGACAAAGTTTCGTCGTGGAAACTGTTATAGGCATCTCGCATTGAACTCTGGCTATCCTTTAGAGAAGCCCGGAATTTAGCGCAATCTTAGGGATTTTGCGTCTGTTTAAATTTGGCATGTTTGTTTAGTTGTTTCTGCAACAGTGTTCTAACCCGTTTTGTGTACCACGGAGGATCAGCTCCGCCGTTTGTTAGTTTATTTCGTATAAAATCTCTCAATTGCTGCCGATACTATTTTTTGAATGCAAACGACTTCTGGTCTACACTTATATTATTAATTTGGAATGAGTCTCTCAGGAAGGCGTCAAGTGAATTTTTATCAGCATTTTTGATTAGGTATACTTTTTGTTTGTTTTTCGAGGATTTCGGGATTACAATATACAGTCTCGCTACGACAACCCTGTGTTCACTAATCCCTATAACGGTTTTGATGCTCGTTGTTAACTCAGGATTATTTGTCATTTGCACTTCCTTTAGTTTCAGTAAAAACCTAAATTTGGGAAATTTGTGGTAAGTTCCTGTGGGACCAAACAGCTGAGACCATCGGTCCCTAACATAAACTGACTTACATTACGGACAAAACACACACCCGTGCCCGAGGAAGGGCTCGAACCTCCGAGGGGAGCCGTGCGAACCGTGGCAAGGCGCCCAAGACAACTCGGCTACCGCGTGCGGCTATCTCTACCTGCATTATTCCGTGAAATATTGACTTTTGAAATAATACGGACTTTAGCATTTCCCTGCACAATATCAACAGCAAGGCTTCCAAGACACTTCCCTGGGGCACAATCTAAGTTACTTTGATACTTAATGATGACTCTTCATCCAAGATTACAAGCTACATTCTCCTTATCAAATATCCTCAACTGACGCAAATTTTCATTGATTCCTCATAGTGCCTTACTTTTGACAATAGTATAGCAGTGGTACTGAATCAAATACTTTTCGAAAATCGAAAAATACTGCATTTATCTGCTTTCGTCCATTACTTTTAGCAGTAATCTGAGAAAATAGCGAGTTGGGTTTCACGTGATCATTGTTTTCGGAAATCATACAGGTTGCCATGGGGAGGTCATTCTGTCAGAGATACCTCGTTATTTTTTAATTTAGAATATATTCGAAGATTCTATAACAAATCGATATCAAGGATACCGGACGGAAGTTTTGAGGATCACGTGTACTGCCCTTCTTGTAAACGGGTGCGATCTGTGATTTCTTCCAACTACTGGGCAGGGCTTTTTGTTCGTGCGATGGACGATGGATTATAGTTAACAGAACTGCCGCAAATACCATGCACCGTGTTAAGGGATCGGCCGAGCCATGGAGCTTCATTCAATTTGAGAGATTTCAGCTGTTCTCAATGTTCGATGATCTATTGGAATTTGCCGGACGCTGTGGCCGAGCGGTTCTAGGCGCTTCAGCCCGGGAATGCGCTGCTGCTACGGTCGCAGGTTCGAATCCTGCCTCGGGCATGGATGTGTGTGATGTCCTTAGGTTAGTTAGGCTTAAGTAGTTCCAGGTCTAGGGGACTGATGACTTCAGATGTTAAGTCCCATAGGGCTCAGAGCAATTTGAACCATCTATTGAAACTGATTAAAGGTAAACACACTATATGAGCAGAAGCGTTCTCTTCTGCAAATGCTTTGCAAAAAAGAGATGAGAGTCCTTTTTGAACAGCAATCTGTTGTAGACTAATTATTATTGGTTTTCCCATATTAAGGATACTGCAAATAATTAAACAGTATTTTCACCATATTTATAACGCATCTTCCTAGTCATTCTGGGAGTATGGATATACGTTATAACACACATAAAAACTATAGGCCATGAAAGAATAACGCGAATGAGACGAAAATCCGTCAATGTGTAGTACATGTACAGAACAATGTGGATGATTTATCCAACAGAAAGTGCTTCAGAAATCGAGCAAGTAAGTAACTCGTTGATCCACATCTGGTGCTTATTCAGGTATTTATTCGATTCGGCATTATTAAGTACAGTTGTTGGATGTTCTCCTGAGGTATATCGTGCCAAAATTCTGTCGAACTGACGCGTTAGATCGGCGAAATCCCGACGAAAGATCCGTACCCAAAGACTGGAAAGTTGCACAGGTCACACCAATATTCAAGAAAGGTAGTAGGATAACATTATGAATTACATCGAAGAAAACGATCTATTGACACACAGTGAACATGGATTTAGTGAAGATCGTTCTTATGTAACATGTGAAGTGTTGACTGCTATTGACAAGTGATTTCAAATCGATTCCGTATTTCTGGATATCCAGAAGGCTTTTGACACTGTACCACATGAGCGGCTTTTAGTGAAATTGCGTGCTTTGGAACATCGTCTCAGTTTTGTGACTGGATTTGTGATTCGCTGTCAGAGAAGTCACAGTTCGTAGCAATCGATGGAAAACCATCGAGTAAAACAGAAGTTACTTCTGGCGTTCCAAAGGTAGTGTTATAGGCCCTTTTCTGTTCCTTATATTTATAAACGATTTGGAAGACAATCTGAGTAGCTGTCATAGATTGTTTGCAGATGACCCTGTCGTTTATCGACTAGTAAAGTCGTGAGAAGAGCAAAACAAATTACAACACGATTTAGAAAATATATCTGTATAGTGCGAAAATTGGCAATTGACCCTAAATAACGAAAAGCGTGAGGTCATCCATTTGAGTGCTGAAAGGAATCCGTTAAACTTCGGTTACACGATAAATCAGTCAAATATGAAGGCCGTAGATTCAACTAAATGCCTAGGAATTACAATTACGAACAACCAAAAATTGGAAGGAACACAAAGAAAATGTTGTGTGAACGGCTAACCAAAGACTCCGTTTTATTGGTAGGACACTTAGAAAATGTAACAGATCTACTAACGAGACTGACTACACTACGTTTATCCGTCCTCTTTTAGAATACTGCTGCGTGGTGTGGGTTCCTTACCAGATACGACTGACTGAGTACATCGAAAAAGTTCAAAGAAGGGCAGCACGTATTGTATTATCGCGAAATATGGGAGAGAGTGCCACAGAAATGATACAGGATTTGGGCTGGACATCATTAAAAGAAAGCCGTTTTTCGTTCCGACGGAATCTTGTCATGAAATTCACCAACTTTCTACTCCGAATGCGAAAATATATTGTTGACACTGACTACATAGGGAGAAACGATCACCACGATAAGGTAAATCAGAGCTCGTACGAAAAGATATAGGTGTTCGTTGTTTCGCAAGGTTTACGAGTTTGGAATAATAGAGGATTGTGAAGGTGGTTCGATGATCCCTCTGCCAGGCACTTCAATGTAATTTGCAGAGTATCCATGCAGATGAGGTGCTGCCCATAATGCTCCGAACGTTCTCAGTTGGAGAGAGACCAGGCAACCTTGCCGGCCGAGGTATGGTTTGGCAAGGACGAAGACAAGCAGTAGAAACTCTCGCCGTGTGCTGACAGGCATTGTCTTTCTGAAGTGTCAGACCAGAATGGCTACTCATGAAGAACAAAAAAAAAAAAAAAAAAACAGCACGTGCAATGTCTTGGACGTACCATTGCAGTGCTGTAAGGGTGTCGCGGCTGACAACCAAAGAGGCCTTACTGTGAAAAGTAATGGCACCCCGGAGCATGACTCCTGGTTGTCGGGTCGTATGGCGGTATACCACCACTGTCCATGAGGTTTCCACAAACGCCTTCGGCCTGGAATCTCATTGGCTGGGGTAGAGCTGTCTTCATTCTTGAGTCCCGCTTCGAACTGAGCGAAAGTGCGTCTGGAGGCGTCCTGGACAGCAGTGGGATACCTACTTGACTCTTCCAAATTGGACTGTAGAGTGTAACGTGGTTACCGGCTCCAGTGTCTGCTTAGAATCGACGTTTAACGTGATCCAGTAACAAGATTTTGAGGTAATACTATTTTGTTCCCATCGGGATGCTTACTATCGCTGAGCACCCATGCCGCTCACCATTGGAATGCTTGATTTCGTTGAGTATCCATGGCAGGTGAGCCTGTCATTATCACCTTCTGGGCATTTTAACATATTAGAGTGGTTGTGGCTTATGTTCCACGTAGCGGCCAGCGTGAGATTTACAGCGGTTGGGCGGGAACGCACATCTAAATCGGTCACCCTGTTGGCGGGGTTCGAGGGAGGCGACCGAAGTGAAGCATTCAGCTTCAAATGGTTCAAATGGCTCTGAGCACTATGAGGCTTAACATCTGAGGTCATCAGTGCCCTAGAACTCAGAACTCAGGATTGGAACCTGCGATAGTAGCGATCGCGCGGTTCCAGAATGAAGCGCCTAGAACCGCTCGGCCACAACGCCCGGCGAAGCATTCACGTGGTTTGGGCACTTATCACAGCCAACCCCGTAGGAAACAGAAAACTACGTTACCATACAAGTAGCTTATTTGCTAGAAATGTCTTTTATTTGCCCCGTACAAATTTACAACACACTCAAGCAATTTCTGAAGATCAGTATGTACCTTTTGAACAGAAAGGTTTACATTTACATCGTAAATGAAACTTAGAATCAAATGATTTGTGTCTTAAATGCAAAAACAGGCACAGTGGATATTTGTCAATTACAGCGCCATCTACCGCGATTGGGAAACAATGGTCTGCGTAGGCCGTAGGAATGTTTCTTTTTTCTTTTCTTTTCTTTCTTTTACTTACATACTTTCCTGCATGACGGACTGCCACCGACTCGTTGTTATGTTCGTAGCTATCGCTTGGTCTCGCGCTGTTAGTAAGATAGTAAGGGACTTCTGTCTTGGTGCGTGACAGTGGATAAGTGTGGCGAACAGAAATTCGCGAAATACTGAGCAACAAATACTCTTAGGAAAAGCTACATACTCTGTGATTTACGAACTTTACCGTACATATGAAAATGCGTTTATTGTTTCATTTGACAGACGCCATACGATGCTTGCCCAGTTTCATTATTCAAACTTTAATAAATATATCAGTTTTTAATGTTCCAGTGCGTTTTCGTTAATTGCAGTTTGCCGACAATCAACAGAGTCACAAAGAAAAAAAAATCCAGATATACTACGAGGTAAAACCACTCGTAACAAACAAATGAGTAACCGAACGATTCTCTACAGTGATCTCGCATAAGCATTTCGCTTTTTCTTCATATGTATAATGCTTTTCACGATTTTGCGCGTTTCCGTCAGTAACTGCAAATATAGTCTGTAAGAAAATATTATGAAAACAATATATTACATATATGCAATGAAAAGTACATGCCTAATGACATAAGGCAGCTTCCTCGCATTTCGAGCTTCATTTAAATAGCATTATTTTAAGAGAGTATTACTGCTGTTAAATATGTCGCGTAACGCAACGTTAATGCCAGTATGGATGCAACAGGGAGAGGATTGTATAAGCGTGTATATTAAGTAATGCGGTAAACTTCAAAGGTAATAGAGAATATAGCCTTTTCTGAGAGAACTAAGTGTTCTACATCCCACAGTACACTGAGGTATCTGCCAACCACAATCACTCACCTCAGGCCACCACAGTACTGATGAAACACGTTGAAGACTCTATCACCACTAAATTGCATCATAAGTGATACAATCAAAACACTTTTACATATATGGCAATGCTCTTAAGTCATATATACTGAAGAGCCAAAGAAACTGGGACACCTCCCTAACATCGTGTAAAGCCCCCGTGAGTACACGGAAGTACCGCAACTCGACGTGGCATGGCTCGACTAATGTCTGAGGTTAGAATTACATTAACACCTTCAGCTGCTGATGGGCTTTGATATATATAAACGAGCACAGGTGAAAATGTGTGCCCCGACCGGGACTCGAACCCGGGATCTCCTGCTTACATGAAGGACGCTCTATCCCGGTCGGGCACACATTTTCACCAGTCCCCGTTGCTAAACGTCAACGCCCGTCAGCAGCTCAAGGTATTAATACAATCGTAATTTCGTTCTAGACGGCCTCAGGTCAGCAATGGTGTCTGTTCTTTCGTACGAGACTCGTCCGACCAGGCAACATATTTCCAGTCACCAGTAGTCCAATATCGGTGTTGAAGGGCCTAGTGCAGGCGTAAAGCTTTGTGTCGTGCAGTCATCAAGGATACACGAGTGGGCTTTCAGCTCCGAAAGCCCATATCGATGATGTTTCGTTAAATGATTCGGTCGCAGTGATGTGGGAGACTTGATATTTTACCGGATTCCTGATATTCACGGTTCACTACACATACATCCTCACTTCGTCGCTACTTTGGAGATGCTGTGTCCCATAGCTCGTGCGCCTACTATAACATCACGTTCAAACTCACTTAAATCTTGATAACCTGTCATTGTAGCAGTAGTAACCGATCTAACAACTGAGCGTGACACCTGTTCTCTTATATTGCCGTTGCCAACGCAGCGCCGTATTCAGCCTGTATTTGAATACGCATGCCTATACCAGTCTGTTTGGCGCTTCAGTGCATATTATTTAGTATTACCGAAGAGTATTTATTGCTCCATATTTCGCGGATTTTGCCTACTTCACTCAGCCACTACCACGTACCGCGACCAAACTAAGATGGTAACTGCACTCATAATATCCTTAATGAGATATACGTCTGTGTGCATCTCATATCTGGACCGCTACGCATGGCTGGTCTCATGCCACACATTCTGACTCGGGCAGCGATCTGGATGAGAAAAACTGGCGATACCTGCAAGAAAATGACCCAGGTTCCGAGCCAGAACCACAATCCCACAACGAGGCAGCTTTCATCGAATAACCTGGTGGCTGGGATTTGTTGCAGCTGCGGTGTTCATTCCTTCGTATGGGCCATTACTATGGAGTATCACTTGTAAGCAGCAACAATCGGATGTAATGAAAGTTTACTTTATTACTGGCGCTTCCTGGCAGATTAAAACTGTGTGCTCGACCGAGACTCGAACTCGGGATATTTGTCTCACGGCGTTCTCTGCCGTCTGAGCTACCCAAGCACGACTCACTACCAGTCCTCACAGCTTCAATTGTGCCAGTACCCCGTCTCCTACCTTCCTAACTTCACCGAAGCTCTTCTGCGAGCGTTGCAGAACTGGCTCTCCTGGAAGAAAGGATTTTGTAGAGACATGGCTTAGCCACAGCCTGGTGGATATTTCCAGATTGATATTGGGTACTTTATTACTGTTTAATTAAACAGCTTCATTAAACAACGAAAAAGTAACTCACATTATATGAGCTGAATCACTAAGATTAAACTGCGTAATAACAGCAGCGCCGTCATTCACTAATGAACATGAAAAATATCAGTTCTGCAGAAGTATGTAAAGATTCTTACGAAAATTCCAATAGAGTTGCAGATTCTCAAGATAAGAAGGCTACACACAGCCCGCTACACTGGCCATACTAATGCAAAAGTTGATTCCTTATTTGCCTCGCAAAGTCCAAAACATCCCCACCACGCCTGAGGTTTTGCGGACCTCCTACCACGCCGTGCGTCAGCGCCGGCACGGAGACCTGTCTCTGAACTAACAGAGCACTCCATTAATTCAGGCTGAAACACGCCACCACTCTCCAGGACAGGTTCAAGACCCACCCGCGGCCGGCGATAAGTCGCACGGAGACGTGGTGTGGATGTTTTACCAAATAGGCCCGCCTCCACTGACGGAACAGTTTCTGTCAACCTGCAGACTACAGGGCCCCTCATCATACAAGATACTTCCAGTCAGCGTTTGGTGTTAGGAAGCCTTCCAAATTTCGTATATACTCAACACTCGACATTCAAAATTATGTTTGAGAACATTTTTCATATTATCCCCACTATTTGTAGATAAAGAAAGAAAATGATTACAGTGCTTCAAAAAGTAATATTTGCAGTAAACTGAAAAAACGTATTGATTTAATTTTACATATTTTAAAAGAAGAAATGTTAAATTTTCTCGCGCAGAGTGAAAGAGACTGGCGCGGCTATATGCGCACTGTTTTGACGGACAGGTGGAGCGGAGCTAGATAGGAGCTGGCGTGTATAGCTG
The DNA here is from genome assembly GCF_023897955.1 of Schistocerca gregaria. Lineage (NCBI taxonomy): Eukaryota > Metazoa > Arthropoda > Insecta > Orthoptera > Acrididae > Schistocerca > Schistocerca gregaria. The sequence continues at coordinate 43,354,779 of NC_064929.1, forward strand.
GCTGTCTAACTAGCAGGCGATAACCCTGATACTGGCGGAATGTGTGCGCCACTTAGAAAGCGAGTGTCGTAATGACTGCAAGTCTAGTATACAGGCACGTTAATGCAAGTGCTTTTTTCCAAGGGAGAGTGGTCTCCCTGGCCCTCGCGACGTGTGACGGTGCCTCACGCCGCAAATTCTGAGATCGCAAGCTATTAGGATGGTGCATAAGATCGCAGCGTTTTCTTCTGTATATTAATATTGTTATAGGTTTTGGATTTTACAAGGAGTGTTATACGTCATTGGTCCCTTACCTGCATTTGTCGTAGATCCCTCGCCCAGCGTAAAGTTTCAAGCGACTGGAAAAAAAGCGCAGATGACTCCAGTATATAGAGAGGTAAAGAAACGGACCCGTAAAATTAGAGACCAATATCCCAAACTTCTGATTGCTGCAGACTCCCTGTACACATTCTCCTCACGTGACATACTGAGAACTATGTATGATGGGCAACAGGCAGATTCCATATTTCTAGATTTCCGGAAAGAATTTGACATCGTGCCCCATTGCAAATTGTTAAAGAAACTACGAGCATTTCGAATAAGTTCACAGAAATGTGAATGGCTCGAAAACTTCTTGAATAATAGTACGCAGTATGTTGTCCTCGACGGTGAGGGTTCATCAGAGACAACGAAATGTGATAGAACGGCTGTTGGTCTTTATACAGGGCGAGGCCATCTAAATGTTCAATACATTAGCTCCGAGGAACAAATGGCAGTTTACTGAAATGTCCAGTCCTAGTTGCTTTTGGTAAAATATGTCAAAAGCTGGGGATAGTGAATTTTACGGGTAGTTAAGGAAAGTATTAAATTGATGGGGGTGTTGAAGTAATGACAATTTAATAATTATACTTTGCTAACTTCCAGCATTCTGGAAGGCATTGTAGTGTCTCGAGAATTTCGGGGTAAATTCTAGAGACCCTCGTATTTCCACCGTCTTGAACACGGGTTATTTTAGAGACGAGTGTGGTAAAGTAGAATGTATCTACTGCACCACAATTATGTGTGTGCAGGACGGACATGTATGGGACGGATGATAGGCGCGGGCAGGTAGTCGCCGATCCTGGCTAACAAGGGGAAGGCCTCATACACGGCCAACCGATTCGGCTCAAATTTGGCAGGTTGCTTGTGTAGAACCTAAAATGAAATACTCCAAGATATTTTGGGTCAACACCCCCGCAATTTTGAGAAAATCAACCCTAAAAGTTTTGACGAGCAACGGACTCAGAATTAGAGCGATCGATAGATAATTGTAAATAGAGCATTTTTCATCATCAGGTATGGGGTCCGCAAACGCAAACTTTTCCAAAAATCGAGGAAAGAAACTTTTACAATTGTCGCTCCTGTACTCACATGGTAAACGCTTTTCGCCGACAGCGGCGATAGCGGAAAAGCTAAGGTAACTAACTGGCTGGGAATCGGAGAATCCTAGCGGATGTTATTATTTTCGTTTGTATTTTTCCATATCTCAATTGATAGGGATAGGATGGTTAATAAGGTAAGTAAATTAATAAAGAATGATAATAATAAGGTTGTTTGTTGTTGTCTTCAGTCCTGAGACTGGCTTGATGCAGCTCTCCATGCTACTCCATCCTGTGCAAGCTGCTTCATCTCCCAGTACATACTGCAACCTACATCCCTCTGAATCTGCTTAGTGTACTCATCTCTCGGTCCCCCTCTACGATTTTTACCCCCCACGCTGCCCTCCAATGCTAAATTTGTGATCCCTTGATGCCTCAAAACATGTCCTACCAACGGATCCCTTCTTCTAGTCAAGTTGTGCCACAAACTACTCTTCTCCCCAATCCTATTCAATACCTCCTCATTAGTTACGTGCTCTATTCACCTTATCTTCAGTATTCTTCTGTAGCACCACATTTCGAAAGCTTCTATTCTCTTCTTGTCCAAACTAGTTATCGTCCATGTTTCACTTCCATACATGGCTACACTCCAAACAAATACTTTCAGAAACGACTTCCTGATACATAAATCTATATTCGATGTTGACAAATTTCTCTTCTTCAGAAACGCTTTCCTTGCCATTGCCAGTCTGCATTTTATATTCTCTCTACTTCGACCATCATCAGTTATTTTACTTCCTAAATAGCAAAACTCCTTTACTACTTTAAGCGTCTCATTTCCTAATCTAATTCCCTCAGCATCACCCGATTTAATTTGACTACATTCCATTATCCTCGTTTTGCTTTTGTTAATGTTCATCTTATATCCTCCTTTCAAGACACTGTCCATTCCGTTCAACTGCTCTTCCAAGTCCTTTGCCGTCTCTGACAGAATTACAATGTCATCGGCGAACCTCAAAGTTTTTACTTCGTCTCCATGAATTTTAATACCTACTCCAAATTTTTCTTTAGTTTCCTTTACTGCTTGCTCAATATACAGATTGAATAACATCGGGGAGAGGCTACAACCCTGTCTCACTCCTTTCCCAACCACTGCTTCCCTTTCATGCCCCTCGACTCTTATGACTGCCATCTGGTTTCTGTACAAATTATAAATAGCCTTTCGCTCCCTGTATTTTACCCCTGCCACCTTTAGAATTTGAAAAAGAGTATTCCAGTCAACATTGTCAAAAGCTTTCTCTAAGTCTACAAATGCTAGAAACGTAGGTTTGCCTTTTCTTAATCTTTCTTCTAAGATAAGTCGTAAGGTCAGTATTGCCTCACGTGTTCCGACATTTCGACGGAATCCAAACTGATTCTCCCTGAGGTCTGCATCTACCAGTTTTTCCATTCGTCTGTAAAGAATTCGCGTTAGTATTTTGCAGCCGTGGCTTATTAAACTGATAGTTCAGTAATTTTCACATCTGTCAGCACCTGCTTTCTTTGGGATTGGAATTATTATATTCTTCTTGAAGTCTGAGGGTATTTCGCCTGTCTCATACATCTTGCTCACCAGCTGGTAGAGTTTTGTCAGGACTGGTTGTCCGAAGGCCGTCAGTAGTTCTAATGGAATGTTGTCTACTCCGGGGGCCTTGTTTCGACTCAGGTCTTTCAGTGCTCTGTCAAACTCTTCACGCAGTATCGTATCTCCCATTTCGTCTTCATCTACATCCTCTTCCATTTCCATAATATTGTCCTCAAGTACATCGCCCTTGTATAAACCTTCTATATACTCCTTCCACCTTTCTGCCTTCCCTTCTTTGCTTAGAACTGGGCTGCCATCTGAGCTCTTGATATTCATACACGTGGTTCTCTTCTCTCCAAAGGTCTCTTTCATTTTCCTGTAGGTAGTATCTATCTTACCCCTAGTGAGATAAGCTTCTACATCCTTACATTTGTCCTCTAGCCATCCCTGATTAGCCATTTTGCACTTCCTGTCGATCTCATTTTTGAGACGTTTGTATTCCTTTTTGGCTGCTTCATTTAGTGCATTTTTGTATTTTCTCCTTTCATCAATTCAATTCAATATTTCTTCTGTTACCCAAGGATTTCTAGCAGCCCTCGTCTTTGTACCTACTTTATCCTCTGCTGCCTTCACTACTACATCCCTCAGAGCTACCCATTCTTCTTCTACTGTATTTCTTTCCCCTATTCCTGTCAATTGTTCCCTTATGCTCACCCTGAAACTCTTTACAACCTCTGGTTCTTTCAGTTTATCCGGGTCCCATCTCCTTAATTTCCCACATTTTTGCAGTTTCTTCAGTTTTAATCTACAGGTCATAACCAACAGATTGTGGTCAGAGTCCACATCTGCCCCTGGAAATGTCTTACAACTTAAAACCTGGTTCCTAAATCTCTGTCTTAACATTATATAATCTATCTGATACCTTTTAGTATCTCCAGGGTTCTTCCACGTATACAACCTTATTTCATGATTCTTAAACCAAGTGTTAGCTATGATTGAGTTGTGCTCTGTGCAAAATTCTACTAGGCGGCTTCCTCTTTCATTTCTTAGCCCCAATCCATATTCACCTACTATGTTTCCTTCTCTCCCTTTTCCTACACTCGATTTCCAGTCACCCATTACTATTAAATTTTCGTCTCCCTTCACTATCTGAATAATTTCTTTTATTTCATCGTACATTTCTTCAATTTCTTCATCATCTGCAGAGCTAGTTGGCATATAAACTTGTACTACTGTAGTAGGTGTGGGCTTCGAATCTATCTTGGCCACAATAATGCGTTCACTATGCTGTTTGTAGTAGCTTACCCGCATTCCTATTTTCCTATTCATTATTAAACCTACTCCTGCATTACCCTTATTTGATTTTGTGTTTATAACCCTGTATTCACCTGACCAAAAGTCTTGTTCCTCCTGCCACCAAACTTCACTAATTCCCACTATATCTAACTTTAACCTATCCATTTCCCTTTTTAAATTTTCTAACCTACCTGCCCGATTGAGGGATCTGACATTACACGCTCCGACCCGTAGAACGCCAGTTTTCTTTCTCCTGATAACGACATCCTCCTGAGTAGTCCCCGCCCAGAGATCCGAATGGGGGCTATTTTACCTCCGGAATATTTTACCCAAGAGGACGCCATCATCATTTAATCATACAGTAAAGCTGCATGCTCTCGGGAAGGATTACGGCCGTAGTTTCCCCTTGCTTTCAGCCGTTCGCATTACCAGGACGGCAAGGCCCTTTTGGTTATTGTTACAAGGCCAGATCAGTCAATCATCCAGACTGTTGCCCCTGCAACTACTGAAAAGGCTGCTGCCCCTCTTCAGGAACCACACGTTTGTCTGGCCTCTCAACAGATACCCCTCCGTTGTGGTTGCACCTACGGTACGGCCATCTGTATCGCTGAGGCACGCAAGCCTCCCCACCAACGGCAAGGTCCATGGTTCATGGGGGGAGGAATGTGTTAGCTGCCGTCTGTAATAAAAAAAGTGAGTTAATGGATCAACGACGAACTGAAACGGGTGTCTTGCGACGTCCGCCCCGAGCAGATACAATGAACAAAAATTAAATAAAAAATAAACAAAATAAAAAAATCTATGGAATGCCTAACCAACTAACTAGCAGCACAAGCAGCGCAGGGTATATGAAGCGTGTCGGGAGAGGCGGAAAAATAAAAAAAAAATCTCGCGCCATGCAACATTTTTTATTATTAGTGTTTTGTAATTCATATATAAATTGCTTACACATGTTGGTGAAGGTGGATCGCTCTCCGATTGTACCGCCTCCATTTTTCCGTTTGTTTAACAGGGTGTACCAAAGCTCTCACGTCCGCACTGATTTTCGACGATGTTATAAGTTGCGCTAGGGACCGCACCTACCTTCTTTCGAAGTTGGCAGGCAACTACGCTGTTATGCGGCAGCTCGTTTCGGCCCATTCAACATCTGTCCTTCGAGTGTAACGAGCGAGTAACGGAGTTTATACACTCCTGGAAATGGAAAAAAGAACACATTGACACCGGTGTGTCAGACCCACCATACTTGCTCCGGACACTGCGAGAGGGCTGTACAAGCAATGATCACACGCACGGCACAGCGGACACACCAGGAACCGCGGTGTTGGCCGTCGAATGGAGCTGGCTGCGCAGCATTTGTGCACCGCCGCCGTCAGTGTCAGCCAGTTTGCCGTGGCATAAGGAGCTCCATCGCAGTCTTTAACACTGGTAGCATGCCGCGACAGCGTGGACGTGAACCGTATGTGCAGTTGACGGACTTTAAGCGAGGGCGTATAGTGGGCATGCGGGAGGTCGGGTGGACGTACCGCCGAATTGCTCAACACGTGGGGCGTGAGGTCTCCACAGTACATCGATGTTGTCGCCAGTGGTCGGCGGAAGGTACACGTGCCCGTCGAACTGGGACTGGACCGCAGCGACGCACGGATGCACGCCAAGACCATAGGATCCTACGCAGTGCCGTAGGGGACCACACCGCCACTTTCCAGCAAATTAGGGACACTGTTGCTCCTGGGGTATCGGCGAGGACCATTCGCAACCGTCTCCATGAAGCTGGTCTACGGTCCCGCACACCGTTAGGCCGTCTTCCGCTCACGTCCCAACATCGTGCAGCCCGCCTCCAGTGGTGTCGCGACAGGCGTTAATAGAGGGTCGAATGGAGACGTGTCGTCTTCAGCGATGAGAGTCGCTTCTGCCTTGGTGCCAATGATGGTCGTATGCGTGTTTGGCACCGTGCAGGTGAGCGCCACAATCAGGACTGCATAAGACCGAGGCACACAGGGCCAACACCCAGCATCATGGTGTGGGGAGCGATCTCCTACACTGGCCGTATACCTCTGGTGATTGTCGAGGGGACACTGAATAGTGCACGGTACATCCAAACCGTCATCGAACCCACCGTTCTACCATTCCTAGAACGCAAGGGAACTTCCAACAGGACAATGCACGTCCGCATCTATCCCGTGCCACCCAACGTGCTCTAGAAGGTGTAAGTCAACTACCCTGGCCAGCAAGATCTCCGGATCTGTCCCCCACTGAGCATGTTTGGGACTGGATTAAGCGTCGTCTCACGCGGTCTGCACGTCCAGCACGAACGCTGGTCCAACTGAGGCGCCAGGTGGAAATGGCATGGCAAGCCGTTCCACAGGACTACATCCAGCATCTCTACGATCGTCTCCATGGGAGAATAGCAGCCTGCATTGCTGTGAAAGGTGGATATACACTGTACTAGTGCCGACATTGTGCATGCTCTGTTGCCTGTGTCTATGTGCCTGTGGTTCTGTCAGTGTGATCATGTGATGTATCTGAGCCCATGAATGTGTCAATAAAGTTTCCCCTTCCTTGGACAATGAATTCACGGTGTTCTTATTTCAATTTCCAGGAGTGTATTTCATACCTGCCACAGAAAATTTGTGTACGTGGGGTTTCTATTCTAATTCGAACGTTTGATTTACGCTATACGTATTCGTTTCGGAATCTCGTTTCTACGTCTTCCGTTAACTATACTTGGTTAACATTATGAAGACAATTAATAACATTAATGAAATACAACTTTGTTTGCGGAAAACATAATGATGTTCGAAGTTGCCAGTTTTTCCACGACAAACGACTTTCAACAACTTATTATATGCATAATTGTTGCAACTGATTGCTGGGAATTATATATACACTCCTGGAAATTGAAATAAGAACACCGTGAATTCATTGTCCCAGGAAGGGGAAACTTTATTGGCACATTCCTGGGGTCAGATACATCACATGATCACACTGACAGAACCACAGGCACATAGACACAGGGAACAGAGCATGTACAATGTCGGCACTAGTACAGTGTATATCCACCTTTCGCAGCAATGCAGGCTGCTATTCTCCCATGGAGACGATCGTAGAGATGCTGGATGTTGTCCTGTGGAACGGCTTGCCACGCCATTTCCACCTGGCGCCTCAGTTGGACCAGCGTTCGTGCTGGACGTGCAGACCGCGTGAGACGACGCTTCATCCAGTCCCAAACATGCTCAATGGGGGACAGATCCGGAGATCTTGCTGGCCAGGGTAGTTGACTTACACCTTCTAGAGCACGTTGGGTGGCACGGGATACATGCGGACGTGCATTGTCCTGTTGGAACAGCAAGTTCCCTTGCCGGTCTAGGAATGGTAGAACGATGGGTTCGATGACGGTTTGGATGTACCGTGCACTATTCAATGTCCCCTCGACGATCACCAGAGGTGTACGGCCAGTGTAGGAGATCGCTCCCCACACCATGATGCCGGGTGTTGGCCCTGTGTGCCTCGGTCGTATGCAGTCCTGATTGTGGCGCTCACCTGCACGGCGCCAAACACGCATACGACCATCATTGGCACCAAGGCAGAAGCGACTCTCATCGCTGAAGACGACACGTCTCCATTCGTCCCTCCATTCACGCCTGTCGTGACACCACTGGAGGCGGGCTGCACGATGTTGGGGCGTGAGCGGAAGACGGCCTAACGGTGTGCGGGACCATAGCCCAGCTTCATGAAGACGGTTGCGAATGGTCCTCGCCGATACCCCAGGAGCAACAGAGACCCTAATTTGCTGGAAAGTGGCGGTGCGGTCCCCTACGGCACTGCGTAGGATCCTACGGTCTTGGCGTGCATCCGTGCGTCGCTGCGGTCCGGTCCCAGGTCGACGGGTACGTGCACCTTCCGCCGACCACTGGCGACAACATCGATGTACTGTGGAGACCTCACGCCCCACGTGTTGAGTAATTCGGCGGTACGTCCACCCGGCCTCCCGCATGCCCACTATACGCCCTCGCTCAAAGTCCGTCAACTGCACATACGGTTCACGTCCACGCTGTCGCGGCATGCTACCAGTGTTAAAGACTGCGACGGAGCTCCGTATGCCACGGCAAACTGGCTGACACTGACGGCGGCGGTGCACAAATGCTGCGCATCTAGCGCCATTCGACGGCCAACACCGCGGTTCCTGATGTGTCCGCTGTGCCGTGCGTGTGATCATTGCTTGTACAGCCCTCTCGCAGTGTCCGGAGCAAGTATGGTGGGTCTGACACACCGGTGTCAATGTGTTCTTTTTTCCATTTCCAGGAGTGTATATATATATTGTGTGTATGTACACAAATTTGAATTACAAAAAACAAATACTAAAAAAAATGGTTGCATGGCGCGAGATTCGATCCGGCGAACTTCGGAATTACGAACCCGAACCCGAGAGCTTACCGCTGCGCCACGACGCTGTAGAATACTATCAATCGTAGTGAGTATTTCACCGCAACGGTTTCTTTTAACTGTCGATTTTCTCGACAACGGCTGAGAAGTACATCTTGGTGCTTTCCCACATAGCACCTCTGGCCATGAGCTTTTATTATGCGCAGTATGAATTGAATCTGAATTTCACAATTGGCGGCCTCCCTTGTAAGAGTGCTTCGAATTCCTCACGAGGGATCACAGACAGCCAACCGTGCGATGCTTGTTTACAGCGAGGCTCTCTGAGCACTATGGGACTCAACAGCTGTGGTCATCAGTCCCCTAGAACTTAGAACTACTTAAACCTAACTAACCTAAGGAAATCACACACATCCATGCCCGAGGCAGGATTCGAACCTGCGACCGTAGCAGTCGCACGGTTCCGGACTGCGCGCCTAGAACCGCGAGACCACCGCGGCCGGCTACAGCGAGGCACGGGACAGAATGCACGCGGGGAGAGTTATGTTGTCCCGGTTGCCTGTTCGTCATATCATAGTTGTGAACCTGGAAGAGAGAAGGTGTCCAGCACGAGCCTTATAGACGTAAATCGGAAAGAGTTGTTTTCCGTCATTAGGCTGCCGCGATCCTGGCGGATACAGTAGTGATTTTTCCATCATTAATGTGCCGAATGAAATAAGTTTCGTGAATGAATACAGTGTTATTCTGTAAGTAACATATGACGAGTGCTGTATGTAGTTTGTAGAAATTAGCTCGTCTGTTTATGCCGTAGTAACTAGTTATTATTTGTTGTCATATCTTTCAGGTGCATAATCTGAGTAACGGAGGATGTACACCCTTCGACTAGCGTTGTAATATATAGTTGGGAGCATGTCACAGACGATGGCAAGCGGGAAGTTACCGTCGCTGTGTTTTGGTTTGCCAAATACAGATGCATTATCAACGCACTACTGGAAGCAGCCAGGTCTGTTTCTCGGCGTTCCAGGTTGATAGGAACGGCTATGGTCGAGAGATTTTTGTGGTGACGAACGAAATAACTTTTCTTGATACTGAGGTACTATACCATGAAGACGAAGCAGAAGGTGATTCAGTGGAAGATATCCCGACTAGTGAATCGCTAAATTGTCATAACATTTCAGAAATCTCCACGTCACTGGGAATATGTGCTTCATCCGTTCCCGATGAGTATCACGAACCGGTTACTAAACGACTTAACTACAGCTGTATACCCCTTGAAGTAAAAGTTAAGGCGGTAGCGCTAGCCAGGAATCATCCAAATTTGAACTTACAAACACTGCTAAAGAATGGAGCAACAACAGCCCTGGAGCAGAAGAAGGACTTAAATTGTGTGAAAGTGATATCGTTAAAGGAGGGACAAGATACGACAAATAGCAGGCGATAAATATGTGGACATACGACCGATTTGTCGAATCTTGTTGACGTAACTAGAATGTAACAGCGAGAATACTTCAGGAGTGGGCAGCAGGTGCAGCGCTTCAATATACTGCCAACAAGGATTCTACGTCTGCTGCATTATTATCTTGGGCAAAAAATTTCAGATCGGGGTATAAAATTCGTCAACGGCGCGTCACTAAATACGTCTCTCATAAGGAGGTACAAAATATAGAAGATATACAGAAAGTGGGAGCTCTTTTCAACAGGCAAACGGCGTCACTTATGACCGGTTTTAATAGTGATTACGTGATCAACACCGGCATACAGGATGCGAGTATTGGGTGAACATTCGACGCACGTTATCGCATAAGGGAGAAAAACGAATCCTTGTCGCAGTTGGCAGTAAAAACCTACTAACACATTCGTACACGGCGCAACATGCCACTACAGCCTCTGGAAAACTGTTACGTAAGGTTTTCCTATGTTTACAAGAAACGAATGTTACATTTGGTCCTCAGGTTATAGAAGAGGTCAACCGTTTAACCGACTCGTTGAAAAATGTTTACACTACCTTCTCCAAACTGACGAATGCGATTTACAGAACATTTCTTGAGAATGTTTTAAAACCATACGTTCCCTATACCAAGTTTTTTCTAGTAGTGGATTCCTGGAGTGGACAAAGTAATGCTATATTATATGACACAATGATTATAAATGGCGAGGGTCAGCCGACGTGCACGGTAAAAGTAATACCGCCCAACTGTACACCTGTGTACCAGCCGTGTGATGTTGATTTCTATCGCCAGGTTAAAAACTTTATTTCCAGGCTTCAGGATTGCAGTGTGCTTCTGGAAACCCAGCGGGAATTGGACAACCGCACGGATACAATAACTATTTACAACATAATTCATAACCAACTTTCAGCACCGATTTTTCACGCAATGATATCGTATGCGTGGTACGCATCAAAATTAATTCCCGAAAAAGACATTTTGAAATGTAAACCAAGTTTGTTTTCCGCCTACTCTTGGGAAGGAACAGTGTAGCTTTCGAAAGATTGCATTCATTAGGTGTTCTTGGTGCCGTGAGTATATTTGTTTCAAATTTTTATGTGACAAGTACCACCCATCTAGTTGTTCGACGAAAAATGAGGACACGTAACAGTGACTGGAAGAGCCATTCTAAAGTGACCTGGAGTAACATTTTAGTTGTTTACTACCCCAAGAAGTTTCAGAAATTTATTTGCCTACCTTATTTTTATCGTTCCTTATAGATTTACTTACCTTATTAACCCTCCTATTCCTATGAATTGAGATATGGAAAAATACAAACGAAAATAATAACATCCACTGGGTTTCCTCGCGATTCGAACCCGGGTTCTCAGATTCCCAGCCAGTTACCTTGGCTGTTGTTCTATCAGTGCTGTCGGCAAAAACCTTTTAAAAAGTAGGAACAGAAGCGACAGTTGTAAAACTTTCTTTCCTCGGTTTCTGGAATAGTATGCGTTTTCGGATACCATAGCTGATATTGAAAAATGCTCTATTTACAATTATCTATCGATCCCACCAATTTTGAGTCGATTGCTCTTCATAACTTTTAGGGGTGATTTTTTCGATAACGCGGCGGTGTTGACCTAAAATATCTTAGATTCCTCCGTTTTAGGTTGTATACAAGCGACCTGCCAAATTTGAGCCGAATCGGTTGGCCGTGTCTGAGGCCTTCCATTTGTAAGGAGTTACATGTCAAGCTCAAGGAACAAACGCGCCGTTTCAGTGCGACGTCAAACATTATTTGTGAATATTGGAATGTTGTTGAAAGAGAAGGAACAATTACTTATTCATTCTTTCTCTTACTTTTGTAAGGTCCAGACGGTTGTCTTGTTAAATTTTGTGAGATTTGTAGACTGTATTTATGGAAAAATGAATGTGATAGTTTCTGACGGACCAGATGGTCCGAGCTTGCAAAAATGTTTTGTTGTTGTTGTTGTTGTTGTTGTGGTCTTCAGTCCTGAGATTGGTTTGCTGCAGCTCTCCATGCTACTCTGTCCTGTGCAAGCTTCTTCATCTCCCAGATCCTACTGCAACCTACATCCTTCTGAATCTGCTTAGTGTATTCAGCTCTTGGTCTCCCTCTACGATTTTTACCCTCCACGCTGCCCTCCAATGCTAAATTTGTGATCCCTTGATGCCTCAAAACATGTCCTACCAACGGATCCCTTCTTCTAGTCAAGTTGTGCTACAAATTGCTCTTCTCCCCAATTCTATTCAATACCTCCTCATTAGTTACGTGATCTATCCACCTTATTTTCAGCATTCTTCTGTAGCACCACATTTCGAAAGCTTCTATTCTATTCTTGTCCAAACTATTTATCGTACATGTTTCACTTCCATACATGACTACACTCCATACTTTCAGAAACGATTTACTGATACATAAATCTATACTCGATGTTAACAAATTTCTCTTCTTCAGAAATGGTTACCTTTCCATTGCCAGTCTACATTAATAGGATGTATACATCCCGCTCTCTCGAGGATGCAGTCAAGGCAGCCGAGTTGTGGCCAGCTGCATTTACTGATCACACTGCTTACGCCTGTACCATCAAGCTTCGACGACAACTACTGTGGCGTAGCCGCTGCCCGCTTACCTGATCTCACCGGAATGTCAGTTGGAGACACGTGTAGACTGTGCCTACTTAAACCTAACTAACCTAAGGACATTACACAACACCCGGTCATCACGTCGCAGAGAAAATCCCTGACCCCCCCCCGGGAATCACAGAGTTTTATTACGCCATCCTCAGGTAGTGTTCCGTTATGCCACAAACACGGGCTCCACAGATGACTGTCAACCGAGCACATCAACTCTGTGAAGGGACCATCATTTGTACTCGTCAAATGGTGGGAATCATCAACGACTGCCCTCCATATCCCACGTTGTTGTTGTTGGAGTCTTCAGTCTTGAGACTGGTTTGAAGCAGCTCCTTATGCTTCTCTATCCCTCTGAATCTGCTCAGTGTATTCATCTCTTGGTCTCCCTCTACGATTTTTACTTTCCACGCTGCCCTCCAATACTAAATTGGTGATCCCTTGATCCTACCAACCGATCCCTTCTTCTAGCCAAGTTGTGCCACAAACTTCTCCCAATTCTATTCAATACCTCCTAATTAGTTATGTGATCTACCCATCTAATCTTCAGCAATCTTCTATAGCACCATATTTCGAAAGCTTCTATTCTCTTCTTGCCCAAACTATTTATCGTCCATGTCTCACTTCCATACATGGCTACACTCCGTACAAATACTTTCAGAAAAGACTTCCTGACACTTAAATCTATATTTGATGTTAACAAATTTCTCTTCTTCAAAAACGCTTTCCTTGCAATTGCCAGTCTACATCTTATATCCTCTCTACTTGGACCATCATCAGTTATTTTGCTCCCCAAATAGCAAAACTCCTTTACTACTTTAAGTGTCTCATTTCCTATTTTAATTCCCTCAGCGTTACCCGACGTAATTCGACTACATTCCATTATCATCGTTTTGCTTTTGTTGGTGTTCATCTTATATCTTCCTTTCAAGACACTATCCATTCCTTTCAATTGCTCTTCCAAGTCCTTTGCCCTCTCTGACAGAATTACAATGTCATCGCCGAACCTCAAAAGAAAAATTCGGAGTAGGTATTAAAATCCATGGAGAAGAAATAAAAACTTTGTTTACTTCACTGCTTACTCAATATACAGATTGAATAACATCGGGGAGAGGCTACAAACCTGTCTCACTCCTTTCCCAACCACTGATTCCCTTTCATGCCCCTCGACTCTTATAAATGCCATCTTGTTTCTGTACAAATTGTAAATAGACTTTCGCTCCCTGTATATTACCCATGCCACCTTCAGAAAGTCAAAGAGAGAAAACTTTTGACAGTGTTGACTGGAATACTCTAAGGAAAGGCAAACCTACGTTTCTAGCTTTTGTAGACATAATCTATTTTCTAAGATAAGTCGTAGGGTCAGTATTGCCTCACGTATTCCAATATTTCCTAACTGATCTTCCCTGAGGTCGGCTTCTACCAGTTTTTCCATTCGTCTGTAAAGAATTCGCGTTAGTATTTTGCAGCCATGACTTACTAAACTGATAGTTCGGTAATTTTCACATCTGCCAACACCTGCTTCCTTTGGGATTGGAATTATTATATTCTTCTTGAAGTCTGAGGGTAATTTTTCTGTCTCATGCATTTTGGTCACCAGATGGTAGTTTTATTAGGCGTGGCTCTTCCAAGGCTGTCAGTAGTTCTAATTGAATGGTGTCTACTCCCGGGGCCTTATTTCGACTTAGGTCTTTCAGTGCTTTGTCAAACTCTTGATGCAGTATCATATCTCCTATATCAACTTCATCTACATTTTCCTCCGGTTGTATGATATTGTCCTCAAGAACACCGCCTTTGTATAGATCCTCTATATACTCCTTCCACCTTTCTGGTTTCCCTTCTTTGCTTAGATCTGCGTTTCCATCTCAAATCTTGAAATCCATGCAAGTGGTTCTCTTTTCTCCAAAGGTCTCCTTAATTTTCCTGTACGCAGAGTCTGTCTTTCCCCTAGTGACTATCACGACAGCTGTCCCGCAGAAATATGTGGACGGCAATCAGCGCAAAGCGTGTGGCACGTGGTGTCCACTCACAAGCAAATATTCTGTTAGGCCAAATTATGGCAATGGTATGATGCACACAGGAGTAAAAAACAAACCAGTTTGAGATGGGCTATAGTACCGTGTATACACGTATTCTGGGTCTGGTGCACGAGCCATGGACTACTTGGGTTGAGCTTAACGTGAGCTACTGATGTGTTTGGCTTTATTTAGGGCTGTCCACATATTTCGCTTTCGTTCATAAGTACAGTGTGCCTGGTGGTTCATAAAGAAACTTTGCTTCACTCCAGACTTACGTCCATTGTTATTCCGTGGTCACGTGATCGGACGACATGCTCATATCACTGAGGCCTGTATGCCCTCAAGGTGCACTCCTGTGAGAACATCATTTACCGCATTCACCAGCTACTGGACATTATAAATAGATTTCATTTGCCGATTACTTGTTTACTCTTTTGTGCAGAGTCAATGTATCTATGGCAAACAAACCTCATCAAGTTCCATCGCCATGCCATCACTTTATCCTTGTCCCTCAACACAGTACAAGTGTACAGCAATAAAGCTAGTTCACTGCGCAACTGGCATGTGAGCAACAATATTAGCCTGTTCCGTCGTCACTGGTGATCCAGATGTGATCTGTGCATAACACTTGGTGAAGAACTTTCGCTGATGTCTGTGACATGGAACCATGAGGTGACAAACCATCGAGTTTTTTGTAATAAGCCTCTACATCCTTTCATTTGTCCTATAGCCATCCCTGCTTAGCCATTTTGCACTTCCTGTCGATCTCATTTTTGAGACGGTTATATTCCTTTTTGCCCGCTTCATTTACTGCATTTTTATATTTTCTCCTTTCATCAATTAAATTCAATATATCTTCTGTTACCCAAGGACTTTTACTAGCCCTCGTCTTTTTACTTACTTGATCCACTGCTGCCTTCACTACTTCATCCCTCAAACCTACTCATTCTTCTTCTACTGTATTTGTTTGCCCTATTCCTCTCAATTGTTCTCTTATGCTCTCCTTGAAACTCCTTACAACCTCTGGTTCTTTCAGTACATCCAGATCCCATCTCCTTAAATTCCCACCTTTTTGCAGTTTATTGAGTTTTAATCTACAGTTCATAACCAATAGATTGTGGTCACAGTCCACATCTGCCCCTGGAAATGTCATACAATTTAAAACCTGGTTCCTAAATCTCTGTCTTATAATTATATAATCTATCTGAAACCTGTCAGTATCTCCAGGCCTCTTCCATGTATACAACCTTCTTTTATGATTCTTGAACCATGTGTTAGCTATGATTAAGTTGTGCTCTGTACAAAATTCTACCAGGCGGCTTCCTCTTTCATTTATTACCCCCAATCCATCTTCACCTACTACGTTACCTTCTCTCCCTTTTCCTACTGTCGAATTCCTGTCACCCATGACTATTAAATTTTAGTCTCTCTTCACTATCTGAATAATTTCTTTTATTTCATCAATTTCTTCGTCATCTGCAGAGCTGGTTGGCATATAAACTTGTACTACTGTAATAGGCGTGGGCTTCGAATCTATCTTGGCCACAATAATGCGTTCACTATGCTGTTTGTAGTAGCTTACCCGAACTCCTATTTTTTTTAATCATTATTAAGCGTACTCTTGCTTTATCCCTATTTGATTTTGTGTTTATAACCCTGTATTCACCTGACCAGAAATCTTGTTCCTCCTGCCACCGAACTTCACTAATTCCCATTATCTCTAACTTTAACCTATCCATTTCCCTTTTTTAAATTTTCTAACCTACCTGCGCGATTAATGGGTCTGACATTCCACGCTCCGATTCGTAGAATGCCAGTTTTCTTTCTCCTGATAACGACGTCTCCTTGAGTAGTCCCCGCCCGGAGACCCGAATGGGGGACTATTTTACCACAGGAATATTTTACCCAAGAGGACGCCATCATCATTTAACCATACAGTAAAGCTGCATGCCCTCGGGAAAAATTACGACTGTAGTTTCCCCTTACTTTCAGCCGTTCGCAGTACCAGCACAGCAAGGCCGTTTTGGTTAGTGTTACAAGGCCAGATCAGTCAATCATCCAGACAGTTACCCCTGCAACTACTGAAAAGGCTGCTGCCCCTCTTCAGGAACACACGTTTGTCTGGCCTCTCAACAGATACCCCTCCGTTCTTGTTGCACCTACTGTACGGCTATCGTTATCGCTGAGGCACGCAAGGCTCCCCACGAATGGCAAGTTCCAAGGTTCATGGGGGGGGGGGGGGGGGGGCATGTACCATATAGCCATGGAATGAGAGCAGATACACGGGGGATTGATCTATGAAGTGACTACAGAAAACGGCGTCCGTCACGCCACGCAAAGAGACATAAGCAATGCATACTTTACCCCTTATTCTCACCTGTACACGAGGACGAGATCTGATCAAGAGATCATTAGTGTTGTCGCTGGTTTGACACACGCAGCGGTTACTCCGGAACTCCAACAGGAACTGCTAGAACCGGTGACTGAAGAAGAAATGTTGGATGCCATAGGAAAAGGGCCACCCAATGAGCTACTAGGACCGGATGGGTTACCTCTGGAGATTTATAGGACGTTCCAGAGACTACTGGTGCCCTATTGGACTACTATATGTCAAGAGCTCATGACAATAGAGGCGCAACATCCCGCTGCATTTGTGGAAGGTACCACCATCCCAATCCGTAAACCTCACGGAGGTTCACGTACTACAGTCTACCGACCATTGACTTGGTTGAACCGTGATACGAAAAACTTCACGCGTCGAGTGGCAGCTCGAATTCTGCGTACGACATCCCGTGTCCTATCAATGGATGAGTCATCGATAGGTGGGACGCATAATATCCGCTCCGCCCTGTGCCGCTGATTGCCCTCGCTAAGGTGCGTCGCGTATCGGGAGCTCTGGCTGCGATATTCGTCAAGCATTTGATTGCGTCAGTCATACGTACTAAACTGCTGTTCTTCAGAATAAGCATTACCCCGACGCTTCCTCCGAGGTGTTACTCGTCTCCTACGTGGCGCAACAGGGAAAGCGCTTGTCAACGTTAGACTGTCGAACACCTTGTAAATTCGTCGCTGTGTTACACAGGTACGCCTATTATGGACAATACTGTACGCCTTAGCATTAGAACCTTTGTTGTGCGGGCAGCGACACCGCCTCACGGGTTTGTCTCTTGGTGGCTCCTTTTTTAGGTGCACTGCGTATGCAGATGATCTGATGTTACCTCTTCGTGACGAACGTGATGTTCGCAAAGCATTGGATTGGTTAGCCACTTCGAAGCTTCGAGATGCCGTGTAAATGTACATAAATCAATGGCTTTGAACACTGGCGTGGGATGACACCTGCGAGGGTGGCACTGCTCGATAAAATCCGTTGTCTCGGTATCGACTTCACGGACTACATCTCACGCACGACCACCATCAATTATCGGAGTCTCTTGCAAGTGCTGGGCTTGTGGATCTTCGTCTTCGTGTGTAGGACCTACATCAACGGACCGAATATGTTAACGTCTATCGGGCATCGCGAATTCCGCACGTAGCGCAAACACTACCGATGCCTAAACACATAGCTCGGAGCATCGTGGCCGCATTCGGTTCCTTTGTCAGCGTTGGAATGATATTAAAGGTTCGATATTACTCCGTCACCCTTCCAAAAGAACGGGCCGGTCTTGGCCTTGTCAGTGTTCACTATCGAGAAGTATTTCTCTTTGTTAGTTTGCACCGCAGGCTTTTTCGACGATGACCGACCAGCCTCACCGGCCTACTGACGGATGGCCTGGCACCGTGTTCCCTTGACCCTCAGGTCAGACACGGGTGCCCTTTTCCTGCTTTGGCAGGCTTTACCTGGAGTACGGCAACCTCCCCGTCTCTCGCTTACCAACAGCCAGTCACCTGCCGCACACTACTTCGCCGCCGGTCGTTTAATGTCGTCGAATTGACGTGTCCTACCGTGCACTGGAACGTAGTATGGTGCTCTGTCAACGCGGTGACGCTCGATCCTGGTGTACGTTCGACCTGGTATTCGAGGGACTCTCCATAGAACCCATCTTGCAGATTCGCCTTATGTGTGAACTGTAACGTCTAGAATACAGACCAACACCGGCTCCGTTGTGGGCCAGTGGAAGAGATATGGTGTTTTGAGCGTCAAAGTCTGGCTCTCGTTTTACGTATGTCGCCCTCTTATGCCGATTCCCGCACTCTACTCTACCCGGACGATGTTTATTATCCGAGGACGAAACACAACGCTGTCACGTCGATACAGTGCATGTACTACAGCTATTAAAACATCGATATCTAAGCCTCTTGTGGCGGTAATACAACACTAATGCTGTAGGTAGATAATAAATTTAAACAAATTTAAAGAAATTAATACAAATTTATAGAGATTATATTCGAAGTGAATTGGAAACACGATACTAACTCCCATCGGGTGCTAGAGCAAATTTCGTGAACAGAGTGGATGGTTGTAGTGCTATAATCGTTTAAATAAAGATTTATGTCTAGTTCATGTAATACAGTTATTCATATCTCAGCCTGTTATGGCGGTAGCATGAAACTAATGCTGTAGATAGGCAATAAATTTATAAAAATTTGAACAAATTATATTCGATTTTAAAGGAAACACCATACTAACTCTCATCAGCTGCAAGAATAAACTGTTAGAGCAAATTTCGTGAACATTCTCAAAGACGGTGGCGAACACACTTGATGGTTGTAGAGGTTCTAATTGTTTAAATAAGGACTTATGTCCAGTGCAAGTAATAGAGCTATCGATATCTTAGCCTCTTATGGCGGTAACACGACACTAATGCTGTAGGTAGATAATAAATTTAAACAAATTATATCCGAATTGAATGAGCAGGCTCTAGTGGAGGCAACACAACACTAACTCCCATGATTTCTGGGAATAAGCTCTTAGAGGCAGTACCACAATCCTCTTGGAAAATGCACGTTAATTTCACTCTAACTGCTTAATAAGGACTTATGTGTAGAGTTGAATGATTTCATGTAACATACCGACAACCTATATCTTAGCCTCGTGGTGGTAACACACTAATGCCGTAGGTAGATAATAAATTTAAAGAAATCTAATCAAATTTAAACTTATTTAAACAAATTTATAAAAATTATATTCGAATTGAGTGACAATATCATAATAACTTGCATCAGCTGCAGGAGTAAGCTCTTAGAGGAAAATTCGTGAACATTTGACAAGAGCATGGCGAAAACACTTGATAGTGGTACTACCTCTAATGGTTTAAATAAAGACTTATGCCTACTTCCTAGGAAGAGTTGACTTAGGTTAGTGGAAATAGCCAATTCTTTCCCGCCATTTTTTTAGGTTAGTAGAGGTAGCGCAATTGAGCTATCTTCCCTCCAAAAGCCACTATCTTGGATAACGGTAATCGTGTCATCAGCTAACATCAATCGCGTCATCAGTTGCCCCACTACTTGAAGTTACTCATTCTGAAACACTAAATTTTGAAAGTAACGTTAAATGTTATGCAAAAAAAGACGTTCAGTAACCTCAGTGTAACTTAATGCAAAATTTAGAAAACGGGAAGCATTTATTTTTTACTATTGAAAGATTGAACTGAATTACCTTTAAGCATATGAGAAATCGGTTTCACTTTTAAAATAACAACAATCAAATAAATACCAAGGTAGCAGAAGTCACTCTCTAAGGTTGATACAGAGTAAATGAAATAGCGCTCTCTTAATTTATATTGTTGTAGCCTACAGTCCTGAGACTGGTTTGATGCAGCTCTCCATGCTACTCTATCCTGTGCAAGCTTCTTCATCTCCCAGTACCTACTGCAACCTACATTCTTCTGAATCTGCTTGGTGTATTCATCTATTGGTCTCCCTCTACGATTTTTACCCTCCACGCTCCCCTCCAACACTACACTGGTGATCTCTTGATGTCTCAGAACATGTTCTAGAAATCGATCCCTTCTTCCAGTCAAGTTGTGCCACAAACTTCTCTTCTCCCCAATCCTATTAAGTACCTCCTCATTAGTTATGTCATCTACCCATCTAATCTTCAGCATTCTTCTGTAGCACCACATTTCGAAAGCTTCTATTCTCTTCTTGTCTAAACTATTTATCGCCCATGTTACACTTCCATACATGGCTACACTCCATACAAATACTTTCAGAAACGACTTCCTGACACCTACATCTATACTCAATGTTAACAGATTTCTCTTCTTCAGATAAGCTTTCCTTGCCGTTGCCAGTCTACATTTTATATCCTCTCTACTTCGACCAACATCAGTTATTTTTCTCCCCAAATAGCAAAACTCCTTTACAACTTTAAGTGTCACATTTCCTAATCTAATACCTTCAGCATCACCCGACTTAATTCGACAACCTTCTATTATCCTCGTTTGGCTTTTGTTGATATCATCTTTTATCCTTCATTCAAGACACTATCCATTCCGCATAACTGCTGTTCGTAGTCCTTTGCTGTCTGTGAGGTTTGCCGATGACATTGAGATGAAATAAAAACTTTGATAGTATTACAATAGATTTTAATACCTACTCCGAATTTTTCTTTTGTTTTCTTCACTGCTTCCTCAATATACAGATTGAATAACATCGGGGCGAAGCTACAAACCTGTCTCACTCCCTTCCCAACCACTGATTCCCTTTCATGCCCCTCGACTCTTATAACTGCCATCTGGTTTCTGTACAAATTGTAAATAGCCTTTCGCTCCCTGTATATTACCTCTGCCACCTTCAGAAATTGAAAGAGAGAAAACTTTTGACAGTGTTGACTGGAATACTCTAAGGAAAGGGAAACATACGTTTCTAGCATTTGTAGACTTAATCTATTTTCTAAGATAAGTCGTAGGGTTAGTATTGCCTCACGTATTCCAATATTTCTACGGAATCGAAACTGATCTGCCCTGACGTCGGCTTCTACTAGTTTTTCCAATCGTCTGTAAAGATTTCGCGTTAGTGTTTGGCAGCCGTGACTTATTAAACTGACAGATCGGTAATTTTCGCATCTGTCAATTCCTGCTTTCTTTGGGATTGAAATTATTATATTCTTCTTGAAGTCTGTGGGTATTTCGTCTGCAGATGGTAGAGTTTTGTCACGACTGGCTTTCCCAAGGCTGTCAGTAGTTCTAATGGAATGTTATATACTCCCGGGGCCCTGTTTCGACTCAGGTCTTTCAGTGCTCTCTCAAACTCTTCACGCAGTATCGTATCTCCCATTTCATCTTCATTTACATATTCTTCCATTTCCATAAAATTGTCCTCAAGTACATCGCCCTTGCATAGAACCTCTATATACTCCTTCCACCTTTCTGCTTTCCCTTCTTTGCTTAGAACTGGGTTTCCATCGGAGCTCTTGATATTCATGCAGTTTGTTCTCTTTTCTCAAACGGTCTCTTTAATTTTCCTGTAGGCAGTATCTATCTTCCCCCAAGTGAGATAAGCCTCCTCATCCTTACATTTGTCCTGTAGGCAACCCTGCTTAGCCATTTTGCACTTCCTGTGGTTCTCATTTTTGCCTGCTTCATTTTCTGCATTTTTATATTTTCTCCGTTCATCAATTAAATTCAATATATCTTCTGTTACCCAAGGATTTCTGCTAGCCCTTGTCTTTTTACCTACTTGTCCTCTGCTGCATTCACTATTTCATCCCTCAAAGCTACCCATTCTTCATCTACTGTATTCCTTTCCCTCATTCTTTCAATTGTTCCCTTATGCTCCCCCTGAAATTCTGTACAACCTCTGGTTTAGTCAGTTTATCCAGGTCCCATGTACTTAAATTTCCACCTTTTTGCAGTTTCTTCAGTTTTAATCTACTGTTCATAACCAATAGATTGTGGTAAGAGTCCACATCTGCCCCTGGAAACCTCTTAGACTATACAACGGTAAGATACAACTTAAAACCTGGTTCCTAAATCTCTATCGGATACCTGCTAGTATCACCAGGATTCTTCCATGTATACAACCTTCTCTTACGATTCTTGAACCAAGTGTTGGCTTTGATTAAGTTGGGCTCTGTGCAAAATTCTACCAGGCTGCTTCCTCTTTCATATCTTACCCCCCATCTACATCTACATGACTACTCTGCAATTCAAATTTAAGTGCTTGGCAGAGGGTTCATCGAACCACATTCATTCTATCTCTCTACCATTCCACTCCCGATCAGCGCGCGGGAAAAACGAACACCTAAATCTTTCTGTTCGAGCTCTAATTTCTCTTAATTTATTTTGATGATCATTCCTTCCTATGTAGGTTTGGTTCAACAAAATATTTTCGCATTAGGAAGAGAAAGTTGGTGAACGAAATTTCGTAAATAGATCTCGCCGCGACGGAACACGTCTTTGCTTTAATGACTTCCACCCCAACTCGCGTATCATATCTGCCACACTCTCTCCCCTATTACGCGATGATACAAAAGGAGCTGCCATTTTTTGCACCCTTTCAATGTCCTCCGCCTATCCCACCTGGTAAGGATCCCACAAGGCGCAGCAATATTCTAACAGAGGACGAACGAGTGTAGTGTAAGCTGTCTCTTCAGTGGACTTGCTGCATCTTCTAAGTGTCCCGCCAATGAAACGCAACCTTTGGCTCGCCTTACCCACAATATTATCTATGTGCTCTTTCCAACTGAAGTTGTTCGTAATTTTAACACCCAGGTACTTAGTTGAATTGACAGCCTTGAGAATTGTACTATTTAACGAGTAATCGAACTCCAGCGGATTTCTTTTGGAACTCATGTGGATCACCTCAGACTTTTCGTTATTTACCAACTGCCATCTGCCGCACCATACAGCAATCTTTTCTAAATTGCTTTGCAACTGATACTGGTCTTCGGATGACCTTACTAGACGGTAAATTACAGCATCATCTGCGAACGACCTAAGAGAACCCAGGTCATTTATATAGATCAGGAACAGCAGAGGTCCCAGGGCGCTTCCCTGGGGATCACCTGATATCACTTCAGTTTTACTCAATGATTTGCCGTCTATTACTACGAACTGCGACCTTCCTGACAGGAAATCACGAATCCAATCACACAACTGAGACGTTACCCCATAGGCGCGCAGCTTGATTAGAAGGCGCTTTTGAGGAACGGTATCAAAAGTTTTCCGGAAATCTAGAAATACTGAATCAACTTGAGATCCCCTGTCGATAGCGGCCATTGCTTCGTACGAATAAAGAGCTAGTTGCGTTGCACAAGAACGATGTTTTCTGAAACCATACTGATTACGTATCAATAGATCGTTCCCTTCGAGTTGACTCATAATGTTTGAATACAGTATATGCTCCAAAACCCTACTGCAAACCGACGTCAATGATATAGGTCTGTAGTTAAATGGATTACTCCTACTACCCTTCTTGAACACTGGTGCGACCTGCGCAATTTTCCAATCTGTAGGTACAGATCTATCGGTGAGCGAGTGGTTGTAAAGGGTTGCTACGTAGGGAGCTATTGTACCAACGTAATCTGAAAGGAACCTAATCGGTATATAATCTAGACATGAAGACTTGCCCTTATCAAGCGATTAGAGTTGCTTCGCAACCCCGAAGGTATCTACTTCTAAGAAACTCATGCTAGCAGCTGTTAGTGTTTCAAATTCTGGAATGTTCTGTTCGTCTTCCCTGGTAAAGTAATTTCGGAAAACTGGGTTCAGTAAGTTCGCTTTACCTTCACAGTCGTCGGTAACAGTACCATCGGCACTGCGCGACGAAAGTATTGACTGCGTCTTGCCGCTTGTGTACTTTAGATACGACCAGAATTTCTTCGGATTTTCTACCAAATTTCGAGACAATGTTTTGTTGTGGAACCTATTAAAAGCATCTCGCATCGAAGTACGTGCCAAATTTCGCATGTCTGTAAATTTTAGCCAATCTTCGGGATTTCGCATTCTTCTGAACTTCGCATGCTTTTTCAGTTGCCTCTGCAATAGCGTTCGGCCCTGTTTTGTGTACCATGGGGGATCAGTTCCATCTCTTACCAATTCATGATGTATGAACCTCTCAATTGCTGTTGCTACTATATCTTTGAATTTGAGCCACATCTCGTCTACATTTCCGTAGTCAGTTCGGAAGGAATGGAGACTGTCTCTTAGGAAGGCTTCTAGTGACACTTCATCCGCTTTTATTTTGCGTTTGTTTCTGGTGGATTTGGAAGAAATGGCATTGAGCCTAGCTACAACGACCTTGTGATCACTAATCCCTGTATCAGTCATGATGTTCTCTATCAGCTCTGGATTGTTTGTGGCTAAGAGGTCAAGTGTGTTTTCGCAACCATTTACAATTCGCGTGGGTTCGTCGACTAACTGCTCGAAATAATTTTCGGAGAAAGCATTTAGGACAATCTCGGCAGACGTTTTCTGCCTACCACCGGTTTTGAACAAGTATTTTTGCCAACATACCAACTATAACCGTATGAGTCGGGTATTTATTTGTTACGAGACTCAAATTTTCTCTGAACTGTTCAGCAGCTATATCATCGGAGTCTGGGGGTCTGTAGGAGGAGCCAATTCAGTTGTTAAGTATAACCACCACACATACGAATTCGCACTGAGTACCTACTTCGGCTTCACTACAAGATAAACCACTACTGACAGACACAAACACTCCACCACCAATTCTGCCTAATCTATCTTTCCTGAACACCGTCTGAGACTTTGTAAAGGTTTCTGCAGAACTTATTTCAGGCTTTAGCCAGCTTTCTGTACCTATAACGATTTCAGCTTCTGTGCTTTCTATTAGCGCTTGAAGCTCAGGGACTTTCCCAGCACATCTACAACAATTTACAACTGCAATTCCGACTGTTCCTTGATCCAAGCACGTCCTGTATGTGCTATGAACCCTTTGAGATTGCAGCCCACCCCGTACTTTCCCGAGGCCTTCTAACCTAAAAAACTGCCCAGTCCATGCCACACAGACTCCGCTACCCGTGTAGCCGCCAGCTTAGTGTAGTGAACTCCTGACCTATTCAGCGGAACCCGAAACCCCACCATCCTCTGACGCAAGTCAGCCAACACGGTCGCAAAACCGTCTGAGCCTCTGACCCTCAGACCCTCCACCCGGCTCTGCATCAAAGGTCCGCAGTCGGTTCTGTCAACGATGCTGCAGATGGAGAGCTCTGCCTTCATCTCGTAAGCAAGACCGGCAACCTTCACCAAATCAGATAGCCGCTGGAATCCAGAGAGAATTTCATCAGATCCAAAGCGACACGCGTCATTAGTGGCGACATGTGCCACCACCTGTTGCTGTCTGCTCCCTGTGTTCTTCATGGCATCCGGAAGTACCATTTCCACATCAGGAATGACTCCTCCGGAAATGCACATGGAGTGCACACTGGATTTCTTCCCCTTCTTAGCCGCCATATCCCTAAGGGGCCCCATTACGCGCTACTACAAACAACATAGTGAACGCATTTTGTGGCCAAGATAGACACGAAGCCCACGTCTACTACAGTAGTATAAGTTTATATGCCAATTAGCTCTGCAGATGAAGAAATTGAAGCAACCGAAGGCCAATCCATATTCAGCTACTATGTTTATTCTCTCCCTTTTCTTACTACCGAATTCCAGTCACCCATGACTATTTAATTTTCGTCTTCCTTCACCATCTGAAGAAATTTATGATGAAATAAAAGAAATTATTCAATTTCTTCGTCATCTGCAGAGCTAGTTGGCATATAAACTTGTACTACTGTAGTAGGCGTGGGCTTCGTGTCTATCTTGGCCACAATAATGCGTTCACTATGCTGTTTGTAGTAGCTTACCCGAACTCCTATTTTTTTATTCATTATTAAACCTACTCCTGCATTACCCCTATTTGATTTTGTATTTATAACCCTGTATTCACCTGACCAGAAGTCTTGTTCCTCCTGCCACTGAACGTCTCTAATTCCCACTATATCTATTTGTAACCTATCAATTTCCCTTCTTCAATTTTCTAACCTACCTGCGCGATTAATGGGTCTGACATTCCTCGCTCCGATTCGTAGAATGCCAGTTTTCTTTCTCCTGATAACGATATCCCCTTGAGTAGCCCAGCCCGGAGATCCAAATGGGGGACTATTTTTCCACCGGAATATTTTACCCAAGAGGACGCCATCATCATTAAGCATACAGTAAAGGTGTATGCCCTCGGGAAAAATTACGGCTGTAGTTTCCCCTTGCTTTCAACCGTTCGCAGTACCAGCACAGCAACGCCGTTTTGATTAGTGTTACAGGGTTAGATCAGTCAATCATCCAGACTGTTGCCCCTGCAACTACTGAAGAGGCTGCTGCATCTCTTCACGGACCACACATTTGCCTGGTCTCTCTACTGATACCCCTCCATTGTGGTTGCACAAACGGAACGGCTATCTGTATCGCTGAGGCACGCAAGCCTCCCTACCAACGGCAAGGTCCATGGTTCATGTGGGAGATTTATATTGTATCTGTAGTTATTTGTTTTGCCAGCGAAACTTATTTTGCTGTAAGTAGCTTCTGTTAAGCAATACAACAATGTAGTTACTAAGGCAGAAAACTTAGACTGAAACTGGTCAGTATGAAGTACACGAAACTAGCAGTAAATATTTAATCAGTTTTGATATTCTTATGACACTCGACGATTGCATGGAAAGGAAAGGGACCCTGCATGGTAATAATGTATGAGGACAATGCAACACAGGTGTCCTAGAAATTTTAACTTTTGCAAGTTATTATTCAAGTTATTCACACTCTGTGAATGTTGCTGGTTGAAGCCTCTCTACACTACAATGTTTGTCAATTAACAGTCCTTCGATATTGTAGCTGTGCGGATGACAAGTATGTAGCCGACGACAATGCGGAGCTGCTGTTGCTGCTGCTGCTTGATGAGAGGAACCCCGAGTCGTCTCCAGAGCCACGGATACTTACGGGACAGGCAACAGTTGAAACTGCAGCTTCCCCCGCCGGTCCACTCCTACCGTGCTCTCAGTAATCGCAGGTTAACGAGTGAGGGATGTCTACACTGGCGCGAGTATAGGTACACACCGGGTCGGCCGGAGCGTTCAACAAAAACTTCCGCACTCTTTCATGACACAAACTGCTCTGCGTCCCATCTGCACGCCACGCGACAGAGGCTCTCCATGCGCAAAGATAAACATCGGTACAGCTATTATCATTTCGTCTTTGCTATTGATACATCTCAATAAAGTTCCCTTGGCTATTACCCGGCAATTTATAATATTTCTATTATAATTACAATCAATTATATAACGTCAAATTTTTATTTAATACGTAATCGAAGTATTGATGTATTTAGTTTCTGTAGTACAGCATATAGCATCAGAATCAAGAGTATAGTGCAAGATATCAACGAAAATTAAACGGCGAAAATTTTGGATGTTGCAGACGGTACTTTGTCTGCATTTTTGGTGTTATACCCTCTATGAGACATGTGTATATTGATGATTACCCGGTACACGCCTGATCACGTGGTACCGTAGACATGCCAGAAAATGGAGAGACACCGAAATCCATTGCAAATAAATACATAAAAAACCACATTTAGACGTCAACTGCTAGGAGTCTCACGCGTACATCTGAAGGACTATCTCATGTATATATGTTTGAGGGAATCCCATCATTCCCAGAGTGACAGGTAGGTATGGCAACTCGCCGGACAATGATGTGACCGCCCAACATTCACCAAGCTTTTGTATGCACAGAAAGGACATCCACTTGCTTTGCCTGTAAGTTAGGACGATAATTGCCCGTGGATGATACTGCGGCCAAGAAGATTTACTAATCATCAGGATACAGTGGTTGCGAATGCTGAGAGATATCGTAAACCAACCATTAACCAGGAAAGGAATCCTTTTACATTGACAATCTTTTTGTGAAATACGTCTTTTTTTATGTGTGTGGCAAAGGCATTGCCCAACCGTAAGGGAAGCTGCTAAGAAGTAATTCAGCTGACTGCTTGTAGAATCCTATCTGGCTAATCAAACGTAAAGAAACGACCACGGTGTATAAAGTGCTCGGAATACTGCTGCATCCAGTAACTGACCTGTGCTGATATTTCGTCCGAGACTTCTTCGTAGCCGTAATATTCTTCACAGATGTCAGCATCTTCCGAATTGCTGTTTTATATTTTTTATTGATGTCAGAGTATGTGTTACTCGATACATATATCTCGCTTACTAAGTGGAATGGTGCTACGAAGGTAAGTTCACCCAAAGTTTCAAGAATTCTGAAGGAATTTCGTCTACTACAGCTGCCTTCTTTTGATTTATGTGTTTCAGTGCTCTTCGGCAGCTGCTGTTGTTATAACGTCAAAACTCAGAGATTGAAAAATATTCCCGTTACGAGCAATACTATCGCTGAAATGGGTAGTTTGAAGCCCGAGAAGTTGTCAGATACTACCCTACGCCTTGTACTGTTCATGAACGCCTGCAGTTCAGCGGGGCAACCTCATGGCTGGATGCACGTTCCCCTCACGCTGCGGCATCCCGTCACACCGGTAAGCTCTGCGGACTGCCGTGTCTCATGCAGAAAAGGTATTTGTCTGGTGCATAAGTTCTAACGTAACACAGACGTTTATCAATAATACATTCTCCTTCTCTATTTAAAACAATCTGTCAACGCTGGAGTACGTTTTATATTCCGCGACTGTGGAAATCACGTGGTTTTGAGGCGAAGAACTCGTCGAGCCATGTTCATAGAGCATCTTCATTGGAAAGGGAAGTTCCTTCAAGGTTGTATCTGTGTTTGAGGACACCAGATCAGCTGAATAACGTGGTTGCGGAAGGACTCCCCAACACAACTCCCGTATAGTGTCTTCCCTCAGCCTAGCAAAATGCGGGTGGTCATTATCGTGGAGTAGCATCACTTCACGCGGTCTTCCTCCTTGTCGTTCTTGGATTGCGTCTGCAAAACGTCGCGGTTGCTGAGAATAAACGTCAGTAGTGATGGTTACACTTCGGGGAAGCAATTCGTAGCGCACCAGATGCATAACATCACCTTTTGTAGATGATTACAGGTCGTTGTTCGGGGAGTTGCTGCTTTGCTGGGCTCAACCATTCCTTTCGTTTCCCTGTGTTAGCATTGTTGTTGTTTGCTGTCTTCAGTTCTGAGACTGGCTTGATGCAACTCTCCATGCTACTCTATCCTGTGCAAGCTTCTTCATCTCCCAGTACCTACTGCAACCTTCATCCTTTTGAATCTGCGTAGTGTATTCATCTCTTGGTCTCCGTCTAATCTCTTGGTCTCCGTCTACGATTTTTACCCTCCACGCTGTCCTCCAGTGCTAAATTTGTGATCCCTTGATGCCTCAGAACATGTCCTACCAACCGGTCCCTTCTTCTTGTCAAGTTGTGCCACAAATTCCTCTTCTCCCGAATTCTATTCAATACTTCATCATTAGTTATGTGATCTACCCATCTAATCTTTAGCATACTTCTGTAGCACCACATTTCGAAAGCTTCTATTCTCTTCTTGTCCAAACTATTTATCGTAATGTTTCACTTCCATACACGGCTGTCGTGCGATAGCGTTCTCGCTTCCCACGCCCGGGTTCCCGGGTACGATTCCCGGCGGGGTCAGGGATTTTCTCTGCCTCGTGATGACTGCGTGTTGTGTGCTGTCCTTAGGCTAGTTCGGTTTAAGTAGTTCTAAGTTCTAGGGGACTGATGACCATAGATGTTAAGTCCCATAGTGCTCAGAGCCCTTTGAACCATTTGAACCATACATGACTACACTCCATACA
Source organism: Schistocerca gregaria (assembly GCF_023897955.1). Lineage (NCBI taxonomy): Eukaryota > Metazoa > Arthropoda > Insecta > Orthoptera > Acrididae > Schistocerca > Schistocerca gregaria. Next base: position 43,385,167 of record NC_064929.1, read on the forward strand.
AATACTTTCAGAAACGACTTCCTCACACTGAAATCTATACTCGATGTTAACAAATTTTTCTTCTTCAGAAACGCTTTCCTTGCCATTGCCAGTGTATATTCTATATCCTCTGTACTTCGACCATCATCAGTTATTTTGCACCCCAATAGCGGTACGGAGTAGTCATCGCCGGTGTTGTTCACGAGCCAAGCAATGATGCACATGTGGTCACCTGCTGATTTTGTGATTTTGGCTTAGGGCATGCGGCACCCGTACTCTTGATGTTTGAGCCTTTCCCATTGCACTTAAATTCGTACGGTGGTGAAATAATTGCAGTTTACCACATTTACCAGCTCTCGAGTACACTCGCGTGGATCATTGTGGGTTCATGAGTGTGAACGACTTCCATTAAACAGCGAAATCATTAACGTCAAAACGATCCTCCTTAACAAGAGAAAACCACTTCCTTAGAGTTCTCTGTCCAATAGTATTATCCCCACACACGGTGCAAATGTTTCTGGGTGCCTCCGCTGCTGTAGCTCCTCGAATGAACTCAGACCGTGTAAAATGTCGGAAATGTTCCGATTTATCCTGTTTGTACTCCATTTTGTAGCGTCGACAGCTCCACTCACTATCTTCAGACACAAAATTTCAACATGTAAACTCAAATAGCAACAGTGAACTAACAATAAAAACTGACAATCGTTAAATAAACCCATAGCAACCTGAATACCAGCTGACAAAAAAAAAAAGCTGTGAACTTCTGCACCAGCCTAATAGATACATATTTTCAAGTGAAGCTAGGATTTCAGACTTAATTTTTTTGTTTTAGAGCGATTGTATCAGGACGCTAATTATGGACAAAGTATGGTCACAAAATATCGACATAATATTTACACATGACTTTGACATAACACAAATCAATATTTTGCACATTTTGCGCCATTTTCTGGAGCATCTATGTTCCACTACATCCGCATTATGTACAAACCAGCAGAATTTCTGAGATTTATAGTAGTGTTGCAAAACAATAACTATGATGTATAAGAAAACACAATTAGTTACTTCAGACATTTTTTGAGTACACCCTGTGGTCCATAGCATTCTACTTAAAGCTCCTAAAGCATCTCGCTACCACTAGGCAGATATGAGACATCGACGTGACAATTCTAAACACTGCGTATGACTTTAGTATGACAGAAACGGAAGATTTAAGTTTTTCTCAGTTACCATGATTTATTTAAAGAAGTTAAATCGTTTTTCGCACAACTAGGCCTCACGCTGGTCTATTTGCTTCCTCATTTGGTCATATCCTACTCTTTGCTTCGAACAATTTATAGAGAATCATATTTTCGTTACACTGAAAAATTTTACCAATGAAATACACAGACAGCATTCCGCTCTAGGCAAAAGCACGCCAAAAAAAGAAACTAAAGTGTAGCCTGTATAGAAACAATAACTGTTGTACGTTCTCGCTTCCCACGCCCGGGTTCCCGGGTTCGATTCCCGGCGGGGTCAGGGACTTTCTCTGCCTCGTGATGGCTGGGTGTTGTATGCTGTCCTTAGGTTAGTTAGGTTGAAGTAGTTCTAAGTTCTAGAGGACTGATGACCATAGATGTTAAGTCTCATAGGGCCCAGGGCCATTTTTTGAATAAGTGTTGTAGAATTAAGGAACATGTTTTATGTGGAAGAACTGCGATGTTTTTGGAAAATGAATATCTCTTCTATAAACGTCAACATTGACTTATCAGGATGGCAACGTGAGAAGGCAGTATTGAATACCGAAAAGAATTGTCAGCACCATTGCTCTTTGCAACGTATGTGAGCCGTGGCTGGCTGGATGAGTGCCTTGTTTTTTAATCATTTGTTGTAGCCCAGTGGTTACCGCAATAACGTTGCTGTCTTCTCTCCGTGAGCCGCAGTAGCAGTGTGTATCGATACTAGTACTGCTGTACTATGTCTGGTGTGGCGGATATGTTTTCCGGGTGTGCTGTGTGTGACAGTCGGTCCGTTGGGTCAGAGCAACGAGGAAGTCTCTGTGGCGCGTGGTCAGACCGGAGCCGCTGGCGGCGTGTACGTGCGGTTGTAGTTGTGAGGCACTTCTTGCAAGGGTTACGAAGTTCGTCAGCCACCGAAACTGGACACTAAAGTTGAGTGCTCACTTAACCTACTATCAAGCCTCAACTGCTATCACATCTCTTGGTTTGATCCTGGTTGTCACTTTCTGAGAGATCCACGCGAGCAACAACGTGTGTGCGTTCAAGTCGATTAGAATTGCAGCCGTCTTCCTGTGTGGTGTTAAACTTCATTAATGAAGGAATGACTTAAATTAAGTGTACCAGAGGTATCTCCTGTGTTGTGGCCGTTGACGTTCCAGTGACCTAAAGTGGTTGTTGACGTAGTTTCTGGCAGTGTATTTTCCACATCGTGTTGGTATTGTACAGCACAGCGTGTAGTGTGACAGCTGAGGTGTTGGTAGTTTTGGGCGTTTATTCTCATTTGGCTTGATTGGCCACCAGTATCCGGAACGTTTTGCGATTGACATCTTGTTGTCGTTTTGCTGTTCAGGTGCAGTAGAAGTGATGTTGTTGGTTGGTTCCTCGGCTGGCTTTTTGTTGGGTTGCCTTTTGATTAAGAAGTTGTCGGTCTGGCTGCCTGTTTCACCTAAAAGTGCGTTAGTTACTTCCCCAGGTTGGAACCTTCTGAGCGCCGCTCCTTGTGTATTACAGAGTGATTTCCTTTTTAGTCTTAAGTACTGTGTGTGGCCTTCAGCGGAGTTTTTGCTTATTGAAATTTCAAGGCTTTTCTTCTTAGGCCTTAAGGCGTAAAAAAGTTTCTTGACTGGTATGTGGCCTTCAGCCGAGTTTCAGCCTTTCAAAATTAAAATTGCAAATTCCTTGTGCCTAGACATTAAGCCGTAAATTGGTTTCAAGTAGGTATGTGGCCTTCAGCCGAGTTTTCAGCCTTTTCAAATCAAGAGTTGAAAATTTTGTCTAGGTTTTAAGCCGGAAGAAATATTTTGTAGTTTTTATGTGGCCTTCAGCCGAGTTTTTCAGTTAAAGCCCAGACAAAGAAATTTCCAATTTTTAATTTTAAGACGTGAGATTATTTGGGTTTCGTATGTGGCCTTCAGCCGAGAGTTATGTGAAGCATTTTAGGATAAAGACTTTATCCTATTTTAGTTGAAATTCAGAATCTCTTCCTTTAGGCCTTATGTCGTAAAATTGTTTTCTCCATGATGTGTGTTTTAATCACTATTAAATTAAAAATTCAAAATCCTTGTCTTGCCCTTAAGTCATAAGATTGTTATTTTTTAATATGAGGCCTGCAGCAGAGTTTTACACGAAGTATTTTGAGATCAGGCCTTCAGCCTTTTCAAATTGAAAGCTCTTCTTCCCAGGCAAAATCCGTAAAATTGTTTTGTTGAAATGCGGCCTTCAACCGAGTTTTCAGCCAATTTAAATTAAACTTTGAAAATCTTTGTCTCGGCCTTAAGCCGCGACACTATTCTTGATTAACGTGAGGCCTTCAGCCGCGTTATATGGGATAACATTAAAGCTAAGGCTTTCAGCCTATTTATATTGAAGATAAAAAATTCTGAAGAAGTGAAACCGCCAGAAGAACTCCTGTACCTTGCTTAGGCCTTGTGCCTTGGATTTTCGATGTGGCCTTCAGCCGATCTAAATTAAATCAAAGGAGGTCTTTCGTTAAAACCTTGAGAGTTTTGATTCTTGCTTGTCTGATTGTGTGTTTTAAGAAATAAATTTTGTATGATGGTGTGCAACTGACAGTAACATATTTTGACCTCTTTCCACAAATATAACCGCATCCGCTCCGTCCTGCTAGCCCAGGGATTTCACTGGTAGCAGAGCGTGGTTACGTTTGTGTTCTTGCCATTTCAGTTACTGTTAGTTACAATTTTATTTCTGTTCTGTGACACCACATTGTTTTGGGTGTTGATTGTTTCAGGTGTATTGTAATGGCGGTCAGTCAGAGTCCGGGGATCGGCCTGCTCAGGAACATCTTGTTTACGAGTTGGAAATAAGGCGCCAAGCTACTGAGAGCAGTGATCCGGATTTAGTGGCCCGTTTAGGTGCTGCCGTTTTTCAGCCGGTTGACGTCACGCCGGCGGTGTTGGGTGAGACAGGAGCGGCCACTGAATTTTTGTTGAAGGCTGTTAGGGGCATTGAGGACACTATTTGCGTTTTGGAAGGCACTCAACCTAGTGCCAGTCTATTGGATAGGGTGTAGGCCCAGTTAATGTATTTAACAAATCGGAAAGCGGATTTGGGCATGTTAGCTTTGGAAGATCACCATAAAAAATTAGCCGCCGAATTGGGCTCTTTGGTTAGTGCATTGCAGTTTAATGTTACGCGTTTAGATTTGGTGAGAAGAGGATTGAGGAGCGGAACTTGCTGTGTTCGGGAGAGGGCGAGAGCCTGCCCGGGATGGTACTGTTACGTCCTCGGTGAAGTTAGACGCAATGTTTGCCAAGTTGCCTAATCCTCTCGTGATATTACTGAATTAGTCGTGGAGTGGCTTGAACAGGTCGAAAAATTATTACGGTTGTCGGTTCGTCTTGAAGTTTATGCTTCTCCCTTTCGTGGTTCCACACCAAGTAATTTTGTCACTGCCGTACCTGTTAGCTAGAAGTGAGTTGCAGAACCTCCTCTTCCGAGCCATGACTGAAGTGTTCTCCTTACAGCAATTGAGGGAGCTCGTCATTAGGCAGAGATTGACCACCGGAGTTCGAAAACAGCTTGAATGTCGTTACATTTGGGAGATGCAGCGGGATAAAGAGCAGTTACATCAGTATGTGGACAGAGTTCAGACGGCGTCCTTGGCTTTGTTAATCGATTTGCCTGAACAACAGCCGGTGTCTATTGTTCTTAGGGGAATGCGCGTTGCGGATAAGTAGCACTATGTTTTCCGTAATCAGCCTTCAGCTTGGGAAGAACTCCGTGCCGCGGTTGTAGCGATATGGGCGTTGCCGCTTGGATACGATGTATGTCACGAAGTTAAGGGGCAGGCCACCGGCGCTGGCAAGGGAAATTCCGAAGTGTCTGCATCCGCTGAAGCCGTAAAACTGGAACCCCGGGGTTGTTTCAGGTGCGGCAGCACGGCTCACTTGGAGCGCTCTTGGATTCAGCCTCGCGCTCTCAGAGCCAATAAATGACGCCGGACTGGGCAGCTATCTCGTGATCGAGCCTTTAGACGCTGGCGTACCCGTGTTGTCGCTCCCTCTTCACCGCCATCGCCTTACGTTGGTTCTCGAGTAGGTGGCGAACCGATCTGTGCTCTTTCCGATTCTGGTAGCTCATTTTCATTATTGTGCTTCGAGTGGTTTTTGGAAGTTGGTCATTTTACGAAACTTCGGTCGGTGCTTTCTCCGGTGCAGAGATGTCGGGTGGCCAATGACCAGGTGTTGCCTCTGCATGATTGGGTCCGAGGGAGTATATCGATGGGGGATTTTTCCTGGCCCTTGTCATTAGCCTCGGTCAAGGAGCTGCCGGTCGATCTAATTTTGGGATGTGATTTCAGTAAATACTGGGTTATTCTTGGATTATTCTGGGCACACCTTTTTCTTTAAGTTAGCTCCTGTGGAGAAGTTTCTACATCTACATCCATACTCCGCAAGCCACCTTATGTTTCGTTTTATAAGTGCGCTAAACGTATTGTGCATCGAAATGCAGATGCATTGGCCGTTCAGGATGTGGCTAATGAGTTTGATCTTACCCATCTCTCGCCGCATCACGCTTCTCAATTACGGGATTTGTTACAGAGTTTTCCTGAGCTTCTTAGTGATAACTTGAGTGTCACTAATGTTCTTAATTACCATATCCTTCTATCCGACGATAGTCCTGTCAGGCAGCCCCCACGTCACCTCTCACCTCCTAAGGTGAAGATACTGAAGGCGAGAATATCACAAATGCTCCAACAAGGAGTTATTACGCCTTCTACATCTACTTATGCTTCCCCCATATGCCATGTTCCCAAGGATCAGGAGCACTATTTCAGACCTGTGGTTAACTACCGGGTGCTTGAACACTAAGGTTGTCTTCGAATGTGCCTCTGCCTCTGATCTGCATAACTTTTACCTGGTTTGCCGGTACTAATTGGTTTACTGTTCTTGGTTTGAACCAAGCCTGTTGTCAGATTCCATTAGCTGAAGAATGTAAACATGTTACCGCATTTTGTACTGATTGGAATCTGTTTGACAGAGTTCCTTTTGGTTTGGCAACTCGTTTGCTGGATAATATCCTTAGGGACTTGAAATTAGTGTTTGCCTATAATTATTTGGACGATTTAGTCATCTATAGCTGTTCGTTTCAGTCCATTTGGATCATATCCAGAAAGTTCTTTCGAGGTTTCAGGGAGCCGGGCTGACTGTTAAACCCAGTAAGATGACATTAGAAAGGCAGCAGGTGTTCTTCTTAGGTCACCTAGTGTCAGGTCAGAGTATTCGCATCGAACAAGAGCGAACTAAGACCATACGGGCGTTGCCTCCGCCTACTGATAAACGCGGAATTGCTAGGTTCATAGGCATGTTGAACTATTTTAGGCGTTTTGTCCCTAATTTGGCTTAGTTGGCCGCGACCTCAAACGAACAGTGCCGGAAGAGAGTGCGTTTTGAATAAGGACCTGTCCAGGAGCCCGCGTTTGAGTATATTAAGGCAGCTGTAGCCAATCGTCCATTTCTAGGAGTACCATACTTTAATAAAAGGTTTATTGTCCAAAATGACACATCTAATGCTGGTATTTTAGCCGTAAAACTGGCCGTAGTGCCAGATGAGAGGTACGCATTTAATTTGAAGTTAAACACGTGAGAGACACTGAAAATATCCTTGCGGATGTCCTCAGCCGGTAGTTCGCCGAATCTACACCTAGTGAGGGAACCCGGGAGACAGATGGAGGCAGGATTGGGAGAAATTCCTCTTTAGTTTGATGTCGCTCAGCGTCGGGATCAGGACCCTATTTGGCTGGGGAACTGTCGCATGAGTATATTATTAACAGTTGCATTCTGCGTAAAAGGGTCGGGCATGCGAAGCAGTTAAAGAAGTTTGCCAGTAGCTCTGGTGCGCCCGGTTTTTCGGTACTTTCATGATTCGTTGGTGGGTAGCCACTTATAAGTTCCTAAGACTCTGAAAAAAGTCAAAGCCTCTTGGCCCTCCATGGAGCGAAATGTCAGAGAGATGGTATAGCAATATCGGCTGTATAATGTAGTCAAACCCAAGAATGCTCTTCAACAGGGTTTGCTGAGCTCTGAGCGCGAGTCCTGTCCTACGCACAAGCTCTATATCGATTATCTAGGACCCTTTCTTCGTACTAAGAAAGGTCATCGATACGTGTTAGTTACTATTGATGCGTTCTCCGGATTCACTTGGCTCCTTCCGAGCCGTAACGTCACTGCTACCACCACTATTTCTCATTTAACTAAAGTTTTCATTGTTTTTGCCCCCCTAAGAAAATTGTTAGCGATAATGCGCCGGCCTTCCTTTCGGCTCCTTTCAAGGCGTTCTATTTTCAGAACGGTGTCAAGCATATCACGACTGCGTCGTATTATCCGCAGGCATGCTTTACGGAGAGGGTTAACCGAAATCGTAAATCCGCTTTGATTTCAGAAAACGCCTAGTAAGTGGGACTCTAGTCTTCCTTGGCTTAGTTTTGCTTTTAATACCACCAATCATGAAGCCTTGGGAGCTACTCCCGCCTCTTTGATCCTTTCCTATCCTGTTAATTCCCCTTTTTAGAACTTGTGGGGAATTCAAGATCTAGTTCCTCAAGTCATCAATGAAAACTGGAACCGTGCCAGACGTAATATACTCAGGGTCCATAATAATCAAGGTGAGCGTTACAATCGTAATCGGCGAACCTTTAGAGGGAGGCTAGGAGATCAGGTCTATGTCCGTAGTTTCCCCAGTAGGCAGCTGCGTGTCGGAAATATGAGTAAATTTACTCCTCATTTTCTGGGGCCTAGCACCAATTTGCGCATTTTAGGCCCGGTGAATCTGCTGCTTAAGGATAACCATTCCGGTAACAAGTACTGGGTTCACCTTAGCCAGGTTAAATCCAGTTAGTTAGTCTGATGGTTAAGTAGCCCCCCCCCCACCCCCCTTCCAGCATCGTGTTTGTTTGAGGGCGGGAGGTTGAGCCGTGGCTGGCTCGTGTTATGCTTCCCATTAAATCTTGGTTTTGGTTGATATTCTGTGATTAGTCTCTCGCGGTTATGCTGTTATCCTCTGTCTCCGTGAGTCGCAGCAGCAGCGCGTATCGATATTAGTACCCTTGTACTATCTATGGCGTCGCGCTTATAGTTTTCCGACTGCAGCGCGTGCGGGTAATGCTGCGGTCCTTTTGCCTCAGAAAGTCTACAAGGAAGAGCTATGTGGTCTACTTAGTTCTGGTGCATACCGGAAGATTAACAAAGATCCTACTATCAAGGTGACAGTATGGACTGCTGCCTTGCTGAACGCTTCATCACTACCAAAGGAAGTCAAAAGAAGTACCACCGAGATATTATGGTCTTCCTAAAGTTCACAAAATGTCTAAGTATGAGAGTGTAGAGGTCTATGAGACCTATAACGAGCGCTATTGGTTCACCGACGTATTTTTCTGCCAAACACTTGACTTCCTAATTAAAACAATTGGTAGGAAAACGGAGTCACCACATTCGTAATTCTATGGATTTTATTCAGAGACTTAACACGTCAAAACTAACTAGCACATCATTATTATTTAGCCTGACGTTGCTGTCATTATGCACCGGTACCTTTAAAGGACTCTTTCTCTTATCAGCCAACATCTTGATACGAACATTACGGCCTTATTTGAACATGTGCTTTTATCATCTTATTTCCAGTTTAATGGTGAATTTTATGAGAAGATTGATAGTTAATAAAAATTTGCGGGTTTCCAGCCGCGTCGGGTGGTTAAAATCCCACGGGCTTTCGACCGAGCTCTCCCCGGTCATTCTCAAGTGGTAAGACTGACTGCTGTGTCGTCGTGGCCGCGTCGTTATACAGCCGCACTGCTGGCTGTGACGTCACTGGTGCTCTCTTCCACGTCATATATGATCATGTTTTCATACCGCGTTCATCGCGCCCGTTTTAACATCGCGATAGCCGGGTCCCAGGCTGTGCTGAGTTGCAAACATCCGCCCTTGTTGATGGTGTTTTCAGCGTTTTTTATTTCAATAGCTTCTTTTATGACGCTATCGCAAAATCCCTCCGCTTTCATAACGACAGATGTTTCGTCGAATAGAATTCGGTGTCCATTTTCTAAGGCGTGTTCTTCCACGGCTGATTTTTCTGGATAGCGTAGGTGTAAGCACCTCTCGTGTTCCTTTCCGACGTTGCTCTACCATGCGTACTGTTTGGCCGACGTAGTAACAGCCACACTGACATGGTATCTTGTACACTCCAGGCGTTCTTAGCCCTAGGTAGTCCTTCACAGGCCTTATGAGCTGACGAATTTTTGCTGGGGGCCTGAACACCGATGAAATGTTACATCTCTTCAGGAGTCGGCTAATCTTTCCCGACACTGTACCACAGAAAGGCTAAAACACAAGTTTCTTGCTTTCTTCTTCGGTGGTGTTCTCTTCTCTGTTGGTGTGTTTCTTGCGTGTCACGCCAGATATAGCCTGGACACCTGTCCGTGGCTGTACCCGTTTTCCCGGAAGACGTTTCGGAGGTGGCTCAGTTCTAGTGGCAGTCTTGCTGCGCCTGGGACGACTTTAGCACGATGGACGAGGGTATTCAGAACGCCACGTTTTTGTGCCGGATGGTGGTGGCTGAGAGCGTGCAGATACTGATCTGTGTGTGTGTGTGTGTGTGTGTGTGTGTGTGTGTGTGTGTGTGTGTGTGTGTGTGTGTGTGTGTGTGTGTGTGTGTGTCCGTTTTCTGTAGACACTGTGGCTGAGGGGCCCCTTGGTTTTCCGTCGAATGAGGACGTGAAGCAAGGGCAATGTACCCTCTGTTTCGACTTCCATCTTACACTTGATGTGGCCGTGAATGCTGTTCAGGTGTTCCAAAAATTCACGACCATGGAGCTACATGATGAAAGTGTCATCGACGTAACGCTAAAAGCAACTTGGTTTAGCTGGAACCGTGTCCAAGGCGAAGTCTTCAAATTTTGCCATAAAAAGTTTGGCTATGGATGGAGCCAGAGGGCTTCCCATAGCCACGCCGTCCAACTGGTCGAAATACTGGCCGCCATGTAGGAAGTACGACTATGTCACTGTGTGCTTAAACAGTCCCACAATTGTGCTATCAGATAATTGGGAGAGGAGATCTATACAGTCTTTGACCGGAACACGTGTAAACAGGGAGACCACACCAAAACTAACCATCAAATCTCCTTGACTAAGACGCAGTTGTTTAATTCTGTTGAGAAAGTCGACGGTGTTCTTGATGTGATGCACACAACGAAACACATGCGGTGCAAGGAGGCTGGTCAGGTGTTCTGCCAGTCTATAAGTTGGTGACCCAATGCTGTTCACAATGGGACGAAGAGGAGAATCGGTTGTGGATTTCTGGTAGTCCAGAAAGCGTAGGTGGTCTCGGCGCCTGAGGGAGGAGAGTCTTAATAACGCCCTCTTCCAGCATTGACTGTTTTAGAAGCTCTGATGTCTTCCTCATTATTCTTGACGTCGGGTCCCGTGGCAGTTAACGCTATATATCCTCTTCAAGCATTAACTGAATTTTGGCATCGTAGTTAGCTTTATTTACAATGACGGATGCATTGCCCTTGTCGACTGGCAGAACCACGATGAGTGCGTCGTTGCGGAGTGCGTGAAGACCATTGCGTTTAGCCCTAGTCAAGTTAGACCTCGGTGGTTTAGATTTTGAAATGATGCGACACGTTTCGCGATGAATTTAGTCAGCATTCTCACTAGGCATCTTACGGATTGTTTGTTCAACCCCACTTATATCATCACAGACAGGGATTCTCTGAAGCGCTGGTGCGAAGTTAATACCTTTCTTAAGCGCCGAAATGGCACCCGCATCGACCTCTTTCTCCGTCATATTGATGACAGTTCCTTCTGTTGATTTCCGTTCTGCACCGTGTTGTTGTTAAGAAATCCGCGCGAACTACCCTTTCTGTTTCTCTGTGGCCTTCTTTTGCTGTAGTGGCCGCGTCGACCCACTCAAAATCTAATTGTGAGAGTACCTCTGTCAACTGCAGATGTATAGCCAGCAGTTCGCGACCTTTTAAATCCAGCTGCCGCCTGGTGAAGTGTATCGTTTCCCGCAACAGGGCAGAGCTGGCTGAACGGTAGATTCACCTGGCTGCCGAGGTAAATCGTGGAATCGCGTTCTCATCTCGACAGCGTAGCAGGAAGGCTAGAGAGCTTAACAGGTTAGCCTTCTTCCCAAGCAGGTTCCCTAGGCGCCACGTTTCCCCCCCGTAGAGGTACGCCATGTATGAATGCGTGGTTTCGTGGCGATATGAATTAATAAGATTTTCTCGGGCTTCCAGCCGCGTCAGGTGGTTATAATCCAACGAACTTTCGAACGAGCTCTCCTCGGCCACATCAAGGACGATCTAAATCTTAGAACGCTTCGAGTGTACAAGATACCATGTCAGTGCGGCTGTTACTACGTCAGCCAAACAGTACGCATGGTAGAGCAACGTCGGGAAGGAACACGAGAGGTGCTTACACCTACGCTATCCAGAAAATTCAGCCGTGGAAGAACACGCCTTAGAAAGTGGACATCGAATTCTATTCGACGAAACATGTCGATATGAAGGAGGGATTTTGCGATAGCGTCATAAAAGAAGCTATTGAAATAAAAACCGCTGAAAACACCATCAACAAGGACGGAACCCGACTATCGCGATGTTAAAACGGGCGCGACGGACGCGGAATGAAAACATGACTATATACAGTGTGTTACAAAAAGGGACGGCCAAATTTCAGGAAATATTCCTCACACACAAATAAAGAAAAGATGTTATGTGGAGATGTGTCCGGAAACGCTCAATTTCCATGTTAGAGGTCATTTTAGTTACGTCAGTATGTACCCTACTTCCTCTATTCACCTCCAGTTGGCAAAATAGAAGGAAGGTAATGTTGACTTCGATGTTTGTGTTGACATGCGACTCATTGCTCTACAGTACTAGCATCAAGCACATTAGTACGTAGCATCAACAGGTTAGTGTTCATCACGAACGTGGTTTTGCAGTCAGTGCAATGTTTACAAATGCGGAGTTGGCAGATGCCCATTTGATGTATGGATTAGCACGGCGTAATAACCGTGGCGAGGTATATTTGTATCGAGACAGATTTCCAGAACGAAGGTGTCCCTACAGGGTGACGTTCGAAGCAATTGATCGGCGTCTTAGGGAGCACGGAACATTCCAGCCTATGACTCGCGACTGGTGAAGACCGAGAACGACGAGGACACCTGCAATGGACGAGACAATTCTTCGTGCAGTTGACGATAACCCTAATGTCAGCGTCAAAGAAGTTGCTGCTGTACAAGGTAACGTTGACCACGTCACTGTATGGAGGGTGCTGCGGGAGAACCAGTTGATTCCGTACCATATACAGCGTGTGCAGGCACTATCAGCAGCTGATTGGCCTCTACGGGTACACTTCTGCGAATGGTTCATCCAACAATGTGTCAATCCTCATTTTAGTGCAGATGTTCTCTTTACGGATGAGGCTTCATTCCAACGTGATCAAATTGTAAATTTTCAGAATCAACATGTGTGGGCTGACGAGAATCCGCACGCATTTGTGCAATCACGTCATCACCACAGATTTTCTGTGAACGTTTGGGCAGGCATTATTTGTCGGTGATGTCTTGATTGGGCCCCATGTTCTTCCACCAACGCTCAATGGAGCACGTAAATATGATTTCATACGGGATACCCTACCTGTGCTGCTAGAACATGTGCCTTTACAAGTACGACACAACATGTGGTTCATGCACGATGTAGCTCCTATACATTTCAGTCGAAGGGTTCATGTGCTTCTCAACAACAGATTCGGTGACCGATGGACTGGTAGAGGCGGACCAATTCCATGACCTCCACTCTCTACTGACCTCAACCCTCTTGACTTTCATTTATGGGGGCATTTGGAAGCTCTTGTCTACGCAACCCCGGTACCAAACGTAGAGACTCTTCGTGCTCGTATTGTGGACGGCTGTGATACAATACACCATCCTCCACGGCTGCATCAGCGCATCAGGGATTCCATGCGACGGAGGGTGGATGCATGTATCCTCGCTAACGGAGGACATTTTGAATATTTCCTGTAACAAAGTGTTTGAAGTCACGCTGGTACGTTCTGTTGATGTGTGTTTCCATTCCATGATTAATGTGATTTGAAGAGAAGTAATAAAATGAGCTCTAACATGGAGTTAAGCGTTTCCGGACACATGTCCACATAACATCTTTTCTTTATTTGTGTGAGGAATGTTTCCTGAAAGTTTGCCGTACCTTTTTGCAACACCCTGTTTGTCGAGGAAGAGAGCGCCAGTGACGTCACAGCTAGCAGTGCGGCTGTATAACGACGCGGCCACGTCGACACAGCAGTCAGTCTTACCACTTGACAATGACCGGGAAGAGCTCGGTCGGAAGCTCGAGCGATTTTAACCGCTGGAAGCCTGAGAATATTTTATTAATTCATATTGCCGAGAAACCATGCATTCATACAAGATCGATGGTGTTGTCATGGGACGCCCCCTCTACCCTCTGGTAGATAATTTATTCATGGAAGACTTCGAGGACAAGGCACTGCACTCAGCAAGTTTTAAACCAACGGTCTTCTGGAGGTACGTGGACGACACATTTGTGGTATCGACGCACGGGATGAATGAATTACATCGATTTCGTGAGCATTAGAATTCCATCCATTCTAGTATCAAATTTACTATGGAAATATAAAAAAACGTCTACCTCCCATTTTTGGATGTTGTCGCTCGCCGTAAAGTTGATGGCACATTAGGACACGCCGTATACCGGAAACCAACGTATACAAATCTAAATGTTCATGCCAGTAGCTGCTATCACCCTTCACAGACCGTATGTGTTCTTAAGACCTTAGTGCATAGGGCACACTGTATTTCCGATAAAGACAATTTGCAACAAGAGCTCACATACCTTAAGAGCATTTTTAAATCGAATGGATTTTCTCCGCAACAAATTTGTAGAGCATTCAATGTAAAACCTAGGAAGAAGATAGTAATTCTTTCAAATCTAGTACTTTTTTGCCGATGTGGGTGTATTCTTGAGAAATTCTGTGTTGTGGTGGTCTTTCACCCCCCCCCCCCCCCCCCCCATCCCCCCCAACGAAGACTGCTGCAGCTTTACTCTGTGAAGGACGATTTACAGCTTCGAAAAGCGGGTGTGTATCAGATTTATAGCGGAAATTGTGAGAAATCGTACAGAGATCAAACAACACGCACCGTTCATGAGAGATGTGTAGAGCATCGAAGATACAAATGCTTATTACAGCCAGACAAGTCAGCTGTGGCCGAACATTGTCTTGGTACAGGTCATTCCATGAATTACAGTGATGTGAATATTTTAACATCCACGTCTTCCTTTTGGGAATCTGCCGTCAAGGTATCGAGATGAGAGCAGCTAATAATTTAATAAACAGAGATAATTGTTTTAATTTGGACAAAGCATGGAATCCGGCTCTTGGGGTAATTGAACTGCAGAGAAGTCGTCACGGTGTCACCGCCGCCGATCATACATCGATAAGCGAATCGAATGTCTGTACGCCTTCGCCACAGGCGGTGCATGTATAAGCGTATTTCTTTGCCGCCGACCAACATCTCTCAATCGCATGCGCAGTACCGCCGCGGTGGAGCATCTAAGGCCGCGCTTGGCATCTTGTCGTCAGTCTTATGACTCACTCTGAGGATGGCCGGACGATACGCGGCCGAAATATCAGCGGAGGAAATTTTATTTGCGTGGCTGCGTGCCCAAAATTTAATGGACTGTTCATTACACCGCGAGAAATTGAAAATGGACAGTGGTTATGAAGTTTTTTAAGTGAGAAACTGAGGAAAAATAGGGAGGAAACGTTTATGAAAAAGCACATCGCCGATTCAAAAATGAGCTTGTAATGTCTTCACTTACGTTGTACTATATCCCACAGTATGTCTCGTTTCACCAGCTATCGATGCCCCTTAATAATTACATTGTTTCATCGTATAATGCGGTCAATAATTAAGTTTTGCATGTTAACCATACGGCAAAGCACTCTTCTCTTTGCGTGCTGTCATTTGCGAAAATCTTGTTTCCATATCTCAAACCGTTTGAGATGTGAGGAATGTTGAGAATATCTCATTCTGGCTTTTTCGCTGGCTCGGACGGTTGCAGATGAGTGCGCTACATCAGATTAATTTTTCCGTCATTGGTGACTGAGACTTCCACCAAAGTCTAAAGAAAAATTCATTATCTCAGCTGAATTTTATACGCGGCAACATATTATGTAATGTGTACCAAACGCAAAATCTTAGCAACCCCTATTTTCTATTTTAAACTTTTTCATATTTCATGCAATGTCTTACTTAAATCAAAGTACCATAATAACTGTCACCATTAACGAAATGATGGGCACGTCACACGAAGCTGGCATATAAAGCTATAAGTAGGGAAAAAAGATTTTTTTTTTTTTTTTTTTTTTTTTTTTTACGGAATAGTATCTGTAAAATCGTTTGAGGAAGAACGCAGGGCGTGTGGCTCGCTTCTGCCATCGCAGTGTGTCGCCAGCCGTCTGGAAGTGGCCAGACAAGGTCGGCCCCGCCTAAAGAAACAAATGAAATCGCTCAGTAACTGTTCCCTGCGCATCGGCCACTGTATCCAGCACGGATTCCACCATCTGCCACAGCATATTACACGGCTTGCAAGGTATAGGGTAGATGTGGACCAGTGATTTTCCACAGCTGCCACTATGCTCTGTATGTAAGTAAAGATTTTACAGCGGGTTTGTCGTTCAGAAATCGCATTTGAGTGTTGTTTGTTTGTGGGAAGACTGTGTGACACCTTGTGTACGAAGGGGAAACGTCTACCAGCACTTACCAAAGTCCGAGACTGCAGTTTGTCGTTACGCTGCTCGCGCTGTCACGTGAATACGGTGCCCATCGGTTCGCGAGGGTCACGTAGGCTGTTAATGGCCCTACGTGACTAGCGCCTGAGAGGCTCGACGTGCTGTTTGGTTGGCTGTGCAGGACCACACAGACACACCAGGTTCCCTGTGTCATGGAACGCAGCGAGCTCACTGGTGGCCAGAAGAGCGCCCTCACGGACAGTGCGGCGACGTCCAGCGACAACTGCTGTCGAAGCCCACATCGACGCGGCAGGAGACCGAGGCGGCCGACAGTGGAACTCCCAACAAGGAGACTGGACATACCAAAGTGGCACTATGTCGTCATTGCAGACGAGTCCCAGTCCTGTGTACAACATCACATTGGACGTATCCATGCATGCAAGCTCTGAGGAGGACGAACGTTGCCAGACTGCTTTCGTCATCTTCTCATGGGCTCATCATCTGACTTGTTGGTATGGGGTACCACTGGGTAAATAAGATGACCGCGTCTTGTCCACACAGATGGTAATGTGGACTGTACCTATCACATTTCTGGCGCCTTAAGGACGGTGGCTATGACCCTTCTCCGAGATCTTCATGACATTATCTTTCAACACATTACACCAACATCGCATGTTTCCCATGCTGTGCTGACCTGTGCCGCACACCGGAGTATATTTACCGAAATTATGGCCAAAATGGCAAAAATGGACGTTTGGTCAACTATTGTAGCAAGTACATGAAAGGTTCTCGGTTCACTTGCCTCGTCAAATTTTCAGAAAATTCCACGCTTTCGATGATACCCTCCACCATCGTCGTCAGGGACTAAAACTGACTGTCGTGAACTGGCAAGGTTCCCTCTTTCATACTCATAGGAAGGCATCTGATTTGCTGGATTACGTCACGGTGGAGCATACAGATGTGTTGCCCCCCTACGTAGATAGATTTTGCTTGCAATCTAGCGCTGCATGCAGCACCATCTATCGCATCAGGCTGTGAACTGCGAGAAGTAAGACAATAAACCAACGTGCAATTGAAAAGAACTTTGCGAGAGGCCTGGGACAATCACCTGCTGTGATCGGTAACATTAGACAAGTGAACGTAGCAGAACCAACCTAGATTACACACACTAACATACACTTCTCAATACGCACATATATAACACAGTACATAGCTATAATTAGTTTGAAGGCGCATTTAAAAATTGCGAGAAAAGTATGGCAAAGTAACTACATATGGAACAATCACACACGTGACGAGCAATTCGGTGCCCTAGTAGAAGCAGTCCTGTCATCACGTCACCAGTAAAATCGGTACAGCAAATTAAGGGTATCACACGAATCTACTTTGAAATTTTCAAGTACAAAAGGTTAAGAACTAGTGGAAAGTGGCATGGTACAAACTGAAAGACAGGCAGACAAACTAACAAATGCATGCCGAGTCATCCCAGGCCCATCTCTATGGACGGCAGTGGAGTAGTTTAGGGGTATTCACAACTACAGTTAACCTAGTAGTGAAAGGGAGTGCTTTAAAGGTTTGAAACTATCAAAAATAATTTTGGCCAGGATTTCGGTACATGTAATCCACTGTTGGTTGGTTGAATTGTTGGAGGGCACCAAACAGCAAGGCCATCGGTCCCTCACATTATGGAAGGATGGGGAAGGAAGGTGGCTATGCCCTTTCAGAGGAACCATCCCGGCATTTGCCTGAAGCGATTTGGGGAAATCACCGAAAACCTAAATCAGGATGGCGGAATGGGTTTGAACCGTCGTTCTCCCTAACTAGAGTCCAGTGTGGTAACCACTGCGCCACCATGCTCAGTATATAATCCTCTTTGCGTCGATACAGAGCGTTCCAGACTGTTGCTTTAAACAGACACCAGAAACACTGGCTACGAACTGTGCAGAGACAGCCACAACAGGGGGTGAAACCCGTGTAGGGGCTACACGTAACACGACTTCGGTTCGCTGTCAGGGCACTTGCAGTGCTGCAAGTTTATTAATGCATCATGTCGCTTTCTTATTGGATGATCTTTAGGTTCTGTGTTTGTTTTCACACGTTATTAACAGGCAGTGCAGATAGTGCATTTTAGCAGAAGTCAATGAAAATTTTGGTGGAGTACGAAAAACGAATGGGAACAAAAATAACAAAGGATACGAAGAGTACACTAACAATGGATTTCAATCGAGGTTCTTAAGCTGTAACAAAAATACGTGAGTCTGCAGAACACCGCGAGACAAAACCAGCGTCCTTTAGCATGCAACAAAAACAAATACAGAAGCATTTAGTTCACCCTATAATACGGATGTCAGCAAAAATTAAACAGAGTACGAGCAACGTATTTGCAATGCAATTCAAAGACTGCAATACACATAGAGAGGTCCTCAAGTGGTTTAAATGGCTGTGAGCACTATGGGACTTAACATCTGAGGTGACCAGTCTCCTAAAACTACTTAAACCTAACCAGCCTAAGGCCATCACACACATCCATGCCCGAGGCAGGATTCGAACCTGCCACCGTAGCGGTCGCGCGGTAGAGATGTCTTAATCGGGAACATAATTTCAACTCGATTACAGCCAAGCGGTAGAAATTGCATTATTGGGTTTTAAAATAAATGCACTTTGGCACCAGACCCACTCATATAAATGAAAAATATTATCATATAGTACTCGCATTTTGCAGAGCAAGAATACAGATTATCACGTCATATTTCCCCGAATTCAAAGTTCACCGCCAGGCCATTTGGAGCGCTAGTGTCGGTTTCTGCGACCGTACCTTAACATAGTCGCTACTCTTGTGATATTTTGGTATTCTGTGTGGCGGATCACCACCCTCCAT
Source organism: Schistocerca gregaria (assembly GCF_023897955.1). Classification (NCBI taxonomy): domain Eukaryota; kingdom Metazoa; phylum Arthropoda; class Insecta; order Orthoptera; family Acrididae; genus Schistocerca; species Schistocerca gregaria. The sequence continues at coordinate 43,404,036 of NC_064929.1, forward strand.
TCAGTACGATACAGAGTCGTATCAGCGTGGAATGCCTCGCGGCACCCCTGTCTGTCACACGAGCTTAGTTCGACTCGATGTGCTGCCGCTTGTCACTGCCTGATGTAGCTTCACTGTCTATTAATTTTCGAAGCCTGAATGAACAAAAAATTAAGTACTCTAACTAGAAGAGAAACCAGGCATTGAGCAAGTATTTATTTCTTCTAGTCTTCCGTTATTCCATCTCTTCCTCCCGCTTCACTCTGTCCACCTTCTTCCCCCCTTTCTCTAGCCATCCTCTCTCTCTCTTTATCCACTCTTCTCTCCCGTCCCTCCTTTATCCACGGCCTCCACACCTCCCCTGTCTCTTGCCATCTCGTCCCCTCCCCTCTCTCTGTCCATTTCCTCTCTTCTGCTGTCCATGTCCTCCTCCTCCTCCTCCCCTCGTCTCTCTCCACGCTATCACGCTCACCCCAGCAGGAAGCTGGTGGTTTTTAGCTCTTCATTCTAGACAGCGACTAATATGTGTGCCAAATATGACTGAAGTCGTTCGAAGGATTAGGATGAGCATTTTACCGCTAGTTTGCTCGTATACGTACACGTCACCTAATTTCAGACAAATTTCGATCATATTTGTATACATATTTCACCTGTATGCCTAGCGAATTTTCACCCTGCTGTTGTGTTTTCATATAGCTAAATGTTTATGACGTCGTATATCCTGAAATATGTGTTGTACAAAAAGATAATTTTCCAGGTACATCCAGCAGTATACGTGGCCACTATCTGCGAAATGCGTTGTGAACACAGTTGGCAGTAAAGAAGTAATAAATTAAAACGTCACACATCATCTGACAGTTTCTCGCGCATCTCACTGTTTATGACGTAATATCTCTTGAACTATTTGTTATGTAATTATATATTTTTGTAGTTACGTTGAGCGGCATATATGGATGATGTTTGCGACTAGAGTTGGTTTCAAATAAGTGATAAATTAAAACGTCATGCATAATCTGAACGTTTTTCACTCATGGTTCAGGAGACATGTCAAATACTGAGATGAGTTGTAGAATTATATATTGTAGGTACATTCAGAGACAAATGTGGATATTGTCTATAAAAAATGTTGCGAATAGAATAAGTAGCAACTAAGTAATAGATTTAAACGTCTTGCATGATATGGTAGTTTTCCACGCAGTCAGTGTTTATGAAGTCTTGTCGCCTAAACTACACTCCTGGAAATGAAAAAAAGAACACATTGACACCGGTGTGTCACACCCACCATACTTGCTCCGGACACTGTGAGAGGGCTGTACAAGCAATGATCACACGCACGGCACAGCGGACACACCAGGAACCGCGGTGTTGGCCGTCGAATGGCGCTAGCTGCGCCGCATTTGTGCACCGCCGCCGTCAGTGTCAGCCATTTTGCCGTGGCATACGGAGCTCCATCGCAGTCTTTAACACTGGTAGCATGCCGCGACAGCGTGGACATGAACCGTATGTGCAGTTGACGGACTTTGAGCGAGGGCGTATAGTGGGCATGCGGGAGGCCGGGTGGACGTACCGCCGAATTGCTCAACACGTGGGGCGTGAGGTCTCCACGGTACATCGATGTTGTTGCCAGTGGTCGGCGGAAGGTGCACGTGCCCGTCGACATGGGACCGGACCGCAGCGACGCACGGATGCACGCCAAGACCGTAGGATCCTACGCAGTGCCGTAGGGGACCGCACCGCCACTTCCAAGCAAATTAGGGACACTGTTGCTCCTGGGGTATCGGCGAGGACCAATCGCAACCGTCTCCACGAAGCTGGGCTACGGTCCCGCACACTGTTAGGCCGTCATCCGCTCACGCCCCAACATCGTGCAGCCCGCCTCCAGTGGTGTCACGACAGGCGTGAATGGAGGGACGAATGGAGACGTGTCGTCTTCAGCGATGAGAGTCGCTTCTGCCTTGGTGCCAATGATGGTCGTATGCGTGTTTGGCGCCGTACAGGTGAGCGCCACAATCAGGACTGCATACGACCGAGGCACACAGGGCCAACACCCGGCATCATGGTGTGGGGAGCGATCTCCTACACTGGCCGTACACCTCTGGTGATAGTCGAGGGGACACTGAATATTGCACAGTACATCCAAACCGTCATCGAACCCATCGTTCTGCCATTCCTAGCCCGGCAAGGGAACTTGCTGTTCCAACAGGACAATGCACGTCCGCATGTATCCCGATCCACCCAACGTACTCTAGAAGGTGTAAGTGAACTACCCTGGCCAGCAAGATCTCCGGATCTGTTCCCCATTGAGCATGTTTGGGACTGGATGAAGCGTCGTCTCACGCGGTCTGCACGTCCAGCACGAACGCTGGTCCAATTGAGGCGCCAGGTGGAAATGGCATGGCAAGCCGTTCCACAGGACTACATCCAGCATCTCTACGATCGTCTCCATGGGAGAATAGCAGCCTGCATTGCTGCGAAAGGTGGATATACACTGTACTAGTGCCGACATTGTGCAAGCTCTGTTGCCTGTGTCGATGTGCCTGTGGTTCTGTCAGTGTGATCATGTGATGTATCTGACCCCAGGAATGTGTCAATAAAGTTTCCCCTTCCTGGGACAATGAATTCATGGTGTTCTTATTTCAATTTCCAGGAGTGTAAATGTCGTTCCACGATGTAATTTTCTGCTACATTCAGAGCTATAGGCGAATACTGTCTGCATAAAAAATTTTCCACGACAACGTTAGCAACAAATACCCAATTAATTAAAACGTCGCTTGCCAAGTGAACAGCAACACTGTAGTAAGCGACATTTTTTTTGTTTTCATCATTTTTTGGTGTTATGAGAAAGAAAAAGTTTCCTAAAGATTTGAAATTATGTGTCAAGTTTATTGCAAGTCTGTAAGTGATCTGAGCTACAAATGCTGGATGACTGAAGAGTGGGTGTTCTCGCTCGTGGGCTGCGCTGGTTTTGCACTCCCACCCCCCACCCCCAACCCTTGTGGTCCTTACCACCACAGTGCTCCTTTCCACTCAGTAAATGATACGTGCACCAAGTTTGGTTGAAATTCGTCCTGTGGTTTAGGCAGAGGTGTGGAACGAACATACATACATACACATATACATACAACCATGTATATAATTTGTGTGAAGTACACAGTGAGAAGATTTAGTTATTTACTCTCCTTCCAGTGCAGTTTTAACACTCTCAATACCAAGCCATTTTCAGTAACGTGTATTACCAAAGAGAGGGCGGCGGGGGGCTACTTTGTACCCACCGTAAAGAATTTATAAAATAAAAACGTTTCATTACTTGTTTTTACATTGCGTTATGAACATAATCAGGATCCAGTACCTCAATATGTCTTATAAAATGCATTTTTGAAAACAGTTTTAACCTTTCACTTACTTCACTTCTAAGTTAAGTAAGTCTAATTATCTTGAGAAAAATTAGTAGTAAAAGTCGTTACAATACTATTGAAGTGCACTTTACTATAATTAAAATAGTTACAAATACCTGACGTAATATAGAAATATATGTTATGTACATAACGTAGTGTCGTGAGAGTAATTATTCACGACTTTCTTGGGCTTGGAACATACAACAGTTTTTTGCTGTTTTGCACATATGTACCTCTTACAATTGTGGCAGACTATTATTGTTTTGTTCACTTTGTTGTACTTTTCTGCTTTTGAAAGGCTTTCACTAACACACAAAATACATCTACCTTTACCTCCATGAGCTTCCTTTGCACCGTAGTCCTGCTGGATTTTCCTCTGAGAATACCCTCCATTCTTGAAACTACAGGCTTTGGCAGTCCAGAAATATTTTTAGCCCTTTCTTCAGTGTATGGTTTCGCGAGCTGTAGTCCAAGTTCTTGAAGAATAAGTCGTCACTTACTAGGTTCTTCTTATCCCAGTCCGGCAAGTTCAACAAAAATAGTGTAGACCTATTCACCACTGCTATGTACACAAGAGTACAGAAAAGAGATAGCGCCCACCTTCTTGTAGCCCTCTTAGTTGAATATTTTCTCACCATTTGATCTATCGTGTCAACGCCACCTTTAGTCTCATTATAGTATAAATTTATGATCAGATGATAGAAATAGCAGATTTCTTTTGGGTTTTTTACGGGGGATACAATTGTGATTGGAATATTTCCAACACTAATATGTAATTCTCGTCTTGAGATGTCTCTCAGTTCTTGAGGTATGTGTTTCCAATTAGCTTGTAATGTTCCCACGAGAGTCAGCTTGTGATTCCTCTATAGATCTTCGGCCAAATCAATTGAAGTGTAATATCTATATGTGGTGACCTTTCTCACTGAATTATGTATAGGAACTTTCAGGCGTTTGACCACAGCTGCAGCGGAATTTGAGTGCTGTGTACCATTATTTCTTTTCCCAGCATAAGGCTCCGTGCAGATAACATATCTGGTTTTAGCGTCTGTGAGCATGCGTGTAAGTACACCGTATTTACCATGCTTTTCCTTCACGAAGACCTTGACGGGACACCTGCCACGGAACAATGGAAACTTTTTATCAATAACAGTGTGCATCCCAACAGAATAATATTTTGGACAAAATTCATTCTTTTTATCAAAAACTTCTTGTATTGCAGCAAACTTATCACGTTTATTGCGATCGCTTCGTGACTCTCTGTGATCAAATCTTATTACTTTAGTAAGCTGCTCCAATCTGGTACGACTCGTAGCAGTATAAACAAACGTTCCTTAAGTAAAGAACCATAAATCTGTAAATGATGACTTACTGTCTTTTTCCTTCCCCATTATAATAAATAGTCCTATATACGCCATGAACGCAGGTCTGTCTGTCTGTCTGTCGGTCTGTCTTGGGTATTTTCTGCCTCAATGCATCTTGATTGGTATGCTTTATTATGATGTTGACAATTTCTGGAGACCAAAACTCTTCAAATATGTCTGTTATTGTTCCTAGTTTACCTTCGTCTCTTATGCCTTCTCTTTCTTTCACTGTGTTTTCTGCTAATCGTCTTCTAATTTGAGGTGGTTTGGAGGTATAAATTTTTCCAGTGCTTGTAATATCCTTGTCACTAACCTCGCAAACTGCGACGTCATCAGTTTCAGGTACCCAGATTTCATCATCAGCTTCTGTAAGTGCTCTATCACTGTCCACATCCTAGCGCACAACACAATCCTCTTCAGGTCCACTCACTACAGCTTCAGTTTGATCAGATTCCATTTGAGAAGCCGTAGCTTCTTCCAAAATCTGTGATATTTCTCCATCAGTAAGTGAATGTCGACAAGTTTTGAAGCACAGTTGTATTAAGACTGAACTAAGTGCCACTGAACAGGAAACAATAAAGAAACAAAGGGAAATGAATCATTGTTGGGACTATTGTTGCTATCAGTCCAGAGAAATATAATTTCCATGTGTTCTAAGGTCATATAATGCTGTTATTTGTGGAGTAAGACAAACATTGTGGGAAGTCTCATCTACTACCAAGGGGGTAAGACATTATGACCACCTCCCTTCAACTTAAAATTTCGGATTAATCTTAAACGAAAAATGTAAAACAGTCATAAAATCTGTAAGAAGATTTCATCAAAGACAACAAACAATTTTTACAAAACTTAAGAAAATAAAGTACCCGAGTAGATTTCAATATTTTCAAAAGGTGGGTACAAAGTACCCCCCCCCCCCTGGTAATGCGAGTATTGCGAGGGTTACTGGTCAAGACTGTAAGTGATTAGGATTTCCATTACTATATTTGACCGATATACTACTAACTCGCAAAAAAGAAACGATATTGCTCGCATTACTAACAATTTTTTTTAACGAACATTTTCTGAGTGTGTCGTTTTTGACCTGCGATAGCGCCACTACGCCATCACAAAAATTGCATCAAAACTGATAAAGTGGACCAACAATTTCTAGCAAACGTGTTCTTACGGTCTATAGAGAAATTTCAAGTAGCGCTTCTGACACTAAAGAAACGACAATGATGTCCCGATACCGGATACGCTCCGTTGCTGTAACCTGCTCTGGGGCAGACGAGAGGACCTTGCTGAATTGACCTCTGCCACTTCCTTCATACCTACCGCTGTTCAAGGTCAGTGTCGCACGTGTACTTCCTTGCGTACGTATAGTACGACACAGTTCTCAAAAAAGGTTGAAATATCGCCTTTGCTTAATATACTCGGAAGTTCTGTAACCTTCACAGAACTCTTATAGTTATCTTCTTAATATATTCCTCCGCAAGTGAGTGTGCAGCGAAATGATTGGCCCGTGTCACGCACACGGCGCCTTCAACCATACCGCTAGAAAATAGACTGAAGCACCAAAGAAACTGGTATAGGCATGCGTATTCAAACAGAGAGGTATGTAAACAGGGAGAATACGGCGCTGCGGTCGGCAACGCCTACGTAAGACAAGTGTTTCGCGCAGTCGTTAGACCTGTCAAGGCTGCTACAATAGGTCATGATTGTGAGTTTGAACGGGATGTTACTGTCCACGCACGAACGATGGGACACAGCATCTCCGAGGTAGCGAAGAATTGGGGATTTTCCCGTACGAGGATTTCACGAGGGTACCGTGAATATCAGAAATCCGGCAAAACATATAATTCCCGACATCGCTGTGGCCGGAAAAATATTCGGCAAGAACGGGACCAACGACGACAGAAGAGAATCGTTCAATGTGACAGAAGTGCAGTCCTTTCGAAAATTGCTGCAAATTGCAATGCAGTTGGAGTGATATGGGACCCCTGATACGTCTAGATACTACTCTGACACGTTCCTAAGCATCCTGTCTGATCACCTGCATCCGTTCACTTTCATTGTGCTTTCCGACGGACGTGGGCAATTTCAGCAGGACAGTGCGACACCCTACACGTCCAGAATTGCCTCAGAGTGGCTCCAGGAACACTTTTCTGAATTTAAACACTTACGTTGGCCACCAAGGTGCGCAGCCACGAAAATTATTGAGCATATCTGGGATGCCTTGCTACGTGCTGTTCAGAAGAGATCTCCACCCCCTCGTATTCTTATGGATTTATGGACAGCCCTGCAGGATTCACAGCGTCAGTTCTCTACGGCATTACTTCAGACGTTAGTCGAGTCCATGCCACGTCGTGTTGCGGCACTTGTGTGTTCGTGGGGGACCTACACGATATTAGGCAGGTGTACCAGTTTCTTTGGCTCTTCAGTGTATATTACCATCGGATTGGCAGTTCTAACATAACATTTGCGTGTGGTACGTGACTCACATTGTCCCTTACATACTCACTTCAACGAGAGACACAACGGGCGTTAGTGACTACTTAAATATGCAACAGTAGTTTTAATAACCAACTTACAACAGAAATAGAAATAATTTTCCTGCAATTTTCTAGAAATTTCTCCCAGTAAAATAGATTAATGCCCGCTGTACATGTATTTTGATTGTTTTTTTAAGAAGAGTTGTTATTGCTTGTTTTTCCTGTGAAGAGGAGCCTTTTTCTTGTTGTCTTCCAGAGTAATTTGTTATAACTTCCTTTCTTCGCGTGACGATGTTTAAAAATTTCGCGATGAGGAGTGTTACTTCACAGTTTATTCCATTCTTTTGTATGAAGAAGTTGTTTCTCTGCTTTTCACGAAGCAGCTCACCTTGTACAAAGACCAGGTTATAGTTTTGAGAGGGTTACTTAAGCATTCTGGAAGAGGAATCAGGTCGAATCCTGTGAGGAAAATACCGTTACGAGCTACAAGCCTCCATCAACTTAGGAATTCTTTTATGGTGAGCGTAAGACGGAGCTAAATGGGAAAAGTAAAAAGGAGCGTAGCTGTGATTCGAATCTTGCTAGTAGCAATGTCTATTTTTAGTATTTATGTTTCACATTTATTAACAAATGAAAATGTTATTAACTGACATTATCTCATAGTCTTTAATGATAATAAAATCTCTCCATTTCCAATTACTGACCGCGTAAAAATTTGATATAGAGAGGCGAAATGCGTTTATTAAATAAGAAAGTTGTACATCAACAACGTAGTTCAATCTCTAGAAATGAAAATAGGGTTTATTTTGTATCTGGTGTTTCGCATTTTTGTACCCAATAAATTTTAAAAAGGACGTTATTTTTATTAAAAAATGTGATTCGATACTTGATAAGAAACGTTTCCATATCATCACAAATTCGGTATTTAAATAAAAGTAAAAGTGGATGCTAATAGCGAAATTGGAACTAACGATTTTACGCTTACAGGCCTCTACGAAATGGCTCTGAGCACTGTGGGACTTAACATCTGAGGTCATCAGTCCCTTAGAACTTGGGTTAGTTGGGTTTAAGTAGTTCTATGCACATTACACACATACATGGCCAAGGCCTTTACACTATGCATTTCAATGCCAGTGAATACGTTAATGGTAATAAATTTTTTGTACGGTACTTAATAATGAAGAGAATTCTTATGATATTCAAGAGCGATATATTCGAGGTGTTTCTTATTTAATTGTGTCGTATTTCGTTAGAAAGTTGCTATCCCAACACAAACTTTAATATCCCGTTACGCCAGTGCTATGCAGCCTTCCTTACTTCTTTGCCTCTGGAGGTTTACAGGAGGTACGAAGTGTCTGAGAACCATGGCGCCCTGATTGCTTCCCACTCTTCAGCTCTAAGGCGTGCAGGGCTGCAGTGCTGCCTGTGACTTCCAATGTGCACTCACATTAATGTGAACATCTGTCTGATGACTTTGCGGCTAAGAGTGCTGGGAGACGCGTGGGAAGAGAGTCGCTGAGTTTCTGGAAGGTACCGGCAGGGATGTGGAGCCGTGCCAAGTCTACAGCCGTGGCCAGCCTGGCTACTTGTCTCAGCTGAGCAAGCATGGAACGAGCAGCCCCATCCAGCCACTCTTTGAAACCACTCGTACACTGTGAGCTGTGTGACTCGTTGCATTGTCCTGCTGGTAGATGCCATCGCGCTTAGGAAAAACAAACTGCATGTAGAGGTTGACATCGACGCATATTTGTGTTGATCCACTGTGGTTTCCAGAATGACAAGATCATTCAAGGAATTTTGTGTCGTCTTGTTGTCACTGTAGACTTGTATTGTGGGAAGCAAGGAGAGCATGTTGTTTGGTGGCCAGTATCCTCTTCTATAACAAAAAGTGCATGGGTGTATTAACAGGGTTCTTTACTTATAAGAACAAGAAGTTACTTAAGACGGCCGACTTTTACTTCACACAAGACCTGGACTATGCACACTATTCTGATGGCTAGGTAGTGACTGTGAGCTAGAGGCTGAGCTAACTGCGATTTCGACTCCCATTAGGCTGTGACTGATGACTCAGTTCGTTGACTCACTGGACGCCTGCTGACTACCCCCCTCTCCACCCCAAATCTGCGGTGGCGATCTAAATACTGGAGGTCGAGAGGGCGCTGGCGGCGCATTGTTTGCGAGTGTGTCTTTGGCCTCTCTCCCGATAGGCTCGCTTGCTCCGGTGACTACAATCAATCTTCTCACAACCTCTGTGTCACCTGCTGTGCTGGCGAGATCTTATGCCAACACATTACCTCCCCCCCCCCTCCCCCCGAAATGGCACACCGTTGCCGTGTAGTGAGGCAGTTAATGACAATGGGGAGGGAGGCACGATGCTGGACGTAGAGATGAGCGAGGAGCCGTAGCTGTGGAGAATGGCGTGCTTCTGGCTGTACCCTGCCTTGTGGCTTGTGAGGCAACAGCAACGCACTCCAGAAAACTGCTGCCAGGCCGCACATCCAGGCCTAAGGGCGTGTCCTGGGGCGACGAGGGCGACGGCGATGCTGATGCCATGTCCACCTCCATTGGGTCGGCGAGCGGGTACGGTCAGGGCGAGGGCGTATCGTCCATCTGTTCCTTGGTGGCACCAGCGGGCATCTGCGAAGGCCGTGCGCTCCTGTGAGGCAGTGAACATGGGGGAAGGAAAGCAGCAGAATGGTGGAGAGATGACACGCACGAATTTCGTTCTGATGGCGGCGGTGCAAACCATTCGGAGCTGCAATCAAATATGTAAAGAGCCAATGCGTTCCTGAACCACGCCTCTTGCACCAGCGCTCACTGTTGCCATAAACAGTACAAAAAAAAAAACAAGATTACGCGGCACGAAGCGGTACCTAAGGCCCATTCGCGGCACCGGGTGCTGTGGTGGGTGTAGCAAGTGAAGCACTGACCTATGGCTGCGGCCGTGCAGAAGTTCCGGCAGTGATGGTTCGTCTCGTGGGTGTGAGCGATAGGAGGTGGAAAAGAGTTGCAGCGCCTGTTCCGAATTAGAATCTTAATAATTTTACAATAAAACACCATTCCGAGGTTTTTAATTTAAACTATTAATCAGATTTTATTCTGTATTATAGTAAATGTGTAGGTGGTGAGAAGCTTGGCCACTGTTGTTTGCAAGTCCGTATGAAGCGATCTGCTTGTCCGCTGGTCTGCGGGTGAAACGGAGCACTTGTTAGATGACGAATGCCGTTTCGTTCACAAAACTGTTCAGGGTTTGCCATGAAAACGTTCCCAATACCACAACGCTCCCGCCTCTGGCCTGGACTCTTCTGACGACTGTTGCCGGGTGTTTTCTTTTAGATGTTTCTAGCCATACGCGCCAGCAGCCGTCAGTCTAGTGGACCATAAAAACGGGAACCACGTGATGAGGCCATCTGTTGCCACTGGGTGGACGTCCAATTACGGTACTGGGCTGCGAATTCCAGCCTCTGTCGACGACGAACAGCGGTCAGCATGCTGACCTGAAGCGGGCGCCTGCTGTAGAGGTTCAGACACAGCAACGTGTGGTGAACGGCCGCTGAGGAGACGCAGTCGGCAGCCCCTCGGCTAAGATGGGCGGCCAGCTGCTCAACAGCTGCTCGTCTCTTCGGCCGTACACGTCTCCACAGCCATCATTCACTCCTGTCATCTGTGGGGCGCGCTGCACTAAACTTCCACTGGCGCCAGGTTTGGTTAGCGCCGTCTTACCGTTGACTTCATGCTTCAGCCACGGTGACAGCGAACAATTTTTAAACTTAGCCCTTTCTATCCCTGGCTCGAAAAACAATTGTCGTGCCCTTTTGGTCGCCAATTCAGTTTCTCCTTTTCCTATCAAAGACTGCACCGTTTTCCGCGTCCCCTGACACGCTATGCGTACACCCTCCACTGCTAGAGCTGCACTTGCTGTCTGTGAGTGGTTACTGCATGTGTGACGCTATTTCAGTGATTACATAATCATGTCAAGTTACAAAGAACTTGACAGTATGAGCCCATTTATCAGTTTGACGTTGCGCTCCTTCTCTGCTAGCTGCCATGCACTGATTCGGTTGAGGAAGATGCCATAAGGTCAGTTTACCCCGGAGCCACTGCGCTGAAACAGTTTATTTGGCGTCTTCAGTCCCCAATACTCGGTCTATGTGCAATCTTGAGATGCAGATCTCCAATCTAAATGTACATGTGCACAACTGCAAACATTCTATTTTCAGTTGGTCATCCTGCTAAGATGCAGATGTGCTAATGCCGTCTACATTATTTAATGGGACCCACATAGCAAGTCTTTCTGTTCAGTACGGGACGTTGGCCAGCAGAGATGTCTATTGAGGCAATGGAGGACTGCAGGATAGGTGTGCTGAATCTGCAAATATCTTACATTAGGTGTCAGGTCACCAACTTGGGAATGCTTGGTAAACTCCCCCCCCCCCTCCCTATTCCCCGAGAACCAGTGAGAATTGATTAAAGTCCCCAGAGTAGTCATCGAGGCAACTTTGTCATGTGACAAAGGTGACGACAACCGGCTCACTTACTCTCCCCTCTAAGCAGTGAGGATCAAGCATTACCTCCTCCCCTCTTTTATAACTGGGACACTTGAGTGCGAGGGGCTACTCCAGAGCTGTAAAGCACGTGGGGGGGGGGGGGGGGCATCAGCCAATGGCTATTTGTTTGTAACGAATTACATTAAGTCATGTCACTTGAGTTATATTTGTTAATACCAGTATTATATAATTAGAGGCACCAGCGGATGCCGCATACAGGAAGTACTCTCATTATTCCATATTTTTTGTAGTTTTCACCCATTTTCATATTTTTTTGTGTATTCCTCAGTTTTACGTATTTTTCTTTCTTTTTCTTATTGCTACCAGATTTTCCACAATTTTACGTATTTTCCACCACACTTTTCCCGGCGTCACGTCGCCATTGTGACTCTATCTGCCAATCACAGTCCAGCGTGGTTACGATTTACGGATCACTGCTAAGCCACCACTCCATTACTAGTGTGTGTGTTACGTCATAGTGTTAGAAATGAAGAAATTGGTAGAAATAGTGACGTCTCGTCTAATACATAACAAAGAATTTCTAACCAAAGATATTCTATGTATAACAAATACCACACTGTGATACATAAATACCAAATACATCGTCAGATTGTGTGATGTCATAGCGATATTTTGATGCTTCCAATCAAAGCTACTGTGTTTGTACAACAGCACTACAAAATATGCCTCTGGAGAGGTGAGCAGTATCTGCAACAAACCTACCTAATGAACAGCACATCACCTGCAGGATGGTCCTCCACTCAGAGACCCAAGGAAACTGAGTTTTGTCATTTAATACTAACATGGCATTCTGAGTCATATGTTTCTTCATTTCAAGTATTTCCAGGTGGATCATCCTTTTGATATTCTTTACAGAATGTAAAATCTTACAATCAACGTAATTTGAGCGATTAGTTTTCTGTTATCAGATAATTAGCAAAGGTTTAACCTTTCTTTCTTAATCTGTAGTTTCTCTCATGTTCAGATAACCTAAGTTATTGGTCTGCCGCTGTGGTTGCCCCGGTTGCCGCCCGCAGTGGGGCTGAGCCCTCGCCTGTGGTTGATTGGGAGGTCGTTCCAAGGCCTGGCAGGCAGCGAAAGGCGTCCCCGGAGGCTGATCAGAAAGCCTCCCCGGTGTGTCTGACAAACCGGTTTCAGGCACTGTCTCTGGCTGAGCCAGATGCAGCTGCCTGCCCTATTTCAGAGGATCATTGTCAGCCTTCAAGGTCCGGGCAATCGCAGAGGGTGGGCTTACTGGTAGTTGGGAGCTCCAATGTTAGGCGCGTAATGGGGCCCCTTAGGGATACGGCGGCTAAGGAGGGGAAGAAATCCAGTGTGCACTCCGTGTGCATTCCGGGAGGAGTCATTCCTGATGTGGAAAGGGTCCTTCCGGATGCCATGAAGAGCACAGGGTGCAGCCAGCTGCAGGTGGTGGCACATGTCGGCACTAATGACGTGTGTCGCTTTGGATCTGAGGAAATTCTCTCTGGATTCCAGCGGCTATCTGATTTGGTGAAGGCTGCCGGTCTTGCTTACGAGATGAAGGCAGAGCTCACCATCAGCAGCATCGTTGACAGAAACGACTGCGGACCTTTGGTGCAGAGCCGGGTGGAGGGTCTGAATCAGAGGCTCAGACGGTTTGGCGACCGTATTGGCTGCAGATTCCTTGACTTGCGCCATAGGTTGGTGGGGTTTCGGGTTCCGCTGAATAGGTCAGGAGTTCACTACACTCATCTGGCGGCTACATGGGTAGCAGAGGCTGTGTGGCGTGGACTGGGCGGTTTTTTAGGTTAGATGGCCTCGGGAAAGTGCGGGATGGGCTGCAATGTCAAAGGGTGCTTGGCAAATACAGGACGTGCTTGGATCAAGGAACAGTCGGAATTATAGTTGTAAATTGTTGTAGTTGCGCTGGAAAAGTCCCTGAGCTTCAAGAGCTAATAGAAAGCAGAGAAGCTGATATCGTTATAGGTACAGAAAGTTGGCTAAAGCCTGAAATAAGTTCCGCAGAAATTTTTACGAAGTCTCAGACGGTGTTCAGGAAAGATAGATCAGGCAGAAGTGGTGGTGGAGTGTTTGTGTCTGTCAGTAGTGGTTTATCTTGTAGTGAAGTCGAAGTAGATACTCCGTGCGAATTGGTGTCTGTGGAGGTTATACATAACAGCCGAATTAAGTTAATAACTGGCTCCTTCTACCGACCCCCAGACTCCGATGATACAGTTGCGGAACAGTTCAGAGAAAGTTTGAGTCTCGTAACAAATAAATACCCCACTCATACGGTTATAGTTGGTATGTTGGCAAAAATACTTGTTCAAAACCGGTGGTAGGCAGAAAACGTCTGCCGAGATTGTCCTAAATGCTTTCTCCGAAAATTATTTCGAGCAGTTAGTCCACGAACCCACGCGAATTGTAAATGGTTGCGAAAACACACTTGACCTCTTAGCCACAAACAATCCAGAGCTGATAGAGAACATCATGACTGATACAGGGATTAGTGATCACAAGGTCATTGTAGCTAGGCTCAATACCATTTCTTCCAAATCCATCAGAAACAAACGCAAAATAATTTTATTTAAAAAAGCGGATAAAGTGCCACTAGAAGCCTTCCTAACAGACAATTTCCATTCCTTCCGAACTGACTATGCGAATGTAGACGAGATGTGGCTCACATTCAAAGATATAGTAGCAACAGCAATTGAGATATTTATACCTCATAAATTGGTAAGAGATGGAACGGATCCCCCGTGGTACACAAAAAAGGTCCGAACGCTGTTGCAGAGGCAACGGAAAAAGCATGCGAAGTTCAGAAGAACGCGAAATCCCGAAGATGGGCTAATATTTACAGACGCGCGAAATTTGGCACGTACTTCGATGCGAGATGCCTTTAATAGGTTCCACAACGAAACAATGTCTCGAAATTTGGTAGAAAATCCGAAGAAATTCTGGTCGTATGTAAAGTACACAAGCCGCAAGACGCAGTCAATACCTTCGCTGCGCAGTGCCGATGGTACTGTTATCGACGACTGTGCCGCTAAAGCGGAGTTATTGAACGCAGTTTTCCGATCTTCCTTCACCAAGGAAGACGAATGGGGTATTCCAGAATTTGAAACACGAACATCTGCTAGCATGAGTCTCTTAGAAGTAGATACCTTAGGGGTTGCGAAGCAACTCAAATCGCTTGATACGGGCAAGTCTTCAGGTCCAGATTGTATACCGATTAGGTTCCTTTCAGATTACGCTGATACTATAGCTCCCTACTTAGCACTCATATACAACCGCTCGCTCACCGATAGATCTGTACCTACAGATTGGAAAATTGCGCAGGTCGCACCAGTGTTCAAGAAGGGTAGTAGGAGTAATCCATTTAACTACAGACCTATATCATTGACGTCGGTTTGCAGTAGGGTTTTGGAGCATATACTGTATTCAAACATTATGAATCACCTCGAAGGGAACGATCTATTGACACGTAATCAGCATGGCTTCAGAAAACATCGCTCTTGTGCAACGCAGCTAGCTCTTTATTCGCACGAAGTAATGGCCGCTATCGACAGGGGATCTCAAGTTGATTCCGTATTTCTAGATTTCCGGAAAGCTTTTGACACCGTTCCTCACAAGCGACTTCTAATCAAGCTGCGGAGCTATGGGGTATCGTCTCAGTTGTGCGACTGGATTCGTGATTTCCTGTCAGGAAGGTCGCAGTTCTTAGTAATAGACGGCAAATCATTGAGTAAAATTGAAGTGATATCAGGTGTTCCCCAGGGAAGCGTACTGGGACCTCTACTGTTCCTGATCTATATAAATGCCCTGGGTGACAATCTGAGCAGTCCTCTTAGACTGTTCGCAGATGATGCTGTAATTTACCATGTAGTAAGGTCATCCGAAGACCAGTATCAGTTGCAAAGCGATTTAGAAAAGATTGCTGTATGCTGTGTCAGGTGGCAGTTGACGCTAAATAACGAAAAGTGTGAGATGATCCACATGAGTTCCAAAAGAAATCCGTTGGAATTCGATTACTCGATTAATAGTACAATTCTCAAGGCTGTCAATTCAACTAAGTACCTGGGTGTTAAAATTATCAACAACTTCAGTTGGAAGGACCACATAGATAATATTGTCGGGAAGGCGAGCCAAAGGTTGCGTTTCATTGGCAGGACACTTAGAAGATGCAACAAGTCCACTAAAGAGACAGCTTACACTACACTCGTTCGTCCTCTGTTAGAATATTGCTGCGCGGTGTGGGATCCTTACCAGGTGGGATTGACGGAGGACATCGAAAGGGTGCAAAAAAGGGCAGCTCGTTTTGTATTATCACGTTATAGGGGAGAGAGTGTGGCAGATATGATACACGAGTTGGGATGGAAGTCATTACAGCACAGACGTTTTTCGTCGCGGCGAGACCTTTTTACGAAATTTCAGTCAACAACTTTCTCTTCCGAATGCGAAAATATTTTGTTGAGCCCAACCTACATAGGTAGGAATGATCATCAAAATAAAATAAGAGAAATCAGAGCTCGAACAGAAAGGTTTAGGTGTTCGTTTTTCCCGCTCGCTGTTCGCGAGTGGAATAGTAGAGAGATAGTATGATTGTGGTTCGATGAACCCTCTGCCAAGCACTTAAATGTGAATTGCAGAGTAGTCATGTAGATGTAGATGTAGATGTAGATGTACCACAGATCTACCTGACTCACAAGCAGTACTGTGGAGAAGTATAAGTTAGTAACTCTATACACAACACTCATTGCCAGTATTTCTCGGTGACATAAGCAAAGTGATACTTTCCTATGTAAACAATCTACATCTCATCAACTTTGGATCTTATGCATTTATAACATCCTCGAACTCAGTTTGAATTACCTTTGGCAATAAGACCGGAGCTCATTAAGGCGATTAAAGGGCAATCACCACGCAGCATTGCAAGAGAAGATCTCAATGAATTCTCGGTTCCACAAAACCAATTACAGCAAAATAAGCATCTCCGGTTTAAAGACTATGAGACTAGCCGACAGAGATTTTCCAAGCCCTTTATAGCTCCTAGGTCTCCGTGAGACACCCTATTGTAGCGCAGAAATGAAGCAGTTGCTGAAGTGAAGCACATCCTGTTCATCAAAGAGAACTACTGACGGATGTGTTATGGAAAAATGTTCTTATCCCCGTGTCCAGTGAAACTCTGTTGCGATCATGAGTAGTTGCCATCTACGATCACTGTTTGTAGGTAATGTCTAGTAAAGTCATTAGAAGATCGAAATCGGTTGCAAAACGATTTAGTAAAGATATCTGTATGGTTCGAAAGTTGGCAGTTGGCAATTAGCGCAAAGTTATGAAAAGTGTGGGGTTATCCGCAAGAGTGCTACTAGGAATCCGTTAAACATCGGCTACACGATAAATCAAATCTAAAAGCCGTAATTTTAAATTAATACCTAAAAATTACAGTTACGAACTACTTAAGTGGAAAGAAGAGAGAGAAAATGATGCGGGGAAGACAAACCAAAGACTGCGTTTTTTTGGCGGAACAGTTAGAATATGTAACAGATCTACTGATGAGTCTAGCTACACTGTGCTTGTCCGTCTCCTTTCGAAGTACTGCTGCGCGGTGTGGGATTGTTACCAGATGGAATTAACGGAGTACATCGAGAAACTTCAAAGAAGCGCTGCTCGTTTTGTATTAATATGGAATAGGGGAGAGAGTGTCACTGCATGATACACAGTTAGGGGAGGACGTCATCAAAACGAAGGCGTTTTTCGTTGCGGCGGAATCTTCTCACGGAATTTCAGTCATTAACTTTCTTCTCCGAACGTGAAAATATTTTGTTAACGCTGACCTACATAGGGAGAAACGATCATCATAATAAAATAAGGGAAATAAGAGCACGCACTGACAGATATACGTGTTAGTTATTCCACCACGCTGTTCGAGATTGGAATAATAGAGAATTATTGTGAAGGTGGTTCGATAAACCCTCTGCCATGCACTTAAGTGTGATTTGCAGTCTACCCATGGAGATATAGATGTAGACAGTGGACGCTCATATCAATAAAAGTACCCCGTAACTCCACAGGAGAAAACGCAAAAATCACTGCATGAAGGATTATAATTAGTGTGTTTATGATATGTTGAAATGTCTGTGTAGAGTCGCTTCATAAGACTGTTGCCCTGTTTGATTCTGTTTGTCTGCAGTTTGTTCTACTAACCCTCCCAGAAGGACTGAGAAGTTTCAGTGATAATCTGACGTTAAGTGCAAGCAACTCGTTCTGCGCATCAGTATGTCAGTACTTTAAGTGATCCATTAATATTCCATGTGTAATCTAGCCCCATATTTATAAAGTTCGTCCATTAGCCTACCTTGTGTGACCAGGTCTTTTTATGTGTCTTTTCAGGTTTGTCTTGGGTTTGGTACTTGAGCTGCTTTTCGTCTGCTAGAAGCACAGGATAACCAATTTTGTACCTCTTACGTGGGCAAAGAGTTCTATCGGTGCTGTTCGACAGCTTCGTGGTTGTCAAGTTGGTATTGTCCGTTTCCCGTGTGGGCTTTCCATGCGCTCCGAGCCGAGCGGTGGCTGTCGGTGGATGTATGGCTCTGAGCGCTATGGGACGTAACATCTGAGGTCATCAGTCCCCAAGAACTTAGAACTACTTAAACCTAACTAACCTAAGGACATCATACACATCCATGTCCGAGGCAGGATTCGAACCTGCAACCGTAGCAGTCGCGCGGTTCCGGACTGAACTCGGTGGATGTAGCTGTGCTCTTAAGTGAGCCCTCTCCTGCCAGTGATGAGATAGGTCGTAGCTTCAAACGCGGTCTTCATGCGTGGAGCCGTTCGGAAAACCTCTTGGCCTGAATGAAGTGTTTCGATTACTTCTTGTTTTATATTGCTCTTGATAGGCAATGCTTGAGTCTATGATTTTGTCAGTGTCCGGAGTTTGCTTTGTTCCTTTCTACTATTGTGGTGTCAATGCGCTCTACGGGATATGGTTAGCCTGAGTTAATGTGCTTTAAAGCTTTGTGAATATGACAGAACTTGTGTTTTCGTGTATGTGCGATATTTCTTTTTATGTATTGTAGTTTATCGCATGTTCTATTTTCTGCTGTGATCTCGAGTTGTCTTAATTCTGTGAGCGTTGCGCTCTATTACTGAATCTCAATAGTTGGTCCGTGTTATTTTAACTGATAAGTGATGGGTGAATATTTGCGTTACTGCATTTCCGTGTTTTGTGGGAACGTGTAGCAGCTGCCTTTGTTTAATGGGGGCCATATGTTTCTCGAATCATTGGGGCCTTCCGCCTTGATGGTTTTATTATGAATTCGGCGTGATTCATGATCTATTCGTTCTTACAGTGGTGTACTCTCATTGATTTATACATTTAGCGATTTTCACTCACATCTGTTTGAAACAGTTGGATGTGCAACTCAGGTGACTTCTTTTCATGATGCTTGCGTGAATTCTCAGGTGGTGTATTTGCTGTAACAAGATGTTTCAATCGGTGTAAACCCCTTTGATGTTAGTGCATGCAGGCAATGCAGGTAATGTTCCTCTGAATTTCGTCGTTTTCGTGTGAAGCTTGATTGGATAACTGAAGTCATATGTTCCTGTTCCCTTTCCTCTCTTTTCCCTCACGTATGCATAGTTAAATTGCGCTATGTAATTTCTTCTTGCCAGATCAGATTAGTTTATTTCGTGTTCAGGCACAACTTAAGTATATCTACAGAATGTCCACCCATAATTCTTTGTGGCTATTTTTGAATAAATGTGTTTCATGAAAACTCAAATCGTGTGTCCTCTAACTACTTCAGAACGCACCAAATAGCTGCCAGACTTGCAACTCGATGCTCTTAACGGCTTCTTTCTTTGAAATATTAGCCTGATTTTTATATGCTGCACAAAAAGACAGTGATAACGAAGTACCCAGAGAGAGGAATGAGTAGAACTAATGTGCCAAATTCACAATCCATTGATTAATTATACAGGTTCATTTAACGATGTTATGTACTATGGTTAGATTTAGTATTGCATTAACTGCATGCAAATTTTTTTTCCACTATGCTCAAACAACCTCTCTGCCGGTTGGTGAACTCACGAAGGGACTGAAGAGAAATTTAATGAGCCGAGGAAAGTGAATGAAAAGCTATTTGATGACTTAGAAGCTGCGAATCTTAAGCTCGAACGGAACGTGGAAAGTAAAGCGAATGACTTTAGAAGATGCTACAGGATGAAATAGCGATCGAGTTAGCGAAAACGTCGAGGGTCGTCGAGAAGCGTCTGTGAAGCTGAAAGCGAGCAGTTGCCGCTAAACAGAGTGCTCGAAGAACAGGAGAGCAGGGTTATGGCGACGTTCGTGGCTGTCCCAAAGTGAACGCGTAGAGCTACTGTCCCGAGCTGAGAGAGCGGCTGCCGGGCGTTTGGAAGCCACGAAGGGTCAGGCAGAGCAGAGAATCAGCGCGATACGTACTCCGTCTTTTGCTGCGCCCGAGTTCCTGTTCCAAAGAGCTGCCGAGAGCCGGGAGTTAACGTCGCAGAGACAGCGAGCACCAGTTCGGCCGCAGGCGGTGGCGATAAAGCAACAGACTGCCGGCTACTGTGAGCAACACCCAGGTTTGGTCCGGAGGGGACGATACGTAACTCCTGACTTGAAGAAACGTGTGGCTCACCTCAAAGCAGGTTGTCCCGAAATTGAAGTAGACAGTTCCTGCGAATTAGTATGCACAGAGGACATTCTTGGCAATCGGAATCAAATAATAACTGGATCCTTTTACAGACCTCCCAATTCAGATGATACAGTAGCTGAAAGGTTCAAAGACGAGTTGAGTTTAATTTCAAACGCGTACCCGACTCATACAAATATAGTTCGTGGTGCCTTTAATCTATCCTCGATATGTTAGTGAAAATACATGTTTAATTCCGGAGGTACGCATAAAACATCATCCGAAATTTTGCTAAACGCTTTCTCCGACAACTATTTCGAGCAGTTACTTCATGAATAGTAAAAGGTTGTGAAAACCGCGCTTTACCTGTTAACAAGGAATAATCCTGAACTAGTAACGAGGATTAAAACGTATACTGGTATTATTGAACGTACCCAGATCAACAAGGAATAATCCTGAACTAGTAACGAGGATTAAAACGTATACTGGTATTATTGAACGTACCCAGATCCCCAAGTCCTCCACAAATAAACGAAATATATACCTGTTCAAAAAAAGCACATAAAAATTCACATAACATCTTCCTCCACTCCTTCCACATTAATAATGTCACTGCAGGCCAGATGTGACTTGAATGCAAAGAAATAGTATCGGCGGCAATTCAGAGATTTACACCAAATAAATTAACAAACGACGCAGTTCATCCTCATTGGTACGCCAAACGCGTCAAAACACTGTTGCAGAAACAACGAAACAAACATGCCAAATTTAAACGGAAACAAAATCTCCAACATTGGCGATCTTTTAAAGAGACTCGAAATTTAGCGCTGATTTCAATGCGACATGCTTATAATAGTTTTCACAACGAAACTTTATCTCCAAACCTGGAAGAAAATTCAGACAGATTCTGTTCGTATGTGAAGTATGCTAGCAGCAAGACACAATCAATGCCTTCTCTGCGCAATAGCAATGGAGATACTATCGAAGACAGTGCTGCCAAAACAGAGCTACTAAACACAGTCATCCGAAATGCCTTCACAAAGGAACACGAAGTAAATATTCAAGAATTCGAAACAAGATCAGGTGCCAACATGAGTAACGTCGAAGTAGATATCCTTGGAGTAGTGAAGCAACATGAATTACTTAATAAAGGCAAGTCTTCTGGCCCAGAGTGTATACCAATTAGGTTCCTATCAGAGTTTGGTGGTGCAAGTCATCGAGTAAAACAGAAGTGATTCCTGGCGTTCTCCAGGGTCCTTTGCTGTTCCTCATCTCTATAAACGAGTTTGATTGTTTGCAGATGACCCTGTCGTTTATCGGCTAATAAAGTCATCAGAAGTTCAAAACAAATTGCAAAGCCATTTAGAAAAGGTATCTGGATGGTGCGAAAATTGGCAATCGACCCTAAATAACGGAAAGTGTGAGGTAATCCACATGAGTGCTAAACGTAATCCGTTAAACTTCGGTTACACGATAAATCAGAAAAATCTAAAGGCCGTAAATACGTAGGAATTATTATTACGAACAACTTAAATTGTAAGTAACACACAGAGTGTGTTCTGGGGAAGGCTAACCCAAGACTGCATTTTACTGGCAGGAGACTTAGGAAGTGTAATACATTTGCTAAGGAGAATGCCTACACTATGCTTGTCCGTTATCTTTTAGAATACTGCTGTGCGGTGTGGGATCCTTACCACATAGGACTGACGGGGTGCATCGAAAAAGTGTATTATCACGATATAGGGGAGAGAGTGTCACTGAAATGTTGGAGGCTTTGGGATGGAGATCATTAAAACAAAGGCGTTTTTCGTTGCAGAGGAAGCTTCCTACGAAATTTCAATCACCAACGTTCTCCTCCGAATGCTAAAACATTCTGCTGACGGAGACCAACATAGGAAGAAACGACCAGCATAATAAAATAAGGGAAACCAGACCTAGCATTGAAAGATATATATGTTAGTTTCTTCTGCGCTCTATACGAGATTGGAATAATAGGGAATTGTGAAGGTTGTTCGACGAAATGGCTCAAATGGCTCTGAGCACTATGGGACTCAACATCTGAGGTCATCAGTCCCCTAGAACTTAGAACTACTTAAACCTAACTAACCTAAGGACATCGCACACATCCATGCCCGAGGCAGGATTCGAACCTGCAACCGTAACGGTCACGCGATGTTCGATGAACCCTCTGCCAGCCACTTAAATATAATTTGCAGAGTATCCATGTAAATGTAGATGTATAGGGGCTGATGGAGTTGGAGCCTCAGGGAATAAAGTGCAAAGAGGGACTCGGAACGCGAGGATAAGTGCGATTACAGGGAAAGCAATGTTGCGGGAGGTTCTCGCGGCGGAGGACAGACCTTCGCGAGAGAAAAGCAAAGCTTCTGTTTTAAGCATTTCCTTTCACTACGTTAGTTTGAGTTGTTCCTGAACTCGGTTAACTGAATTCACCCTATGCCTGGTCGGAACTGTTCGAATTTGTGCTTTCCCCAGTGTGGCCCAGCACACACAACTGAATTCGTGCGTTGTTTCTTAGCAGGGGAACCTGCCATGCCAATGAGGACCAGATAGCGGCGTTGTGAGACAGTAAGGGAATTTCGGCAGGCTTTCCTTTCAGCGCCGGGCGGAGTAGCCACGAGGTTTGAGGCGCCATGTCACGGATTGAGAGCCCTTCCTGCCGGAGGTTCGAGTCCTGTCTCTTGCATGGGTTGTGTGTTGTTCTTAGGTGGGGTTAGTGTAAGTGATGATCTCAGCAGTTTGGTACTTTAGGAATTCACTCACACACATTCCTTTCAGCCCACACAACACTATAGTAATACTCTTCCTTAAATATTCTGGATTTACGAGCGCCGCCCGTTTGCTCGAACACATGGTACAGGCTAATCAATTTTTATTTTATACGTTCGGAGCAGCAGAGCTGATCAGTATTTGCCTGACTATAATGCCAACCCACATGTGTCACATCATCCCAGCTGCCAAATGCAGCCGGCCGGTTCTAGGCGCTTCAGTGTGATGTCATTTGGTTAGTTAGGTTTAAGTAGTTCTAAGTTATAGGGGACTGATACCTCATCGTTTTGCAAAATGAAAGGATGATGTGGAAGCATTTAAAGCGGCGCAATAAGAGTTCGAGTACGATTTGGGGGAGTATGTGTCTAAGTATACGATCTAGTCACTCGGTGCGCAAACGCACGATTCCAGTTGCGGGCGCTGTCGAAAACCTAGACCAGAGTGACTGACCGTACGCGGCCACCCTAGTTCCTTTGGGAACAACTGGGGAATAGAAAAACGTTGGGTAAATCAGTACACGAATGAAGGGGCACACGTACGCGGTCACGAGAACCCTGGAAGCAGTGGGATCAAAAACCATTTTTATGCATTTCTGTCTGTAAAATATCTGGGAGTGTGCGTGCGGAACGATTTGAAGTGGAATGATCATATAAAATTAATTTTTGGTAAGGCGGTCACCAGGATGAGATTCATTGGGAGAGTCCTTAGAAAATGTAGTCCATCAACAAAGGAGGTGGCTTACAAAACACTCGTTCGACCTATATTTGAATATTGCTCATCAGTGTGGGATCCGTACCAGATTGGGTTGACGGAGGAGATAGAGAAGATCCGAAGAAGAGCGGCGCGTTTCGTCACAGGGTTATTAAGCGTGATAGCGTTACGGAGATGTTTAGCAAACTCAAGTGGCAGACTCTACAAGAGAGGCGCTGTGCATCACTGTGTAGCTTGCCGTCCAGGTTTTGAGAGGGTGCGTTTCTGGATGAGGTATCGAATATATTGCTTCCCCCCGCTTATACCTCCCGAGGAGATCACGAATGTAAAATTAGAGAGATTCGATCGCGCACGGAGGCTTTCCGGCAATCGTTCTTCCTGCGAACCATACGCGACTGGAACAGAAAAGGGAGGTAATGAGAGTGGCACGTAAAGTGCCCTCCGCCTCACACCGTTGGGTGGCTTGCGCAATATAAATGTAGATGTAGTAGCGACAACAACGGGCGGTCGTAGTGAGTTCGATTACGGGGCTTGAATCAGCTGAGTGGTGATAGCAATAACGGGTGGCGGTAATTTGGGAACAACTGGGAAATAGAAAAAGATAGGGCAAATCAGTACAGGAATGAAGAGACACGCGAACGCAATCACAAAACCCTGGAAGCAGTGGGATCAGAAACCACTTTAATGCCTTTCTGTCTATTTAATTATTCGGGAGCTGACCGTTTGGTTTTAAACTTTGTTTTCTGCGTTTAATTTGATTGGGAAACCGTTGAGATTAAACTTAACATATACATGGATGGACATGAGAAATGAAAGGTGTAAGTAGGCTGTTTAGGTTTTTATGTTGGTAACGCCACATAGCGCTCTGTATGAAAATCACTGATTGTGCTGTGTGCAGTCTGTGGCTGGTTGGCATTGTTGAAATATTCGCTATTGTAGTGTTGGGCAGTTTGATGTGAACAGCGCTTAGCGTAGCGCAGTTGGAGGTGAGCCGCCAGCAGTGTTGGATGTGGGGAGAGAGATGACAAGAGTTTTGAGAGCGGATGATCTGGACGTGTGTCCATCAGAGTAAATTTGTAGGACTGGATTTCTAGTTAGTGCCTTCAATAGTTAGAATCTTTTATGTAGCTGGCAGTACTGGCGCTCGCTATATTGCAGTAGTTCGAGTAAGGAAGATTTTTATGAGGTTAGTGATTCGTGAAAGGTATAGGTTATTGTTAGTCGGGGCCATTCTTTTGTGGGGATTATATAAGTCAGATTGCGTTGCGCTAAAATATTGTGAGTCCGTTTAGTGATGATCAGAGTAAGTAAAGAGAAATGTCTGAGTACGTTGAGTTTTGCTCAGCTGTTTGAAAATCAAATAACGTAAAGGAGATTATCAGCACAATCATTCATAAATTTTTCTAAAGGGAGGTTTCAAAGGTTGCAATAAATTTTTCATCTATGATTATTACTTTACATATGAAATATTCTATTGCAGATTTAATAAAGACGAATTTCTTTGAATGTTCCCAAAATAATGTTCAAGTTTTATTTTTATTCAAGGACTACAGCTGTTTGTACAAGAATGAAAATATAATTTTCCATCGAACTTAGCAAAGATTTTCACGTTGCACTGGATTTTTGTTTACTGGGTATAGCCCGACTAGCTTTGAAGCATAAGACTATCTTTACTTTATGAATTCTTTTTTATATTTCTAAGCTCTCCTGAAGAATTATCCACTTTTAAATACACTTCACGTTATGTTCAGAATTTATCACTTTTTGAATGAAAATTTAAAAGAGCTGCAGCTTGTATCCACCTGTGAATGCACAAGATAAAATCTACTATCTCTTTGTATTCTGCCTATGGAATGCTGTGAAAAGAAACACGTTTTTATTTTCGTTCACCTCTACCTGTACCCTTTTTAGGATGTGGTCGTTATTGCGATGGTATATTTTAATCTGCCGCTGTTCCAGAATGCTCGCTCACGGTGCAGCTCCGTACTGCCAGCGATATCCAATAAAATGCTGGAAATTCTAAAATAAAATGGGTAATGTCCGGTGCGAACTTTGCAGTAATTGTGACAAACAGATTTTACTAGATAAATATATTTTAACAGAAACAATTAAAATCTTTACACACCGTTTACAATCCGAGCTACAAATGGCGTCGATCATCGACTTATGACAAATGAAGACTACGTAATAGCCTAATGCAACGTTACGGGTTCCTCTCCCATTCAGTCTGTGCAGAAGGCAAGCGATTCTACTACAATATATTGCCAACTTATATCTTACCTAATTTTTGTACAGTCTTTGTCGTTTTTGATAACATATCCTTTCTTCTGTAGCGGTTTTCACATCCTCCGCCACAGATAGTATTTAACAGTCTTTGAATAATCATTTATAATAGCAAAATTCATAATTATCTTTTAAATGTCCTTTTGAAATACAATTAACAGAAATACATATAAATTATTTGTTGCAATGAACATTATACATCGAAATGTTCTTTTAACTTTCACTTTGGATGCATGCTGCCAGAGAACGTTACACCACGAAAGCAGAGACTGCTCATGAGGGGACCGTGAGCAGAATAGGAATGCCTTGGCGGGACCACCACAGTTGGAGAAAATCGAACCCGCTGATCCACAACATAATCCACTTAACGACAATGAGTGGCGGGAACTCTCGCGACAGAATGGTGCGGAACAGGACGGATCTCTGAGCAAGGTAAGTGCGAATGTTCTACACGTGGAAAAATCCAGCACACGGGACGATTTGTTACAGGAGGCTGCAGGCAGTAAGGTTTCAGCTTTTATACCAGATATCACCACCTCTATTAGAGTATCAGTACCCAGAACGCACTTGAGCTGCATCTGCCTGTGTTCTATTACAGGTGAGGCAGTGTTTCGTAACTATGTGTGGCTACAGAGGCAGCGTGCAATATTTCTGCAAGGGACTTCTATCGACTTTTTGAGTACACGCCACACGGAGATGATGCTCTGTACTGGGTGAAACGAGGTCCGACACGATGCTACGACGTGCTCCGTGACTTTTGCTACTTCAGTGTATAAATGTACCGGATGTCTCTCTTAAAAGTCTTCAGGCACATTTCTTCTGGTTTTTCAGTAGATATTTTAAATGTGTAGATGCAGTCAGTCCAAACGTGTACTGGTCATCACGTCGACGGAAAGCTTCGGTTTGTTTCCGTTACACGCGAAATGCTGTTTGAAGCGGAATTTTACATTCTCATTCGTTAGGGCGGCCCGAGATTAGTCCAGATTGGTATTCGTTTTAGCGATACGTATTAGCAGGAAAACTGGAGAACGGAGAGTGGCGGTAGCTATCAATTTGGGCCAGGGCCTTGTTGTCGCTGTTAGAGTATCGGTTATTCTTAGAGTTTTCCCGCTCCTGTTAATACAAATGGATGAAGCGAAAAACGTTGTAGACTAGTTTGTGGCCCGTCCATCCGAATGGGTACGTGAAATTCCGCTTTGAAAATAAATTATTTTTTTTTTTAATGGGGAACAAACCGACGCTTTGCGGCGACAGTGGCACATCATGACAGGCGTAATGAACAGTATTAATTTCGACTCACTCCACCTACACATTCCAAAAACGAAATCGAAAATATCTGTCGGAACACCAGAGCAAATGCGCCTGAAGACTCTTGGGTGGAATACCTACACAGGATATTGGAGAAATAGTGGCAAATATTTTGATAGGTGATACCAACCACAAGAACAAGAAAAAAAATACCTTGAACGTGGGTCTGGAAATGCATACTTTGTGAGATCTCTACACTTGTCCATAGTGGCTGAAGACGTTCGGGTGTGAATATGTCCGCCTGACACACAAGGTAGATATTAAATAAACAAGTGATGTATGGCGACAGGTGCTGCCCCCATGATCCGTGAACCGAGCGAGGTGACGCAGTGGCTTGCACACTGGACTCGCATTCGGGAGGACGACGGTTCAATCCCGCGTCCGTCCATCCTGATTTAGGTTTTCCGTGGTTTCCCTAAATCACTCCAGGCAAATGCCGGGATGGTTCCTTTGAAAGGGCACGGCCGACTATCTTCCCCGTTCTTCCCTAATCCGATGAGACCGATGACCTCACTGTCAGCTCTCCTTCCCCAAACAACCGAACCCCAACCCATGATCCGTCAATAGCGTTCACTACTGTACGTGTCTTTCCGTACTGACGTACTCCAGTGCACACAAGTCTGAGCACTGGGTAATCTACAGGCAGTTGTGTTGCATGTACTATAGTTTTAGCGTTGTTAGTGTGTGTTATTTTGTAGTAAATTGCCTGCAACTATGGGTATGTATCGCATTTATTTATTCGGAGTATGGCATTTAAGTACATTTCAGAATTGCATCACGTTATTCTATATTACATGTGTTCACAGACAAACATCTAGTCCCTGTAAGTCATATCGCAATGTTTACTGTCACTGTGATATTTGTAATGCACTGTGCACGAATGGGTTGGTAAATTTCCATTTCTCTTCTGCTTGTTAACAATGGAAGCGTACTACTCCTAAAGTGACATGACGGATATAATTATCTGCTATGGGTTAGCAATTGGAAATAGCCCGTAAGCACGTTCCCACTACGCAGAAAAATACCCACGTTGCAGAGTACCATGCGATAAATTGTTGACCCAAAGTTTTCTGCTTCTTAAGGACACGGATTTTCTAGCTTCCAAAAGACGAGTAGTGGACGGTATGAGTCAGTTCACACACCTAAGATGCAGGAGGACATACCAGATTTGCTGGACGAAAGACGTGCAACAGCAGTGTGGAGATTTGGCGATTGACACCAACAGAAGGCATAAGTCATCCTGTTGTCCGGCTGGTACTGCTTGAGCTATTGCTGTATCCGTAACACCTTCAACACATCCAGGCACTAATTCCAGAGGACCACGATAGCCTATCATAGTTGTGTCATTGGCCCATACAGAAGCGTGCTGCAGGTCCACTGTTTTCGACGAAGAATTTATTTCTCTGATCCTGTGCGGTTCACAAAGGGTCGTGCTGTGAACTTCCATACTCAGCACGTGTGGGCTTATGAAAACCCCTATGCTGCTGTACAAAGAGTACATCAACCTCATTTCTCCGTCAACTAATGGATAGACATTCTTGGTGATAAGTTACTAGGGCCATATATCCTACTCCAAACATTTAATGGAGCTCATTATCGTCAACTTCTTGTTAACATTTTGCTTACCTTGTCTGAGGAGGTACCACATCAGTAAAGACTACCGATGTGGTTTATGCATTATGTCACATTTCATCTGCAATGTGTGTGAATATCGGATGCTGACGCTTCATGTCTTTTGGAATGGTTGGGGCGGAGGGGGCACACCTTGGTCCCCTGTTCCCTCGACTTCAGTCCTGTGTAGTTTTGGTTATGGGAACAGTTCAATGCGTTAGTCTTGCAGTACCACATGTATGTGAAATTAGAAATCGTTACCAGAGTTGGAGACTATTTAGACTCTGACAAATCCCTTTAGATACAGTTTTGATATACATAATACAATGGAAATATGCTACTTGAAATTTGGCCCTTACCTGAGGTCCTAGGGTGAACAATTTGTATAAAATTACTTAATAACTGTATTTTAAAAACAATTAATAATGCAAATCGAATGAAAGGAACACTACATTCTTTAAATGAAATTCAAGTAAAAAATGAACTGGTGATTTATTGCAAAAAGTCTTCTTCGTACACAAGAAAACCAATAGACTAACTGTCTATCATGTTAGACTAATACTGACAATCAGCAAAAGCATAATGTCCAGGGAAGGATAATGTGTTCATGCTGCACATTCCCTCCACGATGTTGAGGCGAAATAAATAATAAAATTAAATTTCTTGGTTTTTTGTAAAGAGGAAAAATTGTGGACATGGAATTATAACTTCAGAATTTTTGAAAGGCCTTTCTTTTTTTACGGGATGTATTGACCAGCTTGAATGCGGACAAATTCAGTGCTGCGTGAAATATGCCTGTAATATAATTTACCATTCCGATTAATTACATTTTTGAATTCTACGTCACTGTTGATTTAATCAGAGTTCTCACCTTAGACGTAGAATTAGTCCTTCTGCCACAATATTAATTCTTTAGTCGCCCTCGATGTTCTTCTCTTTGTTGACCGTGTGTACCTTCCTAAGTCGGCATCGGTTCACTTCACGTAGACGGTGGAAACCAAGGAAATACAATGCTACGTCACTTTAAAAAATAGTGAGAAGTATCGAAGTGTTACGAAAATTATTTATTCACAAGACAATAAGACTTGCTCTGCTCGTCGCACAAATCATGATTACTAACAACATGGCTGCCTTTCCGCACAGTCCGAAATTACGTCCGTCCTCCACAAGGCAACAATCGAAAGTGTCTCTTAGCTCCTTCTTGGAGTATGAAACAAAAGCGAATCCAATATGAACATTACAGAGATTATATTCTACATCCCTCTCAATTTGATCTTTGGCGCAGCCTTTGAGGTGTTGTATGTCTCTGCGTCGGAATGTGTCATTACAATGTGAATAAACCCTACGAATCTGAATTTTACTATGTAGTGGTTCCTTGTCGGGACTAAAATGAAAAGAACCTCTCTTCGTATCTGTAATCTTACGGTACTGCGGTGGTGTACAACTATAAAATGGTAATCTCCCAGACAAATTGGTGCCGCTACAATGTGCTCACCAATCACTAGCCATCTCGATCTACATCCACATCTACATCGATACTCTGCTAATTACGTTGAAGTGCCTTGCAGAGGGTTCTTCGAACCACCTTCAAAATTCTCTATTCTCCAAATGTCGTATAGCGCTCGGAAATAACAAACACCTACATCTTTTTCGTACGAGCTCTTCAAATGGTTCAAATGGCTCTAAGCTCTATGGTACTTAACATCTGAGGTCATCAGTCCCCTGGACTTAGAATTACTTAAACATTAACGAACCTAACCACACACACATCCATGCCCGCGGCAGGATTCGAACCTGCGACCGTAGCAGAAGCGCCGTTCCAGACCGAAGCGCCTAGAACCGGTTGGCCACAACGACCGGCTGTACGAGCTCTGACTTCCCTTATTTTATCCTAGTGATCGTTTCTTCCTATCTAGATCGGCGTCAACAAAATATTTTCGCATTCAGAGGAGAAAGCTGGTGACTGGAATTTCGTGAGAAGATTGCTCCGCAACGAAAAATGCCTTTGTTTTAATAATCTCCATCACAAATCCTCCATCATTTCAGTGACACTCTCCCCCCTATTTCGCGTTGATGCAAAACATGCTACCATTTTTGCACTTTTTCGATGTACCTGCTAAAAACGCAGTGTTGGGTTAGCCTTCCCCACATGATTTTCTGTGTGTTCCTTACAATTTAAGTTGTTCATAAATGTAATTACTAGGTATTTAGTTGAATGTATGGCCTTTAGATTTGACTGATTTATCGTGTGACGGGAGTTGAACGGATTACTTTTAGCACTCATGTGGATGACCTCACACTTTTCGTTATTTATGGTCGCTGCAATTTGTCTGCCGGCCGGTGTGGCCGTGCAGTTCTAGGCGCTACAGTCTGGAACCACGTGACCGCTACGATCGCAGGTTCGAATCCTGCCTCGGGCATGGATATGTGTGATGTCCCTAAGATAGTTAGGTTTAAATAGTTCTAAGTTCTAGGGGACTGATGACCACAGATGTTAAGTCCCATAGTGCTCATAGCCATTTATCTATTTCTTTGCAATGTGTTTTGATCTTCTGATGACTTTATTAGTCGATAACCGACAGCGTCATCAGCAAACAACCTAAGCGACTGCTCAGATTGTCTCGCAAATCGTTTATACGGATAAGGAACAGCAAAGGGCCTGCAACACTAAGATGTGTGCGTCAACACGAGATCTGCGCCCCCATGGAACTTGTGGACCGAGCTAAGTTGTCGGGACGACTTCCTAGTGCAGAACACCAGAATGTTCGCCTCCCCTCAGCGATCGAGCACGAGAAGTCTCCTCTACGACGATCGACCCAAGAGTGTTCGATCATCCACATTCAACTCCTCAGTTTGGGCCGTCATGGCAACAAGCGTGTCAGGTAAAACGTTATGTACTTCTGTCCAATGACAGCAGACGGAACAGAGCCTTGTATAAACAACTCAGAATTTCCAACAAGCCAAGCAAACGCCGCTGGAACCCCACCAGGTCAGGTTCACACAGCAGCAGGCCGCTCCTCGTCAAGAACTGGTCAGTTCTCTCCAGATGTTACCGGGTAAGACACTCAGCGTCAAATTCTGAGCTTCCTGGGGTCGTGACTCGGGACGTCACTATGTGTGCCACTGGATGTCAGACTCGGAAAAACTTTCTTCTTCAAGGCGTGAAAATGACTGTAATGCGTGAGTTATTGCCGGATTTGTTATGCGCTCTGTATGTGCTTTCACCCTGCTCAGACAGCAGCTGGTATAGATTTTACGCTTGTGAGCGTATATATACGTTGTTATGTGGCTAGCGGAGCTTGTGGACTGGCCCTGTTCGATTTCCTTTACGTACATTTATGTAATTCGAAAATCTGTGCCCAGACATCAGTTTACTAAAACAACGTGACAATTTTGTAAAACTCAAAAGTGTTAATTCTAAAAAAGGGAGATATTTTTCCGGCTCACTTAAATACAAATCTGTTCGTAACTATTTGAGTTTCATATTGAAACAGTCTCGAGGTTAGAACCTCATTTTCAGCAGTTTCTTTAATTGTATTAATATTGTATTTTTTTGTCAACTGGAAATACTGAATTATAATATTCTAATGAAAATACGATTTTATTTGAGTCAAATCAAATAAATTAAAATTTGATTCAGACATGTGAAATGACTTGTCTATACTAATAAAACTCCCAGAAAGAATATCACTCTGCAGCAGAGAGTGCGCTGCGATGAAACGTCCTCTCAGAACTAGAATAATCTGCCAGAAGGTTCCATCAGTAATACTGGTGCGCTTTATATGTTCGTTTCTCCATGTAATGGAGAAAAAAGAATTACTCGACATTCACAGTGACTAGAGTATGTACAAAAAGGGCAATCAATACACATTTGCAGTTGACCAGCAGATCGTTCTGCAGATACAGTCTATCCTTTTGAATTTTTAAGTACTATAATCTATTTCTGTGAAGGATGCTTATCACGATATTTATTTGCTCTTTCACTTTATTCACATGAACTCTGAGAGTTTTATGTGACTATATTATTTTGTTTCTGCAAACATAATTCGTTCCACCAAAATAGCTGGAAATCCCACAGCAGATCAGTTCCAGTCATTCCACGAGTAAGGAGGTACACGGCTCGTCTTATCTGTAATTCAACCATGCCTAGACGGTCAATACCGTATTCTATCGCGTCCGCATTGTTACTTTGTGCCAAGAAGGTCTCTCAAGAAGGGAGGGGTCAGGCGTCTCGGAGTGAACCAAAGCTATGTTGTTCGGGTATGGAGGAGATACACACAGAGAGAGGAAATGTCGATGACATGCCTCGTTCAGACCGTCCAAGGACTACTACTGCAGTGGATGACCGTATCCTACGGATTATGGCTCGGAGGAACTCTGACAGCAACGCCACCGTGTTGAATAATGCTTTTCGTGCAGCCACAGGACGTCTTGTTACGACTCAAACTTTGCGCTACAGGCTGCATGATGCGCAACTTCACTTCCGACATCCATGGCGAAGCCGATCTTTGCAACCACGACATTTTGCAGCTCGGTACAGGTGGGCCCAACAACACGCAGAATGGACCGCTGAGGATTGGCATCACGTTCTATCCACCGATGAGTGTCGCATATGCCTTCAACCAGACAATCGTCGGAGACGTGTTTGGAAGCAACCCGGTCAGGATGAACGCCTCAAGATACACTGTCCAGCGAGTGCAGCAAGGTGGAGGTTCCCTTCTCTTTTGGGATGGCATTATGGAGGGCGGACGTACGCCGCTGGTGGTCATGGAAGGCGCCGTAACGGCTGTACGATACGTGAATACCACCTTCCGACCGATAGTACAACCATGTTGGCAGCATATTGGCGAGGCATTCGTCTTCATGGACGACAGTTCGCGCCCCCATCGTGCACATCCTGTGGATGACTTCCTTCAGGATAACGACATCGCTCGACTAGGGTGGCCAGCATCTTCTCCAGACATGAACGCTATAGAACATGTCTGGGATAGATTGAAAAGGGCTGTTTATGGAAGACGTGACGCACCAACCCTCTCAGGGATCTACGCCCAATCGCCGTTGATAAGTGGGACAATCTTGACCAACAGTGCCTTGATGAACTTATGGCTAAAATGCCACTACGAATACAGGCACGAATCAATGCAATAGGACGTGCTACTGGCTATTAGAGGGAGAGGTGTGTACAGCAATGTTGACCACCACCTCCGAAGGTGTCCCTGTATGGTGGTACAAGATGCAATGCCTGACTTTCATTAGCAATAAAAAGGGTGCAAAGGATATTCATGTTGATCTCAATTCCAATTTTGTGTACAGGTTCTGGAGCTCTTGGAGCCGAGGTGATGCGAAACTTTTTTGATGTATGTACATTTTTACTTTGTCTGTACAGAACTGTATACACTGTTAGCGTAAATAGCGCTAGGGAGGTGCATTATAGATTCAGTAAGCGTACAATACTTCAAAACTCGTTTACTACCTCATTTTCCGCAATTTGATCTTACGTTCTTGCCTCAGTGTCAGAGGTACAACAACAGAGTTTGCGCTTGGCTGTCATCCATTCGTATGTTCCGCTACATTTTTGGAGAGAAACCCGGTTGCCGCACAGTCGCGGCGTTGGCCTCCCTCTCTCTCTCTCTCTCTCTCTCTCTCTCTCTCTCTCTCTCTCCGTCTCTGGTGCCGACTCGCTGAGTGTGACACCTAGCGGCAGCTCTGGGTACCTTTGGCGCGACGTCGGGAGTCACAATCCCAGAAAGCTAAGGAATTAACGCCGGGTCTTGAGACTCAGACCTGCTAGCCGCCAGTGGCGCACGCAACACCAAAGATCCCACCCTCCTCCAAACGGCGCGTGACCCCTGCGGGCCCCAATGTAGCTGCCCTGCCGGACTTCTAACCGGGGACTCAATGCTCTGAGCGGTGAGCAGGCTGTCCCTCCCTTATTCCCATTGTTGTGTGCCTCGTACGTTCTACAACTCTTGGGGAAACGAACTCCGAGGTTCCCACGAATTCTCTCAGCTGAAGTGATGTAAGTTAAGACACACAACCTCTGGAATTTTTATCAGGCACAATAGTGAAAATCAAGTATATTAATGAGAGTTTAATAAAGTGATGAGAATCGTGTTCCAGCATTTCTCCGTCATAAGGAGTGGGTGGTGTTATTTTATCAATGGATGGAGCAACCCAGATTGCTTGTAACATTTCAGCCGACGCCACGCCGGTCAATGATACCCAGACACTACAGGATCGCGTCTTCGACGCAACAACGAGCAAGCGTATTTCGGAGAGTGCGTGATCTCTTAAGCTGAGGATCAGAGTGATACATTTCCATTGGAGGAACGTCACGTTGAGCACCTCATATGAGAAATGTCATTAACGGATATCAGGATGGACGGCTCGTATGGACAAGTGTACAGATCTCAGAAAGTATGCATTTCCCGATCCACGTTATAACATCCCAGCTTCCTCAACCAAATTATAACGTCCCAGGACTTTCTGCACCAAATTATAACATTTCAGCTCCTCAACACCAAGTTAAAACGTTGCATTAGGAGGTGTCTGCTTCGCGCAAAAGGTCTTGAGTTCATATTGACGACAACAAGTAATTCTTCATTACAGACATTTATTTACAAACAGAACTGACAGACTTCACAGGCTCAACAACTGACTCTCCAAGCTAACCGCACTGCATATCCGAACTGGCAACTGACAACTCCTAGGTGTATTAATATCTTTCCAAACAATGAGAGTCTTTGACAATGTTTTGTTTACAATACGATAGCAATTCACGACTTAAAACTAAATTAGACATTACAGAATTTTAGTACAGATTAAGTAAAAGGATCAGTACAT
Organism: Schistocerca gregaria; assembly: GCF_023897955.1. Taxonomy (NCBI): domain Eukaryota; kingdom Metazoa; phylum Arthropoda; class Insecta; order Orthoptera; family Acrididae; genus Schistocerca; species Schistocerca gregaria. Next base: position 43,439,977 of record NC_064929.1, read on the forward strand.
ATAAATTCTTACAAGCATAATTTCCAAATAGATTTTATAACATTTTTCTACCAGCTTCTGGATAACCTTCACCAGATTTGTACCGGTGTTTCCAGAAATATCTTGACATTTGATTCTGGATATTTCTTGAGTGATTTAGAACAACTATTTATATGTAAAATGATTTAAATCGTGTTTCAAAACGTAAATAAATCTTTTTAGCACTATTTCTTGATACAAATCGTCTTTCGAAATCAGGTTATGAAAAAGTTTTCACAAGTTTTCGTATTTTTGCGATCGTAATATAGAATTTCTCCATAGAAAGTTAGAGAAGTGTGCATTAAACGTTCATTTCCAGACTTTCTCTTTAGCTGGTGAGTTTTTAAATGTATCTTGTCCATATTATACGAAATAATTTAGCTCAAAACTGATAATTTATACAATTAATCAGAGCTACAGCAAACAGTGAGTCTTTCTATTACAAAATGAAATATAATTACAAAATTGAATGAAAATAGGTTACTAACACTAATATATATTTACATTAATTCTATTTTTGTTCTTTCTCTGCAAAATGTCCTAATATTGACACAGCACAATATTTAAACATCACCAAAGTTTCCCTTTACATTTTGCATATCTGTATCGACATCCCCTAAAAGTCTACAGTATCGAATACTTCAATATGTCCCAATATGTCCTGTAATGTTACACAACCCCCCCATCAGCACTTCCACGTGAAACACGGAAGGGTTGATGTCCTTACATTACAAAACAGAAAAGTTTTACACATATCTTTGGTGTCTTCTTTCTTGAAGACCGGTGATCTTCTTTCTTGAAGGTCAGTGATCTTCTTCCTTAAAGGTCGGTATACCTCAATGCCGCACACTGTATTTCAGTCTCATCTTCACAGTCCGTATGGTTTCCATATACACTGCATGCTATCACAGGCTGCAATAGCACAGTCCGCTATGAATATACAGCACACAGTGGTCAAACCCAGTTAAACATTAGCAAAAGCATTTAATAGTCGGTGCACCGGTTTTTAAGGACACAGAAATTTGAATTCTCTAAAGTCTAATTACTCAAGAAAATTTACTCTAAATAATTTCTTAAAGCTAAGAGAGGATAGACTGACAGGTGGAGAAAATTGATTATACAGGATCACAGAATAAGTGTAAGATGCAATGCCAGAATACGAACATGAAATATGACAATTGCATAGCTAGGGGACCTAGTGCTCGCCAAACACTTAGCACACAAAGAATGTATGCTCCCCTGAGGAATCAGATAAATACAACATAACAAAGTATACAAAAATATCCTGGTAAGATTACATATAAAAGTCTATAAACATCTATTATCTAAAATACTTTTTTACATTTTTTTGTACAATTTCAGTTCGGTCACGTTTCGTAGGTCAAACAGTCTGCCAGAATTTGGGTAGACTAGACGGTAAGCATTCGGATGAGGATTGTCCTGAATCTTGAAAGGTCCAATATATATGTCAAAAAACTTTTTTAATTCACCACTGATGGCTTTAGACTTCTCTTGTGTTTCAACAAGGACCAAGTCTTCAATTTTAAATTGAGTAGGCTTCAATCTTTTGTCATGTCTACATTTCCTCTTATCACCTTGAGATTTCATGGTCTTTCTCACTATTTCCTCTCTCTCTTGAGTACTTAATGGTTTGCAGACTGGAAAATCAATGAAATCACTAATTGGATGTGGTGGTTTGCTATTATACTGTATTTCATACGGCGAAAACACTAATGCTGTAGGCTGTTCACAACATCTTCGAATTTCTCAACATAGTCAATCCAACTAGCATGATCAGTATTGCAGTAGGTTCTAAAGAATCGCCCAATTTCCCTCATGTATCTCTCCGAAGGGTTTCCTGACAGATGATAAGCTGAAATAAGAATGTGACTTATATTTTCATCTTCAACAAAAGCTTTCCATACTCCAGAAGTAAATTGAGTCCCATTGTCTGATAAGATTTTCTGAGGTTTTCCAACCCTGCCAAAATAGTCTCCTCTGATTTTTGAAATAATGCTCTTACTGTTTGCCTTGCGAAGAGGGTATGACTTAATGAATTTTGAAAAAAACATCAACCATAACAAAAATGTAGCAATAGCCTCCTCTGGTCTTTGGTAATGGTCCATATAAGTCGACAGCGACAAACTCGTGTTGTTCTTTCGGTAAGATGTTTTGAATCAATCCTCGACAAGTTTGGTTGGATACTTTTACTCTTTGGCACCTGTCACAACCCGTTAAAATTTTTCTAACCCTCCTGGCTATGTTGTTAAAGTACACATTTTCTTGGATTTTCTGGATACACTTTTGAATCCCACAATGACCAAAACTTTCATGAATGTACTTGATGAGTACATTGATGTACTATTCAGGCCAACATAATTTCCATACATCGCTATGTACACTGTTTCTCTTGAATAGAATCCCTTTGTAGATTTTGTAATAATCTCCCACTTTTTCATGTCCCTTTTTCCCTAAATAACTTTTGACCAGTTTACAGTTCTCATCGTGTTTCTGATTCTGTCGGATGTCATTACAAATGTCTCTGATTTCTTGTTCATTGTCCACCCCTCTTAAATACATAATTTTGAATTCTTTTTCACATTCCCCACTGTCATCTTCAAAGTCAGCCCCCACAGGTAGGCTAGATAAAGCATCAGCAACTACATTATCGGGTCCTCTAAGATATTTTATTGAGTAATTAAATTGTTGTAACAAGAGTGCCCACCTGGTAATCCTTCCATGATGCAACCTACATTCTTCAATATAAATTAATGCCTTATGGTCTGTGTAGACAACTACCTGGTTTCCCAATAAACAATTTCTGAATTTAGAAAATGCCCAGTAAATGGCCAAAAGCTCTTTCTCGGTAACAGTGTATTGCCTCTCATGTTTTTTCAAGGTTCGACTAGCAAAAGCAGTAGACCTGTGTTCTATTTTCCCATTTATATTTACTTCTTGGAAAAGGTGAGCACCTAGGCCATAATCACTACTATCTGCCATAATGCAAAAAGGTAAACTTAAATCAGGACGGTACAAAATATTACTGTTACATAACTGTGTTTTTATTTCTTCAAAAGCCGCTTCACATTCCTGATCCCAAACCCACATTGCGTTTTTCTTCAGCAATCTGTTAAGACTTGGAGCATTTAGAGCTTGGGTACTAATGAACTTTCTGTAGTAACCGCACATCCCGAAAATTGACTTGAGTTGTTTCTTGGTTTTTGGAATTGGGAATTTTGGAATTGCCTTGAGTTTTTCAGGATCTGGCAAAATACCTTCCTCAGAAATACTGTGCCCCAGAAACTTCAATTTTTTCATACCAAACTTACATTTAGATAATTTAAGTGACATTCCCCCTTTCCTTAATCTATTGCAAACCTCCCTCAAAGTATTAACATGTTCTTCCCAAGTTTCTCCAGTGATCAAAATGTCATCTACATACACAGTTAATTTTGATAAAAGATCTTTTCCCAAAACAAAGTCAATTGCTCTAATGAATTCGGCTACTGAGACATTCAGCCCAAATGGTACCACACAATACTGGTAACATCTTCCCCCATACAAAAAGGCAGTATACTTTTTGGAATCATTTTCTAATTCTACTTGGTGAAATCCTGGTGTGAGATCTAAACTGGTCATGTATTTCATTCTTTCAAATTTATGAAGTAGTACGTCTATATTCTCGAGATGATCGGTCTCTCTTTCCACATACTTATTTAGGTGTCTTGAATCTAGTACAAGCCTGACACTGCCATCACGTTTTGCAACCACTACCAAAGGATTATTGTATTGGCTCTTACTTCTCTCAATGATGCCCCACTCTTCCATCTTTTGAAGTTCCTTTTCTACATCTTTTCTCTTTGCAATGGGTACACTATAAGGTTTTATAAAGAATGGCTCATGTGGTTTTAACCTGAGTTTACATTGGTAATTCTTTACTCTGCCAGGTCTATCATCAAAAACATCACAGTAATTCCACAATAATCTTTCTAACTCTACCTTCTGTTCTTGGTTCAAATTATCTGATTCCCATAATTTTTCTTGAACTATATCCCCATATTCTCCATCATCATAATCCTCAGTAATTTCCTCTACACAATAACCACTGTCTTTAGAAAATGTAACGTCCCTAATTTCAATTCCCTTATCAGCACAGTTTTGAACCGACATGTCAGTACTGGAACATACTCTCGTCTTAGGATCAATAAAGGTAAACAAACTCTTTTCCCAATCAAATGCTGCATTAGCTTTTAATATCCAGTCCATACCCAACAGTACATTCTCATTTAGGTCACTTATTACAGGACATCCTCGAGTAAACTGTACATCATTTATACTGAAGGACAACAGCATCTGTCTATTAACAATTTTGCTCAGTTTGCCAGTAATGCCTCTAATTTTTATTCCAACAACTGGTAATTCAACAAAGTCAGGATCATGGTTAATTATATCTCTTAATTTGCTTGAAATGGCACTAATTGGACTCCATGTGTCAATCAAAAAATACCCTTCCCAACCTGCAGCTTTAATTTTTATGTATGGACAACCCATAGTGGTGTTTTCCCTTTCTTCCTGTTCTTCATACAAAAGATCTTCTGCTATCTCATCATACCTCTGTTCCATATTTAGGTTTTCTTTATTAGGCAATACTTTCTTCAAACTTCTAGGTCTACTGGAATTTACTGGAATGTCTGGATTACTATTTACCTCACTCACATCCTGACTAGTACCCCGTTTGATGATTTCATTAGGCTTAAAAGCAGAAACTGGTTCACAAATTTCCCTTAATTTGATCTTAACATCATTGTCATCACTGTAATCTTTAAATTTGTCCCAAATAGATTTCAAAATAATCACAGATGCATCAGCACAATCAACCCCCCTGTCTCCTGATGTATTACTAAGCTGAACTGGCACAATCTGATTCTCATGTGGAATGTAGTTAGAGTTCCTGGCACAACTATTCTCAACACTATTGCTTATAACATTCTCTTTAACCTCAACATAAACTATTCCATCCAATTCACCATCAAAATCTTCTAGTACATAATCACCATTAGCCTTATCATCAACATTATCATCATCATTGCCTGAGCTTACACTACAAACACTACTAGTATCACCAACATTACTCACAACACCATCTTCACCAACCACATCCACATGAATATCAGACTCTCCAGAAACTTCAGTACGAACATCATTATGACAACTTACATCTAAAACATCACCACACATAAGTTTGTACAATCCAAAATTATCAAAGTTATTCTTACCTTTCATTTCAGCATTAGGTGCTTCTTCTTGATTATATAAATTTGCAATTATATCATCTTCTAGGCCTACTTCATCAACGGTAGCCTGGTTCCTATTACAGTTGTTTCTAGTATTTTCTCTGATGACGTTCCAAAATTTCCTGTCAAATTTAATTTTTTCATTACCTCTATCTACAGATCGATCATAGCATACTGTCTATACTGGTTAGGTCTCTGATTATAGTGCTGTCTGTTCCGGGTGAAATTAGCCTGATTTTGAAAATTCCTTGCCTCAAACTGACAGACTCCCAGTGGAGCATTTAGTCGTTTAAAGGCCTATGTCTGTCGTTTCCCTGCCTCGGGTTACCTTCTCTCATGTCATTACCCCAGGACCTGTTTCGATTTTCCCATTCTCTGTTTGAATTAAAGTGCTGATCATTCCTACCAAAATTTCTTCTGTCATTGCTATTATAATTATCCCTGTTGTTGTTAAAGTTTCTTCGTTCACTATTACTGTTATTATTAGCACGGTTCGGTTCCCACCCTCTGTGTGCTGAACCTACAAAGTCGTTGAATGTGTTGTTTTGTTCAAAGGCTCTATCAAGTTTGTCCACATATTTCAAGAATTGTTCTATGGACTCATCTGGACCATAAACTAAACCCCATTGTACTCTTTTCGGAAGTCTCCGGTTTAGTGCATCAATTTGAGTTAGCTCATCAAATGGCTTATCCAGATGCACTAATTTTTGCAACTGTTTCTCACAATAGGCTTTCATTGACCCATCAGATTCTCTGTAACTAGGACCATTCAAGAATTCACTTTTGATTCGAGCTTGCTCAGTTTCAGACCAAAATTTGGTTAGAAAACATTTTTTCGAAATCTTCAAAGGACATTTCCGCATAACAATTCTGATTGGCCCACGAAAGCGCCTCACCATCAAGTAATTTCTTTACAAATTTTATCTTAACACTATCTGTCATTATGGACGTGAACTGCTCCTTGCAGAATAGCATGAAGTCTTTTGGGTGTATATTCTTGTCACCGGGATAAGTTTTAATTGGAAAATTTCCCCATATCCCATTACAACTATTACTAAAACCTTTTTGAAACATAGTTTCTTGTATTTCTACAAATTTTCTGTCTACAGTTTTTTCGACATTACCTACTCTACTACAAATTTCTGTGACCTTTTTGTCCGTATCAGATTCCGTATCAGATTTGAAAGATTCAATTTCGTTTTCAAAAAATCGTTTTGTCTGGTCAAATTCATTTCTCAATTGAGAATTTTCCTCATTTACAAAATCAACAACTTTTTTAAGTTTTGACTGGTTATTTAAAATTTTGTTACTTAAATCAGTTTGAAGGACAGAAATTTTGAACTCAACCGTGTCCACACGACAACTAAGTTCTTTTTGGTTTGACTCAAAAGTAATTCGCCATTCTTCGAGAACCTGATTAGTGTGAGCAATCTGTTCTGTATTTGAGTTTACTTCTGATTTTAAATCACACACAGCCTTCGAAATCGACCTGTCCATCTGTTGTTGTGTCTGTTCAATTTGTTGACGTAATTCGGCACGAGAATCGTCCATCTTCGAGTTTAACTCTGAAAACATTTGTATTAACATTTCCAACATTATTACACTGTCAGAAGCACTTTCCCTAATAGGTGTACTCGCTACACCGCTGTCAGTACTGAAATCTGCGTCTTTTTCCATTATTTTAGGAAGCAGTTACTTATCTTAGTGTCCGTCGGCGGTCGTTGGTGTCCGTGTTTTGCGAAATTTCTTCAATTCCAGGATGGTTTCACTCGGTTGATTCACTCCTCTTCTTGTGACCCCAGAATCGACGTATTTACTTCTTGTGATCCCAGAAGAGACGTATTTTATTTAGAAGAATCACTAGGTGGTCGTCAAATCGTCTGCTTCCTCCACCAAATTAAAATATCCCAGCTCCAGCGCCTCCACCAAATTATGACATCCCAGCTTCCTCAACCAAATTATAACGTCCCAGGACTTTCTGCACCAAATTATAACATTTCAGCTCCTCAACACCAAGTTAAAACGTTGCATTAGGAGGTGTCTCCTTTGTGCAAAAGGTCTTGAGTTCATATTGACGACAACAAGTAATTCTTCGTTACAGACGTTTATATACAAACAGAACTGACAGACTTCACAAACTCAATAACTGACTCTCCAAGCTAACCGCACTGCATATCCGAACTGGCAACTGACAACTCCTAGGTGTATTAATATCTTTCCAAACAATGAGAGTCTTTGACAATGTTTTGTTTACAATACGATAGCAATTCACGACTTAAAACTAAATTAGACATTACAGAATTTTAGTACAGATTAAAGTAAGGAAGAGGATCAGTACATATAAATTCTTACAAGCATTATTTACAAATAGATTTCATAACGTTTTTCTACCAGCTTCTGGATAACCTTCACCAGATTTGTACCGGTGTTTCCAGAAATATTTTGACATTTGATTCTGGATATTTCTTGAGTGATTTAGAACAACTATTTATATGTAAAATGATTTAAATCGTGTTTCAAAACGTAAATAAATCTTTTTAGCAATATTTCTTGATACAAATCGTCTTTCGAAATTAGGTTATGAAACAGTTTTCACAAGTTTTCGTATTTTTGCGATCATAATATAGAATTTCTCCATTGAAAGTTCCAGAAGTGTGCATTAAACGTTCATTTACAGACTTTCTCGTTAGCTGGAGAGTTTTTAAAAGTATCTTGTCCATATTATACGAAATAATTTAGCTCAAAACTGATAATTTATACAATTAATCAGAGCTACAGCAAACAGTGAGTCTTTCTTTTACAAAATGAAATATAATTACAAAATTGAATGAAAATAGATTACTAACACTAATATATATTTACATTAATTCTATTTTTGTTCTTTCTGTGCAAAAGTCCTAATATTGACACAGCACAATATTTAAACACCACCAAAGTTTCCCTTTACATTTTGCATATCTGTATCGACATCCCCTAAAAGTCTACAGTATCGAATACTTCAATATGTCCCAATATGTCCTGTAATGTTACAACGTGTAATGGAATTTTTTTTCTTGTTTTGGTGGACAGCCCCACCTCTCCAAATATTCGACACTTTGCACTACAGGTTGAAAGAAGAGTGACGAACATAAGATGCCGTCAATATTTATTAACGTTGTGGGTGGTTCTCTTGATTTATGCTAACTTTTTTCCACCCTATGTCTAGATCTGGTTTTGTTCCCTGCATATAAAATTATATGCAAGCGTTTCTATCGCACCAGAAAGGATGGAGGATGTTTGATGTAAGATCTATTCGTGGTTTCTCCCTTATCGAAATGGTTTCCCATAAGAATCCAAGCTACATCGTTAGCCTCGTGGTTATTGAGGTTGATCCTCAAAAAAACGTAGTACTAATAGTTCAATCCAGAACGGTTTAGGTAGCCTTTACGGTAGTTGGGTATAGCTGTGTGGTTGGTATCCGAACAGACATCCGAAGTAGTGTGGCGGTAATGCTTCAATCTGTCCGAAAAACAGTTCCAGCTTTATAAATGTAGCCAGAAGTGTATCGTGGCTAATGGAGTTGATCATGAAGACCGATTAAAGTATTTTCCTAATATATTTTGTTGCCCTTATTTTATAAAATCATTCGGTGGCTTTCTAAGAGGTACTTTGTGTTAGGAGTACGAAACGTAAATAAAATTAAATTTTCACACGTTTTACTTGAGGCAGAATTAGGTAATAAAGGCAGTCGATACCTTTCGTATAGTGGAACGACGTAGTTGCTTACTGGCTGAGTATTTTTCAAGAGATCCTCTCACACAGACTGGTAATTTACACTGTTTTTAAGAGACACTCCGAGTGCGCCGTATCAGTCACTCTTTAACCTGTTACGTAAGGCGATTCGTTCCTGTTGTTATCTTTTGCGTTAATTCAGTCCCGCAACCAATAACCGTGCATTCGGGCGGTAATCAGTTATCGGTGCGTTATTGTAGTCTAAAAACTGAATCCGTTATAGTAACTCTTTTGTTTACTCACTCGGGGTCCCACCGTTTTGTACACAACCTGAGGTGAGAAGTAGTTGTGACGTTCTCTACGGCGACATCAAAAACTCATTCTGAGGTGGTGTCGTCGAAAGCGTAAACCGAAGCAATCGGTCTGGATTCGAATACATCTTTCGAAGCGAGTACAAAAGAATATTATCACAGGACTTTACAAACAGGTTTTTCAGAAATTCCTACCAGTTCACTTACTTAAATTATTTAATATTGCAACGCGTTTCGAGCTATCACCTCTTTATCAGGCAAAATATGACAAAACAAAAAACATTCAAACAGAATGGACATAGACCTTAATGCAAGTATTTCTTTAGTCTTGTCGTTTGTTGTGGCTTTCCTGCAGAGAAAGTCAAATAGAAGCCGTATGAGAGCGCGTTTACTTCGTTTTCTTGTCTGTAGATGAATACTGGAGCACTCCGTTCATCAGAAAAGGCTGCCGTCTTGTGGCCACTGTGGCTTTAAATTGTAAGCACACCACGTAGCTCACTCGGAAAACATGAATAACTGATCTGGCTACTTCAGTATTATGGGCTTAATTTGTATTATTAGTTCACTTTTCTCGGACATGAGCAGACATCCACAAGTAGCAAATAATGTGACCGTGGCTTCCAAGTTAAAGTTCTTCGGTTAATCACAAGGCGTCTACTTCGGTAATAATCTTGCTGGCATTTCGATGATCTTTTTTGGGATTTCTTGATGATTCATTACATTCTTGCACGTGCTACCTTTTTATAGTTTTATGCACAGTGAGATATAATATTTAGCGATTTTAAAAAGCGAGTGAATCAAGCTGCGTCGGATAGAGGTGGAGGGGATAGCTTCAGTTACGTTTGACGCGAAATAGCATTTAGTCATAATGGAGCGTACACTGTCAAAGCATTTTTATCAAAACGGTAGTTCGTACCAGCTAGCACGTCGTGCAATCCGCAACCACTTCAGCGTTAATCGAAATCGGCCGGTGCACCTGCCTGGGCGATTAGAAAGTGGCTGGGGAACATTGAGGAGACAGCGCCAACTGGGAGACCAAAAACTGTGCGCTCGCCTGAAAAACATCGAACGTGTACGCCAAATGAAACGCGTATAGCACGTGTGATTTGACACGACACTACAGCGCGACACGCACGTGCCGCACGAGTCGCGCGGCTGCAGTGCATATTGCGACACGTACACCGTACTTAGCACGCGCCGACTGGCGACGCTCTGCGCTGACAGAACCGAAGCGCGCGCACCTTTTTATCTTTCTCTAATAATTTACAGAAACTATTCACTGAAAATATTTGATTTTTTTCCGTACTTGTGGCTTTACGTGTGAACTTCTTGGCCAAGTGCCTATCATCTGGCTAATAGTCATGCTTACTGTGATCTACACATTTTAGTAAGTCACTACGCAAAACTCAAAAAGTTTGCAATGAAAAATAGAGGGCTCTATGATTTAGCGTTTGGTGCGTATTACACCATATGTTTATGAGTATGAAATTCAGCTAACATATTAAATTTTTGTTTAGACTTAGGAGGAGGTCTCCATCTGTCTTCGATTTCGAGAAAATGGATCCCATGTAGAGCATTCACTCAGAATCTTACGCCACGGGAATGAAATATTCCTACATCACTGGTATTTCCTAAACCGCTCGAGACATGGAAACAAGATTTTGGTTAATGATGAAACAAGGAAGAGAGTACTTTGCCACGCCGGCCGGTGTGGCCAAGTGGTTCTAGGCGCTTCAGTCTGGAACCGCGCGACCGCTACGATCGCAGGGTCGAATCCTGCCTCGGGCATGGATGTGTGTCATGCCCCTAGGTTAGTTAGGTTTAAGTAGTTCTAAGTTCTATGGGACTGATGACCTCAGATTGTAAGTCCCATAGTGTTCAGAGCCATTTGAACCATATTTTGCCACGTCGTAAACACACTGAGCTTTCTTATCTATCACGGTATATCAGTAGTTACACTTCCCTATTTATTTATTTTTTTTCATTCCACTGTCTAATTTTTTTAGAGTTATCGACAGCTAGTGAGACAAGAGTGTCCTAATATGAAAGTAAACATGAAATTTCTTCTCTTATGTTGCCACAAACCGTCACAATGAGTTTTTTGATAAGATATTCGGCTCTCTGGTCGCCAGTTACTTGTTTAATGAGACAGATTTCTAAAACAGTGTGTCACAATAACTGGTGCAAAAATGAGTTTATGCAAATCATATTGTGTTTTGGCAAAAGAAGTGCTCTCAAACCCTTCAACAAGAGAAGTGTGGCCGTTACTCGCAAATGGTATTGCATCTTCGAATGAGACGAGGTTAACAACTCACACGAAAATAAATCGCTAATTCTGTTGGAATTTTTGTTGAATCTCACAACCCATTTTATTTTTAACACCGAGCGACTGAAATGGAAACTTACCAAAGAGTTTTATTCCTTTCCTTCATCTGAGCAATAGCAAAGTAATGAAGAGCGTGGTCTTCAGGCGGGATACCACGCACACTACTGATGCCGGTTCCTCACCAACGCCTTGCCAAACTGACAGTCCGTGGTTCGCGAATAAAATAGTTGTTACTGAGAAAAGTAAACAACTGATACGTGGCACAACACAATGGCCAGTGTATCGTCAGCAGCTGGGAATAAATCGCGCGACAGGAATGCGGAAGCCAGAAAGTATGCTTTGTGAGAGGAAGAGTTCACATCGTTCCGAAAACATTGTCACCATTACATTTCTACATATCACCACACTCTTTCAGGATATTCCTACTTTTATAATAGTACCGACCACTAATTCCTTTGTGTAGCCTGTTGTGTAATTAGTTTATTAATGCTGATAGCGTGTATGCAACCACTGAAATACTTTTCCTCGTCACGACGAGCCGATTAAAACATCGTTATTTACGAGGGCTTCTCGACTATTTCGGGCTTGCAATGGAAATGTCACGTCCACATGTACGAAGTTTAACGTCTCTTATTAGACCCATATCCACATGATGATATGAAGTACGTAAGTTTTACTATCTCGGACGCTTTTTACCAGGAGCGCAAAGGGGTCATACCTGTGGAAATTATGCGTTTCCGACTTTTTGTAATGGATCGCAGAGATACTTCAGCATAAGAGGCAGCAAGTAGGTAACCTTGTTTTACTTTCCTGTCTTCCTTCTAGATGACACGATTTTATAATATTCCTTACTTCCTTATTCACTACCCTCACGGTAAATCGTCTGTCCCTTCTTACGTTCTGAAAAAATTGTGGAGGCAAACGATATACTTTCAGTGGCTAATGGCTCACCGGTTATTGAACTGTGCATTGGGTTTTTTGACAAAGAATAAACAAAACAAAAGAACTGTACATATGTATGTAAATGAAAACTATTACGTGCTAACGAAAATGGACGGAGCGCTTAAACAGCGAAAAAAAGAATAATGCTCAGTGATAGAAAACTTCAGTTTACATTACAGGCCGTACTCTTCGGATGGACAATACTTCCACAGTCCGTATGCGCCATGCCGAAGTGAGTATATGGCAGAACTGCCCTCCCGCTCCCCGCCTCACACATCCGTCAGTACCCGCGTGACGCGCGGCGCGAGAAACTGCGCCGCTACCACAAAGCCGCGCGACCTGGCGCAGGCGCGTGTCGCGTCCCAGTCGCGTCGCGTCGCAGTTTGCGCGGTCCCATTTGAACCTGTGAAGTTGCAAAAACGCGCGCTAAACTTGGGATTTCAAAGAGAACGGTAGGAAGGATTTAACCCCAGGATTTGCACTTTCACCCCTACAAAATCTAAACGGTACAGGTCCTTAAGGGAATAGATTATGTGATCCGCAGCCGCTTCTGATTAAAAGTTTTGGTCATGATTATTCGGGACCAGGACATTGTAAACCGTTTGTGGATGAGGGATGAAGCTCACTTCCGTCTCTCCAGTTATGTGAACAAGCAGAACTTTCGATTTTGCAGTGACGTTAATACTAGAGAACTGCATCAGCAACCACTGCACTGGGCAAAAGTTACTGTGTGGTTCGTAATGTCTTCAATTAGGGATCATAAGGCCAAACGATTTTTAAGTTGTAACACTGACTTCGCAGAGATACGCTAGTAATCATGAATATAGTCAGTCGTTTGTTTCCAAAGATATGGCCTCCCGAAATGGGTACATTGCATGGCCCTCTCGTTCACTGGACGACACATGTTTGTGACATTTTCTTTGGGGTTGTCTGAAGCGGAAAGTTTAGCAAGATAACCCACCTCGAACAACTGAAGCCCTGAAAGAGTGGATGCGACAGGAAGTGTGATGAGCCAGTACAAGGTCTGGCTGGAGGAATGCGTGCTTCTAAGCGGACGCCATAATAAGACAGTTATCTTGAAAAAGTAACTGAGGAGGAGGAGGACATTAGTGTTTAACGTCCCGTCGACAACGAGGTCATTAGAGACGGAGCGCCAGCTCGGGTGAGGGAAGTATGGAGAAGGAAATCGGCCGTGCCCTTCAAAGGAACCATCCCGACATTTGCCTGAAGCGATTTAGGGAAATCACGGAAAACCTAAATCAGGACGGCCGGAGACGGGATTGAACCGTCGTCCTCCCGAATGCGAGTCCAGTGTGCTAACCACTGCGCCACCTCGCTCGGTGAAAAAGTAACTGACGTTTTACTGTTACAGAAAACACTTTTTCGTATATTTTAAGATTATGAAATAGAAAAAGTGTCTTTATTTAACAGCTTTTCAAAAATCGCTCTTTCTTATGCCTCACCCTGTAGTTGAAACTCTCTTCTTCATTTAGCTCAGGAGGCCCTCAGCTTTAAAAGAATTTATTGTGTCGTAAACACAGTACTATTTCAATATGCTATACGAGCTTATTTTAGGAAAGACACACGGGAAATATGTAGTGGTAAATGCGAAAAACAAATACAGAACTAGTTCTCTCATAACTGTTATGACTACTCTTATTTTTTATTTGGGGGACTTACGAAATCTGAATATTTTCGTAGTCTCCATGAAATAGCTGTGTTAATCTTAGATAACGGTGGGTGAGATTAACGTCTCTGACTGGTGGTGTGGAACTGTCTCAAGTGAAGGACAGAAGGAATTGGGTTATTCAGATACACACAGTAGACGATTGTAACTGCACTGTTTACGTGGAAAGAACCCACACATATTACAAAAAATTGATGTATGTACGTATGTGGCACATCTCCCCCTAGACCACTGGACTGATATGGACCAAAGTTTGTGCACATACCCCTTACTGACAGGTAACAATCATAATTCAGGAGGTGCGGCATCATAAACAATGAGATGCATGAAAATCAGCCGCACCATGCCTGATGTTGAAATTTGCTTCTCCACTACTAACTCTATTCGTAACAAATTTCGCAGACATTCGAAGCGAAAGGCACATACAAAATTATATCATGATGCCACACATAATTCGGGAGATTCGACGTCATGAACACCAAGATGTGTGAAGAACTGCTGGAGTGTGCCTAATGTTTATATTTATCCTTGCTGCTCACTCTGTTAGCAACATATTTTGCTGACGGTATCGACATACGCCGCTGAATGCGCCTACATGAATGCATCGTTGTAGGACTCGAGTGAAGTGACTCCAGGCAGCGCTTTTGGCAGCTTTCAACTATGAGGCGCAAACGGTTGTAGGCCTCGCCACAGAGGCGTGCAGATACTCCAAGTAGCTGTGCCAAGCGCATCATCCCACGCCGAGCCTACTGGCAGGTGTGCGTGCAAGGTTCCTCGTTGTGGAAAACTGGCAAAGTGAACACCCCGACCGGCAGTGCCGGCTGTCAGCTAGTGTACAATAAAAACATTATGACAGGTGACAGACTTCCGTCATTCAACAGTCTCCGGTCAATGAATTAGTTCTTTCTTAAGATCTTAATGAATTATTGTCAATGTAAACAACGAGACACCAACAGAGATAGTGATAAATGGTTCAAATAGCTCTGAGTACTATGGGACTTAACATCTGAGGTCATCAGTCCCATAGACCTAGGGTAGTTAGGTTTAAGTAGTTCTAAGGACAGCACACACATCCATGCCCGAGACAGGATTCGAACCTGCGACCGTAGCAGCAGCGCGGTTCCGGACTGAAGCGCCTAGAAACGATCGGCCACAACGGCCGGCGAAAGCGATAAATGAGGTAGTAGTGAAAGATACTGGCTTATTAACATGGCTTGCTTCAAATTTTCAAAAAATGTAACTGATTCGAATATTTGACTAACGTAAAGCCTACCAAAATCGGCTGTATAGTTACGTTCATAGTCTGCACATAACTTTGCGGTGCACGGCCGTTGCCCCTGATAACAAAGTGCGAGTGCACCGCCCTCGTGGATAACATTGCGCCCCCTAGAGTGTGCAGCTGGAACACTGATAGAGGCAGAACATTCCCATTCGTCTGGTGCGCTCTCAAGTGTCATTGATACCTTCTCTGATAATGATCTCTTACCTTCGCCATCAAAATGGCCTACCTCACTGGGAACGCATTTCCGGCCATATGTCCGCATGACCTTTTTTGCTCCTTTTGCTGCGGAAGCTGTGATCTCTATATCTTGAAACAATACAAACCAAGGGAAAATCGAAATTACTATCTCTCGCCAATAAATAAACGATCTCTATAATCATACAAGACGAGCGAAATGTGTTAAGTAACTGATCGTTCATTTTGGCCGCTGTGTACAACGAAAATACCGTCTCCTTGCGATGAACAGCTTACGAATAGAAGAGGTTATAATTATTATTTGCGGGTCGTCTTGCCCCTCAAAAACTGGAGGGCAGTAAGTGATCTTGAAATTCGGCGACGTTCCTGGGTGCATTACGTGCTCCCACTTCTGGCCATATGAGGGTACGACGAGAATTCTCCATATAATCGTTCCGATGCTCACATGTTATGTTTTGGAGAGGCATACCGTTGGTTGGGCAAATTGATCATGGTACACTCGCAGGTCAGCGGCATTGTGACACTGCATTCGTTTCCAATGCGTATCTTTTCAGGCTGTATGCGACCGTCACTGTACTTTTAAGGACGACAATGCGTGATCGCATCGAAAGCACTGGTGTAGGAGGTCTTTGAATGAGTGGATGTTCGGCAAACTTAAACCCCGTGGGCCACGTCGTTATGCATTGGGGATGCATACCGCAGCTCGCCTACATGTTCCACCGACCATCCAGAGTTCTCAGTCAAACTTGTTGAGGAATGGAACGCTCTACCACATTTCCTTACCAACCTCGTGCCCAGCTTGGGAGCTGGTTACAGAGCACGCATAGCTGTGTTTGGTGATCACATGCTTTATGGAGAACACGTTCTGCCTTTTGCAATGTGACTACTGTCTTTGAACAAAAACGTCAGTTATGTTCGTATCATTGCATGTTTCTTTGTTACCATCTGTACCATGCAGCAACAATTATTTCTATTTTGCTTGACAGTGACACAACATGTGAAAGTTACTTTGACCCGGAGTTTCGCAAAGCACTAAAATCGAAAACGAAAAAGGTCTGACGGGGTCTATTGGGGTGAAGTGAGACCACGGGAGCTGATTCCATACCACTGTGGCGGCTGCTTTATTGTATGAAGGACTGAATTTAGTTGAAAGTACTTGATCTTCATTTGTCGAGTTTATGCTGAAGATTAAAGTTAATCGCATGTGAACCGCTACTTTCAGAGACTAAAATTAAGAGCTCCTGAAAACGCTATTTACTATTCCAAAGAAATGTGACTGGGATCCTAGAATACGAAACTGACTACAACTGTATGTAAGCAATATCGGTTTCTGCTGCTCCGGCTATGACAATATGAGAATAGGGGGGGGGGGGGGGCATAGGATAGTGTACCTACAAACACATCTTCTTTCTTGGTCGGTGTTTCAGTTAGTCACCGATTTTAGAACTATATGAAGCAACGCGTACTAGAGGACGCGGTAAG
The DNA here is from genome assembly GCF_023897955.1 of Schistocerca gregaria. Classification (NCBI taxonomy): domain Eukaryota; kingdom Metazoa; phylum Arthropoda; class Insecta; order Orthoptera; family Acrididae; genus Schistocerca; species Schistocerca gregaria. The sequence goes on from NC_064929.1 coordinate 43,457,225, forward strand.
TAGTTCCTGGCATTTTCGACTGCTGCTGTTGTGGGGCCTGAGGTTTTGTTTTCTGCAGGGTTTGCAAATATAACGAGTTCTACATATTTAGTGTTGTGTAATATATTAAAGATATTTGGAGGATACTGTCTGTTCTATGGTTAAAGAATTTTGTGGCGAATAAAATATTGTTAAATTTTGACTAGTTACATAACGTGTGGATGAATAAGTTATAGTTCGTGGGTCACAAACCATCTCGTACCTTCAAACGGAAGACCTTGCACCATGGAGTATATGAGATTTGCAAAAGAAGTAAGTTTATGTAATGTATTAACGAAGTTACCTGTCTCGAAAAGGGAAATTTGTGATAGCTGCAACAGCTTCTATTTCAGATCGTTGTTAACTTCTAACTGGTTTTTGATAAAACGATTGATTTCGCTTGCTGATTATTCTTGTGTAGTAGAGTAATAACGTAAGACATTTCTCATAGAGAAATAGACTACTGACAAAATTTTTTCTCGATTGCAACGATCTGAACTGATATTTGTACCTAGGTACATGACCATGTTGTATCTTGGAACAGTCTCTCATTTGTCAAAAATCTTACTTTTCCAGAGTAATTGTAATTTCAGAAAGAAAGTGCACCACTCCTAAAGTGAATGCTGTCATTTCAAAATAGAATAACAAAATGGAGTAAAGGTCTATTAAAGTGTGAAAGTCTGAAGTGTGTTCCACGGTAAAACACTTTTCGCTAATAATTGTCAAAACTAAGAACAAACACAAAACGCTGTCCAAGCATATAAACGATCGATAGTCGAACTAAAAATCTGAATGCTGGGTGTTCGGACAAACTTCTAGGACTTTTAGAAGGGAGACAGGAAAGAATATTTTGAGTACAAACCCATGCCCATGAATGTACCGTTTCAGTTCTACAATGGTTTCAACTTCGATTTTTAACTCATCCACTTCTGTTTGAGGGATTAAATTACGCATAAGGCAATACAAAACAATTCGAAATGAAACATAACGGAACACCTGTTTATCACTTAAGCACATTTGTTTGTGTTAAGACTCCTCGCCCTGTCCATCTGTCACCATATCGTTTGTTCAGATGTCTGCGAACTGCACGATACAAGGGAGTTGGTGCATCATCATGCTGAAACCACATTTCCTGATGGGCAATCAGTGGCACAGCTTTCAAGAACGGCCCCAATATCTTTTGTAGAAACATAAGAGATGCAAGACCAGTTAGAGTGGAAGGAGGTACGGCCCAGTTACATGACAGTCTGGAATGCCTGCCAACAAACAAATATCCAACAGGCACCGAAGCCTCGGAATGTGCTTCGCATGGGGCTTTTTGGCTGCCAGACATGGCTGTTTAGCGAATTCAGAACACAGTCCCTCCCCAGTGAACTCACATTTGTCTGTGAACAGGAGCAGTTGGGTAAGGAAAGGATCCGCACATTTTGTTAGCGCAGGTTGCCTACATCAGGATCAAGCATACATTCAGTGGAAAACCTATTGTTCTCTTTTGATTGACGAGTCCTTAACTTACTATTTTGCTAAGTGGATTATGACCATCTGAGGATAATCCGTCATTCCAAGAAACCCTCCATACTCCTCCCTTCCCTCTCCTTCTCCCCACTTCTCCTCCTTCTCCACCACCCCTCTGGAAATTGTCTCGCAATACAAGCACACTTATGATATGGGCCCATTTGACTAATTAATTAAATCGACCAATTAATTAACCCCTCCCTATCTGGGACACCCCCAGCAGTTCCCCTCCCCTCCCCCTCCAGGAATTTGTCTGGAAAAAGACCCAATTGATTGGCTAGCAGGTGGAAAATTGATTGCAGTGTACGGAATATTGTTTAACCCTTTATTTGGCAGTGTTACTTTCAAGCAACATCACATTTACCTTGGCCTTATGGGACAACAAACTCTTCCCAGTGCATTTCACTGGCATTACTGCCTCCAGGCAACATTCCTTTACACACTGCGAACGCCAGTTTTTGTAATAGCTTAAGGTTTTCCACACGAGATAGCAGTTTGTGCAGTGGTGTTACAGAGATCTCGTGTGAGCAACAGGGGTGTCTTATTTTGGTTCTAAAAGAGTGGATTTAAATAGATTGAAGAAAAACTGCTATGATTACTGGCAAGATATACCCAGAGGTGTGTTTAGAGCAGTAATATTTCAATCTTTGTTTTGAAATACGTAAGTAGTATAAAACTTTTATGTTGCCTGTGAGCAACATTGCCTATAGTTAGGACATGTGACATTAGTATATTACACAGGTTTACGGCGTGACAAATAAGATGTTTTTATTTTTAGGGGCTTTTTAGCAATGGATTCCAGAATATTTTATGGAATTAAAAAAGCTAGAGGAATAGTAGTTCCACTAGAAAACCCGACTTTGTCTGATCTAAGTGAATCTGAAGACACTGCACTCGAAGTTTTTGCAGGCTGTAGTGATGATGATCCAGACTATATTCCAGAGCGTCAATCTCAGTTCCATAACCAAGTTATACCAGACACTGATTCTGATTTAGGAAGTGAAATCTCAGAAGCTGAACATGTGCAAGGACCTTCTGCAGTGAATCCTTCTAATGAAAGTGGCAGTCAAGTGAAAAAGTAAATTACAAAAGCAGTCACTTACATGTGGGTAAAGGAAGATACAACTGCTAGGGCAGAAAGTCTCTCTCCTGTGTTTTCTGATGAAGGCAATACACCACTGGGTTATTTCAGAAGATTCTTTGATTCAGAACTAATTGTGCAGGAAACGAACTTAAACTCTGACCAACGAACTACACGTCAGTAAACAGCAATTTAATTTAAATAGAACAATTTTTCGGTGTTCTGATATACATGGGTCTTGTTTCTATGTCTTAGTAGACTGACTATTGGTCTCAGTCAATGAACTGTGAAAAATTCACCAGCATTTTCAGTTTGAAGCGCTTTCAGAAACTCCGCCGATACCTGCATTTTACGAGCAATGAGAATGCTGTGAACTGTTCTGACAGACTTTTGAAAATAAGACCTGTTCTTGAGTCAATTGTATAGAACTGCCGTGAGCAGAAACAAGAGTCGGCATTTTCTACAGATGAGAAGATGGTTGCATATAAAGGTACAAGAGCAGGTAATTTGCGTCAATATATTCAAATAAGCAACACAAGTGGCGTTTTAAGATATTTGTTCGTGCTGGTGTGTCTAGAGTTGTCTATGATTTTCTTCCCTATACTGGCAAGGGGATGATAACTGATCTTGCTGATGACGAGAAAATAATGGAATTGGAATACTTTTATTTTGACAATTTATTTTGCAGCCTTGAACTTAAAACATACTTACAAAACATCAAACAATGAGTCCATGGGCACCATAAGGAAGAACTGAATAAACAACTGTCCTCTACATGACGAGAAGCGGTTACTGAATGACGAGTCAGCTATGACTACAGGAAGGACAGTCACTCAGACCTCATTTTAGTAAGGTGGGCAGGCTATAAAATCGTGACACTTGCAAGCTCGTTTTTTGGTGTCCAACTACTCTCAACAGGAAAACGATGGGACAGCAATCAAAAAAGAATTGATGTGCCCTGTCCCAGTATTGTACGTCAGTACAACAAGCACATGGGAGGAGTTGATCTTGCTGGTATGCTGATAGAGCTCTACAGAGTACCAATGAGAACTAGGCGATGGTACATGAGATGGTTTAGATTTATTCTAGATCTGAGTGTTTTAAATGCTTGCCTGCATTTTTCGAAGAGAATCTCTGGACAAGAAGACCTCATCAAAGTCATTTAGGGCAGATACTGCCAATGGTTTGATATTTTCAGGTAAAAGTAAAGTAGGAAGACCTTCAACAGACAAACCACCACCATAAAAGAAGAGTAGGAAGGCAACAGCTCCGACTGTTACACAAGATGTCCGATTTGATAATATGGAGCATTGGCCTGTATACGGTCCCAAAGGTCGTTGTCGTTATTGTCCGTCTGAATATTCTACAGTCATGTGTTCCAATTGCAATCTAGTATTGTACTTCGATCCAAAGAGGAACTGTTTCCAAAAATTCCATTGCAAGAAGAACAAGAAGGGAAAATGAAACAGTTCTATTACACAGCAGGAATGCATAAATGTGTTTATAAATTAAATTATTCACGTACGGCAAACATTTTGCTTGAGGTTATCGGCAAACTCCTTTTTCCTATAATATGTATAAGTGTGATCTACTGCTGGCAATGTTGCTTGTAAGCAACGTTTCATAATTTTCATAATTTTTGTCAAAAATTTCTAAAACTGACTGAATTGTATTTCTTTAAGTATAATAAATAGATATAAGCACTTAATTTTTTTTTTATTTTCACCATTTGCCAAATAAAGAGTTAAAAAGTTTCTCATACACAAGACAATGTGTGAAAGATTCTTTATTTAAACAATTTAAGGGATACAAGGCAGTGTATATCATATAGTTCATTTATTTACTTTAAATATTTAAATAGACAAAATTCCATTCCCTACAAATTCTTTGAGGGTGAGAAGATACTTGGAATATTAAACAACTTCGAAATTTTTTTTAGCCCACCCGCCCAATCACTTCACTGGGCTTGTCATTCCACGTATTACTATATGTGGAGGCCACGCTACCCCTGCTCAGGTCCGTGACTGGCCACTATGAGAGCAGACGTTGCAGTAATCCCCAAACAAAAGAGCTTCTGATGGTGGCTGTCCTTTATTATTTGATTGCTGAGAAATTCCTGTTCAAGCACATGCGCTCTCTCTCTTTCCCCTATCCCCCTCTCTCTCCCTCCACCGCCCCCTCCTCACAACCGGTCATGTCCTGTAGTGTAACACTGCTAGGACTGCATTCACCATTGGCCATGGTCGGATCGAATCACACACAAAGCAGCATTTACCTAGTAAACCCCACCTGTGGATTTCTTAGAGTGACGTAATATCTCCATCAGATTGATTGTCTAATTAATTAAATCGATGCCCTTCGTGTGGGACAGTTTTCCGTTGCTTCCTATTGGTGGATTACTAGGATTAGAATATTTGATGGGATTCGATCCTACAGCTTCCCAATTTCCGAACCCTACTGTTATTTTTTCCCGTTGCCTCCTATTGGTGTATACTGATACAGTTAAGTCATTTATAGAAAGTCCATTAAGCTGGAGGTAGCTGAAAATTTCAAATTTCAGCTCAGCTGCATGCTGTGTCCATAGAAAATCTGTGGAGATTTTGGACTGGTATGTGTGCTCGCAATAAAGCAACAACAATAAATTGATTAAACGGGAATTGGATATTGCGATTGGATTTTTAAACCTTTGTGGAATTCCTAAATTGGTTCTCTCCACAACATTCGGAAGGAGGAGGAGGAGGCGGAGAAAGGGTCTGTTAGGGGATAGGACAAAGACACAGAAAATACCACAATCCAGGCCGTAGCAGTAGTTGTCATGGCCAGATGTTGGATATCGCTGAAATACATCCTGAATGCACATGCCCAGTGTCCACACGTCACTCGCCAATCTCCTCATGAGCAACCAGCGCCAACGCTCAGAGGTCGGACGGCCGTAGCCAGTTTGGTGGACGCGTGTGTCCGCCAGAGTGCACCACCCTGACGTGGAGGGCGTCTGGAAGTGATTGGAGTGGTAGGAATTAGGATGTTATCAACACGTTCATTGCCAACACTTGGCAGTTATCGATATTGAATGACTCAATTTTCCAAGGGGAATACATGCAACACATACGATCACAGAGACAGCCCAATGCACACTGTGTATTAGTTTACTGTTTAGCTATCGAAAGGGCACTGTGGCTGGGACTTACTCCTGTAGCTGTGTGCAATAACCGACTAGCTGGCCTACTGGAACTTCTCGTTGTAACCACCGATTGCCAGAAAAGCCCATTTGTTGTGGCCACATGCCTCCTCTGGCACACGCCTCACATTCGAAACCGCGTCGTCCTAGGAAACCAGCAAAATTTATTTATCGCTGTAATTAGAATTAAATATTACACTTGCAGCCCTAATCTCATAACATTCGACACTAACTCTGGAAATATCCCCCTTATAACTGGGTACAGATTAACACATAAAATGCTTCATCCTCCTTGGCGATATTGGTGCATTAGTACAATGGACATCCAGCTCACAAAATAGTTTGATTGGGGTGATCATGTCCCATCACTGTGGATTTTTAGAGTATAAAAGGAGGTGTGATAGGAGCAATCGTACACCTTGCATGTTTATTATTACTGGAGAATCTAGACAATATTGGTTGTTGTTTTGGTCTTCAGTCCTGAGACTGGTCTGATGCAGCTCTCCATGCTACTCTATCCTGTGCAAGCTTCATCATCTGCCAGTACCTACTGCAACCTACATCCTTCTGAATCTGCTTAGTGTATTCATCTCTTGGTCTCCCTCGACGTTTTTTACCCTCAAAGCTGCCCTCCGATACTAAATTGGTGATCCCTCGGTGTCTCAGAACATGTCCTACCAACCGATCCCTTCTTCTAGTCAAGTTGTGCCACAGGCTCCTCTTCTCCCCAATTCTATTCAATACCTCCTCATTAAGTATGTGATCTACCCATCTAATCTTCAGCACTCTTCTGTAGAACCTCATTTCGAAAGCTTCTATTCTCTTCTTGTCTAAGCTATTTATCGTCCATGTTTCACTTCCATACATGGCTACACCCCATAGAAATATTTTAAGAAACCACTTCCTGACACTTAAATCTATACTCGATGTTAACAAAATTTTCTTCTTCACAAACGCTTTCCTTGCCATTGCCATTCTATATTTTATATCCTCTCTACTTCGGCCATCATCAGTTATTTTGCTCCCCAAATAGCAAAACTCCTTTACAACTTTAAGTGTCTCATTTCCTAATCAAAATCCCTCAGCATCAGCCTCGTTTTGCTTTTGTTGATGTTCATCTTATACCCTCCTTTCAAGACACTGTCCATTTTGTTCAACTGCTATTCCAAGTCCTTTGCTGTCTCTGACGTTCGCCGATGAGATTGCAATTCTGTCAAAGTTTTTATTTCTTCTCCATGGATTTTAATATCTACTCCGAACTTTTCTTTTGTTTCCTTCATTGCTTGCTCAATATACAGATTGAATAACAACGGGGACAGGCTACAACCCTGTCTCACTCCCTTCCCAACCACTGCATCCCTTTGATACCCCCCGACTCTTATAACTGCCAACTGCTTTCTGTACAGATTGTAAATAGCCTTTCGCTCCCTGTATTTTACCCCTGCCACCTTCAGAATTTGAAAGAGAGTATTACAACCAACATTGTCAAAAGCTTTCTCTAAGTCTACAAATACTAGAATCGTAGATTTGCCTTTCCTTAATCTTTCTTCTAAGATAAGTCGTAGGGTAGGTATTGCCTCACGTGTTCCAACATTACTATGGAATCCAAGGTGATCTTCCCCGAGGTCGTCTTCTATAAGTTTTTCCATTCGTCTGTAAAGAATGCGCGTTAGTATTTTACAGCTGTGACTTATTAAACGGATAGTTAATTAATTTTCACATCTGTCCACGCCTGATTTCTTTGTGACTGGAATTATTATATTTTTCTTGAAGTATGAGGGTATTTCGCCTGTCTCATACCAAATGGTAGAATTTTGTCAGAACTGACTCTCCCAAGGCTGTCAGTAGTTCTAATGGAATCTTGTCTACTCCCGGGGCCTTGTTTCGACTCAGGTCTTTCAGTGCTCTGTCAAACTCTTCACGCAGTATCATATCTCCTATTTCAACTTCACGTACATCCTCTTCGATTTCGATAATATTATCCTCAAGTACATTGCCCTTGTATAGACCCTCTATATACTCCTTCCACATTTCTGCTTTGCCTTCTATGCTTAGAACTGGTATTCCATCTGAGCTCTTGATATCCATGCAATTGGTTCTCCTTTCTCCAAAGGTCTCTTTAATCTTCATGTAGACAGTATCTATCATACCCCTAGTGAGATAAGCCTCTATATCCTTACATTTATCGTCTAGCCATCCCTGCTTAGTCATTTTCCACTTGCTGTCGATCTCATTTTTGAGACGTTTGTATTCCTTTTTGCCTGTTTCATTTATATTTTCTCCTTTCATCAGTTAAATTGAGTATTTCTTCTGTTACCCAAGGATTTCTACTAGCCCTCGTGTTTTTACCTACTTGATCCTCTGCTGCCTTGACTATTTCATCCCTCAAAGCTACCCATTCTTCTTCTACTGTATTTCTTTCCCCCATTCCTGTCAATTGTTCTGTTATGCTCTCCCTGAAACTCTGTACAACCTCTGGTTCTTTCAGTTTATCCAGGTCTCATGTCCTTAAATTCCCACCTTTTTGCAATTTCTTTAGCTTTAATCTTCATTTCATAACCAATAGATTGTGGCCAGAGTCCAAATCTGCCCCTGGAAATGTCTTGCACAAATATTGGTAATATAAATTATATCGAACGTGGTATGATCTTTAGCAGCACGAATTTAAGTGTTGTCGTGTCCTAACAGAGGATGAAGGGAAGACAGGGGTTTAAGGTCAGTCTACAAGTTATGAATGGTGAGAAGTAAATGCCGGCAGACAAATATCCAGTGAAGGGAGGTTGATGATTTGGATCAGCGTCAAACGGTGTCACAGGGCATATACAAGAGATGCAGATGTTGAGACTCGATACTTGCAGTAGGGGTCTGATTAGCACATTTGATTTGTGTTCAGACTATCTATTACACTGAATGCTAATTCTAAACATTAGAAAAAGCAAAGGAGGCGATTTGTTGCACAAGACAAGTCAATATCTAAAGCCACGGGAGCTGCACTACATGAGTCTGCAGACAGCCTCTCTCATGGATCATATCAGCACACGGAATTGTTTTTCAACGGCTGCCGCAGATGATGGATGTAGTGGAGTCTCATACAGGTACTAATCGACTGCTACTATATTTTTAATGATAGGCCTATCCAAAATTCATGCATGTGGACCATAAGGGAGAGAGCAGGTCTTTGGATTTTTAATAGTTTGGTGTACAATAAACGCAAATATTCTTGTAGAATATCAGACAGTACATGGGATGTCAGCACTACGACCACACCTATGGGAAACTTTGACGAAAAATTGAATAACGCATTATACGAGGTTTTTCTCGAATTTTACCGATTTCATCACGAAATACTGATGTGAAATACGTTGAAATTGAGGGAAATGCGATAAAATACGTAAAATCGCGAAAAACTAGTTAAATATACAAAATTAGAGAAGAATGCCATGAGATATGAAGTTAGCGAAATCAATAGGACTGCATATTCTGGAGGAGGGTGGTAGAATGGCGCTACATAAAGACACCTTAATAGCGGAGATGGCAATATTATCGTGCACATGAGCAATACAACCTAAAATCGGACCATAACTTCAGTGTGCAAGAGGAAGGTTACAAGGGGCAATGGTAAACTGTAGGACTGTTACACAATCTCTGGCACTGCCTGTAGTGCTTATTTCCTTGTAAGATGTCGCTGTTCCTTCGTATGCATTTTTGCCTACTGACGACCATTTTATGGGACTGTTGTGAAAAGATCACAATTTCCGAACTGTATTTGGCCTTCATACTTTTACAGAGGTGTATGACACCAGGTGTTTACAAAGTTTGAGTGTTTGTTTTACAAAGAATTAATGCCTTCTTTGACGTGATAGGTAGTAGTTTTATCACCATACAGTGCGTCACCATAGTTCACCATAAAGAAACTCACAGAAAGAATGTATATCATGCGCTTTATTACACTGGAATATTAACAGCGTTGTATTCCACACGACTAAGAAGGCACAAGCAGCACAGCTCTAGCATTATAGCGTGTTTAATGCAGGAACATGTAGCCCTTGGAATGTGTTTATGTTCCACGATCATTTCTCTCTTTCTGATACCGTACTTGTATGGGCACCAAACACAGGACCAATAATTTAGAATATTTTATATGAATCTACTGTGCTACCAGTTCTAAACTACATTCGTCTGGAGCTCAATCATGCACAAATTTCTTCTTTACGATCATCTGTTATATCATCACAACACTTTCATATCTACCATACACCGATAAGGGGTGCTAACCTCTTCGACATGTCTGCATCTGGAGATGTGCTGTGAGAACGATTGGTGTAGAATAGTCTCCCTGAACACCTGTTACGGATTCAGCTCTCTCTGTTCCTTCACGAGACCTGGGGTTTAATGGGTATAATAACCTCCTACTTCTGGTCAGTTGAAAATTAAATAGGAGACAGTTTGTAGGGAGGGTTGGTCAAAGACAGTGCAAGGAGACCTTTCAATATCCAACTTTATCTAATCAATTCAAGAATAGTCTGTGACCCACATCCACGCAGGGAAAGATGGGCAATCGTAATACTAAATTAAACACTGTGATCAAACTGCTAGAAATATGTAGATAACCAAACTTCATGAGTAGAGATGCTGTCTGGTCTACTTTGTGCAGTACATCTGTTCATCGATAATTCTTGTACATAAGCACCAGTCATCTATCTACATTCGGAATGGTACTCGGAAAGTAGAGGGGGGGGGGGGGGCAGTTTAGTGATGATGCAGAACCTGGGAAACATGCTACCATGTCACTGGTCCGCGTTGACATTATGGAAAAACTGATAATATTGCTGAAATTGATAGCACCATCAACTGTGGTGCTTATTACAGTGCATCTGTGGCATCTTTTCCATCTACTGGTACATGGTTGATTACCACATAATGATTGACCGACTCCACCTGTTTGAGGGGGAGAGAGTCTTTATGAGAGCAACACGTTCCAGGGATGACCAGCACCGATTCCTCATATTGCAGCTATGTACGTGATATCTGTTTCAATCATAATGGAACACCAAGACGTCTGCTACCCCCATCACTATTGAAGGTGAGATTAAATGTACAGGTCATCACCTCTGTATAGCTGTTTGGAAACGCTCCACAATGCCGCAAACTCTTCCAGTTTCCACATGTTGTGATGTTTTTCACATTTTTGTCAGTAAGAAACACCGCCTCTCTCTTATTTCAACCATCCTGTGTGCTGTGAGAACAGCTTCATTGTTTACACCATGCAATGTCCAGCTTTCTGTGAGAGCCAATGGATCGAAATGTGTTTATGTCGGTTTAACACATGACACAGACCTTGAAGTTGTGGTGGATAAAAAAAAAAAAAAAAAAGGTATGGCGGTGTACAAAGCTGCAGACATATACTACTTCGATGTGTTACAGCGGAAAGCAACACATCAAACAAAGGCCCAATGACACTCTATTTTAATTGATAGTCTGTGGGATATTGTGGTCCTACAGTGCAGGTCCTGAAGCGACTTCGGTCACTGGTTACCTGCTCCAGTCGAGCAGTACCTGTATATTTTCAGTAGGATCTCCACATAGCACACAGACGGTACTTGTTTTTGACATATCGGAAGAGAGGAACACAGTAACACCTTATCAAATTCTCTATTGGGTGAGAGTGAAGATTTTATAGCTCATAGTTTCTTTCTATTGGATGGTACAAAATAACGAAGATAGAGATAATGTTTTGGTGACAGATAGAAATGCACCCTGAGGGATACTGTGCGCTAAGTCCGCCGCTGGCGGCCGGAGTGGCCGTGCGGTTCTAGGCGCTACAGTCTGGAGCCGAGAGACCGCTACGGTCGCAAGTTAGAATCCTGTCTCGGACATGGATGTGTGTGTGATGTCCTTAGAACTAATTAAACCTAACTAACCTAAGTTCTAGGCGACTGATGAGCTCAGAAGTTAAGTCGCATAGTGCTCAGAGCCATTTGAACCATTTGTAGTTTGAAAACATCCCTCAAAGCTGTAGCAAAATCATTGTCCATCTTCTAGATGACATATTATGTGGAGTCTACCTAACTTTCCTCATAAACACTACTGTAACTGCTGGTACTGTCTTTCCTACTAGCTTGTGTCGCAGGAGAAAGCTTTGTTTGGTACTGGCTTTACACATTGCACACGGTTATCAGAGCTACGACAAAATGTTCCCATTTCCACCAGACGGTAAAAAGATCGTCCCGTTGCATTAACTCAGCTCTCCGTGTTTGTCTCTCCAACTTCGGCTCAGTTACGACTCAAACTGTGATGACCACATGGACAAGGCTGCAGTGAGATCGTGGCAGAGACCGAGGGAGAGTTACAAGGTGCAGAGGGACTGATTAAAATCACGATGGAGTTTTGCCGTACAGGGTCCTTAGCAGACAGGATCGAAAGAGGTAACTAGTTTTGAGATAGGAGAGTGCCGTGAATATAATCTACCAGTGGCAGTAATCATTAAAATGTAAATCTGATGTAACTATGGCCTCCCGTCGGGTAGAGTGTTCGCCGGGTGCAAGTCTTTCTACATCTACATTCATACTCCGCAAGCCACCTGACGGTGTGTGGAGGAGGGTACCCTGAGTACCTCTATCGGTTCTCCCTTCTACTCCAGTCTTGTATTGTTCGTAGAAAGAAGGATTGTCGGTATGCTTCTGTGGGGGTTCTAATCTCTCTGATTTTATCCTCATGGTCTCTTCGCGAGATATACGTAGGAGGGAGCAATATACTGCTTGACTCTTCGGTGAAGGTATGTTCTCGAAACTTTAACAAAAGCCCGTACCGAGCTACTGAGCGTCTCTCCTGCAGAGTCTTTCACTGGAGTTTATCTATCATCCCGTAACGCTTTCGCGATTACTAAATGATCCTGTAACGAAGCGCGCTGCTCTCCTTTGGATCTTCTCTGTCTCTTCTATCAAACCTATCTGGTGCGGATCCCACACTGCTGAGCAGTATTCAAGCAGTGGGTGAACAAGCGTACTGCAGCCTACTTCCTTTGTTTTCGGATTGCATTTCCTTGGGATTCTTCCAACGTATCTCAGTCTGGCATCTGCTTTACCGACGATCAACTTTATATGATCATTCCATTTTAAATCATACCTAATGCGTACTCCCAGATAATTTATGCAATTAACTGCTTCCAGTTGCTGACCTATTTTGTAGATAAATAAGGGATCTATCTTTCTATGTATTCGCAGCACATTACACTTGTCTACATTGAGATTCAATTGCCATTCCTTGCACCATGCGTCAATTCGCTGCAGATCCTCCTGCATTTCAGTACAATTTTCCATTGTTGCAACCTCTCGATACACCACAGTATCACCTGCAAAAAGCCTCAGTGAACTTCCGATGTCATCCACCAGGTCATTTATTGTGAAAAGCAACGGTCCTATGACACTCCCCTGCGGCACACCTGAAATCACTCTTACTTCGGAAGACTTCTCTCCATTGAGAATGACATGTTGCGTTCTGTTATCTAGGAACTCCTCAATCGAATCACACAATTGGTCTGATAGTCCGTATGCTCTTACTTTGTTCGTTAAACGACTGTGGGGAACTGTGTCAAACGCCTTGCGGAAGTCAAGAAACAGGGCATCTACCTGTGAACCAGTGTCTGTGGCCCTCTGAGTCTCGTGGACGGATAGCGCGAGCTGGGTTTCAAACGACCGTCTTTTTCGAAACCCATGCTGATTCCCACAGAGTAGATTTCTAGTCTCCAGAAAATACATTGTACTCGAACATAATACGTGTTCTACAACTGATCGACGTTAGAGATATAGGTCTATAGTTCTGCACATCTGTTCGATGTCCCTTCTTGAAAACGGGGAGGACCTGTGTCCTTTTCCAATCCTTTGGAACGCTTCGCTCTTCTAGAGACCTACGGTACACTGCTCCAAGAAGGGGGGCAAGTTCCTTAGCGTACTCTGTGTAAAATCAAACTGGTATCCCATCAGGTCCAGCGGCCTTTCCCCTTTTGAGCAATTTTAATTGTTTCTCTATCCCTCTGTCGTCTATTTCGATATCTACCATTTTGTCAACTGTGCGACAATCTAGAGAAGGAAGTACAGTGCAGTCTTCCTCTGTGAAACAGCTTTGGAAGAAGACATTTAGTATTTCGGTCTTTAGTCTGTCATCCTCTGTTTCAGTACCATTTTGGTCACAGAGTGTCTGGACATTTTGTTTTGATCCACCTACCGCTTTGACATAGGACCAACATTTCTTAGGATTTCTGCCAAGTCAGTACATAAAACTTTACTTTCGAATTCATTGAACGCCTCTCGCATAGCCCTCCTCACACTACCTTTCGCTTCTCGTAATTTTTGTTTGTCTGCAAGGCTTTGGCTATGTTTACGTTTGCTGTGAAGTTCCCTTTGCTTCTGCAGCAGTTTTCTAACTCGGTTGTTGTACCACTGTGGCTCTTTTCCATCGCTTACGATCTTGCTTGTCACATACTCATCTAACGCATAGTGTACGATGGTTTTGAACTTTGTCCACTGATTCTCAACACTATCTGTATTTGAGACAAAACTTTTATGTTGAGCCATCAGGTACTTTGTAATCTGCTTTTCGTCACTTTTGCTAAACAGAAAAATCTTCCTACCTTTTTTAATATTTCTATTTACGGCTGAAATCATCGATGCAGTAACCGCTTTATGATCGCTGATTCCCTGTTCTGCATTAACTGATTCAAATAGTTTGGGTCTGTTTGTCACCAGAAGGTCTAATATGTTATCGCCACGAGTCGGTTCTCTGTTTAACTGCTCAAGGTAGATAAAGCACTTAAAAAAATTTCACTGGATTCTTTGACCCTGACACCCGTGATGAACGTTTGAGTCACCCAGTCTGTATCCGGCAAGTTAAAATCTGCACCCAGAACTATAACATGGTAGGGAAATGCACTCGAAATGTTTTCCAAATTATTCTTCAGGTGCTGAGCCACATCAGCTGCTGAGCCCGGGGTCCTATAGAGACATCCAATTACAATGTCTGAGCCTGCTTTAACCTTGACCTTCACCCAAATCATTTGACAATTCGGATCTCCGTCAACTTCCTTCGATACTATTGCACTTCTTATCGCTATAAACACGCCTCCCCCTTCACTGTCCAGCCTGTCTCTGCGGTATACATTCCAATCTGAGTTTAGGATTTCATTACTGTTTACGTCTGGTTTCAGCCAACTTTCTGTCCCTAGTACTATATGGGCGCTGTGACCGTTTATTAATGAGAGCAGTTCTGGGACCTTACTATAGACGCTCCTGCAGTTTACTATTAGCACATTAATATTGTTATTCCCTGTTGCATTTTGCCTACTCCTACCTTGCCGCGTCTCAGGAGGCGTCTTGTAGGGCCTAGGGAGGGAATTCTCTAACCTAAAAACCCCCATGTGCACTCCACACGTACTCCGCTACCCTTGTAGCCGCATCCGGCCATGGTTTAAGCCTTCCACTCGGCTCCAAACCAGAGGACCGCGATCGGTTCTGGGAACGATACTACAAATAGTTAGCTCAGATTCCACCCCGCAAGCGAGGCTTTCCGCCTTCACCAATTCCGCCAACCGCCTGTACGAACTGAGGATGACCTCTGAACCCAGACGGCAGGAGTCATTGGTGCCGACATGAGCAACAATTTGCAGTCAGGTGCACCCAGTGCTCTCTATCGCCGCCGGTAGGGCCTCCTTCACATCTCGGATGAGACCCCCGGCAAGCAGACAGAGTGAACACTGGCCTTCTTCCCCGACCTTTCCGCTATTTCCCTAAGGGGCTCCATCACCCTCCTAACGTTGGAGCTCCCAATAACTAATAAACCCCTCCCCCCGTGTGCCTGCTCGGACCTTGCTGAAGGAGCAGCCACATGTCCACTCACAGACAGAGCGGGCGATGCCACACGGCCAGCCTCCACATTGACCCTCCGCCTCGTGCGCCGCGAACGCCACTGAACCCGCCACTCCCCTAGCAGAGAGGGTGGCCCAACCGCGCCCGGTACCCGCGAAGGTATCTCGACAGAAGGGACAGTGGGTGAAGCATGTAACACCTGGGGTGTACCTTGCGACGCACCAGACTCCCTACTGCCGCTACACTCCGAGGCAGCAGCCTGAAGACGGATGACCGCGGCCATCAACACGCTCAGCTGTTCGTGAAGAGTGGCCAGCTCCTCGTGCGTCCGTACACAGCAGTCATACATCCTATCCATCCTAAGGAATTAATTTACTGAAGAGACTTAATCAACTTTTAACTACTGCTAATTCACTAAAGGCGGCTGATTATTGACTAAACTGTGATTGCTAGCCACTTCTTGTAGAAAACAATGAAAATAGCACTACCCGTCTCTGGACTGTATTGAAAACAAACACTAGCACTACTGGCACTATGGCTCACTAAAGGGACTCTCTCTGACTGTATTCAAAACTAACACGAAATCTATGGAACACTATTAATAGCAGTCGACAATTAAAGCTTCCTAAAAGCAAAAACACACGGAAAAAGAAGTGACAAGTAAGAAAAATACAGTTAATACTTACATAACGTAGCTCGCTGCACAGCAGACGTGAAGCAGACGGCGGTTAGGACGACATTTTCGGTTTGACGCCACTTCGACGAGTTGCGCGTCGATGGGGGATGAAATGATGATGGTTAGAACACAACAACATCCAGTCCCTGAGCGGAAAAAATCTCCAGTCCAGCCGGGAAACGAACCCGGTCGCTTAGGATTGACATTCTGTCGAGCTGACCACTCAGCTACCGGGACCGGACGCTGTAATCATTAAGACAACGCGATAGGATGCACCCAAAATATGTGGCTGAATGGTACTAAATACCAGACAGCATTTCTGGCTGAAAGCTTGCCACTAAAGACCTGAGAAGTCATGGGATTTTATACATATTTTATGAGGTCCATCTAGTGATGCATTTTAAGTGATTGCTCATCTAACACACCATCCACTGTATGCGATCATTCTCAATCAACCATCAACCTCCCCTATAACCACGTGGACATGTCGCAGAACCTCTGTTACACTGTCTACATACTATCGATATAGAAGACGCTACAAATACTGTTTGTTAGTGTGACAAATACCTAGCAGCTGCAAGAAGCAGTCGCAAATATTGGACTAGTACCATGTTTCTTAGCTGCATCACTTTCTAAATTCGGTGATAGTGTTGATTTTATTACGGGCTTACATCGCTAGCAATGTGCACCTACACTTTCGGTCTGTTAATACAGAAACCGCAATCACTATCCACGTTCAATATCTTGGTATTTGTGCGGAAGACTACTTCATTCAGAAGCACTAGCATACCTCGATTTATAAGGAAGGAATACTTTTCAGCATGGATATCGTTGTTGATACTTGGGTGTCTGTAGAACGAAGACCGATTTTTATGCGGGGTTACAATAACACGGTCTTTGCGATCGTATTTTTAATATCTGGTCGCTCATAAGACGATTGTGTCTCTCTTCCTAAGACACACATGCAAGGTAAACAAATGAGGCATGTCGATCCATCGCGGTTTTCCACTGAATATTGCTTGGAGCCACCAGCATTCAGTTACTGGCGAAGTATTGTACTTAGTTGGCGGTATGAATGGCATGCTTATAAAGCTTGTTTTGGGGGTGTGAAGTGACTGTGGTTATTGTTGCAACATGTACAAAGAAAACGGCTGTGTCCAGTCATAAGGGAGATATTGGTTTGACATGGGGGACTGCAGTTTCAAGGCATCGATAGCCATAAGGAGATGCCCAGTCATAAGAGGGTTATTGATATTTCCAGAGCCACAGTCTTCAGGAGGAGGTGTTTCTGTTACTTCGATCTCTGTTTAATGTTATCAGGTTGGGGCTGCAATCGAACTATGTGATTGTAATTATAGTGGTAAATACGTCGCTGGTTTCCTAGGACGACAAAATTCGTCATGAGGAGCACGTGGCAGAGATAGACTGTGGCCAGAACAGATGGGTTTGTTGGCTAAAAGCTCTTGCGAGTGGTAGAGACAAAGAAAAGTTCAGGCCAGCGGACTAGTCGTTTTTTGCGCGCAGCTGCAGGACAACTCCCGGCGATTATGCCCTCTGGATAGCTGAATAGCGAACTGATACTCAGTACGAGTTGAGCTGTCTTTTCGATCGCGTGTGTTGCATGTATTCTCCATGGACAATTGAGCAATTCAGTATTGATCACTGCCAAGTGTTGGTCCTGAACGCATTGATGAAATCCGAAGTCCTACCACTCCAATTATCCCTGGACGCCGCCCATGGCTTGGATGGTGCATTCTGGTATACACGCACATCCATGGCTGCTACAGTTTTCTCTGGCCTCTGAGCGTTGGCAATGGCGGTGTACGAGGGGACAGGTGCGCTGTGTGTGGACGATCAGGAGATGGTTTAAGTGTGTCAGGTTTAGTGCTTCTCAATACATCACAGTGATCTCTGTCTTTCAGTGGTATTTGCTGTTGTCTCTATCATATCAGGCAGTAGACCCTTCCTGCTCATTCTCCTCCATCTCCATCTCATTGTAGCACCAGTACAAACCCTCCACAGATTGTTTATAGACATAGCGTGCAACTGAACTGAACTTCGAAATTTTCAGTTACCTTCAACTTAATGGACTTTCTACCAAATGACGTAACTGTACTAGTATCGACCGATAGGAGGCAAGTGAAAAAAATAACAGTAGGGTTTGCATACTGGGAGGTTGTAAAAATGGCTGTGAGCACTATGGGACTTAACAGCTCAGGACATCAGTCCCCTAGAACTTAGAACTACTTAAACCTAACTAACCTAAGGACATCACACACAACCATGCTCGAGGCAGAATTCGAACCTGCCACCGCAGCAGTCGCGCGGATCCAGACTGAAGCGCCTAGAAACGCTCGGTCACTCCGGCCGGCTGGGAGGTTGTAGGATAACATCCCATCAAATATTCCAGTTCTATTATCCACCAATAGGAAGCAAGGAAAAACTGTCCACAAAAAGGGTATCGATGTAATTAATTACTCAATCAGTCAGATAGAGTGCGGGAATATTTCCAAGACATGCACACCTGGGGTTTACTAGGTAAATGCTGCTTTGTTTGTGGTTTTAACCAACCATGACCAACGGTGCGTACAGTCCTGGCAGTGTCACACTACATGACGTGACTGCTTGAGAGAGAGAGAGAGAGAGAGAGAGAGAGCATGTGCTTCAACAGGAATTTCTCAGGTATCAAATATCGAAACTTTGCCACCAGCTGAAGCTTTTGTTTAGGGATTAGTGCAACTTCCGCTCTGCCAGTAGCCAGTCATGGACCTGAGTGGGAGTAGTGCAGCCTCCGCATGAAGAAATAGGCGAAATGGCCAGCCTCGCGAACTGGTTGGAGGTGTGGTCGCACAGTGCTATGAGGTTGATGAAAAGGATTTTCAACAGTGTAATAACGCTTGGTGAGTTATGTTGATGGAATTCCTTGCACAATTGGGATAATAAAGCGGCACAATTGTTTAAATATTCCGAACTACATTGTCACCATCAAAATGTTCCAGGCTCTCGTAAACGACGGCGAGAAATATTTATAGAAATTCTAAATAATTCTAATATTTCAAATATTTCCCCCTATGAGTGAATGTAACTTGGTTCAAGAATCATGAAAGAAGGTTGTATACGTGGAAGAAGCTTAGAGATACTAGAAGGTATCAGATAAATTATATAATGGTAAGACAGAGATTTAGGAACCAGGTTTTAAATTTTAATGACAAAAAAAGGTTCAAATGGCTCTGAGCACAATGGGACTTAAAATCTGAGGTCATCAGTCCCCTAGAAATCCGAAGTAAATAAACCTAACTAACCTAAGGACATCACTCACATCCATGCCCGAGCCAGGATTCGAACCTGCGACAGTAGCGGTCGCGTGGTTCCAGACTGTAGCACCTAGAACCGCTCGGCCACTCAGGCCGGCAAATTGTAAGGCATTTTCAAGGGTAGATGTGGACTCTGACCACAATCTATTGGTTATGAATTGTAGATTAAAACTGAAGAAACTGCGAAAAGGGGGAATTTAAGGAGATGGGGCCTGGATAAACTGACTAAACCAGAGATTGTACAGAGTTTTAGGGAGAGCATAAGGGCACAATTGACAAGAATGGGGGAAAGAAATACAGCAGAAGATGAATGGGTAGCACTGAGTTATGAAGTAGTGAAGGCAGCAGAGGATCAGGTAGATAAAAAGACGAGAGATGCTAGAAATCTTTGGGTAACAGAAGAAATATTGAATTTAATTGATGAAAGGAGAAAATATAAAAATGCAGTAAATGAAGCGGGCAAAAAGGAATAGAAACGTCTCAAAAATGAGATCGGCAGGAAGTGCAAAATGGCTAAGCAGGGATGGCTAGACGACAAATGTAAGAATGTAGAGGGCTTATCTCACTAGGGGTAAGATAGATACTGCCTACAGGAAGAAAGGAGAAAGGACAACCACTTGCATGAATATCAAGAGCTCTGATGGAAACCCAGTTCTAAGCAAAGAAGGGAAAGCAGAAAGGTTGAAGGATTATATAGAGGGTCTATACAAGGGCAATGTAATTGAGGACAATATTATGGAAATGAAAGAGGATGTAGATGAAGAAGAAATGGGAGATATGATACTGCATGAAGAGTTTGAAAGAGCACTGAAAGACCTGAGTCGAAACAAAGCCCCGGGAGTGGACAACATTCCATTAGAACTACTGACAGCCTTGGGAGAGCCAGTCCTGACAAAACTCTACCATCTGGTCAGTAAGATATATGAGACAGGCGAAATACCCTCATACTTCAAGAAGAATATAATAATTCCAATTCCAAATGAAGCAAGTGTTGACAGATGTGAAAATTACCGAACTATCAGTTTAATAAGTCACGGCTGTAAAATACTAGTACGAATGCTTAACAGACAAATGGAAAAACTGGTAAAAGCCGAACTCAAGAAACATCAGTTTGGATTCCGTAGAAATGCTGTAACACGTGAGGCAATACTGACCCTACGGCTTATCTTAGAAGAAAGATTAAGGAAAGGCAAACCTACATTCCTAGCATTTGTAGACTTAGAGAAAGCTTTTGACAGTGTTGACTGGAATACTCTCTTTCAAATTCTGAAGGTGGCAGGGGTAAAATACAGGGAGCGAAAGTCGTTTTTCAATTTTAACAGAAACCAGATGGCATATAAGAGTCAAGGGGCACGAAAGGGAAGCAGTGGTTGGAAAGGGATTGAGACGGGATTGTAGCCTCTCCCCGATGCTGTTGAATCTGTATATTGAGCAAGTAGTAAAGAAAACAAAATATAAATTCTGAGTAGGTATTAAAATTCATGGAGAAGAAATAAAAACTTTGACAGAGTTAAAATGTCATTTGCGAACCTCAGAGACAGCAAAGGACTTGGAAGAGCAGTTGAACGGAATGGACAGTGTCTTGAAAGGAGGATATAAGATGAACATCAACAAAAGCAAAACGAGGATAGTGGAACTTAGTCGAATTAAGGCCTGTGATGCTGAGGGAATTGGATTAGGAAATGAGACGTTTAATGTAGTAAAGGAGTTTTGCTATTTGGGGAAAGAAATAACTGATGATATTCTAAGTAGAGAGGATATAAAATGTAGACCGAGAATGGCAAGGAAAGCGTTTCTGAAAAAGAGAAATTTGTTAACACCGAGTATAGATTGAGAAGTATTTGTATGGAGTACGTGGACGATAAATAGTTTGGACAAGAAGAGAATAGAAGCTTTCGAAATGTGGTGCTATACAAAGATGCTGAAGATTAGATGGGTGGATCACATAACTAATGAGAAGGTATTGAATAGAATAGGGGAAAAGAGGAGTTTGTGGCACAACTTGACTAGAAGTAGGAATAGGATGGTAGGACATGTTCTGAGGCATCAAGGGATCACCAATTTAGTACTGGAGGGCAGTGTGGAGGGTAAAAATCGTAGAGGGAGACCTAGAGATGACTACACTAAGCAAATCCAGAAGGATGTAGTTTGGGGTAGGTGCTGGGAGATGAAGCAGCTTGCACAGGATAGAGTAGCATGGAGAGCTGCATCAAACCAGTCTCAGGACTGAAGACCAAAACAACAACAACAACAACAACGTGAGTGATTACAATGACTACTGTTAACCCGCTGCCCTACATTTTGTATAGACCCTCTACATACTCCTTCGACCTCCCACCTTTCCCATCTTTGCTGAAGACTGGTTCTCCATCTGAGATCTTTATATTCGTACAGCTGCTTCTCTTTTTTTCTCGAATACCTCCATAACTTTCCTGTAGCCTAATTCACAGAACAATTTCGGTCGAGTGGTAAAAAGTGAAACAAATGCCTGAAATGGCATCGGCTTTTATTGAAATGGAAAAAGACAGTAAAACTGGGCAACAGACGGGCAACTTTGCAAACTGTCAGCGTGGCAGGTGCGAGGTAGGGCGATGTTACTAAATCGCATCGTCCCATGTCTGGCTAATAAACACTCTCCGAAAGGTACGACTTTTATCCAGGACGGCGCCCCACTCCGCACTGCTACACGTGTGCAAGATGTCTCGCGCACATTATTTAGTGAGGATCACGAGCTGAGCAGCCACTCCCGGCTCCCCAGACCTCAGTACGTGTGATTATTGGCTGTGGGCTTAGCTGAAGTCTCAAGTCACCCGCGATCGTCCGACCGCATTAACGATGCTAAAAGACAACACTGGACGGCAGTTTTTCACCATACCAACTGGTAAGTTGTACAGAGCATTTCACAACTTTGTCGCCTGACTACAGGCACTGTGGGTGAATGACGGCCGACATACTGAGCATTTGTTATAAGTAACATCTTCAAAACTCCATTGCTATGCTAAATATTGCTTTTGTATCATATAAAGAGCCATCTGTTGGTGTACATCTGCATCTACATCTACATGGATACTCTGCAAATTACATTCAAGTGCCTGGCAGAGGGTTCATAGAAACACCTTCACAATTCTCTATTATTCCAATTTCGTATAGCGCGGGGAAAGAATGAAAACCTGTATCTTTCCGTACGAGCTCTGATTTCCCTTATTTTATGGTGGTGATCGTGCCTCCCTATATAGTTCGGTGTCAACAAAACATTTTCGCACCCGGAGGAGAAAGTTGGTGATTGGAATTTCGTGAGAAGATTCCGTCAGAACGAAAAACGCCTTAAATGATGCCCAACCCACTTCCGGTATCATTTCGGTGACACTCTCTCCCATATTTCGCCATAAAACAAAATGTGCTGCCTTTCTTGGAGCTTTTTCGATGTACTCCGTCAGTCCTATCTGGTAAGTATCCCATACCGCGCAGCAGTATTCTAAAAGAGGACGGACAAGTGTACTGTAGGCAGTCTCCTTAGAAAATGTAACCGACCTACTAAGTGTCCTGAAAATAAAACGCAGCCTTTGGTGAGCCTTTCCCACATCATTTTCTATGTGTTCTGTCCAATTTAACTTGTTCGTAATTGTAATACCTAGATATTTAGTTGAATTTACGGCTTTTCGATTAGACCTATTTATCGTGTAACCGAAGTTTAAAGAGTTCCTTTTAGAACTCTTGTGGATGATCTCACACTTTTCGTTATTTAGGGTCAGCTGCCACTTTTCGCACAATCAGATATCTTTTCTAAATCATTTTGCAGTTTATTTTGATCTTTTGATCTAGGCGCGCAGTCCGGAACCATGCGACTGCTACTGTCGCAGGTTCGAATCCTGCCTCGGGCATGGATGTGTGTGATATCCTTAGGTTAGTTAGGTTTAAGTAGTTCTAAGTTCTAGGGGACTAATGACCACAGCAGTTGAGTTCCATAGTGCTCAGAGCAATTTGAATTTGATCTTTTGATAACTTTATTAGTCGACAAACGGGAGCGTCATCTGCAAACAACCAAAGACGGCTGCTCAGATTGTCTCCCAAATCGTTTATATGGATAAGGAACAGAAAAGGGCCTATAGCACTACCTTGGGGAACGCCGGAAATCACTTCTGCTTTACTAGATGACATTCCGTCAGTTACTAAGAATTGTGACCTTCGTGACAGGAAATGGCCAATCCAGTCACAAAACTGAGACGATATTCCATAAGCTCGCATTTTCACTACGAGCCGCTTGTGCGGTACAGTGTCAAAGGCCTTCCGGAAATACGGAATCGATCTCAAATCCCTTGCCAATAGCACTCAACAAGAGCTAGTTGTGTTTCACAGGAACGATCTTTACTAAACCCATGTTGACTGCGTGTCAATAAACCGTTTCCTTCGAGGTAATTCGTAATGTTCGAACACAATATATGTTCTAAAGTCCTGCTGCATATCGACGTTAACGATATGGTCCTGCAATTTAGTGGATTACTCCTACTACCTTTCTTGTATATTTGTGTGACCTGTGCAACCTTCCAGTCTTGGGGTACAGATCTCACGTTGAGCGGACGGTTGTATATGATTGTTAAGCATGGAGCTAATGCATCAGCATACTCGGAAAGGAACCTAATTTTTATACAGTCTGGGGCAGAAGACTTGCTTTTATTAAGTGATTTGAGTTGCTTCACTACTCCAAGGATATTTACTTCTACGTTGCTCTCGTTGGCAGCTGTTCTCGATTCGAATTCTGGAACATTTACTACTTCTTCTTTTGTGAAGGCATTTCGGAAGGCTGCGTTTAGTAACTCTACTTCGGTAGCTCTGTCTTCGATAGTATCTCCAGTGTTATAGCGCAGAGGAGGCATTGATTGTAAATTGCCACTAGCATACTTCATATACTAACAGAATATCCTGGATTTGTCTGCCAGGTTTCGAGACAAAGTTTCGTCGTGGAAACTGTTATAGGCATCTCGCATTGAACTCTGGCTATCCTTTAGAGAAGCCCGGAATTTAGCGCATCTTAGGGATTTTGCGTCTGTTTAAATTTGGTATGTTTGTTTAGTTGTTTCTGCAACAGTGTTCTAACCCGTTTGTGTACCACGGAGGATCAGCTCCGCCGTTTGTTAGTTTATTTCGTATAAATCTCTCAATTGCTGCCGATACTATTTTTTGAATGCAAACCACTTCTGGTCTACACTTATATTATTAATTTAGAATGAGTCGAGATTGTCTCTCAGGAAGGCGTCAAGTGAATTTTTATCAACATTTTTGAATAGGTATACTTTTTGTTTGTTTTTCGAGGATTTCGGGATTACAATATACAGTATCGCTACGACAACCCTGTGTTCACTAATCCCTATAACGGTTTTGATGCTCGTT
This sequence comes from Schistocerca gregaria, assembly GCF_023897955.1. NCBI lineage: Eukaryota > Metazoa > Arthropoda > Insecta > Orthoptera > Acrididae > Schistocerca > Schistocerca gregaria. The sequence goes on from NC_064929.1 coordinate 43,482,255, forward strand.
ATTAACTCAGGATTATTTGTCATTTGCACTTTCTTTAGTTTCAGTAAAAACCTAAATTTGGGAAATTTGTGGTAAGTTCCTATGGGACCAAACAGCTGAGACCATCGGTCCCTAACTTAAACTGACTTACACTACGGACAAAACACATACCCGTGCCCGAGGAAGGGCTCGAACCTCCGAGGGGAGCCGTGCGAACCGTGGCAAGGCGCCCAAGACAACTCGGCTACCGCGTGCGGCTCTCTCTACCTGCATTATTCCGTGAAATATTGACTTTTGAAATAATACGGACTTTAGCATTTCCCTGCACAATATCAACAGTAAGGCTTCCAAGACACTTCCCTTGGGCACAATCTAAGTTACTTTGATACTTAATGATGACTCTTCATCCAAGATTACAAGCTACATTCTCCTTATCAAATATCCTCAACTGACGCAAATTTTCATTGATACGTCATAGTGCCTCACTTTTTATAATAGTATAGCCGTGGTACTGAATCAAATACTTTTCGAAAATCGAAAAATACTGCATTTACCTCCCTTCGTCCATTACTTTTAGCAGTCATCTGAGAAAATAGCGAGTTGGGTTTCACGTGATCAATGTTTTCGGAAATCATACAGGTTGCCATGGGGAGGTTATTCTGTCAGAGATACCTCGCTATTTTTTTAATTTAGAATATATTCGAAGATTCTATAACAAATCGATATCAAGGATACCGGACGGAAGTTTTGAGGATCACGTGTCCTGCCCTTCTTGTAAACGGGTGCGATCTGTGATTTCTTCCAACTACTGGGCAGGGCTCTTTGTTCGTGCGATGGGCGATGGATTATAGTTAACAGAACTGCTAACGCAGCCGCAAATACCATGCACCGTGTTAAGGGATCGGTCGAGCCATGGAGCTTCATTCAATTTGAGAGATTTCAGCTGTTCTCAATGTCCGATGATCTATTGGAATTTGCCGGACGCTGTGGCCGAGCGGTTCTAGGCGCTTCAGTCCGGGAATGCGCTGCTGCTACGGTCGCAGGTTCGAATCCTGCCTCGGGCATGGATGTGTGTGATGTCCTTAGGTTAGTTAGGCTTAAGTAGTTCCAGGTCTAGGGGACTGATGACTTCAGATGTTAAGTCCCATAGGGCTCAGAGCAATTTCAACCATCTATTGAAACTGATTAAAGGTAAACACATTATATGAGCAGAAGCGTTCTCTTCTGCAAATGCTTTGCAAAAAAGAGATGACAGTCCTTTTTGAACAGCAATCTGTTGTAGACTAATTATTATTGGTTTTCCCATATTAAGGATACTGCAAATAATTAAACAGTATTTTCACCATATTTATAACGCATCTTCCTAGTCATTCTGGGAGTATGGATATACGTTATAACACACACAAAAACTATAGGCCATGAAAGAATAATGCGAATGAGACGAAAATCCGTCGATGTGTAGTACATGTACAGAACAATGTGGATGATTTATCCAACAAAAAGTGCTTCAGAAATCGAGCAAGTAAGTAACGCGTTGATCCACATTTGGTGCTTATTCAGGTATTTATTCGATTCGGCATTATTAAGTACAGTTGTAGGATGTTCTCCTGAGGTATATCGTGCCAAAACTCTGTCGAACTGACGCGTTAGATCGGCGAAATCCCGACGAAAGATCAGTACCCAAAGACTGGAAAGTTGCACAGGTCACACCAATATTCAAGAAAAGTAGTAGGATAACATTATGAATTACCTCGAAGAAAACGATCTATTGACACACAGTGAACATGGATTTAGTGAAGATCGTTCTTATGTAACATGTGAAGTGTTGACTGCTATTGACAAGTGATTTCAGATCGATTCCGTATTTCTGGATATCCAGAAGGCTTTTGACACTGTACCACATGAGCGGCAATTAGTGAAATTGCGTGCTTTGGAATATCGTCTCAGTTTTGTGACTGGATTTGTGATTTGCTGTCAGGGAAGTCACAGTTCGTAGCAATCGACGGAAAGCCATCGAGTAAAACAGAAGTGACTTCTGGCGTTCCAAAGGTAGTGTTATAGGCCCTTTTCTGTTCCTTATATTTATAAACGATTTTGAAGACAATCTGAGTAGCTGTCATAGATTGTTTGCAGATGACGCTGTCGTTTATCGACTAGTAAAGTCGTGAGAACAGCAAAACAAATTACAACACGATTTAGAAAATATATCTGTATAGTGCGAAAATTGTCAATTGACCCTAAATAACGAAAAGCGTGAGGTCATCCATTTGAGTGCTAAAAGGAATCCGTTAAACTTCGGTTACACGATAAATCAGTCAAATATGAAGGCCGTAGATTCAACTAAATGCCTAGGAATTACAATTACGAACAACCAAAAATTGGAAGGAACACAAAGAAAATGTTGTGGGGACGGCTAACCAAAGACTCCGTTTTATTGGTAGGACACATAGAAAATGTAACAGATCTACTAACGAGACTGACTACACTACGTTTGTCCGTCCTCTTTTAGAATACTGCTGCGTGGTGTGGGTTCCTTACCAGATACGACTGACTGAGTACATCGAAAAAGTTCAAAGAAGGGCAGCACGTATTGTATTATCGCGAAATATGGGAGAGAGTGCCACAGAAATGATACAGGATTTGGGCTGGACATCATTAAAAGAAAGCCGTTTTTCGTTCCGACTGAATCTTGTCATTAAATTCACCAACTTTTTCCTCCGAATGCGAAAATATATTGTTGACACTGACTACATAGGGAGAAACGATCACCACGATAAGGTAAATCAGAGCTCGTACGAAAAGATATAGGTGTTCGTTGTTTCCGCGAGGTTTACGAGTTTGGAATAATAGAGGATTGTGAAGGTGGTTCGATGATCCCTCTGCCAGGCACTTAAATGTAATTTGCAGAGTATCCATGCTGATGAGGTGCTGCCCATAATGCTCCGAACGTTCTCAGTTGGAGAGAGACCAGGCGACCTTGCCGGCCGAGGTATGGTTTGGCAAGGACGAAGACAAGCAGTAGAAACTCCCGCCGTGTGCTGACAGGCATTGTCTTTCTGAAGTGTCAGACCAGAATGGCTTCTCATGAAGAACAAAAAAAAAAAAAAAAAAAGACACCACGTGCAATGTCTTGGACGTACCACTGCTGTGCTGTAAGGGTGTCGCGGCTGACAACCAAAGAGGCCTTACTGTGAAAAGTTATGGCACCCCAGAGCATGACTCCTGGTTGTCGGGTCGTATGGTGGTATACCACCACTGTCCATGAGGTTTCCACAAACGCTTTCGGCCTGGAATCTCATTGGCTGGGGTAGAGCTGTGTTCATTCTTGAGTCCGGCTTCGAACTGAGCGAAAGTGCGTCTGGAGGCGCCCTGGACAGCAGTGGGATACCTACTTGACTCTTCCAAATTGGACTGTAGAGTGTAACGTGGTTACCGGTTCCAGGGTCTGCTTAGAATCGACGTTTAACGTGATCCAGTAACAAGTTTTTGAGGTAATATTATTTTGTTTCCATCGGGATGCTCACTATCGCTGAGCACCCATGCCGCTCACCATTGGAATGCTTGATTTCGTTGAGTATCCATGGCAGGTGAGCCTGTCATTATCACCTTGTGGGCATTTTAACTTATTAGAGTGGTTGTGGTTTGTGTTCCGCGTAGCGGCCAGCGTGAGATTTACAGCGGTTGGGCGGAAACGCACATCTAAATCGGTCCAGGGAGGCGACCGAAGTGAAGCATTCAGCTTCAAATGGTTCAAATGGCTCTGAGCACTATGGGACTTAACATCTGAGGTCATCAGTGCCCTAGAACTCAGAACTCAGGATTGGAACCTGCGATAGTAGCGCCTAGAACCGCTCGGCCACAACGCCCGGCGAAGCATTCACGTGGTTTGGGCACTTATCACAGCCAACCCCGTAGGAAACAGAAAACTACGTTACCATACAAGTAGCTTATTTGCTAGAAATGTCTTTTATTTTCCCCGTACACATTTACAACACACTCAAGCAATGTCTGAAGATCAGTATGTACCTTTTGAACAGAAAGGTTTACATTTACATCGTAAATGAAACGTAGAATCAAATGCTTTGTGTCTTAAATGCAAAAACAGGCACAGTGGATATTTGTCGATTACAGCGCCATCTTCCGCGATTGGGAAACAATGGTTTGGGTAGGCCGCAGGAATGTTTCTTTTTTCTTTTCTTTTCTTTCTTTTACTTACACACTTTCCTGCATGACGGACTGCCACCGACTCGTTGTTATGTTAGTAGCTATCGCTTGGTCTCACGCTGTTAGTAAGATAGTAAGGGACTTCTGTCTTGGTGCGTGACAGTGGATAAGTGTGGCGAACAGAAATTCGCGAAATACTGAGCAACAAATACTCTTAGGAAGAGCTACATACTCTGTGATTTACGAACTTTACCGTACATATGATAATGCGTTTATTGTTTCATTTGACGGACGCCATACGATGCTTGCCCAGTTTCGTTATTCAAACTTTAATAAATATATCAGTTTTTAATGTCCCAGTGCGTTTTCGTTAATTGCAGTTTGCCGACAATCAACAGAGTCCCAAAGAAAAAAAATCCAGATATACTACGAGGTAAAACCACTCGTAAAAACAAATGAGTAACCGAACGATTCTCTACAGTGATTTCGCATAAGCATTTCGCTTATTCTTCATATGTATAATACTTTTCACGATTTTGCGCGTTTCCGTCAGTAACTGCAAATATAGCCTGTAAGAAAATATTATGAAAACAATATATTACATATATGCAATGAAAAGTACATGCCTAATGACATAAGGCAGCTTCCTCGCATTTCGAGCTTCATTTAAATAGCATTATTTTAAAAGAGTATTACTGCTGTTAAATATGTCGCGTAACGCAACGTTAATGCCAGCATAGATGCAACAGGGAGAGGATTGTATAAGCGAGTATATTAAGTAATGCGGTAAAGTTCAAAGGTAATAGAGAATATAGCTTTTTCTGAGAGAACTAAGTGTTCTACATCCCACAGTACAATGAGGTATCTGCCAACCACAATCACTCACCTCGGGCCACCACAGTACTGATGAAACACGTGGAAGACTCTATCACCACTAAATTGCATCATAAGTGATACAATAAAAACATTTTTAAATATATGGCAATGCTCTTAAGTCATATACACTGAAGAGCCAAAGAAACTGGGACACCTCCCTAACATCGTGTAAAGCCCCCGTGAGTACACGGAAGTACCGCAACTCGACGTGGCATGGCTCGACTAATGTCTGAGGTTAGAATTACATTAATACCTTCAGCTGCTGATGGGCGTTGATATATATTAACGGGCACAGGTGAAAATGTGTGCCCCGACCGGGACTCGAACCCGGGATCCCTGCTTACATGAAGGACGCTCTATCCCGGTCGGGCACACATTTTCACCAGTCCCCGTTGCTATACGTCAACGCCCGTCAGCAGCTCAAGGTATTAATACAATCGTAATTTCGTTCTAGACGGCCTCAGGTCAGCAATGGTGTCTGTTCTATCGGACGAGACTCGTCCGACCAGGCAACATATTTCCAGTCACCATTAGTCCAATATCGGTGTTGAAGGGCCTAGTGCAGGCGTAAAGCTTTGTGTCGTGCAGTCATCAAGGATACACGAGTGGGCTTTCTGCTCCGAAAGCCCATATCGATGATGTTTCGTTAAATGATGCGGACGCAGCGATGGGGGAGACTTGATATTTTACCGGATTCCTGATATTCACGGTTCACTACACATACATCCTCACTTCGTCGCTACTTTGGAGATGCTGTGTCCCATAGCTCGTGCGCCTACTATAACATCACGTTCAAACTCACTTAAATCTTGATAACCTGTCATTGTAGCAGTAGTAACCGATCTAACAACTGAGCGTGACACCTGTTCTCTTATATTGCCGTTGCCGACCGCAGCGCCGTATTCAGCCTGTATTTGAATACGCATGCCTATACCAGTCTGTTTGGCGCTTCAGTGCATATTATTTAGTATTACCGAAGAGTAATTATTGCTCCATATTTCGCGGATTTTGCCTACTTCACTCAGCCACTACCACGTACCGTGACCAAACTAACATGATAACTGCACTCATGATATCCTTAATGAGATATACGTCTGTGTGCATCTCATATCTAGACCGCTACGCATGGCTGGTCTCATGCCACACATTCTGACTCGGGCAACGATCTAGATGAGAAAAACTGGCGATACCTGCAAGAAAATGACCCAGGTTCCGAGCCAGAACCACAATCCCACAACGAGGCAGCTTCAATCGAATAACCTGGTAGCTGGGATTTGTTGCAGCTGCAGTGTTCATTCCTTCGTATGGGCCATTACTATGGAGTAACACTTGTAAGCAGCAACAATCTGATGTAATGAAAGTTTACTTTATTACTGGCGCTTCCTGGCAGATTAAAACTGTGTGCCGGACCGTGACTCGAACTCGGGATATTTGCCTCACGGTGTTCTCTGCCGTCTGAGCTACCCAAGCACGACTCACGACCCATCCTCACAGCTTCAATTGTGCCAGTACCCCGTCTCCTACCTTCCTAACTTCACCGAAGCTCTTCTGCGAGCGTTGCAGAACTGGCTCTCCTGGAAGAAAGGATTTTGTAGAGACATGGCTTAGCCACAGCCTGGTGGATATTTCCAGATTGATATTGGGTACTTTATTACTGTTTAATTAAACAGCTTCATTAAACAACGAAAAAGTAACTCACATTATATGAGCTGAATCACTAAGATTAAACTGCGTAATAACAGCAGCGCCGTCATTCACTAATGAACATGAAAAATATCAGTTCTGCAGAAGTATGTAAAGATTCTTACGAAAATTCCAATAGAGTTGCAGATTCTCAAGATAAGAAGGCTACACACAGCCCGCTACACTGGCCATACTAATGTAAAAGTTGATTCCTTATTTGCCTCGCAAAGTCCAAAACATCCCCACCACGCCTGAGGTTTTGCGGACCTCCTACCACGCCGTGCGTCAGCGCCGGCACGGAGACCTGTCTCTGAACTAACAGAGCACCCCATTAATTCGGGCTGAAACACGCCACCACTCTCCAGGACAGGTGCAAGACCCACCCGTGGCTGGCGATAAGTCGCACGGAGACGTGGTGTGGATGTTTTACCAAATAGGCGCGCCTCCACTGACGGAACAGTTTCTGTCAACCTGCAGACTACAGGGCCCCTCATCATACAAGATACTTCCAGTCAGCGTTTGGTGTTAGGAAGCCTTCCAAATTTCGTATATACTCTACACTCGACACTCAAAATTATGTTTGAGAACATTTTTCATATTATCCCCACTATTTGTAGTTAAAGAAAGAAAATGATTACAGTGCTTCAAAAAGTAATATTTGCAGTAAACTGAAAAACGTATTGATTTAATTTTACATATTTTAAAAGAAGAAATGTTGAATTTTCTCGCGCAGAGTACGAGAGACTGGCGCGGCTATATGCGCACTGTTTTGACAGACAGGTGGAGCTGAGCTAGATAGGAGCTGGCGTGTATAGCTGGCTGTCTAACGAGCAGGCGATAACCGTGATACTGGCGGAATGTGTGCGCCACTTAGAAAGCGAGTGTCGTAATGACTGCAAGTCTAGTATACAGGCACGTTAATGCAAGTGCTTTTTCCAAGGGAGGGTGGTCTTCCCTGGCCCTCGCGACGTGTGACGGTGCCTCACGCCGCAAATTCTAAGATCGCAAGCTATTAGGATGGTGCATAAGATCGCAGCGTTTTCTTCTGTATATTAATATTGTTATAGGTTTGGGATTTTACAAGGAGTGTTATACGTCATTGGTCCCTTACCTGCATTTGTCGTAGATCCCTCGTCCAGCGCGAAGTTCCAAGCGACTGGAAAAAAAGCGCAGATGACTCCAGTATATAGAGAGGTAAAGAAACGGACCCGTAAAATTAGAGACCAATATCCCAAACTTCTGATTGCTGCAGACTCCCTGTACACATTCTCAGTTCGATTATAATAGACTTACGTGAGGCTAAGCAACATACGTCGACGAATCAACATGGCTTTAGGAAGCATCGTAAGTGCGAAACTCAGCTTGCCCTTTCCTCACGTGACATACTGAGAACTATGTATGAAGGGCAACAGGCAGATTCCATATTTCTAGATTTCCGGAAAGAATTTGACATCGTGCCCCATTGCAGATTGTTAAAGAAACTACGAGCATATCGAATAAGTTCACAGATATGTGAATGGCTCGAAAACTTCTTGAAAAATAGTACGCAGTATGTTGTCCTCGATGGTGAGGGTTCATCAGAGACCACGAAATGTCATAGAACGGCTGTTGTTCTTTATACAGGGCGAGGCCATCTAAATGTTCAATACATTAGCTCCGAGGAACAAATGGCAGTTTACTGAAATGTCCAGTCCTAGTTGCTTTTGGTAAAATATGTCAAAAGCTGGGGATAGCTAATTTTACGGGTAATTAAGGAAAGTATTAAATTGATGGGGGTGTTGAAGTAATGACAATTTAATAATTATACTTTGCTAACTTCCAGCATTCTGAAAGGCATTGTAGTGTCTCGAGAATTTCGGAGTAAATTCTAGAGACCCTCGTATTTCCACCGTCTTGAACACGGGTTATTTTAGAGACGAGTGTGGTAAAGTAGAACGTATCTACTGCACCACAATTATGTGTGTGCAGGACGGACATGTATAGGACGGATGATAGGCGCGGGCAGGTAGTCGCCGATCCTGGCTAACAAGGGGAACGCCTCAGACACGGCCAACCGATTCGGCTCAAATGTGGCAGGTTGCTTGTGTAGAACCTAAAATGAAATACTCCAAGATATTTTGGGTCAACACCCCCGCAATTTTGAGAAAATCAACCCTAAAGGTTTTGACGAGCAACGGACTCAGAATTAGAGCGATCGATAGATAATTGTAAATAGAGCATTTTTCATCATCAGGTATGGGGTCCGCAAACGCAAACTTTTCCAAAAATTGAGGAAAGAAACTTTTACAATTGTCGCTCCTGTACCCACATGGTAAACGCTTTTCGCCGACAGCGGCGATAGCGGGACAGCTAAGGTAACTAACTGGCTGGGAATCGGAGAACCCTAGCGGATGTTATTATTTTCGTTTGTATTTTTCCATATCTCAATTGATAGGGATAGGATGGTTAATAAGGTAAGTAAATTAATAAAGAATGATAATAATAAAGTAGGCAAACTAATTACCCCAACGCCGTTGGTTAGTAAAGTATTAAAATTTTAAGGCTTGTCACATGACCACAACTACGACTAACAAGGGGAGGCCGCCAATTGTGAAATTCAGATTCGATCCCTACTGCGCATAATAAAAGCTCATGGCCAGAGGTGTAATGTGGCAAAGCACCAAGATGCACTTCTCAGCCGTTGTCGAGAAAATCGACAGTTAAAAGAAACCGTTGCGGTGAAATACTCTCTACGGTTGATAGTTTTCTACAGCGTCGTGGCGCAACGGTAAACGCTCGGGTTCGTAATCCGAAGGTGGCCGGATCGAACAGCCGGCACGGTAGCTTAGCGTGTTCGGTCAGTGTGTTAGCTGCCGTCTGTAATAAAGAAACTGAGTTAATGGATCAACGACTAACTGAAACGGGTGTCTTGCCATGTCCGCCCCGAGCAGATACAATGAACAAAAATGAAATTAAAAAAATAAACAAAATAAAAAAATCAATGGAACGCCTAACCAATTAATTAGCAGCATAAGCAGCGCAGGGTATATGAAGCGTGTCGGGAGAGGCGGAAAAATAAAAAAAAAAAACCTCGCGCCATGCAACATTTTTTATTATTAGTGTTTTGTAATTCATATATGAATTGCTTACACATATTGGTGAAGGCGGATCGCTGTCCAATTGTACCGCCTCAATTTTTCCGTTTGTTTAACAGGGTGTACCAAAGCTCTCACGTCCGCACTGATTTTCGATGATGTTATAAGTTGCGCTAGGGACCGCACCTACCTTCTTTCGAAGTTGGCAGGCAACTACGCTGTTATGCGGCGGCTCGTTTCGGCCCATTCAACATCTGTCCTTCGAGTGTAACGAGTGAGTAACGGAGTTTATATTTCATACCTGCCACAGCAAATTTGTGTACGTGGGGTTTGTTTTCTAATTCGAACGTTTGATTTATGCTATACGTATTCGTTTCGGAATATCGTTTCTACGTCTTCCATTAACTATACTTGGTTAACATTATGAAGACAATTAATAACATTAATGAAATACAACTTTGTTTGCGGAAAACATAATGATGTTCGAAGTTGCCAATTTTTCCACGACAAACGACTTTCAACAACTTATTATATGCATAATTGTTGCAACTGATTGCTGGGAATTATATATATATATTGTGTGTATGTACACACATTTGAATTACAAAAAAACAAATACTAAAAAAAATGGTTGCATGGCGCGAGATTCGATCCGGCGAACTTCTGAATTACGAACCCGAACCCGAGAGCTTACCGCTGCGCCACGACGCTGTAGAAAACTATCAATCGTAGTGAGTATTTCACCGCAACAGTTTCTTTTAACTGTCGATGTTCTCGACGACGTCTGAGAAGTACATCTTGGTGCTTTCCCACATAGCACCTCTGGCCATGAGCTTTTATTATGCGCAGTATGAATTGAATCTGAATTTCACAATTGGCGGCCTCCCCTTGTAAGAGTGCTTCGAATTCCTCACGAGGGATCACAGACAGCCAACCGCGCGACGCTTGTTTACAGCGAGGCTCGGGACAGAATGCACGCGGGGAGAGTTATGTTGTCCCGGTTGCCTCTTCGTCATATCATAGTTGTGAATCTGGAAGAGAGAAGGTGTCCAGCACGAGCCTTATAGACGTAAATCGGAAAGAGTTGTTTTCCGCCATTAGGCTGCCGCGATCCTGGCGGATACAGTAGTGATTTTTCCATCATTAATGTGCCGAATGAAATAAGTTTCGTGAATGAATACAGTGTTATTCTGTAAGTAACATATGACGAGTGCTGTATGTAGCTTGTAGAAATTAGCTCGTCTGTTTATGCCGTAGTAACTAGTTATTATTTGTTGTCATATCTTTCAGGTGCATAATCTGAGTAACGGAGGATGTACACCCTTCGACTAGCGTTGTAATATATAGTTGGGAGCCTGTCACAGACGATGGCAAGCGGGAAGTTACTGTCACTGTGTTTTGGTTTGCAAAATACAGATGCATTATCAACGCACTACCGGAAGCAGCCAGGTGTGTTTCTCGGCGTTCCAGGTTGATAGAAAAGGCTATGGTCGAGAGATATTTGGTGGTGACGAACGAAATGACTTTTCTTGATACTGAGGTACTATACGATGAAGACGAAGCAGAAGGTGATTCAGTGGAAGATATCCCGACTAGTGAATCGCTAAATTGTCATAACACTTCAGAAATCTCCACGTCACTGGGAATATGTGCTTCATCCGTTCCCGATGAGTATCACAAACCGGTTACTAAACGACTTAACTACAGCTCTATACCCCTTGAAGTAAAAGTTAAGGCGGTAGCGCTAGCCAGGAATCATCCAAATTTGAACTTACAAACACTGCAAAAGAATGGAGCAACAACAGCCCTGGAACGGAAGAAGGACTTGAAATTGTGGAAAAGTGATATCGTTAAAGGAGGGACAAGATACGACAAATACCAGGCGATAAATATGTGGACATACGACCGAATTGTCGAATCTTGTTGACGTAACGAGAATGTAACAGCGAGAATACTTCTGGAGAGGGCTGCAGGTGCAGCGCTTCAATATACGGCCAACAAGGATTCTACGTCTGCTGCATCATTATCTTGGGCAAAAAATTTCAGATCGGGGTATAAAATTCGTCAACGGCGCGTCACTAAATACGTCTCTCATAAGGAAGTACAAAATATAGAAGATATACAGAAAGTGGGAGCTCTTTTCAACAGGCAAACGGCGTCACTTATGAGCGGTTTTAATAGTGATTACGTGATCAACACCGGTCATACAGGATGCGAGCATTGGGTGAACATTCGACGCACGTTATCGCATAAGGGAGAAAAACTAATCCTTGTCGCAGTTGGTAGTAAAAACCTAGTAAGACATTCGTACACGGCGCAACATGCCACTACAGCCTCTGGAAATCTGTTACGTAAGGTTTTCCTATGTTTACAAGAAACGAATGTTACATTTGGTCCTCAGGTTATAGAAGAGGTCAACCGTTTAACCGACTCGTTGAAAAATGTTTACATTACCTTCTCCAAACTGACGAATGTGATTTACAGAACATTTCTTGAGAATGTTTTAAGACCATACGTTTCTGATAGCAAGTTTTTTCTAGTAGTGGATTCCTGGAGTGGACAAAGTAATGCTATATTATATGACACAATGATTATAGATGGCGAGGGTCAGCCGACGTGCACGGTAAAAGTAATACCGCCCAACTGTACACCTGTGTACGAGCTGTGTGATGTTGATTTCGATCGCCAGGTTAAAAACTTTATTTCCATTCTTCAGGATTGCAGTGTGCTTCTAGAAACCCAGTGGGAATTGGACAACTGCACGGATACAATAACTATTTACAACATAATTCATAACCAACTTTCAGCACCGATTTTTCACGCAATGATATCGTATGCGTGGTACGCATCAAAATTAATTCCCGAAAAAGACATTTTGAAATGTAAACCAAGTTTGTTTTCCGCCTACTCTTGGGAAGGAACAGTGTAGCTTTCGAAAGATTGAATTCATTAGATGTTCTTGGTGCCGTGAGTATATTTTTTTCAAATTTTTATGTGACAAGTACCACCCATCTCGTTGTTCGACGAAAAATGAGGACACGTATCAGTGACTGGAAGAGCCATTCTAAAGTGACCTGGAGTAACATTTTAGTTGTTTACTACCCCAAGAAGTTTCGGAAATTTATTTGCCTACCTTATTTTTATCGTTCCTTATAGATTTACTTACCTTATTAACCCTCCTATTCCTATCAATTGAGATATGGAAAAATACAAACGAAAATAATAACATCCACTGGGTTTCCTCGCGATTCGAACCCGGGTTCTCAGATTCCCAGCCAGTTACCTAAAATATCTTAGATTCCTCCTTTTTAGGTTGTACACAAGCGACTGCCAAATTTGAGCCGAATCGGTTGGCCATGTCTGAGGCCTTCCATTTGTAAGGAGTTACACGTCCAGCTCAAGGAACAAACGCGCCGTCTCAGTGCGATGTCAAACATTATTTGTGAATATTTGAATGTTGTTGAAAGACAAGAAGGAACAATTACTTATTCATTCTTTCTCTTACTTTTGTAAGGTCCAGACGGTTGTCTTGTTAAATTTTGTGAGATTTGTAGACTGTATTTATGGAAAAATGAATGTGATAGTTTCTGACGGACCAGAAGGTTCCGAGCTTGCGAAAAATGTTTTGTTATTGTTGTTGTTGTGGTCTCCAGTCCTGAGATTGGTTTGCTGCAGCTCTCCATGCTACTCTGTCCTGTGCAAGCTTCTTCATCTCCCAGATCCTACTGCAACCTACATCCTTCTGAATCTGCTAAGTGTATTCACCTCTTAATCTCCCTCTACGATTTTTACCCTCCACGCTGCCCTCAAATGCTAAATTTGTGATCCCTTGATGCCTCAAAACACGTCCTACCAACGGATCCCTTCTTCTAGTCAAGTTGTGCTACAAATTGCTCTTCTCCCCAATTCTATTCAATACCTCCTCATTAGGTACGTAATCTATCCACCTTATTTTTAGCATTCTTCTGTAGCACCACATTTCGAAAGCTTCTATTCTATTCTTGTTCAAACTATTTATCGTACATGTTTCACTTCCATACATGACTACACTCCATACTTTCGGAAACGGTTTCCTGATACATAAATCTATACTCGATGTTAACAAATTTCTCGTCTTCAGAAATGGTTACCTTGCCATTGCCAGTCTACATTTTATACCCTCTCTACTTCGAACATCATCTGTTATTTTACTTCCTAAATAGCAAAACTCCTTTACTACTTTAAGCGTCTCATTTCATAATCTAATTCCCTCAGCATCACCCGATTTAATTTGACTACATTCCATTATCCTCGTTTTGCTTTTGTTGATGTTCATCTTATATCCTCCTTTCAAGACACTGTCCATTCCGTTCAACTGCTCTTCCAGGTCCTTTGCTGTCTCTGACAGAATTACAATGTCATCGGCGAACCTCAAAGTTTTTACTTCTTCTCCATGAATTTTAATACCTACTCCGAATTTTTCTTTTGTTTCCTTTACTGCTTGCTCAATATACAGATTAAATAACATCAGGGAGAGGCTACAACCCTGTCTCACTCCTTTCCCAACCACTGCTTCCCTTTCATGCCCCTCGACTCTTATGACTGCCATCTAGTTTCTGTACAAATTGTAAATAGCCTCTCGCTCCCTGTATTTTACCCCTGACACCTTAAGAATTTGAAAGCGAGTATTCCAGTCAACATTGTCAAAAGCTTTCTCCAAGTCTACAAATGCTAGTAACGTAGGTTTGCCTTTTCTTAATCTTTCTTCTAAGATAAGTCATAAGGTCAGTACTGCCTCACGTGTTCCAACATTTCTACGGAATCCAAACTGATCCTCTCCGAGGTCCGCATCTACCAGTTTTTCCATTCGTCTGTAAAGAATGCGCGTTAGTATTTTGCAGCTGTGACTTATTAAACTGATAGTTAGGTAATTTTCACATCTGTCAGCACCTGCTTTCTTTGTGATTGGAATTATTGTATTCTTCTTTTAGTCTGAGGGTATTTCGCCTGTCTCATACATCTTGCTCACCAGCTGGTAGAGTTTTGTCATGACTGGCTCTACCAAGGCTGTCAGTAGTTCTAATGGAATGTTGTCTACTCCTGGGGCCTTGTTTCGACTCAGGTCTTTCAGTGCTCTGTCAAACTCTTCAAGCAGTATCTTATCTCCCATTTCATCTTCATCTACATCCTCTTCCATTTCCATAATATTGTCCTCAAGTACATCGCCGTTGTATAGACCCTCTATATACTCCTTCCACCTTTCTGCCTTTCCTTCTTTGCTTAGAACTGGGTTTCCATCTGAGCTCTTGATATTCATACAAGTGGTTCTCTTTTCTCCAAAGGTCTCTTTAATTTTCCTGTAGGCAGTATCTATCTTACCCCTAGTGAGATACGCCTCTACATCCTTACATTTGCCCTCTAGCCATCCCTGCTTAGCCATTTTGCACTTCCTATCAATCTCATTTTTGAGACCTTTTGTATTCCTTTTTGCCTCCGTCATTTACTGCATTTTTATCAATTAAATTCAATATTTCTTCTGTTACCCAAGGATTTCTAGCAGCTCTCGTCATTTTACCTACTTTATCCTCTGCTGCTTTCAATACTACATCCCTCAGAGCTACCCATTCTTCTTCTGCTGTGTTTCTTTCCCCCATTCCTGCCAATTGTTCCCTTATGCTCTCCTTCAAACTCGGTACAACCTATGGTTCTTTCAGCTTATCCAGATCCCATGTCCTTAAATTCCCACCTTTTTGCAGTTTCTTCAGTTTTAATCTACAGGTCATAACCAATAGATTATGGCCAGTGTCCACATCTGCCCCTGGAAATCTACTACAATTAAAAACTTGATTCCTTAATCTCTGTCTTACCATTAAATAATCTATCTCATACCTTTTAGTATCTCCAGGATTCTTCCATGTATACAACCTTCTTTTATGATTCTTCAATCAAGTGTTAGCTATGATTAAGTTATGCTCTGTGCAAAATTCTACCAGACGGCTTCCTCTTTCATTTCTTAGCCCCAATCCATATTCACCCACTATGTTTCCTTCTCTCCCTTTTCCTACTGACGAATTCCAGTCACCAATGACGATTACATTTTCGTCTCCCTTCATTACCTGAGTAATGTCTTTTATCTCATCCTACATTTCATCAATTTCTTCATCATCTGCAAAGCTAGTTGGCATATAAATTATACTATTCTAGTAGGCATGGGGTTTCTGTCTATCTTGGCCACAATAATGCGTTCACTATGCTGGTTGTAGTAGCTTACCCGCACTCCTATTTTTTTATTCATTATTAAACCTACTCCTGCATTACCGCTATTTGATTTTGTATTTATAGCCCTATATTCACCTGACCAAAAATCTTGTTCCTCCTGCACAGAACTTCACTAATTCCCACTATATCTAACTTTAACCTATCCATTTCCCTTTTTAAATTTTCTAACCTACCTTCCCGATTAAAGGATCTAACATTCCACGCTCCGATCCGTAGAACGCCAGTTTTCATTCTCCTAATAATGACGTCCTCCTGAGTAGTCCCCGCCTGGAGATACAAATGGCGGACTATTTTACCTCCAGAATATTTTACCCAAGAGGACGCCATTATCATTTAATCATACAGTAAAGCTGCATGTCCTCAGGAAAAATTACGGCTGTAGTTTCCCCTTGCTTTCAGCCTTTCCCAGTACCAGCACAACAAGGCCGTTTTGGTTAATGTTGCAAGGCCAGATCAGTCAATCATCCAGACTGTTGCCCCTGCAACTACTGAAAAGGCTGCTGCCCCTCTTCAGGAACCACATGTTTGTCTGGCCTCTCAACAGATACCCCTCCGTTCTATCTACAAACCTTGCCACAGCGACCCCATTCCAGTAATCCAGCAAGATCTCCAGTCACTACTCAAATCCTTATGCCCACCTCAGAGCCTCTCCCTGGAGTCGATGCCTCTGCTCCACTCTCTCACTCCACTAATAAATCCTACCTTCTACATGATTCCTAAAGTCCATAAACCTAATCACCCAAGACGCCCCATTGTGGTCGGTTACTGAGAGAATTGCTGCTCTCATAGACCAACCCCTACAATCTGTTACCCCTAACATACCTTCCTATTTAAAAGACACCAACCATTTCCTCCAGCCACCCAGAGTGGCCGAGCGGTTCTAAGCACTACAGTCTGAAACCGCGCGACCGCTATGGTTGAAGGTCCGAATCTTGCATCGGGCAAGGATATGTGTGATGTCGTTAGGTTAGTTAGGTTTAAGTAGTTCTAAATTCTGGGGGACTTATGACCTCAGAAGTTAAGTCCCGTAGTGCTCAGAGGCATTTGAACAATTTCCTTCACTGACTCTCCACAGTTCCTGACTCTTTACCACAAAGTGCCATGCTTCTCACTATTGGTGCCACCTCCCTGTACACTAATGTTCCTAACGCCCATAGCCTTCCTGCTATTGAACACTCCCTTTCCCAAAGATTGACAGATTCAAAACCAACAACCTAGTCACCATGACAAGTTTATCCTCACACACAATTTCTTCTGCTTTGGAGGCATTACCCACAAACAAATTCAGGGTATGGCTATGGGCACCCTCATAGCACCATCTAATGCCAACCTATTCATGGGCCATATAAACGAACCCTTCCTAAAAACAGAGAATCCTAAACCCCACTCCTGGTTCAGATTCAGTGATTACATCTTTGCTATCTGGAGTGAGGATAAGGATACCCTATCCACATTCCTCCAGAACTTCAACTACTTTTCCCCCATTTGCTTCACAAGGTCCTACTCAACCCAACAATCTACCTTCCTAGATGTTGACCTCCACCTCAAATGTGGTTACATCAGTACCTCCGTCCATATCAAACCTACTAACCACCAGCAATACCTCCACTTCAACAATTGCCATCCATTCCATACCAAGAAGTCCCTTCCATATAGCCTATCCCCACTAGGTCACCGCATCTGCAGTGATGAGCAGCCCCAATCTAAATATCTCACTAAAGGCTTCACTGACCATAATTATCCCCCCATCGTTGTATAAAAACAAATCTTGCGTGCCTTATCTATTCAGTCTCCCACCACCTCCCAAAATCCCACTGTCTGACCACAGACGACCATGCCCCTCATAACTCAGCACCACTCAGGACCGGAGAAACTGAATTACACTCTATGCCAGGGTTTTGATTACCTCTTGTCGTGGCCTGAAATGAGAAGTAGCCAGACCACTATCCTTCCCATGCCTCACATGGTATTCTGTCATCCACCGAACCTGCATAATGTACCCATCCTTACACAACCCCTGCTCCCAATCCCTTACCTCATGGTTCATACCTCTGTAACACACCTACATCCATACATTCTCCTGCCACCACCTACTCCAGGTCAGGCACCATCACCACTAATCCCATCAAAGGCAGGCCTACCTGTGAATCTAGTCATGTGCTTTACAAGCTAAGTTGCTACCACTGTGCTGCATTCTATGTAGGAATGAGAACCAACAAGCTGTCTGTCAACACAAATGGTCACCAACAAACTGCAACCAAGAAACAAGTGGACCACCCTGTTGCTGAACATGCTGCCAAACATGATATATCAATGACTGCTTCACAGTGTGTGCTATATAGATCCTTCCCACCAACACCAGCTTTTCTGAATTGTGCAGGTGGGAACTTTCCCTGCAATACATCCGATATTCCCATAACCCTCCTGGTCTCAACCTTCATTAGTCACTGTTCTCATCCATCCCACACATTCCCTGCACCCGTTCCAGCACTATGCAGCCATTATTCCACCACCACACCCAGTCTTTTTATTTCCCTCCGTTTCTGCTACTTCTGCCACCCTCCCCACCTCTCCCCTGCCCGTGGTCTAACCTGCAGCACTTTACTTTACATCACTTCCACCCTCCCTCCCTGCCCCAGTATCCTCCATACCCCCACCCAGTTGCCACTCCTATCATGCAATGTTGCTGTGTGTGTGTGTGTGTGTGTGTGTGTGTGTGTGTGTGTGTGTGTGTGTGTGTGTGAATTGTGAGAGTCGTTGTTGTGTGTATCAGCGACACAGCATCTCCGCTAGATAGTGAGTAGCAGCTTTCTTTCTCGTAATATTGTTACATTCTATCCAGGATTTTCCATTATTTGAATATATATTATACTAATTCATGAACGAGATAGATGAGCACTTAAAATAAAGGGCCAAAGGGCCAAAATGAACTCCCTTGGCCTCTTTCAAAACAGAAAGAGCATATATTATTCAAAAAATTTCATGTAGAATGCCCAAGTACAAGTAGACCCTAATATAAGTAAATCTATATTTTTATTTGAATGCTCCTGACAAAGTACCTGATCTGACTATTGTTGTAAGCATACCTGTATTCATTCCATCTATGCTGCAATCAAATGGTTAATTTTCCATACCTGTGTGTGAAGTGTAAATATTCCATTGTACAATTTCCCTGTATAAAACTGATGTGCTCAATACTATGTGGAAAATGATTCAAAATCAGTAGCCAATAATTAATTAAATAAAAAAAGTCCATTTGCAGTGTATATGTACAAATTGAGAAAGCTCATTTTTCTTAGTAAAGCCACAAAGACAAGTTTTATGAAATTACACAAGTTTTTTTGTACTCAAGTTGATCAGATACACTAATTACATACAGCAGCAGCGTTTTTTCATCATAATGGTCCAGCTAGGCATTGGGGATATGGTATTCTTTGAGAAGGTACTCCACTATTTTCCATTTTTAGATCACCTACAATGCTCAAATATTTCAATATGTGTAAAACCCTAAAAACCATTAACAATACCCTCTAACACAACCGAAGGCCAGATAGAAGGTCAACTGTTTCAGGAACTACAAGAAATGGAAAGAATAGAATCCCATTAGTTGTCAACTGCTGGACACTGGGGGTTCTAGATAGTTATTTCCATAGCGGTACAAAAATATTTTGCTCACTCCAGTAACTATTCTCTCCGGAAATGTCACTGGGTTACCTGTAGTGGTAGCGTGTTAAGTGTCAGAGAATGAAACTTAGAGAGAATAATAACAGCTAGAGAAAAATAACAACCTCTGACAGTTATTTCCATTGTCGCTCCAATTGCTTTATTTGTACTAACTGACCAAACTAATGACACAAGGGAACTCTAGTACATGTACAATGCCTTTAAGTTTGCTCCTATCAGCAACCACTCTGACATTAACTTTATTTAGTTTTTATGCTGAAAGTAGTGAGAGCGCACAAAATAACACATAGTTGTATTAATAGATGGCGCATAGTCTCTGTTATTTCCATGACATGTAGAACCTCTTCCAGATGACATATCCCTCTCTATCATAGCCAGATCTCAGATTAGTTGACGTGAAAGCATAGTATGATCTTCTGTAAACAGGTGGCGCAAAGCACTGTTATTTAAGTAACTGCTAGTATCAGATGAGCCCTTATCACAGTAACTGCTACTTCTCAATAACCAGTTATTTCTATCAGTTACGTTATTTTCTTGTCACCTCTAATGTACACCATTACGCCAGGAGATACTGATTTACTGAATACTGGGGAAAACATCTGCAGTAAAATTCATTTTTACAGCCTTATATACACTCCTGGAAATGGAAAAAAGAACACATTGACACCGATGTGTCAGACCAACCATACTTGCTCCGGACACGCCCCAACATCGTGCATCGTGCCTCCAGTGGTGTCGCGACAGGCGTGAATGGTGGGACGAATGCAGACGTGTCGTCTTCAACGATGAGAGTCGCTTTTGCCTTGGTGTCAATGATGGTCGTATGCGTGTTTGGCGCCGTGCAGGTGAGCGCCACAATCAGGACTGCATACGACCGAGGCACACAGGGCCAACACCCGGCATCATGGTGTGGGGAGCGATCTCTTACACTGGCTGTACACCTCTGGTGATCGTCGAGGGGACACTGAATAGTGCACGATACATCCAAACCGTCAGCAAACCCATCGTTCTACCATTCCTAGACCGGCAAGGGAACTTGCTGTTCCAACAGGACAAAGCACGTCCGCATGTATCCCGTGCCACCCAATGTGCTCTAGAAGGTGTAAGTCAACTACCCTGGCCAGCAAGATCTCCGGATCTGTCCCCCATTGAGCATGTTTGGGACTGGATGAAGCGTCGTCTCACGTGGTTGCACGTCCAGCACGAACACTGGTCCAACTGAGGCGCCAGATGGAAATGGCATGGCAAGCCGTTCCACAGGACTACATCCAGCATCTCTACGATTGTCTCCATGGGAGAATAGCAGCCTGCATTGATGTGAAAGGTGGATATACACTGTACTAGTGCCGACATTGTGCATGCTCTGTTGCCTGTGTCTATGTGCCTGTTTTTCTGTCAGTGTGATCATGTGATGTGTCTGACCCCAGGAATGAGTCAATAAAGTTTCCCCTTCCTGGGACAATGAATTCATGGTGTTCTTATTTCAATTTCCAGGAGTGTATATATCAAGATAGACGACAAACAATGTCATATAGTTATTTGCCATATCAAGCGAGAACAAATTCCCTCTCGGTCATACCACTACACTTCATAACTGTATCAAGAAGAAGATTCCATAAGCTAAACGGCAGCAGATGTCCAGGGCTGTTAAAATGACAATTTTTGCTATGCCTAGGTTGTATAATCTGAGTTGACAAGTAGCATAAATAATAGTTGAAGGAGACCAAAAGAGTGTTACAATACAGTACAAACATAGACAAAGACCACAGTATGGAGATAGCTACACATTGTATAAAAGTCTCATTCACAGTGATTATTAATTTTATAAAAATCGTTCATGCACTTGCAGCTTGTTTGATATTTCACTGTACACATATGGACCAAAAATTCACACAATTCAGAGCAATGATCAGTTAATGACTTCAGATTTCTAAAGTCAAGGCTATGTTTTTTACTTGTGGTGGCAGGCTGTTCTGTATCTTGGTTAAATGGTGCCATTGTTCATTGTTTGGACATGGAGTTTCCTATCTAATACAAAGTGTGTTGAAATGATGATAATGTAATAATAATCCTTTAAGTTACTTTCTCTTTGTCTTTTTATGTGTTTTTTCTGTGTTTCTTTGCTCTGTTTATATTTTGTCTTCATTCTTGTCCCATGGTTGTAATTGTAAATTGTGTGAAGTAACGAGTTGAAATTACTTATCCTAAATAACTGTTATTTTCTTAGCAACTGGTCATGGACCCAGGTGCCAGGTGTTGCAGTACAACAAATAATGGTGGAAAAAATTAATCCATTACCTATTTAGAGTCATGGCTCAAGAAGAAGTGGAATACAAGGTACTTTTGTTTAATGGGAAGAACTTTAGCAACTGAAAATTTATGACTGAAATACTTCTATATGAGCTGGAAGTGAGTTTTGTGTGAAAGAGATACATGGACATGGCTGAGACAGCTGAATAGTGTGCATGGAAGAAAACTCTTCTGGGAGAGCTTGGCAAAACCGATAAGAAGTGTAAGTCTCAAGTAATCCAAAGAATTTCACAAAGTTGCTTGGCGTAGGCCTACACCAAAAATAAGAAATACATTAATTCAAACATATGAGCTGAAAGGTATGGCTTTTATTAAGAACGACCTTTAAAGATTAATGCAAATGACAATAACTCTTGAAATTAATTTTTTGGAGTTTCGTAAGTTAATGGGTAATTTGAAGGATCGGATGATAATATTGGAGGAACTGATATAGTATGCGGTTTCTTACAAACAATTCCACCAGAAACCGAAGTAGTTGTTACTGCTCTGAATACCTTCTCAAGTGAGGAATTGGAACCGAATTTCTTAAAGGGTAGATTACTAGACAAAGAAGCAAAACTTAGTAAATCTAAAGGTAACAACTGGACAGTAAATGAATTGCCATCGTCGACAGCATCTGACAGCAAGGTAAAAGGATGTATTCAGAGACAACCAAGTCTCAAGCTATGTATGATGCAGCCAAAGCTTTGTCTAAAATAAGATTTTAGTTGATATTGTGGATGCTAGGAGTTGTCATTTTTTACTTTGTAATTCACTGTTGCTATATGAGTTCACATATTGTCATTTTGTTATATAGAGATAATGAGTGGAGGTTCGGACACTAGAAAATGGAGTGCCTAGTGGAGAAATCTAAACATTTCTTATGTATTCTTCTATTACAGTTCAATAGGAATGACAGCTACGGAGGCAGTCAGAAACATTCACGCCACATGTGGGAGGGGGATAATTCCATGAGACAGATCATGGCAAGAATGCAGTTTTCTTGTTTTAAGAAGGATCATTTTGACATTAGTGATTCAGCACATTCAGGAAGACAGTCAAAGTTTCATAAAGATTGTTTAAACACATTAACCCACAATAATCAATGTCAGGAAACTCGAGAACTGGCAAATGTTATTAACTGTGATCATTCTACCATCGTGCGACATTTGCATGCAATGGAGAAGGTTGCAAAAAGGTACCACATGCTCTAAGCCGAAAACACATAAATCAGCAGGTGGATGTATGTGCTTTTCTCATTGTTCGTGATCAGTTTGCTTGAAAGCAACGTTGACCATTCCTAACTTGTATTGTTATAGCCTTATAGGTGACAAGAAATGGTGTCTTTATCCTAAGATCATAAGGAAAAGAAAAGAATGGTTGCCCCCATACAAAGCAGCAACTCCCCATATAAAAGCCTGCATGCATCCATAATATTATGCATCTAGTTGAACACTGATGGTGTGGTGTAGTACAGATTGCTTCCCTGAGATGTAACCATCACTGATGATATTTATTGTCAGTAACTGAGACATCTTGTGGACGCAATTCGAGGACAACAACCAGGCAGACTGCGAAAAGTGATGCTACTCCACGATAACGCCCACGCCCATTCTGCTAGACTGACCAAAAACTTTATACTAGAATTGGATTGGGAGGTCATTCTGCACTCACCTTATTCAACTGATCTTGCACCCTCAGTTTTTCCTGCTCCCTATCGAACAAACTTCAAGCTAAGCTTTGCCGGATGCAAAAGGTGCTCCTACCATGGCTCGACGAGTTCTTCACCTCAAAACCACTCGATGTCTACAGTCATGGAATCAAAAAGTTATTTCAGCATTGATAGACTGTTGTAAATAGTGATGGAGAATATATTATGGATGAGTAGGGTGTGTATGTGTATCTGTTGTGTTTATCAAACGTACAGAAAAATGCAACAAACTTATGTAACAACCCAATATATGTGTTACAGACGTGGGAAACAATGCCATTATTGGGGAAAAATACAATGTTAGATTGCCACAAAAGCATAGAGGTATAGTTCTGCAAATTTAGCTAAATCTCTCCAAAAAATAAACAGAAATGAAAATAATTTTTCTTTCTCAGCTGTTACTGGAAGTTTTCCAGGTGGCAAAGTGGATTGGTTTCTAGATTTGAGGGTAACAGGATATTTAGTTAATTAATCTGTTCTTTGATGGATGTGAACAAACTGGTGAATCAAATAAGAATAAAGGTTGGAGAAATTTATGTTGAAAGCATAGTTTGTGGACTGGAATTTCAAATTAAAACTAAAAGGTGCTCTTCTAGTGTCAGGTTCACTAAATAATTAATTGTCAGTGCATAAACTATAAATGGCTGGATGATGCTTGTTTTTAAAAATTCAGCAGGTTCAATTCAAAAGGGTGATAGCTATAGCTGCAGCTCACAGAAATGATTCAATTGTGTATATACACACACTAACAAGGGGAGTGCGAGGGTTGGGAAATGAAGTTAAGAGTGGGATGGCATGTGTTGGCAGCACTACCCCATAGAGTTACAATGCCCCAGCCATACGGCCAGATGGCTAGCCACTCACGAGAAAAACACTCCGAAACTTTCAGTCCTACAGTATATAATACCCATGTGTCAGCTCACTGAACTGTATGGCACAGTGGTCGATACAATATTGGTAACAATTCTTGCTTCGTATTTCCAAAGTATGTATTTGCTGAAAATCAGGAGATTTAAAAGTGACAACGGTCATGAGTATATTTGCAAAGTCATTTACGAAATGGAGTGGCAGAGCGACTAAATCATACTGTCATTGAAAAGGCTCATTGCACAATTCTTGGACGCGAAGTTTGAAAGCAATTTTAGTCAAAAGTTACTGGCAGATACTTTTATCATTAACCGTAGTTATACTTCAGTTTTAGATGCAGAAATTCTAGAAATGCTATCGGATGGAAGAAAGCCAAATTTGAACAAATATGACTTTGGGTGTGTTGCATAGTGGCACATTCCAAGGAAAGTATTGAAAAGGAACTAGCGCATTAAAATGTTTCGTGACTGGAAACTGTCTAATTAGCCACAGAATATCGTGCGCCAAGCAACACAAAGTTGTATTTGGGAGAGAGGTAATTTTTGAAAAAGATAAGTTTCTATTTGTAGGTGAAAGCAATGATGATTGGATCTTGAAGAAGACCATTCAAGTGAACAATGTAATTCAGAACATTCTTCAGTTTCCTCAAAGTTAGTTCTGTTTTGAAGTCCTTGATTTTGTGCAAACTGTTGAAGGGAACTCAAGGCCCACAATGTCAGAAGAAGTGGAAGCCAGCAGAAACTTTTGCGGAAAAGCAATAGAATAACAAGAAAATTATGTTTTTCAAGGATTATGCAGTGTTTCCCTTGAATGCAAAAATATTCGTGGGAAAACTTACCTCAGAAGTCTGAAGACGTTCAGGTTAGGCATCATGAAGAAGAAGTAGAAGAAGAATGGAAAAAAAGCAATAAAGGAAAAACTGGGCTCTCAGTCATCTAATGGAACTTTGACTTATGCACCACTTACAGCAAATAAAAGTATCACTGACAGTAAGAGGATGTTCAAAGTAAAAATAGACATGTCTGGAAATATTGAAAGAGATATGACTATACTCCACTTGCTCAATTCACAACACTAAGAATGCTCCTTAGTGTGGTGAAGGAACATAATTCATTTATGGAACAAACAGATGTACAAAATTGATTCCTGCATTGAGACCTGGTGTAAAGATTAAGAAAAGTCTTGTATGCAAACTAAAAAAAAACTTTTGACAGTTTTAGAAGGAAATCATGTTTCGACAACCCAAAATTGGCAGATGTCTCTATGATGAAATCATTGATGATCATTATACTCAATTTGCTTCCATAAGTAGATAATATTCCAGCTAGATGTAATAGTAAAAAAAAAAGTCACCTACATTAAGAACTAGTTAAAATGTCGAATGTGAGAACTTGGAGAACCAAAATCATTCCTCAGAATAAATATGCAGAGCAACAGTGGCAAAATGTTTCTTTGTCACTATGTTCATATTGAATACTTATTGAAAAGATTCAACATGGAAGACTGTAAACACTGAGAACATCGATGGAAGTCAAATCCAGTGGAGATGCGTGTGGTCAAATGGATGAATTTAAACCAGATGGACAATTACTGTGTTTTTCAATGTATATAATGACAGCTGTGACCAGACGAAGTGCATCACTTAACTATTTTAGTAGACAGCAAAATAAACCAACAGAATTAGAGTAGAAATTTTTGAAATGAATTCTTTAATATATTAAAGGAACACTTGATGTTGGCAGGTGTTACAAAAAGGAAATTTTAAATGCTATTACTGCTATGTTGATTCTGACTGTGTTATGTTGTAGATCTTCTGTCTTCTTCACTTTCTTATAGTTTTTTGTTTGAAAATACTGTTTCTGGTGACAAGGAGACAGATGAGTTTCACTAGGAAATAGAAGCAGAATATCCAGCTTCGGCGACAGCTATGCCAGACACCCCATGGCTTAAGCATCTTCTTGAAGAATCTGTCAATTACGGAAGTGGGAACATAGATGACTGAAGCATGTGGATGTGAAATCCGTTCTACACAAGAGCTATACAACAAAGCCCATCTGAATGTTCAATACATTAGCTCCGAGGAACAAATGGCCCATATTTTACCAAAAGTAGCTAAGAGTGCATGTTTCAATGGACTGTGTTAAAAGCTGGGGATAGTGAATTTTATGAGCAATTTAGGAAATTATTAAATTGATTGGGGGGGGGGGGGGGGTGTTGAAATAATGACATTTTAATAATTATACTTTTCTAACTTCCAGCATTCTGGAAGGCATTGTAATGCCTAAGGAATTTCGGAGTAAATTCTAGAGACCCTCGTATTTCCACCGTCTTGAACACGCGTTATTTTAGAGATGAGTAGAACTGTGTCTACTGCACCACAGTTATGTGTGTGTGCAGGACGGACGTGTATGGGACGGATGATCGGCGTGGGCATGTAGTCGCCTATAGTTACACATCCAGCTCAAGGAATAAACGCGCCGTACTCCATGCGACATGAAACATACTGTGTGAACATTTGAATGTTGTTGAAAGAAGAGAAGGGACAATTACGAATGTAAGAGAAAGAATCAATAAGTAAGGTCTAGACAGTTGTCTTGTTAAACTTTGTGAGATTTGTAGACTGTATTTATGGAAAAATTAATGTGATAGTTTTCATACAACTAAAACATTTTTTGTAAGCTTGAAACCTTCCGGTCTGTCAGAAACTGTTGTGTGTGATGAAAATACAGTGAGATTGAGTTTTATAATAACTCCGTACACTCAAGAATATTTTAAAGTATAAAAAATTTCCTCCATGTAGCATCCTATATTCAGAGAAGAAGTCGTGCAGGACATCACAGCTGGCTATCCTGAAAAGATGATCGGCGAAGCAACTCCAAGTAAGTTTGATAGCCAAGAGGGAGTGTGAGTCTTGCACACCAGTACCACACTGACACCCTTAATCACCGGAAACCACCAGAGCATGTCAGAAAAAACACTATGGTTTACCAAATTATGCAATAAATTGCAGAGAACTGTCAAAGTGGAAATATTAATTTGTTTTACTTCATTACTATGCAATAATTAATGCAGAGTAATGTCGGAGGCAGCCACTTCCAGGTACGTTGGAAATGTGAGATGGTCTATGGACAGCTGATTCTAAGTGAGAAATGACAACCATGGCAGACAAAGCCCTGAATTCAAATATGTGTCCTAAGCTAACCACAACCCCATGATGTGAAATGCATCAAAGAGAATAGCAATCAACAATCTGTGCAGATTTAAAAATCGCACTTGCTTTGTTTATGGTGGTTAAAGCTAACCTCTACGAAGCAACTCGAGACGGACACACACACATTAACAATTATTTCCACATTATAGGTGACACAGGCAGATTCCAGGAGAAAAAAGAATGACAGAAAGAAAAATAAGGGTAAATAAAACAAACAATAATATCAAAAATTACGTGTAAACGAATTAATTGAATAAAAATAATAATCACATTCTTTTGATCGGATTTATAAATTGAAAAAAAGTTTCATTTGTCGTTTTTTGATCCAACAACTTTCTACGTCATGTTTATATGATAACCATTGCGCTAGGCCCCAACACAGGTATGTAGCTGGTGCATTAGTTTTTATACTTTTTCTATAGGTTTAATAAACATAACAGAGACTTCAGCGTACAATAATATATCATCCTTCAGTGCTTACGATGGACAGCAAACATTGGGGAAATTTTCGATTCTGCGAAATAGAAATGGCATGGTTTTCTGGTGAAGAATTCATTGAGTCATGTTCAGAACACTTTCTTAACCCGAAAGGGAAGTTCCATGAAAGTTATTTGATAGAGAGTGGAAAAGGCTCAAATCTGAGGCACAAGATCAGGTGAATAAGGTGGGTGTGACATGACTTCCCAACCCAACTTTTGCTAGACTGACAAATAAATACTGTACGAAATGCAGGCAGGCTCTTTCATGGATCAGTATTGCTTCACGTGGACTTCCTGGTTGCTGTTCTTAGACTGTATAAGCAAGACATCTTTTCTGTTGACAGAAAATGTCAGCAACCACCGTTACATCTTGCGGAAGCAATTCATAATACAACCCACCATCGTCGTCCCACTAGATGCATAACATTATCTTTTGTGAAAGCATGCAGATTTTTGTATGGGATGTTGCTCCTTTGTTTGGCCCCAACCAATCCTTTCTTTTCCTTATGTTAGAATACAGACACAATTTTTCATCACCAGGATAGTGCTGCACTAGTGTCAGTCTAGTCAAGGGAAAGGGAAATTTTTTCGAAATTCAATGAAGGCGCTGTTGGGGGATGAAATCTGGGGCCGCTGGCAGAGTGCCGCAACGGACAACAGGCAGCAGGCCAGGCAAGGTAAACATGGCACCTGCCGTCGCAGAGCTGCGACAGCGGTATTGCATGCACGATTTGTTTTGAGTGGAGCAACAACAAGGTAGGAAACTGCAGCGTTGCTCTTAGTTAGTGGATATATGAGGTGGGGCACTAGGCCAGAGCCAGGAGAGGATATTTGTAAATGGCTGACCTGTAGGAATTTATCCCTACAATTGTTCCTGTCTCTCTCTGACACTATGTCAGAAGCAAGGGAGAAACCAATATAAATAGACGGGCAAGTTTAGCTTGACAGGGTCTGCCAGGTCAGTGGAACGTCGGGACAGACCTGTGCTGCTCTATGCTTATAGTGGCCAGTCTGGCAGCAATATAATAAGCATTCTGTATAAATTTTGTACTTTGTTTCTATGTTGTTGCTCGGGCTATATTCTGCATTGGGGGACACAACGCCAGGGGAGGGTAGAATGGCATCCTTCCACTTGGAGATAGCATGGTCTGCCTGAAAAACGGCAGTGAGAGAGGTCTGCAGCAGGTCCAGGAGGGTCTCAGTTCCACTCTAGTGTAGTTGCCAAGTTTGCTTCCCACCTGGCATACTGGGTCCGGGCGAGGCGTACCCTGAGGGTAGCAGAGCAGCACTACGACAGCGCCAGAGATGGCAGTGGGTGTTGCCATCCGGCAAGCACCATTAGCGGAAAATTTCAGCACAGAATCCAGGTGCGCGAAGGTTTGAGTCAGGTCACTAGTTGGGAGCAGCGGTGGCCTGAGGGCCACGGGTCACCAGTACATCCACCTTCATCCCTTGGTCAGACAGAGCAGGCCTAATGGGGCAGAGAAAGTCACAAGGCGCTACGCATCGCTGGGTGGTGACCGGGAGAGCGGCGGCCAAGTTCCGTTGGCAGGCAGCCTTGATAACAACAGCAGTGGCATCGGCATACCAGGAGTCTGCTGAGCCGGCTGGACTTGCAGGACATCGGGTGGGCAGCATGCTGACACTACGCTTCACCATCAAATACTGTAAATTAACTGAATAAAGCAATGTTACTGAATACCGCTGTATCACTCTGCACTGTCTCTCAAAATTCTTGAACTTGCTCGGCCTCCTGACGAAATACGGTGTGGTGGGTCCCAGCTTCAGGTCTGCCATGTGGAGTCCCGGGTTTGACCCCTAACCCCACAACAATTGTAATGTTCAGTATTTCATGAGCCACTTGATGATGAGCAAATAGAGATAGATATGACCACCAACTGATTTTTGCGATTTTCACTTCGGACATGCGGTACTCATACACCTCATTTTGAAACCTTTCTGTTTCATGCAAAATTTGCACAGTGGTGGAATGATCATGATCATCAATGACCCAGATCTTGAATACATTGGCATGCATCACTGAGGATTAATCTTTCCATGATATTCAGGAAGGCCTTCGCATTTTTATGAACTTAGTGGGTCACTAATGTGAAAATGGTCCTCCTTTAAATGAGAAAACCATATTCTTGCTGTGCTCTGATGAATAGCATTATCCCCACATATGGTGCAGATGTTTCTGGCTGCCTTCACTGCTGTCACCCCTCTACTGAACTCAAGAAGAAAATGTTCAGATTATTCCATTTGGCACTCCACTTTCTAGCGTCCACAGCTCCACTCACTATCTCCAAATGTCAAAATGTAAACTGAGATAGCAACAGTGAACTACAAATTAAAATGGCAATTGATGAAGAAACCCGCAGCAACATGCAAAACGAAAATGCTATTAACTTGTGTGTGAACCTTATACGTGTCAAAGTGTATGAAAAAGCTGATAGTTATACATATGTTACATAATTGGGCATAAAGTGTTTGACACACAATAAATAAAGGTTTTGAGTTTGATAATTTAATGTTTTTTTTTTCAATTGGGATTAACAAAAAGATAGTTGTGTTCTCAGTGGAAAGTGAAAAGCTGCTGTATCACATATATACCTAGTATATGACAAAGTAGTTGAGAGGAAAAGTAACAAATTAAAGGAAACTTCTGTATTCTCAGTACTACTTCATGATTTCAAAATGAGTGGTGCACAACTCTATTGATAAGAACAAACTGGATAACAACATTTCCTTGTGTAACAGTAAATGAGGTCTTAATGAACAGTCTGTAGTTAATCTTAAGTTTGTATCAGAGAAAGCACATTATTAAATGTTAATATAACATAGAGGGAAGGTATGACTCAGTGAAAGACACAGTAAGAGTGACAGAATGGATAGTAGTAGGAAACCCATGTATCAAGTAAATTTAAATATGCTATGTAGACACTTTTGACACAGAAAGAGATATAGTTTCAATTTTTAAGTTCAGTGAACCCAGTTTTATGTATGGAAGTGAGGGGGACATAGACGGACCCATAGGAGGGATGGTGTTACCTGGGGTCAGGTGGATACATAGAGGAAATTACCTATACTATTTTTGTATGGAGGTATAAAAGAAGGGACAATATCATCTCAAAAATAATATATGTACACAGTGTCTGTCCTAAAATTGAGTTGTAAATGTTGGTGCTACAAATATCTTAAGCTGCAATGTGATGTTGTGTCACAATAATGACATAGTCTCCAAAATAGTCAAAAGTAAAGAGACTTAGCTGGAAAATGACAAGTCAACCTGTACAGAGACACCATTTAATATTTGTCACAAATCAGATTTGAAGTAACGTAGTGCAGTACAGAGCGCAGAATCAGCATGTGACTCCCTATGGTAAAGAACAGTTAAACTATTTCCACCAAAACATGGTTATAAACTATGTCCTTACGAATTAATTACATACTATTACACATAACTGGAAATGTTATAAGTGTGATCAAACTTAACAAGAACTTGAAATGCATTTATTATCTCTCACGCCGAGGAACGACATTCGTAATTGTTAAAAACATATTTTAAGTAATCAGTAGGTGTGGGCCAACCAACCGTGTGTGCCCTTTGTCGTATATGTATAGATTTGTGAAAAGTGGAGTTAACTAATTAAGATCAGCAAGGCACAGCAGTGTTTGTGCTTCCACCCTGCTGTGGAGGTCCACCTGTGGGTTGAAGTCATGGCTTGGCAGTGTCTTTGAACTCGAGGAGAAAATGGACACTGGCGACCACGATCCAGAAACTTTTCTGTCACAGAAAGATTGAATGACAGCTCCTGTTATGAGCCTGGCCACACCTACATACATATTCCACCAGAAGCTGTAGTGTGCGTGTACCCTGTGCCACTACTAGTCATTCCCTTTCCTCTTCCACTTGCATAAAGAGTGAGGGAGAAATGAATATCTATATGCGTCTGTGTAAGCCCCAGTATCTTATAGCTTATCTTTACAATTCATATGCAAAATGTATGCTGCTGGCAGTAGAATCATTCCGCAATCAGCTTTAGATGCCAGTTCTCTAAATTTCTCTATACAGTGTTCCTTAAAGAGAATATTGCTTTCTCTCCAGGGATTCCCATACGAGTTCCCAAAGCATCTATGTACAACTTACATGTCATTTGAAAATACCGTTAACACATCCTTCTCTCTCTCTCTCTCTCTCTCTCAGTACCTTAGAAACTTGGTTTCAGCTAAATGGGCTGAATCTAAACATATCTAAGACTCACGTGATGCAGTTCAAAACCAAACAGTCAAAATGTGAGCAAATTAAGATTGTACACAACAACCAAGTTATAGAAGAAGTTGACTCAGTCAAATTCTTAGGTCTAAAAGTAGATGAAAATTTGAGGTGGCAGGCACACATTGAATACCTTGCAAACAAATTGAGCAGCTTTGCATTTGCAATGCAAATATTATCAACTGCAACGGACATTGACACGCGGAAAGTAGCATATACAAGCTACTTTGAATCCATTATTAGGTATGGTATTGTTTTTTGGGGTAACTCGACAAACATAGTGCGGATACTAAAAATACAGAAAAAAATCATACGAAATATGTGCACTGCCAATCACAAAGAACCATGTCGACCATTATTTAGGAAACTCAAAATATTAACTCTGCCATCCTTATACATATATGAGATTATTATATTTTTGTACTCCAGACGCGACTTATTTGAGGGAAACCATTTTGTCCATTCACATGATACCAGAAACAAAGAAAATTTTATGCTCCCCACCCACCGCCTCAGACTGTTTGCCCAGGGACCTCAATACATGGGAATGAAAATTTTTAATAAATTAAAAGGGAACAAGTTGATGCAGATGAATTTAGGTTCACTTAAAAGAAAGCTATATGAGGTACTGACAATGAAGTGTTATTACTCAGTGGATGAATTCATGCAGGACAATCTGGAAATTTGAGCTGGGTACAATGTGTTACATGTTCCAAGAAATATCCTTATAGTGTTGTTATTTATTATAGTGCTATCATTAATTAATGTAAAAATCATTGTAATTGTTTTATAAATTTTTGACATGTCTCCTGTACGCAAACCAAATGGATTGCAAATGTACGTCATGAGATGAATAAAACACAATTCACAATTCACAATTCTCTCTCTCTCACTCACTCACTCACTCACTCACACACACACACACACACACACACACACACACACACACAACCATAAATGTTGTCTAAATCATCTTGTATCACAGCACCATCTGCAAACAACCGCAGATTATTCCCCACCCTGCCTGCCAAATCATTATGTTTACAGAAAACACTTCCCTAGGGGCATTCCTGACAATACCATTGACAATACTCGTCTCATTAGAGGAGTTTGTTAAGAGTGGTTACATTACTTTATCATGAGTCTGAGTAGATATGTGCTTTCTTAAGGACCTCAAACATCTGCTAACAGAAATAAAATTACATGGCCAGAAGTATTGGAACTGCACAGCAGGTCCACTGCATCAAGAAAGTACAAAGTGCAGCAGCAAATTTAAAGATCTATTCACAGCAAATGAGAGACAAGAGTGTTACTATGGAACGGTGGGTTTCCTACGGATTTCCATGAATACTACTACAGGTTGTTGAATGGAGATGTGGATCGTGTGCTGCCTAAACCAGACATAAGTACAGAGAGATGACAAACCAAAGATTCTGTGTGAGAGCTCCCACAGTTGTTTCTATTGGTATTTTGAAGGAATAAATTGCAACGGGCACCAGTATATTTGATTTACCTGTTGCACCAATCTGAAAAATCCAATAAATATTTCTCACTGTGGAACAATGAATGGTAAATGGTTATCAATCTCATACCCTAATATTTGTGTTTTGGAACAGATGAGACAGTATGCCATGCACTTGTCACCACCCACTTTCTGGGAGAGCACGGTGAAAGCATCATTAAGAATGGGAGGTTAAACCCTAGTATACCTTTCTGTTTACATCATTAGGCCTTCACAGTTTTCCTATCGATGGCATGGAATAAACTGCAAGTTCCTCTTTTTCAGTTTGCAAAAGCCACAAGATTTTACATACCACTTAAAATTTTGAAAATGGTGCCTTAACAGGATAAAGAGTCACTCCCTAAACGAATGTGATAATTAACGTACCCTAAATATGAGTGTAAATTTATTTACCACAACAGGGCTTATTTATTGCGTCCGAGTGTTACTTAGGAGTAACAATTGTTTCTACACAATCAGAACAAGATTATGAAATTTTTAGATATGTTTTTCAGATTTACTTGCCCCTTAAGGTTTTAGGGAGATATCAAGCTTTCAACAGCTTCTCTGTTATTGACAGGACCTGCCTGTTGAACCGCACACTGTCATCCTCTGTATATAAAAAACTGTCACAGTGTTACTGGCAGAGCTAACTCTCTTAACTGAGTATGGAAGAAGCTCCCAAATGCTCAAGCTATCTGTGCACCCTCATGTGGGAATAGGAGAAAATTATCCCATTATGCTGTCACAAAAGAAATTTTGATTATTGGAAAATTCTGTTCTAATGTAGTGTATAACCACTCAGATACAACCATTTCAGTGTTGTGTATTTGATAACAGCACTTGCCACCATTATCTTTCTTCCCAATTCCAAATTTTATGGACAAAAACGTTGCAAGAGTTTGTTTTACATCTTGAGGTTGCTTCCTGACTTACACATCAAATTAATAAACACTGCCAGAGATGAAATAAGTTATATGTGAGATATCCTTAGGGAGATGAATTAAAATACCTATACATGTCAAACATATTTTTATTTCTTTCTGGATGAAGGCATAGCCGCTTACACTATAATTCAACAACATTGTTAACATCCACTTTCCGCAACAGGCAATAAAGATATAAAAATAGATGATGTATATAAATCAAGAATTTGCTTTCATAAGAGATCAGTAACAAAATAATAGTAAGTGGCCATAAAAGTGTAAATCAGCATCAACATATTACAATGACTTACAAAACACTGCGAGTGACAGTAGGGGATAACTTTAATAATGTATTTCAGGATAGTTAGTAAAATTCTTTAATGTTCAGAACATACTAACAGTGAAACATCATACTAAACTTAAATAACATATTATACACAAAGAACTTTTTTTTTACAATTATAGCTCTGAAAACTAAATTACAAACAAGTGTTAGGCAATGCTATACATAAATTCGAGATAAAAATGGCAATAGTGACAAGGATTCAGATGAGGCATTAAAGAAATGATACACTGGTGTATTTAACATCCAAATGAATACAGAATTCCATCAAATGAACAATTCAATCATATCATTTAATTTTACTTTATTGTTGCAGCAACATATGTGCACACGAAAAATTTATTGAATAAAGCAGAAATTTGTATTAAGCAGTCTTGCTTCAGGTGGTAATGCAGTCATCATTGCACTGATTAACAATCAACTCATCTAACACAATAAATAAATAATTACAAATTTACTGTCCAGTGAATAGACTATTATAAGTGTTGTTCATGTCATCAATGTCGTTATCATCGCCATTAATACTGTTCACTGTGCTGTGGGTTATTTATGTAATGTTATAACTTAACTGGGTCAAAGAGCACTTCGTGACACATTTGATGCTGTAGAATTAAATACTCTGAAACCCCTGATAGATGTTCTCAAAAAGAAGTACATGCCACATATGCACAGCCTTTATTGCCACTACTTTAGAGGCAGTCTTGGATAAGGTAGTGGTAAGCTGTCAAGTTACAGTTCACAGTGCCGCAAACGTATGTCGGCTACCCATGTCTTGTGTTGCATAAGAAGGGCTTTGATGCACATACAGATTCATATCCATATAAAATTTGAGAACTGTTGTTCATGTGTGGAGTGAGGATGGGTCTGTGTAGGACCAATTTTCTCTTGGAAAGGAAACTGAAGCCTCTTCGCAAGTGTCACGTTACCCACTGCACCTGCAAAGGGAGGTACAAAGAACAAGGTGTGGTAGACAGCGTGATAGCAGTACAGATTGATCCAGGAGTCTAAGAAATATGGAATGTCCAGTACAGCTAGGAACAGAGCGTAATCCTGGTGGCTGCACACCTATCAAGAGAAATTCTTGCACCCCAGAGATGGTCATCCACTCAAGAATGTTTTCATTTCCACGCCAGTCCCATTGTAGCACTAGTCCCATTGTCAAATCAGCCCAATCGTAGCACTAGTTATGCTGTTACATCCAGAAACATCATAGAAATGACGTTTCTGATTATCACAGAATGTCATTAGCTCTGATAGTATTGTTAACATGTGAATACAGAGCTCATTTGTTTTACACAAAAGTAGTATTGTTTTGACTTCTCCCATATGATGCATACAAATATAAAGTAACCAAGCAAAACTGAAGCTAACACAGCTAACATTTACAGCATTAAGTATCAGGTACCAGCTAGGCATCTTTACACTTAAAAATGCATGCAGAAATCAGTGTACAGTAAGAAAGGAAAGAATGTCTTTAAGCATTAATCTGAATGTTACTAAGTTTACATTTAATTTTGAATATTTTAAGATAATTGTGCATAAACTATTTTAATTATTATCATAAATTATAACTATCTGTTTGGAATTGTGTTGACCCAAACTTAAGTTTCCTAGCGAACAATAAACATTTACATACATAATGTATAAACAGGTTACTATACAACATGAATAAAAGTACTTACGTAACTAGAAACATTCTAGATTAAGGAATAATCATTATGTCAACATGACAAATTACTATCAAGCAGTTACAACTTTTACAAGCAGCGCAATGGCAGATTTCTATAGTGATGTTTGCTACATACAGAATGTAAACATCAAAGGTAATTATAAGTTTAAGGTAGAAGATCAATTTTCAACATTTGGTAAATACAACTTCAGTTATAGCTGAGCAGTCTAAATATGCACATAGTGCAAACTTCACATCATCCTCTGTGTCATTCATTTTACATTATTGTTTGCACAACATACTTATATGTAGCATCTCTGTCCCAAATAATCCCACCGCAAACCTCATAGTTTGGGCAATTACATAATATCAGACTGAATAACAATATTTTTGGCTTATACAGAACAAAGCAGTTATCTCACAAACAGCTGTATTCACATGATCTGAGTAAATATCAGTTTTGTCCGACTCATGTTTCAAGATAAACAAAACAACAGCCAGTATTTTCTACAAAGGAATAAAACTGCACCATAATTTTTTTGAATGCATTAAAACCCTAATATTAAAAAAAATGAAGCATACCTCTCAAATAGTTAATACTAAAAAGTCCATGATTATTTATATAACATCAAGCAGGCATTGAAAAAATTATTATTATTTAACTAGAAATAATGTGAAATTCTGCACCCAGTGTCTGTGATGGATAATTTCCATCCTTCATCCAATTTTGTCATCTTAACTTTG
Source organism: Schistocerca gregaria (assembly GCF_023897955.1). NCBI lineage: Eukaryota > Metazoa > Arthropoda > Insecta > Orthoptera > Acrididae > Schistocerca > Schistocerca gregaria. The sequence goes on from NC_064929.1 coordinate 43,519,989, forward strand.
TGGTGAGCTGATGACTCTGCTTTTTCAAATGGGCTCAAGAGACAACACAAAGAATACAAGGGGATGCTAAAAGTATTGTCAAGGTACTTAAAACAGCTGAAAGGCAGTGCCCAAACTACAAATATTCGCTCACCCAGTGTGTAGTTATGCGACACAAACTGTACTTTTTTTTACATAAATTGTAAACTTGTTTGGCAATGTGTATAAAAAATTGTACAAAACACTTCAAAATTAACAGCAGATCATCATCATCTACAACTGTAAAAGATGTTATTGATGTATGTATGGATTAGTTAATTAAAAAACTGTTTCCTCTTTCAATTAACATGACATATGTAATATTTCATAAATATTCTATGGTTGAATAAAGTAACTTACTAATATTTTCTGCACAATTTCGACTTTAAGCCCATAGATGCACACTAAATGCGGCAACATAACATAGTACATAAAACCAAAACCATTGGGCTGGGTCTCTAAAAACTGAGGAGTACACAGTACTGATTGTGACAATTGCATCAGATTTTATCTTGGCCTGACTGGCAGCAACTTCAAGATATCATAAGTACAAGGATGCTTTTAGACTGAAAACATTTAAGTACATCTGCAACTGCCACTCACATGGCTCAATATAGATACAGCATTTCAAACACTAAAGATAATCTACAAACAAAATATACAACTAACTTATGGAGGAAAATGGGTATCTTAAAATAACTAGAAATATGCATTCACACCTTCAATTCATCTCAGCAAATTCTAAATGAGCAACTACAGCTGGCTAACAAACAATCTTGAAAATGTTCATTGCACTTTTCTCACAAATTAAACATGATTGATCTGTGTTAGGACTCTGAACAAGGGTATGCTTATTCCACCAGCTGCCCAACTTAACATCCATTGAAGAATATTGTCAGGGACCAAAATCAAAACACATGCCATTGCTTCTCGAGAGTAGCCTGATAAATCTTCTTGTTAATTTCTCCTATGACATGCTACAATTAGAGTTCCTCACTTGTAAGAAGTGCACTTTTCTGGACAAAGCATTTTTCTGTTATTTAGATTTGTATCGTCCACACATTCTTTACTTAACATACAGTAGATGAGATGTTTCCTTGTTAAGAAATGAGTGATATCGTTGGTCAGTGCATAGACTTTTCACTGTAAGCAAAATCATTACATGTGAAGTACTTGTCAAAGGCTGCAACTGATGAAAAATACTGTGAAGTGTGTGCACAACACAGTGGATTGTTTAGAATAAGTGCATTGTCTATAATTCTTAACTCTTCGTGTGTCATGCTGAAAATGCTTAAGGACCAAAGAAAGCCTAAATGATACCGACAAAACAAATCGAGGGTATATAAGTATTTCATTTTATATTTTATCAAATACATGTATATTAGCACATTGTTGCAATTACTTAAAACAAAGTAAGTAAATAAAATAAAAACCTGTAGACAGACATAATAGCTTGAGACTGGTAATGGCATTTAAATAAATACTTTTAGAAGTACTCATGGTTGGTTGCATTCTTAATCAACATTTGTTCACAGCTGTTGAGTTCAGAAAGATCCAGAATGGATAAAAGACCATTAAAAATTATATGCTAAGCTGACAACAGCCAATGATCCAACATTACATATTTATAAAAGCATTTCAACCCTCAGAGAAATTTTGAAGTGAAATTATCTATAAAACGTGATAAACTGAACTGTACATTTAACTATGTGGGCCCGAATAGTATGGAAACAAATGTGTACCCAGTAACTTAGATCCATAAGGGAATGCATCACATATCCTGTGACTATCTACATACAGCAAATAATAATGGTGTACAGGCATTTTTCCATATTATAAAAAGTTTTTACATCTATTTATCATGTTTTATGTTATTTAATTACAGGAAAATTGAAAATAACTCTGTGGGCAGCTACTGACAGGTTATGTATACAGAGATGCATGCTGAACTGATTACAAAAAATGCAATATTAAATACTTTTTATTGTATGCAGGCCTGCAAGGGACTGCAGGTGCTTTATGTGGATCAACTCAGTTTCATATAAGCATCATTTCATCATACTGGAAGAAAAAAACATCGGGACAGTGGAAGTTTTATAAAACTAAACAAAACAAACCGGGACCAGAAATGAGAAAAATCAGTAAAAAGTAGTAAATAGTGTTATGATGATGAAACTTTCCAAAATATTACTAATGTTAACAGTTTAATTCCATTACCCACAGACATTCTTGAATTCATTCACAAATTACTGAAACTATTGTCACTGATAAGCTTATTAAGCAAACGACTTCATTGACATGAATGTTCATAAATATCCTGAAGCTTATTAGCAAGAAAAACAGATATAAAAGACTGAAGGTGACACTGTCAAAAGGGTGCAACAGTAAAGAACTGACTTATTTGTAACTACAGATTCTTTAATTTTTTGTATTTTCATTAAATACGCCACCAGCTTGTTCCCCTATCCAGGCATTTTGCTATTTCATACTTCAAATATCTGTATCTGTGCTTACAAACATATCAATTCTTTACCATTGCATCGTTTTGACAACTTCACTTTCAGTTCTTTATATCCATTTTTCCCATGGATAATAAGCTTCAGGGCTACTCAAAATTCATGCAGGTTCAAGATCCGTGCCAACATAGTTGAGGGCAAAAGCTAGTGGATATTAAGAGAAGAATTGGAATGCCCAAGCCTCCAGAAATAAGAGTAAATTATTTACAGACAGACACCTTAGTATACAAAGAAGGACAGTGACTTGGATCATTTTAATTATAGTTGCCAGGAATGGACTTTGTAGAAACAGAAAAAAATATACAGAAGCATTAGGAATGTGAAGTTGCAGAAAATCTGCTACAACATCCTGGGCCGGAAGAAGATAATTTTCCCATTTGGTTGCAGTTGCTGCTCACTGTTAACCCATTGTGATACAGTTTTTCTGGACACACAACTTGGTGTCTTTTCAGGCTTTTCACTTTAAATATGTTTTTAGTGACACTTTTACATTTAATTACGTCTCTAATAGTTTCACGTCTCTATATCATGCTAATTTTCTTTCAGCCCAAGATGTTCACAAACACTGCCCAGCTAAGAAATTGAAATTCACAGAAAGAAAAGAAATGCCATGGGTTCAGTCGGTATGTGATGTTACTTTAGTGATTACAAAATTGAGTCAGATTTACAAAGAACTTGGCAGTATGAGCTCACTTATCAATATGACATGCACCCAATTGCCCTTCTTGCATACACTTGTTTGTTTGGGAGGGTGTCGTAAGGCCACTAGATTCCTTCCTCGGGCAAGCTGGCCTCAAACTGTTGTAATGGTCCACAATATTCTGGATACTGACACTGGGGCAGAGTTTATGTCCAAGCTCGTGCCACATATGCTCTGCAGGGAACATATCTAAGGATTTTGCTGACTATGGGAGAAGCTAATACCATGCATACAATTGATACATACACATGCCACTATGTGGATGAGCACTGTTGTGTTGGAAATAACATCACGATACTGTCATACAAGATGTAACACGAGGATTATCGACATCTGAAAGATTGTTGTTCCGTCACAGTTCCCTCAATCACTATCAACTGCAACCTACAATCATAACCATTTGCTGGCCATACTGTGCCTTTCCAAAACACTGGAAGAATGGAATGTCCCCCAAGCTGCCGCCACACGTGCTGACAGTGGTCATCGGGGATAGTGCAGAACCGTGATTCAACACTGAACACAATGTGACACCTCTCATCAGTAGTCTACCCGATGGTGCTCACACCTCTTGTATACCCTCCACCATCAACACTAGTGGCCTTTCTACTTTCGCTGAGAACCGCTGCTCTAATTGTGTACATGCCCGCTAATAGTTTGTACTTGTACAAAGTTACACTGTTATTGGTGCTTTATTTCCTTTTTCCAGACACTGCATATGAGGTGTGATCAAAAAGTTACAGGAATTTAATTCTGTTGGCTGTATACATTTTTGTTCTTTTCTTATTAGTAGACGTGTTCCTGATGTACCGTACATATATTTACATCTATTTTCAGTATTTAGTTCATTGTTGACAGTGGAAAAGGAGGTCTTCGTTTTTGAGTGCTCAGAGAATTTTTACTTTCGAAAAAGATGGATCAAAGATTCTCCATTAAATTTTGTTTAAAAATGGAACAAAGTGCAGTATCGCATTGGAAACATCGAGTGTGGCTTTTGGCGACTCTACTACGAGTACAAGACTTTACAAGTGGTACAAATGTTTCAAAGATGGTTGAGAAGATGTTGAAAACGACTACTGCAATTACTGACGACAATGTGGTAGGAGCGAAGTAAATTGTGGTAACCACAACCATCAGCAGGAATGGCTGGGGCTGCGGATCGCAGCCGCCAGGCAGGGAAGACGCCAGCGGTGGAGCACGCACCACAAGGTAAACACAGGACAAGTCGGACGACAGACCAACGACACCTGACAACAACCAACCGCTACCGACTATAGGCGACACAAGGAGGAAGAGATAAACAACAGAGGCTTGTGGACACCAAACACCAAACATAAATCCACTCGGAACCAGAGCCAGGCTATTGTCAACAACGAGCAACGACCAGAATGCACTACCACCGAGATAGAAACAAAACCCAGAGCGAGTACCAGACTGGCTGGACTAGGGCAGAGCGGGGTCCCTATTACGAAACCGGAGAGAGCAGCTATTGGCCACTGTCTGCACGTGGCTTTCACTGTGACATAGATTAAGGCTTCCTGAATGAAAATGAGGAGAGATTTAATTAGGTGAAAAATGAATTAGTTACTTACATTATATCCTTTATTTCTCATCAACTGAGTTTGCACATGTTCCCCATGTGCTAAATATAATGCATAAATATGAATTATGATCACTGGAAGCTCAGATGTAACTAAAGAAGATCTACGTAGTTAGTGTGTGTGTGTGTGTGTGTGTGTGTGTGTGTGTGTGTGTGTGTGTGTGTGTGTGTGTGTGTGTGTGTGTGAAGTTTGATTTCAACTTGCAATGGTACAGAATATAAAATACAATGGCCAGGTTGCCCTGCCTTACCACACAGACATAGGACACTCATTTACAGAAGGAAATGGCTTTCACTCAAATCATTTTTCAATGTCGGCCACTGTGGAAGACATGTTCTACAACAAACACATTGTTAATGATATGCAGAAAAACCTGCATATTCATTCCAGTGGCAGGAAAATGTATCTCCTGGAGCAGATAGATATACATTTATAAATGAAAAATAACAAAATGTATACCACCTGAAAAAGAATGGTTTACCAGTCACACATGATTCTACTGACTCTTTTAGACCTTTTGTAAAGTTACAGAATTTTTAATACTGCAGTTTACCACAATAGCATTGTCTGTGTTTTCACGTCGACTAAAGATCTTATTCTTTCCCAAACCCACTACGCTTCTCAACTCTCAACTGCTTCAATCCTGTATATGAACATGAGGAATTAGAGCACAGCAGAAAGGCCTTTTGAAGTACATTACTTGACACACATTTCCTCAGACAGGTCCGATAATAATTTAAGTTAAATAGTGACAACAGTTGGAAACTGTGGCTGAAATTCACTACATTCTAGTTCAATCCCAAGGAAACATGTACGCCAGGTTAGTGCTGTTTCCTCTAAATACACGAGCTACAACAAAAAACTTTGTCGATGACTAATATTCAGTGTTTTATCAAGAATGAAAACACGTGATACGTGAAGGATAGAAAATACTGCGAAGCTACTCACACCACGCGCATTAAATGACCTCCTACTCCTCCTTTCACAAGGTACACTTCAGGAGACAAGCACACATTTACACAACATAGGCTTTCACAGCGACTGTTCACATTAGTCAAAACTTCTGGACTGGCTTGTGGGAGGACGGCACAGTCGATGAATAAAATTATTTCTGACATTTCATCTCCGACTGAGGTAGACATCTTAGGATTGTTTGGTTTTTGGGGGGTTAAAGAGACCAGGCTGCTATGGTCATTGGTCCCTTTTTCTAATACTAAAAACACCCACAGAGAATAAGAACAATCAACAAACGAGAGGACAGATGACACAGAACGAGAGAAACTGAGACAAAGATCAGACAAGACGAACTAAAATCACACGGAGAGTGACGGTGGGTTGCCGACCATAGAAACAGAAAAGGAAAAGCCAACCACTGAGAAACACATTAAAAAAAGCAGACTAAAATCGTAGCCCAAAGGCCAGAATCAACACAAAGCACACACAAAAACACACACATTTACATTAAGCGATAAAATCCCCCTGCCCCTAATAAAATGCAAAACTAAGTCCGCTATGGAACAGTCATAAGTTAAAAGCGCAGAGAGCATTTCAGCCATCAGAAAAGTCTGCCTGAGCACAGTTAAAAGGGCGCACTCCAACAGAATATGGACCACTGTCAAGGACACCCCACAACGACAAAGAGGTGGATCCTCACGACACAGGAAATAACTGGGCATCAGTCAGGTGTGGCCAATGCGGAGACAGCAAAGGATGACTGAGTCCCTGCAGTGGCTCGCATGGATGACCACCACACAGTCATCGTCTCCTTGTTATGACGGAGTTTGTTTGGCATGGGCAGGTTGCGCCAATCACTGTCCCATAAATCTAAAAGTTTTTGGCGTAATAGTGCCCGCAAATCAATCTCCCGGAGGCTAATCTCCAGAGATGCTTTACTGGTGGCCTCTTTCGCCAGGCAGTCAACAGTTTCATTGCAAGCTATCCCAACATAGCCTGGGTTCCAAACAAAGACAACAGATCCGCCGCAACGGGCAAGATTATGCAGGGACAACTGGATAGCCATCACCAGACGAGAATGAGATAAACACTTGTCGAGAGCTGGTAAACCACTCAGGTAATCGCCACAGATAATGAAGGACTCACCTGAGCAGGAGCGGAGATACTCTAGAGCTCGAAAGATGGTGACCACGTCAGCAGTGTAAAAGCTGCAGCCAGCCGGAAATGAAAGATGTTCACAATGGTCCCCTAGAGTTAGGGCATAACCGACACGACCAGCAACCATCGAACCGACAGTGTAGACAATGCCAGAGCCGTGATACGTGGCTAAGATGGAATAAAAGTGGTGGCGCAAGAAATCCGGAGGGACTGAGTCCTTCGGGCACTGTGCCAATTACAGCCGAAGGCAAGGGCAAGGCACACACCAAGGCAGCATACACTATGTGGTATAATTAGTACACAGACGCAATCATTACATTTCATCCATTACCTGATGTAAAGTATTTCTGAGGAAACCTGCAGAAATCTCCTCCCTCAATGGCATCACTTTGTTGGTATGATTAGTACACAGACACAATCATTACATTTCTTTTATGGAGTTTGTTTGTTGGAATGGTTACTACAAAGCCAAAATCATTGCATTTCATTCATTACCCAGTGTATGGTTACTACAATCATTACATTTCATCCATTACCTGATGTGACATATTTCTGAGGGAAGCTACAGAAAGCTCCTCCCTCATTTCGTTTGTTTGTTGGTATGGTTCCTACAAACCCTGAATCATGGAATTTCATCTATCACCCTATGTGAAATATTTCTGAGAAGAGCTACAGAAAGGTCCTCCCTCATTTGCGTTTGTTTCTTGGAATGGTTACTACAAAGCCAGAATCATCGCATTTCATCTATAACCCTATGTGATGTATTTCAGAGAGAAGGTGCAGAATGCTCCTCCCTCACTTTCATCTGATCGTTGGTATGATTAGTACACTACCCTACGTGAAGTATTTCTGAGAGAAGGTGCAGAAAGCTCCTCCATCACTTTCATCTGATTGTTGGTATGATTAGTACACAGACACAATCATTACATTTCATCCATTACCTGATGTGAATTATTTCTGAGGGAAGCTGCAGAAAGCTAATCCCTCAATTGAATCCCATTGTTGGTATGATTAGTACAGAGACAAAATCATTACATTTCTTTTATGGACTTTGTTTGTTGGTATGGTTACTACAAAGCCAGAATCATCGCATTTCATCTATTACCCTATGTGAAGTATTTCTGAGGAGAGCTACAGAAAGCTCCTCCCACATTTGCATTTGTTTGTTGGTATGGTTACCACCAAACCAGAATCATTGCATTTCATCTATTACCCTATGTAATGTATTTCATGGAAAAGCTGCAGAAAGCTCTTCCCTCACTTGCATCTGTTTATGGTATGATTAGTACACAAACACAAACAGTACATTTAATCCATTACCGGATGTGAAGTATTTCTGAGGGAAGCTGCAGAAAGCTCTTCCCTCACTTACATCTGTTTGTTGTTATTATTAGTACACAGACACAATCACTGCGTTTCATCCATTACCTGATGTGAAGTATTTCTGAGGGGGGCTACAGGAAGCTCCTACCTCAGTTGTGTTTGTTTGTTGGTATTATTACTACAAATCCAGGATCATTGCATTTCATCTATTACCCTTTGTGATGTATTTCTGAGAAAAGATACAGAAGGCTCAAGCGTCACTTGCGTTTGTTTGTTGGTACGGTTACTACAAAACTAGAATCATCGCTTTTTATCTGTTAACCTATGTGATGTATTTCAGAGAGAAGCTGCAGAAAGCTCCTCCGTCATTTGCATCTGTTTGTTGGTATTCTTGCTACAAAACCAGAATCATCACATTTCATTTATTACTCTATGTGATGTATTTCAGAGTGAAGTTTGCAGAAAGCTCTTATCTCACTTGAATCTGTTTGTTGGTATTATTAGTGCACAGACACAAGCATTAAATTTCATTTACAAGATGATGTGAAGTATTTCTCAGATATGCTACAGAAAGCTCTTCTCTAATTTGCATTTGTTTGTTGGTATGGTTACTACGAAGCCAGATTCATCCCATTTCATTTGTTACCCTATGTGATGTATTTCAGAGAGAAGCTGCAATAGATGTAATTCAGAGAGAAGCTGCAATAATCTCCTCCCTCGCCTGCATCTGTTTTTGTATGATTAGTACACAGACACATGTATTTCGGAGGAAAGCTGCAGAAAGCTCCTTTCTCACTTACATCAGTTCGTTGGAATGATTACTACAGAAAGCACCTCCCTCATTTGTGTTTGTTTGTTGGTATGATTAGTACACAGACACAATCATTACATTTCATTTATTACATGATGTGAAATATTACTGAAGGCTGCTGCTGAAAGCTTCTCCCTAATATTCATTTCTTTGTTTGTATGATCACTACAAAGTTAGTATCATCACATTTCATCTATTACCCTATGTCAAATATTTCAGAGAATAGCTATAGAAAACTCATCCCTCATTTGCATTTGTTTCTTCGTATGATTATTACAAATGTAGAATCTTTGCAATTCATCTATTACCCTATGTGATGTATTTCAGAAAAAAAAACCTGCAGAAAGCTTTTCCCTCACTTGCATCTGTTTATGGTATGATTAGTACACATACACAATCATTGCATTTCATCCATCACCTGATGTTAAGTATTTCTGAGGGGGGCTAGCGAGAGCTCTTCCCTCATTTGCGTTTTGTTGTTGGTATGGTTAACACAAAGCCAGAATCATCGCATTTCATCTTTTGCCATGTGTGAAGTATTTCTGAAAAGAGCTACAGAAAGCTCAAGCGTCATTTGCGTTTGTTTGTTGGTATTGTTACTACAAAGCCAGAATCATTGCATTTCATCCATTACCCAATGTGATGTATTTCAGAGAGAAGCTGCAGAAAGCTCCTCCCTCACTTGCATCTGTTTATGGTATTCTCACTACAAAACCAGAATCACTGCATTTCATTTATTACTCTATGTGATGTATTTTAGAGAGAAGTTGCAGTAAGCTCCTCCTTCACTTGCATCATTTTGTTGTATGATTAGTACACAGACACAAACATTACATTTCATTCATTACATGGTGTGAAGTATTTCTGAGGGATGCTACAGAAAGCTCCTCCCTAATTTGCAATTGTTTGTTGGTATGGTTACTACGAAGCCAGAATCATCGCATTTCATCTATTACCCTATGTGAAGTATTTCTGAGTATAGATACAGAGAGCTCCTCCGTCATTTGCATTTGTTTGTTGCTAGGCTACTACAAAGCCAGAATCATCCCATTTTACATATTACCTTATGTGAGGTATTCCAGAGAGGAGCAGCAGAAAGCTCCTCCCTCACTTGCTCTGTATGTTGGTATGATTAGTACTAAGACAAAATCATTACATTTCATCGATTACCTTAAGTGAAGTATTTCTGAGGGAAGCTACAGAAAGCTCCTCCCTCATTTGCGTTTCTTTGTTGGAATGGTTACTACGCAGCCAGAATCACTGCATTTCATCCATTACCCTATGTAATGTAATTCAGAGAGACCATGCAGAAAGCTCCTCCCTCACTTGCACCTGTTTGTTGGAATGATTAATACACAGACACAAACATCACATTTCGACCATTACCTGATGTGAAGTATTTCTCAGGGAAGCTACAGATAGCTCCTTACTCCTTTGCGATTGTTTGTAGGTATGGTTACTACAATGCCAGAATCATAGCATTTCATCCATTACCTAATGTGATGTATTTCAGAAAGAAGCTGCAGAAAGGTCCTTCCTCACTTGCATCTGTTTGTTGGAATGATTAATACACAGACACAATCATCACGTTTTGTCCATTACCTGATGTGAAGTATTTCTGAGGGAAGCTGCAGAAAGCCCTTCGCTCATTGCATTTGTTTTTGTTGTTCTGATCAGTACACAGACACAATCATTACATTTCATCCATTACCTGATGTGAAGTATTTCTGAGTGAAGTTACAATAAAATCCTTCTTCAGTTGCGTTTGTTGGTTGGTATGGTTACTACAAAGCCAGAATCATCGCATTTCATTTATTACCCTTTGTGATGTATTTAAGAGAAAAGCTGCAGAAATCTCCTCCCTCACTTGCTTCTGTTTATGGTATGATTAGTACACAGACACAAACATTGCATTTCATCCATTACCTGATGTGAAATATTTCTCAGGAAAACTGCAGGAAGCACAACCCTCATTTGCGTTTCTTTGTTGGTATGGTTACTACAATGTCAGAATCATCGCATTTCATCTATTACCTAATGTGATGTATTTCAGAAAGAAGCTGCAGATAGCTCCTCCCTCACTTGCATCTGTTTTTTGGAATGATTAATACAGAGACACAATCATTACATTTCATCCATTACCTGATGTGAATTATTTCTGAGGGAACTACAGAAAGATCCTCCCTCAGATGAGTTTGTTGGCTCGTATGGTTACTACAAACCCAGAATTATCGCTTTTCATCTATTACCCCATGTGATGTTTTCAGAGAGAGACTGCAGGAATCTCCTCCCTCACTACCATCTGATTGTGGGTACCATTAGTACACAGACACAATCATTACATTTCATCCATTACCTGATGTGAAGTATTTCTGACGGAAGCTACAGAAAGATCCTCCCTCATTTGCGTTTGTTTGTTGAAATGGTTACTATAAAGAAGGAATTATCGCATTTCATGTATTACCCTATGTGAAGTATTTCTGAGAATAGCTACAGAAAGCTACTCTTTAATCTGCGTTTGTATTTGGTATGGTTACCACAAAGCCAGAATCATTGCATTTCGTCTATTACCCCGTGTGATGTATTTCAGAGAAAAGCTGCAGAAAGCTCATCCCTCATTTGCATCTGATTGTTGGAATGATTAGTACACAGCCAAAATCATTACATTTCATTTATTACTTGATGTGAAGTAATTCTGATGGAAGCTACAGAAAGCTCCCCCCTCATTTGCGTTTGTTTGTTTTATGGTTACTACAAACCCAGATTCAAAGCATTTCGTCCAGTACACTATGTGATGTATTTTAGAGAGAAGCTGCAGAATCCTCATCCCTCACTTGCACCTGTTTGTTGTTATGATTAGTATACAGACACAATCATAACATTTCATCCATTACCTGATGTGAAATATTTCTGAGGGAAGCTACAGAAAGCTCCTCCCCCATTTGCGTTTGATTGTTGGTATGTTTAACTCAAATCAGAATCATTGCATTTCATCTATTACCCTATGTGACGTATTTCAAATTAAAGCTAAAGAAAGCTCTTAGCTCACTTGCATCTGTTTGTTGGAATGATTAATACACACACACAATCATCACATTTTGTCCATTACTTGATGTGAAGTATTTCTCAGGGAAGCTACAGAAAGCTCCTCACTCCTTTGCGTTTGTTTGTAGGTATGGTTACTACAATGCCAGAATCATCGCATTTCGTCTATTACCTAATGTGATGTATTTCAGAAAGAAGCTGCAGAAAGCTTCTCCCTCACTTGCATCTGTTTGTTGGAATGATTAATACACAGACACAATCATCACATTTCGTCCATTACCTGATGTGAAGTATTTGTGAGTGAAGCTACAATAAAATCCTCCCTCATTTGCGGATGTTGGTTTTGTATGGTTACTACAAAGCCAGTATCATCGCATTTCCTCTATTACCCTATGTGATGTATTTCAGAGAAGAGCTGCAGAAAGCTCATCCCTCATTTGCTTCTGTTTATGGTACGATTACTACACAGACACAATCATTGCATTTCATCCATTAGCTGATGTGAAGTATTTCTCAGGGAAGCTGGAGAAAGCTCTTCCCACACTTGCATCTGTTTGTTGTTTAGATTAGTACACAGTCACAATCATTACATTTCATCCATTACCTGATGTGAAATATTTCTCAGGGGACCTACAGAAAGCTCCTCTCTCAGTTGCGTTAGTTTGTTGGTATGGTTACTACAAATATAGTGTCATCGCATTTCATCTATTACCCTATGTGAAATATTTCTAAATAAAGCTACAGGAAGCTCAAGTGTCATTTGCTTTAGTTTTTTGCTATGGTTATTACAAAGCCACAATCATCGCAATTCATCTATTACTTTATGTGATGTATTTCAGCATGGAGCTGCAGAAAGCTCCACCCTCACTTGCATCTGTTTGTTATAATGATTAATACACACACACACACTCATTACATAACATCCATTACCTGATGTGAAGTACTTCTGAGGGAAGCTGAAAAGAGCTCTTCCCTCACTTGCATCTGTTTATGGTATGATTAGTACACAGACACAATCATTACTTTTCATCCATTACCGGATGTGAAGTATTTATGAGGAAAGCTGCAGAAAGCTCATCCATGACCTACATCTGTTTGTTGTTATGATTAGTACACAGACACAATCACTTCATTTCATCCATTACCTGACGTGAAGTATTTCTGAGGGGGGCTACAGCAAGCTTCTCAATCACTTGCGTTTGTTTGTTGGTATTATAACTACAAAGCGAGAAACATCGCATTTCATCTATTACTCTATGTGAAGTATTCCTGACAAAAGCTACAGAAGGCTCAAGTGTCATTTGCGTTTGTTTGTTTTTGTGGTTACTACAAAACCAGAATAATCGCATTTCATCTATTAACCTTAGTGATATATTTCAGAGAGAAGCTGCAGAAAGCTCCTCCCTGACTTGCATCTGTTTGTTATAATGATTAATACACACACACACTCATTATATTACATCCATTACCTGATGTGAAGTATTTCTGCGGGAAGCTGCATAAAGCTCTTCCCTCACTTGCATCTGTTTGTTGTTGTTATCAGTACACAGACACAACCATAACATTTCATCCATTACCTGATGTGAAGTATTTCTGAGAGAAATGTGTTTGTTTGTCGGTATGGTTACTACAAATCCCGTATCTTCGCATTTCGTCTATTACCCTATTTGAAGTATTTCTAAAAAATGCTACAGAAAGCTTAAGTGTCATTTGCATTTTGTTTGTTGGTATGGTTACTAAAAAGCCAGAATCATCGCATTTCATCTATTACCATATGTGAAGTATTTCTGAGAATAGCTACAGAAAGCTCCACCATCATATGTGTTTGCTTGTTGGTATGGTTACTACAAAGCCAGAATCATTGCATTTTATTTATTACCCTATGTGAAGTGTTTCTAAAGAAAGTTACAGAAAGCTCAAGTGTCATTTGCTTTTAGTTTGTTCGTATGGTTACTACTATGCCAGAATCATTGCATTTTATCTATTAACCTATGTGAGGTATTTCAGAGAGGAGTAGCACAAAGCTCCTCCCTCACTTGCTCTGTATGTTGATATGATTAGTACTAAGACACAATCATTACCTTTCATCCATTACCTGATGTGAAGTATTTCTGAGGGATGCTACAGAAAGCTCCTCCCTCATTTGCGTTTGTTTGTTGGAATAGTTACTACAAAACCAGAATCATTGCATTTCATCTATTACCTAATGTGGTGTATTTCAGAAAGAAGCTGCAGAAAGCTCCTCCCACACTTGCATCTGTTTTTTGGAATGATTAATACACAGACACAATCATTACATTTCATCCATTATCTGATGTGAAGTATTTCTGAGGGAAACTACAGAAAGATCCTCCCTCAGATGCGTATGTTTGCTGGTATGGTTACTACAAAGCCAGAATTATCGCATTTTATCTATTAGCCCATGTGATGTATTTCAGAGAGAGACTGCAGAAATCTCCTCCCTCACTTCCATCTGACTGTTGGTACCATTAGTACACAGACACAATCATTACATTTCGTCCATTACCTGATGTGAAGTATTTCTGGGGGAAGCTACCGAAAGCTCCTCCCTCATTTGCGTTTGTTTGTTGGAATGGTTACTACGAAGCCAGAATCATTGCATTTCACCCATTACCCTATGTAATGTACTTCAAAGAGAACCTGCAGAAAGCTCCTCCCTCACTTGCATCTGTTTGTTGGAATCATTAATACACAGACACAATCATCACATTTCGTCCATTACCTGATGTGAAATATTTCTTGAGGAAGCTATAGAAAGCTCCTCACTCATTTGAGTTTGTTGGTTGGTATGGTTACTACAAAGCCAGAATCATTGCATTTCATCCATTACCCTATGTGTGGTATTTCAGAGATACGCGGAGAAAGCTCTTCCCTCACTTGCATCTGTTTATGGTATGATTAGTACACAGACACAATCATTTCTTTTCATACATTACCGGATGTGGAATATTTCTGAGGGAAGCTGCAGAAAGCTCTTATCTCACTTACACTTGTTTTTTGTTATGAATAGTACACAGACACAATCACTGCATTTCATCCATTACCTGATGTGAAGTATTTCCGAGGGGGGCTACAGAAAGCTCCTCCCTCATTTGCATTTATTTTTTGGTATGGTTACTACAAAACCAGAATCATCGCATTTCGTCTATTACCATATGTGAAGTATTTCTAAAAAATGCTACAGAAAGCTTAAGTGTCATTTGCGTTTAGTTTGTTGGTATGGTTACTACAAAGCCAGAATCATCGCATTTCATCTATTACCATATGCGAAGTATTTATGAGAATAGCTACAGAAAGCTCCACCATCATATGTGTTTGCTTGTTGGTATGGTTTCTACAAAGCCAGAATCATTGCATTTCATTTATTACCCTATGTGAGGTATTTCTAAATAAGCTAAAGAAAGCTCAAGTGTCATTTGCATTTAGTTTGTTGGTATGGTTACTACAAAGCCAGAATCATCGTATTTCATCTATCATCCCATGTGATGTATTTCTGAGAATAGCTACAGAAAACTCCTACCTCATTTGCGTTACTTTCTTGATATGGTTATTACAAAGCCAGAATCCTTGCATTTCATCTATTACACTATGTGAAGTATTTCTGAGAATAGACACAAAATGCTCCTCCCTCATTTGCGTTAGTTTGTTGGGCTGGTTATTACAAAGCCAGAATCATCTGATTTCATTTTTTACCCTATGTGATGTATTTCAGATAGAAGCACCAGAAAGCTCCTCAGTCTTTTGCATCTGTTTGTTGGTATGATTAGTACACCGACACAATCATTACATTTCATCCATTACCTGATGTAAAATATTTCTGAAGGAAGCTATAAAAAGCTCCTCCCTCATTTGTGTTTGTTACTTGGTATGGTTACTACAAAGCCAGAATCATTGCATTTCATCCATTACCCTATGTGATATATTTCAGAGAGAAGCTGCAGAAAGCTCCTGCCTCACTTGCATCTGTTCATTGGTATCCTTACTACAAAACCAGAATCATTGAATTTCATTTATTACTCTTTTTGGTGTACTTCAGGGAGAAGTTGCAGAAAGCTCTTCTCTCACTTACATGTGTTTGATGGTATTATTAGTACACATACACAAACATTAAATTTCATTTACTAGATGATGTGAAGTATTTATCAAATATGGTCTGAAAGCAGCTCCCTAATTTGCATTTGTTTGTTGGTAAGGTTACTACAAAGCCAGAATCATCCCATGTCATTTATTACCCAATGTGATGTATTTCAGAGAGAAGTAGCAGAAAGCTCCTACTTCACTTGCATCTGTTTGTTGTATGATTAGTTCACAGACACAAACATTACATTCCATTTATTACATGATGTGAAGTACTTCTGAGGGATGCTACAGAAAGCTCCTCCCTAATATGCATTTGTTTGTTGGTATGGTTACTACGAAGCCAGAATCATCGCATTTTATCAATTACCCTCTGTGAAGTATTTCTGAATATAGCTACAGAAAACTCCCCGTCATTTGCATGTGTTTATTGCTATGGCTACTACAAAGCCAGAATCATTGCATTTTATCTATTACCCTATGTGAGGTATTTCAGAGAGGAGCAGTAGAAAGCTCCTCCCTCACTTGCTCTGTATGTTGATATGATTTGTACTGAGACACAATCATTACATTTCGTCCATTACCTGATGTGAAGTATTTCTGAGGGAAGCTACAGAAAGCTCCACCCTCATTTGCGTTTGTTTGTTGGAATGGTTACTACGAAGTCAGAATCATTGCATTTCATCCATTACCCTATGTGATGTATTTCAGAGGGAAACCGCAGAAAGCTTCTCCCTCACTTGCATCTGTTTGTTGGTATGATTAGTACACAGACACGATCATTACATTTCAAAAATTACATGGTGCGAATTATTTCTCAGGGAAGCTACAGAAGCCTCCTCACTCCTTTCTGTTTGTTTGTAGGTATGGTTACTACAAAACCAGAATCATCGCATTTCATCTATTACCTAATGTGATGAATTTCAGAAAGAAGCTGCAGAATGCTCCTCCCACACTTGCATCTGTTTTTTGGAATGATTAATACACGGACACAATCATTACATTTCATCCATTACCTGATGTGAAGTATTTCTGAGGGAAACTACAGAAAGATCCTCCCTCAGATGCGTATGTTTGCTGGTATAGTTACTACAAAGCCAGAAATATCGCATTTTATCTATTGGCCCATGTGATGTATTTCAGAGAGAGACTGCAGAAATCTCCTCCCTCACTTCCATATGATTGTTGGTGCCATTAGTACACAGACACAATCATTACATTTCGTCCATTACCTAATGTGAAGTATTTCTGAGGGAAACTACAGAAAGCTCCTCCCTCATTTGCGTTTGTTTGTTGGAATGGTTACTACGAAGTCAGAATCATTGCATTTCATCCATCAAACTATGTAATGTACTTCAGAGAGAACCAGCAGAAAGCTCCTCCCTCACTTGCATCTGTTTGTTGGAATCATTAATACACAGACACAATCATCCCATTTCGTCCATTACCAGATTGAAGTATTTCTCAGGGAAGCTACAGAAAGCTCCTCACTCCTTTGCATTTGTTTGTAGGTATGGTTACTACAATGCCAGAATCATCGCATTTCATCTATTACCTAATGTGATGTCTTTCAGAAGGAAGCTGCAGAAAGCTCCTCCCTCACTTGCATCTGTTATTTGGAATGATTAATACACAGACACAGTCATTACAACTCATCCATTACCTGATGTGAGATATTTCTGAGGGAAACTGCAGAAAATCCTCCCTCAGATGCGTTTGTTGGCTGGTATCGTTACTACAAAGCCAGAATTATCTCATTTCATCTATTAGCCCATGTGATGTATTTCAGAGAGAGACTGCAGAAATCTCCTCCCTCACTTCCATCTGATTGTTGGTACCATTAGTACACAGACACAATCATTACATTTTGTCCATTACCTGATGTGAAGTATTTCTGACGGAAGCTACAGGAAGATCCTCCCTCATTTGCGTTTGTTTGTTGAAATGGTTACTATAAAGAAAGAATTATCGCATTTCATCTATCACCCTATGTGAAGTATTTCTGAGAATAGCTACAGAAAGCTACTCATTAATTTGCATTTGATTTTGGTATGGTTACTACAAAGCCAGAATCATTGCAATTCATCTATTACCCCATGTGATGTATTTCAGAGAAAAGTTGCAGAAAGCTCATCCCTCATTTGCATCTGTTTGTTGGAATGATTAGTACACAGCCAAAATAATTACATTTCATTTATTACTTGATGTGCAGTAATTCTGAGGGAAGCTACAGAAAGCTCCCCCCTCATTTTCGTTTGTTTGTATTATGGTTACTTCAAACCCAGATTCAAAGCATTTCCTCCATTACGCTATGTGATGTATTTGAGATAGAAGCTGCAGAATCCTCATCCCTCACTTGCACCTGTTTGTTGTTATGAATAGTATACAGACACAATCATAACATTTCATCCATTACCTGATGTGAAATATTTCTCAGGGGAGCTACAGAAAGCTCCTCTCAGAGTTGCGTTTGTTTGTTGGCATGGTTACTACAAATATAGTCTCATCGCATTTCATCTATTACCCTATGTAAAATATTTCTAAATAAAGCTACAGGAAGCTCAAGTGTTATTTGCGTTTGTTTGTTGGTATGGTTACTACAAAGCCAGAATCATCGCATTTCATCTATTACCCCATGAGATGTATTTCTGAGAATAGCTACAGAAAGCTACTCACTCATTTGCTTTAGTTTTTTGCTATGGTTATTACAAAGCCGGAATCATCGCAATTCATCTATTACTTTATATGATGTATTTGAGCATGGAGCTGCAGAAAGCTCCACCCTCACTTGCATCTCTTTGTTATAATGATTAATACACACACACACTCATTACATAACATACATTACCTGATGTGAAGTATTTCTGAGGGAAGCTGCAGAAAGCTCTTCCCTCACTTGCATCTATTTATGGTATGATTAGTACACAGACACAATAATTACTTTTCATCCATTACCGGATGTGAAGTATTTATGAGGGAAGCTGCAGAAAGCTCATCCCTCAGCTACATCTGTTTCTTGTTATGATTAGTACACAGACACAATCACTTCATTTCATCCATTACCTGATGTGAAGTATTTCTGAGAGAAGCTACAGATGGCTCAAGTGTCTTTTGCGTTTGTTTGTTTTTATGGTTACTACAAAACCAGAATCATCGCAATTCATTTATTACTCTATGTGATATATTTCAGAGAGAAGTTGTGGAAAGCTCTTCCCTCACTTGCATCTGTTTGTTGGTATTATTAGTACACATACACAAACATTAAATTTCATTTACTAGATGATGTGAAGTATTTCTGAGGGATGCTACAGAAAACTGCTACCTAATTTGCATTTGTTTGTTGGTATGGTTACTACAAAGCCAGAAACATCGGATTTCATCTACTACCTTATGTGAAGTATTTCTGAGACAAGCTGCAGAGCGCTTCTCCCTAACTTGCATCTGTTTGTTGGTAAGATTACTATACAGACACTATGGTTACATTTCATCCCTTACCTGATGTGAAATATTTCTGTGGGATGCTACAGAAAGCTCCACCTGCACTTGTGTTTGTTTGTTGGTATGGATACTAGAAGCCCAGAATCATCGCATTTCATCTATTACCCTATGTGATGTATTTCTGAGAGAAGCTGCAGAAAGATCCCCCCTCACTTGCATCAGTTGTTGGTATGATTAGGACACAGACACAATTATTACACTTCATCCATTACCTGATGTAAAGTATTTATGAGACAAGCTACAGAAAGCTCATCCCTCATATGCGTTTGTTTGCTGGTATGGTTACTTCAAAGCCAGAATAACCGCATTTTATCTAATACTCTATGTGAAGTTTTTGTGAGGGAAGCTGCAGATCGCTCCTCCATCACTTGTATCTGATTGTTGGTGAGATTAGTGCTCACACTCATTCAATACCTTTCATCAATTACCTAATGTGAACTATTTCTGAGGGTAGCTAGAGAAAGCTCCTCCCTCATTTGTGTTTGTTTGTTGGTATGGTTACTACAAACCCAGAATCATCCCATTTCATCTATTACCCTATGTGAAGTATCTCTGATAGAAGCTGCAGAAAGTTCCTCCCTCACTTGCATTTTTTTCGTATGATTAGTACACAAACACAATCATTACATCTCATCCATAACCTGATGTGTAGTATTTCTGAGGGAAGCTACAGCAAACTCATCCCCCAATTGAGTTTTTTTGTTGGTATGGTTACTACAAAGCCATAATCATCGAATTTCATTTTTATCCTATGTGAAGTATCTCAGAGAGAAGCTGCAGAAAGTTCCTCCCTCACTTGCATATGTTTGTTGGTATGATTAGTACACAGACACAATCATTACATTTTATCCATTACCTGATGTGAAGTATTTGTGAGGGAAACTGCAGAAAGCTCCTCCCTCATTTGCGTTTCTTTGTTGGTGTGGTTACTAGAAAGCCAGAATCATCGCATTTCATCTGTTACCTTAAGTGGAGTAATTCTGAGAGAAGCTGCTGGAAGATCCTCCCTCACTAGCATCTCTTTTTTGGTATGATTAGTACACAGGAACCATCATTACATTTCATCCATTAACTGATGTGAGGTATTTATTATAGAAGCCACTGAAAGCTCCTCCCCTATTTGCGTCTCTTTGATGGTATGGTTACTGCAAAGCCAGAATAATCGCATTTCAATCATTACCCTATGTGAAGTATTTCAGAGAGTAGCTGCAGAAAGCTTCTCCCTCACTTGCATCTGTTTGTTGGTATGATTAGTACACAGACACAATCATTACAGTTCATCCATTCATGATGTGAAGTATTTATGAGGGAAGGTACAGAAAGCTACTCCCTCATCTGTGTCACTATGTTGGTATGGTTACTACAAAGCCACAATAATCGCATTTTGTCCACTACCCTATTTGATGTATTTCTGAGAGAAGCAGCAGAAAGCTTCTCCCTCACGTGCATCTGTTTGTTGGTATGATTAGCACACAGACACTATAATTTCACTTCATCCATTACCTGGTATGAAGCATTTCTGACGGAAGCATCGGAAAGCTCCTCCCTCATTTGCGTTTGATTGTTGGTATGGTTACTACAAAACCAGAATCATCACATTTCACCTATTACCCTATGTGAAGTATTTCAGAGTATAGCTACAGAAAGTTCCCCCATCATTTGCGTTTGTTTGTTGGCCTGGTAACTCCAAAGGCAGAATCATCGCATTTTAATTATTACCCTATGTGATATATTTCAGAGAGAACATGATGAAAGCTCCTCCCTCACTTGCATCTGTTTGTTAATTTGATTAAACAGGCACAATCATTACATTTCATCCATTTCCTGATGCGAAGGATTTCTGAGGGAAGCTACATAATGCTCCTCCCTCATTTGCATCTGTTTGTTGGTATGATTAGTACACAGACAAAATCATTACATTTCATCCATTACCTGATATGGAGTATTTCTGAGGGAGGCTACAGAAAGCTCCTCCCTCATTGGCGTGCATTTGTTGATAAGTTTACTACTAAGCCAGAATCATTGCATTTCATCTATTACCCTATTAGATGTATTTCAGAGAGAAGCTGCAGAAAGCTCTTCCCTCTCTTGCATCAGTTTGTTGGTATGATTAGTACACAGACACAATCTTTATATTTCATTCATTACCTAATGTGAAGTATTTCTGAATGAAGCTACAGATAGCTCCCCCCTCAGTTGGATTTGTTTGTTGGTATGGTTACTACAAGGCCAGAAACATCGCATTTCACCTACTACCCTATGTGAAGTATTTCTGAGACAAGCTGTAGTATGCTCCTCCCTCACTTGCATCTGTTTGTTGGTAAAATTACAACACAGACACTATGGTTACATTTCATCCCTTACCTGATCTGAAATATTTCTGTGGGATGCTACAGAAAACTCCACCCGTTCTTGCGTTTGTTTGTTGGTACGGTTACTACAAGCCCAGAATCATCGCATTTCATCTATTACCCTATGTGAAGTATTTCTGAGTGAAGCTGCAGGAAGCTCTTCCCTCACTTGCATCTGTTTGTTGGTATGATTAGTACACAGACACAATCATTACATTTCATCCATTACCTGTTGTGAAGTATTTCTGAGGGAGGCTACAGAAAGCTCCACCCTCATTTGTGTTTGTTTGTTTGTATGGTTACTACAAAGCCAGACCCTCGTATTTAATCTCTTACCCTATGTGAACTGTTACTGAGAGAAGCTGCAGGACGCTCCGCCCACTCCCCCCTCGTCTACGTCTCTTTGTTGGTATGGTTACTACAAAGCGAAAATAATCTCATTTCATCCATTAGCATATGTGAAGTATTTCAGAGTGAAGATGCTGAAAGCTCCTCCCTCACTTGCATCTCTTTGTTGGTTTGATTAAACAGACACAATCATTACATTCATCCATTTCCTGATGTGAAGTAGTTCTGAGGGACGCTACAGAAAGCTCCTCCCTCACTTGCATCTGTTAGTTGGTATGATTAGTACACAGACACAATCATTACATTTCACCCATTACATGATATGGAGTATTTCTGAGGGAAGCTACAGAAAGCACCCCCACATTTGCATGCATTTGTTGGTAAGTTTACTACTAAGCCAGAATCATTGCATTTCATCTATTTCCCTATTTGATGTATTTCAGAGAAAAGCTGCAGAAAGCTCATCCCTCACTTGCATCTGTTTGTTGGTATGATTAGTACACAGACACTATGGTTACATTTCATCCCTTACCTGATGTGAAATATTTCTGTGGGATGCTACAGAAAGCTCCTCCCGTACTTGTGTTTGTTTGTTAGTATGGTTACTACAATGCCAGAATCATCGCATTTTGTCTATTACCTAATGTGATGTATTTCAGAAAGAAGCTGCAGAAAGCTCCTCCCTCACTTGCATCTTTTATTGGTATGATTAGTACACAGACACAATCATTACATCTCATCCATTACCTGATGTGAAGTATTTCTGAGGGAAGCTACAGAAAACTCATCCCCCATTTGAGTTTCTTTTTTTGTGTATGGTTACTAGAAAGCCAGAATCATTGCATATCATCCGTTACCTTAAGTGAAGTATTTCTGAGAGAAGTTGTTGGAAGATCCTCCATAACTTGCATCTCTTTTTTGGTTTGATTGTTACACAGAAAAGATCATTACATTTCATCCATTAACTGATGTGTTATAGAAGCCACTGAAAGCTCCTCTCTTATTTGCGTCTCTTTGTTGGTATGGTTACTGCAAAGCCAGAATAATCGCATTTCATTCATTACCCTATGTGAAGTATTTCAGAGAGTAGCTTCAGAAAGCTCCTCCCTCACTTGCATCTGTATGTTGGTATGATTAGTACACAGACACAATCACGACTTTTCATCTTTTACCTGATGTCAAGTATTTATGAGAGAAGCCCCAGAAAGCTACTCCCTCATTTGTGTTACTATGTTGGTATGGTTACTACAAAGCCACAAGAATCGCATTTTGTCCACTACCCTATTTGATGTAATTCTGAGAGAAGCTGCAGAAAGCTTCTCCCTCACTTGCATCTGTTTGTTGGTATGATTAGTACACAGACACTATCATTACACTTCATCCATTACCTGGTGTGAAGTATTTCTGATGGAAGCTTCAGAAAGCTCCTCCCTCATTTGCGTTTGATTGTTGGTATGGTTACTACAATGCCAGAATCATCGCATTTCACCTATTGCCCTATGTGAAGTATTTCTGAGCATAGCTACAGAAAGCTCCTCCCTGATTTTAATTAGTTTGTTGGTATGGTTATTACAAAGCCAAAATCATTGGATTTCATTTTTTACCCTATGTGGTGTATTTCAGATAGAAGCTACAGAAAGCTCCTCCCTCACTTCCATCTGTTTGTTGGTATGATTAGTAGACGGTGACAATCATTATATTTAATCCATCACCTGATGTGAAGGATTTCTGAGGGAAGCTGCTGAAAGCTGCTCCCTCACTTGCGTCTCTTTGTTGGTATGGTTAGTACAAAGCCAGTATCTTATCGTTACATCCATTACCCTATGGATGTGTTTCAGAGAGAAGCTGCAGAAAGCTCCTCCCACACTTGCATCTGTTTGTTGCTATGATTAGTACACAGACACAATCATTTCATTTCATCCATTACCTGATGTGAAGTTTTTATGGGAGAAGCCACAGAAAGCTCCTCCCTCACTTGCGTCTCTTTGTTGGTATGGTTAGTACAAAGCCAGAATATTCGCATTTCTTCTATTACCCTATTTGAAGTATTTCTGAGAGATGTTGCAGAAAGCTCCTCCCTCACTTGTATCTGTTTGTTGGTATGATTAGTACACAGACCCAATCATGACATTTCATCATTTACCTGATGTGAAGTATTTATGAGAGGAGCCACAGAAGGCTCCTCCCTCATTTGCGTCTAATTGTTGATATGATTACTACACAGACAGAATCATCACGTTTCATGCATTACCCTATGTGAAATATTTCTGAGAGAAGCTACAGAAAGTTCCTCCCTCCTTTGCATGTCTTTGTTGGTATGGTTACTATGAAGCCAGAAACATCGCACTTCACCCTTTACCCTAAATGCAGTATTTCTGAGAGAAGCTGAAGAAAGCTTTTCACTCATTTGCTTCTCTTTGTTGGTATGGTTACTACAAAGCCAGAATCATCGCGTTTCCTCCATTACCCTATGTGAAGTATTTCTGAGAGATGTTGCAGTAAGCTCCTCCCTCATAGGCATATCTTTGTTGGTAAGGTTATTACAAACTCGGAATCATCGCATTTCGTCCATTACACTGTTGTTGTTGTGGTTGTTGTTGTGGTCTTCCGTCCTGAGACTGGTTTGATGCACCTCTCCCTGCTACTCTATCATGTGCAAGCTTCTTCATCTCCCAGTACCTACTGCAACCTAGATCCTTCTGAGTCTGCTTGGTGTATTCATCTCTTGGCCTCCCTCTACGATTCTTACCCTCCACACTGGCCTCCAATACTAAATTGGCGATCTCTTGATGCCTCAGAACATGTCCTACCTACCGATTCCTTCTTCTGGGCAAGTTGTGCCAGTCACCAACTTTCTCTTCCGAATGCGAAAATACTTTGTTGAGCCCAACCTACATAGGTAGGAATGATCATCAAAATAAAATAAGAGAAATCAAAGCTCGAACAGAAAGGTTTAGGTGTTAATTTTTCCCGCTCGCTGTTCGGGAGTGGAATAGTAGAGAGATAGTATGATTGTGGTTCGATGAACCCTCGGCCAAGCACTTAAATGTGAATTGCAGAGTAGTCATGTAGACGTAGATGTAGATGTAGGAGGCATTGATTGTAAATTGCCACTAGCATACTTCATATACGACCAGAATATCTTGGATGTGTTTGCCAGGTTTCGAGACAAAGTTTCGTCGTGGAAACTGTTATAGGCATCTCGCATTGAACTCTGGCTATCCTTTAGAGAAGCCCGGAATTTAGCGCAATCTTAGGGATTTTGCGTCTGTTTAAATTTGGCATGTTTGTTTCGTTGTTTCTGCAACAGTGTTCTAACCCGTTTTGTGTACCACGGAGGATCAGCTCCGCCGTTTCTTAGTTTATTTCGTATAAATCTCTCAATTACTGCCGATACTATTTTTTGAATGCAAACGACTTCTGGTCTACACTTATATTATTAATTTGGAATGAGTCTCTCAGGAAGGCGTCAAGTGAATTTTTATCAGCATTTTTGAATAGGTATACTTTTTGTTTGTTTTTCGAGGATTTCGGGATTACAATATACAGTCTCACTACGACAACCCTGTGTTCACTAATCCCTATAACGGTTTTGATGCTCGTTATTAACTCAGGATTATTTGTCATTTGCACTTTCTTTAGTTTCAGTAAAAACCTAAATTTGGGAAATTTGTGGTAAGTTCCTATGGGACCAAACAGCTGAGACCATCGGTCCCTAACTTAAACTGACTTACATTACGGACAAAACACACACCCGTGGCCCGAGGAAGGACTCGAACCTCCGAGGGGAGCCGTGCGAACCGTGGCAAGGCGCACAAGACAAATCGGCTACCGCGTGCGGCTCTCTCTACCTGCATTATTCCGTGAAATATTGACTTTTGAAATAATACGGACTTTAGCATATCCCCGCACAATATCAACAGCAAGGCTTCCAAGACACTTCCCTGGGGCACAATCTAAGTTACTTTGATATTTAATGATGACTCTTCATCCAAGATTACAAGCTACATTCTCCTTATCAAATATCCTCAACTGACGCAAATTTTCATTGATACCTAATAGTGCCTTACTTTTGATAATAGTATAGCCGTGGTACTGAATCAAATACTTTTCGAAAATCGAAAAATACTGCATTTATCTGCCTTCGTCCATTACTTTTAGCAGTCATCTGATAAAATAGCGAGTTGCGTTTCACGTGATCATTGTTTTCGGAAATCATACAGGTTGCCATGGGGAGGTCATTCTGTCAGAGATACCTCGTTATTTTTTAAATTTAGAATATATTCGAAGATTCTATAACAAATCGATATCAAGGATACCGGGTACGATCTGTGATTTCTTCCAACTACTGGGCAGGGCTTTTGTTCGTGCGATGGGCGATGGATTGTAGTTAACAGAACTGCTAACGCAGCTGCAAATACAATGCACCGTGTTAAGGGATCGGTCGAGCCATGGAGCTTCATTCAATTTGAGAGATTTCAGCTGTTCTCAATGTTCGATGATCTATTGGAATTTTCCGGACGCAATGGCCGAATGGTTCTAGGCGCTTCAGTCCGGGAATGGGCTGCTGCTACGGTCGCAGTTTCGAATCCTGCCTCGGGCATGGATGTGTGTGATGTCCTTAGGTTAGTTAGGCTTAAGTAGTTCCAGGTCTAGGGGACTGATGACTTCAGATGTTAAGTCCTATAGGGCTCAGAGCAATTTGAACCATCTGTTGAAACTGATTAAAGGTAAACACATTATATGAGCAGAAGCGTTCTCTTCAGCAAATGCTTTGCAAAAAACAGATGACAGTCCTTTTTGAACAGCAATCTGTTGTAGACTAATTATTATTGGTTTTCCCATATTAAGGATACTGCAAATAATTAAATAGTATTTTCACCATATTTATAACGCATCTTCCTAGTCATTCTGGGAGTATGGATATACGTTATAACACACATAAAAACTATAGGCCATGAAAGAATAATGCGAATGAGACGAAAATCCGTCGATGTGTAGTACATGTACAGAACAATGTGGATGATTTATCCAACAGAAAGTGCTTCAGAAATCGAGCAAGTAAGTAACGCGTTGATCCACATCTGGTGCTTATTCAGGTATTTATTCGATTCGGCATTATTAAGTACAGTTGTTGGATGTTCTCCTGAGGTATATCGTACCAAAATTCTGTCGAACTGACGCGTTAGATCGGCGAAATCCCGACGAAAGATCCATACCCAAAGACTGGAAAGTTGCACAGGTCACACCAATATTCGAGAAAGGTAGTAGGATAACATTATGAATTACCTCGAAGAAAACGACCTATTGACACACAGTGAACATGGATTTAGTGAAGATCGTTCTTATGTAACATGTGAAGTGTTGACTGCTATTGACAAGTGATTTCAAATCGATTCCGTATTTCTGGATATCCAGAAGGCTTTTGACACTGTACCACATGAGCGGCTTTTAGTGAAATTGCGTGCTTTGGAACATCGTCTCAGTTTTGTGACTGGATTTGTGATTCGCTGTCAGAGAAGTCACAGTTCGTAGCAATCGACGGAAAGCCATTGAGTAAAACAGAAGTGACTTCTGGCGTTCCAAAGGTAGTGTTATAGGCCCTTTTCTGTTCCTTATATTTATAAACGATTTGGAAGACAATCTGAGTAGCTGTCAAAGATTGTTTGCAGATGACGCTGTCATTTATCGACTAGTAAAGTCGTGAGAACAGCAAAACAAATTACAACACGATTTAGAAAATATATCTGTATACTGCGAAAATTGTCAATTGACCCTAAATAACGAAAAGCGTGAGGTCATCCATTTGAGTGCTAAAAGGAATCCGTTAAACTTCGGTTACACGATAAATCAGTCAAATATGAAGGCCGTAGATTCAGCTAAATGCCTAGGAATTACAATTACGAACAACCAAAAATTGGAAGGAACACAAAGAAAATGTTGTGGGGACGGCTAACCAAAGACTCCGTTTTATTGGTAGGACACATAGAAAATGTAACAGATCTACTAACGAGACTGACTACACTACGTTTATCCGTCCTCTTTTAGAATACTGCTGCGTGGTGTGGGTTCCTTACCAGATAAGACTGACTGAGTACATCGAAAAAGTTCAAAGAAGGGCAGCACGTATTGTATTATCGCGAAATATGGGAGAGAGTGCCACAGAAATGATACAGGATTTGGGCTGGACATCATTAAAAGAAAGCCGTTTTTCGTTCCGACGGAATCTTGTCATGAAATTCACCAACTTTCTACTCCGAATGCGAAAATATATTGTTGACACTGACTACATAGGGAGAAACGATCACCACGATAAGGGAAAGCAGAGCTCGTACGAAAAGATATAGGTGTTCGTTGTTTCGCGAGGTTTACGAGTTTGGAATAATAGAGGATTGTGAAGGTGGTTCGATGATCCCTCTGCCAGGCACTTCAATGTACTTTGCAGAGTATCCATGCAGATGAGGTGCTGCCCATAATGCTCCGAACGTTCTCAGTTGGAGAGAGACCAGGCGATCTTGCCGGCCGAGGTATGGTTTGGCAAGGACGAAGACAAGCAGTAGAAACTCTCGCCGTGTGCTGACAGGCATTGTCTTTCTGAAGTGTCAGACCAGAATGGCATCTCATGAAGAACAAAAAAAAAAAAAAAAAAAAATAAAAGCACGTGCAATGTCTTGGACTGCTGTGCTGTAAGGGTGTCGTGGCTGACAACCAAAGAGGCCTTACTGTGAAAAGTAATGGCACCCCGGAGCATGACTCCTGGTCGTCGGGTCGTATGGTGGTATACCACCACTGTCCATGAGGTTTCCACAAACGCTTTCGGCCTGGAATCTCATTGGCTGGGGTAGAGCTGTCTTCATTCTTGAGTCCCGCTTCGAACTGAGCGAAAGTGTGTCTGGAGGCGCCCTGGACAGCAGTGGGATACCTACTTGACTCTTCCAAATTGGCCTGTAGAGTGTAACGTGGTTACCGGTTCCAGTGTCTGCTTAGAATCGACGTTTAACGTGATCCGGTAACAAGATTTTGAGGTAATACTATTTTGTTCCCATCGGGATGCTTACTATCGCTGAGCACCCATGCCGCTCACCATTGGAATGCTTGATTTCGTAGAGTATCCATGGCAGGCGAGCCTGTCATTAACACCTTGTGGGCATTTTAACTTATTAGAGTGGTTGTGGTTTGTGTTCCGCGTAGCGGCCAGCGTGAGATTTACAGCGGTTGGGCGGAAACGCACATCTAAATCAGTCACCCTGTTGGAGGAGTTCGAGGGAGACGACCGAAGTGAAGCATTCAGCTTCAAATGGTTCAAATGGCTCTGAGCACTATGGGACTTAACATCTGAGGTCATCAGTGCCCTACAACTCAGAACTCAGGATTGGAACCTGCGACAGTAGCGATCGCGCGGTTCCAGATTGAAACGCCTAGAACCGCTCGGCCACAACGCCCGGCGATGCATTCACGTGGTTTCTGAGAGAACTAAGTGTTCTACATCCCACAGTACACTGAGGTATCTGCCAACCACAATCACTCACCTCGGGCCACCACAGTACTGATGAAACACGTTGAAGACTCTATCACCACTAAATTGCATCATAAGTGATACAATCACAGCCACCCCGTAGGAAACAGAAAACTACGTTACCATACAAGTAGCTTATTTGCTAGAAATGTCTTTTATTTGCCCCGTACACATTTACAACACACTCAAGCAATGTCTGAAGATCAGTATGTACCTTTTGAACAGAAAGGTTTTCATTTACATCGTAAATACTTTGTGTCTTAAATGCAAAAACAGGCACAGTGGATATTCGTCGATTACAGCGCCATCTACCGCGATTGGGAAACAAGAAACAATGGTTTGGGTAGGCCGTAGGAATGTTTCCTTTTAATTTTCTTTTCTTTCTTTTACTTACACACTTTCCTGCATGACGGACTGCCACCGACTCCTTGTTATGTTCGTAGCTATCGCTTGGTCTCACGCTGTTAGTAAGATAGTAAGGGACTTCTGTCTTGGTGCGTGACAGTGGATAAGTGTGGCGAACAGAAATTCGCGAAATACTGAGCAACAAATACTCTTAGGAAGAGCTACATACTCTGTGATTTACGAACTTTACCGTACATATGAAAATGCGTTTATTGTTTCATTTGACAGACGCCATACGATGCTTGCCCAGTTTCATTATTCAAACATTAATAAATATATCAGTTTTTAATGTTCCAGTGCGTTTTCGTTAATTGCAGTTTGCCGACAATCAACAGAGTCACAAAGAAAAAAAAAATCCAGATATACTACGAGGTAAAACCACTCGTAACAAACAAATGAGTAACCGAACGATTCTCTACAGTGATCTCGCATAAGCATTTCGCTTTTTCTTCATATGTATAATGCTTTTCACGATTTTGCGCGTTTCCGTCAGTAACTGCAAATATAGTCTGTAAGAAAATATTATGAAAACAATATATTACATATATGCAATGAAAAGTACATGCCTAATGACATAAGGCAGCTTCCTCGCATTTCGAGCTTCATTTAAATAGCATTATTTTAAGAGAGTATTACTGCTGTTAAATATGTCGCGTAACGCAACGTTAATGCCAGTATGGATGCAACAGGGAGAGGATTGTATAAGCGTGTATATTAAGTAATGCGGTAAAGTTCAAAGGTAATAGAGAATATAGCCTTTTCTGAGAGAACTAAGTGTTCTACATCCCACAGTACACTGAGGTATCTGCCAACCACAATCACTCACCTCAGGCCACCACAGTACTGATGAAACACGTTGAAGACTCTATCACCACTAAATTGCATCATAAGTGATACAATCAAAACACTTTTACATATATGGCAATGCTCTTAAGTCATATACACTGAAGAGCCAAAGAAACTGGGACACCTCCCTAACATCGTGTAAAGCCCCCGTGAGTACACGGAAGTACCGCAACTCGACGTGGCATGGCTTGACTAATGTCTGAGGTTAGAATTACATTAACACCTTCAGCTGCTGATGGGCTTTGATATATATAAACGAGCACAGGTGAAAATGTGTGCCCCGACCGGGACTCGAACCCGGGATCTCCTGCTTACATGAAGGACGCTCTATCCCGGTCGGGCACACATTTTCACCAGTCCCCGTTGCTATACGTCAACGCCCGTCAGCAGCTCAAGGTATTAATACAATCGTAATTTCGTTCTAGACGGCCTCAGGTCAGCAATTGTGTCCGTTCTTTTGGACGAGAGTCGTCCGACCATGCAACATATTTCCAGTCACCAATAGTCCAATATCGGTGTTGAAGGGCCTAGTGCAGGCGTAAAGCTTTGTGTCGTGCAGTTATCAAGGATACACGAGTGGGCTTTCAGCTCCGAAAGCCCATATCGATGATGTTTCGTTAAATGATTCGGACGCAGCGATGTGGGAGACTTGATATTTTACCGGATTCCTGATATTCACGGTTCACTACACATACATCCTCACTTCGTCGCTACTTTGGAGATGCTGTGTCCCATAGCTCGTGCGCCTACTATAACATCACGTTCAAACTCACTTAAATCTTGATAGCCTGTCATTGTAGCAGTAGTAACCGATCTAACAACTGAGCGTGTCACCTGTTCTCTTATATTGCCGTTGCCGACCGCAGCGCCGTATTCAGCCTGTATTTGAATACGCATGCCTATACCAGTCTGTTTGGCGCTTCAGTGCATATTATTTAGTATTACCGAAGAGTATTTATTGCTCCATATTTCGCGGATTTTGCCTACTTCACTCAGCCACTACCACGTACCGCGACCAAACTAACATGGTAACTGCATTCATAATATCCTTAATGAGATATACGTCTGTGTGCATCTCATATCTAGACCGGTACGCATGGGTGTTCTCATGCCACACATTCTGACTCGGGCAACGATCTGGATGAGAAAAACTGGCGATACCTGCAAGAAAATGACCCAGGTTCCGAGCCAGAACCACAATCCCACAACGAGGCAGCTTTCATCGCATAACCTGGTGGCTGGGATTTGTTGCAGCTGCAGTGTTCATTCCTTCGTATGGGCCATTACTGTGGAGTAACACTTGTAAGCAGCAACAATCTGATGTAATGAAAGTTTACTTTATTACTGGCGCTTCCTGGCAGATTAAAACTGTGTGCCGGACCGAGACTCGAACTCGGGATATTTGCCTCACGGCGTTCTCTGCCGTCTGAGCTACCCAAGCACGACTCACGACCCGTCCTCACAGCTTCAATTGTACCTTCCTAAATTCACTGAAGCTCTTCTGCGAGCGTTGCAGAACTGGCTCTCCTGGAAGAAAGGATTTTGTAGAGACATGGCTTAGCCACAGCCTGGTGGATATTTCCAGATTGATATTGGGTACTTTATTACTGTTTAATTAAACAGCTTCATTAAACAACGAAAAAGTAACTCACATTATATGAGCTGAATCACTAAGATTAAACTGCGTAATAACAGCAGCGCCGTCATTCACTAATGAACATGAAAAATATCAGTTCTGCAGAAGTATGTAAAGATTCTTACGAAAATTCCAATAGAGTTGCAGATTCTCAAGATAAGAAGGCTACACACAGCCCGCTACACTGGCCATACTAATGTAAAAGTTGATTCCTTATTTCCCTCGCAAAGTCCGAAACATCCCCACCACGCCTGAGGTTTTGCGGACCTCCTACCACGCCGTGCGTCAGCGCCGGCACGGAGACCTGTCTCTGAACTAACAGAGCGCTCCATTAATTCGGGCTGAAACACGCCACCACTCTCCAGGACAGGTGCAAGACCCACCCGTGGCTGGCGATAAGTCGCACGGAGACGTGGTGTGGATGTTTTACCAAATAGGCGCGCCTCCACTGACGGAACAGTTTCTGTCAACCTGCAGACTACAGGGCCCCTCATCATACAAGATACTTCCAGTCAGCGTTTGGTGTTAGGAAGCCTTCCAAATTTCGTATATACTCTACACTCGACACTCAAAATTATGTTTGAGAACATTTTTCATATTATCCCCACTATTTGTAGTTAAAGAAAGAAAATGATTACAGTGCTTCAAAAAGTAATATTTGCAGTAAACTGAAAAACGTATTGATTTAATTTTACATATTTTAAAAGAAGAAATGTTGAATTTTCTCGCGCAGAGTACGAGAGACTGGCGCGGCTATATGCGCACTGTTTTGACAGACAGGTGGAGCTGAGCTAGATAGGAGCTGGCGTGAATAGCTGGCTGTCTAACGAGCAGGCGATAACCGTGATACTGGCGGAATGTGTGCGCCACTTAGAAAGCGAGTGTCGTAATGACTGCAAGTCTAGTATACAGGCACGTTAATGCAAGTGCTTTTTCCAAGGGAGGGTGGTCTTCCCTGGCCCTCGCGACGTGTGACGGTGCCTCACGCCGCAAATTCTGAGATCGCAAGCTATTAGGATGGTGCATAAGATCGCAGCGTTTTCTTCTGTATATTAATATTGTTATAGGTTTTGGATTTTACAAGGAGTGTTATACTACATTGGTCCCTTACCTGCATTTGTCGTAGATCCCTCGCCCAGCGCGAAGTTCCAAGCGACTGGAAAAAAAGCGCAGATGACTCCAGTATATAGAGAGGTAAAGAAACGGACCCGTAAAATTAGAGACCAATATCCCAAACTTCTGATTGCTGCAAACTCCCTGTACACATTCTCAGTTCGATTATAATAGACTTACGTGAGGCTAAGCAACATACGTCGACGAATCAACATGGCTTTAGGAAGCATCGTAAGTGCGAAACTCAGCTTGCCCTTTCCTCACGTGACATACTGAGAACTATGTATGAAGGGCAACAGGCAGATTCCATATTTCTAGATTTCCGGAAAGAATTTGACATCGTGCCCCATTGCAGATTGTTAAAGAAACTACGAGCATATCGAATAAGTTCACAGATATGTGAATGGCTCGAAAACTTCTTGAAAAATAGTACGCAGTATGTTGTCCTCGATGGTGAGGGTTCATCAGAGACAACGAAATGTGATAGAACGGCTGTTGTTCTTTATACAGGGCGAGGCCATCTAAATGTTCAATACATTAGCTCCGAGGAACAAATGGCAGTTTACTGAAATGTCCAGTCCTAGTTGCTTTTGGTAAAATATCTCAAAAGCTGGGGATAGTGAATTTTACGGGTAATTAAGGAAAGTATTAAATTGATGGGGGTGTTGAAGTAATGACAATTTAATAATTATACTTTGCTAACTTCCAGCATTCTGAAAGGCATTGTAGTGTCTCGAGAATTTCGGGGTAAATTCTAGAGACCCTCGTATTTCCACCGTCTTGAACACGGGTTATTTTAGAGACGAGTGTGGTAAAGTAGAATGTATCTACTGCACCACAATTATGTGTGTGCAGGACGGACATGTACGGGACGGATGATAGGCGCGGGCAGGTAGTCGCCGATCCTGGCTAACAAGGGGAAGGCCTCAGACACGGCCAACCGATTCGGCTCAAATTTGGCAGGTTGCTTGTGTAGAACCTAAAATGAAATAGTCCAAGATCTTTTGGGTCAACACCCCCGCAATTTTGAGAAAATCAACCCTAAAGGTTTTGACGAGCAACGGACTCAGAATTAGAGCGATCGATAGATAATTGTAAATAGAGTATTTTTCATCATCAGGTATGGGGTCCGCAAACGCAAACTTTTCCAAAAATTGAGGAAAGAAACTTTTACAATTGTCGCTCCTGTACCCACATGGTAAACGCTTTTCGCCGACAGCGGCGATAGCGGAACAGCTAAGGTAACTAACTGGCTGGGAATCGGAGAACCCTAGCGGATGTTATTATTTTCGTTTGTATTTTTCCATATCTCAATTGATAGGGATAGGATGGTTAATAAGGTAAATAAATTAATAAAGAATGATAATAATAAAGTAGGCAAACTAATTACCCCAACGCCATTGGTTAGTAAAGTAGTAAACTTTTAAGGCTTGTCACATGACCACAACTACGACTAACAAGGGGAGGCCGCCAATTGTGAAATTCAGATTCGATCCCTACTGCGCATAATAAAAGCTCATGGCCAGAGGTGTAATGTGGCAAAGCACCAAGATGCACTTCTCAGCCGTTGTCGAGAAAATCGACAGTTAAAAGAAACCGTTGCGGTGAAATACTATCTACGATTGATAGTTTTCTACAGCGTCGTGGATCAGCGGTAAACGCTCGGGTTCGTGATCCGAAGGTGGCCGGATCGAACAGCCGGCACGGTAGCTTAGCATGTTCGGGCAGTGTGTTAGCTGCCGTCTGTAATAAAAAAACTGAGTTAATGGATCAACGACTAACTGAAACGGGTGTCTTGCGATGTCCGCCCCGAGCAGATACAATGAACAAAAATGAAATAAAACAAATATACAAAATAAAAAAATCAATGGAACGCCTAACCAACTACTTAGCAGCATAAGCAGTGCAGGGTATATGAAGCGTGTCGGGAGAGGCGGTAAAATAAAAAAAAAAAAAACAAAATCTCGCGCCGTGCAACATTTTTTATTATTAGTGTTTTGTAATTCATATATGAATTGCTTACACATGTTGGTGAAGGCGGATCGCTGTCCAATTGTACCGCCTCAATTTTTCCGTTTGTTTAACAGGGTGTACCAAAGCTCTCACGTCCGCACTGATTTTCGACGATGTTATAAGTTGCGCTAGGGACCGCACCTACCTTCTTTCGTAGTTGGCAGGCAACTACGCTGTTATGCGGCGACTCGTTTCGGCCCATCTGTCCTTCGAGTGTAACGAGCGAGTAACGGTGTTTATATTTCATACCTGCCACAGCAAATTTGTGTACGTGGGGTTTGTATTCTAATTCGAACGCTTGATTTACGCTATACGTATTCGTTTCGGAATATCGTTTCTACGTCTTCCATTAACTATACTTGGTTAACATTATGAAGACAATTAATAACATTAATGAAATACAACTTTGTTTGCAGAAAACATAATGAAGTTCGAAGTTGCCAGTTTTTCCACGACAAACGACTTTCAACAACTTATTATATGCATAATTGTTGCAACTGATTGCTGGGAATTATATATATATTGTATGTATGTACACACATTTGAATTACAAAAAACAAATACTAAAAAAAAATGGTTGCATGGCGCGAGATTCGAACCGGCGAACTTCGGAATTACGAACCCGAACCCGAGAGCTTACCGCTGCGCCACAACGCTGTAGAAAACTATCAATCGTAGTGAGTATTTCACGCCGGTTTCTTTTAACTGTCGATTTTCTCGACAGCGGCTGAGAAGGACATCTTGGTGCTTTCCCACATAGCACCTCTGGCTATGAGCTTTTACTATGCGCAGTATGAATTGAATCTGAATTTCACAATTGGCGGCCTCCCCTTGTAAGAGTGCTTCGAATTCCTCACGAGGGATCACAGACAGCCAACCGCGCGACGGTTGTTTACAGCGAGGCACGGGACAGAATGCACGCGGGGAGAGTTATGTTGTCCCGGTTGCCTCTTCGTCATATCATAGTTGTGAATCTGGAAAAGAGAAGGTGTCCAGCACGAGCCATATAGACGTAAATCGGAAAGAGTTGTTTTCCGTCATTAGGCTGCCGCGATCCTGGCGGATACAGTAGTGATTTTTCCATCATTAATGTGCCGAATGAAATAAGTTTCGTGAATGAATACAGTGTTATTCTGTAAGTAACATATGACGAGTGTTGTATGTAGTTTGTAGAAATTAGCTCGTCTGTTTATGCCGTAGTAACTAGTTATTATTTGTTGTCATATCTTTCAGGTGCATAATCTGAGTAACGGAGGATGTACACCCTTCGACTAGCGTTGTAATATATAGTTGGGAGCCTGTCACAGACGATGGCAAGCGGGAAGTTACCGTCACTGTGTTTTGGTTTGCAAAATACAGATGCATTATCAACGCACTACCGGAAGCAGCCAGGTCTGTTTCTCGGCGTTCCAGGTTGATAAGAACGGCTATGGTCGAGAGATTTTTGGTGGTGACGAACGAAATGACTTTTCTTGATACTGAGGTACTATACCATGAAGACGAAGCAGAAGGTGATTCAGTGGAAGATATCCCGACTAGTGAATCGCTAAATTGTCATAACACTTCAGAAATCTCCACTTCTCTGGGAATATGTGCTTCATCCGTTCCCGATGAGTATCACGAACCAGTTACTAAACGACTTAACTACAGCTCTATACCCCTTGAAGTAAAAGTTAAGGCGGTAGCGCTAGCCTGGAATCATCCAAATTTGAACTTACAAACACTGCAAAAGAATGGAGCAACAACAGCCCTGGAACGGAAGAAGGACTTGAAATTGTGGGAAAGTGATATCGTTAAAGGAGGGACAAGATACGACAAATACCAGGCGATAAATATGTGGACTTACGACCGATTTGTCGAATCTTGTTGACGTAACGAGAATGTAACAGCGAGAATACTTCAGGAGTGGGCTGCAGGTGCAGCGCTTCAATATACGGCCAACAAGGATTCTACGTCTGCTGCATCATTATCTTGGGCAAAAAATTTCAGATCGGGGTATAAAATTCGTCAACGGCGCGTCACTAAATACGTCTCTCATAAGGAAGTACAAAATATAGAAGATATACAGAAAGTGGGAGCTCTTTTCAACAGGCAAACTGCGTCACTTATGACCGGTTTTAATAGTGATTACGTGATCAACACCGGTCATACAGGATGCGAGTATTGGGTGAACATTCGAAGCACGTTATCGCATAAGGGAGAAAAACTAATCCTTGTCGCAGTTGGTAGTAAAAACCTAGTAACACATTCGTACACGGCGCAACATGCCACTACAGCCTCTGGAAAACTGTTACGTAAGGTTTTCCTGTGTTTACAAGAAACGAATGTTACATTTGGTCCTCAGGTTATAGAAGAGGTCAACCGTTTAACCGACTCGTTGAAAAATTTTTACATTACCTTCTCCAAACTGACGAATGCGATTTACAGAACATTTCTTGAGAATGTTTTAAAACCATACGTTCCCGATAGCAAGTTTTTTCTAGTAGTGGATTCCTGGAGTGGACAAAGTAATGCTATATTATATGACACAATGATTATAGTTGGCGAGGGTCAGCCAACGTGCACGGTAAAAGTAATACCGCCCAACTGTACACCTGTGTACCAGCCGTGTAATGTTGATTTCGATCGCCAGGTTAAAAACCTTATTTCCAGGCTTCAGGATTGCAGTGTGCTTCTGGAAACCCAGCGGGAATGGACAACCGCACGGATACAATAACTATTTACAACATAATTCATAACCAACTTTCAGCATCGATTTTTCACGCAATGATATCGTATGCGTGGTACGCATCAAAATTAATTCCCGAAAAAGACATTTTGAAATGTAAACCAAGTTTGTTTTCCGCCTACTCTTGGGAAGGAACAGTGTAGCTTTCGAAAGATTGCATTCATTAGATGTTCTTGGTGCCGTGAGTATATTTGTTTCAAATTTTTATGTGACAAGTACCACCCATCTCGTTGTTCGACGAAAAATGAGGACACGTAACAGTGACTGGAAGAGCCATTCTAAAGTGACCTGGAGTAACATTTTAGATGTTTACTACCCCAAGAAGTTTCTGAAATTTATTTACCTACCTTATTTTTATCGTTCCTTATAGATTTACTTACCTTATTAACCCTCCTATTCCTATCAATTGAGATATGGAAAAGTACAAACGAAAATAATAACATCCACTGGGTTTCCTCGCGATTCGAACCCGGGTTCTCAGATTCCCAGCCAATTACCTTGGCTGTTGCGCTTTCAGTGCTGTCGGCAAAAACCGTTTAAAAAGTTGGAACAGAAGCGACAGTTGTAAAACTTTCTTTCCTCGATTTCTGGAATAGTATGCGTTTTCGGATACCATAGCTGATGATGAAAAATGCTCTGTTTACAATTATCTATCGATCCCGCCAATTATGAGTCGATTGCTCTTCATAACTTTTAGGGGTGATTTTTTCAATAACGCGGCGGTGTTGACCTAAAATATCTTAGATTCCTCCGTTTTAAGTTGTACACAAGCGACCTGCCAAATTTTAGCCGAATCGGTTGGCCATGTCTGAGGCCTTCCATTTGTAAGGAGTTACACGTCCAGCTCAAGGAACAAACGCGCCGTCTCAGTGCGATGTCAAACATTATTTGTGAATATTTGAATGTTGTTGAAAGAGAAGAAGGAACAATTACTTATTCATTCTTTCTCTTACTTTTGTAAGGTCCAGACGGTTGTCTTGTTAAATTTTGTGAGATTTGTAGACTGTATTTATGGAAAAATGAATGTGATAGTTTCTGACGGACCAGAAGGT
This sequence comes from Schistocerca gregaria, assembly GCF_023897955.1. Classification (NCBI taxonomy): domain Eukaryota; kingdom Metazoa; phylum Arthropoda; class Insecta; order Orthoptera; family Acrididae; genus Schistocerca; species Schistocerca gregaria. The sequence goes on from NC_064929.1 coordinate 43,559,716, forward strand.
TCCGAGCTTGCGAAAAATGTTTTGTTGTTGTTGTTGTTGTGGTCTTCAGTCCTGAGATTGGTTTGCTGCAGCTCTCCATGCTACTCTGTCCTGTGCAAGCTTCTTCATCTCCCAGATCCTACTGAAACCTACATCCTTCTGAATCTGCTTAGTGTACTCACCTCTTTGTCTCCCTCTACGATTTTTACCATCCACGCTGCCCTCAAATGCCAAATTTGTGATCCGTTGATGCCTCAAAACATGTCCTACCAACGGATCCCTTCTTCTAGTCAAGTTGTGCTACAAATTGCTCTTCTCCCCAATTCTATTCAATACCTCCTCATTAGGTACGTAATCTATCCACCTTATTTTTAGCATTCTTCTGTAGCACCACATTTCGAAAGATTCTATTCTATTCTTGTCCAAACTATTTATCGTACATGTTTCACTTCCATACATGACTACACTCCATACTTTCAGAAACGATTTCCTGATACATAAATCTATACTCAATGTTAACAAATTTCTCTTCTTCAGAAATGGTTACCTTGCCATTGCCAGTCTACATTTTATATCCGCTCTACTTCGAACATCATCTGTTATTTTACTTCCTAAATAGCAAAACTCCTTTACTACTTTAAGCGTCTCATTTCATAATCTAATTCCCTCAGCATCACCCGATTTAATTTGACTACATTCCATTATCCTCGTTTTGCTTTTGTTGATGTTCATCTTATATCCTCCTTTCAAGACACTGTCCATTCCGTTCAACTGCTCTTCCAGGTCCTTTGCTGTCTCTGACAGAATTACAATGTCATCGGCGAACCTCAAAGTTTTTACTTCTTCTCCATGAATTTTAATACCTACTCCGAATTTTTCTTTTGTTTCCTTTACTGCTTGCTCAATATACAGATTTAATAACACCGGGTAGAGGCTACAACCCTGTCTCACTCCTTTCCCAACCACTGCTTCCCTTTCATGCCCCTCGACTCTTATGACTGCCATCTAGTTTCTGTACAAATTGTAAATAGCTTCTCGCTCCCTGTATTTTATCCCTGCCACCTTCAGAATTTGAAAGAGAGTATTCCAGTCAACATTGTCAAAAGCTAGAAACGTAGGTTTGGCTTTTCTTAATCTTTCTTCTAAGATAAGTCGTAAGGTCAGTATTGCCTCACGTGTTCCGACATTTCGACGGAATCCAAACTGATCCTCCCCGAGGTCCGCATCTACCAGTTTTTCCATTCGTCTGTAAAGAATGCGCGTTAGTATTTTGCAGCTATGACTTATTAAACTGATAGTTAGGTAATTTTCACATCTGTCAGCACCTGCTTTCTTTGGGATTGGAATTATTGTATTCTTTTTTTAGTCTGAGGGTATTACGCCTGTCTCATATATCTTGCTCACCAGCTGGTAGAGTTTTGTCATGACTGGCTCTACCAAGGCTGTCAGTAGTTCTAATGGAATGTTGTCTACTCCTGGGGCCTTGTTTCGACTCAGGTCTTTCAGTGCTCTGTCAAATTCTTCAAGCAGTATCTCATCTCCCATTTCATCTTCATCTACATCCTCTTCCATTTCCATAATATTGTCCTCAAGTACATCGCCGTTGTATAGACCCTCTATATACTCCTTCCATCTTTCTGCCTTTCCTTCTTTGCTTAAAACTGGGTTTCCATCTGAGCTCTTGATCTACATACAAATGGTTCTCTTTTCTCCAAAGGTCTCTTTAATTTTCCTGTAGGCAGTATCTATCTTACCCCTAGTGAGATAAGCCTCTACATCCTTACATTTGCCCTCTAGCCATCCCTGCTTAGCCATTTTCACTTCCTGTCAATCTCATTTTTGAGACCTTTTGTATTCCTTTTTGCCTCCGTCATTTACTGCATTTTTATCAATTAAATTCAATATTTCTTCTGTTACCCAAGGATTTCTAGCAGCTCTCGTCATTTGACTTACTTTATCCTCTGCTGCTTTCAATACTACATCCCTCAGAGCTACCCATTCTTCTTTTGCTGTGTTTCTTTCCCCCATTCCTGCCAATTGTTCCCTTATGCTCTCCTTCAAACTTGGTACAACCTATGGTTCTTTCAGCTTATCCAGATCCCATGTCCTTAAATTCCCACCTTTTTGCAGTTTCTTCAGTTTTAATCTACAGGTCATAACCAATAGATTATGGCCAGTGTCCACATCTGCCCCTGGAAATCTACTACAATTAAAAACTTGATTCCTTAATCTCTGTCTTACCATTAAATAATCTATCTCATACCTTTTAGTATCTCCAGGATTCTTCCATGTATACAACCTTCTTTTATGATTCTTCAACCAAGTGTTAGCTATGATTAAGTTATGCTCTGTGCAAAATTCTACTAGACAGCTTCCTCTTTCATTTCTTAGCCCCAATCCATATTCACCCACTATGTTTCCTTCTCTCCCTTTTCCTACTGACGAATTCCAGTCACCAATGACTATTACATTTTCGTCTCCCTTCACTACCTGAATAATTTCTTTTATCTCATCATACATTTCATCAATTTCTTCATCATCTGCAAAGCTAGTTGGCATATAAATTATACTACTCTAGTAGGCATGGGCTTTGTGTCTATCTTGGCCACAATAATGCGTTCACTATGCTGGTTGTAGTAGCTTACCTGCACTCCTATTTTTTTATTCATTATTAAACCTACTCCTGCATTACCGCTATTTGATTTTGTATTTATAGCCCTATATTCACCTGACCAAAAATCTTATTCCTCCTGCACAGAACTTCACTAATTCCCACTATATCTAACTGTAACCTATCCATTTCCCTTTTTAAATTTTCTAACCTACCTGCCCGATTGAGGGATCTAACATTCCATGCTCCGATCCGTAGAACTCCAGTTTTCTTTCTCCTAATAATGACGTCCTCCTGAGTAGTCCCCGCCTGGAGATACAAATGGCGGACTATTTTACCTCCAGAATATTTTACCCAAGAGGACGCCATTATCATTTAATCATACAGTAAAGCTGCATGTCCTCAGGAGAAATTACGGCTGCTTGCTTTCAGCCTTTCCCAGTACCAGCACAACAAGGCCGTTTTGGTTAATGTTGCAAGGCCAGATCAGTCAATCATCCAGACTGTTGCCCCTGCAACTACTGAAAAAGCTGCTGCCCCTCTTCAGGAACCACATGTTTGTCTGGCCTCTCAACAGATACCCCTCGTTGTGGTTGCACCTACGGTACGGCCATCTGTATCGCTGAGGCACGCAAGCCTCCCCACCAACGGCAAGGTCCATGGTTCATGAGGGGAAAAAATGTTTTAGTTGTATGAAAAGTGTTATGTGTGATAAAAATACAGTGAGATTGAGTTCAAAATATTCTTGAGTGTACGGAGTTATTTTAAAAGTATAAAACATTTCCTCCAAAGTAGCATCTTATCTTGGGAGAAGAAGTTGTGCAGGACATCACAGCTGGCTATCCTGAAAAGAAGATCGGAGAAGCAACTCCAAGTAAGTTCGATAGCCAAGAGGGAGTGTGAGTCTTGCACACCAGTACCACACTGACACCCTTAATCACCGGAAACTGCCAGAGCATGGCATAAACAGTTGCCTCACTATCTTTCCCCAAATCCCTCAACATGCATTCTAACCTTACATCTGCAGAAATGGGCTGCAGTCCACCACATAAGAACTGATCCTGACCTTCTAATCCTACCTGTGGACAAAGGCTCCACCACTGTTGTTTTTAACTGCAATTATTACCTGGCAGTAGGACTCTTCTGGCTGTCAGATACTTCTATCTACAAACCTTGCCACAGCGACTCCATTCCAGTAATCCAGCAAGATCTCCAATCACTACTCAAATCTTATGCGCACATCAGACCCTCTCCCTGGAGTCCATGCCTCGGCTCACCTCTCTCACTCCACTAATAAATCCTACCTTCTACATGATTCCTAAAGTCCATAAACCTAATCACCCAAGACGCCCCATTGTGGCCGGTTACTGAGAGAATTGCTGCTCTCATAGACCAACCCCTACAATCTATTACCCCTAACATACCTTCCTATTTAAAAGATACCAACAATTTCCTCCAGCCAGCCAGAGTGGCCGAGTGGTTCTAAGCATTACAGTCTGAAACCGCGCGACCGCTATGGTTGAAGGTCCGAATCTTGCCACGGGCATGGATATGTGTGATGTCCTTAGGTTAGTTAGGTTTAAGTAGTTCTAAATTCTGGGGGACTTATGACCTCAGAAGTTAAGTCCCGTAGTGCTCAGAGGCATTTGAACAATTTCCTTCACTGACTCTCCACAGTTCCTGACTCTTTACCACAAAGTGCCATGCTTCTCACTATTGGTGCCACCTCCCTGTACACTAATGTTCCTAATGCCCATAGCCTTCCTGCTATTGAACACTCCCTTTCCCAAAGATTGACAGATTCAAAACCAACAACCTAGTCACCATGACAAGTTTATCCTCACACACAATTTCTTCTGCTTTGGAGGCATTACCCACAAACAAATTCAGGGTATGGCTATGGGCACCCTCATAGCACCATCTAATGCCAACCTATTCATGGGCCATATAAACGAACCCTTCCTAAAAACAGAGAATCCTAAACCCCACTCCTGGTTCAGATTCAATGATTACATTTTTGCTATCTGGAGTGAGGATAAGGATACCCAATCCACATTCCTCCAGAACTTCAACTACTTCTCCCCCATTTGCTTCACAAGGTCCTACTCAACCCAACAATCTACCTTCCTAGATGTTGACCTCCACCTCAAATGTGGTTACATCAGTACCTCTGTCATTATCAAACCTACTAACCACCAGCAATACCTCCACTTCAACAATTGCCATCCATTCCATACCAAGAAGTCCCTTCCGTATAGCCTATCCCCACTTGGTCACCGCATCTGCAGTGATGAGCAGCCCCAATCTAACTACCTCACTGAAGCCTTCACTGACCATAATTATCCTCCCATCCTTGTATAATAACAAATCTTTCATGCCTTATCTATTCAGTCTCCCACCACCTCCCAAAATCCCACTGTCTGACCACAGACAACCATGCCCCTCATAACTCAGCATCACCCAGGACTGGAGAAACTGAATTACACTCTATGCCAGGGTTTCAATTACCTCTTGTCGTGGCCTGAAATGAGAAGTATCCAGACCACTATCCTTCCCATGCTTCACATGGTATTCTGTCATCCACCGAACCTACATAATGTACCCATCCTTACACAACCAATGCTCCCAATCCCTTACCTCATGGCTCATACCTCTGTAACACACCTACATCCATACATTCTCCTGAAACCACCTACTCCAGGTCAGGCACCATCACCACTAATCCCATCAAAGGCAGGCCTACCTGTGAAACTAGTCATGTGATTTACAAGCTAAGTTGCTACCACTGTGCTGCATTCTATGTAGGAATGAGAATCAACAAACTGTCTGTCCACACAAATGGTCACCAACAAACTGCAACCAAGAAACAAGTGGACCACCCTGTTGCTGAACATGCTGCAAAACATGATATTTCAATGACTGCTTCACAGTGTGTGCTATATAGATCCTTCCCACCAACACCAGCTTTTCTGAATTGTGCAGGTGAGAACTTTCCCTGCAATACATCCGATATATCTATAACCCTCCTGGTCTCAACCTTCATTAGTCACTGTTCTCATCCATCCCACACCTTCCCTGCACCCGTTCCAGCACTATGCAGCCATTATTCCACCACCACACCCAGTCTTTTTATTTCCCTCCGTTTCTGCTACTTCTGCCACCCTCCCCACCTCTCCCCTGCCCGTGGTCTAACCTGCAGCACTTTACTCTACATCACTACCCACCCTCCCTCCCTGCCCCAGTATCCTCCATACCCCCACCCAGTTGCCACTCCCTTCATGCAATGTTGCTGTGTGTATGTGTGTGTGTGTCTGTGTGTATGTGTGTGTGAATTGTGAGAGTCGTTGTTTTGTGTATCAGCGACACAGCATCTCTGGTAGATAGTGAGTAGCAGCTTTCTTTCTCGTAATGTAGAATGCCCAAGTACAAGAAGACCCAAATATAAGTAAATCTATATTTTTATTTGAATGCTCCTGAGAAAGTACCTGATCTGACTATTGTTGTAAGCATACCTGTATTCATTCCATCTATGCTGCGATCAAATGGTTAATTTTCCATACTTGTGTGTGAAGTGTAAATATTCCATTGTACAATTTCCCTGTATAAAACTGATGTGCTCAATACTATGTGGAAAATGATTCAAAATCAGTAGCCAATAATTAATTAAATAAAAAAAGTCCATTTGCAGTGTATATGTACAAATTGAGAAAGCTCATTTTTCTTAGTAAAGACACAAAGACAAGTTTTATGAAATTACATAAGTTTTTTGTACTCAAGTTGATAAGATACACTAATTACATACAGCAGCAGCGTTTTTTCATCATAATGGTCCAGCTAGGCATTGGGGATATGGTATTCTTTGAGAAGGTACTCCACTATTTTCCATTTTTAGATCACCTACAATGCTCAAATATTTCAATATGTGTAAAACCCTAAAAACCATTAACAATACCCTCTAACACAACCGAAGGTCAGATAGAAGGTCAACTGTTTCAGGAACTACAAGAAATGGAAAGAACAGAATCCCATTAGTTGTCAACTGCTGGACACTGGGGGTTCTAGATAGTTATTTCCATAGCGGTACAAAAATATTTTGCTCACTCCAGTAACTATTCTCTCCGGAAATGTCACTGGGTTACCTGTAGTGGTAGCGTGTTAAGTGTCAGAGAATGAAGATTGGAGAGAATAATAACAGCTCTTCCAGATGATATATCCCTCTCTATCATAGCCAGATCTCAGATTAGTTGACGTGAAAGCATAGTATGATCTTCTGTAAACAGGTGGCGCAAAGCACTGTTATTTAAGTAACTGCTAGTATCAGATGAGCCCTTATCACAGTAACTGCTACTTCTCAATAACCAGTTATTTCTATCAGTTATGTTATTTTCTTGTCACCTCTAATGTACACCATTACGCCAGGAGATACTGATTTACTGAATACTGGGGAAAACATCTGCAGTAAAATTCATTTTTACAGCCTTATATACACTCCTGGAAATGGAAAAAAGAACACATTGACACTGATGTGTCAGACCAACCATACTTGCTCCGGACACGCCCCAACATCGTGCATTGTACATCCAGTGGTGTCGCGACAGGCGTGAATGGAGGGACGAATGGAGACGTGTCATCTTCAGCGATGAGAGTCGCTTCTGCCTTGGTGCCAATGATGGTCGTATGCGTGTTTGGCGCCGTTCAGGTGAGCGCCACAATCAGGACTGCATACGACCGAGGCACACAGGGCCAACACCCAGCATCATGGTGTGGGGAGCGATCTCTTACACTGGCTGTACACCTCTGGTGATCGTCGAGGGGCACTGAATAGTGCACGGTACATCCAAACCGTCATCGAACCCATCATTCTACCATTCCTAGGGAACTTGCTGTTCCAACAGGAGAATGCACGTCCGCATGTATCCCATGCCACCCAACATGCTCTAGAAGGTGTAAGTCAACTACCCTGGCCAGCAAGATCTCCGGATCTGTCCCCCATTGAGCATGTTTGGCACTGGATGAAGCGTCGTCTCACGCGGTTGCACGTCCTGCACGAACGCTGGTCCAAATGAGGCACCAGGTGGAAATGGCATGGCAAGCCGTTCCACAGGACTACATCCAGCATCTCTACGATTGTCTCCATGGGAGAATAGCAGCCTGCATTGCTGTGAAAGGTGGATATACACTGTACTAGTGCCGACATTGTGCATGCTCTGTTGCCTGTGTCTATGTGCCTGTGGTTCTGTCAGTGTGACCATGTGATGTATCTGACCCCAGGAATGAGTCAATAAAGTTTCCCCTTCCTGGGACAATGAATTCATGGTGTTCTTATTTCAATTTCCAGGAGTGTATATATCAAGATAGATGACAAACAATGTCATATAGTTATTAGCCATATCAAGCGAGAACAAATTCCCTCTCGGTCATGCCACTACACTTCATAACTGTATCAAGAAGAAGATTCCGTAACCTAAATGGCAGCAGATGTCCAGGGCTGTTAAAATGACAATTTTTGCTGGACCCAGGTTGTATAATCTGAGTTGACAAGTAGCATAAATAATAGTTGAAGGAGACCAAAAGAGTGTTACAATACAGTACAAACATGGACAAAGACAACAGTATGGAGATAGCTACACATTGTATAAAAGTCTCATTCACAGTGATTATTATTTTTATAAAAATCATTCATGCACTTGCAGCTTGTTTGATATTTCACTGTACACATATGGACCAAAAATTCACACAATTCAGAGCAATGATCAGTTAATGATTTCAGATTTCTAAAATCAAGGCTATGTTTTTTACTTGTGGTGGCAGGCTGTTCTGTATCTTGTTTAAATGGTGCCATTGTTCATTGTTTGGATATGGAGTTTCCTATCTAATACAAAGTGTGTTGAAATGATGATAATGTAATAATAATCGTTTCAGTTATTTCCTCTTTGTCTTTTTTATGTGTTTTTTCTGTGTTTCTTCGCTCTGTTTGTATTTTGTCTTCATTGTTGTCCCGTGGTTGTAATTGTAAATTGTGTGAAGTAACGAGTTGAAATTATTTATCCTAAATAAGTGTTATTTTCTTAGCAAGTGGTCATGGACCCAGGTGCCAGGTGTTGCAGTACAACAAATAAAGGTGGAAAAAATTGTTCCAGTACCTAATTTAGAGTCATGGCTCAAGAAGAGGAGGAATACAAGGTACTGTTGTTTAATGGGAAGAACTTTAGCAACTGAAAATTTAGGACTGAAATACTTCTATGTGAGCTGGAAGTGAGTTTTGTCTGAAAGAGATACATGGACATGGCTGAGACAGCTGAATGGCAAAACCGATAAGAAGTGTAAGTCTCAAGTAATCCAAAGAATTTCACAAAGTTGCTTGGAGTAGGCCTACACCAAAAATAAGAAATACATTAATTCAAACATTTGAGCTGAAAGGTATGGCTTTTATTAAGAACGGCCTTTAAAGTTTACTGCAAATGACAATAACTCTTGAAATTAATTTTTTGGAGTTTCGTAAGTTAATGGGTAATTTGAAGGATCGGATGATAATATTGGAGGAACTGATATAGTATGCGGTAACTTACAAACAATTCCACCAGAATCCTAAGTAGTTGTTACTGCTCTGAATACCTTGTCAAGCGAGGAATTGGAACCGGATTTCTTAAAGGGTAGATTACTAGACAAAGAAGCAAAACTTAATAATTCTAAAGGTAACAACTGGAAAGTAAATGAATTGCCATCGTCGACAGCATCTGACAGAAAGGTAAAAGGATGTATTCAGAGACAACCAAGTCTCAAGCTATGTATGATGCAGCCAAAGCTTTGTCTAAAAATAAGATTTTAGTTGATATTGTGGATGCTAGGAGTTGTCATTTTTTACTTTGTAGTTCACTGTTGCTATATGAGTTCACATATTGTCATTTTGTTATATAGAGATAATGAGTGGAGGTTTGGACACTAGAAAATGGAGTGCCTAGTGGAGAAATCTAAACATTTCTGATGTATTTTTCTATTACATTTCAATAGGAATGACAGCTACGGAGGCAGTCAGAAACATTCACGCCACATGTGGGAGGGGGATAATTGCATGAGACAGATCATGGCAAGAATGCGGTTTTCTCGTTTTAAGAAGGATCATTTTGACATAAGTGATTCAGCACATTCAGGAAGACAGTCGAAGTTTCATAAAGATTGTTTAAACACATTAACCCACAATAATCAATGTCAGCAAACTCGAGAACTGGCAAATGTTATTAACTGTGATCATTCTACCATCGTGCGACATTTGCATGCAATGGAGAAGGTTGAAAAAAGGTACCACATGCTCTAAGCCGAAAACACATAAATCAGCAGGTGAATGTATGTGCTTTTCTCATTGTTCGTGATCAATTTGCTTGAAAGCAACGTTGACCATTCCTAACTTGTATCGTTATAGCCTTATAGGTGACAAGAAATGGTGTCTTTATCCTAAGATCATAAGGAAAAGAAAAGAATGGTTGCCCCCAAACAAAGCAGCAACTCCCCATATAAAAGCCTGCATGCATCCATAATATTATGCATCTCGTTGAACAGTGATGGTGTGGTGTAGTACAGATTGCTTCCCTGAGATGTAACCATCACTGATGATATTTATTGTCAGTAACTGAGACATCTTGTGGACGCAATTCGAGGACAACGACCAGGCAGACTGCGAAAAGTGATGCTACTCCACGATAACGCCCGTGCCCATTCTGCTAGACTGACCAAAAACTTTATACTAGAGTTGGGTTGGGAAGTCATTCTGCACTCACCTTATTCAACTGATCTTGCACCCTCAGTTTTTCCTGCTCCCTATCGAACAAACTTCAAGCTAAGCTTTGCCGGATGCAAAAGGTTCTCCTACCATGGCTCGGCGAGTTCTTCACCTCAAAACCACCCGATGTCTACAGTCATGGAATCAAAAAGTTATCTCAGCATTGATAGACTGTTGTAAATAGTGAAGGAGAATAATTATGGATGAGTAGGGTGTGTATGTGTATCTGTTGTGTTTATCAAACGTACAGAGAAACGCAACAAACTTATGTATCAACCCAATATATGTGTTACAGACGTGGGAAACAATGCCATTATTGGGGAAAAATACAATGTTAGATTGCCACAAACGCATAGAAGTATAGTTCTGCAAATTTAGCTAAATCTCTCCAAAAAATAAACAGAAATGAAAATAATTTTTCTTTCTCAGCTGTTACTGGAAGTTTTCCAGGTGGCAAAGTGGATTGGTTTCTAGATTTGAGGGTAACAGGATATTTAGTTAATTAATCTGTTCTTTGATGGATGTGAACAAACTGGTGAATCAAATAAGAATAAAGGTTGGAGGAATTTATGTTGAAAGCATAGTTTGTGGACTGGAATTTCAAATTAAAACTAAAAGGTGCTCTTCTAGTGTCAGGTTCACTAAATAATTAATTGTCAGTGCATAAACTATAAATGGCTGGATGATGCTTGTTTTTAAAAATTCAGCGGGTTCAATTCAAAAGTGTGATAGCTATAGCTGCAGCTCACAGAAATGATTCAATTGTGTATATACACACACTAACAAGGGGAGTGCGAGGGTTGGGAAATGAAGTTAAGAGTGGGATGGCATGTGTTGGCAGCACTACCCCATAGAGTTACAACGCCCCAGCCATACGGCCAGATGGCTAGCCACTCACGAGAAAAACACTCTGAAACTTTCAGTCCTACAGTATATAATACCCATGTGTCTGCTCACTGAACTGTATGGCACAGTGGTCGATACAATATTGGTAACAATTCTTGCTTCGTATTTCCAAAGTATGTATTTGCTGAAAATCAGGAGATTTAAAAGTGACAACGGTCATGAGTATATTTGCAAATTCAATTACGAAATGGAGTGGCAGAGCGACTAAATCATACTGTCATTGAAAAGGCTCATTGCACAATTTTTGGACGCGAAGTTTGAAAGCAATTTTAGTCAAAAGTTACTGGCAGATACTTTTATCATTAACCATAGTTATACTTCAGTTTTAGATGCAGAAATTTTAGAAATGCTATCGGATGGAAGAAAGCCAAATTTGAACAAATATGACTTTGGGTGTGTTGCATAGTGGCACATTCCAAGGAAAGTATTGAAAAGGAACTAGCCCATTAAAATGTTTCGTGACTGGAAACTGTCTAATTTGCCACAGAATATGGTGTGCCAAGCAACACAAGGTTGTATTTGGGAGAGATGTAATTTTTGAAAAAGATATGTTTCTATTTGAAGGTGAAAGCAGTGATGATTGGATCTTGAAGAAGACCATTCAAGTGAACAATGTAATTCAGAACATTCTTCAGTTTCCTCAAAGTTAGTTCTGTTTTGAAGTCCTTGATTTTGTGCAAACTGTTGAAGGTAACTCAAGGCCCACGATGTCAGAAGAAGTGGAAGCGAGCAGAAACTTTGTGGAAAAGCAATAGAATAACAAGAAAATTTAGGTTTTTCAAGTATTATGCAATGTTTCCCTTGAATGCAAAAACATTCGTGGGAAAACTTACCTCAGAAGTCTGAAGACGTTCAGGTAAGGCATCATGAAGAAGATGTAGGAGAAGAATGGAAAAAAAATTAAGGAAAAATTGGGCTCTCTGTCATCTAATGGAACTTTGACTTATGAACCACTTACAGCAAATATAAGTATCACTGACAGTAAGAGGATGTTCAAAGTAAAAATAGACATGTCTGGAAATATTGAAAGAGATATGACTATACTCCACTTGCTCAATTCACAACACTAAGAATGCTCCTTAGTGTGGTGAAGGAACATAATTCATTTATGGAACAAACAGATGTACAAAATTGATTCCTGCATTGAGACCTGGTGTAAAGATTAAGAAAAGTCTTGTATGCAAACTAAAAAAAAAACTTTTGACAGTTTTATGAAGGAAATCATGTTTCGACAACCCAAAATTGGCAGATGTCTCTATGTTGAAAGCATTGATGATCATTATACTCAATTTGCTTCCATATGTAGATAATATTCCAGCTGGATGTAATAGTAAAAAAAAAAGTCACCTACATTAAGAACTAATTAAAATGTCGAATGTGAGAACTTGGAGAACCAAAATCATTCCTCAGAATAAATATGCAGAGCAACAGTGGCAAAATGTTTCTTTGTCACTATGTTCATCTTGAATACTTATTGAAAAGATTCAACATGGAAGACTGTAAACACTGAGAACATCGATGGAAGTCAAATGCAGTGGAGATGCTTGTGGTCAAATGGATGAATTTAAACCAGATGGACAATTACTGTGTTTTTCAATGTATATAATGACAGCTGTGACCAGACGAAGTGCATCACTTAACTATTTTAGTAGACAGCAAAATAAACCAACAGAATTAGAGTAGAAATTTTTGAAATGAATTCTTTGATATATTAAAGGAACACTTGATGTTGGCCTGTGATACAAAAAGGAAATTTTAAATGCTATTACTGCTATGTTGATTCTGACTGTGTTATGTTGTAGATCTTCTGTCTTCTTCACTTTCTTATAGTTTTTTGTTTGAAAATACTGTTTCTTGTGACAAGGAGACATATGAGTTTCACTATGAAATAGAAGCAGAATATCCAGCTTCGTCGACAGCTATGACAGACACCCCATGGCTTAAGCATCATCTTGAAGAATCTGTCAATTACGGAAGTGGGAACATAGATGACTGAAGCATGTGGATGTGAAATCCGTTCTACACAAGAGCTATACAACAAAGGCCATCTGAATGTTCAATACATTAGCTCCGAGGAACAAATGGCACATATTTTACCAAAAGTAGCTAAGAGTGCACGTTTCAATAGACTGTGTTAAAAGCTGGGGATAGTGAATTTTATGGGCAATTTAGGAAATTATTAAATTGATTGGGGGGGGGGGGGGGGGTGTTGAAGTAATGACAATTTAATAATTATACTTTTCTAACTTCCAGCATTCTGGAAGGCATTGTAATGCCTAAGGAATTTCGGAGTAAATTCTAGAGACCCTCGTATTTCCACCGTCTTGAACACGCGTTATTTTAGAGATGAGTAGATCTGTGTCTACTGCACCACAGCTATGTGTGTGCAGGACGGACGTGTATGGGACGGATGATCGGCGTGGGCAGGTGGTCGCCTATAGTTACACATCCAGCTCAAGGAATAAACGCGCCGTACTCCATGCGACATGAAACATTACTGTGTGAACATTTGAATGTTGTTGAAAGAAGAGAAGGGACAATTACGAATGTAAGAGAAAGAATCAATAAGTAAGGTCTAGACAGTTGTCTTGTTAAACTTTGTGAGATTTGTAGACTGTATTTATGGAAAAATTAATGTGATAGTTTTCATACAACTAAAACATTTTTTGTAAGCTTGGAACCTTCCGGTCTGTCAGAAACTGTTGTGTGTGATGAAAATACAGTGAGATTGAGTTTTAAAATAACTCTGTACACTCGAGAATATTTTAAAGTATAAAAAATTTCCTCCATGTAGCATCCTATATTCAGAGAAGAAGTCGTGCAGGACATCACAGCTGGCTATCCTGAAAAGATGATCAGGGAAGCAACTCCAAGTAAGTTTGATAGCCAAGAGGGAGTGTGAGTCTTGCACACCAGTACCACACTGACACCCTTAATCACCGGAAACCACCAGAGCATGTCAGAAAAAACACTATGGTTTACCAAATTATGCAATAAATTGCAGAGAGCTGTCAAAGTAGAAATATTAATTTGTTTTACTTCATTACTATGCACCAATTAATGCAGAGTAATGTCGGAGGTAGCCACTTCCAGGTATGTTGGAAATGTGAGATGGTCTATGGACAGCTGATTCTGAGTGAGAAAGGACAACCATGGCAGACAAAGCCCTGAATTCAAATTTGTGTCCTAAGCTAACCACAACCCCATGATGTGAAATGCATAAGAGAGAATAGCAATCAACAATCTGTGCAGATTTAAAAATCGCACTTGCTTTGTTTATGGTGGTTAAAGCTAACCTCTATGAAGCAACTCGAGACGGACACACACACATTAACATTTATTTCCACATTATAGGTGACACAGGCAGAGTACAGGAGAAAAAAGAATGGCAGAAAGAAAAATAAGGGTAAATAAAACAAACAATAATATCAAAAATTACATGTAAACGAATTAATTGAATAAAAATAATAATAAAATTCTTTTGATCGGATTTATAAATTGAAAAAAAGTTTCATTTGTAGTTTTTTGATCCAACAACCTTCTACATCATGTTTATATGATAACCATTGCGCTAGGCCCCAACACAGGTATGTAGCTGGTGCATTAGTTTGTATAATTTTTCTATAGGTTTAATAAACATAACAGAGACTTCAGCGTACAATAATATATCATCCTTCAGTGCTTACAATGGACAGCAAACATTGGGGAAATTTTCGATTCTGCGAAATGTAAATGGCATGGTTTTCTGGTGAAGAATTCATTGAGTCATCTTCAGAACACTTTCTTAATCCGAAAGGGAAGTTCCATGAAAGTTATTTGATAGAGAGTGGAAAAGGCTCAAATCTGAGGCACAAGATCAGGTGAATAAGGTGGGTGTGACATGACTTCCCAACCCAACTTTTGCTAGACTGACAAAAAAATACTGTACGGAATGCAGGCAGGCTCTCTCATGGATCAATATTGCTTCACATGGACTTCCTGGTTGCTGTTCTTAGACTGTATATGCAAGACATCTTTTCTGTTGACAGAAAATGTCAGCAACCACCGTTACATCTTGCGGAAGCAATTCATAATACAACCCACCATCGTCGTCCCACTAGATGCATAACATTATCTTTTGTGAAAGCATGCAGATTTTTGTATGGAATGTTGCTCCTTTGTTTGGCCTCAACCAATCCTTTCCTTTCCTTATGTTAGAATACAGACACAATTTTTCATCACCAGGATAGTGCTGCACTAGTGTCAATCTAGCCAAGGGAAAGGGAAATTTTTTCGAAATTCAATGAAGGCGCTGTTGGGGGATGAAATCTGGGGCCGCTGGCAGAGTGGCATATTGGACGACAGCCAGCAGGCCAGGCAAGGTAAACATGGCACCTGCCGGCGCAGAGCTGCGACAGCGGTATTGCATGCACGATTTGTTTTGAGTGGAGCAACAACAAGGTAGGAAACTGCAGCATTGCTCTTAGTTAGTGGATATATTAGGTGGGGCACTAGGCCAGAGCCAGGAGTGGATATTTGTAAATGGCTGACCTGTAGAAATTTATCCTACAATTGTTAGTGTCTCTCTCTGACACTATGTCAGAAGCAAGGGAGAAACCAATATAAATAGATGGGCAAGTTTAGCTTGACAGGGTCTGCCAGGTCAGTGGAACGTCGGGACAGACCTGTGCTGCTCTATGCTTATAGTGGCCAGTCTGGCAGCAATATTATAAGCATTCTGTATAAATTTGTACTTTGTTTCTATGTTGTTGCTCGGGCTATATTCTGCATCGGGGGACACAACGCCAGGGGAGGGTGGAATGGCATCCTTCCACTTGGAGATAGCACGGTTTGCCTGAAAATCGGCAGTGAGAGAGGTCTGCAGCAGGTCCAGGAGGGTCTCAGTTCCACTCTAGTGTAGTGGCCAAGTTTGCTTCCC
This sequence comes from Schistocerca gregaria, assembly GCF_023897955.1. Classification (NCBI taxonomy): domain Eukaryota; kingdom Metazoa; phylum Arthropoda; class Insecta; order Orthoptera; family Acrididae; genus Schistocerca; species Schistocerca gregaria. The sequence goes on from NC_064929.1 coordinate 43,575,907, forward strand.
ACCTTGCATACTGGGTCTGGGCGAGGCGTACCCTGAGGGTAGCAGAGCAGCGCTACGACAGCGCCAGAGATGGCAGTGGGTGTTGCCATCCAGCAAGCACCATTAGTGGAAAATTTCAGCACAGAATCCAGGTGCGCGTGGATTTGAGTCATGTCACGTGTTGGGAGCAGCGGTGGCCTGAGGGCTACGGGTGACCAGTACATCCACCTTCATCCCTTGGTCAGACAGAGCAGGCCTAATGGGGTGGAGAAAGTCGCAAGGCGCTACGCATCGCTGGGTGGTGACCGGGAGAGCGGCGGCCAAGTTCCGTTGGCAGGCAGCCTTGATAACATCAGCAGTGGCATCGGCATACCAGGAGTCTGCTGAGCCGGCTGGACTTGCAGGACATCGGGCGGGCAGCACGCTGACACTACGCTTCACCATCAAATACTGTAAATTAGCTGAATAAAGCAATGTTACTGAATACTGCTGTATCACTCTGCACTGTCTCTCAAAATTCTTGAACTTGCTCGGCCTCCTGACGAAATACGGTGTGGTGGGTTCCAGCTTCTGGTCTGCCATGTGGAGTCCCGGGTTTGACCCCTAACCCCACCACAATTGTAATGTTCAGTATTTCATGAGCCGCTTGATGATGAGCAAATAGAGATAGATATGGCCACCAACTGATTTTTGCGATTTTCACTTCGGACATGCGGTACTCATACACCTCATTTTGTAACCTTTCTGTTGCATGCAAAATTTGCACAGTGGTGGAATGATCATGATCATCAATGACCCAGATCTTGAATACACTGGCATGCATCACTGTGGATTAATCTTTCCATGATCTTCAGGAATGCCTTCACATTTTTATGAACTTAGTGGGTCACTAATGTGAAAATGGTCCTCCTTTAAATGAGAAAACCATATTCTTGCTGTGCTCTGATGAATAGCATTATCCCCACATATGGTGCAGATGTTTCTGGCTGCCTTCACTGCTGTCACCCCTCTACTGAACTCAAGAAGAAAATGTTCAGATTATTCCATTTGGCACTCCACTTTCTAGCGTCCACAGCTCCACTCACTATCTCCAAATGGCAAAATGTAAACTGAGATAGCAACAGTGAACTACAAATTAAAATGGCAATTGATAAAGAAACCCGTAGCAACATGCGAAACAAAAATGCTATTAACTTGTGTGTGAACCTTATACGTTTCAAAGTGTATGAAAAAGCTGATAGTTATACATATGTTACATAATTGGGCATAAAGTGTTTGACACACAATAAATAAAGGTTTTGAGTTTGATAATTTAATGTTTTTTTCAATTGGGATTAACAAAAAGATAGATGTGTTCTCAGTGGAAAGTGAAAAGCTGCTGTATCACATATATACCTAGTATATGACAAAGTAGTTGAGAGGAAAAGTAACAAATTAAAGGAAACTTCTGTATTGTCAGTACTACTTCATGATTTCAAAATGAGTGGTGCACAACTCTATTGATAAGAACAAACTGGATAACAACATTTCCGTGTGTAACAGCATATGAGGTCTTAATGAACAGTCTGTAGTTAATCTTAAGTTGTATCAGAGAAAGCACATTATTAAATGTTAATATAACATGGAGGGAAGGTATGACTCTGTGAAAGGCACAGTAAGAGTGACAGAATGGAAAGTAGTAGGAAACCCATGTATCAAGTAAAACTTAAATATGCTATGTAGACACTTTTGACACAGAAAGAGATATAGTTTCAATTTTTAAGTTCAGTGAACCCCATTTTATGTATGGAAGTGAGGGGGACATAGACAGACCCATAGGAGGGATGGTGTTACGTGGGGTCAGGTGGATACATAGAGGAAATTACCTATACTATTTTTGTATGGAGGTATAAAAGAAGGGACAATATCATCTCAAAAATAATATATGTACACAGTGTCTGTCCAAAAATTGAGTTGTAAATGTTGGTGCTACAAATATCTTAAGCTGCAATGTGATGTTGTGTCACAATAATGACATAGTCTCCAAAATAGTCAAAAGTAAAGAGACTTAGCTGGAAAATGACAAGTCAACGTATACAGAGACACCATTTAATATTTGTCACAAATCAGATTTGAAGTAACATAGTGCAGTACAGAGCCCAGAATCAGCATGTGACTCCCTATGGTAATGAACAGTTAAACTATTTCCACCAAAACATGGTTATAAACTATGTCCTTACGAATTAATTACATACTATTACACTTAACTGGAAATGTTATAAGTGTGATCAATCTTAACAAGAACTTGAAATGCATGTATTATCTCTCACGCCGAGGAACGACATTCGTAATTGTTAAAAACATATTTTAAGTAATCAGTAAGTGTGCGCCAACCAACCGTGTGTGCCCTTTGTCGTGTATGTATAGATTTGTGAAAAGTGGAGTTAACTCATTAAGATCAGCAAGGCACAGCAGTGTTTGTGCTTCCACCCTGCTGTGGAGGTCCACCTGTGGGTTGAAGTCATGGCTTGGCAGTGTCTTTGAACTCGAGGAGAAAATGGACACTGGCGACAATGATCCAGAAATTTTCTGTCACAGCCAGATTGAATGAGAGCTCCTGTTATGAGCCTGGCCACACCTACATACATATTCCACCAGCAGCTGTAGTGTGCGTGTACCCTGTGCCACTACTAGTCATTCCCTTTCCTCTTCCACTCGCATAAAGAGTGAGGGAGAAATGAATATCTATATGCGTCTGTGTAAGCCCCAGTATCTTATAGCTTATCTTTACAATTCATATGCAAAATGTATGCTGCTGGCAGTAGAATCATTCTGCAATCAGCTTTAGATGCCAGTTCTCTAAATTTCTCTATACAGTGTTCCTTAAAGAGAATATTGCTTTCTCTCCAGGGATTCCCATATGAGTTCCCAAAGCATCTATGTACAACTTATATGTCATTTGAAAATACCGTTAACACATCCTTCTCTCTCTCTCTCTCTCTCTCTCTCTCTCTCTCTCTCTCTCTCTCTCTCTCTCTCTCTCTCTCTCTCACACACACACACACACACACACACAACCATAAATGTTGTCTAAATCATCTTGTACCACAGCATCATCTGCAAACAACCGCAGATTATTCCCCACCCTGCCTGCCAAATCATTATGTTTACAGAAAACACTTCCCTAGGGGCATTCCTGACAATACCATTGTTTCAGTTGAACACTCGTCTCATTAGAGGAGTTTGTTAAGAGTGGTTAAATTACTTTATCGTGAGTCTGAGTAGATATGTGCTTTCTTACGGTCCTCAATCATCTGCAAACAGAAATAAAATTACATGGCCAGAAGTATTGGTACTGCACAGCAGCTCCACTGCATCAAGAAAGTACAAAGTGCAGCAGCAAATTTAAAGATCTATTCACAGCAAATGAGAGACAAGAGTGTTACTATGGAACGGTGGGTTTCCTATGGATTTCCATGAATACTACTACAGGTTGTTAAATGGAGATGTGGAACGTGCGCTGCCTAAACCAGACATAAGTACAGAGAGATGACAAACCAAAGATTCTGTGTGAGAGCTCCCACAGTTGTTTCTATAGGTATTTTGAAGCAATAAATTTCAACGGGCACCAGTATATTTGATTTACCTGTTGCACCAATCTGAAAAATCCAATAAATATTTCTCACTGTGGAACAATGAATGGTAAATGGTTATCAATCTCATACCCTAATATTTGTGTTTTGGAACAGATGAGACAGTATGCCATGCACTTGTGACCACCCACTTTCTGGGAGAGCACGGTGAAAGCATCATTAAGAATGGGACGTTAAACCCTAGTATACCTTTCTGTTTACATAATTAGGCCTTCACAGTTTTCCTGTCGATGGCATGGAATAAACTGCAAGTTCCTCTTTTTCAGTTTGCAAAAGCCACAAGATTTTACATACCACTTAAAATTTTGAAAATGGTGCCTTAACATGATAAAGAGTCACTCCCTAAATGAATGTGATAATTAGCATACCCTAAATACGAGTGTAAATTTACTTACCACAACAGGGCTTATTTATTGCGTCCGAGTGTTACTTAGGAGTAACAATTGTTTCTACACAATCAGAACAAGATTATGAAATTTTTAGATATGTTTTTCAGATTTACTTGCCCCTTAAGGTTTTAGGGAGATATCAATCTTTCAACAGCTTCTCTGTTATTGACAGGACCTGCCTGTTGAACCGCACACTGTCATCCTCTGTATGTAAAAACTGTCACAGTGTTACTGGCAGAGCTAACTCTCTTAACTGAGTATGGAAGAAGCTCCCAAATGCTCAAGCTATCTGTGCACCCTCATGTGGAAATAGGAGAAAGTTATCCCATAATGCTGTCACAAAAGAAATTTTGATTATTGGAAAATTCTGTTCTAATGTAGTGTATAACCACTCAGATACAACCATCTCAGTGTTGTGTATTTGATAACAGCACTTGCCACCATTATCTTTCTTCCCAATTCCAAATTTTATGGACAAAAACGTTGCAAGAGTTTGTTTTACATCTTGAGGTTGCTTCCTGACTACCACATCAAATCAATAAACACTGCCAGAGATGAAATAAGTTATATGTGAGATATCCTTAGGGAGATGAATTAAAATACCTATACATGTCAAACATATTTTTATTTCTTTCTGGATTAAGGCATAGCCGCTTACACTATAATTCAACAACATTGTTAACATCCACTTTCCGCAACAGGCAATAAAGATATAAAAATAGATGCTGTATATAAATCAAGAATTTGCTTTTATAAGAGATCAGTAACAAAATAATGGTAAGTGGCCATAAAAGTGTAAATCAGCATCAACATATTACAATGACTTACAAAAAACACTGCGAGTGACAGTAGGGGATAACTTTAATAATGTATTTCAGGATAGTTAGTAATATTCTTTAATGTTCAGAACATACTAACAGTGAAACAACATACTAAACTTAAACAACATATTAAACACAAACAACTTTTTTTTTTACAATTATAACTTTGAAAACTAAATTACAAACAAGTGTTAGGCAATGCTATACATAAATTCGAGATAAAAATGGCTATACTGACCAGGATTCAGATGAGGCATTAAAGAAATGATACAATGGTGTATTTAACATCCAAATGAATACAGAATTCCATCAAATGAACAATTCAATCATATCATTTAATTTTACTTTATTGTTGCAGCAAAATATGTGCACACCAAAAATTTATTGAATAAAGCAGAAATTTGTATTAAGCAGTCTTGCTTAAGGTGGTAATGCAGTCATCATTGCACTGATTAACAATCAACTCATCTAACAGAATAAATAAATAATTACAAATTTACTGTCCAGTGAATAGACTATTATAATTGTTGTTCATGTCATCAACATCGTTATCATCGCCATTAATACTGTTCACTGTGCTGTGTGTTATTTATATAATGTTATAACTTAACTGGGTCAAAGAGCACTTCGTGACACATTTGATGCTGTAGAATTAAATACTCTGAAACCCTTGATGGATGTTCTCAAAAAGAAGTACATGCCACATATGCACAGCCTTTATTGCCACTACTTTTGAGGCAGTCTTGGATAAGGTAGCGGTAAGCTGTCAAGTTACAGTTCACAGTGCCGCAAACGTATGTCGGCTACCCATGTCTTGTGTTGCATAAGAAGGGCTTTGATGCACATACAGATTCATATCCATATAAAATTTGAGAACTGTTGTTCATGGGTGGAGTGAGGATGGGTCTGTGTAGGACCAATTTTCTCTTGGAAAGGAAACTGAAGCCTCTTCACAAGTGTCATGTTACCCACTGCACCTGCAAAGGGAGGTACAAAGAACAGGGTGTGGTAGACAGCGTGATAGCAGTACAGATTGATCCAGGAGTCTAAGAAATATGGAATGTCCAGTACAGCTAGGAACAGAGCGTAATCCTGGTGGCTGCACACCTATCAAGAGAAATTCTTGCACCCCAGAGATGGTCATCCACTCAAGAATGTTTTCATTTCCACGCCAGTCCCATTGTAGCACTAGTCCCATCGTAGCACTAGTTATGCTGTTACATCCAGAAACATCATAGAAATGACGTTTCTGATTATCACAGAATGTCATTAGCTCTGATAGTATTGTTAACATGCGAATACAGAGCTCATTTGTTTTACACAAAAGTAGTATTGTTTTGACTTCTCCTATATGATGCATACAAATATAAAGTAACCAAGCAAAACTGAAGCTAACACAGCTAACATTTACAGCATTAAGAATCAGATACCAGCAAGGCATCTTTACACTTAAAAATGCCTGCAGAAATCAGTGTACAGTAAGAAAGGAAAGAATGTCTTTAAACATTAATCTGAATGTTACTAAGTTTACATTTAATTTTGAATATTTTAAGATAATTGTGCATAAACTATTCTAATTATTATCATAAATTATAACTGTCTGTTTGGAATTGTGTTGACCCAAACTTAAGTTTCCTACCGAACAATAAACATTTACATACATAATGTATAAACAGGTTACTATATAACATGAATAAAAGTACTTACGTAACTAGAAACATTCTAGATTAAGGAATAATCATTATGTCAACATGACAAATTACTATCAAGCAGTTACAACTTTTACAAGCAGCATAATGGCAGATTTCTATAGTGATGTTTGCTACATACAGAATGTAAACATCAAAGGTAATTATAAGTTTAAGGTAGAAGATCAATTTTCAACATTTGGTAAATACAACTTCAGTTATAGCTGAGCAGTCTAAATATGCACATAGTGCAAACTTCACATCATCCTCTGTAAGTCATTCATTTTACATTATTGTTTGCACAACATACTAATATGTAGCATCTCTGTCCCAAATAATCCCACCACAAACCTCATAGTTTGGGCAATTACATAATATCAGACTGAATAACAATATTTTTGGCTTATACAGAACAAAGCAGTTATCTCACAAACAGCTGTATTCACATGATCTGAGTAAATGTCAGTTTTGTCCGACTCATGTTTCAAGATAAACAAAACAACAGCCAGTATTTTCTACAAAGGAATAAAACTGCACCATAAATTTTTTGAATGCATTAAAACCCTAATATTAAAAAAAATGAAGCATACCTCTCAAATAGTTAATACTAAAAAGTCCATGATTATTTATGTAACATCAAGCAGGCATTGAAAAAATTATTATTATTTAACTAGAAATAATGTGAAATTCTGCACCCAGTGTCTGTGATGGATAATTTCCATCCTTCATCCAATTTTGTCATCTTAACTTTGTGGTGAGCTGATGACTCTGCTTTTTCAAATGGGCTAAAGAGACAACACAAAGAATACAAGGGGATGCTAAAAGTATTGTCAAGGTACTTAAGACAGCTGAAACGCAGTGCCCAAACTACAAATATTTGCTCACCCAGTGTGTAGTTATCTGACACAAACTGTATTTTTTTTTTTTACGTAAATTGTAAACTTGTTTGGCAATGTGTATAAAAAATTGTACAAAACACTTCAAAATTAACAGCAGATCATCATCATCTACAACTGTAAAAGATGTTATTGCTGTATGTATGGATTAGTTAATTAAAATACTGTTTCCTCTTTCAATTAACATGACATATGTAATATTTCATAAACATTCTATGGTTGAATAAAGTAACTTACTAATATTTTCTGCACAATTTCGACTTTAAGCCCATAGATGCACACTAAATGCTGCAACATAACATAGTACATAAAACCTAAACCATTGGGCTGGATCTCTAAAAACTGAGGAGTACACAGTACTGATTGTGCAATTGCATCAGATTTTATCTTGGCCTGACTGGCAGCAACTTCAAGATATCTTAAATAAAAGGATGCTTTTAGACTAAAAACATTTAACTACATCTGCAACTGCCACTCACATGGCTCAATATAGATACAGCATTTCAAACACTAAAGATAATCTACAAACAAAATATACAACTAACTTATGGAGGAAAATGGGTATCTTAAAATATCTAGAAATATGCATTCACACCTTCAATTCATCTCAGCAAATTCTAAATGAGCAACTACAGCTGGCTAACAAACAATCCTGAAAATGTTCATTGCACTTTTCACACAAATTAAACATGATTGGTCTGTGTTAGGACTCTGAACAAGGGTATCCTTATTCCACTAGCTGCCCAACTTAACATCCATTGAAAAATATTGTCAGGGACCAAAATCAAAACACATGCCATTGCTTCTCGAGAGTAGCCTGATAAATCTTCTTGTTAATTTCTCCTATGACATGCTACAATTAGAGTTCCTCACTTGTAAGAAGTGCAGATTTGTATCGTCCACACATTCTTTACTTAACATACAGTAGATGAGATGTTTCCTTGTTGAGAAATGAGTGATATCGTTGGTCAGTGGATAGACTTTTCACTGTAAGCAAAATCATTACATGTGAAGAACTTGTCAAAGGCTGCAACTGATGAAAAATACTGTGAAGTGTGTGCACAACACAGTGGATTGTTTAGAATAAGTGCATTGTCTATAATTCTTAACTCTTCGTGTGTCATGCTGAAAATGCTTAAGGACCAAAGAAAGCCTAAATGATACCGACAAAACAAATCGAGGGTATGTAAGTATTTCATTTTATATTTTATCAAATACACGTATATTAGCACATTGTTGCAATTACTTAAAAAAAAAGTAAGTAAATAAAATAAAAACCTGTAGACAGACATAATAGCTTGAGACTGGTAATGGCATTTAAATAAATACTTTTAGAAGTACTCATGGTTGGTTGCATTCTTAATGAACATATGTTCACAGCTGTTGAGTTCAGGAAGATTCAGAATGGATAAAAGACCATTAAAATTATATGCTAAGCTGACAACAGCCAGTGATTCAACATTACATATTTATAAAAGCATTTCAACCCTCAGAGAAATTTTGAAGTGAAATTATCTATAAAACATGATAAACTGAACTGTACATTTAACTATGTGGGCCCGAATAGTATGGAAACAAATGTGTACCCAGTAACTCAGATCCATAAGGGAATGCATCACATATCCTGTGACTATCTACATACTGCAAATAATAATGGTGCACAGGCATTTTTCCATATTATAAAAAGTTTTTACATCTATTTATCATGTTTTATGTTATTTAATTACAGGAAAATTGAAAATAACTCTGTGGGCAGCTACTGACAGGTTATGTATACAGAGATGCATGCTGAACTGATTACAAAAAATGCAATATTAAATACTTTTTATTGTATGCAGGCCTGCAAGGGACTGCAAGTGCTTTATGTGGATCAACTCAGTTTCATATAAGCATCATTTCATTATACTGGAAGAAAAAAACATCGGGACAGTGGAAGTTTTATAAAACTAAATGAAACAAACTGGGACCAGAAATGAGAAAAATCAGTAAAAAGTAGTAAATAGTGTTATGATGATGAAACTTTCCAAAATATTACTAATGTTAACAGTTTAATTCCATTACCCACAGACATTCTTGAATTCATTCACAAATTACTGTAACTATTGTCACTGATAAGCTTATTAAGCAAACGACTTCATTGACATGAATGTTCATAAATATCCTGAAGCTTGTTAGCAAGAAAAACAGATATAAAAGACTGAAGGTGACACTGTCAAAAGGGTGCAACAGTAAAGAACTGACTTATTTGTAACTACAGATTCTTTAATTTTTTGTATTTTCATTAAATACGCCACTAGCTTGTTCCCCTATCCAGGCGTTTTGCTATTTCATACTTCAAATATCTGTATCTGTGCTTACAAACATATCAATTCTTTACCATTGGATCGTTTTGACAACTTCACTTTCAGTTCTTTATATCCATTTTTCCCATGGATAATAAGTTTCAGGGCTACTCAAAATTCATGCAGGTTCAATATCCGTGCCAACATAGTTGAGGGCAAAAGCTAGTGGATATTAAGAGAAGAATTGGAATGCCCAAGCCTTCAGAAATAAGAGTAAATTATTTACAGACAGACACCTTAGTATACAAAGAAGAAGGACAGTGACTTGGATCATTTTAAATTATAGTTGCCAGGAATGGACTTTGTAGAAACAGGAAAAAATATACAGAAGCATTAGCAATGTGAAGTTGCAGAAAATCTGCTACAACATCCTGGGCCGGAAGAAGATATTTTTCCCATTTGGTTGCAGTTGCTGCTCACTGTTAACCCATTGTGATACAGATTTTCTGGACACACAACTTGGTGTTTTTTCAGGCTTTTCACTTTAAATGTGTTTTTGGTGACACTTTTACATTTAATTACGTCTCTAATAGTTTTACGTCTCTACATCATGCTGATTTTCTTTCAGCCCAAGATGTTCATAAACACTGCCCGGCTAAGAAATTGAAATTCACAGAAAGAAAAGAAATGCCATGGGTTCAGTCGGTATGTGATGTTACTTTAGTGATTACAAAATTGAGTCAGATTTACAAAGAACTTGGCAGTATGAGCTCACTTATCAATATGACATGCACCCAATTGCCCTTCTTGCATACACTTGTTTGTTTGGGAGGGTGTCATAAGGCCACTAGATTCCTTCCTCGGGCAAGCTGGCCTCAAACTGTTGTAATGGTCCACAATATTCTGGATACTGACACTGGGGCAGAGTTTACGTCCAAGCTCGTGCCACATATGCTCTGCAGGGAACATATCTAAGGATTTTGCTGACTATGGGAGCAGCTAATACCATGCATACAATTGATACATACACATGCCACTATGTGGATGAGCACTGTTGTGTTGGAAATAACATCACGATACTGTCATACAAGATGTAACACGAGGATTATCGACATCTGAAAGATTGTTGTTCCGTCACAGTTCCCTCAATCACTATCAACTGCAACCTACATTCATAACCATTTGCTGGCCATACTGTGCCTTTCCAAAACGTTGGAAGAATGGAATGTCCCCCAAGCTGCCGCCACACGTGCTGACAGTGGTCATCGGGGATAGTGCAGAACCGTGATTCAACACTGAACACAATGTGACACCTCTCATCAGTAGTCTACCCGATGGTGCTCACACCTCTTGTATACCCTCCACCATCAACACTAGTGGCCTTTCTACTTTTGCTGAGAACCACTGCTCTAATTGTTTACATGCCCACTAATAGTTTGTACTTGTACAAAGTTACACTGTTATGGGTGCTTTATTTCCTTTTTCCAGACACTGCATACGAGGTGTGATCAAAAAGTTACAGGAATTTAATTCTGTTGGCTGTATACATTTTTGTTGTTTTCTTGTTAGTACACGTGTTCCTGATGTACCGTACATATATTTACATCTATTTTCAGTATTTAGTTCATTGTTGACAGTGGAAAAGGAGGTCTTTGTTTTTGAGTGCTCAGAGAATTTTTACTTTCGAAAAAGTTGGATCAAAGATTCTCCATTAAATTTTGTTTAAAAATGGAACAAAGTGCAGTATCGCATTGGAAACATCGAATGTGGCTTTTGGCGACTCTACTACGAGTACAAGAGTTTACAAGTGGTACAAATGTTTCAAAGATGGTTGAGAAGATGTTGAAAATGACTACTGCAATTACTGACGACAATGTGGTAGGAGCGAAGTAAATTGTGCTAACCACAACCAACAGCAGGAATGGCTTGGGCTGTGGATCGGAGCCGCCAGGCAGGGAAGACGCCAGCGGTGGAGCACGCACCACAAGGTAAACACAGGACAAGTCGGACGACAGACCAATGACATCTGACAACAACCAACCGCTACCGACTATAGGCGACACAAGGAGGAAGAGATAAACAACAGAGGCTTGTGGACACCAAACACCAAATGTAAATCCACTCGGAACCAGAGCCAGGCAAATGTCAACAACGAGCAACAACCAGAATGCACTACCACCAAGATAGAAACAAAACCCAGAGCGAGTACCAGACTGGCTGGACTAGGGCAGAGCGGGTCCCTATTACGAAACCGGAGAGAGCGGCTATTGGCCACTGTCTGCACGTGGCTTTCACTGTCACATAGATTAAGGCTTTCTGCCTGAAAGTGAGGAGAGATTTAATTAGGTGAAAAATGAATTAGTTACTTACATTATATCCTTTATTTCTCATCAACTGAGTTTGCACATGTTCCCCATGTGCTAAATATAATGCATAAATATGAATTATGTTCACTGGAAGCTCAGATGTAACTAAAGAAGATCTACGTAGTTAGTGTGTGTGTGTGTGTGTGTGTGTGTGTGTGTGTGTGTGTGTGTGTGTGTGTGTGTGTGTGTGTGTGTGTGTGTGTGTGTGAAGCTTGATTTCAACTTGCAATGGTACAGAATATAAAATACAATGGCCAAGTTGCCCTGCCTTACCACACAGACATAGGACACTCATTTACAGAAGGAAATGGCTTTCACTCAAATCATTTTTCAATGTCGGCCACTGTGGAAGACATGTTCTACAACAAACACATTGTTAATGATATGCAGAAAAACCTGCATATTCATTCCAGTGGCAGGAAAATGTATCTCCTGGAGCAGATAGATATACATTTATAAATGAAAAATAACAAAATGTATACCACCTGAAAAAGAATGGTTTACCAGTCACACATGATTCTACTGAATCTTTTAGACCTTTTGTAAAGTTACAGAATTTTTAATACTGCAGTTTACCACAATAGCTTTGTCTGTGTTTTCACGTTGACTAAAGATCTTATTCTTTCCCAAACCCATAACGATTCTCAACTCTCAACTGCTTCAATCCTGTATATGAACATGAGGAATTAGAGCACAGCAGAAAGGCCTTTTGAAGTACATTACTTGACACACATTTCCTCAGACAGGTCCTATAATAATTTAAGTTAAATAGTGACAAAAGTTGGAGACTGTGGCTGAAATTCACGACATTCTAGTTCAATCCCAAGGAAACATGTACGCCAGGTTAGTGCTGTTCCCTCTAAATACACGAGCTACAACAAATACTTTCTCGATGACTACTATTCAGTGTTTTATCAAGAATGAAAACACATGTTACATGAAGGATAGAAAATACTGCGAAGCTACTCACACCACGAGCATTAAATCACCTCCTACTCCTCCTTTCACAAGGTACACTTCAGGAGACAAGCACACATTTACACAACATAGGCTTTCACAGCGACTGTTCACATTAGTCAAAACTTCTGGACTGGCTTGTGGGAGGACGGCACAGTCGATGAATAAAATTATTTCTGACATTTCATCTCCGACTGAGGTAGATATCTTAGGATTGGTTGGTTTTTGGGGGTTAAAGAGACCAGACTGCTACGATCATTGGTCCCTTTTTCTAATAGTAAAAACACCCACAGAGAATAAGAACAATCAACAAACCAGAGGACAGATGACACAGAATGAGAGAAACTGAGACAAAGACCAGACAAGACGAACTAAAATCACACGGAGAGTGACGGTGGGTGGCCGACCATAGAAACAGAAAGGAAAAGCCAACCACCGAGAAACACATTAAAAAAAGCAGACTAAAATCGTAGCCCATAGGCCAGAATCAACACAAAGCACACACAAAAACACAAACATTTACATTAAGCGATAAAATCCCCCTGCCCGAATAAAATGCAAAACTAAGTCCGCTATGGAACAGTCATAAGTTAAAAGCGCAGAGAGCATTTCAGCCATCGCAAAAGTCTGCCTGAGCACAGTTAAAAGGGCGCACTCCAACAGAATATGGACCACTGTCAAGGAAGCCCCACAACGACAAAGAGGTGGATCCTCACGACAGAGGAAATAACTATGCATCAGTCAGGTGTGGCCAATGCGGAGACGACAAAGGATGACTGAGTCCCTGCGATGGCCCACATGGATGACCACCACACAGTCATCGTCTCCTTGTTATGACGGAGTTTGTTTGGCATGGGCAGGTTGTGCCAATCACTGTCCCATAAATCTAAAACTTTTTGGCGTAATAGTGCCCGCAAATCAGTCTCCGGGAGGCTAATCTCCAGAGATGCTTTACTGGTGGCCTCTTTCGCCAGGCAGTCAACAGTTTCATTGCAAGCTATCTCAACATAGCCTGGGTTCCAAACAAAGACAACAGATCCGCCGCAACGGGCAAGATTATGCAGGGACAACTGGATAGCCATCACCAGACGAGAATGAGGGAAACACTGGTCGAGAGCTGGTAAACCGCTCAGGTAATCACCACAGATAATGAAGGACTCACCTGAGCAGGAGAAGAGATACTCTAGAGCTCGAAAGATGGTGACCACGTCAGCAGTGTAAAAACTGCAGCCAGCCGGTAATGAAAGTTGTTCACAATGGTCCACTAGAGTTAGGGCATAACCGACACGACCAACAACCATCGAACCAACAGTGTAGACAATGCCAGAACCGTGATATGTGGCTAAGATGGAATAAAAGTGGTGGTGCAAGGCCTCCTCAATGGCATCACTTTGTTGGTATGATTAGTACACAGACACAATCATTACATTTCTTTTATGGAGTTTGTTTGTTGGAATGGTTACTACAAAGCCAAAATCATTGCATTTCATTCATTACCCTATGTATGGTTACTACAATCATTACATTTCATCCATTACCTGATGTGAAATATTTCTCAGGGAAGCTACAGAAAGCTCCTCACTCATTTCGTTTGTTTGTTGGTATAGTTCCTACAAACCCAGAATCATGGCATTTCATCTATCACCCTATGTGAAATATTTCTGAGAAAAGCTACAGAAAGTTCCTCCCTCATTTGCGTTTGTTTTTTGGTATGGTTACTACAAAGCCAGAATCATCGCATTTCATCTATAACCCTATGTGATGTATTTAGGAGAGAAGGTGCAGAATGGTAAAGCCTTATAGTTGGTATGATTAGTACGCAACCCTACGTGAAGTATTTCTGAGAGAAGGTGCAGAAAGCTCCTCCATCACTTTCTTCTGATTGTTGGTATGATTAGTACACAGACACAATCATTGCATTTCATCCATTACCTGATGTGAAGTATTTCTGACGGGAAGCTACAGCAAGCTCCTCCCTCATTTGCGTTTGATTGTTGGTATAGTTACTACAAAGCCAGAATCATCGCATTTCATATATTACCCTATGTGAAATATTACTCAGAAAAGCTACAGTAAGCTCCTCCCTCATTTGTGTTTGTTTGTTGGTATGGTTACTACAAAGATAAAATAATTGCATTTCACCTATTGTCCTATATGAAGTATTTCTGAGAGATGCTGCAAAACCCTCCTCCCTCACTTGCATCTGTTTGTTGGAATAATTAGTACACAGACACAATCCTTATATTTCATCCATTCCCTGATGTGAAGTATTTCTGAGTTAAGCTACAGAAAGCTCCTCCCTCATTTGTGTTTGTTTGTTGGTATGGTTACTAGAAAGCCAGAATCATCGCATTTCATCTATTACAATATGTTATTTATTTCAGAGAGAAGCTGCAGAAAGCTCTTCATTCACATACATCTCTTTGTTGGTATGATTAGTACGTATACACAAACATTGCATTTCATCCACTACCTGATGTGAAGTATTTCTGAGGGAAGCTAATGAAAGCTCCTCCCTCATATGCGTTTGATTGTTGGTATGGATACTACAAAGATAGAATCATTGGATTTCATCTATTACCCTATGTGAAATATTTCTCAGAAAAGCTACAGAAAGCTCCTCCCTCATTTGTGTTTGTTTGTTGGTATGGTTACTACAAAGCACGAATAATTGCATTTCATCTATTCTCCTATATGAAGTATTTCAGAGAGAAGCTGCAGAAAGCTACCCCCTCACATGCATCTGATTGTTTGTATGATTAGTACACAGACACAATCATTACATTTTATCCATTACTTAAAGTGAATTATTTCTGATGGAAACTGCAGAAAGCTCCTCCCACACTTGCTTCTGTTTGTTGTTAAGATTAGTACACAGACACAATCATTACACTCCATCCAATACCTGACGTAAAAAATATTTCTGAGGGAAGCTACAGAAAACTCCACTCTCAGTTGCGTTTGTTTGTTGGTATGGTTACCACAAAGCCAGAATCATCGCATTTCATCTATTTCCCTATGTGAAGTATTTCTGAGGTAAGCTACAGAAAGCTCAAGCGCCATTTGCGTTTGTTTGTTGGTATTGTTATTACAAAGCCAGAATCATCGTATTTCTTTTTTTACCCTATGTGATGTATTTGAGAAAAATGCTGCAGAAAGCTCCTCCCTCACTCGCTTCAGTTTTTTGGAATGATTAGTACAGAGACACAATCATTACATTCATCATTACCTGATGTGACGTATTTCTGAGGGAGGCTGCAGAAAGCTATTCCCTCACTTGCATCTGTTTGTTGTTCTGATCAGTACACAGACACAATTATTTCATTTCATCCATTACCTGATGTGAAGTATTTCTGCGGAAAGCTATAGAAATAACCTCCCTTAGTTGCGTTTGTTGGTTGGTATTATTACTACAAAGCCAGAATCATTGCATTCCATCTATTACCCCTTGTGATGTATTTCAGAGAGAGACTGCAGAAATCTCCTCCCTCACTTGCATCTGTTTGTTGGTACGATTAGTACACTGACACAATCATTACATTTCATCCATTACCTGATGTGAAGTATTTCTGAGGGAAGCTACAGAAAGCTCCTCCCTCATTTTCGTTTGTTTGTTGGAATGGTTACTATAAAGCCAGAATCATCGCATTTCATCTATTATTATATGTGAAATACTTCTCAGATTAGCTACAGAGTGCTACTCCCTCATTTGCGTTTGTTTGTTGGTATGGTTACTAAAAAGCCAGAATCATCGCATTTCATCTATTACCATATATGAGGTATTTCAGAGAGGAGCAGCAGAAAGCTCCTCCCTCACTTGCTCTGTATGTTGGTATGATTAGTACACGGACACAATCGTTACATTTCATCCATTATCTGATGTGAGGAATTTCTGAGGGAAGCTACAGAAAAGCTCCTCCCTCATTTGCGTTTGTTTGTTGGTACGGTTACTGTGAAGCCAGAAACATTGTGTTTCATCCATTATCCTATGTGATGTATCTCAGAGAGAAGCTGCAGAATGCTCTTCCCTCACTTGCAACTGTTTGTTGTTGTGATTAATACACAGACACAATCATTACACTTCATCCATTACTTGATTTGAAATATATCTGAGGTAATCTACAGAAAGCATCTCCCTCGTTTGCGTTTGTTTGTTGGTATGATTACTACAGAGCCAGAATCATCGCATTTCGTCCATTACCCCATGTGATGTATATCAGAGAGAAGCTGCAGAATGCTCTTCCCTCACTTGCATCTGTTTATGGCAATATTAGTACACAGACAAAATCATTTCATTTCATCCATTACTGGATGTGAAGTATTTCTGAGGGATGCTGTAAAAGCTCCTCGTAATTTTCGTTTGTTTGTTGGTGGGGTTACTACAAAGCCTGAATCATCATATTTCATCTATTACCCTATGTGATGTATTTCAGAGGGAAGCTGCAGTAAGCTCCTTTCTAACTTGCATCGGTTCGTTGGAATGATTACTACAGAAAGCACCTCCCTCATTTGCGTTGGATTGTTGGTATGGTTACTACAAAGCCAGGACCATCACATTTCATCTATTACCCAATGTGAAGTATTTCTGAAAAAAAAAAACTGCAGAAGACTCCTCCCTCATTTGTGTTTCTTTGTTGGTATGGTTACTACAAAGTCAGAATCATTGCATTTCATCTATTACCCCATGTGATGTATTTCAGAGAAAAGCTGCAGAAAGCTCATCCCTCATTTGCTTCTGTTTATGGTATGATTAGTACACAGACACAATCATTGCATTTCATCCATTACCTGATGTGAAATATTTCTGATGGAAACTATAGAAAGCACAACCCTCATTTGCATTTCATTGTTGGTATGGTTACTACAGAGCCAGAATCATCGCATTTAATCTATTAACCTATGTGATGAATTTCAGAGAAAAGCTGCAGAAAGCTCATTACTCATTTGCATCTGTTTATGGTATGATGAGTACACAGACACAATCATTACATTTCATCCATTACCTGATGTGAAATATTTCTCAGGGGAGCTACAGAAAGCTCCTCTCTCAGTTGTGTTTGTTTGTTGGTAAGGTTACTACAAATATAGTGTCATCGCATTTCATCTATTACCCTATGTGAAATATTTCGAAATAAAACTACAGGAAGCTCAAGTGTCATTTGCGTTTGTTTGTTGGTATGGTTACTACAAAGCCAGAATCATCGCAATTCATCTATTACTTTATGTGTTGTATTTCAGCATGGAGCTGCAGAAAGCTCCACTCTCACTTGCATCTGTTTGTTATAATGATTAATACACACACACACACTCAATACATAACATCCATTACCTGATGTGAAGTATTTCTGAGGGAAGCTGCAGAAAACTCTTCCCTCACTTGCATCTGTTTATGGTATGATTAGTACACAGACACAATCATTACTTTTCATCCATTACTGGATGTAAAGTATTTATGAGGGAAGCTGCAGAAAGCTCATCCCTCACCTACATCTGTTTGTTTCTATGATTAGTACACAGACACAATCATTTCATTTCATCCATTACCTGATGTGAAGTATTTCTGAGTGGGGCTACAGCAAGCTCCTCAATCATTTGCGTTTGTTTGTTGGTATTATTACTACAAAGCCAGAATCATCGCATTTCATCTATCACACTATGTGAAGTGTTCCTGAGAAAAGATACAGAAGGCTCAAGTGTCATTTGCGTTTGTTTGTTTTTATGGTTACTACAAAACCAGAATCATCGCATTTCATCCATTATCCTATGTGATGTATCTCAAGAAGAGCTGAAGAAAGCTCGTGCCTCACTTGCTCCTTTTTTTGATATGATTAGTACACAGACACTATCATTATATTTCATCCATTACCTGTTGTGAAATATTTCAGAGGGAGGCTACAGATAGCACAACCCTCATTTGGGTTTCATTTGTTGGTATGGTTACTACAAAGCCAAAATCATCGTATTTCATCTATTACCCCATGTGATGAATTTCTGAGAATAGCTACAGAAAGCTCCACACTTATTTGCTTTAGTTTGTTGGTATGGTTATTACAAAGCCAGAATCATCACATTTCATTTATTACTCTATGTGAAGTATTTCTAAAAAAAGCTACAGGAAGCTCAAGTGTCATTTGCCTTTGGTTTGTTGTTATGGTTACTACAAAGCCAGAATCGTTGCATTTCATCTATTACCCTATGTGAAGTATTTCTGAGAATAGATGCAAAATGCTCATCCCTCATTTGCATTAGTTTGTTGGGCTGGTTATTACAAAGCCAGAATCATCTTATTTCATATTTTACCCTATGTGATGTATTTCAGATAGAAGCTGCAGAAAGTTCCTCCCTCATTTGCATCTGTTTGTTGGTATGATTAGTACACCGACACAATCATTACATTTCATCCATTACCTGATGTGAAATATTTCTGAAGGAAGCTATAGAAAGCTCCTCACTCATTTGCGTTTGTTAGTTGGTATTGTTACTACAAAGCCAGAATCATTGCATTTCACCCATTACCCTATGTGAGGTATTTCAGAGAGAAGCAGCTGAAAGCTCCTCCCTCACTTGCATATGTTTGTTGGAATGATTAGTACACAGCCACCATCATTACATTTCATTTATTACATGATGTGAAGTAATTCTGAGGGAAGCTAGAGGAAGTTCCTCCCTCATTTGTGTTTGTTTGTTAGTATGGTTACCACAAAGCCTGAATCATTGCATATCATCTATTACCCTACATGATGTATTTCAGTTAATAGCTGCAGAAAGCTCTTCCCGCACTTGCATCTGTTTATGGTATAATTAGTACACAGACACAATCGATACATTTCATCCATCACCGGATGTGAAGTATTTCTGAGGGAAGCTGCATAGAGCTCTTCCCTCACTTACATCTGTTTGTTGTTAAGATTAGTACACAGACACAATCACTGCATTTCATCTTTCACCTGATGTGAAGTATTTCTGGTGGAGGCTACAGAAAGCTCCTCCACCATTTGCGTTTGTTTGTTGCTATGGTTACTACAAAGCCAGTATCATTGCATTTCTTCCATTCCCCTATGTGATGTATTTCAGAGAGAAGCTGCAGATATTTCGTCCCTCACTTGCATCTGTTTGTTGTTATGATTAGTTCACTGACACAATCATTATTTTTCATCCATTACCAGATGTGGAATATATCTGAGGGAAGCTGCAGAAAGCTCTTATCTCACTTACACCTGTTTTTTGTTATGAATAGTACACAGACACAATCACTGCATTTCATCCATTACCTGATGTGAAGTATTTCTGAGGGGGGCTACCGAAAGCTCCTCCCTTAGTTGTGTTTGTTTGTTGGTATGGTTACTACAAAGCCAGAATCATCGCATTTCATCTATTACCCTATGAGAATTATTTCTGAGAATAGCTACAGAAGGCTCCTAACTCATTTGCATTAGTTTGTCCAGAATCATTGGATTTAATTTTTTACCCTATTTGATGTATTTCAGAGAGAAACAGCAGAAAGCTCCTCCCTCACTTGCATCTGTTTGTTGGTATGATTGGTACACCCCCACAATCATTATATTTAATCCATCACCTGATGTGAAGTATTTCTGAGGGAAGCTACAGAAAGCTCCTCAGTCATTTGCGTATGTTTGTTGGTATGGTTACTACAAAGCCAGAATCATCAGAATTCATCTATTATCCTATGTAATGTATTTCAGAGAGAAGCTCAGAAAGCTCCTCCCTCACTTGCATATGGTTGTTTTTATGATTAGTACAGAGACACAGTCATTACATTTCATCCATTACCTGATGTGATGTATTTCTGAGGTAAGCTACAGAAAGCTCCTCCCTCATTTGCGTTTGGTTGTTGGTATGGTTACTACAAAGCCAGAATCATCAAATTTTATCTATTACCCTATGTAAAGTATTTCTGAGAAAAGCTACAGAAAGCTATTGCGTCATTTGCATTTGTTTGTTGCTGTGGTTACTACAAAGCCAGAATCATTGCATTTCATCTATTACCATATGTGATGTATTTCAGAGAGAAGCTGCAGAAAGCTCCACCCTCCCTTTAATCTGATTTTTGGTATGGTTAGTACAAAGCCAGAATCATAGCAATTCATCCTATACGTATATGAAGTATTTGTGAGAGAAGCTACAGAAAGCTCCTCACTCATGTGCATCTGTTTGTTGGTATGATTAGTACTCAGACACAATCACTACATTTCATCCATTACCTGATGTGGAGTATTTCTGAGGGATGCTACAGAAAGCTTGCCCATCATTTACGTTTGTTTGTTGGTATGGTTACTACAAAGCCAGAATCAACGCATTTCATCTATTGCACTATGTGAAATATTTTCAAGAAAAGCTACAGAAAGCTCCTACCTCATTTGGTTTTGTTTTTTGGTATGGTTACTACAAAGCAAGAAACATCGTATTTCATTTTTTACCATATGTGATGTATTTCAGACAGCTGCTGCAGTAAGCTACTCCCTCACTTGCATCTGTTTGTTGGTATGATTAGTACACAGACACAACAATTATATTTCATTTATTACATGACGTGAAGTATTTCTGAGAGAAGCTACTGAATGCTCCTCCATCATTTGCGTTTGTTTGTTGGTATGGTTACTACAAAGCCAGATTCATTGCATTTCATCAACTACCCTTTGTGATGTATTTCAGAGTGAAGCTGCAGAAAGCTTCTCCTTCACTTGCAACAGTTTGTTGGTATGATTAGTACACAGACACAATCATTACATTTCATACATTTCCAGATGTGAGGTATATCTGGGGGAAGCTAAAGAAAGCTCCTTCCTCAATTGCATTTGATTGTTGGTATGTTTTCTACCAAGTAAGAATCATTGCATTTCACACAATACCCTACGTGATGTGTTTCACAGAGAAGCTCCAGAAACCTCTTCCCTAATTTGCATCAGTTTGTTGGTATGATTAGTATACAGACACCATCATTACATTCCATCCATTACCTGATGTGGAGTATTTCTGATGGAAGATGTAGAAAGCTCCTCACTCACTTGCATCTGTTTGCTGGTACGGTCACTACAAGCCAGAAACATCGCGTTTCATCTATTACACAATGTGAAGAATTTCTGAGAGAAACTACAGAAAGCTCCTCAATCACTTCCGTTTGTTTGTTTGTATGGTTACTACAAAGCCAGTATCATCGCAGTACATCTATTACATTATGTGATGTATTTCAGAGAGAAGCTGCAGAATACCTTACCCTCACTTGCATCTGTTTGTTAATATGACTAGAATACAGACTCAATCATTACATATCACACATTACCTGATGTGAAATATTTCTGATGGAAGCTACAGAACGTTCCACCCTCTTTTGTGTTTGTTTGTTCTTAAGGTTACTACAAAGCCAGAATCATAGGATTTCATTTTTCACCTAATGTGAAGTATTTCTGAGAGAAGCTGCAGAAAGCTCGTCCCTCTTTTACATCTGTTTGTTGGTATGTTTAGTACACACACACAATCAATACATTTCATTTATTGCATGATGTGAAGTATTTCTGAGGGAAGTTACAGGAAGCTCCTCAATCATTTGCGTATGTTTGTTGGTATGGTTACTACAAAGCCAGATTCATCGCAATTCATCTATTACCCTATGTGAACTATTTCTGAGAATAGCTACAGAAAGCTCCTCCCACATTAGCCTTAGGTTATTGGTATGGTTATTACAAAGGCAGAATAATCGTATTTCATTTTTTATCCTTAATGATGCACTTCAGAGAGAAGCTGCAGGAAGCTCCTCCCTCACATGCATTTGTTTGTTGGTATGATTATCACACAGACACAATCATTACATTTCATCCATTAGCTGATGTAGAGTTCTTCTGAGGGATGCTACAGAAAGCTCGCCACTCATTTACGTTTGTTTGTTGGTATGGTTACTACAAAGCCAGAATCAACACATTTCATCTATTGGACTTCGATAAATATTTTTGACAAAAGCTACAGAAAGCTTTCTACCACATTTGCGTTTGTTTTTTTGTATGGTTACTAGAAAGCAAGAGTCATCATATTTCATATTTTACCCAATGTGATGTATTTAAGACAGATGCTGCAGAAAGCTACACCCTAACTTGCATCTGTTTGTTGATATGATTAGTACACAGACACAATCATTAAATTTCATTCATTACCTTATGTGAAGTATTTCTGAGACAAGCTACAGAAAGCTCCCACCTCATTTTGGTTTGATTGTTGGTATGGTTAATACAAAGCCAGAATAATTGCATTTCATCCATTACTCTTTGTGATGTATTTAAGACGGAGGCTGCAGGAAGCTCCTCCCTCATTTGCGTTTGATTGTTGGTATGGTTACTACAAAGCCAGAATCATTGCAATTCATCCATTACCCTCTGTGATGTATTTCAGAGAAAAGGTACAGAAAACACCTCCGTCACTTGCATCTGTTTGTTGGTATGATTAGTACACAGACACAATCATTAAATTTCTTCCATTACCTGTGTGATGTATTTCTGAGGTAAGCTACAGAAAGCTCCCCCCTCATTTGCATTTGTTTGTTGGCATGGTTACTTCAAATCCAGAATCATCGCATTTCAACTATTACCCAATGTGATGTATTTCAGAGAGAAGATGCTAAAAGCTCCTTCCTCACTTGCATCTGTTTGTTGGTTTGATTAAACAGACACAATCATTACATTTCATCCATTACCTGATGTGAAGTATTTCTGAGGGAAGCTACAGAAAGCGCCTCCCTGACTTGCATCTGTTTGTTGGTATGATTAGTACACAGACACATTCATTACATTTCATCCATTACCTGATATGGAGTATTTCTGAGGGAAGCTACAGAAAGCTCCTCCCTCTATGGCGTGCATTTGTTGGTAAGATTTTACTAAGCCAGAATCATTGCATTTCATCTGTTACCCTATTTGATGTATTTCAGAGAGAACCTGCAGAAAGCTCATCCCTCACTTGCATCTGTTTGTTGGTATCACTGGTACACAGACACAATCATTACATTTCATTCATTACCTAATGTGAAGTATTTCTGAGGGAAGCTACAGAAAGCTCCCCCCTCATTTGGATTTTGTTTGTTGGTATGGTTACTACAAAGCCAGAAACATCGCATTTCATCTACTACCCTATGTGAAGTATTTCTGAGACGAGCTGCAGAACGCTCCTCCCTCACTTGCATCTGTTTGTTGGTAAGATTACTACACAGACATTATGGTTACATTTCATCCCTTACCTGATGTAAAATATTTCTGTGGATTGCTACAGAAAGCTCCACCTGCACTTGTGTTTGTTTGTTGGTATGGATACTAAAGGCCCAGAATCATCGCATTTCATCTATTACTCTATGTGAAATATTTCTGAGAGAGGCTACAGAAAGCTCCTCCCTCATTTGCGTTTGTTTGTTAGTATGGTTACCACAAAAACATAATCATTGCATTTCCTCTATTACTCTATGTGATGGATTTCAGAGAAAAAATGCAGAAAGTTCTTCCCTCACTTGCATCTGTTTGTGATATGATTAGTACAGAGACACAATCATTACTTTTCATCCATTACCGGATGTGGAATATTTCTGAGGGAAGCTGCAGAAAGCTCTTATCTCACTTACACCTGTTTTTTGTTATGAATAGTACACAGACACAATCACTGCATTTCATCCTTTACCTGATGTGAAGTATTTCTGAGGAGGGCTACAGAAAGCTCCTCCCTCAGTTGTGTTTGTTTGTTGGTATGCTTACTACAAAGCCAGAATCATCGCATTTTATCTATTACCCTTTGTGAAGTATTTCTGAAAAAAACCTACAGAAAGCTCAAGCTTCATTTGCATTTGCTTGTTGGTATGGTTACTACAAAGCCAGAATCATCGCATTTCATCTATTACCCTATGAGAATTATTTCTGAGAATAGCTACAGAAAGCTCCTAAATCATTTGCATTAGTTTGTCTGTATGGTTATCACAAATCCAGAATCTTTGGTTTTAATTTTTTACCCCATTTGATGTATTTCAGAGGGATACAGCATCAAGCTCCTCCCTCTCTTGTATCTGATTAGTACAGAGACACAATGATTAGATTTCATCCATTACCTGATGTCAAATAATTCTGAGGGAAGCTACAGAAAACTCCACCCTCATTTGCATTTGTTTGTTACTATGGCTACTTCAAATCCAGAATCATCGCATTTCATCTATTACCCAATGTTAAGTATTTCTGAGGAAAACTACGGAAAGCTCCTCCCTCATTTTCGTTTGTTTGATGGTATAGTTACAACAAAGCCAGAATCATTGCATTTCATCCATTACCCTATGTGATTTATTTCAGCTGATGAAAGCTCCTTCCTCACTTGTATCTGTTTGTTGGAATGATTAGTATACAGACACAATCATTACATTTCACCCATTACCTGATGTGAAGTGTTTCTGAGGGCAGCTACAGAAAGCTCCCCCCTCATTTTCATTTGTTTGATGGTATAGTTACTACAAACCAGAATCATTGCATTTCATCCATTACCCTATGTGATTTATTTCAGCTGATGAAAGCTCCTTCCTCACTTGTATCTGTTTGTTGGAATGATTAGTACACAGACACAATCATTACATTTCGCCCATTACCTGATGCGTAGTATTTCTGAGGGAAGCTACAGAAAGCTCCTCCGTCATTTGTGTTTGTTTGTTGGTGTGGTTACTACAAAGCCAGAATCATCACATTTCATCTCTTACCCTATGTGATGTATTTCAGAGGGAAGCTGCAGAAAGCTCCTCCCTCACTTGCATCTGTTTGTTGGAATGATTACTACACAGACACAATCATTACATTTCATCCATTACCTGATGTGAAATATTTCTGAGGGAAGCTGATGAAAGCTTATAACACTATTGTCTGCTGCTGCTGAACCATAACCTTAAAGCAGGTTGTGAAGTAAAACAATATTATTAAAGCAATTATGGTATAATGCAACAGAGCAGTGTTACCCTCTGGGAGGAATTTTGTTGTGTTGACTGTGTTGTACCTAACGGAAGTGGCTTATCGGAAATGAAAGTCAGAATTACGGAAATATTTGAACAGTAATAAACAAAATTTTGCCTATCCGCACTGTTTAACAGGTAAAGAAAACAGTCGCCAGCCTAAGTAGGCAAGAGAATGATTAACATTCTTGTTCAAGAAAATAGTTATTAGAAACTTGAATGGATAAACACAACCTATATTTTGTCACATGCGAGAGCAGTATACTCTTGACACATTCATGTGGGTACGGTACTATTGAAACTAACAGTTAAAGCAGCACAAACTATTTGCAAACTTATAACAGATACTGAAACACACTATTACTTTCAGGGCTTACACAAACTGAATGGTCTTTATAACATTATTACTATTAACTGCAGAATCATTAATTGGATATAGGTTAAGTCTCTCTCAGTTAAGTACGTTCCTATTTAAAATGAAAGTTAATTTGAATCCACTTACAGGTTGCTCCTCACTATCATTTGATTAAAGAAATTAAGGTTTTCCTAATTAGTGGTCTTTCTGTTACTTGTTACCAAGCATTAACCCAATAGACAAACTGTGGATCCTGATATATTATTAATAAGCACTTCTAATACACATCAGAGACAAACACTTAGCAGACTTGAGTATATAATGTTCCACACAGCAGTTTTCCACTTTTACTACATTGACACACTAAATTAACATAGATGTAAGATACTGACTCACCTTCTGTGATTTACAACAGGCAGTAATGAGATCATTTATGAAGCAAAACTTATAAGCCTCAGCCTCTCGAACTCTTAATTTAAAGTTGGCAACAATGCATTAATAAGCTGTTTTATTAGGAAAATTACTTTCATTAACTTTATTTTTTTATGTTCAAGAGGCATTAATTAGCAAAAACACTGGTCTTTAATGTTCTTTCAGTAGTGACACTCGGAAAACACTTTAGTTCAAACAGAGAGGAACCTGATAGGTGTTATGGTAAGGAGACAATTCAAGGTAGGTACATAAACTCAGTTATAAATTACCTTATATTTGAGCACACTAACACATCCATTTAGCTGATCCATCACTGTACATCATTATAGTACTCTATTACAGTGATTGCGCAATGTGGTGGCGATTGCATGTCAGTAGGTGGAATAGCAGGTAGAATTGCTGGACTCTGTCATTTTTTGGTGGCGATGATAGATACAAATTCTAGAATAGTTCCAGCTACTTATCCATTACCTGATGTGAAGTATTTCTGAGGGAAGCTACAGAAAGTTGCACCATCACTTACGTTTGTTTTTTAGTATTGTTACTACAAAGCGAGAATAATCGCACTTCATCTATTACCCTTAGTGAATTATTTCTAAGAATAGCTACAGAAAGCTTCTCCCTCATATGCATTAGTTTGTTGGTATGGTTACTACAAAGCCAGAATCATCACAATTCATCTATTACCCTATGTAATGTATTTCAGAGAGAAGCTCAGAAAGCTCCTCCCTCACTTGCATATGGTTGTTTTTATGATTAGTACAGAGACACAGTCATTACATTTCATCCATTACCTGATGTGATGTATTTCTGAGGTAAGCTACAGAATGCTCCTCCCTCATTTGCATTTGGTTGTTGGTATAGTTACTTCAAAGCCAGAATCATCACATTTTATCTATTACCCTATGTAAAGTATTTCTGAGAAAAGCTACGGAAAGCTATTGCGTCATTTGCATTTGTTTGTTACTGTGGTTACTACAAAGCCAGAATCATTGCATTTCATCTATTACCCAATGTGATGTATTTCAGAGAGAAGCTGCAGAAAGCTCCACCCTTCCTTTAATCTGATTGTTGGTATGGTTAGTACAAAGCCAGAATCATAGCATTTCATCTATTAAACTCTGTGAAATATTTCTGAGGAAATCAACAGAAAGCTCCTCCCTCATTTGCGTTTGTTTGTTGGTATGGTTACTACAAAGCCAGTATCATCGCAGTTCATCTATTACATTATGTGATGTATTTCAGTGAGAAGCTGCAGAATACTTCGCTCTCACTTGCATCTGTTTGTTGATATGATTAGTACACAGACTCAATCATTACATATCACACATTACCTGATGTGAAGTATTTCTGATGGAAGCTACAGAAAGTTCCACCCTCTTTTGTGTTTGTTTGTTCTTAAGGTTACTACAAAGCCAGAATCATAGCATTTCATCTTTCACCCTATGTGAAGTATTTCTGAGAGAAGCTGCAGAAAGCTCGTCCCTCACTTACATCTGTTTGTTGGTATGTTTAGTACACACACACAACAATACATTTCATTTATTGCATGACGTGAAGTATTTCTGAGGGAAGCTACAGAAAGCTCCTCAATCATTTGCGTATGTTTGTTGGTAGGGTTACTACAAAGCCAGATTCATCGCAATTCATCTATTACCCTATGTGAACTATTTCTGAGAATAGCTACAGAAAGCACCTCCCACATTTGACTTAGGTTATTGGTATGGTTATTATAAAGGCAGAATCATCGGATTTCATTTTTTTCCCCTTAATGATGCACTTCAGAGAGAAGCAGCAGAAAGCTCCTCCCTCACATGCATTTGTTTGTTGGTATGATTATTACACAGACACAATCATTACATTTCATCCATTAGCTGATGTTGAGTTCGTCTGAGGGATGCTACAGAAAGCTCGCCCCTCATTTACGTTTGTTTGTTGGAATGGTTACTACAAAGCCAGAATCAACGCATTTCATCTATTGGACTTCTGAGAAATATTTTTGAGAAAAGCTACAGAAAGCTTACTACCACATTTGCGTTTTTTTTTTTTTTTGGTATGGTTACTAGAAAGCAAGAGTCATCGTATTTCATATTTTACCCAATGTGATGTATTTAAGACAGGTGCTGCAGAAAGCTACACCCTAACTTGAATCTGTTTGTTGGTATGATTAGTACACAGACACAATCATTACATTTCATTCATTAGCTTATGTGAAGTATTTCTGAGAGAAGCTACAGTAAGCTCCCCCAACATTTGGATTTGTTTTTTGGTATGGTTGCTACGAAGACAGAAACATCGAATTTCAGGTACTACCCTATGTGAAGTATTTCTGAGACAAGCTGTACAACGATCCTCCCTCTCTTGCATCTGTTTGTTCGTAAAATCTACATTTCATCTACTACCCTATGTCAAGTCTTTCTGACAGAAGCTGCAAAAAACTCCTCCCTCACTTGCATCTGTTTGCTGGTATGATTAGTACACAGACACAATCTTTACATTTCATCCAATACCTGATGTGAATTATTTCTGACAGAAGCTACAAAAAACTCCTCCATTCATCCATTATCCTCTGTGATGTATTTCAGAGAAAAGGTACAGAAAACTCCTCCTTCACTTGCATTTGTTTGTTGGTATGATTAATACACAGACACAATCATTAAACTTCTTCCATTACCTGATGTGATGTATTTCTGAGGTAAGCTACAGAAAGCTCCCCCCTCATTTGCATTTGTTTGTTGGCATGGTTACTTCAAATCCAGAATCATTGCATTTCAACTATTACCCAATGTGATGTATTTCAGAGAGAAGATGGCGAAAGCTCCTCCCTCACTTGCATCTGTTTGTTGGTTTGATTAAACAGACACAATCATTACATTTCATCCATTACCTGATGTGAAGTATTTCTGCCCTAAGCTACAGAAAGCTCCCAACTAATTTGCATTTGTTTGTTGGCATTGTTACTACAAAGCCAGAATCATCGCATTTCAATTATTACCCTATGTGATGTATTTCAGAGAGAAGATGCTGAAAGCTCCTCCCTCACTTGCATCTGTTTGTTGGCTTGATTAAACAGACACAATCATTACATTTCATCCATTTCCTGATGTGAAGTATTTCTGAGGGAAGCTACACAAAGCGCCTCCCTCACTTGCATCTGTTTGTTTGTATGATTGGTACACAGACACAATCATTACATTTCATCCATTACCTGATATGGTGTATTTTTGAGGGAAGCTACAGAAAGCTCCTCCCTCTATGACGTGCATTTGTTGGTAAGATTACTACTAAGCCAGAATCATTGCATTTCATCTATTACCCTATTTGATGTATTTCAGAGAGAAGCTGCAGAAAGCTCATCCCTCACTTGCATCTGTTTGTTGGTATCATTGGTACACAGACACAATCATTACATTTCATTCATTACCTAATGTGAAGTATTTCTGAGATAAGCTACAGAAAGCTCCCCCCTCATCTGGATTTTGTTTGTTGGTATGGTTACTACCATGCCAGAAACATAGCATTTCATCTACAACCCTATGTGAAGTATTTCTGAGAAAAGCTGCAGAACGCTCCTCCCTCACTTGCATCTGTTTGTTGGTAAGATTACTATACAGACACTGTGGTTACATTTCATCCCCTACCTGATGTGAAATATTTCTGTGGGATGCTACAGAAAGCTCCACCAGCACTTGTGTTTGTTTGTTGGTATGGATACTATAAGCCCAGAATCATCGCATTTCATCTATTACCCTAAATTATGTATTTCTGAGAGAAGCTACAGAAAGATCCTCCCTCACTTGCATCTGTTGTTGGTATGATTAGGACACAGACACAATTATTACATTTCATCCATTACCTGATGTAAAGTATTTGTGAGGGAAGCTACAGAAAGCTCCTCCCTCATTTGTGTGTGTTTGTTGGTATGATTACTACAAATCCAGAATCATCGCATTTCATTTTTACCCTATGTGAAGTATCTCAGTGAGAAGCTGCAGAAAGTTCCTCCCTCACTTGCATATGTTTGTTGGTATGATTAGTACACAGACACAATCATTACATTTCATTCATTACCCGATGTGAATTATTTCTGATGGAAGCTACAGAAGCTCCTACTTCATTTGTGTTTGTTTGTTGGTAAGGTTACTACAATGCTAGGATCATTGAATTTCATCTATTACCGTATGTGATGTATTTCTGAGTGAAGCTACAGAAAGCACCACCATCATTTGTGTTTTTTTGTTGGTATGGTTACTACAAAGCCGGAATCCTCGCATTTCATTTATTACCCTATGTGAAGTATTGCTGAGAAAAGGTACAGAAAGCTCCCACCTCATTTTCTTTTGATTGTTGGTATGGTTACTACAAAGCCACAATAATTGCATTTCATCCATTACCCTTTGTGATGTATTTCAGACAGAGGATGCAGGATTCTCCCAGCTCATTTGCTTTTGATTGTTGGTAATGTCTCTACAAAGCCATAATCATTGCATTTCATCCATTACCGTGAGATGTTTTTCATAGAAAAGGTACAGAAAACTCCTCCTTCACTTGCATCTGTTTGTTGGTATGATAACTACACAGACACAATCATTACATTTCATCCATTACCTGATGTGAAGTATTTCTGAGGGAAGCTACAGAAAGCTCATCCCTCATTTGTGTTTGTTTGTTGGTATGGTTACTACAAACCCAGAATCATTAAATTTCATTCATTACCCTATGCGAAGTATTTATGAGAGAATCTGCAGAAAGCTAATCACTCACCTGCTTCTGCTTTGTGGTATGATTAGTACACAGACACAATCATTACATTTCATCCATTGCTAATGTGAAGTATTTAAGAGAGATGCCACCGAAAGCTACTCCCCCATTTGCGTCACTTTGTTGTTATCGTTATTACAAAGCCAGAATCTTTACATTTCTTCCACTACACTATGTGAAGTACTTCTGAGAGAAGCTGCAGAACACTCCTCCCTCACTTGCATCTGTTTCTTGGTAAGATTAATACACAGTTACAATCATTATATTTCATTCATTACCTAATGTGAAGTATTTCTGAGGGAAGCTACAGATAGCTCCCCCCTCATTTGGATTTGTTTGTTGGTATGGTTACTACAAAGCCAGAAACATCGCATTTCATCTACTACCCTATGTGAAGTATTTCTGAGACAAGCTGTAGTATGCTCCTCTCTCACTTGCATCAGCTTGTTGGTAAGATTACAACACAGACACTATGGTTACATTTCATCCCTTACCTGATGTGAAATATTTCTGTGGGATGCTACAGAAAACTCCACCCGCACTTGTGTTTGTTTGTTGGTACGGTTACTACAAGCCCATAATCATCGCATTTCATCTATTACCCTACGTGAAATACTTATGAGTGAAGCTGCAGAAAGCTCCTCCCTCACTTGCATCTGTTTGTTGGTATGATTAGTACACAGACACAATCATTACATTTCATCCATTACCTGATGTGAAGTATTTCTGAAGGAGGCTACAGAAAGCTGCACCCTCATTTGTGTTTGTATGTTGGTATGGTTACTACAGAGCCAGACCCTCGCATTTAATCTATTACCCTATGTGAAGTATTTCTGAGAGAAGCTGCAGGACGCTCCTCCCACTCCTCCCTTGTTTACGTCTCTTTGTTGGTATGGTTACTACAAAGCCTAAATAATATCATTTCATCCATTAGCATATGTGAAGTATTTCAGAGAGAAGCTGATGAAAGCTCCTCCCTCACTTGCATCTGTTTGTTGGTTTGATTAAACAGACACAATCATTACATTTCATCCATTTCCTAATGTGAAGTAGTTCTGAGGGACGCTACAGAATGCTCCTCCCTCACTTGCATCTGTTAGTTGGTATGATTAGTACACAGACACTATCATTACACTTCATCCATTACCTGGTGTGAAGTATTTCTGATGGAAGCTTCAGAAAGCTCCTCCCTCATTTGCGTTTGATTGTTAGTATGTTTACTACAAAGCCAGAATCATCGCATTTCACCTATTACCCTATGTGAAGTATTTCTGAGTATAGCTACAGAAAGCTCCTCCCTCATTTGCATTACTTTGTTGGTATGGTTATTACAAAGCCAAAATCATCGGACTTCATATTTTACCCTATGTGGTGTATTTCAGATCGAAGCTACAGAAAGCTCCTCCCTCAGTTGCGTCTCTTTGTTGGTATGGTTAGTACAAAGCCAGAATATTCGCATTCCATCTATTATTCTATTTGAAGTATATCTGAGAGATGTTGCGGAAAGCTCCTCCCTCTCTTGTATCTGTTTGTTGGTATGATTAGTACACAGACCCAATCATGACTTTTCATCTTTTACCTGATGTGAAGTATTTATGAGAAGAGCCGCAGAAGGCTCCTCCCTCATTTGTGTCTCTTTGTTGGTATGCTTACTACAAAGCCAGAATAATCATTTTCATCCATTACCCTATGTTAAGTATTTCAGAGGGAAGCTGCAGAAAGCTCCTCCCTCATAGGCATCTATCTGTTGTTAGGGATCCTACATAGCCAGAAACATCGTATTTCATCCATACCCTATGTGAAGCATTTCTGAGAGAAGCTACAGACAGCTCCATGTTCATTTGTGTCTCTTTGTTGGAAGGTTTACTACAGAGTGCGAATCATCACATTTCATCCATTATACTATGTGAAGTATTTTAAAGAGAAGCTGGAGAAAGCTGCCCCCTCATAGGCGTCTGTTTGTTGGTATGATTACTATGCAGATAGAATGATCACATTTCATCCATTACCTGATATGAAGTTTATCAGAGAAGCTACAGAAAACTCTTCCCTCATATCCGTTTCTTTGATTGGTTACTAGAAAGCCAGAATCATCGCATTTCATCCATTACACTATGGGAAGAATTTCAGAGAGAAGCTGCAGTGAGCTCCTCCCTCATGGGTGTCTATTTGTTGATAACTTTGCTACAAAACCTGAATCATCATATTTCATCCATTAGCTGATGTGATGTATAAAAGAGAAGCTACAGAAAGCTCTTCCCGCATTTGCGTCTCATTGTTGGTATGATTACTACACAGACAGAATCATCACGTTTCATGCATTACCCTATGTGAAATATTTCTGAGAGAAGCTACAGAAAGTTCCTCCCTCCTTTGCATGTCTTTGTTGGTATGGTTACTATGAAGCCAGAATCATCGCACTTCACCCTTTACCCTATATGCAGTATTTCTGAGAGAAGCTGAAGAAAGCTTTTCACTCATTTGCTTCTCTCTGTTGGTATGGTTACTACAAAGCCAGAATCATCGCATTTCCTCCATTACCCTATGTGAAGTATTTCTGAAAGATGTTTCAGTAAGCTCCTCCCTCATAGGCATATCTTTGTTGGTAAGGTTATTACAAAGTCAGAATCATCGCATTTCGTCCATTACACTGTTGTTGTTGTGGTCGTTGTTGTGGTCTTCCGTCCTGAGACTGGTTTGATGTACCTCTCCCTGCTACTCTTTCATGTGCAAGCTTCTTCATCTCCCAGTACCTACTGCAACCTACATCCTTCTGAGTCTGCTTGGTGTATTTATCTCTTGGCCTCCCTCTACGATTTTTACCCTCCACACTGGCCTCCATTACTAAATTGGCGATCTCTTGATGCCTCAGAACATGTCCTACCAACCGATTCCTTCTTCTGGTCAAGTTGTGCCACAAACTTTTCTTCTCCCCAGATCTATTCAATACCTCTTCATTAGTTATATGATCTACATATCTAATCTTCAGCATTCTTCTTTAGCACCACATTTAGAAATCTTGCATCCTCTTCTTGTTCAAACTAGTTATCGTCCATGTTTCACTTCCGTACATAGCTGCACTCCATACAAATACTTTCAGAAATGACTTCCTGTCACTTAAATCTATACTCGATGTTAACAAATTTATCTTCTTCAGAAATGCCTTCCTTACCATTGCCAGTCTACATATTATATCCTCTCTACTTTGACCATCATCAGTTATTTTGCTTCCCAAATAGCAAAACTCATTTACTACTTTAAGTGTCTCATTTCCTAATCTAATTGCCTCAGCATCACCCAACTTAATTCGAGTACATTCGCTCATCCTCATTTTGCTTTTGTTGATGTTCATCTTATATACTCCTTTCAAGACACTCTCCATTCTATTCAACTGCTCTTCCAAGTCCTTTGCTGTCTCTGACAGAATTACAATGTCATCGGCAAACCTCAAAGTTTTTATTTCTTCCTCATGGATTTTAATACCTACTCAGAATTTTTATTTTGTTTCCTTTACTGCCTGCTTAATATACAGATTGAATAACATCAGTTAGAGGCTACAACCCTGTCTCACTCCCTTCCCAACCACTGCTTCCCTTTTATGCCCCTCGACTCTTATGACTGGTTTCTGTACAAATCGCAAATAACCTTTCGCTCCCTGTATTTTACCCCTGCCACCTTTAGAATTTGAAAGAGAGTATTCCAATCAACATTGTCAAAAGCTTTCTCTAAGTCTACAAATGCGAGAAACATAGGTTTGCCTTTCCTTAATCTTTCTTCTAAGATAAGTCGTAAGGTCAGTATTGCCTCATGTGTTCCAGTATTTCTACAGAATCCAAACTGATCATCCCTGGGGTCAGCTTCTACTAGTTTTTCCATTCGTCTGTAAAGAAATCGTGTTAGTATTTTGCCACTGTCGCTTATTAAAGTGATTGTTCGGTAATTTTCACATCTGTCACCACCTGGTTTCTTTGGGATTGGAATTATTATATTCTTCTTGAAGTCTGAGGGTATTTCGCCTGTTTCATACATCTTGCTCACCAGATGGTAAGAGTTTTGTCAGGACTGGCTCTCCCAAGTCTGTCAGTAGTTCCAATGGAATGTTGTCTACTCTGGGGGCCTTGTTTCAACTCAGGTCTTTCAGTGCTCTGTCAAACTCTTCACGCAGCATCGTATCTCCCATTTCATCTTCATCTACATCCTCTTCCTTTTCCATAATATTGTCCTCAATTGCATCACCCTTGTATAGACCCTCTATATACTCATTCTACCTTTCTGCTTTCCCTTCTTTGCTTAGAACTGGGTTTCCATCTGAGCTCTTGATGTTCATACAAGTTGTTCTCTTATCTCCAAAAGTCTCTTTAATTTTCCTGTAGGCAATATCTATCTTACCCCTAGTGAGATAAGCTTCTACATTCTTACATTTGTCCTCTAGCCATCCCTGCTTAGCCATTTTGTACTTCCTGTCGATCTGATTGTTGAGACGTTTGATTTCCTTTTTGCCTGCTTCAGTTATTGCATTTTTATATTTTCTCCTTTCATCAATTAAATTCAATATTTCTTCTGTCACACAAGGATTTCTAGCAGCCCTCGTATTTTTACCTACTTGATCCTCTGCTGCCTTCACTACTTAATCTCTCAAAGCTAGCCATTCTTCTTCTACTGTATTTCTTTCCCCCACTCCTGTCAATTGTTCCCTTATGCTCTCCTTGAAACTCTGTACAACCTCTGGTTCTTTCAGTTTATCCAGGTCCCATCTCAATAAATTCGCACCTTGTTGCAGTTTCTTCAGTTTTAATCTACAGGTCATAACCAATAGATTGTGGTCAGAGTCCACCTCTGCCCCTGGAAATGTCTTACAATTTAAAACTTGATTCCTAAATCTCTGTCTTACCATTATATAATCTATCTGATACCTTTTAGTATCTCCAGGGTTCTTCCATGTATACAACCTTCTTTCATGATTCTTAAACCAAGTGTTAGCTATGATTAAGTTGAAGTCTGTGCAAAATTCTACCAAGCGGCTTCCTCTTTCATTTCTTAGCCCCAATCCATATCCACCTACTATGTTTCGTTCTCTCCCTTTTCCTACACTCGAATTCCAGTCACCCATGACTATTAAATTTTCACCTCTCTTCACTATCTGAATAATTTCTTTTATCTCATCATACATTTCTTCAATTTAGTCATCATCTGCAGAGCTAGTTGGCCTATAAACTTGTACTACTGTAGTAGGTGTCGGATTCGTATCTATCTTGGCCACAATAATGCTATCACTATGCAGTTTGTAGTAGCTTACCCACATTTATATTTTCCTACTCATTATTAAACCTACTCCTGCATTACCTCTATTTGATTTTGTGTTTATAGCCCTGTAGTCACCTGACCAAAAGTCTTGTTCCTCCTGCCACGGAACTTCACCAATTTTCTAACCTACCTGCTAGATTAAGGGATCTGACATTCCATGCTCCGATCCGTAAAACACCAGTTTTCTTTCTCCTGATAACGACATCCTCTTGAGTAGTCCCCGTCCGGAGATCCGAATGGGGGACTATCTTACCTCCAGAATATTTTACCCAAGAGGACCCAATCATCATTTAATCATACAGTAAAGCTGCATGCCCTCAGGAAGTTTCCCCTTGCTTTCAGCCGTTCACAGTACAAGCACACCAAGGCCGTTTTGGTTATTGTTACAAGGCCAGATCAGTCAATCATCCAGACAGTTGCCCTTGCAGCTACTGAAAAGGCTGCTGCCCCTCTTCAGAAACCACACATTTGTCTGGCCTCTCAACAAATACCCCTTCGTTGTGGTTGCACCTACGGTATGGCTATCTGTATCACAGAGACACGCAAGCCTCCCCACGATTGGGAAGGTCCATTGTTCATGGGGTGTCCATTACACAATGTGAAGTATTTCTGAAAGAAGCTAAAGAAAGCTTTTCCCTCATTTGTGACTGTTTGTTGGTATGATTACTACAGAGGCCAGAATATTCGCATTTCATCTATTACCCCATGTGAAGTATTTCAGAGAGAAGTTGCAGGAAGCTCTCCCCTCATATGTGTACATTTGTTGGTAACGTTACTACAAAGCCAGGATCATCGCAATTCATCCATTACCTTATGTGAAGTAATTCTGAGAGAAGCTACAGAAAGCCCTTCCCTCATTTGCAATTTTTGTTTGTATGATTACTACACAGACAGCATCATCACATTTCATTTATTACCTGATGTGGTGTACATAAGAGAAGCTACAGAAAGCTCCTCCCTCATTTACATCTGTTTGTTGCTATGATTACTACACAGACAGAATCATCACATTTCATCCACTACCTGATGTGAGGTATTTAAGAGAAGCTACAGAAAGCTCGTCCCTCATTTCTGTTTCTTTGTTGGTATGGTTACTACAAAGCCAGAATCATCACATTTCATCCCTTACCCTATGTGAACTATTTCTGAGAGGAGCTGCAGAAAGCTCCTCCCTCAAAGACGTGTCGTTGTTGGTAAGGTTATTACAAAGTCAGAATCATCGCATTTTATCCATTACACTTCGTGAAGTATTTCTGAGAGGAGCTGCAGAATGCGCTTGCCTCATAGGTGTCTCTTTATTGGAGAAGTGACTACAAAGCCAGAATCATCACATTTGGTCCTTTACCCTATGTGAAATTTTTTAAGGGAAGCTACAGAAACCTCCTCCCTCATTTGCCTCTCTCTGTTCTTCCGGTTACGACAAAGCCAGAATCAATGCATTCCATGCATTACCCTTTGTGAAGCATTTCTGTGAGAAACTGCAGAAGGCTCATCCCCCATTGGCGTCTGTTTGTTGGTATGGTTACTACAAAGCCAGATTCATCGCATTTCATCCATTACACTATGTGAAGTATTTCTGAGAAGAGCTACAGAAAGCTAATCTCTCATTTGCTTCTCTTTGTTAGTAAGGTTACTACAAAGCCAGAATCATTGCATTTTATCCATTACTTTATGTGAAATGTTTCTGAAAGAAGCTACATGGCATCTAAGTGTGAACCAATGTCTATGGTCCTCTGAGTCTTGTGGATGATTAGCAAGAGCTGGGTTTCACATGGCCGTCTTTTTCAAAACAAATGCTGATTCCTACAGAGTAGGTTTGTAGTCTCCAGAAAACTCATTATACTGTAACATAATTCGTGTTCCAAAGTTCTACAACTAATCAACATTAGAGATATAGGTCTATAGTTCTGCACATCTGTTCGAAGTCCCTTCTTGAAAATGGGGAAGACCATGCCGTTTTCCAATCCTTTGGAATGCTATGCTCTTCTAGAGACCTACGGTACACTGCTACAAGAAGGGGGCTAAGTTCCATCGCGTGCTCTGTGTAAAATCTAACTGGTATCCCTTCAGGTCCAGTGGGCTTTCCTCTTTTGTGTGATTTTAATTTTTTCTCTATCACTCTTTTGTCTATTTTGCTATCTACCCTTTTGTCATCTGTGGTGTCAGGACATTTTGTTTTGATCCACCTATCGCTTTGACATAAGACCAAAATTTCTTAAAATTTCTGCCAAGTCAGTACATAGAACATTACTTTTGAATTCATTAAGTGCTTCTCACATAGCCCTCCTCACACTACATTTCACTTCGCATAATTTTAGTTTGTCTGCAAGGCTTTGGATATGTTTATGTTTGTTGTGAAGTTCCCTTTGCTTCCGCAGCAGTTTTCTAACTCGGTTGATGTACCATGGTGGCTCTTTTCCATCTCTTACGATCTTGCTTGGCACATACTCATCTAACGCATATTGTACGATGGTTTTGACCTTGTCCACTGATCCTCAACACTATCTGTACTTGAGACAAAACTTTTGTGTTGAGCTGTCAGGTACTCTGTAATCTGCTTTTTGTCAGTTTTGCTAAACAGAAAAATCTTCCTCCCTTTTTTAATTTTTCAATTTATGGCTGAAATCATCGATGCAGTAACTGCTTTATGATTGCTGATTCCCTGTTCTGCATTCACTGTTTCAAATAGTTCAGGTCTTTTTGTCACCAGAAGGTCTAATATGTTATCGCCACGAGTTGGTTCTCTGTTTAACTGCTCAAGGTATTTTTCAGATAAAGCACTTAAAAAAAAATTCACTGGATTCTTTGTCCTTGCCATCCGTTATGAACGTTTGAGTCTCCCAGTCTATATCTGGCAAATTAAAATCTCCACCATGAACTATAACATGGTGGAGAAATCTGCTCAAAATATTTTCCAAATTACCCTTCAGGTGCTCAGCGACAACAGCTGCTGAGCCAGGAGGCCTATAGAGACATCCATAGGACTGTTGCTATTTACAATATACATAAATGACCTTGTGGATGACATCGGAAGTTAACTGAGGCTTTTTGCAGATGATGCTGTGGTGTATTGAGAGGTTGCAACAACGGAAAATTGTACTGAAATGCAGGAGGATCTCCAGCAAATTGACGCATGGTGCAGGAAATGGCAATTCAGTCTCAATGTAGACAAGTGTAATGTGCTGTGAATTCACTGAAAGATAGATCCCTTATCATTTATCTACAAAATAGCAGGTCAGCAACTGGAAGCAGTTAATTCCATAAATTATCTGGGAGTACGCAGTAGGAGTGATTTAAAATGGAATGATCATATAAAGTTGATCGTCAGTAAAGCATATGCCAGACTGAGATACGTTGGAAGAATCCTAAGTAAATGCAATCCGAAAACAAAGGAAGTAGGTTACAGTACGCTTGTTCGCCCACTGCTTGAATACTGCTCAGCAGTGTGGGATCCGTACCAGATAGGGTTGATAGAAGAGATAGGGAAGATCCAACGGAGAGCAGCGCACTCCGTTACAGGATGATTTAGTAATCTCGAAAGGGTTACGGAGATGATAGACAATCTCCAGTGGAAGACTCTGCAGGAGAGACGCTCAGTACTCGGTATGGGCTTTTGTTAAAGTTTCGGGAACATACCTTTACCGAAGAGTCAAGCATTATATTGCTACTTCCTACATATACCTCGCAGAGAGACCAAAAGTACAAAATCAGGGATTAGAGCAAAAACAGAAGCATACCGACAATACATCTTTCAATGAACAATACGAGACTGGAATAGAAGGGAGAACGGATAGAGGTACTCAGGGTACCCTCCAAAAACACACAGTCAGGTGTCTTGCGGAGTATGGATGTAGATGTAGATGTAGATGTAGATGTAGATGTAGAAGCTGCAGAAAGGTCCTCCATCATTTGTGTCTCTTTGTTGGTATGATTACTACAAAGCCAGAATCATTGCATTTGATCCATTACCATATGTGAATTATTTCTGAAAGAAGCTGCAGAAAGCCCCTCCTGCAGCAGCATATCTATATTGGTATGATTACTGCAAAGCAAGAATTATTGCATTTCACCCATTACCCTATGCGAATTATTTCTGAAAGGAGTTCCATACAGCTCCTGCTACATCAGTGTCTTTATGGTCGTATATTTAATACAAAGCTAGAATCATCCCATTTCATTCATCACGCTATGTGAATTATTTCTGAAAGAAGTTGCAGAAAGCTCCTCCCACAGCAGCGTCTCTCTGTTGGTATGATTACCACAAAGCCAGAATCAACGTATTTCATACATTATCCTATGTGAATTATTGCTGAAAGAAGATGCAGAAGGCTTCACTCACAGCACCACCTGTTTCTTGTTATGGTTACTACAAAGCTAGGAACATCGCATATCATCCACTACACTATGTGAATAATTTCTGAATGAAGCAGCAGA
Source organism: Schistocerca gregaria (assembly GCF_023897955.1). Taxonomy (NCBI): domain Eukaryota; kingdom Metazoa; phylum Arthropoda; class Insecta; order Orthoptera; family Acrididae; genus Schistocerca; species Schistocerca gregaria. The sequence continues at coordinate 43,617,176 of NC_064929.1, forward strand.
AAGTTCCTTCTGCAGTAGTGTCTCCTTGCTTGTATGATTCCTACAAAGCCAGAATCAATGCATTTAATCCATTAGCATATGTGATTTATTTTTGAAAGGACCTGCAAAAAGCTCCTCACATAGCAGCGTCTTTTTGTTCATATGATTACTACAAAGCCAGAATCATTCCATTTCATTCATTACCATATGTGTATTATTTCCGAAAAGAGGTGCAGAAATCTCCTTCCACAGTAGTTTCTCTTTTTTCATCAGATTACTACAAAGCCAGAATCATCGAATTTCATCCATTACACTATGTGAATTATTTCTGAAAGGAGCTGCAGAAAAGCTCCTAGCACAGCAGCATCTTTTTGTTGATATGATTACTACAAAGCCACAATCACGCATTTCATCCATTACCCTATGCAAATTATTTCTGAAAGAAGCTGCAGTCCCTCCTCCAGCAGCAGTGTCAATTTGTTGGTATGATTACCACAAAGCCAGAATCATTGCATTTCATCCATTATCCTATGTGAATTATTTCTGAAAGAAGCTGCAGAAGGCTTCTCCCACCTCACCACCTCTCTGTTGTTATGATTACTACAAAGCTAGAATCATCCTATTTCATCTATTACCCTAAGTGAATTATTTCTGAACAATGCTGCTGAAATCTCCTCCTGCAGCAGCATCTCTTTGTTGCTATGATTACTACAACGCCAGAATCATCGCATTTCATCCATTACCCTATGTGAATTATTTCTCAAAGAAGTTACAGAAAGCGTCTCCCACAGCTGCATCTTTTTCTCCGTATGATTATTACAAAGCCAGAATCATCCAATTTCATCCATTACTGTATGTGGTTATTTTCTAAAAGAAGCTGCAGAAAGCTCCTCCCACAGCAGCATCTCTTTTTTGGTATCATTACAACAAAGCCATAACCGTCGCACTACATCCATAACCGTATCTGATCTATTTCTAAAAGAAGTTGCAGAAAGCTCCTCAGGCAGCAGTGTCACATTGTTCATATGATTACTGCAAAGTGAGAATCATCCCATTTCATCCATCATGCTATGTGAATTATTTCTGAAAGAAGTTGCAGAAATCTCCTCCCACAGCACCGTGTCTTTGTTGGTATGATTACTACGAAGCCAGAATCATCTCATTTCATCCTTAAGACTATATGAATTATTTCTCACAGGCAGTGCCAAAAGAACCTCCCACTGCAGCGTCACATTGTTGGTATGATTACTCCAAAACCAGAATCAAAACATTTCATCCATTACACTACGTGCATTTTCTCTGAAAGAAGCTACAGAAAGCTCCACCCATATTTGCGTTACTTTGTTGGTGTCATTACTACAAGACCAGAATCATCAATTTTTATCTATTACCCTATGTGAATTACTTTTGAAAAAAGCTGCAAAATGTTCCACCCACAATGGCGTCACTCTGTTGGTATGATTAATACAAATCCTCAATTATCACATTTCATCTGTTACCCTATTTGAATTTTTTTCCGGAAGAAGCTGCAGAAAACGCCTCTCACATTTGCGTTGTTTTCTTGGTATGATTACTACAAAGTGAGAATCATTGCATTTCTTTGATTACCCTATGTGAATTATTTCTGAAAGGAGCTGCAGAAAGGGCCTGCCGCAGTTGTGTCACTTTGTTGCTATGATTACAACAATGCCAGAATCATTTCATTTCATCCATTACCCTATGAGAATTATTTCTAAATGATGCTACTAAGAGCTCCTCCCACACTTGCATCACACTACAAAGCCAGAATCATTACATTTCATCAATTACACCATGCGAATTATTTCTGAAAGAAGCTGCAAAAAGCTCCTCCTACATTCGCATCACTTTGTTGGTATGATTACTACAAAGCCAGAGTCATTGAATTTCATGAATAACCCTATGCAAATTATTTCTGAAAGAAGCTGCAGAAAGCTCCTCCCACATTTGCATCACTTTGTTGGTATGATTACTACAAAGCCAGAATCATCGCATTTCATGCATTTCCATATGTGAATTTTTTTTTTTCAAGAGAATCAGCAGAACGCTCATACCACAGCAGCTTCACATTGTTGGTATGATTACATAAAAGCCAGAATCATTGCATATTATCCATTACACTACCTGAAATATTTCTGAGAGGAGCTGCAGAAAGCTCCACTCACACTACTACACTTTGATCCTACAGTTACTACAAAGACAGAATCATCACATTTCATCCATTGCCCTATGAGTATTATTTCTGAAAGGAACTGCAGGGAGCTCCTACCACACTGCTATCACTTTCATGGTATAGTTACAACAAGGCCAGAATCTTCTGATTTCATCCACTACCATAGGTTAATTATTGCTGAAATGAATTGCTTGTAGCTCTGCTCACAGTACTGTAAATTTGTTAGTACAGTTTCTACAAGGCCACATTCATCGCATTTCATCCATAAATCTGTGGAAATTATTTCTGAGAGAAGCTGCAGAAAGATTGTCTCACATTACTATCACATTGTTGGTTCAGTTGTGATCTATTTCTGAAGGAAGCTGCAAAAGCACCTCTCTCAGTACTGTCACATTGTTTGAAATTTTACACAAAGCAATACTACTACTACTACTATGTGATCAGGCCCAGTAGACCACACACATCTACAAGTTACCTCCTCCACTGTATTCTGTCCAATGCTGCTATCTGCCATTCGTCCACATCTATTGACCCTTGGATTAAATCTTCATGGGATCCACCACTCCAATGGTTCTTGGGTCTCCCTGGAAGTCTCTTTCCTGTAGGTGTGAAATCCAGGAGCTTCCGAGGCCATCTGTGATCCTCCACCCAAGCTACAATGTTGGCCCACTGCATTTGTTTGGCTTTGAGGATACCTGCTATGTTGGGCCACTGGTATAGTTCCTCAAGCTCTTCATTGTATCTGATCCTCCATTCCCCGGTATCTGCATCCAGAACTGTACCAAAAATCTTCCGAAGCACTTTTCTCTCAAAAACAAGGAGCTTATGGAAGCCCTGTTTCCGGATACTCCATATCTCACAGCCATATAGAACAAGAGGCTGGATAAAGGTTTTGTACGGTTGAATCTTGAACTGTCTGGAGAGATATTTCTACCAAAGCAGTTGTGCTAGGCTGTGGAAAGATCGGTTTCCTGCTTGTATTCTGGCATTGATCTCTGCATCACATGACGAGTTCACAGTGGAAAGTGCCCCTAGCTATTTGAATTCTTGCACTCTCTTGTAGGAAAGGTCCACAACAAGCAACAAGCATTGCATTTTATCGATAACCCTATGAAGATTATATCTGAAAGAAGCTGACAAAAGCTCCTCTCAAATTACTATCCCTTTGTTGGTATAGTTACAAAAAAGCCACAATCATCGCATTTCATCTTTAACACTATGATAATTATTTCTGGAAGAAGCTCCAGAAAGCTCCTCTCACACTACAATCACTTTCACAGTTAGTTACTACAAAGCCACAGTCGTCTCATTTCAGCCATAACACTATGTGAATTATTTCTGGATGAAGCTGCAGAAAGCTCCTCTCACACTACAATCACTTTCTTGGTGTAGTTACCATAAAGCCAGAATCATCACATTTCATTCATAACACTATGTGAATTATTTCTGAAAGAATCTGCAGTAAGATGCTCTTCCTTAACAGTCAATCTGTTCATATAGCTACTACAAAGCAAGAATCATTGCATTTAATTTGTAACATCATGTGAATTATTTCTGAAAGAAGCCACAGAACGCTCCCCTCAAAATACTATAAACCTTGATGGTGTAGTTACTACAAAGCCACAATTATTGCATTTGATTCATAGCATGCTGTGAAATATTTCTGAAAGAATCTGCAAAAAGTTCCATTCACTCTAGAACCAAAGTGTTGGTATAGTTATTAAAAAGTGACAATCATTGCACTTCACTCATAATGGTATGTGAATTATTTCTGAAAGAAGCTGCAGAAAGCTCACAATACTATCACCTTGTCGGTATAGTAACTACAAAGTCATATCCATCGCATTTTATGCATAACCCTATGTGAATTATTTCTGAAAGACGCTGCACAAAGGTACTCTCACTGTAGAATCATTTTGTTGCTATAGCTACAACAAAACCACATACATGGCATCTCACCCATAACACTATGAGATTTATTTCTTAAAGAAGCTGCAGGAAGATTCCCTCACAATACTATCACTTTGTTGTTATAGTTACTGAAGACATACAACCATTGCATTTAATCCATAACCATATGTGTATTATTTCTGAAAGAAGGTGCAGCAAGCTCCTCTCACTCAAGTATCAATCTGTTGGTATAGCTATTACAAAGCCACAATCATAGCATTTCATTCATAAGCCTATGTGATTTATTCCTGAAAGAAGCCGCAGGAAGCTCCCCTCACAATACTATCACTTTTCCAGTATAATTACTAATGAGCCACAATCATCTCATCTCATTCGTAGTCCTATGTGAATTATTTCCAAAAGAAACTGTAAAAAGCTTTCCGACCAATACCACGAGTTTTGGTACAGTTACTAAAAAGCCACAATCATTGCATTTCATTCATAGTCCTATGTGAATTATTTCTGAAAGGAGCTTCAGAAAACTCCACTCACAATACTATCATCCTGTTGGTATAGTTACTACATAGCCACAACCATCACACTTCATCCAAAACCCTATGTGAATTATTTCTGAAAGAAGCTCCAGCAAGCTCCTCTCACTCTATTACACTGTGTTGGTATGGTTACTACAAAGCAACAGTCATCCCATTTCATCCATAATCCTAAGTGCTTTATGGGACATAAGCTGCATGAAGCCCCCTCACAATACAATCACTTTGTTGGTTTCCTGAATGAGATTTTCACTCTGCAGCGGAGTGTGCACTGATATGAAACTTCCTGGCAGATTAAAACTGTGTGCCCTACCGAGACTCGAACTCAGAAACTTTGCCTTTTGTGGGCAAGTGCTCTACCATCTGAGCTACCATAGCATGACTTACGCCCGGTCCTCACAGCTTTACTTCTGCCAGTATCTCGGCTCCTACCTTCCAAACTTTACAGATTTTCTCCTGTGAATCTTGCAGAATTAGCACTCCTGAAAGAAAGGATATTGCGGAGACATGGCTTAGCCACAGCCTGGGGGATGTTTCCAGAATGAGATTTTCACTCTGCAGTGTAGTGTGCACTGATATGAAACTTTCTAGCAGATTAAAACTGTTCTGGAAACATCCCCCAGGCTGTGGCTAAGCCATATCTCCACAGTATCCTTTCTTTCAGGAGTGCTAGTTCTGCAAGGTTCACAGGAGAGCTTCTGTAAAGTTTGGAAGATAGGAGACGAGATACTGGCAGAAGTAAAGCTGTGAGGACCTGTATCTTCATTAGGGTGATCCCCATATGCATCTGCTTCCCACTTACTTACTGTTTTTAGAGTGTCATATGCCTGTAACGCTATCAGGTGGCATCCGACATCACAGTGGGCAGTGGTCATAATGTTTTGGCTCCTCGGTGTATAGGGGATCTATACAAGGGAGATATAACTGAGGGCAACATCATACAAATAGTAGAAGAGACAGATGAAGGTAACAAGGGAGATATACTGTGAGAAGCATTTGACTGAGCACTGAAGACTCACACTGAAACAAGGAAACAAGTACCCAGGGGTAGACAACATTCTGTCAAAACTACCGATAGCATTGGGAGAGACAACAATGACAAAATTATTCCATTTGCTGTGCTAGATGTACGAAACAGGTGAAATATCCACAAATTTCACTAAGAATGTATTAATTTCACTTCCAAAGAAATAAGGTGCTGTGAGGTGTGAATATTCCCAAACTGTCAGTTTAGGAATTTGTCGTTGCAGAATACAAACACAAATTCTTATATAAAAGGACCAAAAAGCAGCAGATACTGACTTCATAGAAGATAACTTTGGATTCTGGAGAAATGTAGGACCAAATGTGACAATACTGACCCTACAACTTATCTTAGAAGTTGCATTAAGGAAAGGCAAACCTATGTTTCTACCATTTGTAGACTTAGAGAAAGCTTTTGACAATGTTGACTGGAATGCTCTTCTTCAAATTATGAAGCAGGGATGAAATACAGGGAGTGAAAGACTATTTAAAATTTTTACAGAACCAGATGGCAGCTATAACAGTTGAGGGGCATGAAAGGGAAGAAGTGGTTGGGGAGCAAGTGACACAGGGTTGTAGCCTATACGTGACGTTATTCAAACTGTATATTTGGCAACCAGTAAAAGAAACAAAAGAAAAGTTCAGAATAGGAATTAAAATACATGGAGAAGAAATAAAAAACTTTGAGGTTTGCTGACAACACTGTAATTCTGTCAGAGACAGCAAAGGACCTGCAAGAGCAGTTGCACGGAATGGACAGTTATTGAAAGGAAGATATGATATGAACATAAACAAAAGCAAAAGAAGATAATGGAATGTAGTCAAATTAAATCAGGTGATGTGAGGGAATTAGATTAATGAATGAGACACTTAAAGACGATGATTTTTGCTATTTGGGCAGCAAAATCGCTAATGATGTTCAAGGTAGAGATGATATAAAATCTAGGCAGACAATGGAGAGGAAAGTGTTTCTGAAGAAGAGAAATTTTGGAGCATTGAATATAAACTTAGGTTGTGGAGTAATTGCACTTTATGCAAGACACCTTTGTAGCTTTGTTTTCAGTGAGACATTTTTCAGCACTTTTTTTTGCTATCTTCAGATAGTACAGAAAATGCTGAAACAGGTTTGTGTGAAAACACAGCTATGAACATGCCCGAAAAAAAAAGAGAGGGGAAATTTCTCTCTAATTTTCTTAGACACAGAAATAAAGAGAACTGCAATATTCACAACATGGAACTGCTATATTCACAACATGTTTATAGATTTAGGTGTTACAAAGATTTTTCTGGAAACATTTGTATTGATTGTTGTCATATACGAAGTGAAACATGGATATGAAACAGCTTAGACAGGATGAGAATAGAAGCTTCTGAAATGTGGTGCTACAGATGTATGGTGAACATAAGATGGGTGAATGGACTTGGAGAGAAAAGAAATTTCCTACACAAGCTGACTAAAAGAAAGGATTAGTGGACAGGATGCATTCTAAGATGTTAACGGATCACTAGTTTAGCACTAGAGAGAAGTGTGGAGCAGTGGCACCACACCAGTATCGTATATTAAGATCCTCATAAGCCTTTTGGTAACTTTATTTTCAAAATTCTGATGATGAAGTTCATACTTTATGCAAAGTCTTACGAGTTAATAGGTATATTTTGAAGGAAAGATCACTTTCAAATTAAAGGGCTATTTTTCCTCTTTTCAGTAAACTTTACTATCTTAATAGATATTGAATATAATAGAGGGAAACATTGCACATGGTAAAAATATACATAAAAAACAAAGATGCTGTGACTCACCAAATGATAAAACACTGGTAGACAGACGTTGCTTCATCTATGGGTTGTGAAAGTTTGAAATTTGTGTGTGTGTTTGTGTATTTTTTATTGTGTCTATCTACCATCACTTTCTCATTTGGTAAGTCACAGCAACTTTCTTTGTTATATGCATTAACAGATATTGATAATTGTTAGTTTAACTTTATCCACATTTGTAGTGCCAGTTATGGACATATTGCTGTGAATTTCCAGGATCTGTTGATACACTGTTGATCATCTGATTTTTCTAATATCTATTGACACCAGTACTAATGAGCAAGAGTCCTGAATTACAAATTACAGATTTTTCAGTAACTACATTTTAATATGCAAGATGGGTCCCATAATAATAATAAGCCCTTGATTTCCAATGCATAGGCATAAATTAGAATTGAACTTTTGAATAGACGCTGCTCATGCGAAGTAACATACTGCTACAAACAAAATATAATGACAATATCCACAGCCAATAAAACTTAGCCTTCTGGCTCACAGGTTTTGTAAACAATAATAAATTAACATAATTCATTAATACTGTAGAACAAATCTGTTTACGGCCTACATTCACTCCACTTTCTTGATTCTGCTGTTAATCTTCTTCAGGTATGGCTTCAGTTTAACTAGGCTGCATTCTAGACCACTCTTGGGAACTATTTGTGTTGCCTCTCCATTCATTTAAGTCAGGCTGAGAGAATTTATTTTACAATTATGAGCAATAAATATCATTATGAGTGTGTTTCAGTTTTGTTTAGTAATATTTGTGTTTACAACAACCATTCTTTGCCGTGTTTTACTTAACTGTATGAGAAACAACTTTTGACCACTTCATCTGTATTGTGTGCACATTTACTTTCTGAAGAGATAATAAGTATTGTGCTCCACAGATGTCCATACTAAGTACCTGTCTGCATACATCATTAGAAACTGTAAGAGATCTGGTCATCCCCAACAGGATCTTAAAGACATGATTAAAGATTAGTGAGCTCATAATTTTGAACTTATAAAAGAAACTTCTGGCTATCCATTTTAAGTACGGAACTATCAACAGTAATTTCAGGTGCTGATCCTCTGAAACAGTACAGCTTCTGAACGGCTTGTATCACAACTATTGATGTGACATAACACCTACGGTATATTTTCTATTGTCTTCTGCAATGAAGTTCCCATTCTATCCATTACAGGGTTTAACCTTACTTGAACCATAATCATGATGATGAACATCTGAATAATTTAGTGGGTTCTGAACCTGAAACATGAAATAGTAGAGGACTACAAATACGACAGTGGGAGCTCATCTTCAGTGCTGTGTGAAAGATCATGCACAAAAATCCTTGTGGGATAGTGTTGCTAACAACTATTGTTTTGATTTAGTTAACTTCAGTGCTAGTAAACAGTCACTATTGCTCAATAGATATTAAAACTGAAAATAAGTAAATTTTTGGAAATATGTAGAATCTGATCACAGATGAAAGAAAATAGAAATAATCTTAAATATACGTTCTTGATTATTAGCATTATTTTCAGAGAGAGATAACAGAAATAAGATTGAGCCCACAGTGTTTTAAATGTTTCAAAGCCAGAAGCTTCTTCAAGGAAATGCACCCAACTGTAGAGCTTTTCTTTGACGGTAGACAATGATAATCCCATTCCTTAATAGAATGTTGATACCTTGCATATTGGCTGCATATTAATAATCATAACAAATCTTCATCAGAGCAAGGAAAACAAACACAAAAGCACACAAGCTCTGGCACCCAAGACCAGACTGCAAGCAGAAGCACATGGTGGGAGAAGCAAACAGGTGGTAGGGAAGGAGGAGAATGGGGCAGGGAGAGATAGCAGGGTAGGGGGACAGTTATGTGCTGCTTGTGGACGGTTACAGGGACAAAGTGGGGAGAGAGTACGGCAGCTAGTTGGAGTCAGGAGATTAGACAGATGTCGGCAGGGGGGGGCGGGAGGGCCATCAGAAAAGGAGGTAGCTATAAAAACTGTGGGTGCATTACTGGAATTGAGTTCTGGAATGGGAACAAGGAATGGTATAGTTTGGTGGTAGACAGTGACTAATGAAGGTTGAGGGTTACTTAAATGTAAGCTATACTGTAGGGAGAGTTCCCACTAGTGCAATTCAGAAAAGTTGGTGTTGGTGGGAAGAATCCAGAAGGCACAGGCTGTGAAGCAGTCACTGAAATGACAAATGTCATGCTGCGCAGCATGCTCAGCAATTGATTGGCCCAACTGTTTCTTCATAACAGGATTTTGGTTGTCATTCATGTGAACATACATTTTGTCAGTTGCTGTGTCAACATAAAATACAGCTCAGTGGTTGCAGCTTAGCTCTTGGATCACATGACTGGTTTCACAGGTAGCATTGTCTTTGATTGGGCAAGCGATAATTGTGAGTGGACTGGAGTAGGTGGTGGAGGGAGGATGTATGGGACAAGTCTTGCATCTATGTCTATTACAGGGGCATGAGCCATGAGGTAAAGGGCAGCAAGCAGGGGTTGTGTAGTAGTGATATTCTCTAGGTTCAGTGGTCAGTGGAATACTACTGTGGAAGGGATGTAAAAGATAGTGCTTAATACATTCCCCATTCCAGGGTACTATGATATATATTTTTGGTTTGTAAATAAAGCTTCCTTTTCCTTCTGCTAGTTACTTTATTTATCCTATATATGTTTCGCCTTCTGTTCTACGGCATCATCAGTGGGATATATAATGATACAATTTTGTTAGTTTTAGATTATTAAACAGTTCACTTTGTAAAAAAAAGTAATTACTTATGATTTGCTAATTTGCTTATCCTCACATCTGGTCTGGAGGTCACACTACCACTTTTATCACTGCCATATAATCACATTTTTGTGTTCTCACCTTCCATACACCATTCAACATATTTCCTCCCTTTCTTTGGTCGACTATTGTTCCTTTGTCACTCAATACATTTATTTCGTCGTACACTGTTTTTCTCAACGTAAATATCGCAACTCTATTATTTGTTTCATCTTCTTTGAGAAATTTACCTATTTGTTGTAAATGTAACGAAGTATATGTTCGAGACTAACTTCTATTTCTGATGTTTCTACTGCGTGTGCGTATGATTGAGAGAAAGGGAGGGAGGGGGATAGAGCTGACGAGTTTTAATTTGGGTGGGGGGGGGGGCAGTGGAGGGGGGAATACAAGCTATCAGTGAGTGGTTGAAAACTTTGGTGACAGCGACAGCTGATTTGACTTTTCCTTTCAATATTCTGTGGAGGGGCTCATGGATTTTTTGGATTCTATTATTATTATATTGGACTGTATTATTTTATTAATCCTTTTTGCAGATGGTATTCTATTATTTTAAATAATGAATGGCTTGGCATGTGTACTTGGTCATTCAACAGGATTTTCCCTTCTGCTTTGGTTTTCTGATGGGGTAATTTTCTTGCATTATTAGGAGGTGTTGTTTTACTGTCAATTATAATTATTTTATGTCATTGTCTCTAGTGGTTGGTTTGTGGTCATTTTCTCTTAGGCATTCTGCAAATGTGATGTGGTTTGTCCCATATTTCCAAACTCTCATGTGTTTTTTTATCTGACATCAGATGTTCCCATGTTTGCTCTATGTAACTGCCTTCACAAGTGTTACACTGTAGCTGATATATACCTGCTTTCTGGTATATGTCTCTGTTATTTGTCAGTTTTGGGGTGTATTTTTGAACAGAATTGTCTATTGTGTCTGCTATGTTTATTCCTTATCTCTTGAAAATGTTGGTGGTTTGATAGGTGAGTTTGCGTTTGTATGTCATTGTGTACCATCTATTGTTATCTTTCAACTTTTTCTGATTATCCTGTGCAGTTGTTATGGGACTACATGTTTGTGTTTGGTTCTGTTGTGTTGTTGTCTGTGGTTTGGAGCTTTCTGCTTTTATTTTACTTTTAATTTTGTTGTTAAGCTTTGTTACTGTGTTACTGTTGTAACCATTATTTTGTGCCTCCTGCATCATTATGTCCCATTCTTTTTGGTAGCCTTCTTTGGCAAGTGGTACTGTGTTGAGTCTATGGAGCATGTGTTGAAGTGCTGTTTGCTTTTGTGTGTGCGGGTGGTTAGAGGACTGAGGAATCATATTGTCTGTTGCTGTGGGTTTACGGTAAATTTCAAACATATGCTTATGGTTCTGTTTTCTTATTGTTATATCCAGGAAGTTAATTTGGTTGTTCTGTTCTCTTTCAATTGTGAATTTTATATTTTTATGGATCTTGCTGATGTCAGTATGTAGTTTTTCAATTTATCTTTGTGGTACATCTGTTAAGCAGAGGATGTCATCCATGTATCTGAACCACTATAATATGTTGTATTCTTTTGCTAATATTTTTGTGAAAATGATCTGTTAAATGTGGTTTACCAAAATATCTGCTAAGGCTTCTGAAACTGGGGACCCAATTGGTAATCCATCTTCTTCTAAATAAAATTCATTACTGAATTTGAAGTAATTTTGTTGTGTTATGAGCTTTATTAGTGTGTATATTTCCTTAATCTGTTCATCAGGAAGGTGACTATAAGTTTTCAGGTACTTATCTATAATTTCTATTACTTCTGGTACTCCTGGCTGGTGTGACCAAGCCATTCTAGGCGCATCAGTCAGGAACTGCGCAGCCACTAAGGTTGCAATTTCGAATCCTGCCTCGGGCATGACTGTGTGTGTGTTGTCCTTAGGTTAGTTAGGTTTAAGTAGTTCTAAGATCTAAGGGACTGATGACTTCAGATGTTAAGTCCCATAGTGCTCAGAGCCATTTGAACCATTTCTGGTACTGGTATGTTGCAATACATGATTTCTATAACAAATGAAAGGAGGGTTATATCTTTTGTTCGTTGTATTTGCTGTGTAGTGTTTTTAATGGTTCTGTCTTCTTGTACTTAGAAATTTTCAGACAGAAATTTTAACATGTATCCTGCAAGCTCTGAAGTGGGGGGAGTTTCTGAAATCCAGTATTGGCCTCACAGAAGATTTGGTTTGTGGATTTTTGGTTGGCTTTGGAGAACCAGCGCAGTGGGACTGATCTATGACAACTTTCTTTTCTCTATGTTATCCAATATGATGTCAATATTTTTCAGAGTGTGTTTTCTTTTTTTTTTTTTTACTTTTGTCTTTAATCTGAATGTCATGTCTGATTTTAAATTTGTAATGCTATTTTGTAAAATGAATTCTTGTGTTTTTTCAATGTATTGTTCTTTGTGTATCAGTAATATTGTGGTCTCCTTGTCTCCTTTTAAAATGTTGTTGTTGTTGTTGTTGTTGTGGTCTTCAGTCCTGAGACTGGTTTGATGCAGCTCTCCATGCTACTCTATCCTGTGAAAGCTTCTTCATCTCCCAGTACCTACTGCAACCTACATCCTTCTGAATCTGCTGAGTGTATTCTTCTCTTGGTCTCCCTCTATGATTTTTACCCTCCATGCTGCCCTCCAATACTACATTGGTGATCCCTTGATGCCTCAGAACATGTCCTACCAACTGATCCCTTCTTCTAGTCAAGTTGTGCCACAAACTTCTCTTCTCCCCAATCCTATTCAATACCTCCTCATTAGTTACGTGATCTACCCATCTAACCTTCAGCATTCTTCTCTAGCACCACATTTCGAAAGCTTCTATTCTCTTCTTGTCCAAACCAGTTATCATCCATGTTTCACTTCCATACATGGCTACACTTCATACAAATACTTTCAGGAAAGAGCTCCTGACACTTAAATCTATACTCGATGTTAACAAATTTCTCTTCTTTATAAACGCTTTCCTTGCCATTGCTAGTCTACATTTTATATCCTCTCTACTTCAACCATCAGCAGTTATTTTGCTCCCCAAATAGCAAAACTCATTTACTACTTTAAGTGTCTCATTTCCTAATCTAATTCCTTCAGCATCACCCGACTTTATTCGACTACATTCCTTTATCCTCATTTTGCTTTTGTTGATGTTCATCTTATACCCTCGTTTCAAGCCACTATCCATTCCATTCAACTTCTCTTCCAAGTCCTTTGCTGACTCTGACAGAATTACAATGTCATAGGCGTACCTCAATGTTTTTATTTCTTCCCCATGGATTTTAATACCTACTCTGAATTTTTCTTTTGTTTCCTTTACTTCTTGCTCAATATACAGATTGAATAACATCAGTGAGAGGCTACAACCCTGTCTCACTCCCTTCCCAACCACTGCTTCCCTTTTATGCCCCTCGACTCTTATGACTGCCATCTGGTTTCTGTACAAATTGCAAATAGCCTTTCGCTCCCTGTATTTTACCCCTGCCACCTTTAGAATTTGAAAGAGAGTATTCCAATCAACATAGTCAAAAGCTTTCTCTAAGTCTACAAATGCTAGAAACATAGGTTTGCCTTTCCTTAATCTTTCTTCTAAGATAAGTCGTAAGGTCAGTATTGCCTCATGTGTTCCAGTATTTCTATGGAATCCAAACTGATCTCCCAGAGGTCAGCTTCTACTAGTTTTTCCATTCGTCTGTAAAACATTCATGTTAGTATTTTGCAGCTGTCACTTATTAAACTGATTGTTTGGTAATTTTCTCATCTGTCAACACCTGCTTACTTTGGGATTGGAATTATTATTTTAAAATGATAACATTTTGTTTTTGTAGTTTTCTCCTAATTTTTCCTAGTGTTGCAGATCTGAGTTTTTGTTGTTTTGTGTTGTTGCATTTTTATGCTGGTTATTATATTCAGGATTTCTTTTTTTACTAGTTCTCTAGTTAATCCAATGCTGACACTATTTTCATTCCTATCATCCCTTGTCAAAACACTTTATGCTTCTATAATTAGATTTCATAAGTAACCTTCATCTATTTCTGAATTTAGATTGTATTTTCATCCTTTCTCCAACAGCTGTCTTTCTTTACTGTTTAACTGTGTGTCTGTAAGGTTCACTAATCTTGGGTAGAATTTGTGTGTGTGAGTAAAGGTAATATGTTGTAACTGGAGTTTTTTGAGTTGGTTGATCTTTCTTCTATGAACTGTTTCTATTCTTTGTGCAGCAGTTTTTGTAAGCTTTTCGACCCTGTTGACCAGATGGGAGAAAACTTTCATATTATTTATGGTGTCTGCGAGTTGTAAATATGTCTTATACAACTCGTAATTTAACTCTTGTTTTTTAGGGTCTAGGGATTTTATCTCGTATTTTAACCATATTTTCTGAGCAGAATGCATTGCTTTTTGGGTGGTGGTTGAACTGTTTTTAATTTTTACATTGAATATTAAGGTACCAGATTGTTACATTTGCATATGTTGAATTTTGTGTGTTGTATGGTTTTATGGATGTTCAGATGATTCTTCTGAATTTCTGGTATGGGCCATGTGGAAATGCCTGGCATGGCATGAATAACAAGTCTGTTTGTGTGGCCATCCTGTGCAGCAAGCATATAAAAATTTGTTTTGTAAATAAAGCTGCCTTATCCTGCTGCTAGTTACTTTATTTATCCCATACACTTTTCACCTTCTCCTGTTCTAAGGTATCATCAGTGGGATTTATAACGATACAGTTGTGTTAGTTTCATATTATTAAACTGTTAAATTCACATTTTTTAAAAAAATAGTAGCTACTTACATTCTGGTGATTTGCATTTTCTCACAACTGCCTATCATACAAGTTCATGGCCAGGGATAATGACGTGTCCTGGGGTCCACTGATAAACCACGGAATGGCTCCCAAGCAGGCGACGTGGAAACTGCTTCTGGAGATAGGCATTCTCTGAAGCTGACCTACATTCTGTCTACACCATGGGGTTTTCTGGCTTTGGGAGATGGAATGGCATAACAGCACACATAACAAACTGCATGTCGTTAAGGAGGCTATGAATGTGTGGAAGTCTTCCAGGCAGGCCTCTCCCAGGGAATCAGTCATCCTCTGCCGGCTCTGCATTGACTATATGAGGCTAATGCATGGTTAACTACTCTGTTGCGAGAAGCCACCTAAGTGTCGCTGTGGCTACCAAATGACAGTTGTTCACCTCTTGCTGGACTACTCACATTTAACCCCCCTGTGACAGACTTTCAACTTTCCCACCAACCTGCCTTCGGTGTTGGACACAATGACTCCACAGCAGCTTTAGTTTTACATTTTATCCGTGAGAGTGGGTTTTATACTTCTATATAGGGTTTAGTGTATCCTTTGACCCTCTGTGTCCTCCAGCCTAGTGCTTTACGGTTGAGTTTTTAATGTGTTGCAGAGTCACTGGCTTTCCCTTTCTATTCTCGTGCTTGCCAGCCACTGTAATCTGCTTTCATGTTTTACTCTCTTCTGTTGTTTCCTTGTCCTCTTTTGTTCCTTTTAGTGTTCATAGTGTGCCCTTCATTCTTATGGCTTTTCCTTTCTTTCTGTTTTGTGTTACACATTTAATCCGTTTTATTCTCACTCTTGTGGCATTGCTTTTTAGGAACATTGGTGAGGCAGATGGTGTGATAGCTGTCCACATCAAGTGCGTTTTTACACAATCTCACCATAGCCGGTTGAAGATGATGATTATATGTCACTTGTAGTCAGATGAGATATGTTTAATCACCTGGCTGTGGATGCGGTCACCCACAGGAACTGTGTCGGTGCAATGTGCAAGAGCACTGAAAAGCTTCCACTTTGTAAATGGGGCGTTATAGGATTCACCACAGCATGTAGTGCATTAGAGTACATTACCTTTCAGCCACCGTTCCAGTGTGCGAAACCTTGGGGGATGATTATCCAATGCAGTGCCCGGCAAAGTGCCCGGAAATCGCATTTGTGTTGGTACATAACTCGCCATTTAAGGTAACACCAGGGACAGCCATTGAGGCTTGGTACCCAAAGAGACATTTGATCTTTTTCCAGACTTGGGAAGACATGTCGCCTCCGAGGGTGGAGACTTATCTCTCCCAACACCACTACTTCTGTTGCTCGATAAGGTAGCGAACACTGGCACAGAGCCATTTAAAGACTATGATGTGCTCCAGGGAAGGGTGCCACTTATGGGCTGTAAAGCTTGCAGACACTCTTCAATTGCCTGAACGATTTGCGGCGACCACCAAGTGACTGCCTTACTCCTTGGGCAACATAAAGAGCGAGGGATTCCGTTTTCTGTGACATAAACAATTGTGCTAGTCATCTGCTCAACCATCACATCGATATTACAATGTAGGGGAGATTCAGCAGTGACAGCTAAGGTGAAAGTTACCCAGTTAGCCTTGTACAAAGCCCATCTGGGCAGGCATCTGTGTGCCTGATGCTGGGGCACTGCCAGGAAGATGGGGAAGTGCTCACTACCACACAGGTAGTCATGTCTTCTTCAGTGGATGGGTGGGAGATGTTCTGGGCTGCAGATTGATACGTCAATGGCTGAGTAACTCCCATGAGCCACACTGAAACATGTGGCTGCCCCAGTATTTAAGAGTCAGAGGTCAAATTGCAACAGTAAATTTCGACAACTCTGCCTCGCCCAGTAACTATGGTACCACCCCACAAGGGGTTATGGGCATTAAAATCTTCCCGAAGAAGGAAAGTTTTAGGCAGTTTATCAATTAGTGCAGCTAATACATTCAGGGGTACTGCACCATCTAGATGAAGATATACATTTCAGACAGTTATTTCCTGCATCATCTTTATTCTGACAGCCACAGCTTCAAGAGAGTTTTGAAGGGGCACATGTTCACTACAGACTGAGTTTAGAACATAAACGCAAACTCCACCTGTCAATCGATTATAGTCACTGTGGTTGCTGTAATATGCCTTATAGTCACGGAGGGCAGGGAACCAGGTTACCTGGAGGGCAATGCAGATGGCAGGTTTAAACCTCAACAGTTGCTGTAGCTCAGCCAGGCAGTGGATAAAACCACCACAGTTGCACTGGACGATGACATCGTGAGACTGGGAAGGCACGGAAAATTCAGTGAAGCACTGTATGGCTCACAGTCACCTGCTTCCACTGATTTATTGCCTGAATAGTCTATATCCATCATGTGAGAGGGTCTGGCAAGATCTACCCTCCTGGAAATGGAAAAAAGAACACATTGACACCGGTGTGTCAGACCCACCATACTTGCTTCGGACACTGCGAGAGGGCTGTACAAGCAATGATCACACGCACGGCACAGCGGACACACCAGGAACCGCGGTGTTGGCCGTTGAATGGCGCTAGCTGCACAGCAGTTGTGCATCGCCGCCGTCAGTGTCGGCCAGTTTGCCGTGGCATACGGAGCTCCATCACAGTCTTTAACACTGGTAGCATGCCGCGACAGCGTGGACGTGAACCGTATGTGCAGTTGACGGACTTTGAGCGAGGGCATATAGTGGGCATGCAGGAGGCCGCGTGGACGTACCGCCGAATTGCTCAACACGTGGGGCGTGAGGTCTCCACAGTACATCGATGTTGTCGCCAGTGGTCGGCGGAAGGTGCACGTGCCCGTCGACCTGGGACCGGACCGCAGCAACGCACGGATGCACGCCAAGACTGTAGGATCCTACGCAGTGACGTAGGGGACCGCACCGCCACTTCCCAGCAAATTAGGGACACTGTTGCTCCTGGGGTATCGGCGAGGACCATTCGCAACCGTCTCCATGAAGCTGGGCTATGGTCCCGCACACCGTTAGGCCGTCTTCCGCTCACGCCCCAACATCGTGCATCCCGCCTCCAGTGGTGTCACGACAGGCGTGAATGGGGGACGAATGGAGACGTGTCGTCTTCAGCGATGAGAGTTGCTTCTGCCTTGGTGCCAATGATGGTCGTATGCGTGTTTGGCGCCGTGCAGGTGAGCGCCAAAATCAGAACTGCATACAACCGAGGCACACAGGGCCAACACCCAGCATCATGGTGTGGGGAGCAATCTCCTACACTGGCCGTACACCTCAAGTGATCGTCGAGGGGACACTGAATAGTGCACGGTACATCCAAACCGTCATCGAACCCATCGTTCTACCATTCCTAGACCGGCAAGGGAACTTGCTGTTCCAACAGGACAATGCACATCCACATGTATCCCGTGCCACCCAACGTGCTCTAGAAGGTGTAAGTCAACTACCCTGGCCAGCAAGATCTTCGGATCTGTCCCCCAATGGGCATGTTTGGGACTGGATGAAGCGTCGTCTCACGCGGTCTGCACGTCCGGCACGAACACTGGTCCAACTGAGGCGCCAGGTGGAAATGGCATGGCAAGCCGTTCCACAGGACTACATCCAGCATCTCTACAATCGTCTGCATGGGAGAATAGCAGCCTGCATTGCTGCAAAAGGTGGATATACACTGTACTAGTGCTGACATTGTACATGCTCTGTTGCCTGTGTCTATGTGCCTGTGGTTCTGTCAGTGTGATCATATGATGTATCTGACAACAAGAATGTGTCAATAAAGTTTCCCCTTCCTGGGACAATGAATTCACGGTGTTCTTATTTCAATTTCCAGGAGTGTAGGTACTTAGCAGGTGCCCAAATCTCCACCCCACCCTCAGCTGCAGAGCCTGTAGGTAGCGGTGGTGTGGGTGCGACCGCAATTTCTTTGGTCTTAGTGGTTTTCGTTTTGGATTTCTCTCACTGCTCCTTGGGTTTCCCAGGCTGGGAGGACTTCACTGGCTCAGTCTCCAGGACTGAGGATGAGCGTGACGTCCTACAACCAGCTGCTTTTTTGCTCTTTGGCCACTGGCAGGTGTCCTGTTTCCCACTAGAAGATACCTAGGAATGGAGTGACCCAAGGGACCACTTCCTAGGGAGAGAAGCTGAAGAACACTTACGCTTCTCCAGCTCCAGCCATGATTGTTGCGCAATGATGGTGGCGGCGGGGGGTGGCGGGGGGCGGCGGGGGGGGGGGGGGGGGGGCAGGGTGGTGTTGCTCCTCAAGTAGGTGGTGCAGGATCAACAGGGATGGAAATGCTCTCCAACATCAAGGGGGCAGGTGAGTCTACCAGCTCTGAGAGGTGACCTGGTTTGGCAGAGCTCATGGTGTCAGAACTGTTGTAGGGGTGGTGCAAGACTATGTCATACACACAGGATGCAGGTGTTCAAATTTTCTCTTATCCTCAGTGTAGGTCATTCATTCCAGGGTCTTGTACTCCATGATTCTCCTTTCTTTCTGGAGAATCCTGCAGTCAGGTGAGCAAGGTGAATGGTGCTCTCTGCAGTTGACACAGGTGGAAGGCCGTGCACAGCACATGGAGTATTGGGATGTGATGGGCATCCAAAATCTTGGTTTGTGACACTGGAAGTAGTGCGGGAAAACATATTGCTGAACTTCCAGCACTTCTAGCACCGAGTTGGGGGGTGGATAAAGGGCCTTACATCACACCAGTAGACCATCACCTTGACCTTCTCGAACAATGTATCACCCTCAAAGGCCAATATGAAGGCACCGCTGGCAACCTCATTATCCTTCCGACCCCGGTGGACATGCTGGACGAAATTTACACCTCGTCACTCTAAATTGGCCAGCAGCTCAATTTCGGACTGCAAAAGAATGTCTCTATGAAATGTGATACCCTGGACCACATTTAGGCTCTTACTTGTTGTACTGTTGTGTGTTGAATTGTGCTTGTGATCGCTTAGAGACTGCTGGTGTTTCACCACCAGCAACAGATGATGGACTGCGCTTCATCGTTTGTCATCCACCCTGATGCCGCCCACTCTGACCAGGGGCCCTCCCAACAGGCGCCACCTGATAGGATGGCCTTTGCTATGAGTCCTGATGCCTCAGGAGGATGGGCATCTACCCCTTGGCATATGCAGGGAGTTAACAGTGCAGTCATCAGCAGCACAATGCCTGTGTGGTTATGGGTCTAAAGATCTTAATTCATGAAGAACACGATGGACCTTTTAAGGCTCCCTTCTCCAGTTGGCTCATTCTTTTGGAAAAGTTTGAAGAATGGAAGTCAAACCCTACAGGGGGCCATCACATAAAGGCTGAAACATGTGAAACTCCTTTTAGTCACCTTGTACGACAGGCAGGAATACCCCGGACCTGCAGGGGAGAAGGAGAATATGATATGGTTGCTCCAGTTCTGATTGTGCTACCATGTCATGAGTGGAATGCTGCACCTTTGATAGGTGGTGGGTGACTGGAGCAATAAGGCATGGGGATGTGTTGTTGTATGAAGCTGGGAAGGTAATAACAGTGTGTGAAGGCATCAGTGAGATCCTCAGCATATTTTCAGAGGAACTGCTCATCACTACTGATGCAACAGCCATGGATGACTAGGCTGTATGGAAGGGACTTCTTGGTATAGAAAGTGTTGCAGCTGTGAAAGTGTTCTAGAAACTAGAACTGTGATCCAGACATTTTTATTAATTAGACTGCGCATCTTATGTGGTGAGAAAAAGTCAATAATTGTATCTGGGGACTTTATAATGTCAATACGTTGGTACACAGTGCAATTAAAATTCCGTTCCTTAACTTTCTATGTAGTTTCAACTTTTATTCTAATACACACATCAAAAAAGTTTTGCATAACCCCATTCCCTAGAGTTGGAGAGTAGAGAACCTGTACAGAAAATTGGAATAGAAATCAACATAAACAACATTTCTGCCCTTTTTATTGCTCATAAAAACCACACACTGCATGTTGTACCACTATACAGTGATACCTTCACAGGTAGGTGTCCAGATTTCTGTATACACTGGTACCTCTAATACCCAATAGCACATCCACTTGCATTGATGCATGCCTGTATTTGTCATGGCATACCATCCACAAGTTAATCAAGGCACTATTGGTCCAGATTGTCACAGTCCTCAACGGCGATGTGGCATAGATCCCCAAGAGTGGTTGGCGGGTCATGTTATCCATAAACAGCCATTTTCAATAAATCCCAGACAAGTTTGATGGGTTCTGTCTGGAGAGCATGCTGGCCACTCTAGTTAAACAATATAATTATCCCAAGGAAGTCATTCATGGGGGTATGAATTCTCGTCCACAACAATTAATGCCTCACGAATATGCTGCCGATATCATTGCGCTATTGGTTGGAGAATGGCATTCATGTATCATGCAGCCATTATGATGCCTTCCATGACCAGCAGCAACATACATCAGCCCCACATAATGAAACTACACCTGCTGTACAGTGTGTCTTAGGTGTTCAGCTTCACCGTGTTGCCTCTAAACACGTCTCCAACGATTGTGTGGTTGAAGGCATATATGATACTCATTAGTGAAGAGAATGTGATGCCAATCCTGTGTGGTCTGTTCAGCATGTTGTTGGACCCATCTGTAAGACACTGCATGTTGTCATGGTTGCAAAAATGAACCTCACCATGGATGTCAGGAGTAGAGCTGCCCATCATACAGCCTGTGGTGCACAGTTTGAGTCATAACACAACATCCTGTGGCTCCACAAAAAGCATTATTCTGGCATTGCTGTCAGGGTTCCTATGAGCCATAATCCATAGCTAGCAGTCATCCACTGCAGTAGTAGCCCTTGGGTGGCTTGAGCGAGGATTGTCATCAGGAGTTCCTGTATCTCTGTAGGTCCTCTATGTTTGAACATTATCACTTTGGTTCACTTCGAGATGCCTGGACACTTCCCATGTTGAGAGACCTTCCTAGCACAAAGTAACTAAGTGGATGTGATCAAACCACAGTATTGGCCATCTAGGCATGGCTGAACTTCAGACAACATGAGCTGTCTACCTCCTTCCAGGTGGAATGACTCGAACTTATTGGCTGTCGGAGCCCCTCCGTCTAATAGGTGCTGCTCATGCATGGTTGTTTACATCTTTGGGTGGGTTTAGTGACATCTCTTAACAGTCAAAGGGACTGTGTCTGTAATACAATATCCACAGTCAACATCTATCTTCAGGAGTTCTTGGAACTGGGATGATGCAAAACTTTTCCGGCATGTGTATAAATATCCCAGCTATGCTAACAAACTCTTCAAAAAGTTTCATAGACAATACATCTTCAAATCTAGAAACCTCAGATATAGAAGTAAGGAACATTGACCTAGGCTTATCTGACCACAATGCACTCATTACAGTTCTCACACTTCCCGTAAATACAACAATAGTACATCATAGGTACAAAAGAATTTTCTCCCCTGAAAACTGCCACCAGTTTACTACCACACTGACTGACCAATCCTCGGCATACGTATTGTCACAAACAAATACAAATGCCATGTTCTCTCTTTCCATGATAGATCTGGAAATGTGCTGTCTATAAAGATTCATGAAAGTCCACTCACATACACTTACAAAAACACACTGAGAAACTTCTACACTGAAGTGAAATTTTTTTCTGACACTAAAAAAAAGTATGAAACTGCAAATGTAAGTGTATAAAAAGGATAATTAATGTAGCATACATATTACATAATTATAGATTGGTAAGGGAGTCAGACAATGAATCAAGCAGAACATGGTAAATAGTTAAAGAGAACTGGGAAAAGCAGTAAGGAACAGGAGACTATACTTATATCTGGAGATAACAATCAACTAAAAAAAGAAGCATTGCTCAATTACATTATTAACTACTTTCTAAGTGTACTTGAGAAACTAAGCATGAACTTTAACAAACAAAAGTAAAAACCAGCACCAAAGTAGGCATCAGTAGGAGAATAAGTTCCAAGTTCCACTAATGAATATGAAATGTGGAAGTAAATAATAGTCTGAGGCCAAAAATGTCTGCAGAAATGGATAAAGTGCAAGTGTCACAAATAAAAAAGTCGCGCCACAAATTTTGTAGCCACAGGTACATACTGCCAATTTCTCATTCAGTGAAGGTGTGTTCACACAGAGGATGAAAATTTCTAAGGTTAGAACTCTGTTCAAAAATGGGTATTCATGCTAGGTAGAAAACTGCAGACGTATGTCCCTCCTTCAATCTCTTTCATAAATCTTTAGGAAGTTGATGAAAATCAGGATCATAAGCTATCTCGACACCTCCAATCTTCTGAATTGTAATCAACACAGCTTTCATACAGGTTATAACACAGGAGCCATACAAGCCTCATGAAGGAGCCAGAAGGAATTTCGACCATAACAAAAGTGTTGTAGCAATCAACCAAGATCTTATCAATGCCTTTGATACAGTAAACCACTAAATACTCCATGAGAAACTGGAAGCTATAGTATCAAAGATATTGGCAAGGAACTAACTTAATCCTATCTACAACATAGAACACAGGTTTTTGAACTCACAGGGTCTCAAAACAGGCAAAAAATAAAGAGCCTATCAGATGCTAAGAGGGTGGCAAAAGGTGTCCTGTAGGGTACTGTTCATGGCCCCACCTATAATTTCTGATCTATATAATTGACATTAAAAGCCCAAACAGTTTGTCAAAAATGATGTTATTTGCAGACCATACAACCATAATTTGGTGATGATGGAAAATCCTTATCTATTACTGCTGAAAAATTTGTGAAATGCGTGCTGCAGCAGTTTCTTCCTAATAAGTTAACATTTAATTTAAATAAAATAAATTAGCTACAGTACAGTAAAGGAAATGAGAAGTATATCCTCCAGTTTTTATTGAGTGCCCACGAAATAGAGAAAGTAAAGTTTACAGAATTATTGGGCATGCACACTGACCATGTCTTCAGCTGGAAAAGCCATTGCATTTACATATCCAAAAAACTCAATTCTGCATGTTTTGCACCGAGCATAATTTATGTAATTTGTTATAAACAATGTACAACGTTAGTGTATTTTGCTTATTTCCAGTCTGCTGTATCTTATAGAAGAATGTTCTGAGGTGTCAAAAAACCTCACTTGGAGATACTTTGAAATGACAGGAAAATGTCATTAAAATTATTAAATACAGCTCTCCACAAACACACTGGAAGCCCTTATTCATGCATTTAATAATACTTACAGTACCATTGTTGTTCATATTCAAAAGTATGTCTGATAGAAGTACACACACAAGTAATTTACATATGAATTCAGATTTACAGAAGTACAACACACGTCAGTAAGAATCTGCATGTAGAAAGAGCTATAAAAACAAAAACTCAAAACAGGTTGAGCCATTATGGAATAAAGCTGTATAACACACTGTCAATTTAGATCAAGGGAATTATGGATGACAAAAAATTTAAGTCAGAAATAAAACTTAAGTATTAAATTAATGTTTCTATATCATGGATGAGTATTTTGAATTCCTTGATGACTAATAACCACTTGTTTTCTTTTCATTGTCATTCAAACATGCTGTTCTGATTGTAAATATTAAATATTGTTTGTATATTCTTGTTTCTTGAAGTGTACTGCTTGTATGTCAGAATGGTTATAGGGCACATCTAATACCAATCCATTAGTCCATTATGAAATTTTTTAAACACATTGTATAATGTTAATTTCATATTAGTTATATTAACATCTAGAATTGTGATGTATGTATGCTGTATCTCATTATGACAATACCTACATCATGTATGTGATGCAAAGGATACTATGGTGAACAGTAATTACTTACTTAAATCTGAACACACTTTTCTTTTTGTAAATAATAAAGAAAAAACACAAACTAGGAAATGATCGGAAAGTAATTATATGTACAAATTAACTTGGAATGTCAATGTAAAATGACTTTCTCCACATCATTACAATCTGTCATACAAAATTGTCCATGGAATGTGTAACTAACTAACTTTATAATGGGTCACTGATGAAGACGGAGTAGTTTCTTCTTTTATTTCTTTGATACACTAATAATAACACACAAATGGTAAAAACATTAAGCCGTTTTCAAGATTTTTAGTGTTGTTGTTGTTGTTGTTGTTGTGATCTTCAGTCCTGAGACTGGTTTGATGCAGCTCTCCATGCAACTCTATCCTGTGCAAGCTTCTTCATCTCCCAGTACATACTGTAGCCTACATCCTTCTGAATCTGCTTAGTGTATTAATCTCTAGGTCTCCCTCTATGATTTTTACCCTCCACACTGCCCTCCAATACTAAATTGGTGATCCCTTGATGCCTAAGTACATGTCCTACCAACCAATCCCTACTTCTAGTCAAGCTGTGCCACAAACTCCTCTTCTCTCCAATTCTATGCAATACCTCCCCATTAGTAATGTGATCTACCCATCTAATCTTCAGCATTCTTCTGTAGCACCAAATTTTGAAAGCTTCTATTCTCTTCTTGTCCAACTATTTATCATCCATGTTTCACTTCCATACATAGCTACACTCCATACAAATACTTTCAGAAACGACTCCCTGTATTCCAGCCAACATTGTCAAAAGCTTTTTCCAAGTCTAGAAATGCTATAAACACAGGTTTGCCTTTTCTTAATCTAGCTTCTAAGATAAGTCATAGGGTCAGTGTTGCTGCACGTGTTCCAATATTTCTACGGAATCCGAACTGATCTTCCCCGAGGTCAGCTTCTACCAGTTTTTCCATTCATCCGTAAAGAATTCTCGTTAGTATTTTGCACCTGTGACTTATTGAACTTATAGTTCGGTAATTTTCACATCTGTCAACACCTGCTTTCTTTGGGATTGGAATTATTATATTCTTCTTGACTTCTGAGGTTATTTCACCTGTCTCATACATTTTGCTCACCAGATGGTAGAGTTTTGTCAGGACTGGCTCTCCTAAGGCTGTCAGTAGTTCTAAAGGAATGTTGCCTACTCCCAGGGCCTTGTTTCAACTTAGGTCTTTCAGTGCTGTCAAACTCTTCACGCAGCATCATATCTCCTACTTCATCTCAGCATTTTAAGTATTATATAGGGACAAAATGGAAGAATCTGATGTCTTGGTTCAGTTACACGTAATATTTTTTGAGTGTTTTATCTACCAATGGGAAAATGCTCCTCTCTAAACACAAATAAGAGTATATGCTCCTTTTTAAATAATTGACTGAAAAATCTGATTCTAGCTGCCTCATCCTACTTTACACAGCACCTTCCCAAAAATTTCCCAAAACTCTTGGTACACAAATATACTTGTTATCTTCTCACTAATATGTCACTCATACCCCTCACAGCGGCTTGCCCATTCTCACTCACTCACTACTACTATTACTACTACTACCACTACTAGTAGTACTACTACTAGTAGTAGTAGTAGTAGTAGTAGTATTTCCTCTTGCTGTCACTGTCTCTGCCTTGCTCTATCTTAGTGCTACTATCTGTTTCACTCCTTCCTACTGCTGCTGTATCTTCTCACTGACACACTGTCTCTCTTCTTTTTTGCCATTGTCACAGACTCAGTGTTGCATAATCATTGGTTCTCACCTACTTCCACATCCCAATTTTCTTCATTCCTCTCCAACCATGGAGAAAAGTTCGCATGGTGCCTGTTGTATTAAATTCCGATGCAATTTCTATCTTTCGTCAACACTCTGAAGGTACACCGATTACATAATGCCTCCAGTTGTGCTTTGGAAACTACTATTAGTCTTCCAGGGAACGATCAAAGCGTAGACAGTTTGAGACATTACTCCCATGGAGAAAAGTCCCCATCTTGCCTGTTGTATTCAATGCTGATGCAATTTCTGTGTTCCATCAACACTCTGAATGTCCAAAGATTACTGAATGCCTCCAGATGTGCTTCGGAAACTACTACTGGTTTTCCAGGGAACGATCAAAGCGTAGACAGTTTGAGACATTACTCCCATAGAGAAAAATCTAGTGCCTGTTGTATTCAATCCCGATGCAATTTCTGTGTTTCATCAACACTCTGAAGGTCCACAGATTACATAATGACTCCAGATGTGCTTCGGAAACTACTACTGGTCTTCCAGGGAACGATCAGAGCGTAGACAGTTTGAGACATTACTCCCATGGAGAAAAGTCCGCATGGTGCGTGTTGTTTTCAATGCCGATGCAATTTCTGTGTTTCATCAACACTCTGAATGTCCAACGATTACTGAATGCGTCCAGATGTCCTTTGGAAACTACTACTGGTCTTCCAGGGAACGATCAAGCCGTAGACAGTTTGAGATATTACACCCATGGAGAAAAATCCGCATGGTACCTGTTGTATTCAATCCCGATGCAATTTCTGTGTGTCATCAACACTCTGAAGGTCCAAAGATTGCAGAGTGCCTCCAGATGTGCTTCGGAAACTACTACTAGTCTTCCAGGGAACTATGTACATCCAGACAGTTTGAGACTTTACTCCCACAGAGGAACATCCGCATGGTTCCTGTTGTATTCAATCCCGATGCACTTTCTGTGTTTCATGAACACTGTGAAGGTCCACAGATTTCAGAATGCCTCCTGATGTGCTTCGGAAACTATTGCTGGTCTTTCAGTGAACGATCAAAGCGTAGACAGTTTGAGACATTACTCCCATGGAGAAAAGTCCGCATGGTGCCTGTTGTTTTCAATGCCGATGCAATTTCTGTGTTTCATCAACACTCTGAATGTCCAACGATTACTGAATGCGTCCAGATGTCCTTTGGAAAATACTACTGGTCTTCCAGGGAACGATCAAGCCGTAGACAGTTTGAGATATTACTCCCATGGAGAAAAGTCCGCATGGTACCTGTTGTATTCAATCCCGATGCAATTTCTGTGTGTCATCAACACTCTAAAGGTCCAAAGATTGCAGAGTGCCTCCAGATGTGCTTCGGAAACTACTACTAGTCTTCCAGGGAACTATGTAAATCCAGACAGTTTGAGCCTTTACTCCCACAGAGGAACATCCGCATGGTGCCTGTTGTATTCAATCCCGATGCACTTTCTGTGTTTCATGAACACTCTGAAGGTCCACAGATTTCAGAATGCCCCCAGATGTGCTTCGGAAACTATTGCTGGTCTTTCAGTAAACGATCAAAGCGTAGACAGTTTGAGACATTACTAACATGGAGAAAAGTCCGCATGGTGCCTGTTGTATATAATCACAATACAATTTCTATGTTTCATCAACACTCTGGACGTCCACAGAATACAGAGTGCCTCCAGATGTGCTTCGGAAACTACTACTGGTCTTCCAGGAACAATGTAAGCGTAGACAGTTTGAGACATTACTCCCATCGAGAAAAGTCCGCATGGTGCCTGTTGTATTTAATCCCGATGCACTTTCTGTGATTCATGAACACTCTGAAGGTCCACAGATTACAGAATGCCTCCACATGTGCTTCGGAATCTATGACAGGTCTCCCAGGAATAGATCAAAGCGTAAACAGTTTGAGACATTACTCCCATGGAGAAAAGTCTGCATGGTGCCTGTTGTATTCAATCCCGATGTAATTTCTGTGTTTCGTCAACACTCTGAATGCCCAAAGATTCCTGAATGCATCCAGATTTGCATCGGAAACTACTACTGGTCTCCCAGGAATCGGTCAAAGCGTAGACGTTTGAGAAAGTACTCCCATGGAGAAAAGTCCGCTTGGTAAATGTTGTATTCTATCACGATGCAATTTCGGTGTTTCATCAACACTCTGAAGGTCAACAGATTACAGAATGCATCCAAATGTGCTTCGGAAACAACTACTGGTCTTGCAGGCAAGGATCAAAGCGTAGACAGTGTGAGACATTACTCCCATGGAGAAAATTCCGCATGGTGAATGGTGTATTCCATCACGATGCACTTGTTTGTTTCACCAACACTCTGAAGGTCCACAGATTATAGAATGCCTCCACATGTGCTTCGGAAACTGGTACTGGTCCTCCAGTGAAATATCTAAGCGTAGACAGTTTCAGAAATTCCTCCCATGGAGAAACGTCCGCCTGGTGCCTGTTGTATTCAATCCCTTATCAATTTCTGTGTTTCATCAAACCTCTGAAGGTCCAAAGATTACTGAATGCCTCCATATGTGCTTTGGAAACTACTACTGGTTCTTCCAGGGAATGATCAAAGTGTAGACAGTTTGAGACAGTACTTCCATGACGCCTGTTGTATTCAATCCCGATGCAATTTCTGTGTTTCTTCAACAATCTGAAAGTCCGCAGATTAAAGAATGGCTCCAGATGTGCTTCTGAATCTATGACTGGTCTCCCAGGAACGATCAAACCGTTGACAATTTGAGACACTACTCCCATGGAGAAAAGTACGCATGGTGCCTGTTGTATTCAATGCCGATTCAATTTCTGTTATTTCATCAACACTCTGACGTCCAAAGATTACTGAATGCCTCCAGATATGCTTTGGAAACTACTACTGGTCTTCCAGGGTACGATCAAAGCGTAGACAGTTTGAGACATTACTCCCATGGAGAAAAGTCCGCATGGTACCTGTTGTATTCAATCCCGATGCAATTTCTGTGTTTCATCAACACTCTGTAGGTCCAAAGATTGCAGAGTGCCTCCAGGTGTGATTCGGAAACTACTACTGGTCTTCCAGGGAACGATGAAAATCTAGGCAGTTTGAGACATTACTCCCATGGAGGAACATCCGCATGGTGCCTGTTGTATTCAATCCTGATGCACTTTCTTTGTTTCATGAACACTCTCAAGGTCCACAGATTTCAGAATGCCTCCAGATGTGCTTCGGAAAATACTACTGGTCCTCCAGGGAAATATCTAAGCGTAGACAGATTCAGACATTCCTCCCATATAGAAACGTCCGCAAGGTGCCTGTTGTATTCAATCCCTTATCAATTTCTGTGTTTCATCAAACCTCTGAAGGTCCAAAGGTTACTGAATGCCTCCAGATGTGGTTCGGAAACTACTACTGGTCTGCCAATGAACGATAAAAGCGTACACAGTTTGAGACATTACTCACATGGAGAAAAGTCTGCATGGCGCCTGTTGCATTCAATCCCGAAGCAATTTATTTGTTTCATAAACACTCTGTCGGTCCACAGATTACAGAATGCCTCCAGATGTGCTTCGGAAACTACTACTAGTCTTCCAGGGAACGATCAAAGCGTAGACAGTTTGAGACATTACTCCCATGGACAGAAGTAAGCATGGTGCCTGTTGTATTCAATCGCAATGCAATTTATGTGTTTCACCAACACTCTGAAGGTCCACAGATTACAGATTGCCTCCAGATGTGCTTCGGAAACTACTACTGGTCCTACAGGGAAATAACTAAGTGTAGACAGTTGGAGACATTACTCCCATGAAGAAACGCGCGTATGGAGGCTTTTCTATTCAATCCCGATGCAATTTCTGTGTTTCTTAAACACACTGAATGTCCACAGATTATAGAATGCCTCCAGATTTGCTTGGGAAACTACTACTGGTCTTCAAGGGAACGAACTAAGCGCATACCGTTTGAGAAAATACTCCCATGGAGAAAAGTCCGCATGGTGAATGTTGTAATCCATCATGATGCAATTTAGGTGTTTCATCAACACTCAGATTCTCCACAGTTTACAGAATTCCTCAAAATGTGCTTCGGAAACTACTACTGGCCTTCCAGGGAAAGACCAAAGCGTAGACAGTTTGAAACATTACTCCCATGGAGAAATTTCCGCATGGTGCCTGTTGTATTTAATCTCGATGCAATTTTTGTGCTTCATCAACAGTCTGAAAGTCCAGAGAATACAAACTGCCCCAGATGTGCTTCGGAAACTACTATTGGTCTGCCAGGGAACGATCAAAGCGTAGACACTTTGCGACATTACTCCCATTGAGACAAGTCCGCATGGTGCCTGTGTTATTCAATCGCGATGCAATTTCTGTGTTTCATCAACACTCTAAAGGTCCAAAGATTACAGAGTGCCTCCAGATGTAGTTCGGAAAATACTACTGGTCTTCCAGGGAACGATGTAAACCTAGACAGTTTGAGACATTACTCCCATGGAGAAACATCCGCATGGTGCCAGTTGTATTCAATGCCGATGCACTTTCTGAGTTTCATGAACACTCTGAAGATCCACAGATTACAGAATGAATCCAGATGTGCTTCGAAAACTACTACTGTTCTTTCAGGGAACGATCAAAGCGTAGACAGATTGAGACATTTCTCCCATGGAGAAAAATCCGCATGGTGAATGTTGTATACCATCTCGATGTAATTTCTGTGTTTCACCAACACTCTGAAGGTCCACAGATTATAGAATGCCTCCAGATTTGCTTCGGGAAACTACTACTTGTCTTCCAGGTAACGATCAAAGCGTAGACAGTTTGAGACATTACTCCCATGGAGAAAACTCCGCATGGTGCATATTGAATTAAATCACGATGCAATTTTTTGTTTCATCAACACTCTGAAAGTCCACAAATTACAGAATGCCTAAAGATGGGCTTCGGAAACTACTACTGGTCTATCAGGAATCGATCAAAGCGTAAACACTTTGAGACAATACTGCCATGGAGAAAAGTCCGCATGGTGGCTGTTGTATTCAATCGCGATGCAATTTCTGTGTTTCATCAACACTCTGAAGGTCCACAGATTACAAACTGCCTCCAGATGTGCTTCGGAAACTACAATTGGTATTCCAGGGAATGATCAAAGCGTTGACAGTTTAGGACATTCCTCCCATGGGGAAAAGTCCGCATGATGATTGTTGTATTCCATCACGATGCAATTTCTTTGTTTCACCAACACTCTGAAGGTCCACTGATTACAGAATGCCTCCAGATGTACTTCGGAAACTACTAATGGTCTTCCTGGGAAAGATCAAAGCATAGACAGTTTGAGATATTACTCCCATGGAGAAAATTCCGCATGGTGAAGGTTGTACACCATCTCGATGCAATTTCTGTGTTTCACCAACACTCTGAAGGCCCACAGATTATAGAATGACTCCGGATTTGCTTGGGAAACTACTACTTGTCTTCCAGGGAACGATCAAAGCGTAGGAAGTTTGAGACATGTTTCCCATGGAGAAAGGTCCGCATGGTCACTGTTGTATTCAATCCCGATGCAATTTCTGTGTTTCATCAACACTCTGAAGGTCCACAGATTACAGAATGCCTCCAGATGTGCTTCGGAAACTACTACTAGTCTTCCAGGGAACGATCAAAGCGAAGACAGTATGAGACATGACTCCCATGGAGAAAAGTCCGAATGGTGCCTGTTGTATACAATCTCGATGCAATTTTTGTGTTTCATCAACACTCTGAAAGTCCAGAGAATACAAACTGCCCCAGATATGCTCCGGAAACTACTATTGGTCTGCCATATTGAATTCAATCACGATGCAATTTTTTGTTTCATCAACACTCTGAAAGTCCACAAATTACAGAATGCCTAAAGATGGGCTTCGGAAACTACTACTGGTCTATCAGGAATCGATCAAAGCGTAAACACTTTGAGACATTACACCTATGGAGAAAAGTCCGCATGGTGAATGTTGTATTCAATCCCGATGCAATTTCTATGTTTCATCAAGAATCTGAAGGTCCACAGATTACAAACTGCCTCCAGATGTGCTTCGGAAACTACTATTGGTCTTCCATGGAACGATCAAAGCGTTGACAGTTTAGGACATTACTCCCATGGAGAATAGTCCGCATTGTGCCTGTTGTATTCAATCCCGTTGCAATTTCTGTGTTTCATCAACACTCTGAAGGTCCACAGATTACAGAATGCCTCCAGATGGGCTTCGGAATCTACTACTGGTCTATGAGGAATCGATCAAAGCGTAGACAGTTTGAGACATTACTGCCATGGAGAAAAGTCCGCATGCTGCCTGTTGTATTCAATCCCGATGCAATTTCTGTGTATTATCAACACTCTAAAGGTCCACAGATTACATAATGCCTCCAGATTTGCGTCGGAAACTACAACTGGTCTTCCAGGGAACGATCAAAACGTATACAGTTAGAGACATTACTCCCAAAGATAAAACTCCGCACTGTGCCTGTTGTATTCAATCCCGATGCAATATCTGAGTTTCATCAACACTCTGAGGGACCAAACATTACTGAATGCCTCCAAATGTGCTTCGGAAACTACTACTGGTCTTCCAGGGAACGATCAAAGCGTAGACAGTTTGAGACATTACTCCCATGGAGAAAAGTCCGCAGGGTGAATATTGTATTCGATCACGATGCAATTTCTATGTTGGATCAACACTCTGAGGTTCAACTGAGTACCGAATGACTAGAAATGTGTTACGGAAACTACTACTGGTCTTCCAGGGAACGATCAAAGCATAAACAGTTAGAGACATTACTCCCATGGAGAAACGTCCGCATGGTGCCTGTTGTATTCAACGCCGATGCAATTTTTGTGCTTCATCAGCACTCTGAAGGTCCACAGATTACAAACTGCCTCCAGATGTGCTTGGTAAACTACTATTGGTCTGCCAGGGAACGATCAAGGCGTAGACTCTTTGAGACATTACTCCCATGGAGAAAAGTCCGCATGGTGCCTGTTGAATTCAATCCCGATGCAATTTCTTGTTTCATCAACACTCCGAAAGTCCACAGATTATAGAATGCCTCCAGATGGGCTTCGGAAACCACTACTGGTCTCCCAGGAATCGATCAAATCGTAGACAGTTTGAGACATTACTCCCATTGAGAAACGTCCGCATGGTGCCTGTTGTATTCAATCCCGACGCAATTTTTGTGTTTCATCAACACTCTGAAGGTCCACATATTACAGAATGACTCCAGATGGGCTTCAGAAACGACTACTGGTCTTCCAGGGAACAATCAAAGCGTTGACAGTTTGAGAAATTACTCCCATTGAGAAAAGTCAGCATGGTGCCTGTTGTATTCAATCTCGATGCAATTTCTGTGTTTCATCAACACTCTGAAGGTCCACAGATTACAAACTGCCTCCAGATGTGCTTCGTAAACTACTATTGGTCTGCCAGGAAACGGTCAAAGCGTAGACTCTTTGAGACATTACTCCCATGGAGAAAAGTCATCATGGTGCCTGTTGAATTCAATCCCGATGCAATTTCTTGTTTCATCAACACTCCGAAAGTCCACAGATTATAGAATGCCTCCAGATGGGCTTCGGAAACCACTACTGGTCTCCCAGGAATCGATCAAATCGCAGACAGTTTGAGACATTACTCCCATGGAGAAATGTCCGCATGCTTCCCGTTGTATTCAATCAAGACGCAATTTTTGTGTTTCATCAACACTCTGAAGGTCCAAAGATTAGAGAATGCCTACAGATGGGTTTCGGAAACCACTACTGGTCTCCCATGAATCGATCAAAGCGTAGAAAGTTTAAGACATTACTCCCATGGAGAAAAGTCCGCATGGTGCCTGTTGTATTCAATCTCGATGCAATTTCTGTGTTTCATCAACACTCTGAAGATCCACAGATTACAAATTGCCTCCAGATAAGCTTCGTAAACTACTATTGGTCTGCCAGGGAACGATCAAAGCGTAGACAGTTTGAGACATACTCCCATGGAGAAAAGTCCGCATGGTGCCTGTTGAATTCAATCCCGATGCAATTTTTTGTTTCATCAACACTCTAAAAGTCCACATATTACAGAATGCCTCCAGATGGGCTTCGGAAACTTCTACTGGTCTCCCAGGAATCGATCAAAGCGTAGACATTTTGAGACATTACTCACATGGAGAAAAGTCCGCATGGTGCCTGTTGTATTTAATCCCGATGCATTATCCGTGTTTCATCAACACTCTTTAGGTATACAGGTTACATAATGCATCCAGATGCGATTCGGAAACTACTATTGGTCAGCCATGGAACGATCAGAACATAGACATTTTGAGACTTTACTCCCATTGAGAAAAGTCCACATGGTGCCTGTTGTATTCCATCCCGATGCAATTTCTGTGTTTCATCAACACTCTGAAGGTCCAAAGATTACTGAATGCCTCCAGATGTGCTTCGTAAACTACTATTGGTCTGCCAGGGAACGATCAAAGCGTAGACAATTCGAGACATTTCTCCCATGGAGAAAAGTCCGCAGGGTGATTATTGTATTCGATCACGATGCAGTTTCTGTGTTGGATCAACACTATGAGGGTCAATTAAGTACAGAATGACTCCAAATGATTTTCGGAAACTCTACTGGTCTTCCAGGGAACGATCAAACCGTAAACAGTTAGAGACATTACTCCCAGGGAGAAACGTCCGCATGTTGCCTGTTGTATTCAACCCAGACGCAATTTTTGTGTTTCATCAACACTCTGCAGGTCCACAGATTACAAACTTATTCCTGATGTGATTCGTAAACTACTATTGGTCTGCCAGGAAACGATCAAAGCGTAGACTATTTGAGACATTACTCCCATGGAGAAAAGTCCGCATGGTGCCTGTTGAATTCAATCCCGATGCAATTTCTTGTTTCATCAACACTCCGAAAGTCCACAGTTTATAGAATGCCTCCAGATGGGCTTCGGAAACCACTACTGGTCTCCCAGGAATCGATCAAATCGTAGACAGTTTGAGACATTACTCCCATGGAGAAAAGTCCGCATGGTGCCTGTTGAATTCAATCCCGATGGAATTTTTTGTTTCATCAACACTCTGAAAGTCTACATATTACAGAATGCCTCCAGATGGGCTTCGGAAACTGCTACTGGTCTTCCAGGAATCGATCAAAGCGTAGACATTTTGAGACATTACTCACATGGAGAAAAGTCCGCATGGTGCCTGTTGTATTTAATCCCGATGCATTATCTGTGTTTCATCAACACTCTGAAGGTATACAGGTTACATAATGCATCCAGATGAGATTCGGAAACTACTATTGGTCAGCCATGGAACGATCAGAACATAGACATTTTTAGACTTTACTCCCATTGAGAAAAGTCCACATGGTGCCTGTTGTATTCCATCCCGATGCAATTTCTGTGTTTCATCAACACTCTGAGTGTCCAAAGATTACTGAATGCCTCTAGTTGTGCTTTGTAAACTACTACACGTCTTCCAGGAAACGATCAAAGCGTAGACAGTTAGAGACATTACTCCCATGGAGAAAAGTCCGCAGGGTGAATATTGTATTCGATCACGATGTAATTTCTGTGTTGGATCAACACTCTGAGGGTCAACTAAGTACAGAATGACTCCAAATGAGTTTCGGAAACTCTACTGGTCTTCCAGGGAACGATCAAACCGTAAACAGTTAGAGACATTACTCCCAGGGAGAAACGTCCGCATGTTGCCTGTTGTATTCAACCCAGACGCAATTTTTGTGTTTCATCAACACTCTGAAGGTCCACAGATTACAAACTTATACCAGATGTGCTTCCTAAACTACTATTGGTCTGCCAGGAAACGATCAAAGCGTAGACATTTTGAGACATTACTCACATGGAGAAAAGTTCGCATTGTGCCTGTTGTATTCAATCCAGATGCAATTTTTGTGATTCATCAACACTCTGAAGGTAAACAGATTACAGAATGACTCCAGATGGGCTTCGGAAACCACTACTGGTCTTCCAGGGAACAACCAAAGCGTAGACAGTTTGAGAAATTACTCCCATTGAGAAAAGTCCACATGGTGCCTGTTGTATTCCATCCCGATGCAATTCCTGTGTTTCATCAACACTCTGAGTGTCCAAAGATTACTGAATGCCTCCAGTTGTGCTTTGTAAACTACTACAGGTCTTGCAGGGAACGATCAAAGCATAGACAGTTAGAGACAATACTCCCAATAAAGAAAA
The DNA here is from genome assembly GCF_023897955.1 of Schistocerca gregaria. Taxonomy (NCBI): domain Eukaryota; kingdom Metazoa; phylum Arthropoda; class Insecta; order Orthoptera; family Acrididae; genus Schistocerca; species Schistocerca gregaria. Next base: position 43,654,008 of record NC_064929.1, read on the forward strand.
TTCCGCATGGTGCCTGTTGTATTCAATCTCGATGCAATTTCTGTGTTTCATCAACACTCTGAAGGTCCACAGATTACAAACTGCTCCAAGATGTGCTTCGTAAACTACTATTGGTCTGCCAGGAAACGATCATAGCGTAGACTGTTTGAGACATTACTCCCATGGAGAAAAGTCCGCATGGTGCTGTTGAATTCAATCCCGATGCAATTTCTTGTTTCATTAACACTCCGAAAGTCCACAGTTTATAGAATGCCTCCAGATGGGCTTCGGAAACCACTACTGGTCTCCCAGGAATCGATCAAATCGTAGACAGTTTGAGACATTAATCCCATGGAGAAAAGTCCGCATGGTGCCTGTTGAATTCAATCCCGATGGAATTTTTTGTTTCATCAACACTCTGAAAGTCCACATATTACAGAATGCCTCCAGATGGGCTTCGGAAACTGCTACTGGTCTTCCAGGAATCGAACAAAGCGTAGACATTTTGAGACATTACTCACATGGAGAAAAGTCCGCATGGTGCCTGTTGTATTTAATCCCGATGCATTATCTGTGTTTCATCAACACTCTGAAGGTATACAGGTTACATAATGCATCCAGATGAGATTCGGAAACTACTATTGGTCAGCCATGGAACGATCAGAACATACACATTTTGAGACTTTACTCCCATTGAGAAAAGTCCACATGGTGCCTGTTGTATTCCATCCCGATGCAATTTTTGTGTTTCATCAACACTCTGAGTGTCCAAAGATTACTGAATGCCTCTACTTGTGCTTTGTAAACTACTATACGTCTTCCAGGGAACGATCAAAGCGTAGACAGTTAGAGACATTACTCCCATGGAGAAAAGTCCGCAGGGTGAATATTGTATTCGATCACGATGCAATTTCTGTGTTGGATCAACACTCTGAGGGTCAACTAAGTACAGAATGACTCCAAATGAGTTTCGGAAACTCTACTGGTCTTCCAGGGAACGATCAAACCGTAAACAGTTAGAGACATTACTCCCAGGGAGAAACGTCCGCATGTTGCCTGTTGTATTCAACCCAGACGCAATTTCTTGTTTCATCAACACTCTGAAGGTCCACAGATGACAAACTTATACCAGATGTGCTTCGTAAACTACTATTGGTCTGTCAGAAAACGATCAAAGCGTAGACTGTTTGAGACATTACACCCATGGAGAAAGGTCCGCATGGTGACTGTTGAATTCTATCCCGATGCAATTTCTTGTTTCATCAACACACTGAAGGTCCACATATTACAGAATGCCTCCAGATGAGCTACGGAAACTACTACTGGTCTCCCAGGAATCGATCAAAGGGTAGAAATTTTTGAGACATTACTCACATGGAGAAAAGTTCGCATTGTGTCTGTTGTATTCAATCTCGATGCAATTTCTGTGTTTCATCAACACTCTGAAGATCCACAGATTACAAATTGCCTCCAGATGTGCTTCGTAAACTACTATTGGTCTGCCAGGGAACGATCAAAGTGTAGACAGTTTGAGACATTACTCCCATGAAGATAAGCCGCATGGTGCCTGTTGTATTCAATCCCAATGCAATTTCTATGTTTCATCAACACTCTGAAGGTCCACAGATTACAAACAGCCTCCAGATATGCTTGGGAAACTACTATTGTTCTACCAGCAAACGATCAAAGCGTACACAGTTTGAGACATTACTCCCATGAAGAAAAGTCCGCATGGTGCCTGTTGTATTCAATCCCGATGCAACTTTTGTGTTACATCAACACTCTGAAGGTCCACAGATCACAGAATGACTCCAGATGCTCTTCGAAAACCACTACTGGTCTCCCAGGAATCGATCAAATCGTAGACAGTTTGAGACATTACTCCCATGGAGAAAAGTCTACATTGTGCCTGTTGTGTTCAATCCCGATGCAATTTCTGAGTTTTATCAACCCTCTGAGTATCCACAGATTACAGAATGCTTCCAGGTGTGCTTCGGAAGCTACTACTGGTCTTCCAGGGATCAATCAAAGCGTAGACAGTTTGAGAAATTACTCCCATTGAGAAAAGTCAGCAGGGTGCCTGTTGTATTCAATCCCGATGCACATTCTGTGTTTTATCAACACTCTGCAGGTCCAAAGCTTACTGAATGCCTCCAGTTGTGCTTCGTAAACTACTACAGGTGTTGCAGGGGACGACCAAAGCATAGACAGTTAGAGACAATTCTCCCAACAAAGAAAATTCCGAATGGGGCCTGTTGTATTCAGTCTCGATGCAATTTCTGTGTTTCATCAACACTCTGAAGGTCCACAGATTACAAACTGCCTCCAGATGTGCTTCGTAAACTACTATTGGTCTGCCAGGAAACGGTCAAAGCGTAGACTCTTTGAGACATTACTCCCATGGAGAAAAGTCCGCATGGTGCCTGTTGAATTCAATCCCGATGCAATTTCTTGTTTCATCAACACTCTGGAGGTCCACATATTACAGAATGCCTCCAGATGTGCTTCGGAAATTGCTACTGGTCTTCCAGGGAACGATCAAAGCGCAGACAGTTTCAGAAATTACTCCCATTGAGAAAAGTCCGCATGGTGCCTGTTGTATTCAATCCCGATGCTTATTCTGCGTTTCATCAACACTCTGCAGGTCCAAAGATTACTGAATGCCTCCAGTTGTGCTTTGTAAACTACTACAGGTCTTGCAAGGAACGATCAAAGCATAGACAGTTAGAGACAATACTCCCAATAAAGAAAATTCCGCATGGTGCCCGTTGTATTCAATCTCGATGCAATTTCTGTGTTTCATCAACACTCTGAATGTCCACAGATTACAAACTGCCTCCAGATGTGCTTCGTAAAGTACTATTGGTCTGCCAGAAAACGGTCAAAGCGTAGACTCTTTGAGACATTACTCCCATGGAGAAAAGTCCGCATGGTGCCTGTTGAATTCAATCCCGATGCAATTTCTTGTTTCATCAACACTCCGAAAGTCCACAGATTATAGAATGCCTCCAGATGGACTTCGGACACCACTACTGGTCTCCCAGGAATCGATCAAATCGCAGACAGTTTGAGACATTACTCCCATGGAGAAACGTCCTCATGGTGCCTGTTGTATTCAATCAAGACGCAATTTTTGTGTTTCATCAACACTCTGAAGGTCCAAAGATTAGAGAATGCCTCCAGATGGGTTTCGGAAACCACTACTGGTCTCCCATGAATCGATCAAAGCGTAGAAAATTTGAGATATTACTCCCATGGAGAAAAGTCCGCATGGTGCCTGTTGTATTCAATCTCGATGCAATTTCTGTGTTTCATCAACACTCTGAAGATCCACAGATTACAAATTGCCTCCAGATGTGCTTCGTAAACTACTATTGGTCTGCCAGGGAACGATCAAAGCGTAGACAGTTTGAGACATACTCCCATGGAGAAAAGTCCGCATGGTGCCTGTTGTATTCAATCCCGATGCAATTTTTTGTTTCATCAACACTCTAAAAGTCCACATATTACAGAATGCCTCCAGATGCGCTTCGGAAACTGCTACTGGTCTCCCAGGAATCGATCAAAGCGTAGACATTTTGAGACATTACTCACATGGAGAATAGTCCGCATGGTGCCTGTTGTATTTAATCCCGATGCATTATCTGTGTTTCATCAACACTCTGAAGGTATACAGGTTACATAATGCATCCAGATGCGATTCGGAAACTACTATTGGTCAGCCATGGAACGATCAGAACATAGACATTTTGAGACTTTACTCCCATTGAGAAAAGTCCACATGGTGCCTATTGTATTCCATCCCGATGCAATTTCTGTGTTTCATCAACACTCTGAGTGTCCAAAGATTACTGAATGCCTCTAGTTGTGCTTTGTAAACTACTACACGTCTTCCAGGGAACGATCAAAGCGTAGACAGTTAGAGACATTACTCCCATGGAGAAAAGTCCGCAGGGTGAATATTGTATTCGATCACGATGCAATTTCTGTGTTGGATCCTCACTCTGAGGGTCAACTAAGTACAGAATGACTCCAAATGAGTTTCGGAAACTCTACTGGTCTTCCAGGGAACGATCAAACCGTAAACAGTTAGAGACATTACTCCCAGGGAGAAACGTCCGCATGTTGCCTGTTGTATTCAACCCAGACGCAATTTTTTGTTTCATCAACACTCTGAAGGTCCACAGATTACAAACTTATACCAGATGTGCTTCGTAAACTACTATTGGTCTGCCAGGAAACGATCAAAGCGTAGACTGTTTGAGACATTACTCCTATGGAGAAAGGTCCGCATGGTGCCTGTTGAATTCAATCCCGATGCAATTTCTTGTTTCATCAACACACTGAAGGTCCACATATTACAGAATGCCTCCAGATGGGCTACGGAAACTACTACTGGTCTCCCAGGAATCAACAAAGGGTAGAAATTTTTGAGACATTACTCACATGGAGAGAAGTTCGCATTGTGTCTGTTGTATTCAATCTCGATGCAATTTCTATGTTTCATCAACACTCTGAAGATCCACAGATTACAAATTGCCTCCAGATGTGCTTCGTAAACTACTATTGGTCTGCCAGGGAACGATCAAAGTGTAGACAGTTTGAGACATTACTCCCATGAAGATAAGCCGCATGGTGCCTGTTGTATTCAATCCCGATGCAACTTTTGTGTTACATCAACACTCTGAATGTCCACAGATTACAGAATGACTCCAGATGGGCTTCGAAAACCACTACTGGTCTCCCAGGAATCGATCAAATCGTAGACAGTTTGAGACATTACTCCCATGGAGAAAAGTCTACATTGTGCCTGTTGTGTTCAATCCCGATGCAATTTCTGAGTTTTATCAACCCTCGAAGTATCCACAGATTACAGAATGCTTCCAGGTGTGCTTCGGAAGCTACTACTGGTCTTCCAGGGATCAATCAAAGCGTAGACAGTTTGAGAAATTACTCCCATTGAGAAAAGTCAGCATGTTGCCTGTTGTATTCAATCCCGATGCACATTCTGTGTTTTATCAACAATCTGCAGGTCCAAAGCTTACTGAATGCCTCCAGTTGTGCTTCGTAATCTACTACAGGTCTTGCAGGGAACGATCAAAGCATAGACAGTTAGAGACAATTCTCCCAACAAAGAAAATTCCGAATGGTGCCTGTTGTATTCAATCTCGATGCAATTTCTGTGTTTCATCAACACTCTGAAGGTCCACAGATTAGAAACTGCCTCCAGATGTGCTTCGTAAACTACTATTGGTCTACCAGGAAACGATCAAAGGGTAGACTGTTTGAGACATTACTCCCATGGAGAAAAGTCCGCATGGTGCCTGTTGAATTCAATCCCTTTGCAATTTCTTGTTTCATCAACACTCTGGAGGTCCACATATTACAGAATGCCTCCAGATGTGCTTCGGAAATTGCTACTGGTCTTCCAGGGAACGATCAAAGCGTAGACAGTTTCAGAAATTACTCCCATTGAGAAAAGTCCGCATGGTGCCTGTTGTATTCAATCCCGATGCAATTACTGTGTTTCATCTACACTCTGAAGGTCCACAGATTACAGAATGTCTCCAGATGTGTTTCGGAAACTACTACTGGTCTTCCAATGAACGATCTAAGCGTAGACACTTGATACGTTACTCCCATAGAGTAACGTCGGCATGGTGCCTGTTGTATTCAATCCCGATGCAATTTCTGAGTTTTATAAAGCTCTAAGGGTCCACAGATTACAGAATGCTTCCAGATGCTCTTCGGAAGCTACTACTGGTCTTCCAGGGAACAATCAAAACGTAGACAGTTTGAGACATGATTCCCATGGAGAAAAGTCCGCATGGTGCTGTGGTATTCAATGCCGATGCAATTTCTATCTTTCGTCAACACTCTGAAGGTCCACAGATTACATAATGCATCCAGATGTGATTCGGAAACTACTATTGGTCAGCCAGGGAACGTTCAGATCGTAGACATTTTGAGACATTACTCCCATTGAGAAAAGTCCATATGGTGCCCGTTGTATTCAATCCAGATGCATTTTCTGTGTCTCATCAACACTCTGAAGATCCAAAGATTACTGAATGCCTCCAGTTGTGCTTTGTAAACTACTACTGGTCTTCCAGGGAACGATCAAAGCGTAGACAGTTTGAGACATTACTCCCATGGAGAAAAGTCCGCATGGTGAATATTGTATTCGATCACGATGCAATTTCTGTGTTGCATCAACACTCTGAGGGTCCACTGAGTACAGAATGCCTCCAAATGTGTTTCGGAAACTACTACTGGTCTTCCAGGGAACGATCAAAGCGTAAACAGTTAGAGACATTACTCCAATGGAGAAACGTCCGCATGGTGCCTCTTGTATTCAATCCCGAAGCAATTTTTGTGTTTCTTCAACACTCTGAAGGTCCGAAGATTACAGAATGCCTCCAGATGAGCTTCGGAAACCACTACTGGTCTCCCAGGAATCGATCAAAGCGTAGAAAGTTTGAGACATTACTCCGATGGAGAAAAGTCCGATTGGTGCCTGTTGTATTCAATCTCGATGCAATTTCTGTGTTTCATCAACACTCTGAAGGTCCACAGATTACAAACAGCCTCCAGATATGCTTGGGAAACTACCATTGTTCTTCCAGGAAACGATCAAAGCGTACACAGTTTAAGACATTACTCCCATGAAGAAAAGCCTGCACGGTGCCTGTTGTATTCAACCCCGATGCAATTTTTGTGTTTCATCATCACTTTGAAGGTCCACAGATTACAGAATGACTCCAGATGGGCTTCGGAATCCACTACTGGTCTCCCAGGAATCGATCAAATCGTAGACAGTTTGAGACATTACTCCCATGTAGAAAAGTCTGCATTGTGCCTGTTGTGTTCAATCCCGATGCAATTTCAGAGTTTTATCAACACTCTGAGTGTCCACAGATTACAGAATGCTTCCAGGTGTGTTTCGGAAGCTACTACTGGTCTTCCAGGGAACAATCAAAGCGTAGACAGTTTGGGAAATTACTCCGATTGAGAAAAGTCAGCATGGTGCCTGTTGTATTCAATCCCGATGCACATTCTGTGTTTCATCAACACTCTGCAGGTCCAAAGATTACTGAATGCCTCCAGTTGTGCTTTGTAAACTACTACAGTACTTGCAGGGAACGATCAAAGCATAGACAGTTAGAGACAATACTCCCAATAAAGAAAATTCCGAATGGTTCCTCTTGTATTCAATCTCGATGCAATTTCTGTGTTTCATGAACACTCTGAAGGTCCACAGATTACAAACTGCCTCCAGATCTGCTTCGTTAACTACTATTGGTCTGCCAGGAAACGATCAAAGCGTAGACTGTTTGATACATTACTCCCATGGAGAAAGGTCCGCATGGTGCCTGTTGAATTCTATCCCGATGCAATTTCTTGTTTCATCAACACTCTGAAGGTCAACATATTACAGAATGCCTCCAGATGGGCTTCGGAAACTACTACTGGTCTTTCAGGAATCAATCAAAGCGTAGACATTTTGAGACATTACTCACATGGAGAAAAGTCCGCATGGTGCCTGTTGTATTCAATCTCGATGCAATATCTGTGTTTCATCAACACTATGAAGATCCACAGATTACGAATTGCCTCCAGATGTGCTTCGTAAACTACTATTGGTCTGCCAGGGAACGATCAAAGCGTAGACAGTTTGAGACATTACTCCCATGAAGACAAGTCCGCATGGTGCCTGTTGTATTCAATCCCGATGCAATTTTTGTGTTTCATCAACACTCTGAAGGTCCACAGATTACAGAATGACTCCACATGGGCTTCGGAAACCACTACTGGTCTCCCACGAATCGATCAAATCGTAGACAGTTTGAGACATTACTCCCATGGAGAAAAGTCTGCATTGTGCCTGTTGTGTTCAATCCCGATGCAATTTCTGAGTTTTATCAACACTCTGAGTGTCCACAGACTACAGAATGCTTCCAGGTGTGCTTCGGAAACTACTACTGGTATTCCAGGGAACAATCAAAGCGTAGACAGTTTGAGAAATTACTCTCATTGAGAAAAGTCAGCATGGTGCCTGTTGCATTCAATCCCGTTGCACATTCTGTGTTTCATCAACACTCTGCAGGTCCAAAGATTACTGAATGCCTCCAGTTGTGCTTTGTAAACTACTACAGGTCTTCCAGGGAACGATCAAAGCATAGACAGTTAGAGACAATTCTCCCAACAAAGAAAATTCCGAATGGTGCCTGTTGTATTCAGTCTCGATGCTATTTCTGTGTTTCATCAACACTCTGAAGGTCCACAGATTACAAACTGCCTCCAGATGTGCTTCGTAAACTACTATTGGTCCACCAGGAAACGATCAAAGCGTAGACTGTTTGAGACTTTACTACCATGGAGAAAAGTCAGCATGGTGCATGTTTAATTCAATCCCGATGCAATTTCTTGTTCCATCAACACTCTGAAGGTCCACATATTACAGAATGCCTATATATGTGCTTCGGAATCTACTACTGGTCTGTCAGGAACATATCAAAGTTTAGATAGTTTGAGACATTACTCCCGTGGAGAAAAGTCAGCATTGTGCATGTAGTATTCAATCCCGATGCAATTTTTGTGTTTCATCAACACTCTGAAGGTCCAAAGATTACAGAACGACTCCAGATGGGCTTCGGAAACCACTACTTTTCTCCCAGGAATCGATCAAAGCGTAGGCAGTTTGAGACATTACTCCCATGGAGAAACGTCAGCATGGTGCCTGTTGTATTCAATCCCGATGCAATTACTGTGCTTCATCTACACTCTGAAGGTCCACAGTTTACAGAATGTCTCCAGATGTGCTTCGGAAACTACTACTGGTCTTCCAATGAACGATCTAAGCGTAGACACATGATACGTTACTCCCATAGAGTAACGTCCGCATGGTGCCTGTTGTATTCAATCCCGATGCAATTTCTGTGTTTCATCAACATTCTGAATGTCCACAGATTACAGAATGCCTCCAGATGTGCTTCGGAAGCTACTACTGGTCTTCCAGGGAACGATCAAAACGTAGTCAGATTGAGACATTACTCCCATGGAGAAAAGTCTGCATTGTGTCTGTTGTATTCAATCCCGCTGCAATTTCTGAGTTTTATCAACACTCTGAAGGACCACAGATTACTGAATGCCTCCACATGTGCTTCGGAATATACTACAGGTCTCTCAGGAATCGATCAAAGCGTAGACAGTTTGAGACATTACTCCCATGGAGATAAGTCCGCACGGTGCCTGTTGTATTCAATCTCGATGCAATTTCTGTGTATCATCAACACTCTGAAGGTCCACAGATTACAGAATGCCTCCAGATGTGCTTCAGAAATTAATTGCTACTGGTATTCCAGGGAACGATCAAAGCGTAGACAGATTCAGAAGTTACTCCCATTGAGAAAAGTCCGCATGGTGCCTTTTGTATTCAATCCTGATGTAATTTTAGTGTATCATCAACACTCTGAAGGTCCCCACATTACAGAATGTCTCCAGATGGTCTTCGGAAACCACTACTGGTCTCCCAGGAATCGATCAATGCGTAGACAGTTTGAGACATTACTAATGAGGCGAAAAGTCCACATGGTGCCTGTAGTATTCAATCCCGATGCAATGTTTGTGTTTCATCAACACTCTGAAGGTCCACAGATTACAGAATGCCTTCAGATGGGCTTCGGAAACCACTACTGGTCTCCCAGGAATCGATCAAATCGTAGACAGTTTGAGACATTACTCCCATGGAGACAAGTCCGCATGGTGCCTGTTGTATTCAATCCCGATGCAATTTCTGTGATTCATCAGCACTCTGAAAGTCCACAGATTACAGGATGCCTCCAGATGTGCTTCGAAAACTACTACTTGTCTTCCAGGGAACGATGTAAACGTAGACAGATTAAGACATTACTCCCATGGAGAAACGTCTGCATATAGCCTGTTGTATTCAATCCCGATGCAATTTCTGTGTTTCATGAACACTCTGATGTTGCACAGATCACAGAATTCCTCCAGATGTGCTTCGGAAACTACCACTGGTCTTCCAGGGAACGATCAAAGCGTAGATACTTCGAGACATTACTCCCACGGAGAAAAGTACACATGGTGAATGTTGTATTCCTTTACTTTGCAATTTCTGTGTTTCACCAACACTCTGAAGGTCCACAGATTATAGAATGCCTCCAGATGGGCTTCGGAAACCACTACTGGTCTCCCAGGAATCGATCAAATCGTAGACAGTATGAGACATTACTCCCATGGAGAAAAGTCCGCATGGTGACTATTGTATTCAAACCCGATGCAATTTTTGTGTTTCATCAACACTCTGAAGGTCCAAAGATTAAGAATGCCACCAGATGGGCTTCGGAAAACACTACTGGTCTCCCAGGAATCGATCAAAGCGTACAAAGTTTGAGACATTACTCCCATGAAGATAAGCCGCATGGTGCCTCTTGTATTCAATCCCGATGCAATTTCTATGTTTCATCAACACTCTGAAGTTCCACAGATTACAAACAGCCCCCAGATATGCTTGGGAAACTACTATTGTTCTTCCAGGGAACGATCAAAGCGTACACAGTTTGAGACATTACTCCCATGGAGAAAAGTCCTAATGGTGCCTGTTGTATTCAATCCCGATGCAATTTTTGTGTTTCATCAACACTCTGAAGGTCCAAAGATTACAGAATGCCTCCAGATGGGCTTCGGAAACCACTACTGGTCTCCCAGAAATCAATCAAATCGTAGAAAATTTGAGACATTACACCCATGGAGAAAAGTCCGCATGAGGCATGTTGTATTCAATCCCGATGCAATATCTGTGTTTCATCAACACTCTGAAGGTCCAAAGAATACTGAATGCCTCCAGTTGTGCTTTGTAAGCAACTATTGGTCTTCCAGGGAACGATCAAAGCGTAGACAGTTTGAGACATTACTCCCATCCAGTAAAGTCCGCAAGGTGAATATTGTATTCCATCACGATGCAATTTCTATGTTTCATCAACACTCTAAAGCTCCACTGAGTTCAGAATGCCTCCAACTGTGTTTCGGAAACTACTACTGGTCTTCCAGGGAACGATCAAAGCGTAGACAGTTAGAGACATTACTCGCATGGAGAAAAGTCCTCATGGTGCCTGTTGTATTCAATCCCGATGCAATTTTAATATTTCAACAACACTCTGAAGGGAAGGTCCACAGATTACAGAGTTCCTGCAGATGTGCTTCGGAATCTGCTACTGGTCTTCCAGGGAACGATCAAAGCGTAGACAGTTTGAGACATTAGTCCTATGGAGAAAATTTCGCATGGTGCCTGTTGTATTCAATCGCGATGCAGTTTCTGTGTTTTCATCGACACCTTTCTTTGGTGAATTTGGACATGAGCTAGGAACTTAAGATTTTGCATGAAAGGAGGACTATTAGCCGCGTTGCACGGCAGATTGTGAAAAGTGTTCATATGTAGTAAAAACCAGAGAAATCCGTCCGTATTCGTCATTTGATATCGAATCGACTTAAAACCAGATCGTCACATTGTCCGCTCTTCTTTCTGAAACGGTTACATTTATCGTCTGCAATGCTATGTCACGTGCTACGGTATGCGGAGACTCTAGAAGCACCACAGTAGAACACAGAAGAAGCTTCTAAGTTGATCTAATAGCCAGTAAGAAGCAGTACAATTCGAGTTTTAGTTATCGCTTATTGACTTTTTACCCTTCTTTGGTGCTTTTGTACATGAGCTAGGACCTTAACATTTTGCATGAAAGGAGGACTAGCAGCTGCGTCGCACGGGAAAATGTGAAAAGTGTTGATATGTACTAAAAACCTGAGAAATCCGTGCGTTCTCGTCATTTGTTATCGAATCGACTTAAAGCCAGATCGCCACATTGGCCGCAATTCTCTTTGAAACGGTTACATTTATTGTCTGAAAAGCTATGTCGCGTGCTGCGGTATGCGAAGACACTAAAAACACCGTAGGAGAACACAGAAGAAGCTTCTAAGTTGATGTAATAGCCAGTAAGAAGCAGTACTACTCAAGTTTTAGTAATCGATTATTGACTTTTTAGCAGGCTTTGTTGCCTTGGACATGAGCTAAGACCTTAAGATATTGCATGAAAGGAGGACTAGCAGCCGCGTTGCACGGAAGAATGTGAAAGGTGTTCATATGTAGAAGAACCTGAGAAATCCGTCCGTTCTCGTCATTTGTTGTCGAATCGAGTAAAAGCCAGAACGTCACATTGGCCGCTATTCTCTCTGAAAATGTTAAATTTATCGTCTGAAAAGCTATGTCGCGTGCTGCGGTATGCGGAGACACTAAAAGTCCATGGTAGAACACAGATGAAGCTTCTAAGTTGATGTAATAGCCTGTAAGAAGCAATACAATTCATATTTTAGTTATCGATTATTGATTTTTTACCATTCTTTGGTGCTTTGGACACGAGCTGGGACCTTAAGATTTTGCATGAAAGGAGGACTAGCAGCCGCCTTGCACGGGAGAATGTGAAAAGTGTTCATATGTAGCAAAAACCTGAGAAACCCGTGCGTCTGCAAAGGTATGTCGCGTGCGGCGTAATGCGGAGACACTAAAAGCACCATATTAGAACACAGAAGAAGCTTCTACGTTGATGTAATAGCCAGTAAGAAGCAGTACAATTCAAGTTTTAGCTATGGATTATTTACTTTTTACCCTTCTTTGATGCCTTGGACTAGAGCTAGGATCTTAAGATTTTGTATGAAAGGATTACTGGCAGCCGCGTTGCACGCGAGAATGTGAAAAGTGTTCGTATATAGTAAAAACCGGAGAAATCTGTCCGTTTTCGTCATTTGTTATCGGATCGACTTAAAGCCAGATCGCCACATTGGCCACTAATCTCTCTGAAACAACTACATTTATCGTCTGCAAAGTTATGTCGCGTGCTGCGGAATGCGGAGACACTAAAGGCGTCATTGTAGAACACTGAAGAAGCTTCTAAGGTGATGTAATTGCCAGTAAGAAGCAGTACAATTCAAGTTTTTGCTATCGATTATTGACTTTTTAGCCTACCTTAGTGCCTTGGACATGAGCTAGGACCTTAAGATTTTGCGTGAGAGGCGTACTAGCAGCCGCGTCGCACGGGCGAATGTGAAAAGTGTTCATATGTAGTAAAAACCTGAAAAAGCCGTCCATTTTCTTCCTTTGTTATCGAATCGACTTAAAGCCAGATATTCACATTGACCGCTCTTCTCTCTGAAACGGTTACATTTATCGTCTGCCAAGCTATGTCGCGTGCTGAGGTATGCGGTGACACTAAAAGCACCATAGTAGAACACAGAAGAAGCTTCTAAGTTTATGTAATAGCCAGTAAGAAGCAGTACAATTCAAGTTTTAGCTATCGATTATTGACTTTTTAGCCGGCTTTGGTGCCTTGGACATGAGCTAGGACCTTAAGATTTTGCATGAAAGGAGGACTAGCAGATGCGTTGCACGGAAGAATGTGAAAGGTGTTCATATGTAGAAAAACCTGAGAAACCAAACCGTTCTCGTCATTTGTCATCGAATCGAGATAAAGCCAGATCGTCACATTGGCCGCTACTCTCTCTGAAAATGTTACATTTATCGTCTGCAAAGCTATGTCGCGTGCTGCGGTAGGCGGAGACACTAAAAGCACCATGGTAGAACAAAGAAGAAACTTCTAAGTTGATGTAATAGCCTGTAAGAAGCAGTACAATTCACATTTTAGCTATCGATTATTGATTTTTTACCATTCTTTGGTGCTTTGGACATGAACTAGGACCTTAAGATTTTGCATGAAAGGAGAACTAGCAGCCGCGTTGCACGGGAGAATGTGAAAAGTGTTCATATGTAGTAAAAACCTGAGAAACCCAACCGTTCTCGTCATTTGTCATCGAATCGAGATAAAGCCAGATCGTCACATTGGCCGCTACTCTCTCTGAAAATGTTACATTTATCGTCTGCAAAGCTATGTCGCGTGCTGCGGTAGGCGGAGACACTAAAAGCACCATAGTAGAACACAGAAGAAGCTTCTAAGTTGATGTAAAAGCCAGTAAGAAGCAGTACATCTAAATTTAGTTATCGATTATTAACTTTTTTGCCTTCCTTGTTGCCCTGGACATGAGCTAGGACCTTAAGATTTTGCGTAAAAGGCGTACTAGCAGCCGCGTCCCACGGGAGAATGTGAAAAGTGTTCATATGTAGTAAAAACCTGAGATATCCGTCCGTTTTCGTCATTCGTTATCGAATAGACTTAAAGCCAGATCGTCACTTTGGACGCTCTTCTTTCTGGAACGGTTACATTTATCGTCTGAAAAGCTATGTCGCGTGCTGCGGTATGCGGAGACACTAAGAGCACCATAGTAGTTGATGTAATAGCCTGTAAGAATCAGTACAATTCAAGTTTTAGTTATCGATTATTGACTTTTTAGCCTTCCTTGTTGCCTTGGACATGAGCTAGGACCTTAAGATTTTGCGTGAAAAGAGTACTAGCAGCCGCGTTGCACGGGAGAATGTAAAAAGTGTTCATATGTAGAAAAAAAACCTGAGAAAAACGTCCGTTCTCGTCATTTTTTCTCGAATCGAGTAAAAGCCAGATCGCCACATTGGCCGCTATTCTCTGTGAAACGGTTACATTTATCGTCTGCAAATCTATGTCGCGTGCTGCGGTATGCGGTGTCACTAAAAGCACCGTAGTAGAACACAGAAGAAGCTTCTAAGTTGATGTAATAGCCTTTAAAAAGCAGTACAATTCACGTTTTAGCTATCGACTATTGACTTTTTACCCTTCTTTGGTGCCTTGGACAAGAGCTAGGACATTAAGATTTTGCATGAAAGGAGGACTAGCAGCCGCCTTGCACGGGAAAATGTGAAAAGTGTTCATATCAAGTAAAAACCTGAGAAATCCGTCTGTTTTCGTCATTTGTTATCGAATCGACTTAAAGCCAGATCGTCACATTGACCGCTATTCTCTCTGAAACAGTAACATTTATCGTCTGCAAAGCTATGTCGCGTGCTGCGGCATGCGGAGACACAAAAAGCACCATAGTATAACACAGAAGAAACTTCTAAGTTGATGTAAAAGAAAGTAAGAAGCAGTACAATTCTAGTTATAGTTATCGATTTACGACTTTTTAGCTTTCCTTGGTTCCTTGGACATGAGCTAGGACCTTAAGATTTTGCATGAAAGGAGGACTATCAGACGCGTCGCTTGGGAGAATGTGAAAAGTGTTCATATGTAGTAAAAACCTGAAAAATCCGTCCGTTTTCCTCCTTTGTTATCGAATCGACTTGAAGCCAGATATTCACATTGACCGCTCTTCTCTCTGAAACGGTTACATTTATCGTCTGCAAATCTATGTCGCGTGCTGCGGTATGCGGTGTCACTAAAAGCACCGTAGTAGAACACAGAAGAAGCTTCTAAGTTGATGTAATTGCCAGTAAGAAGCAGTACAATTCAAGTTTTAGCTATCGATTATTGATTTTTTACCATTCTTTGGTGCTTTGGACATGAGCTAGGACCTTAAGATTTTGCATGAAAGGAGGACTACCAGCCGCCTTGCACGGGAAAATGTGAAAAGTGTTCATATCAAGTAAAAACCTGAGAAATCCGTCCGTTTTCGTCATTTGTTATCGAATCGACTTAAAGCCAGATCGCCACATTGGCCGCTATTCTCTCTGAAACAGTAACATTTATCGTCTGCAAAGCTATGTCGCGTGCTGCGGTAGGCGGAGACACAAAAAGCACCATAGTATAACACAGAAAAAACTTCTAAGTTGATGTAAAAGAAAGTAAGAAGCAGTACAATTCTAGTTATAGTTATCGATTTACGACTTTTTAGCTTTCCTTGGTTCCTTGGACATGAGCTAGGACCTTAAGATTTTGCATGAAAGGAGGACTATCAGACGCGTCGCTTGGGAGAATGTGAAAAGTGTTCATATGTAGTAAAAACCTGAAAAATCCGTCCGTTTTCCTCCTTTGTTATCGAATCGACTTAAAGCCAGATCGTCACATTGGCCGCTATTCTCTCTCAAACAGTTACATTTATCGTCTGCAAAATTATGTCGCGTGCTACGGTATACGAAGACACTATATGCACCATAGTAGAACACAGCAGAAGCTTCCAAGTTGATGTAATAGCCAGTAAGAAGCAGTAGAATTAAAGATTTAGTTATCGATTACTGACTTTTTAGCCGGCTTTGGTGCCTTGGACATGAGCTAGGACCTTACGATTTTGTATGAAAGGAGGACTAGCAGCCGCGTTGCACGGAAGAATGTGAAAGGTGTTCATATGTAGTAAAAACCTGAGAAATCCGTCCGTTTTCGTCATTTGTTATCGAATCAACTTAAAGCCAGATCGTCACACTGGCCGCTATTCTCTCTGAGACACTCACATTTATCGTATGCAAAGCTATGTAGCGTGCTGCGGTATGCGGAGACACTAAAAGCACCATAGTGTAACACAGAAGAAACTTCTAAATTGATGTAAAAGCCAGTAAGAAGCAGTACATTTCAAGTTTTAGTTGTCGATTATTGACTTTTTTGCCTTCCTTGGTTCCTTGGACATGAGCTAGGACCTTACGATTTTGTATGAAAGGAGGACTAGCAGCCGCGTTGCACGGAAGAATGTGAAAGGTGTTCATATGTAGTAAAAACCTGAGAAATCCGTCCGTTTTCGTCATTTGTTATCGAATCAACTTAAAGCCAGATCGTCACACTGGCCGCTATTCTCTCTGAGACACTCACATTTATCGTATGCAAAGCTATGTAGCGTGCTGCGGTATGCGGAGACACTAAAAGCACCATAGTGTAACACAGAAGAAACTTCTAAATTGATGTAAAAGCCAGTAAGAAGCAGTACATTTCAAGTTTTAGTTGTCGATTATTGACTTTTTTGCCTTCCTTGGTTCCTTGGACATGAGCTAGGACCTTAAGATTTTGCATGAATGGCGCACTAGCAGCCGCGTTGCACGGGAGAATGTGAACTGTGTTCATTTGTAGTAAAAACAGAAGAAATCCGTCCGTTTTCGTCATTCGTTATCGAATCGACTTAAAGCCAGATCGTCACATTGGACGCTCTTCTCTCTGGAACGGTTACATTTATCGTCGGCAAAGCTATGTCGCGTGTTGCGATAAACGGAGACACTAAAAGCACCATAGTAGAACACAGATGAGCTTCCAAGTTGATGCAATAGCCAGTAAGAAGCAGTACAATTCAAGTTTTAGTTGTCGATTATTGACATTTTAGTCGGCTTTGGTGCTTTGGACATGAGCTAGGATCTTAAGATTTTGCATGAAAGCAGGACTAGCAGCCGCGTTGCAAGGGAGAATGTGAAAAGTGTTCATATGTAGTAAAAACCTGAGAAATCCGTCCGTTTTCTTCATTTGTTATCGAATCGACTTAAAGTCAGATCGTCACATTGGCCGCTATTCTCTCGGAAACAGTTACAATTATCGTCTGAAAAGCTATGTCGCGTCCTGCGGTATGCAGAGACACTAAAAGCACCATAGTAGTTGATGTAATAGCCCGTAAGAAGCAGTACAATTCAAATTTAGTTATCGATTATTCACTTTTTACCCTTCTTTGGTGCCTTCGACATGAGCTAGAATCTTAAGATTTTGATAAAAAAAGTGGACTAGCAGCCGCGGTGAACGGAAGAATGTGAAAAGTGTTAATATGTAGTAAAAACCTGAGAAATCCGTCCGTTTTCCTCATGTGTTATCGAATCGACTTAAAGCCAGATCGTGAATTGGGCCGCTATTCTCTCTCAAACGGTTACATTTATCGTCTGCAAAGCTATGTCGCGTGCTACGGTATGAGGAGACACTATATGCACCATACTTGAACACAGCAGAAGCTTCCAAGTGTATGTAATAGCCAGTAAGAAGCAGTAGAATTCAAGTTATAGTTATCGATTATTGACTTTTTAGCCGGCTTTGGTGCCTTGGACATGAGCTAGGACCTTAAGATTTTGCATGAAAGGAGGACTAGCAGCCGCTTTGCCCGGAAGAATGTGAAAGGTGTTCATATGTAGTAAAAACCTGAGAAATCCGTCCGTTTTCGTCATTTGTTATCAAATCGACTTAAAGCCAGATTGTCACATTGGCCGCTATTCTCTCTGAAACGGTTACATTTATCGTCCGCAAGGCTATGTCGCGTGCTGCGGTATGCGAAGACACTAAAAGCACCATAGTAGAACACAGAAGAAACTTCTAAGTTGATGTAAAAGCCAGTAAGAAGCAGTACAATTCAAGTTTTAGTGATCGATTATTCATTTTTTACCCTCCTTTGGTGCCTTGGACATGAAGTAGGACCTTAGGATTCTGCATGCAAGGAGGACTAGCAGCCGCGTTGCACGGGAGAATGTCAAAAGTGTTCATATGTAGTAAAAACCTGAGACACCCGTCCGTTTTCGTCATTTTTAATCGAATCGACTTAAAGCCAGATCGTCATATTGGCCGCTGTTCTCGCTGAAACGTTTACATTTTTCGTCTGCAAAGCTATGTCGCGAGCTGCGGTATGCGGAGATACTAAAAGCACCATGATAGAACACAGAAGAACCTTCTAAGTTGATTTAATAGCCAGTAAGGAGCGGTACAGTTCAGGTTTTAGCTATCGATTATTGACATTTTAGCCAGCTTTAGTGCCTTGGACATGAGCTAGGACCTTAAGATTTTACATGAAATTAGGACTAGCAGACGCGTTGCACGGGACAATGTCAAAAGTGTTCATATGTAGTAAAAACCTGAGACATCCGTGCGTTTTCCTCCTTTGTTATCGAATCGACTTAAAGCCAGATCGTCATATTGGCCGCTCTTCTCTCTGAAACGGTTACATTTATCGTCCGCAAAGCTATGTCGTGTGCTGCGGTATGCGGAGACACTAAAAGCGTCGTAGTAGAATTAAGAAGAAACTTCTAAATTGATGTTATAGCCACCAAGAAGCAGTACAATTCATGTTTTAGTAATCGATTATTGAGATTTTACCCTTCTTTGGTGCCTTGGACATGATCTAGGATCTTAAGATTTTGTATGAAAGGATTCCTGGCAGCCGCGTTGCACGGGAGAATGTGAAATGTATTCATATGTAGTAAAAACCTGAGAATTCCGTCCGTTTTCGTCATTTGTTATCGAATCGACTTAAAGCCAGATCGTCACATTCGCCGCTCTTCTCTCTGGAACGGTTACATTTATCGTCTGCAAAGCTGTGTCGCGCTGCGGTATGCGGAGACACTAAAAGCACCATAGTAGAACACAGAACAAGCTTCTAAGTTGATGTAATAGCCAGTAAGAAGCAGTACAATTCAAGTTTTAGCTATCGATTATTGACTTTTTACCCTTCTTTGGTGATTTGGACATGAGCTAGGACCTTAAGATTTTAAATGAATGGCGGTCTAGCAGCCGTGTTGCACGGGAGAATGTGAACTGTGTTCATATGTAGTAAAAACAGGATATATCCGTCCGTTTTCGTCATTCGTTATCGAATCGACTCAAAGCCAGATCGTCACATTGGCCGCTCTTCTCTCTGGAACGGTTACATTTATCGTCTGCAAAGCTATGTCGCGTTCTGCGGTATGCGAAGACACTAAAAGCACCATAGTAGAACACAGAAGAAGCTTCTAAGTTGATGTAATAGACAGTAAGAAGCAGTACAATTCAAGTTTTAACTATCGATTATTAACTTTTTACCCTTCTTTGGTGCCTTCGTCATGAGATAGGACCTTAAGAATTTGCATGAAAAGAGGACTAGCAGCCGCGGTGCACGGGAGGATGTGAAAAGTGTTCATATATACTAAAAACCTGAGATATCCGTGCGTTTTCGTCACTTGTTATAGAATCGCCTTAAAGCCAGATCACCACATTGGCTGCAATTCTCTTTGAAACGGTTACATTTATTGTCTGAAAAGCTATGTCGCGTGCTGCGGTATGCTAAGACACTAAAAGCACCATAGGAGAACACAGAAGAAGCTTCTAATTTGTTGTAATAGCTAGTAAGAAGCAGTACAATTCAAGTTTTAGTTATCGATTATTGACTTTTTACCCTTCTTTGGTGACTTGGACATGAGATAGGACCTTAAGATTTCACATGAAAGGAGGACTAGCAGGTGCGTTGCACGGGAGAATGTAAAAAGTGTTCATATGTAGAAAAAACCTGAGAAAAACGTCCGTTTTCGTCATTTGTTCTCGAATCGAGTAAAAGCCAGATCACCACATTGGCCGCTATTCTCTCTGAAACGGTTACATTTATCGTCTGCAAATCTACGTCGCGTGCTGCGGTATGCGGAGACACTAAAAGCACCATGGTAGAACACAGAAGAAGCTTCTAAGTTAATGTAGTAGCCTGTAAGAAGCAGTACAATTCACATTTTAGCTATCGATTATTGATTTTTTACCATTCTTTGCTGCTTTGGTCATGAGCTAGGACCTTAAGATTTTGCACGAAAGGAGGACTAGCAGCTGCGTTGCACGGGAGAATGTGAAAAGTGTTCATATGTAGTAAAAACCTGAGAAACCCGTCCGTTCTCGTCATTTGTTATCGAATCGACTTAAAGAGGTCGTCACATTGGCCGCTATTCTCTCTGAAACGGTTACATTTATCGTCTGCAAAGGTATGTGGCGTGCGGCGGTATGCGGAGACACAAAAAGCACCATAGTATAACACAGAGGAAACTTCTAAGTTGATGTAAAAGCCAGTAAGAAGCAGTACAATTCAAGTTATAGTTATCGATTATTGACTTTTTAGCTACCCTTGGTTCCTTGGACATGAGCTAGGACCTTAAGATTTTGCATGGATGGCGGATTAGCAGCCGCGTTGCACGGGAGAATGTGAACTGTGTTCATCTGTAGTAAAAACAGGAGAAATATGTCCGTTGTCGTCATTCGTTATCGAATCCACTCAAAGCCAGATCGTCACATTGGCCGCTCTTCTCTCTGGAACGGTTACATTTATCGTCTGCAAAGCTATGTCGCGTTCTGCGGTTTGCGAAGACACTAAAAGCACAATAGTAGAAACAGAAAAAGCTTCTAAGTTGATGTAATAGCCGGTAAGATACAGTACAATTCAAGTTTTAACTATCGATTATTGACTTTTTACCCTTCTTTGGTGCCTTGGGCATGAGGTAGGACCTTTTGCATGAGACGAGGACTAGCAGCAGCGTTGCACGAGAGAATGTGAAAAGTGTTCATATGTAGTAAAAACCGGAGACATCTGTCCGTTTTCGTCATTTGTTATCGAATCGACTTAAAGCCAGATCGTCACATTGGCCGCTATTTTCTCTGAAACAGTTACATTTATCGCCTGCAAAGTTATGCCGCGTGCTGCGAAATGCGGAGACACTAAAAGCACCATAGTAGAACACAGAAGAAACTTCTAAGTTGATGTAAAAGCCAGTAAGAAGCAGTACATCAAAATTTAGTTATCGATTATTAACTTTTTAGCCTTCCTTGGTGCCTTGGACGTAAGCTAGGACCTTAAGATTTTGGTTGAAAGGCGTACTAGCAGCCGCGTCGCACGGGAGAATGTGAAAAGTGTTCATATGTAGTAAAAACATGAGATATCCGTCCGTTTTTTCCATTCGTTATCGAATAGACTTAAAGCCAGATCGTCACATTGGACGCTCTTCTCTCTGAAACGGATACATTTATCGTCTGCAAAGCTATGTCGCGTGGTGCGGTATGCGGTGACACTAGAAGCACCATAGTAGAACACAGAAGAAGCTTCTAAGTTGATGTAAAAGCCAGCAAGAAGCAGTAAAATTCAAGTTTTAGTTATCGATTATTGACTTTTTAGCCTTATTTGGTTCCTTGGACATGAGCTAGGACCTTAAGATTTAGCATGAATGGCGGACTAGCTGCCGCGTTGCACGGGAGAATGTGAACTGTGTTCATATGTAGTAAAACCTGAGAAATCCGTCCGTTTTCGTCATTTGTTATCGAATCGACTTAAAGGCAGATCGACACATTGGCCGCTATTCTCTCTGAAACGGTTACATTTATCGTCTGCAAAGGTATGTCGCGCTGCGGTATGCGGAGACACTAAAAACACCATAGTTGAACACAGAAGAAGCTTCTAAGTTAATGTAATTGCCAGTAAGAAGCAGTACAATTCAAGTTTTAGCTATCGATAATTGACTTTTTAAGCTTCTTTGGTGCCTTGGACATGAGGTAGGACCTTAAGAGTTTGCATGAAAGGAGGACTAGCAGCCGCGTTGCACGCGAGAATGTGAACTGTGTTCATCTGTAGTAAAAACAGGAGAAATTCGTAAGTTTTCGTCATTCGTTATCGAATCGACTCAAAGCCAGATCGTCACATTGGCCGCTATTCTCTCTGGAAAGGTTACATTTATCGTCTGCAAAGCTATGTCGCGTTCTGCGGTATGCGAAGACCCTAAAAGCACCATAGTAGACTACACAAGAAGCTTCTAAGTTGATGTAAAAGCCAGTAAGAAGCAGTACATCAAAATTTAGTTATCGATTATTAACTTTTTTGCCTTCCTTGTTGCCTTGGACATGAGCTAGGACCTTAAGATTTTGCGTGAAAGGCGTACTAGCAGCCGCGTCGCACGGGAGAATGTGAAAAGTGTTCATATGTAGTAAAAACCTGAGATATCCGTCCGTTTTCGTCATTCGATTTCGAATAGATTTAAAGCCAGATCGTCACATTGGACGCACTTCTCTCTGGAACGGTTACATTTATCGTCTGAAAAGCGATGTCGCGTGCTGCGGTATGCGGAGACACTAAAAGCACCATAGTAGTTGATGTAATAGCCAGTAAGAAGCAGTACAATTCAAGATTTAGTTATCGATTATTGACTTTTAACCTTCCTTGGTGCTTTGGACATGAGCTAGGACCTTAAGATTTTGCGTGAAAAGCGTACTAGCAGCCGCGTTACACGGGAGAATGTGAAAAGTGTTCATATGGAGTAAAAACCTGAGATATCCGTCCGTTTTCGTCATTCGTTATCGAATAGACTTAAAGCCAGATCGTCACATTGGCCGCCGCTCTTCACTCTGGAACAGTTACATTTATCGTCTGCAAAGCTATGTCGCGTGCTGCGTTATGCGGAGACACTAAAAGCACCATAGTAGAACACAGAAGAAGCTTCTAAGTTGATGTAATAGCCAGTAAGAAGCAGTACAATTCAAGTTTTATTTATCGATTATTTACTTCTTACCCTTCCTTGGTGCCTTGGACATGAGCTAGGACCTTAAGATTTTGCATGAAAAGAGGACTAGCAGCCGCGGTGCACGGGAGAATGTGAAAAGTGTTCATATACAGTAAAAACCTGAGAAATCCGGCCGTTTTCGTCATTCGTTATCGAATAGACTTAAAGCCAGATCGTTACATTGGGCGCTCTTCTCTCTGAAACGGTTACATTTATCGTCTGCAAAGCTATGTCGCGTGCTGCGGTATGCGGAGACACTAAAAGCACCATAGTAGAAGACAGATAAACCTTCTAAATTGATGTAATAGCCAGTAAGAAGCAGTACAATTCAAGTTTTAGTTATCGATTATTCACTTTTCACCCTTCTTTTTTGCCTTGGACATGAGCTAGAATCTTATGATTTTGATAAAAAAAATGAGGACAAGCAGCCGCGTTGCACGGGAGAATGTCAAAAGTGTTCATATGTAGTAAAAACCTGAGAAATCCGTCCGTTTCCGTCATTTGTCATCTAATCGACGTAAAGCCAGATCGTCACAAAGGCGCTATTCTCTCTGAAACAGTTACATTTATCGTCTGCAATGCTATGTCGCGTGCTGCGGTATGCGGAGACACTAAAAGCACCATAGTATAACACAGAAGAAACTTCTAAGTTGATGTAAAAGCCAGCAAGAAGCAGTACAATTCACGTTTTAGTTATCGATTATTGACTTTTTAGCCTTACTTGGTTCCTTGGACATGAGCTAGGACCTTATGATTTTGCATGAATGGCGGAGTAGCAGCCGCGTTGCACGAGAGAATGTGAACTGTGTTCATTTGTAGTAAAAACAGAAGAAATCCGTCCGTTTTCGTCATTCGACATCGAATCGACTTAAAGCCAGATCGTCGCATTGGCCGCTATTCCCTCTGAAACACTTACATTTATCGTATGCAAAGCTATGTAGCGTGCTGCGGTATGCGGAGACACTAATAGCACCATAGTATAACACTGAAGAAACTTCTAAATAGATGTAAAAGCTAGTAAGAGGCAGTACAATTCAAGTTTTAGTTATCGATTACTGACTTTTTTGCCTTCCTTGGTTCCTTGGACATGAGCTAGGACGTTAAGATTTTGCATGAAAGGAGGACTATCAGACGCGTCGCTTGGGAGAATGTGAAAAGTGTTCATATGTAGTAAAAACCTGAAAAATCCGTCCGTTTTCCTCCTTTGTTATCGAATCGACTTAAAGCCAGATCGTCACATTGGCCGCTATTCTCTCTCAAACAGTTACATTTATCGTCTGCAAAATTATGTCGCGTGCTACGGTATACGGAGACACTATATGCACCATAGCAGAACACAGCAGAAGCTTCCAAGTTGATGTAATAGCCAGTAAGAAGCAGTAGAATTCAAGATTTAGTTATCGATTACTGACTTTTTAGCCGGCTTTGGTGCCTTGGACATGAGCTAGGACCTTAAGATTTTGCATAAATGGCGGACTAGCAGCCGCGTTGCACGGGAGAATGTGAACTGTGTTCATTTGTAGTAAAAACAGAAGGAATCCGTCCGTTTTCGTCATTCGTTATCGAATCGACTTAAAGCCAGATCGTCACATTGGACGCTCTTCTCTCTGGAACGGTTACATTTATCGTCTGCAAAGCTATGTCGCGTGCTACGGTATGAGGAGACACTATATGCACCATACTAGAACACAGCAGAAGCTTCCAAGTGTATGTAATAGCCAGTAAGAAGCAGTAGAATTCAAGTTTTAGTTATCGATTATTGACTTTTTAGCCGGCTTTGGTGCTTTGGACATGAGCTAGGATCTTAAGATTTTGATAAAAAAAGTGGACTAGCAGCCGCGGTGCACTGAAGAATGTGAAAAGTGTTCATATGTAGTAAAAACCTGAGAAATCCGTCCGTTTTCGTCATTTGCTATCAAATCGACTTAAAGCCAGATTGTCACATTGGCCGCTATTCTCTCTGAAACGGTTACATTTGTCGTATGCAAAGCTATGTCGCGTGCTGCGGTATGCGGAGACACTATCAGCACCATGGTATAACACAGAAGAAACTTCTAAGTTGATGTAAAAGCCAGTAAGAACCAGTACAATTCAAGTTTTAGTTATCGATTATTGACTTTTTTGCCTTCCTTATTTTCTTGGACATGAGCTAGGATATTAAGATTTTACATGAATGGCGGTCTAGCAGCTGCGTTGCACGGGAGAATGTGAACTGTGTTCATTTGTAGTAAAAACAGAAGAAATCCGTCCGTTTTCGTCATTCGATATCGAATCGACTTAAAGCCAGATCGTCGCATTGGCCGCTATTCCCTCTGAAACACTTACATTTATCGTATGCAAAGCTATGTAGCGTGCTGCGGTATACGGAGACACTAAAAGCACCATAGTGTAACACAGAAGAAACTTCTAAGTTGATGTAAAAGCCAGTAAGAACCAGTACAATTCAAGTTTTAGTTATCGATTATTGACTTTTTTGCCTTCCTTGGATCCTTGGACATGAGCTAGGACCTTAAGATTTTGCATGAAAGGAGGACTATCAGACGCGTCGCTTGGGAGAATGTGAAAAGTGTTCATATGTAGTAAAAACCTGAAAAATCCGTCCGTTTTCCTCCTTTGTTATCGAATCGACTTAAAGCCAGATCGTCACATTGGACGCACTTCTCTCTGGAACGGTTACATTTATCGTCTGCAAAGCTGTGTCGCGCTGCGGTATGCGGAGACACTAAAAGCACCATAGTAGAACACAGAGGAAGCTTCTAAGTTGATGTAATAGCCAGTAAGAAGCAGTACAATTCAAGTTTTAGTTATCGATTATTGACTTTTTTCCCCTTTCTTTGGTGCCTTGGACATGAGCTAGGACCTTAAGATTGTGCATGAATGGAGGCCTAGCAGACGCGTTGCTTGGGACAATGTGAAAAGTGTTCATTTGTAGTAAAAACCTAAGAAATCCGTCCGTTTTCCTCATTTGTTATCGAATCGACTTAAAGCCAGATCGTCAAATGGGCCGCTATTCTCTCTCTAACGGTTACATTTATCGTCTGCAAAGCTATGTCGCGTGCTACGGTATGAGGAGACACTATATGCCACATACTAGAACACAGCAGAAGCTTCCAAGTGTATGTAATAGCCAGTAAGAAGCAGTAGAATTCAAGTTTTAGTTATCGATTATTGACTTTTTAGCCGGCTTTGTTGCCTTGGACATGAGCTAGGACCTTAAGATTTTGCATGAAAGGAGGACTAGCAGCCGCTTTGCCCGGAAGAATGTGAAAGGTGTTCATATGTAGTAAAAACCTGAGAAATCCGTCCGTTTTCGTCATTTGTTATCAAATCGACTTAAAGCCAGATTGTCACATTGGCCGCTATTCTCTCTGAAACGGTTACATTTATCGTATGCAAAGCTACGTCGCGTACTGCGGTATGCGGAGACACTATCAGCACCACAGTATAACACAGAAGAAACTTCTAAGTTGATGTAAAAGCCAGTAAGAACCAGTACAATTCAAGTTTTAGTTATCGATTATTGACTTTTTTGCCTTCCTTGGTTCCTTGGACATGAGCTAGGACCTTAAGATTTAACATGAATGGCGGTCTAGCAGCTGCGTTGCACGGGAGAATGTGAACTGTGTTCATATGTAGTAAAAACAGGATAAATCCGTCCGTTTTCGTCATTCGTTATCGAATCGACTCAAAGCCAGATCGTCACATTGGAGGCTCTTCTCTTTCAAAGCGTTACATTTATCGTCTGCAAAGCTATGTAGCGTACTGCGGTATGCGGAGATACTAAAAGCACCATAATAGAACACAGAAGAACCTGCTAAGTTGATGTAATAGCCAGTAAGGAGCAGTACAGTTCAGGTTTTAGCTATCGATTATTGACATTTTAGCCAGCTTTAGTGCCTTGGACATGAGCTAGGACCTTAAGATTTTACATGAAATTAGGACTAGCAGACGCGTTGCACGGGAGAATGTCAAAAGTGTTCATATGTAGTAAAAAATTGAGACATCCGTGCGTTTTCATCATTTGTTATCGAATTGACTTAAAGCCAGATCGTCATATTGGCCGCTCTTCTCTCTGAAACGGTTACATTTATCGTCCGCAAAGCTATGTCGTGTGCTGCGGTATGCGGAGACACTAAAAGCGTCGTAGTAGAATTAAGAAGAAACTTCTAAATTGATGTTATAGCCAGCAAGAAGCAGTACAATTCATGTTTTAGTAATCGATTATTGAGATTTTACCCTTCTTTGGTGCCTTGGACATGATCTAGGATCTTAAGATTTTGTATGAAAGGATTCCTGGCAGCCGCGTTGCACGGGAGAATGTGAAATGTATTCATATGTAGTAAAAACCTGAGAATTCCGTCCGTTTTCGTCATTTGTTATCGAATCGACTTAAAGCCAGATCGTCACATTGGCCGCTCTTCTCTCTGGAACGGTTACATTTATCGTCTGCAAAGCTGTGTCGCGCTGCGGTATGCGGAGACACTAAAAGCACCATAGTAGAACACAGAACAAGCTTCTAAGTTGATGTAATAGCCAGTAAGAAGCAGTACAATTCAAGTTTTAGTTATCGATTATTGACTTTTTACACTTCTTTGGTGACTTGGACATGAGCTAGGACCTTAAGATTTCACACGAAAGGAGGACTAGCAGGTGCGTTGCACGGGACAATGTAAAATGTGTTCATATGTAGAAAAAAACCTGAGAAAAACGTCCGTTCTCGTCATTTTTTCTCGAATCGAGTAAAAGCCAGATCGCCACATTGGCCGCTATTCTCTCTGAAACGGTTACATTTATCGTCTGCAAATCTATGTCGCATGATGCGGTATGCGGTGTCACTAAAAGCACCGTAGTAGAACACATAAGAAGCTTCTAAGTTGATGTAATAGCCTTTAAAAAGCAGTACAATTCAAGTTTTAGCTATCGACTATTGACTTTTTACCCTTTTTTGGCGTCTTGGACATGAGCTAGGACCTTAAGATTTTGCATGAATGGCGGATTAGCAGCCGCGTTGCACGGAAGAATGTGAACTGTGTTCATCTGTAGTAAAAAAAGGAGAAAAATGTCCGTTGTCGTCATCCGTTATCGAATCGACTCAAAGCTAGATCGTCACATTGGCCGCTCTTCTCTCTGGAACGGTTACATTTATCGTCTGCAAAGCTATGTCGCGTTCTGCGGTATGCGAAGACACTAAAAGCACCATAGTAGAACACAGAAGAAGCTTCTAAGTTGATGTAATAGACAGTAAGAAGCAGTACAATTCAAGTTTTAGCTATCGATTATTAACTTTTTACCCTTCTTTGGTGCCTTGGACATGAGGTAGGACCTTAAGATTTTGCATGAAAAGAGGACTAGCAGCCGCGGTGCACGGGAGGATGTGAAAAGTGTTCATATATACTAAAAACCTGAGAAATCCGTGCGTTTTCGTCACTTGTTATAGAATCGACTTAAAGCCAGATCGCCACATTGGCTGCAATTCTCTTTGAAACGGTTTCATTTATTGTCTGAAAAGATATGTCGCGTGCTGCGGTATGCGAAGACTGTAAGAGCACCATAGGAGAACACAGAAGAAGCTTCTAATTTGTTGTAATAGCTAGTAAGAAGCAGTAAAATTCAAGTTTTAGTTATCGATTATTGACTTTTTACCCTTCTTTGGTAACTTGGACATGAGATAGGACCTTAAGATTTCACATGAAAGGAGGACTAGCAGGTGCGTTGCACGGGAGAATGTAAAAACTGTTCATATGTAGAAAAAACCTGAGAAAAACGTCCGTTTTCGTCATTTGTTCCCGAATCGAGTAAAAGCCAGATCACCACATTGGCCGCTATTCTCTTTGAAACGGTTACATTTATCGTCTGCAAATCTACGTCGCGTGCTGCGGTATGCGGAGACACTAAAAGCACCATGGTAGAACACAGAAGAAGCTTCTAAGTTGATGTAATAGCCTGTAAGAAGCAGTACAATTTACATTTTAGCTATCAATTATTGATTTTTTACCATTCTTTGGTGCTTTGGACATGAGCTAGGACCTTAAGATTTTGCACGAAAGGAGGACTAGCAGCTGCGTTTCACGGGAGAATGTGAAAAGTGTTCATATGTAGTAAAAACCTGAGAAACCCGTCCGTTCTCGTCATTTGTTATCGAATCGACTTAAAGAGGTCGTCACATTGGCCGCTATTCTCTCTGAAACGGTTACATTTATCGTCTGCAAAGGTATGTGGCGTGCGGCGGTATGCGGAGACACTAAAAACACCATAGCTGAACACAGAAGATGCTTCTAAGTTGATGTAAAAGCCAGTAAGAAGCAGTACAATTCAAGTTATAGTTATCGATTATTGAATATTTAGCTATCCTTGGTTCCTTGGACATGAGCTAGGACCTTAAGATTTTGCATGAATGGCGGATTAGCAGCCGCGTTGCACGGGAGAATGTGAACTGTGTTCATCTGTAGTAAAAACAGGAGAAATATGTCCGTTGTCGTCATTTGTTATCGAATCGACTCAAAGCCAGATCGTCACATTGGCCGCACTTCTCTCTGGAACGGTTACATTTATCGTCTGCAAAGCTATGTCGTGTTCTGCGGTTTGCGAAGACACTAAAAGCACAATAGCAGAACACGTAAAAAGCTTCTAAGTTTATGTAATAGCCAGTAAGATGCAGTACAATTCAAGTTTTAACTATCGATTATTTACTTTTTACCCTTCTTTGGTGCCTTGGGCATGAGGTAGGACCTTAAGATTTTGCATGAGAAGAGGACTAGCAGCCGCGTTGCACGAGAGAATGTGAAAAGTGTTCATATGTAGTAAAAACCTCAAAAATCCGTCAATTTTCCTCCTTTGTTACCGAATCGACTTAAAGCCAGATATTCACATTGCCCGCTCTTCTCTCTGAAACGGTTATATTTATCGTCTGCAAAGCTATGTCGCGTGCTGCGGTATGCGGTGACACTAAAAGCACCATAGTAGAACACAGAAGAAACTTCTAAGTTGATGTAATAGCTAGTAAGAACCAGTACAATTCAAGTTTTAGCTATAGATTATTGACTTTTTACCCATCTTTGGTGCCTTGGACATGAGGTAGGACCTTAAGAGTTGCATGAAAGGAGGACTAGCAGCCGCGTTGCACGCGAGAATGTGAAAAGTGTTCATATGTAGTAAAAACCGGAGACATCTGTCCGTTTTCGTAATTTGTTATCGAATCGACTTAAAGCCAGATCGTCACATTGGCCGCTATTTTCTCTGAAACAGTTACATTTATCGCCTGCAAAGTTATGCCGCGTGCTGCGAAATGCGGAGACACTAAAAGCACCATAGTAGAACACAGAAGAAACTTCTAAGTTGATGTAAAAGCCAGTAAGAAGCAGTACATCAAAATTTAGTTATCGATTATTAACTTTTTAGCCTTCCTTGGTGCCTTGGACATAAGCTAGGACCTTAAGATTTTGCGTGAAAGGCGTACTAGCAGCCGCGTCGCACGGGAGAATGTGAAAAGTGTTCATATGTAGTAAAAACCTGAGAAATCCGTCCGTTTTCTTCATTTGTTATCGAATCGACTTAAAGCCAGATCGTCACAAAGGCCGCTATTCTCTCGCAAACGGATACATTTATCGTCTGCAAAGCTATGTAGCGTGATGCGGTATGCGGAGACACTAAAAACACCATAGTTGAACACAGAAGAAGCTTCTAAGTTGATGTAATAGCCAGTAAGAAGCAGTTGAACTCAAATTTTAGTTATCGATTATTGACTTTTTAGCTGGCTTTGGTGCCTTGGACATGAGCTAGGACCTTAAGATTTTGCATGAATGGCGGATTAGCAGCCGCGTTGCACGGTAGAATGTGAACTGTGTTCATATATAGTAAAACCAGGAGAAATATGTCCGTTTTCGTCATTCGTTATCGAATCGACTCAAAGCCAGATCGTCACATTATCCGCTCTTTTCTCTGGAACGGTTACATTTATCGTCTGCAAAGCTATGTCGCGTTCTGCGGTATGCGAAGACACTAAAAGCACAATAGTAGAACACAGAAAAAGCTTCTAAGTTGATGTAATAGCCAGTAAGAAGCAGTACTACTCAAGTTTTAGTTATCGATTATTGACTTCTTAGCCGGCTTTGGTGCCTTGGACATGAGCTAGGACCTTAAGATTTTGCATGAAAGGAGAACTAGAAGACGCGTCGCTTGGGAGAATGTGAAAAGTGTTCATATGTAGTGAAAACCTGAGAAATCCGCCCGTTTTCGTCATTTGTCAACGAATCTACTTGAGAAATCCATCCGTTTTTGTCATTTGCTATCGAATCGACTTATAGCCAGATCGTCACATTGGCCGCTCTTCTCTCTGAAACGTTTACTTTTTTCGTCTGCAAAGCTATGTCGCGTGCTGCGGTATGCGGAGACACTAAAAGCACCATAGTATACCACAGATGAAGCTTCTAAGTTGATGTAATAGCCAGTAAGGAGTAGTACAATTCAAGTTTTAGTTATCGATTATTCATTTTTTACCCTTCTTTGGTGCCTCGGACATGAGCTTGTAAGTAGGCTGTTTAGGTCTTCTTATTGGTAACGCCACATAGCGCTCGGTATGAAAAAATCCCTGGCTTTGCCGTGTGCACTCTGTGTTAAGTTTGCATTGTTGTCTGCCATTGTAGTGTTGGGTAGCGGCAGCTGGATGCTAACAGCGCGTAGCGTTGCGCAGTTGGAGGTGAGCCCCCAGCAGTGGTGGACGTGGGGAGAGAGATGGCGGAGTTTTGAAATTTGTAAGAATTGGTGTCATGAACTGATATATATATTATGACTATTAAGGTAAATACATTGTTTGTTCTCTATCAAAATCTTTCATTTGCTAACTGTACCTATCAGTAGTTAGTGCCTTCCGTAGTTTGATTCTTTTAGTTAGCTGGCAGTAGTGGCGCTCGCTGTATTGCAGTAGTTCGAGTAACGAAGATTTTTGTGAGGTAAGTGATTTGTGAAACATATAGGTTAACGTTAGTCAGGGCCATTCTTTTTTAGGGATTACTGAAAGTCAGATTGCGTTGCGCTAAAACCATTGTGTGTCAATTTAAGCACAGTCTTGTATAATTTTTCTAAGGGGACGTTTCATATGTCGACCCTTAGCCGAGGATACCTCACTGGAATCTTCTGATTTTTTCCTTGTAGTTTGTGTAATTAGTGTAGCTTTTGTTTATTGCTAGCGCGTAATCTTAGAGTGAATTTCCTTTGTAGTTGTAGTCTTTCATTGTTGTACAGTAAAACAGTTGTGGCATGCATGTAGAGTTGCACCAAGTATTTCGCAGCTGCGCTTGCAATTAACTAGATATTATTTTCAGTGCTATGTTAATGTGTTCTCTTATTTTTGCTCTTCAAATTGTGCTTTTCTGTGTTATCGTGTGAAATATTGTGACAATAATGGCGTGTGAAAAACGTAATGCTAGGCTACAAAGTAAACTGGGAAATGACAGTGAAGACGGAAGCAATGTGTTAGCGCCAACATGTAATGAATTCACAAATGTTCAAAGTAGTAATTTGGTAATAGTGCATAGGAAAATGGAGCAGGCTGCAAATAATGGTGTAGGAAGTGAAACAGTTAGTGAACAGGGAAGCATTATCGATCGATTGGTCGGCAACAGCTCGTGTCAGGAATCCGATATGACAGGACACAATCTTGCAAATACTGTACATTCAGGTTTTGCGTCCTCACCGTTTTCTCAAATAAGCCGAGACACATTTTCTGCTTGTCAAACTGTGAATGTTGCCGGTGCAAATGCACTGCCGAAAAGCATAGATGATCAAATTCCAGACACTAATACATTATTATTGCAATTAATGCAACAAATGAAACAAAACCAGAGACAAACACAGCAACAGTTAGACACAATGGAACAAAATCTTCAAAAGTTAGACACAATGGAACATAATCTTCAAAAGTTAGACACAATGGAACAAAATCTTCAAAAGTTAGACACAATGGAACAAAATCAGAGACAAACACAGCAACAGTTGGACACAATGGAACATAATCTTCGGAAGTTAGACACCACACTTGAACAAACACGTGAAGATTTAACTACTGAGTTACATAACATTGAATCGAAATGTCAAAAAATCTTTAATGACGTAAAAACACAAATTTGTGAGCATTTTCAACCTATTTTTTCGCGGCATGAAAACTCATTACAGAATCACGAAGCAGCCATAAAAGAATTGCAAACTGTTGTTCGTGAAAATCACGACACCTTGCAAGCTAAAATGGACTCAGTTGCATCCACCAATTCGGTTACGCAACTTGCAAGAACTCAGGAAAACTTAAAGGACACAGTAGATTCGATTTCAACACAAATGGACATTCTGAAATTTGGTTCAGAAAAACACACTGAGGAAATGTGTTCACTATCGGAGAAAGTAGCCGAACTTTCGGATCAGTTCACTAATTTATCTACGAAGGTAGATGATAATTTGAATGACACAAAACCGGTAGTCTTTAATGACACAGAAGAGTGCGAACAAATTAGGAAATTCAAACAAAGTCTGAATCAAATTAGTACGCAACACCAAAGAGAAATCCGGGAAGTACAAGATCAGCTGACACAGGTAATACAACAATTACGTATTTCAGAGGACACTCGCGCTCCAATACGGAAAGAGGGACATAGAAATACGGAACAGCCACAAAATAATAACACAGGGCGCTTCGGAAATTATGAAAGAAATTGGCAATGTACACCGAATTCTGAGATGGAACCGCCGACACGACGTAACAATGACCGATATGCTACCCGCCGAGACGATGATTTTGACTATAAGCTGTTCATTACTGCACGTAAATTCAAAACATTTAAGAATTCTGGCAACGACATTCATCCACAAGCGTGGCTCCATCAATTCTCTCATTGTTTTCCTCCCAACTGGTCACTAGAGCACAGATTAGAATTTATGTGTGGCTACTTAGAGAATGAACCAGCTGTAAGAATGCGATCGGTCATTCACGATTGCCACAGTGAAGGAGAATTTTACCATGCCTTCCTCTCAGCATATTGGCCGCAAGCCACACAAGACCGAGTAAAACATGGCATCATGATGATGAAACATTTCGAACAATCTGAATTTTCCAGTCTTGTGAAATATTTTGAAGACATGTTGCACAAGAATCAGTACCTGTCAAACCCATACAGCCCGTCAGAACTCATCCGCATTTACTTAATCAAATTGCCTGAACATTTACGGCATATTATTTTGGCAGGCCGTTGCAAAGACGACATTGAAGCTTTTCAGGGACTCTTACAAGAATTAGAAATTGACACTGACAATCGCGGAACGCGAAAACAGGAACACAACAATTACAGGTCACATCCGTCGCAATTCCGCGATGAAAGAAATAATAACTGGACACGACAAGGCTATTCTCACAATACAAATCGTGACCAAAACAGACACCACCCGTATGACAACCGTTGGCAGAGTAGTAATAATTACAGGGAAAGGTCACCTCTCCGCGGTAATGACTATCACAGAGACAATCAGAGAAACAGACAATATGGGAACCAAAATAATTACTATCAAGGGAGACAGAATAACTTTAGACGCAACGGTCCAGCGCGCAGTTACGATTCAGAGAGAAATTCTCCACCACGTGACCGACAAGAAAGAAACTATGGAATCTACCGACATGACGACAGACGATATGATCGTAACGACAGACCTGAATTGCAGCAGAACTGGCGGGAATCGGGGCCCTCTCGACAAGGTGAATTTGTAGAAGTTAGGTCTCCAAATCCCAATAACGACGCGCGCCAACAAAGACACAATAGGCAATGACTCATACCGCTGGCAGCCTCAAAACGTACTTATCAAACTGACGACGCAGCTGCTGTAGCTAGTAATTACGTTAAAATGGAAGACATTAGGGACATATTACTCCACGAACACGACGTAAAACACAACAACATTGCATATCCTGAGATTCACATTACTGTAAATGACGTAAAATTTTAAGGCAGTACTTGACTCAGGCAGTCCCATTTCAGTAATTAGTGAAACAGCTTTTAGCAAATGCAATAAATCGAACGATTGCCCCACACTTCCGTTACGCAAGATTAAATTACAAAGTGCAGTCATTGGAAAAGTGTAGATGTACGCCAACAAACCAACTTAGAATTCTTTTGTCAGAGCCACAGCTTCTCTATGAACTTTCTTATTGTTCCATTGTTGTCGACGGAAATTATACTGGGAGTAGACTTTTTGAATGAATACAAAGCAATCTTAAACTTTCACGATGCTGAAATAAGTTTAGAGAAAGAAGGTAAGTCAATAGCTTTGAAATTTGAAGATTGGCTCTCAAACCATGACGAGGAAATTAATCGGATTTACCTTCTGTTAGACAACAGTTCGGAATTTTCTACGGAAATAGACACTAACAGTCGCTCTGCAAGTACTGACAGGGATGATATCGACGGCACAATTGAAACTAATGAGTTAATTCAGAATAAAATTCAAACAATTGAGAATTGTAATGACACTGATAGGCAGGACCTTTCTGAGATTTTACAAGCACATTCCACAGTTTTTACTCACAAAACAGGAACAATCAAGGGATTTCAATACCAATTTCGTGTTCATGAGCATACTAAATTTTGTGTTAGACCATACGTAATTCCAGCACATTATAGGGACCGTGTTAGAACAGAAATACAATCCATGCTTGACGACGGCATTATTGAGCCTGCAGTAAGCTCATACAACAATCCATTACATGTTGTTGAGAAGAAAAATGGATCGATCAGGCTTGTCTTAGATTCGAGACAAATCAATACTATCATTATTCCTGAAACAGACAGGCCGCAAACGTTGGAAGAACTTCTTCAAAATTTTAATGGTGTAAAAGTGTTGTCTTCCATTGATCTCAGATCCAGCTTTTATCAGATCGAACTTCATCCAGAATGTAGAAAATATACAGCTTTTCTTTGTTTCGGCGTTTGTTATCAGTTTCGGAACCTTCCTTTTGGTTCGAACATTTCCTCGGCAGCATTCATTCGCGGGCTAAATTCCATATTACCTGAGCTCTTAAAACGTCACATCACCTTATATGTGGACGATATTCTGATAGCAGAAGCCTCATGGGAACAACATAATCGCATCCTCAACAGCGTGTTACATATTTTTGCAGAATCTGGAATTACAGTTAACTTGGAAAAGTCTGAATTCGGTAGGACAAAAGTGAAGTTTTTGGGACATATTATTTCTTCTGAAGGCATCCAGCCGGTTCCTGAAAAGTTAGAAGCAATCAGAGCCATTCCAATTCCATCCACAAAAAAACAAGTCCGCAGTTTTCTAGGTCTCGTAATTTTTACCGTCGTTTTCTGAATATGCAAATTCTAGTTACACCAAAACTTTGTTCTCTCACTGGAAAAAATACTATTTGGAACTGGGACGAACAAGCACAGTTGGAATTCAATTCTTTGAAAGAATCGCTCCTTAACGCGCCAATACTAGCTCATCCAGATCTTTCACAAGACTTTTGCCTAAGCACGGATTCTTCTAAAGTCGGTCTTGGTGCCCATTTATTTCAAGAAGCCACAGAAAATGACATTACTGTTCAGAAAACCATTGCTTTTGCTAGCCGAGTGCTAACAAAATCTGAAAAAAGTTATTCCGTTACTGAATTAGAAGCTTTAGCTATCGTTTGGGCATTTAACAAATTCCGTTTCTTTCTTTATGGTAAGCACGTAAAAGTATACAGTGACCACCGTGCATTACAATTTCTTATGTCTTCAAAACTAAATCATGACAGGTTAAAACGTTGGGCATTGTTTCTGCAAGAATTCCACTTCACAATAGTCTACATTCCCGGCAAGGAGAACATTGTTGCGGACGCACTGTCACGCGCACCGGCTGGGCTTGAGGAAAGTAACACAGAAAGCAACCTCGAGAGAAATTTCAGTATTCTTTACATCCAGAAAGTCGCCTTTGAAAACTTCATCACCACATCTTTAAAGGACATTGCTCATGAACAAGACAAAGATCCGATTTGGAAAGACATCAAAAGTAAATGGCATGAAAAGACACACACACAGATTCGGCTTTATTATCTGGTTAGAAACAACATACTGTTCAAACGATGCACTGTTGATGACAAGCTATGGGTACTTTGCATTCCAGACGATTTTGTTAATAAGCTCATTTGGTACATTCATTTCAGCTATGCACATTTTGGTCCACGAAAATGTTATCATATTCTTCGAACGACTTGTTATTTTAACAATATGGAAAAGAGAATTCGAAGAGTCTTGTCTATTTGTAAACTTTGTCAAAAGGCGAAACCATCTACTGTCACTCATCGTGCTCCATTGTTTCCTATCACTCCTTCTAAATTAAAAGAATTTGCTGCTGTTGATGTCTTGGGACCGCTTGTCAGAACATCTAATGGATTTTCGTACGTTCTAGTCGCTGTTGAACTTACTTCAAAATTCGTTTCTTTCACTCCGTTACGTAAAGCCACTGGACGGTCTGTATCCAACGCCTTTGTTAGAAATTTCTTACGTGAAGTTGGACACGTTAGTAAAGTAATTTCAGATAACGGACCGCAATTCAGATCTGCTGTTTGGTCACGCATGCTTCGTAACCATAAAATCAAATCTGTTTTTATTTCATTGTACTCACCACATTGTAACCCGTCTGAACGGATTATGAAAGAAATCAATAAGCTTTGCAGACTTTATTGTCACAGAAAGCATCAGCATTGGGACAGATATTTACACTTATTTCAAACGTGCTGAATGAAATGCCTCATGACTCCACTGCTTTACCACCTGTTCTTGTACTGAAGAATAAAGAACCACCAAACAGAATCAGAGAGCTTGTACCTTTTCCGAATACACGTAAACTTCGACACAAAGACATAATTGATTTGGCTATGAAAAATATAAATTCTGCTGCAGACAAAAGGAAAAAATTACACGGTAAAGAAAATGCAAAGAAATTATATATTGGTCAGAAAGTTCTCATTAAAGCTCATCCATTGTCACATAAGAAGAAACACTTGAGTCACAAATTCTTTCTAGTTTACAATGGACCTTACAGAATCCGACGTATACCACATGATAATTGCGTTGAAGTTGAAACTCTGCGTACTAGGAAGAGTAAAGGTTTACACCACATTTCACATGTAAAACCGTTTATTGAAAGATAATCTCCTTTTTAACTTTGTCTTTGCCATAAAACATTTCACTTCACATTTCTAGTATGCTTTGTCACACTGAGAAACTGTTAACATGCAACAATGTTTGAAGTTTACTATCCAGTTTAGAACCTACGGAACATATTTGAACAGAAATTACGAATGCATTGTTATAGTGAACAGACGTCACAGTGTTATTGTGCGTGTACATTCTTGCTTGTTAGTTGCACGATTACGTAACGACCATAAGGTTCACATACTTAGAACATTTACCAGTATTGCTAATGGGATTTTAATGCAACATTTTGGTTTACTTGAAAATACATTCTGGATTTAAAGTACTTTCTGTGAGATACCAGATGATACAGTGGTTAGTTTATGTGACAGCTACACGATTTTATCACGACGCTACTAATGAGTGACAATTTACAACGTTGCTTTTGCAGTTTATCTGTTTTATATCTACACAGTTTTTCTGAATTTTTCTGGAAAGTAAAACATGTTTTAGTAGTAACGTTTGTGGTATAGCTACAATGAGACAGCCTTTTCTGTAGCACAACAATACGTACAGTACAGTACTTACTTCATCACGGCAATAAGCGTAATAACTATGATATCTATACGCAAAGCATTTCAATTTCGTTTATCATGAGGTAAGTACATTGACTTCTGCAGAACTTAGTCTTCGGAGGACAACAACTACGACACTTCCACAGAGATTGTCTTACAGCAAGACGCACATTTAGCGCTACAGGACACGCATTAAACTATTTATTTTTCAACATATTTTAATTACAAAGAAAGTTTTCCGTGATACATTTCATTCCATTGCTGTAATCTGTAACACTTGAGGATATAATTACATTATCCTCAGGGGGGTACACGCATGCTTTGTGTACCATGTGTTTGGCAAGCACAAGGAGCCCTAGCTAATATGGTATTTGCTTATACAACTTTACACATCGGTACCATATTTCTCTAACACATATTTACACAGCTATCTGATCATTTAACTGAGAGAGACAAACATTTACTTTACTACATCAGCGACAGATGTTTACGTAATTACACGATTGGATAACTTCACACTTACGAAGTTGTATTTTGTCTGTACTTTGTGAACTGTTCATATTTTTTCGGAACCATTGTGATACTATGAGAGCTTTGAATGACATATTTGGTATGGGATCACGATTTTTAAAGTACGTTTGAGGCAGATGACACTTTTGACATGAGCAGAGAATTTTGTTTTTTAGGTTTTGAAATTATTGGAGGAAGTTATGGAGATTTTGAGAGTTGACTGAGGTGTTATGATGTTATTATTACGATTACTATGTGTATTATGCTCTTGCGGTATGTTTATGATCGATAAGCCGATGCTATATGAGTCATTTGATTATGCTATGTATCTGTTATGATGAAATATTGAAGAAGTGTCGACGAATAAGGTAAGAAATAATGAGAAGAGGTTAGGGACTCTGGTTTGTGAAAAAAGTTGTTGGAAACCAAGAATCGTACTTTAAGAGTTATGAAATGTATGTAAATGCGTGAACGTATTACAATGCCGACGAAAATTTTTTGGACACTGTTATATCAATAGTATTTTGTTTCTACAGATGTGTAACGCAAATTCTTGACCTGTGAATTTTTTTATATGAGCCTGCCACTGTAGCGGAAACTGGTGTCGTAAATATTTCGATAAGACAGTTAAGTGACCACCTGCATGTAATGCGTCGTGGGCACCCAGCTGCGCGACAACCACCTGACAAAAAGAAAGCCATTAGTGTGTGCCTTTCAGAGACACAGGTAAAAAAAAGAGGCCATTATCCTCGCTATTGACATTCATTCCTTTGTAGAAAGCATCGCAAATACGCCACGCCCAAACCTGAAAACATATGATTACACTGTGAAGCTCTTAATTTATGATATTTACTGAAATGAAATGATGAGAAATATTTTATATCTATTGTCTTTCTAGCTGAGAGATTGCTCATTTTCTTTAATATCCAGTTTCTATCTGCACTGCAGCATTGGCTAAAACAAAATTTAATAGATGTACTAATATCACTATTTTCTGTCTACAGACCCAGTAAAGAATCATTTTATGATACTTTCTTAGAAAAGAGAACACAAATAGACATTTCCCTTCACAGGAATTGCAAAAATAATCTTTTTACGATTTGGTAACTTATCTGCTAGCGTATGTTTTCGTGATGCATCACTCTAGTGTTAAGATGTGACATAGGTATTAAACATTTATACTGTAATATTTTTTCTGCTTCAGCTTTATCATGTTTAGGTATAAGTTATAGCATTTGCTGCGGCTGCTTGCCATTCATAGTGCTACTGAATGTCACTTTGTATTACTAGGTTAAGCTAATTTTATTACTGATTTATTTTTCTTGTTTGCCTTATATTAGTTATAATATTGCTGCCTTTTTTTGCCAATTTCCATTTTTTTATCATTGCTGTTTGTGTTAATTGTTTTGTGCTGCTGCATTGCCTCGTCCCTTAGTTTCGTATCTGAGCTCAGTAGATTTAAGTTAGCTTAAGAGGGGCTAGACTATATAAGAAACTAACTATGATGAATTGGAAGAAAAGCATTGAGAAGCTTTAAGAAACTGGTTTGGCCAAAAAAGTAGTGTACAGTGGAGAAAAACTATTTTTGAAAGAGGATGTGAACCGAATACAGAAAGCAGGTTTAGATAGGACTTTTTGGAAAAATGATGAACTAAGGGAGATCTCTATGCAAAATACTGCAGTAAAACAAACCCTGTCCTTTCCTTTCGTATTATCCCTCTATGTGTTTATGTACCCTTGTGTATTTGTCTTTTTCCTGTCTTTATGTGTTTAGCTAATAAGATTTATGTTGTAGAATTTTTCAAATACTATGTCATTTTCTTTGTAAATATGTTCAGACATTATTTATAGTGTTTTGTTTTAATGCTCATGTGTGAAGTTGATGTTTCAAAAGTTATTCTGAACCTTATGTATGTACTTTTGTTGTAATTTTTGTAACACTAATGTATTTACTATTTCGATTCTTTTGTAAGCCTGTACTACTGCAAATGTTATCTGTATTGTTATGTTCTTTAAAGATGTATTTTGTACCTTTGTTATTGCATTCTTATGTTATAAAATTGTAATTGACACCAGTTCATCAAATTAAGTAACTTGTAAATTACATTTCACGTCACACGTTTCTGGTGGTCATAGTATATTGACAATATGTGAGAAGTAGGGACTGATAGTGTTTGCACGTGTGTTAATAACTCAGTAAGGGAATGGATAACAGCATTGCTGGTTCTAAGGACAATTCAAAAACAATTTTTCTGAGTGCACAAGTGGTGGTTATGGACTTGTTATATTATCCGCAAGACTCTTCAATGGTGATTGTGCGCCTGCACAGTCAAACAGATAGCTGCTGGCCATCTCTACAAGGACTACAGTGGGTCTACACCTTTGATGACTCACCAATACCATTATTTCTACAAGGACGGCAATGGGTCTGCAACTCTGGTGGCCCACCAATACCGTAATCTCTACCAGGACTACAATGGGCCTATTCTGTGACGACCTACCTACCAATATTCTTCAAAACTTGGGCTGCCTCTGCTGTGGGTTTGCTCTGTGGTGGCCCATTACCTGTCAGCATCTGAAGAGCCAGCACTGTCTTTCTGTTGGAAGGAAAACACTACTTCTTCAAGACTGCATGGAAATCCACTACTTCAGTGTGCATTTTCTTTTACTGCATAGACATTGATCAAAAACACTGCTATTTTACTATGATGAACGATCAGGACTGTCTTTATGGACTGTGAGAAAGTTTTAGCTTCTGACCAACATTGTATCAATAAGTGTGTGTATTTGATATCTTTGTTATAGTAATTATGAAAAATTTTATCAAATCATTATTGGCAGCTGCCCAAAACAATTTGTAAAAATTTTTTGTGGGGAGCATGGGGGCTATGTAAGAAGGCTGTTTAGGTCTTCTTATTGGTAACGCCACATAGCGCTCGGTATGAAAAAATCACTGGCTGTGCCGTGTGCAGTCTGTGTTTAGTTTGCATTGTTGTCTGCCATTGTAGTGTTGGGCAGCGGCAGCTGGATGCTAACAGCGCGTAGCGTTGCGCAGTTGGAGGTGAGCCGCCAGCAGTGGTGGACGTGGGGAGAGAGATGGCGGAGTTTTGAAATTTGTAAGAATTGGTGTCATGAACTGATATATATATATTATGACTATTAAGGTAAATACATTGTTTGTTCTCTATGAAAATCTTTCATTTGCTAACTGTACCTGTCAGTAGTTAGTGCCTTCCGTAGTTTGATTCTTTTAGTTAGCTGGCAGTAGTGGCGCTCGCTGTATTGCAGTAGTTCGAGTAACGAAGATTTTTCTGAGGTAAGTGATTTGTGAAACGTATAGGTTAATGTTAATCAGGGCCATTCTTTCGTAGGGATTTTTGGAAGGCAGATTGCGTTGCGCTAAAAATATTGTGTGTCAGTTAAAGCACAGTCGTGTATAAATTTTCCAAAGGGGACGTTTCAAGCTAGGACCTTAAGAGTTTGCATGAAAGGAGGACTAGCAGCCGCGTCGCACGGGAGAATGTGAAAAGTGTTCATATGTAGTAACAACCTGAGAAAACCGCCCATTTTCGTCATTTGTTATCGAATCGACTTAAAGCCAGATCGTCACATTGGACGCTATTCTCTCAGAAACGGTTACATTTATCGTCTGAAAAGCTATGTCGCGTGGTGCGGTATGCGGAGACACTAAAAGCACCATAGTAGAACACAGAAGAAGCTTCTAAGTTGTTGTGAAAGGCAGTAAGAAGGAGTACCATTCAAGTTTTAGTTAACGATTACTGATTTTTTACCCTTCTTTGGTGCCTTGGACATGAGGTAGGACCTTAAGATTTTGCATGAAAGGAGGACTAGCAGTCGCGTTGCACGGGAGAATGTGAAAAGTGTTCATATGTAGTAACAACCTGAGAAAACCGCCCGTTTTCGTCATTTGTTATCGAATCGACTTAAAGCCAGATCGTCACATTGGCCGCTATTGTCTCTGAAACGGTTACATTTATCGTGTGCAAAGCTATGTCGCATGCTGCGGTATGCGGAGACACTAAACGCACCATAGTAGAACACAGAAGAGGCTTCTAAGTTGATGTAATAGCCAGTAAGATGCAGTACAATTCAAGTTTTAGTTATCGATTATTGAATTTTTACCTTTCTTTGGTGCCTTGGACATGAGCTATGACCTTAAGATTTTGCATGAAAGGTGGACTAGCAGCCGCGTTGCACGGGAGAATGTGAAAAGTGTTCGTATGTAGTAAAGACCTGAGAAATCAGCTTGTTTTCGTCATTTGTATCGAAT
The DNA here is from genome assembly GCF_023897955.1 of Schistocerca gregaria. Lineage (NCBI taxonomy): Eukaryota > Metazoa > Arthropoda > Insecta > Orthoptera > Acrididae > Schistocerca > Schistocerca gregaria. The sequence continues at coordinate 43,697,673 of NC_064929.1, forward strand.
CGACTTAATGCCAGATAGTCATATTGGCCGCTCTCCTCTCTGAAACGGTTACATTTATCGTGTGCAAAGCTATATCGCGTGTTGCGATACGTGTAGACGCTAAAAGAACCACAGTAGAACACAGAGGAAACTTCGAAGTTGATGTAATAGGCAGTTAGAAGCAACACAATTCAAATTTTAGTTATCGATTATTGATTTTAGCTGGCTTTGGTGCCTTGAACATGAGCTAAGACATTAAGATTTTGTATGAAGGGAGGTCAGGGAGCCGCGTTGCACGGAAGAATGAGAAAAGTGTTCATATGTAGTTAAAACCTGAGAAATACGGTCGATTTCGTCATTTGCTATCGATTCGACTAAATTCCACATCGCCACATTGGCGCTCTTCTTTCTGAAATGGTTACATTTATCGTCTGCAAAGCAATGTCGCGTGCTGCGGTATGCCGAGACACTAAAGGCACCATAGTACAACACAAAAGAAGCTTCTAAGTTGATGTAATAGCCAGTAGGAAGCAGTACAATTGAAGTTTTAGTTATGGATTATTGACTTTTTACCCCTCTTTGGTGCCTTGGACATGAGCTAGGCATGAAAGGTTTTTGCATTAAAGGAGGACTAGCAGCCGCGTTGCACGGAAGAATGTGAAAAGTGTTCATATGTAGTAAAAACCTGAGAAATACAACCGTCATCGTCATTTGCTATTGAATCGACTTCATTCCGTATCGCCATATTGGCCGCTCTTCTCTCTGAAACGGTCACAGTTATCGTCTGCAAAGCTATGTCGCGTACTGCGGTATGCGGAGACTCTAAAGGCACCATACTTGAACACAGAAGAAGCTTCTAGGTTGATGTAATAGCCAGTAAGGACAGTACAATTCAAGTTTTATCTATCGATTATTGACTTTTAATCTGCTTTGTTTCCTTGGACATGAGCTAGGACCGAAGTTTATGCATGAAAGGAGGACTAGCAGCCGAGTTGCACGGGAGAATGTGAAAAGTTTCATATGTAGTAAAAAACTGAGAAATACGACCGTTTTCGTCATTTGCTATCGAATCGACTTATAACCAGATAGTCATACTGGCCGCTCTTTTCTCTGAAACGATTACATTTATCTTGTGCAAAGCTATGTCGCTTGCTGCGGTATGCCTGGACACTAAAAGCACCATAGTAGAACACAGAAGAAGCTTCTAAGTTGATGTGATAGCCAGTAAGAAGCAGTACAATTCAAGTTTGGTTATCGATTATTGACTTTTTAGCTGGCTCTGGCGCCTTGAACATGAGCTACGACATTACGATTTCGAATGATGGGAGATCTAGCCGCCGACTTGCACGGGAGAATGTGGGAAGTGTTTTTATGTAGTAAAAACCTGAGAAATTCGCCCGTTTTCGTCATTTGCTATCAAATCGACTTAATGCCAGATCGCCATATTGGCCGCTCGTCTCTCTGAAACGGTTGCATTTATCTTGTGTAAAGCTGTCTAGCGTGCTGCGTTATGCGGAGACACTAAAGGCACCATAGTTGAACACTGAAGAAGCTTGTAGGTTGATGTAATAGCCAGTAATGCCAGTAAATTTCAAGTTTTAGCTATCGATTATTGATTTTTAGCCGGCTTTGTTTCCTTGGACATGAGCTAGGACCTAAAGATTGTGCATGAAAGGAGGACTAGCAGCCGCGTTGCACGGGCGAATGTGAAAAGTGTTCATATGTAGTAAAAACCTGAGAAATCAAACCGTTTTCTCATTTCTTAATGAATCGACTTAAAGCCAGTTCGTCACATTGGGCGCTATTCTCTTTAAAACGGTTACTTTTATCGTCTGCAAAGCTATGTCGCGTGCTGCGGTATGCGGAGACACTGAAAGTACCATAGTAGAACACAGAAGAACCTTCAAAATTGATGTAGTAGCCAGTAAGAAGTAGTACAATTCAAGTTTTAGATATAGATTATTGACTTTTTAGCCGGCTTTGCTGCCTTGTCCATGTGCTAGAACCTTAAGATTTTGCATGAAGGGAAGTCTAGCAGCCGCATTGTACGGGAGAATGTGAAAAGTGTTCATATGTAGTAAAAACCTGAGAAATCCGTCCGTTTTCATCATTTGCTATTGAATCGACTTAATGCCAGATCGCCACATTGGCCGCTCTGCTCTCTTAAACGGTTACATTTATCGTGTGCAAAGCTATGCCGCGTGCTTAGGTATGCGGAGACACTAAAAGTACCACAGTAGAACACAGAAGAAGCTTCTGAGTTAATGTAATAGCCATTAAGAAGGAGTACAATTCAAGTTTTAGTTAACGATTACTGATTTTTTAGCCGGCTTTGTTTCCTTGGACATGAGCTAGTACCTTACGATTTTGCATGAAACGAGGTCTAAGAGCCACGTTGCACGGGAGAGTGTGAAAGTTGTTAAAATGTAGTAAAAACCACAGAAATCCGTCCGATTTCGTCATTTGCTATCGAGTCGACTTAATGCCAGATCGTCATATTTGCCACTCTTCTCTCTGAAACGGTTACATTTATGGTGTGGAAAGCTATTTCGCGTGCTACGGTATGCGGAGACACTAAAAGCACCACAACAGAACACAGAAGAAGCTTCTATGTTGATGTTATAGCCAGTACGAAGCAGTACAATTTAAGTTTTAGTTATCGATTATTGACTTTTTAGACGGCTTTGGTGCTTTGGACGTAAGCTAGGATATTACGATTTTGCAAGAAGGGAGGTCTAGCAGCCACGTTGCACAGGAGAATGTCAGAAGTGTTCATATGTAGTAAAAACCTGAGAAATCCGTCCGTTTTTGTCATTTGCTATCGAATGGACTTAAAGCCAGATCGTCACAGTGGCCGCTTTTCTCTCTGAAACGGTTAAATTTATCGTGTGCAAAGCTATATCGAGTGCTGCGGTATGTGGAGACACCTGGTAAGGATCCCACACTGCGCATGAATATTCTAGCAGAGGACGAACGAGTGTAGTGTAAGCTGTCTCTTTAGTGGAGTTGTTGCATCTTCTAAGTGTCCTGCCAATGAACCGCAACCTTTGGCTCGCCTTCACGACATTATTATCTATGTGGTCCTTCCAACTGAAGTTGTTCGTAATTTTAACACCCAGGTACTTAGTTGAATTGACAGCCTTGAGAATTGTACTATTTATCGAGTAATGGAATTTCAGCGGATTTCTTTTGGAACTCATGTGGATCATCTCACACTTAATACCAGATCGTCACATTGGCCGCTCTTCTCTATGAAACGGTTACACGTTTCGTCTGTAAAGCTATGTCGCGTGCTGCGATATGCGGAGACACTAAAAGCACCATAGTAGAACACAGAAGAAGTTTCTAAGTTGATGTAATAGGCAGTAAGAAGCAGTACAATTCAAGTTTTAGTTATCGATTGTCGACTTTTTAGCCGGCTTTGGTGCCTTGGACATGAGCTAGTACCTTATGATTTTGCTTTAAGGGAGGTCTAGCAGCCATGTTGTACGCGGGAATGTGAAATGATTTCATATCTAGTAAAAACCTTAAAAACAGCTCGTTTTCGTCATTTGCTATCGAATCGACTTAATTACTAGATCGTCACATTGGCCGATCTGCTCTATGAAACGGTTACACTTTTCGTCTGCAAAGCTATGTCACGTGCTGCGGTATGCGGAAACACTAAAAGCACCATAGTAGAACGCAGAAGAAGCTTCTAAGTTGATGTGATAGCCAGTAAGAAGCAGTACAAATCGAGATTTAGTCATCGATTATTGTCTTTTTAGCCGGCTTTGATGCCTTGGGCATGAGCTGGAACCTTAAGATTTTGCCTGAAGAGAGGTCTATTATCTAAGTTGCACGGGAGAATGTGAAAAGTGTTCATATGTAGTAAAAACCTGTAAAATCCGCCCGTTTTCGTAATTTGCTATCGTATCGACTTCATGCCAGATTGTCACAATGTCCGCTCCTCTCTATGAAACGGTTATATTTATCGTCAGCAAAGCTATGTCGCTTGCTGCTGTATGCGGAGACACTAAAAGCACCAAGTAGAACATAAAATAAGCTTCGAAGTTGGTGTAATAGCCAGTAAGAAGCGGTACAATTCAAGTTTTAGTTATCGGTTATTGATCTTGTAGCCGGCTTTGGTGCCTTGGACATGAACTAGGACCTTAAGTGTATGCATGAAGAGAGGTCTTGCAGCCACGCTTCACGGGAGAATGTAAAAAGTGTTCATATGTAGTAAAAACCTGTAAAATCCAACTGTTTTCGTCATTGCCTATCGAATCGACTTAATGCCAGATCGTCACATTGGCCGCTCTCCTCTAAGAAACGGTTACATTTATCGTCTGCAAAGCTGTGTCGCGTGCTGTGGTATGCGAAGACACTAAAAGGACCATAGTAGAACGCAGAAGAAGCTTCTAAGTTGATGTGATAGCCAGTAAGAAGCTATACAAATCAAGTTCTAGTTGTCGATTATTGACTTTTCAGCCGGCTTTGGTGCCTTGGACAAGAGCTAGTACCTTATGATTTTGCCTGAAGAGAGGTCTATTACCACGTTGCGCGGGAGAATGTGAAAAGTGTTCGTATGTAATAAAAACCTTTAAAATCTGACTGTTTTCGTTATTTGCTATCGAATCGACTTAATGCCAGATCGTCACATTGGCCGCTCTTCTCTATGAAACGGTTACACTTTTCGTCTGCAAAGCTATGTCGGGTGCTGCGGTATTTGGAGACAGTAAAAGCAATATAGTAGAACACAAAAGAAGCTTCTAAGTTGATGTAATTGCCAGTAAGAAGCAGTACAATAAAAATTTTAGTTATCGATTATAGATTTTTTAGTCGGCTTTGGTGCCGTGGACACGAGCTATTTCCTTGAGATTTTGCCTGAAGGGAGGTGTAGCAGCTACGTTGCACGGGAGAATGTGAAAAGTGTACATATTTAGTAAAAACCTGTAAAATCCGCCCGTTTTCGTCATTTGCTATCGAATCGACTCAATGCCAGATCGTCACATTGGCCGCTCCTCTCTAAGAAACGGTTACACTTTCCGTCTGCAAAGCTACGTCGCGTGCTGTGGTATGCGAAGACACTAAAGGGACCATAGTAGAACGCAGAAGAAGCTTCTAAGTTCATGTGATAGCCAGTAAGAAGCTATACAAATCAAGTTTTAGTTGTCGATTATTGACTTTTTAGCCGGCTTTGGTGCCTTGGACAAGAGCTAGGACCTTAAGGTTTTGCATGAAGTGAGGTCTAGCAGCCACGTTGCACGGAAGGGTGTGAAAGGTGTTCGAATGTAGTAAAAACCTCTAAAATCCGCCCGTTTTCGTCACTTGCTGTCGAATCGACTCAATGCCAGATCGTCACATTGGCCGCTCTTCTCTAAGAAACGGATACACTTTCCGTCTGCAAAGCTATGTCGCGTGCTGCGGTATGCGGAGACACGAAAAGCACAATCGTAGATCACACAAGGAGCTTCTAAGTTGGTGTAATAGCCAGTAAGAAGCAGTACAATTCAAGTTTTAGTTATCGATTATTGACATTTTTGCCATCTTTGGTCCATGGACATGAGCTCGAACCTTAAGATTTTGCATGAAGGGAGGTCTAGCAGCAAGCGTTGCACGGTAGAATGTGAAAGGTGTTCGTAGGTAGTAAAAACCTGTAAAATCCGAGCGTTTTCGTCATTTGCTATCGAATCGACTTAATGACATATCGTCACATTGGACGCTCTTCTCTATGAAACGGTTACACGTTTCGTCTGTAATGCTATGTCGCGTGCTACGGTATGCGAAGACACTAAAATCACAATAGTAGAACACAGAAGAAGCTTCTAAGTTGATGTATTACCCAGTGAGAAGCACTACAATTTTAGTTTTAGTTATCGATTATTGTCTCTTTAGCCGGCTTTGGTGCCTTCGACATGAGCTAGTACCTTAAGATTTTGCCTGAAGAGAGGTCTATTACCACGTTGCGCGTGACAATGTGAAAAGTGTTCATATGTATTAAAAACCTGTAAAATCTGCACGTTTTCGTTATTTGCTATCGAATCGACTTAATGCCATTTCGTCACATTGGCCGCTCTTCTCTATGAAACGGTTACACTTTTCGTCTGCAAAGCTATGTCGGGTGCTGCGGTATGTGGAGACAGTAAAAGCAACATAGTAGAACACAAAAGAAGCTTCTAAGTTGATGTAATTGCCAGTAAGAAGCAGTAATATAAAAATTTTAGTTATCGATTATTGATTTTTTAGTCGGCTTTGGCGCCGTGGACATGAGCTGGTTCCTTGAGATTTTGCCTGAAGGGAGATCTAGCAGCTACGTTGCACGGTAGAATGTGAAAGGTGTTCGTAGGTAGTAAAAACCTGCAAAATCTGCCCGTTTGCGTTATTTACTATCGAATCGACTTAATGCCAGATCGTCACATTGGCCGATCTTCTCTATGAAACGGTTACACTTTTCGTCTGCAAAGCTATTTCACTTGCTGCGGTTTGCGGAGACACTAAAAGAACCATAGTAGAACATAAAACAAGCTTCTTAGTTGATGTAATAGCCAGTAAGAAGAAGTAAAATTCAAGTTCGAGTTATCGATTATTGTTTTTTTAGCCGGCTTTGGCGCCGTGGACATGAGCTAGTTCCTTGAGATTTTGCCTGAAGGGAGGTCTAGCAGCCACGTTGCACGGGAGAATGTGAAAAGTGTACATTTGTAGTAAAAACCTGTAAAATCCGCCTGTTTTCGTCATTTGCTATCGAATCGACTCAATGCCAGATCGTCACATTGGCCGCTCTTCTCTAAGAAACGGATACACTTTCTGTCTGCAAAGCTATGTCGCGTGCAGCGGTATGCGAAGACACTAAAAGGACCATAGTAGAACGCAGAAGAAACTTCTAAGTTGATGTGATAGATAGTAAGAAGCAGTAGAAATCAAATTTAGTTTCCGATTATTGTCTTTTTAGCCGGCTTTGGTGCGTTGGACATGAGCTAGGACCTTAAAATATTGCATGAAGAGAGATCTAGCAGCCACGTTGAACGGTAGAATGTGAAAGGTGTTCGAATGTAGTAAAAGCCTCTAAAATCCGCCCGTATTCGTCATTTGCTATCGAATCGACTGAAAGCCAGATCGTCACATTGCCCGCTCTTCTCTAAGAAACGGTTACACTTTCCGTCTGCAAAGCTACGTCGCGTGCTGTGGTATGCGAAGACACTAAAAGGACCATAGTAGAACGCAGAAGAAGCTTCTAAGTTGATGTGATAGCCAGTAAGAAGCTATACAAATCAAGTTTTAGTTGTCGATTATTGACTTTTTAGCCGGCTTTGGTGCCTTGGACAAGAGCTAGGACCTTAAGGTTGTGCATGAAGTGAGGTCTAGCAGCCACGTTGCACGGAAGGGTGTGAAAGGTGTTCGAATGTAGTAAAAACCTCTAAAATCCGCCCGTTTTCGTCACTTGCTGTCGAATCGACTCAATGCCAGATCGTCACATTGGCCGCTCTTCTCTAAGAAACGGATACACTTTCCGTCTGCAAAGCTATGTCGCGTGCTGCGGTATGCGGAGACACGAAAAGCACAATCGTAGATCACACAAGGAGCTTCTAAGTTGGTGTAATAGCCAGTAAGAAGCAGTACAATTCAAGTTTTAGTTATCGATTATTGACATTTTTGCCATCTTTGGTCCATGGACATGAGCTCGAACCTTAAGATTTTGCATGAAGGGAGGTCTAGCAGACCGCGTTGCACGGTAGAATGTGAAAGTTGTTTGTAGGTAGTAAAAACCTGTAAAATCCGAGCGTTTTCGTCATTGCTATCGAATCGACTTAATGCCAGATCGTCACATTGGCCGCTCTTCTCTATGAAACAGTTACACGTTTCGTCTGTAATGCTATGTCGCGTGCTGCGGTATGCGGAGACACTAAAATCACCATAGTAGAACACAAAAGAAGCTTCTAAGTTGATGTAATTGCCAGTAAGAAGCAGTACAATTCAAGTTTTAGTTATCGATTATTGACATTTTTGCCACCTTTGGTCCATGGACATGAGCTCGAACCTTAAGATTTTGCATGAAGGGAGGTCTAGCAGACCGCGTTGCACGGTAGAATGTGAAAGTTGTTTGTAGGTAGTAAAAACCTGTAAAATCCGAGCGTTTTCGTCATTTGCTATCGAATTGACTTAATGCCAGATCGTCACATTGGCCGCTCTTCTCTATGAAACAGTTACACTTTTCGTCTGTAATGCTATGTCGCGTGCTGCGGTATGCGGAGACACTAAAAGCACAATAGTAGACCACACAAGAAGCTTCTAAGTTGGTGTAATAGCCAGTAAGAAGCAGTACAATTCAAGTTTTAGTTATCGATTATTGACATTTTTGCCATCTTTGGTGCCTTGGATATGAGCTAGAACCTTAGGATTTTGCATGAATGGAGGTGTAGCTACCCGCATTCCACGGTAGAATGTGAAAGGTATTCGTAGGTAATAAAAACCTGTAAAATCCGCCCGTTTTCGTCATTTGCTATCGAATCGACTTAATGCCAGATCGGCACATTGACCGCTCTTCTCTATAAAACGGTTACACGTTTAGTCTGTAATGCTATGTCGCGAGCTGCGGTATGCGGAGACACTAAAATCACCATAGTAGAACACAGAAGAAGCTTCTAAGTTGATGTATTAGCCAGTAAGAAGCACTACAATTCTAGTTTTAGTTATCGATTATTGTCTCTTTAGCCGGCTTTGGTGCCTTCGACATGAGCTAGTACCTTAAGATTTTGCCTGAAGAGAGGTCTATTACCACGTTGCGCGGGAGAATGTGAAAAGTGTTCATATGTAGTAAAAACCTGTAAAATCTGCCCGTTTTCGGCATTTGCTATCGAATTGACTTAATGACAGATCGTCACATTGGCCGCTCTTCTCTATGAAACGGTTACACTTTTCGTCTTCAAAGCTATGTCTGCTGCTGCGGTATGCGGAGACAGTAAAAGCAACATAGTAGAACACAAAAGAAGCTTCTAAGTTGGTGTAACTGCCAGTAAGAAGCAGTACAATTAAAATTTTAGTTATCGATTATTGACTTTTTAGTCGGCTTTGGTGACGTGGACATGAGCTAGTTCCTTGAGATTTTGCCTGACGGGAGGTCTAGCAGCCACGTTGCACGGGAGAATGTGAAAAGTGTACATATGTAGTAAAAACCTGCAAAATCCGCCTGTTTTCGTCATTTGCTATCGAATCGACTCCATGCCAGATCGTCACATTGGCCGCTCTTCTCGATGAAAAGGTTGCACTTTTCGTCTGCAAAGCTATCTCACTTGCTGCGGTATGTGGAGACACTAAAAGCACCATAGTAGAACATAGAAAAAGCTTTTAACTTTATGTAATAGCCAGTAATAAGCAGTACAAATCAACTTTTAGTTATCGATTATTGACTTTTAATCCGGCTTTTTGCCTTGGACATGAACTAGGACATTAAGATTTTGCGCGAAGGTTGGTCTAGCAGCCACGTTGAACGGTAGAACGTGAAAAATGTTCATATGTAGTAAAAACCTGTAAAACCCGCCCGTTTTCGTCCTTTGCTATCGAATCGACTTAATGCCAGTTCGACACATTGGCCGATCTCCCCTATGAAACGGTTACACGTTTCGTCTAGAAAGCTATATCGCGTGCTGCAGTATGCGGAGACACTAAAAACACCATAGTAGAACACTGAAGAAGCTCCTAAGTTGATGTAATAGCCAGTAAGAAGCAGTATAATTCAACTTTTAGTTATCGAATATTGACTTTGTAGCCGGCTTTGGTGCTTTGGACTTGAGCTAGGACCTTAAAATTTTGCATGAAGGGAGGTCTGGCAGCCCGCGTTGCACGGTAGAATGTGAGAAATATTCATATGTAGTAAAGTCCTGTAAAATCCGCCCGTTTTTAAATTTGCTATCGAATCGACTTAATGCCAGATCGTCACATCGGCTGCTCTTCTCTATGACACGGTTACACTTTTCGTCTGTAAAGCTATGTTGCGCGCTGCGGTATCCGGAGACACTGGAAGCACCATAGTAGAACACAGAAGAAGCTTCTATGTTGATGTAATGGCCAGTAAGAAACAGTAAAATTCAAATTTAAGTTATCGATTATTGACATTTTAGCCGGCTTTGGTACATTGGACTTGAGCTAAGACCTTATGATTTTGCATGAAAGGAGGTCTAGCAGCCACGTTGCACGGGAGAATGTGAAAAGTGTTCATATGTAGTAAAAACCTGCGAAATCGGCCAGTTTTTGTCATTTGCTATCGAATCGACTTAATGCCAGATCGTCACTTTGGAAGCTCTTATCTATGAAACGGTTACACTTTTCGTTCTCAAAGCTATGTTGCCTGCTGCGGTATCCGGAGAGACTGAAAGCACCATAGTACAATACAGACGAAGCTTCTAAGCTGATGTAATAGCCAGTAAGAAGCAGTACAATTCAAGTTTTAGTTAACGATTATTGACTTTTAAGCCGACTTTGGAACTTTGGACATGAGCTAAGAACTTACGATTTTGCATGAAGGGAGGTCTAGCAGCCACGTTGCACGGGAGAATGTGAAAAGTGTTCATATTTAGTAAAAACCTGAGAAATCCGACCGTTTTCCACATTTGCTATCGAATCGACTTAATGCCGGAACGTCACTTTGGCCGATCTTCTCTATGAAACGGTTACACTTATCGTCTGCGAAGCTATGTTGCGTGCTGCGGTATCGAGTGACGCTGCAAGCACCATAGTAGAACACAGACGAAGTTTCCAAGTTGATGTAATATCCAGTAAGAAGCAGTACACTTCAACTTTTAGTTATCGGTTATTGACTACTAAGTCGGCCTTTAAGCGTTGGACATGAGATAAGACCTTACGATTTTGCATGAAGGGAGGTCTACCACCCACATTGCACGGGAGAGTGTGAAAAGTGCTCATATGTAGTAAAAACCTGAGAAATCCGCCAGTTTTTGTCATTTGCTATCGAATCGACTTAATGCCAGATCGTCATTTTGGCCGCTCTTATGTATGAAACGGTTACACGTATCGTGTGCAAAGCTATATTGCGTGGTGCGGTATCCCGAGACACTGAAAGCACCATAGTAGAACACAGAGGAAGCTTCTAAGTTGATGTAATAGATAGTAAGAAGCAGTACAATTCAAGTTTTAGCTATCAATTATTGACTTTTTGCCGGCTTTCGTGCCTTGGACATGAGCTAAGACCTTACGATTTTGCATGAAGGTACATCCAGCAGCCACGTTGCACGGCAGACTGTGAGAAGTGTTGATATGTAGTAACAATCTGAGAAATCCGCCCGTTTTTGTCATTTGCTAATGCCAGATCGTCATTTTGGCCGCTCTTCTCTATGAAACGGTTACGCTTATCGTCTGCAAAGCTATGTTGCGTGCTGCGATATAAGGAGACACTGACAACACTATAGTAGAACATAAAAGAAGCTTCTAAGGTGATGTAATAGCCAGTAAGAAGCAGCACAATTCCAGTTTTAGTTTTCGATTATTGACTTTTTAGCCGGCTTTGGTGCCTTGGTTATGAGCTAAGACCTTACGATTTTGCATGAAGGGAGGTCTACCAGCCACGTTGCACGGGAGAGTGTGTAAAGTGTTCATACGTAGTAAAAACCTGAGAGAACCACCCGTTTTTGTCATTTGCTATGGAATCGACTTAATGCCAGATCGTCACATTGGCCGCTCTTCTCTGTGAAATTGTTACACTTTTCGTCTGCAAAGCTATGTCTGCTGCTACGGTATGCGGAGACAGTAAAAGCAACATAGTAGAACACAAAAGAAGCTTCTAAGTTGATGTAATTGCCAGTGAGAAGCAGTACAATTAAAATTTTAGTTATCGATTATTGAATTTTTAGTCGGCTTTGGTGCCGTGGACATGAGCTAGTTCCTTGAGATTTTGCCTGAAGGGAGGTCTAGCAGCCACGTTGCACGTGAGAATGTGAAAAGTGTACATTTGTAGTAAAAACCTGTAAAATCCGCCTGTTTTCGTCATTTGCTATCGAATCGACTCAATGCCAGATCGTCACATTGGCCGCACCTCTCTAAGAAACGGTTACACTTTCCGTCTGCAAAGCTACGTCGCGTGGTGTGGTATGCGAAGACACTAAAAGGACCATAGTAAAACGCAGAAGAAGCTTCTAAGTTGATGTGATAGCCAGTAAGAAGCCATACAAATCAAGTTTTAGTTGTCGAATATTGACTTTTTAGCCGGCCTTGGACAAGATCTAGGACCGTAAGGTTCTGCATGAAGGGAGGTCTAGCAGCCACGTTGCACGGAAGGGTGTGAAAGGTGTTCGAATGTAGTAAAAACCTCTAAAATCCGCCCGTTTTCGTCATTTGCTGTCGAATCGACTCAGTGCCAGATCGTCACATTGGCCGCTCTTCTCTAAGAAACGGATACACTTTCCGTCTGCAAAGCTATGTCGCGTGCAGCGGTATGCGAAGACACTAAAAGGACCATAGTAGAACGCAGAAGAAACTTCTAAGTTGATGTGATAGATAGTAAGAAGCAGTAGAAATCAAATTTAGTTTCCGATTATTGTCTTTTTAGCCGCCTTTGGTGCGTTGGACATGAGCTAGGACCTTAAAATATTGCATGAAGAGAGATCTAGCAGCCACGTTGAACGGTAGAATGTGAAAGGTGTTCGAATGTAGTAAAAGCCTCTAAAATCCGCCCGTATTCGTCATTTGCTATCGAATCGACTGAAAGCCAGATCGTCACATTGCCCGCTCTTCTCTAAGAAACGGTTACACTTTCCGTCTGCAAAGCTACGTCGCGTGCTGTGGTATGCGAAGACACTAAAAGGACCATAGTAGAACGCAGAAGAAGCTTCTAAGTTGATGTGATAGCCAGTAAGAAGCTTTACAAATCAAGTTTTAGTTGTCGATTATCGACTTTTTAGCCGGCTTTGGTGCCTTGGACAAGAGCTAGGAACTTAAGGTTTTGCATGAAGTGAGGTCTAGCAGCCACGTTGCACGGAAGGGTGTGAAAGGTGTTCGAATGTAGTAAAAACCCCTAAAATCCGCCCGTTTTCGTCCTTTGCTATCGAATCGACTCAAAGCCAGATCGTCACACTGGCCGCTCTTCTCTATGAAACTCTTACACGCTTCGTCTGTAAAGCTATGTCGCGTCCTGCTGTATGCGGATACACTAAAAGCACCATAGTAGAACACAAAAGAAGCTTCTAAGTTGATGTAATTGCCAGTAAGAAGCAGTACAATTCAAGTTTTAGTTATCGATTATTGACATTTTTGCCACCTTTGGTCCATGGACATGAGCTCGAACCTTAAGATTTTGCATGAAGGGAGGTCTAGCAGACCGCGTTGCACGGTAGAATGTGAAAGTTGTTTGTAGGTAGTAAAAACCTGTAAAATCCGAGCGTTTTCGTCATTTGCTATCGAATTGACTTAATGCCAGATCGTCACATTGGCCGCTCTTCTCTATGAAACAGTTACACTTTTCGTCTGTAATGCTATGTCGCGTGCTGCGGTATGCGGAGACACTAAAAGCACAATAGTAGACCACACAAGAAGCTTCTAAGTTGGTGTAATAGCCAGTAAGAAGCAGTACAATTCAAGTTTTAGTTATCGATTATTGACATTTTTGCCATCTTTGGTGCCTTGGATATGAGCTAGAACCTTAGGATTTTGCATGAATGGAGGTGTAGCTACCCGCATTCCACGGTAGAATGTGAAAGGTGTTCGTAGGTAATAAAAACCTGTAAAATCCGCCCGTTTTCGTCATTTGCTATCGAATCGACTTAATGCCAGATCGGCACATTGACCGCTCTTCTCTATAAAACGGTTACACGTTTAGTCTGTAATGCTATGTCGCGAGCTGCGGTATGCGGAGACACTAAAATCACCATAGTAGAACACAGAAGAAGCTTCTAAGTTGATGTATTAGCCAGTAAGAAGCACTACAATTCTAGTTTTAGTTATCGATTATTGTCTCTTTAGCCGGCTTTGGTGCCTTCGACATGAGCTAGTACCTTAAGATTTTGCCTGAAGAGAGGTCTATTACCACGTTGCGCGGGAGAATGTGAAAAGTGTTCATATGTAGTAAAAACCTGTAAAATCTGCCCATTTTCGGCATTTGCTATCGAATTGACTTAATGACAGATCGTCACATTGGCCGCTCTTCTCTATGAAACGGTTACACTTTTCGTCTTCAAAGCTATGTCTGCTGCTGCGGTATGCGGAGACAGTAAAAGCAACATAGTAGAACACAAAAGAAGCTTCTAAGTTGGTGTAACTGCCAGTAAGAAGCAGTACAATTAAAATTTTAGTTATCGATTATTGACTTTTTAGTCGGCTTTGGTGACGTGGACATGAGCTAGTTCCTTGAGATTTTGCCTGAAGGGAGGTCTAGCAGCCACGTTGCACGGGAGAATGTGAAAAGTGTACATATGTAGTAAAAACCTGCAAAATCCGCCTGTTTTCGTCATTTGCTATCGAATCGACTCCATGCCAGATCGTCACATTGGCCGCTCTTCTCGATGAAAAGGTTGCACTTTTCGTCTGCAAAGCTATCTCACTTGCTGCAGTATGCGGAGACACTAAACACACCATAGTAGAACACTGAAGAAGTTCCTAAGTTGATGTAATAGCCAGTAAGAAGCAGTATAATTCAACTTTTAGTTATCGAATATTGACTTTGTAGCCGGCTTTGGTGTTTTGGACTTGAGCTAGGACCTTAAAATTTTGCATGAAGGGAGGTCTGGCAGCCCGCGTTGCACGGTAGAATGTGAGAAATATTCATATGTAGTAAAGTCCTGTAAAATCCGCCCGTTTTTAAATTTGCTATCGAATCGACTTAATGCCAGATCGTCACATCGGCTGCTCTTCTCTATGAGACGGTTACACTTTTCGTCTGCAAACCTATGTCGTGTGCTCCGGTATGCGGAGACACTAAAAGCACAATAGTAAAAGACTGAAGAAGCTTTTAAGTTGATGTAATAGCAAGTAAGAAGCAGTACAAATCAAGTTTTATTTATTGATTATTGACTTTTGAGCCGGCTTTGGTGCCTTGGACATGAGCTATGACCTTACGATTTTGCATGAAGGGAGGTATAGCAGCCACGTTGCACGGGATAATGTGAAAAGTGTTCATGTGTAGTAAAACCCTGAGAAATCCGCCCGTTTTTGTCATTTGCTATCGAATCGACTAAATGCCAGATGGTCAGTTTTGCCGATCTTGTCTATGAAACGGTTACACTTATCGTCTGTAAAGCTATGTTGCGCGCTGCGGTATCCGGAGACACTGAAAGCACCATAGTAGAACACAGAAGAAGCTTCTATGTTGATGTAAGAAACAGTAAAATTCGAATTTAAGTTATCGATTATTGATATTTTAGCCGGCTTTGGTACATTGGACTTGAGCTAAGACCTTATGATTTTGCATGAAAGGAGGTCTAGCAGCCACGTTGCACGGGAGAGTGTGAAAAGTGTTCATAAGTAGTAAAAACCTGCGAAATCCGCCAGTTTTTGTCATTTGCTATCGAATCGACTTAATGCCAGATCGTCACTTTGGAAGCTCTTATCTATGAAACGGTTACACTTTTCGTTCTCAAAGCTATGTTGCCTGCTGCGGTATCCGGAGAGACTGAAAGCACCATAGTACAATACAGACGAAGCTTCTAAGCTGATGTAATAGCCAGTAAGAAGCAGTACAATTCAAGTTTTAGTTAACGGTTATTGACTTTTAAGCCGACTTTGGAACTTGGACATGAGCTAGAACTTACGATTTTGCATGAAGGGAGGTCTAGCAGCCACGTTGCACGGGAGAATGTTGAAAGTGTTCTATATAGTAAAAACCTGAGAAATCCGATCCGCCGATTTTTTTTCTTTTTTTTTTTATTTTTATATTTTTTCACATTTGCTATCGAATCCGACTTAATATAGTCTCGCGTGTGTTCTGCAAAGCTATGTTGCGTGCTGCGGTATCGAGTGACGCTGCAAGCACCATAGTAGAACACAGACGAAGTTTCCAAGTTGATGTAATATCCAGTAAGAAGCAGTACACTTCAACTTTTAGTTATCGGTTATTGACTACTAAGTCGGCCTTTAAGCGTTGGACATGAGATAAGACCTTACGATTTTGCATGAAGGGAGGTCTACCAGCCACATTGCACGAGAGAGTGTGAAAAGTGTTCATATGTAGTAAAAACCTGCGAAATCCGCCAGTTTTTGTCATTTGCTATCGAATCGACTAAATGCCAGATCGTCAGTTTTGCCGATCTTGTCTATGAAACGGTTACACTTATCGTCTGTAAAGCTATATTGCGTGCTGCGGTATCCCGAGACACTGAAAGCACCATAGTAGAACACAGAGGAAGCTTCTCAGTTGATGTAATAGATAGTAAGAAGCAGTACAATTCAAGTTTTAGCAATCAATTATTGACTTTTTGCCGGCTTTCGTGCCTTGGACATGAGCTAAGACCTTACGATTTTGCATGAAGGTACATCCAGCAGCCACGTTGCACGGCAGACTGTGAGAAGTGTTGATATGTAGTAACAATCTGAGAAATCCGCCCGTTTTTGTCATTTGCTAATGCCAGATCGTCACTTTGGCCGCTCTTCTCCATGAAACGGTTACACTTATCGACTGGAAAGCTATGTTGCGTGCTGCAGTATGCGGAACCACTAAAATCACAATAGTAGAACACAGAAGAAGCTTCTAAGTTGATGGAATAACCAGTAAGAAGCAGTAGAATTCAAGTTTTAGTCATCGTTTATTGACTTTTTAGGCGGCTTTGGTGCCTTGGACATGAGCTAAGACGTTACGATTTTGCATGAAGGGAGGTCTACCATCCACGTTGCACGGGAGAGTGTGAAAAGTGTTCATATGTAGTAAAAACCTGAAAAAACCGAACGTTTTTGTCATTTGCTATCTAATCGACTTAATGCCAGATCGTCACTTTGGCCGCTCTTCTCTATGAAACGGTTACACTTATTGTCTGCAAAGCTATGTTGCGTGCTGCGGTATCGGGAGACACTGAAAGCACCATAGTAGAACACAGAAGAAACTTCTAAGTTGGTGTAATAGCCAGTAAGAAGAAGTACAATTCAAGTTTTACTTATCGATTACTGACTTTTTAGACGGCTTTGGTGCCTTGGACATGATCTAAGATCTTACGATTTTGCATGAAGGGAAGACTACCGCCACGTTGCTCGGGAGAATGTGAAAAGTGTTACAATGCAGTAAAAACTTGAGAAATCTGCCCGTTTAGCTCATTTGCCATCAAATCGACTTAATGCCAGATCGTCACTTTGGCCGCTCTTCTGTATGAAACGGTTACACTTATCGTCTGCAAAGCTATGTTGCGTGCTGCGGTATCCGTTGACACTGAAAGCACCATAGTAGAACACAGAAGAAGCTTCTAAGTTGATGTAATAGCCAGTAAGAAGCAGTATAATTCAAGTTTTAGTTATCGATTATCGAGTTTCAAGCTAGCTTTGGTGTCTTGGACATGAGCTAAGACCCTACGATTTTGCATGAAGGGAGATATAGCACCCACGTTGCACGTGAGTGTGAAAAGTGTTCATATGTAGTAAAAACGTAAGAAATCCGCCCGTTTTTGTCATTTGCTACCGAATCGACTTAATGCCACATCGTCACTTTGCGGCTCTTCTCTATGAAACGGTTACACTTATCGTCGGCAAAGCTATGTTGCGTGCTGCGGTAACCGGAGACACTGAGAACACTATAGTAGAACACAGAAGAAGCTTCTAAGTTGATGTAATAGCCAGTAAGAAGCAGTACAATTCAAATTTTGGTTAACGATTATTGACTTTTTGGCCGGCTTTGGTGCCTTGGACATGAGCTAAGACCTTACGATTTTGCATGAAGGCAGGTCTACCAGTCACGTTGCACGGGAGAGTGTGAAAAGTGTTCATATGTAGTAAAAACCTGAGAAATCCGCGCTTTTTTGCCATTGGCTATCGAATCGACTTAGTGCCAGATCGTCACAATGGCAGCTTTTCTCCCTGCAACGGATACATTTATCGTCTGCAAAGCTATGTCGTGTGCTGCGGCAATGCGGATACACTAAAAGCACAATATTAAAACACAGAAGAAGCCTCTAAGTTGATGTAATCGGCCAGTAAGAAGCAGTACAAATCATGTTTTAGCTATCAATGATTGATTTATTAGCTGGCTTTGGTGCGTTGGATACGACCGAGGCCTTTAAGATTTGGCATCGAACGAAGTCTGTCAGCCACGTTGCACAGTAGAATGTGAAAACTGTTCATATGTAGTAAAAACCTGAGAAATCCGCTCGTTTTCGTCATTTTCTATCGAATCGACCTAATGCCAGATCGTCACATTGGGAGCTCTTCTCTCTGAAACGGTTACATTTATCGTTTGCAGAGCTATGTCACATACTGCTGTTTGCGAAGACACTAAGAGCACCAACGTAAAAGACAGAAGATGCTTCTAAGTTGATGTAATCGGACAGTAAGAAGCAGTACAAGTCAAGTTTTAGCTATCAATTATTGATTTATTAGCTGGCTTTGGTGCGTTGGATATGACCGAGGCCCTTAAGATTTGGCATCGAACGAGGTCTGGCAGCCACATTACACGAGAGAATCTGAAAGGTGTTCATATGTAGTAAAATTCTAAGAAAACCTTTCGTATTTGTCATTTGCTTTTGAATCGACGTAATGCCAGATCGTCACATTCGCCGCTTTTCTCTCTGAAACTGTTACATTTATCGTCTGCAAGCTTATGTCGTGTGCTGCGGTATGCGGAGACACTAAAAGCAACAAAGTATAAAACAGATGAAGCTTGTAATTTGATGTAATCGGCCAGAAAGAACCAGTACAATTCAAGTTTTGGTTATCGATTATTGACATATTAGCCGGCTGTGGTGCCTTGGACATGATCGTGGACCTTAAGCTTTTGCATCAATCGAGGTCTGGCCGCCAGGTTGCACGGAGAAATGTGAAATGTGTTAATATGTAGTAAAAACCTGAGAAAATCTTTCGCATTTATTTAAGTTCCGTTAGTACAATAAGAAACTGGCTACAATAATCATAATCTTGCTCTACAAATCAAGTAACTACTATTATTAACAGTATTTATCAACAGCAAATATAACAAAAGACAAAACAGAAAGATAATCAAACGTCTAATGACACAGTAACGAAACTGAAAACAGTTCGCGAAAATTTCGTTTGAAATTATTTCACCAGATGACAATAAGAACACCGGACGAAGACACTTAAAGTTCCAAAATAAGCCACTATACACAAACAAATAATTAGTACTTAGCTTTGGATGCGCCGCTACAGCTGCACCTGGTCAGCGCGGAATGTAAACACAGGTAAGAAGTTAAGGTGCTCGATACGAAACACTCACAAAGATCGGGTCACAACTCAAGAAAGGCGGAGGTGAATGAAGAAACCATTAATAAGTAACTTATATAGTAAATATTATCACAAAAACCGTTAAAATATGTATCTGAAACCTAAAAATGTATGAAAACTTAGAGAGCGATTTCACACGCACTCACGCGCTTAATCGAAATGCCAGATCGTCGCAGTGGCAGCTTTGCTCACGGAAATGTTTACATATACATCTGGATACTTACGTCATGTGCTGAGGTATGCGGTGGGACCACAACCAACAAATATGAGCTTCTAAGTCGATGCAATAGGTAGGTAAGAAGTAGTTCTACTCAAGTTTTAGGTATCGAAAATTAAACTGTAGGCCGGTTTTGGTGCCTTGCATTTGACCGAGGACCTTATGATTTCGCATGAACCGAGGTCTGGCACCCACATTACACGAGAAAATGCGAAAAGTGATAATATGTAGTAAAAAACTGAGAAAACCTCACGATTTCGTCTTTTTCTTTCGTAATGACGTAATGACATCTCGTCACATTGATCTCTTTTTTTCCGGAAAGGTTTACATTTATCATCTGAAAACTTCTCTCGCCTGCTGATGTATGTGATGACTCCACAAGAAACAAAATAGAAACTTATAAGTTGATGTAATAGGCAAGTAAGACATATTATAAGTCTAGTTTTAGTAATAGAAAATTCAGTTATTGGTCGGTTTTGGTGTTTTGCAGTTGATAGAGTACCTTGGAACCTATCTGTCTATCTACCACCCCCCCCCCCCCCCTCGTAAGATGACAGCCTACGTACACCACCCCCCATCGTAAGATGTCTGTCTACCTACTTCCCCCTGAGATGTCTCTTTACTTATCCCCTCAACCGGAAAACGTGTTTTCAAACCCGCCATCAGAAGATGACTTTCTTCGTACACACCCTTGGAAGATACCTGTCTACCTACCTCCCCCCCCCCCCCAGAAGATGTCTGCCCATCTACCTAGGTACCGCCATTTAGAAGGTGTCTGTCTACCTACCCCCACTTCGAAAGATGTTTAACTGCCTACCCCACCTCTGAAGATCTCTGTCAAACCCTCCCCCATCCCTGGAGGATGTCTGTGTACATACCCCCCTTTTGGAAGTCATTTGACAACCGAAAAAACCGCTTTGGAAGATGTATGACTTCCTATCACTACCCTCGTAAGGTGTATGTCTACCTAGGACCCCTCTGGAAGATGTCTGTCTAACTAACGAACCTCGGTATATGCCAGTCTCACCCCCTCAGAATATGTCTGTCTACGTACCCCACATGGAAGATGTCTGTCTACCTGCCCCCCCCCATAAGATGTTTGTCTATCTACCCCTCCTTGGAACATGTCTGTCTAACAACCACCCCCCCCCCCCCCAGTTGTCTGTCTACCTACCCCCTTGAAGATGTCTGTCTACCTACCCCCCACAAAATGTCTGTGTACCCATCTTACCCTGAGAAAATGATAGTCTACCTACCCCTGTATGTAAGATGTCTCACTACCTACCCCCCTCCCCCCCCCCCTTCGGGAAATGTCTGTCTATCTACCCAATCCACTCTTGAAAGATGCTTATCTAACCACCTTGGAAGATGCCTTTCTACCCCAGCTCAGAAATTGTCTATCTACTCCCTCGTCAGAAGATGTCGGCCAACATACCGTCCCCTCAGAAAATGTATATCTATCACCCTTGGAAGATGTATGTCTGTCTACCCCCTCAAAGAATATATGTCTATCTGCCCAACTCGGAAAATGTCTGTCAACATGCCCCCTTCGGAAAATGTCTAACATCACCAAGCTCAGTAGATGTGTGTCTATCTGTCCCGCCCCCTCGGAAAATGTCTATTTCCAGCCCCCCTCGGAAGAAGTATGTTTACCAACCCTCCATCAGGAGAAGTCTGTCAAACTACGCCCCAGGAAGGTCTCTCTCTACCTACCACCCTCCCCCCCATCGAATATATCTGTCCACTCAACCCATCCTTGGAAGATGATTGGCTACCTACCCCATGGAAGATGTCAGGCAACCTGCCCCCTCACTTAGGAAGATGCCTACTTCCCCCTTGGAAGTTGTCTATTTTCCACCACTCGGAAGATGTCTAACTACCCCCTCCCAATATATATGTCTATCAAATCCACACAAATGATGTCTGTTTACCTACTCCCATAAGATGTTATCATCCCCTTCAGAAGGTATCTTCCTATATACCCCCTCCCCTTGGAAGATGCCTGTCTGCATACCCAAACTAAGATGATGTCTATCAACCTTCCACCGCACATATGATGTCTGTCTACCTACCACCCTTGGAATATCTATGTCTTTCTACCCCCCGGAAGATGTCTGTCAGCATGCCCAACTTGGAAAATATCTGTCCATGTGCCCTCCTTCGGAAGATTTCTATTATCCCCAGCCTCAGAAGAATTGTGTCTATCTGTCCTGCACCAACAGTAGATGTCTGTGTACCTACCCCTCTTCAGAAGAAGTCTGTTTACCAACCCCCCATCAGGAGATGTCTCTCAAACTACCACCAAGGAAGTCTCTGTCTACCTACCCCCCTTTGGAAGATATCTGTCTACCTATAACACAGCTCAGAAAATGTCTGTCTACCTACCCCTCAGAAGATGTCTGTTTATCCACACCTCCACAGATAATGTCTATCTACCTACCCCCCCCCCTATCCTCTGAGGATGTCTGTCTACCTACCCCCCCCCTCTTGGAAGATGTTGGTCTACTTACCCCTCTAGAAGATGTCTGTCTAAGTACGCCCCTCGGAAGTTGGCTGTCTACCAACCCACCAATGGGAGATGTCTGTCTACCTACCCCCCTCGGAAGGTGCCTTACTGCCTACTCCCTCAGAAGATTGTCTACCTACATACACTCAGAAAATGTATGTATACCCACGCCCCCCCCCCCCAGAAGAATTCTGTCTAAATTTTCCCCACCCCTTGGTAATTTCTGTCTACATATCACTCCCTTGCAAGATGTCTGTCTACCTACTCCCTCTCGAAAGACATCTGTTTACCTACATCTTCTGTTGGGAGGTAGGAAGACACACATCTTCTGCGAGGGGTAAGTAGACGGACATATTCCGAAGCAGGGTATGTGGTCAGACATCTTCTGAGGGGGTGGTAGGTAGACAGACATCTTCCAAGGGGGGAGGGAGTAGACATCTTCTGTGGTGATAATGGTAGACAAACAATTCCAAGGAGGGGTAGATAGACAGACATCTTCTGAGTGGTTGTTTCTTAGACAGACGTCTTCCAGGAGGGAGCTTGGTAGACAGACATTTTCCAAGGGGGAGACATTTTTCGATTCGGGCCGGATAGGTAAACAGATATCCTTCGAGAGAGAGGGTTGACATTTTTGTGGGGGGGGGGAGGTAGATATTTTCGAGAGGTAGATTGACATCTTCTGGGAGGGGGGGAGATAGTATTCTTCCATGGGGGGAGGTGAGTAGTCAGGCATCTTCAAAGGGGGAGGGGGGTAGACAGACATCTTCCAAGAATGGTTGGTAAGTAGACAGACATGTTCTGTGGGGAGTGATGGTATGTACACTTACATCTTCCGATGGGTTCTGGTAGATAAACAGGCATCTTCCGTGAAGGGGTGATAGAGCTCCTCGAAGATGGGGTGTAGATAACACGCGATCTAGTGTTAGGTATACATCTTCCGAGAGAGGGTTAGATAGATTTCTTCCATAGGGGGGATAGATAGCCTTTTCCCGAGTTTGTGAGGAAGACAGACATACACACATGTTCCTAGAATTTGGAGGTAGACAGACATCTTCAGAATAGGCGGTAGACACATTCCAAATGAAGGAAGGCTGTAGAAATCTTTTGAGTGTAGGATAAACGTCCTCTGAGGGGAGGGGCTAGATGGAAATCTTACAGGGGTGGGGTAGGTAGACAGACATATTCCGAGAGGAGGGGGTTGGTAGACAGGCATCTTTCATGAGGTGGGTTATATACATCCTCCTGGGGGATATACATCTTCTGAGGTGGGGATAGGTATCTTCCAGAGGGTGTAGATATCATCTGAGGGTGGGGTAGATAGACATCTTCCAAGCTGTTGGTTGATTTTCACCATCCGAGTGGAGGGATACATAGATATTTTCCGCCTGGGCTGGGTAGATAGACATCCTCAGAAGGGGGTAGACATCTTCCATGGGGGGTAGGGAGACAGCTTCTAAGGGGGGTAGATAGACATTTTCCAAGATTAGTGGTAGATACACATCTTCTGAGGGGTGTAGATAGACCTCTTCCGAGGAGGGAGATTGGCATCTTTGGAGGGAATGGATAGATAATCTTATGAGGTGGGTGTGGGTAGGCATCAACCTAAGGGGCGAGATTGGCATCTTCCGATGTGGAAGGGGTTAGGTAGGCATTTTTAGAGGGAGGGATATCTTCCTAGGGGTTTAGATAGGCATCTTCCAAGGGGATGTAGGAAGACATCTCAGAGAGGGGGTAGACAAAATCCTCCGAGAGGTGGTAGGTAGACAGATATCTTCGGATGGGAGAGTAGGTAAGCAGACATCTTTTGAGTGGGGTTGGTAAACTGACATATTCCAAAGGGGCAAGGTAGACAGACAGTTTCTGAGGGTGGGGCATAAGTAGACTGACACTTTCCGAGATGTGGTAAGTAGAATTACATCTTCTGAGGTGATGGGGTAGGTAGACAGACATTTTCCGAAAGGGCGTAGGTATAAAAAAAATGGTTCAAATGGCTCTGAGCACTATGGGACTCAACTGCTGTGGTCATCAGTCCCCTAGAACTTAGAACTACTTAAACCTAACTAAACTAAGGACATCACACACATCTATGCCCGAGGCAGGATTCGAACCTGCGACCATAGCAGTCGCACGGTTTCGGACTGTGCGCCTAGAACCGCGAGACCACCATGGCCGTCTGTAGGTATACAGACATATGCCTAGGTGGGAAGGTAGACAGACATGTCCCGATTGGGGGTAGGTAGACAGCCATCTTCCAGGTGGGTAGGTACACAGACATCATCCGAAGGGGTTAGAAGGACAGACACTTTCCATGTGGGCGTTGGTAGACATACATCATCTGAGGGGGAAGAGACATCTTTCGAGGGGAGGTAGTCATCCTCCGAGAGGGAGGTAGTTGTCCATCATCCACTGGTCTTAGGTAGGCAGACATCTTCTGAGGGAGGGTATGTAGACAGACATCTTCTGAAGGCGATAACGTCGACAGTCATCTTCTGATGGGGGTGGGTAGGTAGACAGACATCTTCTGAGTGGTGGTAGGTATGGAGACATCTTCTGAGGCTGGGTTTGGTAGACAGACATCTTCCATGGGGGGATGGGGGGTGTTGGAAGACAGATATCTTCCAAGGGGTGGGAAACAGCTTCTAAAGGATGTAGTTTGGTAGACAGACATCCTCCGAGAGGGGTGTAGACATTCTCAGATGGGGAGTGTATAACTTCTGAGAGGAGTGGTAGACTGACATCTTCCGAGAGGGGAGAGATACTTTTCTTCCATGGTGGCAATAGATAGATATCTTTCGAGAGGAGGTACATAGATAGACATCTTCAAATGTGTGGTGAATGTAGAGAGACAACTTTTGAGAAGGGGGGGTAGGTATACAGACACCCTCAGAGGGGGTGGGTAGGGAGACAGACATCTTCCAAGATAGGGATAAGATAGACACAAATCATTCGACGTTGGGTAGGTAAATATACAGATTCTGAGGGGTTTAGGTACACATTCATATTATGAGGGGTTGTGGGTGTAGGTAGACAGAAACCATCTTAGGAGGGGTATTTAGGCAGATAACGTCTGAGAGAGGGTTAGGTAGACTGACATCTTCTGAGGGGTTGTAGGAGGACAGACATCTTCCAAGTGGAGGGTTGGTAGACAGACATCTTCAGAGGTGGGGTGGGGTAGGTAGACAGACATCTTCCAATAGGGGGTTGGTTGGCAGACATCTTCTGTGAGGGGATGGTAGTAGACAGCCTTCTTCTGATGGGTGGGTGGGTAGACAGACATCTTCCATGATGGGGCATAGGTAGAGAGACATTGTCCGAGGTAGGGTGACTATAGACATTTTTTGAGAGGGGGGGTAGGTAGACAGACTTCTTCTGGGGGGTTGTAGGTAAACTGACCTCTTCAGAGGGTTGGTGTAGAATGACATTTGCCAAGAGGGGATAGGTAGAGAGACATATTCCGATGGTGGTAAGTAGACAACATCTTCTGATGGGTGTAGGTAGACAGACATCTTCCGAGGGGGATGTGTAGGTGGACAGACATCTTCCGATGGGTGGTGGGTACGTAGACTGACATATTCCAATGGGTGCGGTAGGTAGCCAAACATCTTCGAAGTGCAGGCATTGTAGATAGACATCATACAAAAGTTCACGTAGGTAGGCAGACATCTTCTGAGGGGGCGTAGGTAGACAGACATTTTCCGAGGGGTGTACATAGACATACATTTTCCAAGTGGGGGCTAGGTAGGCAGACATCTTCAGATGAGGGGGTAATCAGACAATCATCTTCTGGGGGGTAGATAGACAGACATATTCCGAGGTATGGGTTGGTAGACAATATTTTATGACTGGGGCTATGTAGAGAGACATCTTCCAAGGGGTGTAAGTAGGTAGATAGACCTCTTCTGTTGTGAGATTTGTAGGAAGGCAGACATCTTCCGAGGCAGAGCGGTTGGTAAATAGACATCAATTGTGGAAAGGGTTAGGTAGGCAGACATCTTCCCAGTGCAGTTTTGTAGACAGGCATCTTCCGAGGAGGGGTTAGGTAGACTGACACCTTCTGAAGCAGGGTAGGTAGATAGTCATCTTCGGAGGGGTGTTTGGTATACAGACACCTTCCAAACGGGTGTAGGTATACGGACATATACCTAAGGGGGAGGTAGACAGACATCATGGGTGGGTAGGTACACAGACATCTTCCGAGGGGGATTAGGAGGACAGACATTTTCCATTTGAGGGTTGATAGACTTACATCATGTGACGGAGGAGAGATACCTTTCGAGAGGAGGGTACGTAGACAGATATCTTCAGAGAGGGGTAGACATCCTCCGAGAGGGAGGTAGTCATCCTCCAAGACAGGGGTAGATATCTTCCAAGAGGGCGGTAAATAAATATCTTCCAAGATGGGAGAAGATGGACCTCTTCCGAGGGTTTTAGGTAGGCACACATGTTCCGAGGGGTGGTATGTAGACATACACCTTCTGAGGGGAATAAGGTAGACAGTCATCATCTTATGGGGAATTGGGTAGGTAGACAGACATATTCCAAGGTGGGGGGGGGGGGGGTAAGTAAGGAGGAGACATATTCTGAGGGTGAGTTCAGTAGACAGACATCTTCTGAGTGGTGTCCTTGTTAGACAGACATCTTTCAAGGGGAGGGAGACATCTTTCAAAGTATGCGTTTTGGTAGACAGACCAAGAGGGGTGTAGACATTCTCTGATGTTGGAGTAGATATCTTCGGAGAGGAGTGGAAGTTTGACATCTTCCGAAAGGGGGGGTAGGTAGACAGATATCCTCAGAGGTAGGGGTAGGGAGACAGACATCTCCCACAGGAGGGATAAAATCGAATCATTTGAAGGGGGGGTAGATAAGCATACATCTTCTGAGGAGTATAGGTAGACATTCATCTTATGACAGGGGAGGGGAGTAGGTAGACAGATCATGTGGGGGGGGGGGGGTATGTAGACAGATATCTCACAAGACGGGGGTAGGTAGGCAGACATATTCTGAAGGGTTGTAGGAGGACAGACATCTTCCAAGGGGGTTAGGTAGACAGGCTTCTTCAGACGGCGGTTAGGTAGACAGTCGTCATCAGAGGGGTACAGGTAGACAGACATCTTCTAAGGGGGTTGGTAGACTGACATTTCCTGAGGGGGTGGGCAGGTAGACAAACTTCTTCCGAGTGTGGGTGGGTATGTAGACAGACACATTCTGAAAGGAATTGTAGGTGGACAGACATCCTTCATGGTAGAGGATAGGTAGGCAGAAATATTCTGAAGGGAGGGTAGGAAAACATACATCTTCCAAGGGGAGGGGTAGGTAGTCACACATCTTCTGAGGGGTGGGTTTAGTTAGACAGAGATCTTTCCGAGGGAGGGCAGGTAAGTAGACAGACATATCCTCTGGTGGGGGGGATGAGAGACAGACATTTTCCGAGGGGGAGGGGTAGGTAAACAGACATCTTCCGGCGGTTGGGTAGGTAGACAGACATCTTTTGGGGTGGATAGCTAATCGGATATGTTTTGAGGGAGCTTAGGTAGACAGACATTTCCGACGGGGAGTGTAGGTAGACAGACATATATCAAGGGTGGGGAGATGAGACAGACATTTTCTGATGTGGGGATAGGTAGACCGACATCTTCTCAGGGCTGTTGTAGGTAGACAGACATCTTCCAAGCGGGAGCTACAGGTAGACAGACATCTTCAGAGGGCGATTGTAGGTTGATGGACATCTTTTGTGCTGGTAATAATAGATAAACATATTCCAAGGGGTGGTAGTTTAACAGACATCTTTCCAGGGGGGCTGAGTAGATAGACAGACATCATCCAACATGGGTAGACAGACATTTTCCAGGGGGAGTAGACATCCTCCAAGGGGGTAGACATCTTCGAATGGTGATGAGGTCTGGAAGATACCTTCTGAAGTTTGGGGGTCTCTAGACATCTTCCATGATAGGGGTAAACAACTTCTGAGCGGGGGGCTGGATGGGGGTTGGGATAGGTAGACAGACATATTCCGAGAGGGCAGGTAGGTAGATAGACATCTGCGTAGCGAGTGGGGGGGTGGGAGGGTTGAGAGACATCTTCCAGAGTGATAGACATCTTACGAGGTGGGGAGAAAGTTTTTCTGGGGGATGTAGATAGACATCTTCAGAGGGTGAGGTAGGTGGACAAACATCTTCCTTAGGGGGTTGAGGTAGGCAGACATCTGCCGAGGGGGTTAAGTAGATAGACGTCTTTCACGGGGCAGGTAGACAGACATCGCCTGTGGGGGGGTTATGTAGACTGATATTTTCTAAGGAGGCAAGTAGGTAGAATGACATATTAGGTGGTGGGGCGATGAGAGACAGACAGTTTTCAATGAGGGAGAGGTAGAATGACATCTTCCGATGTGGGAGGTGTAGGTAGATATCTTCCGAGGGGTGGGGTAGGTAGACATACATATTCCGAGGGGAGTGGTAGGTAGTCATACATATTCTGGGGGGGGGGGGGTTAGGTAGACAGACATCTTCCAAGGGTGTGGGTAGGTACACAGACTTCATCTGAGGGGGTGGGGAGGTAGGTGCAGGTTGACATAGATCTTCCGAGGAGGGGTAGGTAGACAGATATCTTCCGAGGGGGGGGGGGGGGGTAGCTAGGCAGATATCTTCTGAGGGGGATAGATAGGCATATTTCGAGTGTGGGGTAGATAGGCACCATCCCAGGGGGGGGGGGGGGGCAGATCATCATGGGTGTGACGTCAAGTGAGCTGCACTGCTGTTGAAATAGCTTGTTAATGTTTTATAACTTTTAGGCTTCATTTACGTATTTTATAGTTTGTTTGTGTTATTATTTTAGCCGTAAAAGCAACTTATTAGTGGATATTCATTTACCTCCGTCTTTCTTCCTGTTGCATTGACTCGAGTGGTCTATTATTTGTGAGTGTGCTTTCGTGGTTCGTCTAAGCCTCGCGCCTCATCAGTGTGTTTACATTTTGCGGCGTTCACTGCATCTGTAGCGGTTATAAGCTAAGTACTGACGAACTTGTTTGTGCTCTGTAATACAGTTATTAAATTGAATGGATTACAGTGGTGTTGCTTGACGTTTGTGGTGAAATAATGACTTAATAAACTTTTGTAATCGTTCGCTCGCTGTGTTTTATAGAGTTTTCAGTAAATTTCGTGCTTTAGTTTTGAACTGGCGTTTAGTTTTAATTTTTTGGTTTTAGCCAATAATTTTGTGAAGTTTTGCTGGTATTGGTATCGGCTGTGTTGTAGTAGTATTAATACAAGTAGCTGCTTTCTTAGTAGTTAGAGAATTTCGAGACCATAGTTGTTAGTTCTTAAACAGTGCTGCTTTTGTAACTGAACTTTGGTAACGTAGACGTATAGTTTTTTTAGTAACTGTAAAATTTTATCATGAGTGAGAAGTGTGGGTTCTGTCGTAGGTTTGTGAGTAGTGGATTACACTGTGGGATTTGTTCAAAGTGTTTTCATTGCGGGAAATGCATTGGGGAAGCCAGTGGTAATTTTAGGGTGATCCTGTCCTGGGAATGTAGAATCTGTAGTAGAAACAAGTTAATAGAGGAGCAGGAGTGTAAGATCTGTGCCCTTCAGGTGCAGTTACAATGCGCAAAGAAGGAACTAGATAAGTTGAGGAGGGTGAAAGGTGCTAGGGAATGGGAACTGGCAGTTGGCAGGAAGATAGCTAGGAAAAGGAGGTAGTCAGACAGTTTTACTTTGCATACATGCAATAGATACGACAAACTGTCAGAGTTGAGCGGAGAGGAGCCTCGTGAAGCTGTATATGTAGGTAACTTGCAGCAGTCCTCAGCAATTAGGAGGCCTAGGTTCTGCTGCTAGGTAGTTCCCACAGTAGAGGTGTGGGCCAGCATTTGCAGGAAGTTTTGTGGAGTCAGTACCAGGTCACAAGCATTGTGAAGCCTAGAGCAGGGTTGGCTCAGGTGGCTGAAAGCGTAGGGGAGTTATGTAAGAATTTTACAAAGGAGGATAAGGTAGTGATAGTGGATGGAGCTGGGAGCAGTCGCAATAGGGACAGGGGGTATGATGTCAGTGGTGACTTGGTTAAGATAGCTACTCAAACTGGTGGCACTAATGTGCTTTTCGTGAAACTGTTTCAGCATCATGATCGGCCACACCTTAATGCGGCAGTTAGGCGCGTTAATGTGGGGCTGGAGGGTGCACTGATGACAGAGGGCATGGATCACATCTCAGTGGTACCAGTTGGGTCTATCAGTAAATTGGGTTTCACTAGGCATGGACTGCACCTCAATAGGTATGCGAAGGGGAGGCTACCTAAGCTTATAGGTGACAGTGTAGTGGGTGGTGGTGGCGGTAGTGGTGTCACTCATGGAAAAGTTCCTGTAGTAGTTGCTGTTAGAGCTGCACCTTTTTAATACTGAAGTCAGCTGATAGGTATACCTGCTTAAAGTAAGTGCCTTTAAGGGCTCTCCTCCAGAGGATGTAATGTTTCCAAGTAAAGAAGGAATTAGCATATTTCATCAAAATATAAGATTTATTAGAGATAAAGTTAGTGAACTGCTAATAGATGTTAATGCTGAAATTATTGGTACATCAGAGCACCACTTCAATAAATTGATAATTTATAGGCTTGCTTTACCAGGCTACAGATTAGCTGGCTGTTTCTCAAGGAGTTCCTTGCGGGGTGGGGAAGTGTCTCTGTACATAATAAAACTGTATGTTATTTGAGTCCATAGACTTGTCGCGACACTGCACTGAACAGGTATTTGAAAGTTGTGCAGCATTTGTTGATTTTAGTGAAATTAAACTTCTAATTGCTGTTGTTTATAAGGCCTCTAACTCCAACTTCAGAGCATTTTTGCTTAAGCTAGAGAGGGTTCTTGATTCACTTTTGTAGGAAGTACCAGAAAGTAGTTATATGTGGGGACTTCAATATTAATTTTGTATATGATTGTGCAAGAAAAAGGGGGGTTGGGTTGTTTGGTGAAGGAGACCAGACATCGAGGTCATTGGTCTCGTCGGGTTAGGGAAGGATGGGGAAGGAAGTCGGCCATGCCCTTTGAGAGGAACTAACCCGGCATTTGCCTGAAGTGATTTAGGGAAATCACAGAAAACCTAAATCAGGATGGCTGAACGCGGGACTGAACCGTTGTCCTCCCCGATGTGAGTCCAGTGTCTTAACCACTGCGCCACCTCGCTCGGTCCCAAGAAAAATGATGTTGGAAGATCTCCTAAATTCATATGATCTGATGCAAACTGTGTTTTTTTCCAACTAGGGTGCAGGGGAAAAGTAGCACAGTCATAGACCATATCTTTATTCGTTCTTCATTACTAGATGGGCATTCTGTTAGTAAAAGAGTGAATGGCCTTTCAGACCATAATGCACAAATTTTAACACTAAAAGGTTTTTTTACTCCAACCAATGTCATATTTAGTTACATAGAACATAGGAAAGTCAATCCAACAGCAATAGAGAGTTTTTTAAAACTTGTCAAGGAACAAGAGTGGCAAGATGTTTATAGTGCCAATAATACAGAGGATAAATGCAATGCTTTCCATAACACATTTCTCATGCTCTTTGAGAGTTGTTTTCCATTAGAACATTCTAAATGGGGTACTAGCAGTCATGGACAGCCCGGTTGGCTGACTAGTGGGATAAGGATATCATGTAGAACATAGCGGGAAATACATCAAAATGTTAGAAGTAGTCACAATCGAGCTACCATAGCCCCTTACAAACAGGATTATAAGGTGCCTAAAAATGTTATTAGCAAGGCAAAAAGTATGTGATATGCAAATAGAATAGCTTATTCACAGGATAATATTAAAGACATTTGGTTAGTTGTGAAGGGAGTGACTGGTCATCAGCACAAGGTCGATGATATAAAGTTAGTTCTAAGTAATAATATTTTCGTTAGTGATAAATCAGATATATGTACGGTATTTAACAATCACTTTCTGAGCATTGCTGGCGAGCTAAATAAAAATTTAGTTTCAACAGGAAATCATACAAATTTCTTAGCAAATACCTTTCTGAGATTGATGTCTGAAATACTCCTCTGTGATACAGACAAGGGGGAGATTGAGTCAATAATTAAATCACTGAATACTAAGGACTCTCATGGTTATGATGGAGTGTCTTGCATAATATTAAAGTACTGTGCTGCACATGTTAGTCCTGTATTCAGCCAAATTTGTAATTTTTCTTTAAGAACGGTCAGTTTCCTGAGCGATTAAAGTACTCAGCTGTAAAGCCGCTTTATGAAAAGGGAGAAAGGGATAATGTAGAAAATTTTAGACCTATTTCTATGCCATCAGTGTTTGCAAAAGTTACCGAAAGGGCTGTGCATGTAAGGTTAGTTGATCATTTTATATCACACGATTTGTATCAAATGCACAGTTCGGTTTTAGAAGTCGTTTGGCAACTGAAAATGGTATATTCTCTTTTCTCTGTGAAGTACTGGATGGGCTAAACAAAAAGGTAGTCAGAACCTTACGAGGGGAGGTAGGCAGACAGACATCTTCAAAGTATAGGGTAGGTAGACAGACATCTTCCCAGGGGGGGGGGGAGGGGTAGGTAGACAGACCTGTTCCGAGGGGTGGGTAGGGAGACATACATCTTCATAGAGAGTGAGTATGTAGACAGATATCTTCCAAGTGGGGTAGGTAGACAGACATCTTCCAAGGGTGCGGGTAGGTAGACAGACATCTTCAGATGGGAGGTAGGTAGACAGATATCCTCTGAAGGGGGTAGGTAGACAGACATTTTCCGAGGGTAGGTAGACATCTTCCGAGTGGTGGTAGACATCTTCCGAGGGGGTTAGATACTTTCTGAGAGGGTGGTAGATAGACATATTCCGAGAGGGGGGAGACATCTTCCGACAGTTGGTTAGATAGCCTTCTTCCTAGGGGTGGTAGGTAGAGTGAAATCCTCCAAGACGGGAGGGGGGAGGGCGTAGATAGACACACATCTTCCAAAGCAGTGTGTATGGTAGAAAGACATCTTCCGAGTGAGGGATAAGGTCGACAGACATCTTCTGTGGGGAGGGTTGGCAGACAGACATCTTCCGAGAGGGAGTAGGAAGACATGTTCCAAGAGGGGGTAGACAGACATCTTCCAAGGAGGGGGGGATAGACACATCCTGGCATGGGGTAGGTAGACAGACATCTTCCAAGGGGGTAGGAAGACAAACATCTTCCGATTGCGTGGGTGGGTAATCAGACATCTCTGGAAAGGGGGAGGTCGACAGACATCTTCTGATGGGAGGAAGGTAGAGTGACATATTCCATGGAGGGGAGTAGGTAGACAAATGTCTTCCAATGGGTGGGGTAGGTAGAGAGAGATCTTCCATGGGGTGGTAGGTAGGCAGACCTAATACGAGAGTAGCGGTAGCGGAAGAGCGATAGGTAGACAGAAATCTTCCGGACGGGAGGGGAGGGGGGAGCGTAAGTAGACAGATAAGTTCCCAGGTCCTCAATCTACTGCAAGACACCAAAACTGGCCAATAATTGACATTCCGTAACCGAAACTTGTCTTGTACTACTTCTTACTAGTCAATTGCAACAACTTAGAAGCTTCTATTTTGTTCCTTGTGTTACTACTGGATACCTCAGTACGTGACATAGGTTTCCAGACCATAAATGTAAACGTTTCCAAGAGAAAAGATACCTATGTGACTATCTAGCAATACGTGATAAGGCAAGTGACGCAAACGGGTGCTCTTCTACAGTTTTTAAATACATATTAAAAGTTTTCGCATTTTTGCGTGTAACGTGGCTGCCTGACCTCGGCTCATGCTAAAGCATAGGGTCCTCGGTCACATGCAAGGCAATAAAAGCCGGCCAATAATTCATCAATGAGTAACAAAAATCTCACTTATACTACTTCTTCTTCTTACTGGCCGATTGCATCAACTAAGAAGCTCCTATTTTGTTGCTTGTAGTGTCACCCCACACCGCAGCAAGCGAAATAAGTTTTCAGACGATAAATGTAAACGTTTCAGAGAGAATAGGGGACAATGTGACGATATGGCATTACGTCGATTCGAAAGCAAAAGGTGAAACAGGGTGGATTTCTCAAGTTTTACCATATATAAACACTCAGGTCTTTCAGTGCTCTGTCAAACTCTTCACACATTCACTAAACAAAGCCGGCAACGCGGTAACTTTAACGTCACAGCACGTGAGTAACAGCAGTGCTCACTGCGTGGTGATTGGCTGGCGCCACACGCTGAACGTCTAGTGCCTATCGTTCTTCACTTGTTACTCTGTTACGCTGCCAACTTCATACGCAAACGTCAAGTGCAATGTTTCAACGGCCCGGGTATAAGTCGATTCGATACCACATGACGAAAACGGTGCGATTTCTCAGGTTTTCACTACATGTGGATATTTTTTTCATTCTCTCCTGTAAAGTTTCTCCCAGTCGTTGTTTCCAGCAAAATCGAAAGATCGTCGGTCATGTCCAAGGCACCAAAGCCGGCTAATAAGTCAATAATCAATTACTAGCACATGAATTGTACTGCTTCTTACTGGCCGATTACATCAACTTAGAAGCTTCTTCTGTGTTCTACTGTGGAGCGTTTAGTGTCTCCGCATATCGCGGAACGCGATATAAGTTTGCAGAAGTTAAATGTAACCGTTCTACTGAGAAACGCGGCCAAAGTGACGAACTGGCATTACGTCGATACGATAGCAAATGACGAAAACGGTGCGAATTCTCAGGTTTTTACAACATTTGGACACTTTTCACATTCTCTCGTTTAACGTGGCTGCCAGTCGTTGTTTCATGCAAAATCTTAGGGTCGTTGGTCATGTCCACGTCACCAAAGCCAGCTAATAAGTCAATAATCGATAACTAAAACTTGAATTGTACTGCTTCTTACTGTTTGATAACATCAACTTAGAAGCTTTTTGTGTGTTCAACTGTTATGCTTTTAGTGCCTCCGCATACCGCAGCACGCCACATAGGTTTG
The DNA here is from genome assembly GCF_023897955.1 of Schistocerca gregaria. Lineage (NCBI taxonomy): Eukaryota > Metazoa > Arthropoda > Insecta > Orthoptera > Acrididae > Schistocerca > Schistocerca gregaria. The sequence continues at coordinate 43,732,680 of NC_064929.1, forward strand.
TAGTCGATATATGTAACCGTTTGAGAGAGAAAAGCTTCCTATGCGACAATCTGGCATTCCGTCAATACGATTGCACATGACGAAAACGGTGTGATTCCTCAGACTTTTACTATTTATGGACTCTTTTCACATTCTCTCTTGTAACGTGGCTGCCAGCCGTTGTTACATGCAAAATTTTATGGTCCTCGATCATGTCCAAGACACCAAAGCCGGCTAATAAATCAATAATTGATGAATAAAACTTGATTTGTACTGCTTCTTACTGTTTGATAACATCAACTTAGAAGCTTTTTGTGTGTTCTACTGTTATTCTTTTAGCGTCTCCGCATACCGCAGCACGCCACTTAAGTTTGCAGGCGATAAATGTAACCGTTTGAGACAGAAAAACTTCCAATGTGACTATCTGGCATTACGTCGATACGATAGCAAATGACGAAAACGGTGCGATTTCTCAGGTTTTTACTACATATGAACACTTTTCACATTCTCCCGTGCAACGCGGCTGCTAGACCTCCCTTCATGCAAAATCTTAAGGTCCTGGCTCATGTCCAATGCACCAAAGCCGGCTAAAAGTAAACAATCGATAATTAAAACTTGAATTTCACTGCTTCTTATTGGCTATTACATCAACTTAGAAGCTTCTTCTGTGTTCTACTGTTGTGCTTTTAGTGTCTCCGCGACATAAGTTTGCAGACGATAGAAGTTACCGTTTGAGAGAGAAAAGCGGCCAATGTGACGATCTGGCATTCCGTCGATACGATAGCAAATGACGAAAACGGTGCGATTTCTCAGGTGTTTAGTACTTATGGACACTTTTCACATTCTCTCGCGTAACGTGGCTGCCAGTCGTTGTTTCATGCAAAATCGTAGGGTCGTTGGTCATGTCAAAGGCACCAAACCCGGCTAATAAGTCAATAATTGATAACTAAAACTGGAATTGTACTGCTTCTTACTGGCCGATTACATCAACTTAGGAGCTTCTTCTGTGTCCTACTGGGGTTCGTTTAGTGACTCCGCATACCGCAGTACGCCACACAAGTTTGCAGACGATAAATGTAACCGTTTGAGAGAGAAAAGCGGCCAATGGGACGATGTGGCATTACGTCGATACGATAGCAAATGACGAGAACAGTGCTATTTCTCAGGTTTTTACTACTTATGGACACGGCTAATAAGTCAATAATCGATAACTAAAACTTGATTGTACTGCTTCTTACTGACCGATAACATCAACTTAGAAATTTCTTGCGAGTTCTACTCTGGTGCTTTTAGTGTCTCCGCATACTGCAGCACGCCACATAGGTTTGCAGACGATATATGTAACCGTTTGAGAGAGAAAAGCTTCCAATGTGACGATTTGGCATTCCGACGATAGCATAGCAAATGACGAAAACGGTCCGATTTCTCACGTTTTTACTATTTATTGACACTTTTCACATTCTCTCGCATAACGTGGCTGCCCCCCCCCCCCCCCCCCCCCCCCATGAACCATGGACCTTGCCGTTGGTGTGGTGGCTTGTGTGCCTCAACGGTACAGGTAGCCGTACCGTAGGTACAACCACAACGGATTGGTATCTGTTGAGAGGCCAGACGAACGTGTGGTTCCTGAAGAGGGGCAGCAGCCTTTTCAGTAGTTGCAGGGGCAACAGTCTGGATGATTGACTGATCTGGCCTTGTAACAATAACCAAAACAGTCTTGCCGTCCTGGTACTGCGAACGGCTGAAAGCAAGGGGAGACTACGGCCGTAATCCTTCCCGAGAGCATGCAGCTTTACTGTATGATTAAATGATGATGGCGTCCTCTTGGGTAAAATATTCCGGAGGTAAAATAGTCCCCCATTCGGATCTCTGGGCGGGGACTACTCAGGAGGATGTCGTTATCAGGAGAAAGAAAACTGGCGTTCTACGGGTCGGAGCGTGTAATGTCAGATCCCTCAATCGGGCAGGTAGGTTAGAAAATTTAAAAAGGGAAATGGATAGGTTAAAGTTAGATATAGTGGGAATTAGTGAAGTTTGGTGGCAGGAGGAACAAGACTTTTGGTCAGGTGAATACAGGGTTATAAACACAAAATCAAATAAGGGTAATGCAGGAGTAGGTTTAATAATGAATAGGAAAATAGGAATGCGGGTAAGCTACTACAAACAGCATAGTGAACGCATTACTGTGGCCAAGATAGATACGAAGCCCACACGTACTACAGTAGTACAAGTTTATATGCCAACTAGCTCTGCAGATGACGAAGAAATTGAAGAAATGTATGATGAAATAGAAGAAATTATTCAGGTAGTGAAGGGAGACGAAAATTTAATAGTCAAGGACGACTGGAAAACGAGTGTAGGAAAAGGGAGAGAAGGAAACGTAGTAGCTGATTATGGATTGGGGCTAAGAAATGAAAGAGGAAGCCGCCTCGTAGAATTTTGTACAGAGCACAACTTAATCATAGCTAACACTTGGTTTAAGAACCATGAAAGAAGGTTGTATACATGGAAGAACCCTGGAGATACTAAAAGGTATCAGATAGATTATTTAATGGTAAGACATAGATTTAGGAATCAGGTTTTCAATTGTAGTACATTTCCAGGGGCAGATGTGGACACTGGCCATAATCTATTGGTTATGACCTGAAGAAACTGCAAAAAGGTGGGAATTTAAGGACATGGGATCTGGATAAGCTGAAAGAACCAGAGGTTGTACCGAGTTTGAAGGAGAGCATAAGGGAACAATTGACAGGAATGGGGGAAAGAAACACAGTAGAAGAAGAATGGGTAGCTCTGAGGGATGTAGTATTGAAGGCAGCAGAAGATAAAGTAGGTAAAATGACGATAGCTGCTAGAAATCCTTGGGTAACAGAAGAAATATTGAATTTAATTGATGAAAGGAGAAAATATAAAAATGCAGTAAATGACAGAGACAAATAGGAATACAAAAGGTCTCAAAAAAGAGATCGACAGGAAGTGCAAAATGGCTAAGCAGGGATGGCTACAGGACAAATGTAAGGATGTAGAGGCTTATCTCACTAGGGGTAAGATAGATACTGCCTACAGGAAAATTAAAGAGACCTTTGAAGAAAATAGAACCACTTGTATGAATATCAAGAGCTCAGATGGAAACCCAGTTCTAAGCAAAGAGGGTAAAGCAGAAAGGTGGAAGGAGTATATAGAGGGTCTGTACACAGGCGAAATACTTGAGGGCAATATTATGGAAATCGAAGAGTATGTAGATGAAGATGAAATGGGAGATACGATATTGCGTGAAGAGTTTGACAGAGCACTGAGAGACCTAAGTCGAAACAAGGCTCCAGGAGTAGACAACATTCCATTAGAACTACTGACAGCCTTGGAGGAGCCAGTCCTGACAAAACTCTACCATCTGGTGAGCAAGATGTGTAAGACAGGTGAAATACCCTCAGACTTCAAGAAGAACATAATAATTCCAATCCCAAAGAAAGCAGGTGTTGACAGATGTGAAAATTACCGAACTATCAGTTTAATAAGTCACAGCTGCAAAATACTAACACGAATACTTTACAGACGAATGGAAAAACTAGTAGAAGCCGATCTCGGGGAAGATCAATTTGGATTCCATAGAAACACTGGAACACGTGAGGCAATACTGACCTTACGACTTATCTTAGAAGAAAGATTAAGGAAAGGCAAACCTATGTTCCTAGAATTTGTAGACTTAGAGAAAGCTTTTGACAATGTTGACTGGAATACTCTCTTTCAAATTCTAAAGGTGGCAGGGGTAAAATACAGGGAGCGAAAGGCTATTTACAATTTGTACAGAAACCAGATGGCAGTTATAAGAATCAAGGGACATGAAAGGGAAGCAGTGGTTGGGAAGGGAGTGAGACAGGGTTTTAGCCTCTCCCCGATGTTATTCAATCTGTATATTGAGCAAGCGGTCAAGGAAACAAAAGAAAAATTCGGAGTAGGTATTAAAATCCATGGAGAAGAAATAAAAATTTTGAGGTTCGCCGATGACATTGTAATTCTGTCAGAGACAGCAAAGGACTTGGAAGAGCAGTTGAATGGAATGGACAGTGCCTTGAAAGGAGGATATAACATGAACATCAACAAAAGCAAATCGAGGATAATGGCATGTAGTCGAATTAAGTCGGGTGATCCTGAGGGAATTAGATTAGGAAATGAGACACTTAAAGTAGTAAAGGAGTTTTGCCATTTGGGGAGCAAAATAACTGATGATGGTCGAAGTAGAGAGGATATAAAATGTAGACTGGCAATGGCAAGGAAAGAGTTTCTGAAGAAGAGAAATTTGTTAACATCGAGTATAGATTTAAGTGTCAGGAAGACATTTCTGAAAGTATTTTTATGGAGTATAGCCATGTATGGAAGTGAAACGTGGACGATAAATAGTTTGGACAAGAAGAGAATAGAAGCTTTTGAAATGTGGTGCTACAGAAGAATGCTGAAGATTACATGGGTAGATCACATAACTAATGACGAAGTGTTGAACAGTGTTGGGGAGAAGAGAAGGTTGTGGCAAAACTTGACCAGAAGAAGGGATCGGTTGGTAGGAAATGTTCTGAGGCAACAGGGGATCACGTATTTAGTATTGGAGGACAGGATGGAAGGCAAAAATCGTTGAGGGAGACCAAGAGATGAAACACTAAGCATATTCAGAAGGATGTAGGTTGCAGTAGGTACTGGGAGATGAAGAAGCTTGCACAGGATAAAGTAGCATGGAGAGCTGCATCAGACCAGTCTCTGGACTGAAGACCACAACAACACCAACAACAACAACAACAACGTGGCTGCCAGCCGTAGTTACATGCAAAATCTTATGGTCCTCGGTCATGTCCAAGACACCAAAGCCGGCTAATAAGTCAATAATCGATAACTAAAACTTGAATTGTACTGCTCCTTACTTGCCGATTACATCAACTTAGAAGTTTCATCTGTGTTCTACTGCGGTGCTTTTAGTGTCTCCGCATTCCACAGCACGCCACATAAGTTTGCATATTATAAATGTAACCGTTTCAGAAGGAAAAGCGGCCAAAGTGACGATCTCGCATTACGTCGATACGATAGCAAATGACGAAAACGGTGCGATGTCTAAGGTTTTTACTATTTATGGACACGTTTCACATTATCTTGGGTAACATGGCTGCCAGCCGTTGTTACATGCAAAATATTATGGTCCTCGGTCATGTCCAAGACACCAAAGCCACCTAATAAGTCAATAATCGATAACTGAAACTTGAATTGTACTGCTCTTTACTGGCCGATTACATCATTTTAGAAGCTTCTTCTGTGTTCTACTATGGTCTTTTTAGTGTGTCCACCTACCGCAGCACGCCACATAGGTTTGCAGACGATATATGTAACCGTTTGAGAGAGAAAAGCTTCCAATGTGACGATCTTGCAATCCGTCGATACGATAGCAAATGAAGAAAGCGGTGCGATTTCTCAGGGTTTTATTACATATGGACCCTCTTCACATTCTCTCGTGCAACGTGACTGCCAGTCGTTGTTTGATGCAGAATCTTAAGGTCGTCGGTCATGTCCAAGGCACCAAATCCACCTAATAAGTCAATAATCGATAGCTAAAACTTGAATTGTACTGTTTCTAACTGACCGATACATCAAGTTAGAAAGTTTCTTGTGTGTTCTACTGTGGTGCTTTTAGTGTCTCCGCATACCGCAGCATCCCACATAAGTTTTCAGACGATAAATGTAATCGTTTGATAGAGAAAAGCGGCCAATGTGACGATCTGGCATTAAGTCGATTCGATAGCAAATGAAGAAATCGGGTGGATTTCTCAGGTTCTTACTACATATGAACACTTTTCACATTCTCCCGTGCAACGTGGCTGCTAGACCTCCCTTCATGCAAAATCGTAAGGTCATAGCTCATGTCCAAGGCACCAAAGCCGGCTAAAAAGTCAATAATCGATAACAAACCTTGAATTGTACTGCTTCTTGCTGTCTATTACATCAACTTAGAAGCTTCTTCTGTGTTCTACTATGGTGCTTTTAGTGTCTCCGCATACCGCAGCACGCGACATAGCTTTGCACACGATAAATGTAACCGTTTTCGAGAGAAGAGCGGCCAATGTGACGATCTGGCATTACGTCGATTCGATAGCAAATGACGAAAACGGTCGGATTTCTCAGGTTTTTAATACATATGGACACTTTTCACATTCTTCGTGTAACGTGGCTGCCAGGTCTCGTTTCATGCCAAATCTTAAGGTCGTTGGTCATGTCCCAGGCACCAAAGTTGGCTAATAAGTCAATAATCGATAACTAAACTTCAATTGTACTACTTCTTACTGGCCGATTACATCAACTTATAAGCTTCTTCTGTGTTCTACCTTATTGCTATTAGTGCCTCCACGTACCGCAGCACGGAACATAAGTTTGCAGACGATGAAGGTAACCGTTTCAGAGAGAAATGAAAAATTCCGTGTCTGTGTCTACTGCCTGCTCATATTGTTTAAAGCAGATTGCTCTAAATGCCCAGTGGATCAGATTCCCTTGATACATTCTAAACAAACTCGGAATGGGAAAGACCGAGCTCTGCTTATACTTATAGTCTGGAAAGTTGATATATCTTAGACAGTAAAATATGACTGTAATAGATGTCCACTGAGTATTCCCATTTATACTGAAATTAGCTTTGAACAACAAATTATTAATTGGCCACCTAGTCATGACTCAATAGCTACTAAGATCTTTCACTGGTGAAGGAGGTGACGACGTTGTTATGTCCATTAGAGGCTTCTGTAGCTTGCTGAGAATGATGTAAAATAATTGTGCCATGTGATTTTCTATGGAGTTTCAGAGTATGTTCTATACTGGTGCAGGACATTCATTCCTGCTGTTCTCATTATAGGCAATCCTAGATTCTGAATCTCAAACACCAGAAGATTAGAAACAGCAATGCAACCTCTGTCTTCCTGGCTGTGCACTATTTCAAAGTCTCTTCTCATTGTGCAGTACTTGTAGATTATTGTAAATAGATTATCTGTAATATTTAGAACATCTGATTCTAAACTTTCTAAAGAATGGGTCTTTTCTGTTATGACCATGTCATAACGCCGAGGTCGGCGTTTTTCCCCCGAGGTCGGCGTTTTTCCCCCGAGGTCGGCGTTTTTGTCCCGAGGTCGGATCGGCGTTTTGTTTCCCGAGGTCTAGGAAGCTATCGATATATTGAAAATCGAAACTATTTTGATGTATATCGAACTATACTGATATGTGTTGTCATCTTGAAACATATATCTGACCACTAGATATCGTTATTTATCGAGTTAGCGATATATTTCGATATTTATTTATTTATTTCGTGAATCGTTTTCTTAGAGGTCAGATTTATTTTGAGACATCCATACATATCACATTATCGATTCATTTCGATATACCATTTTATTTCGAGGCCCAGTTTTGTATTGAGCAGTCGATTTATTTCTATATATCTGTCTATATCGAGTAGTCGTCGTATTTCGAGATATCGATTGATTCAATGTATCCGGTTATGTCGAGATATCGATTTATTTTGATATACCGACACAATACGGGTTGTCTATATATTTCGAGGTATCTATATATTTCCATGTATAGGTGTACTCCAGATAGCGATTTCTTTCGAGATATCGATATATTTCGAGATATCTCTATATCTCAAGTAACCATAAATTTCTAGATATCCCTATTTTTAGAGAAATCTTTGTATTACGAGGTATCGATATATTTCCAGATATGGATGTGTTTCTAGACCACGCATCATATCGAGACCTCGAATTATTTCGAATTATCGATCCATTTCGTACGTCGTAATGCATCTTGATGTCTATACATTTCGATATTTCGACTCATTTCGATGTGTCGGTTGTTTTGGATGTGTCGGTTTATATCGAGGTTTTGATTTATCTCTGGGTCTCGATTTCTTTCGTGGTTTCGATTTATTTCGAGGTGGCGATTTATTTCGAGGTGGCGATTTATTTCGAGGTGGCGATTTATTTCGAGGTGTTGATTTATTTCGAGGTGTCGATGTATTTCGAGGTGACAATATATTGCGACCATACTTCTCGACTGCATCACCTTAGAACCTACTGTATTTCGTACAGAGTGGTGCGACTGCATACCTCAGCACGCGACATTAATTGCCAGACGATAAATGTAAACGTTTCTGAGAGAAAAGCGTTCATTCTGACGATTTCCCATTTCGTTATTAGGAAAACAAATGTAGAAAACGTAAGGTTTTCTTCGGTTTTTACTACACATTAACACTCCTCGCATTTTCCCGTGTGGTGTGGCTACCGGACCTCGGTCGTGCAAAATCGCAAGGTCCTATGTCAACTACAAGGCAGCAAATAAGGCCTATAATTGAATTTTCCATATCTAAAACAAGACAGACACTGCTGCTTACTTGTCGACTCCATCAACTTAAGCTTCTATTTCGTACAGAGTGGTGCGACTGCATACCTCGGCAGGCGACATTGATTGATAGACGATGAATGTAAACGTTTCCGAAAGAAAAGCGTCCTATGTGACGAACTGGCACTACGTCAAACAAATGACGTAAACGTTAGGTTTTCTTCGGTTTTTCTGCCACTCAAAGTGCTGCCAACTTTAAATTCACCCCCTCCTCCCCCTCCACAGTCATGGCGATCAGCTGGTGTGATAGAAATGGACATAGGAAAGTAATAACGTTCCATGAAATCCCATTCCAGGGACGTTCAAGGGTAAACGTTCCAGACGGTTTATTTCCATTAAGACACGCATACTGGGCATCTACAATGCCACATCTACCAGATCGTTTCCATTGTCAGCAGTGGAAAACAAAACTGTACTGAAGTAGCCATAGTGAGACGCGGTTTTTGGTAGACGAAATAATAGGAATTCTCTAGCCACTGGTAATGATGATCTAATGAGAATTCTGTTATTGTTTTGAAAGATGCATTTAAATATGCATTGAACGTAGCTCCAAATTATTTTGAGAATTATAATTGTGGCATGATGAATCTACATTGCAGATTTTGTAATGCTAAACATTTCGATCTGAGAATACTTTATGTGATAGAACGGCATTGACCTTGTGTGTCATTAGGGTAAAGTTAATTTGCCGCCATTAACATGAAATTTGAAACTTCCTGGCAGATTAAAACTGTGTGCCCGACCGAGACTCGAACTCGGGACCTTTGCCTTTCGCGGGCAAGTGCTCTACCATCTGAGCTACCGAAGCACGATTCACGCCCGGTACTCACAGCTTTACTTCTGCCAGTATCCGTCTCCTACCTTCCAAACTTTACAGAAGCTCTCCTGCGAACCTTGCAGAACTAGCACTCCTGAACGAAAGGATATTGCGGGCACATGGCTTAGCCACTGCCTGGGGGATGTTTCCAGAATGATATTTTCAGTCTGCAGCGGAGTGTGCGCTGATATGAAACTTCCTGGCAGATTAAAACTGTGTGCCCGACCGAGTCTCAAACTCGGGACCTTTGCCTTTCGCGGGCAAGTGTTCTACCATCTGAGCTACCGAAGCACGATTCACGCCCGGCACTCACAGCTTCCTTTCAGGAGTGCTAGTTCTGCAAGGTTCGCAGGAGAGCTTCTGTAAAGTTTGGAAGGTAGGAGACGGATACTTGCAGAAGTAAAGCTGTGAGTACCGGGCGTGAGTCGTGATTCGGTAGCTCAGATGGTAGAGCACTTGCCCGCGAAAGGCAAAGGTCCCGATTTCGAGTGTCGGTCGGGCACACAGTTTTAATCTGCCAGGAAGTTTCATATCAGCGCACACTCCGCTGCAGAGTGAAAATCTCATTCTGGAAACATAAAATTTATCTTCCATTAACGTAAAATCTATTTTTCAGCTCACTGTAATAAGGACTCACTTCAGATGATTGGACAATTAAAGAGAACTCAAACTGTTATTTTAATAGTATTCGTAGGTCCAATGCAGCATTTACCGTGGACAGTCCCTGAGCCTAGACTGTCAGTTTTATCTAGGCAGCACTACTTTAAAAAAGCACTCCGTCTTCAGGCCACAAGTGGCCAATCAGGACCATCCTACCGCCACGTTATCCTCACTGAGGGTGGAGGAGGAGCTGGCTCTCCCACTCGTTGTGGTAGTTTCCTTTGACTGGAGCCGCTACTATTCGGTCGAGTAGTTCCTCAACTGGCATCGCAAGGCTGAGTGCAACCCGAAAAATGGCAACAGCACATCGCGGCCCAGATGGTCACCCATCCAAGTGCCGACCTCGCCCGATAGTGCTAAACTTCAGTAATCAGACGGGAACCGGTGTATCCACTGCGGCAAGGTCGTGGCCCCTACCACATTTACAAGATATTTTTGATCGTAGATCAGGTCCGATGGCTCGAAAGAATGGACGTTTACCATGTTATGCACATTTATATTTTCACCACGTCGACAGAGATGGTCCAATTTCGACCATAGGTGATGGTAGCTATAATGATCGTGCCAAGCATTCCGTGTACATTAGTTGCAACCAAGTGTGTGGGCATCACAGCATTCGTGACATTTAAATTTGTTACTTCTTTGCTACTATATTCGCAATAAATTTCGCAGACAGTATCCGCATATGACGCTGAACGTACCTACAAAATTATATCATTGTACGACACATGTTTCAGGAGATACGTTATAAAAATTCAGGACAAGGCCAGACGCTGCATTGTACGGGCGTGGACGCACAGCTGTAAATAAATGCCTGGTCAACGCCATGCTTTTCCGCTAGTCATCTATAAAGATAAAAAATCCCCAATATTGTCCACCAGCGTATTTTTCAAAAACCTTTATTTTGTCATCCATTATTTTCCTGTAAAAATCGAAAATACCGTGTATCATTGTGTTTTTAAAAATCGTCTCTTATTGTCATCTCTTTTTATGTATTTTAAGCCATCTATCGCTTGTGTAACCTGTGGCTACAAGTCCATTCCCTTTATGGGGGAATCGAAATAATACACAACGGAAAAAAGTGTGGGCCAATTTCTTCCTCATTTTTCGGAACTTCTGATAATAGTAAATCGTTGGCTTTTTGAGGGCGTGGTAGGTAGATACAAGAGATTAGTGTAAGATTAGAATTTGGGTCAAATATAGTGCCAGGAACTTCTGTTTCTATCTGGCTAGCTTCAGAGTACTTCACCATCTACTAAGTGATGCGTTTCAATGTGAATGGTGTGTTCTGTGCTAGGTCTACCCTTTACTGCACAATGCTGTTCCTTCGATGCTATTAAAACCAGGATGTTATCAAAACATTTGCACAGTGGCAGACTGGAATCTGCAGAAATATTTCCAGTGGAGGGGAGTGCGGGAGGCGCGTCGGGGCTGGAGTGCATGATTCTGAAACTGGCACTGTGTGTACAAATCAGCTGGTCAGTTACGAGATGCAACAAGCTGCAAGACCCTAACTCTATAAGCGCTACAACTGGTCAAAGCTAAGGTTTAGCAGTATTGTGGAGAAGTCTTATCTGGAAGAGTATGAGTATACTGTAACGAATAAAACCTCTTTACTCCAGATTCCAGGGAGGGTTGGGGGCTATGGGTGAAAGTGCCCCTTTGCCTCTTCTCCCCTCCCCACCTCCTCCCCTCCCCCTCGAGGACGCCAATGGCTGGCCCGTTCATTTTGAGAACATCAGAGCTGCAGTAACCTTCCTGAAAAACTGTTCTAGATGTCTAAATCTACATCCATACTAGGCACGCTACCTGACGGTCTGTGGCGGAGGGTACTCTATCGGTTCTCCCTTCTATTCCAGTCTCATATTGTACGTGGAAAGAAGGATTGTCGGTATGCTTCTGTGTGGGCTCTAATCTCTCTGATTTTATCCTCATGGTCTCTTCGCTAGATATACGTAGAAGGGAGAAATATACTGCTTGACTCTTCGGTGAAGGTATGTTCTCGAAACTTTATCAAAAGCCCGTACCGGGCTACTGAGCGTCTCTCCTGCAGAGTCTTCCACTGGAGTTTATCTGTCATCTCCGTAACGCTTTCGCGATTACTAAATGATCCTGTAGCGAAGCGCGCTGCTCTCCGTTGGATCTTCTCTCTCTCTTCTATCAACCCTATCTGGTACGGATCCCACACTGCTGAGCAGTATTCAAGCAGTGGGCGAACAAGCGTATTGTAACCCACTTCCTCTGTTGTCGGATTGCACTTGTCTACATTGAGATTCAATTGCCATTCCGTGCACCATGCGTCAATTGCGCGTCAATCTTACCACGCAGAACTCCAGTGGGAATGTCGGTTATCGCTGAAACAACTGGTTTTCGGCTCACTTTAACCTAATTGTTAAAGCCCGTCACTATTCCAGTGCTTGTAATAACCGATTTTCAGTCTTTTATTTACATTATTTCCTCTAGTAAACGTAGGAATCCTACAAAGATTTAAAAAAATTGACTTTCTCAGTTTCTTGATAAATGGAATCAACACGTAAAATTAAATACTTTTATGATGACCTGCAGCCGTCCAGAACGAAATTAGAATTGTATTAATACGGTCAGCTGCTCTCGGGTGTCGATATACATCAACGGGGACAGGTGACAATGTGTGCCCCGTCTGGGACTAAAGCCCGGGATCTCTTGCTTACATGGCAGACGCTCTGTCCATCTGAGCCACCGAGGGCACAGACGATAGTGACTGCAGGGACTATCTCGCACAGGCCTCCCGCGAGACTCACATAGTATGTGCACACACTACATTCGTAGTGTCCCACACCAACACACTCATTACTCGTGGAAGACATTCTTACCAAGTGCCGTAACAGTTCGGGGAATACGTGTGCATCTTCACAGAAGAAGGTCATGGCTGGTATTGCCAGAACCATATACGTATATGGATATGGTGTCTGTTCTTTCGGACATAATTTAAAATAAATAGTCAAATAAAACTTTGTCAGCTGTTCGCTGCTTCTCTCAAAATATGGCGAGTGCTTCCGTACTACAGAAAACTGCCAGTATTCTCCTACTGATTTTAGTTTTTAGAAGCTCTGCTCAAAAATTATATTGTAATCGGTTATCACAGCACTATGCGGGAGTTACGTATAGTCCTGCAATAAAGGGTGAATACTTCGGCTGGAGAACTCTTTTTCGTTTTTATTTCTCTGTTTTATAAGGGCTACAAGCAGATAACGGCATACTACGTAGACACAGGCAGCAGATCAGGCACTTTCTATTTTTATCCCGGAAATTTTAACTTTTTTCCTTGTATGATGTTTCAAGTCGACCAAATCAACCCATGTGCTTCACTCGTTACCGCATATCGTAAAATACTTCCAGACTTCCAGATGGTGCCATTCTGTGTTACAACTGACGTTCGACAACAGCGAGAAACTGCGTCCAGTCTCGCGCACTGCTTGTATAACAGGCACAATATTGTCTCGGCAATGCTGGACCAATCCATTTGTTGCTCGTTTCTGTCAGCAGTGTTATTAAAGTGGCATACATCACTTTTCCCATTTTTCTGTAATAACGCAGTATTTCAGAGCTATGGAAATCTTACGAATAAAAATTACTCGTCTTTTTTAAAAAAAGGTTTACTTGAAAACTAAAAATTTTACTGCGGCTGCTGTGGCTAATCGATGTATCTGTTTTTACGTGGTAATCAGGAAAAAAAAGATACTTGTTATAACCGAGAGCAAACAAATACCGAAAGACATGGGTTATTCAGAACTAAAATACCCATATCGTTTTAACCGATCGGTTTTTCTATCTCTAAACTGCAGTGTCGCCATAGAAAAGTGTGTCGTTCCATCACTGTCCATAGCAACTTTGAGATATGCAAGTGTTTATGAGCAATATCGGCAAATAGAAACACGAAGAGGTAATAAGCATCTGAGCGATAGAATTTATTTCCCGATCAGAAAAGTCGAGTGACAGACAAGACTGAATCACTGTAATAGAAGTTATATGGAAAGCTGTGTAAAGGAAAATTTCCAGTTCTTTCGTGGATTCCAAAATTAAAGCAAATTCCGGGACATCAAGGTGACATAGTCTTATACGGATAGTATTCCATGACTAACGTAATTGGCCCACATACTGTACTGGTATACCGATAATATTACACGACTAACGTAATTTACCTGAAATAATTTACAAACATGTTACTATAACATTCGCTACTACTCATTACGCTAATTCACCTTCCGCCATTAAGCGCAAGCGCAGATCTCAGTTATGATACGTGCGCCATCCAAAAATTTATCAAGGTAGTAACTCAACACAACTACAAATGATCATTGTGTGTAAAATAAATAGAACACTTCATAAGAAGAACATGACAGGTTTGAATCATTCCCACCGCAAAGGATGAAAAATTCAGGCTCGCACACAAGACCACTTGATAACTAACCAGAAATTCAGATTAGTTGTAGCTTCGGTGACAATCGCCATTTTTACATTTTCCCCGTAAACTAGATAATTATGAAACGTTAGCAACTACTCTAAAATATCTGCGGCAACGGCCTTGCCCCTGAGGTTGCATAGGTTCACGTGAGATCACCGAAGTTAAATGCGTTGTCGGACGTGGTCGGCACTTGAATGGGTGGTCATCCAGGCCGCCATGCGCTCTTGCCATTTTTCGGGGTGCACTCAGCCTCGTGGTGCCAATCGAGGAGCTACTCGACCGAATAGTAGCGGCTCCGGTCAAAGAAAACCGCCATAACGACGGGGAGAGCAGTGTGCTGACCCCACGCCCCTCCTGTTCGCATCCTCCACGGATGATGACGCAGCGGTCGGATGGTCCCGTCCCAGTAGGCCACTCGTGGACTGAAGACGGAGTGCTTACAAAGCAACTACTCTCCAGTGCATGGCCGTACTATTGAGACCTTGATGCCTGGCATCAACAACAGGTAGCAGCACACGAGGTTGGCTTACGCCTACTGCCGAATTTTGAGATCTGTCGTAAGCCTGCGTAAGCACGTGGGGCTTTCCGTCTTAAGTGCAAGCATATCCATTGCGTGTTCTGCCGCGCGACTTGAGTGGAATATTTCATTATTTCTGAAATTTTATAGAAATGTTTTTCGTTGTATATCCTCTCCATCGGTACTGAATTTACTGTAAAATTACTTGCTCACTTTTCGGAACTTCCGTTCATGGTAAATCGATATTATTAGAAGCCGTGGTAGACACGAGTCTAGTGTGCTTCACCTTCAGCACCTTCTGTGTCAGTCTCGGTTCCTATGTCGCTGATTTCACAACTAGCAGTTCGTTGTCTACTGAGTATACTGTCTCTTGTACGACACTATCCCTCCTACACTGAAAGGGGGGACACAGGAAATTATAGGATTTTTGAAACATGTAGCTATTAAGGTAATTTTGAAGCTAGGCATACGAAAATTTGTATCTGGTTTCTAGGTCAGAAATAAAGAAATATGTGTTCCATTATTACTGGGAATGAGGTGAAATAGCGGGTGAACATTTTATTTTGAGATAAATAATTATGGAATAACTATGAAAGTATTTTTAAGGCTACATCTACGAAAATTGGTATTTGACTTCAAGGTTACAAATAAGAAAATACGTGTTTTAGTGTTTTTGGAAGTTCAACCCCTAAGGGGATGAAATAGAGTGAGCTGGTGCGTTTCTGGCGCCAGTTTCCATCGATCGTTGCTTCGATCTTTGAGTCGCGGTCCAGAGGACACTGCTCCCTAAGCGACTGTAGTAGTTTTCTGCACGGACCCACATCGGGCTTACCGCGCTTACACTGGACACAGTTGCCAACAAATCTCCTGACATCGCGATATAGGTTGGGCCAAAACATGTGTTCCCGAACTCGGTTCTAGGTCTTGTATAGCGCCAAATGACCCCCGACCACCGAATCGTGGATATATCATGCTAACTCGTTCCTGTGGAATAGAGACCTTCACTTCACCACGGTTGTCTCCCCCTTTACACAAGATCCCCCCGCCCCCCCGAAGGCAACAGGGCAACAGCCAGTAACGACGTCGCCATCCGCCTACTGCTGCCTATTCGGTCCCCACCCGGGGTCCACAGCCTGTTTGCCGGCTGAGTCGCAGAAGAAACCGGGTGTCTCGGAGAGAAGGAAATTCGCTCCAAGATCCGGCTCCACGTGGCCCTTGCCTTCCCCAGACTCTCCCGCGAACATACGGCTAAGAGCGTCGCCAATTCATTGTCTCTGCCCCTAATATGCGGAACCTGGAGATAAATCTTGTCATCTTAACTTCGGCATGACTTTTAGCGAACTTATTAATCAAAGTTTAAGGGCTGGCACTGGGCAAGTAACTGACGGAGGCTCATTTGTTTCAGTTCAGTTGTAATGCTCACCTTCTCTCCAGATAAGGTTGTGTAGTATATGTCTCAGAAAACTCTCTACCCTTGATGTGTGTTGTGTTAGAGATAACTGGCAGCGGTCGACGCTAGCATACTGGGAACAGAGCACCACGGCGGCAGAGAGATGTTTAAGGCCATGTCCTCTCCTTTACATATTCGGTTATGTTGTCACTTTCGCGTGATTCCATCGTTCCGGTGGAGAACTGTAGCATCCAAAGTTCAATTGCATTGTCAAGTTGAGTATATTTCTATGTCACTCCCTGTCTCGTGGATCTCTCGTATTGATTTGAATCCTTGGTCTGCTCGCGTCTATCGCCAATTCACACGAAATATTGAAGCAACCTTATTTTAAGGGAATTGTCATATGGTCATGTTCTAGTTGTAATCATTCTAAGAATATTGTTGATTAATCAATTGAGTAAGTAAATTTGAAGGTCGGTTTGGTCAAAATTAAAGTACCTCCTTAATTGCTTTAATCATTTGTATATAGTTTTGTTATGGAAAGTTGGGTAGCCAAACGTTAAAAAATCTGTTTCTTAGGCTTAATCTGTTTCTCTGCTGATTGGAAGTAATGAGAGTTCTGCTGCGCATTCTATGCACATTTGTACTATTTAAGTAAAGCCTTTCCTAAGTATATTTACCTAGTCATATCCAAATTTGAAGATTAACGGGTCTTGTTCCACGTAAAGAAATTAATTTATTATTTGTCCATCTGATCTGGCCTTATAAGGCAATCTCTTGTATTTTTGTGATTGAGATTTTATAATGCTTTTGATTGTAATAAAATGTGTAGCAACTACAACGGATTACTATTGTGATTTTGGTGTGTCACTACCACAATCCCATTACATAGAGGATGAAATGTTTCATGAAATATTTAATTATGAAAGCATTTTTAAAGCTAAATATATTTAAACCTGAATTTGGCTTCTCGGTTGAAGTAAAAATAAAAAAAAATTACATGTCTCACTGTTTTTGATACATTCAATTCATAAGGAGAGGGAATATAGGATGAAATGTTTTATGAAAATAATTCAGTGTGAAAGAATTTTTAAAGATAAATCTATGGAAATTCTGTTATTGAAATATACGTGTTTCACTGTTTTTGGAACTACAACCTCCAAGGAGATGCGATAGGGGCACATGTATCCACTCACTCATCGCCTTCCAGCCCAACCTGCAAAGTATACAGACTTGAAATTTGATGAAGGTGTAAATATTACGCTGAAAGCACCATTTAAGAAGAGATTTTTCGAAATTCCACTCCTAAGGGGGTGAAATATGAGTTGAAAAGTTTTTTTAAAAAAAATATGTCCCTATGTCACTGTTGAAGCTAGAACTACAAAACTACGAAAATTGACATTTGGTTTCTCAGCCAGAAACAAAAAAAAAAGGTTTTTATCATTTTCCGAAATTCTTTCATTGGGGGGGGGGGGGGGATAGAATAAATAGTGAAGGTTTTTTGAAAATAAATCATTATTATAGAACTACTAAAGCATTGTTAAAGTTACATCTATGAAAATAGGTAATTGACTTCTCAGTTGGATGTAAAAAGAATGTGTTTCGTTGCTTTTGGAAATTTAACTCATTAATAGAGTGAAATAGGGGATGAAAAGTTTTATGAAATATTTCACTATGAAAGCATTTTTAGAATTAAATGGATGAAGATTTGAATTTGGCTCCTTGGTTCTAAATAGAAGAATACATGTTTAATTGTTTTTGAAAACCTAACTCCTAAAGGGTGTGAGATGTTTCTCAAAATGGTTCATTATGAAAGCATTACTAAATATATCTGACAATTCGTATTCGGCTCCTCTGTTAGAATTTTTAAAAACTATGTGTTTCAGTGGTTTTGGAACTTCGATAGTAAGGGGATGAAAATTTTAATGAAATATTTATTGCGTTATATTAAAATATGTTAAATCGGCATCTATGAAAACCGGTATTTCACTTCTCAGTTATATAAAAGAAATATGTGTTGCGGAATGAAAGATTCTATGGAGATATCACCACAAGAATACAAACGGCTTGATTAACAAAAACCTTCGACTCCAGCTGTCGGCATTGTTTTTTGGTCATTCAGTAAAAGACCATGCTTCAATGGCGTTAAGTTTAGAAAGTGTTGCAGTTGATAAAAGACATATAAAAACGATTAAAGAAAAAAAATCTTTGAAGACCATAAACGGTCTACGCAAGTAAAGAAGCGGATGATAAGTTAGCTCTTTATGCAAATGAGTTGGTCACTTTAAGTTAAGACACATGTCATGCACCAGGAACCAAATATTATAGTTGCTACGATTGGCTAACGGAAAAGTTTTGCAGAATCACGGGAAATCACTTCTGCAAGTGGCTGAGAATCTCGTAATGGATAAAAATTCTGTACTGAGAATTCCAAGGTGGGAGATGCAAATTTCTCGATTAGGAATTGTTAATCCACATGTGAAACCTGAGTACATAATCCCTGTGACATTTTATCAACGGTGTTCCATAGGGACAGGTTCTCATCCAAAAAGTTCGAAAATTCAATTTCTTTGTAGTTGCATTTTTTTTAAGGTGTACTTGTCCAGACTCTTGGAACGGAAAAGTTTTTTTTTAATCCGTGCTTTAAAAAAGTTTCTACAGCCCATTGTTTGAAGCAGTGTCACGACTGCCATGAGCCGCGCGGGGTATCCGCCATGTCTCAAACGCCTTGTCACGGTTCGCGCGGCTCCCCCCGTTGGAGGTTCGAGTCCTCCCTTGGGCATCGTTGTGTGTGTTTGTTGTCCTTAGCATAAGTTAATGTAAGTAGTGTGTAAGCACAGGGACTGATGGTTCAAATGGCTCTGAACACTATGGGACTTAACAATTGAGGTCATCAGTCCTCTAGAACTTAGAACGACTTAAACCTAACTAACCTAAGGACATCACACACATCCATACTCGAGGCAGTATTTGAACCTGCGACCGTAGCGGTCGCACGGCTCCCGACTGAAGCGCCTAGAACCGCTCGGCCACATACGCCGGTCTACCATGTATTCTAGAGAAGCTGCCCGGTCGTCAGTGGCGCCTGTTCTTTCGAGAACAGTTACTATCTTCATATATATGGTTAAACGTTACCCAGCCATTGACCTTCGTCTGTGCGAATGCGCACAGATTGCCCGAAATCTTACGGGAATCGTCACCTTAGTGTGGGCCAGAATTGAGTTGATGGGCAAACACCTATTACGTACATTACGTTTGTGGATTGTGGCCGGTTGGAAATGTGAGTCTCACGGGAAGCGTGTAAGGGATAAATGCCTGCAGTCGCGGTATTCATCTGTGTCCTCAGTGGCTCAAATGGATAGAGCGTCTGCCATGTAAGCAGGAGATCCCGGGTTCGAGTCCCGGTCGGGGCACACATTTTCAGCTGTCCCCATCGAAGTGTATCAACAACACCTGTCGGCAGCTGAGGGTTTCAATTAACTATCAATTGTGAAGGGGATTCGAAGAACCCTTTGCCAGGCACTTAAATGTGATTTGCAGAGTATCCATATAGATGTAGATCAAAGCTCGTCCCGTGACGCACGTCCACAAAATGATTCATACTGCAAACATACTCGCCGATAACACTGACGAATAACGAGTGCTGCATATCCAGGTTAGACAGATCGGCTTTTCCTGCCAAGAAGAACAGGGAGTTGCTATCTAGGAACAATTCCAGCCAGAGGAAGGGTTGAAAAGTGCTCCTTGGATTGCACACTAAACGTAAATAACGAAAATGCATTTTTGGTAAAAATTGGACAAAGCATAATCCTGTGCTCTCCGTATTGCATTAGCCGTTTTGAATATTGAAAATCTTACTGCAGATTCGTGTTCAGCGACATTAAAAATATACATGTAACCCTCAGTTCATGCAAATCGAAGTAATAATATAACTAAAAGGTTTCCCTAGACGTTGAACTTTTTTTTTTTTTTTTTTTTTGAGAAACAATTTTCTCAGAACGGCATGCAGCATTAACTAAAAATGGTTCAATCTCTTAACTTCTACCTCTGACCCAGAAAAGTAAACTCTTTTCTTAGGAGCTTATACCTATAATATATGACACTGATTAATATTAAGTAATTTTTGTGAAGGCATAAGGAGTGAAACAAACCACCCAAAAAATCGAACTCAGAGTTCGAATTAGTATCGTATCGTTAAATTTACGGTTGTTTCATTGCGGTTAGGTATGCGCTCCCATAAATTTTATGTACCATCGACTGATGTTTTCCATTTTCAATTTCAGAGAAGTAATTTAGTATCAACTGATGTCATCCATTTTTGATTTCAGGTAACATCTGAGAGGCCACACTGCACGCAGTCCGCGTGATCAAATCATAATTGCGGGCGCCATTTTTTTTTTTACTGAAAATCTAAAATAAAGCTCATAGTATGATCACTCGTAACTCCCAAACAGATCCTTCAAGTGTATTTTCACTGTCTCAAAAAAAATATATAACATTTTTTGCTCATTTGAATGAGAACCTGGCCGTAACGCCGGAATATAGTCACGAGATTTTTTTCGGAGACGCTGTACGTTCGCGAGAAGAATTTCGTTCTGCGCGTGTCGATGGACGTTCTACAGATATTACTGTTTGTGTGTTTGTGTGTGTACTACTCAGTCGTGCCATTCGAGTGTACATCTTTGCATAGTTTTCCTTTGACGGTGTAAACAGTGTTCGGCTCAGTTGCTAACTGGCCAGTTGAGTGGTTCCGAAGTTGTCGGATGTGCGGTGCGTTCTGTCTGCTAGGATAACAACAGACTGGCGTGGTGCGATGGCAGAAGCAGACACTGAAGGAGCTAGCTGCTGGGACGCCAGCGAACAATTTATGCCAAGTAAGACGAAGAGAACTATTCTAAAATTACGAGCCGCCTCAATAGTGTTTATCATTAGTAAATCTTGTAGTTGAGACTGCCACCAATCTACAATAACTGACATTTTTGCCTAGAGAGAGATTAGCGAGAAATACAGGATATCCCCCACACACTGAAATTTTGGTTGTGATGACAGGCCTATGGGCAGTGTAGCCCGAGATCTAAGGTTGGAAGGGGGTAATTTGATTGAGAGATGTTTACGCCAACGATTATTAATGCCGAGTAAACGTTGTGTAAGCAGATTTCCTTGTAGCGTAGCCTAGTGTTTCCGTCCGCGCCATGTTTAACACACTTTCTCTGGCTGTGTACAAAAGTCGCACAACAGCGACGAAAACTACGTTTCTGGTGGGGGGACGGGAGAGTTCCCTATGTAACTTTCACTACAAATTTTAGTAACCGCCGAAACTAGCCGAATTAGAAGCGTAATTTTAACTATATTTCCGTTTGTGGGAAAATAGTGATTCTCCTCTTTCGGCAGCAACTATAATATGTAGGCGACTTATTAGTTTCTTTTTTTTTTTAAAAAAAAACTCTGAATCATGATCTCAGTAGACGCAGTGCTTTTTACGTTGCTTGATCCGTGGTCGATAGTAAACAATGCAATGTATTGGTAAACTCTTTGAAGTGTGACGCGTGTTGCATAGACGGCGTCTGCAATGTTCGTAAGGCCAAGCTTGTATATATTCTGTGTCTGTTTAATTAAGGCGAGGAGGATAATGTTCAAGGAGCACTGCATTAGCAGTCTATGGAGAAATTGAGAATTTGGATCTGACGAACGGCATGCTCGGGCAGTTCGTGCTATTATGTTGACCACTGCGTAATTCGGACACAGTGATCATTGCCTCTCCCTAGTAACCAGGAGACTCGGGTGGTAATCCTGGTCTGGCACAAATTTTCAACAGTGCCTATTGTCAGATAATTTTATTAGTGGTCCGGTCTTAAATTGTGTTTTGTTCACGAAACGTCGTTTAGCTTTTTCATGGATAGCAGCTTTGGAAAGCGTACAGTCTGTACAGGTTACATTGATAATCACACGTCGTTAGTCCAAGGCAACTACAGCTACATAGTTTTACCAAGAACTTCTTCGTAGGTAGTTTCCCTGTAGTGGTATTTTGTTTTAGTATTTATAGACTGTAGGCTTGGATGAAATATGAAACACATATCCGAAGTTTCTGTTGATGCTGTAGATCCTGTTTTATCCGTGCTAGGGGCACAAACACTTCATCAAATACTGGAGGACACAATATGCCTCGAGATTTAGCAATTTTTCGTAATATAGGCCTAGCTTCGATATATTTTTCTCTAATTGTTGTTTGGATTTAATCTTAAAACACACTAACTTTTACACCAGTTATTTTATATGTGGTTTCATCCCTTTCGTAGCATAGAGTTCCTAAACGGTCGATAATATTAATAATTTCCTTTCTCACTTTGATTTTCTGTAGAATCTCCTGTTTGTGGTTATTGCTAACCTGTTTCACATTTTCACTTTTATTATTTTTATTTTTCTAGTTTTGTGACTGGAAGCCAAATTTTCTTTGAATTCAGTCTTTCATTCTGAAACAGTTTCAGTTAAAGGTCAAGTGAAGATGGCGATCTATTTGAGGAGAATGGTTAGGAGATCTTTTATATTAGACGTACACAGGTCATTGAGATCCTTATCTATATAAAATTACCTCGAGTTTGATGTAGCCCATTCTCTTGTCATGATGTCGGCTGTATCGTAGCGTATTGTCTCGATTAGGTTGGAGATTTTGATTGAGAGTTGCAGAAGTCCACGAAAGTGATTACGAAGTCAAGACTATACTAACAGAACGATGTGTAGCGTAGACCAAAACGCTCTTTCTGTCCTTTTAAAATCTCTTTTAATTAAAAATAACTAAAGCTGCAAGATACAATTACAAAAACTGCTTTATGTAATACAGAAATCCCAGTCTATTGTTGTGTACGTACACTAATTTTTTGTCACCGAATATGTATTTTTTACTCATTTGCTGGATTCCAGTTTCCCGCTTTTTGCGGCGAAAACCCTTTCCCTGCGAAGGGCCCAATAGCATGTCGGTTATATTCGCGACTTTATCGACGATCAGTAATTTCATATAGTCTATCCACCGGCGTCATTGTTAACATCGAATATAGATTTAAGTATTAGGAAGGCCAATATGAACCTAACGCATGGGTAGGTCTAATGATGAATAAAAAAAAAATTCGAATGCGGGTTAGCTACTACAAGCAGCACAGTGAACGCGTTATTGTGGCCAAGATAGACATGAAGCCCACACCTACCATAATCTTAAAAGTAGTCCGCAGATGAGGAAGAAATTGATGAAATGTGTGATGAGATAAAAGAAATTATTCAGATAGTGAAGGGAGATGAAAATAGAATAGTGACAAGTGATTGGAATTTGATAGTAGAGAAATGAAGAAAAGGAAACGTAGTAGGTGAATATGGAATGGTGGTAAGAAATGAAAGAGGAAGCCGCCTGGTAGGTTTTTGCCCAGAGCATAACTTAATCATCGCTAACACTTGGTTCAAGAATCGTGAAAGAACGTTGTATACGTGAAAGAGACCTGGAGATACTGCAAGATTTTAGATAGATTATATAATGGTAAGAAACCAGGTATTAAATTGTAAGACATTTCCAGGGGCAAATGTGTACTCTGACCACAATCTATAGGTTATGAACTGTAGATTAAAACTGAAGAAACTGCAAAAATGTGGGAAATTAAGGAGATGGGACCTGGATAAACTGAAAGAACCAGAGGTTGTACAGAGTTTCAGGGAGAGCATAAGGGAACAATTGATAGGAATGGGGGAATGAAATACAGTAGAAGAAGAATGGGTAGCCTTGAGGGATGAAGTAGTAAAGGCAGCAGAGGATCAAATAGGCAAAAAGCCGAGGGCTAGTAGGAATCCTTGGGTAACAGAAGAAATATTGAATTCAATTGATGAAAGGAGAAAATATAAAAATGCAGTAAATGAAGCAGGCGAAAAGGAATACAAACGTCTCAAAAATTAGATCGACATGAAGTGCAAAGTGGCTAAGCAGGGATGGCTAGAGGACAAATGTAAGGATGTAGAGGCGAAAATCACCATGGGTAAGATAGACACCGCCTACAGGAAAATTAAAGTGACAGCATAGATCGAGGTGGTGGGATCACTCATGGGAAAATTCCTGCAGTAGTTGATGTTAGAGCTGTACCAGTCAGCTGATAGGTGTTCCTGCTTAAGGGAAGTCTCTCTAACAAAAGATCCACTTTTGACAAAGCTTAAGTATCCAAGTAATGAGAGAATTAGTATATTTCATCAAAATATACAAGATGTTAGAGATAAAGTTAGTGAACTGCTTATAGATGTTGACTCTGAAATTATTGGTATATTTGAGCACTTCTTAAATAAGGAGATAATTCAGAGGCTTCCTTTACCAGAATACAGGTTGGCTGGCAGCTTTTCTAGGAGCTCTTTTCGGTGTGGGGGAGTAGCCATGTATGTGAAAAGCAGCATCCCATTACAGTCAATTGATGTTTCTAAGTACTGCACTGAAAAGGTGTTAGAATGTTGTGAAGGTATGGTTAAATTTAATGGAGCTAAACTTCTAATTGTTATTTATAGAGGCACAGACGCCAATTTCACAACATTTTTGCTAAAGCTAGAGGAGGTTTTTGGTACACTTTGTAGGAAGTACAAAAAATTATTTATATATGGTGATTTCAATATTAATTGTAAAGTGATTGTGCAAGTAAAAGGATGTTGGTAGATCTCCTTAATTCATATAATCATATGTAAACTGGTATGGAAAAGTGGTATGCAGATAGAATAGCTACGTCTCAGGATACAATTAAAACCATATGGTCAGTCGTAAACGAAGTGGCTGGTCTGTAGAGACAGGTCGACGATATAGAATCAGTGCGTAGTGGGAATGTTCGTGTTACTGATAAGTCGCATATAAGTACAGTATTTAATAATCACTTTCTGAATGTACCAGGTGAACTAAATAGAAACCTAGCCCCAACAGGGAATCATATAGCGCTCTTAGAAAAAAGTGTTCCGAGACTGTTACCTGAAACGGTCCTCCATGATACTGACAAGAGGGAGATTGAGTTAATAATTAAATCACTAAAGACCAAGAACTCTCATGGATATGGCAGGCTATCTAGCAGAATACTGAAGTATTGTTCTGTGTATGTTGGCCCAGTACTTAGCCATATCTGTGACTTTTCCTTTAGCGGTGGTCGGTTTCCTGACCGATTAAAGTACTCTCTACTGAAGCCACTTTATAAAAAGGGAGACAAGGATAATGTTGACAACTTTAGACCTATTTCCATGCCATCGGAGTTCGCTAAAGTTATCGAGAAGGTTGTATATACAAGGTTACTGGAGCATTTAAATTCACATTATTTGCTGTCAAATGTACAGTTTGGTTTCAGAAATGGTTTAACAACTGAAAATGCTATATTCTCTTTTCTCTGTGAGGTTTTGGACGGATAAAATAAAAGGTTGCGAACGCTAGGTGTTTTCTTTGATTTAACGAAGGCTTTTGACTGTGTTGACCACAAAATATTACTGCACAAGTTGGACCATTATGGAGTAAGGGAGTAGCATACAATTGGTTCCCCTCTTACTTTAAGAACAGAAAGCAGAAGGTAATTCTCTGCGATATTGAGAGTGGTAGTGATAATCATTCGCAATGGGGCTCTGTTAAGAGGGCATTCCCCCAAGGGTCGGTTCTGGGGCCACTGCTGTTTCTTACTTATATAAATGATATGCCCTCTAGTATTACAGGTGATTCAAAAATATTTCTGTTTGCTGACGACACCAGCTTGGCAGTGAAGGATCTTGTGTGTAATACTGAAACAGTATCAAATAATGTAGTTAATGGAATAAGTTCATGGCTTGTGGATAACAATTTGATGCTAAATCACAGTAAGACTCAGTTTTTGCAGTTTCTAATTCACAATTCAACAAGGACCGATATTTTGATCAGACAGAATGGGCATGTTATAAGCGAGACGAAACAGTTAAAGTTCCTAGGCGATCGGATATATAGTAAGCCGTTGTGGAAAGCCCATGTCCAGGATCTTGTTCAGAAACTAAATGCTGCTTTAGTTACCATTAGAACAGTATCTGAAATTAGTGACAGTTCAACATGGAAAATAGTCTACTTCGCATATTTTCATACGCTTAGGTCGTATGGTATTATATTCTTTGGGTAATTCTTCTGATTCAAAAAGGGTATTTTTGGCTCAAAACGGGCTGTTCGAGCTATATGGGGTGTAAGTTCGAGAACCTCTTGTTGGCCCCTATTCAATAGTCTGGGAATTCTGACATTGCCCTGACAGCATATATTTTCTTTAATGTTGTTTATTGTTAGCAGTATTAGCGTATTCCCAACAGTTAGCAGCTTTCAATCAGTTAATACTAGGCACAAATCGAATCTGTATGTGGAATGCACTTCCTTGACTCTTGTGCAGAAAGGAGTGCAGTATTCTGCTGGATCCATTGTCAATCAGCTACCACAAGAACTCAAAAATCTTAGCAGTAGCCCAAAATCTTTTAAGTCTAAACTGAAGAGTTTCCTCATGGCTCACTCCTTCTATTCTGTCGAGGAGCTCCTGGAAGAGCTAAAAAATTATGCAAATTTCAGTGTTACGTAGTTAATTTTCTTTATTTAAACTTACGACTTGTCGCCTTAATATGTTTTTATATTTCATTTTATCTGTTTCTACTATCGTGTTATAATTTCATGTATTGACTCGTTCTATGACCATGAAGATTTCTCCTTAATATGGTCCCACGGAACAATAAATAAATAAAAATAAAAGCTTTGGAGAAAAGAGATCCACTTGTATGCATATCAAGAGCTCAGATGGAAACCCTGTTATAAGCGAAGAAGGGAAAGCAGAAAGGTGGAAGGAGTATATAGAAGATCTATACAAGGGCAATGGGCTTGAAAACAGAATTTGGAAATGGAAGAGCATGTAGATGAAGATGAAATAAGAGATGATATACTGCGTGAAGAGTTTGGCAGAGCAGTGAAAGACCTACGCCGAAACAAGGCCCCGGGAGTATTCAACATTCCATTATAACTACTGACACCCGTGGGAGAGCCAGCCCTGACTAAACTCTACCATCTGATGAGCAAGATGTATGAGACAGGCGAAATACCGTCAGACTTCAAGAAGAATATAATAATTCCAATCTCTAAGAAAGCAGTTGTTGACAGATGTGAAAATTATCGAACTATTTGTTTAGTAAGTCACAGGCGCAAAATACTAAAGCCAATTCTTTACAGACGAATGGAGAAACTGGTAGAAGCCGACCTCGGGGTATACCAGTTTGGATTCCATAGAAATACTGGAACACATGAGGCAATACTGACCCTACGTCCTCTCTTAAGAGCTAGATTAAGGAAAGGCACACCTACGTTTCTAGCGTTTGTAGACTTAGAGAAATCTTTGGACAATGTTGACTGGAAAACTCTTTCAAATACTGAAGTGGCAGTGGTAAAATGCAGTGAGTGAAAGGCCATTTACAATTTGTACACATACCAGATGGGAGTTGCAAGAGTCAGGGGGCATGAAAGGGAAGCAGTGGTTGGGAAGGTAGTGAGATGCGGTTCTAGTCAATCGCCGATGTTATTCAATCTGTTTATTGAGCAAGCAGTAAAGGAAAAAAAGATAAAAATCGAAGTAGGAATTAAAATCTATGGAGAAGAAATTAAAACCTTGAGGTTCGCTCATGACATAATTCTGTCAGAGACATCAAAGGACCTGGAAGAGCAGCTGAATGGAGTGGAGTGTCCTGAAAGAATGATATAAGATGATCATCAATAAAAGCAAAACGAGGATAATGGAATGTAGTCGAAACATGTTTGGTGATGCTGAAGGAATTAGATTAGGAACTGAGACACTTAAAGTAGTAAAGGAGTTTTGGTATTTGGGGAGCAAAATAACTGATGACGGTCGAAGTATAGAGGATATAAATTGTATACTGGCAATGGCAAGGAAAGTGTTTCTGAAGAAGAAAAACTTGTTAACATCGAGTAAAGCTTTACGTATCAGGAAGTGTGTTATCCGAGTATTTGTATGGAGTGTAGCCATGTATGGAAGTGAATCATGGACGATAAAGAGTTTGGATAAGAAGAGACTAGAGGCTTTAGAAATAAGGTGCTACAGAAGAATGCTGAAGATCAGATGGGTAGATCACTTAACTAATGACGAGGTATTAAATAGTATTGGGGAGAAGAGAACTTTGTGGCACAACGTGACTACAAGAAGGAATCGGTTGGTAGGACACGTTCTGTGGCATCAGCGGATCACCATTTTAGTATTGGAGGGCAACGCGGAGGGTAAAGGTCGAGGAGGGAGACCAGGAGATGAATACACTAGCAGATTCAGAAGGATGTAGGTTGCAGTGGGTATTGGGAGATGGCGCTTGCACATGATACAGGAGCATGGAGAGCTGCATCAAACCAGTCTCTGGACTGAAGACCACAACAACAACAATAAGAAGGCATCTGTCTCATGTGTACCCTTCAACAGAGATAGGACAGACAAGACGGTTAGATTAGACTATATGTAGTTTCTGTTGCAAATGATCCATAATGAGGAGATGCTCAGTGGGAAACTAATATGCTAATTTACCTTCCACAGATCGCAAGTGGACTGATCATCGACGTGAAATGAGGGATGAAAATTTAAACGTACTTCTGATCGTACTCGTATTATTTGACACCCTCCCCCCCCCCCCACTCTCTCTCTCTCTCTCTCTCTCTCTCTCTCTCTCTTTCTCTCTCTCTCTTTTTCTAACTCACTCACTCCTCACTCACTCTCAATCGCGCACGCCCTAGTTCTACTAAAAAATTCAATACATTAATGGTGTCGGAGGAGATGGTTAAATAAATCCTTTAGGCTGCTCTTAAACTGAATTTTGACAGTAGTAGAACTTGTATGGCTGCTGACAAGTTATTGAAAATTCGTTTTCCTGAATGATCGAGACTTTCTTGCACCAAAGTAATTAACTTCCAAATTTTTGTGGAGATTATTCATGTTTCTAGTAAGGAGTGCATGCAATGAGCTGTTGATTTGAAAATAATAAATTGACACAACAGAAGCTCCTAAGTTGATGTGATACCCAGTAAGAAGCAGTACAAATCAAGTTTTTGTTAACGATTATTGACTTTTTAGCCGGCTGTGGTGCCTTGGACATGAGCTAGGACCTTAAGATTTTGCATGAAAGGAGGACAAGCAGCCGCGTTGCACGGGAGAATGTGAAAAGTGTTCATATGTACTAAAAACTGTAAAATCCGCCCGTTTTTGTCTTATGCTATCGAATCGACTTAAAGCCAGATCGTCTCTTTGGCCGCTCTTCTCTACGAAACGGTTACATTATCGTCTGCAAAGCTATGTTGCGTGCTGCGGTATCCGGAGACACTGAAAGCACCATAGTAGAACACAGACGAAGCTTCCAAGTTGATGTAATAGCCAGTAAGAAGCAGTACAATTCAAGTTTCAGTTATCGATTATTGACATCCAAGCCGGCTTTGCTGTCTTGGACATGAGCTAAGGCCTTACGATTTTGCATCAAGGGAGGTCTACCAGCCACGTTGCACGGGAGAGCGTGAAAAGTGTTTATATGTAGTAAAAACCTGAGAAATCCGCCCTTTTGTGTCATTTGCTATAGAATCGACTTAATGCCAGATCGTCTCTTAGGCCGCTCTTCTCTATGACACGGATACACTTGTTGTTGTCTTCAGTCCTGAGACTGGTTTGATGCAGCTCTCCATGCTACTCTATCCTGTGCAAGCTGCTTCATCTTCCAGTACCTACTGCAACCTACATCCTTCTGAATCTGCTTGGTGTATTCATGTCTTGGTCTCCCTCTACGATTTTTTACCCTCCACGCTGCCCTCCAATGCTAAATTTGTGATCCCTTGATGCCTCAAAACATGTCCTACCAACCGATCCCTTCTTCTAGTCAAGTTGTGCCACAAACTTCTCTTCTCCCCAATCCTATTCAATACCTCCTCATTAGTTACGTGATCTACCCATCTAATCTTCAGCAATCTTCTGTAGCACCACATTTCGAAAGCTTCTATTCTCTTCTTGTCCAAACTAGTTATCGTCCATGTTTCACTTCCATACATGGCTACACTCCAAACAAATACTTTCATAAACGACTTCCTGATACATAAATCTATATTCGATGTTAACAAATTTCTCTTGAGAAACGCTTTCCTTGCCATTGCCAGTCTGCATTTTATATCCTCTCTACTTCGACCATCATCAGTTATTTTACTTCCTAAAGAGCAAAACTCCTTTACTACTTTAAGTATCTCATTTCCTAATCTAATTCCCTCAGCATCACCCGATTTAATTTGACTACATTCCATTATCCTCGTTTTGCTTTTATTGATGTTCATCTTATATCCTCCTTTCAAGACACTGTCCATTCCGTTCAACTGCTCTTCCAAGTCCTTTGCCGTCTCTGACAGAATTACAATGTCATCGGCGAACCTCAAAGTTTTTATTTCCTCTCCATGAATTTTAATACCTACTCCAAATTTTTCTTTTGTTTCCTTTACTGCTTGCTCAATATACAGATTGAATAACATCGGGGAGAGGCTACAACCCTGTCTCACTCCTTTCACAACCACTGCTTCCCTTTCATGCCCCTCGACTCTTATGACTGCCATCTAGTTTCTGTACAATTTTTAAATAGCCTCTCGCTCCCTGTATTTTACCCCTGCTACCTTCAAAATATGAAAGAGAGTATTCCAGTCAACATTGTCAAAAACTTTCTCTAAGTCTACAAATGCTAGAAACGTAGGTTTGCCTTTTCTTAATTTTTCTTCTAAGATAAGTCGTAAGGTCAGTATTGCCTCACGTGTTCTAACATTTCGACGGAATCCAAACTGATCCTCCCCGAGGTCCGCATCTACCAGTTTTTCCATTCGTCTGTAAAGAATTCGCGTTAGTATTTTGCAGCTGTGACTTATTAAACTGATTAATTCGGAAATTTTCACATCTGTCAGCACCTGCTTTCTGTGGGATTGGAATTATTATATTCTTCTTGAAGTCTGTGGGTATTTCACCTGTCTCATACATCTTGCTCACCAGCTGGTAGAGTTTTGTCATGACTGGCTCTCCCAAGGCCGTCAGTAGTTCTAATGGAATGTTGTCTACTCCGGGGTCCTTGTTTCGACTCAGTTAGAGAATTTCGAGACCATAGTTGTTAGTTCTTAAACAGTGCTGCTTTTGTAACTGAACTTTGCTGACGTAGACGTACAGTTTATTTTAGTAACTGTAAAATTTTATCATGAGTGAGAAGTGTGGGTTCTGTCGTAGGTTTGTGAGTAGTGGATTACACTGTGGGATTTGTTCAAAGTGTTTTCATTGCGGGAAATGCATTGGGGAAGCCAGTGGTAATTTTAGGGTGATCCTGTCCTGGGAATGTAGAATCTGTAGTAGAAACAAGTTAATAGAGGAGCAGGAGTGTAAGATCTGTGCCCTTCAGGTGCAGTTACAATGCGCAAAGAAGGAACTAGATAAGTTGAGGAGGGTGAAGGGTGCTAGGGAATGGGAACTGGCAGTTGGCAGGAAGATAGCTAGGAAAAGGAGGTAGTCAGACAGTTTTACTTTGCATACATGCAATAGATACGACAAACTGTCAGAGTTGAGCGGAGAGGAGCCTCGTGAAGCTGTATATGTAGGTAACTTGCAGCAGTCCTCAGCAATTAGGAGGCCTAGGTTCTGCTGCTAGGTAGTTCCCACGGTAGAGGTGTGGGCCAGCATTTGCAGGAAGTTTTGTGGAGTCAGTACCAGGTCACAAGCATTGTGAAGCCTAGTGCAGGGTTGGCTCAGGTGGCTGAAAGCGTAGGGGAGTTATGTAAGAATTTTACAAAGGAGGATAAGGTAGTGATAGTGGATGGAGCTGGGAGCAGTCGCAATAGGGACAGGGGGTATGATGTCAGTGGTGACTTGGTTAAGATAGCTACTCAAACTGGTGGCACTAATGTGCTTTTCGTGAAACTGTTTCAGCATCATAATCGGCCACACCTTAATGCGGCTGTTAGGCGCGTTAATGTGGGGCTGGAGAGTGCACTGATGACAGAGGGCATGGATCACATCTCAGTGGTACCAGTTGGGTCTATCAGTAAATTGGGTTTCACTAGGCATGGCCTGCACCTCAATAGGTATGCGAAGGGGAGGCTACCTAAGCTTATAGGTGACAGTGTAGTGGGTGGTGGTGGCGGTAGTGGTGTCACTCATGGAAAAGTTCCTGTAGTAGTTCCTGTTAGAGCTGCACTGAACAGACATTTGAAAGTTGTGCAGCATTTGTTGAATTTAGTGAAATTAAACTTCTAATTGCTGTTGTTTATAGGGCCTCTAACTCCAACTTCAGAGCATTTTTGCTTAAGCTAGAGAGGGTTCTTGATTCACTTTTGTAGGAAGTACCAGAAAGTAGTTATATGTGGGGACTTCAATATTAATTTTGTATATGATTGTGCAAGAAAAAGGGGGGTTGGGTTGTTTGGGGAAGGAGAAGGGTTAGGGAAGGATGGGGAAGGAAGTCGGCCATGCCCTTTGAGAGGAACTAACCCGGCATTTGCCTGAAGTGATTTAGGGAAATCACAGAAAACCTAAATCAGGATGGCTGAACGCGGGACTGAACCGTCGTCCTCCCGGATGTGAGTCCAGTGTCTTAACCACTGCGCCACCTCGCTCGGTCCCAAGAAAAATGATTTTGGAAGATCTCCTAAATTCATATGATCTGATGCAAACTGTGTTTTTTTCCAACTAGGGTGCAGGGGAACAGTAGCACAGTCATAGACCATATTTTTATTCGTTCTTCATTACTAGATGGGCATTCTGTTAGTAAAAGAGTGAATGGCCTTTCAGACCATAATGCACAAATTTTAACACTAAAAGGTTTTTTTACTCCAGCCAATGTCATATTTAGTGACATAGAACATAGGAAAGTCAATCCAACAGCAATAGAGAGTTTTTTAAAACTTGTCAAGGAACAAGAGTGGCAAGATGTTTATAGTGCCAATAATACAGAGGATAAATGCAATGCTTTCCATAACACATTTCTCATGCTCTTTGAGAGTTGTTTTCCATTAGAACATTCTAAATGGGGTACTAGCAGTCATGGACAGCCCGGTTGGCTGACTAGTGGGATAAGGATATCATGTAGAACATAGCGGGAATTACATCAAAATGTTAGAAGTAGTCACAATCGAGCTACCATAGCCCCTTACAAACAGGATTATAAGGTGCCTAAAAATGTTATTAGCAAGGCAAAAAGTATGTGATATGCAAATAGAATAGCTTATTCACAGGATAAAATTAAAGACATTTGGTTAGTTGTGAAGGGAGTGACTGGTCATCAGCACAAGGTCGATGATATAAAGTTAGTTCTAAGTAATAATATTTTCGTTAGTGATAAATCAGATATATGTACGGTATTTAACAATCACTTTCTGAGCATTGCTGGCGAGCTAAATAAAAATTTAGTTTCAACAGGAAATCATACAAATTTCTTAGCAAATACCTTTCTGAGATTGATGTCTGAAATACTCCTCTGTGATACAGACAAGGGGGAGATTGAGTCAATAATTAAATCACTGAATACTAAGGACTCTCATGGTTATGATGGAGTGTCTTGCATAATATTAAAGTACTGTGCTGCACATGTTAGTCCTGTATTCAGCCAAATTTGTAATTTTTCTTTAGGAACGGTCAGTTTCCTGAGCGATTAAAGTACTCAGCTGTAAAGCCGCTTTATGAAAAGGGAGAAAGGGATAATGTAGAAAATTTTAGACCTATTTCTATGCCATCAGTGTTTGCAAAAGTTACCGAAAAGGCTGTGCATGTAAGGTTAGTTGATCATTTTATATCACACGATTTGTATCAAATGCACAGTTCGGTTATAGAAGTCGTTTGGCAACTGAAAATGGTATATTCTCTTTTCTCTGTGAAGTACTGGATGGGCTAAACAAAAAGGTAGTCAGAACCTTACGAGGGGAGGTAGGCAGACAGACATCTTCAAAGTATAGGGTAGGTAGACAGACATCTTCCCAGGGGGGGGGGGGGGAGGGGTAGGTAGACAGACCTGTTCCGAGGGGTGGGTAGGGAGACATACATCTTCATAGAGAGTGAGTATGTAGACAGATATCTTCCAAGTGGGGTAGGTAGACAGACATCTTCCAAGGGTGCGGGTAGGTAGACAGACATCTTCAGATGGGAGGTAGGTAGACAGATATCCTCTGAAGGGGGTAGATAGACAGACATTTTCCGAGGGTAGGTAGACATCTTCCGAGTGGTGGTAGACATCTTCCGAGGGGGTTAGATACTTTCTGAGAGGATGGTAGATAGACATATTCCGAGAGGGGGGAGACATCTTCCGACAGTTGGTTAGATAGCCTTCTTCCTAGGGGTGGTAGGTAGAGTGAAATCCTCCAAGACGGGAGGGGGGAGGGCGTAGATAGACACACATCTTCCAAAGCAGTGTGTATGGTAGAAAGACATCTTCCGAGTGAGGGATAAGGTCGACAGACATCTTCTGTGGGGAGGGTTGGCAGACAGACATCTTCCGAGGGGGAGTAGGAAGACATGTTCCAAGAGGGGGTAGACAGACATCTTCCAAGGAGGGGGGGATAGACACATCGTGGCATGGGGTAGGTAGACAGACATCTTCCAAGAGGGTAGGAAGACAAACATCTTCCGATTGCGTGGGTGGGTAATGAGACATCTCTGGAAAGGGGGAGGTCGACAGACATCTTCTTATGGGAGGAAGGTAGAGTGACATATTCCATGGAGGGGAGTAGGTTGACAAATGTCTTCCAATGGGTGGGGTAGGTAGAGAGAGATCTTCCAAGGGGTGGTAGGTAGGCAGACCTAATACGAGAGTAGCGGTAGCGGAAGAGCGATAGGTAGACAGAAATCTTCCGGACGGGAGGGGAGGGGGGAGCGTAAGTAGACAGATACGTTCCCAGGTCCTCAATCTACTGCAAGACACCAAAACTGGCCAATAATTGACATTCCGTAACCGAAACTTGTCTTGTACTACTTCTTACTAGTCAATTGCAACAACTTAGAAGCTTCTATTTTGTTCCTTGTGTTACTACTGGATACCTCAGTACGTGACATAGGTTTCCAGACCATAAATGTAAACGTTTCCAAGAGAAAAGATACCTATGTGACTATCTAGCAATACGTGATAAGGCAAGTGACGCAAACAGGTGCTCTTCTACAGTTTTTAAATACATATTAAAAGTTTTCGCATTTTTGCGTGTAACGTGGCTGCCTGACCTCGGCTCATGCTAAAGCGTAGGGTCCTCGGTCACATGCTAGGCAATAAAAGCCGGCCAATAATTCATCAATCAGTAACAAAAATCTCACTTATACTACTTCTTACTGGCCGATTGCATCAACTAAGAAGCTCCTATTTTGTTGCTTGTAGTGTCACCCCACACCGCAGCAAGCGAAATAAGTTTTCAGACGATAAATGTAAACGTTTCAGAGAGAATAGGGGACAATGTGACGATATGGCATTACGTCGATTCGAAAGCAAAAGGTGAAACAGGGTGCATATCTCAAGTTTTACCATATATGAACACTTTTCACATTATCCCGTGCAACGTGGCGTCCAGACGTCGTTTCATGCAAAATCGCAAGGTCCAAGCTCATGTCCAAGGCACTAAAGCAGCGAAATAAGTCAATAACCGATAAATAAAAATGAATTGTACTGCTTGTTACTGGCCGATTACATCTTCTTTGAAGCTTCTTCTGTGTTCTACTATAGTGCTTTTAGTGTCTCCGCATACCGCAGCACGCGACATAACTTTGCAGACGGTAAATGTAAACGTTTCAGTGAGTAAAAAGCGACCGATGTGACGATCTGGCATTAAGTAAATTCGATAGCATATGACGAAAAGGGGCGGATTTCTCAAGTTTCTATTACATATGAACACTTTTCACATTCTCCCGTGCAACGTGGCGTCCAGATGTCGTTTCATGCAAAATCGCAAGGTCCTAGCTCATGATCAAGGCGCCAAAGCCGGCTAATAAGTCAATAATCGATAACTAAAACTTAAACTGTACTGCTTTTTACTCGCCGATTACATCGACTTAGAAGTTTCTGTGCTCTACTGTGATGTTTTAGTGTCTCCACATACCGCAGCACGCCACACAAATTTGCAGACGATAAATGTAACCGTTTGAAAGAGGAAAGCGGCCAAAGAGACGATCTGGCATTAAGTCGATACGATGGCAAATGACGAAAACGGTGCGATTTCTCTGGTTTTTACTGCATATGGACACTTTTCATATTCCCTCGTGTAACGTGGCTGCCAGTCGCTGTTTCATGCAAAATCTTAAGGTCGTCGGTCATGTCCAAGTCACTAAGTCCGGCTAATAAGCCAATAACCGATAACTAAAACTTCAAATGTACTGCTTCTTACTGGCTGATTACATCAACTTGGAAGCTTCTTCTGTCTTCTATTGTGGTCTTTTAGTGTCTCCGAATACCATAGCACGCGACATAAGTTTGCAGTCGATAAATGTAACCGTTTGAGAGAGAAAAGCGGCCCAACTGACGATCTGGCATTATTCTCCCGCCGGAGAAACAATGCACTTGACAGTTCGCTTTTTGTCTAGTTAGGTTGGCTATACTGTAATAGCGATGTTACAACAGCAGCCTCTATACACACAGCAGACGATACAGTTTTCCGTCCCGTCTCGTAAATGCAAGCGATTGAGCAATTACAATGTATATAAAAACTCGTTTTTAGTTGTACTACAATGACAGGAAGTAAACAACCGTATAATAATGCATGTAAAAGCATAACAATGCGCACCCTTTCGATAACGGAGCATAGAAATACAAAAAACAAGCATCTGACGACTGGTACTTTAAAATCAATAATGTACGTAGTTTACAAAATAAATAATAACCGAGATTGCAATAAATAACCAATATTAGAATTTTTTCACTCACCATTTTACAGCGATAATGGCGCAATTCCATCCAGCTCGCCATCGTCACTGTTGTCCGATTCATCGCTAAAACCGTCTTCATCGTCGTCATCGGCAAGACAAATCATTAATTGTTCAGGCCACTGATAATGCCTTCTATTGTCTGTGCTGCTCGTATAAGCTTCTCGACGTGCTCTACTTTTTTTTTCCGTGAGGCTGCATCCACAGTCACAAGAGCTTCACGCAACAGCTTTTCCACCTCTGCTATTGTAAAGGACTTGTTGTTGTTCCTTACATACATTTTTACGTCACTCCATACTAACTCAATAGGGTTGAAATGGCAGTGATATGGTGGCAGCCTTATTACAGTATGACCCTGCTCCTTGGCAATTTCGTCTACTACGTATGTAGGTGTCGTAGGCTTATTTTCTTTAACGAGAGAATATAACAGAACCTTTGTCATACCCATATCCGCTGCAATATTTCGAGCCTGTAACCACTGCACCATAATTTCTTTCCGATCATTTGTAGTTGGGGCATTGTTCTGTATCACCGAATGATATGGAGCATTGTCCATTACAATTGTTGTAGGGACAAGAAATTGTTTTAAAAGGTTCCTGAACTACTCAACAAATCGTGCGTGATCCATATCTTCATGGTAATCACCAGTCTTTTTTGATCTAAAAACTGAAAGTGCGTCAGGGACAAAACAACTGGAGGAGCCTGCATGGACCACAATTAATCTAGCTCCTCTTCCCGTCGGCTGATGGCCGGTACTGCTGGGTGTGTTATCCCTCCAACATTTACTGACAGCTTCCCCGGCATTAACCCACGTTTCGTCTAGCCAAATTATGGAATGAATGTCTCTGCCCACAATTTTGTGCAAGAAAATGCTACGAGCGGTAACAATATGTGCCCTCTCTAACAGTACTTTGCGTCCGTCTAGCGTTTTGTAACGGAAACCCATATTTTTTAGCACAAATTTTAGTCTGTTTTACCACCCCTGAAGAGTTCACTTTCTTTTAAAGAGATTAATAACTTAGCTACAGTCGGATACTCTTTTCTGCTGTAGTAAGCATAAACATGCCTACGAACTGCATCAGTCTGGAAAGAATCTAAATCTGTGATAGGACTACGCCGCTTTTTCTTCTTTCCCGGGGTTGATAAAAATGTATTATTTGATGCAGACAGCTCGGAATCGTTACGGCTCACTTCAGTATCTTCAAAGTTTTGTAGTAATACTCCCTTACTTACTACCGTTCTTGCACTAATACCAAGAGTTTTCGACGTACGTTCCACCACTTTGTCGGCAGGAATTGATGGCTGTCCATGAATGCTTACGTAGTTTTTCTCCTGCTCGTAAAACTCACGAGTTCTGCGTAGCAACTCCAGTGCCTGGCTGTTTAGCGGCACCCCTCGACGCAAAGGATTGTCACTAGGTGAACGAAGTCTTTTCGGTGGCATTTTCCAAGTACGTAAACTCACAACGTAACAAAAGTCACAACGATATAGCACACAGTACAACGAAAATACGCGGTAAACAACACACAACTCACGTTGTATACACATTCACTAAACAAAGCCGGCAACGCGGTAACTTTAACGTCACAGCACGTGAGTAACAGCAGTGCTCACTGCGCTGTGATTGGCTGGCGCCCCACGCTGAACGCCTAGTGCCTATCGTTGTTCACTTGTTACTCTGTTACGCTGCCAACTTCATACGCAAACGTCAAGTGCAATATTTCAACGGCCCGGGTATAAGTCGATTCGATACCACACGACGAAAACGGTGCGATTTCTCAGGTTTTCACTACATGTGGATATTTTTTTCATTCTCTCCTGTAAAGTTTCTCCCAGTCGTTTCCAGCAAAATCGAAAGATCGTCGGTCATGTCCAAGGCACCAAAGCCGGCTAATAAGTCAATAATCAATTACTAGCACATGAATTGTACTGCTTCTTACTGGCCGATTACATCAACTTAGAAGCTTCTTCTGTGTTCTACTGTGGAGCGTTTAGTGTCTCCGCATATCGCGGAACGTGATATAAGTTTGCAGAAGTTAAATGTAACCGTTCTAGTGAGAAACGCGGCCAAAGTGACGAACTGGCATTACGTCGATACGATAGCAAATGACGAAAACGGTGCGAATTCTCAGGTTTTTACAACATTTGGACACTTTTCACATTCTCTCGTTTAACGTGGCTGCCAGTCGTTGTTTCATGCAAAATCTTAGGGTCGTTGGTCATGTCCACGTCACCAAAGCCAGCTAATAAGTCAATAATCGATAACTAAAACTTGAATTGTACTGCTTCTTACTGTTTGATAACATCAACTTAGAAGCTTTTTGTGTGTTCAACTGTTATGCTTTTAGTGCCTCCGCATACCGCAGCACGCCACATAGGTTTGTAGTCGATATATGTAACCGTTTGAGAGAGAAAAACTTCCAATGCGACGATCTGGCATTCCGTCAATACGATTGCACATGACGAAAACGGTGTGATTCCTCAGACTTTTACTATTTATGGACTCTTTTCACATTCTCTCTTGTAACGTGGCTGCCAGCCGTTGTTACATGCCAAATTTTATGGTCCTCGATCATGTCCAAGACACCAAAGCCGGCTAATAAATCAATAATTGATGAATAAAACTTGATTTGTACTGCTTCTTACTGTTTGATAACATCAACTTAGAAGCTTTTTGTGTGTTCTACTGTTATTCTTTTAGCGTCTCCGCATACCGCAGCACGCCACTTAAGTTTGCAGGCGATAAATGTAACCGTTTGAGACAGAAAAACTTCCAATGTGACGATCTGGCATTCCGTCAATACGATAGCAAATTACGAAAACGGTGCCATTTCTCAGACTTTTACTATTTATGGACACTTTCTCTCGTGCAACGTGGCTGCCAGCGGTTGTTATATGCTAAATTTTATGGTCCTCGGTCATGTTCAAGACACAATACCCGGCAAATAAGTCAATAATCGTTAACTAAAACTTAAATTGTACTGCTTCTTACTGGCCGATTGCATCATCTTAGAAGCTTCTTCTGTGTTCTACTATGGTGTTATTAGTGTCTCCACACACCACAGCGCGTCACATAGGTTTTCAGGCGATATATGCAAGCGTTTGAGAGAGAAAAGCGGCCAATGTGACTATCTGGCATTACGTCGATACGATAGCAAATGACGAAAACGGTGCGATTTCTCAGGTTTTTACCACATATGAACACTTTTCACATTCTCCCGTGCAACGCGGCTGCTAGACCTCCCTTCATGCAAAATCTTAAGGTCCTGGCTCATGTCCAATGCACCAAAGCCGGCTAAAAGTAAACAATCGATAATTAAAACTTGAATTTCACTGCTTCTTATTGGCTATTACATCAACTTAGAAGCTTCTTCTGTGTTCTACTGTTGTGCTTTTAGTGTCTCCGCGACATAAGTTTGCAGACGATAGAGGTTACCGTTTGAGAGAGAAAAGCGGCCAATGGGACGATGTGACATTACGTCGATACGATAGCAAATGACGAGAACAGTGCTATTTCTCAGGTTTTTACTACTTATGGACACGGCTAATAAGTCAATAATCGATAACTAAAACTTGATTGTACTGCTTCTTACTGACCGATAACATCAACTTAGAAATTTCTTGCGAGTTCTACTGTGGTGCTTTTAGTGTCTCCGCATACTGCAGCACGCCACATAGGTTTGCAGACGATATATGTAACCGTTTGAGAGAGAAAAGCTTCCAATGTGACGATTTGGCATTCCGACGATAGGATAGCAAATGACGAAAACGGTTCGATTTCTCACGTTTTTACTATTTATGGACACTTTTCACATTCTCTCGCATAACGTGGCTGCCCCCCCCCCCCCCCCCCCCCCCCCCATGAACCATGGACCTTGCCGTTGGTGTGGTGGCTTGTGTGCCTCAACGATACAGATAGCCGTACCGTAGGTACAACCACAACGGATTGGTATCTGTTGAGAGGCCAGACAAACGTGTGGTTCCTGAAGAGGGGCAGCAGCCTTTTCAGTAGTTGCAGGGGCAACAGTCTGGATGATTGACTGATCTGGCCTTGTAACAATAACCAAAAGGGCCTTGCCGTCCTGGTAATGCGAACGGCTGAAAGCAAGGGGAAACTACGGCCGTAATCCTTCCCGAGAGCATGCAGCTTTACTGTATGATTAAATGATGATGGCGTCCTCTTGGGTAAAATATTCCGGAGGTAAAATAGCCCCCATTCGGATCTCTGGGCGGGGACTACTCAGGAGGATGTCGTTATCAGGAGAAAGAAAACTGGCGTTCTACGGGTCGGAGCGTGTAATGTCAGATCCCTCAATCGGGCAGGTAGGTTAGAAAATTTAAAAAGGGAAATGGATAGGTTAAAGTTAGATATAGTGGGAATTAGTGAAGTTTGGTGGCAGGAGGAACAAGACTTTTGGTCAGGTGAATACAGGGTTATAAACACAAAATCAAATAAGGGTAATGCAGGAGTAGGTTTAATAATGAATAGGAAAATAGGAATGCGGGTAAGCTACTACAAACAGCATAGTGAACGCATTACTGTGGCCAAGATAGATACGAAGCCCACACGTACTACAGTAGTACAAGTTTATATGCCAACTAGCTCTGCAGATGACGAAGAAATTGAAGAAATGTATGATGAAATAGAAGAAATTATTCAGGTAGTGAAGGGAGACGAAAATTTAATAGTCAAGGACGACTGGAAAACGAGTGTAGGAAAAGGGAGAGAAGGAAACGTAGTAGCTGATTATGGATTGGGGCTAAGAAATGAAAGAGGAAGCCGCCTCGTAGAATTTTGTACAGAGCACAACTTAATCATAGCTAACACTTGGTTTAAGAACCATGAAAGAAGGTTGTATACATGGAAGAACCCTGGAGATACTAAAAGGTATCAGATAGATTATTTAATGGTAAGACATAGATTTAGGAATCAGGTTTTCAATTGTAGTACATTTCCAGGGGCAGATGTGGACACTGGCC
This sequence comes from Schistocerca gregaria, assembly GCF_023897955.1. Classification (NCBI taxonomy): domain Eukaryota; kingdom Metazoa; phylum Arthropoda; class Insecta; order Orthoptera; family Acrididae; genus Schistocerca; species Schistocerca gregaria. Next base: position 43,774,803 of record NC_064929.1, read on the forward strand.
ATAATCTATTGGTTATGACCTGAAGAAACTGCAAAAAGGTGGGAATTTAAGGACATGGGATCTGGATAAGCTGAAAGAACCAGAGGTTGTACCGAGTTTGAAGGAGAGCATAAGGGAACAATTGACAGGAATGGGGGAAAGAAACACAGTAGAAGAAGAATGGGTAGCTCTGAGGGATGTAGTATTGAAGGCAGCAGAAGATAAAGTAGGTAAAATGACGATAGCTGCTAGAAATCCTTGGGTAACAGAAGAAATATTGAATTTAATTGATGAAAGGAGAAAATATAAAAATGCAGTAAATGACAGAGACAAATAGGAATACAAAAGGTCTCAAAAAAGAGATCGACAGGAAGTGCAAAATGGCTAAGCAGGGATGGCTACAGGACAAATGTAAGGATGTAGAGGCTTATCTCACTAGGGGTAAGATAGATACTGCCTACAGGAAAATTAAAGAGACCTTTGAAGAAAATAGAACCACTTGTATGAATATCAAGAGCTCAGATGGAAACCCAGTTCTAAGCAAAGAAGGAAAGGCAGAAAGGTGGAAGGAGTATATAGAGGGTCTGTACGCAGGCGAAATACTTGAGGGCAATATTATGGAAATTGAAGAGTATGTAGATGAAGATGAAATGGGAGATACGATATTGCGTGAAGAGTTTGACAGAGCACTGAGAGACCTAAGTCGAAACAAGGCCCCAGGAGTAGACAACATTCCATTAGAACTACTGACAGCCTTGGAAGAGCCAGTCCTGACAAAACTCTACCATCTGGTGAGCAAGATGTGTGAGACAGGTGAAATACCCTCAGACTTCAAGAAGAACATAATAATTCCAATCCCAAAGAAAGCAGGTGTTGACAGATGTGAAAATTACCGAACTATCAGTTTAATAAGTCACAGCTGCAAAATACTAACACGAATACTTTACAGACGAATGGAAAAACTAGTAGAAGCCGATCTCGGGGAAGATCAGTTTGGATTCCATAGAAACACTGGAACACGTGAGGCAATACTGACCTTACGACTTATCTTAGAAGAAAGATTAAGGAAAGGCAAACCTATGTTCCTAGCATTTGTAGACTTAGAGAAAGCTTTTGACAATGTTGACTGGAATACTCTCTTTCAAATTCTAAAGGTGGCAGGGGTAAAATACAGGGAGCGAAAGGCTATTTACAATTTGTACTGAAACCAGATGGCAGTTATAAGAATCGAGGGACATGAAAGGGAAGCAGTGGTTGGGAAGGGAGTGAGACTGGGTTGTAGCCTCTCCCCGATGTTATTCAATCTGTATATTGAGCAAGCGGTCAAGGAAACAAAAGAAAAATTCGGAGTAGGTATTAAAATCCATGGAGAAGAAATAAAAATTTTGAGGTTCGCCGATGACATTGTAATTCTGTCAGAGACAGCAAAGGACTTGGAAGAGCAGTTGAATGGAATGGACAGTGCCTTGAAAGGAGGATATAACATGAACATCAACAAAAGCAAATCGAGGATAATGGAATGTAGTCGAATTAAGTCGGGTGATGCTGAGGGAATTAGATTAGGAAATGAGATACTTAAAGTAGTAAAGGAGGTTTGCTCTTTAGGAAGTAAAATAACTGATGATGGTCGAAGTAGAGAGGATATAAAATGTAGACTGGCAATGGCAAGGAAAGAGTTTCTGAAGAAGAGAAATTTGTTAACATCGAGTATAGATTTAAGTGTCAGGAAGACATTTCTGAAAGTATTTTTATGGAGTATAGCCATGTATGGAAGTGAAACGTGGACGATAAATAGTTTGGACAAGAAGAGAATAGAAGCTTTTGAAATGTGGTGCTACAGAAGAATGCTGAAGATTACATGGGTAGATCACATAACTAATGACGAAGTGTTGAACAGTGTTGGGGAGAAGAGAAGTTTGTGGCAAAACTTGACCAGAAGAAGCGATCGGTTGGTAGGAAATGTTCTGAGGCAACAGGGGATCACGTATTTAGTATTGGAGGACAGGATGGAAGGCAAAAATCGTTGAGGGAGACCAAGAGATGAAACAATAAGCATATTCAGAAGGATGTAGGTTGCAGTAGGTACTGGGAGATGAAGAAGCTTGCACAGGATAAAGTAGCATGGAGAGCTGCATCAGACCAGTCTCTGGACTGAAGACCACAACAACAACAACAACAACAACAACGTGGCTGCCAGCCGTTGTTACATGCAAAATCTTATGGTCCTCGGTCATGTCCAAGACACCAAAGCCGGCTAATAAGTCAATAATCGATAACTAAAACTTGAATTGTACTGCTCCTTACTTGCCGATTACATCAACTTAGAAGTTTCTTCTGTGTTCTACTGCGGTGCTTTTAGTGTCTCCGCATTCCACAGCACGCCACATAAGTTTGCATATTATAAATGTAACCGTTTCAGAAGGAAAAGCGGCCAAAGTGACGATCTCGCATTACGTCGATACGATAGCAAATGACGAAAACGGTGCGATGTCTAAGGTTTTTACTATTTATGGACACGTTTCACATTATCTTGGGTAACATGGCTGCCAGCCGTTGTTACATGCAAAATATTATGGTCCTCGGTCATGTCCAAGACACCAAAGCCACCTAATAAGTCAATAATCGATAACTGAAACTTGAATTGTACTGCTCTTTACTGGCCGATTACATCATTTTAGAAGCTTCTTCTGTGTTCTACTATGGTCTTTTTAGTGTGTCCACCTACCGCAGCACGCCACATAGGTTTGCAGACGATATATGTAACCGTTTGAGAGAGAAAAGCTTCCAATGTGACGATCTTGCAATCCGTCGATACGATAGCAAATGAAGAAAGCGGTGCGATTTCTCAGGGTTTTATTACATATGGACCCTCTTCACATTCTCTCGTGCAACGTGACTGCCAGTCGTTGTTTGATGCAGAATCTTAAGGTCGTCGGTCATGTCCAAGGCACCAAATCCACCTAATAAGTCAATAATCGATAACTAAAACTTGAATTGTACTGTTTCTAACTGACCGATACATCAAGTTAGAAAGTTTCTTGTGTGTTCTACTGTGGTGCTTTTAGTGTCTCCGCATACCGCAGCATCCCACATAAGTTTTCAGACGATAAATGTAATCGTTTGATAGAGAAAAGCGGCCAATGTGACGATCTGGCATTAAGTCGATTCGATAGCAAATGAAGAGATCGGGTGGATTTCTCAGGTTCTTACTACATATGAACACCTTTCACATTCTCCCGTGCAACGTGGCTGCTAGACCTCCCTTCATGCAAAATCGTAAGGTCATAGCTCATGTCCAAGGCACCAAATCCACCTAATAAGTCAATAATCGATAACTAAAACTTGAATTGTACTGTTTCTAACTGACCGATACATCAAGTTAGAAAGTTTCTTGTGTGTTCTACTGTGGTGCTTTTAGTGTCTCCGCATACCGCAGCATCCCACATAAGTTTTCAGACGATAAATGTAATCGTTTGATAGAGAAAAGCGGCCAATGTGACGATCTGGCATTACGTCGATTCGATAGCAAATGACGAAAACGGTCGGATTTCTCAGGTTTTTAATACATATGGACACTTTTCACATTCTTCGTGTAACGTGGCTGCCAGGTCTCGTTTCATGCCAAATCTTAAGGTCGTTGTTCATGTCCCAGGCACCAAAGTTGGCTAATAAGTCAATAATCGGTAACTAAACTTCAATTGTACTACTTCTTACTGGCCGATTACATCAACTTATAAGCTTCTTCTGTGATCTACCTTATTGCTATTAGTGCCTCCACGTACCGCAGCACGGAACATAAGTTTGCAGACGATGAAGGTAACCGTTTCAGAGAGAAATGAAAAATTCCATGTCTGTGTCTACTGCCTGCTCATATTGTTTAAAGCAGGTTGCTCTAAATGCCCAGTGGATCTGATTCCCTTGATACATTCTAAACAAACTCGGAATGGGAAAGACCGAGCTCTGCTTATACTTGTAGTCTGGAAAGTTGATATATCTTAGACAGTAAAATATGACTGTAATAGATGTCCACTGAGTATTCCCATTTACACTGAAATTAGCTTTGAACAACAAATTATTAATTAGCCACCTAGTCATGACTCAATAGCTACTAAGATCTTTCACTGGTGAAGGAGGTGACGACGTTGTTATGTCCATTAGAGGCTTCTGTAGCTTGCTGAGAATGATGTAAAATAATTGTGCCATGTGATTTTCTATGGAGTTTCAGAGTATGTTCTATACTGGTGCAGGACATTCATTCCTGCTGTTCTCATTATAGGCAATCCTAGATTCTGTATCTCAAACACCAGAAGATTAGAAACAGCAATGCAACCTCTGTCTTCCTGGCTGTGCACTACTTCAAAGTCTCTTCTCATTGTGCAGTACTTGTAGATTATTTTAAATACATTATCTGTAATATTTAGAACATCTCATTCTAAACTTTCTAAAGAATGGGTCTTTTCTGTTATGACCATGTCATAACGCCGAGGTCGGCGTTTTACTCCGAGGTCGGCGGTTTTCCCCCGAGGTCGGCGTTTTTCCCCCGAGGTCGGCGTTTTTCCCCCGAGGTCGGCGTTTTTCCCCCGAGGTCGGCGTTTTTCCCCGAGGTCGGCGTTTTTCCCCGATGTCGGCGTCTTTCCCCGAGGTCGGCGTCTTTGCCCGAGGTCGGCGTTTTTCCCCCGAGGTCGGCGTTTTTCCCCCGAGGTCGGCGTTTTTCCCCCGAGGTCGGCGTTTTTCCCCCGAGGTCGGCGTTTTTTCCCCCGAGGTCGGCGTTTTTCCCCCGAGGTCGGCGTTTTACCCCCGAGGTCGGCGTTTTTGTCCCGAGGTCGGATCGGCGTTTTGTTTCCCCAGGTCTAGGAAGCTAATGATATATTGAAAATCGAAACTATTTTCATGTATATCGAACTATACTGATATGTGTTGTCATCTTGAAACATATATCTGACCACTAGATATCGTTATTTACCGAGTCAGCGATATATTTCGATATTTATTTATTTATTTCGTGAATCGTTTTCTTAGAGGTCAGATTTATTTTGAGACATCCATACATATCACATTATCGATTCATTTCGATATACCATTTTATTTCGAGGCCCAGTTTTGTATTGAGCAGTCGATTTATTTCTATATATCTGTCTATATCGAATAGTCGACGTATTTCGAGATATCGATTGATTCAATGTATCCGGTTATGTCGAGATATCGATTTATTTTGATATACCGCCACAATACGGGTTGTCTATATATTTCGAGGTATCTATATATTTCCATGTATAGGTGTACTCCAGATAACGATTTCTTTCGAGATATCGATATATTTCGAGATATCTCTATATCTCAAGTAACCATAAATTTCTAGATATCCCTCTTTTTAGAGAAATCTTTGTATTACGAGGTATCGATATATTTCCAGATATCGATGTGTTTCTAGACCACGCATCATATCGAGACCTCGAATTATTTCGAATTATCGATCCATTTCGTACGTCGTAATGCATCTTGATGTCTATACATTTCGATATTTCGACTCATTTCGATGTGTCGGTTGTTTTGGATGTGTCGGTTTATATCGAGGTTTTGATTTATCTCTGGGTCTCGATTTCTTTCGTGGTTTCGATTTATTTCGAGGTGGCGATTTATTTCGAGGTGACGATTTATTTCGAGGTGGCGATTTATTTCGAGGTGTTGTTTTATTTCGAGGTGTCGATGTATTTCGAGGTGAAAATATATTGCGACCATACTTGTCGACTGCATCACCTTAGAACCTACTGTACTTCGTACAGAGTGGTGCGACTGCATACCTCAGCACGCGACATTAATTGCCAGACGATAAATGTAAACGTTTCTGAGAGAAAAGCGTTCATTCTGACGATTTCCCATTTCGTTATTAGGAAAACAAATGTAGAAAACGTAAGGTTTTCTTCGGTTTTTACTACACATTAACACTCCTCGCATTTTCCCGTGTGGTGTGGCTACCGGACCTCGGTCGTGCAAAATCGCAAGGTCCTATGTCAACTACAAGGCAGCAAATAAGGCCTATAATTGATTTTCCATATCTAAAACAAGACAGACACTGCTCCTTACTTGTCGACTCCATCAACTTAAGCTTCTATTTCGTACAGAGTGGTGCGACTGCATACCTCGGCAGGCGACATTGATTGCCAGACGATGAATGTAAACGTTTCCGAAAGAAAAGCGTCCTATGTGACGAACTGGCACTACGTCAAACAAATGACGAAAACGTTAGGTTTTCTTCGGTTTTTCTGCCACTCAAAGTGCTGCCAACTTTAAATTCACCCCCTCCTCCCCCTCCCCAGTCATGGCGATCAGCTGGTGTGATAGAAATGGACACAGGAAAGTAATAACGTTCCTTGAAATCCCATTCCAGGGACGTTCAAGGGTAAACGTTCCAGACGGTTTATTTCCATTAAGACACGCATACTGGGCATCTACAATGCCACATCTATCAGATCGTTTCTATTGTCAGCAGTGGAAAACAAAACTGTACTGAAGTAGCCATAGTGAGACGCGGTTTTTGGTAGACGAAATAATAGGAATTCTCTAGCCACTGGTAATGATGATCTAATGAGAATTCTATTATTGTTTTGAAAGATGCATTTAAATATGCATTGAACGTAGCTCCAAATTATTTTGAGAATTATAATTGTGGCATGATGAATCTACATTGGAGATTTTGTAATGCTAAACATTTCGATCTGAGAATACTTTATGTGATAGAACGGCATTGACCTTGTGTGTCATTAGGGTAAAGTTAATTTGCCGCCATTAACATGAAATTTGAAACTTCCTGGCAGATTAAAACTGTGTGCCCGACCGAGACTCGAACTCGGGACCTTTGCCTTTCGTGGGCAAGTGCTCTACCATCTCAGCTACCGAAGCACGATTCACGCCCGGTACTCACAGCTTTACTTCTGCCAGTATCCGTCTCCTACCTTCCAAACTTTACAGAAGCTCTCCTGCGAACCTTGCAGAACTAGCACTCCTGAACGAAAGGATATTGCGGGCACATGGCTTAGCCACTGCCTGGGGGATGTTTCCAGAATGATATTTTCAGTCTGCAGCTGAGTGTGCGCTGATATGAAACTTCCTGGCAGATTAAAACTGTGTGCCCGACCGAGTCTCGAACTCGGGACCTTTGCCTTTCGCGGGCAAGTGTTCTACCATCTGAGCTACCGGAGCACGATTCACGCCCGGCACTCACAGCTTCCTTTCAGGAGTGCTAGTTCTGCAAGGTTCGCAGGAGAGCTTCTGTGAAGTTTGGAAGGTAGGAGACGGATACTTGCAGAAGTAAAGCTGTGAGTACCGGGCGTGAGTCGTGATTCGGTAGCTCAGATGGTAGAGCACTTGCCCGCGAAAGGCAAAGGTCCCGAGTTCGAGTCTCGGTCGGGCACACAGTTTTAATATGCCAGGAAGTTTCATATCAGCGCACACTCCGCTGCAGAGTGAAAATCTCATTCTGGAAACATAAAATTTATCTTCCATTAACGTAAAATCTATTTTTCAGCGCACTGTAATAAGGACTCACTTCAGATGATTGGACAATTAAAGAGAACTCAAACTGTTATTTTAATAGTATTCGTAGGTCCAATGCAGCATTTACCGAGGACAGTCCCTGAGCCTAGACTGTCAGTTTTATCTAGGCAGCACTACTTTAAAAAAGCACTCCGTCTTCAGGCCACAAGTGGCCAATCAGGACCATCCTACCGCCACGTTATCCTCACTGAGGGTGGAGGAGGAGCTGGCTCTCCCACTCGTTGTGGTAGTTTCCTTTGACTGGAGCCGCTACTATTCGGTCGAGTAGTTCCTCAACTGGCATCGCAAGGCTGAGTGCAACCCGAAAAATGGCAACAGCACATCGCGGCCCAGATGGTCACCCATCCAAGTGCCGACCTCGCCCGATAGTGCTAAACTTCCGTAATCAGACGGGAACCGGCGTATCCACTGCGGCAAGGCCGTGGCCCCTACCACATTTACAAGATATTTTTGATCGTAGATCAGGTCCGATGGCTCGAAAGAATGGACGTTTACCATGTTATGCACATTTATATTTTCACTACGTCGACACAGATGGTCCAATTTCGACCATAGGTGATGGTAGCTATAATGATCGTGCCAAGCATTCCGTGTACATTAGTTGCACCCAAGTGTGTGGGCATCACAGCATTCGTGACATTTAAATTTGTTACTTCTTTGCTACTATATTCGCAATAAATTTCGCAGACAGTATCCGCATATGACGCTGAACGTACCTACAAAATTATATCATTGTACGACACATGTTTCAGGAGATACGTTATAAAAATTCAGGACAAGGCCAGACGCTGCATTGTACGGGCGTGGACGCACAGCTGTAAATAAATGCCTGGTCAACGCCATGCTTTTCCGCTAGTCATCTATAAAGATAAAAAATCCCCAATATTGTCCACCAGCGTATTTTTCAAAAACCTTTATTTTTTCATCCATTATTTTCCTGTAAAAATCGAAAATAACGTGTATCATTGTGTTTTTAAAAATCGTCTCTTATTGTCATCTCTTTTTATGTATTTTAAGCCATCTATCGCTTGTGTAACCTGTGGCTACAAGTCCATTCCCTTTATGGGGGAATCGAAATAATGCACAACGGGAAAAAGTGTGGGCCAATTTCTTCCTCATTTTTCGGAACTTCTGATAATAGTAAATCGTTGGCTTTTTGAGGGCGTGGTAGGTAGATACAAGAGATTAGTGTAAGATTAGAATTTGGGTCAAATATAGTGCCAGGAACTTCTGTTTCTATCTGGCTAGCTTCAGAGTACTTCACCATCTACTAAGTGATGCGTTTCAATGTGAATGGTGTGTTCTGTGCTAGGTCTACCCTTTACTGCACAATGCTGTTCCTTCGATGCTATTAAAACCAGGATGTTATCAAAACATATGCACAGTGGCAGACTGGAATCTGCAGAAATATTTCCAGTGGAGGGGAGTGCGGGAGGCGCGTCGGGGCTGGAGTGCATGATTCTGAAACTGGCACTGTGTGTACAAATCAGCTGGTCAGTTACGAGATGCAACAAGCTGCAAGACCCTAACTCTATAAGCGCTACAACTGGTCAAAGCTAAGGTTTAGCAGTATTGTGGAGAAGTCTTATCTGGAAGAGTATGAGTATACTGTAACGAATAAAACCTCTTTACTCCAGATTCCAGGGAGGGTTGGGGGCTATGGGTGAAAGTGCCCCTTTGCCTCTTCTCCCCTCCCCACCTCCTCCCCTCCCCCTCGAGGACGCCAATGGCTGGCCCGTTCATTTTGAGAACATCAGAGCTGCAGTAACCTTCCTGAAAAACTGTTCTAGATGTCTAAATCTACATCCATACTAGGCACGCTACCTGACGGTCTGTGGCGGAGGGTACTCTATCGGTTCTCCCTTCTATTCCAGTCTCATATTGTACGTGGAAAGAAGGATTGTCGGTATGCTTCTGTGTGGGCTCTAATCTCTCTGATTTTATCCTCATGGTCTCTTCGCTAGATATACGTAGAAGGGAGAAATATACTGCTTGACTCTTCGGTGAAGGTATGTTCTCGAAACTTTATCAAAAGCCCGTACCGGGCTACTGAGCGTCTCTCCTGCAGAGTCTTCCACTGGAGTTTATCTGTCATCTCCGTAACGCTTTCGCGATTACTAAATGATCCTGTAGCGAAGCGCGCTGCTCTCCGTTGGATCTTCTCTCTCTCTTCTATCAACCCTATCTGGTACGGATCCCACACTGCTGAGCAGTATTCAAGCAGTGGGCGAACAAGCGTATTGTAACCCACTTCCTCTGTTGTCGGATTGCACTTGTCTACATTGAGATTCAATTGCCATTCCGTGCACCGTGCGTCAATTGCGCGTCAATCTTACCACGCAGAACTCTAGTGGGAATGTCGGTTATCGCTGAAACAACTGGTTTTCGGCTCACTTTAACCTAATTGTTAAAGCCCGTCACTATTCCAGTGCTTGTAATAACCGATTTTCAGTCTTTTATTTACATTATTTCCTCTAGTAAACGTAGGAATCCTACAAAGATTTAAAAAATTTGACTTTCTCAGTTTCTTGATAAATGGAATCAACACGTAAAATTAAATACTTTTATGATGACCTGCAGCCGTCCAGAACGAAATTAGAATTATATTAATACGGTCAGCTGCTCTCGGGTGTCGATATACATCAACGGGGACAGGTGACAATGTGTGCCCCGTCTGGGACTAAAGCCCGGGATCTCTTGCTTACATGGCAGACGCTCTGTCCATCTGAGCCACCGAGGGCACAGACGATAGTGACTGCAGGGACTATCTCGCACAGGCCTCCCGCGAGACTCACATAGTATGTGCACACACTACATTCGTAGTGTCCCACACCAACACACTCATTACTCGTGGAAGACATTCTTACCAAGTGCCGTAACAGTTCGGGGAATACGTGTGCATCTTCACAGAAGAAGGTCATGGCTGGTATTGCCAGAACCATATACGTATATGGATATGGTGTCTGTTCTTTCGGACATAATTTAAAATAAATAGTCAAATAAAACTTTGTCAGCTGTTCGCTGCTTCTCTCAAAATATGGCGAGTGCTTCCGTACTACAGAAAACTGCCAGTATTCTCCTACTGATTTTAGTTTTTAGAAGCTCTGCTCAAAAATTATATTGTAATCGGTTATCACAGCACTATGCGGGAGTTACGTATAGTCCTGCAATAAAGGGTGAATACTTCGGCTGGAGAACTCTTTTTCGTTTTTATTTCTCTGTTTTCAAGGGCTACAAGCAGATAACGGCATACTACGTAGACACAGGCAGCAGATCAGGCACTTTCTATTTTTATCCCGGAAATTTTAACTTTTTTTCCTTGTATGATGTTTCAAGTCGACCAAATCAACCCATGTGCTTCACTCGTTACCGCATATCGTAAAATACTTCCAGACTTCCAGATGGTGCCATTCTGTGTTACAACTGACGTTCGACAACAGCGAGAAACTGCGTCCAGTCTCGCGCACTGCTTGTATAACAGGCACAATATTGTCTCGGCAATGCTGGACCAATCCATTTGTTGCTCGTTTCTGTCAGCAGTGTTATTAAAGTGGCATACATCACTTTTCCCATTTATCTGTAATAACGCAGTATTTCAGAGCTATGGAAATCTTATGAATAAAAATTACTCGTCTTTTTTAAAAAAAGGTTTACTTGAAAACTAAAAATTTTACTGCGGCTGCTGTGGCTAATCGATATATCTGTTTTTACGTGGTTATCAGGAAAAAAAAGATACTTGTTATAACCGAGAGCAAACAAATACCGAAAGACATGGGTTATTCAGAACTAAAATACCCATATCGTTTTAACCGATCGGTTTTTCTATCTCTAAACTGCAGTGTCGCCATAGAAAAGTGTGTCGTTCCATCACTGTCCATAGCAACTTTGAGATATGCAAGTGTTTATGAGCAATATCGGCAAATAGAAACACGAAGAGGTAATAAGCATCTGAGCGATAGAATTTATTTCCCGATCAGAAAAGTCGAGTGACAGACAAGACTGAATCACTGTAATAGAAGTTATATGGAAAGCTGTGTAAAGGAAAATTTCCAGTTCTTTCGTGGATTCCAAAATTAAAGCAAATTCCGGGACATCAAGGTGACATAGTCTTATACGGATAGTATTCCATGACTAACGTAATTGGCCCACATACTGTACTGGTATACGGATAATATTACACGACTAACGTAATTTACCTGAAATAATTTACAAACATGTTACTATAACATTCGCTACTACTCATTACGCTAATTCACCTTCAGCCATTAAGCGCAAGCGCAGATCTCAGTTATGATACGTGCGCCATCCAAAAATTTATCAAGGTAGTAACTCAACACAACTACAAATGATCATTGTGTGTAAAATAAATAGAACACTTCATAAGAAGAACATGACAGGTTTGAATCATTCCCACCGCAAAGGATGAAAAATTCAGGCTCGCACACAAGACCACTTGATAACTAACCAGAAATTCCGATTAGTTGTAGCTTCGGTGACAATCGCCATTTTTACATTTTCCCCGTAAACTAGATAATTATGAAACGTTAGCAACTACTCTAAAATATCTGCGGCAACGGCCTTGCCCCTGAGGTTGCATTGGTTCACGTGAGATCACCGAAGTTAAGTGCGTTGTCGGACGTGGTCGGCACTTGAATGGGTGGTCATCCAGGCCGCCATGCGCTCTTGCCATTTTTCGGGGTGCACTCAGCCTCGTGGTGCCAATCGAGGAGCTACTCGACCGAATAGTAGCGGCTCCGGTCAAAGAAAACCGCCATAACGACGGGGAGAGCAGTGTGCTGACCCCACGCCCCTCCTGTTCGCATCCTCCATGGATGATGACGCAGCGGTCGGATGGTCCCGTCCCAGTAGGCCACTCGTGGACTGAAGACGGAGTGCTTACAAAGCAACTACTCTCCAGTGCATGGCCGTACTACTGAGACCTTGATGCCTGGCATCAACAACAGGTAGCAGCACACGAGGTTGGCTTACGCCTACTGCCGAATTTTGAGATCTGTCGTAAGCCTGCGTAAGCACGTGGGGCTTTCCGTCTTAAGTGCAAGCATATCCATTGCGTGTTCTGCCGCGCGACTTGAGTGGAATATTTCATTATTTCTGAAATTTTATAGAAATGTTTTTCGTTGTATATCCTCTCCATCGGTACTGAATTTACTGTAAAATTACTTGCTCACTTTTCGGAACTTCCGTTCATGGTAAATCGATATTATTAGAAGCCGTGGTAGACACGAGTCTAGCGTGCTTCACTTTCAGCACCTTCTGTGTCAGTCTCGGTTCCTATGTCGCTGATTTCACAACTAGCAGTTCGTTGTCTACTGAGTATACTGTCTCTTGTACGACACTATCCCTCCTACACTGAAAGGGGGAGACACAGGAAATTATAGGATTTTTGAAACATGTAGCTATTAAGGTAATTTTGAAGCTAGGCATACGAAAATTTGTATCTGGTTTCTAGGTCAGAAATAAAGAAATATGTGTTCCATTATTACTGGGAATGAAGTGAAATAGCGGGTGAACATTTTATTTTGAGATAAATAATTATGGAATAACTATGAAAGTATTTTTAAGGCTACATCTACGAAAATTGGTATTTGACTTCAAGGTTACAAATAAGAAAATACGTGTTTTAGTGTTTTTGGAAGTTCAACCCCTAAGGGGATGAAATAGAGTGAGCTGGTGCGTTTCTGGCGCCAGTTTCCATCGATCGTTGCTTCGATCTTTGAGTCGCGGTCCAGAGGACACTGCTCCCTAAACGACTGTAGTAGTTCTCTGCACGGACCCACATCGGGCTTACCGCGCTTACACTGGACACAGTTGCCAACAAATCTCCTGACATCGCGATATAGGTTGGGCCAAAACATGTGTTCCCGAACTCGGTTCTAGGTCTTGTATAGCGCCAAATGACCCCCGACCACCGAATCGTGGATATATCATGCTAACTCGTTCCTGTGGAATAGAGACCTTCACTTCACCACGGTTGTCTCCCCCTTTACACAAGAGCCCCCCGCCCCCCCGAAGGCAACAGGGCAATAGCCAGTAACGACGTCGCCATCTGCCTACTGCTGCCTATTCGGTCCCCACCTGGGATCCACAGCCTGTTTGCCGGCTGAGTCGCAGAAGAAACCGGGTGTCTCGGAGAGAAGGAAATTCGCTCCAAGATCCGGCTCCACGTGGCCCTTGCCTTCCCCAGACTCTCCCGCGAACATACGGCTAAGAGCGTCGCCAATTCATTGTCTCTGCCCCTAATATGCGGAACCTGGAGATAAATCTTGTCATCTTAACTTCGGCATGACCTTTAGCGAACTTATTAATCAAAGTTTAAGGGCTGGCACTGGGCAAGTAACTGACGGAGGCTCATTTGTTTCAGTTCAGTTGTAATGCTCACCTGTTCTCCAGATAAGGTTGTGTAGTATATGTCTCAGAAAACTCTCTACCCTTGATGTGTGTTGTGTTAGAGATAATTGGCAGCGATCGACGCTAGCATACTGGGAACAGAGCACCACGGCGGCAGAGAGATGTTTAAGGCCATGTCCTCTCCTTTACATCTTCGGTTATGTTGTCACTTTCGCGTGATTCCATCGTTCCGGTGGAGAACTATAGCATCCAAAGTTCAATTGCATTGTCAAGTTGAGTATATTTCTATGTCACTCCCTGTCTCGTGGATCTCTCGTATTGATTTGAATCCTTGGTCTGCTCGCGTCTATCGCCAATTCACACGAAATATTGAAGCAACCTTATTTTAAGGGAATTGTCATATGGTCATGTTCTAGTTGTAATCATTCTAAGAATATTGTTAATTAATCAATTGAGTAAGTAAATTTGAAGGTCGGTTTGGTCAAAATTAAAGTACCTCCTTAATTGCTTTAATCATTTGTATATAGTTTTGTTATGGAAAGTTGGGTAGCCAAACGTTAAAAAATCTGTTTCTTAGGCTTAATCTGTTTCTCTGCTGATTGGAAGTAATGAGAGTTCTGCTGCGCATTCTATGCACATTTGTACTATTTAAGTAAAGCCTTACCTAAGTATATTTACCTAGTCATATCCAAATTTGAAGTTTAACGGGTCTTGTTCCACGTAAAGAAATTTATTTATTATTTGTCCATCTGATCTGGCCTTATAAGGCAATCTCTTGTATTTTTGTGATTGTGATTTTATAATGCTTTTGATTGTAATAAAATGTGTAGCAACTACAACGGATTACTATTGTGATTTTGGTGTGTCACTACCACAATCCCATTACATAGAGGATGAAATGTTTCATGAAATATTTAATTATGAAAGCATTTTTAAAGCTAAATATATTTAAACCTGAATTTGGCTTCTCGGTTGAAGTAAAAATAAAAAAAATTACATGTCTCACTGTTTTTGATACATTCAATTCATAAGGAGGGGGAATATAGGATGAAATGTTTTATGAAAATAATTCAGTGTGAAAGAATTTTTAAAGATAAATCTATGGAAATTCTGTTATTGAAATATACGTGTTTCACTGTTTTTGGAACTACAACCTCCAAGGAGATGCGATAGGGGCACATGTATCCACTCACTCATCGCCTTCCAGCCCAACCTGCAAAGTATACAGACGTGAAATTTGATGAAGGTGTAAATATTACGCTGAAAGCACCATTTAAGAAGAGATTTTTCGAAATTCCACTCCTAAGGGGGTGAAATATGGGTTGAAAAGTTTTTTTTAAAAAAAAATATGTCCCTATGTCACTGTTGAAGCTACAACTACAAAACTACGAAAATTGACATTTGGTTTCTCAGCCAGAAACAAAAAAAAAGGTTTTTATCATTTTCCGAAATTCTTTCATTGGGGGGGGGGGGGATAGAATAAATAGTGAAGGTTTTTTGAAAATAAATCATTATTAAAGAACTACTAAAGCATTGTTAAAGTTACATCTATGAAAATAGGTAATAGACTTCTCAGTTGGATGTAAAAAGAATGTGTTTCGTTGCTTTTGGAAATTTAACTCATTAATAGAGTGAAATAGGGGATGAAAAGTTTTATGAAATATTTCACTATGAAAGCATTTTTAGAATTAAATGGATGAAGATTTGAATTTGGCTCCTTGGTTCTAAATAGAAGAATACATGTTTAATTGTTTCTGAAAACCTAACTCCTAAAGGGTGTGAGATGTTTCTCAAAATGGTTCATTATGAAAGCATTACTAAATATATCTGACAATTCGTATTCGGCTCCTCTGTTAGAATTTTTAAAAACTATGTGTTTCAGTGGTTTTGGAACTTCGATAGTAAGGGGATGAAAATTTTAATGAAATATTTATTGCGTTATATTAAAATATGTTAAATCTGCATCTATGAAAACCGGTATTTCACTTCTCAGTTATATAAAAGAAATATGTGTTGCGGAATGAAAGATTCTATGGAGATATCACCACAAGAATACAAACGGCTTGATTAACGAAAACCTTCGACTCCAGCTGTCGGCATTGTTTTTTGGTCATTCAGTGAAAGACCATGCTTCAATGGCGTTAAGTTTAGAAAGTGTTGCAGTTTATAAGAGACATAAAAAACGATTAAAGAAAAAAAAATCTTTGAAGACCATAAACGGTCTACGCAAGTAAAGAAGCGGATGATAAGTTAGCTCTTCATGCAAATGAGTTGGTCACTTTAAGTTAAGAGACATGTCATGCACCAGGAACCAAATATTATAGTTGCTACGATTGGCTAACGGAAAAGTTTTGCAGAATCACGGGAAATCACTTTTGCAAGTGGCTGAGAATCTCGTAATGGATAAAAATTCTGTACTGAGAATTCCAAGGTGGGAGATGCAAATTCCTCGATTAGGAATTGTTAATCCACATGTGAAACCTGAGTACATAATCCCTGTAACATTTTATCAACGGTGTTCCATAGGGACAGGTTCTCATCCAAAAAGTTCGAAAATTCAATTTCTTTGTAGTTGCATTTTTTTTAAGGTGTACTTGTCCAGACTCTTGGAACGGAAAGGTTTTTTTTTTAATCCGTGCTTAAAAAAATTTCTACAGCCCATTGTTTGAAGCAGTGTCACGACTGCCATGAGCCGCGCGGGGTATCCGCCATGTCTCAAACGCCTTGTCACGGTTCGCGCGGCTCCCCCCGTTGGAGGTTCGAGTCCTCCCTTGGGCATCGTTGTGTGTGTTTGTTGTCCTTAGCATAAGTTAATGTAAGTAGTGTGTAAGCACAGGGACTGATGGTTCAAATGGCTCTGAACACTATGGGACTTAACAATTGAGGTCATCAGTCCTCTAGAACTTAGAACGACTTAAACCTAACTAACCTAAGGACATCACACACATCCATAGTCGAGGCAGGATTTGAACCTGCGACCGTAGCGGTCGCACGGCTCCCGACTGAAGCGCCTAGAACCGCTCGGCCACATAGGCCGGTCTATCATGTATTCTAGAGAAGCTGCCCGGTCGTCAGTGGCGCCTGTTCTTTCGAGAACAGTTACTATCTTCATATATATGGTTAAACGTTACCCAGCCATTGACCTTCGTCTGTGCGAATGCGCACAGATTGCCCGAAATCTTACGGGAATCGTCACCTTAGTGTGGGCCGGTATTGAGTGGATGGGCAAACACCTATTACATACATTACGTTTGTGGATTGTGGCCGGTTGGAAATGTGAGTCTCACGGGAAGCGTGTAAGGGATAAATACCTGCAGTCGCGGTATTCATCTGTGTCCTCGGTGGCTCAAATGGATAGAGCGTCTGCCATGTAAGCAGGAGATCCCGGGTTCGAGTCCCGGTCGGGGCACACATTTTCAGCTGTCCCCATCGAAGTATATCAACAACACCTGTCGGCAGCTGAGGGTTTCAATTAACTATCAATTGTGAAGGGGATTCGAAGAACCCTTTGCCAGGCACTTAAATGTGATTTGCAGAGTATCCATATAGATGTAGATCAAAGCTCGTCCCGTGACGCACGTGCACAAAATGATTCATACTGCAAACATACTCGCCGATAACACTGACGAATAACGAGTGCTGCATATCCAGGTTAGACAGATCGGCTTTTCCTGCCAAGAAGAACAGGGAGTTGCTATCTAGGAACAATTCCAGCCAAAGGAAGGGTTGAAAAGTGCTCCTTGGATTGCACACTAAACGTAAATAACGAAAATGCATTTTTGGTAAAAATTGGACAAAGCATAATCCTGTGCTCTCCGTATTGCATTAGCCGTTTTGAATATTGAAAATCTTACTGCAGATTCGTGTTCAGCGACATTAAAAGTATACATGTAACCCTCAGTTCATGCAAATCGAAGTAATAATATAACTAAAAGGTTTCCCTAGACGTTGAACTTTTTTTTTTTTTTTTTTTTTTTTTTTTGAGAAACAATTTTCTCAGAACGGCATGCAGCATTAACTAAAAATGGTTCAATCTCTTAACTTCTACCTCTGACCCAGAAAAGTAAACACTTTTCTTAGGAGCTTATACCTATAATATATGACACTGATTAATATTAAGTAATTTTTGTGAAGGCATAAGGAGTGAAATAAACCACCCAAAAAATTTAACTCAGAGTTCGAATTAGTACCGTATCGTTAAATTTACGGTTGTTTCATTGCGGTTAGGTATGCGCTCCCATAAATTTTATGTAATATCGACTGATGTTTTCCATTTTCAATTTCAGAGAAGTAATTTAGTATCAACTGATGTCATCCATTTTTGATTTCAGGTAACATCTGAGAGGCCACACTGCACGCAGTCCGCGTGATCAAATCATAATTGCGGGCGCCATTTTTTTTACTGAAAATCTAAAATAAAGCTCATAGTATGATCACTCGTAACTCCCAAACAGATCCTTCAAGTGTATTTTCTCTGTCTCAAAAAAAATATATAACATTTTTTGCTCATTTGAATGAGAACCTGGCCGTAACGCCGGAATATAGTCACGAGATTTTTTTCGGAGAAGAATTTCGTTCTGCGCGTGTCGATGGACATTCTACAGATATTACTGTTTGTGTGTGTGTGTGTGTGTGTGTGTGTGTGTACTACTCAGTCGTGCCATTCGAGTGTACATCTTTGCATAGTTTTCCTTTGACGGTGTAAACAGTGTTCGGCTCAGTTGCTAACTGGCCAGTTGAGTGGTTCCGAAGTTGTCGGATGTGCGGTGCGTTCTGTCTGCTAGGATAAAAACAGACTGGCGTGGTGCGATGGCAGAAGCAGACACTGAAGGAGCTAGCTGCTGGGACGCCAGCGAACAATTTATGCCAAGTAAGACGAAGAGAACTATTCTAAAATTACGAGCCGCCTCAATAGTGTTTATCATTAGTAAATCTTGTAGTTGAGACTGCCACCAATCTACAATAACTGACATTTTTGCCTAGAGAGAGATTAGCGAGAAGTACAGGATATCCCCCACACATTGAAATTTTGGTTGTGATGACAGGCCTATGGGCAGTGTAGCCCGAGATCTAAGTTAGGTTGGAAGGGGGTAATTTGATTGAGAGATGTTTACGCCAACGATTATTAATGCCGAGTAAACGTTGTGTAAGCAGATTTCCCTGTAGCGTAGCCTAGTGTTTCCGTCCGCGCCATGTTTAACACACTTTCTCTGGCTGTGTACAAAAGTCGCACAACAGCGACGAAAACTACGTTTCTGGTGGGGGGACGGGAGAGTTCCCTATGTAACTTTCACTACAAATTTTAGTAACCGCCGAAACTAGCCGAATTAGAAGCGTAATTTTAACTATATTTCCGTTTGTGGGAAAATAGTGATTCTCCTCTTTCGGCAGCAACTATAATATGTAGGCGACTTATTAGTTTCTTTTTTTTTTTTTTTTTTTTTTTTTTTTAACTCTGAATCATGATCTCAGTAGACGCAGTGCTTTTTACGTTGCTTGATCCGTGGTCGATAGTAAACAATGCAATGTATTGGTAAACTCTTTGAAGTGTGACGCGTGTTGCATAGACGGCGTCTGCAATGTTCGTAAGGCCAAGCTCTTAAATTGTGTTTTGTTCACGAAACGTCGTTTAGCTTTTTCATGGATAACAGCTTTGGAAAGCGTACAGTCTGTACAGGTTACATTGATAATCACACGTCGTTAGTCCAAGGCAACTACAGCTACATAGTTTTACCAAGAACTTCTTCGTAGGTAGTTTCCCTGTAGTGGTATTTTGTTTTAGTATTTATAGACTGTAGGCTTGGATGAAATATGAAACACATATCCGAAGTTTCTGTTGATGCTGTAGATCCTGTTTTTATCCGTGCTAGGGGCACAAACACTTCATCAAATACTGGAGGACACAATTTGCCTCGAGATTTAGCAATTTTTCGTAATATAGGCCTAGCTTCGATATATTTTTCTCTAACTGTTGTTTGGATTTAATCTTAAAACACACTAACTTTTACACCAGTTATTCTATATGTGGTTTCATCCCTTTCGTAGCATAGAGTTCCTAAACGGTCGATAATATTAATAATTTCCTTTCTCACTTTGATTTTCTGTAGAATCTCCTGTTTGTGGTTATTGCTAACCTGTTTCACATTCTCACTTTTATTATTTTTATTTTTCTTGTTTTGTGACTGGAAGCAAAATTTTCTTTGAATTCAGTCTTTAATTCTGAAACAGTTTCAGTTAAAGGTCAAGTGAAGATGGCGATCTATTTGAGGAGAATGGTTAGGAGATCTTTTATATTAGACGTACACAGGTCATTGAGATCCTTATCTATATAAAATTACTTCGAGTTCGATGTAGCCCATTCTCTTGTCATGATGTCGGCTGTATCGTAGCGTATTGTCTCGATTAGGTTGGATATTTTGATTGAGAGTTGCAGAAGTCCACGAAAGTGATTACGAAGTCAAGACTATACTAACAGAACGATGTGTAGCGTAGACCAAAACGCTCTTTCTGTCCTTTTAAAATCTCTTTTAATTAAAAATAACTAAAGCTGCAAGATACAATTACAAAAACTGCTTTATGTAATACAGAAATCCCAGTCTATTGTTGTGTACGTACACTAATTTTTTGTCACCGAATATGTATTTTTTACTCATTTGCTGGATTCCAGTTTCCCGCTTTTTGCGGCGAAAACCCTTTCCCTGCGAAGGGCCCAATAGCATGTCGGTTATATTCGCGACTTTATCGACGATCAGTAATTTCATATAGTCTATCCACCGGCGTCATTGTTAACATCGAATATAGATTTAAGTATTAGGAAGGCCAATATGAACCTAACGCATGGGTAGGTCTAATGATGAATAAAAAAAAAATCGAATGCCGGTTAGCTACTACAAGCAGCACAGTGAACGCGTTATTGTGGCCAAGATAGACATGAAGTCCACACCTACCATAATCTTAAAAGTAGTCCGCAGATGAGGAAGAAATTGATGAAATGTGTGATGAGATAAAAGAAATTATTCAGATAGTGAAGGGAGATGAAAATAGAATAGGCACAAGTGATTGGAATTTGATAGTAGAGAAATGAAGAAAAGGAAACGTAGTAGGTGAATATGGAATGGTGGTAAGAAATGAAAGAGGAAGCCGCCTGGTAGGTTTTTGCCCAGAGCATAACTTAATCATCGCTAACACTTGGTTCAAGAATCGTGAAAGAACGTTGTATACGTGGAAGAGACCTGGAGATACTGCAAGATTTTAGATAGATTATATAAAGGTAAGAAACCAGGTATTAAATTGTAAGACTTTTCCAGGGGCAAATGTGTACTCTGACCACAATCTATAGGTTATGAACTGTAGATTAAAACTGAAGAAACTGCAAAAATGTGGGAAATTAAGGAGATGGGACCTGGATAAACTGAAAGAACCAGAGGTTGTACAGAGTTTCAGGGAGAGCATAAGGGAACAATTGATAGGAATGGGGGAATTAAATACAGTAGAAGAAGAATGGGTAGCCTTGAGGGATGAAGTAGTGAAGGCAGCAGAGGATCAAGTAGGCAAAAAGCCGAGGGCTAGTAGGAATCCTTGGGTAACAGAAGAAATATTGAATTCAATTGATGAAAGGAGAAAATATAAAAATGCAGTAAATGAAGCAGGCGAAAAGGAATACAAACGTCTCAAAAATTAGATCGACATGAAGTGCAAAATGGCTAAGCAGGGATGGCTAGAGGACAAATGTAAGGATGTAGAGGCGAAAATCACCATGGGTAAGATAGACACCGCCTACAGGAAAATTAAAGTGACAGCATAGATCGAGGTGGTGGGATCACTCATGGGAAAATGCCTGCAGTAGTTGATGTTAGAGCTGCACCAGTCAGCTGATAGGTCTTCCTGCATAAGGGAAGTCTCTCTAACAAAAGATCCACTTTTGACAAAGCTTAAGTATCCAAGTAATGAGAGAATTAGTATATTTCATCAAAATATACAAGATGTTAGAGATAAAGTTAGTGAACTGCTTATAGATGTTGACTCTGAAATTATTGGTATATTTGAGCACTTCTTAAATAAGGAGATAATTCAGAGGCTTCCTTTACCAGAATACAGGTTGGCTGGCAGCTTTTCTAGGAGCTCTTTTCGGTGTGGGGGAGTAGCCATGTATGTGAAAAACAGCATCCCATTAGAGTCAATTGATGTTTCTAAGTACTGCACTGAAAAGGTGTTAGAATGTTGTGAAGGTATGGTTAAATTTAATGGAGCTAAACTTCTAATTGTTATTTATAGAGCCACAGACGCCAATTTCACAACATTTTTGCTAAAGCTAGAGGAGGTTTTTGGTACACTTTGTAGGAAATACAAAAAATTATTTATATGTGGTGATTTCAATATTAATTGTAAAGTGATTGTGCAAGTAAAAGGATGCTGGTAGATCTCCTTAATTCATATAATCGTATGTAAACTGGTATGGCAAAGTGGTATGCAGATAGAATAGCTACGTCTCAGGATACAATTAAAGCCATATGGTCAGTCGTAAATGAAGTGGCTGGTCTGTAGAGACAGGTCGACGATATAGAATCAGTGCGTAGTGGGAATGTTCGTGTTACTGATAAGTCGCATATATGTACAGTATTTAATAATCACTTTCTGAATGTACCAGGTGAACTAAATAGAAACCTAGCCCCAACAGGGAATCATATAGCGCTCTTAGAAAAAAGTGTTCCGAGACTGTTACCCTAAACGGTCCTCCATGATACTGACAAGAGGGAGATTGAGTTAATAATTAAATCACTAAAGACCAAGAACTCTCATGGATATGGCAGGGTATCTAGCAGAATACTGAAGTATTGTTCTGTGTATGTTGGCCCAGTACTTAGCCATATCTGTGACTTTTCCTTTAGCGGTGGTCGGTTTCCTGACCGATTAAAGTACTCTCTACTGAAGCCACTTTATAAAAAGGGAGACAAGGATAATGTTGACAACTTTAGACCTATTTCAATGCCATCGGTGTTTGCTAAAGTTATCGAGAAGGTTGTATATACAATGTTACTGGAGCATTTAAATTCACATTATTTGCTGTCAAATGTACAGTTTGGTTTTAGAAATGGTTTAACAACTGAAAATGCTATATTCTCTTTTCTCTGTGAGGTTTTGGACGGATAAAATAAAAGGTTGCGAACGCTAGGTGTTTTCTTTGATTTAACGAAGGCTTTTGACTGTGTTGACCACAAAATATTACTGCACAAGTTGGACCATTATGGAGTAAGGGAGTAGCATACAATTGGTTCCCCTCTTACTTTAAGAACAGAAAGCTGAAGGTAATTCTCTGCGATATTGAGAGTGGTAGTGATAATCATTCGCAATGGGGCTCTGTTAAGAGGGCATTCCCCCAAGGGTCGGTTCTGGGGCCACTGCTGTTTCTTACTTATATAAATGATATGCCCTCTAGTATTACAGGTGATTCAAAAATATTTCTGTTTGCTGATGACACCAGCTTGGCAGTGAAGGATCTTGTGTGTAATACTGAAACAGTATCAAATAATGTAGTTAATGGAATAAGTTCATGGCTTGTGGATAACAATTTGATGCTAAATCACAGTAAGACTCAGTTTTTGCAGTTTCTAATTCACAATTCAACAAGGACCGATATTTTGATCAGACAGAATGGGCATGTTATAAGCGAGACGAAACAGTTAAAGTTCCTAGGCGATCGGATATATAGTAAGCCGTTGTGGAAAGCCCATGTCCAGGATCTTGTCCAGAAACTAAAATGCTGCTTTAGTTACCATTAGAACAGTATCTGAAATTAGTGACAGTTCAACATGGAAAATAGTCTACTTCGCATATTTTCATACGCTTAGGTCGTATGGTATTATATTCTTTGGGTAATTCTTCTGATTCAAAAAGGGTATTTTTGGCTCAAAACGGGCTGTTCGAGCTATATGGGGTGTAAGTTCGAGAACCTCTTGTTGGCCCCTATTCAATAGTCTGGGAATTCTGACATTGCCCTGACAGCATATATTTTCTTTAATGTTGTTTATTGTTAGCAGTATTAGCGTATTCCCAACAGTTAGCAGCTTTCAATCAGTTAATACTAGGCACAAATCGAATCTGTATGTGGAATGCACTTCCTTGACTCTTGTGCAGAAAGGAGTGCAGTATTCTGCTGGATCCATTGTCAATCAGCTACCACAAGAACTCAAAAATCTTAGCAGTAGCCCAAAATCTTTTAAGTCTAAACTGAAGAGTTTCCTCATGGCTCACTCCTTCTATTCTGTCGAGGAGCTCCTGGAAGAGCTAAAAAATTATGCAAATTTCAGTGTTACGTAGTTAATTTTCTTTATTTAAACTTACGACTTGTCGCTTTAATATGTTTTTATATTTCATTTTATCTGTTTCTACTATCGTGTTATAATTTCATGTATTGACTCGTTCTATGACCATGAAGATTTCTCCTTAATATGGTCCCACGGAACAATAAATAAATAAAAATAAAAGCTTTGGAGAAAAGAGATCCACTTGTATGCATATCAAGAGCTCAGATGGAAACCCTGTTATAAGCGAAGAAGGGAAAGCAGAAAGGTGGAAGGAGTATATAGAAGATCTATACAAGGGCAATGTGCTTGAAAACAGAATTTGGAAATGGAAGAGCATGTAGATAAAGATGAAATAAGAGATGATATACTGCGTGAAGAGTTTAGCAGAGCAGTGAAAGACCTACGCCGAAACAAGGCCCCGGGAGTATTCAACATTCCATTATAACTACTGACACCCGTGGGAGAGCCAGCCCTGACTAAACTCTACCATCTGATGAGCAAGATGTATGAGACAGGCGAAATACCGTCAGACTTCAAGAAGAATATAATAATTCCAATCTCTAAGAAAGCAGTTGTTGACAGATGTGAAAATTACCGAACTATTTGTTTAGTAAGTCACAGGCGCAAAATACTAAAGCCAATTCTTTACGGACGAATGGAGAAACTGGTAGAAGCCGACCTCGGGGTATACCAGTTTGGATTCCGTAGAAATACTGGAACACATGAGGCAATACTGACCCTACGTCCTCTCTTAAGAGCTAGATTAAGGAAAGGCACACCTACGTTTCTAGCGTTTGTAGACTTAGAGAAATCTTTTGACAATGTTGACTGGAAAACTCTTTCAAATACTGAAGTGGCAGTGGTAAAATGCAATGAGTGAAAGGCCATTTACAATTTGTACACATACCAGATGGGAGTTGCAAGAGTCAGGGGGCATGAAAGGGAAGCAGTGGTTGGGAAGGTAGTGAGATGCGGTTCTAGTCAATCGCCGATGTTATTCAATCTGTTTATTGAGCAAGCAGTAAAGGAAAAAAAGAGAAAAATCGAAGTAGGAATTAAAATCTATGGAGAAGAAATTAAAACCTTGAGGTTCGCTCATGACAAAATTCTGTCAGAGACATCAAAGGACCTGGAAGAGCAGCTGAATGGAGTGGAGTGTCCTGAAAGAATGATATAAGATGATCATCAATAAAAGCAAAACGAGGATAATGGAATGTAGTCGAAACACGTTTGGTGATGCTGAAGGAATTAGATTAGGAACTGAGACACTTAAAGTAGTAAAGGAGTTTTGGTATTTGGGGAGCAAAATAACTGATGACGGTCGAAGTATAGAGGATATAAATTGTATACTGGCAATGGCAAGGAAAGTGTTTCTGAAGATGAAAAACTTGTTAACATCGAGTATAGCTTTACGTATCAGGAAGTGTGTTATCCGAGTATTTGTATGGAGTGTAGCCATGTATGGAAGTGAATCATGGACGATAAAGAGTTTGGATAAGAAGAGACTAGAGGCTTTAGAAATAAGGTGCTACAGAAGAATGCTGAAGATCAGATGGGTAGATCACTTAACAAATGACGAGGTATTAAATAGTATTGGGGAGAAGAGAACTTTGTGGCACAACGTGACTACAAGAAGGAATCGGTTGGTAGGACACGTTCTGTGGCATCAGCGGATCACCATTTTAGTATTGGAGGGCAACGCGGAGGGTAAAGGTCGAGGAGGGAGACCAGGAGATGAATACACTAGCAGATTCAGAAGGATGTAGGTTGCAGTGGGTATTGGGAGATGGCGCTTGCACATGATACAGTAGCATGGAGAGCTGCATCAAACCAGTCTCTGGACTGAAGACCACAACAACAACAATAAGAAGGCATCTGTCTCATGTGTACCCTTCAACAGAGATAGGACAGACAAGACGGTTAGATTAGACTATATGTATTTTCTGTTGCAAATGATCCATAATGAGGAGATGCTCAGTGGGAAACTAATATGCTAATTTACCTTCCACAGATCGCAAGTGGACTGATCATCGACGTGAAATGAGGGATGAAAATTTAAACGTACTTCTGATCGTACTCGTATTGTTTGACACCCTCCCCCCCACTCTCTCTCTCTCTCTCTCTCTCTCTCTCTCTCTCTCTCTCTCTCTCTCTCTCTCTCTCTCTCTCTCTCTTTCTAACTCACTCACTCCTCACTCACTCTCAATCGCTCACACCCTAGTTCTACTAAAAAATTCAATTCATTAATGGTGTCGGAGGAGATGGTTAAATAAATCCTTTAGGCTGCTCTTAAACTGAATTTTGACAGTAGTAAAACTTTTATGGCTGCTGACAAGTTATTGAAAATTCGTTTTCCTGAATGATCGAGACTTTCTTGCACCAAAGTAATTAACTTCCAAATTTTTGTGGAGATTATTCATGTTTCTAGTAAGGAGTGCATGCAATGCGCTGTTGATTTGAAAATAATAATTTGACACAAAAGAAGCTCCTAAGTTGATGTGATACCCAGTAAGAAGCAGTACAAATCAAGTTTTTGTTAACGATTATTGACTTTTTAGCCGGCTGTGGTGCCTTGGACATGAGCTAGGACCTTACGATTTTGCATGAAGGGAGGTCTACCAGCCACGTTGCACGGGAGAGCGTGAAAAGTGTTTATATGTAGTAAAAACCTGAGAAATCCGCCCTTTCGTGTCATTTGCTATAGAATCGACTTAATGCCAGATCGTCTCTTAGGCCGCTCTTCTCTATGATACGGATACACTTGTGGTTGTCTTCAGTCCTGAGACTGGTTTGATGCACCTCTCCATGCTACTCTATCCTGTGCAAGCTGCTTCATCTTCCAGTACCTACTGCAACCTACATCCTTCTGAATCTGCTTGGTGTATTCATGTCTTGGTCTCCCTCTACGATTTTTACCCTCAACGCTGCCCTCCAATGCTAAATTTGTGATCCCTTGATGCCTCAAAACATGTCCTACCAACCGATCCCTTCTTCTAGTCAAGTTGTGCCACAAACTTCTCTTCTCCCCAATCCTATTCAATACCTCCTCATTAGTTACGTGATCTACCCATCTAATCTTCAGCAATCTTCTGTAGCACCACATTTCGAAAGCTTCGATTCTCTTCTTGTCCAAACTAGTTATCGTCCATGTTTCACTTCCATACATACTTTTATAAACGACTTCCTGATACATAAATCTATATTCGATGTTAACAAATTTCTCTTCTTGAGAAACGCTTTCCTTGCCATTGCCAGTCTGCATTTTATATCCTCTCTACTTCGACCATCATCAGTTATTTTACTTCCTAAAGAGCAAAACTCCTTTACTACTTTAAGTATCACATTTCCTAATCTAATTCCCTCAGCATCACCCGATTTAATTTGACTACATTCCATTATCCTCGTTTTGCTTTTGTTGATGTTCATCTTATATCCTCCTTTCAAGACACTGTCCATTCCGTTCAACTGCTCTTCCAAGTCCTTTGCCGTCTCTGACAGAATTACAATGTCATCGGCGAACCTCAAAGTTTTTATTTCTTCTCCATGAATTTTAATACCTACTCCAAATTTTTCTTTTGTTTCCTTTACTGCTTGCTCAATATACAGAATGAATAACATCGGGGAGAGGCTACAACCCTGTCTCACTCCTTTCCCAACCACTGCTTCCCTTTCATGCCCCTCGACTCTTATGACTGCCATCTAGTTTCTGTACAATTTTTAAATAGCCTCTCGCTCCCTATATTTTACCCCTGCTACCTTCAGAATATGAAAGAGAGTATTTCAGTCAACATTGTCAAAAGCTTTCTCTAAGTCTACAAATGCTAGAAACGTAGGTTTGCCTTTTCTTAATCTTTCTTCTAAGATAAGTCGTAAGGTCAGTATTGCCTCACGTGTTCCAACATTTCGACGGAATCCAAACTGATCCTCCCCGAGGTCCGCATCTACCAGTTTTTCCATTCGTCTGTAAAGAATTCGCGTTAGTATTTTGCAGCTGCGACTTATTAAACTGATTAGTTCGGAAATTTTCACATCTGTCAGCACCTGCTTTCTTTGGGATTGGAATTATTATATTCTTCTTGAAGTCTGAGGGTATTTCACCTGTCTCATACATCTTGCTCACCAGCTGGTAGAGTTTTGTCATGACTGGCTCTCCCAAGGCCGTCAGTAGTTCTAATGGAATGTTGTCTACTCCGGGTTCCTTGTTTCGACTCAGGTCTTTCAGTGCTCTGTCAAACTCTTCACGCAGTATCTTACGTCTCATTTCGTCTTCATCTACATCCTCTTCCATTTCCATAATATTGTCCTCAAGTACATCGCCCTTGTATAAACCTTCTATATACTCCTTCCACCTTTCAGCCTTCCCTTCTTTGCTTAGAACTGGATTGCCATATGAGCTCTTGATATTCATACACGTGGTTCTCTTCTCTCCAAAGGTCTCTTTAATTTTCCTGTAGGCAGTATCTATCTTACCCCTAGTTAGATAAGCTTCTACATTCTTACATTTGTCCTCTAGCCATCCCTGCTTAGCCATTTTGCACTTCCTGTCGATCTCATTTTTTAGATGTTTGTATTCCTTTTTGCCTGCTTCATTTACTTCATTTTTATATTTTCTCCTTTCATCAATTAAAATCAATATTTCTTCTGTTACCCAAGGATTTGTAGCAACCCTCGTATTTTTACCTACTTTATCCTGTGCTGCCTTCACTACTTCATCCCTCAGAGCTACCCATTCTTCTTCAACTATGTTTCTTTCCCCCATTGCTGCCAATTGTTCCCTTATGCTCTCCTTGAAACTCTGTACAACCTCTGGTTCTTTCAGCTTATCCAGATCCCATGTCCTTAAATTCCCACCTTTTTGCAGTTTCTTCAGTTTTAACCTACAGGTCATAACCAATAGATTGTGGTCAGAGTCCACATCTGCCCCTGGAAATGCCCTAGAATTTAAAACCTGATTCCTAAATCTCTGTCTTACCATTATATAATCTATCTGATACCTTTTAGTATCTCCAGGATACTTCCATGTATACAACCTTCTTTTATGATTCTTGAACCAAGTGTTAGCTATGATTAAGTTAAGCTCTGTGCAAAATTCTACCAGACGGCTTCCTCATTCATTTCTTAGCCCCAATCCATAATCACCTACTATGTTTCCTTCTCTCCTTTGTCCTACTGACGAATTCCAGTCACCCATGACTATTAAATTTTCGTCTCCCTTCACTACCTGAATAATTTCTTTTATCTCATCATACATTTCATCAATTTCTTCATCATCTGCAGAGCTAGTTGGCATATAAACATGTACTACTGTTGTAGGCATGGGCTTTGTGTCTATCTTGGCCACAGTAATGCGTTCACTATGCTGTTTGTAGTAGCTTACCCGCATTCCTATTTTCCTATTCATTATTAAACCTATTCCTGCATTACCCCTATTTGATTTTGTATTTATAACCCTGTATTCACCTGACCAAAAGTCTTGTTTTTCCTGCCACCGAACTTCACTAATTCCCACTATATCTAACTTTAACCTATCCATTTCCGTTTTTAAATTTTCTAACCTACCTGCCCGATTAAGGGATCTAACATTCCACGCTCCGATCCGTAGAATGCCAGTTTTCTTTCTCCTGATAACGACGTCCTTTTGAGTAGTCCCCGCCCGGAGATCCGAATGGAGGACTATTTTACCTCCGGACTGTTTTCCCAAGAGGACGCCATCATCATTTAACCATACAGTAAAGCTGCATGCATTCGGGAAAAATTGCTGCTGCAATTTCCCCTTGCTTTCAGCCGTTCGCAGTACCAGCGCAGCAACGCCGTTTTGGTTAATGTTACAAGGCCAGATCAGTCAATCATCCAGACTGTTGCCCCTGCAACTACTCTTCAGGAACCACACGATTGTCTGGCCTGAAACGGTTACACTTATCGTTGGCAAAGCTATGTTGCGTGCTGCGGTATCCGGAGGCACTGAAAGCACCATAGTAGAACACAGACGAAGCTTCTAAGTTGATGTAATAGCCAGTAAGAAGCAGTACAATTCAAGCTTTAGTTATCGATTATCGAGTTTTAAGCAGGCTTTTGTGTCTTGGACATGAGCTAAGACCTTACGATTTTGCATGAAGGGAGGTCTACCAGCCACGTTGCACGGGAGAGCGTGAAAAGTGTTCATATGTAGTAAAAACCTGAGATATCCGCCCGTTTTGGTCTTATGCTATCGAATCGACTTAAAGCCAGATCGTCTCTTTGGCCGCTCTTCTCTATGAAACGGTTACACTTATCGTCTACAACGCTATGTTGTGTGCTGCGGTATGCTTACACACTAGAAGCAAAATTGTAGAACACAGAAGAAGCTTCCAAGGTAATGATATAGACAGGAAGAAGCAGTACTATTCAAGTTTTAGTTATCAATTATTGACTCCTAAGCCGGCTTTGCTGCCTTTGACATGAGCCAAGAACTTACAATTTTGTATGAAGGGAGGTCTACCAGCAACGTTTCACGGGAGAGTGTGAAAAGTGTTCATATGTAGTAAAAACCTGAGAAATCCGCCCGTTTTTGTCATTTGCTATCGAATCGACTTAATGCCAGATCGTCTCTTTGTCCTCTCTTCTCTATGAAACAGTTTCACTTATCGTCTGCAAAATATGTTGCGTGCTGCGGCATGCGGAAACACTAAAAGCACCATAGTAGAACACAGAAGAAGTTTCTAAGTTGATGTAATAGACTGTAAGAAGCAGTACAATTCAAGTAATCAGAAACATTGAAATTAAGTAAGTCCAAATGTTCAGATTGGTTTTTTAGGTCCGATTTTCTCAACAACTTGGTGATCAAACCAGTATATCAGTCCGGAACAAGGACAAAATATTTCCACACTTCTGGAACGAAGGCACAAACGTTTTGCCCAAAATAGTCATTTTTTGTTAACTTGCAAGTATGTGTGAAGGAAGGAATTGGTGTGTAGTCTAGTCAAGTAACCACTCCAATTTTACCTGAATGATAGAATGAGATACTGTTATACAGTAGCTTCCAGAATTCAGAAGGTTACTGAAGTGTATCTAAAAAAAAAGAGGAACTGTCCAATATTAAAAACTCTTGTGTCACGAATAATATATATAAAGCAATTGATTTAGTAACAGATGTTGATGAGAACTCAGAGCTTGTATGTATGAAACGTAAAAGGAGACCTCTGTAGGAAAAACAAATTAAGTTTTCGAAAAAACCAAGTGATTTTGTAAAGAAACGAAGACTTTCTCTTCTTATGATTCACTTCTGTTTTGACATTCGATGTACTAAGAGGAGGGTTGCCGAAATTCCTACGTCTTATTTTTTTATGGAATAATAAGATTATCATTCATAAATATCGGTCTCTGCAGTTATTGTAGTGAACCTTTTAATACTACCGCACTGAACTACTTAAATGATTTTATACTTTTTAGGTAGATGTATCACGAAATTGTGGTCACGTTATTTGAAAGCAAGATGAACGACATACTTAAGCGGCACATTGCGATAAGCAATTATTCTCCATAGGTCGGACCTGAAGGCCTGTTTTCAGGAAGACCAGTAGATCATTGACAGCAGTGTCGTGCAGTCAACGAGCCTTAAAACAGCGGTTGACGATGGTGTTCAGTAACACCAGGATCTCATACATTGAAAGAATGTAACAGAGTTGGCGTAGAGGGTAAATAATAGTAATGGTCCAGTAGATTACAAAGGTTAATTATATATATATGCGCGTACGGATACTGCCACAGGAAGGACACGTTACAAATATGATGCCACGGTGGGGTTAAACTCATAATTATGCGCAGATTATTTTTTTTCATTTATTTGAATATTTATCTCACTTTTAACTACCCATAAGGAAAGAAACGTTACAGTGGACGCTAGTGTGCCATCTTTCTTGCTGAAGTGGAATATCGCGTTTATTAAATTTTCTTGATAGCTTAACTGAAACTGTTTTCCCTATCCCAGCGAATTGCTGGAAAGTCCGCCCTGAGAGTTCTCTGTCGACTTGTAGATTGTGAGTCTGTCTAATATCCAGAAGTGATCCACGTCGATTGCTGGTACGGAGGGCGCTAGAGTAGATTACACGTGGTATCTGTCACACGATGTTACCCATTAACGCTCGTAACATTGAGTGCCGCACTTCGGGCTTGTGGCGTGAGGCTTTCTTTTCACCTTCGAGCACTGGCGTCGCTACAGCTGTTGGACGTGTCTGGAGTGTGTTTGTAAATATGGCTTCAAAGTTAGTTTCGTCGAATTTTTAAAAATAAAGTAGCTTGGGCTATGGGTGGGAGGGGGGGGGGGGGCAAGGGGCATAATGCATGCTATCATTTGTGTGTTGATGGGAGGTGGAATATACTGCACTCGACTTCATGTCCACAATCACAGCTACAGCCATCCATCCCTACATCTGGAAACATACATGCAGCAAGCCGGAATAGAGGATGTGGTCACACTCAAAAATTCTTTCTTAGCTTTCCTTTCTACTTTGTCTGTTTTTAGATTCTGGATGCGACAAATTAAAAAGCGCTTCATCTGTTTCGAACTTTGTATTAATTTTGCCGTTGTGGTAACACTATTTAAAATTAAAAATTGTTCTTATAGTCCCCATAAAGTGTACTAAACGTTTATTTACCTTCACATATTCCACCTTCATCGGTTTATAAATCGCTTGACACGTTTCTGAAATTATTTTGGTTGATTACAATGTGATATTAATGTGCCGTGTCATAAACCAGAGTAGCTGTCATGTATCAAGAAATCGCAGTGACACAGTTTATTCTTAGAAATGCTGTATGTCCAGAAAACATTCTGTTTTGTAACATGAGAATCCACTTTACTGAGCAAATACTGAAATAATCTCATCCATTCATAAGTAATTTATATGTTAAGACTTGAATTCCTCCTCTTGTAGCTCTCGTAACAAATTTTGCTGAATTCTTTTACTATCTTGACGTAATACCTAGGGCTTCATTCAAGTGTTTACTGTTTCTCTACCGCTTTTCTTCCAAATACACACACAAAGCAATTGTGGTGTTTGCAAGAGTGTAAGAAAGAAAGCTGACGCAGTTTGTCTATCAAATTTTAGGGAAAATTTGTAAGAAGCTTTCAAACACAATAGTAAAATTCAAAACGGTGGTAAAGTGGCAGCGTTGTAAGGAACAACTTTTGTTCTTACTGTGTGTTATTTGGAATGGTTGACGGTTGATCGCGTAAGTGGGGACTAGGCGAAGAGGCATCAAAATTTTATTTCGAATGCTAAAAATGACCAAGGTTCAATTTCACATGTTACAGCAACTGTTAAATACAATCAGCTAAGCACAGTAAGAATTGACCATGCTCTTTCACAAGCAGCACGATTGGAACATTGAAACACAACGAGAAGGTTACAGAAACAGAAGCGGAATAGATGCATTACGACTATCTGCTTTTCAGCATGGCAAAAGTTGTCTCCGAACTCGTGAGGAATCTGAGGCATGAGTGAATAAAATTTTTAGAACTTCTGAAATTCTTCGCTGGATACGAACACTCACGAAAGATTATTTAGCATCATGGAGTACTTGAAGCCACTTTCTGACAATCATTTAACAACTTGTATTATGGATGTTGTTAAAGAACAGATTTCAAGTGAAGTTAAAATAATCCTCTAGAGCAAGTTTCAAGTGAAATTAAGTCCTTTGTCAGTACAAGCCGACGAAATAACGGATGTCTGAAGTAAGCTATTAGTAATTTTTCGTTTTGCAAATAAGGAGAAATATGAGATGGATGTGGTTTTATGACTTAGCTAAAAACTGGTGTGCACAAGGCATAGCCACTGTTTAGCTGCAAGTGCTAAGCAGTTAGAATATTGATAAAAACAAACTAGTATCGCAAACATAAGACGGCTGTAGTGCAATAACACGGAAAAATTGTGTACATCCTATAGTGAAAGAGGCACACCCTCGTGCAGTCTGTATCCACTGCTGTGCACATCAGTTGGACCATCCTCTATGCTTCTAAAAATTACGCAATTAAAATTTTTTATAGCAAACCAGTATTTCACGAATCATAGCCGTTGCGGTAAAACAAGTTAACTTCAGGGGGAAGGGGGATTTAAATTATAAGGTCCTTGCGAAACAAGGTATTTTCATTCACACGCTGTTAAAACCATTTTTCTTCACTACACGGACATGAGCAGCATTGAATGTGAAATACAAGCAAGACTGGGATTATATTTCTTTACATCGACCAATTGGGCTAAATTGTATACTTGATCACCAGACTTCTCTTTTTCTACTGCAGGTGTAGAAATAGATTTTCCAGCATACCAGTATCTTGTTCGACATTTTGCAAAGTAAATCTGTAAGCCTGAAATAGAAAACTGCATTAAGGCTAGTGAGAGACTAATATGTATGAAACGCAAAGTGGAAGGTAAGAAAGAGCCTTACAATTTCAGCAGGAGTATTTGAACTAGTGTAACGAAACAGAAATATGTATTTAGAAATGGAGAAGGCTAGTATTAGAGGTAATCGACACAGTAGTAGTAAACACGGAAACTAGATTCCAGGACTACCGTGAAACAATTTCCCTATACGTAATGTTGAAAAGCTACTTAAAATGTATCCTTTGACAATGAGAAACTGAAGAGAAGAAACTTTATTTACAGCAGTGAGGATAAATGACTGGAGCTTCATGACATCCTTCAGTCCATTGTAAACAATTGATTTAAAAAACGTGTTCTCCGGAGGAGTGTAATGACTGTCGTTGCTTCTTGCAATTCCACGAACCACCGTGTCTTGCAAAACAAGCGTGAGTACGTTGAAACGCGTTAAAGCCTACTTCCACAACACAATGACAAATGACACTGTCAAGCATCACTGTGTTGGCTGTAGAGAAGAGAACTCCGAAATCAAATCGACAGGATTTCATATCTCTCGTCACCGGTCTACGCCCAGGAAAAAGGGCTGCAGGATAGAACTTTATAAAAAGGTGTGAGGGTGTATTAATAAGTATTATATCCTGATGAATGTATAGCTGTTAAATGCTTTTTGCATTTGTTTATAACAATTGCTGTAGTAATTTGTCTTACGAAGTATGTAAGTTACTTTCGCATTGTTTATTGGAATTGATAACGTTTATGTCAACGTCTTTTATTTTGCTTAACCGTGCTGTACTTCTTCAGTCAAGTATAAATCGCTTTGCAGGGAAATGAATCACTTTAGTCAATTGTAGGGATACAACAGCCCTGAATTAGAGGTGCGCTCAAACCCTACCATTGGCTAGAAATCGTAATGTAGCGAGATGTTTCTCCTCGGAGCTTACAACCTATGATGAATTCATTTTTGGTTAAAAACGGTTTGATGCTCAGCAGTTCTTAAATAATTACGAATATCATTAGCTACCGTCTAAGTAACAACGTAGTTAAATTTCATTCCTGCAATTAGTCGCATCTTTGCCTTGGTTTGAGTAACAAGGCCAGAAAATCCTAGATAAATGCTGGCAAACTCCAGTTTCTGTTCCTTTGTAAAACCAACCGGAATCGCGTAGATATTTATCATACGAATAAATCACATGAGGCACCGTGATTGCGTTGTGCAAGCGGTTACGAAATTGGTCCGTTGGTCGGTCGGCCGACAGATATAATAGTGCGTGTGGAGGGGCCTTAGCAGAACGATTTTCAGTGCAGCCCAGTCCCGTTCGCGCCATATTTACACACCTTTTGTCGTAGTTAGCAGACTAAGCATAAAAACCAAAACTTCGAGGTAAATGGAGACCCCCCCCCACTACAGGTCCAGGGGTTGGAATAGACCCGAGGTATTTCCGCCTGTCGTAAGAGGCGACTAAAAGGAGTCTCACGTTTTGGCCTATATGTGGTGGTGCCCTCTATGAATTGACCTTAATTTTTCAAAATTTTCCCGAAGAGCGAGTCAATTTAGGAAGGACGCCTTACATGGAGTATAGCATTCATGTGCTCAGACTTACCGCATCCTTTGTCGACGTGGATCTGCACTTCTGCTCATTCTCCTACTGTTGGGCGAGGCCACCCTCCTGGGTGCGTATTTTTCCATAAACTGTGCAGTATCGTTTTCTATACCGACGATTATAATGGACTTGTTCGCTTGGTTGCACCTGACATCTAGCACGGTAGCTTGCCGATTGTAGGGGGGCCGCTATGTACCCTGTCAGTTGTAGCCCTCTGACCACACCCCCTGATGCCTGTGCCATTAACTCCCCATGTATGCCCAGTCACGGTATTTACTCGCTTATGACAAGCTGGGGATGTTTCTGTAACCACAAGAGCTTACATATGGTCGAGGGTATCATATTTTACAGGGACCTTATTTTGCAGTCTGACGATGAGCTGCGCGCAAATTTGGAGCGGCGCCGTGTTCATTTCGTCCAGCGTGTCCACTGGGGTCCGAGGTATAATCAGGTTGCCACCGCTGCTTTCGTCTTCTTGGCCTTCGAGGGTGATACATTGACAGAGAAGGTCAACGTGACGGTCTAATACTGTGTTGTAAAGCCCAATGTTCCTCACACGATGCGGTGCGTTAAGAGCTGCAAGTTTGGACATATACAGCTGTACATCCAGCGTCACATGTCAAGATTCTGGATGCCCTTCACATCCCAATACTACATGTGCCACGCCTCCAATCTGTCAAACTGTGGAGAGCATCATTCGCCTTGCTCACTACACTGCAGGATTCTCCAGAAAGAAAGGAAAATCATGGACTAAAACACACTGGACAGAATGACCTACACTGGGGCTAAGAGAAAATTTGAATGCCTGCATCCTGTGCCTGTGACATTGTACCACGACTGTTGTAACATCGGCGTAATACGATCAGCTCTGCCAATCATAGCCACCTCTCAGTGCCGAAAGATGTTCCTTGATGGTGGAGGGCATTTCCCTCCCTATTGCTCCTGCACCACCTACTTTGGAAGCAACACTCCTCCAACCATCGGGGACATATGCTTCTCCATCTTGGAAGGGAACAGAAGTCTTCCTCGCTTCTCTCGCTAGGAAGGGGTCCCCTTCCCAGGTTTCTCCTAGTGGGAAATTTGACACCTGCCAGTGACTGAAGAGCCCAAAAGCAGCTTGTCGAAGGGCTTCACGCTCATTCTCAGTCCAGGAGACTGAATCAGTGAAGTTCTCCCAGCCAGGGAAACCCAAGGTGCAGTGAGAGAAATCCAAAAATAAAACCACTAGGACCAAGCTGTGTGTGTGTGTGTGTGTCTTATTGCCTGAGGCATAAACCACTTCATTGAATGTTCCATGCTTTCACAGTGTCACGATGACGTCATTCTATAGTGGAATTACAGACCTTATTCCACCACCTGGATGAGCTACGGCAACAGTTGGGCTTTACACCTGCTATCTGTATTGCCCTCCAGGAAAGCTGGTTTTTGACAATGCGGACCCTCTGCCCTCCATGGCTAAACAGATATTACAGTAACTGTAGCGGCTACAATAGGGTGTCAGGTGGAGTTTTCGTTTATGTCCTAAACTGTCTGTAGTGAACCTGTGCCCCTTCAAATCCCCCTTGAAGCTGTGGCTATCAGAATAGGGACGATGGAGGAACTTACTGTGCAATATATACCTTCCTCCAGATGGTGTCGAACCCCTAGATGTATTAGCTGCACTGATTGGTAAAATCTCCGAAAAGTGGGAAAGGTTTAGGGAGTTAATCAACCATAACCCCTTGTGGGTTGTCATTGTGCTTATTGGCCAAGACAGAGATGTCGAATCTTTGTCTCAGTTCGACCTCCGCCTCTTAAATACTGGGACTGCTACACATTTCAGTGTGGCTCGTGGTAGTTACTCAGCCATCGATTTGTCACTTCAAACCCCAAGACTTCTCCCATCAACCCACTGGAGAACACGTGACGACCTGTGTGGTAGTGACCACTTCCCCATCTTTCTGTCACTGCCCCAGTATCATGCTCATGGACGGCTGCCCAGATTGGCTTTAAACAAGGCGGAATGGGGATCTTTCACCTCTGCTGTCACCGTTTAATTTCCCCCACACAGTTACATTTAAGTGATGGTTGAGCAAGTTACTACAGCAATTGTTTCTGCAGTAGAAAACTCAATCCCTCGTTCTTCATGGTGCTCAAGGCGTAAGGCAGTCCCTTGGTGGTCGCCGGAAGATGCTGAAGTAATTAAGGAGCGCCGGAGATCTCTACAGTGGCATAAGCAGCACCCTGCCATGGAGCACCTCATACAGTAGCCTTTAAATAGCTCTGTGCCCGCGTTTGGCAACTTATCAAACGACGGAAGCAGGAAAGTTGGATGAGATACATCTCGACCATTAGACGCCATACGTCACCTTCCCACGTCTGGGCAAAGATCAATCATCTTTTTGGGTACCAGACCTTAACAAGTGTTACTGGTGTTAGCGTAAATGGCGTGTTATCTACAGACACAAACGCGATTGCCGAGCACTCTGCCGAGCACTCTGCCGAGCACTCTGCCGAGCACTCTGCCGAGCACTCTGCCGAGCACTCTGCCGAGCACTCTACCCTGGAAAATTACCCCCAGCCTTTCACACACTATAAATGCGGCGTTATAGGGTTCACTGTGGCGTGTATTGACTGAGGTGATGTTCTCGTCCAGCCGCAGTTAAAGTGGGAGGTCCTCAGTGCAATTGCATATTGCCCTGACAGAGCTCCTGGACATGATCGGATCCACAGCCAGATACTTAAATGTCTCTCATCTGACTACAAGCGATATCATCTCGTCATGTTCAACCGGATCTCGAGCAGTGGCGTCTTTCAATTGCAATTGCAAGGAACAACATCATTCCGGTGCTCACACCCGGTAAAAACTCGCTTGACATGGTTAGCTGTCGGCCCATTATCCTCACCAACGTTCTTCATAAGCTGCTGGAATGTATGGTATGTGGGCGGTTTTGTTGGGTCCCTTTAGTCACATGGCCTACTGGCTCCATATCGGGGTGGTTTCTGCCAGGGTCGCTCTACCACTGCTAATCTTGTGTCCCTAGAGTTTACCATCCAAACGGCCTTCTCCAGACGCCAACGCCTGATTGCTGTCTCCATTGATTTACGAAAACCATATGACACGACCTGGCGATATCACATCCTTGTCACATTGTATGAGTAGTGTCTCTGGGGCCACTCTGGATGTTCATCGGAAACTTCTTGTCACTCCATGTCCGAGTTGGTGCCTTCCATAGTACGACACATATCCAGGAGAATGGAGTTCCACAGTGCTCTGTATTGAGTGTCTCTATTTTTAGTGTCTCTATTTTTAGTGGCCTTTAACCATCTAGGAGCAGCTGTTTGTTGGACTCTCCATCTCACCTTCCCTGAATGCAGACGACTTCTGCATTTAGTACTGCTGCTCCAGTACTGGTGTTGCTGAGCATCACCTACAGGGAGCCATCCTCAAGGTGCAGGCATGGGCTATAGCCCACAGCCTCCAGTTTCCAGACGCAAAGTCGTGTGTCATACACTTCTGTCGGCGTCGTACCATTCATCTGGACCCAGAACTTTACCTTCATGACGATCCACTCACTGTAGTGGAGACACACACATTCTTAGGACTGGTTTTCGTTGCTCGATTGACTTGGCTTCCTCATCTTCGTCAGCTTAAGCAGAAGTGCTGGCAGCACCTCAATGCCCGCCGACGTCTGAGCAACACGAACTGGGGTGCTGATAGATCTACGCTGCTGTGGCTCTACGGAGCCCTTGTCCAATCACGAATTGACTATGGGAGTGTGATTTAGGGTTCGGCAGTGCCCTCAGCGCTGAATTTACTCGAACCTGTGCACCACTGTGGGGTTCGATTAGCGACAGGAGCGTGTAGGATGAGTCCGGTGACCAGTGTACTGGTGAAGGCTGGGATCCCTCCATTATAAATTAGACGTGCAAAATTGCTCGCCAGTTACATTGCACACATTTGTAGTTCTCCTGAGTATACAAATTACCCTCTCCTTTTCCCTGCCCACGGCATTCCACCCCCCACAACAGCAACCCAAAACCAGGGGGTTAATGATTACGGTTTGCATTCGATTGCTTCTGTCTGGAGTCCTTGCCTGTTCTACCTCTCCTCGAGGTCCATTCACGTACATCTCCATGTTGTAAGCCTCAGCCACAGCTTTGTCTAAACCTTTCACGTGGCCCTAACGACTCCATTAACCTTGCGGCTCTCCACTGTCACTTCATCTCTATTCTTGACACGTACTGAGGCGACAAATTGGTTTACGCTGATGGCTCGATGGCTGATGCTCTCGTCAGTGTCGCGTATGTCCATGGAGGACATAATGAACAGCATTCCTTCCCGATGGCTGCAGTTCTTCCACGGCGGAGCTGTTGGCTGTATCTTGAGCTTTTGAGCAGATGTGTTCATGCTCTGGGGAGTCGTTTCTGTGTGCCAACTCCTTGAGCAGCCTACAAGGTATCGACCAGTGCTCTCCTCGTCATCCGTTGGTAGCGATCATCTAGGAGTTCATCTACGCCCTGGAACGGTTCGGTCGTTCATTGGTGTTTCTCTGGACACCTGGTGACTTCGGAATCCCAGGCATCAAACTTGCTGAGAGATTGGCCAACAGGCTACGTGGAAACCACTCATGGAGATCGGCTTCTCTGCAACTGACAAGCTTGCTGTACTACGCCGCAAGGTTTTGCGGCTTGGGAGACGAAAAGGCATAACCTCAGCATGCACAACAAACTGCGTGCCACTAAGGAGACTTCGAATGTGTGGCAATCCTCCATGTGGGCCTCTCGTATGGACTCTGCGGTTCTCTGCCAGCTCCGCATTGGCCCCGCTTGTTTGACACATGGCTGCCTCCTGCACCGTGATTACCCACCTCAGTCAGTTTCGGTGTGGCGCCCGGCTGACGGTGGCCCATAACTTGGTGAGCTGTCCTCCTTTGGCTGCCCTGTGACGGACTCTTCAGCTACCGGACTAGTTGTGACTTCGTAGGCTTTCCCGGCGTAATAAGTCTTGAAAATCTCTTCGGGTTTGCTGCCGGACTAGTTGCCATTAATTTCAACTGAAAAAGCCTCATTGGCTAATTTAGGTTTAAGTTTTATTCGTGAGGGTGGGTTTTATCATTCTTTATAAGTTTCAGCTCTAAAGCTTGTGTGGTGGATGTTTTCATGTGTCGCAGAGTGGCTAGCTTTTTCCTTTTTGTTCTCGTGGTGGGTCAGCCACGATCATCTGCTCATGTTTTTATCTGTTCTATCTTGTTTCTTGCTCCTCTGTGGCTTTCTTTTCCTGTTTTGTCCATGGTAGTGTTGATTGTCCTGTTCTTCTCCTGGTTCCTCCATTCTCCTGTTACCGTGCTGTACATCTCTTTTATTTCCCTTGTGTAATAATTTTGTTGGGAACGAGAGACCGATGACCTCACAGTTTGGTCCCTTCCCCCCTCTTTCAAACCAACCAACCTAAATGGAGGAAACCTGTAGTAAGTGGTTGACAAGAATGAATATTTTTAGACCATTTGGATGTGTATTACGCTCTCGTATTATACACAAGCAACGGAA
Source organism: Schistocerca gregaria (assembly GCF_023897955.1). Classification (NCBI taxonomy): domain Eukaryota; kingdom Metazoa; phylum Arthropoda; class Insecta; order Orthoptera; family Acrididae; genus Schistocerca; species Schistocerca gregaria. Next base: position 43,816,497 of record NC_064929.1, read on the forward strand.
AATTTTATCCATATGTTACGCAAGTTTCATCGGAGTTCCTCGTCCGTGTAAAATCTGCAAATGTAGCACAGCATAGAGGTTAAATGAAAAGAACCGAAAATTTTTAGCGTTTAGTGTTTCTGAAGTGTTTGCAGTAAGAGCTGATAGCGGAAAATGAAAGTATGACGTTGTTACGTAGGATTACATTGCTTTATTGTTAAAAACCATTTCATTGCTTGTAGTTTAGGTAGAGAATTTGTGTTCACATTGCCATCGAGGGCTTAGATGTAGGCTAATTGCTCTCGTGCCGTCGAAATCAAAAGAGACGCCTTTACAATATTAAAGGCTCAATAACTCGCGTTGAATATTTGTAGAGTTCAACTCATACTTAGTTGACACATATATCGTTCGGAGCTAGGTGGCCTCTCTTTACAGGTTGAAAGAATTCTCTTGCTTAACGTAAATTTCATTCCCGGAATATTTCCGAAATCCTCATTTTCAGGATGTTACCTTTAAACTTCCGTGCAAGCGCGCAGCCAGTGGTATCGGGTTTTCTGTATGAATCGTTGTCTTCACTGCTGCGTATTCCTTTGCTATTGTAATTTTGCAGAAGAAATTTTGTAACACAGATGAAGTGACGTCTTTGATTTCACATTACGTGTATTAATGAAGCGCAAGTCAACAGTGTGGAAACATTTAGACGTAGAAATGTAATCGTAATTTGATGATAAATTAACCATTTTAGTCTGTTGTACTAAACTGATAATGAATTAGTGTTTTTGAAAGTAGAGAACAGCCAGAAAATATTATGTATGTTACAGAAGTTATTCCGAAGTACCGGTCGGTGCGCATTATTCTGCCGTTTTGGGAAAGGTGAAGTGTGCGCGGTGACAGTTGCTCGCCTGTGACATCCGCCTCTCGTGCTAAGACAGGTTTCCTTGGGTGCAGAAACGTGTTGCAGCGTGCTGCGGAATACGGTTGCGTCATTCTGTGTGATGCTGGCTGCGTGGTCCTGCGTGAAACGTCTACCAAAGTGCGGGGAAAAAAAAAGAAAAAAAGTGGCGGCGCGTGTTGTTCTCACTGTCCTTTGGAGAACGTCCATCTACCTCTATAGTCTTCAGGTTTTCTGCACACTCACTGTGTGTAGGTAGATACTGGATTAGCCAACAGAAATAGCGTTGGCGAAAATTCGGCTAAGTGCCCACCACGAAAAAGCCACAACTCCAGTCCATGGGCAGAAACCGAAAGTTAAACTACCGAGCGTTCGGGTTTCTTGCATGTCTCGTTCGGGAGAGTCTAAAATTTCTTTCTAGTTGTTTTGCCTCCATAACACTGAAAATATCGGGTCGGAATAAATATCTTGGGCTGCTTTCAGGTGTGAACTTTTAACGGAAAATCAGCGATATGGCGTAAATAAAGTCCGGATATTAAATACGGGCTTGATGGCAGTTTTCTGAGTCCGAAAAAGTCGCTGACCCACGACTACTTGAGTCAATACATTGTGTTCAGTAGGCGTCTTATAGAGAAGTGGTCAACATAATGTGTAGCAATCTGCAAGAAACATGCCAAGCGGAATTCATGTTGAAAGGTTCGCACACGAATATCTCCTACATCAAGCCACTCACAAAACTCGAACTTCCACAAAATACTCAGCACTGCAGTCGCTTTTCGTCAGCAATGAGAGAACCGATCAACTGCGCGAATTTAATAATTTTCAACTACAAATTTGATTCTTGAGATTTAACAAACGTTAACCGGAATACGGCTCCAAGGCGACTATATCGTCTCCTAGATCTAAGGCGAAAAGCCTAATCAAAGGCGCGGCGAATACTGAATTCCTATTGGCGACGCAATCATTACAAGATGACAACTAGTAATAATTTGCTACGTTATAGTGGTATTTATAATTAGACGACTGTGCATGATAGCGATACGACAACTACTCTCTAACACCTTTTCTTAATTCATTTAAAATATGCTATGGAAATGCAGAAGCATTTAAGCTTTTAGGAGGAGTTGGTTTTTCTCGATACTCGCCGTTTACCACGTCTCGTCTCCTAACCTGTGTCGTACGACATACTTGTATACTCAGCTTCAGTGGTACACGTCGATAACGTGAGGAAACATTTTGGCTAATAGCCAGTAACACTGAAGTACAAATTAATATAACATGACGAGGAATTTTAGGAAGCCAACATTCGAGATGTAGAGGTGGTGAAACTTTTACCTTTATACTTTTTGTGAGGGGGAGGTGCGGCGGTGAAGGGAGTAACAGTTTCGGAAAAGAATTAATTTGTTTTTGCAATCCGTTGGAGGTCGGTGGGTGCCACAGTTTACCCTTTACTGGCGCGACACGAGTTTCAGTGGGCTGTGATCAACAGTTTGCTTCTACACGCACGACAGCAGTAGCGGAAGCAGCTAAAGCAAAACATGCAGCTCTGTGATCGAGTGGAAAACCTGTTCGTTTTGGCAGTCAGAAAGTACATCGAAATTATGGAAGAGGAATACTGAATATTACCGGAAAGGGTATTCACAAGTGTTATGCAGCCAATGTTCATAAAACGCGAAGGACCGGGCATAACATTTCAGTAACAAAATTGCTCGACGATGCGGAGAGACAAAAGGTCCCACAACTTCACAACACAGACTTAGGTCGCTTTGAGTCGGTATCTACGGAAACAACGGTGTAAGACAGTGACAAATTCGAAAGATAAGGAAACCAGTTTAGAGAGCAAGAACAGCGTATCATCGGTCTCTGGGAATCGAACGAAATGAAATTCACTTACGTAGAGAACAGAAGGCGGAATGCTGATATTAGAAGGCAACAGCGGAAAAACACTGAAATTCGGACATCGTTCTAAGACTATTCGTTGTAACAAGGAACATGAACTTCCATCCTCCCTGTTAACAATTCTGGAACAAATGGAGAATCTGTTTTGTGACGCAATACTTGGGTACCTTTGCTTGATAATGAACTCAGGCACTCGTGGAGAGCTGAACAAGTGCTACAAACTCTTCATAACAGTAAGTTATTTGTGGACATCGTCACCGATAAGAACAGGATGCGTTACACGACAGAGCGAACACACTTTGCCGAAGAGGTTATCAGAATAGTGTGTACAGCAGTCACGATTTGGAACAGACCGTTACAGGATCCGGGATCGATGCGGTGAAGTTTTCCAATCTTTCGTGGCCCTGCTGTGAGAAAATAGGCGCATCTCGCACGTAGACCCACATACGAACTACCTGGATCGCCCGTTTGGTGCCCTGAAGAGTTGGTTTGCCAACTGAAACTCTAGTTCGTAAGTGAGTAAGTGGACAGATGTGAGCTCTGTTGACACTGTGCTGTTGGCTTTTGTGTCACTGGGGGTTTGAGTCACTGGGTCGACAGATTGACCATATTTCGTACTGACAGGATACCAAAATTCCCTTCTCGCGGGAGAGGGTCTGTGCAACGATAGCAGCAACGAAGAGGAATCACGTAGACATGGCAACGAGCGCGTGGAAGTGCTAAGAGGCTAGAGGGAAGAGTGCCTTCAGTATGGAAAAAGATAATTTTACCAAATGGCAGAAAATGGGTCAGCAATATGGGAAGCTCGGTGGCCTGTATGCCTGCTAAAGACTTCGTGCAGTAAGACATTCCTGTAAGGCTGCGGTCACGTCGACGACGGTATCTGTGCATTTTACATCGACCGAAGATCTTTCCAAACCAGTATGTCGCTACGTGCGCGGTCACAGGGTAGCCGATGTTACCGCCCGATCGTGCACATTTCGGATAATTGCTGAAATTCATATGTTTTTCTTGGCATATCGGCCGACATTATACGAAGCAGACTGCAAGAAACAGATCGGTAAAAGGCGTTTGTGCCATTTTGTGAATGAAAAGTCATCGGGATATATTTTGGTATCAATAGATTGAAATCTCAGCTTTGTCGGAAACCACCCGTAGGATAAATCATTATCGGGAATTGTAAGTGTAACTTTACTTTTTAACGTCAAAGAATCTGTTAGAGAGGGATGCTGCATCTCACGGTTAGTTGCTTTAGTGGATATATCTTGGGCTGTGATAAGTGGACAAAAGTTGCACAGCTATTATTATTACTGCTACCAAGTGGGGCTATGTCGGTAGTGTGATGGTTGCATGAAGGGGTTTCAGATGTGTGTGTTTCTTCATTTTTCAGTCTGTAGGTGAGCACAACATCAAATAAATTCGGCAAAACATTAACTGTAATCTTGCTGTTAAAGGTTACCACGAATCATCGAGAATATATTGTACCGAAGACTCGTACGTGACTCACTTTCGGATAACGGAAGATGATTTTCAACACCAGCAGAGGTGTGATTAGGATCTAATAAAATCCGACAATCTGAGGGTGCAGTTCTGGCTAACGTAAAACGGGAAATTACACGACTGTATTTGCCATCTGGCGTTTACATCTTTCCAATACTGAGACCTATACGACGTTCTGACAAGTTCTTGTCACGTGTTGCATGCTATTCAGGCTACAATGCCCTGAAGATTAAAAAGCTACTTATTCCACTCCTGCGACCCACATAAAGTACGACTAAGGATTGCATTTCTTCCATACCGAATTTTGGAGCTACGCTTCGTTCAACCCCAGCGGGTTTGGGGTCAGAATAGGCCCAAGGTATTCCTGCCTGTCGTAAGAGGAGACTAAAAGGAGTCCCTCCCCCTCAAGGGGGTAGTTTGCGACTGTGTCCGGAGACGAACGGTTCAACGACTTACATTTGATGTCATTTTTGTTTTTGGATTATTCTGGTTTCTTCCTCCCTTTCTTTGTTTTTCTTTCATTTCTTTTTCCTTCCATTCCTTTTCATTCCTTTGTTTTCCTTCCTTTGTTTTTCCTTCCTTTGTTTTTCCTTCCTTTGTCCTTCTCCCTCCATCACTGTATTCCTTCCTTTTTTCCTTGCATTCTCCTCCTCCTCCTCCTCCTCCTCCTATTTCTCGCCTTCTCCTCCTTCTCATCCTCATCATCACTTTCTCCTCCTCCTCCTCCTCCTCCTCCTCCTCCTCCTCCTCTTCCTCGACTTGCCCTTCCCTTCCTCGACTTCTTCTCCTCCTCCTCTTCCTCATCCTCGACTTCTCCTCCCTCCCTGCCTCCTCCTTACCTTTTTGTCCGCCCTATTGTCTCCAGCTCAGCGTTTAAAACAGTCTGTCCTTTCCCTCCCTCTCTCCCTTTTTTTCTATTCTTCTTTCCTCCCTGTGCGTGCCTGAAGGCCGACCCACGCATTCACACGCATAGCTGGTGACGGCGTAATGCGTAATTCCGTACGCCCTGGGTAGGCACGTAAGGTTCACACGTACCCCCTGGTAAAGGCCAGGCCCGGGTAGGGATGATCGCCTGAGCTGACACCTTCTGACTATGCCGATTGTTCCCTCAGTCCGTTTCTCGGGAAGTGTGACCTGAGGTGTAAACATTCACCTAAGGCAGGAGCACCCTCTGGGAGGGTCCCAACAAGGAAGGAGCACGCCATCTGAGATGGTGGCAATCATAGGGGATTCATCCGCAATGAATTCTTCTTCTTCTCCTTCTCCTCTCTCGACTTCTGCCATAAAAACGGAAACATGACCGGCCACCAGTGACAAAAGTACTGCCGCCTGCCCCAAAGTTTCTCGTAGTTTCTAGATCTGAGGATGAAAAAGATTTTTCATCTGTCAACCCCTTCGTTATTCATAATTGCGTAGATGTCATAGGTGGATCTGACAAGTCTTGCACCAGGATGCGTAACTGTACCTTGTTGTTGGAAACTGAGAGCGCCTTTCAGGCACAAAACTCCTTCGCGACACACTCCTGTACACGTTCCCTGTCCAGGTGGGGGCTCACTGCACTTTGAATTCATCTCATGGTGTGGTATCTACTAGATCACTTGATGGATTGATTGACGAGGAGATTCAGTCTTTCCTCGCTGAGCAGAGCGTGACAGCTGTCCATAGGGTCATGAAAAAGGTCGACTATGACCTTGTAATGACCCAGACAGTTTTCTTGCCCCCCTATGGGGTCCACAACTTTTTTGTGGATACGTGTGTGGCGAGCAAGGGGCCCTGAGCTATTGCAGCCTTCTTTCTCTCCAGGGCTGCATTTCCTTTCTTTTCCCCTCCTTTCCCCTCCTTGTTTCTTTCCCCTCGCCCTCTCCTCTCCCTCTCTTGGCGGCCTTGCTTAAGTTGGCCCCTGCTAACCTCCTGGTTCTGTTGGTTTTACAATTTGGCTTTGTTGCATAATCAGCTCCTCCTATTGGCATTCCCTGGTCCCCCTCTGGGGTTTGACCCCCATTCCTAAATTTTTGCTCCATAGTGTGAACCATTTGGGGAAGAGCACCTTACCTAGTGCCTCCGATCTGCGCCCTCCTAGTACATTCCACCTTCTCTTTTACGTCGTTGTCTGATACTAGGTTGCATAGCCAGCACAGTAGCCAGCCCATGTGGTGGGGTCGCTATGTACCCTTTTGGTTGAGCCCCCTGAACACACAGGGATTACACTTCTGATACCTGAGCTGTGACCTCCTCATGCATGCCTTGGAGTGGTTGCTCGTCATGCTGGAGCATCGGAACTCCTGGCAATGTCGGCCATGCCAGACGGCCCTTGCTGTGGTTAGGTGGCACCTGTGAGGAGAGCCCCTGATCTGAGTTGGTGGTATCAGGGCGGACGCTATGCAAATGAAATGCATATGGGTCCAGAACTCTGGCTGTTCTTCTGCAGCTGTCTCTCAGCGTAGAACTGATTCTTAAAGTGCTTCTTCTCTTGCCCCCTTCGGCCTTCCCTTCCATGACTACCCCCTGGGAAGAGGGTCAGGCCCGTTGGCTACTGGCGAAGCACTTCCCCCGTTATCCAGTTTGCACCAGGACTGATGGGGATACTTTCACCAATACCAACTTTATTTTTTGTGTAACACATGGAAGACAATTTTGGTGAAGTGGACTCCCTGATCAAGATGAGGTCGGGTTTGTTGCTGATCAAAATTGCTTCACTTGCCCAATCTATGGCCCTTTGTGCCTGTACCCATCTTGGATCAATGTGTATTTTTCACACGGTCCTCATCCTTCAAACTGATGAGGAACTTCGGGACAATCTCGGATGGCGGGGTGTTCAGATTGTTCGGCGTGTTCAGAAGGGTTCTAAAGACAGTCGTATTGATACTGGTGCCTTTATCTTGGACCCTGAAGGGGATACCCTGCCTGCAAAAGTTAAGATTATGTTTTATCGATGTGATGTGAAGCCGTACTTCCCACCACCTATGAGCTTGCGTTTTGGACACGTCTTCCTGCTGTTCACAGGCCCCTCTCTGTGGTGACTGTGGACGTCCACTCCATGTGTTCCCCCTCCTGTGTGTGTAAATTGTCATGGTAGTCATTCTCCACGTTCACCCGATTGCCCAGTATATAAGAAGGAAAAGGAGATACAGGAGTATAAGTCCCTCGATTGTTTAACCTACACAGAGGCCCGTAAGAAGTATCCAGGTCTTCAGCCTGTGTCCATGACATCTAGTTATGCTTTGGTTTCATCTTCACCCCTTCCTCACCCCCATCTCGGACCCCTCGCCTCCCCCCTCCCCTGCAGCTCCAGCACTTTCTTCTCTGGGCGGTGCTCCCCTCTCCAGCCGGAAAAGTGTCCCACTCCTTCGGCGTCTGCCGGTCAAGGCGCCTATTCAGGATGCCCCTTCCCAGCACCTTCCAGGCCAAAGGTCTGCTGCATCGTGACGACCGCGAGAGCCGCGGTCTGTCGGCCCCCAGGTTGCCCGGTCTTTCTGTTCGCGATATTGCAGCAGCTTGCTCCTTTATGCCACACGGCCCTCCTAGATCTCAAAGAGAAAAGAAGAAACAAAAGTCCGAGACAAAGAGCCTCTGGTGTCAGCAGAGGTCCTCGTGTTGAGTTTTATTCGGGGGTTTTTTATCGTATGATTTGAGTGTTTGTCCTTTTCTTTCCTGTATTGACTTGGGCCTTTCGCCTGTGGTTTTAAACTGTGGGTTTTAATGTCATTTGGTGGTAGGCTTTTCCTTATTTTCATGGTCGGCCAACCACCTTCACACTCGGTGTGATTTTAGTTCCGTTTGTCTGGTCTTTGTCTGTCTTTCTCGTATTGTGTCGTCCCTAGTCTCAGTTCTCCGTTTTTAACGACTGACAGTTTATATTTCGTGTGATTTTGTCGTGGAACAAGGGACCGATGACCTTAGCAGTCTGGTCCCTTCAATCCCACACCCAACCAACCAATCAGCAGAGGTCCCATCCGGATTCTGTCGTTCATGGATGTCGCCTCCTCCTTGTCGGTGACAGATGGTGACTGGGTGGTATGACTGGCTTTAGCCTGTTCAACCTCCATTGAAATCATTGTTCAGTGGTTATCCAATGGAACTGTAATGGATACTACCATCACCTTCAAGAATTGAAATCCCTTATTTCGTCTTACTCTGCAGCTTGTGTGGTTCTACAGGAATCTCATTTTACTGATGATCACTCACAGACCCTCTGTCGGTTCAGTGTTTTCTGTCGAAATCGGGTCGGACCCTCACGGGCTTCTGGTGGCGTTTGTACGTTGGTCCATACAGACATTGCTAGCAGGTGGATTCCTCTTCAAACTATATTGGAAGCTGTTGTTGTTAGGGTACACCTAGACTCTGAGGTCACGGTTTCCAATCTTTACCTCCCTCCTGACAGGACTCTTACACCTGCTGCCTTAACTGCCCTCCTTCAGCAACATCGTCTTCCCTTCTTCCTTTTTGGGGATTTTAATGCTCATCATCCCTTGTGAGGCAGTGCCTTTCCATCTTGACGAGGTCTTCTCATAGACCAGTTTATTGCAGACCACGACTTGTGCCTTCTTGATGATGGCTCTCCTACTCATGTCAGTGCCGGTCATGATACCTTTTATGCCATTGATCTTTCTCTTTTCTTTGCACTCTCTCCTCCGTTCATTACACTGGTCGCCAAACGACGACCTTTGTGATAGTGACCATTTCCAGTTGATTATCTCTCTCCCTTCCCGCTCCCCAAATGACACGTTACCTTGTTGGTGTTTCCAACGCACCGATTGGCCTCTATAAACTAAACAGGTCTTGTTTTCTCCCTCTTTGTCGGGTTGTATTGATGACATCCTACATGACGTGTCTGACGCGATTGTTCGCGCTGCTAGCCCTGCTGTCCCGCGTTCATCTGGGCCATTAAGTCGCCGGCAAGTCCCATGGTGGAGTACAGCCATTGCCATTGCAATCCGTGATCGCTGTCGAGCTTTGCAACACCTTAAGGGGCACCCATCCGTAGCCAGACTTACTACCTTTAAACGCCTCTGCGCTAAAGCACGTTATTGAATCAAACAGAGCAAGTGGATATGTTGGGAACGATTCGTTTCTTTCCTTGGTAGTACTGTCCCTCTGTCACGAGTATGGGCTACACTTCGCTCTCTCCAAGGTTGCCATTGGCAGTCCACCCTCACAGGCCTTCACCTCCCAGATGGCCTTTGTACGGACCCATTAGCTTGTGCAGACTACCTTGCGACCCATTTTGCACTGGCATCAGCCTCCTATCCAGCTGCTTTCCTTCACCAGAAACTGATGGCTGAAGCTTTCATCTTATGTTTTACCCCTTGTGAGTCAGAATCTTAAAACAAACCTTTTACTGAATGGGAATTTCTTTCTGTTCTATCTTCTCATGATACGGCCCCTGGCCCAGATTCCATTCATAACGAACTGCTTCAACATCTCAGTGCTCCACAATGACAACATCTTCTCCAGCTGTTTAACTGTATCCACTCCAGGGCGACTTCCCTTCTCTGTGGATGGATAGCATCGTGGTTCCTGTCCTTAAGCCTGTTAAGAACCCCCTACTTGTAGACAGCTATTGGCCAATTAGTCTGACCAATGTTGTTTGTAAGTTACTTTAATGGATGGTAGCCCGTCGGCTCAATTCGGTCCTCCAGTCTCGAGATCTATCGTCCCCTTACCAGTGTGGCTTCCAAGAGGGACGGTCTCCAATCATCCAATCATTTACTTCACTTGGAATCTGCAGTTCGGCAGGCTTTTTCCCAGCGCAACCATTTAGTTGCAGTGTTTTTTGACCTTCTAAAGGCCTATTACATGGCCTGGTGCCATCACATTTTGCTTACCCTTCATCAGAAGGGTCTTGGGGCCCACTACTGATTTTCATCCGCCAGTTCCTGTTCCATCGGTCATTCAGAGTTTGAGTTGGTACTGTTTTTAGTTCTCCACGGACCCAGGAGACAGGTATCCCACAGGGTTCTGTCTTGAGTGTCTTTTCCTCATTGCTATCGATGGACGTGTGGCCTCAGTCAGTCCTTTGGTTGCCCCTGCCCTGTATATGGATGGTTTCTGCATTTGGGTTAGTTCCTCCTCGATGGCATCTGCAGAACGGCAGCTCCAGGGAGCTACACGGAGTGCCTCTGCATGGACCCTCTCCCACGGGTTTCAATTTACTCCTCTACAATCGCAGGTGGTCCACTTCTGCCGCCGTACTATGATCCACCCCGATCCAGAGCCCTATCTTTATGCACAACGATTGCCAATGGTCCCACAGTTTCGTTTCCTTGGTTATCTTTTCCACAAAAAGCTCATTTGGCTGCCCCATATCAGACATCTGAGGGTAGGATGTTTCTGTAAACTCAATGTCCTTCACTTCCTTACCCACTCCTCTTCGGGTGCAGACCGTTCCCCCATCCTCCATTTTTATCATGCTCTAGTTCTGTCTCGCTTGGACTATTGTTGTCAAGTTTATGGTTCAGTTGCTCCTTCCACACTGCACGTGCTGGATCCAGTCCACTATTGTGGTATCCATTTGGCCACTGGTGCCTTCCCTACTACCTCTGTTGATAGTCTCCTGGTTGAATCTGGGATTCCCCTCCCCCCTTTTCTGTTCGGCGGTCCCAGCTTCTGGTGTCTTAAGCACTCGCTGTCCCTCCCTCTCATCCTTCCTATTCTGTCCTGTTACGAGACCATGGACGTCGCCCACCCCATTCCATCCCTCAGGCGGGTTTACCGGTTGGGCTCTGCCTTGCGTCTCTTTGCTGTGATTTTCAGCTTTCTTCTTTGTCCTGTCTTCCTCGCTCTCTCCCCTCCACCCCCCCCCCCTTGGCTAGTTCCTCAGCCTCTAATTTGGATCGATCTCCTCCAACGTCCAAAAGATTCCATCCCCCCAATGGTGATCCATTCCTTTTTCCGCCTAACTTAATGGGAGTTTCGGGATGCTGTCGTTTTTACACTGATGACTCTAAATCTGCTGATCATGTGGGGTATGCTTTCACGTCCCCTGTTGGAACGAAAAATCACCTGCTGCCACCTACATGTGGGGTTTTTACTGTGTAATTGATGGCAATTTCCCAGGCCCTTTACTTTTATTAAACAGTCCCAACACAACTGTGTTTTGTTAATGTAACGACTCAATGAGTGGCCTTCTTGCTATCGACTGATGTTTTTTGCGTCGTCCCTTGGTCTCTGTCATCCATGACCATCTCGTTGATATTCACTGTGCTGCTTGTTCCATTGACTTCCTTTATGTCCCTGGCCATGTGGGTATCCTGAGTAATGAGCTCGCTTATCATTTGGCTGGAGAAGCAGTCACTTACCCCCCGTTTTCTTTAACCCCTCCTGCAGCGGATTTACGGCTTCACATCAAATCCCACTTCACACAGGCATGGGCCAACTTTTGGGACGCTTCTCCCCTGTCTAATAAACCTCGTGCGATCAAGGTGATACAAGGATCATGGTGTTCTTCCTTCCACCTCTCGCGAAAGACTCGACCACACTGTGTCGTCTCCGCATTGGCCATACCAGGCTTTTGCGGGATGGGCCACCCCCACTTTGTGGTTGTGGAGCCTTCCAGTCAGTAGCCCACATTTTTCTTGAATGCCCCCTTCTTTTGGCTCTGCGTGCTAAGTACAGACTCACCCACACTTTACCTCTGATGTTGGCTGACGATTCCCACATGGTCTCTCTGGTTCTGTTTCCTCCGGGAAAGTGGTTTTTATTCTCAGTTTTAAGGTGTTGGGGCAGGGCGGTGAGTGCTTGGGTGTCTCCCACTGTAAGCCATGTTTGGAGATTCCAGACTCACCGCCCTGACAGAGATAATATTTTCTTCCCCTTTTACTCTGTTTTACCCTTTTTTAAAGGATTGGTTAGTCTCCTTTTCTCATAGGTACTTCTACATTCTAGCGGTTGCATGTCTTAAGTCATAGGTGGTATTGCCTATGCTGCTTCATCATAGTGTTGGGTTCGTTGTCTTGCTGACTTCCCTCATTTTGTTTTTTACCTTTTACATTTTCACCTTCTTCCCTTTTATTGTTCTGACTTTCCTGAGATGTCAAACAAGTGGAATGGACCACATTTGCAACAAGGGGCTGATGACCTTGCTGTTTGGTCCTATAAACCCCACACAACCAACCAACTAACCAAGCTTTCTTGCCTTTGACAGTGTTCAGCTGCCGTCGCGTATCAAAGTGGGCTATGAAGTTATTTCTGTTCGCCCTTACGTCCCGACACCTACTCGCTGCTACCAGTGTCATCGTTTTAATCACACCCGCCAGTCTAGTTCTAATGCCGATAAATGCGTCACTTGTGGCAGGGACGCCCATGGGGGTGACTGTCTGTCTGTCACCTTGTTGTGTGAACTGTCAGGGTGACCATGCAGCATCCTCCCGCGAGTGTCCCATCTACAAGGATTAATGCTGTTTACAGGAAATTCGGGTCAAAGAGAAAGTGTCCACCTCGGCTGCTCGCAAGCTATTTGTTAGTAGGAAGCCCACGCTGCTCCCAACAAGGAAATACAGTACTGTCCCCTCCCCTCCTTCGCCTACTAGGTAGGTGTCGACACAGACATGCTATCTGACCTTTAGCACTACGGTCGTCCGTTCGGCCAGTGCTAAGATCGCCCGATCAACGTCTCCTCTTCCTCCAGTCACCCCTAAGACACAAGAACCTTCATCAGCTTCTGCCTAGTCGAAGACCCAGAAGTCAGCTGCACGGGCCTTCAAGAAGGAACCGTCCCGTGAAGACTTCCTATGTACCTCGAACTCCCAGCCATCGACCAGTACTTGGACTAAACAACCTTCCAAGAAGGCTCATAGGAAGCACAGTTCTCCTTCTCGGCCACGGCGCGTTTCTTCTCCTGCGCCACCCAGCAGTTGCCCCCCCAGGCCGTCATCCGTTTCGCCTGGCCGCACCGCTGGTAGCCGAACATCTGGCCGTTCACCGCCGGAGGAAGCTCCCCCTCCCGGCCGTCTTAACAAGATGGCTGACGAACCTATTGAACAAATGGATAGCGACCATCTCGCTTACCATCTATGTCTGTAAGGTGATGGAACGAATGGTTAATTTTAGGCGTCGAGATTCGAGCAGCCAAACCAAACTACTTACCGATGTACAATGTGGATTTCGTAGGTGCCTCTCTGCTGACGACCATTTGGTTACCTTGTCGACCTTCATTATGAATAACTTCTTGCGGAAGTGCCAGACAGTAGCTGTGTTCATTGATTTGGAGAAGGCTTAAGACACCTTTTGGAGGGCGGGCGTTACCCACACCATGCTTACATGGGGATTTCACGGTCGCCTCCCTCTTTTTTTACGTGAATTTTTAATCGATCGACAGATAAGGGTACTTGTGGGTTCTGTTCTGTCCGACGCCTTTCGCTAGGAGAATGGGGTGCCACATTGCTCATTTTTGAGCGTCACTCTCTTCGCCATAGCGATCAGTCCAATAATGGATTGCCTCCCAGCTGATGTATTAGTCTCCCTTTTCTTGGACGATTTTACCATCTACTGCAGCGCACAGCGTACATGATTCCTGGAGCGCTGTCTTCAGCGTTGTTTTGACCATCTTTACTCCTGGAGTGTCGCCAATGGCTTCCGTTTTTCTGCCGAGAAGACGGTCTGTATTATCTTCTGGCGCTACAAAGAGTTTCTCCCACCGTCCTTAAATCTGGGCTCCGTTGCTCTCCCATTCGTGGAGACAGGAAAATTTTTAGGTCTTACATTTGACAGGAAACTTAGCTGATCTCCACATGTCTTACTTGGCTGCCAGTTGAACCCCTTCTCTAAATGCCCTCCATATTCTCAGCGGTACGTTGTGGGGAGCGGATCGAACCGTCCTACTTCGCTTATATCGGTCGATCGTCCGCTCCAAGCTGGATTGTGGGAGCTTTGTACACTCCTCTTTACGGCCGTCCATCTTACGCCGTCTCAACTCCATACAACATCGGGGTTTACGTCTTGCGATCGGAGCGTTTTATACTAGTCCCTTCGAGAGTCTTCATGCTGAAGCCGGTGAATTGCCACTAACCTCCCAGCGCGATGTACTGCTATGTTGGTATGCCTGTCGGCTATTATCAGTGGCCAACCAGCCGTCTTATAGTTCCTTTATTGATAACTCTCTCGACTGTCAATACGGGTTCTATGTATCTCCCTTCTACACCCTGGAGTTCGCTTTCGTTGCCCCCTTCAGCAACTTAATTATCCACTCCCTGCAACCTTTAGAGTGGGCGAGAGCCAGACGCCACCTTGACCCTACGCTCAGGGTCGCGTTCACCTTGACCTCAGCTCGTTCCCAAAGGAGGTAACCTCAGCTTCAGTATATCTCTCGCGGTTTGTCGAACTTCGTTCGAAGTTCATTAATACGAACTTCATTTATACAGATGGCTCTAAGACCAATGACAGTGTCAGGTGTTCTTTTATTGTCGGGGCACACAGTTTCAAATACCGGCGCCATGGCCATTGTTCGGTTTCACAACTGAGCTCTTTGCCCTCTACCAGGCTGTTCTATACATCCACCGCCACCGACATTCTGCTTATGTCATCTGCTCTGATTCCCTGAGCGCCATCCAGAGCCTCAGTGATCCGTATCCGGTTGACCCTTTCGTGCGCCGGATCCAACGCTCTCTTCAGCAGCTGGCTGACGATGGTTCTCCGGTTACCTTTATGTGGGTTCCTGGCCATGTCGGTATCCCTGGGAATGAAGTTGCAGATGCCGCCGCCAAGGCTGCGGTCCTCCAGCCTCGGACAGGTTCTTGTTGTGTGCCTTCATCTGATTTCAGCAGGGTCATTTGTCAGCGCATTTTATCGCTGTGACATGCCAATTGGTCTACACTTATTGAAAACAAGCTTCGGACCTTGAAACCTCTCCCCACGGCTTGGACAACCTCTTCACGCCCTTCTCGGTGGGAGGAGGTCGTTTTGTCCCGGTTACGTATTGGACACTGCCGGTTCAGCCGCCGCCATCTGCTGACGGCTGCGTCGGCGCCGTTCTGCCAATGTAGGCAATCGCTACAATCGCTAACTGTACGCCACATTTTAATGTCCTGTCCAAATTTTAGTGCACTGCGCTTTGATCATAGCCCTCCATGTACTCTGGAAGAAATTTTAGCGGATGACCCAAAAGCAGCTGCTCGCGTTCATCGTTTATCCACTCGACAAATCTGTCTGACATTTGATTATGCTGTTTTTTATTATTCCTTGCCTGTTAATGTGCCTTTTATTAGTGTTGTCCTTTTTAGTTGCTGCTTTAACATTGTGCCTCACAGTGCATTCATAATTTAGTCTGGGCGCTAATGACCACTGTAGTTTGCGCCCGAAAACTACAAAAATCACACATTGACAGAAAACCACAATTTCAAGGTGCACGCCGACAATTTCTTTATGAGTGACACTCTTTAGTACTCTCTTGAGTATTAGGAGTAAATATGCTGAAAGATTGACCTCCCCAACGAAAAGACATGAAGGCTGGAGAACGAGGAGCAATAGCATGTCCAATAAAAGATACAGGAGATCCATTGTAGTAATACGTACGATAACAAACGTCTTACTCTGCATTCATCTTTCGTTGGTATTGAGACTCAGGGTGAGACACAGGTGGAACATTCCACAAAGACAATACGTGCAAGTCCCAAGATGGGTCATTGCACCTTACAACACCTGTATTGGTGGTATTTGATTGACAAATTATCATCACTATAGAAATACTACATAGCATCGATGATTTAGTATTTATACAGCTTCCAGGACGCAATTAAAATTGCGGTGATCACCAGGTGACTCGAATGGACTGCAGGTTACTTCAAGAACAACACATTCCACTGCGCAAATTAAAAGCGGAAATTGCGGGTGGACTATTAGCCGTTAAGAGAAATCAAAGCGAGGACGCCCAAGTAAAGAGAACTTGTCAAAAAAGAATAGAGCTACGACAACAGTTCCGCCAGTTTTTGACTGCCAAAAGAAAAAGTAAGATGATTGGCTTGTAAGGGAGGAAACAAGAGGACGATGCAGATGAGTTTCAAGGTGGTAGCGTCTAAGTCTGCATCTGCATCTATACTTCGCAATCCATCATGAGGTCCATGGCAGAAGTTACGTCCCATTGTACCAGTTACTAGAGCTTCTTCCTCTTGTATTCACGTATACAGCACGGAAAGAACGATCGATCATTCGTATGCCTCTGTGCGTGCAGTACATACTCTAATAATATACTCACGATCCCAATGTGAGCGATTGGGATGGTAGTATATCCTAGAGTAATCATTTAAAGCCGGTTCTTGAAACTTTAACACTTTCTCGGGATAGCTTCTGTATTCGAGAATTAGTTCTTTCATTCTCTCTCCCACGAATTAACCCTGTGACCATTCGTGCTGCCCATCTCTATATACGTTAAATGTCCTCATCGAAACGTCGCGGGTTTTCGACGCAGATACCCGGATGGAAGCCCGAGAAGATTTCATCTGCAGTACACGCCGGGAAAGCCTACATTCACATATTTGGCTACGGTAGTCACTGCCTGTCAACAGAACGTGATCCCTTCAAACATTTCATTCAGCACCTAATTATAGCCCTACGCTTTCAGACCTATTTTGCACTAATGTTCCTTTAAAAGTTCCGTTACAGCGTTTCTATACCATCGAGGTTATCTCCCATTATGAACTGTTCTGTGGGACACACATCTATCCAGCATGTGGTCAATTACCCTTTCAAATTTGAGCCATATTTTTTCTACATGCTTCTGCCTTGTGTTGCCAGTTCCTCATTCACATATGACAACATCCATTTTCATCTAGTTTACAGAACATACTTATCTTTCTGCTCTAGTTGACCTCTGTACTTCAATAATCACTGTTGCCAGAACCCCACCATGGTCACTGATCCCAGTTTCGATGTGGGTATCCTCAGAATTCAGGTATGTTCGTTGCATTAAATCCAATATATTTCCATCATAACTAGGGTTCTTAACTGTCAGTTAACAGTAATTGTTAGTGAACTTTCACAGGACGCCCTACCATACCCACCACTAGACGAAACCTCAGTTCACTTCTCAACAAGTTCCCCAATCATATTGTAATCAGTGGTGGAGACTTTAATCATCCAACAATTAACTGGGAAAATTATTTTTGTTCAAGTGTTCGGTTACATCAGTAGAGGAGTCTGTTGGGCGATAGGATCCTTTTATACCCACCTGTGGTACTCAGTCTTGTGCAGTCACCCACATGCAGCTTCAATTTCTCTCTGTGGATTTGAGTTACTGTACTGCGACAAATACACGACCTGTATTTGTCATTTGGCTATACTTTCCATGTACACCTAAATTTTCCCTAAATATCTACCATTTCGGATTTGAACCAGCTTTCTGTACCTACCATAATGTGAGCATCACTGCTTTTGATGAGCACCTCAAACTCTGGCACTTAGTTGAAGTTTACCTTAAGGATTTTAATACTCTCACCAGTGGGACGTATTTTTCGAACTTCCACTGATATTTCTGGTTTTTCTGCAGCGAGTGTTATCTGGATGCATGAAGACCATCAGGTAATGAAACAGGTTGACAAAACCATAGTGCCTACACACACTGTTCCATGTCCGATGTAGTAGTGCTTCTGTCAGATCACGGCAAGCTAAGTAGTTCATCACGTGCCACATGACAAGCCCAGTCAGCTGTTGCTGGTGTCTACATTACAACCATACTCAAATATCTTGACGAAGCACAGCCGAATGTAGTACTTGTGGTAGGGATGCTCATGAGTGCAATTGCCCACCACCTTCTCCCTGCTGCATAAATTACAATATCAACTATGCTGCCTCATCTCGTTAATTTCCTCTGTATCTCCGTGAGTAAGCTGTCAAGGCGATCAGAGTGAAGGAAAAAGAGCCTTAACCTATCGTTAACAAGCTGTTGGATAGTGAAAGCTGTGTTTTCCACCATCTGCTACTAAAAGTATAAATCTCGATACTCCTCGCTCCTCAAAGCAAATCGCCACACGGACATGCGTTCTCAAATGCAGCATCGCAGTTGTAAAATAGCCTAGTGTCACGGTAGTATCCGCTTCTCCTTCTCCGAAGCTGCAACTCGCAACATCTTCACCTCTGGCGACGAAATCACCTGCTACACAACCAGCAGGCTAGAAATCAGGGACTAAAGTGCCCTGTGAAGATTTTAAACATCCTTCAAGCCAACAGACATCTGAAACTTCATCTGCCGACAGCAAAGGCTCAGATATCCAAGGAAAACTGTCTTTCCTTTCGCTGACTGGCTGGTCCTCATAAGCAGCGTCGTCACATGACACCCTCACCTGCCCAAGCTCCGTTCTGCCAGTGCCAACCTTTTTCGTGCCATGGAACCTGCACACTTACTCAGTGAGGATGCCGACACTTTCGTAGGTTGCATGGAACAGGATCCTCCAGCCACTACGCCCTATAGCATTGATTCTTTGAAGGCTGACACTCAGCAGCCCATGAGGTGACAACCCACCATTATTCCTCCTCCCATATCCGTCATGACTTCCCTCCAGTGGAATGTTTGTCACTACATCCAACAATGAGGATTTAAACTGCTCTTGGAATCCCTGCCCCGAGGAAACAAAATTGCCCTTGTGATGGCTTCGACGTCTTCCGTTTCTTTCCAGTCCACTTTAATCTCCCCCCTCCCTCCCAATGATTACATTCCATCTCGTGAAGGATTCATGCTGCTCCTATTGGTTGACGTTCATATTCAATCACTCTCACTGAACACTTGGCTGCAAGCTGTTACAGTCTGAATTTCCTTTCATCACTTGTTCCCTTTCTATTATTGACATCACTCCAGCATTTGATGTTAGCAGTGGCTAACACCCTCACCTCTTTTTGCTACTTCGTGACTTTAATGTACACAATACCCTTCAGGGCCCTCCCCCCATGAACCACGGACCTTGCCGTTGGTGGGGAGGCTTGCGTGCCTCAACGGTACAGATATCCGTACCGTAGGTGCTGTGGTGTCACCGCCAGACACCACACTTGCTAGGTGGTAGCCTTTAAATCGGCCGCGGTCCGGTAGTATACGTCGGACCCGCGTGTCGCCACTGTCAATGATTGCAGACCGAGCGCCGCCACACGGCAGGTCTAGAGAGACTTCCTAGCACTCGCTCCAGATGTACAGCCGACTTTGCTAGCGATGGTTCACTGACTTCTACGCTCTCATTTGCCGAGACGATAGTTAGCATAGCCTTCAGCTACGTTATTTGTTACGACCCAGCAAGGCGCCATTATCCGTATTATTGATATTGTGAATCATGTACTTTAAAGAGCGACGTTCTCCATTAATGGATTAAAGTTAAGTATTCCACCAGCTACGTCCGTTTTTCTCAATTGTAATTCCCTTGTCATGTTCCAGACCTCACGCGAGCCTGCGTGAGCTAAAACGCGAGCATTTCGGCCTCCTTTACTATCACGGTTGGCTCTCCTGCCAACCACAACAGGTGCAACTACAACGGAGGGATATCTGTTGAGAGGCCAGACAAACGTGTGGTTCCTGAAGAGTAGTTGCAGGGGCAACAGTCTGGATGATTGACTGATCTGGCCTTGTAACATTAACCAAAACGGCGTTGCTGTGCTGGTACTGCGAACGGCTGAAAGCAAGGGGAAATTGCAGCCGCAATTTTTCCCGAGGGCATGCAGCTTTACTGTATGGTTAAATGATGATGGCGTCCTCTTGGGAAAATATTCCGGAGGTAAAATAGTCCTCCATTCGGATTTCCGGGCGGGGACTACTCAAAAGGACGTCGTTATCAGGAGAAAGAAAACGGGCATTCTATGGATCGGAGTGTGGAATGTCAGATCCCTTAATCGAGCGGGTAGGTTAGAAAATTTAAAAAGGGAAATGGATATGTTAAAGTTAGATATAGTGGGAATTAGTGAAGTTCGGTGGCAGGAGGAACAAGACTTCTGGTCTGGTGAATACAGGGTTATAAATACGAAATCAAATAGGGGTAATGCAGGAGTAGGTTTAATAATGAATAAAAAAATATGAGTGCGGGTAAGCTGCTACAAACAGCATAGTGAACGTATTATAGTGGCCAAGATAGACACGAAGCCCATGCCTACTACAGTAGTACAAGTTTATATGCCAACTACCTCAGCAGATGGCGAAGAAATTCAAGAACTCCATGATCAGATAAAAGAAATTATTCAGGTAGTGAAGGGAGACGAAAATGTAATTGTCATGGGTGACTGGAAGACGAAAGTAGGAAAAGGGAGAGAAGGAACCATAGCAGGTGAATATGGATTGGGGCTAAGAAATGAAAGAGGAAGACGTCTGGTGAAATTTTGCACAGAGCACAACTTAATCATAGCTAACACTTGGTTCAAGAATCATAAAAGAAGGCTGTAAACATGGAAGAAGCCTGGAGATACTGGCAGGTTTCAGATAGATTATATAATGGTACGACAGAGATTCAGGAACCAGGTTTTAAATTGTAAGACATTTGCAGAAGCAGATGAGGAGTCTGACCACAATCTATTGGTTATGAACTGTAGATTAAAACTGAAGAAATTGCAAAAAGGTGGCAATTTAAGGAGATGGGACCTGGACAAATTGACTAAACCAGAGCTTGTACAGAGTTTCGGGGACAGCATATGGGAACAAGTGAAAGGAATGGGGGAAAGAAATACGGTTGAAGACGAATGGGTAGCTCTGAGGGATAAAGTAGTGAAGGCAGCAGAGGATCAAGTAGGTAATAAGACGAGGGCTAGTAGAAATCCTTGGGTAACAGAAGAAATATGGAATTTAATTGATGAAAGGAGAAAATATAAAAATGCTGTAAATGAAGCAGGCAAAAAGGAATACAAACGTCTCAAAAATGAGATCGACAGGAAGTGCAAAATGGCTAAGCAGGCATGGCTAGAGGAGAAGTGTAAGGGTGTAGAGGCTTACCGCACTAGGGGTAAGATAGATACTGCGTATAGGAAAATTAAAGAGACCATTGGAGAAAAGAAAACGACTTGTATGAATATCAAGAGCTCAGATGGAAACACAGTTCTAAGCAAACAGGGAAAACAGAAACGTGGAAGGAGTATATAGAGGGTCTATACAAGGGCGATGTACATGAGTACAATATTTTGGAAATTTAAGAGGATGTAGATGAAGATGAAATGGGAGATAAGATACTGTGTGAAGAGTTTGACAGAGCACTGAAAGACCTGAGTTGAAACAAGGCCCCCGGAGTAGACAACATTCCATTGGAACTACTGACGGCCTTGGTAGAGTTTTGTCAGGACTGGCTCTCCCATCTGGTGAGCAAGATGTATGAAACAGGCGAAATACCCTCAGACTTCAAGAAGAATATAAAAATTGCAATCCTAAAGAAAGAAGGTGTTGACAGATGTGAAAATTACCGAACTATCAGTTTAATAAGTGACAGCTGCAAAATACCAACGCGAATTCTTTACAGACGAATGGAAAAACTAGTAGAAGCCGACCTCGAGGAAGATCAGTGTGGTTTCCGTAGAAATATTGGAACAAGTGAGGCAATACTGACCCTACGACTTATCTGAGAAGCTAGATTAAAGAAGGGCAAACCTACGTTTCCAGCATTTGTAGACTTAGAGAAAGCCTTTGATAATGTTGACTGGAATACTCTCCTTCAAATTCTGAAGGTGGCAGGGGTAAAATACAGGGAGCGAAAGAGTATTTACAATTTGTACAGAAACCAGATGGCAGTTGTAAGAGTCTAGGGACATGAAATGAAATGGAAGCCCCTTCAGGGCTCTTCAAGAACCTGAAAGAGGCGTGACGTCTTTGCTGACATTCACAATTAACTCAACCTCATCCGCCTTAACATTGGAGCACCCACTCCACACACACCTATCGCTATTTGGACTCCTCGTTCTGCACTGCACAGCTTGTAGAGTGGCCCGTTCTGTGACGTGTACTCCAGCAACTGTTTCCTTTGTGCTTTCTGTTTGCTGACACATACCCCTACATATGTGC
Organism: Schistocerca gregaria; assembly: GCF_023897955.1. Classification (NCBI taxonomy): domain Eukaryota; kingdom Metazoa; phylum Arthropoda; class Insecta; order Orthoptera; family Acrididae; genus Schistocerca; species Schistocerca gregaria. Next base: position 43,838,708 of record NC_064929.1, read on the forward strand.
AAAATTGATTGGTAGCTTTCTAAGGCTGAATGGAGGCTTCACTCCTCGCTGGCGACCTTCGATGAACAAACTTCCGCACTAGCGATGAGCAGGTTACCCTTAGTGCAGCCGAAAATTTCATTCCTCGAACTACCTCTCTACTGCTCTGTGTCCTGGTCCCTTGGTGGACTGAGGCGTACTGCGAGGCACTTCGTGCGCGGAACCGTGCTCTCCGCGTTTATAACTGTCCTCCTACGATGACAAACTACATCTTTTGTAAACAGTTGCGTGCACAGTGCCACTGCATTCTTAGAGACAAAATTAGTAAATGAAATCCATCTACGTTTTTGCTAAGTTCCTCTCGCTCTTCTGTCATTTGCGCCAAACTCGTAGGGATATCTGGGAGAAAGGGCCTTTCTCAGATCTCTGGATGACAGTACCAGATGTCATAGTGGACTCTATCGCTATCTTAAACTTCCTGGAGCTTTGTTTTGTGGAGATTTCGAGCTCTACGCATTATTACCCGGCCTTCCTCCATCGGAAAAAAGTGGAGGCGGCTTGGACAATAACCTTGCTTTTTCAGAATCTTGAGGCTACAATGCCGGATTTACTATGAGAGAGTTGTACTATAATGTCACTTAATCCCGATTCTGTTCCCCAGGGCTGGAAGATGTTAACATTCAGATGTTGCAGCACCTTCTCTTGCAGGCAAGTATTTTATCCTCCATACGGACAATCCCCTCTAGGTGGAAGGAAGGTTTCCGAGATGCTGGACTGAAGCCACCGTCACACCCAAGCATAAGCAGGGTAAGGAGAAGCACTCTTCCAGCTACTGCCCCATTTCTCTCAGCAGCTGTTTGCAAGGTTATTGAACATATGATTCATCCCACCTGGCGTGGTGTGGATTTAGAGTGCGCCATTCTCCAGTTGACCATTTCTTCACTTTTTCCACCTATGCCATGAAGGGCTTTCTGTGGAAATCCCTGGCAAGCAATATTTTTCGATTCTGTGGAAGACACCTGCTGGAGGACAGGTATGTCTGTATTCTACACATAGCTTCCCTGTTCACCTCAGCAATTTTTAGAAGATGGAGTTTTCAAGGTGTATGTGGGTTGTGCCTCGTCAGACAACTTTATCCAGGAAAACGGTGTACCTCAATTTCCATCCTCAGCGTTGTCCTCTTTGCTATCGCCATTAACGCTATAATGGCCTGCCTCCTGCTGAGCACCTCTGCCTCCCTTTTTGTTGACGATTCTGCCATCCATTGCAGTCCTCCAGGAACCTCTCACATTGAGCGACGTCTCTAACTTCTTCACTCATGGAGCATCGAGAATGGTATTGTTTTTTCCACTGACAAAACCGTTTGTGTTGGTTCCTGTCAGTGCAGTTGATTTCTCCCCCCATATTCTCAACTTTGGCCTGCTGCTCTTCTGTTAGTTGAAACTACGAAATTCCTGTGGCTCATGCTCAATAGGAAGCTGTTCGTTCTCACGCGTGTCCCACCTTGGAGCCCACTGTACGTAGTTCCTCAATGTAGGACATGTCCTCAATGATACTTCCTGGGGGCAGATTGAACCCCCCTTATCGGTTTGTACTGGTCCCTTGTCCAATAAAAACTAGAATATTGGTGCTTTGTTTACGCATCTGCGCGTCTGTCCTTCGTATGCCATCTCAACACTACCCACCATCGTCGCATCTGTTTGGCCACTGGCGCCTTTTATGCTAGCCAAGTTCAGCGCGTATGCCGAAGCTGTTGAATTACCAGTCATACTAAAGTTATCCTCAAGAGATAAACATGGCGTTTTTCCGCCATGCCAGGCCACCCATCCTATGCCTCCTTCGATGAGTACTTTGATAGCCAGTATCGGGCCCACTCCTCTTCAGTTACCTCCTGGAGCCCATTTTCAGTTCTTGCTCCAGCAGCCGAACTTTACACTACCTGCAAGTATCCTAGTGGGAGTGAACCCTTCTCCACCTTGGCTTTCTGTGGCAGCCTGTGTTCACCTTAGCCTTCATTTGCTCCCCAAGGACACTACTGCAGCCTCGTTCTATTGCCTTGACTTCCACTACCTACACACGCGAATTTTTAATAGTACCTTTCTGTATGCTGATGGCTCTGACTGTGGTATCAGGTGTGCCGTTGTCATCTGCACCAACGTTTTTCCGTATCTGCCTTTGCAACACTACTCAGTATTTCCAGCAGAGCTCTTCGCCCTCTGAGGCCAGAATAGATCTGGTGACACAGGCTTTTCCATTGTCCTGTGCACGAAGACTAAAGGGCACAGAGTCTGACCACTGTACACTGCCCATCCCTTGGTGCAACGGGTCCAGGAAAACTCAGTTTCTCACTCCTGAGGGATCCACTGTGATGTCCATGTGGTTTCCTGCTCAGGTCAGTCTGCCAGGAAATGAGGCTGCTGACGCTGCTGCCTAGACTGCAGTCCTCGTACCTCAGCCTGCTGGTTCTTATATTCTCCCAGATGATCTCTGTTCCTGTCTGCCAGCAGGTGGTGTCACTTTGGCATCACCAGTTGTCCTCCATTCTAGGAATAATCCCTGGGTTTTTAACGCCCTCCCAGTGGCTTGGACAGCCTCCTCCTCTGCCCTCTTGACGTCAGATCATCTTAGCTGGGTTGCGTATTGGGCACTCTCTTCTTAGCCATCGTCCTTAGTTTAGAGGTGATCACTTACCACTTTGTACTCATTATCCTGAGTCTCTGACGATTCACAATGCACTTTTCTTAACCACTTATGTTCTCATTTACGTTTGCCGTCTACGTTATCAGGCGTGCCGCGGGCTATCGACCGTGTTTTACTCTCGATCTGTTGTAGCGATATGGCGAAGGACATTTAATCTTCAGTGTAGCACCTCCATTGTCTCTATGGTGTATTTTATAGACCTTTATCAGTCTTTGTTTTTAAGCTGTCTTTTCCTCCATCAATTGAGTTTACCGTTTAGTCGTTTTAACCCCTTCTTCATCTTCGTGTTCTACAGTTCTGACGTTGGCACGAAAGAACAAAATCTTTGCGCCTTACAACAAAAAACAGCAAACCACCTGGAATGACAGAAGCCATTTGTTCAGAGCCCCGGTGTTCCTAGGACAGGCACCTGCTCCTTGGCGTGGACGGCGTCAACAAATTGCGTATATGTTGTGCTCCCTGCGTCGTCAGAGGTGGCGTTTCACTAATGTTAGCTGTAAGCCTCCGTTTTGAGAAGTACTGTCAGTGCAGACAAATTACATGTGAGGACGTCTTCCGTATTTTAACAAATTTTGCTCGTTCTTATTATCCAATCAACAACGTAACCAAATTTCTTAGATATTATTTCTGGCACATCCATGATGTGAAGTCTAAGTACCATTGGGACTAATATTGCACCTTCATGTGAGCCATTGAGGAGGAATTCCTAGCTACTGATTGTATTTACTACAGTGACCTGGTATCATGTCACAAAACATGCTTTCAAGATTCTTTAACCTTTTGAATTGGGATTTCATTACCACTTCATACATTAGGCCCAGTCTCCCGATGATACCCTAGGCTTCAAACAAATTAATAAAAGCCAAAGATGTAGGCATCATCATCTGAAAGTTTGCATCAGTATGAGATGTCCAAAACTTAGCATGCACTGTTTCGTCTGGGGGCAAAAGCTGGCTGGCTGTCCATTTGTTTGACCAATCCCTATTACCAGTTCGCGTTCCAGAAATCTATAGAAAGGGGCGATAAAGTTAGAGAGCGTTGCTGCTGCGTGCCTGGAACACTCGGTAGAGCGTTTGAACAATAAAACTGTGTACTGAAAATAAAATTCTTGGCAGATTAAAGGCTAAGGTCCTGAGTAGTTGTAACTTGTAGAGTTTCCAATATTTCTTGTCTCAGCTTCGAATATATTCTTTGAATATTCTCAGGGTACATGCATCTTCGCTGTTACAGTAACCGCCCTCAAAAAGCTGTTGCCGTTATCGCCAGAAATAACTGAATGGTATGACTTCGTGTAAAACGATGAATGCCTGTATTCAATTCCTGTTTGTAGGTACCCTTTGCAACATAGGAATAACATCATCAATGGGATTGTTCCTCCGATTCCTGCTGGAGCGAGACAGTATTGAAAATGAGGGAAATCTGACAAAATTTTGAGTTGTGACAAAGCTATGGTTCCCATCAGCAGTGCCAAACGTGAGTTTGTGCCGTTCTCCAATTCCAAGCTACTTAACTGAATGCAACCGTCTTCAGCATTGCAAACAAAATGTATGTCGTTTTTCTACCGCCTACTTAACGAATGTTTGAATAACATGTCGACCAAGGAAAGAGATTAGTTCGTCAGTTTAGGTGGTAACGTAATAGTGTCGTAAGTTGGTTAGCAGGTAACCATTTCTATTTTAGTACAGACGTGTTGCCTGCCTACTCGGTAAGCATCGTGTATGTCGCACCAACAGTATCGTGTCACACCATTTTCTCTTGTATAGCGTAGTTGATTTCCATTATCTGAACGACTTCCCTGTGGGACATATCATTGCTTTTGAACAGCATGTTCTGTAGAATTTCTGCTAACGTTCTCGACGTTCATTTGACATAAACACCTACTCCCATTCTCCTAGAGATGTGGCCCTACAAAAGGAGCTTTTTATGTACTGATTCGTTCCCTCTCTGTCCAGTAAGGTCTTGGAATACATTAAGAAGACGTACAGCCATCGTCTGGCAGACAGTTGTTGCTCTACTAGCACCACGCGGTGGTCACATGTGGGACACGTTCAGGGAACACCTACGGATGTGAAGCTAAATAGACCCCTGAAACAGCTGTCAATTGTGAAACTAGAAAGCTTCTTACCTTAGATAAGGAGTCTGTTCACATGATGCGCAAGAGGGGTAGCATAAGGGGTGAGAGACAATGAATGCCAGTTATGCAACCTGCTGTGAGGAGGTGGTAAGTATGCTGCTCTGTAACTTTTTAATCTCCCTCCCACTGAGCTGAAAAGCTCATGGAATATTACTTCAGAAGTGGACTACAGCATTCATTTATTTGGAGTTACACATGTGAAATGCTGAGTTGTTCAGACAATGGAGTCCTTGATAGCAACACATTAGAGAACTAAATGTATCGAGAAGCAAATCAGTTTAGCCAACTGAGAATACGCGAAACAGATTCTTGAACTTAGTTTACACACGAGTTTACTCACTTCACTAAGCAGTGAAGATAGTATGAGGAAGAGAATAGGTGGCCCAGAAGATAATTAGGTTTCTTTTCATAGAGTGCACAGAAACAACGTAAGCCTTTTTTGTGACCGTTTCTTCTCCAATATGAGAGACGTTTTGATGTAAAGGCTGCTGATCTCACTTTTGCTCAGTTGAATGAACGCCATGTTCCCAGCGTAGTTGGAAGCTGGCGCAAATGCCCAGGAACGTGGTGCTACCAACTCACCTGCTGGCTGTTGACTGTCTTTGTGTTAATCTGGCTTCTCGTGACTTCATATAAATTGTGTAATAGCTGTCAACTACTCCTTAGCCAGCCCAAGCAAAGGAATTCAGCATACCAAGTGGTATATGGAGCCTGCACTGGGTCTTAAAACGCAGAGTAACACTCAAAAACGTTTAGTTTTAATAACCATTACTTTCCAAATTTTTTACGTCAAAGTAGACTAATGAAGAGCATGAAGTTGAAAGGATTCGCAAGAACCATACATTTAATTAACATAGACCCTTCAAATATTGCAAATTCTGGGAACACTGAGACAACTTTTTTTTAAATCAGAAAATAATCGTGCAAACAGTCAGTGAGTGAAACAGACATGCAGGCCACTTAACAATGGGGAATGAATTAAAATCTCAACACTATTTACACACCTTGGACCTAAGGGAATATTGAAATGTATGATGCAGCAAATGCAATAATAAAGATTTGAAAGACAGGAAAAAACTAGGTTTAACAGAATGCAACGTAGCTTCCCCTGACGAAACCTTGGCCAACCCAAACTGCCACAGTCCACTGTGCTACTAACAGCCGTTAACCTCCGGTTGGTAGCAACTGACGTCACATTTCAGACGCCAACATTTACTGGACATCAAATGCCCATCCAAGCACACGTCACACACATTTTACACAGTCTCAAATCAACCATAATTAGTTTCTGGAAGCCAGCATCGTAAAATTGATAGCCATAGCAAGGACACTCACAAGATAACTATGCAGCATAACGGTGGTATCCTCAATTTCAAATTCATTCCGAATTACTAATCACATGGCTATCTCCATCAGTTAATCACATTCTGCTACGATCTTTACGTAAATCCACATCTCTATACAGGTACGTCAAACCCATTAAAGGTTGGCAGCAGTGCTTCAGTAACCTTCCATTGAATATAACTAGTGAGAACCTATGTTTAACGTACTGTCATGTTTTCTGTCCATGTGTTAATGAAATAATAGTAGGTTTCATTACAACACTTGTCACACACAATGCCATGTGCTGCATATGACAGATGAGGAGTGTTCCGTAAAACTTGGGAAGGTTCTTGTGAGATGACAAACGTCTTAGGTTAAGTCACAGTCAGTATCTTAATACTGCCACGATCAGCGGAAGTAAATTGACCCACGAAAGTGCTGCTCCTTCTCCTACCCAAGTTTTGAGCCACCAAAATGCAAGACGTCTTCAATCACGATGGAAGTATAGAAATATATAGGGATGTGTAAGCTGATGTAAAGAATTAATCGTTAGCCACCAACAAGTAACATATTACTTCTGTAGGGAAGTCCATTCTCCTCTGCCTAAATCCACTATTGTAAGAAGTCTTACCATGCAAGTAAGGACATCACTCCAGTTAAGCACTGCCATATCAGCAGAATCAAGGCACCGCCATTCATCAGACAATTACTTTAAAGGTGCTATCACTGCCCGTATATTGCAGATATCATTGTCTTGCCCCACCAGCCTCCACCCTCCCAGGGGGTCAATAAGTCTTTTGTGAATACGTGCGTGGCGAGCATGGGGCCCCGAGCCATTGCAGCCTTCTTTCTCTCCAGGGCTGCATTTCCTTTCCCTTCCCCTCCTTTCCCCTCCTTGCTCCTTTCCCCTCGCCCTCTCCTCTCCCTCTGTTGGTGTCCTTGCTTATGTTGGCCCCTGCTATCATCCTGGTTCTGTTGGTTGTACAATTCGGCTTTGTTCCATAATCATTTCCTTCTTTTGGCATTCCTTGGTCCCCCCTCTGGGGTTTGACCTCCGTTACAAAATTTCTCCTCCATAGTGTGAACCATTTGGGGAAAAGCACCTTACCTAGTGTCTCCGACGTGCGCCCTCCTAGTACGTTCTACCTTCTCTTTCATGTCGTAGTCTGACACTAGGGTGCATAGCGAGCACGGTAGCCAGCCCATGTGGTGGGGTCGCTATGTACCCTTTTTGTTGAGCCCCCTGAACACACAGCTCAGGTATCAGAAGTGTGATCCCTGTGACATCCTCATGCATGCCTTGGAGTTGTTGCTTGTCACCCTGGAGCATCGGAACTCCTGGCAATGGACGCGGTGCCAGATGGCCCTTGCTGTGGCTAGGTGGCGTCCGTGAGGAGAGCCCCTGATCGGAGGGGATGGTATCAGGGCGGACGCTATGCAAATGAAACGCATACGGGTCCTGAACTCTGGCCGTTCTTCTGCGGCCATGTCTCCGTGTGGAACTGATTCCTCAAGTGCTGCTTCTCTTGTCCCTTTGGCCTTCCCTTCCATGGCTACCCCTGGGAAGAGGGTCAGGCCCGTCAGCTAGGGGCAAAACCTTTCCCCCATTATCTAGTTTGCACTAGGACTGATGGAGATACTCTCACCAATACCAAACCTTTATTCTTTGTGGAACACACTGAAGACAAGTTTGGCGAAGTGGACTCCCTGAGCAAGATGCGGTCGGGTTTGGTGGGGGGTAATGGACACAGCAATTGTGCCAAGATGGATACAGGCACGTAGGGCTGCAGACTGGGCAGCTAAAGCAGTTTTTATCAGCAACAGTATATATGGTACAAGGTGTGCTTTTAACAGGGACCTCATACTTCAAACTGATGAGGAACTTCAGGACAATCTCGGATGGCGGGGTGTTTACTTGGTTCAGCGTGTTCAGAAGGGTCCTAAAGACAATCGTATTGATACTGGTGCCTTTATTCTGGCCTCTGAAAGAGAGACCCTCCCTGAGAAAGTTACGATTATGGTGTATCGATGTGATGGGAAGCCGTACATCCCACCTCCTTTGAGGTGTTTTAAGTGCTTGCGTTTTGGACATGTCTTCCCGCTGCTCACAGGCACCTCTCTATTGCGACTGTGGACGTCCACTCCATGAGAGGAGCGCCTGTGTTCCCCCTCCTGTGTGTGTAAATTGTCACAGCAGTCATTCTCCACATTCACCAGATTGCCCAGTATATAAGAAGAAAGGAGTATAAGTCACTCGATCGTTTAACCTACACAGAGGGCACCTAAGAAATATACATGATTTCACCCCGTGTCTGTGACATCTAGTTACGGCTTGGTTACATTTTCACCCCTTCCTCACCCTTCCTTACCCTCATCCTGGATCCCTCTTTCCCCCCCCCCCCCCTCCCCTGCAGCTCCCACACCTTCTCCCCTGGGGTCTGCCCTCCCTCCCCAGCCAGAGAAGTGTTCCACTCCTTCGGCGTCTGCCGGTCAAGGGCGCCTCCCCAGGATGCCTCTTCCAGGCACCTTCCAGGCCAAAGGTTTGCTGCCCTGCAACGACCGAGAGTGCCGCGATCTTTTGGCCCCGAAGTCGCCCGGTCTCTTTCTGTTCCTGATCTTGCTGCAGCTGGCTCCTTTTTGCCACACAGCCCTCCTCGAGCGCAGCCTGAAAAGAAGAAGAAATATAAGTCCCGGGACAAAGAGCCTCTGGTGTCACTGGAGGTCCCTTCTCCGACTTCACAACCGGACTCTGACCTGTAGTTCATGGGTGTCGCCCCCTCGTTGTCGGTGACGGGTGGGGACCCTGCGGTATGACAGGATCCATTACAATTCCGTTGGAGAACCACAGAACGATGGTTTAAAGGGAGGCTGAACACGCTAAATCCAATCGTCGACTTCCAGAATTGAAATCCCTTCTTTCGTCCTACTATGCAGCTTGCGTGGTTCTCCAGGAATCTCATTTTACTGGTGCTCACTCACCGACCCTCCTTGCGTTCCGTGTTTTCTGTCGAAATCGGGTCGAACCCCTGCGGGCTTCTGGTGGCATTTGTACGTTGGTCCGTACACACATTACTAGCACGTGGATTCCTCTTCAAACTACATTGGAAGCGGTTGCTGTTAGGGTCCACTTACTCTGCGCTCATAGTTTGCAATCTTTATCTCCCTCTTGAGAGGAGTCTTACACGTGCTACCTTAACTGCCCTTCCTCAGCAAATTCCTCCTCCTTTCCTCCTTTCCTCCTTTTTGGGGATTTTAATGCTCATCATCTATTGTGGGGCAGTGGTCTATAAGAAGACCTCGTCTAGATGGAAAGGCAGTTTATAGCAGACCACGACTTGTGCTTTCTTAATGATGGCTCTCCTACTCATTTCAGTGCCGGTCATGGTACACTTTCTGCCATTGATCTTTCTCTTTCTTTTCCCTCTCTCCTACCTTCATTACACTGGTCGCCACCTTTGTGATAGTGAACATTTCCCATTCATTATCTCGCTCCCTTCCCGCTCTCCGATGGACACATTACCTCGTTGGTATTTCCAACGTGCCGATTGGCCTCTATACACAGCACAGATCGTGTTTTCTCCCTCTTTGTCCGGTTGTATTGATGACATCCTACGTGACGCGCCTGACGCCATCGTTCATGTCGCTAGCCTTCCTGTCCACCGCTCATCTGGGCCATTTCGTCGCCGGCAAGTCCCATGGTGGAGTACAGCCATTGTCATTGACATCCGTGATCGACGTTGAGCTTTGCAACACCTTAAGAGGCACCCATCCATAGCCAGCCTTGCTACTTTTAAACGCCTCCGCGCTAAAGCCCGGTATTTAATCAAACTGAGCAAGCGGATATGTTGGGAACGATTCGTTTCTTCCCATGGTTCTTCTGTCCCTCTGTCACGAGTATGGGCTACACTTCGCTCTCTCCAAAGATGCCATCGGCAGTCCACCCTCCCAGGCCTTCACCTCCCAGATGGCCTTTGTACGGACCCATCAGCTTGTGCAGACTACCTTGCGACCCATTTTGCAGTGGCATCAGCATAAGCCTCCTATCCAGCGGCTTTCCTTCACCAAAAGCAGCAGCCTGATGCTTCCACCTTATGTTTCTCCCCTTGTGAGTCAGAAACTTAAAACAAACCTTTCACTGAATGGGAATTTATTTCTGCTCTATCTTCTTCTTATGATACGTCCTCTGGTCCAGATTTCATTCATAATCAAGTGCTTCACCATCTCAGTGCTCCACAACAGCAACAGCTTCTTTGGGTGTTTAACCGTATCTGGCTCCAGGGTGACTTCCCTTCTCAGTGGAGTGATAGCATCATGGTTCCTGTCCTTAAGCCTGGTAAGAACCCGCTATCTGTTGACAGCTATCGGCCAATTAGTTTCACCAATGTTGTTTGTAAGTTATTTGAATGGATGGTAGCCCGTTGGCTCAATTGGGTCCTCGAATCTTGGGATCTATTGTCTCCTTACCAGTGTAACTTCCGAGAGGGAGAATCTCCAATCGATCATTTTCTTCACTTGGAATCCACAGTTCGGCAGGCTTTTTCGGAGCGCCGACATTTGGTTGCAGTGTTTTTTGACCTTCGAATGGCCTATGACACGGCCTGGCGCCATCACATCTTACTTACCCTTCATCAGTGGGGTCTTTGGGGCCCACTACCGATTTTTATCGGTCATTCAGAGCTTGAGTTGGTACTGTTTTTAGTTCTCCACAGACCTAGACGACCAGTGTCCCACAGGGTTCTGTCTGGAGTGTCCTTCTTTTTCTCATTGTTGTCGATGGACCTGTGGCCTCTGCCAGTCCTTTGGTTGCCCCTGCCCTGTATGTGGATGATTTCTGCATTTGGGTTAGTTCCTCCTCGATGGCATCGTCAGAGCGGCAGCTCCAGGGAGCTATACGGCGTGCATCTGCATGGACCCTCTCACACGGGTTTCAATTCTCTCCTTCAAAATCGCGGGTGATCCACTTCTGTCGCCGTACTACGATCCACCCTGATCCAGAGCTCTATCTCGCTGCACAACGATTGCCTTTTGGTCCCACAGTTTCGTTTCCTGGGTCTTCTTTTCGACAACAAGCTCACTTGACTGCCACATATCAGACTCCTGAAGGTAGAATGTTTCTGTAAACTCAATGTCCTTCGCTTCCTTGCCCACTCCTATTGGGGTATGCACCGTTGCCTCCTTCTCCGTCTTTATCATGCTCTAGTTCTGTCTCGCTTGGACTATGGTTGACAAGTTTATGGTTGTTGCTCCTTCCACACTGCACATGCTGGATCCAGTCTACCATTGTGGTATCCGTTTATCAACAGGGCTAGTAGGGAAGGCACCGGTGACCAGTCTCCTGGTTGAAGCTGGGATCCACCCCCCACTCTGTTCGGCGGTCCCAGCTTCTGGTGTCTTATGCACTCGTTATCCGTTCCTCTCCTACGCATCCTTCCTATTCTATCCTGTTCCCAGACCATGGACGTCGCCCACCCGACTCCCGACCACAGGCGGGTTTATCGGTTGGGCTCCGCCTTGCATCTCTTTGTCGTGTTTTCAGCTTCCTTCTTTGTCCTGTCTTCCTCGCTCCGTTCCCTCCACCCCCCCACCCCCCCACCCCCCCCCCTCTTGGTTAGTTCCTCGGCCTCGAATTCGGATGGATCTCTGCCGTGGTCCGAAAGATTCCATCCCCCCTGGTGGTGTTCCTTTCCTTTTTCCGCCGAATTTTGTGGGAGTTTTGGGATGCTGTCGTTTTTTAGACTGATGGCTCTAAATCTACTGATCATGTTGGGTATGCCTTCACGTCCTCTATTGGAACGGAAAATCATCTGCTGCCATCTACATGTGGGGTGTTTACTGAGGAATTGATGGCAATTTCCCAGACTCTTACCTTCATTAAACAGTCCCAACACAACCGCATTTTGTTATGTACGGACTCGATGAGTGGCCTTCTTGCTATTGACCGGTGTTTTTCGCGCCATCCCTTGGTCTCTGCCATTCATGACCATCTCGCTGATATTCACCGTGCTGCTTGTTCCATTGACTTTCTTTGGGTCCCTGGCCATGTCGTCATCTCGGGTACTGAGCTCGCTGTTCGTTTGGCTGGAGGTGCAGGCACTTACCACCCATTTTCCGTAACCCCTCCTGCAGAGGATTTACGGCTCCACATCAAATCCCACTTCGCACAATCATGGGCCCACACTTGGTTGGCTACTCCTCTCTCTAATAAACTTCACGTGATTAAGGTGACCACAGGCCTGTGGCGTTCTTCCTTTCGCGTCTCCCGAAAGACTTGACCACACTGTGTCATCTCCTCATTCGCCATACCATGCTGACCCATGGTTTTCTTTTGCATCATGAGCCACCCACACTTTGTGGTTGTGGAGCCTTCCAGTAAGTTGCCCATATTTTGTTTGAATGCCCCCTTCTTTTGGCTCTGCGTGCTAAGTACAGACTGCCCCACACTTTACCTTCGATGTTGGCTGACGATTCCCGGATGGTCTCTCTGGTTTTCGGTTTTCTCCAGGAAAGTGGATTTTATTCTCAGTTTTAAGGTATTGGGGCAGGGCGGTGAGTGTTTGTGTGTCTCCCACTGTAAGCCATGTTTGGAGATTCCAGACTCATCTCCCTGACAGAGATAATCATTTCTTGCGCTTTTACTCAAACCAATCCTTTAAAAAAAGGGTAAAACAGTCTCCTTTTACCATAGGTTGCACATCTTAAGTCACAGGTGGTCTTGCCTATGCTGCTTCAGCATAGCGTTGGGTTTGTTCTCTTGCCAACTTGCCTCATTTTGTTTTTTACGATTTACAACATGACTGCCCTTTTACGTTTTTGCCTTCTTCCCTTTTATTGTTCTGACTTTCCTCAGATGTCCCATTAGCGGAATGGACCCTATTTGAAACAATTGACTGATGACCTTGCTGTTTGGTCCCTTAAACCTCAAACAACCAACTAACCAGTCTCCTCCACACGGCTCTCCTCTGATTCCCTTGGCGCCAGCAGTGGAGATCAAGGAGGCTGTAATTTGCAGATTTGCCACTCAGTCGTAAAAGATGTGTCAGAATTCTGGTGCCATGTGAAAACATGGTAAGTTTATTCTACACCATTCACAACTGCATTAGATCATTGAAATAAATCAGAAAAGCATGGACCCAGGACTGAAGGCACTTTTTTCCCAAACACTATTCCACTGATCTTACTAAAAGTTGAATCTAGTGCTGCATGTCATGAATTTGGTTAATCATTCCTATCTGATAGCTTCCTGGTTCAACAGAAATGAATCTTGGATGTAAGATCATACCTATTTCTGAGTAAATCCAGACAATTTTATTTTCAGTGTTACATATATTTTCCTGCATCTTAAAAGATTACAACACACAAAGAAAAGGATTTGTCAGAAACGGTGAGAGGTCATCAGGCAGTGCAGATAAGGATGCACAACATACACTCACTTTCATAATGAGCACTTTGTTGCTTCCAACAAACATTAGACACAATTTCAAACCTCTAAATGCTGAACAACAGATATGTAAAATATTATCATTTGCAAAATACCAGAGATTCAAAGAAACCGCAGTGTATAAAACAGCTTTAAATAATTGTAATTGTAACTGATAACAATTAGAAACACAATAGTAAACATTTCCTCCTAGTTTGTATTTGGCCATCTCCCATAGCATTTTCAAAGTTTGCTTGAGGTCCAATACATCCTGGCCTATGGAAACCATATTTCCAGTCAGAGAATTCAAACAAAAGTTTTCTAAAATCCATCATATTCATTTAAAATAAAGGCTTAAAACAACAAATGTATTAAATTTCTGCTTTGTGTCCTTTAGCTTTATCATTTTTCATGGGTTTTATTGCATGCTGTTGAAACTTTAAGAACACACAATCATAATATGGTACAACACTTGTTCCTGTCGTTATATGTAATAGGCCATAGTCAAGTACGAGGGTTGAGTGAAAAGTAATGCTCCACCTTCGTTAATTGGGTTTGGATGGCAATATCTTAATAAATCACATGTAGACATAGTCTGTAGAACGTGATCCTTAACTAAAAGTATTCACTTTTCCACATAATCAACACGAGCCAATTGGATAAATTTCTGCCAACAATGAACAAGTATTCTGAATCCATCACAGAAGAAGTCGACACTGTTCCTGAAACCAGTCTCACAGTTCTCTCAACGTATTCATCAGAAGCATAATGTTCCAGCAGATCGCCTTTCATTATCAAGAACAGATGGAAGTCAAATGGTGCTAAATCTGGACTGTATGGAGGATTCTGTATGGTTGTAACGTGCTGGGTTGTTTCCTCACCTGGGGCACCACATGTAACGTGCCGGGACATGTCCTTATTTAGTAGTGTCATTTAAAGTTCACGTCACAATCGGATGTACTGGTACTGAAATATTTCCTCGCCCAGTGTTCTCGATCTAACTTGCTTTGCTTATTCAATTTTGTCTTCCCGGTAGCTACGTCTGTCTCACCTAAATCACACTGAAATTAAGAAGCCAGGATCCTAGGTTAAGTTTTCCAAAATCAAAAGTCAAGATTTTATTGATTGTTGAACATTTATGTCAACCACATGGCGATTTCTTTGTTATCACTCGCACACAGAATATTCATGTGACCAGACCTCTTACACTTAATCGTCACATTAGGAAGGTTAAAAACTTCCAGTCTTTAACAAAGTTCACAGTCACAATTACCGAAAAAATTGACCAACTTGCTGCACTTTTGCTCCAAGAGAATCTGACCGAGAACTAACTAGAGCTGCACTAGCTCCGACCTTATATAGACGAGCGCTTGAATGTTTGACTATTCTGTTAATATATTATAGTTTATAATTTCCCAGGGTTAAAATGATCCTTTCTAACTGGTTTTTAAGTTAACTATTGGGTTTATTATTTAACTAACATGAGTAAGCTGTATCAATTTAAATACGCGAAACTAACTTATGCATCCGCCGTGGGAATTCCCGACTTGTAACCACGGTAGCCCTTTAGAACAATAATTTTTACATATTCAAATTTACTTAATTCTTAATTAATGCACTTACAAAGTTGAGACTGGAGTCACTTTACGTAGAAAAATAAAGATATCAAAAATATCAAAACAGATGTCGGAATTATTTAGTAGTTTGGTCACAATTGGCACTGAAAGTCATACAGGCAACAGATTTTAAGTCTTAATATCTATTGAACTAACAGACTTTGGGTAAATTTAAACACTTTGCTGGAATCAGTAAAATTTAGGCTTTCTTTTGGATGCATTCTTATAGCTGAATTTGATCTATTAGCTCACTCGAATGTTACTTAATATATATTGCACAATATGTCATCGTCCATAACTGTTAATAGTATGCATTTCCAATAAAACTGATTACCTCATTGCTTTTAGAATATATACTAGAATGTACTGAAATAATAGGTTTTACTAGGGGAATTTTATTTAAACTATTTCTGAATTCTGTGCTATGAGGCTGAAGGCCACAGAATCTGTAGTCGGGATCTGAGTAGTGAAAATGAAAAAAAAAAAAAAAAATTAAACGTTCATTGCTTAATTAGGTTACTGAAGTAGCGTAAGACCAAAGCAGGATAGCAGTGGGCAACCCTGCTTCGATACATGGTGGTGAGATTGTCCCTGAAATTCTTCTGTGGTTACACGTGAAGCAATAATGTGACCCACACATTCTTGTGAAATGTTGATTGTGCTTGAAATTTCTCTCTGACTGATAAGACGATCGTTCTGAATCAGTCATCGGTTTGCTTGTGAAACTCAGTGGTTGCTGTTCCAGGACATCCAACTCTGTCACGCCAGTCAGATGTTCTCGCATCAACACCTTTAAACTTACACGCCCAATGACGGACAGTACTCACATCAACACATTCACCATAAAATGCTTACATTCTCTGATGAATCTCCTTTGGAGTGACACATTCTGCTGTCAAGAATCAAATGACTACACCTTGCTTAAATGCATTGCCCTACCGTCCTTGCTTAAATGCATTGCCCTACCGTCTGTAGGGTTCCATACTTTACACTGTAACACTACAACACTACAACAGTTCAATGCTTAGGCTTCCTGCCACCTGGAGCTGTAGAGGAGAGGCTACAGAACAAGCCAGTACCTGCCACATACCAATGCTGTCAACAGTTGAAATGTTACGGAGGTGAAGGCATTACCTTTCAGTCAACCCTCGTACACGACATGTTAGTTTGAGCTTGGTTTCCTATTAATAACTGTAATATCTAGAGTGTTACCTGGAAAGTGTGTGCAGCTACAAAGTAATTCATTGTTACTCTAGCGCTTATGAGCCTCTCTCTGTAAGAGTGCTTGCATCACAAATGTGTGTTCTTAGTATAATATTTCCTTGTAGATATTTGTACACACTACTGTGATTCAGTTGCGAATAGTTTCCTTTATAATTAGTAATTGTGGAAAGAGAAATGTCACAAGCGCACTCAGTATGATCGGTAATACTGGTTGCCTGTTGTTGACTCCCCACACCTTGTCTCAAGTACGACTAATATGAACGATGTATGGTTACATTTTTAAGGATTTATTGTTGTTGTGTGTTCTTTGTTAGTTTAATGTGATTATGCAGAAGCTTATAGAGAGATAGTTTTTGATACGATAGTTTGATATACACATTGCCATCTCTTCATATTATTATACTTCATAAATACTAGATGTAGTACTGCATCTACGTTCCTTGATATAATTTAATTATATCTGACTCCAGTATGTTTAGAGAGTCAGCTGCTTATGACATGGGTGTTTTCTGCTTTCTACACGTTATGGTTTGTACACTGTTTTTATTACGTTTGTATGGCATGTATACATCATGTGCCCCCTGTACGTATGTTTGCCATTTGGTTGATTTTTTAAAGTGCCTTTGTTGAACACAGCTTTGTTACTGTTATACATTTGTACAAACTTGACATAGAAGTGTTTTTACCTAATGTTATGTATTATGCACATTCACGCTCTTTGTTTGCATGATCTTCGAACTGTTAACTTCGACACTTCATATCTTAGCTGTGTACCTCACAGGCAGTTTTTTACTTTAGAATTCCAACACTACGTTCACTGTTTCATATATTTTCATTATGATAATCGTTTTTCGTGTACGATGAAAGGTATGAATTCTGATCATGTGATAGTAATTTTCTCGAAAAGAAACTCTATTTAGTAATCTTACTGGGTCCTCTGTTCAGTTTCGATGTCAGATTGCTGGCCAGATTGGCCAAGCGGTTCTAGGCGCTACAGTTTGGAACCGCGCGACTGCTACTGTCGCAGTTCTAATTCTGCCTTGGGCCTGGATGTCCTTAGGTTAGTTAGGTTTAAGTAGCTCTAAGGTCTAGGGGACTGATGATCTCAGAAGTTAAGTCCCATATTGCTCAGAGCCATTTGAACCATTTTGATGTTAGATTCCATTTCCTTCTGTTTGGTCTTTTACATAAATAGTAAATGACCAAAACCAGTCGTAATAAAAAGTAACCTCTCACTACACTTACCTCTCTGTGAAAGGAATTATTAGTTGAAGCCATAGTGTTCGCAGTTAAATTTTTCTGTTACCATAATCATACGACCTTAAAGCTTTTTAAAAAACTGGCTCAGAGCACTATGGGACTTAACATCTGACGTCATCAGTTCCCTAGACATACAACTATTTAAACCTAACTAACGTAAGGGCAGCACACACATCCATGCCCGAGGCAGGATTCGAACCTGTGACTGTAGCAGCAGCATGGTTCCAGACTAAAGCGCCTAGAACGGCTCGGCCACAACGGCCGGCCACTGTTATTCACATATGTATTCAACAATTCGTGTAAAATTACTTTTTGGATTAGTTTACAGTCTTAAAACTGCAGGTGTAGACTCCAAATTCAAGTTTCAAAGTAATTAATGAAATTGGTGTTTGTGTGCTTGGAGATGGTTTCGTTATCCATACTCTCTCCCCAAAATAGTTGTATTCCACAAATATATCTTAGTTTAAGTTTGTACTATTAGTCTTTGAAATTAGTTCGCTTTGAAAGAAAACATAGTTTCGGTAATGGCAATCGGAAGTCCCTATTAGTGTTGGTTCTTGCGAGCACTGTAAAAAAAGTCTGGTACAAACATTTGCAACGATCAGAACTACATGTGGTTCAGTTAGATGATGCAGTGTCATGTTTAGTACTTCCAATGTGGATGGAACAATATTTTCAGATTAATACTACAAGAGATTGTAGATGGCTGATGTAGAAATGTTTATTACTCTTCATGTAACATACAGCTATTACTTACTTTGCATGCTCCACAATTTTAAAATGTTATTGCTCACTTAACCGGCATCCTTAACAAAGGATGTGTTACATCTAGCTGATTATCCTGAAGGATGTATATTATACCTTCTCTTACAGGTGCTTACAATGTCGATTGACTTGTATATTGTGTTAAGTGTATCTTCGGCAGAAGTTTGAACAGCTAACTATATCTTGACTCTCTGTTGTTACTAGATCAGTTATGGTTTTCACACTACAGAGTGTGGTTCTGAAGTATAAGGACAGAATTTAAATCATAAAATTTTATTGTCTACTGTTCTTCACATTGTTAAATGCTCTTCTGTTGCTGTTTGACATAATGCGTACTATTATGCATTTATTGTTATACAGGGTGTTACAAAAAGGTACGGCCAAATTTTCAGGAAACATTCCTCACACACAAATAAAGGGAAGATGATGTTATGTCGACATGTGTCCAGAAACGCTTAATTTCCATGTAAGAGCTCATTTTAGTTTCGCCATTATGTATTGATTCACCGCCATGATTTCATACGGGATACTACATGTGCTGCTAGAACATGTGCCTTTACAAGTACGACACAACATGTGGTTCATGCACGATGGAGCTCCTGCACATTTCAGTAGAAGTGTTCGTACGCTTCTCAACAACAGATTCAGTTACCGATGGATTGGTAGAGGCGGACCAATTCCATGGCCTCCACGCTCTCCTGACCTCAACCCTCTTGACTCTCATTTATGGGGGCATTTGAAAGCTCTGGTCTACGCAACTCCGCCAAATGTAGAGACTCTTCGTGCTCGCATTGTGGACGTCTGTGATACAATACGCCATTCTCCAGAGCTGCATCAGAGCATCAGGGATTCCATGCGATGGAGGGTGGATGCATGTTTCCTAGCTAACGGAAGATATTTTGAACATTTCCTGTAACAAAGTGTTTGAAGTCACGCTGGTACGTTCTGTTGCTGTGTTTCCATTCCATGATTAATGTGATTTGAAGAGAAGTAATAAAATGAGCTATAACATGGAAAGTAAGCGTTTCCAGACACAAAGAAAGTAAATATGTTACTTGGACATGTGTGTGAGGAATGTTTCCTGAAAGTTTGGCCATACCTTTTTGTTAACACCCTGTATATGTGGACTGATAATGTGTGCTCTATATTTTGGGGGACATCATACATACTGTTAACATATTTTTAAATAATAGCCAATAATGCTAACTGAAATTAAGCTTGTAAATGGGATTTTTTAAACATTTTAATTAGTAAAACCCATTACTTCCTCTATAAGTCTTATAGAAATACATGGGGACTTTCGAAAAAGAAATTTATTCTGTTCTATAATCTACATATTAAAAAGTCTATATATTTTGTCTTGGTTGAAGTCAGTCGTTATCTGAACATGTATGGGCTATCATCATGACAATAAATTCCACTGCAAAGTATTTCAACTGACAGACATATCAGCTCTCTTAAAGATTAGCTTTGTGCTGAACATGCAGTGTGTTATTGCTGTATGATGCTTTCCTATAGATACACAATAACTATCTAAGTTAGTATTTTAGACAAAGATTGTAACATTTCAGTGGAACAATTTCAATTTAATTATGAGGAATTTTAACTTCTGTACCAGATCAAACAATATGTGTAATTATTTCCACTATTATTAAAATGAGGAAAATACTTTCATGCCAAGCAGCTTTAATTATTAGCTAAGGAGTGACCTGTGTGTACCAGTTAAACAGTTTTCAATGTCTCATTGAATGGTACATGTAACAAATCTCTATGAAGTGTCCACATGTAAAAATTATATTTATTCAGTAAGTGCTTTTCCTGTCAGTGCATAGAAAATAATGTTTATTACTTATGGTTTGCTTGCATGTATTGAGTGTACTATGCATTAAGTAACAATTCACAAATCTTCCTTCTCTTTGTGTCAAATAGCCTTAGATGACCTAGCGCTCTGACACCACTTCCACTAACTTTGACTTTTGGTTTCCTTTCCTGTCGGCCTCTCTTGGTCAACTCTTGATTTTTCGACCCCAACGGTATTAGGTTGCGAGCCCGAGGGTGTCCCTCATTCTCTTTCTCTAATCTTACATTCCATATGGAGGAGAGCCTCCATAGATGTGAAGTCAGCCCTGCTAGGAATGCCAACCTGTAAGACAAAATGTCGCCCTCCAAACTGAGGATAATATGACAATACTGGTAATCTGTGCTAGAATCGTAGTACTCACAAGCTTCAGAACAAGCCCCAGATATGAAGGTTGATGAAAAGATGGCGAGATCATACCATAATGGGTGTGTAGACATCATGCACCCTCTACTACTCTCATTTGGGAACAATGTGGCCTGTGGTTGATGACGTCCCTCTGTATCAAAACTGAAGGAGTTGAGACATAAACCACATAAAATGGTAACAGTTGCTGCATTTGTATCATCGCCAAAAGAAGTAAATGAGAATAATGGTAACTCCCTCCTGGAGCCATTACTAGAGGGACAATCCTAGAGAGAAGCTTAGCACTTCAACACTGCACCGAGAGAAATCAACAAATGAGACAGATGAGGTTGGTGTTCCAAAATTACTGGGACGTTATGCACTGGGTTGGTCATTAATGAAGGATAGAACTAAAGTTATGTTGCTGGTGCGAAATGTGAAGACTGAAGTGAAAGTGCTTCCTCAATTTCAGCAACAGTGCCCCACAATGTTTCGACAGTTTACTTCAACCTAAAACAGTTCATTGCACAGCATCTCAAAAAATGTAATGTTCCCGATTGTCAGTCACCCCAGATCTAACGGATGTCTGCACTAATAGTCTTCATTTGGAACCTGGTGACCACTACTAGGAGAAATACGACAGTTACTGAAGAAGACGGTTCTGCATCTTTAACAGGAAGATGACATGATGTACAGTCAGCTTGATAAGGGGCCTGAAGAATCTTCACCTGCTGTTTTCTATTTGGAAGAGGGACATAAGATGCCTGTAGGCCAACATCATTCCACAAAACTTAAAATTCTGACAAATAAGCTCTACCTGCCAACCAGCCAGCACGTTTCTTCCTGTTGTGTACTTGTCTCACCTTTGCTGGAAAGTCCAGCATAAGAGCCAAGAAACCAATATACACAGAGCAGTTGACAACGACTGCCTGTGGCTACATGTTGTGAGATTCTGACATGCTTGTACCTCAGTCACTCGGAACACATCGTTGCATCTCAGAATCTTCAGCTGAATGCAATTTTAAATACCAGTGCACTGCTACTTTCGTCTGGCGTGGAAGTGGACAGCTTAGAATGAATAAAGTGCGAGATGCCAATCTTAGTAGATGTACCATCCCGATGTTTCACGGACCAATTTGTGAGATGTGGTAGTACTGTGGGTGATCTATAAAATGCCAAAGGACAGTGGTAACTCTATGGGTCGCTGTTCCTAAGTTGGCCTGTCTCTGGCTTTACATCAGAACATTTCTTGAGGGAGATAGGATAACCGGAAGAGTGCAATGTGCTACGTGGCACAAGAAACTGCCACCTGTTCTCCAATATCTGTGTTGACTTCGCACTGAACTACAGCAACAAAGAAGACCATCCAGAACTTGGGATATAAGGTAACAAGGTACAAAGAAACATGTTATTGTGAGGAGAAAATTGTGTCCCAGTCACTTCTGTTAACCTGGCTTCAGTGTAACATCAGCCACAGTTCCCACAGGTGTGATGCGCTGTTGCAACATTAGTTCTGACGAGGAGTAGTACACAAGTATCTCATGAGCAAGGGCAGTATTGGAAAAAAGAGCTTGTTGGTTGTTTCACTTCATGTATTCTTCACAAGCTGTTTATGTATGTGCCTCGCCTGCAGAGTTGCTATTACCTTTTTTCTTATTCATTGTATTTAATCATACAATACAGTGTAAATAAATGTTAGCTGAGCATTATTCTCTACATCTGTTCTGCACCACGTAGGAAATGGTTAACATTTCAAGAAAGATGACTTCGTTGTGTGTAATGTGCATATTAAAATGAATGCAATGGATAAGTGAGGTAAATTGGCATCTATAAGATAACAAAACCCATGAATATTTTGCAAATAATAAGTGGCAGAATTCCATGATTTATGAATTAAATGTACTGAAAGTAATTTAGCACCATTTTGGCTATTTACTTATGAGCAATAAACTGTTCAGCGTTTTTGACTGTATAACATGTTCAGTGCTGATAAAAACATTAATAGAACAACGTTTAACAGCTTGGTATCGTCCTTTTACTACAAAATACATCTATATTTACTGTGCAGCTACCTTGGTGTGTTTATTTCGCACCGAAAGGGGTTTTATGCAGTCTGTGCAGCAGAACTTTGGTTTTTGTGTGTGTGTGTACTTTCTGTTACTGTGTCTTTCATTGTCATATTTGGGTGGCCAATGATAAACTTAACAGACGACAGCGCTAGTGGAATAATGACGTTTCTTTAATACAGTAATTTATATGAATTTAGAGCTCCTGTGTAATACTTCATTGTAACGTGATAATTAAGAGACTTGGATAAAATTCGTTATTGCAGTTATCTGCTCATTTTTTAGTTACAAAAATTGTATCCTGGAATGTGAACATCCACCGTAATGCACTCGTTAGTTTTAGCACTACAGTCAAGAGACTTGTCATAATGAAAAGCTATACAAGAACTGACGACTTGCAGTTTTGAGTGTATACATCAGTTACATTGAAGTATACTATGAACAGCTTCTCATAAATTGAGACTGCCAATTTAGATGTTGCATCTGTTGAGTAAGGATGTCTTACTGCTCATTGTTTTATGCACTGCAGGTGATGTGAATTAACTTTGTCTCCTCGCCACCACAAACAAGATACAAAATCTGCAGTTTGCTCTCGCTGTTGTCCGTGTCCAGTGTGTTTCACAATTCCTAACACAGGCCTTCATGGTTTGTAGAGGAGACTTTGTACATTTCTGGACATGAGCTCATTACCAAAACTTCGTCTACTAAGCTTTCTATCAAAAAGTGTAACAGGAAACGTGAAATGCCCTGCATTTATTAGTGATCAGATTGATGGCAGATGCTTTGCACAGTTTATTGAGCGTCAGTATGAAAGTGTCTTATATATCTAGTTTTGCAGCATCTGCTACTATGTAGCAAGTGGAATTACGTCCAATTATTACACACAAAATTATGAAGTTAACGTCTAATTGCTATGTTTCTTCCAGTGTTACCAGTTGGGGTCTTTGGAAGTTCATTGTTCATTGGAAAGTTAACATAGCTAACGTAATGAACTAAGTTTGGAGAGTGGTAAATGATGGGGTTTTTGTTGGAGAGAAATTTGGCGGTGAATAAACTTCCTTCCACTTCACAAGCTTTCCTTCAATCTTCCTTAATGAACATCAGTGTGCAGTAATAGAAATACCTTGTTATTCTATGATGCCCATAAAATTCTCTGGTAATATTTCTACAATGAAACCTGGACAAAGTCTGTAAAATTAATAGCAAAGTTCCCCATGCGAATTAAACCAATGACTTTACGGCTTATGGATGTGAACAATACAATTAGTTTCTTCACAGTAGTATGAACACTCTGATAATATTTAAGAACGAAGTGATGAATTATGCAAATACTGGTTTGCAAGACACTTTAATTCTCTCATAAAGAACAAAGAAGTTTGTTAAAAGTTACTATGTGGGGTTATGTAGTTTTGAATGTAAAAGACACAGGTCTTAAAAATGTACCAGTGTAACTTGAATTTCTAAAGATTCCCACGCATGAGAGTAGAGGACTCATCGCTCTGTAAATTGTGTTAATTGATTTGAAACATGTAAAAACGAAATGTTCTGGACAGTTTTGAAGTTGAGTGTAAAGTTTGGAAGTTGGTAAGCGCTCTTTCGCCAACAATGAATTGATAAAGTCCAGGTATACGCACACAATCTACGGGGAGTCGAAAAGCACTTGGTTCCTCAAGTTCCTAACTATTTGTGTTATTCTGTTGAATTTCCACTATATTACACATCTAAATGAGTAAATTATGGCTTTATGAATGTCTGAATTTGGTCAATTATGTGAGATAATAATTATAAAACTTCTGTTGTCCTTGGAAGCTGTAATGTAGGCAACCTGAAATTAATAACCATCCCAGAGCCCGGTACCAGTGTCGCCATCTTAGTGACAACCAGGGACATGGAAGACATGATTGAATACCAGTTACAGGAACAATTGTTATAATCGTTGTAACCAAAGTGCTCACATAACAAGAAGGCAAAGTCAGATTTACAGTATGCTCTGACTGCCTGCATAGTGACTTTAACATATTGAACCTTGAGTTACTGGCACTGCGTTTTCACTTGTTACTTCAATTTTTTATTAGACCAGCTACTGGCTACAGATGTCACCCCCCCCCCCCTCCCCAGTCAAATGTATGTATTCATTCATGTAATAGGTTGTCACCCCTACACTGACATTTTTGTAGTATACCAGCAGTTTAAAAATGCTCCCCTGAGAACAAACAGGTGAAAATGTTTCTCTGTAAAACAATGACAGAAAAGTGGGGAACCAGCTGCACAGTCTCATTTTCGTTTCTTCATCAAACATTTTGGCGCATGAACGTACGCTGTTGTAACATGGAACATTGCACATCTTTTATCCCATCTCTCTGAGTTAAGTATTCATACTCCACTAAAATGGGGAACAAAAAGATGGCTATAGGGGTGTGGAAAACATGAAAATAATTCCCCCTACCACCCCCCCCCTACCCCCCACCGTGACGATGCCTGGAAAAATCTAGGCTCCACTCACTCTCAGCAGCGGTCTCCACCAGTTATCTCTACCACTGCCACTGTCGCCTCTGTTCCACAGTGTCTCTCTGCTACTCTCTCAATTCAAAAACGCGAATATGTTCTTCCTTAATTCAGTTCCATGCAGTCAGACACAAAGGACAGCATGTGGCTAAAAGTTACCTTCCCCACTATGTCCAGTCGATACTCGACTCGTCTCAGGAATATAGTACTATTTCTAGGATCAATATTTTTTATAGCTGAATCCTTAATGGTCTCGACATTCACCTCGACCAAAACAGATTCATTGGGCTGTAGGACAGGTTCCCTGCATAGATCATGGAGCTGATCTCTATTCGATATGAAGGGTTCCCATTGAGAAACTCAGTTGCAGGACTGGTCTTCCACCCACAGTAACAACTTGACCAGTATATTGACCCTGTCGACGAGTGCTAATGAACAGGCTTCTGTGGTGTTTGCAATCATAGAACTTGTGAAATCAACAGATTAAATCTGGTTCCTTACTGTGTCATCTGTTTTTCAGTGAATTACCAAAGAACGAAGATCTGATCTACTGTTCAGAACCTTGGCTCTCTGAATTCATCAATTACTAATTTTCAAGAGTTGAGTTCTCTATACGAGCAGCTGGACAAGATGACGTATCTTAGACAAATGTGTGTTATTGTTGAGTGGCTCTCCTTAGTCAATCATCCTCGTTTATGGACTGCATAGATTAGCAGCGTTTTCCTTTCTGGTATTTCTTCTTTGGTCCTTACAATTATCTGCTGGTGTAGTCTGCTGCAAGTAAGTTTCTCACCTCCAGTCTGGATCAATTTGGCTTGTATTCTGTTTTCACCTGGGCTTCCCTTCTTAAGCTATTTGATTCGTTTGGAAATCATGCTGTGTGCATTGGGAAAGGGGGGGAGGGAGGAGGGACGACAGTGGTGTGGGTCAGCCGTAGTTAGAATGGAAATAGAATCCTACTTTGGTTTCATTACAATTGGAGATGGTAGAAGTACTCCTTCCATCTTCTGGCGATTTCAGTCGTTTGCAACTATTTTACGTCTTCGACAATATCCTTTGTAGCCTGTGAACGTTCTAAGCGTTACTGTGACACTGTCTGCTCTCGCCTGTTTCTGAATCCACGATGATGTCCTTGATATACTTCCTCTTCGCTCTTCTCAGAGTTGTCAGGGTAGCTCTTCAAGCCACCTCAAATTGTTCTTAATTCTGCACAAGATTTGTCTCCAGCAAACCCCTTCTCATGGTTTTCGGTCTCTGTTCAGAAGGAATTAAAGCTTGTAAATCATTACACACATAGAACTGGTCACGTTATTGTAAAACTCCAACACCAGCGAAAACTACTCCACCAACAACACCAACTCCATCAAACAACTCAAAAAAAGCACTTCGAACTTTATCTCAACGAGCAATGCATCTGAATGATTCACAGCTCTTCCTTTCGTCTGTCGCAGCCGTCAGCCTGATCACGTGACTCGCCAGCAGCGCCTCTCGTGGCGCCTCAACCACTGTCCGTCCGACAAATTGGTTGTGTGTCGGTGTTTTGACCGACCGACCGACCAACTTTCACTGTCGGGCGCGACGCACCACTGGACAGCCGACCCAACAGATTGTGTCGAGTGTGCGTGATCGTGCCAACCGCCCGACTAAAATTCATGTTTTGTCACAGCCGACGGAATTAAATAGTATTCTAATAGACATGTCGACATCCAAGGAGAAGATACTTTAAGGACTGAGTTTTTAAAGAAATTTAAAGACTGCTGATGTATTTGCGGCACATCGTGCGAGGAGTATTAACAATAGAGATGCAAGAAATGAGGCACCTGTTTCATTTTTTAACGAATACATATTGGTTTCTCTTTATGCAACACGAGGTTAAGTCTGTCGACCTTCTTTCTCTTTTTAGGTTTTATTTCCGATACTTATCGGAAATGAAATCTAAAACTGAAGTATCGACATTCCATGGACGTTAATTCATAAAATGTACTTGCTTCACTGTTGTAAGTACTGAAAAATTCCAGCCTATATGCATGCCATCTGCCATGTAGTTTTTTTCAGTTCTAACAGTCGCTAAATGCTTCATTTCTTATTCATCTGTTGTATTTATTAGATGATGCGCGCCTCCACCATGTGTAATCTTTCTTCTTCGAATATGGGTCTCTGAAATTTACAGGTAATCTTGTTGTGCTACATCCACAAATAAATCAATAATGTTTTCACGAATGACTTTTGTTTTATTTATTTTGCTTTACCACGATGTATTTTCTCAGTCAACTATAAATCACGTTGCACATTTCAGGAACAACTTTAGTTAATAATTGTGGCAGCAGAAGAACACTGAATCTTACGTCTCCTGCCATTGGCGACAAATCGTAATATACGTAGCTAACAGTCTCTCCTCGAAGTTTACAACCTCTGTCAGGACTGCAGTATTTTCGCTTAAGAATGGTTTTATGATGTTCAGCTGTTTCGTAATGCACGATTCACCCGTTTTTGCTTTTGTGAAAAACCGAGCGGGATCCCATAGGGCAAACACAATGAACTAAACATAAAATAAAGAAACTACGACAGCAGGCCCGCATTGTAATCACAGAGTTTAGTCGGTCGGGACGTGTGTAGGCTGTCATGGAATTGGTCGTCTGTCAGCCAGTAAATTGGTGGGTGTGCAGGGGTGTTATATACGCCCTAATTAACGCAAATAAAGTTCGTTTATACTCAAACTAATGACAAATGCGACTTCCCTGCTTTCCGACGCTGAGCTGCCTCTGCTTCCTTTGCCTCGTCTGACGATAGCCAACACAGCCGGATAAATGTTTTCGCTATGGCACCAAATTTAATTACTTGCTGATGAACAAAAGAATCGTTCGCAAAGTATGGCACACAGGTTTTTAGTGACACCACATTCCGTGTGCAAATTGTGGTATCCATAGATATAGGCAAATATTAACTCCTATTTCGTAGCTGGAGGAGTAGCAGGTTAAAGTTTAACGTCCTGTTGACAACGAGGAGGAGCATATTCATGGAAGGATGGAGTAGGAAATCGGCCATGCCCTTTCAAGAGAACCAACATGGCATTCGCAGTAAATAGTTAAGGGAAATTACAGAAAACCTATACTTACCTGGCCGGACGCAGGTTTGCACTGTCAACCTCCCGAATACGAGTACATTTTGCTAACTACTGCGTTACCTTGCTCGATAATTTCATAGTAGTTTCGAGGAACGATCCTGAGCTTACAAACAAACCTTAACGAGAAATCGTGGTCAGCCGCTCAAGCGAACTTCCCTCAAGCATTGCCAGTAACTTCCCATTGGATGTCGCCAGTGATCTGTCGTAATTTTCGCATCGATATACTACATAATTGGTAAGGTATAGTATTGAAACACTTAAGAAACTTGTTACGAGATGTCGGAATCTGCTGCTTCGAAATCTAGTTTTTCGAGCTCTTTCTATCATTCAGTTACGAGGCCAGGTATCACTGTCTCTCCATCCTGATAGTAGTAACTTTCAGAGAATTCTGTGGTGAGAATCACCGTGTGAGCTGATACAAGAATATGGATTGTCCACAGCCACTTATGGAACTGCTCCTGCTGCCTTTATTGCGACTACATGTCTCCAACAGTTAGGCTTCGAAAATCAAGACAAGTTTTCAGTGGCAGCCTAAACTTCGTTGATTAGTTTCTATGTGGGCGACTTCATAGGCGAGTCAGATATGGAATCTGAAACTCAGAAACCCAGGTGACTCAGCTATCAGCTTCTGGATGGTTTCTACTGAGGAAATGGAACTCCAGTAGCCACAAGGTTGTGGAACAAATTCCAGTGCAGCACACAGAAACGTTTGTACCTTGTAATCTCATTGATGGAGAAGTAATAAAAACATTAGGAATCTTACGGTACCACAGCTCTTATCCTTTTCAGTGCCACTCGAAGCTGAAGAATCATCGGTGCTCAAAGATCGCCTGTCTACAACAGCATTCATTTTTGAGCAACTAGGCCTTTTTGACCCATTAGTCACAAGATGGAACTGTTCTTGCAGCGCTTATGTCAACTAAGCCTTGACTTGTATTAAGTCCTTCTATCCAACCTAGCTGATGAATGGAATGTCCTTTATATGTAACTGCCTTAACGAACTGATATTTTTATTAGCAGGCATGTCATTCCCTGTCCTCAATACATTAAATTCGAAATTCCATGTTTCTGTGATGTTTCACAGTTGGCATATGATGCCTGTGTATACATCATATGTGTTCTTCCCAACAACAAGATTGTAGTTTCATTGGCTGTGGCCGAATCTCGTTTAGCCCCTGTCACAGAACTATCTGTTCTGTGACTGGAATTATGAGATGCTTTTCGTCTTGCCCGGCTCATTCATAATTTGGCCAGTGACTTAGACATTGTAAACAGTAGTGATATCCATATTTGGACGGATTCTCCAATAGTTCTCAGCTGGCTGCAACGTAGTCTCACGGGAAAACCTTTGTTGTCAACAGAGTCTCTGAAATTCAGGAAATGAGTTGTTTCCAACTGGAGACACATCAAATCAGAAGACACTCCCGCTGATTGCTTAGCACGTGGCATCAGCGCAGCACATATGGATTCACTTTTGCAGTGGTGCTCTGCCCCATCATGGCTATTCAGTAGTGACCTGGACTACAGCACTTTTCCTTCACTTGTGATAGGAGATGCGCCAGAAAGGGGTGTAGGTGTCTTTGATGTCTGTTATTGAGCTTAATGCTGAATCGTAGTGTAAGTATTCCCCTTTAAAGGAAACTCAAAGGATTTTGGCTTATGCACTAAGGTTTGTTAACAATATAAGGCGGCAACAAACAGAGGATAACTGGGCCACTCACCCCACAGGAATACCAAAACGCTATCAAAAGAGCTTTTGGCATAGTTGGTGATTGCGCTCGTGAGATCGCTTTGTTGAAGGCCAGTTACGCGGTTATAAGGCATATGACAGGAACCGTAGCGTCTATATCAGTGTCAGGTGGTGTTCATGTTTGTCCTAAACTCTCTAGTGAACCTGTGCCCTTTCAAATTCCTCTTCCCCCTGTGGGTCCAGGGCAAGAATAGGCCAACGGTATTCCTGCCCGTCCTAAGTGGCGACTAAAAAGAGTCCCTCTCCCTCAAGAGGGTAGATTGAGCCTGCATCCAGAAACGGTTCCACTACTTATATTTGTGGTCATTTGGTTTTTCACTTATTATGGTTTCTTCCTTCCTTTGGTTCCTTTCATTATCCTCCTCCCTCTTACTGTCTTCCCTCCTTCTCCTCCCCCCTCTTCCCTCCTCCTCTGCCTTCTCCCCCGCCCCTTCCTCCTCAGCCTTCTCCCTCGACATTCCTTCCTCCTCCACCTTACCCCATCCTTCCCCCCTACTTTTCCCTCCTTCCACCCCTGCACCCTTCCCCCATCCTTCCCCCCTCCGCCCCCTCCTCTGTTCCCCCCTCCTCCTCCGTTCCCCCCTCCCCCTCCTTTACCCCTCATTTCCCCACTCCTTCCCCACTCCTCCTCATGCTCATCCTCCTTCCCCCTCCACCTCCTCCTCCTCCTCCTCCTCCTCCACTTCCTCCTTCCCCCCTCCCCCTCCTCCTCTTCCTACTGATCCTCTTCCTTCCCCTCTCCCCCTCCACCTCTTCCTACTGATCCTCTTCCTTCCCCCCTCCTTCTCCGCTCCTTCTCCTGCTCCTCCTTCCCTGGCCTCCGCCTCGGCGTTTGAGACAGTCTGCCCTCTCTCTCCCTCTCTCCCTACATTTTCCTCTCCTTCTTTCCTCCCTGTGTGCCTGAAGGCCGACCCACACGTTCACACGCGTATTCGGTGACGGGCTAACGCGTAATTCACCGCGCTGGGTAGACAAGTAAGGCACGCACATACCCCCTGGTATAGGCCGGGCCCAGGGAAACCTTCCGACCATGCCTATTGTTCCCTCTGTCCGTTTCTTGGGAGGTGTGACATGAGGTGGGAGTGCCCTTTGAGAGGGTCCCCACAAGGAAGGAACGCGCCATTGGAGACGTTGGCAATCATAAGGGGATTACTCCGCAATGGATATCTCTTCTTCTCTCTCGACTTCTGTCAAAAAACGGAAACTTGACCAGCCACCAGTTACAAAAGTACTACCGCCTGCCACAAAGTTCCTTGTAATTTCTAGATCTGTGGATGGACAAGATTTTTCTTCTTTCAACCCTTTAGTTGTCCAGAAGAGCGTAGATGCCAAAGCTGGATGTGTAAAATCATGTACCAGGATGCGTAGCGGTACCCTGTTACTAGAAACTGAGAGCACCTTCCAGGCACAAAAACTGCTTCGGGCCACACTCCTAAACGTTCCCTGTCTGGGTGGAGGCTCACCGCACTTTAAATTCGTCTCATGGTGTGGTATACACTAGATCGATGGACTGACTGACGAGGAGATTCAGTATTTCCTCGCTGAGCAGGGCATGACGGCTGTCCATAGGGTCATGGAAAAGGTCAACAATGACCTTGTACCAACCCGAACACTTTTCTTGACCATTGATAGTGTTCAACAGCTGCTGTGCATCAGAGCGGGCTACGAGGTTATTTCTTTTCGCCCCAAAGTCCCGACACCTACGCGCTGCTACCAGTGTAAGCGTTTTAATCACACTCGCCAGTCTTGTTTTAACGCGGCTAAATGTCACTTGTGGCAGGGATGTCCATGAGGGTGACCGTCCACCTCCATCTCATCATTCTGTGAACTGTCAAGAGTGACCATGCAGCATCCTCCCACGACTGTCCCATCTACAAGGAAGAACGCTGTATACAGGAAATTCGGGTCAAAGAGAAACTATCCACTTCAGCTCCTCGCAAGCTATTTGCTATTAGGAAGCCCACGCTGCTGCCAGCGGGGAAATATAGTACCGTCCTCGCCGCTCCTCGGACTACCAGGGAGTTATCGATGCAGACACGCGATCTGATCTTAAGCACTACGGTCGTCCGTTCGGCCAGTGCTAAGACCGCCCGGTCGACGTCTCCTCTTCCTCCCGTCACCCCTCAGACACAAGCACCTTCATCAGCTTCTGCCACGACGAAAACCCAGAAGTCAGATGCACGGGCCTTCAAGAAGGAACCGTCCAGTGCAGACTTCCTACGAACCTCGAACTCCCAGCTATCGACCAGTACTACCACTAAACGACCTTCCAAGAAGGCTCATAGGAAGCAATGTTCTCCTTCTCCGCCACGGCGCATTTCTTTTCCTGCTGCACCCAGCGGTTGCCGCTCCAAGCCGTCATCCGTTTCCCCTGGCCGCACCGCTGGTAGCCCAACATCTGGCCGTTCACCGTTGGAGGAAGCTCCCCCTCCCGGCCATCTTAACAAGATGGCCGATGAACCTATTGAACCAATGGACAATGACAATCCGCCTATTGATAGCGGCGGCAGTGCTCGCTCAAAGCCAGGCCCTCAGCGGCCTTTGAGGTGACCCCCTTCTTGCATCTTGTTTTTCTTCTCATGATTGCACTTACTCACTGGAATATTCGCGGCATTCGCTCCAACCGAGAGGACTTAAAGGTGCTGCTCCACTTGCACTGTCCGCTCGTCATAGCTCTCCAGGAAATGAATCGATCAAATTGCCTTGGCACACTATATCCTGTGCGTTTTTGACCTACCCACTGCTGCAGGTATTTCAGCTCATGGAGTGGTTATGTTGCTGGTCCAGGATGATATTTACTACGATCCCATCACATTGAACACGGGCCTGCAGGCAGTTGCCGTCCGAATTACTCTCCCCACTTTCACTTTTTCCGTTTGTACCGTTTACACTCCTTCGTCATCTGCTGCTACTGGGGCAGACATGATGCAAATTATTGCTCAGCTACCTGCACCATTTTTGTTAACTGGAGACTTCAATGCTCACCATCCTCTTTGGGGCTCTCCAGCATCCTGTCCGAGGGGCTCTCTTTTAGCAGACGTTTTCAACCAGCTCAATCTTGTCAGCCTCAATACTGCCGCCCCTACTTTTCTTTTGGACACAACTCACACCTATCCCCATTTATTCCTCTATATGTACTACCCAACTTGCACGCTGTTTTGAGTGGTATGCACTTTCTGCTACATATTAGAGTGTTCACTTCCCTTGTGTTATCCATCTCCTGCATCATACCCCATCTACATGCTCAACTAGTTGGCACATCTCCAAAGCAGACTGGGGGCTCTTCTCTTCCAGGGCGACCTTCCAGGATCAAACCTTCGCAAGCTGCGATAGTCAGGTCGCACACCTCACGGAAGTCATTCTCACTGCTGCTGTATATTCCATTCCTCACACTGCTTCTTCTCCACGTCGCGCACCGGTCCCTTGGTGGACCACAGCAGGTAGATACGCTATACGTGCTCGTCGACATGCTTTACGCACCTTTAAACGCCACCATACGATGGCGAATTGTATTAATTATAAACGATTACGTGCACAGTGTCGTCGTGTTATTAAAGAAAGCAAGAAAGACAGCTGGGCTGCTTTCACAAGCTCTTTACAGTTTTACTTCTTCTGTTGTCTGGGGTAGCCTGCGCCGGCTATCTAGCACTAAGGTCCACTCACCAGCATCTCGCTCGACGGTCGCGAATGACGTCCTTGTGGCCCCTAAGGATGTCGGCAATGCCTTTGGCCGATTTATTGCTGAGGTTTCGGGAACTGCTCATTA
The DNA here is from genome assembly GCF_023897955.1 of Schistocerca gregaria. Classification (NCBI taxonomy): domain Eukaryota; kingdom Metazoa; phylum Arthropoda; class Insecta; order Orthoptera; family Acrididae; genus Schistocerca; species Schistocerca gregaria. The sequence goes on from NC_064929.1 coordinate 43,872,540, forward strand.
CCACCCTGCCTTCCTCCCCCGAAAACAGGCAGAGGAGCCTAGGCCACCTAACTTCCGCTCCTCGAATCGTGAAAGTTACAATGCCACATTCACCATGCGGGAACTCGAAAATGCACTTGCCCGGTCACGGTCCTCCGCTCCAAGACCTGATTCTATTCATATTCCGATGCTGAAGAACCTTTCTCTTGTGGGTAAAGGTTTCCTTCTTCGTACTTATAATCCCATCTGGATTGAGGGTGGTGTTCCCACATGCTGGCGCTAATCTATTGCCACGATTCCTACGCCTGGAACGGACAAGCACTTGCCTTCCAGTTATCGACCCATCTCGCTTACCAGCTGTGTCTGTAAGGTGATGAAGCGAATGGATAACTCTCGTTTGGTTTGGCTGCTCGAATCTCGACACCTACTTACCAATGTATAATGTGTATTTCGTAGGCGCCGCTCTGCGGTTGACCATCTGGTTACCTTGTCGAACTTCGTTATGAATAACCTCTTGCGCAAGCGCCTGACCGCGGATGAGTTCTTTGATTTGGAGAAAGCTTACGACACCTGTTGGAAGGCGGGCATTCTCCGCACCATATTTTATTCATGCATTTTTAATCGATGGACAGTTCAGGGTACGTGTGGGTTCTGTCATGTCCGTCGCCTTTCGCTAGGAGAATGGGGTGCCACAGGGCTCAGTTTTTGAGCGTCGGTCTCTTCGCCATAGCGATCAATCCAATAATGGATTGCCTCCCAGCTGATGTATCAGGCTCCCTTTTCGTGGACGATTTTACCATTTACTGCAGCTCGCAGCTTACATGTTTCCTGGACCGCTGTCTTTAGCGTTCTCTTGACCGTCTTTACTCCAGGAGTGTCGCCGAGAAGACGGTCTGTATTAACTTCTGGCGCTACAAAGAGTTTCTCCCACCATCCTTACGAGTCGGTAGCATTGCTCTCCCATTTGTGGAGGCAACAAAATTTTTAGGTGTTACATTTGACAGGAAACTCCTCCGTGTTCTCAGTGCTATGTCGTAGGGAGCGGATCGAACCGTCCAACTTCGCATATATCGGTCGATCGTCCGCTCCAAGCTGGATTATTGGGAGCTTCGGATACTCCTCTGCACGGCCGTCTATCTTACGCCGCCTCAATTCCATACAACATCGGTGTTGACGTCTTGCGATAGGAACGTTTTATACTAGTCCCATCGAGAGTCTCATGCTGAAGCCGGTGAATTGTCACTAACCTACCTGCGCGATTTGTCGTTATGCCTGTCGGCTACTATCAATGCTGGACCGCCCGTCTTATAGGTCCTTATTTTGACGACACTCTCGACCGTCTATACGGGTTGTATGTCTCTGCCCTGATACCCCCTGGAGTACGCTTTCGTTGCCTCCTTCAGCAACTTAAATATACACTCCCTGCAACCTTTAGAATGGGCGAGAGCCAAACGCCACCTTGGCTCCAGATTCAGGTTCGCGTTCACCTTGGCCTCAGCTCGTTCCCAAAGGAGGTATCCCCAGCTTCGGTATACCGCTCCCGTTTTGTCGAACTTCGTTCGAAGTTATTTAATATGACCTTCATTTATACAGATGGCTCTAAGACCAATGACGGTATCGGGTGTTCTTTTATTGTCAGGGCACACAGTTTCAAATACCGGCTCCATAGCCATTGTTCGCTCTTAGCAACTGAGCTATTTCCTCTCTACCAGGCTGTTCTTTACATCTGCCGCCACCGACAATCTGCTTATGTCATCTGCTCCGATTCCCTGAGCGCTATCCACAGCCTCAGTGATCCATATCCGGTTTACCTTTTTGTGCACCGGGTCCAACGCTCTCTTCAGTAGCTGGTGGACGACGGTTCTCCGGTTAGCTTTGTGGGTTCCTGGCCATGTCGGTATCCCTGGGAACGAAGCTGCAGATGCCGTGGCCAAGGCTGTGGTCCTCCAGCCTCAGACAGCTTCTTGTTGTGTCCCTTCATCAGATTGTAGCAGGGTCATTTGACAGCGCATTTTGTCACTGTGTCATGCCGATTGGGCTGTACTTAGGGACAACAAGCTTCCGCCCTTGAAACCTCTTGCCACGGCTTGGACGTGCTCTTCATGCCCTTCTCGGTGGGAAGAGGTCGTTTTGGCCCGGTTACGAATTGGACACTGCCTCTTCAGCCATCGCCATCTGCTGACGGTCCGCCACGTATTAAAGTTCCGTCCAAATTTTAATACACTGCGTGTTGATCTTCGCCTGCCATGTACTCTGGATGCCATTTTAGCGGATGACCCAGGAGCAGGTGCTCACGTTCTTCGTTTTGTCAACTTGACAAACCTGTCTGACATTTGATTATGCAGTTTTTTTTAATCCTCTGCCTGTCCGTCTTGTATAGTATTGTCCCTTTTAGTTGCTGTTTTAACCTTGTGCCTCGCGGAGCATTCCTAACTTAGTCTGGGCCCTAATTACAATTGCAGTTGTGCCCCCTAAAACCCCCCCAAAAAATCCCTCTTGAAGCTGTGGCTGTCAGAATATGGGCGACGCAGGAAATAACTGTGTGCAATGTATATCTTCCTCCAGATGGTGCAGTACACCTGATTGTATTAGGTGCACTGATTGATCAACTCCCTAAGCCTTTCCTACTTCTGGGAGATTTGAACGCCCATAACCCCTTGAGGTGGCAGTGTGCTTACTGGCAGAGTCAGAGACATCGAAACATTACTGTCTCAGTTCGACCTCTACCTCTTAAACACTGGGGCCGCTACACAATTCAATGTGGCTCGATGTAGTTACTCGGCCATTGATTTATCAATTTGCAGCCCAGGACCTCTCCCATCTATCCACTGGTGATCACTTAACGACAGAGTGAGGTCGCGCAGTGGCTAGCACACTGGACTGGCATTCGGGAGGACGAAGTCTCAATCCCGCGTCAGTCCATCCTGATTTAGGTTTTCCGTGATTTCCCTAAATCACTCTAGGCAAATGCCGGGATGGATTCTTTGAAAGGCACTGCCGACTTCCTTCCCCGTCCTTCTGTAATCCGATGCTGAGAGAACATAACGGCCTGTATAGTAGTGACCACATCCCCATCTTCCTGTCACTGCCCCAGCATCAGGCATACAGACGCCTGCCCACATGGGCTTTAAACAAGGCAGACTGGGAAATTTTAACCTCTGATGTTACCGTTGACTCTCCCCCACATGGTAACACCGATCTTATGGTTGAGCAGGTGACAAAATTGTTTCTCTGCAGAAAAACGCGGTCCCTCGCTCTTCAGGGTGCCAGAGGTGTGAGGCAGTCCCTTGGTGGTCGCCAGAACTCTGTAAAGCAGTTAAGGAGCGTCGGTGAGCTCTACAGTGGCATAAGCAACATCCTTCCTGGAGCACCTCATTGCCTTTACAACAGCTCTGTGCCCTTGTTCGGCAACTTACCAAGTGATGGAAGCAGGAGTGTTTGGAGAGAGAAATCTCGACCACTGGGTGCCATGTGTCACCTTCGCAAGTCTGGGCAAAAATCAAGCGTCTTTTCGGGTACCAGACCCTAACAGGTGTTCAGTGTTAGGATAAATGGCGTATTGTTTACCGACGCAAACGCGATTGCCGAGCATTTTGCTCAAGTCTCTGTGTCGGAGGCCCACTCTTCCAGCCAAGCAAATCGCTGCGGCAGATTTAGAGATGGGCAGAGCTTCTTCTCTGAAATCGGATCACAACTGGTCAACCACCGGGAAGAACACTTTCTTTTTCATGACTCACCACTCTCACACAGTTAGTGAAAGGAAGTCACATCGCCTTTTTAATTCATGTCACTAACCCGGAATTTTTATCTGGTTTGATCCTAGTTCTAAAGAACTTAAAAATAGTAAAAATTGTTACTGCCCTATTAATGGTGAGATATTAAAGTTTTAAACATCGTCTGCTGTAAAAGTTACAAATGTTGCAAAATAATACTAAATGTTTATCAAGTGATACTTCTTATATCTTGCTACCTCAATTGGAAATGTACAGTATACAAATTACAACTGTAATTAGTGTGTCTGCTTTCATTTAGTCAGTATTACCATATGTGTATTCAAAAAGGAATTTATAAATAAAATCTGACCCTCTTCAGTCGATGTCTCTCCTCAGTGGATATTTGTCGTGCTTTTAAAAATATTCGTTAACAGGGCACTGATGTTGCTCCGATGCATAACGCTTTTGGAACAAATTGATACAGCGTCGGCCACTGTAATTTTCTTGTTTCTCACCAGTTTACGGGATCGCTGTTTCTAGGCAAATATCCCTCCGCTAAATATTTATCCGAGTCTACAATTGCCGCATTTTGCACGTGGTGCCTTTCTTGGTTTCACCAAACTCATTCCAGGTTGCTCTGGCATTACAGTGGTAAATAGTTCAGAAATGAGCTGTGTTCTTGTTGAACAACCAACGCTTACTTCTCTGCAATAGCCTTCATGCTGAAAATCCTTGTTTGAATCGGAGGTCCAGTAACGTAACTTTGCCTGACCAGTTCGTTCCTGGAGATAACGCCAAAGCACTCAGATAACCCTTTAAGGAAATTATAAACCAGTGACTCGTTCTTGAGGACATTCTTTCTGTCCTTCAGATTCCAATTGTCGTTCCATTAATCTTGGCAAGATTCTCGTTTTTGAATGTGACAGTTTTGAAGACAACTCTTTGGTCACCTGACCGAAACTTTCAAAATCAGTAAAGGCTGTTGCATTATCTCCCAGGATGTATCTTATAAGTTTAAGATGATAGATTTTTGACCGAAAACAGCGAGGCAAGAAACTGAATCGCAAATTGTCAATTTTCGTTTTTTTCACTGAATAGTCATTTAAGAGTGTCGCGTATCGTTTGGTGTTGAAATGAAACTAGTCATACTTCTACAAATGGCAGAACAAGTAGTGCATTTTACGCTGTATGTTGGTGAAACCAAATAAGTCACTGACTTTTTTCGTTTCAACAGATGCTGCTCGCTCCTGCGTACAGCCTGTTTTCCTTCAATAGTTGACATCCAATTCCTTTGTTGTGGCACTAATAGTCGCTGTTAATGCTCATTGCGCGACAGTTGGTTGTACTACCATGGCTCCAAAAGAAGAATAGTACTGCAAATTATGGAGGAAATAAGGTAAAGGCAATCTCTGTAATTGCTTTTGTACGAGCTATGTTCGAGGGAAAACAGTTAGAGAATCTTGCAGGTAAATATCACTCGTCCTTGTAACAACCGTAGGAAACTATAGATGTAAATGTCAATATTACCAGAAATATCATTCTTGTATTATTAATTTCCTTCCATCTGCAGAATTCAATGTAATGCCTCAATTGACGTAATTCAACGTAATATTTTGACGAAATTCCTTGATCTTTCTCTTTCACAAGTAATTGTTGTAAACCACTGACAACTCTTAATATCTATTAGAGTTGTTCACAGTCAACAAAGAGATGTAAATTAGAATAATGTTACTACGTAGCCAGTGTTTCATGCACCGGATCTGAGGACGGCCACGTTTGCTCGTTCTAACGCCATTAGCTTGCTGTGTCGCCTGGACGAAAACACTGTCATTTGCTATAAGACAAAAGCACATTCTGCGTAATGGTACTTTTTAGTACTGTACTGTTACTTAGTAATGAGTTTATTTATGATAAAAATAAAAAATGTAAATTATTTCAGATACATAACAAACATCAAACACACATGTTAATGTGGCAGGGGGGATGTTAAGGAGTGGTAATCTAATGGAAGTAAAGGAAACCAAGGAGAGATTTAGGTGACAGATATCGTCCAGTAGAGTGTTTCTTTACAATTGTGATTCTAAGATGTTGTACACATTCAAATTGTCCACAAGATGCACCAGGCACCCATTTTAATCTGAAGTTTAGTTGTCATTATGGCTGGAATGAAATATGAGCTACCAGATCCATTTGGAGGTTACAAACTGCCGTCGGGCCTGCCTGGTGAATGGAAGAGGAGAACAAAAAACAAGTTACTTTTTGTGGCCAGACATGAATAGTCAAGGTGAGACTACCTTCAGAAAGTATCAGACTTGGTTGTGAAGTTCTTATGTCGGATAATTTTGTTTGACAAGTAGTTCCTCAGGTGTGTTCCATACAATATGACCTTTTTTTCATGGTTCATTTGACACTCTACTTGTGTATAGTATGAAATGTATTATGATACAGGAGTATACCAGATACAGGAAGTATGCATACAAGTAAAGCTGGGATTGCAGACCTAGTTATGTAGAATTGGGACAGACAAGGAAGCATGGTCTGTTGCCCAGTCTACATTAATGTACATTAAAATACGTATCACTTAATGAATTGTGAATCAGGTCGTAAGTATGACATCCATGTAAATGTATAATCTAACCTGCAGCCCAGTAATTCTATCAATTCTAAAAATTTAGAGCAGCCAACTAAAAGTCGGACACCAGAGAAACTGCATAACACAAAAAGAAAAAAAACATCCATTTGCAAAGTGAAGGTACGTAAAAATGCGGTAGGTTCACTACTTAGAAAACAAGAATCGGTGACATTCATCTGTAGGTTAAATTTTCTGTATCAGCCTAGTTACACACCAGGTTAATTACAGAAATAGGGAAAAGACGTGATGAATACTTTAAACACACAGGGGCATATACTGTAAAATGTTGGCCAGACAGAGCACCTTTAGAATATGATAAAAGTAATATGTGGAGAGTACCGAAGTCAGTCTAGTTTAAGGAACCTATCTTGAAGGCCTTCACCACATTAATGGAGGCATGCAGAACATTTTACAGAGCTCTAGGAGGTAGGGAGAGGTCCAATTTTAAATATATATAGTTACTGACAAACATGACTCGCTACTTAGAGAATAGGACAAATATACTGCAGTGCAGAAAAATAAGTAGGCATTAAAGAGCTATTTCGAAAACTAGCCACATAAAGAATGACATATACGTAACACACAAGATGGACATATTTTGCTCCATGTGTTTTATTGAGCTCAAATGACCCATCTTCTCACAGATGGTTGTCGGACCTTGGCTTTTCTGTACAGACTATTTTATACGGACAATTGAGCAGTCGGCAGGTGATGTTTAAAGTGAGCGTCGTATCAAAAATCTAGATGCCAGTCATTGAATACTGGCCCCTATTGTGACTGGGCCAGAGGTGGGAAAACTTCAAACACATTGGGCGTGGGGCCTGAAGACAGCATAATATATCACCAAAACTGTTTCCTCAATAACAAAGCAATTTGGAAATGTAGATGGTTAAAAGGTGTTTGGTTTGACTTTTGTACATGGAGAGAAAAGTTGTTCATAAATTGTATGGATGCCACACAGCAGTTAAGTGCTGAAAGACGCATAAGGGGAATAGTGTTAAGGTAGGGAGAGAGGGCTGGAGCTTACCAACAATGCTATTCAGTCGGTACATTGAACAAAGAAGTTAAAAAAGATAAAAGGAAAACCTTGGCTATGAAATTGTCAGATGACACATGACTTGGAAGAGCAGTTGAACACAGTGGATAGTGTCTTTGAGAGATCATAAGATGAGCAAGAAAAGTGTAATCTAATGTAGTCTAATTAATTGAAGTGACTATGAGAGAATTACACATAAGGCAATATATTGTATAATAGGATGCCATATAAATGTGGTATTCTCCCGTGATCGTATTTTAGACAGCTGAATAAGATTTTAGGTATTCAACCTAAAAATTTACAGTAAAAGTTTTCTCTTATAAGATTTGTTGTACATGATCCAGAACAGTTCATGAGAAATACTGATGTTTTAGCAGTCTCCTGACTGGTTTGATTTGGCGTACTGTGAACTCCTCTATCCCAACTACATAACCTCACAGTATAACACCCAGTTATTTTCTGGACATATTCCAATCTCTGCCATCTACTGAAATTATTACCTCTGTAGCTCCCCAAAGTATGATGAAAGTTAATTGTTAGTGTCTTAACGCATGCCCTTTCAGTTTGTCCCTTCTTGCCACTGTTCCTGTGGTGAAACTCTTCATTTCTTACCACAGCAGTCCACTGAATTTTAGTCATTCCTCTGTAGAACCAGAGGCCAAATACTTAGAATTATATGAAAGTCAATTACACATTGTGATAAACCAGAAAAATAAATTTGTGTTCCAAAAGTAAAATTCCCCTCCCCAACTGCTTCACTCCCTCCTCCACTAGGAGTTTTAGGACTTCGTGTGCCTCCAGCATTATTGGATTACAGGTCTCCCAATAATTTATTCAACTCCTAATTTTCATTGCATCACCTATGTGTTCAAACTCTTCTTCTGTCATGTCATCAAACAGATCCTACCACACATAGAAGCCTTAATGCACTCTTACCACATGCCAGCTTAGTCCTCCGAGTTCAACAGTGGAATTACTTTCGCGTCATTTAACTTTGCCTCCTTTGCTTTCCTGTTTCAAACAAGTGACTTACTTCGCTGTATTTCTGTGATATATTGCACATTTTTGTAGTTCCTTACTTTACGAATCAATTTCAGTATTTATTCTGTAACAAGAGTTCTTTTACAGTTACCTCGTGCATACATAAATTTGTCTGTCCAACTTCTGTGACTGCCGTTTTCAGATAAATCCTTCCCTCTTCAACTGATCTGCGTGTTGCAGTATTCATTACCACACTATTTATTGCTTCAGATAACTTTAAACACACACCATTCTTCTCAGTACCCCACTTACTTCACCACTAACAGTTATGGACTATTCTCTTACGCCTCGGTCTGCTCTTGGTCATTACTAACTTGTGACATGAATGTATATCTGTTCCTGAGTATACCCTGCTATCCAATATCAGAATTTACAAAATGGCTCAATGATGTAATCCAGATAGAATCTCCTCATGTCCCTCAGACTTTTTCCAAATATACCTCTTCCTCCAGTAACTTTAAAATAGCATATTCATAATTAATAACAGACTTATAGAGAAATGGAACTTTTTTACTCATCACTTCTATTATCAAGCTCATTCTCCTAAACTCTGCCATGTATTACATTGCCTTTATTGCATTCCAGTCACTCATGATTATTAGATTTACATCCTCATTACATACACATTTTGCATATACTTCTCCCTCTTCGTCAGATTGTGACATTGGCAGATATACCTGAAACATAACCATTAGCTTTTTGGTGCAAATTTTGATGAGAATATTCTTATTACTGAACTGGCCACTGAACTGGCCACTGTACTGACCCACACATACACTCCCAAAATCTTTGTAAGCAGTTTGCAGTGTGTACCGTGCAAGTCAGATGGAGATGGTGCTTGTGGATGTACACAGCCTCTCATCCATGCACTCAGCTTTCGAGCTGACATTTTTTGGGTATAGGATGAGCAACCTCTAGCTCAGTCATGTTTACCTTGTCATGCATGTTACCTCATTGTTATTGTGCACGTCTCTGTACCTGGTATAATTTCTGTTTTAGATTTAGTTTGTTGTGTCCATCATTATATTGTGTTCTCTTGCAGGATTAGAACATTCAAAGACTCAACCTCTACCCTACATTTCTGCTCGTGAGAAATCCATCTTACCAGAAATGATATTTTTCCTATATCGTTTCACTGACTGCCACTACATCCAGAGTGAACATTAAAATTTCCTCTTCAGATTTTCTAGCGTCTTTACCATATTGAACTTCTACAGATTTGTGAGTCAAAGCATGGAATGTCAGTAGTCACTGGACATTCATGTTTTGCAAGTTCATTTTATCAGGGGGATCTTCAGAGCCGAGATATATCTTTAATGAAGAAATGTATCCCGTACTCGAATCACACAGCATCCGTATGAGTATGCCTTATTTGGTAATTTTTGATGGATTGTAAAATTTAACTGTCCACACCATGGTTTCATTCCTTCATCAGTTGAGATATTTTGACTTAGATTAAACATTTCTTTATACTTTTTGGAAAAATAATCAACTGCAAATTTCACTTCAAAAAGCCGGTCGGCATTATCTGGTTTATTGTTGTCAGAAAAATGTAAAAATGATAATATTTGTCTGAATATCTTGTGGACATCGCTTTGCGAAATATGTGTCTATCAATGGAGTGGTTCACAAATTCGTGGTAGAACCCTTCAGCCTTCAGAGTCTGGTACGACTGAAATCTTGTGTGATTACTTTTGTTAGAGGCAGTATGAAGTGTTTTATGAGACCGATTAAACTCAACTTGTCTCGGGACAATACCCTCACAACACTTGCGGTACTCTCTTTGCCCGCATCTCGTGGTCGTGCGGTAGCGTTCTCGCTTTCCACGCCCGGGTTCCCGGGTTCGATTCCCGGCGGGGTCAGGGATTTTCTCTGCCTCGTGATGGCTGGGTGTTGTGTGATGTCCTTAGGTTAGTTAGGTTTAAGTAGTTCTAAGTTCTAGGGGACTGATGACCATAGATGTTAAGTCCCATAGCGCTCAGAGCCATTTTATTTGGACACCCAAATATGATCTACTTCACTTTTAGAAGGCCGTCCTCTCTGGTTCTTTCGTCTAATATATATAAGATTCGTCTACTTCTACTATTTTATTCGGTCCTCCAATTTAGTTTGAGTGTGGCTGATTAACGTCTCTGCAAGTTAGTTTTACACTTTACACATCACAGAAACTAAAAAGTGTTGTTACATTGGAGACGTACACGAATTCCGTTAAAAATATCTATTACATGCATAATTGTAACATGACAGTTTTGTTATCCGCATTAAATATTAGTTCACGTGTATATGTACTGCTTCAAAAATTGCCAGAACAATGGTACCGTAGGAATGAATGTTGAGAAAAGGATTAACTTTGTGGTGTGTTTGGTGCGTTATGTGAGTGCAGTTCATATTCAGCCTTTGATGCCGGCGCCGTGCGCTGTGGCCGAGCACCAGTGCCCGCTGCACGCCGCATTTTTTGCGCGCCCTGCAGCTCTGCTCTGTCCTGCTTTCACACTCGTAGTGCTGTCGCCATTATTGGACTTTGTACTATATATTTATTAGGCAAGATTTATACAAATCACTCATAAGTGTTCCATATTAATCGTCAGATTCGGACGATGATTCCCTTTCATCTTCAGAGTCACTATCCAGTATGTGAGAAAGAGTTTCATCCACAGTATATCGCTTACCTGCCATATCACTTCTAGTAGAAACTGAAGTTAACAACACGTCACTTCAGATCAGAATCAAGGCGGGAAATGAGCGAAACAAACACTTTGAAAGTGATTGCAACTGCATCTAGCGACTGTTGTTAACTACAGACGTTGAACAAAGCCGCTAGATGGTGCATAGGTCAAGCTTCCACACAAGTCGAGCGTAGTGAAGCGGAGAAGTATGACGCGAAGCGGAACTGCTGCACCAGTCCACCGGTTGAGCGCCACATTCGCTCCCGACTTCTACAGAAGTTCATCGTAGCGAAAGGGTTACTCGCGGGGATTGGATCCGTTTTATAAGAATCAGTTTGGCACCTAATTGCAGCACTCTCTCATACCCTAGCCAATCGACACAGCCAGAGTTCGAGCTCTGCGACAGTTCCCAACTCAAGTCATGGGCGGCACTGTCAAGTTTAATTTCTGATATCCATCAAACTCACTCTGAGTTTCGATTTGTGTCATGTTAGCTTTATTGCCGACAGCATTGCAGTTACTAATCTGTTTCGTGCTGTCATTATTAATATTACTCCAAAATTGTTTCAACTGCGAGTAGACGACCTAACGTATTTAATTCACCGTGACAATGTAAACTTTAATCAAACTATGTCAGTGTTCGCCCGCCCGGTTGGCCGTGCGGTCTCACGCACGTCTTCGGGCGGGAAGGAGCGCCTGGTCCCCGGCACGAATCCGCCCGGCGGACTTCTGTCGAGGTCCGGTGAGCCGGCCAGTCTGTGGATGGTTTTCAGGCGGCTTTCCGTCTGCCTCGGCGAATGCGGGCTGGTTCCTCTTATTCCGCCTCAGCTACACTATGTCGGCGATTACTGCGCAAAACAGTTCTCCACGTACGCGTACATCACCATTACTCTACCACGCAAACATAGGGGCTACACTCGTCTGGTGCGAGACGTTCCCTGGGAGGTCCTTCAGGGGCCGAACCGCACAATAACCCTGGGTTCGGTGTGGGGCGGCGGAGCGGTGAAGTGGACTGCGGTAGTCGTCGTGGGGTTGTGAACCACTGCGGCTGCGGCCGGGACGGAGTCTCTCCGTCGTTTCTAGGTCCCCGGTTAACATACAATACAATGCAATGCAATGTCACTGTTCTCCTGCGGTCGGTCAGAATCCACTCCACATGTTATTTTCAACTAGTATCCGCACTGCGCGACAATCTCGCTCCCCACTGTCTACTACCGATAGTTTATTCTCGAGTCTTGTACAAGCTTCCGTAAGGATCACATACTCACATAATGAAAATCTGGAACCTAGCAGTTACAATTGGAAACTGATTGATAAGGGTTATCAAATGTCTATTTCGTAAAAGTACCTGCAGATATTAATGAAATATGAAAAATAAATTACAAGGTCTTTTCTTTTTTACTGTTTCCTGTTCACCGTACTTGAGTAATCTTAACTCTGGTTACGGTTCTCCCACAGTTGAAGTGCGAAGGAATGGTTGGACCCTTATTTTGAAAATATAATTTTAAGCTAAACGTCAAAGCAGCAAAAATATTTCTGAATTCATATTTGATGACGAACTACAGTTTCAAACACAGAAACTTAGTTCTTAAATTCAACTTAACTGTAATATATAAGGTGTTCAACTTTGCTTCCGCCGTTTGCCGATAGGTGGCGGCAACGATAAGTAGCGGTCGAGAGAAACAGATCGCAGACGTCAGGCAGTTAGCCTTGACCTCGGTCAACATAACCTCATTCAGACATTAGTCGATTTGTGTCTGCGTAATAAAGTCAGTTTACGATCCTAATTCTCGTCATTTGCGGGAGGTGTTACTGTTTTGTTTCAGTATGAACAAAACAGCGGCGAGTCTCATCGAATGTTCTCAAGCACGTATGGTAAGGACGCTATTAGTGAAAGAATGTTGCGTGAGTGGTTTCAACGATTCAAGAGCGGTGATTTTAACGTCTTAGACCGGCATAGTGGTGGAATAGAGAATGTTTTCGAAGATGCAGAATCGGAGGCATTGCTGAGTGAAGACTCTCGTCAAACTTAAGAAGAATTGGCACGATTAGTGGGAGTGACACAGCAAGATATTTCAAAACGTCTCAAGGCTATGGGCACGATTCAGAAAGAAAGAACGTGGATCCCCTGTGAACTGAAACCGAGAGATGTTGAACGGCGTTTTTGTGTGAATAGTTGCTTCAGAGACAAAAACGGAAGGGATCTGCATCGCATTGTGACCGGGGACGAAAAATGGGGTCATTACGATAACCTAAAGGCAGAAAATCATGGGGATATCTCGTCCAAACCGAATATTCACGACTCCGAGATCATGCTCTGCATTTGGTGGAACCAGCTCGGCGTCGTGTGGTGCAGTATGAGGTGTTAAAATCAAGTGAAACAATCACAGGTGCTCGTTATCGAACGCAGTTAATGCGTTTGAGCAGAGCATTTAAAGAGAAACGGCCGCAATAGAGCGAGAGGCACGATAAAGTGATTTTGCAGCACGACAACCCTCGACCCACGTTGTAAAGGAGGTCAAAATGTACTAGGAAACGTTAAAATGGGATGTCCTACCCCACTCGCCGTATTCTTCACACATTGCTCCCTCTATCACCTGTTTAGATCAATGGCGCATGGCCTGGCTGACGAAAAGTTCTGAACTCGTGAAGAAGTAGGAAATTGGATCTATTCTTGGAACGTTACAAAAGATGAACAACTTTTTCGACGCTGGATTCGTACAGTGCCCGAAAGATGGGAGAACGTATTGGCCACCGGTCGAAAATACCTTGAATGATACAAGTGTAATCAATTTTTTTCTCTAAAGCCTCAAATGTTGGGGAAAAACGGGGGAAGCAAAGTTGTACACCTTGTAAACAAATTTATGCCGGCCCTGGTATCAGATTTTCAAATGTCGCATCGGTAGTACATCTATACCTTTTACAGTTAAGTTGAATTTCAGGAATAAATTTCAGTATTTCACAGTGCTTGTAGAGATATTTACACGGCTTGGAAATTGCTATGTTGGTACTCAGATCTAAAACTCCGGGAATGACGAGGATCGTAAGACGACAACATGTTAATATGTAACTCATTAGAAGGTTTGCTCCATAATGAACGTTGTATAATATATACAGGGTGTTACAGAAAGGTACGGCCAAACTTTCAGGAAACATTCATCACACACAAAGAAAGATGATATATTATGTGGACATGTGTCCGGAAACGCTTACTTTCCATGTTAGAGCTCATTTTATTACTTCTCTTCAAATCACATTAATCATGGAATGGAAACACACAGCAACAGAACGTACCAGCGTACCTTCAAACACTTTGTTACAGGAAATGTTCAAAATAACCTCCGTTAGCGAGGATACATGCATCCACCCTCCGTCGCATGGAATCCCTGGTGCGCTGATGCAGCCCTGGAGAATGGCGTATTGTATCACAGCCGTCCGCAATTCGAGCACGAAGAGTCTGTATATTTGGTAGACAAGAGCTTTCAAATGCCCCCATAAATGAAAGTCAAGAGGGTTGAGGTCAGGAGAGCGTGGAGGCCATGGAATTGGTCCGCTTCTACCAATCCATCGGTCACCGAATCTGTTGTTGAGAAGCGTACGAACACTTCGACTGAAATGTGCAGGAACTCCATATTGCATGAACCACATGTTGTGTCGTACTTGTAAAGGCACGTGTTCGAACAGCACAGTATCCCGTATGAAATCATGGCGGTGAATAGAGGAAGTACGAAACTAAAATGAACTCTAACATGGAAATTAAGCGTTTCCGGACAGATGTCCACATAAGGTCTTTTCTTTATTTGTGTGTGAGGAATGTTTCCTGAAAGTTTGGCCTTACCTTTTTGTGACACTCTGTATAATATGAGTCGACCAAAAAGTTCCGTTTTAGGGCGTTGCTGCAGCATATATATAACGTAACTTGACTTATATGTGGGTATATAAACAGTATGATGCAGGCGAGGGATTAGTGTGGTATCCCTTTCTATCCGACGTGTGTCCGGTAAATGTCTAAACGTGGCATATTACCAAATGCGTTGAAAAGGGACCAACGTGCTGTTATTGTTTCCTTCACTGCCGAAGGATAAGCAGCGGTAGACGCCCTTCAGAGAATGAAGAATGCGTGCGCTAAGGGCTGCTGGTGCTTCACGATAACGTACGTCTCCACATTGCACATGCCGTGACGCATTTGTGCCAACTACTGATCTCTGCCTCATGTGATTGTCATACCTTTCGTCCCTTCAGAAAAGCCACTGAAGGATGGACGATGTGTAGCACGCAGCAACGGACTTCTTCACGCAGCAGGACACCGTGTTTCATCAACATGGTGCACCGATGGGGCGAGTACCTCAATGCTGACGGGGATTTCGCCGGATTGAAATATCGTTTCTGGATTGTACGGCCTTCGAACAGAAACATTTTGATCAACCCTTATATGAAGACCTTATCTTCATAATGTTTCCGTGTATGTATTGGAGTAAGTAAAAGTCGTAAAACATAAACGCTCCTTTTGTGTAAGAACCAGACGCTGTGGACAGAAACAGAGACTCATTTGTTACAAAAGGGTGAAAAACATTTTTCAGGAATCGTCAGGAAACTATTCTTCCTGCCAAACTAACATTCTCTCTTCTTCTGTTGCGGAAGCAGTGAACTAAATGGCCCATAATGAAACAAGAACCAGGAAATCATTGTAGAACTGTAGCTGTGTCGCCTGTAAAAAGGACTGTCAATACGTTTCATCTGGCCAGATGTAAAAACTTTAATAATCGCATTAAAACTACGAATTTCGTAAAAATTACACTAACTACGTATTACAAGAGTAATACTAATATAATTCGTTCAGTTGTTAAAATGAGTGCTTGATTTTTAATTACAAATGAGAATAACTGCAAATGTCAGCTCCTCTTCACATCGTGTTTAATGATAGAAACTCAGATTTTCGTCTACGTCTACATCATACTGCGCAAGCCACCTAATTGTGTGTGACGGGGGGTACTTACGGTACTACTATCTGATCCCTCCAGCCCTGTTCCACTCGCGAATACTGCGTGGGCAGAATGATTGACTGTAAACCTCTGTATTGGCTCTAAGATCTGTAATTTTCTCCGCGTGGTATGTGGAGGGAAGTAATATGTTGTCCGACTCCTCCTGAAAAGTGCTGTCCCGAAATTTCAGTAGTAAATCTCTCCGTGATGCACAACGCCTCTTTTGTAACGTCTGCCAGTGGAGTTTGTTTAGCATCTCCGTGATGGTCTCTCGCCAGCTAAACGATCCCGTGACGAAACGCGCCGCTCTTCGTTGGAACTTCTGTCCTAACTGACAGGGATCCCAGATGGATGGACAATACTCAAGAATCGGGCGAACAAGCGCCTTATAAACCACTTCGTTCGTTGCTGAGTTAGACTGATCGCAAGAATCGTAAGGAAATAGGAGTCTGGTGTCTGCTTTTCCCATTATTTCTTTTACGTGGTCATACCACTTAAGGTCGCTTTGGATAGTTACGCCTATCGGATATTTTACGGCATATGCTATTTCCAGGTGCTTGTCATCAATGGTATAGCTGTGTAGTTGCGGATTTCTTTTCCTACTTATATGCAATGTTACATTTATTTACATTCAGGGTCAACGGTCAGCGCCTGCACCACTCATCGAATCTGTGCAGGTCGTTATGCAAATTCGTACCATCTTGTGGCGTTGCTACTATGGTATAGACAACTGCATCATCTGCGAATAGCCTTGAAAGGCATCCCACGCTTATATATATATAGTGTAAACAGCAACGGTGCTATAACACGTCCCTGTGGTACTCTGCATATTACCTTTACATCTGCCGATTTTGTTCCGTTCCCCTTCATGTGGCTTACGTTGTTAGTTATTGGTGAAACCTGCTAGGCAAGAGAAAGCAGGATTTGGTTACGCTTGTGGACGGGGCCGTTATACACAATTTATTTTAAACCAGTAATTCCATACTCAACAATAAATAAAAAATAACACACGTTAATAATGAAGAAGTAAACAACTGTCTAAAAAAGAGTTTTCAGTGTGTTAGAATTTAGCAAATCACCATTAAATACAGATACAGCAGATAATGTTTTAAAAGCAAGCCACTGTGATCTGGGCAAAAAGTCTTACACGCCAGGAATGGCAATATATTAAGAATTGTATAAGAACTAGCTGCAATTCACAACTTACTGGTATTGGAATATTAAAGGTAAGTCGCCACAAACACAGCAGAAGGCATCAGAGGCCAGGAATGACAAATTAGAATTTTAAGGCAGATGGCCACAATCACGCCAGGAACGGCAATAATATAAAAAGTTTAGAAATCTGCTGTAAAACAGCAAATACAATAGCAAAGGTTAATTAAAAAACAACGCTTTCAAAGTTAACCAACCACTGAACACTACACTGCTAGATTTATTCCAGAAGGTGACCATAACTATTAAGTAGACATATATAATGTAGGCATTACAAGGTATTGTAGTAAATAATACAATAATAAAACACAAGGACCAGTACATAAGTTCCCTAAAGGGTACTGAGGCAGATTATACCCGCAGAAGGCGTGGGCTGAAGGAGCGTAACACAGAACTATTGGCCATCAGTCCTTTTGGAACACACATGTCTTACAAGAACCAAGGGGCCACAGACGGTGCTCCAGGAATCGACCTCAGAGAAGCTCCGGCAACAAACACTTTCGCGAGCGATGAGATTGACAGCCAAGAGTTGCATTCACTTCACGAGATGGTAATTCAGACGAATGACTAATGGTAATTTTGGTGAAGCTACCTGACGTCTGATAAACCAAATTCAACGATGGAACAATACGCCAAAGCTGGAACCGGCAGTCTGTATTACGTCCCCAGAATACTGTGTTTAGAGCCCCCGGAACGAGAAAGCAATCACTACAACCGGAGTAGAAGAATCACCAGCCGGCCTACGATCAAGAAAGCTTCCAAAACTACGCGCTTTACTGGACAGCAGAGGAAAGGCGAGGAAACTTACACTGCCGTTACGCACACTAACCCCCAGGGTAGGTAACTGGGACGTTAGCGGCCACCAGGCAAAAAAAATTACCGTTTGTTGAACTTAACAAATTGTAACAAGTTGAACGCAGTAAATAGTAATAAGAAGCTAATCAGATCTGCCTTTCCCAAGCACTCCACTCGCTACTCTTCGCGTCGGCGAAACTACGAGCAGCAACACGAACCCAAGTCACTGGAGAATCGCGAGATATCACATTGGTGGAGGTTTCTGTACATGGATTGAAATGCACTGACCTTAAAGCTTGCTGGATCCGGTTTACGACGAGGTCGTACTCCCTCGTGAACACAGCCCTTCCATCCGGCAGTCCATGCGTACCGCCAGCGGCCCCGACGTGTTCTGGCACTGTGCGGGCCTGGCTCCTCCTGAGTCCCCAACCGAACTGGCCAACTCACACGACCCAGAAAACCAACGACGTCGCCCCAAAGATGGGGCAACAGTTACTACATATCGATAACAGCCGCAGCTGCCACTAGCTGGCATGCAACCCTTGCGAAACCGAGTGGCGCCAGTCAACACGAGAAGCTGACAAACAAACTCAACCGTGCCAACTAAACGATACCGTCTGGCCTCAAACAGAGGGCGAAAACTGTACGTTGTAGAACAGCACCAACGTGACCGCAGCACGGCTCAGTTGGTGTCACACGCAAGCGTGGTGGAGGCAGAGCACAAGCACGAATTAGGGAAGGATAGGGAAGGAAATCGGCCGTGCCCTTTCGAAGGAACCATCCCGGCATCTGTGTGAAGCGATGTAGGGAAATCACGGAAAACCTAAATCAGGATGGCCGGACACGGGTTTGAACCGTCATCCCCCGAAAGCGAGTCCAGTGTGCTAACCACTGCGCCACCTCGCTCAGTGGCGTGCATGGTCTGTATGTAGACAGTCCACGTGACCACTGCCTAAGTCTGACGTCAGCGTGCAATAATCACTCACAGACAGCACGCCGCAGCAGTGGCAGTGGAGGGTACATGAAAGATGTCAAGGGAAGCGGAAAACAATACAGTCGTTGAAACTTCCTGACAGATTAAAACTACGTGCCAGACCGAGACTCGAACTCGGGACCTTTGCCAGTCGTTGACATAATCTACATCTACATCTACATCTACATCCATACCCTGCAGACACCTGACGGTGTGTGGCGGAGGGTACCCTGAGTACCACTATCGGTTCTCCCTTTCTATTACAGTCTCGTATTGTTCGTGGAAAGAAAGACTGTCGGTATGCTTCTGTGTGGGCTCTAATCTCTCTGACTTTATCCTCATGGTCTCTTCGAGAGATATACGTAGGAGGGAGCAATATACTGCTTGCCTCTTCGGTGAAGTATGTTCTCGAAACTTTAAAAGCCCGTACCGAGCTACTGAGCATCTCTCCATCTTCCACTGGAGTTTATCATATCTGTATCGCTTTCGCGATTACTAAATGATCCTGCAACGAAGCGCGCTGCTCTCCGTTGGATCTTCTCAATCTCTTCTATCAACCCTATCTGGTACGGATCCCACACTGCTGAGCAGTATTCAAGCAGTGGGCGAACAAGCGTACTGTAACCTACTTCCTTTGTTTTCGGATTCCATTTCCTTAAGATTCTTCCAATGAATCTCAGTCTGGCATCTGCTTTACAGACTATCAAATTTATATGATCATTCCATTTTAAATCACTCCTAATGCGTACTCCTACGGTGCTACTTGTGGGCTTGAGCAGTAGGCGCCCGCTTCCTGCGCCCGTGGCGACTGCTGTTTGCCATTCACTGGCGACGAAGGGTAGAGTTTGCACGCCAGTACTGCAACTGGACGTCCACCGAGTGGCCTTTTCAGGTAAATCACGTTTTACGCTTCATCTGAATGAGACATCTGAAAGCAGGTACCTTTCAACAGTCATCGGAATGGTCCAGGCGGGGGAGGGGGTGATGGGAAGGGGGGGGGGGCAACGTTATGACCTGGAAATCTTTCCGTGGCTTTCCGTGGGTGATATCGTCATTCCGGAAGGCACAGTCGATCATAACATGTATGCATCCACCACTGTGAACCGTGTCGACTTCTATATGCAGCTCGTTTTTCCTCAGCACCACTGCATCTATCATCAGTACAATGCAACTTGTCACACAGTTGGCAGTGTACGTGTGTAGTTCGAAGAGGACCAGGTCACCAAACTCCAAGGATTTAAAACCAGTCGAGAATCTTGGGGACCACTTGGATCCGTGTGTTCGCACCACGGATCCTCAACCTGGATACCTATTGCAGCTCGTCTCGCAATTGGAGTTGGGGTTGCATCAGAACACGATTACTGACCCCGTGGAGTGCGAAAAAAGTAAACAATATTATTAAAATGGCTCAAATGGCTCTGAGCACTATGGGACTTAACCCTAGAACGTAGAACTACTTAAACCTAACTAACCTAAGAAATCACACACATCTATGCCCGAGGCAGGACTCGAACCTGCGACCGTAGCAGCCACGTGTTTCCGGACTGAAGCGTCTATAACCGTTCGACCACAGAGGCCGGCAAAACCTGACGTCCTGCTATGACTAATGTACAATGAGGGGCAAAATAATAATTTAGGCAAAATAATAATTTAGAGTCCAAGAACAGAGCATTACCAATGCCCAAGTTCAGAAGAGCCTGTATTCACATCTCAGCGATTTGTGGAGATTCAGCTTGCTGTTTACGACTGCAAATAGAAGCAACACAATAGTTAGGATATAGTATTTGTCAAGATACATTGCAATTTAACTCATCCTTTCGCTTCGTTTGGAAATCATTATTCGAACTCGTAGACACGGTCGAAATATAAGAATTCCACGTCGGTAGAATTACTGCGACCAAAGTTGGCCGTCAGTGACGGACCGGCGAGGACGCGTCGTCGCCGCCCCGCCGGCCTCGTGGCGTTCGCGAGCGCGAGACGCTTACTACAAGCTCACTGCAATGACATGACGAACTCATTTAGGAAGAACACTACCAAGATTACATTCCAAGCCGAATATCCGAGACCGCGAGCACACGAAGTAGAAAACTTGTTGCGTGACGAACTGCGTCTAGATCCAAAGGACACAACTGGTATTCACTTTTAGCACACAGCCAGCGTAGTCAATATTTAGATGATTGACGAAGAACAGTGCACTGCCGACAAACCACAGTTTACGTACTTTGATGGACTTACCGGCGCTGATACCGCTGAACACGCAGGCAGGGGTGTAAGGCCACTTTCTGAGGTATCCACGAAGTCCGTTATCCCCCCCTCTCAAGTATATATATATATATATATATATATATATATATATATATATATGGTATCTGTTCTCTTGGACATGTCCGAAAGAACAGATACCATCGCTGACCATGCAGCTCGTTAGAATGATATTGCAATGAAATGAACTCCCATAGCTGCTTACAGGCGTTGACATACGTCAACGGGGGCAGATGAAAATGTGTGGCCCGTACCGGGACTCGAACCCGGGATCTCCTGTTTACATGGCAGACGCTCTATCCATATGAGCCACCGAGGGCACAGAGGATAGTGCGACTACAGGGATTTATCTCTGGCACGCCTCCTGCGAAACCCACATTCTCAACGTACTGTCCCGCACTACATTCGTTGTGTCCCCGCCCATTATACTCATTCCTCACGGCGCATTGCCGATTCCCGTAAGAGTTCGGGCACTGTTCGTGCATTCGCACAATGTGGATTTCGCAGGAGGCGTGCCAGAGGTAAATCCCTGCAGTCGCGCTATCCTCTGTGCCCTTGGTGGCTTAGATGGACGCCGGCACGGTAGCTCAGCGTGCTCGGTCAGAGGGTTAGCTGCCCTCTGTATTAAAAAAAAAACTGAGATAATCGAGCAACAACGAACTTAAACGGATGGCTTACGACGTCCGCCCCGAGCAGATGCAACGAACAAAATGAAAATGAGATGTCGTACAATTATCGCGTACGATGGACAACCGGGCACATGCTCAGGAAGCAGCAAGGAGAGTCACATTCGCTCTGATTATTTGCAGGGGCGGATCGCCAAGAGTCCTTCAAGAGAAGCGGCACAGCACGTTCCTCCATCGATCCTGCCAGTTACTTATGTACATCTGCGACGTCGTGCGGCGGGGATCGGGACATGCTGCCACCGCAGGCGGGCGAAGACGCTGTTGATGAGCCACATACGGTCCTCCTTATGCAGACGGAGTCGCCTGATTGACCTGAACAGCAATCGTCACCTCACAACGAGCGGCTGGATGTTGATTCACGAGTCGTGCCAACCCGAACTTTCCTCTCTGAAGGCGCCGAGGCACGGAGGCACGCCGTCTCGGGACTGTCTCTTGTGGGCAGGGGCAAACGATCACACCGATGTAGACAGTGTCGTGGATGTCCGTGCTCCGGAGTTGTCGACCGACGCTGCTCACTCTTAGGAACTGCCACGACGGACTTTCCTTCTTGCTGACACCAGTGCGGGGATGGAGGGGCGATGGAACACCGACGCAGCCGCGAGGAATCGTAACAAGAGGGGCTTCTTTGGTAGCCGATGAACCACACCGACAGCCTCTCTCCAGTAACTCGTGGGCGGACGACTCTCAGGTGGGCACACCACATGCAGAAGAGGGGAAGTTACATCATCCTACCCATCTCCTGCGGACAACATGGTAATGGTAACGTCAGGGTGGCGTGCGGGTGAGCGAACCTGTCGCCACCGGGTGCACCGATGACTGACGCTGCCGTCGAGGGCGAACGACAGTCATGTCGATTCGTGAAGATTAACATCAATATCATCCAGTTGCGCGAGAATCTTGCATTGTTACGCGACACACTTTATTCAGCCGACACTGAGGTGGCCTTATTGCAGGAAATATACATTCTTGGCTTCCAGGACATCTCTGGATGCACGACACGCGTATCACATGCGTTGGATACAGGCAGTGGCCCCGCAAAACTTTTCAAAGAAAGTTTAATAGCGACCGATATAAGTTACCTATCAAATGCCAGGGGCATGGCTCTTATAATCCCAGAGATACTCCTCGTCAATGATTACGCAGCGTCCGGTACCAACAAAAGGCGTGAACGTTCCTCAGTTCTTTACTGAGGAATTAACACAGTTATGCCCAGGCAGGATAGATGATATGGTGATCGGGGGCAGTTTTATTGTACAATTCGCTATGACCAAATTCCTCAGCATACACTACGCCCAGAACTCGGCACTGTCATTTGCGAGCTCGATTAGATAGACACTTGGATCATCATCTGTGCTGATAGGGTTTCGCGCACTTTACGGGACATTAATCAAGCAGAATTAAAAGGCTGTATACATCCCGCTCTCTCGAGGATGCGGTCAAGGCAGCCGAGTTGTGGCCAGCTGCATTTACTGATCACACTGCTTACGCCTGTACCATCAAGCTTCGACGACAACTACTATGGCGTAGGCGCTGCCCGCTTACCTGATCTCACCGGAATGTCAACCGGCAGTTGGAGACACGTGTAGACTGTGCCTACTTAAACCTAACTAACCTAAGGACATTACACAACACCCGGTCATCACGTCGCAGAGAAAATCCCTGACCCCCCCCCCCCCCCCCCGGGAATCACAGAGTTTTACTACGCCATCCTCGGATATTGTTCTGTTATGCGACAAACACCGGCTCGACAGATGACTGTCAACCGAGCACGTCAACACCGTGAAGGGACCATCATTTGAACTCGTCAAATGGTTGGAATCATCAACGACTGCCCTCCATATCCCACATTGTTTTTGTTGGAGTCTTCAGTCCTGAGACTGGTTTGAAGCAGCTCCTTATGCTTCTCTATCCCTCTGAATCTGCTTAGTGTATTCATCTCTTGGTCTCCCTCTACCATTTTTACTTTCCACGCTGCCCTCCAATACTAAATTGGTGATCCCTTGATCCTACCAACCGATCCCTTCTTCTAGTCAAGTTGTGCCACAAACTTCTCCCCAATTCTATTCAATACCTCCTAATTAGTTATGTGATCTACCCATCTAATCTTCAGCATTCTTCTCTAGCACCATATTTCGAAAGCTTCTATTCTCTTCTTGTCTAAACTATTTGTCGTCCATGTCTCACTTCCATACATGGCTACACTCCATACAAATACTTTCAGGAAAGACTTCCTGACACTAAAATCTATATTTGATGTTAACAAATTTCTCTTCTTCAAAAACGCTTTCCTTGCCATTGCCAGTCTACATCTTATATCCTCTCTACTTGGACCATCATCAGTTATTTTGCTCCCAAAATAGCAAATCTCCTTTACTACTTTAAGTGTCTCATTTCCTAATCTAATACCTTCAGCATCAACCGACTTAATTCGAACACATTCTATTATCCTCGTTTGGCTTTTGTTGATATAATCTTTTATCCTCCTTTCAAGACACTATCCATTCCCCACAACTGCTGTTCGTAGTCCTTTGCTATCTCTGAGGTTTGCCGATGACATTGAGATGAAATAAATACATAAATCTATACTCGATGTTAACAAATTTCTCTTCTTCAGAAATGGTTACCTTGCCATTGCCAGTCTACATCTTATATCCTCTCTACTTCAAACATCATCTGTTATTTTACCTCCTAAATAGCAAAACTCCTTTACTACTTTAAGCGTCTCATTTCCTAATCTAATTCCCTCAGCGTTACCCGACGTAATTCGACTACATTCCATTATCATCGTTTTGCTTTTGTTGGTGTTCATCTTATATCTTCCTTTCAAGACACTATCCATTCCTTTCATTTGCTCTTCCAAGTCCTTTGCCCTCTCTGACAGAATTACAATTTCATCGCCGAACCTCAAAAGAAAACTTCGGAGTATGTATTAAAATCCATGGAGAAGAAATAAAAACTTTGTTTACTTCACTGCTTACTCAATATACAGATTGAATAACATCGGGGAGAGGCTACAAACCTGTCTCACTCCCTTCCCAACCACTGATTCCCTTTCATGCCCCTCGACTCTTATAAATGCCATCTTGTTTCTGTACAAAATGTAAATAGCCTTTCGCTCCCTGTATATTACCCATGCCACCCTCAGAAATTCAAAGAGAGAAAACATTTGACAGTGCACTGGAATACTCTAAGGAAAGGCCAACCTACGTTTCTAGCTTTTGTAGACATAATCTATTTTCTAAGATAAGTCGTAGGGTCAGTATTGCCTCACGTATTCCAATATTTCCTAACTGATCTTCCCTGAGGTCGGCTTCTACCAATTTTTCCATTCGTCTGTAAAGTATTTTGCTGCCATGACTTACTAAACTGATAGTTCGGTAATTTTCACATTTGCCAACACGTGCTTCCTTGGGGATTGGAATTATTATATTCTTCTTGAAGTCTGAGGGTAATTTTTCTGTCCCATGCATTTTGGTCACCAGATGGTAGTTTTGTTAGGCTTGGCTCTCCCAAGGCTGTCAGTAGTTCTAATTGATTGTTGTCTACTCCTGGGGCCTTATTTCGACTTAGGTCTTCCAGTGCTTTGTCAAACTCTTGATGCAGTATCATATCTCCTATTTCAACTTCATCTACATTTTCCTCCTGTTGTATGATATTGTCCTCAAGAACACCGCCCTTGTATAGACCCTCTATATACTCCTTCCACATTTCTGGTTTCCCTTCTTTGCTTAGAACTGCGTTTCCATCTCAAATCTTGAAATCCATGCAAGTGGTTCTCTTTTTTCCAAAGGTCTCCTTAATTTTCCTGTAGGCAGTGTCTATCTTTCCCCTAGTGACTATCACGACAGCTGTCCCGCAGAAATATGTGGACGGCAATCAGCGCAAAGCGTGTGGCACGTGGTGTCCACTGACAAGCAAATATTCTGTTAGGCCAAATTATGACAATGGTATGATGCACACAGGAGTAAAAAACAAACCAGTTTGAGATGGGCTATAGTACCGTGTATACACGTATTCTGGGTCTGGTGCACAAGCCATGGACTACTTGGGTTGAGCTTAACGTGAGCTACTGATGTGTTTGGCTTTATTTAGGGCTGTCCACATGTTTCGCTTTCGTTCCTAAGTACAGTGTGCCTGGTGGTTCATAAAGAAAGTTTGCTTCACTCCAGACTTACGTCCATTGTTATTCCGTGGTCACGTGATCGGACGACATGCTCATATCACTGAGGCCTGTATGCCCTCAACGTGCACTCCTGTGAGAACATCATTTACCGCATTCACCAGCTAGTAGACATTATAAATAGATTTCATTTGCCGTTTACTTGTTTACTCTTTTGTGCAGAGTCAATGTATTTATGGCAAACAAACACCATCAAGTTCCATCGCCATGACATCACTTTATCCTTGTCCCTCAACACAGTACAGGTGTACAGCAATAAAGCTAGTTCACTGCGCAACTGGCATGTGAGCAACAATATTAGCCTGTTCCGTCTTCACTGGTGATCCAGATGTGATCTGTGCATAACATTTGGTGAAGAACTTTCGCTGATGTCTGTGACATGGAACCATTAGGTGACAAACCATCGAGTTTTTTGTAATAAGCCTCTGCATCCTTACATTTGTCCTATAGCCATCCCTGCTTAGCCATTTTGCACTTCCTGTCGATCTCATTTTTGAGACGGTTATATTCCTTTTTGCCCGCTTCATTTACTGCATTTTTATATTTTCTCCTTTCATCAATTAAATTCAATATATCTTCTGTTACCCAAGGACTTTTACTAGCCCTCGTCTTTTTACTTACTTGATCCACTGCTGCCTTCACTACTTCATCCCTCAAACCTACTCATTCTTCTTCTACTGTATTTCTTTGCCCTATTCCTCTCAATTGTTCCCTTATGCTCTCCTTGAAACTCCTTACAACCTCTGGTTCTTTCAGTTCATCCAGATCCCATCTCCTTAAATTCCCACCTTTTTGCAGTTTATTGAGTTTTAATCTACAGTTCATAATCAATAGATTGTGGTCACAGTCCACATCTGCCCCTGGAAATGTCATACAATTTAAAACCTGGTTCCTAAATCTCACGCATCGAGTGGCAGCTCGAATTCTGCGTACGACATCCCGTGTCCTATCAATTGATGAGTCATCGATAGGTGGGATGCATAATATCCGCTCCGCCCTGTGCCGCTGATTGCCCTCGCTAAGGTGCGTCGCGTATCGGGAGCTCTGGCTGCGATGTTCGTCAAGCATTTGATTGCGTCAGTCATACGTACTAAACTGCTGTTCTTCAGAATAAGCATTACCCCGACGCTTCCTCCGAGGTGTTACTCGTCTCCTACGTGGCGCAACAGGGAAAGCGCTTGTCAACGTTAGACTGTCGAACACCTTGTAAATTCGTCGCTGTGTTACACAGGTACGCCTATTATGGACAATACTGTACGCCTTAGCATTAGAACCTTTGTTAAGCGGGCTGCGACACCGCCTCACGGGTTTGTCTCTTGGTGGCTCCCTTTTTAGGTGCACTGCGTATGCAGATGATCTGATGTTACCTCTTCGTGACGAACGTGATGTTCGCAAAGCATTGGATTGGTTAGCCACTTCGAAGCTTCGAGATGCCGTGTAAATGTACATAAATCAATGGTTTTGAACACTGGCGTGGGATGACACCTGCGAGGGTGGCACTGCGCGATAAAATCCGTTGTCTCGGTATCGACTTCACGGACTACATCTCACGCACGACCACCATCAATTATCGGAGTCTCTTGCAAGTGCTGGGCTTGTGGATCTTCGTCTTCGTGTGTAGGACCTACATCAACGGACCGAATATGTTAACGTCTATCGGGCATCGCGAATTCCGCACGTAGCGCAAACACTACCGATGCCTAAACACATAGCTCGGAGCATCGTGGCCGCATTCGGTTCCTTTGTCAGCGCTGGAATGATATTAAAGGTTCGATATTACTCCGTCACTCTTCCGAAAGAACGAGGCGGACTTGGCCTTGTCAGTGTTCACTATCGAGCAGTATTTCTCTTCGTTAGTTTGCACCGCAGGCTTTGGCGACGATGACCGACCAGCCTCACCGGCCTACTGACGGATGGCCTGGCACCGTGTTCCCTTGACCTCAGGTCAGACACGGGTGCCCTTTTCCTGCTTTGGCAGGCTTTACCTGGAGTACGGCAACCTCCCCGTCTCTCGCTTACCAACAGCCAGTCACCTGCCGCACACTACTTCGCCGCCGGTCGCTTAATGTCGTCGAATTGACGTGTCCTACCGTGCACTGGAACGTAGTATGGTGCTCTGTCAACGCGGTGACGCTCGATCCTGGTGTACGTTCGACCTGGTATTCGAGGGACTCTCCATAGGACCCATCTTGCAGATTCGCCTTATGTGTGAACTGCAACGTCTAGAATAGAGACCAACACCGGCTCCGTTGTGGGCCAGTGGAAGAGATCTGGTGTTTTGAGCGTCAAAGTCTGGCTCTCTTTTTACGTATGTCACCCTCTTATGCCGATTCCCGCACTCTACTCTACCCGGACGATGTTTATTATCCGAGGACGAAACACAACGCTGTCACGTAGATACAGTGCATGTACTACAGCTATTAAAACATGGATATCTAAGCCTCTTGTGGCGGTAATACAACACTAATTCTGTAGGTAGATAATAAATTTAAACAAATTTAAAGAAATTAATACAAATTTACAGAGATTATATTCGAAGTGAATTGGAAACACGCTACTAACTCCCATCGGCTGCTAGAGCAAATTTCGTGAGCAGAGTGGATGGTTGTAGTGCTATAGTCGTTAAAAAAAAGATTTTTGTCTAGTTCATGTAATACAGTTATTCATATCTCAGCCTGTTATGGCGGTAGCATGAAACTAATGCAGCAGATAGGCAATAAATTTATAAAAATTTGAACAAATTATATTCGAATTGAAAGGAAACACCATACTAACTCTCATCAGCTGCAAGAATAAAGTGTTAGAGCAAATTTCGTGAACATTCTCAAAGACGGTGGCGAACACACTTGATGGTTGTAGAGGTTCTAATTGTTTAAATAAGGACATATGTCCAGTGCAAGTAATAGAGCTATCGATATCTTAGCCCCCTATGGCGGCAACACGACACTAATGCTGTAGGTAGATAATAAATTTAAACAAATTATATCCGAATTGAATGAGCAGGCTCTAGTAGAGGCAACACAACACTAACTCCCATGATTTGTGGGAGTAAGCTCTTAGAGGCAGTACCACAATCCTCTTGGAAAATGCACGTTAATTTCGCTCTAACTGCTTAATAAGGACTTATGTGTAGAGTTGAATGATTTGATGTAACATACCGACAACCTATATCTCAGCCTCGTGGTGGTAACACACTAATGCCGTAGGTAGATAATAAATTTAAAGAAATCTAATCAAATTTAAACATATTTAAACAAATTTATAAAAATTATATTCGAATTAAATGACAAAATCATAATAACTTGCATCAGCTGCAGGAGTAAGCTCTTAGAGGAAAATTCGTGAACATTTGACAAGAGCATGGCGAAAACACTTGATAGTGGTACTGCCTCTAATGGCTTAAATAAAGACTTATGCCTACTTCCTAGGAAGAGTTGACTTAGGTTAGTGGAGATAGCCAATTCTTTCTCGCCATTTTTTTAGGTTAGTAGAGGTAGCGCAATTGAGCTATCATCCCTCCAAAAGCCACTATCTTGGATAACGGTAATCGTGTCATCAGCTAACATCAATCGCGTTATCAGTTGCCCCACTACTTGAAGTTACTCATTCTGAAACACTAAATTTTGAAAGTAACGTTAAATGTAATGCAAAAAAAGACGTTTAGTAACCTCAGTGTAACTTAATGCAAAATTTAGAAAACGGCAAGCATTTATTTTTGACTATTGAAAGATTGAACTGAATTACCTTTAAGCATATGAGAAATCGGTTTCACTTTTAAAATAACAACAATCAAATAAATACCAAGGTAGCAGAAGTCACTCTCTAAGGTTAATACAGAGTAAATGAAATTGCGCTCTCTTAATTTATATTGTTGTAGCCTACAGTCCTGAGGCTGGTTTGATGCAGCTCTCCATGCTACTCTACCCTGTGCAAGCTTCTTCATCTCCCAGTACCTACTGCAACCTACATTTTTCTGAATCTGCTTGGTGTATTCATCTATTGGTCTCCCTCTACGATTTTTACCCTCCACGCTCCCCTCCAACACTACACTGGTGATCTCTTGATGTCTCAGAACATGTCCTAGACGTCGATCCCTTCTTCTAGTCAAGTTGTGCCACAAACTTCTCTTCTCCCCAATCCTATTCAATATCTCCTCATTAGTTATGTCATCTACCCATCTAATCTTCAGCATTCTTCTGTAGCCCCACATTTCGAAAGCTTCTATTCTCTTCTTGTCTAAACTATTTATCGCCCATGTTACACTTCCATACATGGCTACACGCCATACAAATACTTTCACAAACGACTTCCTGACACTTACATCTATATTCAATGTTAACAAATTTCTCTTCTTCAGATAAGCTTTCCTTGCCGTTGCCAGTCTCCATTTTATATCCTCTCTACTTCGACCAACATCATTTATTTTTCTCCCCAAATAGAAAAACTCCGTTACAACTTTAAGTGTCACATTTCCTAATCTAATACCTTCAGCATCACCCGACTTAATTCGACAACATTCTATTATCCTCGTTTGGCTTTTGTTGATATCATCTTTTATCCTCCTTTCAAGACACTATCCATTCCCCACAACTGCTGTTCGTAGTCCTTTGCTGTCTCTGAGGTTTGCCGATGACATTGAGATGAAATAAAAACTTTGATAGAATTACAATGGATTTTAATACCTACTCCGAGTTTTTCTTTTGTTTCCTTCACTGTTTGCTCAATATACTGATTGAATAACATCGGGGCGAGGCTACAAACCTGTCTCACTCCCTTCCCAACCACTGATTCCCTTTCATGCCCCTCGATTCTTATAACTGCCATCTGGTTTCTGTACAAATTGTAAATAGCCTTTCGCTCCCTGTATATTACCTTCAGAAATTGAAAGAGAGAAACTTTTGACAGTGTTGACTGGAATACTCTAAGGAAAGGCAAGCATACGTTTCTAGCATTTGTAGACTTAATCTATTTTCTAAAATAAGTCGTGGGGTTAGTATTGCCTCACGTATTCCAATATATCTACGGAATCGAAACTGATCTTCCCCGAGGTCGGTTTCTACTAGTTTTGCCAATCGTCTGTAAAGATTTCGCGTTAGTATTTGGCAGGTGTGACTTATTAAACCGACAGATCTGTAATTTTCACATCTGTCAATTCCTGCTTTCTTTGGGATTGAAATTATAATATTCTTCTTGAAGTCTGTGGGTATTTCGCCTGCAGATGGTAGAGTTTTGTCACGACTGGCTTTCCCAAGGCTGTCAGTAGTTCTAATGGAATGTTATATACTCCCGGGGCCTTGTTTCGACTCAGGTCTTTCAGTGCTCTCTCAAACTCTTCACGCAGTATCGTATCTCCCATTTCATCTTCATCTACATACTCTTCCATTTCCATAATATTGTCCTCAAGTACACCGCCCTTGCGTAGACCCTCTATATACTCCTTCCACCTTTCTGCTTTCTCTTCTTTGCTTAGAACTGGGTTTCCATCGGAGCTCTTGATATTCATGCAGTTGGGTCCCTTTTCTCAAACGGTCTCTTTAATTTTCCTGTAGGCAGTATCTATCTTCCCCCAAGTGAGATAAGCCTCCACATCCTTACATTTGTCCTGTAGCCATCCCTGCTTAGCCATTTAGCACTTCCTGTGGTTCTCATTTTGAGACGTCTGTATTCCTTTTTGCCTGCTTCATTTTCTGCATTTTTATATTTTCTCCGTTCATCAATTAAATTCAATATTTCTTCTGTTACCCAAGGATTTCTGCTAGCCCTTGTCTTTTTACCTACTTGTCCTCTACTGCATTCACTATTTCATCCCTCAAAGCTACCCACTCTTCATCTACTGTATTTCTTTTCCCCATTCCTTTCAATTGTTCCCTTATGCTCCCCCTGAAATTCTGTACAACCTCTGGTTTAGTCAGTTTATCCAGGTCCCATGTACTTAAATTTCCACCTTTTTGCAGTTTCTTCAGTTTTAATCTACTGTTCATAACCAATAGATTGTGGTAAGAGTCCACATCTGCCCCTGGAAATCTCTTTGACTATACAACGGTAAGATACAACTTAAAACCTGGTTCCTAAATCTCTATCGGATACCTGCTAGTATCACCAGGATTCTTCCATGTATACAACCTTCTCTTACGATTCTTGAACCAAGTGTTGGCTTTGATTAAGTTGTGCTCTGTGCGAAATTCTACCAGGCTGCTTCCTCTTTCATTTCTTACCCCCCATTTACATCTACATGACTACTCTGCAATTCACATTTACGTGCTTGGCAGAGGGTTCATCGAACCACATTCATTCTATCTCTCTACCATTCCACTCCCGATCAGCGCGCGGGAAAAACGAACACCTAAATCTTTCTGTTCGAGCTCTAATTTCTCTTAATTTATTTTGATGATCATTTCTTCCTATGTAGGTTGGGCTCAACAAAATATTTTCGCATTAGGAAGAGAAAGTTGGTGACCGAAATTTCGTAAATAGATCTCGCCGCGACGGAACACGTCTTTGCTTTAATGACTTCCATCCCAACTCGCGTATCATATCTGCCACACTCTCTCCCCTATTACGCGATGATACAAAAGGAGCTGCCATTTTTTGCACCCTTTCAATGTCCTCCGCCAATCCCACCTGGTAAGGATCCCACACCGCGCAGCAATATTCTAACAGAGGACGAACGAGTGTAGTGTAAGCTGTCTCTTCATTGGATTTGTTGCATCTTCTAAGTGTCCTGCCAATGAAACGCAACCTTTGGCTCGCCTTCCCCACAATATTATCTATGTGGTCCTTCCAACTGAAGTTGTTGATAATTTTAACACCCAGGTACTTAGTTGAATTGACAGCCTTGAGAATTGTACTATTTATCGAGTAATCGATTTCCAGAAGATTTCTTTTGGAACTCATGTGGATCACCTCAGACTTTTCGTTATTTAGCAACTGCCACCTGCCGCACCATATAGCAATCTTTTCTAAATTGCTTTGCAACTGATACTGGTCTTCGGATGACCTTACTAGACGGTAAATTACAGCATCATCTGCGAACAAAATAAAAGAACTGCTCAGATTGTCACCCAGGTCATTTATATAGATCAGGAACAGCAGAGGTCCCAGGGCGCTTCCCTGGGGAACACCTGATATCACTTCAGTTTTACTCAATGATTTGCCGTCTATTACTACGAACTGCGACCTTTCGTGACAGGAAATCACGAATCCAGTCACACAACTGAGACGATACCCCATAGGCGCGCAGCTTGATTAGAAGGCGCTTTTGAGGAACGGTATCAAAAGCTTTCCGGAAATCTAGAAATACTGAATCAACTTGAGATCCCCTGTCGATAGTGGCCATTGCTTCGTGCGAATAAAGAGTTAGCTGCGTTGCACAATAACGATGTTTTCTGAAACCATACTGATTACGTATCAATAGATCGTACCCTTCGAGGTAATTCATAATGGTTGACGTCGGTTTTCAGTAGGGTTTTGGAGCATATACTGTATTCAATGATACAGGTCTGTTGTTCGATGGATTACTCCTACTACCCTTCTTAAACACTGGTGCGACCTGCGCAATTTTCCAATCTGTAGATACAGATCTATCGGTGAGCGAGCGGTTGTATATGGTTTCTACGTAGGGAGCTATTGTACCAACGTAATCTGAAAGGAACCTAATCGGTATACAATCTAGACCTGAAGACTTGCCCATATCAAGCGATTAGAGTTGCTTCGCAACCCCGAAGGTATCTACTTCTAAGAAACTCATGCTAGCAGCTGTTCGTGTTTCAAATTCTGGAATGTTCTATTCGTCTTCCCTGGTAAAGGAAATTCGGAAAACTGC
The DNA here is from genome assembly GCF_023897955.1 of Schistocerca gregaria. Lineage (NCBI taxonomy): Eukaryota > Metazoa > Arthropoda > Insecta > Orthoptera > Acrididae > Schistocerca > Schistocerca gregaria. Next base: position 43,906,519 of record NC_064929.1, read on the forward strand.
GTTCAGTAAGTCCGCTTTAGCTTCACAATCGTCGGTAAGAGTACCATCGGCACTGCGCGACGATGGTATTGACTGCGTCTTGCCGCTTGTGTACTTTACATATGACCAGAGTTTCTTCGGATTTTCTACCAAATTTCGTTACAATGTTTTGTTGTGGAACCTATTAAAAGCATCTGGCATTGAAGTCCGTGCCAAATTTCACATGTCTGTAAATTTTAGCCAATCTTCGGGATTTCGCATTCTTCTGAACTTCGCATGCTTTTTCCGTTGCCTCTGCAATAGCGTTCGGCCCTGTTTTGTGTACCATGGGGGATCAGTTCCATCTCTTACCAATTTATGAGGTATGAATATCTCAATTGCTTTTGCTACTATATCTTTGAATTTGAGCCACATCTCGTCTACATTTGCGTAGTCAGTTCGGAAGGAATGGAGACTGTCTCTTAGGAAGGCTTCTAGTGACACTTCATCCGCTTTTATTTTGCGTTTGTTTCTGGTGGATTTGGAAGAAATGGCATTGAGCCTAGCTACAATGACCTTGTGATCACTAATCCCTGTATCAGCCACAAACAGTCCAGAGCTAATAGCATCGTGACTAAGAGGTCAAGTGTGTTTTCGAAACCATTTACAATTCATGTGGGTTCGTGGACTAACTGCTCGAAACAATTTCGGAGAAAGCATTTAGGACAATCTCGGAATATGTTTTCGCCTACCACCGGTTTTGAACAAGTATTTTTGCCAACATAACGAGGGAAGGTTGAAGTCCCCACCAACTATAACCGTTAGAGTGAGGGTATTTATTTGTTACGACACTCAAATTTTCTCTGAACTGTTCAGCAGCTATATCATCGGAGTCTGGGGGTCGGTAGGAGGAGCCAATTCAGTTGTTAAGTATAACCACCACACATACGAATTCGCACTGAGTACCTACTTCGGCTTCACTACAAGATAAACCACTACTGACAGACACAAACAGTCCACCACCAATTCTGCCTAATCTATCTTTCCTGAACACCGTCTGAGACTTCGTAAAAATTTCTGCAGAACTTATTTCAGGCTTTAGCCAGCTTTCTGTACCTATAACGATATCAGCTTCTGTGCTTTTTATTAGCGCTTGAAGCTCAGGGACTTTTCCAGCGCAACTACAACAATTTACAACTATAATTCCGACTGTTCCTTGATCCAAGCACGTCCTGTAATTGCCAAGCACGCTTTGACATTGCAGCCCATCCCGCACTTTCCCGAGGACTTCTAACCTAAAAAACCGCCCAGTCCACGCCACACAGCCTCCGCTACCCGTGTAGCCGCCAGCTGAGTGTAGTGAACTCCTGACCTATTCAGCGGAACCCGAAACCCCACCACCCTATGGCGCAAGTCAAGGAATCTGCAGCCAATACGGTCGCAAAACCGTCTGAGCCTCTGATTCAGACCCTCCACCCGGCTCTGCACCAAAGGTCCGCAGTCGGTTCTGTTAACGATGCTGCAGATGGTGAGCTCTGCCTTCATCTCGTAAGCAAGACCGGCAGCCTTCACCAAATCAGATAGCCGCTGGAATCCAGAGAATTTCCTCAGATCCAAAGCGACACACGTCATTAGTACCGACATGTGCCACCACCTGCAGCTGGCTGCACCCTGTGCTCTTCATGGCGTCCGGAAGGACCCTTTCCATATCAGGAATGACTCCTCCCGGAATGCACACGGAGTGCACACTGGATTTCTTCCCCTCCTTAGCCGCCGTATCCCTAAGGGGCCCCATTACATCGCCTAACATTGGAGCTCCCAACTACCAGTAAGCCCACCCTCTGCGATTGCCCGGACCTTGAAGGCTGAGAATGATCCTCTGAAACAGGGCAGGCAGCTACATCTGGCTCAGCCAGAGACAGTGCCTGAAACCGGTTTCTCAGACGCACAGGGGAGGCTTTCTGATCAGCCTCCGGGGACGCCTTTCGCTGCCTGCCACGCCTTGGAACGACCTCCCAATCAACCACAGGCGAGGGCTCAGCCCCACTGCGGGCAGCAACCGGGGCAACCACAGCGGCAGACCGATCTGGGGACAGACGGGACGAGGTTGACATCCCCGTGATACCCGAGCCCGGCTCCCCACAGTGGTGCCCATTGGCAACAGCCTCAAGCTGCGCGACCGAAGTCAGCGCCGATTGCAGCTTTGAGCGAAGGGATGGCAAGTCAACCCTCATCCGAACACAGCAATCGCAGTCCCTGTCCATCCTAATCGATGTTTCACAACAGTTACCGAAACACGAGAACGTGCCTAGATAACGCAAGCGGAACACGCAAAGAATATATCAACTAACCACGGATACGTACGGGACAGGCAACAGCTGAAACTGCAGCTTCCCCCGCCTGTCCACTCCTACCGTGCTCTCAGTAATCGCAGGTTAACGAGTGAGGGATGTCTACACTGGCGCGAGTATAGGTACACACCGGGTCGGCCGGAGCGTTCAACAAACACTTCCGCACTCTTTCATGACACAAACTGCTCTGCCTCCCATCTGCACACCACGCGACAGAGGCTCTCCATGCGCAAAGATAAACATCGGTACAGCTATTATCATTTCGTCGTTGCTATTGATACATCTCAATAAAGCTCCCTTGGCTATTACCCGGCAATTTATAATATTTCTATTATAATTACAATCAATTATATACAGTCAAATTTTTATATAATACGTAATCGAAGTATTGATGTAATTAATTTCTGTAGTGCAGCATATAGCATCAGAATCAAGAGTATAGTGCAAGATATCAACGAAAATTAAACGGCGAAAATTTTGGATGTTGCAGACGGTACTTTGTCTGCATTTTTGGTGTTATACCCTCTATGAGACATGTGTATATTGATGATTACCCGGTACACGCCTGATCACGTGGTACCGTAGACATGCCAGAAAATGGAGAGACACCGAAATCCATTGCAAATAAATACATAAAAAACCACATTTAGACGTCAACTGCTAGGAGTCTCACGCGTACATCCGAAGGACTATCTCATGTATATATGTTTGAGGGAATCCCATCATTCCCAGAGTGACAGGTAGGTATTGCAACTCGCCGGACAATGATGTGACCGCCCAACATTCACCAAGCTTTTGTATGTACAGAAGGACATCCACTTGCTTTGCCTGTAAGTTAGGACGATAATTGCCCGTGGATGATACTGAGGCCAAGAAGATTTACTAATCATCAGGACACAGTGGTTGCGAATTCTGGGAGATATCGTAAACCAACCATTAACCAGGAAAGGAATCCTTTTACATTGACAATTTTTTTGTGAAATACGTCTTTCTTTATGTGTGTGGCAAAGGCATTGCCCAACCGTAAGGGAAGCTGCTAAGAAGTAATTCAGCTGACTGCTTGTAGAATCCTATCTGGCTAATCAAACGTAAAGAAACGACCACGGTGAATAAAGTGCTCGGAATACTGCTGCATCCAGTAACTGACCTGTGCTGATATTTCGTCCGAGACTTCTTCGCAGCCGTAATATTCTTCACAGATGTCAGCATCTTCCGAATTGCTGTTTTATATTGTTTATTGAGGTCAGAGTATGTGTTACTCGATGCATATATCTCGCTTACCAAGTGGAATGGTGCTACGAAGGTAAGTTCACCCAGAGTTTCAAGAACACTGAAGGAATTTCGTCTACTACAGCTGCCTTCTTTTGATTTATGTGTTTCAGTGCTCTTCGGCAACTGCTGTTGTTATAACGTCAAAACTCAGAGACTGAAAAATATTCCCGTTACGAGCAACACTACCGCTGAAATGGGTAGTTTGAAGCGCGAGAAGTTGTCAGATACTACCCTACGCCTTGTACTGTACATGAACGCCTGCGGTTCAGCGGGGCATCCTCATGGCTGGATGCACGTTCCCCTCACGCTGCGGCATCCCGTCACACCGGTAAGCTCTGCGGACTGCCGTGTCTCATGCAGAAAAGGTATTTGGCTGGTGCATAAGTTCTAACGTAACACAGACGTTTATCAATAATACGTTCTCCTTCTCTATTTAAAACAATCCGTCAACGCTGGAGTACGTTTTATATTCCGCGACTGTGGAAATCACGTGGTTTTGAGGCGAAGAACTCGTCGAGCCATGTTCATAGAGCATCTTCATTGGAAAGGGAAGTTCCTTCAAGGTTGTATCTGTGTATGAGGACACCAGATCAGCTGAATAACGTGGTTGCGGAAGGACTCCCCAACACAACTCCCGTATAGTGTATTCCCTCAGCCTAGCAAAATGCGGGTGGTCATTATCGTGGAGTAGCATCACTTCACGCGGTCTTCCTCCTTGTCGTTCTTGGATTGCGTCTGCAAAACGTCGCGGTTGCTGAGAATAAACGTCAGCAGTGATGGTTACACTTCGGGGAAGCAATTCGTAGCGCACCAGATGCATAACATCATCTTTTGTAGATGATTACAGGTCGTTGTTCGGGGAGTTGCTGCTTTGCTAAGCTCAACCATTCCTTTCGTTTCCCTGTGTTAGCATTGTTGTTGTTTGCTGTCTTCAGTTCTGAGACTTTCTTGATGCAACTCTCCATGCTACTCTATCCTGTGCAAGCTGCTTCATCTCCCAGTACCTACTGCAACCTTCATCCTTTAGAATCTGCTTAGTGTATTCATCTCTTGGTCTCCGTCTACGATTTTTACCCTCCACGCTGCCCTCCAGTGCTAAATTTGTGATCCCTTGATGCCTCAGAACATGTCCTACCAACTGGTCCCTTCTTCTTGTCAAGTTGTGCCACAAACTCCTCTTCTCCCGAATTCTATTCAATACTTCATCGTTAGTTATGTGATCTGCCCATCTAATCTTTAGCATACTTCTGTAGCACCACATTTCGCAAGCTTCTATTTTCTTCTTGTCCAAACTATTTATCGTCATGTTTCACTTCCATGCACGGCTGTCGTGCGGTAGCGTTCTCGCTTCCCACGCCCAGGTTCCCGGGTACGATTCCCGGCGGGGTCAGGGATTTTCTCTGCCTCGTGATGACTGCGTGTTGTGTGCTGTCCTTAGGCTAGTTCGGTTTAAGTAGTTCTAAGTTCTAGGGGACTGATGACCATAGATGTTAAGTCCCATAGTGCTCAGAGCCACTTGAACCATTTGAACCATACATGACTACACTCCATACAAATACTTTCAGAAACGACTTCCTCACACTGAAATCTATACTCGATGTTAACAAATTTTTCTTCTTCAGAAACGCTTTCCTTGCCATTTCCAGTCTCTATTCTATATCATCTGTACTTCGACCATCATCAGTTATTTTGCACCCCAGTAGTGGTACGGAGTAGTCATCGTCGGTGTTGTTCACGAGCCAAGCAATGATGCACATGTGGTCACCTGCTGATTTTGTGATTTTGGCTTAGGGCATGCGGCACCCGTACTCTTGATGTTTGAGCCTTTCCCATTACACTTAAATTCGTACGGTGGTGAAATAATTGCAGTTTACCACATTTACCAGCTCTCGAGTACACTCGCGTGGATCATTGTGGGTTCATGAGTGTGAACGACTTCCATCAAACAGCGAAATCATTAACGTCAAAACGATCCTCCTTAACAAGAGAAAACCACTTCCTTAGAGTTCTCTGTCCAATAGTCCAATAGTATTATCCCCACACACGGTGCAAATGTTTCTGGGTGCCTCCGTTGCTGTAGCCCCTCGAATGAACTGAGACCGTGAAAAATGTCGGAAATGTTCCGATTTCTCCTGTTTGTACTCCATTTTGTAGCGTCGACAGCTCCACTCACTATCTTCAGACACAATATTTCAACATGTAAACTCAAATAGCAACAGTAAACTAAAAATAAAAACTGACAATCGTTAAATAAACACATAGCAACCTGAATACCAGCTGACAAAAAAAAAAAAAAAAAGAAAAAGCTGTGAACTTCTGCACCAGCCTAATAGATACATATTTTCAAGTGAACCTAAGATTTCAGACTTAAATTTTTTGTTTTAGAGCGACTGTATCAGGACGCTAATTATGGACAAAGTATGGTCACAAAATTTCGACATAATATTTACAGCTGACTTTGACATAACACAAATCAATATTTTGCACATTTTGCGCCATTTTCTGGAGCATCTATGTTCCACTACATCCGCATTATGTACAAACCAGCAGAATTTCTGAGATTTATAGTAGTGTTGCAAAACAATACCTATGATGTATAAGAAAACACAATTAGTTACTTCAGACATTTTTTGAGTACACCCTGTGGTCCATAGCATTCTACTTAAAGCTCCTAAAGCATCTCGCTAACACTAGGCAGATATGAGACATCGACGTGACAATTCTAAACACTGCGTATGACTTTAGTATGACAGATGTATCCCATCAGCAACGAAAGATTTAACTTTTTCTCAGTTACCCTGATTTATTTAAAGAAGTTAAATCGTTTTTCGCAAAACTAGGCCTCACGCTGGTCTATTTGCTTCCTCATTTGGTCATATCCTACTCTTTGTTTCGAACAATTTATAGAGAATCATATTTTCGTTACAATGAAAAATTTGACCAATGAAATACACAGACAGCATTCCGCTCTAGGCAGAAGCACACCAAAAAGAGAAACTAAAGTGTAGCCTGTATAGAAACAATAGCTGTTGTACGTTCTCGCTTCCCACCCCCGGGTTCCCGGGTTCGATTCCCGGCGGGGTCAGGGACTTTCTCTGCCTCGTGATGGCTGGCTGTTGTATGCTGTCCTTAGGTTGAAGTAGTTCTAAGTTCTAGAGGACTGATGACCATAGATGTTAAGTCCCATAGTGCTTAGAGCCATTTTTTGAATAACTGTTGTAGAATTAAGGAACATGTTTTATGTGGAAGAACTGCGATGTTTTTGGAAAATGAATATCTCTTCTATAAAAGTCAACATTGACTTATCAGGATGGTAACGTAAGAAGGCAGTATTGAATACTGAAAAGAATTGTCAGCACCATTGCTCTTTGCAACGTATGTGAGCCGTGACTGGCTGGATGGGTGCCTTGCTTTTTTTTTTTTTTTTTTTTTTTTTTTTTTAATCATTTGTTGTAGCCCAGTGGTTACCGCAATAACGTTGCTGTCTTCTCTCCGTGAGCCGCAGCAGTGTGTATCGATACTAGTACTGCTGTACTATGTCTGGTGTGGCGGATATGTTTTCCGGGTGTGCTGTGTGTGACAGTCGGTCCGTTGGGTCAGAGCAACGAGGAAGTCTCTGTGGCGCGTGGTCAGACCGGAGCCGCTGGCGGCGTGCACGTGCGGTTGGAGTTGTGAGGCGCTTGTTGCGAGGGTTACGAAGTTCGTCAGCCACCGAAACTGGACACTAAAGTTGAGTGCTCACTTAACCTACTATCAAGCCTCAACTGCTATCACATCTCTTAGTTTGATCCTGGTTGTCACTTTCTGAGAGATCGACGCGAGCAACAACGTGTGTGCATTGAAGTCGACTAGAATTGCAGCCGTCTTACTGTGTGGTGTTAAACTTCATTAATGAAGGAATGACTTAAATTAAGTGTACCAGAGGTATCTCCTGTGTTGTGGCCGTTGACGTTCCAGTGACCTAAAGTGGTTGTTGACGTAGTTTCTGGCAGTGTATTTTCCACATCGTGTTGGTATTGTACAGCACAGCGTGTAGTGTGACAGCTAAGGTGTTGGTAGTTTTGGGCGTTTATTCTCATTTGGCTTGATTGGCCACCAGTATCCGGAACGTTTTGCGATTGACATCTTGTTGTCGTTTTGCTGTTCAGATGCAGTAGAAGTGATGTTGTTGGTTGGTTCCTCGGCTGGCTTTTTGTTAGGTTGCCTTTTGATTAAGAAGTTGTCGGTCTGGCTGCCTGTTTCACCTAAAAGTGCGTTAGTTACTTCCCCAGGTTGGAACCTTCTGAGCGCCGCTCCTTGTGTTTTACAGAGTGATTTCCTTTTTAGTCTTAAGTACTGTGTGTGGCCTTCAGCGGAGTTTTTTCTTATTGAAATTTCAAGGCTTTTCTTCTTAGGCCTTAAGGCGTAAAAAAAGTTTCTTGACTGGTATGTGGCCTTCAGCCGAGTTTTCAGCCTTTTAAAATCAAAAGTTGAAAATTTTGTCTAGGATTTAAGCCGGAAGAAATATTTTGTAGTTTTTATGTGGCCTTCAGCCGAGTTTTTCAGTTAAAGCCCAGACAAAGAAATTTCCAATTTTTAATTTTAAGACGTGAGATTGTTTGGGTTTCGTATGTGGCCTTCAGCCGAGTGTTATGTGAAGCATTTTAGGATAAAGACTTTAGCCTATTTTAGTTGAAATTCAGAATCTCTTCCTTTAGGCCTTAAGTCGTAAAATTGTTTTCTCCATGATGTGTGTTTTAATCTCTATTAAATTAAAAATTCAAAATCCTTGTCTTGCCCTTAAGTCATAAGATTGTTATTTTTTAATATGAGGCCTGCAGCAGAGTTTTACACGAAGTATTTTGAGATCAGGCCTTCAGCCTTTCCAAATTGAAAGCTCTTCTTCCCAGGCAAAATCCGTAAAATTGTTTTGTTGATATGCGGCCTTCAACCGAGTTTTCAGCCAATTTAAATTAAACTTTGAAAATCTTTGTCTCGGCCTTAAGCCGCGACACTATTCTTGATTAACGTGAGGCCTTCAGCCGCGTTATATGGGATAAAATTAAAGCTAAGGCTTTCAGCCTATTTATATTGAAGATAAAAAAATTTCTGAAGAAGTGAAACCGCCAGAAGAACTCCTGTACCTTGCTTAGGCCTTGTGCCTTGGATTTTCGATGTGGCCTTCAGCCGATCTAAATTAAATCAAAGGAGGTCTTTCGTTAAAACCTTGAGAGTTTTGATTCTTGCTTGTCTGATTGTGTGTTTTAAGAAATAAATTTTGTATGTTGGTGTGCAACTGACAGTAACATATTTTGACCTCTTTCCACAAATATAACCCCATCCGCTCCGTCCTGCTAGCCCAGGGATTTCACTGGTAGCAGAGAATGGTTACGTTTGTGTTCTTGCCATTCCAGTTACTGTTAGTTTCAATTTTATTTCTGTTCTGTGACACCACATTGTTTTGGGTGTTGATTGTTTCAGGTGTATTGTAATGGCGGTCAGTCAGAGTCCGGGGATCGGCCTGCTCAGGAACATCTTGTTTACGAGTTGGAAATAAGGCGCCAAGCTACTGAGGGCAGTGATCCGGATTTAGTGGCCCGTTTAGGTGCTGCCGTTTTTCAGCCGGTTGACGTCACGCCGGCGGTGTTGGGTGAGACAGGAGCGGCCACTGAATTTTTGTTGAAGGCTGTTAGGGGCCTTGTGGACAATATTTGCGTTTTGGAAGGCACTCAACCTAGTGCCAGTCTATTGGATACGGTGTAGGCCCAGTTAATGTATTTAACAAATCGGAAAGCGGATTTGGGCATGTTAGCTTTGGAAGATCACCATTAAAAATTAGCCGCCGAATTGGGCTCTTTGGTTAGTGCATTGCAGTTTAATCTTACGTGTTTAGAGTTGGTGAGAGGAGGATTGAGTAGCGGGACTTGCTGTGTTCGGGAGAGGGCGAGAGCCTGCCCGGGATGGTACTGTTACGTCCTCGGTGAAGTTAGACGCAGTGTTTGCCAAGTTGCCTAATCCTCTCGTGATATTACTGAATTAGTCGTGGAGTGGCTTGAACAGGTCGAAAAATTATTACGGTTGTCGGTTCGTCTTGAACTTTATGCTTCTCCCTTTCGTGGTTCCACACCAAGTAATTTTGTCACTGCCGTACCTGTTAGCTAGAAGTGAGTTGCAGAACCTCCTCTTCCGAGCCATGACTGAAGTGTTCTCCTTACAGCAATTGAGGGAGCTCGTCATTAGGCAGAGATTGACCACCGGAGTTCGAAAACAGCTTGAATGTCGTTACATTTGGGAGTTGCAGCGGGATAAAGAGCAGTTACATCAGTATGTGGACAGAGTTCAGACGGCGTCCTTGGCTTTGTTAATCGATTTGCCTGAACAACAGCCGGTGTCTATTGTTCTTAGGGGAATGCGCGTTGCGGATAAGTAGCACTATGTCTTCCGTAATCAGCCTTCAGCTTGGGAAGAACTCCGTGCCGCGGTTGTAGCGATATGGGCGTTGCCGCTTGGATACGATGTATGTCACGAAGTTAAGGGGCAGGCCACCGGCGCTGGCAAGGGAAATTCCGAAGTGTCTGCATCCGCTGAAGCAGTAAAACTGGAACCCCGGTGTTGTTTCAGGTGCGGCAGCACGGCTCACTTGGAGCTCTCTCGGATTCAGCCTCGCGCTCTCAGAGCCAATAAATGACGCCGGACTGGGCAGCTATCTCGTGATCGAGCCTTTAGACGCTGGCGTACCCGTGTTGTCGCTCCCTCTTCACCGCCCTCGCCTTACGTTTGTTCTCGAGTAGGTGGCGAACCGATCTGTGCTCTTTCCGATTCTACTAGCTCATTTTCATTATTGTGCTTCGAGTGGTTTTTGGAAGTTGGTCATTTTACGAAACTTCGGTCGGTGCTTTCTCCGGTGCAGAAATGTCGGGTGGCCAATGACCAGGTGTTGCCTCTGCATGATTGGGTCCGAGGGAATATATCGATGGGGGATTTTTCCTGGCCATTGTCATTAGCCTCGGTCAAGGAGCTGCCGGTCGATCTAATTTTGGGATGTGATTTCAGTAAATACTGGGTTATTCTTGGATTATTCTGGGCACACCTTTTTCTTTAAGTTAGGTCCTGTGGAGAAGTTTCTACATCTACATCCATACTCCGCAAGCCACCTTATGTTTCTTTTATAAGTGCGCTAAACGTATTGTGCATCGAAATGCAGATGCATTGGCCGTTCAGGATGTGGCTAATGAGTTTGATCTTACCCATCTCTCGCCGCATCACGCTTCTCAATTACGGGATTTGTTACAGAGTTTTCCTGAGCTTCTTAGTGATAACTTGAGTGTCACTAATGTTCTTAATTACCATATCCTTCTATCCGACGATAGTCCTGTCAGGCAGCCCCCACGTCGCCTCTCACCTCCTAAGGTGAAGATACTGAAGGCGAGAATATCACAAATGCTCCAACAAGGAGTTATTACGCCTTCTACATCTACTTATGCTTCCCCCATATGCCATGTTCCCAAGGATCAGGAGCACTATTTCAGACCTGTGGTTAACTACCGGGTGCTTGAACACTAAGGTTGTCTTCGAATGTGCCTCTGCCTCTGATCTACATAACTTTTACCTGGTTTGCCGGTACTAATTGGTTTACTGTTCTTGGTTTGAACCAAGCCTGTTATCAGATTCCATTAGCTGAAGAATGTAAACATGTTACCGCATTTTGTACTGATTGGAATCTGTTTGACAGAGTTCCTTTTGGTTTGGCAACTCGTTTGCTGGATAATATCCTTAGGGACTTGAAATTAGTGTTTGCCTATAATTATTTGGACGATTTAGTCATCTATAGCCGTTCGTTTCAGGACCATTTGGATCATATCCAGAAAGTTCTTTCGAGGTTTCAGGGAGCCGGGCTGACTGTTAAACCCAGTAAGATGACATTAGAAAGGCAGCAGGTGTTCTTCTTAGGTCACCTAGTGTCAGGTCAGAGTATTCGCATCGAACAAGAGCGAACTAAGACCATACGGGCGTTGCCTCCGCCTACTGATAAACGCGGAATTTGCTAGGTTCATAGGCATGTTGAACTATTTTATCGTTTTGTCCCTAATTTTGCTTAGTTGGCCGCGACCTCAAACGAACAGTGCCGGAAGAGAGTGCGTTTTGAATAAGGACCTGTCCAGGAGCCCGCGTTTGAGTATATTAAGGCAGCTGTAGCCAATCCTCCATTTCTAGGAGTACCACACTTTAATAAAAGGCTTATTGTCCAAAATGACACATCTAATGCTGGTATTTGAGCTGTTCGAAGGTCAGACGCAGCCATTAGCTTACGCGTCTCGTCGGTTCACTGGCGCCGAACTTAAGTACTCCATCTACTAGTGCGAGGCGTTGGTCGTTTTGTTTGCATTGGAGAAGTACCACTTCTGCCTTGAGCATCGGGAATTTCAGTTAGAAGCCGACAATCAGGCTTTGAGCTGGGTGCTGGCTAGGCCGCGTAAAACTGGCCGTAGTGCCTGATGAGAGGTACGCATTTAATTTGAAGTTAAACACGTGAGAGACACTGAAAATATCCTTGCGGATGTCCTCAGCCGGTAGTTCGCCGAATCTACACCTAGTGAGGGAACCCGGGAGACAGATGGAGGCAGGATTGGGAGAAATTCCTCTTTAGTTTGATGTCGCTCAGCGTCGGGATCAGGACCCTATTTGGCTGGGGAACTGTCGCATGAGTATATTATTAACAGTTGCATTCTGCGTAAAAGGGTCGGGCATGCGAAGCAGTTAAAGAAGTTTGCCAGTAGCTCTGGTGCGCCCGGTTTTTCGGTACTTTCATGATTCGTTGGTGGGTAGCCACTTATAAGTTCCTAAGACTCTGAAAAAAGTCAAAGCCTCTTGGCCCTCCATGGAGCGAAATGTCAGAGAGATGGTATAGCAATATCGGCTGTATAATGTAGTCAAACCCAAGAATGCTCTTCAACAGGGTTTGCTGAGCTCTGAGCGCGAGTCCTGTCCTACGCACAAGCTCTATATCGATTATCTAGGACCCTTTCTTCGTACTAAGAAAGGTCATCGGTACGTGTTAGTTATTATTGATGCGTTCTCCGGATTCACTTGGCTCATTCCGAGCCGTAACGTCACTGCTACCACCACTATTTCTCATTTAACTAAAGTTTTCATTGTTTTTGGCCCCCCTAAGAAAATTGTTAGCGATAATGCGCCGGCCTTCCTTTCGGCTCCTTTCAAGGCGTCCTATTTTCAGAACGGTGTCAAGCATATCACGACTGCGTCGTATTATCCGCAGGCATGCTTTACGGAGAGGGTTAACCGAAATCGTAAATCCGCTTTGATTTCAGAAAACGCCTAGTAAGTGGGACTCTAGTCTTCCTTGGCTTAGTTTTGCTTTTAATACCACCAATCATGAAGCCTTGGGAGCTACTCCCGCCTCTTTGATCCTTTCCTACCCTGTTAATTCCCCTTTTTAGAACTTGTGGGGAATTCAAGATCTAGTTCCTCAAGTCATCAATGAAAACTGGAACCGTGCCAGACGTAATATACTCAGGGTCCATAATAATCAAGGTGAGCGTTACAATCGTAATCGGCGAACCTTTAGAGGGAGGCCAGGAGATCAGGTCTATGTCCGTAGTTTCCCCAGTAGGCAGCTGCGTGTCTGAAATATGAGTAAATTTACTCCTCATTTTCTGGGGCCTAGCACCAATTTGCGCATTTTAGGCCCGGTGAATCTGCTGCTTAAGGATAACCATTCCGGTAACAAGTACTGGGTTCACCTTAGCCAGGTTAAATCCAGTTAGTTAGTCTGATGATTAAGTAGCCACCCTTCCCCCCCCCCCCCCTTCCAGCATCGTGTTGGTTTGAGGGCGGGAGGTTGAGCCGTGGCTGGCTCGTGTTATGCTTCCCATTAAATCTTGGTTTTGGTTGATATTCTGTGATTAGTCTCTCGCGGTTATGCTGTTATCCTCCCTCTCCGTGAGTCGCAGCAGCAGCGCGTATCGATATTAGTACCCTTGTACTATCTATGGCATCGCGCTTATAGTTTTCCGACTGCAGCGCGTGCGGGTAATGCTCCGGTCCTTTTGCCTCAGAAAGTCTACAAGGAAGAGCTATGTGGTCCACTTAGTTCTGGTGCATACCGGAAGATTAACAAAGATCCTACTATCAAGGTGACAGTATGGACTGCTGCCTTGCTGAACGCTTCATCACTACCAAAGGAAGTCAAAAGAAGTACCACCGAGATATTATGGTCTTCCTAAAGTTCACAAAATGTCTAAGTATGAGAGTGTAGAGGTCTATGAGACCTATAACGAGCGCTATTGGTTCACCGACGTATTTTTCTGCCAAACACTTGACTTCCTAATTAAAACAATTGGTAGGAAAATGGAGTCACCACATTCGTAATTCTATGGATTTTATTCAGAGACTTAACACGTCAAAACTAACTAGCACATCATTATTATTTAGCCTGACGTTGCTGTCATTATGCACCGGTACCTTTAAAGGACTCTTTCTCTTATCAGCCAACATCTTGATACGAACATTACGGCCTTATTTGAACATGTGCTTTTATCATCTTATTTCCAGTTTAATGGTGAATTTTATGAGAAGATTGATAGTTAATAAAAATTTGCGGGTTTCCAGCCGCGTCGGGTGGTTAAAATCCCACGGGCTTTCGACCGAGCTCTCCCCGGTCATTCTCAAGTGGTAAGACTGACTGCTGTGTCGTCGTGGCCGCGTCGTTATACAGCCGCACTGCTGGCTGTGACGTCACTGGTGCTCTCTTCCACGCCATATATGATCATGTCTTCATACCGCGTTCATCGCGCCCGTTTTAACATCGCGATAGCCGGGTCCCAGACTATGGTGAGTTGCAAACATCCGCCCTTGTTGATGGTGTTTTCAGCGTTTTTTATTTCAATAGCTTCTTTTATGACGCTATCGCAAAATCCCTCCGCTTTCATAACGACAGATGTTTCGTCGAATAGAATTCGGTGTCCATTTTCTAAGGCGTGTTCTTCCACGGCTGATTTTTCTGGATAGCGTAGGTGTAAGCACCTCTCGTGTTCCTTTCCGACGTTGCTCTACCATGCGTACTGTTTGGCCGACGTAGTAACAGCCACACTGACGTGGTATCTTGTACACTCCAGGCGTTCTTAGCCCTAGGTAGTCCATCACAGGCCTTATGAGCTGACGAATTTTTGCTGGGGGCCTGAGCACCGATGAAATGTTATATCTCTTCAGGAGTCGGCTAATCTTTCCCGACACTGTACCACAGAAAGGCTAAAACACAAGTTTCTTGCTTTCTTCTTCGGTGGTGTTCTGTTCTCTGTTGGTGTGTTTCTTGCGTGTCACGCCAGATATAGCCTGGACACCTGTCCGTGGCTGTACCCGTTTTCCCGGAAGACGTTTCGGAGGTGGCTCAGTTCTAGTGGCAGATTTGCTGCGCCTGGGACGACTTTAGCACGATGGACGAGGGTATTCAGAACGCCACGTTTTTGTGCCGGATGGTGGTGGCTGAGAGCGTGCAGATACTGATGTGTGTGTGTGTGTGTGTGTGTGTGTGTGTGTGTGTGTGTGTGTGTGTGTGTGTGTGTGTGTGTGTGTGTGTCTCCGTTTTCTGTAGACACTGTGGCTGAGGGGCCCCTTGGTTTTCCGTCGAATGAGGACGTGAAGCAAGGGCAATGTACCCTCTGTCTCGACTTCCATCTTACACTTGATGTGGCCGTGAATGCTGTTCAGGTGTTCCAAAAATTCACGACCATGGGGCTACATGATGAAAGTGTCATCGACGTAACGCTAAAAGCAACTTGGTTTAGCTGGAACCGTGTCCAAGGCGAAGTCTTCAAATTTTGCCATAAAAAGTTTGGCTATGGATGGAGCCAGAGGGCTTCCCATAGCCACGTCGTCCAACTGGTCGAAATACTGGCCGCCATGTAGGAAGTACAACTATGTCACTGTGTGCTTAAACAGTCCCACAATTGTGCTATCAGATAATTGGGAGAGGAGATCTATACAGTCTTTGACCGGAACACGTGTAAACAGGGAGACCACACCAAAACTAACCATCATATCTCCTTGACTAAGACGCAGTTGTTTAATTCTGTTGAGAAAGTCGACGGTGTTCTTGATGTGATGCACACAACGACCCACATGCGGTGCAAGGAGGCTGGTCAGGTGTTCTGCCAGTCTATAAGTGGGTGACCCAATGGTGTTCACAATGGGACGAAGAGGAGAATCCGGTTGTGGATTTCTGGTAGTCCAGAAAGCGTAGGTGGTCTCGGCGCCTGAGGGAGGAGAGTCTTAATAACGCCCTCTTCCAGCATTGACTGTTTTAGAAGCTCTGATGTCTTCCTCATTATTGTTGACGTCGTGTCCCGTGGCAGTTAACGCTATATATCCTCTTCAAGCATTAACTGAATTTTGGCATCGTAGTCAAATTTATTTACAATGACGGATGCATTGCCCTAGTCGACTGGCAGAACCACGATGAGTGCGTCGTTGCGGAGTGCGTGAAGACCATTGCGTTTAGCCCTAGTCAAGCTAGACCTCGGTGGTTTAGATTTTGAAATGATGCGACACGTTTCGCGATGAATTTCGTTAGCATTCTCACTAGGCATCTTACGGATTGTTTGTTCAACCCCACTTATATCATCACAGACAGGGATGCTCTGAAGCGCTGGTGCGAAGTTAATACCTTTCTTAAGCGCCGAAATGGCACCCGCATCGACCTCTTTCTCCGTCATATTGATGACAGTTCCTTCTGTTGATTTCCGTTCTGCACCGTGTTGTTAAGAAATCCGCGCGAACCACCCTTTCTGTTTCACTGTGGCCTTCTTTTGCTGTGGTGGCCGCGTCGACCCACTCAAAATCTAATTGTGAGAGTACCTCTGTCAACTGCAGATGTATAGCCAGCAGTTCGCGACCTTTTAAATCCAGCTGCCTCCTAGTGAAGTGTATCGTTTCCCGCAACAGGGCAGAGCTGGCTGAACGGTAGATTCGCCTGGCTGCCGAGGTAAATCGTGGAATCGCGTTCTCATCTCGACAGCGTAGCAGGAAGGCTAGAGAGCTTAACAGGTTAGCCTTCTTCCCAAGCAGGTTCCCTAGGCGCCACGATTCCCCCCCCCCCCCATCCCCCCCCGTAGAGGTACGCCATGTATGAATGCGTGGTTTCGTGGCGATATAAATTAATAAGATTTTCTCGGGCTTCCAGCCGCGTCAGGTGGTTATAATCCAACGAACTTTCGACCGAGCTCTCCTCGTCCACATCAAGTTTACGATGGAAGTCGAGACAGATGATGCACTGCCCTTGCTTGACGTACTCGTTCGACGGAAAACCAACGGGCACCTCAGCCACAGTGCCCGCAGGAAACCTACACACACAGATCGGTAACTCAGCCACCACCATCCGGCACAAAAAGTGGCCTCCTGAATACCCTCGTTCATTGTGCTAAAGTCGTCCCAGACGCAGCAAGTCTGCCACTAGAACTGAGCCACCTCCGAAACGTCTTCCGGGAAAACGCGTACAGCCACGGACAGGTATCACAGGCTATATCTGGCGCGACACGCAAAAAACAAACTAAGAGAGAAGAGAACACCACCGAAGAAGAAAACAAGAAACTTGTGTTTTAGCCTTTCTGTGGTACAGTGTCGGGAACGATTAGCAGGCTTCTGAAGGGATATAACATTTCATCGGTGTTCAGGTACCCAGCAAAAGTTCGTCAGCTCATGAAGCCTGTGAAGGACGATCTAGAGCTTATAACGCTTAGAGAGTACAAGATACCATGTCAGTGTGGCTGTTACTACGTCATCCAAACAGTACGCATGGTAGAGCAACGTCGGGAAGGAACACGAGAGGTGCTTACACCTATGCTATCCAGAAAAATCAGCCGTGGAAGAACACGCCTTAGAAAGTGGACATCGAATTCTATTCGACGAAACATGTCGATATGAAGGAGGGATTTTGCGATAGCGTCATAAAAGAAGCTATTGAAATAAAAACCGCTGAAAACACCATCAACAAGGACGGAACCCGACTATCGCGATGTTAAAACGGGCGCGACGGACGCGGAATGAAAACATGACTATATACAGGGTGTTACAAAAAGAGACGGCAAAATTTCAGGAAATTTTCCTCACACACAAATAAAGAAAAGATGTTATGTGGACATGTGTCCGGAAACGCTCAATTTCCATGTTAGAGCTCATTTTAGTTTCGTCAGTATGTACTGTACTTCCTCTGTTCACCTCCAGTTGGCAAAATAGAAGGAAGGTAATGTTGACTTCGATGTTTGTGTTGACCTGCGACTCATTGCTCTACAGTACTAGCATCAAGCACATCAGTACGTAGCATCAACAGGTTAGTGTTCATCACGAACGTGGTTTTGCAGTCAGTGCAATGTTTACAAATGCGGAGTTGGCAGATGCCCATTTGATGTATGGATTAGCACGGGGTAATAACCGTGGCGAGTTACGTTTGTATCGAGACAGATTTCCAGAACGAAGGTGTCCCGACAGGATGACGTTCGAAGCAATTGATCGGCGTCTTCGGGAGCACGGAACATTCCAGTCTATGACTCGCGACTGGTGAAGACCGAGAACGACGAGGACACCTGCAATGGACGAGACAATGCTTCGTGCAGTTGACAATAACCCTAATGTCAGCGTCACAGAAGTTGCTGCTGTACAAGGTAACGTTGACCACGTCACTGTATTGAGAGTGCTGCGGGAGAACCAGTTGATTCCGTACCATATACAGCGTGTGCAGGCACTATCAGCAGCTGATTGGCCTCTACGGGTACACTTCTGCAAATGGTTCATCCAATAATGTGTCAATCCTCATTTTAGTGCAGATGTTCTCTTTACGGATGAGGCTTCATTCCAACGTGATCAAATTGTAAATTTTCAGAATCAACATGTGTGGGCTGACGAGAATCCGCACGCATTTGTGCAGTCACGTCATCACCACAGATTTTCTGTTAACGTTTGGGCAGGCATTATTTGTCGGTGATGTCTTGATTGGCCCCATGTTCTTCCACCAACGCTCAATGGAGCACGTAATTATGATTTCATACGGGATACCCTACCTGTGCTGCTAGAACATGTGCCTTTACAAGTACGACACAACATGTGGTTCATGCACGATGTAGCTCCTATACATTTCAGTCGAAGGGTTCGTATGCTTCTCAACAACAGATTCGGTGACCGATGGACTGGTAGAGGCGGACCAATTCCATGACCTCCACTCTCTACTGACCTCAACCCTCTTGACTTTCATTTATGGGGGCATTTGGAAGCTCTTGTCTACGCAACCGTGGTACCAAATGTAGAGACTCTTCGTGCTCGTATTGTGGACGGATGTGATACAATACACCATCCTCCAGGGCTGCATCAGCGCATCAGGGATTCCATGCGACGGAGGGTGGATACATGTATCCTCGCTAACGGAGGACATTTTGAACATTTCCTGTAACAAAGTGTTTGAAGTCACGCTGGTACGTTCTGTTGATGTGTGTTTCCATTCCATGATTAATGTGATTTGAAGAGAAGTAATAAAATGAGCTCTAACATGGAGTTAAGCGTTTCCGGACACATGTCCACATAACAGACGTTTACCTCCCATTTTTGGATGTTGTCGCTCGCCGTAAAGTTGATGGCACATTAGGACACGCCGTATACCGGAAACCAACGTATACAAATGTATATGTTCATGCCAGTAGCTGCCATCACCCTTCACAGACCGTAGGTGTTCTTAAGACCTTAGTGGATAGGGCACACTCTATTTCCGATAAAGACAATTTGCAACAAGAGCTTACATACCTTAAGAGCATTTTTAAATCGAATGGATTTTCCCCGCAACAAATTTGTAGAGCATTCAATGTGAAACCTAGGAAGAAGATATTAATTCTTTCAAATCTAGTACTTTTTTGCCGATGTGGGTGTATTCTTGAGAAACTCTGTGTTGTGGTGGTCTTTCACCCCCCCCCCCCCCCCCCAACGAAGACTGCTGCAGCTATACTCTGTGAAGGACGATTTACAGATTCGTAAAGCGGGTGTGTATCAGATTTATAGCGGAAATTGTGAGAAATCGTACAGAGATCAAACAGGCACCGTTCATGAGAGATGTGTAGAGCATCGAAGATACAAACGCTTATTACAGCCAGACAAGTCAGCTGTGGCCGAACATTGTCTTGGTACAGGTCATTCCATGAATTACAGTGATGTGAATATTTTAACATCCACGTCTTCCTTTTGGGAATCTGTCTTCAAGGTATAGAGATTAGAGCACCTAATAATTTAATTAACAGAGATAATAGTTTTAATTTGGACAAAGCATGGAATCCGGCTCTTGGGGTAATTGAACTGCAGAGAAGTCGTCACGGTGTCACCGCCGCCGATCATACATCGATAAGCGAATCGAATGTCTGTACGCCTTCGCCACAGGCGGTGCATGTATAAGCGTATTTCTTTGCCGCCGACCATCTCTGACTCGCATGCGCAGTACCGCCGCGGTGGAGCATCTAAGGCCGCGCTTGGCATCTTGTCGTCAGTCTTATGACTCACTCAGGATGGCCGGACGATACGCGGCCGAAATATCAGTGGAGGAAATTTTATTTGCGCGCCTGCGTGCCCAAAATTTAATGGACTGTTCATTACGCCGCGAGAAATTGAAAATGGACAATGGTTATGAAGTTTTTTAAGTAAGAAACTGAGGAAAAATAGGGAGGAAACGTTTATGAAAAAGCACATCGCCGATACAAAAATGAGCTTGTAATGTCTTCACTTACGTTGTACTATATCCCACAGTATGTCTCGTTTCACCAGCTATCGATGCCCCTTAATAATTACATTGTTTCATCGTATAATGCGGTCAATAATTAAGTTTTGCATGTTAACCATACGGCAAAGCACTCTTCTCTTTGCGTGCTGTCATTTGCGAAAATCTTGTTTCCATATCTCAAACCGTTTGAGATGTGAGGAATGTTGAGAATATCTCATTCTGGCTTTTTCGCTGGCTCGGACGGTTGCAGATGAGTGCGCTACATCAGGTTAATTTTTCCGTCATTGGTGACTGAGACTTCCACCAAAGTCTATAAAGAAAAATTCATTATCTCAGCTGAATTTTATACGCGGCAACATATTATGTAATGTGTACCAAACGCAAAATCTTAGCAACCCCTATTTTCTATTTTAAACTTTTTCATATTTCATGCAGTGTCTTACTTAAATCGAAGTACCATAATAACTGTCACCATTAACGAAATGATGGGCACGTCACACGAAGCTGGCATATAAAGCTAGAAGTAGGGAAAAAAGATTTATTTTTTATTTTATTTTTTTTTTTTTTTTACGGAATAGTATCTGTAAAATCGTTTGAGGAAGAACGCAGGGCGTGTGGCTCGCTTCTGCCATCGCAGTGTGTCGCCAGCCGGCTGGAAGTGACCAGACAAGGTCGGCCCCGCCTAAAGAAACAAATGAACTCGCTCAGTAACTTTTCCCTGCGCATCGGCCACTGTATCCAGCACGGACTCCACCATCTGCCACATCATATTACACGGCTTGCAGGGTATAGGGTAGATGTGGACATTGATTTTCCACAGCTGCCACTATGCTCTGTATGTAAGTAAAGATTTTACAGCGGGTTTGTCGTTCAGAAATCGCATTTGAGTGTTGTTTGTTTGTGGGAAGACTGTGTGACACCTTGTGTACGAAGGCGAAACGTCTACCAGCACGTACCAAAGTCCGAGACTGCAGTTTGTCGTTACGCTGCTCGCGCTGTCACGTGTATACGGTGCCTATCGGTTCGCGAGGGTCACGTAGGCTGTTAATGGCCCTACGTGACTAGCGCCTGAGAGGCTCGACGTGCTGTTTGGTTGGCTGTGCAGGATCACACAGACACACCAGGTCCCCTGTGTCTGGGAACACAGCGAGCTCACTGGTGGCCAGAAGAGCGCCCTCACGGACAGTGCGGCGACGTCCAGCGACAACTGCTGTCGAAGCCCACATCGACGCGACAGCAGACCGAGGCGGCCGACAGTGGAACTCCCAACAAGGAGACTGGACATACCAAAGAGGCACTATGTCGTCTTTGCAGACGAGTCCCAGTCCTGTGTACAACATCACATTGGACGTATCCATGCATGCAAGCTCTGAGGAGGACGAACGTTGCCAGACTGCTTTCGTCATCTTCTCATGGGCTCATCATCTGACTTGTTGGTATGGGGTACCACTGGGTAAATAAGATGATCGCGTCTTGTCCACACAGATGGTAATTTGGACTGTACCTATCACATTTCTGGCGCCTTAAGGACGGTGGCTATGACCCTCCTTCGAGATGTTCCTGACATTATCTTTCAACACATTACACCAACATCGCATGTTGCCCTTGCTGTGCTGAACTGTGCCTCACACCGGAGCCAAAATGGCAAAAATGGACGTTTGGTCAACTATTGTAGCAAGTACATGAAAGATTCTCGGTTCACTTGCCTCGTCAAATTTTCAGAAAATTCCACGCTTTCGATGATACCCTCCACCATCGTCGTCAGGGACTAAAACTGACTGTCGTGAACTGGCAAGATTCCCTCTTTCATACTCATAGGAAGGCATCTGATTTGCTGGATTACGTCACGGTGAAGCGTACAGATGTGTTGCCCCCCTACGTCGATAGATTTTGCTTGCGCTCTAGCGCTGCATGCAGCACCATCTATCGCATCAGGCTGTGAACTGCGAGAAGTTAGAAAGTAAACCAACGTGCAATTGAAAAGAACTTTGCGGCAGGCCTGGGACAATCACCTGCTGTGATCGGTAACATTAGACAAATGAACGTAGCAGAACCAACCTAGATTACACACACTAACGTACACTTCTCAATACGCACATATATAACACAGTACATAGCTATAATTAGTTTGAAGGCGCGTTTAAAAATTGCGAGAAAAGTGTGGCAAACTAACTACATATGGAACAATCATACACGTGACGAGCAATTCGGTGCCCTAGTAGAAGCAGTCCTGTCATCACGTCACCAGTAAAATCGTTACAGCAAATTAAGGGTATCACACGAATCTACTTTGAAATTTTCAAGTACAAAAGGTTAAGAACTTGTGGTAAGTGGCATGGTACAAACTGAAAGACAGGCAGACAAACTGAAAAATGCATGCCGAGTCATCCCAGGCACCTCTCTATGGACGGCAGTGGAGTAGTTTAGGGGTATTCACAACTACAGTTAACCTAGTAGTGAAAGGGAGTGCTTTAAAGGTTTGAAACTATCAAAACTAATTTTGGCCAGGATTTCGGTACATGTAATCCACTGTTGGTTGGTTGAGTTGTTGGAGGGCACCAAACAGCAAGGTCATCGGTCCCTCACATTAGGGAAGGATGGGGAAGAAAGGTGGCTATGCCCTTTCAGAGGAACCATCCCGGCATTTGCCTGAAGCGATTTGGGGAAATCACGGAAAACCTAAATCAGGATGGCGGAATGGGTTTGAACCGTCGTTCTCCCTAACTAGAGTCCAGTGTGGTAACCACTGCGCCACCATGCTCAGTATATAATCCTCTTTGCGTCGATACAGAGCGTTCCAGACTGTTGCTTTAAACAGACACCAGAAACACTGGCTACGAACTGTGCAGAGACAGCCACAACAGGGGGTGAAACCCGTGTAGGGGCTACACGTAACACGACTTCGGTTCGCTGTCAGGCCACTTGCAGTGCTGCAAGTTTATTAATGCATCATGTCGCTTTCTTATTGGATGATCGTTAGGTTCTGTGTTTGTTTTCGTTCCGTAGTGAACGGAACTTAACAGATGCTCGTTTCAAGTCATTGTGCTTCTTATTCCTTATTGTGTGCTTTGCACTCTTTGAGTTACGTTGTAAGTATGTTGCTCATATTCTGATTGAGCTCTGTTGACATCAGTAATACTGGGTCGGGTAAATGATTCCATATTTGGTTGTTGTTCATATAAAACAGAAGTTGGTTTCTTCACATGATGTTCTGAGATTTATGATTTTTGTTACCACTTACGAATCTGTGTGTTAACTACGCGATTTAGACAATTGTTAAGAACGCTGCTTTTATTATACTTTATGTGGTGTCACCGCCAGACACCACACTTGCTAGGTGGTAGCCTTTAAATCGGCCGCGGTCCATTAGTATACGTCGGACACGCGTGTCGCCACTATCAGTGATTGCTTACCGAGCGCCGCCACACGGCAGGTATAGTCTAGAGACTGCCTAGCACTCGCCCCTGTTGTACAGCCGACTTTGCTAGCGATGGTTCACTGTCTACATACGCTCTCATTTGCAGAGGCGACAGTTTAGCATAGCCTTCAGCTACGTCATTTGCTACGACCTAGCAAGGCGCCATATTCAGTTAATATGAATGTATTCTGAACAGATAATATTGTGAATCATGTACCGTCAAGAGCGACGTTCATCATTAATGGATTAAAGTTAAGTATCAAAATAATTACGTCCGCTTTCTGAATTCTAATTCCTTGTCATGTTCCAGATCTGACGTCAGTATAGTTCTTTCCTCCTCACGCCAGCCTGCGTGAGCTACGACGCGTGCATTTCGCCCTCCTCTTGTAACACGGTGTTGGCTCTTCTGCCAACACAACACTTTATATCTGTTTACATACGTGTCCTGTACTTTCACGCTTTTAATGAAGAACTCCATCTTAGCGGGTGTCGACAGTATTGCTGTTCCACATTATTACATCTGTTGCGGAACTTGTATCTAATTCTGCATTGAGTGCTGTTGCTTCTCGTCACTGGATGCCATGCGTTTCACAATGGCTCGAAGAGTGTCGATGTAGGTGTAGATGTCTGTTTCGTAGTCTCAGTAACTAGCAAATGTTTTCACACGTTATTAACAGGCAGTGCAGATAGTGCATTTTAGCAGAAGTCAACGAAAATTTTGGTGGAGTACGAAAAACGAATGGGAACAAAAATAACAAAGGATACGAAGAGTACACTAACAATGGATTTCAATCGAGGTTCTTAAGCTGTAACAAAAATACGTGAGTCTGCAGAACACCGCGCGACAAAACCAGCGTCCTTTAGTATGCAACAAAAACAAATACAGAAGCATTTAGTTCACCCTATAATACGGATGTCAGCAAAAATTAAACAGAATACGAGCAACGTATTTGCAATGCAATTCAAAGACTGCAATACACACAGAGAGGTCCTCAAGTGGTTTGAATGGCTGTGAGCACTATGGGACTTAACATCTGAGGTGACCAGTCTCCTAAAACTACTTAAACCTAACCAACCTAAGGCCATCACACACATCCATGCCCGAGGCAGGATTCGAACCTGCCACCGTAGCGGTCTCGCGGTAGAGATGTCTTAATCGGGAACATAATTTCAACTCGATTACAGCCAAACGGTAGAAATTGCATTATTGGGTTTTAAAATAAATGCACTTTGGCACCAGACCCACTCATATAAATGAAAAATATTATCATATAGTACTCGCATTTTGCAGAGCAAGAATACAGATTATCACGTCATATTTCCCCGAATTCAAAGTTCACCGCCAGGCCATTTGGAGCGCTAGTGTCGGTTTTTGCGACCGTACCTTAACATAGTCGCTACTCTTGTGATATTTTGGTATTCTGTGTGGCGGATCACCACCCTCCATTCAGTACGATACAGAGTCGTATCAGCGTGGAATGCCTCGCGGCACCCCTGTCTGTCACACGAGCTTAGTTCGACTCGATGTGCTGCCGCTTGTCACTGCCTGATGTAGCTTCACTGTCTATTAATTTTCGAAGATTGAATGAGCAAACAATTAAGTACTCTAACTAGAAGAGAAACCAGGCATTGAGCAGGTATTTATTTCTTCTAGTCTTCTGTTATTCCATCTCTTCCTCCCGCTTCACTCTGTCCACCTCCTTCCCCCCCTTTCTCTAGCCATCCTCTCTCTCTCTTTATCCACTCTTCTCTCCCGTCCCTCCTTTATCCACGGCCTCCACATCTCCCCTCTCTCTTGCCATCTCGTCCTCTCCCCTCTCTCTGTCCATTTCCTCTCTTCTGCTGTCCATGTCCTCCTCCTCCTCCCCTCGTCTCTCTCCACGCTATCACGCTCACCCCAGCAGGAAGCTGGTGGTTTTTAGGTCTTCATTCTAGACAGGGACAAATATGTGTGCCAAATATGACTGAAGTCGTTCCAAGGATTAGGATGAGCATTTTACCGCTAGTTTGCTCGTATACGTACACGTCACCTAATTTCAGACAAATTTCGATCATATTTGTATACATATTTCACCTGTATGCCTAGCGAATTTTCACCCTGCTGTTGTGTTTTCATATAGCTAAATGTTTATGACGTCGTATATCCTGAAATATGTGTTGTACAATGAGATAATTTTCCAGGTAGATCCAGCAGTATACGTGGCCACTATCTGCGAAATGCGTTGTGAACACAGTTGGCAGTAAAGAAGTAATAAATTAAAACGTCACAGATCATCTGACAGTTTCTCGCGCATCTCAGTGTTTATGACGTCATATCTTTTGAACTATTTGTTATAAAAATATATATTTTTGTAGGTACGTTGAGCGGCATATATGAATGATGTTTGCGACTAGAGTTGGTTTCTAATAAGTGATAAATTAAAACGTCATGCATAATCTGAACGTTTTTCACTCATGGTTCAGGAGACATGTCAAATACTGAGATGAGTTGTAGAATGATATATTGTAGGTACAAATGTAGATATTGGTCTGCAAAAAATGTTGCGAATAGAATAAGTAGCAACTAAGTAATAGATTTAAACGTCTTGCATGATATGGTAGTTTTCCACGCAGTCAGTGTTTATGAAGTCTTGTCGTTTAAACTACACTCCTGGAAATGAAAAAAAGAACACATTGACACCGGTGTGTCAGACCCACCATACTTGCACCGGACACTGCGAGAGGGCTGTACAAGCAATGATCACACGCACGGCACAGCGGACACACCAGGAACCGCGGTGTTGGCCGTCGAATGGCGCTAGCTGCGCAGCATTTGTGCACCGCCGCCGTCAGTGTCAGCCAGTTTGCCGTGGCATACGGAGCTCCATCGCAGTCTTTAACACTGGTAGCATGCCGCGACAGCGTGGACGTGAACCGTATGTGCAGTTGACGGACTTTGAGCGAGGGCGTATAGTGGGCATGCGGGAGGCCGGGTGGACGTACTGCCGAATTGCTCAACACGTGGGGCGTGAGGTCTCCACAGTACATCGATGTTGTCGCCAGTGGTCGGCGGAAGGTGCACGTGCCCGTCGACCTGGGACCGGACCGCAGCGACGCACGGATGCACGCCAAGACCGTAGGATCCTACGCAGTGCCGCAGGGGACCGCACCGCCACTTCCCAGCAAATTAGGGACACTGTTGCTCCTGGGGTATCGGCGAGCGAGGACCATTCGCAACCGTCTCCATGAAGCTGGGCTACGGTCCCGCACACCGTTAGGCCGTCTTCCGCTCACGCCCCAACATTGTGCAGCCCGCCTCCAGTGGTGTCGCGACAGGCGTGAATGGAGGGACGAATGGAGACGTGTCGTCTTCAGCGATGAGAGTCACTTCTGCCTTGGTGCCAATGATGGTCGTATGTGTGTTTGGCGCCGTGCAGGTGAGCGCCACAATCAGGACTGCATACGACCGAGGCACACAGGGCCAACACCCGGCATCATGGTGTGGGGAGCGATCTCATACACTGGCCGTACACCCTCTGATCGTCGAGGGGACACTGAATATTGCAAGGCACATCCAAACCGTCATCGAACCCATCATTCTACCAATCCTAGACCGGCGAGGGAACTTGCTGTTCCAACAGGACATTGCACGTCCGCATGTATCCCGTGCCATTCAACGTGCTCTAGAAGGTGTAAGTGATCTACCCTGGCCAGCAAGATCTCCGGATCTGTCCCCCATTGAGCATGTTTGGGACTGGATGAAGCGTCGTCTCACGTGGTTGCACGTCCAGCACGAACGCTGGTCCAACTGAGGCGCCAGGTGGAAATGGCATGGCAAGCCGTTCCACAGGACTACATCCAGCATCTCTACGATCGTCTCCATGGGAGAATAGCAGCCTGCATTGCTGCGAGAGGTGGATATACACTGTACTAGTGCCGACATTGTGCATGCTCTGTTGCCTGTGTCTACGTGCCTGTGGTTCTGTCAGTGTGATCATGTGATGTATCTGACCCCAGGAATGTGTCAATAAAGTTTCCCCTTCCTGGGACAATGAATTCACGGTGTTCTTATTTCCATTTCCGGAGTGTAGATAGGAGCTGGCGTGTATAGCTTGCTGTCTAACTAGCAGGCGATAACCGTGATACTGGCGGAATGTGTGCGCCACTTAGAAAGCGAGTGTCGTAATGACTGCAAGTCTAGTATACAGGCACGTTAATGCAAGTGCTTTTTCCAAGGGAGGGTGGTCTTCCCTGGCCCTCGCGACGTGTGACGGTGCCTCACGCCGCAAATTCTGAGATCGCAAGCTATTAGGATGGTGCATAAGATCGCAGCGTTTTTTCTGTATATTAATATTGTTATAGGTTTTGGATTTTACAAGGAGTGTTATACGTCATTGGTCCCTTACCTGCATTTGTCGTAAATCCCTCGCCCAGCGTAAAGTTTCAAGCGACTGGAAAAAAAGCGCAGATGACTCCAGTATATAGAGAGGTAAAGAAACGGACCCGTAAAATTAGAGACCAATATCCCAAACTTCTGATTGCTGCAGACTCCCTGTACACATTCTCAGTTCGATTATAATAGACTTACTTGAGGCTAAGCAACTTACGTCGACGAATCAACATGGCTTTAGGAAGCATCGTAAGTGCGAAACTCAGCTTGTCCTTTCCTCACGTGACATACTGAGAACTATGTATGAAGGGCAAAAGGCAGATTCCATATTTCTAGATTTCCGGAAAGAATTTGACATCGTGCCCCATTGCAGATTGTTAAAGAAACTACGAGCATATCGAATAACTTCACAGATATGTGAATGGCTCGAAAACTTCTTGAATAATAGTACGCAGTATGTAGTCATCGACGGTGAGGGTTCATCAGAGACAACGAAATGTGATAGAACGGCTGTTGGTCTTTATACAGGGCGAGGCCATCTAAATGTTCAATACATTAGCTCTGACGAACAAATGGCAGTTTACTGAAATGTCCAGTCCTAGTTGCTTTTGGTAAAATATGTCAAAAGCTGGGGATAGTGAATTTTACTGGTAATTAAGGAAAGTATTAAATTGATGGGGGTGTTGAAGTAATGACAATTTAATAATTATACTTTGCTAACTTCCAGCATTCTGGAAGGCATTGTAGTGTCTCGAGAATTTCGGGGTAAATCCTAGAGACCCTCGTATTTCCACCGTCTTGAACACGGGTTATTTTAGAGACGAGTGTGGTAAAGTAGAATGTATCTACTGCACCACAATTATGTGTGTGCAGAACGGACATGTATGGGACGGATGATAGGCGCGGGCAGGTAGTCGCCGATCCTGGCTAACAAGGGGAAGGCTTCAGACACGGCCAACCGATTCGGCTCAAATTTGGCAGGTTGCTTGTGTAGAACCTAAAATGAAATACTCCAAGATATTTTGGGTCAACACCCCCGCAATTTTGAGAAAATCAACCCTAAAGGTTTTGACGAGCAACGGACTCAGAATTAGAGCGATCGATAGATAATTGTAAATAGAGCATTTTTCATCATCAGGTATGGGGTCCGCAAACGCAAACTTTTCCAAAAATCGAGGAAAGAAACTTTTACAATTGTCGCTCATGTACCCACATGGTAAACGCTTTTCGCCGACAGCGGCGATAGCGGAACAGCTAAGGTAACTAACTGGCTGGGAATCGGAGAACCCTAGTGGATGTTATTATTTTCGTTTGTATTTTTCCATATGTCAATTGATAGGGATAGGATGGTTAATAAGGTAAGTAAATTAATAAAGAATGATAATAATAAGGTAGGCAAACTAATTACCCCAACGCCGTTGGTTAGTATAGTATTAAACTTTTAAGCCTTGTCACATGACCACAACTACGACTAACAAGGGGAGGCCGCCAATTGTGAAATTCAGATTCGATCCCTACTGCGCATAATAAAAGCTCATGGCCCGAGGTGTAATGTGGCAAAGCACCAAGATGCACTTCTCAGCCGTTGTCGAGAAAATCGACAGTTAAAAGAAACCGTTGCGGTGAAATACTCTCTACGATTAATAGTTTTCTACAGCGTCATGGCGCAGCGGTAAACGCTCGGGTTCGTAATCCGAAGGTGGCCGGATCGAACAGCCGGCACGGTAGCTTAGCGTGTTCGGTCAGTGTGTTAGCTGCCGTCTGTAATAAAAAAAAAAAAAAACCTGAGTTAATGGATCAACGACGAACTGAAACGGGTGTCTTGCGACGTCCGCCCCGAGCAGATACAATGAACAAAAATTAATTAAAAAAATAAACAAAATAAAAAAATCTATGGAACGCCTAACCAACTAACTAGCAGCACAAGCAGCGCAGGGTATATGAAGCGTGTCGGGAGAGGCGGAAAAATAAAAAAAAAATCTCGCGCCATGCAACATTTTTTATTATTAGTGCTTTGTAATTCATATATGAATTGCTTACACATGTTGGTGAAGGCGGATCGCTCTCCAATTGTACCGCCTCCATTTTTCCGTTTGTTTAACAGGGTGTACCAAAGCTCTCACGTCCGCACTGATTTTCGACGATGTTATAAGTTGCGCTAGGGACCGCACCTACCTTCTTTCGAAGTTGGCAGGCAACTACGCTGCTATGCGGCGGCTCGTTTCGGTCCATTCAACATCTGTCCTTCGAGTGTAACGAGTGAGTAACGGAGTTTATATTTCATACCTGCCACAGCAAATTTGTGTACGTGGGGTTTCTATTCTAATTCGAACGTTTGATTTACGCTATACGTATTCGTTTCGGAATATCGTTTCTACGTCTTCCGTTACCTATACTTGGTTAACATTATGAAGACAATTAATAACATTAATGAAATACAACTTTGTTTGCGGAAAACATAATGATGTTCGAAGTTGCCAGTTTTTCCACGACAAACGACTTTCAACAACTTATTATATGCATAATTGTTGCAACTGATTGCTGGGAATTATATATATATATATATTGTGTGTATGTACACACATTTGAATTACAAAAAACAAATACTAAAAAAAAAATGGTTGCAGGGCGCGAGATTCGATCCGGCGAACTTCGGAATTACCAACTCGAACCCGAGAGTTTACCGCTGCGCCACGACGCTGTAGAATACTATCAATCGTAGTGAGTATTTCACCGCAACGGTTTCTTTTAACTGTCAATTTTCTCGACAACGGCTGAGAAGTACATCTTGGTGCTTTCCCACATTGCACCTCTGGCCATGAGCTTTTATTATGCGCAGTATGAATTGAATCTGAATTTCACAATTGGCGGCCTCCCCTTGTAAGAGTGCTTCCAATTCCTCACGAGGGATCACAGACAGCCAACCGCGCGACGCTTGTTTACAGCGAGGCACGGTACAGAATGCACGCGGGGAGAGTTATGTTGTCCCGGTTGCCTGTTCGTCATATCATATTTGTGAATCTGGAAGAGAGAAGGTGTCCAGCACGAGCCTTATAGACGTAAATCGGAAAGAGTTGTTTTCCGTCATTAGGCTGCCGCGATCCTGGCGGATACAGTAGTGATTTTTTCATCATTAATGTGCCGAATGAAATAAGTTTCGTGAATGAATACAGTGTTATTCTGTAAGTAACATATGACGAGTGCTGTATGTACTTTGTAGAAATTAGCTCGTCTGTTTATGCCGTAGTAACTAGTTATTATTTGTTGTCATATCTTTCAGGTGCATAATCTGAGTAACGGAGGATGTACACCCTTCGACTAGCGTTGTAATATATAGTTGGGAGCCTGTCACAGACGATGGCAAGCGGGAAGTTACCGTCGCTGTGTTTTGGTTTGCCAAATACAGATGCATTATCAACACACTACTGGAAGCAGCCAGGTCTGTTTCTCGGCGTTCCAGGTTGATAGGAACGGCTATGGTCGAGAGATTTTTGTGGTGACGAACGAAATAACTTTTCTTGATACTGAGGTACTATACCATGAAGACGAAGTAGAAGGTGATTCAGTGGAAGATATCCCGACTAGTGAATCGCTAAATTGTCATAACATTGCAGAAATCTCCACGTCACTGGGAATATGTGCTTCATCCGTTCCCGATGAGTATCACGAACCGGTTTCTAAACGACTTAACTACAGCTCTATACCCCTTGAAGTAAAAGTTAAGGCGGTAGCGCTAGCCAGGAATCGTCCAAATTCGAACTTACAAACACTGCAAAAGAATGGAGCAACAACAGCCCTGGAACAGAAGAAGGACTTGAAATTGTGGGAAAGTGATATCGTTAAAGGAGGGACAAGATACGACAAATACCAGGCGATAAATATGTGGACATACGACCGAATTGTCGAATCTTGTTGACGTAACGAGAATGTAACAGCGAGAATACATCAGGAGTGGGCTGCAGGTGCAGCGCTTCAATATACGGCCAACAAGGATTCTACGTCTGCTGCATCATTATCTTGGGCAAAACATTTCAGATCGGGGTATAAAATTCGTCAACGGCGAGTCACTAAATACGTCTCTCATAAGGAGGTACAAAATATAGAAGATATACAGAAAGTGGGAGCTCTTTTCAACAGGCAAACGGCGTCACTTATGACCAGTTTTAATAGTGATTACGTGATCAACACCGGTCATACAGGATGCGAGTATTGGGTGAACATTCGACGCACGTTATCGCATAAGGGAGAAAAACGAATCCTTGTCGCAGTTGGAAGTAAAAACCTACTAACACATTCGTACACGGCGCAACATGCCACTACAGCCTCTGGAAAACTGTTACGTAAGGTTTTCCTATGTTTACAAGAAACGAATGTTACATTTGGTCCTCAGGTTATAGAAGAGGTCAACCGTTTAACCGACTCGTTGAAAAATGTTTACATTACCTTCTCCAAACTGACGAATGCGATTTACAGAACATTTCTTGAGAATGTTTTAAAACCATACGTTCCCGATAGCAAGTTTTTTCTAGTAGTGGATTCCTGGAGTGGACAAAGTAATGCTATATTATATGACACAATGATTATAGTTGGCGAGGGTCAGCCGACGTGCACGGTAAAAGTAATACCGCCCAACTGTACACCTGTGTACCAGCCGTGTGATGTTGATTTCTATCGCCAGGTTAAAAACTTTATTTCCAGGCTTCAGGATTGCAGTGTGCTTCTGGAAACCCAGCGGGAATTGGACAACCGCACGGATACAATAACTATTTACAACATAATTCATAACCAACTTTCAGCATCGATTTTTCACGCAATGATATCGTATGCGTGGTACGCATCAAAATTAATTCCCGAAAAAGACATTTTTAAATGTAAACCGAGTTTGTTTTCCGCCTACTCTTGGGAAGGAACAGTGTAGCTTTCGAAAGATTGCATTCATTAGATGTTCTTGGTGCCGTGAGTATATTTGTTTCAAATTTTTATGTGACAAGTACCACCCATCTAGTTGTTCGACGAAAAATGAGGACACGTAACAGTGACTGGAAGAGCCATTCTAAAGTGACCTGGAGTAACATTTTAGTTGTTTACTACCCCAAGAAGTTTCAGAAATTTATTTGCCTACCTTATTTTTATCGTTCCTTATAGATTTACCTTATTAACCCTCCTATTCCTATGAACTGAGATATGGAAAAATACAAACGAAAATAATAACATCCACTGGGTTTCCTCGCGATTCGAACCCGGGTTCTCAGATTCCCAGCCAGTTACCTTGGCATTTGCGCTATCAGTGCTGTCGGCAAAAACCGTTTAAAAAGTTGGAACAGAAGCGACAGTTGTAAAACTTTCTTTCCTCGGTTTCTGGAATAGTATGCGTTTTCGGATACCATAGCTGATACTGAAAAATGCTCTATTTACAATTATCTATCGATCCCACCAATTTTGAGTCGATTGCTCTTCATAATTTTTAGGGATGATTTTTTCAATAACGCGGCGGTGTTGACCTAAAATACCTTAGATTCCTCCGTTTTAGGTTGTACACAAGCGACCTGCCAAATTTGAGCCAGATCGGTTGGCCGTGTCTGAGGCCTTCCATTTGTAAGGAGTTACATGTCCAGCTCAAGGAACAAACGCGCCGTCTCAGTGCGACGTCAAACATTATTTGTGAATATTTGAATGTTGTTGAAAGAGAAGGAACAATTACTTATTCATTCTTTCTCTTACTTTTGTAAGGTCCAGAGGGTTGTCTTGTTAAATTTTGTGAGATTTGTACACTGTATTTATGGAAAAATGAATGTGATAGTTTCTGACGGACCAGAAGGTTCCGAGCTTGCGAAAAATGTTTTGTTGTTGTTGTTGTTGTTGTGGTCTTCAGTCCTGAGATTGGTTTGCTGCAGCTCTCCATGCTACTCTGTCCTGTGCAAGCTTCTTCATCTCCCAGATCCTACTGCAACCTACATCCTTCTGAATCTGCTTAGTGTATTCACCTCTTGGTCTCCCTCTACGATTTTTACCCTCCACGCTGCCCTCCAGTGCTAAATTTGTGATCCCTTGATGCCTCAAAACATGTCCTACCAACGGATCCCTTCTTCTAGTCAAGTTGTGCTACAAATTGCTCTTCTCCCCAATTCTATTCAATACCTCCTCATTAGTTACGTGATCTATCCACCTTATTTTCAGCATTCTTCTGTAGCACCACATTTCGAAAGCTTGTATTCTATTCTTGTCCAAACTATTTATCGTACATGTTTCACTTCCATACATGACTACACTCCATACTTTCAGAAACGATTTACTGATACATAAATCTATACTCGATGTTAACAAATTTCTCTTCTTCAGAAATGGTTACCTTGCCATTGCCAGTCTACATTTTATATCCTCTCTACTTCGAACATCATCTGTTATTTTACTTCCTAAATAGCAAAACTCCTTTACTACTTTAAGCGTCTCATTTCCTAATCTAATTCCCTCAGCATCACCGAATTTAATTTGACGACATTCCATTATCCTCGTTTTGCTTTTGTTGATGTTCATCTAATATCCTCCTTTCAAGACACTGTCCATTCCGTTCAACTGCTCTTCCAGGTCCTTTGCTGTCTCTGACAGAATTACAATGTCATCGGCGAACCTCAAAGTTTTTACTTCTTCTCCATGAATTTTAATACCTACTCCGAATTTTTCTTTTGTTTCCCTAAATTCTTGCTCAATATACAGATTAAATAACATCGGGGAGAGGCTACAACCCTGTCTCACTCCTTTCCCTACCACTGCTTCCCTTTCATGCCCCTCGACTCTTATGACTGCCATCTAGTTTCTGTACAATTTGTAAATAGCCTCTCGCTCCCTGTATTTTACCCCTGCTACCTTCAGAATTTGAAAGAGAGTATTCCAGTCAACATTGTCAAAAGCTTTCTCCAAGTCTACAAATGCTAGAAACGTAGGTTTGCCTTTTCTTAATCTTTCTTCTAAGATAAGTCGTAAGGTCAGTATTGCCTCACGTGTTCCAACATCTCTACAGAATCCAAACTGATCATCCCTGAAGTCAGCTTCTACTAGTTTTTCCATTCGTCTGTAAAGAATGTGCGTTAGTATTTTGCAGCTGTGACTTATTAAACTGATGGTTAGGTAATTTTCACATCTGTCAGCACCAGCTTTCTTTGGGATTGGAATTATTGTATTCTTCTTTTAGTCTGGGGGTATTTCGCCTGTCTCATACATCTTGCTCACCAGCTGGTAGAGTTTTGTCATGACTGGCTCTCCCAAGGCCGTCAGTAGTTCTAATGGAATGTTGTCTACTCCTGGGGCCTTGTTTCGACTCAGGTCTTTCAGTGCTCTGTCAAACTCTTCACGCAGTATCTTGTCTCCGATTTCATCTTCATCTACATCCTCTTCCATTTCCATAATATTGTCCTCAAGTACATCGCCGTTGTATAGACCCTCTATATACTCCTTCCACCTTTCTGCCTTTCCTTCTTTGCTTAGAACTGGGTTTCCATCTGAGCTCTTGATATTCATACAAGTGGTTCTATTTTCTTCAAAGGTCTCTTTAATTTTCCTGTAGGCAGTATCTATCTTACCCCTAGTGAGATAAGCCTCTACATCCTTACATTTGTCCTGTAGCCGTCCCTGCTTAGCCATTTTGCCTTTCCTGTCGATCTCTTTTTTGAGACCTTTTGTATTCCTATTTGCCTCTGTCATTTACTGCATTTTTATATTTTCTCCTTTCATCAATTAAATTCAATATTTCTTCTGTTACCCAAGGATTTCTAGCAGCTATCGTCATTTTACCTACTTTATCTTCTGCTGCCTTCAATACTACATCCCTCAGAGCTACCCATTCTTCTTCTACTTTGTTTCTTTCCCCCATTCCTGTCAATTGTTCCCTTATGCTCTCCTTCAAACTCGGTACAACCTCTGGTTCTTTCAGCTTATCCAGATCCCATGTCACTAAATTCCCACCTTTTTGCAGTTTCTTCAGGTCATAACCAATAGATTATGGCCAGTGTCCACATCTGCCCCTTCAAATGTACTACAATTGAAAACCTGATTCCTTAATCTCTGTCTTACCATTAAATAATCTATCTGATACCTTTTAGTATCTCCAGGATTCTTCCATGTATACAACCTTCCTTATGATTCTTCAACCAAGTGTTAGCTATGATTAAGTTATGCTCTGTGCAAAATTCTACCACACGGCTTCCTCCTTCATTTCTTAGCCCCAGTCCATATTCACCCACTATGTTTCCTTCTCTCCCTGTTCCTACTGACGAATTCCAGTCACCAACGAGTGTTACATTTTCGTCTCCCTTCATTACCTGAATAATTTCTTTTATCTCATCATACATTTCATTAATTTCTTCATCATCTGCAAAGCTAGTTGGCATATAAATTATACTACTCTAGTAGGCATGGGCTTTGTGTCTATCTTGGCCAGAATAATGCGTTCACTATGCTGGTTGTAGTAGCTTACCCGCACTCCTATTTTTTTATTCATTATTAAACCTACTCCTGCTTTACCGCTATTTGATTTTGTATTTATACACCTATATTAACCTGACCAAAAATCTTGTTCCTCCTGCACAGAACTTCACTAATTCCCACTATATCTAACTTTAACCTATCCATTTCCCTTTTTAAATTTTCTAACCTACCTGCCTGATTAAGGGATCTAACATTCCACGCTCCGATCCGTAGAACACCAGTTTTCTTTCTCCTAATGATGATGTCCTCCTGAGTAGTCCCCGTCTGGAGATACAAATGGTGGACTATTTTACCTCCAGAATATTTTACCCAAAAGGACGCCATTATCATTTAATCATACAGTAAAGCTGCATGCCCTCAGGAGAAATTACGGCTGCTTGCTTTCAGCCTTTCCCAGTACCAGCACAACAAGGCCGTTTTGGTTAATGTTGCAAGGCCAGATCAGTCAATCATCCAGACTGTTGCCCCTGCAACTACTGAAAAAGCTGCTGCCCCTCTTCAGGAACCACATGTTTGTCTGGCCTCTCAACAGATACCCCACAGTTGTCGTTGCACCTACGGTACGGCCGTCTGTATCGCTGAGGCACGCAAGCCTCCCCACCAATGGCAGCGTCCATGGTTCACGAGCGGTAAAACTGTTTTAGTTGTATGAAAAGTGTTATGTGTGATAAAAATACAGTGAGATTGAGTTCAAAATATTTTAGAGTGTACGGAGTTATTTTAAAAGTATAAAACATTTCCTCCAAAGTAGCATCTTATCTTGGGAGAAGAAGTTGTGCAGGACATCACAGCTGGCTATCCTGAAAAGAAGATCAGAGAAGCAACTCCAAGTAAGTTTGATAGCCAAGAGGGAGTGTGAGTCTTGCACACCAGTACCACACTGACACCCTTAATCACCGGAAACTGCCAGAGCATGGCATAAACTGTTGCCTCACTATCTTTCCCCAAATCCCTCAACATGCATTCTAACCTTACATCTGCAGAAATAGCTGCAGTCCACCACATAAGAACTGATCCTGACCTTCTAATCCTACCTGTGGACAAAGGCTCCACCACTGTTGTTTTTAACTGCAAGGATTACCTGGCAGTACGACTCTTCTGACTGTCAGATACTTCTATCTACAAACCTTGCCACAGCGACCCCATTCCAGTAATCCAGCAAGATCTCCAATCACTACTCAAATCCCTATGCCCACCTCAGACCCTCTCCCTGGAGTCCATGTCTCTGCTCACCTCTCTCACTCCACTAACAAATCCTACCTTCTACATGATTCCTAAAGTCCATAAACCTAATCACCCAAGACGCCCCATTGTGGCCAGTTACTGAGAGAATTGCTGCTCTCATAGACCCACCCCTACAATCAATTAACCCTAACATACATTCCTATTTAAAAGATACCAACCATTTCTCCAGCCAGCCAGAGTGGCCGAGCGGTTCTAAGCACTACAGTCTGAAACCGCGCGACCGCTATGGTTGAAGGTCCAAATCTTGCCTCGGGCATGGATATGTGTGTTGTCCTTAGGTTAGTTAGGTTTAAGTAGTTCTAAATTCTGGGGGACTTATGACCTCAGAAGTTAAGTCCCGTAGTGCTCAGAGGCATTTGAACAATTTCCTTCACTGACTCTCCACAGTTCCTGACTCTTTACCACAAAGTGCCATGCTTGTCACTATTGGTGCCACCTCCCTGTACACTAATGTCTCTAATGCCCATGGCCTTCCTGCTATTGAACACTCC
The DNA here is from genome assembly GCF_023897955.1 of Schistocerca gregaria. NCBI lineage: Eukaryota > Metazoa > Arthropoda > Insecta > Orthoptera > Acrididae > Schistocerca > Schistocerca gregaria. Next base: position 43,944,848 of record NC_064929.1, read on the forward strand.
CTTTCCCAAAGATTGACAGATTCCAAACCAACAACCTAGTCACCATGACAAGTTTATCCTCACACACAATTTCTTCTGCTTTGAAGGCATTACCCACAAACAAATCCAGGGTATGGCTATGGGCACCCTCATAGCACCATCTAATGCCAACCTATTCATGGGCCATATAAACGAACCCTTCCTAAAAACAGAGAATCCTAAACCCCACTCCTGGTTCAGATTCAATGATTACATCTTTGCTATCTGGAGTGAGGATTAGGATACCCTATCCACATTCCTCCAGAACTTCAACTACTTCTCCCCCATTTGCTTCACAAGGTCCTACTCAACCCAACAATCTTCCTTCCTAGACGTTGACCTCCACCTCAAATGTGGTTACATCAGTACCTCCGTCCATATCAAACCTACTAACCACCAGCAATACCTCCACTTCAACAATTGCCATCCATTCCATACCAAGAAGTCCCTTCCATATAGCCTATCCCCACTCGGTCACCGCATCTGCAGTGATGAGCAGCCCCAATCTAAATATCTCACTAAAGGCTTCACTGACCATAATTATCCTCCCAACCTTGTATAAAAACAAATCTTGCGTGCCTTATCTATTGAGTCTCCCACCACCTCCCAAAATCCCACTGTCTGACCACAGACGACCATGCCCCTCACAACTCAGCACCACTCAGGACCGGAGAAACTGAATTACACTCTCTACCATGGTTTCGATTACCTCTTGTCGTGGCCTGAAATGAGAAGTATCCAGACCACTATCCTTCCCATGCCTCACATGGTATTCTGTCATCCATTGAACGTACATAATGTACTCATTCTTACACAACCCCTGCTCCCAGTCCCTTACCTCATGGCTCATAACTCTGTAACACACCTACATCCATACATTCTCCTGCCACCACCTACTCCAGGTCAGGCACCATCACCACTAATCCCATCAAAGGCAGGCCTACCTGTGAAAATAGTCATGTGATTTACAAGCTAAGTTGCTACCACTGTGCTGCATTCTATGTAGGAATGAGAACCAACAAGCTGTCTGTCCACACAAATGGCCACCAACAAACTGCAACAAAGAAACAAATGGACCACCCTGTTGCTGAACATGCTGCCAAACATGATATTTCAATGACTGCTTCACAGTGTGTGCTGTATAGATCCTTCCCACCAACACCAGCTTTTCTGAATTGTGCAGGTGGGAACTTTCCTTGCAATACATCCAATATTCCCATAACCCTCCTGGTCTCAACCTTCATTAGTCACTGTTCTCATCCATCCCACACCTTCCCTGCACCCGTTCCAGCACTATGCAGCCATTATTCCACCACCACACCCAGTCTTTTTATTTCCCTCTGTTTCTGCTACTACTGCCCCCCTCCCCACCTCTCCCATACCCGTGGTCTAGCCTGCAGCACTTTACTCTACATCACTTTCACCCTCCCTCCCTGCCCCAGTATCCTCCATACCCCCACCCAGTTGCCACTCGCATCATGCAATGTTGCTGTGTGTGTGTGTGTGTGTGTGTGTGTGTGTGTGTGTGTGTGTGTGTGTGTGTGTGTGTGACTCGCATCATGCAATGTTGCTGTGTGTGTGTGTGTGTGTGTGTGTGTGTGTGTGTGTGTGTGTGTGTGTGTGTGTGTGTGTGTGTGTTTTGTGCGACACAGCATCTCCGCTAGATAGTGAGTAGCAGCTTTCTTTCTCGTAATATTGTTACATTCTATCCTAGATTTTCCATTATTTGAATATGTATTATACTAATTCATGAACGAGATAGATGAACACTTAAAATAAAGGGCCAAAGGGCCAAAATGAACACCCTTGGCCTCTTTAAAAACAGAAAGAGCATATATTATTCAAAAAATTTCATGTAGAATACCCAAGTACAAGTAGACCCTAATATAAGTAAATCTATATTTTTATTTGAATGCTCCTGACAAAGTACCTGATCTGACTATTGTTGTAAGCTACCTGTATTCATTCCATCTATGCTGCGATCAAATGGTTAATTTTCCATACTTGTGTGTGAAGTGTAAATATTCCATTGTACAATTTCCCTGTATAAAACTGATGTGCTCAATACTATGTGGAAAATGATTCAAAATCAGTAGCCAGTAATTAATTAAATAAAAAAGTCCATTTGCAGTGTATATGTACAAATTGAGAAAGCTCATTTTTCTTAGTAAAGCCACATAGACAAGTTTTATGAAATTACACAAGTTTTTTTTTTTTTTTTTGTACTCAAGTTGATAAGATACACTAATTACATACAGCACCAGCGTTTTTTCATCATAATGGCGCCGCTAGGCATTGGGGATATGGTATTCTTTGAGAAGGTACTCCACTATTTTCCATTTTTAGATCATGTACAATGCTCAAATATTTCAATATGTGTAAAACTCTAAAAACCATTAACAATACCCTCTAACACAACCGAAGGCCAGATAGAAGGTCAACTGTTTCAGGAACTACAAGAAATGGGAAGAATAGAATCCCATTAGTTGTCAACTGCTGGACACCTGGGGTTCTAGATAGTTATTTCCATAGCGGTACAAAAATATTTTGCTCACTCCAGTAACTATTCTCTCCGGAAATGTCACTGGGTTACCTGTAGTGGTAGCCTGTTAAGTGTCAGAGAACGAAACTGTGAGAGAATAATAACAGCTAGAGAAAAATAACAACCTCTGACAGTTATTCCCATTGTCGCTCCAATTGCTTCATTTGTACTAACTGCCCAAACTAATGACCCAAGGGAACTCTAGTGCATGTACAATGCCTTTAAGTTTGCTCCTACCAGCAACCACTCTGACATTAACTTCATTTAATTTTTGTGCTGAAAGTAGCGAGAGCGCACAAAGTAACACATAGTTGTATCAATAGATGGCGCGTAGTCTCTGTTATTTCCATGACATGTAGAACATCTTCCAGATGACATATCCCTCTCTATCATAGCCAGATCTCAGATTAGTTGACGTGAAAGCATAGTATGATCTTCTGTAAACAGGTGACGCAAAGCACTGTTATTTAAGTAACTGCTAGTATCAGATGAGCCCTTATCACAGTAACTGCTACTTCTCAATAACCAGTTATTTCTATCAGTTACGTTATTTTCTTGTCACCTCTAATGTACACCATTACGCCAGGAGATACTGATTTACTGAATACTGGGGAAAACATCTGCAGTAAAATTCATTTTTACAGCCTTATATACACTCCTGGAAATGGAAAAAAGAACACATTGACACCAATGTGTCAGACCAACCACACTTGCTCCGGACACGCACCAACATCGTGCATATTGCCTCCAGTAGTGTCGCGACAGGCGTGAATGGAGGGACGAATGGAGACGTGTTGTCTTCAGCGATGAGAGTCGCTTCTGCCTTGGTGCCAATGATGGTCGTATGCATGTTTGGCGCCGTGCAGGTGAGTGCCACAATCAGGACTGCATACGACCGAGGCACACAGGGCCAACACCCTGCATCATGGTGTGGGGAGCGATCTCTTACACTGGCCGTACACCCCTGGTGATCGTCGAGGGGACACTGAATAGTGCACGGTACATCCAAACCGTCATCGAACCCATCGATCTACCATTCCTAGACCGGCAAGGGAACTTGCTGTTCCAACAGGACAAAGCCTGTCCGCATGTATCCCGTGCCACCCAATGTGCTCTAGAAGGTGTAAGTCAACTACCCTGGCCAGCAAGATCTCTGGATCTGTCCCCCATTGAGCATGTTTGGGACTGGATGAAGTGTCGTCTCACGTGGTTACATGGCCAGCACGAACGCTGGTCCAACTGAGGCGCCAGGTGGAAATGGAATGGCAAGCCGTTCCACAGGACTACATCCAGCATCTCTACGATTGTCTCCATGGGAGAATAGCAGCCTGCATTGCTGCGAAAGGTGGATATACTCTGTACTAGTGCCGACATTGTGCATGCTCTGTTGCCTGTGTCTATGTGCCTGTGGTTCTGTCAGTGTGATCATGTGATGTACCTGACCCCAGGAATGTGTCAATAAAGTTTCCCCTTCCTGGGACAATGAATTCACGGTGTTTTTATATCAATTTCCAGGAGTGTATATATAAAGATAGACGACAAACAATGTCATATAGTGATTAGCCATATCAAGCGAGAACAAATTCCCTCTCGGTCATACCACTACACTTCATAACTGTATCAAGAAGAAGATTCCGTAACCTAAACGGCAGCAGATGTCCAGGGCTGTTAAAATGACAATTTTTGCTGGACCCAGGTTGTATAATCTGAGTTGACAAGTAGCATAAATAATAGTTGAAGGAGACCAAAAGAGTGTTACAATACAGTACAAACATGGACAAAGACAACAGTATGGAGATAGCTACACATTGTATGAAAGTCTCATTCACAGTGATTATTAATTTTATAAAAATCATTCATGCACTTGCAGCTTGTTTGATATTTCACTGTACACATATGGACCAAAAATTCACACAATTCAGAGCAATGATCAGTTAATGATTTCAGATTTCTAAAGTCAAGGCTATGTTTTTTACTTGTGGTGGTAGGCTGCTCTGTATCTTGGTTAAATGGTGCCATTGTTCATTGTTTGGACATGGAGTTTCCTATCTAATACAAAGTAAGTTGAAATGATGATAATGTAATAATAATCCTTTGAGTTAATTTCTCTTTGTCTTTTTTATGTGTTTTTTCTGTGTTTCTTCGGTCTGTTTGTATTTTGTCTTCATTGTTGTCCCGTGGTTGAAATTGTAAATTGTGTGAAGTAACGAGTTGAAATTACTTATCCTAAATAACTGTTATTTTCTTAGCAACTGGTCATGGACCCAGGTGCCAGGTGTTGCAGTACAACAAATAAAGGTGGAAAAAATTAATCCAGTACCTAATTTAGAGTCATGGCTCAAGAGGAGGAGGAATACAAGGTACTGTTGTTTAATGGGAAGAACTTTAGCAACTGAAAATTTAGGACTGAAATACTTCTATGTGAGCTGGAAGTGAGTTTTGTGTGAAAGAGATACATGGACATGGCTGAGACAGCTGTATAGTGTGCGTGGAAGCAAACTCTTCTGGGAGAGCTTGGCAAAACCAATAAGAAGTGTAAGTCTCAAGTAATCCAAAGAATTTCACAAAGTTGCTTGGAGTAGGCCTACACCAAAAATGAGAAATACATTAATTCAAACATTTGAGCTGAAAGGTGTGGCTTTTATTAAGAACGACCTTTAAAGTTTAATGCAAATGACAATAACTCTTGAAATTAATTTTTTGGAGTTTCGTAAGTTAATGGGTAATTTGAAAGATCGGATGATAATATTGGAGGAACTGATATAGTATGCGGTTTCTTACAAACAATTCCACCAGAATCCGAAGTAGTTGTTACTGCTCTGAATACCTTCTCAAGTGAGGAATTGGAACCGAATTTCTTAAAGGGTAGATTACTAGACAAAGAAGCAAAACTTAATAATTCTAAAGGTAACAACTGGACAGTAAATGAATTGCCATCGTCGACAGCATCTGACAGCAAGGTAAAAGGATGTATTCAGAGACAACCAAGTCTCAAGCTATGTATGATGCAGCCAAAGCTTTGTCTAAAAATAAGATTTTAGTTGATATTGTGGATGCTAGGAGTTGTCATTTTTTACTTTGTAATTCACTGTTGCTATATGAGTTCACATATTGTCATTTTGTTATATAAAGATAATGAGTGGAGGTTTGGACACTAGAAAATGGAGTGCCTAGTGGAGAAATCTAAATATTTCTGATGTATTCTTCTATTACAGTTCAATAGGAATGACAGCTATGGAGGCAGTCAGAAACATTCACGCCACATGTGGGAGGGGGATAATTCCATGAGACAGATCATGGCAAGAATGCGGTTTTCTCGTTTTAAGAAGGATCATTTTGACATAAGTGATTCAGCACATTCAGGAAGACAGTCGAAGTTTCATAAAGATTGTTTAAACACATTAACCCACAATAATCAATGTCAGCAAACTCGAGAACTGGCAAATGTTATTAACTGTGATCATTCTACCATCGTGCGACATTTGCATGCAATGGAGAAGGTTGAAAAAAGGTACCACATGCTCTAAGCCGAAAACACATAAATCAGCAGGTGAATGTATGTGCTTTTCTCATTGTTCGTGATCAATTTGCTTGAAAGCAACGTTGACCATTCCTAACTTGTATCGTTATAGCCTTATAGGTGACAAGAAATGGTGTCTTTATCCTAAGATCATAAGGAAAAGAAAAGAATGGTTGCCCCAAACAAAGCAGCAACTCCCCATATAAAAGCCTGCATGCATCCATAATATTATGCATCTAGTTGAACAGTGATGGTGTGGTGTAGTACAGATTGCTTCCCTGAGATGTAACCATCACTGATGATATTTATTGTCAGTAACTGAGACATCTTGTGGACGCAATTCGAGGACAACGACCAGGCAGACTGCGAAAAGTGATCCTACTCCACGATAACGCCCGCGCCAATTCTGCTAGACTGACCAAAAACTTTATACTAGAGTTGGGTTGGGAGGTCATTCTGCACTCATCTTATTCAACTGATCTTGCACCCTCAGTTTTTCCTGCTCCCTATCGAACAAACTTCAAGCTAAGCTTTGCCGGATGCAAAAGGTTCTCCTACCATGGCTCGGCGAGTTCTTCACCTCAAAACCACTCAATGTCTACAGTCATGGAATCAAAAAGTTATCTCAGCATTGATAGACTGTTGTAAATAGTGAAGGAGAATAATTATGGATGAGTAGGGTGTGTATGTGTATCTGTTGTGTTTATCAAACGTACAGAGAAACGCAACAAACTTATGTATCAACCCAATATATGTGTTACAGATGTGGGAAACAATGCCATTATTGGGGAAAAATACAATGTTAGATTGCCAAAAACGCATAGAAGTATAGTTCTGCAAATTTAGCTATATCTCTCCAAAAAATAAACAGAAATGAAAATAATTTTTCTTTCTCAGCTGTTACTGGAAGTTTTCCAGGTGGCAAAGTGGATTGGTTTCTGGATTTGAGGGTAACAGGATATTTAGTTAATTAATCTGTTCTTTGATGGATGTGAATGAACTGGTGAATCAAATATGAATAAAGGTTGGAGAAATTTATGTTGAAAGCATAGTTTGTGGACTGGAATTTCAAATTAAAACTAAAAGGTGCTCTTCTAGTGTCAGGTTCACTAAATAATTGATTGTCAGTGCATAAACTATAAATGGCTGGCTGATGCTTGTTTTTAAAAATTCAGCGGGTTCAATTCAAAAGGGTGATAGCTATAGCTGCTGCTCACAGAAATGATTCAATCGTGTATACACACACACTAACAAGGGGAGTTCGGGGGTTGGGAAATGAAGTTAAGAGTGGGATGGCATGTGTTGGCAGCACTACCCCATAGAGTTACAATGCCCCAGCCATACGGCCAGATGGCTAGCCATTCACGAGAAAAACACTCCGAAACCTACAGTCCTACAGTATATAATACCCATGTGTCCGCTCACTGAACTGTATGGCATGGTGGTCGATACAATATTGGTAACAATTCTTGCTTCGTATTTCCAAAGTATGTATTTGCTGAAAATCAGGAGATTAAAAAGTGACAACGGTCATGAGTATATTTGCAAATTCAATTACGAAATGGAGTGGCAGAGCGACTAAATCATACTGTCATTGAAAAGGCTCATTGCACAATTCTTGGACGCGAAGTTTGAAAGCAATTTTCGTCAAAAGTTACTGGTAGATACTTTTATCATTAACCGTAGTTATACTTCAGTTTTAGATGCACAAATTCTAGAAACGCTATCGGCTGGAAGAAAGCCAAATTTGAACAAATATGACTTTGGGTGTGTTGCATAGTGGCACATTCCAAGGAAAGTATTGAAAAGGAACTAGCCCATTAAAATGAAATTGTCTAATTAGCCACAGAATATAGTGCGCCAAGCAACACAAAGTTGTATTTGGGAGAGATGTAATTTTTGAAAAAGATAAGTTTCTATTTGAAGGTGAAAGCAATGATGATTTGATCTTGAAGAAGACCATTCAAGTGAACAATGTAATTCAGAACATTCTTCAGTTTCCTCAAAGTTAGTTCTGTTTTGAAGTCCTTGATTTTGTGCAAACTGTTGAAGGGAACTCAAGGCCCACAATGTCAGAAGAAGTGGAAGCCAGCAGAAACTTTGCGGAAAAGCAATAGAATAACAAGAAAATTATGTTTTTCAAGGATTATGCAGTGTTTCCCTTGAATGCAAAAACATTCGTGGGAAAACTTACCTCAGAAGTCTGAAGACGTTCAGGTTAGGCATCATGAAGAAGAAGTAGAAGAAGAATGGAAAAAAAAGCAATAAAGGAAAAACTGGGCTCTCAGTCATCTAATGGAACTTTGACTTATGCACCACTTACAGCAAATAAAAGTATCACTGACAGTAAGAGGATGTTCAAAGTAAAAATAGACATGTCTGGAAATATTGAAAGAGATATGACTATACTCCACTTGCTCAATTCACAACACTAAGAATGCTCCTTAGTGTGGTGAAGGAACATAATTCATTTATGGAACAAACAGATGTACAAAATTGATTCCTGCATTGAGACCTGGTGTAAAGATTAAGAAAAGTCTTGTATGCAAACTAAAAAAAAACTTTTGACAGTTTTATGAAGGAAATGACAGCTATGACCAGACGAACTGCATCACTTAACTATTTTAGTAGACAGCAAAGTAAACCAACAGAATTAGAGTAGAAATTTTTGAAATGAATTCTTTGATATATTAAAGGGACACTTGATGTTGGTCTGTGTTACAAAAAAGGAAATTTTAAACGGTATTACTGCTATGTTGATTCTGACTGTGTTATGTTGTAGATCTTCTGTCTTCTTCACTTTCTTATAGTTTTTTGTTTGAAAAACTGTTTCTTGTGACAAGGAGACAGATGAGTTTCACTAGGAAATAGAAGCAGAATATCCAGCTTCGGCGACAGCTATGACAGACACCCCATGGCTTAAGCATCTTCTTGAAGAATCTGTCAATTATGGAAATGGGAACATAGATGACTGAAGCATGTGGATGTGAAATCCGTTCTACACAAGAGCTGTACAACAAAGGCCATCTGAATGTTCAATACATTAGCTCCGAGGAACAAATGGCACATATTTTACCAAAATTAGCTAAGAGTGCACGTTTCAATAGACTGTGTCAAAAGCTGGGGATAGTGAATTTTATGGGCAATTTAGGAAATTATTAAATTGATTGGGGGGGGGGGGGGGGGTGTTGAAGTAATGACAATTTGATAATTATACTTTTCTAACTTCCAGAATTCTGGAAGGCATTGTAATGCCTAAAGAATTTCGGAGTAAATTCTAGAGACCCTAGTATTTCCACCGTCTTGAACACGTATTACTTTAGAGATGAGTAGAACTGTGTCTACTGCACCACAGTTATGTGTGTGCAGGACGGACATGTATGGGACGGATGATCGGCGTGGGCAGGTAGTCACCTGGAGTTACACGTCCAGCTCAAGGAATAAACGCGCCGTACTCCGTGCGACGTGAAACATTACTGTGTGAACATTTGAATGTTGTTGAAAGAAGAGAAGGGACAATTACGAATGTAAGAGAAAGAATCAATAAGTAAGGTCCAGACAGTTGTCTTGTTAAACTTTGTGAGATTTGTAGACTGTATTTATGGAAAAATGAATGTGATAGTTTTCATACAACTAAAACATTTTTTGTAAGCTTGCAACCTTCCAGTCTGTTAGAAACTGTTGTGTGTGATGAAAATACAGTGAGATTGAGTTTTAAAATAACTCCGTACACTCAAGAATATTTTAAAGTATAAAAAATTTCCTCCATGTAGCATCCTATATTCAGAAAAGAAGTCGTGCAGGACATCACAGGTGGCTATCCTGAAAAGATGATCAGCGAAGCAACTCCAAGTAAGTTTGATAGCCAAGAGGGAGTGTGAGTCTTGCACACCAGTACCACACTGACACCCTTAATCACCAGAAACCACCAGAGCATGTCAGAAAAAACAGTATGGTTTACCAAATTATGCAATAAATTGCAGAGAACTGTCAAAGTAGAAATATTAATTTGTTTTACCTCATTACTATGCACCAATTAATGCAAAGTAATGTGGGAGGCAGCCACTTCCAGGTACATTGGAAATGTGAGATGGTCTATGGACAGCTGATTCTAAGTGAGAAATGACAACCATGGCAGACAAAGCCTTGAATTCAAATTTGTGTCCTAAGCTAACCACAACCCCATGATGTGAAATGCATCAGAGAGAATAGCAATCAACAATCAGTGCAGATTTAAAAATCGCACTTGCTTTGTTTATGGTGGTTAAAGCTAACCTCTATGAAGCAACTCGAGATGGACACACACACACATTAACAATTATTTCCACATTATAGGTGACACAGGCAGATTCCAGGAGAAAAAGAATGACAGAAAGATAGATAGGGTAAATAAAACAAACAATAATATCAAAAATTACATGTAAACGAATTAATTGAATAAAAATAATAATCACATTCTTTTGATCGGATTTATAAATTGAAAAAAAGTTTCATTTGTCGTTTTTTGATCCAACAACCTTCTACATCATGTTTATATGATAACCATTGCGCTAGGCCCCAACACAGGTATGTAGCTGGTGCATTTGTTTGTATACTTTTTCTATAGGTTTAATAAACATAACAGAGACTTCAGCGTACAATAATATATCATCCTTCAGTGCTTACGATGGACAGCAAACATTGGGGAAATTTTCGATTCTGCGAAATAGAAATGGCATGGTTTTCTGGTGAAGAATTCATTGAGTCATGTTCAGAACACTTTTTTAATCCGAAAGGGAAGTTCCATGAAAGTTATTTGATAGAGAGTGGAAAAGGCTCAAATCTGAGGCACAAGATCAGGTGAATAAGGTGGGTGTGACATGACTTCCCAACCCAACTTTTGCTAGACTGACAAAAAAATACTGTACGGAATGCAGGCAGGCTCTTTCATGGATCAGTATTGCTTCACGTGGACTTCCTGGTTGCTGTTCTTAGACTGTATATGCAAGACATCTTTTCTGTTGACAGAAAATGTCAGCAACGACGGTTACATCTTGCGGAACCAATTCATAATATACCCCACCATCGTCGTCCCACTAGATGCATAACATTATCTTTTGTGAAAGCATGCTGATTTTTGTATGGGATGTTGCTCCTTTGTTTGGCCTCAACCAATCCTTTCTTTTCCTTATGTTAGAATACAGACACAATTTTTCATCACCATGATAGTGCTGCACTAGTGTCAGTCTAGTCCAGGGTAAGGGAAATTTTTTCGAAATTCAATGAAGGCGCTGTTGGGGGATGAAATCTGGGGCCGCTAGCAGAGTCCCGTAATGGACGACAGCCAGCAGGCCAGGCAAGGTAAACATGGCATCTGCCGGCGCAGAGCTGCGACAGCGGTATTGCATGCATGATTTGTTTTGAGTGGAGCAACAACAAGGTAGGAAACTGCAGCGTTGCTCTTAGTTAGTGGATGTATGAGGTGGGGCACTAGGCCAGAGCCAGGAGTGGATATTTGTAAATGGCTGACCTGTAGGAATTGATCCCTACAATTGTTCCTGTCTCTCTCTGACACTATGTGAGAAGCAAGGGAGAAACCAATATAAATAGATGGGCAAGTTTAGCTTGACAGGATCTGCCAGGTCAGTGGAGCGTCGGGACAGACCTGTGCTGCTCTATGCTTATAGTGGCCAGTCTGGCAGCAATATTATAAGCATTCTGTATAAATTTGTACTTTGTTTCTATGTTGTTGCTTGGGATATATTCTGCATAGGGGGACACAACGCCAGGGGAGGGTGGAATGGCATCCTTCCACTTGGAGATAGCACGGTCTGCCTGAAAAACGGAAGTGAGAGAGGTCTGCAGCAGGTCCAGGAGGGACTCAGTTCCACTCTAGTGTAGTGGCCAAGTTTGCTTCCCACCTGGCATACTGGGTCCGGGCGAGGCGTACCCTGAGGGTAGCAGAGCAGCGCTACGACAGCGCCAGAGATGGCAGTGGGTGTTGCCATCCGGCGAGCACCATTAGCGGAAAATTTCAGCACAGAATCCAGGTGCGCGTGGGTTTGAGTCATGTCACGTGTTGGGAGCAGCGGTGGCCTGAGGGCTACGGGTGACCAGTACATCCACCTTCATCCCTTGGTCAGACAGAGCAGGCCTAATGGGGTGGAGAAAGTCGCAAGGCGCTACGCATCGCTGGGTGGTGACCGGGAGAGCGGCGGCCAAGTTCCGTTGGCAGGCAGCCTTGATAACAACAGCAGCGGCATCGGCATACCAGGAGTCTGCTGACCCGGCTGGACTTGCAGGACATCGGGCGGGCAGCACGCTGACACTACGCTTCACCATCAAATACTGTAAATTAGCTGAATAAAGCAATGTTACTGAATACCACTGTATCACTCTGCACTGCCTCTCAAAATTCTTGAACTTGCTCGCTCTCCTGATGAAATACGGTGTGGTCGGTCCCAGCTTCAGGTCTGCCATGTGGAGTCCCGGGTTTGACCCCTAACCCCACAACAATTGTAATGTTCAGTATTTCATGAGCCACTTGATGATGAGCAAATAGAGATAGATATGACCACCAAATGATTTTCGCTGTTTTCACTTCGGACATGCGGTACTCATACACCTCATTTTGTAACCTTTCTGTTGCATGCAAAATTTGCACAGTGGTGGAATGATCATGATCATCAATGACCCAGATCTTGAATACACTGGCATGTATCACTGTGGATTAATCTTTCCATGATCTTCAGGAAGGCCTTCGCATTTTTATGAACTTAGTGGGTCACTAATGTGAAAATGGTCCTCCTTTAAACGAGAAAACCATATTCTTGCTGTGCTGTGATGAATAGCATTATCCCCACATATGGTGCAGATGTTTCTGGCTGCCTTCACTGCTGTCACCCCTCTACTGAACTCAAGAAGACAATGTTCAGATTATTCCATTTGGCACTCCACTTTCTAGTGTCCACAGCTCCACTCACTATCTCCAAATGGCAAAATGTAAACTGAGATAGCAACAGTGAACTACAAATTAAAATGGCAATTGATAAAGAAACCCGTAGCAACATGCAAAACGAAAATGCTAGTAACTTGTGTGTGAACCTTATACGTGTCAAAGTGTATGAAAAAGCTGATAGTTATACATATGTTACATAATTGGGCATAAAGTGTTTGACACACAATAAATAAAGGTTTTGAGTTTGATAATTTAATGTTTTTTTCAATTGGGATTAACAAAAAGATAGATGTGTTCTCAGTGGAAAGTGAAAAGCTGCTGTATCACATATATACCTAGTATATGACAAAGTAGTTGAGAGGAAAAGTAACAAATTAAAGGAAACTTCTGTATTCTCAGTACTACTTCATGATTTCAAAATGAGTGGTGCACAACTCTATTGATAAGAACAAACTGGATAACAACATTTCCATGTTTAACAGCAAATGAGGTCTTAATGAACAGTCTGTAGTTAATCTTAAGTTTTTATCAGAGAAAGCACGTTATTAAATGTTAATATAACATAGAGGGAAGGTATGACTCAGTGAAAGGCACAGTAAGAGTGACAGAATGGAAAGTAGTAGGAAACCCATGTATCAAGTAAAACTTAAATATGCTATGTAGACACTTTTGACACAAAAAGAGATATAGTTTCAATTTTTAAGTTCAGTGAACCCCATTTTATGTATGGAAGTGAGGGGGACATAGACGGACCCATAGGAGGGATGGTGTTACCTGGGGTCAGGCGGATACATAGAGGAAATTACCTAAACTATTTTTGAATGGAGGTATAAAAGAAGGGACAATATCATCTCAAAAATAATATATGTACACAGTGTCTGTCCAAAAATTGAGTTGTAAATGTTGGTGCTACAAATATTTTAAGCTGCAATGTGATGTTGTGTCACAATAATTACATAGTCTCCAAAATAGTCAAAAGTAAAGAGACTTAGCTGGAAAATGACAAGTCAACCTGTACAGAGACACCATTTAATATTTGTCACAAATCAGATTTGAAGTAACGTAGTGCAGTACAGAACCCAGCATCAGCATGTGACTCCCTATGGTAAAGAACAGTTAAACTATTTCCACCAAAACATGGTTATAAACTATGTCCTTACGAATTAATTACATACTATTACCCTTAACTGGAAATGTTATAAGTGTGATCAATCTTAACAAGAACTTGAAATGCATTTATTATCTCTCACGCCGAGGAACGACATTCGTAATTGTTAAAAACATATTTTAAGTAATCAGTAAGTGTGGGCCAACCAACCGTGTGTGCCCTTTGTCGTGTATGTATAGATTTGTGAAGAGTGGAGTTAACTCATTAAGATCAGCAAGGCACAACAGTGCTTGTGCTTCCACCCTGCTGTGGAGGTCCACCTGTGGGTTGAAGTCATGGCTTGGCAGTGTCTTTGAACTCGTGGAGAAAATGGACACTGGCGACAATGATCCAGAAACTTTTCTGTCACAGCAAGATTGAATGACAGCTCCTGTTATGAGCCTGGCCACACCTACATACATATTCCACCAGCAGCTGTAGTGTGCGTGTACCCTGTACCACTACTAGTCATTCCCTTTCCTCTTACACTCGCATAAGGAGTGAGGGAGAAATGAATATCTATATGCGTCTGTGTAAGCCCCAGTATCTTATAGCTTATCTTTATAATTCATATGCAAAATGTATGCTGCTGGCAGTAGAATTATTCTGCAATCGGCTTTAGATGACAGTTCTCTAAATTTCTCTATACATTGTTCCTCAAAAAGAATAATGCTTTCTCTCCAGGGATTCCCATACGAGTTCCCAAAGCATCTATGTACAACTTATATGGCATTTGAAAATACCGTTAACACATCCTTCTCTCTCTCTCTCTCTCTCTCTCTCTCTCTCTCTCTCTCTCTCTCTCTCTCTCTCTCTCTCTCTCTCTCTCTCTCTCTCTCTCACAACCATAAATGTTGTCTAAATCATTTTGTATCACAGCATCATCTGCAAACAACCGCAGATTATTCCCCGCCCTGCCTGCCAAATCATTATGTTTACAGAAAACACTTCCCTAGGGGCATTCCTGACAATACCATTGTTTCCGTTGAACACTCGTCTCATTAGAGGAGTTTGTTAAGAGTGGTCACATTACTTTATCATGAGTCTGAGTAGATATGTGCTTTCTTACGGTCCTCAATCATCTGCAAACAGAAATAAAATTACATGGCCAGAAGTATTGGAACTGCACAGCAGGTCCACTGCATCAAGAAAGTACAAAGTGCAGCAGCAAATTTAAAGATCTATTCACAGCAAATGAGAGAGAAGAGTGTTACTATGGAACGGTGGGTTTCCTACGGATTTCCATGAATACTACTACAGATTGTTGAATGGAGATGAGGATCGTGCGCTGCCTATACCAGACATAACTACAGAGAGATGACAAACCAAAGATTCTGTGTGAGAGCTCCCACAGTTGTTTCTATAGGTATTTTGAAGCAATAAATTGCAATGGGCACCAGTATATTTGATTTACCTGTGGCACCAATCTGAAAAATCCAATAAATATTTCTCACTGTGGAACAATGAATGGTAAATGGTTATCAATCTCATACCCTAATATTTGTGTTTTGGAACAGATGAGACAGTATGCCATGCACTTGTGACCACCCACTTTCTGGGAGAGCACTGTGAAAGCATCATTAAGAATGGGAGGTTAAACCCTAGTATACCTTTCTGTTTACATCATTAGGCCTTCACAGTTTTCCTGTGGATGGCATGGAATAGACTGCAAGTTCCTCTTTTTCAGTTTGCAAAAGCCACAAGATTTTACATACCACTTAAAATTTGGAAAATGGTGCCTTAACATGATAAAGAGTCACTCCCTAAACGAATGTGATAATTAGCGTACCCTAAATATGAGTGTAAATTTATTTACCACAACAGGGCTTATTTATTGCGTCCGAGTGTTACTTAGGAGTAACAATTGTTTCTACACAATCAGAACAAGATTATGAAATTTTTAGATATGTTTTTCAGATTTACTTGCCCCTTAAGGTTTTAGGGAGAAATCAAGCTTTCAACAGCTTCTCTGTTATTGACAGGACCTGCCTGCTGAACCGCACACTGTCATCCTCTGTATGTAAAAAACTGTCACAGTGTTACTGGCAGAGCTAACTCTCTTAACTGAGTATGGAAGAAGCTCCCAAATGCTCAACCTATCTGTGCACCCTCATGTGGGAATAGGAGAAAATTATCCCATAATGCTGTCACAAAAGAAATTTTGATTATTGGAAAATTCTGTTCTAATGTATTGTATAACCACTCAAATACAACCATTTCAGTGTTGTGTATTTGATAACAGCACTTGCCACCATTATCTTTCTTCACAATTCCAAATTTTATGGACAACAACGTTGCAAGAGTTTGTTTTACATCTTGAGGTTGCTTCCTGACTACCACATCAAATTAATAAACACTGCCAGAGGTGAAATAAGTTATATGTGAGATATCCT
This sequence comes from Schistocerca gregaria, assembly GCF_023897955.1. Classification (NCBI taxonomy): domain Eukaryota; kingdom Metazoa; phylum Arthropoda; class Insecta; order Orthoptera; family Acrididae; genus Schistocerca; species Schistocerca gregaria. The sequence goes on from NC_064929.1 coordinate 43,961,405, forward strand.
TAGGGAGATGAATTAAAATACCTATACATGTCAAACATATTTTTATTTCTTTCTGGATGAAGGCATAGCCGCTTACACTATAATTCAACAACATTGTTAACATCCACTTTCCGCAGCAGGCAATAAAGATATAAAAATAGATGATGTATATAAATCAAGAATTTGCTTTTATAAGAGATCAGTAACAAAATAATGGTAAGTGGCCATAAAAGTGTAAATCAGCATCAACTTATTACAATGACTTACAAAACACTGCGAGTGACAGTAGGGGATAACTTTAATAATGTATTTCAGGATAGTTAGTAATATTCTTTAATGTTCAGAACATACTAACAGTGAAACATCATACTAAACTTAAATAACATATTAAACACAAACAACTTTTTTTTACAATTATAGCTTTGAAAACTAAATTACAAACAAGTGTTAGGCAATGCTATACATAAATTCGAGGTAAAAAAGGCTATAGTGACAAGGATTCAGATGAGGCATTAAATAAATGATACACTGGTGTACTTAACATCGAAATTAATACAGAATTCCATCAAATGAACAATTCAATCATATCATTTAATTTTGCTTTATTGTTGCAGCAACATATGTGCACACCAAAAATTGATTGAATAAAGCAGAAATTTGTATTAAGCAGTCTTGCTTCAGGTGGTAATGCAGTCATCATTGCACTGATTAACAATCAACTCATCTAACACAATAAATAAATAATTACAAATTTACTGTCCAGTGAATAGACTATTATAATTGCTGTTCATGTCATCGACATTGTTATCATTGCCATTAATACTGTTCACTCTGCTGTGTGTTATTTATATAATGTTATAACTTAACTGGGTCAAAGAGCACTTCGTGACACATTCAATGCTGTAGAATTAAATACTCTGAAACCCTTGATGGATGTTCTCAAAAAGAAGTACATGCCACATATGCACAGCCTTTATTGCCACTACTTTAGAGGCAGTCTTGGATAAGGTAGTGGTAAGCTGTCAAGTTACAGTTCACAGTGCCGCAAACGTATGTTGGCTACCCATGTCTTGTGCTGCATAAGAAGGGCTTTGATGCACATACAGATTCATATCCATATAAAATTTGAGAACTGTTGTTCATGGGTGGAGTGAGGATGGGTCTGTGTAGGACCAATTTTCTCTTGGAAAGGAAACTGTAGCCTCTTCACAAGTGTCATGTTACCCACTGCACCTGCACAGGGAGGTACAAAGAACAGGGTGTGGTAGATAGCATGATAGCAGTACAGATTGATCCAGGAGTCTAAGAAATATGGAATGTCCAATACAGCTATGAACAGAGTGTAATCCTGGTGGCTGCACACCTATCAAGAGAAATTCTTGCACCCCAGAGATGGTCATCCACTCAAGAATGTTTTCATCTCCACGCCAGTCCCATTGTAGCACTAGTCCCATCGTCAAATCAGCCCCATCGTAGCACTAGTTATGCTGTTACATCCAGAAACATCATAGAAATGACGTTTCTGATGGTCACAGAATGTCATCACCTCTGATAGTATTGTTAACATGCGAATACAGAGCTCATTTGTTTTACACAAAAGTAGTATTGTTTTGACTTGTCCCATATGATGCATACAAATATAAAGTAACCAAGCAAAACTGAAGCTAACACAGCTAACATTTACAGCATTAAGTACCAGGTACCAGCAAGGCATCTTTACACTCAAAAATGCCTGCAGAAATCAGTGTACAGTAAGAAAGGAAAGAATGTCTTTAAGCATTAATCTGATTGTTACTAAGTTTACATTTAATTTTTGAATATTTTAAGATAATTGTGCATAAACTATTTTAATTATTATCATAAATTATAACTGTCTGTTGGGAATTCTGTTGACCCAAACTTAAGTTTCCTAGCGAACAATAAACATTTACATACATAATGTATAAACAGGTTACTATATAACATGAATAAAAGTACTTACGTAACTAGAAACATTCTAGATTAAGGAATAATCATTATGTCAACATGACAAATTACTATCAAACAGTTACAACTTTTACAAGCAGCGCAACGGCAGATTTCTGTAGTGATGTTTGCTACATACAGAATGTAAACATCAAAGGTAATTATAAGTCTAAGGTAGAAGATCAATTTTCAACATTTGTTAAATACAACTTCAGTTATAGCTGAGCAGTCTAAATCTGCACATAGTGCAAACTTCACATCATCCCCTGTAAGTCATTCATTTTACATTATTGTTTGCACAACATACTAATATGTAGCATCTCTGTCCCAAATAATCCCACCACAAACCTCATAGTTTGGGCAATTACATAATATCAGACTAAATAACAATATTTTTGGCTTATACAGAACAAAGCAGTTATCTCACAAACAGCAGTATTCACATGATCTGAGTAAATGTCAGTTTTGTCCGACTCATGTTTCAAGATAAACAAAACAGCAGCCAGTATTTTCTACAAAGGAATAAAACTGCACCATAAATTTTTTGAATGAATTAATACCCTGATATTAAAAAAAAATGAAGCATACCTCTCAAATAGTTAATACTAAAAAGTCCATGATTATTTATGTAACATCAAGCAGGCATTGAAAAAATTATTATTATTTAATTAGAAATAATGTGAAATTCTGCACGCAGTGTCTGTGATGTATAATTTCCATACTTAATACAATTTTGTCATCTTAACATTGTTGTGAGCTAATGACTCTGCTTTTTCAAATGGGCTAAAGAGACAACACAAAGAATGCAAGGGGATGCTAAAAGTATTGTCAAGGTACTTAAGACAGCTGAAAGGCAGTGCCCAAACTACAAATATTCGCTCACCCAGTGTGTAGTTATGCGACACAAACTGTATTTTTTTTTTTTTTACGTAAATTGTAAAATTGTTTGGCAATATGTATAAAAAATTGTACAAAACACTTCAAAATTAACAGCAGATCATCATCATCTACAACTGTAAAAGATGTTATTGCTGTATGTATGGATTAGTTAATTAAAAAACTCTTTCCTCTTTCAATTAACATGACATATGTAATATTTCATAAACATTGTATGGTTGAATAAAGTAACTTACTAATATTTTCTGCACAATTTCGACTTTAAGCCCATAGATGCACACTAAATGCTGCAACATAACATAGTACATAAAACCAAAAGCATTGGGCTGGGTCTCTAAAAACTGAGGAATACACAGTACTGATTGTAACAATTGCATCAGGTTTTATCTTGGCCTGACTGGCAGCAACTTCAAGATATCATAAATACAAGGATGCTTTTAGACTAAAAACATTTAAGTAAATCTGCAACTGCCACTCACATGCCTCAATATAGATACAGCATTTCAAACACTAAAGGTAATCTACAAACAAAATATACAACTAACTTATGGAGGAAAATGGGCATCTTAAAATAACTAGAAATATGCATTCACACCTTCAGTTCACCTCAGCAAATTCTAAATGAGCAACTACAGCTGGCTAACAAACAATCCTGAAAATGTTCATTGCACTTTTCACACAAATTAAACATGATTGGTCTGTGTTAGGACTCTGAACAAGGGTATCCTTATTCCACTAGCTGCCCAACTTAACATCAATTGAAGAATATTGTCAGGGACCAAAATCAAAACACATGCCATTGCTTCTTGAGAGTAGCCTGATAAATCTTCTTGTTAATTTCTCCTATGACATGCTACAATTAGAGTTCCTCACCTGTAAGAAGTGCACTTTTCTGGACAAAGCATTTTTCTGTTATTTAGATTTGCATCGTCCACACATTCTTTACTTAACATACAGTAGATGAGATGTTTCCTTGTTGAGAAATGAGTGATATCTTTGGTCAGTGGATAGACTTTTCACTGTAAGCAAAATCATTACATGTGAAGTACTTGTCAAAGGCTGCAACTGATGAAAAATACTGTGAAGTGTGTGCACAACACAGTGGATTGTTTAGAATAAGTGCATTGTCTATAATTCTTAACTCTTCGTGTGTCATGCTGAAAATGCTTAAGGACCAAAGAAAGCCTAAATGATACCGACAAAACAAATCGAGGGTATATAAGTATTTCATTTTATATTTTATCAAATACATGTATATTAGCACATTGTTGCAATTACTTAAAAAAAGTAAGTAAATAAAATAAAAACCTGTAGACAGCCATAATAGCTTGAGACTGGTAATGGCATTTAAATTAATACTCTTAGAAGTACTCATGGTTGGTTGCATTCTTAATCAACATTTGTTCACAGCTGTTGAGTTCAGAAAGATCCAGAATGGATAAAAGACCATTAAAATTATGTGCTAAGCTGACAACAGCCAATGATCCAACATTACATATTTATAAAAGCATTTCTACCCTCAGAGAAATTTTGAAGTGAAATTATCTATAAAACATGATAAACTGAACTGTACATTTAACTATGTGGGCCCGAATAGTATGGAAACAAATGTGTACCCAGTAACTCAGATCCATAAGGGAATGCATCACATATCCTGTGACTATCTACATACTGCAAATAATAATGGTGTACAGGCATTTTTCCGTGTTATAAAAAGTTTTTACATCTATTTATCATGTTTTATGTTATTTAATTACAGGAGAATTGAAAATAACTCTGTGGGCAGCTACTGACAGGTTATGTATAAAGAGTTGCATGCTGAACTGATTACAAAAAATGCAATATTAAATACTTTTTATTGTATGCAGGCCTGCAAGGTACTGCAAGTGCTTGATGTGGATCAACTCAGTTTCATATAAGCATCATTTCATTATACTGGAAGACAAAAACTTCGGGACAGTGGAAGTTTTATAAAACTAAACAAAACAAACCGGGACCAGAAATGAGAAAAATCAGTAAAAAGTAGTAAATGGTATTATGATGATGAAACTTTCCAAAATCTTACTAATGTTAACAGTTTAATTCCATTACCCACAGACATTCTTGAATTCATTCACAAATTACTGTAACTATTGTCACTGATAAGCTTATTAAGCAAACAACTTCATTGACATGAATGTTCATAAATATCCTGAAGCTTGTTAGCAAGAAAAACAGATATAAAAGACTGAAGGTGACACTGTCAAAAGGGTGCAACAGTAAAGAACTGACTTATTTGTAACTACAGATTCTTTAATTTTTTGTATTTTCATTAAAAACTCCACTAGCTTGTTCCCCTATCCAGGCGTTTTGCTATTTCATACTTCAAATATCTCTATCTATGCTTACAAACATATCAATTCTTTACGATTGCATCGTTTTGACAACTTCACTTTCAGTTCTTTATATCCATTTTTCCCATGGATAATAAGCTTCAGGGCTACTCAAAATTCATGCAGGTTCAAGATCCGTGCCAACATAGTTGAGGGCAAAAACTAGTGGATATTAAGAGAAGAATTGGAATGCCCAAGCCTCCAGAAATAAGAGTAAATTATTTACAGACAGACACCTTAGTATACAAAGAAGGACAGTGACTTGGATCATTTTAATTATAGTTGCCAGGAATGGACTTTGTAGAAACAGGAAAAAATATACAGAAGCATTAGGAATGTGAAGTTGCAGAAAATCTGCTACAACATCCTGGGCCGGAAGAAGATAATTTTTCCATTTGGTTGCAGTTGCTGCTCACTGTTAACCCATTGTGATACAGATTTTCTGGACACACAACTTGGTGTTTTTTCAGGCTTTTCACTTTAAATATGTTTTTAGTGACACTTTTACATTTAATTACGTCTCTAATAGTTTTACGTCTCTATATCATGCTAATTTTCTTTCAGCCCAAGATGTTCATAAACACTGCCCAGCTAAGAAATTGAAATTCACAGAAAGAAAAGAAATGCCATGGGTTCAGATGGTATGTGATGTTACTTTAGTGATTACAAAATTGAGTCAGATTTACAAAGAACTTGGCAGTATGAGCTCACTTATCAATATGACATGCACCCAATTGCCCTTCTTGCATACACTTGTTTGTTTGGGAGGGTGTCATAAGGCCACTAGATTCCTTCCTCAGGCAAGCTGGCCTCAAACAGTTGTAATGGTCCACAATATTCTGGATACTGACACTGGGGCAGAGTTTATGTCCAAGCTCGTGCCACATATGCTCTGCAGGGAACATATCTAAGGATATTGCTGACTATGGGAGCAGCTAATAACATGCATACAATTGATACATACACATGCCACTGTGTGGATGAGCACTGTTGTGTTGGAAATAACATCAGAATACTGTCATACAAGATGTAACACGAGGATTATTGACATCTGAAAGGTTGTTGTTCCGTCACAGTTCCCTCAATCACTATCAACTGCAACCTACAGTCATAACCATTTTCTGGCCATACTGTGCCTTTCCAAAACACTGGAAGAATGGAATGTCCCCAAAGCTTCCGCCACACGTGCTGACAGTGGTCATCGGGGATAGTGCAGAACCGTGATTCAACACTCAACTCTCAACTGCTTCAATCCTGTATATGAACATGAGGATTTAGAGCACAGCAGAAAGGCATTTTGAAGTACATTACTTAACACACATTTCCTCAGACAGGTCGTATAATAATTTAAGTTAAATAGTGAAAACAGTTGGAGACTGTGGCTGAAATTCATGACATTCTAGTTCAATCCCAAGGAAACATGTACGCCAGGATAGTGCTGTTTCCTCTAAATACACGAGCTACAACAAAAAACTTTGTCGATGACTAATATTCAGTGTTTTATCAAGAATGAAAACACATGTTACGTGAAGGATAGACAATACTGCGAAGCTACTCACACCACGAGCTTTAACCCACCTCCTACTCCTCCTTTCACCAGGTACACTTCAGGAGACAAGCACACATTTACACAACATAGGCTTTCACAGCGACTGTTCACATTAGTCAAAACTTCTGGACTGGCTTGTGGGAGGACGGCACGGTTGATGAATAAAATTATTTCTGACATTTCATCTCCAACTGAGGTAGACATCTTAGGATTGGTTGGTTTGTGGGGGTTAAAGAGACTAGACTGCTATGGTCATCGGTCCCTTTTTCTAATACTAAAAACACCCACAGAGAATAAGAACAATCAACAAACGAGAGGACAGATGACACAGAACGAGAGAAACTGAGACAAAGACCAGACAAGACGAACTAAAATCGCACGGAGTGTGACGGTGGGTGGCCGACCATAGAAACAGAAAAGGAAAAGCCAACCACCAAGAAACACATTAAAAAAAGCAGACTAAAATCGTAGCCCATAGGTCACAATCAACACAAAAACACACACATTTACATTAAGCGATAAAATCCCCCTGCCCGAATAAAACGCAAAACTAAGTCCGCTATGGAACAGTCATCAGTTAAAAACGCAGAGAGCATTTCAGCCAGCGCAAAAGTCTGCCTGAGCACAGTTAAAAGGGCGCACTCCAACAGAATATGGACCACTGTCAAGGACGCCCAACAACGACAAAGAGGTGGATCCTCGCGACACAGGAAATAACTGTGCATCAGTCAGGTGTGGCCAATGCGGAGACAGCAAAGGATGACTGAGTCCCTGCGGTGGATCGCATGGATGACCACCACACAGTCATCGTCTCCTTGTTATGACGGAGATTGCTTGGCATGGGCAGGTTGCGCCAATCACTGTCCCATAAATCTAAAACTTTGTGGCGTAATAGTGCCCGCAAATCAGTCGCCGGGAGGCTAATCTCCAGAGATGCTTTACTGGTGGTCTCTTTCGCCAGGCAGTCAACAGTTTCATTGCAAGGTATCCCAAAATGGCCTGGGTTCCAAACAAAGACAACAGATCTGCCGCAACGGGCAAGATTATGCAGGGACAACTGGATAGGAATCACCAGACGAGAACGAGGGAAACACAGGTCGAGAGCTGGTAATCCGCTCGGGTAATCACAACACATAATGAAGGACTCACCTGAGCAGGAGCGGAGATACTCTAGAGCTCGAAAGATGGTGACCACGTCAGCAGTGTAAAAGCTGAGCCAACCGGCAATGAAAGTTGTTCACAATGGTCCCCTAGAGTTAGGGCATAAAAGACACGACCAGCAACCATCGAACCGTCAGTGTTGACAATGCCAGAGCCGTGATACGTGGCAAAGATGGAATAACAGTGGTGGCGCAAGGCCTCCGGAGGGACTGAGCCCTTCGGGCACTGTGCCAATTACAGCCGAAGGCAAGGGCGAGGCACACACCACGGCAGCATACACTATGTGGTATGATTAGTACACAGACACAATCATTACATTTCATCCATTACCTGATGTGAATTATTTCTGAGGGAAGCTGCAGAAAGCTAATCCCTCAATTGAATCCTTTGTTTGGTATGATTAGTACAGAGACACAATCATTACATTTCTTTTATGGATTTTATTTGTTGGTATGGTTACTCCAAAGCCTAAATCATTGCATTTCATCCATTACCCTATGTACGGTTACTACAATCATTACATTTCATCCATTACCTGATGTGACATATTTCTGAGGGAAGCTACAGAAAGCTCCTCCCTCATTTGGTTTGTTTGTTGGTATGGTTCCTACAAAATCAGAATCATGGCATTTCATCTATCACCCTATGTGAAATATTTCTGAGAAAAGCTACTGAAAGGTCCTCACTCATTGGCGTTTGTTTGTAGGTATGGTTACTACAAAGCCAGAATCATCGCATTTCATCTATTACAATATGTTATGTATTTAAGAGAGAAGGTGCAAAAAGCTCCTCCCTCACTTTCATCTGATTGTTGGTGTGATTAGTACACAAACACAATCTTTACATTTCATCCATTAAATGATGTGAAGTATCTCTGAGGGAAGCAGCAGAAAGCTCCTGCCTCACTTGCATCTGTTTGTTGGTATGATTAGTACGCATACACAAACATTGCATTTCATCCATTACCTTATGTGAACTACTTCTGAGGGAAGCTAATGGAAGCTCTTCCCTCATTTGCGTTTGATTGTTGGTATGGTTACTACAAAGATAGAATCATTGCATTTAATCTATTACCCTATGTGAAATATTTCTCAGAAAAGGTACAGAAAGCTCCTCCCTCATTTGTGTTTGTTTGTTGGTATGGTTACTACAAAGCACGAATAATTGCATTTCAGCTATTGTCCTATGTGAAGTATTTCCAAAAGAAGCTGCAAAAAGCTCCTCCCTCACTTGCATCTGTTTGTTGGTATGATTAGTACACAGACACAATCATTACATTTCATCCATTACCTGATGTGGAGTATTTCTGAGGGAAGATGTAGAAAGCTCCTCATTCACTTGCATCTGTTTGTTGGTATGGTCACTACAAGCCAGAAACATTGCATTTCGTCTATTACACAATGTGAAGAATTTCTGAGAGAAACTACAGAAAGCTCCTCCTTCATTTGTGTTTGTTTGTTTGTATGGTTACTACAAAGCCAGAATCATCGCATTTATTATACTACATATGTGATGTATTTCTGAGAGAAGCTGCAGAAAGCTCCTCCCTCACTTGCATCTGTTTGTTGTTATGTTTAGTAAACAGACACAATCATTACACTTCATCCATTACCTGATGTGAAGTATGTCTGATCGAAGCTACAGAAAGATCCTCCCTCATTTGCATAAGTTTGTTGGTATGGTTACTTCAAAGCCTGTATCATTGCATTTCATCAATTACACTATAAAACGTATTTCAGAGAGAAGCTTCAGAAAGCTCTTCCCTCACCTGCATCTGTTTGTTGGTATGGTTACTACAAAGCCAGATTCATTGCATTTCACCAATTACAATATGTGATCTATTTCAGAGAGAAGCTGCAGAAAGCTCCTCCCTCACTTGCACCTGTTTGTTGGTATGATTAGTACACAGACACAATCATTACATTTCATCCATTACCTGATGTGAATTATTTCTGAGGGAAGCTGCAGAAAGCTAATCCCTCAATTGAATCCCTTTGTTCGGTATGATTAGTACAGAGACACAATCATTACGTTTCCTTTATGGATTTTGTTTTTTGGTATGGTTACTCCAAAGCCTAAATCTTAGCATTTCATCGATTACCCTATGTATGGTTACTACAGTCATTACATTTCAACCATTATCTGATGTGAAATATTTCTGAGGTAAGTTACAGAAAGCTCCTCCCTCATTTGCGTTTGTTTGTTGGTATGGTTACTACAAAACCTGAATCATCGCATTTCATCTATCACCCTATGTGAAATATTTCTGAGAAAAGCTACAAAAAGCTCTTCCCTCACTTGTGTTTGTTTGTTGGTATGGTTACTTGAAAGCCAGAATTATCGCATTTCATCTATAGCCATATGTGTTGTTTTTCAGAGAGAAAATGCAGAAAGCTCCTACCTCACATGCATCTGTTTGTTCTTATGATTGGTACACAGACACAATGATTGCATTTCATCCAATACCTGATATGAAGTATTTCTGAGGGAAGCTACAGAAAGCTTCTCCCTCACTTGCGTTTGATTGTTGGTATGGTTACTACAAAGTCAGAATCATCACATTTCATCTATTACCCTATGTGAAATAGTTCTCAGAAAAACTACAGAAAGCTCCTCCTGCATTTGTGTTTGTTTGTTGGTATGGTTACTACAAAACCAGAATCATTGCATTTCATCCATTACCCAATGTGATGTATTTCAGAGAGAAACTGTAGAAATCTCCTCCCTCACTTGCATCTGTTTGTTGGTATGATTAGTACACAGACACAATCAATACATTTCATCCATTACCTGATGTGAAATATTTCTGAGGTAAGCTACAGAAAGCTCCTCCCTCATTTGCGTTTGTTTGTTGGTATGGTTACTACAAAGCCAGAATCATCGCATTTCATCTATTGCCCTATGTGAAGTATTTCTGAGGAGAGCTACAGAAAGCTCCTCCCTCATTTGCATTGTTTGTTGGTATGGGTACTACAAATTCAGAATCAATGTATTTCATCCATTGCCCTATGTGATGTATTTCAGAGTGAAGCTGCAGAAAGCAACTCCCTCAACTGCATCTGATTTTTTGTATGATTAGTACACAGACACAATCATTACATTTCATTCATTTCCTGATGTTAAGTATTTCTGTGGGAAGCTACAGAAAGCTCCTTCCTCATTTGCATTTGCTTGTTGGTATGGTTACTACAAAGTAATTATCATTGCATTTCACCCATTACCCTATGTGATGTGTTTCACAGAGAAGCTGCAGAAAGCTCTTCCCTCACCTGCATCAGTTTGTTGGTATGATTAGTACACAGACACGATTATTACATCTCATCCATTACCTGATGTGAAGTATTTCTGAGGGAAGCTACAGAAAGTTGCCCCATCATTTGCGTTTTTTGTTAGTATTGTTACTACAATGCCAGAATAAACACACTTCATCTATTACCCTATGTGAAGTATTTCTGAGAATAGCTACAGAAAGCTTCTCCCTCATTTGCCTTAGTTTGTTGGGATGGTTATTACAAAGCCAAAATCATTGTATTTCATTATTTACCCTATGTGGTGTATTTCGGATAGAAGCTACGGAGAGCTCCTCCCTCACTTGCATCTGTTTATTGATATGATTGGTACACCATCACAGTCTTTATATTTAATCCATCACCTGATGTGAAGTATTTCTGAGGGAAGCTACTGAAAGCTCCTCCCTCATTGGCGTGCATTTGTTGGTAAGTTTACTACTAAGCCAGAATCATTGCATTTTACCTATTACCCAATGTGATGTATTACAGAGAGAAGCTGCAGAAAGTTCCTTCCTCATTTGCATCTGTTTGTGTGTATGATTGGTACATAGACACAATAATTTGATTTAATTTATTGCATGATGTGATGTATTTCTGAGGAAGGTACAGAAAGCTGCTCCCTCATTTGCATTTGTTAGTCGGTATGATTACTTCAAAGCCAATATCATTGCATTTCATCTATTACACTATGTAATGTATTTCAGAGAGTGGCTGCAGAAAGCTCCTCCCTCACTTGCATCTGTTTGTTTTTTGGTATGGTTACTACAAAGCTAGAATCATCGCATTTCACCTATTGCCCTATGTGAACTATTTCTGAGAATAGCTACAGGAAGCTCCCCCCTCATTTGCGTTAGTTTCTTGGTATGGTAATTACAAAGACAGAATCATTGAATTTCATTTTTTACCCTATGTGATGTATTTCAGAGAGAAGCTGCAGAAAGCTCCTCCCTCACATGCATTTGTTTGTTGGTATGATTAGTACACTGACACAATCATTGCATTTCATCCATTAGCTGATGTTGAGTTCTTCTGAGGGAAGCTACAGAAAGGTCCTCCCTCATTTAGGTTTGTTTGTTGGTAAGGTTACTACAAAACCAGAATCAACGCGTTTAATTTATTTCCCTATGTGATGTATTTCAGAGAGAAGCTGCTGAAAGCTCCTCCCTCACTTACATCTGTTTGTTGCTATGATTAGTACATAGACACAATCATTACATTTCATCCATTACCTGATGTGAATTATTTCTGACAGAAGCTACAAAAAGCTCCTCCCTTATTTGCGTTTGTTTGTTGGTATGGTTCTACAAAGCCGAACCGTCACATTTCATTTATTACCCAATGAGATGTATTTCATAGAGAAGCTGCAGAAACGTAGTGCCTCATTTGCGTTTGTTTGTTGTTATGGTTACTACAAAGCCATAATCATCGCATTTCATCTATTACTCTATGTGAAGTATTTCTGAGAAAAGCTACAGAAAGCTCCCCCTCATTTTGGTTTGATTGTTGGTATGGTTACTACAAAGCCAGAGTAATTGCATTTCATCCATTACCCTTTGTGATTTATTTCAGACACAGGCTGCAGGAAGCTCTGCCCTCATTTGTGTTTGACTGTTGGTATGGTTACTACAAAGCCAGAATCATTGCATTTCATCCATTACCCTCTGAAATGTATTTCAGAGATAAGGTACGGGAAACTCCTCCTTCACTTGCATCTGTTTGTTGGTATGATTAGTACACAGACACAAACATTACATTTCATCCATTACCTGATGTGAAGTATTTCTGAGGGATGCTACAGAAAGATCCTTCCTAATTTGCAATTGTTTGTTGGTATGGTTCTACCAAGCCAGAATCATCGCATTTCATCTGTTACCGTATGTGACGTATTTCAGAGAGAAGCTGCAGAAAGCTCCTCCTTCATTTCCGTTTCTTTGTTGGTATGGTTACTACAAAGCCAGAATCATTGCCTTTCATCCAGTACAATAGGTTATGAATTTCAAAGAGAAGCTGAATAAAGCTCCTCCCTCACTTGCATCTGTTTGTTGGTATGATTAGTACACAGACACAATCATTACATTTCCTCCATTACCTGATGTGAAGTAGTTCTGAGGGAGGCTACAGTAAGCTCTTCTCTCATTTGCATTGTTTGTTGCTATGGTTACTACAAAGCCAGAATCATTAAAATTACCCTACCCGAAGTATTTCAGAGAGAACCTGCGGAAAGCTCCTCAGTCACCTGCATCTGCTTTGTGGTATGATTAGTACACAGACACAATCATTACATTTCATCCATTGCCTAATGTGAAGTATTTAAGAGAGAAGCCACCGAAAGCTACTCCCCCATTTGCGTCACTTTGTTGGTATGGTTACTACAAAGCCAGAATCATTGAATTTCTTCCACTACACTAAGTGAAGTATTTCTGAGAGAAGCTGCAGAACACTCCTCCGTCACTTGCATCTGTTTCTTGGTATGATTAATACACAGTCACAATCATTAGATTTCATCCATTACCTGATGTGAAATATTTCTGAGAGAATCTACAGAAAGCTCCTCCCTCATTTGCATTTGTTTGCTAATATGGTTACTTCAAAGCCAGAATAACCGCATTTTATCTAATACTCTATTTGAACTTATTCTGAGGGAAGCTGCAGATCGCTGTTCCATCACTTGCATCTGATTCTTGGTAAGATTAGTGCACAGACACATTCAATACATTTCATCCATTACCTAATGTGAATTATTTCTGTTGGTAGCTACAGAAAGCTCCTCCCTCATATGTGTCTTTTGTTGGTATGGTTACTACAAAACCAGAATCATCCCATTTCATTTTTACCCTATGTGAAGTATTTCAGAGAGAAGCTGCAGAAAGCTCCTCCCTCACTTGCATATGTTTGTTGGTATGATTACTACACAGACACAATCATTACATTTCATCCATTACCTGATGTGAAGTATTTCTGAGGGAAAATACAGAAAGCTCCTCCCTCATTTGCGTTTCTTTTTTGGTATGGTTACTGCAAAGCCAGAATAATCGCATTTCATTCATTACCCTATGTGAAGTATTTCAGAGAGAAGCTGCAGGAAGCTCCTCCCTTACTTGCGTCTCTTTGTTGGTATGATTAGTACACAGACACAATCATTGCATTTCATCCATTACCCGATGTGAAGCATAAAAGAGAAGCTGCAGGAAGCTCCTCCCTCATAGGCATCTCTCTGATAGGGTTCCTACAAAGCCAGAATCATCGTATTTCATCCATACCCGATGTGAAACATTTCTGAGAGAAGCTACAGAAAGTTCCTCCTTCCTTTGCATGTCTTTCTTGGTATAGTTACTATGAAGCCAGAATCATTGCACTTCACCCTTTACCCTATAGGCAGTATTTCTGAGAGAAGCTGAAGAAAGCTTTTCACTCATTTGCATCACTTTGTTGGTATGGTTACTACAAAGCCAGAATCATCGTGTGTCATCAATTTCCCTATGTGAAGTATTTCTGAGAGATGCTGTAGTAAGCTCCTCCCTCATAGGCATATCTTTGTTGGTAAGGTTATTACAAAGTCAGATTCATTGCATTTCGTCCATTACACTGTTGTTGTTGTGGTCTTCCGTCCTGAGACTGGTTTGATGCACCTCTCCCTGCTACTCTATCATGTGCAAGCTTCTTCATCTCCCAGTACCTACTGCAACCTACATCCTTCTGAGTCTGCTTGGTGTATTTATCTCTTGGCCTCTCTCTACGATTTTTACCCTCCACACTGGCCTCCAATACTAAATTGACGATGTCTTGATGCCTCAGAACATGTCCTACCAACCGATTCCTTCTTCTGGTCAAGTTGTGCCACAAACTTTTCTTCTCCCCAGACCTATTCAATATCTCCTCATTAGTTATATGATCTACATATCTAATCTTCAGCATTCTTCTTTAGCACCACATTTAGAAAGCTTGCATCCTCTTCTTGTTCAAACAAGTTAGCGTCCATGTTTCACTTCCATACATGGCTACACTCCATACAAATACTTTCAGAAATGACTTCCTGTCACTTAAATCTATACTCAATGCTAACAAATTTATCTTCTTCAGAAATTCCTTCCTTACCATTGCCAGTCTACATATTATATCCTCTCTACTTTGACCATCATCAGTTATTTTGCTTCCAAATAGCAAAACTCCTTTACTACTTTAAGTGTCTCATTTCCTAATCTAATTGCCTCAGCATCACCCAAGTTAATTCGAGTACATTTCCTTATCCTCATTTTGCTTTTGTTGATGTTCATCTTATATACTCCTTTCAAGACACTGTCCATTCCATTCAACTGCTCTTCCAAGTCCTTTGCTGTCTCTGACAGAATTACAATGTCATCGGCAAATCTCAAAGTTTTTACTTCTTCCTCATGGATTTTAATACCTACTCTGAATTTTTATTTTGTTTCCTTTACTGCCTGCTTAATATACAGATTGAATAACATCAGTGAGAGGCTACAACCCTGTCTCACTCCCTTACCAACCACTGCTACTATTTCATGCCCCTCGACTCTTATGGCTGCCATCTGGTTTCTGTACAAATCGCAAATAACCTTTCGCTCCCTGTATTTTACCCCTGCCACCTTTAGAATTTGAAAGAGAGTGTTCCAATCAACATTGTCAAAAGCTTTCTCTAAGTCTACAAATGCGAGAAACATAGGTTTGCCTTTCCTTAATCTTTCTTCTAAGATAAGTCGTAAGGTCAGTATTGCCTCATGTGTTCCAGTATTTCTACAGAATCCAAACTGATCATCCCTGAAGTCAGCTTCTACTATTTTTTCCATTCGTCTGTAAAGAAATCGTGTTAGTATTTTGCAGCTGTTGCTTATTAAAGTGATTGTTCAGTAATTTTCACATCTGTCAACACCTGGTTTCTTTGGGATTGGAATTATTATATTCTTCTTGAAGTCTGAGGGTATTTCGCCTGTTTCATATATCTTGCTCACCAGATGGTAAGAGTTTTGTCAGGACTGGCTCTCCCAAGGCTGTCAGTAGTTCCAATGGAATGTTGTCTACTCTGGGGGCCTCGTTTCGACCCAGGTCTTTCAGCGCTCTGTCAAACTCTTCACACAGTATCGTATCTCCCATTTCATCTTCATCTACATCCTCTTCCATTTCCATAATATTGTCCTCAAGTGCATCACCCTTGTATAGACCCTCTATGTACTCATTCTACCTTTCTGCTTTCCCTTCTTTGCTTAGAACTGGGTTTCCATCTGAGCTCTTGATGTTCATACAAGTCGTTCTCTTATCTCCAAAGGTCTCTTTAATTTTCCTGTAGGCAGTATCTATCTTACCCCTAGTGAGATAAGCTTCTACATCCTTACATTTGTCCTCTAGCCATCCCTGCTTAGCCATTTTGTTCTTCCTGTCGATTTGTTTGTTGAGATGTTTGATTTCCTTTTTGCCTGCTTCAGTTATTGCATTTTTATATTTTCTCTTTTCATCAATTAAATTTAATATTTCTTCTGTCACCCAAGGATTTCTAGCAGCCCTCGTATTTTTACCTACTTGATCCTCTGCTGCCTTCACTACTTAATCTCTCAAAGCTAGCCATTCTTTTTCTACTGTATTTCTTTCCCCCATTCCTGTCAATTGTTCCCTTATGCTCTCCCTGAAACTCTTTACAACCTCTGGTTCTTTCAGTTTATCCAGGTCCCATCTCCATAAATTCGCAACTTTTTGCAGTTTCTTCAGTTTTAATCTACAGGTCATAACCATTAGATTGTGGTCAGAGTCCACCTCTGCCCCTGGAAATGTCTTACAATTTAAAACCTGGTTCCAAAATGTCTGTCTTACCATTATATCATCTATCTGATACCTTTTAGTATCTCCAGGGTTCTTCCATGTATACAACCTTCTTTCATGATTCTTAAACCAAGTGTTAGCTATGATTATGTTGGACTCTGTGCAAAATTCTACCAAGCCCCAATCCATATCCACTTACTATGTTTCCTTCTCTCCCTTTACCTACACTCGAATTCCAGTCACCCATGACTATTACATTTTCACCTCTCTTCACTATCTGAATAACTTCTTTTATCTCATCATACATTTCTTCAATTTAGTCATCATCTGCAGAGCTAGTTGGCCTATAAACTTGTACTACTGTAGTAGGTGTGGGATTTGTATCTATCTTGGCCACAATAATGCTATCACTATGCAGTTTGTAGTAGCTTAACCGCATTTATATTTTCCTACTCATTATTAAACCTACTCCTGCATTACCTCTATTTGATTTTGTGTTTATAGCCCTGTAGTCACCTGACCAAAAGTCTTGTTCCTCTTGCCACCGAACTTCACCAATTTTCTAACCTACATGCTAGATTAAGGGATCTGACATTCCATGCTCCGATCCGTAGAACACCAGTTTTCTTTCTCCTGATAACGACATCCTCTTCAGTAGTCCCCGTCCGGAGATCCGATTGGGGGACTATTTTACCTCTGGAATATTTTACCCAAGAGGACCCCATCATCATTTAATCATACAGTAAAGCTGCATGCCGTCAGGAAGTTTTCCCTTGCTTTCAGCCGTTCACAGTGCCAACACAGCAAGGCCGTTTTGGTTATTGTTACAAGGCCAGATCAGTCAATCATCCAGACTGTTGCCCTTGCAGCTACTGAAAAGGCTGCTGCCCCTCTTCAGAAACCACACATTTGTCTGGCCTCTCAACAAATACCCCTTCGTTGTGGTTGCACCTACGGTATGCCTATCTGTATCACAGAGACACGCAAGCCTCCCCACGATTGGCAAGGTCCATTGTTCATCGGGTGTCCATTAAACAATGTGAAGTATTTCTGAAAGAAGCTAAAGAAAGCTTTTCCCTCATTTACATCTGTTTGTTGGTATGATTATTACACAGACAGAATCATCACATTTCATCCATTACCTGATGTGAGGTATATAAAAGAAGCTACAGAAAGCTCGTCCCTCATTTCTGTTTCTTTGTTGGTATGGTTACTACAAAGCCAGAATCATCGCATTTCATCCCTTACCCTATGTGAACTATTTCTGAGAGGAGCTGCAGAAAGCTCCTCCCTCAAAGGCGTGTCGTTCTTGGTAAGGTTATTACAAAGTCAGAATCATCGCATTTTATCCATTACACTTCGTGAAGTATTTCTGAGAGGAGCTGCAGAATGCGCTTGCCTCATAGGTGTCTCTTTATTGGAGAAGTTACTACAAAGCCAGAATCATCACATTTTGTCCTTTACCCTATGTGAAATTTTTTAAGGGAAGCTACAGAAAGCTCCTCCCTCATTTGCCTCTCTCTGTTGGTCCGGTTACTACAAAGCCAGAATCAATGCATTCCATCCATTACCCTATGTGAAGCATTTCTGTGAGAAACTGCAGAAGGCTCATCCCCCATTGGCGTCTGTTTGTTGGTATGGTTACTACAAAGCCAGATTCATCGCATTTCATCCATCACACTATGTGAAGTATTTCTGAGAGGAGCTACAGAAAGCTAATCTCTCATTTGCTTCTCTTTGTTAGTAAGGTTACTACAAAGCCAGAATCATTGCATTTTATCCATTACTTTAAGTGAAGTATTTCTGAAAGAAGTTACACGGCATCTAAGTGTGAACCCATGTCTATGGTCCACTGAGTCTTGTGGATGATTAGCAAGAGCTGGGTTTCACATGGCCATCCTTTTCAAAACAAATGCTGATTCCTACAGAGTAGGTTGGTAGTCTCCAGAAAACTCATTATACTATAACATAATTCATGTTCCAAAGTTCTACAACTAATCAACATTAGAGATATAGGTCTATAGTTCTGCACATCTGTTCGAAGTCCCTTCTTGAAAATGGGGAAGACCATGCCGTTTTCCAATCCTTTGGAATGCTATGCTCTTCTAGAGACCTACGGTACACTGCTACAAGAAGAGGGCTATGTTCCATCGTGTGCTCTGTGTAAAATCGAACTGGTATCCCTTCAGGTCCAGTGGGCTTTCCTCTTTTGAGTGATTTTAATTTTTTCTCTATCACTCTGTCATCTATTTCGGTATCTACCCTTTTGTCATCTGTGGTGTCTGGACATTTTGTTTTGATCCACCTATCGCTTTGATATAAGACCAAAATTTCTTAAATTTTCTGCCAAATCAGTACATAGAACATTACTTTCGAATTCATTAAGTGCCTCTCACATAGCGCTCCTCACACTACATTTTGCATCACTTAATTTTTGTTTGTCTGCAAGGCTTTGGATATGTTTATGTTTGTTGTGAAGTTCCCTTTGCTTCCGCAGCAGTTTTCTAACTCGGTTGATGTACCATGGTGGCTCTTTTCCATCTCTTACGATCTTGCTTGGCACATACTCATCTAACGCATATTGTATGATGGTTTTGACCTTGTCCACTGATCCTCAACACTATCTGTACTTGAGACAAAACTTTTGTGTTGAGCTGTCAGGTACTCTGTAATCTGCTTTTTGTCACTTTTGCTAAACAGAAAAATCTTCCTCCCTTTTTTAATTTTTCTATTTATGGCTGAAATCATCGATGCAGTAACTGCTTTATGATTGCTGATTCCCTGTTCTGGATTCACTGTTTCAAATAGTTCAGGTAATTTTGTCACCAGAAGGTCTAATATGTTATCGCCACGAGTTGGTTCTCTGTTTAACTGCTCAAGGTATTTTTCAGATAAAGCACTTAAAAAAAAAATTCACTGGATTCTTTGTCCTTGCCACCTCTTGTGAACGTTTGAGTCTCCCAGTCTATATCTGGCAAATTAAAATCTCCACCATGAACTATAACATGGTGGAGAAATTTGCTCAAAATATTTTCCAAATTATCCTTCAGGTGCTCAGCGACAACAGCTGATGAGCCAGGGGGCCTATAGAGACATCCATAGGACTGTTGCTATACACAATATACATAAATGAGCTTGTGGATGACATCAGAAGTTAACTGAGGCTTTTTGCAGATGATGCTGTGGTGTATTGAGAGGTTGTAACAACGGAAAATTGTACTGAAGTGCAGGAGGATCTGCAGCGAATTAACGCATGGTGCAGGAAATGGCAATTCAGTCTCAATGTAGACAAGTGTAGTGTGCTGTGAATTCACTGAAAGATAGATCCCTTATCATTTATCTACAAAATAGCAGGTCAGCAACTGGAAGCAGTTAATTCCATAAATTATCTGGGAGTACGCAGTAGGAGTGACTTAAAATGGAATGATCATATAAAGTTGATCGTCAGTAAAGCATATGCCAGACTGAGATACGTTGGAAGAATCCTAAGGAAATGCAATCCGAAAACAAAGGAAGTAGGTTACAGTACACTTGTTTGCCCACTGCTTGAATACTGCTCAGCAGCGTGGGATCCGTACCAGATAGGGTTGATAGAAGAGATAGGGAAGATCCAACGGAGAGCAGCGCACTTCATTACAGGATGATTTAGTAATCTCGAAAGGGTTACGGAGATGATAGACAAACTCCAGTGGAAGACTCTGCAGGAGAGTACTCGGTACGGGCTTTTGTTAAAGTTTCGAGAACATACCTGCACCGAAGAGTCAAGCATTATATTGCTACTTCCTACATATACCTTGCAGGGAGACCATGGCTACAAAATCAGAGATTAGAGCAAACACAGAAGCATACCGACAATACATCTTTCAATGAACAATACGAGACTGGAATAGAAGGGAGAACCGATAGAGGTACTCAGGGTACCCTCCAAAAACACACAGTCAGATCTCTTGCGGAGTATGGATGTAGATGTAGATGTAGATGTAGAAGCTGCAGAAAGCTCCTCCATCATTTGCGTCTCTTTGTTGGTATGATTACTACAAAGCCAGAATCATCGCATTTGATCCATTACCATATGTGAATTATTTCTGAAAGGAGTTCCATAAAGCTCCTGCTACATCAGTGTCTTTATGGTCGTATATTTAATACAAAGCTAGAATCATCCCATTTCATTCATCACGCTATGTGAATTATTTCTGAAAGAAGTTGCAGAAAGCTCCTCCCACAGCAGCGTCTCTTTGTTGGTATGATTACCACAAAGCCAGAATCAACACATTTCATACATTATCCTATGTGAATTATTGCTGAAAGAAGATGCAGAAGGCTTCACTCGCAGCACCACCTGTTTCTTGGTATGGTTACTACAAAGCTAGAAACATCGCATTTCATCCATTACACTAAGTGAATTATTTGTGAATGAAGCAGCAGAAAGTTTCTTGGTATGGTTACTACAAAGCTAGAAACATCGCATTTCATCCATTACACTAAGTGAATTATTTGTGAATGAAGCAGCAGAAAGTTCCTTCCACAGTAGCGTCTCCTTGCTTGTATGATTCCTACAAAGCCAGATTCATTGCATTTAATCCATTAGCATATGTGATTTATTTTTGAAAGGAGCTGCAAAAAGCTCCTCACATAGCAGCTTCTTTTTGTTCATATGATTACTACAAAGCCAGAATCATTCCATTTCATTCATTACCATATGTGTATTATTTCCGAAAAGAGGTGCAGAAATATCCTTCCACAGCAGTTTCTCTTTTTTCATCAGATTACTACAAAGCCAGAGTCATCGAATTTCATCCATTACACTATGTGAATTATTTCTGAAAGGAGCTGCAGAAAAGCTCCTAGCACAGCAGCATCTCTTTCTTCGTCTGATTACTACAAAGCCAGAATCATCGAATTTCATCCATTACCCTATGTGAATTATTTCTAAAAGGAGCTGCAGAAAAGCTCCTAGCACAGCAGCATCTTTTTGTTCATGTGATTACTACAAAGCCAGAATCACGCATTTCTTCCAGTACCCTATGCGAATTATTTCTGAAAGAAGCTGCTGTCCCTCCTCCGGCAGCAGTGTCTATTTGTTGGTATGATTACCACAAAGCCAGAATCATCGCATTTCATCCCTTATCCTATGTGAATTATTTCTGAAAGAAGCTGCAGAAGGCTTCTCCCACCTCACCACCTCTATGTTGTTATGATTACTACAAAGCTAGAATCATCCTATTTCATCTATTACCCTAAGTGAATTATTTCTGAATGATGCTGCAGAAATCTCCTCCTGCAGCAGCATCTCTTTGTTGCTATGATTACTACAATGCCAGAATCATCGCATTTCATCCATTACCCTATGTGAATTATTTCTCAAAGAAGTTACAGAAAGCGTCTCCCACAGCTGCGTCTTTTTCTCCGTATGATTATTACAAAGCCAAAATCATCCAATTTCATCCATTACTGTATGTGGTTATTTTCTGAAAGAAGCTGCAGAAAGCTCCTCTTGCAGCAGCATCTGTTTGTTGGTATCATTACAACAAAGCCAGAATTGTAACATTTCATCCATAACCGTATCTGATCTATTTCTAAAAGAAGCTGCAGAAAGCTCCTCAGGCAGCAGAGTCACATTGTTTGTATGATTACTGCAAAGTGAGAAACATCCCATTTCATCCATCATGCTATGTGAATTATTTCTGAAAGAAGTTGCAGAAATCTCCTCCCACAGCACCGTGTCTCTGTTGGTATGATTACTACGAAGCCATAATCATCTCATTTCATCCTTAAGACTATATGAATTATTTCTCACAGGCAGTGCCAAAAGAACCTCCCACTGCAGCGTCACATTGTTGGTATGATTACTCCAAAACCAGAATCAAAACATTTCATCCATTACACTACGTGCATTTTCTCTGAAAGAAGCTACAGAAAGCTCCACCCATATTTGCGTTACTTTGTTGGTGTCATTACTAAAAAGTCAGAATCATCAATTTTTATCTATAACCCTATGTGAATTACTTCTGAAAAAAGCTGCAAAATGTTCCACCCAGAACGGCGTCACTCTGTTGGTATGATTAATACAAATCCTCAATTACAACATTTCATCTGTTACCCTATTTGAATTTTTTCCGGAAGAAGCTCCAGAAAACGCCTCTCACATTTGCATTGTTTTCTTGGTACGATTACTACAAAGTGAGAATCATTGCATTTCTTTGATTACCCTATGTGATTTATTTCTGAAAGGAGCTGCAGAAACGTCCTGCCGCAATTGTGTCACTTTGTTGCTATGATTACAACAATGCCAGAATCATTTCATTTCATCCATTACCCTATGAGAATTATTTCTAAATTATGCTACAAAGAGCTCCTCCCACACTTGCGTAACACTACAAAGCCAGAATCATTACATTTCATCAATTACACCATGCGAATTACTTCTGAAAGAAGCTGCAGAAAGCTCCTCCCACGTTCGCATCACTTTGTTGGTACGATTACTACAAAGCCAGAGTCATTGAATTTCATGAATAACCCTATGCGAATTATTTCTGAATGATGCTGCAGAAAGCTAATCCCACATTTGCGTCACATTGTTGACTTGAGTACTACACAGAAATTATCATTGCAGTTTAATGCTTTACCCTATGTGAATTAATTCTGAAAGAAGCTGCAGAAAGCTCCTCCCACAGCAGACACACTTTTGTTGGTATCTTTACTACAAAGCTAGAATCATCGCATTCCACCCATTACACTGTGAGAATTATTTCTGAAAGAAGCTGCAGAAAGCTCCTCCCACATTTGCATCACTTTGTTGGTATGATTACTACAAAGCCAGAATCATCGCATTTCATGCATTTCCATATGTGATTTTTTATTTATTTATTTCTTTTTTCAAGAGAATCAGCAGAACGCTCATACCACAGCAGCTTCACATTTTTGGTATGATTCCAAAAAAGCCAGAATCATTGCATATTATCCATTACACTACCTGAAATATTTCTGAGAGGAGCTGCAGAAAGCTCCACTCACACTACTACACTTTTATCCTACAGTTACTACAAAGACAGAATCATCACATTTCATCCATTACCCTATGAGTATTATTTCTGAAAGGAACTGCAGGGAGCTCCTACCACACTGCTATCACTTTCATGGTATAGTTACCACAAGGCCAGAATCTTCTGATTTCATCCACTACCATACGTTAATTATTGCTGAAACGAATTGCTTGTAGCTCTGCTCACAGTACTGTCACTTTGTTGGTACAGTTTCTACAAGGCCACATTCACCGCATTTCATCCATAACCCTGTGGAAATTATTTCTGAAAGAAGCTGCAGAAAGATTCTCTCACATTACTATCACGTTGTTGGTTCAGTTGTGATCTATTTCTGAAGGAAGCTGCAAAAGCACCTCTCTCAGTACTGTTACTTTGTTTGAAATTTTACACAAAGCAATACTACTACTACTACTACTACTACTACTACTACTACGTGATCAGGCCCAGTAGACCACACACATCTACAAGTTTCCTCCTCCACTGTATTCTGTCCAATGCTGCTATCTGCCATTCGTCCACATCTATTGACACTTGGATTAAATCTTCATGGGGTCCACCCCTCCAGTTGTTCTTGGGTCTCCCTGGCAGTCTCTTTCCTGTAGGTGTGATCCTCCATCCAAGCTACAATG
The DNA here is from genome assembly GCF_023897955.1 of Schistocerca gregaria. Classification (NCBI taxonomy): domain Eukaryota; kingdom Metazoa; phylum Arthropoda; class Insecta; order Orthoptera; family Acrididae; genus Schistocerca; species Schistocerca gregaria. The sequence continues at coordinate 43,986,059 of NC_064929.1, forward strand.
TCGGCCCACTGCATTTGTTTGGCTTTCAGGGTACCTGCTATGTTGGGCCGCTGGTATAGTTCCTCAAGCTCTTCGTTGTATCTGATCCTCCATTCCCCGGTATCTGCATCCAGAACTGTACCAAAAATCTTCCGAAGCACTTTTCTCTCAAAAACAAGGAGCTTATGGAAGCCCTGTTTCTGGATACTCCATGTCTAACAGCCATATAGAACAAGAGGCTGGATAAAGGTTTTGTACAGTTGAATCTTGAACTGTCTGGAGAGATATTTCTACCAAAGCACTTGTGCTAGGCTGTGGAAAGATCGGTTTCCTGCTTGTATTCTGGCATTGATCTCTGCATCACATGATGAGTTCACAGTGGAAAGTGCCCCTAGCTATTTGAATTCTTGCACTCTCTTGTAGGAAAGGTACGCAACAAGCAACAAGCATTGCATTCTATCGATAACCCTATGAAGATTATTTCTGAAAGAAGCTGACAAAAGCTCCTCTCAAATTACTATCCCTTTGTTGGTATAGTTACAAAAAAGCCACAATCATGGCATTTCATCTTTAACACTATGATAATTATTTCTGGAAGAAGCTCCAGAAAGCTCCTCTCACACTACAATCACTTTCACGGTTAGTTACTACAAAGCCACAGTCGTCTCATTTCAGCCATAACACTATGTGAATTAATTCTGGATGAAACTGCAGAAAGCTCCTCTCACACTACAATCACTTTCTTGGTGCAGTTACCATAAAGCCAGAATCATCACATTTCATTCATAACACTTTGTGAATTATTTCTGAAAGAATCTGCAGTAAGATCCTCTTCCTTAACAATCAATCTGTTCATATAGCTACTACAAAGCAACAATCATTGCATTTAATTTGTAACGTCATGTGAATTATTTCTGAAAGAAGCCACAGAACGCTCCCCTCAAAATACTATAAACCTTGATGGTGTAGTTACTATAAAGCCACAATTATTGCATTTGATTCATAGCATGCTGTGAAATATTTCTGAAAGAATCTGCAAAAAGTTCCATTCACTCTAGAACCAAAGTGTTGGTATAGTTATTAAAAAGTGACAATCATTGCACTTCATTCATAATGGTATGTGAATTATTTCTGAAAGAAGCTGCAGAAAGCTCACAATACTATCACCTTGTCGGTATAGTAACTACAAAGTCATATCCATCGCACTTTATGCATAACCCTATGTGAATTATTTCTGAAAGACGCTGCACAAAGGTACTCTCACTGTAGAATCATTTTGTTGCTATAGCTACAACAAAACCACATACAGGGCATCTCACCCATAACACTATGAGATTTATTTCTTAAAGAAGCTGCAGGAAGATTCCCTCACAATACTATCACTTTGTTGTTATAGTTACTGAAGACATACAACCATTGCATTTAATCCATAACCATATGTGTATTATTTCTGAAAGAAGGTGCAGCAAGCTCCTCTCACTCAAGTATCAATCTGTTGGTATAGCTATTACAAAGCCACAATCCTAGCATTTCATCCATAAGCCTATGTGATTTATTCCTGAAAGAAGCCGCAGGAAGCTCCCCTCACAATACTATCAATTTTCCAGTATAATTACTAATGAGCCACAATCATCTCACCTCATTCGTAGTCCTATGTGAATTATTTCCAAAAGAAACTGTAAAAAGCTTTCCGACCAATACCACGAGTTTTGGTACAGTTACTAAAAAGCCACAATCATTGCATTTCACTCATAGTCACATGTGAATTATTTCTGAAAGGAGCTTCAGAAAACTCCCCTCACAATACTGTCATCCTGTTGGTATAGTTACTACAAAGCCACAATCATCACACTTCATCCAAAACCCTATGTGAATTATTTCTGAAAGAAGCTCCAGCAAGCTCCTCTCACTCTATTACACTGTGTTGGTATGGTTACTACAAAGCAACAGTCATCCCATTTCATCCATAATCCTAAGTGCTTTATGGGACAGAAGCTGCACAAAGCCCCCTCACAATACAATCATTTTGTTGGTTTCCTGAATGAGATTTTCACTCTGCAGCGGAGTGCGCATTGATATGAAACTTCCTGGCAGATTAAAACTGTGTGCCCTACCGAGACTCGAACTCAGAAACTTTGCCTTTTGTGGGCAAGTGCTCTACCATCTGAGCTACCAAAGCATGACTTATGCCCGGTCCTCACAGCTTTAATTCTGCCAGTATCTCGGCTCCTACCTTCCAAACTTTACAGATGCTCTCCTGCGAACCTTGCAGAATTAGCACTCCTGAAAGAAAGGATATTGCGGAGACATGGCTTAGCCACAGCCTGGGGGATGTTTCCGGAATGAGATTTTCACTCTGCAGTGGAGTGTGCACTGATATGAAACTTTCTGGCAGATTAAAACTGTTCTGGAAACATCCCCCAGGCTGTGGCTAAGCCATATCTCCGCAGTATCCTTTCTTTCAGGAGTGCTAGTTCTGCAAGGTTCACAGGAGAGCCTCTGTAAAGTTTGGAAGATAGGAGACGAGATACTGGCAGAAGTAAAGCTGTGAGGACCTGTATCTTCATTAGGGTGATCCCCATATGCATCTGCTTCCCACTTACTTACTGTTTTTAGAGTGTCATATGCCTGTAACGCTATCAGGTGGCATCCGACATCACAGTGGGCAGTGGTCATAATGTTTTGGCTCCTCGGTGTATAGGGGATCTATACAAGGGAGATATAACTGAGGGCAACATCATACAAATAGTAGAAGAGACAGATGAAGGTAACAAGGGAGATATACTGTGAGAAGCATTTGACGGAGCACTGAAGACTCACAGTGAAACAAGGAAACAAGTACCCAGGGGTAGACAACATTCTGTCAAAACTACCGATAGCATTGGGAGAGACAACAATGACAAAATTATTCCATTTGCTGTGGTAGATGTACGAAACTGGTGAAATATCCACAAATTTCACTAAGAATATATTAATTTCGCTTCCAAAGAAATAAGGTGCTGAGAAGTGTGAATATTCCCAAACTGTCAGTTTAGGAATTTGTCGTTGCAGAATACAAACACAAATTCTTTATAAAAGGACCAAAAAGCAGCAGATACTGACTTCATAGAAGATAACTTTGGATTCTGGAGAAATGTAGGACCACATGTGACAATACTGACCCTACAACTTATCTTAGAAGATGCATTAAGGAAATGCAAACCTATGTTTCTACCATTTGTAGACTTAGAGAAAGCTTTTGACAATGTTGACTGGAATGCTCTCCTTCAAATTATGAAGCAGGGATCAAATACAGGGAGTGAAACACTATTTAAAATTTTTACAGAACCAGATGGCAGCTATAACAGTTGAGGGGCATGAAAGGGAAGAAGTGGTTGGGGAGCAAGTGACACAGGGTTGTAGCCTATACGTGACGTTATTCAAACTGTATATTTGGCCGCCAGTAAAAGAAACAAAAGAAAAGTTCACAATAGGAATTAAAATACATGGAGAAGAAATAAAAACATTGAGGTTTGCTGACAACATTGTAATTCTGTCAGAGACAGCAAAGGACCTGCAAGAGCAGTTGCACGGAATGGACAGTTCTTGAAAGGAAGATATGATATGAACATAAACAAAAGCAAAAGAAGATAATGGAATGTAGTCAAATTAAATCAGGTGATGTGAGGGAATTAGATTAATGAATGAGACACTTAAAGATGATGATTTTTGCTATTTGGGCAGCAAAATCGCTAATGATGTTCAAGGTAGAGATGATATAAAATCTAGGCAGACAATGGAGAGGAAAGTGTTTCTGAAGAAGAGAAATTTTGGAGCATTGAATATAAACTTAGGTTGTAGAGTAATTGCACTTTATGCAAGACACCTTTGTAGCTTTGTTTTCAGTGAGACATTTTTCAGCACTTTTTTTTGCTATCTTCAGATAGTACAGAAAATGCTGAAACAGGTTTGTGTGAAAACACAGCTATGAACATGCCCGAAAAAAAAGAGAGGCGAAATTTCTCTCTAATTTTCTTAGACACAGAAATAAAGACAACTGAAATATTCACAACATGGAACTGCAATATTCACAACATGTTTATAGATTTAGGTGTTACAAAGATTTTTCTGGAAACATTTGTATTGATTGTTGGCATATACGAAGTGAAACATGGATATCAAACAGCTTAGACAGGATGAGAATAGAAGCTTCTGAAATGTGGTGCTACAGATGTATGGTGAACATAAGATGGGTGAATGGACTTGGAGAGAAAAGAAATTTCCTACACAAGCTGACTAAAAGAAAGGATTAGTGGACAGGATGCATTCTAAGATGTTAACGGATCACTAGTTTAGCACTAGAGAGAAGTGTGGAGCAGTGGCACCACACCAGTATCGTATATTAAGATCCACATAAGACTTTTGGTAACTTTATTTACAAAATTCTGATGATTAAGTTCATACTTTATGCAAAGTCTTACGAGTTAATAGGTATATTTTGAAGGAAAGATCACTTTCAAATTAAAGGGCTATTTTTGCTCTTTTCAGTAAACTTTACTATCTTAACAGATATTGAATTTAATAGAGGGAAACATTCCACATGGTAAAAATATACATAAAAAACAAAGATGCTGTGACTCACCAAATGATAAAACACTGGTAGACAGACGTTGCTTCAACTTTGGGTTGTGAAAGTTTGAAATTTGTGTGTGTGTGTTTGTGTACTTTTTATTGTGTCTATCTACCAGCACTTTCTCATTATGTAAGTCACAGCAACTTTCTTTGTTATATGCATTAACAGATATTGATAATTGTTAGTTTAACTTTATCCACATTTGTAGTAACAGTTATGGATATATTGCTATGAATTTCCAGGATCTGTTGATACACTTTTGATCATCTGATTTTTCTAATTTCTATTGACACCAGTACTAATGGCCTTGTTTCGACTCAGGTCTTTCAGTGCATCAAACCAGTCTCAGGACTGAAGACAACAACAACAACAACCAGTACTAATGAGCAAGAGTCCTGAATTACAAATTACAGATTTTTCAGTAACTACATTTTAATATGCAAGATGGGTCCCATAATAATAATAAGCCCTTGATTTCCAATGCATAGGCATAAATTAGAATTGAACTTTTGAATAGACGCTGCTCATGCGAAGTGACATACTGCTACAAAAAAAAATAATGACAATATCCACAGCCAATAAAACTTAGCCTTCTGGCTCACAGGTTTTGTAAACAATAATAAATTAACACAGTTCATTAATACCATAGAACAAATCTGTTTACGGCCTACATTCACTCCACTCTCTTGATTCAGCTGTTAATCTTCTTCAGGTATGGCTTCAGTTTAGCTAGGCTGCATTCTAGACCACTATTGGGAACTATTTGTGTTGCCTCTCCATTCATTTAAGTCAGGCTGAGAGAACTTATTTTACAAGTATGAGCAATAAATATCAGTATGTGTGTGTTTCAGTTTTGTTTAATAATATTTGTGTTTACAACAACCATTCTTTGCCGTATTTTACTTAACTGTATGTGAAACAACTTTTGATCACTTCATCTGTATTGTGTGCACATTTACTTTCAGAAGAGATAATAAGTATTGTGCTCCACAGATGTCCATACTAAGTACCTGTCTGCATACATCATTAGAAACTGTAAGAGATCTGGTCATCCCCAATAGGATCTTAAAGACATGATTAAAGATTAGTGAGCTCATAATTTTGAACTTATAAAAGAAACTTCTGGCTATCCATTTTAAGGACGGAACTATCAACTACAATTTCAGGTGCTGATCCTCTGAAACTGTACAGCTTCTGAATGGCTTGTATCACAACTATTGATGTGACATAACACCTATGGTATATTTTCTATTGTCTTCTGCAATGAAGTTCCCATTCTATCCATTACAGAGTTTAACCTTACTTGAACCATCATCATGATGATGAACATCTCAATAATTTAGTGGGTTCTGAACCTGAAACATGAAATAGTAGAGGACTACAAATACGACAGTGGGAACTCATCTTCAGTGCTGTGTGAAAGATCATGCACAAAAATCCTTGTGGGATAGTGTTGCTAACAACTATTGTTTTGATTTAGTTAACTTCAGTGCTAGTAAACAGTCACTATTTCTCAATAGATATTAAAACTGAAAAGAAGTAAATTTTTTGAAATATGTAGAATCTGATCACAGATGAAAGAAAATAGAAATAATCTTAAATATATGTTCTTCATTATTAGCATTATTTTCAGAGAGAGATAACAGAAATAAGATTGAGCTCACCGTGTTTTAAATGGTTCAAAGCCAGAAGCTTCTTCAAGAAAATGCACCCAACTGTAGAGCTTTTCTTTGACGGTAGACAATAATAATCCCATTCCTTAATAGAATGTTGATACCTTGCATATTGGCTGCATATTAATAATCATAACAAATCTTCATCAGAGCAAGGAAAACAAACACAAAAGCACACAAGCTCTGGCACCCAAGACCAGACTGCAAGCAGAAGCACATGGTGGGAGAAGCAAACAGGTGGTAGGGAAGGAGGAGAATGGGGCAGGGAGAGATAGTAGGGTAGGGGGACAGTTATGTGCTGCTTGTGGACGGTTACAGGGACAAAGTGGGGAGAGAGTACGGCAGCTAGTTGGAGTCAGGAGATTAGACAGATGTCCGCAGGGGGGTGGGAGGGCCATCAGAAAAGGAGGTAGCTATAAAAACTGTGGGTGCATTACTGGAATTGAGTTCTGGAATGGGAACAAGGAATGGTATAGTTTGGTGGTAGACAGTGACTAATGAAGGTTGAGGGTTACTTAAATGTAGGCTATACTGTAGGGAGAGTTCCCACTAGTGCAATTCAGAAAAGTTGGTGTTGGTGGGAAGAATCCAGAAGGCACAGGCTGTGAAGCAGTCACTGAAATGACAAATATCATGCTGCGCAACATGTTCAGCAATTGATTGGCCCAACTGTTTCTTCATCACAGGATTTTGGTTGTCATTCATGTGAACATACATTTCATCAGTTGCCGTGTCGACATAAAATACAGCTCAGTGGTTGCAGCTTAGCTTTTAGATCACATGACTGGTTTCAAAGGTAGCATTGTCTTTGATTGGACAAGTGACAATTGTGAGTGGACTGGAGTAGGTGGTGGAGGGAAGATGTATGGGACAAGTCTTGCATCTATGTCTATTACAGGGGCATGAGCCACGAGGTAAAGGGCAGCGAGCAGGGGTTGTGTAGTAGTGATAATATCTAGGTTCAGTGGTCAGTGGAATACTATTGTGGAAGGGATGTAAAAGATAGTGCTTAATACATTCCCCATTCTAGGGTACTGTGATACATATTTTTGGTTTGTAAATAAAGCTTCCTTTTCCTTCTGCTAGTTACTTTATTTATCCCATATGTGTTTCGCCTTCTCCTGTTCTAAGGCATCATCAGTGGGATATATAATGATACAATTTTGTTACTTTTAGATTATTAAACAGTTCACTTTGTAAAAAAAAGTTATTACTTATGATTTGCAAATTTGCTTATCCTCACATCTGGTCTGAAGGTCACACTACCACTTTTATCACTGCCATATAATCACATCTTTGTGTTCTCACCTTCCATACACCATTCACCATATTTCTCACCTTTTTGTGGTCGACTATTGTTCTTTTGTCACTCGATACAACTATTTCATCGTACACTGTTTTTCTCAACGTAAATATTGCAACTACACTATTTGTTTCATCTTCTTTGAGAAGTTTACCTATTTGTTGCAGATGTAACGAAGTATATGTTTGAGACTAACTTCTATTTCTGATGTTTAAACTGCGTGTGCGTATGATTGAGAGAGAGGGAGGGAGGGGGATAGAGCTGATGAGTTTTAATTTGGGTGGGGGGGGGGGCAGTGGAGGCGGGAGTACAAGCTATTAGTGAGTGGTTGAAAACTTTGGTGACAGCGACAGCTGATTTGACTTTTCCTTTCAATATTCTGTGGAGGGGTTCATGGATTTTTTGGATTCTATTATTATTATATTGGACTGTATTATTCTATTAATCCTTTTTGCAGATGGTATTCTATTATTTTAAATAATGAATGGCTTGGCATATGTACTTGGTCATTCAACAGGATTTTCCCTTCTGCTTTGGTTTTCTGTATGTGGTAATTTTCTTGCATTATTAGGAGGCGTTGTTTTATGTCGATTCTAATTACTTTATGTCATTGTCTCTAGTGGTTGGTTTGTGGTCATTTTCTCTTAGGCCTTCTGCAAATGTGATGTGGTTTGTCCCATATTTCCAAACTCTCATGTGTTTTTTGTATCTGACATCAAATGTTCCCCTGTTTGCTCTATGTAACTGCCTTCACAAGTGTTACACTGTAGCTGGTATATACCTGCTTTCTGGTATATGTCTCTGTTATTTGTCAGTTTTGGGGTGTATTTTTGAACAGAACTGTCTATTGTGTCTGCTATGTTTATTCCTTATCTCTTGAAAATGTTGGTGATTTGATAGGTGAGTTTGCGTTTGTATGTCATTGTGTATCATCTACTGTTTTCTTTCAACTTTTTCTGATTATCCTGTGCAGTTGTTATGAGACTGCATGTTTGTGTTTGGTTCTGTTGTGTTGTTGTCTGTGGTTTGGAGCTTTCTGCTTTTATTTTACTTTTAATTTTGTTGTTAAGCTTGGTTACTGTGTTACTGTTGTAACCATTATTTTGTGGCTCCTGCATCATTATGTCCAATTCTTTTGGTAGCCTTCTTTGGCAAGTGGTACTGTGTTGAGTCTGTGGAGCATGTGTTGAAGTGCTGTTTGCTTTTGTGTGTGCGGGTGGTTAGAGGACTGAGGAATCATATTGTCTGTTGCTGTGGGTTTACGGTAAATTTCAAACATATGCTTATGGTTCTGTTTTTTTATTGTTATATCCAGGAAGTTAATTTGGTTGTTCTGTTCTCTTTCAATTGTGAATTTTATATTTTTATGGATCTTGCTGATGTCAGTATGTAGTTTTTCAATTTTTCTTTGTGGTACATCTGTTAAGCAAAGGATGTCATCCATGTATCTGAACCAGTATAATATGTTGTATTCTTTTGCAAATACTTTTGTGAAAATGATCTGTTAAATGTGGTTTACAAAAATATCTGCTAAGGCTTCCGAAACTGGGGACCCAATTGGTAATCCATCTTCTTCTAAATAAAATTCATTACTGAATTTGAAGTAATTTTGTTGTGTTATGAGCTTTATTACTGTGCATATTTCCTTAATCTGTTCATCAGGAAGGTGACTATAAGTTTTCAGGTACTTATGTATAATTTCTATTACTTCTGGTACTCCTGGCCGGTGTGACCAAGCAATTCTAGGTGCATCAGTCAGGAACCACGCAGCCACTAAGTTTTCAGTTTCGAATCCTGCCTCAGGCATGACTGTGTGTGTGTTGTCCTTAGGTTAGTTAGGTTAAAGTAGTTCTAAGATCTAGGGGACTGATGACTTCAGATGTTAAGTCCCATAGTGCTCAGAGCCATTTGAACCATTTCTGGTACTGGTATGTTGCAATACATGTTTTCTATAACAAATGAAAGGAGGGTTATATCTTTTGTTCGTTGTATTTGCTGTGTAGTGTTTTTAATAGTTCTGTCTTCTTGTAATTTGAAATTTTCAGACAGAAATTTTAACATGTATCCTGCAAGCTTTAATGTGGGGGGATTTTCTAAAATCCAGTATTGGCCTCACAGAAGATTCAGTTTGTGGATTTTTGGTTGGCTTCGGAGAACCAGCGCAGTGGGACTGATCTATGACAACTTTCTTTTCTCTATGTTATCCAGTGTGATGTCAATATTTTTCAGAGTTTTTTTTATACTTTTGTCTTTAATCTGAATGTCATGTCTGATTTTAAATTTGTAATGCTATTTTGTAAAATGATTTCTTGTGTTTTGTCAATGTATTGTTCTTGGTGTATCAGTAATATTGTGGTCCCCTTATCTCCTTTTAAAATGTTGTTGTTGTTGTTGTTGTTGTGGTCTTCAGTCCTGAGACTGGTTTGATGCAGCTCTCCATGCTACTCTATCCTGTGCAAGCTTCTCCATCTTCCAGTACCTACTGCAACCTACATCCTTCTGAATCTGCTGAGTGTATTCTTCTCTTGGTCTCCCTCTATGATTTTTACCCTCCACGCTGCCCTCCAATACTACATTGGTGATTCCTTGATGCCTCAGAACATGTCCTACCAACGGATCCCTTCTTCTAGTCAAGTTGTGCCACAAACTTCTCTTCTCCCCAATCCTATTCAATACCTCCTAATTAGTTATGTGATCTACCCATCTAATCTTCAGCATTCTTCTCTAGCACCACATTTCGAAAGCTTCTATTCTCTTCTTGTCCAAACTAGTTATCATCCATGTTTCACTTCCATACATGGCTACACTTTATACAAATACTTTCAGGAAAGAGTTCCTGACACTTAAATCTATACTCGATGTTAACAAATTTCTCTTCTTTATAAATGCTTTCCTTGCCATTGCCAGTCTACATTTTATATCCTCTCTACTTCAACCATCATCAGTTATTTTGCTCCCCAAATAGCAAAACTCATTTACTACTTTAAGTGTCTCATTTCCTAATCTAATTCCCTCAGCATCACCCGACTTTATTCGACTACATTCCTTTATCCTCATTTTGCTTTTGTTGATGTTCATCTTATATCCTCGTTTCAGGACACTGTCCATTCCATTCAACTACTCTTGCAAGTCCTTCGCTGACTCTGACAGAATTACAATGTCATCGGCGTACCTCAAAGTTTTTAGTACTTTTCCATGGATTTTAATACCTACTCTGAATTTTTCTTTTGTTTCCTTTACTTCTTGCTCAATATACAGATTGAATAACATCAGTGAGAGGCTACAACCCTGTCTCACTCCCTTCCCAACCACTGCTTCCCTTTTATGCCCCTCGACTCTTATGACTGCCATCTGGTTTCTGTACAAATTGCAAATAACCTTTCGCTCCCTGTATTTTACCCCTGCCACCTTTAGAATTTGAAAGAGAGTATTCCAATCAACATTGTCAAAAGTTTCTCTAAGTCTACAAATGCTAGAAACATAGGTTTGCCTTTCCTTAATCTTTCTTCTAAGATAAGTCGTAAGGTCAGTATTGCCTCATGTGTTCCAGTATTTCTACGGAATCCAAACTGATCTTCCCCGAGGTCGGCTTCTACTAGTTTTTCCATTCGTCTGTAAAACTTTCGTGTTAGTATTTTGCAGCTGTCACATATTAAACTGATTGTTTGGTAATTTTCTCATCTGTCAACACCTGCTTTCTTTGGGATTGGAATTATTATTTTAAAAAGATAACATTTTGTTTTTGTAGTTTTTTCCTAATTTATCCTAGTGTTGCAGATCTGAGTTTTTGTTGTTTTTGTGTTGTTGCATTTTGATGCTGGTTATTATATTCTGGATTTCTTTTTTTACTGGTTCTCTAGTTAATCCAATGCTGACACTGCTATTTTCATTCCTATCATCCCTTGTCAAAACACTCTATGCTTCTATAATTAGATTTCCTAAGGAACCTTCATCTTTTTCTAAATTTACATTTTATTTTCATCCTTTCTCCAACAGCTGTCTTTCTTTACTGTTTAACTGTGTGTCCGTAAGGTTCACTAATGTTGGGTAGAATTTGTGTGAGTGAGTAAAGGTAATATGTTGTAACTGGAGTTTTTTGAGTAGGTTGATCTTTCTTCTATTAACTGTTTCTATTCTTTGTGCACCAGTTTTGAAAGCTTTTCGACCCTGTTGACCAGATGGGAGAAAACTTTCATATGATTTATGGTGTCTGCGAGTTGTAAATATGTCTTATACAACTCATAATTTAACTCTTGTTTTTTAGAGTCTTAGGGATTTTATCTCGTATTTTAACCATATTTTCTGAGCAGAATGCATTGCTTTTTGCGTGGTGGTTGAACTGTTTTTAATTTTTACATTGAATATTTAGGTACCAGATTGTTACATTTGCATATGTTGTTGAATTTTGTGCGTTGTATGGTTTTATGGATGTTCAGATGAATCTTCTGAATTTCTGGTATGGGCCATGTGGAAATTCCTGGCATGGCATGAATAACAAGTCTGTTTGTGTGGCCATCCTCTGCAGCAAGCATATAAAAATTTGTTTTGTAAATAAAGCTGCCTTATCCTGCTGCTAGTTACTTTATTTATCCCATACACTTTTCACATTCTCCTGTTCTAAGGTATCATCAGTGGGATTTATAACGATACAGTTGTGTTAGTTTTATATTATTAAACAGTTAAATTCACAATTTTTTTTAAAAAGAGTAACTACTTACAATTTGGTGATTTGCGTTTTCTCACATGTGCCTATCAGCAAGTTCATGGCCAGGGATAATGACGTGTCCTGGGGTCCACTGAAAAACCACGGAATGGCTCCCAAACAGGCGATGTGGAAACTGCTTCTGGAGATAGGCATTCTCTGAAGCTGACCTACATTCTGTCTTACACCATTGGGTTTTCTGGCTTTGGGAGATGGAATGGCATAACAGCACACGCAACAAACTGCATGTCATTAAGGAGGCTATGAATGTGTGGAAGTCTTCCAGGCAGGCCTCTCCCAGGGAATCAGTCATCCTCTGCCGGCTCTGCATTGACTATATGAGGCTAATGCATGGTTAACTACTCTGTTGCGAGAAGCCACCTAAGTCTCGCTGTGGCTTCCAAATGACAATTGTCCACCTCTTCCTGGACTACTCACATTTAGCCGCTCTGTGACCGACTGTCAACTTTCCCACCAACCTGCCTTCGGTGTTGGACACAGTGACTCCACAGCAGTTTTAGTTTTACATTTTATCCGTGAGAGTGGGTTTTATACTTATATGTATGGTTTAGTGTATCCTTTGACCCTCTGTGTCCTCCAGCCTAGTGCTGTACGGTTGAGATTTTAATGTGTTGCAGAGTCACTGGCTTTCCCTTTCTATCCTCGTGGTTGCCAGCCACTGTAATCTGCTTTCATGTTTTACTCTCTTCTGTTGTTTTCTTGTCCTCTTTTGTTCCTTTTAGTGTTCATAGTGTGCCCTTCATTCTTATGGCTTTTCCTTTCTTTCTGTTTTGTGTTACACATTTAATCCGTTTTATTCTCACTCTTGTGGCATTGCTTTTTAGGAACATTGGTGAGGCAGATGGGGTGATAGCTGTCAACATCAAGTGAGTTTTTAGACAATCTCACCATAGCTGGTTGAAGATGATGATTATATGTCACTTGCAGTCAGATGAGATATGTTTAATCACCTGGCTGTGGGTGCGGTCAGGCCCAGGAGCTGTGTCGGTGCAATGTGCAAGAGCACTGAAGAGCTTCCACTTTGTAAATGGGGCATTATAGGATTCACCACAGCATGTAGTGCATTAGAGTACATTACCTTTCAGCCACCATTCCAGTGTGCGAAACCTTGGGGGGTGATTATCCAATGCAGTGCCCGGCAAAGTGCCCGGCAATCACATTTGTGTCGGTACATAACTCGCCATTTATGGTAACACCAGGGACAGCCATTGAGGCTTGGTACCCAAAGAGACATTTCATCTTTTTCCAGACTTTGGAAGACATGGGGCCTCCAATGGTGGAGACTTATCTCTCCCAACACCACTTCTTCTGTTGTTCGATAAGGTAGCGAACACTGGCACGGAGCCATTTAAAGAATATGATGTGCTCCAGGGAAGGGTGCCACTTACGGGCTGTAAAGCCTGCAGACACTCCTCAATTGCCTGAATGATTTTCGGCGACCACCAAGTGACTGCCTTACTCCTTGGGCACCCTAAAGAGCGAGGGATTCCGTTTTCTGTGACAGAAACAATTGTGCCAGTCATCTGCTCAACCTTCACATCGATGTTACAATGTGGGGGAGATTCAACGGTGACAGCTAAGGTGAAAGTTACCCAGTTAGCCTTGTTCAAAGCCCATCTGGGCAGGCATCTGTGTGCCTGATGCTGGGGCACTGCCAGGAAGATGGGGAAGTGCTCACTACCACACAGGTAGTCATGTGCCCTTCAGTGGATAGATGGGAGATGTCCTGGGCTGCAGATTGATACGTCAATGGCTGAGTAACTCCCATGAGCCACACTGAAGCATGTGGTGGCCCCAGTATTTAAGAGTCAGAGGTCAAATTGCAACAGTAAATTTCGACAACTCTGCCTCGCCCAGTAACTATGGTACCACCCCACAAGGGGTTATAGGCATTAAAATCTCCCGAGGAAGGAAAGGTTTAGGCAGTTTAATAATTAGTGCAGCTATACATTCAGGGGTACTGCACCATCTAGATGAAGATACACATTGCAGACAGTTATTTCCTGCATCATCTTTATTCTGACAGCCACAGCTTCAAGAGAGTTTTGAAGGGGCACATGTTCACTACAGACTGAGTTTAGAACATAAACGCAAACTCCACCTGTCAATCGATTATAGTCACTGTGTTTGCTGTAATATGCCTTATAGTGATGGAGGGCAGGGAACCAGGTTTCCTGGAGGGCAATGCAGATAGCAGGTTTAAACCTCAACAGTTGCTGTAGCTCAGCCAGGCAGTGGATAAAATCACCACAGTTCCACTGGACGATGACATCGTGAGACTGGGAAGGCACGGAAAATTCAGTGAAGCACTGTACGGCTCACAGTCACCTGCTTCCACTGATTTATTGCCTGAATAGTTTATATCCATCATGTGAGAGGGTCTGGCGAGATCTACACTCCTGGAAATGGAAAAAAGAACACATTGACACCAGTGTGTCAGACGCACCATACTTGCTCCGGACACTGCGAGAGGGCTAGAGGGCTGTACAAGCAATGATCACACGCACGGCACAGTGGACACACCAGGAACCGCGGTGTTAGCCATCGAATGGCGCTAGCTGTGCAGCATTTGTGCATCGCCGCCGTCAGTGTCAATCAGTTTGCCGTGGCATACGGAGCTCCATTGCAGTCTTTAACACTGGTAGCATGCCGCGACTGCATGGACGTGAACCGTATGTGCAGTTGACGGACGTTGAGCGAGGGCGTATAGTGGGCATGCGGGAGGCCGTGTGGACATACCGCCGAATTGCTCAACACGTGGCGCGTGAGGTCTCCACAGTACATTGATGTTGTCGCCAGTGGTCGGCAGAAGGTGCACATGCCCGTCAACCTGGGACCGGACCGCAGCGATGCACGGATGCACGCCAAGACCGTAGGATCCTATGCAGTGCCGTAGGGGACCGCACCGCCACTTCCAAGCAAATTAGGGACACTGTTGCTCCTGGGGTATCGGCGAGGACCATTCGCAACCGTCTCCATGAAGCTGGGCTACGGTCCCGCACACCATTAGGCTGTCTTCCGCTCACGCCCCAACATCGTGCTGCCGGCCTCCAGAGGTGTCGCGACAGGCGTGAATGGAGGGACGAATGGAGATGTGTCTTCTTCAGCGATGAGAGTTGCTTCTGCCATGGTGCCAATGATGGTCGTATGCGTGTTTGGCGCCGTGCAGGTGAGCGCCACAATCAGGACTGCATACGACCGAGGCACACAGGGCCAACACCCAGCATCATGGTGTGGGGAGCAATCTCCTACACTGGCTGTACACCTCTGGTGATCGTCGAGGGAACACTGAATAGTGCACGGTACATCCAAACCGTCATCGAACCCATCGATCTACCATTCCTAGACCAGCAAGGGAACTTGCTGTTCCAACAGGACAATGCACGTCCGCATGTATCCCCTGCCACCCAACGTGCTCTAGAAGGTGTAAGTCAACTACCCTGGCCAGCATGTTTCCCACTAGAAGATACCTAGGAATGGAGTGACCCAAGGGACCACTTCCTAGGGAGAGAAGCTGAAGAACACTTACGCTTCTCCAGCTCCAGCCTTGATTGTTGCGCAATGATGGTGGAGGTGGGGGCGGGGAGGGGGCGGGGGGGGGCGGGGGGCCGTGTTGCTCCTCAAGTAGGTGGTGCAGGATCAACAGGGATGGAAATGCTCTCCAACATCAAGGGGGCAGGTGAGTCTACCAGCTCTGAGAGGTGACCTGGTTTGGCAGAGCTCATGGTGTCAGAACTGTTGTAGGGGTGGTGCAAGACTATGTCATACACACAGGATGCATGTGTTCAAATTTTCTCTTAGCCTCAGTGTAGGTCATTCAGTGCAGGGTCTTGTACTCCATGATTCTCCTTTCTTTCTGGAGAATCCTGCTGCCAGGTGAGCAAGGTGAATGGTGCTCTCTGCAGTTGACACACGTGGAAGGCAGTGCACATAGAGTATTGTGATGTGATGGGCAACCACAATCTTGGCTTGTGACACTGGAAGCAGTGCGGGAAAACATATTGCTGAACTTCCAGCACTTAAAGCACTGAGTTGGGGGATGGATACAGGTCTTTACATCACACCAGTAGACCATCACCTTGACCATCTTGAACAATGTATCACCCTCAAAGGCCAATATGAAGGCACCGCTGGCAACCTCATTATCCTTCCGACCCCGGTGGACATGCTGGATGAAATTTACACCTCGTCACTCTAAATTGGCATGCAGCTCAATTTCGGACTGCAAAAGAATGTCTCTGTGAAATGTGATACCCTGGACCACATTTAAGCTCTTACTTGTACTTTTGTGTGTTGAATTGTGCTTGTGATAGCTTAGAAACTGCTGGTGTTTCACCACCAGCAAGAGATGATGGACTGTGCTTCATCGTTTGTCATCCACCCTGATGCCGCCCACTCTGACCAGGGGCCCTCCCAACAGGCGCCACCTGATAGGATGGCCTTTACTGGGAGTCCCGGTGCCCCAGGAGGATGGGCATCTACCCCTTGGCATATGCAGGGAGTTAACAGTGCAGGCATCAGCAGCACAATGCCTGTGTGGTCACAGGTCTAATTCACGAAGGACACAATGGACCTTTTAAGGCTCCCTTCTCCAATTGGCTCATTCTTTCGGAAAAGTTTGAAGAATGGAAGTCAAACCCTACAGGAGGCCATCACATAAGGGCTGAAACATGTGAAACTCCTTTTAGTCACCTTGTACGACAGGCAGGAATACCTCGGGCCTACTCTAAACCCCGGACCTACAGGGGAGAAGGAGAATATGATATGGTTGCTCCAGTCCTGATTGTACTACCATGTCATGAGTGGAATGCTGTATCTTTGCGAGGTAGTGGGTGACTGGAGCTATAAGGCACGGGGATGTGTTGTTGTACAATGCTGGGAAGGTAATAACAGTCTGTGAAGGCCTCAGTGAGATCCTCAGCATATTTTCAGAGGAACTGCTCATCACTACTGATGCAACAGCCATGGATGACTAGGCTGTATGGAAGGGACTTCTTGGTATAGAAAGTGTGGCAGCTGTGAAAGTGTTCTAGAAACAAGATCTGTGATCCAGACATTTTTATAAATTAGACTGAGCATCTTATGTGGTGAGAAAAAGTCAATAATTGTATCTTGGGACTTTATAATGTCAATATGTTGGTACACAGGGCAATTAAAATTCCGTTCCTTAATTTTCTATGTAGTTTCAACTTTTATTCTAATACACACATCAAAAAAGTTTTGCATAACCTCTTTCCCTAGAGTTGGAGAGTAGAGAACCTGTACAGAAAATTGGAATAGAAATCAACATAAACAACATTTAAGCCCTTTTTATTGCTCATAAAAACCACACTCTGCATGTTTTACCACTATACAGTGATACCTTCACAGGTGGGGGTCTAGATTTCTGTATACACTGGTACCTCTAATACCCAATAGCACATCCACTTGCATTGATGCATGCCTGTATTTGTCATGGCATACCATCCACAAGTTCATCAAGGCAGTGTTGGTCCAGATTGTCACAGTCCTCAACGGCGATTTGGCATAGATCCCCAAGAGTGGTTGGCGGGTCATGTTATCCATAAACAGCCATTTTCAATCCATCCCAGACAAGTTTGATGGGTTCTGTCTGGAGAGCATGCTGGCCACTCTAGTTGAACAATATAAATATCCTGAAGGAAGTCATTCATGGGGGTATGAATTCTCATCCACAACAATTAATGCCTCACGAATATGCTGAGGATATCATTGCACTATTGGTTGGAGAATGGCATTCATGTATCATACAGCCATTATGATGCCTTCCATGACCAGCAGCAACATACATCAGCCCCACATAGTGAAACTACACCTGCTGGACAGTGTGTCTTAGGTGTTCAGCTTCACCGTGTTGCCTCTAAACACGTCTCCAACGATTGTGTGGTTGACGGCATATATGATACTCATTAGTGAAGAGAATGTGATGCCAATCCTGAGTGGCCTGTTCAGCATGTTGTCGGACCCATCTGTAAGACACTGCATGTTGTCATGGTTGCAAAAATTAACCTCACCATGGATGTCAGGAGTGGAGTTGCCCATCATGCAGCCTGTTGTGCACAGTTTGAGTCATAACACAACGTCCTGTGGCTGCACAAAAAGCATTATTCTGGCATTGCTGTCAGGGTTCCTATGAGCCACAAGCCATAGCTAGTAGTCATCCACTGCAGTAGTAACCCTTGGGTGGCTTCAGCGGGGATTGCCATCAGTAGTTCCTGTATCTCTGTATGTCCTCTATATTTGAACACTATCACTTTGGTTCACTTCGAGATGCCTGGACACTTCCCCTGTTGAGAGCCCTTCCTAGCACAAAGTAACTAAGTGGATGTGATCAAACCACAGTATTGGCCATCTAGGCATGGCTGAACTTCAGACAACCTGAGCTGTCTACCTCCTTCCAGGTGGAATGACTCGAACTTATTGGCTGTCGGAGCCCCTCCGTCTAAGAGGTGCTGCTCATGCATGGTTGTATACATCTTTGGGTGGGTTTAGTGACATCTCTTAACAGTCAAAGGGACTGTGTCTGTATTACAATATCCACAGTCAACATCTATCTTCAGGAGTTCTTGGAACTGGGATGATGCAAAACTTTTCCAGCATGTGTGTAAATATCCCAGCTATGCTAACAAACTCTTCAAAAAGTTTCATGGACAATACATCTTCAAATCTAGAAACCTCAGATATAGAAGTAAGGAACATTGACCTAGGCTTATCTGACCACAATGCACTCATTACAGTTTTCACACTTCCCGTAAATACAACAATAGTACATCATAGGTACAAAAGAATTTTCTCCCCTGAAAACTGCCACCAGTTTACTACCACAGTGACTGACCAATCCTCGGCATACGTATTGTCACAAACAAATACAAATGACATGTTCTCTCTTTCCATGATAGATCTGGAAATGTGCTGTCTATAAAGATTCATGAAAGTCAACTCACATACACTTACAAAAACACACTGAGAAATTTCTACACTGAAGTGAAAATTTTTTCTGACACTAAAAAGGAAAAAAAAAGTATGAAACTGCAAATGTAAGTGTATAAAAAGGATAATTAATGTAGCATACATATTACATAATTATAGATTGGTAAGGGAGTCAGACAATGAATCAAGCAGAACATGGTAAATTGTTAAAGAGAACTGGGAAAAGCAGTAAGGAACAGGAGACTATACTTATATCTGGAGATAACAATCAACTAAAAAAAGAAGCATTGCTCAATTACATTATTAACTACTTTCTAAGTGTACTTGAGAAACTATTATGAACTTTAACAAACAAAAGAAAATAACAGCACAAAAGTAGGCATCAGTAGGAGAATAAGTTCCACTAATGAATATGAAATGTGGAAGTAATTAATAGTCTGAGGCCAAAAACGTCTGCAGAAATGGATAAAGTGCAAGTGTCACAAATAAAAAAGTTGCTCCACAAATTTTGTAGCCACTGGTACATACTGCCAATTTCTCATTCAGTGAAGGTGTGTTCACACAGAGGATGAAAATGTCTAAGGTTAGAACTCTGTTCAAAAATGGGTATTCATGCTAGGTAGAAAACTGCAGACGTATGTCCCTCCTTCAATCTCTTTCATAAATCTTTAGGAAGTTGATGAAAATCAGGATCATAAGCTATCTCGACACCTCCAATCTTCTGAATTGTAATCAACACAGCTTTCATACAGGTTATAACACAGGAGCCATACAAGTCTCATGAAGGAGCCAGAAGGAGTTTAGACCATAACAAAAGTGTTGTAGGAATCAACCAAGATCTTATCAATGCCTTTGATACAGTGAACCACTAAATACTCCATTAGAAACTGGAAGCTATAGCATCAAAGATATTGGCAAGGAACTAACTTAATCCTATCTACAACATAGAACACAGGTTTTGGAACTCACAGGGTCTCAAAACAGGCAAAAAATAAAGTGGCTATCAGATGCTAAGAGGGTGGCAACAGGTGTCCTGTAGGGTACTGTTCATGGCACCACCTATAATTTCTGATCTATATAATTGACATTAAAAGCCCAAACAGTTTGTCAAAAATGATGTTATTTGCAGACCATACAACCATAATTTGGTGATGGAAAATCCTTATCTATTACTGCTGAAAAAGTTGTGAATTCCGTGCTGCAGTGGTTTCTTCCTAATAAGTTAACATTTAATTTAAATAAAATAAATTACCTACAGTACAGTAAAGGAAATGAGAAGTATATCCTCCAGTTTTTATTGAGTGACCATGAAATAGAGAAAGTAAAGTTTACAGAATTATTGGGCATGCACACTGGCCATGTCTTCAGCTGGAAAAGCCATTGCATTTACATATCCAAAAAACTCAATTCTGCATGTTTTGCACCGAGCATAATTTATGGAATTTGTTGCAAACAATGTACACCGTTAGTGTACTTTGCTTATTTCCAGTCTGCTGCATCTTATAGAAGAATGTTCTGAGGTGTCAAAAAACCTCACTTCCAGATACTTTGAAATGACAGGAAAATGTCATTAAAATTATTAAATACAGCTCTCCACAAACACACTGCAAGCCCTTATTCATGCAGTTAATAATACTTACAGTACCATTGTTGTTCATATTCAAAAGTATGTCTGATAGAAGTACACACACAAGTAATTGACATATGAATTCAGATTTACAGAAGTACAACACACATCAGGAAGAATCTGCATGTAGAAAAATAAAAACAAAAACTCAAAACAGGTTGAGCCATTATGGAATAAAGCTGTATAACACACTGTCAATTTAGATCAAGGGAATTATGGATGACAAAAAATTTAAGTCAGAAATAAAACTTAAGTATTAAATTAATGTTTCTATATCATGGATGAGTATTTTGAATTCCTTGATGACTAATAACCTCTTGTTTTCTTTTCAGTGGCATTCAAACATGCTGTTCTCATTGTAAATATTAAATATTGTTTGTATATTCTTGTTTCTTGAAGTGTACTGCTTGTATGTCAGAATTGTTATAGGGCACATCTAATACCAATCCATTAGTCCATTATGAAATTTTTTAAACACATTGTATAATGTTAATTTCATATTAGTTATATTAACATCTAGAATTGTGATGTATGTATGCTGTATCTAATTATGACAATACCTACATCATGTATGTGATGCAAAGGATACTGTGGTGAACAGGAATTACTAACTTAAATCTGAACACACTTTTCTTTTTGTAAATAATAAAGAAAAAACACAAACTAGGAAATGATCAGAAAGTAATTATATGTACAAATTAACTTGGAATGTCAATGTAAAATGACTTTCTCCACATCATTACAATCTGTCATGCAAAATTGTCCATGGAATGAGCAACTAACTAACTTTATAATGGGTTACTGATGAAGACGGAGTAGTTTCTTCTTTTATTTCTTTGATACACTAATAATAACACACAAATGGGAAAAACATTAAGCCGTTTTCAAGATTTTTAGTGTTGTTGTTGTTGTTGTTGTTGTTGTTGTGATCTTCAGTCCTGAGATTGGTTTGATGCAGCTCTCCATGCTACTCTATCCTGTGCAAGCTTCTTCATCTCCCAGTACATATTGTAGCCTACATCCTTTTGAATCTGCTTAGTGTATTAATCTCTATGTCTCCCACTATGATTTTTACCCTCCACACTGCCCTCCAATACTAAATTGGTGATCCCTTGATGCCTAAGTACATGTCCTACCAACCAATCCCTACTTCTAGTCAAGCTGTGCCACAAACTCCTCTTCTCTCCAATTGTATGCAATACCTTCGCATTAGTAATGTGATCTACCCATCTAATCTTCAGCATTCTTCTGTAGCACCACATTTCGAAAGCTTCTATTCTCTTCTTGTCCAACTATTTATCATCCATGTTTCACTTCCATACAAAGCTACACTCCATACAAATACTTTCAGAAATGACTCCCTGTATTCCAGCCAACATTGTCAAAAGCTTTTTCCAAGTCTAGAAATGCTATAAACACAGGTTTGCCTTTTCTTAATGTAGCTTCTAAGATAAGTCATAGGGTCAGTGTTGCTGCACGTGTTCCAATATTTCTACGGAATCCGAACTGATCTTCCCCGAGGTCAGCTTCTACCAGTTTTTCCATTCATCCGTAAAGAATTCTCGTTAGTATTTTGCAGCTGTGACTTATTGAACTTATAGTTCGGTAATTTTCACATCTGTCAACACCTGTTTTCTTTGGGATTGGAATTATTATATTCTTCTTGAAGTCTGAGGGTATTTCACCTGTCTCATACATTTTGCTCACCAGATGGTAGAGTTTTGTCAGGACTGGCTCTCCTAAGGCTGTCAGTAGTTCTAATGCAATGTTGCCTACTCCCAGGGCCTTGTTTCAACTTAGGTCTTTCAGTGCTCTGTCAAACTCTTTGCGCGGTATCATATCTCCCACTTCATCTCAGCATTTTAAGTGTTATATAGGGAGAAAATGGAGGAACTTGATGACTTGCTTCAGTTACACGTAATATCTTTTGAGTGTTTCATCTACCAATGGGAAAATGCTCCTCTCTAAGCACAAATAAGTGTGTATGCTCCTTTATAAATAATTGACTGAAAAATCTGATTCCAGCTGCCTCATCCTACTTTACCCAGCACCTTCCCAAAAATTTCCCAACACTTTTGGTACACAAATATACTTGTTCTCTTCTCACTAATATATCACTCATACCCCTCACCCCGGCTTGCATATTCTCACTCACTCACTACTACTACTACAACTACTACTACCAGTAGTAGTAGTAGTAGTATTTCCTCTTGCTGTCACTGTCTCTGGCTTGCTCTATATTACTGCTACTATGTGTTTCACTCCTTCCTACTGCTGCTGTATCTTCTCACTGACACACCGTCTCTCTTCTTTTTTGCCATTGTCACAGACTCTGTGTTGCATTATCATTGGTTCTCACCTACTTCTACTTCCCAATTTTCTTCATTCCTCCCCAACCATGGAGAAAAGTCCGCATGGTGCCTGTTGTATTCAATCCCGATGAAATTTCTATCTTTCATCAACACTCTGAAGATCCACAGATTACAGAATGCCTCCAGATGTGCTTCGGAAACTACTACTGGTCTTCCAGGGAACGATCAAAACGTATACAGTTTGAGACATTACTCCCATAGAGAAAAGTAAGCATGGTGCCTGCTGTATTTAATCACAATGCAATTTCTATGTTTCATCAACACTCTGAACGTCCACAGAATACAGAGTGCCTCCACATGTGCTTCAGAAACTACTACTGCTCTTCCGGGAACGATGTAAGCAAAGACAGTTTGAGACATTACTAACATCGAGAAAAGTCCGCATAGTGCCTGTTGTACTCAATCCCGATGCACTTTCTGTGTATCATGAACACTCTGATGGTCCACAGATTACAGAATGCCTCCAGATGCCTTGGAAACTACTACTGGTCTTCCAGGGAACGATCAAAGTGTAGACAATATGAGACATTACTCCCATGGAGAAAAGTCCGCATGGTGAATGTTGTATTCAATCTCGATGCAACATTTGTGTTTCACCAACACTCTGAAGGACCACAGATTACGAACTGCCTCCATATGTGCTTCGGAAACTACTACTGGTCTTCCAGGGAACTATGAAAACATATACTGTTTGAGACATTACTGCCATAGAGAAAAGTCCGCATGGTGCCGTTGTATTCCATCCCGATGTAATTTCAGTGTTTCATCAACACTCTGAAGGTCCAAAGATTACTGAATGCCTCGAAATGTGCTTTCGGAAACTACTACTGCTCTTCCAGGGACCGATCAAAGCGTTGACAGTTTGAGAAATTACTCCCACGGAGATAAGTCCGCATGGTGAATGTTGTATTCCATCACGATGCTATTTCTGTGTCTAACCAACACTCTGAAGGTCCACAGATTATAGAATGCCTCCAGATGTGCTTCGGAAACTAGTACTGGTCCTCCAGGTAAATATTTAATCATAGCCAGCTTCAGAAATTCCTCCCATGGAGAAACGTCCGCATGGTGCCTGTTGTATTCAATCCCGATTCAATATCTGTGTTTCATCAAAACTCTGAAGGTCCAACGATTACTGAATGCCTCCAGATGTACTTTGGAAACTACTACTGGTTCTTCCAGGGAACGATCAAAACGTAGACAGTTTGAGATATTACTCCCATGGAGAAAAGTCCGCATGGCGCCTGTTGTACTCAATCCCGATGCAATTTCTGTGTTTCATCAACACTCTGAAGGTCCACAGATTAGTGAATGCCTCGACATGTGCTTCGGAGTCTACGACTCGTCTCCCAGGAATCGATCAAAGCGTAGACACTTTGAGACATTACTCCCATGGAGTAAAGTCCGCATGGTGCCTGTTGTATTCTATCCCGATGCAATTTCTATCTTTCATCAACACTCTGAAGGTCCACAGATCACAGAATGCCTCCAGATGTGCTTCGGAAACTACTACTGGTTTTCCAGGGAACGATCAAAGCGTAGACAGTTTGAGACAATACTCCCATGGAGAAAAGTCCGCATAGTGCCTGTTGTATTCAATGCCGATACAATTTCTGTGTTTCATCAACACTCTGAATGTCCTAAGATTACTGAATGCCTCCAGATGTGCTTCGGAAACTACTACTGGTTTTCCAGGGAACGATCAAAGCGTAGACAGTTTGAGACAATACTCCCATGGAGAAAAGTCCGCATGGTGCCTGTTGTATTCAATCCCGATTCAATTTCTATCTTTCATCAACACTCTGAAGGTCCACAGATCACAGAATGCCTCCAGATGTGCTTCGGAAACTACTACTGGTTTTCCAGGGAACGATCAAAGCGTAGACAGTTTGAGACAATACTCCCATGGAGAAAAGTCCGCATAGTGCCTGTTGTATTCAATCCCGATTCAATTTCTGTGTTTCATCAACACTCTGAAGGTCCAAAGAATACTGAATGCCTCCAGTTGTGCTTTGGAAACTACTACTGGTCTTCCAGTGAACGATCAAAGCGTAGACAGTTTGAGAAATTATTCCCATGGAGAAAAGTCCGCAGGGTGAATGTTGTATTCTATCACGATGCAATTTCGGTGTTTCATCAACACTCTGAGGGTCCACAGATCACAGAATGACTCAAAATGTGTTTCTGAAACTACTACTGGTCTTCCAGGGAACGATCAAAGCGTGGGCAGTTTGAGACATTACTCCCATGGAGAAAAGTCCGCATGGTGAATGTTGTATTCCATCTCGATGCAATTTCTGTGTTTCATCAAACTCTGAACGTCCACAGATAATAGAATGGGTCCAGATTTGCTTTGGAAACTACTACTGGTCTTCCAGGGAACGATCCAAGCGGAGACAGTTTCAGACATTACTCCTATAGAGAAAAGTCCTCATGGGGAGTGTTGTATACAATCCCGAAGCAGTTTATTTGTTTCATCAACACTCTGAAGGTCCACAGATTTCATAATGCCTACCGATGTGCTTCGGAAACTACTACTGGTCCTCCAGGGAAATATCTAACCGTAGACAGCTTCAGACATTCCTCCCATGGAGAAACGTCCGCATGGTGCCTGTTGTATTCAATCCCGATTCAATTTCTGTGTTTCATCAAAACTCTGAAGGTCCAACGATTACTGAATGCCTCAGGATGTACTTTGGAAACTACTACTGGTTCTTAGAGGGAACGATCAAAACGTAGACAGTTTGAGATATTACTCCCATGGAGAAAAGTCCGCATGGCGCCTGTTGTACTCAATCCCGATGCAATTTCTGTGTTTCATCAACACTCTGAAGGTCCACAGATTAATGAATGCCTCGACATGTGCTTCGGAATCTACGACTCGTCTCCCAGGAATCGATCAAAGCGTAGACACTTTGAGACATTACTCCCATGGAGTAAAGTCTGCATGGTGCCTGTTGTATTCTCTCCCGATGCAATTTCTATCTTTCATCAACACCCTGAAGGTCCACAGATTACAGAATGCCTCCAGATGTGCTTCGGAAACTACTACTGGTTTTCCAGGGAACGATCAAAGCGTAGACAGTTTGAGACAATACTCCCATGGAGAAAAGTCCGCATGGTGCCTGTTGTATTCAATGCCGATGCAATTTCTGTGTTTCATCAACACTCTGAATGTCCTAAGATAACTGAATGCCTCCAGATGTGCTTCGGAATCTACTACTGGTTTTCCAGGGAACGATCAAAACGTAGACAGTTTGAGACATTACTCCCATGGAGATAAGTCCGCATGGTGAATGTTGTATTCCATCACGATGCTATTTCTGTGTCTAACCAACACTCTGAAGGTCCACAGATTATAGAATGCCTCCAGATGTGCTTCGGAAACTAGTACTGGGCCTCCAGGGAAATATTTAATCGTAGCCAGCTTCAGACATTCCTCCCATGGAGAAACGTCCGAATGGTGCCTGTTGTATTCAATCCCGATTCTATTTCTTTGTTTCATCAAAACTCTGAAGGTCCAACGATTACTGAATGCCTCCAGATGTACTTTGGAAACTACTACTGGTTCTTCCAGGGAACGATCAAAACGTAGACAGTTTGAGATATTACTCCCATGGAGAAAAGTCTGCATGGCGCCTGTTGTACTCAATCCCGATGCAATTTCAGTGTTTCATCAACACTCTGAATGTCCTAAGAATACTGAATGCCTCCAGATGTGCTTCGGAAACTACTACTGGTTTTCCATTGAACGATCAAAGCGTAGACAGTTTGAGACAATACTCCCATGGAGAAAAGTCCGCACGGTGCCTGTTGTATTCAATCCCAATGCAATTTCTGTGTTTCATCAACACTCTGAAGGTCCAAAGAATACTGAATGCCTCCAGATGTGCTTCGGTAACTACTACTAGTCGTCCAGGGAACGATCAAAGCGTAGACAGTTTGAGACATTACTCCCATGGAGAAAAGTAAGCATGGTGCCTGTTGTATTTAATCACAATTCAATTTCTATGTTTCACCAACACTCTGTAGGTCCACAGATTATAGAATGCCTCCAGATGTATTTCGGAAACTATTACTGATCCTACAGGGAAATATCTAAGGGTAGACAGAGTTGAGACATTACTCCCATGAAGAAACGGGGGTATGGAGGCTTTTGTATTCAATCCCGATGCAATTTCTGTGTTTCATCAACACACTGAAGATCAACAGATTACAGAATGAGTCCAGATGTGCTTCGGAAACTACTACTGGTCTTCCAGAGAACGATCAAAGCGTAGACAGATTGAGACATTACTCCCATGGAGATAAGTCCGCAGGGCGAATGTTGTATTCCATCTCGATGCAATTTCTGTGTTTCACCAACACTCTGAAGATCCACAGATTATAGAATGCCTCCAGATTTGCTTGGAAAAATACTACTGGTCTCCCAGGGAACGATCATTGCGTAGGCAATTTGAGACCTGACTCCAATGGGGAAAAGTCGGCATGGTGCCTTTTGTATTAAATCCCGATGCAATTTCTGTGTTTCATCAAACTCTGAAGGTCCACAGATAATAGAATGGGTCCAGATTTGCTTTGGAAACTACTACTGGTTCTCCCAGGGAACGATCAAAGCGTAGACAGTTTGAGACATTGCTCCAATGGAGTAAAGTCCGCATGGTGCCTGTTGTATTCTATCCCGATTCAATTTCTATCTTTCATCAACACTCAGAAGGTCAACAGATTACAGAATACCTCCAGATGTGCTTCGGAAACTACTATTGGTTTTCCAGGGAACGATCAAAGCGTAGACAGTTTGAGACAATACTCCCATGGAGAAAAGTCCGCATGGTGCCTGTTGTATTCAATGCCGATGCAATTTCTGTGTTTCATCAACAGTCTGAATGTCCTAAGATTACTGAATGCCTCCAGATGTGCTTCGGAAACTACTACTGGTCCTCCAGGGATCGATCAAAGAGTAGACAGTTTGAGACATTACTCCCATGGAGAAATGTCAGCATGGGCCCTGTTGTATTCAATGCCGATGCAATTTCTGTGTTTCATCAACACTCTGAAGGTCCAAAGATTACTGAATGCCTCCAGATGTGCTTCGGTAACTACTACTAGTCTTCCAGGGAACGATCAAAGCGTAGACAGTTTGAGACATTACTCCAATGGAGAAAAGAAAGCATGGTGCCTGTTGTATTTAATCACAATGCAATTTCTATGTTTCACTAACACTCTGAAGGTCCACAGATTATAGAATGCCTCCAGATGTATTTCGGAAACTACTACTGATCCTACAGGGAAATATCTAAGCGTAGACAGAGTTGAGACATTACTCCCATGAAGAAACGTGGGTATGGAGGCTTTTGTATTCAATCCCGATGCAATTTCTGTGTTTCATCAGAACACTGAAGATCAACAGATTACAGAATGAGTCCAGATGTGCTTAGGAAACTACTACTGGTCTTCCAGGGAACGATCAAAACGTAGACAGTTTGAGACATTACTCCCTAGGAGATAAGTCCGCATGGTGAATGTTGTAATCCAACTCGATGCAATTTTTTGTTTCACCAACACTCTGAAGGTCCGCAGATTATAGAATGCCTCCAGATTTGCTTGGGAAACTACTACTGGTCTTCCAGGGAACGATCATTGCGTAGGCAATTTGAGACATGACTCCAATGGGGAAAAGTCGGCATGGTGCCAGTTGTATTAAATCCCGATTCCATTTCTGTGTTTCATCAACTCTCTGAAGGTCCACCGTTTACAGAATGCCTCCAGTTGTGCTTTGGAAACTACTACTGGTCTTCCAGGGAACGATCAAATCGTAGACAGTTTGAGACATTACTCCCATGGAGAAAAGTCTTCATGGCGCCTGTTGTATTCAATCCCGATGCAATTTCTGTGTTTCATCAACACTCTGAAGGTCCACAGATTATTGAGTGCCTCGACATGTGTTTCGGAAACTACGACTGGTCTCCCAGGAATCGATCAAAGCGTAGACAGTTTGAAACATTACTCCCATGGAGTAAAGTCCGCATGGTGCCTGTTGTATTCTATCCCGATGCAATTTCTATCTTTCATCAACACTCTGAATGTCCACAGATTACAGAATGCCTCCAGATGTGCTTCGGAAACTACTATTGGTTTTCCAGGGAACGATCAAAGCGTAGACAGTTTGAGACAATACTCCCATGGAGAAAAGTCCGCATGGTGCCTGTTGTATTCAATGCCGATGCAATTTCTGTGTTTCATCAACACTCTGAATGTCCTAAGATTACTGAATGCCTCCAGATGTGCTTCGGAAACTACTACTGATCTTCCAGGGAGGATCAAAGCGTAGACAGTTTGAGACATTACTCCCATGGAGAAATGGCAGCATGGGCCCTGTTGTATTCAATGCCGATGCAATTTCTGATTTTCACCAACACTTTGAAGGTCCAAAGATTACTGAATGTCTCCAGATGTGCTTCGGTAACTACTACTAGTCTTCCAGGGAACG
This sequence comes from Schistocerca gregaria, assembly GCF_023897955.1. NCBI lineage: Eukaryota > Metazoa > Arthropoda > Insecta > Orthoptera > Acrididae > Schistocerca > Schistocerca gregaria. The sequence continues at coordinate 44,015,786 of NC_064929.1, forward strand.
ATCAAAGCGTAGACAGTTTGAGACATTACTCCCATGGAGAAAAGTAAGCATGGTGCCTGTTGTATTTAATCACAATGCAATTTCTATGTTTCACCATCACTCTGAAAGTCCACAGATTATAGAATGCCTCCAGATGTATTTCGGAAACTACTACTGATCCTACAGGGAAATATCTAAGCGTAGACAGAGTTGAGACATTACTCCCATGAAGAAACGTGGGTATGGAGGCTTTTGTATTCAATCCCGATGCAATTTCTGTGTTTCATCAACACACTGATGATCAACAAATTACAGAATGAGTCCAGATGCGCTTCGGAAACTACTACTGGTCTTCCAGGCAACGATCATAACGTAGACAGTTTGAGACATTACTCCCATGGAGATAAGTCCGCATGGTGAATGTTGTATTCCATCACGATGCTATTTCTGTGTCTAACCAACACTCTGATGGTCCACAGATTATAGAATGCCTCCAGATGTGCTTCGGAAACTAGTACTGGGCCTCCAGGGAAATATTTAATCGTAGCCAGCTTCAGACATTCCTCCCATGGAGAAACGTCCGCATGGTGCCTGTTGTATTCAATCCCGATTCTATTTCTGTGTTTCATCAAAACTCTGAAGGTCCAACGATTACTGAATGCCTCCAGATGTACTTTGGAAACTACTACTGGTTCTTCCAGGGAACGATCAAAACGTAGACAGTTTGAGATATTACTCCCATGGAGAAAAGTCCGCATGGCGCCTGTTGTACTCAATCCCGATGTAATTTCTGTGTTTCATCAACACTCTGAAGGTCCACAGATTAATGAATGCCTCGACATGTGCTTCGGAATCTACGACTCGTCTCCCAGGAATCGATCAAAGCGAAGACACTTTGAGACATTACTCCCATGGAGTAAAGTCCGCATGGTGCCTGTTGTATTCTATCCCGATGCAAATTCTGTGTTTCGTCAAACTCTGAAGGTCCACAGATAATAGAATGGGTCCAGATTTGCTTTGGAAACTACTACTGGTCTTTCAGGGAACGATCCAAGCGTAGACAGTTTGAGACATTACTCCCATGGAGAAAAGTCCTCATGAGGAGTGTTGTATACAATCCCGAAGCAATTTATTTGTTTCATCAACACTCTGAAGGTCCACAGATTACATAATGCCTACAGATGTGCTTCGGAAACTACTACTGGTCCTCCAGGGAAATATCTAATCGTAGACAGCTTCAGACATTCCTCCCATAGAGAAACGTCCGCATGGTGCCTGTTGTATTCAATCCCGATGCAATTTCTGTGTTTCATCAAAACTCTGAAGGTCCAACGATTACTGAATGCCTCCAGATGTGCTTTGGAAACTACTACTGGTTTTCCAGGGAACGATCAAAGCGTAGACAGTTTGAGACATTACTCCCATGGAGAAAAGTCCGCATGGCGCCTGTTGTATTCAATCCCGATGCAATTTCTGTGTTTCATCAACACTCTGAAGGTCCACAGATTAATGAATGCCTCCAGATGTGCTTCGGAAACTACTACTGGTCCTCCAGGGAACGATCAAAGCGTAGACAGTTTGAGACATTACTCCCATGGAGAAATGTCAGCATGGGCCCTGTTGTATTCAATGCCGATGCAATTTCTGTGTTTCATCAAAACTCTGAAGGTCCAAAGATTACTGTATGCCTCCAGATGTGCTTCGGTAACTACTACCAGTCTTCCAGGGAACGATCAAAGCGTAGAGAGTTTGTGACATTACTCCCATGGAGAAACGTAAGCATGGTGCCTGTTGTATTTAATCGCAATGCAATTTCTATGTTTCACCAACATTCTGAAGGTCCACAGATTATAGAATGCCTCCAGATGTATTTCGGAAACTACTACTGACCTACAGGGAAATATCTAAGCGTAGACAGAGTTGAGACATTACTCCCATGAAGAAACGTGGGTATGGAGGCATTTGTATTCAATCCCGATGCAATTTCTGTGTTTCATCAACACACTGATGATCAACAGATTACAGAATGAGTCCAGATGTGCTTCGGAAACTACTACTGGTCTTCCAGGGAACGATCAAAACGTAGACACTTTGAGACATTACTCCCATGGAGATAAGTCCGCATGGTGAATGTTGTATTCCGTCTCGATGCAATTTCTGTGTTTCACCAACACTCTGAATGTCCTAAGATTACTGAATGCCTCGAGTTGTGCTTTGGAAACTACTACTGGTCTTCCAGAGAACGATCAAAGCGTAGACAGTTTCAGACATTACTCCCATGGATAAAAGTCGGCATGGTGCCCGTTGAATTCAATCTCGATGCAATTTCTGTGTTTCATCAACACTCTGAAGGTCCAAAGATAACTGAATGCCTCCAGATGTGCTTCGGAAACTACTACTGGTCCTACATGGAAATATCTAAGTGTAGACAGTTCGAGACATTACTCCCATGAAGAAACTTGCGTATGTAGGCTTTGTTATTTAATCCCTATGCAATTTCTGTGTTTCATCAACACACTGAAGGTCAACAGGTTACAGAATGAGTCCAGATGTGCTTCGGATACTACTACTGGTCTTCCAGGGAACGATCAAAACGTAGACAGTTTGGGACATTACTCCCATAGAGAAAAGTCCGATGCAATTTCTGTGTTTCATCAAACTCTGAAGGTCCACAGATAATAGAATGCATCCAGATTTGCTTGGGGAACTACTACTGGTCTTCCAGGGAACGATCCAAGCGGAGACAGTTTCAGACGTTACTCCCAATGATAAAAGTCCTCATGGGGAATGTTGTATTCAATCCCGAAGCAATTTATTTGTTTCATCAACACTCTGAAGTTCCACAGATTACATAATGACTACAGATGTGCTTTGGAAACTACTACTGGTCTCCCAGGAATCAATCAAAGCGTAGACAGTTTGAGACACTACTTCCATGGGGAAAAGTCCGCATGATTAATGTTGTATCCAATCCCGATGCAATTTCTGTGTTTCATCAACACACTGAAGGTCTACAGATTACAGAATGAGTATAGATGTGCTTCGGAATCTACTACTAGTCTTCCAGGGATCGATCAAAGCATAGACAGTTTGAGACATTACTCCCATGGAGAAAAGTCCGCATGGAGAATGTTGTATTCCATCACGATGCTATTTCTGTGTCTCACCAACACTCTGAAGGTCCACAGATTATATAATGCCTCCAGATGTGCTTTGGAAACTACTACTGGTTCTTCCCGGGAACGATCAAAGCGTAGACAGTTTGAGACATCACTCCCGTGAAGAAACGTCCGCATGGTGCCTGTTGTATTCAATCCCGATGCAATTTCTGTGTTTCATCAGAACACTGAAGATCAACAGATTACAGAATGAGTCCAGATGTGCTTCGGAAACTACTACTGGTCTTCCAGGGAACGATCAAAACGTAGACAGTTTGAGACATTACTCCCTAGGAGATAAGTCCGCATGGTGAATGTTGTAATCCAACTCGATGCAATTTTTTGTTTCACCAACACTCTGAAGGTCCACAGATTATAGAATGCCTCCAGATTTGCTTGGGAAACTACTACTGGTCTTCCAGGGAACGATCATTGCGTAGGCAATTTGAGACATGACTCCAACGGGGAAAAGTCGGCATGGTGCCAGTAGTATTAAATCCCGATTCCATTTCTGTGTTTCATCAACTCTCTGAAGGTCCACCGTTTACAGAATGCCTCCAGTTGTGCTTTGGAAACTACTACTGGTCCTCCAGAGAACGATCAAAGCGTAGACAGTTTGAGAAATTACTCCCATGGAGAAAAGTCCGCATGGTGAATGTTGTATTCCATCACGATGCTATTTCTGTGTCTAACCAACACTCTGAAGGTCCACAGATTACATAATGCCTACAGATGTGCTTCGGAAACTACTACTGGTCCTCCAGGGAAATATCTAATCGTAGACAGCTTCAGACATTCCTCCCATAGAGAAACGTCCGCATGGTGCCTGTTGTATTCAATCCCGATGCAATTTCTGTGTTTCATCAAAACTCTGAAGGTCCAACGATTACTGAATGCCTCCAGATGTGCTTTGGAAACTACTACTGGTTCTTCCAGGGAACGATCAAAGCGTAGACAGTTTGAGACATTACTCCCATGGAGAAAAGTCCGCATGGCGCCTGTTATATTCAATCCCGATGCAATTTCTGTGTTTCATCAACACTCTGAAGGTCCACAGATTAATGAATGCCTCGACATGTGTTTCGGAATCTACGACTGGTCTCCCAGGAATCGATCAAAGCGTAGACAGTTTGAAACATTACTCCCATGGAGTAAAGTCCGCATGGTGCCTGTTGTATTTTATCAGGATGCAATTTCTATCTTTCATCAACACTCTGAAGGTCCACAGATTACAGAATGCCTCTAGATGTGCTTCGGAAACTACTATTGGTTTTCCAGGGAACGATCAAAGCGTAGACAGTTTGAGACAATACTCCTATGGAGAAAAGTCCGCAGGGTGCCTGTTGTATTCAATGCCGATGCAATTTCTGTGTTTCATCAACACTCTGAATGTCCTAAAATTACTGAATGCCTCCAGATGTGCTTCGGAAACTACTACTGGTCTTCCAGGGAACGATCAAAGCGTAGACAGTTTGAGACATTACTCCCATGGAGAAATGGCAGCATGGGCCCTGTTGTATTCAATGCCGATGCAATTTCTGTTTTTCAAAAACACTCTGAAGGTCCAAAGATTACTGAATGTCTCCAGATGTGCTTCGGTAACTACTACTAGTCTTCCAGGGAACGATCAAAGCGTAGACAGTTTGAGACATTACTCCCATGGAGAAAAGTAAGCATGGTGCCTGTTGTATTTAATCACAATGCAATTACTATGTTTCACCAACACTCTGAAGGTCCACAGATAATAGAATGCCTCCAGATGTATTTCGGAAACTACTAATGATCCTACAGGGAATTATCTAAGCGTAGACAGAGTTGAGACATTACTCCCATGAAGAAACGTTGGTATGGAGGCTTTTGTATTCAATCCCGATGCAATTTCTGTGTTTCATCAACACACTGATGATCAACAGATTACAGAATGAGTTCAGATGTGCTTCGGAAACTACTACTGGTCTTCCAGGGAACGATCAAAACGTAGACAGTTTGAGACATTACTCCCATGGAGATAAGTCCGCATGGTGAATGTTGTATTCCATCTCGATGCAATTTCTGTGTTTCACCAACACTCTGAAGGTCCACAGATTATAGAATGCCTCCATATTTGCTTGGGAAACTACTACTGGTCTTCCAGGGAACGATCATTGCGTAGGCAATTTGAGACATGACTCCAATGGGGAAAAGTCGGCATGGTGAATGTTGTATTAAATCCCGATTCAATTTCTGTGTTTCATCAACACTCTGAAGGTCCACCGTTTACAGAATGCCTCCAGTTGTGCTTTGGAAGCTACTACTGGTCTTCCAGAGAACGATCAAAGCGTAGACAGTTTCAGACATTACTCCCATGGATAAAAGTCCGCATGGTGCCTGTTGAATTCAATCTCGATGCAATTTCTGTGTTTCATCAACACTCTGAAGGTCCAAAGATAACTGAATGCCTCCAGATGTGCTTCGGAAACTACTACTGGTCCTACATGGAAATATCTAAGTGTAGACAGTTCGAGACATTACTCCCATGAAGAAACTTGCGTATGTAGGCTTTGTTATTTAATCCCTATGCAATTTCTGTGTTTCATCAACACACTGAAGGACAACAGGTTACAGAATGAGTCAAGATGTGCTTCGGAGACTACTACTGGTCTTCCAGGGAACGATCAAAACGTAGACAGTTTGGGACATTACTCCCATGGAGAAAAGTCCGATGCAATTTCTGTGTTTCATCAAACTCTGAAGGTCCACAGATAATAGAATGCATCCAGATTTGCTTGGGAAACTACTACTGGTCTTCCAGGGAACGATCGAAGCGGAGACAGTTTCAGACGTTACTCCCAATGATAGAAGTCCTCATGGGGAATGTTGTATTCAATCCCGAGGCAATCTATTTGTTTCATCAACACTCTGAAGTTCCACAGATTACATAATGACTACAGATGTGCTTCGGAAACTACTACTGGTCTCCCAGGAATCAATTAAAGCGGAGACAGTTTGAGACACTATTCCCATGGGGAAAAGTCCGCATGATTAATGTTGTATTCAATCCCGATGCAATTTCTGTGTTTCATCAACACACTGAAGGTCTACAGATTACAGAATGAGTATAGATGTGCTTCGGAAACTACTACTAGTCTTCCAGGGATCGATCAAAGCATAGACAGTTTGAGACATTACTCCCATGGAGAAAAGTCCGCATGGTGAATGTTGTTTTCCATCACGATGCTATTTCTGTGTCTCACCAACACTCTGAAGGTCCACAGATTATATAATGCCTCCAGATGTGCTTCGGAAACTAGTACTGGTCCTCCAGGGAAATATCTAATCGTAGACAGCTTTAGACATTCCTCCCATGGAGAAACGTCCGCATGGTGCCTGTTGTATTCAATCCCGATGCAGTTTCTGTGTTTCATCAAAACTCTGAAGGTCCAACGATTACTGAATGCCTCCAGATGTGCTTTGGAAACTACTACTGGTTCTTCCAGGGAACAATCAAAGCGTAGACAGTTTGAGACATCACTCCCATGGAGAAACGTCCGCATGGTGCCTGTTGAATTCAATCCCGATGCAATTTCTGTGTTTCATCAAAACTCTGAAGGTCCAACGATTACTGAATGCCTTCAGATGTGCTTTGGAAACTACTACTGGTTCTTCCAGGAATCGATCAAAGCGTAGACAGTTTGAGACATTACTCCCATGGAGTAAAGTCCGCATGGTGCCTGTTGTATTCTATCCCGATTCAATTTCTATCTTTCATCGACACTCTGAACGTCAACAGATTACAGAATACCTCCAGATGTGCTTCGGAAACTACTATTGGTTTTCCAGGGAACGATCAAAGCGTAGACAGTTTGAGACAATACTCCCATGGAGAAAAGTCCGCATGGTGCCTGTTGTATTCAATCCCGATGCAATTTCTGTGTTGCATCAACTCTCTGAAGGTCCACCGTTTACAGAATGCCTCCAGTTGAACTTTGGAAACTACTACTGGTCTTCCAGAGAACGCTCAAAGCGTAGACAGTTTGAGACATTACTCCCATGGAGAAATGTCAGCATGGGCCCTGTTGTATTCAATGCCGATGCAATTTCTGTGTTTCATCAACACTCTGAAGGTCCAAAGATTACTGAATGCCTCCAGATGTGCTTCGGTAACTACTACTAGTCTTCCAGGGAACGATCAAAGCGTAGACAGTTTGAGACATTACTCCCATGGAGAAAAAAAAGCATGGTGCCTGGTGTATTTAATCACAATGCAATTTCTATGTTTCACCAACACTCTGATGGTCCACAGATTATAGAATGCCTTCAGATGTATTTCGGAAACTACTACTGATCCTACAGGGAAATATCTAAGCGTAGACAGAGTTGAGACATTACTCCCATGAAGAAACGTGGGTATGGAGGCTTTTATATTCAATCCCGATGCAACTTCTGTGTTTCATCAGAACACTGAAGATCAACAGGTTACAGAATGAGTCCAGATGTGCTTCGGAAACTACTAGTGGTCTTCCAGGGAACGATCAAAACGTAGACAGTTTGAGACATTACTCCCTAGGAGATAAGTCAGCATGGTGAATGTTGTATTAATATTCGATGCAATTTCTGTGTTTCATCAACACTCTGAAGGTCCACCGTTTACAGAATGCCTCCAGTTGTGCTTTGGAAACTACTACTGTTCTTCCAGAGAACGATCAAAGCGTAAACAGTTTGAGACATTACTCCCATGGGGAAAAGTCCGCATGGTGCCTGTTGAATTCAATCTCGATGCAATTTCTGTGTTTCATCAACACTCTGAAGGTCCAAAGATAACTGAAAGCCTCCAGATGTGCTTCGGAAACTACTACTGGTCCTACCTGGAAATATCTAAGTGTAGACAGTTCGAGACATTACTCCCATGAAGAAACATGCGTATGTAGGCTTTGTTATTTAATCCCTATGCAATTTCTGTGTTTCATCAACACTCTGAAGGTCCAATGATTACTGAATGCCTCCAGATGTGATTCGGTAACTACTACTAGTCTTCCAGGGAACGATCAAAGCGTAGACAGTTTGAGACATTACTCCCATGGAGAAAAGTAAGCATGGTGCCTGTTGTATTAATCACAATGCAATTTATATGTTTCACCAACATTCTGAAGGTCCACAGATTATAGAATGCCTCCAGATGTATTTCGGAAACGACTACTGATCCTACAGGGAAATATCTAATCGTAGACAGCTTTAGACATTCCTCCCATGGAGAAACGTCCGCATGGTGCTTGTTGTATTCAATCCCGATGCAATTTCTGTGTTTCATCAAAACTCTGATGGTCCAACGATTACTGAATGCCTCCAGATGTGCTTTGGAAACTACTACTGGTTCTTCCAGGGAACGATCAAAGCGTTGACAGTTTGAGACATCACTCCCATGGAGAAACGTCCGCATGGTGCCTGTTGTATTCAATCCCGATGCAATTTCTGTGTTTCATCAAAACTCTGAAGGTCCAACGATTACTGAATTTCTCCAGTTGTGCTTTAGAAACTACTACTGGTTCTTCCAGGAATCGATCAAAGCGTAGACAGTTTGAGACATTACTCCCACGGAGTAAAGTCCGCATGGTGCCTGTTGTATTCTATCCCGATTCAATTTCTATCTTTCATCAACACTCTGAAGGTCAACAGATTACAGAATACCTCCAGATGTGCTTCGGAAACTACTATTGGTTTTCCAGGGAACGATCAAAGCGTAGACAGTTTGAGACAATACTCCCATGGAGAAAAGACCGCATGGTGCCTGTTGTATTCAATGCCGATGCAATTTATGTGTTTCATCAACACTCTGAATGTCCTAAGATTACTGAATGCCTCCAGATGTGCTTCGGAAACTACTACTGGTCCTCCAGGGAACGATCAAAGCGTAGGCAGTTTGAGACGTTACTCCCATGGAGAAATGTCAGCATGGGCCCTGTTGTATTCAATGCCGATGCAATTTCTGTGTTTCATCAACACTCTGAAGGTCCAAAGATTACTGAATGCCTCCAGATGTGCTTCGGTAACTACTATTAGTCTTCCAGGGAACGATCAAAGCGTAGACAGTTTGACAAATTACTCCCATGTAGAAAAGTCCGCATGGTGAATGTTGTATTCCATCACGATGCTATTTCTGTGTCTCACCAACACTCTGAAGGTCCACAGATTATATAATGCCTCCAGATGTGCTTCGGAAACTAGTACTGGTCCTCCAGGGAAATATCTAATCGTAGACAGCTTTAGACATTCCTCCCATGGAGAAACGTCCGCATGGTGCCAGTTGTATTCAATCCCGATGCAATTTATGTGTTTCATCAAAACTCTGAAGGTCCAACGATTACTGAATGCCTCCAGATGTGCTTTGGAAACTACTACTGGTTCTTCCAGGGAACGATCAAAGCGTAGACAGTTTGAGACATTACTCCCATGGAGAAAAGTACGCATAGTGCCTGTTGTATTCGATCCCGATGCAATTTCTGTGTTTCATCAACACTCTGAAGGTCCATAGATTAATGAATGCCTCGACATGTGTTTCGGAATCTACGACTGGTCTCCCAGGAATCGATCAAAGCGTAGACAGTTTGAGACATTACTCCCATGGAGTAAAGTCCGCATAGTGCCTGTTGTATTCTATCCCGATGCAATTTCTATCTTTCATCAACACTCTGAAAGTCAACAGATTACAGAATACCTCCAGATGTGCTTCGGAAACTACTATTGGTTTTCCAGGGAACGATCAAAGCGTAGATAGTTTGAGACAATGCTCCCATGGAGAAAAGTCCGCATGGTGCCTGTTGTATTCAATGCCGATGCAATTTCTGTGTTTCATCAACACTCTGAAGGTCCAAAGATTACTGAATGCCTCCAGATGTGCTTCGGAAACTACTACTGGTTCTTCCAGGGAACGATCAAAACGTAGACAGTTTGAGACATTACTCCCATGGAGAAAAGTAAGCATGTTGCCTGTTGTATTTAATCACAATGCAATTTCTTTGTTTCACCAACACTCTGAAGGGGCCACACATTATAGAATGCCTCCAGATGTATTTCGGAAACTACTACTGATCCTACAGGGAAATATCTAATCGCAGACAGAGTTGAGACATTACTCCCATGAAGAAACGTGTGTATGGAGGCTTTTGTATTCAATCCCGATGCAATTTCTGTGTTTCATCAGAACACTGAAGATCAACAGGTTACAGAATGAGTCCAGATGTGCTTCGGAAACTACTACTGGTCTTCCAGGGAACGATCAAAACGTAGACAGTTTGAGACATTACTCCCTAGGAGATAAGTCCGCATGGCTAATGTTGTATTAAAATTCGATGCAATTTCTGTTTTTCACCAACACTCTGAAGGTCCATAGATTATAGAATGCCTACAGATTTGCTTGGGAAACTACTACGGGTCTTCCAGGGAACGATCATTGCGTAGGCAATTTGAGACATGACTCCAATGGGGAAAAGTCTGCATGGTGCCAGTTGTATTAAATCCTGATACCATTTCTGTGTTTCATCAACACTCTGAAGGTCCACCGTTTACAGAATGCCTCCAGTTGTGCTTTGGAAACTACTACTGGTCTTCCAGAGAACGATCAAATCGTAGACAGTTTGAGAAATTACTCCCATGGAGAAAAGTCCGCATGGTGAATGTTGTATTCTATCACGATGCTATTTCTGTGTCTCACCAACACTCTGAAGGTCCACAGATAATATAATGCTTCCAGATATGCTTCGGAAACTAGTACTGGTCCTCCAGGGAAATATCTAATCGTAGACAGCTTTAGACATTCCTCCCATGGAGAAACGTCCGCATGGTGCCTGTTGTATTCAATCCCGATGCAATTTATGTGTATCATCAAAACTCTGAAGGTTCAACGATTACTGAATGCCTCCAGATGTATTTCGGAAACTACTACTGATCCTACAGGGAAATATCTCAGCGTAGACAGAGTTGAGACATTACTCCCATGAAGAAACGTGGGTATGGTGGCTTTTTTATTCAATCTCTATGTAATTTCTGTGTTTCATCAGAACACTGAAGATCAACAGATTACAGAATGAGTCCAGATGTGCTTCGGAAACTACTACTGGTCTTCCAGGAAACGATCAAAACATAGACAGTTTGGGACATTACTCCCATGGAGAAAAGTCCGCATGGTGAATGTTGTATTCCATTTTGATGCAATTTCTGTGTTTCATCAACACTCTAAAGGTCCACAGATAATAGAATGCCTCCAGATTTGCTTGGGAAACTACTACTGGTCTTCCAGGGAACGATCCAAGCGGATACAGTTTGAGACATTACTCCCATGGAGAAAAGTCCTCATGGGGGATGTTGTATTCAATCCCGAAGCAATTAATTTTTTTCATCAACACTCTAAAGGTCCACAGGTAACATAATGAATACAGATGTTCTTCGGAAACTACTACTGGTCCTCCAGGGAATGATCAAAGCGTATACAGTTTGAAACATTACTCCCATGGAGAAAAGTCCGCATGGTGCCTGTAGTATTCAGTCTCGATGCAATTTCTGCGTTTCATCAACACTCTGAAGGTCCAAAGATTACTGAATGCCTCCAGATGTGGTTCGGAAACTACTACTAGTCTTCCAGGGAACGATCAAGTCGTAGACAGTTTGAGACATTACTCCCATGGAGAAAAGTCCGCATGGTGCCTGTTGTATTCAATCCCAATGCAATTTATTTGTTTCATAAACCTTCTGATAGTCCACAGATTACATAATGCCTCTAGATGTGCTTCGGAAACTACTACTGGTCTTCCAATGAATGATCAAAGCGTAGACAGTTTGGGACATTACTCCCATGGATAAAAGTCCGCATGGTGACTGTTGTATTCAATCTCGATGCAATTTCTTTGTTTCATAAACACTCTGAAGGTCCACAGATTACAGAATGCCTCCAGATGGGCCTCGGAAACCTCTACTGGTCTCCCAGGAATCGATCAAATCGTAGACAATTTGAGACATTACTCCCATGCAGAAACGTTTGCATGGTGCCTGTTGTATTCAATCATGATGCAATTTATTTGTTTCATCAACACTCTGAAGGTCCACAGATTACATGATGCATCCAGATGTGCTTTGGAAACTACTAATGGTCCTCCAGGAAATTATCAAAGCGTAGACAGTTTAAAACATTACTCCCATGGAGAAATGTCCGCATGGTGACTGTTGTATTCAATCTCGATGCAATTTCTGTGTTTCATCAACGCTCTGAAGGTCCAAAGATAACTGAATGCCTCCAGATGTGCTCCGGAAACTACTACTAGTCCTACCTGGAAATATGTAAGCGTAACCAGTTTCAGACATTACTCCCATGGAGAAACGTCCGCATGGTGAATGTTATATTCAATCCCGATGCAATTCCTGTGTTTCATCAACACTTTGAAGGTCCACTGATTACAGAATGCCTCAATTTGTGCTTTGGAAACTACTACTGGACTTCCAGGGAACGATCAAAGAGTAGACAATTTCAGTATTACTGCATGGAGAAAAGTCTGCATGGTGAATGTTGTATTCAAGGTCGATGCAATTTCTGCGTTTCATCAACACTCTGAAGGTCCACAGATTACATAATGCCTCCAGATGTTATTCGGAAACTAGTACTGGTCCTCCAGGGAATGATCAACGAGTAGACAATTTGAGAGATTATTCCAATGGAGAAAAGTCCGCATGGTGCCTGTTGTATTCAATCCCGATGCGATTTATTTGTTTCATAAACACTCTGAAGGTCCACAGATTACATAATGCCTCCAGATGTGCTTCGGAAACTACTACTGGTCCACCAGGGAACGATCCAAACGGAGACAATTTGAGACATTACTCCCATAGAGATAAGTCCTCATGGATAATGTTGTATTCAATCCCGAAGCAATTTATTTGTTTCATCAACACTCTAAAGGTCGGAAGATTACAGCATGCCTCCAGATGTGCTTCGTAAACTACTACTGGTCTCCCAGGCATCAATGAAAGCGTAGACAATTTGAGACATTACTCCCATGGAGAAGAGTCCGCATGATGAATGTTGTATTCAATCCCGATGCAATTTATTTGTTTCATAAACCTTCTGATAGTCCACAGATTACATAATGCCTCCAGATGTGTTTCGGAAACTACTACTGGTCCTCCAGGGAATGATCAAAGCGTAGACAGTTTGAGACATTACTCCCATGGAGAAAAGTCCGCATGGTGCCTGTTGAATTCAATCTCGATGCAATATCGGTGTTTCATCAACGCTCTGAAGGTCCAAAGATAACTGAATGCCTCCAGATGTGCTCCGGAAACTACTACTAGTCCTAACTGGAAATATCTAAGCGTATCCAGTTTGAGACATTACTCCCATGAAGAAACGTGCGTATGCTGGCTTTTTTATTCAATCCCTATGCAATTTCAGTGTTTCATCAACACACTGAAGGTCAACAGTTTACAGAATGAGTCCAGATGTGCTTCGGAAACTACTACTGGTCTTCCAGGGAACGATCAAAACATAGACAGTTTGGGACATTACTCCCATGGAGAAAAGTCCGCATGGTGAATGTTGTATTCCATTTTGATGCGATTTCTGTGTTTCATCAACACTCTAAAGGTCCACAGATAATAGAATGCCTCCAGATTTGCTTGGGAAACTACTACTGGTCTTCCAGGGAATGATCAAAGCGAAGACAGTTTGAGACATTACTCCCATGGAGAAAAGTCCGCATTGGTGCCTGTTGTATTCAATGTCGATGCAATTTCTGTGTTTCATCAACACTCTGAAGGTCGGAAGATTACAGCATGCCTCCATATGTGCTTCGGAAACTACTACGAGTCTTCAAGGGAACGATCAAAGCGTAGACAGTTTGAGACATTACTCCCATGGAGAAAAGTCCGCATGGTGCCTGTTGAATTCAATCTCGATGCAATTTCTGTGTTTCATCAACGCTCTGAAGATCCAAAGATAACTGAATGCCTCCAGATGTGCTCCGGAAACTACTACTAGTCCTAACTGGAAATATCTAAGCGTATCCAGTTTGAGACATTAATCCCATGAAGAAACGTGCGTATGGTGGTTTTTTATTCAATCCCTATGCAATTTCTGTGTTTCATCAACACAATGAAGGTCAACAGTTTACAGAATGAGTCCAGATGTGCTTCGGAAACTACTACTGGTCTTCCAGGGAACGATCCAAGCGGAGACAGTTTGAGAAATTACTCCCATGGAGAAAAGTCCTCATGGGGAATGTTGTATTCAATCCCGAAGCAATAAATTTTTTTCATCAACACTCTGAAGGTCCACAGATTACATAATGCCTACAGATGTTCTTCGGAAACTACTACTGGTCCTCCAGGGAATGATCAAAGTGTAGACAGTTTGAGACATTACTCCCATGAAGAAAAGTCCGCATTGGTGCCTGTTGTATTCAATCTCGATGCAATTTGTGTGTTTCATCAACACTCTGAAGGTCGGAAGATTACAGCATGCCTCCAGATGTGCTTCGGAAACTACTACGAGTCTTCCAGGGAACGATCAAAGCGTAGTCAGTTTGAGACATTACTCCCATTGAGAAAAGTGAGCATGGTGCCTGTTGTTTTCTAACCCGATGCAACTTCTGTGTTTCATCAACACTCTGAAGGTCCACTGGTTACAGAATGCCTCCAGTTGTGCTTTGGAAACTACTACTAGTCTTCCTGGGAACGATCAAAGCGTAGACAGTTTGAGACATTACTCCCATGGAGAAAAGTCCGCATGTTGCCTTGTGTATTCAATCCCGTTGCATTTTATTTGTTTCATAAAACTTCTGATAGTCCACAGATTACATAATGCCTCCAGATGTGCTTCGGAAACTACTACTGGTCCTCCAGGGAATGATCAAAGCGTAGACAGTTTGAGACATTACTACCATGGAGAAAAGTCCGCATGGTGCCTGTTGAATTCCATTTCGATGCAATATCTGTGTTTCATCAACGCTCTGAAGGTCCAAAGATAACTGAAAGCCTCCAGATGTGCTCCGGAAACATCTACTGGTCTCCCAGGAATCGATCAAAGCGTAGACAATTTGAGACATTACTCCCATGCAGAAACGTTCGCATGGTGCCTGTTGTATTCAATCATGATGCAATTTATTTGTTTCATCAACACTCTGAAGGTCCACAGATTACATAATGCCTCCAGATGTACTTTGGAAACTACTAATGGTCCTCCAGGAAATTATCAAAGCGTAGACAGTTTAAAATATTACTCCCATGGAGAAATGTCCGCATGGTGACTGTTGTATTCAATCTCGATTCAATTTCTGTTTTTCATCATCACTCTGAGGATCCACAGATTACAGAGTGCCTCCAGATGTGCTTCGGAAACTACTACTGGTCCTACAGGGAAATTTCTAAGCGTAGACAGTTTGATACATTATTCCCATGAAGAAACGTGCGTATGGAGACTTTTGTATTCAATCCCGATGCAATTTCTTTGTTTCTTCAACACACTGAAGGTCTACAGATTACAGAATGGGTCCAGATGTGCTTCGGAAACTACTACTGGTCTTCCAGTGAACGATCAAAGCATAGACAGTTTAAGACAATACTCCCATGGAGAAACGTCCGCATGGTAAATGTTATATTCAATCCCGATGCAATTCCTGTTTTTAATCAACACTCTGAAGGTCCACTGATTACAGAATGCCTCAAGTTGTGCTTTGGAAACTACTACTGGTTTTCCAGGGAACGATCCAAGCGGAGATTGTTTGAGACATTACTCCCATAGAGAAAAGTCCGCATGGCGCCTGTTATATTCAATCCCGATGCAATTTCTGTGTTTCATCAACACTCTGAAGGACCACAGATTAATGAATGCCTCCACATGTGCTTCGGAATCTACGACTTGTCTCCCAGGAATCGATCAAAGCGTAGACAGTTTGAGACATTACTCCCATGGACAAAAGTCCGCATGGTGCCTCTTGTATTCAATGACGATGCAATTTCTGTGTTTCATCAACACTCTGAATGTCCAAAGATTACTGAATGCCTCCAAATGTGCTTCGGAAACTACTACGAGTCTTCCAGGGAACGATCAAAGCGTAGACAGTTTGAGACATTACTCCCATGGAGAAAAGTAAGCATGGTGTCTGTTGTTTTCTAACCCGATGCTACTACTGTGTTTCATCAACACTCTGAAGGTCCACCGGTTACACAATGCCTCCAGTTGCGCTTTGGAAACTACTACTAGTCTTCCAGGGAACGATCAAGTGGTAGACAGTTTGAGACATTACTCCCATGGAGAAAAGTCCGCATGGTGCCTGTTGTATTCAATCCCGATGCAATTTATTTGTTTCATAAACCTTCTGATAGTCCACAGATTACATAATGCCTCCAGATGTACTTTGGAAACTAGTACTGTTCCTCCAGGGAATGATCAAAGCGTAGACAGTTTGAGACATTACTCCCATGGAGAAAAGTCCGCATGGTGCCTGTTGAATTCAATCTCGATGCAATTTCTGTGTTTCATCAACGCTCTGAAGGTCCAAAGATAACTGAATGCCTCCAGATGTGCTCCGGAATCTACTACTAGTCAAAACTGGAAATATCTAAGCGTATCCAGTTTGAGACATTACTCCCATGAAGAAACGTGCGTATGGTGGCTTTTTTATTCAATCTCTATGTAATTTCTGTGTTTCATCAACACACTGAAGGTCAACAGTTTACAGAATGAGTCCAGATGTGCTTCGGAAACTACTACTGGTCTTCCAGGGAACGATCAAAACATAGACATTTTGAGACATTACTCCCATGGAGAAAAGTAAGCATGGTGCCTGTTGTATTCAAACCCGATGCAACTTCTGTGTTTCATCAACACTCTGAAGAACCACAGATTACATAATGCCTCCAGATGTGCTTCGGAAACTACTAATGGTCCTCCAGGAAAATTATCAAAGCGTAGACAGTTTGAGACATTACTCCCATGGAGAAAAGTCCGCATGGTGACTGTTCTATTCAATCTCGATGCAAATTCTTTGCCTCATAAACACTCTGAAGGTCCACAGATTACATAATGCCTCCAGATGTTATTCGGAAACTACTACTGGTCCACCAGGGAATGATCAACGAGTAGACAATTTGAGAGATTATTCCAATGGAGAAAAGTCCGAATGGTGCCTGTTGTATTCAATCTCAATGCAATTTCTGCTTTTCATCAACACTCTGAAGGTCCAAAGATTACTGAATGCCTCCAGATATGCTTCGGAAACCACTACTAGTCTTCCAGGGAACGATCAAAGCATAGACAGTTTGAGACATTACTCCCATGGAGAAATGTCCGCATGGTGACTGTTGTATTCAATCTCGATGCAATTTCTGTGTTTCATCATCACTCAGAATATCCACAGATTACAGAGTGCCTCCAGATGTGCTTCGGAAACTACTACTGGTCCTACAGGGAAATATCTAAGCGTAGACAATTTGATACATTACTCCCATGAAGAAACGTGCGTATGGAGACTTTTGTATTCAATCCCGATGCCATTTCTTTGTTTCATCAACACACTGAGGGTCAACAGATTACAGAATGGGTCCAGATGTGCTTCGGAAACTACTACTGGTCTTCCAGGGAACGATCAAAGCATAGACAGTTTAAGACATTACTCCCATGGAGAAACGTCCGCATGGTGAATGTTATATTCAATCCCGATGCAATTCCTGTGTTTTATCAACCCTCTGAAGGTCCACTGATTACAGAATGCCTCAAGTTGTGGTTTGGAAACTACTACTGGACTTCCAGGGAACGATCAAAGAGTAGACAATTTCAGTATTACTGCATGGAGAAAAGTCTGCATGGTGAATGTTGTATTCAAGGTCGATGCAATTTCTGCGTTTCATCAACACTCTGAAGGTCCACAGATTACATAATGCCTCCAGATGTTATTCGGAAACTACTACTGGTCCTCCAGGGAATGATCAACGAGTAGACAATTTGAGAGATTATTCCATTGGAGAAAAGTCCGAATGGTGCCTGTTGTATTCAATCTCAATGCAATTTCTGCTTTTCATCAACACTCTGAAGGTCCAAAGATTACTGAATGCCTCCAGATGTGCTTTGGAAACTACTAGTGGTTCTTCCACGGAACGATCAAATCGTAGACAGTTTGAGACATTACTCCCATGGAGAAAAGTAAGTATGGTGCCTGTTGTATTTAATCACAATGCAATTTCTATGTTTCACCAACACTCTGAAGGTCCACAGGTTACATAATGCCTCCAGATGTGCTTTGGAAACTACTACTGGTCCTATAGGGAAATATCTAAGCGTAGACAGTTTGAGACATTAATCCCATGAAGAAACGTGGGTATGGAGGCTTTTGTATTCAATCTCGATGCAATTTCTGTGTTTCATCAACACACTAAAGATCAACAGATTGCAGAATGAGTCCAGATGTGCTTCGGAAACTACTACTGGTCTTCCAGGGTGGGATAAAAGCATAGACAGATTGAGATATTACTCCCATGGAGAGAAGTCCGCATGGTGAATGTTTTATTCCATCTCGATGCAATTTCTGTGTTTCACCAACACTCTGAAGGTCCACAGATTATAGAATGCCTCCAGATTTGCTTTCCGAAACTACTACTGGTCTTCCAGGGAACGATCATTGCGTAGGCAATTTGAGACATGACTCCCATCGAGAAAAGTCCGCATGGTGCCTGTTGTTTTCAATTGCGATGAAATTTCTATCTTCCATCAACGTTCTGAAGGTCCACAAATTACACAATGTCTCCAGATGTGCTTCGGAAACTACTACTGGTCCTACAGGGAAATATCTAAGCGTAGACAGTTTGAGACATTACTCCCATGAAGAAACGTGCGTATGGAGGCTTTTTTATTCAATCCCTATCCAATTTCTGTGTTTCATCAACACACTGAAGGTCAACAGATTACAGAATGAGTCCAGATGTGCTTCGGAAACTACTACTGGTCTTGCAGGGAACGATGAAAGCATATACAGTTTGAGATTTTTCTCCCATGGAGAAAAGTCCGCATAGTGAATGTTGTATACCATCTCGATGCAATTTCTGTGTTTCACCAACACTCAGAAGGTCCACAGATTATGGAATGCCTCCAGATTTGCTTCGGAAACTACTACTTGTTTTCCAGGGAACGATCATTGCGTGGGCAGTTTGAGACATGACTACAATGGAGAAAAGTCCGCATGGTGACTGTTATATTCAATCCCGATGCTATTTTTGTGTTTCATCAACACTCTGAAGGTCCACAGATTACAGAATGCCTCCAGATGTGCTTCGGAAACTACTACTGGTCTTCCTGGAACATATCAAAGCGTAGATAGTTTGAGACGTTACTCCCATGATGAAAAGTCCGCATTGTGCATGTTGTATTCAACCCCTATGCAATTTCTGTGTTTTATCAATACTCTGAAAGTCCACAGATTACAGAATGCCTCCAGATGTGCTTCGGAACCTACTACTGGTCTTCCAGGGATCGATCAAAGCGTAGAAAGTTTGAGACATTACTCCCATGGGGAAAAGTCTGCATGAATTCTCGGTTCCACAAAACCAATTACAGCAAAATAAGCATCTCCGGTTTAAAGGCTATGACAGGGATTTTCCAAGCCCTTTATAGCTCCTAGGTCTCCGTGAGACACCCTATTGTAGTGCAGAAATGAAGCAGTTGCTGAAGTGAAGCACATCCTGTTCATCAAAGAGAACTACTGACGGATGTGTTATGGAAAAGTGTTCTTCTCCCCGTGTCCAGTGAAACTCTGTTGCGATCATGAGTAGCTGCCATCTACGATCACTGTTTGTAGGTAATGTCTAGTAAAGTCATCAGAAGACCGAAATCAGTTGCAAAACAATTTAGTAAAGATATCTGTATGGTTCGAAAGTTGGCAGTTGGCAATTAGCGCAAAGCTATGAAAAGTGTGGGGTTATCCGCAAGAGTGCTACTAGGAATCCGTTAAACATCGGCTACACGATAAATCAAATCTAAAAGCCGTAATTTTAAATTAATACCTAAGAATTACAGTTACGAACTACTTAAGTGGAAAGAAGAGAGAGAAAATGATGCGGGGAAGACAAACCAAAGACTGCGTTTATTTGGCGGAACAGTTAAAATATGTAACAGATCTACTGAAGAGTCTAGCTACACTGTGCTTGTCCGTCTCCTTTCGAAGTACTGCTGCGCGGTGTGGAATTGATACCAGATGGAATTAACGGAGTACATCGAGAAACTTCAAAGAAGCGCTGCTCGTTTTGTATTAATATGGAATAGGGGAGAGAGTGTCACTGCATGATACACAGTTAGGGGAGGACGTCATCAAAACGAAGGCGTTTTTCGTTGCGGCGGAAACTTCTCACGGATTTTCAGTCATTAACTTTCTTCTCCGAACGTGAAAATATTTTGTTAACGCTGACCTACATAGGGAGAAAAGATCATCATAGTAAAATAAGGGAAATAAGAGCTCGCACTGACAGATATACGTGTTAGTTATTCCACCACGCTGTTCGAGATTGGAATAATAGAGAACTATTGTGAAGGTGGTTCGATAAACCCTCTGCCAAGCACTTAAGTGTGATTTGCAGTCTACCCATGTACATATAGATGTAGATAGTGGACGCTCATATCATTAAAAGTACCCCGTAACTCAACAGGAGGAAACGCATAAATCACTGCATGAAGGATTATAATTAGTGTGTTCATGATATGTTGAAATGTCTGTGTACAGTCGCTTGATAAGACTGTTGCCCTGTTTGATTCTGTTTGTCTGCAGTTGGTTCTACTAACTGTCCCAGAAGGACTGAGAAGTTTCAGTGATAATCTGACGTTAAGTGCAAGCAACTCGTTCTGCGCATCAGTATGTCAGTACCTTAAGTGATCCATTTATATTCCATGTGTAATCGAGACCCATATTTATAAAGTTCGTCCATTAGCCTATCTTGTGTGACCAGGTCTTTTTATGTGTCTTTTCAGGTTTGTCTTGCATTTGGTACTTGAGCTGCTTTTCGTCTGCTAGAAGCACAGGATAACCAATTTTGTACCGCTTACGTGGGCAAAGAGTTCTATCGGTGCTGTTCGACAGCTTCGTGGTTGTCAAGTTGGTATTGTCCGTTTCCCGTGTGGGCTTTCCATGCGCTCCGAGCCGAGCGGTGGCTGTCGGTGGATGTATGGCTCTGAGCGCTATGGGACGTAACTTCTGAGGTCATCAGTCCCCAAGAACTTAGAATTACTTAAACCTAACTAACCTAAGGACATCACACACATCCATGCCCGAGGCAGGATTCGAACCTGCAACCGTAGCAGTCGCGCGGTTCCGTACTGAACTCGGTGGATGTAGCTGTGCTCTTAAGTGAGCCCTCTCCGGCCAGTGATGAGATAGGTCGTAGCTTCAAACGCGGTCTTCATGCGTGGAGCCGTTCGGAAAAGCTCTTGCCCTGAATGAAGTGTTTCGATTACTTCTTGCTTTATATTGCTCTTAATAGGATGCTTGAGTCTATGATTTTGTCAGTGTCCGGAGTTTGCTTTGTTCCTTTCTACTATTGTTGTGTCAATGCGCTCTACGGGATATGGTAAGCCTGAGTTAATGTGCTTTAAAGCTTTGTGAATATGACAGAACTTGTGTTTTCGTGTATGTGCGATATTTCTTTTTATGTATTGTAGTTTATCGCATGTTCTATTTTCTGCTGTGATCTCGAGTTGTCTTTATTCTCTGAGCGTTGCGCTCTATTACTGAATCTCAATAGTTGGTCCGTGTTATTTTAACTGATAAGTGATGGGTGAATATTTGCGTTACTGCATTTCCGTGTTTTGTGGGAACGTGTAGCAGCTGCCTTTGTTTAATGGGGGCCATATGTTTCTCGAATCATTGGGGCCTTCCGCCTTGATAGTTTTATTATGAATTCGGTGTGATTCATGATCTATTCGTTCTTACAGTGGTGTACTCTCATTGATTTATACATTTAGCGATTTTCACTCACATCTGTTTGAAACAGTTGGATGTGCAACTCAGGTGACTTCTTTTCATGATGCTTGCGTGAATTCTCAGGTGGTGTATTTGCTGTAACAAGATGTTTCAATCGGTGTAAACCCCTTTGATGTTAGTGCATGCAGGCAATGCAGGTAATGTTCCTCTGAATTTCGTCGTTTTCGTGTGAAGCTTGATTGGATAACTGAAGTCATATGTTTCTGTTCCCTTTCCTCTCTTTTCCCTCACGTATGCATAGTTAAATTGCGCTATGTAATTTCTTCTTGCCAGATCAGATTAGTTTATTTCGTGTTCAGGCACAACTTAAGTATATCTACAGAATGTCCACCCATAATTCTTTGTGGCTATTTTTGAATAAATGTGTTTCATGAATACTCAAATCGTGTGTCCTCTAACTACTTCAGAACGCACCAAATAGCTGCCAGACTTGCAACTCGATGCTCTTAACTGCTTCTTTCTTTGAAATATTAGCCTGATTTTTATATGCTGCACAAAAAGACAGTGATAACGAAGTACCCAGAGAGAGGAATGAGTAGAACTAATGTGCCAAATTCACAATCCATTGATTAATTATACAGGTTCATTTAACGATGTTATGTACTATGGTTAGATTTAGTATTGCATTAACTGCATGCAATTTTTTTTTTTTTCCGCTATTCTCAAACAACCTCTGTGCCGGTTGGTGAACTCACGAAGGGACTGAAGAGAAATTTAATGAGCCGAGGAAAGTGAATGAAAAGCTATTTGATGACTTAGAAGCTGCGAATCTTAAGCTCGAACGGAACGTGGAAAGTAAAGCGAATGACTTTAGAAGATGCTACGGGATGAAATTGCGATCGAGATAGCGAAAACGTCGAGGGTCGTCGAGAAGCGTCTGTGAAGCTGAAAGCGAGCAGTTGCCGCTAAACAGAGTGCTCGAAGAACAGGAGAACAGGGTTATGGCGACGTTCGTGGCTGTCCCAAAGTGAACGCGTAGAGCTACTGTCCCGAGCTGAGAGAGCGGCTGCCGGGCGTTTGGAAGCCACGAAGGGTCAGGCAGAGCAGAGAATCAGCGCGATACGTACTCTGTCTTTTGCTGCGCCCGAGTTCCTGCTCCAAAGACCTACCGAGAGCAGGGAGTTAACGTCGCAGAGACAGAGAGCACCAGTTCGGCCGCAGGCGGTGGCGATAAAGCAACAGACTGCCGGCTACTGTGAGCAACACCCAGGTCTGGTCCAGAGGGGACGATACGTAGCTCGTGACTTGAAGAAACGTGTGGCTCACCTCAAAGCAGGTTGTCCCGAAATTGAAGTAGACAGTTCCTGCGAATTAGTATGCACAGAGGACATTCTTGGCAACCGGAATCAAATAATAACTGTATCCTTTTACCGACCTCCCAATTCAGATGATGTTGTTGTTGTCTTCAGTCCTGAGACTGGTTTGATGCAGCTCTCCATGCTACTCTATCCTGTGCAAGCTGCTTCATCTCCCAGTACATACTGCAACCTACATCCTTCTGAATCTGCTTAGTGTACTCATCTCTCGGTCTCCCTCTACGATTTTTACCCTCCACGCTGCCCTCAAATGCTAAATTTGTGATCCCTTGATGCCTCAAAACATGTCCTACCAACCGATCCCTTCTTCTAGTCAAGTTGTGCCACAAACTTCTCTTCTCCCCAATCCTATTCAATACCTCCTCATTAGTTACGTGATCTATCCACCTTATCTTCAGTATTCTTCTGTAGAACCACATTTCGAAAGCTTCTATTCTCTTCTTGTCCAAACTAGTAATCGTCCATGTTTCACTTCCATACATGGCTACACTCCAAACAAATACTTTCAGAAACGACTTCCTGATACATAAATCTATATTCGATGTTAACAAATTTCTCTTCTTCAGAAACGCTTTCCTTGCCATTGCCAGTCTACATTTTATATCCTCTCTACTTCGACCATCATCAGTTATTTTACTTCCTAAATAGCAAAACTCCTTTCCTACTTTAAGTGTCTCATTTCCTAATCTAATTCCCTCAGCATCACCCGATTTAATTTGACTACATTCCATTATCCTCGTTTTGCTTTTGTTAATGTTCGTCTTATATCCTGCTTTCAAGACACTGTCCATTCCGTTCAACTGCTCTTCCAAGTCCTTTGCCGTCTCTGACAGAATTACAATGTCATCGGCGAACCTCAAAGTTTTTACTTCGTCTCCATGAATTTTAATACCTACTCCGAATTTTTCTTTTGTTTCCCTTACTGCTTGCTCAATATACAAATTAAATAACATCGGGGAGAGGCTACAACCCTGTCTCACTCCTTTCCCAACCACTGCTTCCCTTTCATGCCCCTCGACTCTTATTACTGCCATCTGGTTTCTGGACAAATTATAAATAGCCTTTCGCTCCCTGTATTTTACCCCTACCACCTTTAGAATTTGAAAAAGAGTATTCCAGTCAACATTGTCAAAAGCTTTCTCTAAGTCTACAAATGCTAGAAACGTAGGTTTGCCTTTTCTTAATCTTTCTTCTACGATAAGTCGTAAGGTCAGTAATGCCTCACGTGTTCCAACATACAGTAGCTGAAAGGTTCAAAGACGAGTTGAGTTTAATTTCAAACGCGTACCCGACTCATACAAATATAGTTCGTGGTGCCTTTAATCTATCCTCGACATGTTAGTGAAAATACATGTTTAATTCCGGAGGTACGCATAAAACATCATCCGAAATTTTGCTAAACGCTTTCTCCGACAACTATTTCGAGCAGTTACTTCATGAATAGTAAAAGGTTGTGAAAACCGCGCTTTACCTGTTAACACGGAATAATCCTGAACTAGTAACGAGGATTAAAACGGATACTGGTATTATTGAACGTACCCGGACCCCCAAGTCCTCCACAAATAAACGAAATATATACCTGTTCAAAAAGCACATAAAAATTCACATAACATCTTCCTCCACTCCTTCCACATTAATAATTTCACTGCAGACCAGATGTGACTTGAATGCAAAGAAATAGTATCGGCGGCAATTCAGAGATTTACACCAAATAAATTAACAAACGACGCAGTTCATCCTCATTGGTACACAAAACGCGTCAAAACACTGTTGCAGAAACAACGAAACAAACATACCAAATTTAAACGGAAACAAAATCTCCAACATTGGCGATCTTTTAAAGAGACTCGAAATTTAGCGCTGACCTCAATGCGACATGCTTATAATAGTTTTCACAACGAAACTTTATCTCCAAACCTGGCAGAAAATTCAGACAGATTCTGTTCGCATGTGAAGTATGCTAGCGGCAAGACACAATCAATGCCTTCTCTGCGCGATAGCAATGGAGATACTATCGAAGACAGTGCTGACAAAACAGAGCTACTAAACACAGTTATCCGAAATGCCTTCACAAAGGAACACGAAGTAAATATTCAAGAATTCGAAACAAGATCAGGTGCCAACATGAGTAACGTCGAAGTAGATATCCTTGGAGTAGTCAAGCAACTTGAATTACTTAATAAACGCATGTCTTCTGGCCCAGAGTGTATACCAATTAGGTTCCTATCAGAATTTGGTGGTGCAAGTCATCGAGTAAAACAGAAGTGATTCCTGGCGTTCTCCAGGGTCCTTTGCTGTTCCTCATCTCTATAAACGATTTGGGAGACAATCTGAGCATCCGTCTTTGATTGTTTGCAGATGACCCTGTCGTTTATCGGCTAATAAAGTCATCAGAAGATCAAAACAAATTGCAAAGCCATTTAGAAAAGGTATCTGGATGGTGCGAAAATTGGCAATTGACCCTAAATAACGGAAAGTGTGAGGTCATCCACATGAGTGCTAAACGTAATCCGTTAAACTTCGGTTACACAATAAATCAGAAAAATCTAAAGGTCGTAAATACCTAGGAATTATTATTACGAACAACTTAAATTGTAAGTCACACACAGAGTATGTTCTGGGGAAGGCTAACCCAAGACTGCATCTTACTGGCAGGAGACTTAGGAAGTGTAATAATCTGCTAAGGAGACTGCCTACACTATGCTTGTCCGTTATCTTTTAGAATACTGCTGTGCGGTGTGGGATCCTTACCACATAGGACTGACGGGGTGCATCGAAAAAGTGTATTATCACGATATAGGGGAGAGAGTGTGACTGAAATGTTGGAGGCTTTGGGATGGAGATCATTAAAACAAAGGCGTTTTTCGTTGCAGAGGAAGCTTCCTACGAAATTTCAATCACCAACGTTCTCCTCCGAATGCTAAAATATTCTGCTGACGGAGACCAACATAGGGAGAAACGATCAACATAATAAAATAACGGAAACCAGACCTCGCATTGAAAGATATATATGTTCGTTTCTTCTGCGCTCTATACGAGATTGGAATAATAGGGAATTGTGAAGGTTGTTCGATGAAATGGCTCAAATGGCTCTGAGCACTATGGGACTCAGCTTCTGAGGTCATCAGTCCCCTAGAACTTAGAACTACTTAAACCTAACTAACCTAAGGACATCGCACACATCCATGCCCGAGGCAGGATTCGAACCTGCAACCGTAACGGTCGAGCGGGGTTCGATGAACCCTCTGCCAGCCACTTAAATATAATTTGCAGAGTATCCATGTAAATGTAGATGTATAGGGGCTGATGGAGTTGGAGCCTCAGGGAATAAAGTGCAAAGAGGGTCTCGGAACGCGAGGATAAGTGCGATTACAGGGAAAGCAATGTTGCGGGAGGCTTTCGCGGCGGAGGACAGACCTTCGCGAGAGAAAGGCAAAGTTTCTGTTTTAAGCATTTCCTTTCACTACGTGAGTTTCAGTTGTTCCTGAACTCGGTTAACTGAATTCACCCTATGCCTGGTCGGAACTGTTCGAATTTGTGCTTTCCCCAGTGTGGCCCAGCACACACTACTGGATTCATGCGTTGTTTCTTAGCAGGGGAACCTGCCATGCCAATGAGGACCAGATCGCGGCGTTGTGCGACAGTAAGGGAATTTCGGCAGGCTTTCCTTTCAGCGCCGGGCGGAGTAGCCATGAGGTTTGAGGCGCATTTCACGGATTGAGAGTCCTTCCTGCCGGAGGTTCGAGTCCTGTCTCTTGCATGGGTTATGTGTTGTTCTTAGTTGGGGTTAGTGTAAGTGATGATCTCTGCAATTTGGTACTTTAGGAATTCACTCACACACATTCCTTTCAGCCTACTGGTCGGAGGCTGCACGAGCCCACACAACATTATCGTAATACTCTTCTTTAAATATTCTGGATTTACGAGCGCCGCCCGTTTGCTCGAACACATGGTACAGGCTAATCATTTTTGTTTTATACGTTCGGAGAAGCAGAGCTGATCAGTATTTGCCTGACTATAATGCCAACCCACATGTGTCACATCATCCCAGCTGCCAAATGCAGCCGGCCGGTGTGGCCATGAGGTTCTAGGCGCTTCAGTGTGATGTCATTTGGTTAGTTAGGTTGAAGTAGTTCTAAGTTATAGGGGACTGATGTCTCATCGTTTTGCAAAATGAAAGGATGATTTGGAAGCATTTAAAGCGGTGCAATAAGAGTTCGAGTACGATTTGGGGGAGTATGTGTCTAAGTATACGATCTAGTCACGCGGTGCGCAAACGCACGATTCCAGTTGCGGGCGCAGTCGAAAACCTAGACCAGAGTGACTGACCGTACGCGGCCACCCTAGTTCCTTTGGGAACAACTGGGGAATAGAAAAACGTAGGGTAAATCAGTACAGGAATGAAGGGGCACACGTACGCGGTCACGAGAACCCTGGAAGCAGTGGGATCAAAAACCATTTTTATGCGTTTCTGTCTGTAAAACATCTGGGAGTGTGCGTGCGGAACGATTTGAAGTGGAATGATCATATAAAATTAATTGTTGGTAAGGCGGGCACCAGGTTGAGATTCATTGGGA
The DNA here is from genome assembly GCF_023897955.1 of Schistocerca gregaria. NCBI lineage: Eukaryota > Metazoa > Arthropoda > Insecta > Orthoptera > Acrididae > Schistocerca > Schistocerca gregaria. The sequence goes on from NC_064929.1 coordinate 44,043,796, forward strand.
GAGTCCTTAGAAAATGTAGTCCATCAACAAAGGAGGTGGCTTACAAAACACTCGTTCGACCTATACTTGAGTATTGCTCATCAGTGTGGGATCCGTACCAGATTGGGTTGACGGAGGAGATAGAGAATATCCGAAGAAGAGCGGCGCGTTTCGTCACAGGGTTATTAAGCGTGATAGCGTTACGGAGATGTTTAGCAAACTCAAGTGGCAGACTCTGCAAGAGAGGCGCTGTGCATCACGGTGTAGCTTGCTGTCCAGGTTTTGAGAGGGTGCGTTTCTGGATGAGGTATCGAATATATTGCTTCCCCCCGCTTATACCTCCCGAGGAGATCACGAATGTAAAATTAGATTCGAGCGCGCACGGAGGCTTTCCGGCAGTCTTTCTTCCCGCGAACCGTACGCGACTGGAACAGAAAAGGGAGGTAATGAGAGTGGCACGTAAAGTGCCCTCCGCCACACACCGTTGGGTGGCTTGTGCAGTATAAATGTAGATGTAGTAGCGACAACAACGGGCAGTCGTAGTGAGACCGATTACGGGGCTGGGATCAGCTGAGTGGTGATAGCAATAACGGGTGGCGGTGATTTGGGAACAACTGGGGAATAGAAAAAAATAGGGCAAATCAGTACAGGAATGAAGAGAGACGCGAACGCAATCACAAAACCCTGGAAGCAGTGGGATCAGAAACCACTTTAATGCCTTTCTGTCTGTTTTAATTATTCGGGAGCTGACCGTTTGGTTTTAAACTTTGTTTTCTGCGTTTAATTTGATTGGGAAACCGTTGAGATTGAACTTAACATATACATGGATGGACATGAGAAATGAAAGGTGTAAGTAGGCTGTTTAGGTTTTTATGTTGGTAACGCCACATAGCGCTCTGTATGAAAATCACTGATTATGCTGTGTGCAGTCTGTGGCTGGTTGGCATTGTTGAAATATTCGCTAATGTAGTGTTGGGCAGTTGGATGTGAACAGCGCTTAGCGTAGCGCAGTTGGAGGTGAGCCGCCAGCAGTGTTGGATGTGGGGAGAGAGATGACAGAGTTTTGAGAGCGGATGATCTGGACGTGTGTCCATCAGAGTAAATTTGTAGGACTTGATTTCTAGTTAGTGCCTTCAATAGTTAGAATCTTTTAAGTAGCTGGCAGTACTGGCGCTCGCTATATTGCAGTAGTTCGAGTAAGGAAGATTTTTATGAGGTTAGTGATTCATGAAAGGTATAGGTTATTGTTAGTCGGGGCCATTCTTTTGTAGGGATTTTATAAGTCAGATTGCGTTGCGCTAAAATATTGTGAGTCCGTTTAGTGATGATCAGAGTAAGTAAAGAGAAATGTCTGAGTACGTTGAGTTTTGCTCAGCTGTTTGAAAATCAAATAACGTAAAGGAGATTATCAGCACAATCATTCATAAATTTTTCTAAAGGGAGTTTTCAAAGGTTGCAATAAATTTTTTATCTGTGATTATTACTTTAGGTATGAAATATTCTATTGCAGATTAATAAAAACGAATTTCTTTGAATGTTCCCAAAATAATGATTCAAGTTTAATTTTTATTCAAGGACTACTGCTGTTTGTACAAGAATGAAAATATTATTTTCCATCGAACTTAGCAAAGATTTTCACGTTGCACTGGATTTTTGTTTACTGGATATAGCCCGACTAGCTTTGAAGCATAAGACTATCTTTACTTTATGAATTCTTTTTTATATTTGTAAGCTCTCCTGAAGAATTATCCACTTTTAAATACACTTCACGATATGTTCCTAATTTTGAATGAAAATTTAAAAGAGCTGCAGCTTGTATCCACCTGTGAATGCACAAGATAAAATCTACTATCTCTTTGTATTCTGCGTATGGAATGCTGTGAAAAGAAACACTTTTTTATTTTCTTTCACCTCTACCTGTACCCTTTTTAGGATGTGGTCGTTATTGCGATGGTATATTTTAATCTGCCGCTGTTCCAGAATGCTCGCTCACGGCGCAGCTCCGTACTGCCAGCGATATCCAATAAAATGCTGGAAATTCTAAAATAAAATGGGTAATGTCCGGTGCGAACTTTGCAGTAATTGTGACAAACAGATTTTACTAGATAAATATATTTTAACAGAAACAATTAAAATCTTTACACACCGTTTACAATCCCAGCTACAAATGGCGTCGATCATCGACTTATGACAAATGAAGACTACGTAATAGCCTAATGCAACGTTGCGGGTTCCTCTCCCATTTAGTCTGTGCAGAAGGCAAGCGATTCTACTACAATAAATTGCCAATTTATATCTTACCTAATTTTTGTACAGTCTTTGTCGTTTTTGATAACATATCCTTTCTTCTGTAGCGGTTTTCACATCCTCCGCCACAGATAGTATTTAACAGTCTTTGAATAATCATTTATAATAGCAAAATTCATAATTTTCTTTTAAATGTCCTTTTGAAATACAATTAACAGAAACACATATAAATTATTTGTTGCAATGAACATTATACATCGAAATGTTCTTTTAACTTTCAATTTGGATGCGTGCTGCCAGAAAACGTTACACCACGAAAGCAGAGACTGCTCATGAGGGGACCGTGAGCAGAATAGGAATGCCTTGGCGGGACCACCACAGTTGGAGAAAATCGAACCCGCTGATCCACAACATAATCCACTTAACGACAATGAGTGGCGGGAACTCTCGCGACAGAATGGTGCGGAACAGGACGGATCTCTGAGCAAGGTAAGTGCGAATGTTCTACACGTGGAAAAATCCAGCACACGGGACGATTTGTGACAGTAGACTGCAGGCAGTAAGGTTTCAGCTTTTATGCCAGATATCACCACCTCTATTAGAATATCAGCACCCAGAACGCACTTGAGCTGCATCTGCCTGTGTTCGATTACAGGTGAGGCAGCGTTTCGTAATTATGTGTGGCTACAGAGGCAGCGTGCAATATTTCTGCAAGGGACTTCTGTCGACTTTTTGAGTACACGCCACACGGAGATGATGCTCTGTACTGGGTGAAACGAGGTCCGACACGATGCTACGACGTGCTCCGTGACTTTTGCCACTTCAGTGTATAAATGTACCGGATATCTCTCTTAAAAGTCTTCAGGCACATTTCTTCTGGCTTTTCAGTAGATATTTTAAATGTGTAGATGCAGTCAGTCCAAACGTGTACTGGTCATCACGTCGAAGGAAAGCTTCGGTTTGTTTCCGTTACACGCGAAATGCTTTTTGAAGCGGAATTTTACATTCTCATTCGATAGAGCGGCCCGAGATGAGTCCAGCTTGGTATTCGTTTTAGCGATGCGTATTAGCAGGAAAACTAGAAAACGGAGAGCGGCGGTAGCAATCAATTTGGGCCAGGGCCTTGTTGTCGCTGTTAGAGTATCGGTTATTCTTAGAGTTTTCCCGCTCCTGTTAATACAAATGGATGAAGCGAAAAACGTTGTAGACTAGTTTGTGGCCCGTCCATCCGAATGGGTACGTGAAATTCCGCTTTGAAAATAAATTAATTTTTTTTTACCGGGAACAAACCGACGCTTTGCGGCGACAGTGGCACATCATGACAGGCGTAATGAACAGTATTAATTTCGACTGACTCCACCTACACATTCCAAACACGAAATTGAAAATATCTGTCGGAACACCAGAGCAAATGCGCCTGAAGACTCTTGGGTGGAATACCTACACAGAATATTGGAGAAATAGTGGCAAATATTTTGATAGGTGATACCAACCACAAGAACAAGAAAAAAAAATACCTTGAACGTGGGTCTGGAAATGCATACTTTGTGAGATCTCTACACTTGTCCATAGTGGCTGAAGACGTTCGGGTGTGAATATGTCCGCCTGACACGCAAGGTAGATATTAAATAAACAAATGATGTATGGCCACAGGTGCTGCCCCCATGATCCGTGAATCGAGCGAGGTGACGCAGTGGCTTGCACACTGGACTCGCATTCGGGAGGACGACGGTTCAATCCCGCGTCCGTCCATCCTGATTTAGGTTTTCCGTGGTTTCCCTAAATCACTCCAGGCCAATGCCGGGATGGTTCCTTTGAAAGGGCACGGCCGATTTTCTTCCCCGTCCTTCCCTAATCCGATGAGACCGATGACCTCACTGTCAGCTCTCCTTCCCCAAACAACCGAACCCCAACCCACGATCCGTCAATAGCGTTCACTACTGTACGTGCCTTTCCGTATTGACGTACTCCAGTGTACACAAGTCTGAGCACTGGGTAATCTACAGGCAGTTGTGTTGCATGTACTATAGTTTTAGCGTTGTTAGTGTGTGTTATTTTGTAGTAAATTGCTTTTAACAATAAGTATGTATCGCATTTATTTATTCAGAGTATGGCATTTAAGTACATTTCAGAATTGCATCACGTTATCCTACATTACATGTGTTCACAGACAAACATCTAGTCCCTGTAAGTCATATCGCAATGTTTACTGTCACTGTGATATTTGTAATGCACTGTGCACGAATGGGTTGGTAAATTTTCCATTTCTCTTCTGCTTGTTAACAATGGAAGCGTACTACCCCTAAAGTGACATGGCGGATATAATTATCTGCTATGGGTTAGCAGTTGGAAATAGCCCGTAAGCACGTTCCCACTACGCAGGAAAATACCCACGTTGCAGAGTACCATGCGATAAGTTGTTGACCCAAAGTTTTCGGCTTCTTAAGGACACGGATTTTCTAGCTTCCAAAAGACGAATAGTGGACGGAATGAGTCAGTTCACACACCTCAGATGCAGGAGGACATACCAGATTTTCTGGACGAAAGACGTGCAACAGCAGTGTGGGTATTTGGCGATTGACACCAACAGAAGGCATAAGTCATCCTGTTGTCCGGCTGGTACTGCTTGAGCTATTGCTGTATCCGTAACACCTTCAACACATCCAGGCACTAATGCCAGAGGACCACGATAGCCAATCATAGTTGTGTCATTGGCCCATACAGAAGCGTGCTGCAGGTCCACTGTTTTCGACGAAGAATTTATATCTCTGATCCTGTGCGGTTCACAAAGGGTCGTGCTGTGAACTTCCATACTCAGCACGTGTGGGCTTATGAAAACCCATATGCTGCTGTACAAGGAGTACATCAACCTCATTTCTCCGTCAACTAATGGATAGACATTCTTGGTGATAAGTTACTAGGGCCATACATCCTACTCCAAACATTTAATGGAGCTCATTATCGTCAACTTCTTGTTAACATTTTGCTTACCTTGTCGGAGGAGGTACCACATCAGTAAAGACTACCGATGTGGTTTATGCATTATGTCACATTTCATCTGCAATGTGTGTGAATATCGGATGCTGACGCTTCATGTCTTTTGGAATGGTTGGGGCGGAGGGGGCACACCTTGGTCCCCTGTTCCCTCGACTTCAGTCCTCTGTAGTTTTGGTTATGGGAACAGTTCAAGGCGTTAGTCTTGCAGTACCACATGTATGTGAAATTAGAAATCGTCACCAGAGTCGGAGACTAGACTCTGACAAATCCCTTTAGATACAGTTTTGATATACATAATACAATGGAAATATGCTACTTGAAATTTGGCCCTTACATGAGGTCCTAGGGTGAACAATTTGTATAAAATTACTTAATAACTGTATTTTAAAAACAATTATTAATGCAAATCAAATGAAAGGAACACTAAATTCTTTAAATGAAATTCAAGTAAAAAATGAACTGGTGATTTATTGCAAAAAGTCTTCTTAGTACACAAGAAAACCAATAGACTAACTGTCTATCATGTTAGACTAATATTGACAATCAGCAAAATCATAATGTCCAGGGAAGGATAATGTGTTCATGCTGCACATTCCCTCCACGATGTTGAGGCGAAATAAATAAAAAAATTAAATTTATTGGTTTTTTGTAAAGAAGAAAAATTGTGGACATGGAATTGTAACTTCAGAATTTTTGAAAGGCCTTTCTTTTTTTACGGGCTGTATTGACCAGCTTGAATGCGGACAAATTCAGTGCTGCGTGAAATATGCCTGTAATATAATTTACCATTCCGATTAATTACATTTTTGAATTCTACGTCACTGTTGATTTAATCAGAGTTCTCACCTTAGACGTAGAATTAGTCCTTCTGCCACAATATTAATTCATTAGTCGCCCTCGATGTTCTTCTCTTTGTTGACCGTGTGTACCTTCCTAAGTCGGCATCGGTTCACTTCACGTAGACGGTGGAAACCAAGGAAATACAATGCTACGTCACTTTAAAAAATAGTGAGAAGTATCGAAGTGTTACGAAAATTATTTATTCACAAGACAATAAGACTTGCTCTGCTCGTCGCATTAATCATGATTACTAACAACATGGCTGCCTTTCCGCACAGTCCGAAATTACGTCCGTCCTCCACAAGGCAACAATCGAAAGTGTCTCTTAGCTCCTTCTTGGAGTATGAAACAAAAGCGAATCCAATATGAACATTACAGAGATTATATTCTACATCCCTCTCCATTTGATCTTTGGCGCAGCCTTTAAGGTGTTGTATGTCTCTGCGTCGGAATGTGTCATTACAATGTGAATAAACCCTACGAATCTGAATTTTACTTTGTAGTGGTTCCTTGTCGGGACTAAAATGAAAAGAACCTTTCTTCGTATCTGGAATCTTACGGTACTGCGGTGGTGTACAACTATAAAATGGTAAGCTCCCAGACGAATTGGTGCCGCTACAGTGTGCTCACCAATCACTAGCCATCTCGATCTACATCCAAATCTACATCGATACTCTGCTAATTACGTTGAAGTGCCTGGCAGAGGGTTCTTCGGACCACCTTCAAAATTCTCTATTCTCCAAATGTCGTCTAGCGCGCGGAAATAACAAACACCTACATCTTTTTCGTACGAGCTCTTCAAATGGTTCAAATGGCTCTAAGCTCTATGGGACTTAACATCTGAGGTCATCAGTCCCCTAGACTTAGAATTACTTAAACATTAACGAACCTAACCACACACACACATCCATGCCCACGGCAGAATTCGAACCTGCGACCGTAGCAGAAGCGCCGTTCCACACCGAAGCGCCTAGAACCGGTTGGCCACAGCGACCGGCTGTACGAGCTCTGACTTCCCTTATTTTATCATAGTGATCGTTTCTTCCTATCTAGATCGGCGTCAACAAAATATTTTCAAATTCAGAGGAGAAAGCTGGTGACTGGAATTTCGTGAGAAGATTGCTCCGCAACGAAAAATGCCTGTGTTTTAATGATCTCCATCACAAATCCTCCATCATTTCAGTGACACTCTCCCCCCTATTTCGCGATGATGCAAAACATGCTACCATCTTTGCACTTTTTCGATGTACCTGCTAATAAAACGTAGTGTTGGGTTAGCCTTCCCCACATGATTTTCTGTGTGTTCCTTACAATTTAAGTTGTTCGTAATTGTAATTACTAGGTATTTAGTTGAATGTATGGCCTTTAGATTTGACTGATTTATCGTGTGACGGAAGTCAACGGATTACTTTTAGCACTCATGTGGATGACCTCACACTTTTCGTTATTTATGGTCGTTGCAATTTGTTTGCCGGCCGGTGTGGCCGTGCAGTTCTAGGCGCTACAGTCTGGAACCACGTGACCGCTACGATCGCAGGTTCGAATCCTGCCTCGGGCATGGATATGTGTGATGTCCGTAAGATAGTTAGGTTTAAGTAGTTCTAAGTTATAGGGGACTGATGACCACAGATGTTAAGTCCCATAGTGCTCAGAGCCATTTATCTATTTCTTTGCAATGTGTTTTGATCTTCTGATGACTTTATTAGTCGATAACCGACAGCGTCATCTGCAAACAACCTAAGCGACTGCTCAGATTGTCTCGCAAATCGTTTATACGGATAAGGAACAGCAAAGGGCCTGTAACACTAAGATGTGCGTCAACACGAGATCTGCGCCCCCATGGAACTTGTGGACCGAGCTAAGTTGTCGGGACGACTTCCCAGTGCAGAACACTAGAATGATCGCCCACCCCCCCGCCCCCCCTCAGCGATCGAGCACGAGATGTCTCCTCTACGACGATCGACCCAAGAGTGTTCGATCATCCACATCCAACTCCTCAGTTTTGGCCGTCATGGCAACAAGCATATCAGGTAAAACGTTATGTACTTCTGTCCAATGACAGCAGACGAATCAGAGCCTTGTATAAACAACTCAGAATTTCCAACAAGCCAAGCAAACGCCGCTGGAACCCCACCAGGTCAGGTTCACACAGCAGCAGGCCGCTCCTCGTCAAGAACTGGTCAGTTCTCTCCAGATGTTACCGGGTAAGACACTCAGCGTCAAATTCTGAGCTTCCTGGGGTCGTGACTCGGGACGTCACTATGTGTGCCACTGGATGTCAGACTCGGGAAAACTTTCTTCTTCAAGGCGTGAAAATGACTGTAATGCGTGAGTTATTGCTGGATTTGTTATGCGCTCTGTATGTGCTTTCATCCTGCTCAGACAGCAGCTGGTATAGATTTTACGCTTGTGAGCGTATATATACGTTGTTATGTGGCTAGCGGAGCTTGTGGACTGGCCCTGTTCGATTTCCTTTACGTACATTTATGTAATTCGAAAATCTGTGCCCAGACATCAGTTTACTAAAACAACGTGACAATTTTAAAAAACTCAAAAATGTCAATTCTAAAAAAAGGGAGATATTTTTCCGGCTCACTTAAATACAAATCTATTCGTAAGTATTTGAGTTTCATATTGAAACAGTGTCGAGGTTAGAACCTCATTTTCAGCAGTTTCTTTAATTGTATTAATATTGTATCTTTTTGTCAACTGGTAATACTGAATTATAATATTCTAATGAAAATACGATTTTATTTGAGTCAAATCAAATAAATTAAAATTTGATTCAGACATGTGAAATGACTTGTCTATACTAGTAAAGTTCCCAGAAAGAATTTCACTCTGCAGCAGAGAGTGCGCTGCGATGAAACGTCCTCTCAGAACTAGAATAATCTGCCAGAAGGTTCCATCAGTAATACTGGTGCGTTTTATATGTTCGTTTCTCCATGTAATGGAAAAAAAAGAAATACTCGACATTCACAGTGACTAGAGTATGTACAAAAAGGGCAATCAATACACATTTGCAGTTGACCAGCAGATCGTTCTGCAGATACAGTCTATCCTTTTGAATTTTTAAGTACAATAATCTATTTCTGTGAAGGATGCTTATCACGATATTTATTTGCTCTTTCACTTTATTCACATGAACTCTGAGAGTTTTATGTGACTATATTATTTTGTTTCTGCAAACATAATTCGTTCCACCAAAATAGCTGGAAACCCCACAGCAGATCAGTTCCAGTCATTCCACGAGTAAGGAGGTACAAGGCTTGTCTTGTCTGTAATTCTACCATGCCTAGACGGTCAATACCGTATTCTATCGCGTCCGCATTGTTACTTTGTGCCAAGAAGGACTCTCAGCAAGGGAAGGGTTCAGGCGTCTCGGAGTGAACCAAAGCTATGTTGTTCGGGTATGGAGGAGATACACAGAGAGAGAGGAAATGTCGATGACATGCCTCGTTCAGACCGCCCAAGGACTACTACTGCAGTGGATGACCGCATCCTACGGATTATGGCTCGGAGGAACTCTGACAGCAACGCCACCATGTTGAATAATGCTTTTCGTGCAGCCACAGGACGTCTTGTTACGACTCAAACTTTGCGCAATAGGCTGCATAATGCGCAACTTCACTTCCGACGTCCATGGCGAGGTCGATCTTAGCAACCACGACATTTTGCAGCACCGTACAGGTGGGCCCAACAACACGCAGAATGGACCGCTAAGGACTGGCATCACGTTCTATCCACCGATGAGTGTCGAATATGCCTTCAACCAGACAATCGTCGGAGACGTGTTTGGAGGCAACCCGGTCAGGATGAATGCCTCAAGATACACTGTCCAGCGAGTGCAGCAAGGTGGAGGTTCCCTTCTCTTTTGGGGTGGCATTATGGAGGGCGGACGTACGCCGCTGGTGGTCATGGAAGGCGCCGTAACGGCTGTACGATACGTGAATACCACCTTCCGACCGATAGTACAACCATGTCGGCAGCATATTGGCGAGGCATTCGTCTTCATGGACGACAGTTCACGCCCCCATCGTGCACATCCTGTGAATGACTTCCTTCAGGATAACGACATCGCTCGACTAGGGTGGCCAGCACCTTCTCCAGACATGAACGCTATAGAACATGTCTGGGATAGATTGAAAAGGGCTGTTTATGGAAGACGTGACGCACCAACCCTCTCAGGGATCTACGCCCAATCGCCGTAGAGAAGTGGGACAATCTTGACCAACAGTGCCTTGATGAACTTATGGCTAAAATGCCACGACGAATACAGGCACGAATCAATGCAATAGGACGTGCTACTGGCTATTAGAGGGAGAGGTGTGTACAGCAATGTTGACCACCACCTCCGAAGGTGTCCCTGTATGGTGGTACAAGATGCAATGCCTGACTTTCATTAGCAAAGGATATTCATGTTGATCTCAATTCCAATTTTGTGTACAGGTTCCGGAGCTCTTGGAGCCGAGGTGATGCGAAACTTTTTTGATGTATGTACATTTTTACTATGTCTGTACAGAACTGTATACACTGTTATCGTAAATAGCTCTAGGGAGGTGCATTATAGAATCAGTAAGCGTACAATACTTCAAAACTCGTTTACTACCTCATTTTCCGCAATTTGATCTTACGTTCTTGCCTCAGTGTCAGAGGTACAACAACAGATTTTGCGCTTGGCTGTCATCCATTCGTATGTGCCGCTACATTTTTGGAGAGAAACCCGGTTGCCGCACAGTCGCGGCGTTGGCCTCTCTCTCTCTCTCTCTCTCTCTCCCTCTCTGGTGCCGACTCGCTGAGTGTGACACCTAGCGGCAGCACTGGGTACCTTTGGCGCGACGTCGCGAGTCACAATCCCAGAAAGCTAAGGAATTAACGCCGGGTCTTCAGACTCAGACCTACTAGCCGCCAGTAGCGCACGCAACACCGAAGATCCCACCCTCCTCCAAACGGCGCGTGACCCCTGCTCGCCCCAATGTAGCTGCCCTGCCGCACTTATAACCGGGGACTCAATGCTTTGAGCGGTGAGCTGGCTGTCCCTCCCTTATTCCCATTGTTGTGTGCCTCGGACGTTCTACAACTCCTGGGGAAACAAACTCCGAGTTTCCCACGAATTCTCTCAGCTGAAGTGACGTAAGTTAAGACACACAACCTCTGGAATTTTTATCAGGCACAATAGTGAAAATCAAGTATAGTAATGAGAGTTTAATAAAGTGATGAGAATCGTGTTCCAGCATTTCTCCGTCATAAGGAGCGGATGGTGTTAGTTTATCAATGGATGGAGGCAACCCAGATGGCTTGTAACATTTCAGCCGACGCCACGCCGGTCAACGATACCCAGACACTACAGGATCGCGTCTTCGACGCAACAACAAGCAAGCGTATTTCGGAGAGTGCGTGATCTCTTAAGCTGAGGATCAGAGCGATACATTGCCATTGGAGGAACGTCACGTTGAGCACCTCATATGAGAAATGTCATTAACGGATATCAGGATGGACGGCTCCTATGGACAAGTGTGCAGATCACAGAAAGTATGCGTTTCCCGATCCACGAGTAATGGTTTTTTTTTCCTTGTTTTGATGGACAGCCCCACCTCGAAATATTCGACACTTTGCGCTACAGGTTAAAAGAAGAGTGACGAATATAAGATGCCTTCAATATTTATTAACGTTGTGGGTGGTTCTCTTTATTTATGCTAACTTTTTTCCACCCTACGTCTAGATTTGGTTTTGTTCCCTGCATATAAAATTATATGCAAGCGTTTCTATCGCACCAGAAAGGATGGAGGAGGTTTGATGTAAGATCTATTCGTGGTTTCTCCTTTATCGAAATCGTTTCCCATAAGAATCCAAGCTACATCGTTAGCCTCGTGGCTATTGAGGTTGATCCACAAAAAAGGGTAGTACTAATAGTTCAATCCAGAACGGTTTAGGTAGCCTTTCGGTAGTTGGGTATAGCTGTGTGGTTAGTATTCGAACAGACATCCGAAGTAGTGTGGCGGTAATGCTTCAATCTGTCCGAAGAACAGTTCCAGCTTTATAAATGTAGCCAGAAGTGTATCGTGGGTAATGGAGTTGTTCATGAAGACCGATTAAAGTATTTTCCTAATATATTTTGTTGCCCTTATTTTATAAAATCATTTGGTGGCTTTCTAAGAGGTACTTTGTGTTAGGAGTACAAAACGTAAATAAAATTACATATTCACACGTTTTACTTCAGGCAGAATTAGGTAATAAAGCCAGTCGATACCTTTAGTATAGTGCAACGACATAGTTGCTTACTGGCTGAGTATTTTTCAAGAGATCCTCTCACACAGACTGGTAATTTACACTGTTTTTAAGAGACACTCCGAGTGCGGCGTATCAGTCACTCTTTAACCTGTTACGTTAGGCGATTCGTTCCTGCTGTTATCTTTTGCGTGTATTCAGTCCCGCAACCAATAACCGTGCATTCGGGCGGTAATCAGTTATCGGTGCGTTATTGTAGTCTAAAAACTGAATCCGTTATAGTAACTCTTTTGTTTACTCACTCGGGGTCCCACCGTTTTGTACACAACTGAGGTGAGAAGTAGTTGTGACGTTCTCTACGGCGACATCAAAAACCCATTCTGAGGTGGTGCCGTCGAAAGCGTAAACCGAAGCAATCGGTCTGGATTCGAATACATCTCTCGAAAGAGAGTACAAAAGAATATTATCACAGGACTTTACAAACAGGTTTTTCAGAAATTCCTACCAGTTCACTTACTTAACTTATTTAATATTGCAACGCGTTTCGAGCTATCACCTCTTTATCAGGCAAAATATGACAAAACAAGAAACATTCAAACCAAATGGACATATATATTAATGCAAGTATTCTTTCAGTCTTGTCGTTTGTTGTGGCTTTCCTGCAGAGAAAGTCAAATAGAAGCCGTATGAGAGCGCGTTTACTTCGTTTTCTTCTCTGTAGATGAATACTGGAGCACTCCGTTCATCAGAAAAGGCTGCCGTCTTGTGGCCACTGTGGCTTTAAATTGTAAGCACACCACGTAGCTCACTCGGAAAACATGAATAACTGATCTGGCTACTTCAGTATTATTGGCTTAATTTGTATTATTAGTTCACTTTTCTCGGACATGAGCAGACATCCACAAGTAGCAAATAATGTGACCGTGGCTTCCAAGTTAAGGTTCTTCGGTTAATCACAATGCGTCTACTTCGTTAATAATCTTGCTGGCATTTCGATGATCTTTCTTGGGATTTCTTCATGATTCATTACATTCTTGCACGTGCTACCTTTTTATAGTTTTATGCACAGTGAGATATAATATCGAGCGATTTTAAAAAGCGAGTGAATCAAGCTGCGTCGGATAGAGGTGCAGGGGATAGCGTCAGTTACGTTTGACGCGAAATAGCATTTAGTCATAATGGAGCGTACACTGTCAAAGCATTTTATCAAAACGGTAGTTCGTACCAGCTAGCACGTCGTGCAATCCGCAACGACATCAGCGTTAATCGAAATCGGCCGGTGCACCTGCCTGGGCGATTAAAAAGTGGCTGGGGAACATTGAGGAGACGGCGCCAACTGGGAGACCAAAAACTGTGAGCTCGCCTGAAAAACATCGAACGTGTACGCCAAATGAAACGCGTATAGCACGTGTGCCTTGACACGACACTACAGCGCGACACGCACGTGCCGCACGAGTCGCGCGGCTGCAGTGCATATTGCGACACGTACACCGTACTTAGCACGCGCCGACTGGCGACGCTCTGCAATGACAGAACCGAAGCGTGCGCACCTTTTTATCTTTCTCTAATAATTTACAGAAACTATTCACTGAAAATATTTGATTTTTTTCCGTACTTGTAGCTTTATGTGTGAACGTCATGGCCAAGTGCCCATCATCTCGCTAATGGTCATGCTTACTGGGATCTACACATTTTAGTAAGTCACTACGCAAAACTCAAAAAGTTTGCAATGAAAAATAGGGGACGCTATGATTTAGCGTTTGGTGCGTATTACACCATATGTTTCTGAGTATGAAATTCAGCTAACATATTAAATTTTTGTTTAGACTTAGGAGGAGGTCTCCATCTGTCTTCGATTTCGAGAAAATGGATCCCATGTAGCGCATTCACTCCCAATCTTACGCCACGGGAATGAAATATTCCTACATCACTGGTATTTCCTAAACCGCTCGAGACATCGAAACGAGATTTTGGCGAATGACGACACAAGGAGGAGAGTACTTTGCCACGCCGGCCGGTGTGGCCAAGTGGTTCTAGGCGCTTCAGTCTGGAACCGCGCGACCGCTACGATCGCAGGTTCGAATCCTGCCTCGGGCATGGATGTGTGTCATGCCCCTAGGTTAGTTAGGTTTAAGTAGTTCTAAGTTCTATGGGACTGATAACCTCAGATTTTAAGTCCCATAGTGCTCAGAGCCATTTGAACCATACTTTTCCACGTCGTAAACACACTGAGCTTTCTTATCTATCACGGTATATCAGTAGTTACACTTCCCTATTTATTTTTTTTCATTCCACTGACTAATTTTTTAAGAGTTATCGACAGCTAGTGAGACAAGAGTGTCCTAATATGAAAGTAAACATGAAATTTCTTCTCTTATGTTGCCACAAACCGTCACAATGAGTTTTTTGATAAGATATTCGGCTCTCTGGTCGCCAATTACTTGTTTAATGAGACAGATTTCTGAAACAGTGTGTCACAATAACTGCTGCAAAAATGAGTTTATGCAAATCATATTGTGCTTTGGCAAAAGAAGTGCTCTCAAACCCTTCAACAAGAGAAGTGTGGCCGTTACTCGCAAATGGTGTTGCTTCTTCGAATGAGAAGAGGTTAACAACTCACACGAAAATAAATCGCTAATTCTGTTGGAATTTTGGTTGAATCCCACAACCCATTTTATTTTTAACACCAGCGACTGAAATGGATACTTACCAAAGGAGTTTTATTCCTTTTCTTTATCTGAGCAATAGCAAAGTAATGAAGAGCGTGGTCTTCAGGCGGGATTCCACGCACACTACTGATGCCGGTTCCTCACCAACGCCATGCCAAACTGACAGTCCGTGGTTCGCGAATAAAATAGTTGTTACTGAGAAAAGTAAACAACTGATACGTGGCACAACACAATGGCCAGTGTATCGTCAGCAGCTGCGAATAAATCGATCGACAGGAATGCGGAAGCCAGCAAGTGTGCTTTGTGAGAGGAAGAGTTCACATCGTTCCGAAAACATTGTCATGAAAGTAGATCTGCCTTTGTCACCATTACATTTCTACATATCATCACACTCTTTCAGGATATTCCTACTTTTATATTAGTACCGACACTAATTCTTTGTGTAGCCTGTTGTGTAATTAGTTTATTAACGCTGATAGCGTGTATGCAACCACTGAAATACTTTTCCTCGTCACGACGAGCCGATTAAAACATCGTTATTTAAGAGGGCTTCTCGACTATTTCGGGCTTGCAATGTACGAAGTATAACGTCTCTTATTAGACCCATACCCACATGATGATATGAAGTACGTAAGTTTTACTATCTCGGACGCTTTTTACCAGGAGCGCAAAGGGGTCATACCTGTGGAAATTATGCCTTTCCGACTTCTTGTAACGGATCGCAGAGATACTTCAGCATAAGAGGAAGCAAGTAGGTAACCTTGTTTTACTTTCCTGTCTTGCTTCTAGATGACACGATTTTATAATATTCCTTACTTCCTTATTCACTACCCTCACGGTAAATCGTCTGTCCCTTCTTACGTTCTGAAAACATTGTGGAGGCAGACGATATACTTTCAGTGGCTAATGGCTCACCGGTTATTGAACTGTGCATTGGTTTTTTTTGACAAAGAATAAACAAAACAAAAGAACTGTACATATGTATGTAAATGAAAACTATTACGTGCTAACGAAAATGGACGGAGCGCTTAAACAGCGAAAAAAAGAACACTGCTCAGTGATAGAAAACTTCAGTTTACATTACAGGCCGTACTCTTCGGATGGACAATACTTCCACTGTCCGTATGCGCCATACCGAAGTGAGTATATGGCAGAACTGCCCTCCCGCTCCCCGCCTCACACATCGGTCAGTACCCGCGTGACGCGCGGCGCAACAAACTGCGCCGCTACCACAAAGCCGCGCGACCTGGCGCAGGCGCGTGTCGCGTCCCAGTCGCGTCGCGTCGCAGTTTGCGCGGTCCCATTTGAACCTGTGAAGTTGCAAAAACGCGCGCTGCGGTGCGCCTAGCCTTTAGAGTTGCCATTGAGAGACACACTCGTCGCTCAGTTCGCCGGCACAGCGCTACACTTGGGATTTCAAAGAGAACGGTAGGAAGGATTTTACCCCAGGATTTGCACTTTCACCCCTACAAAATCTAAACGGTACAGGTCCTTAAGGGAATAGATTATGTGATCCGCAGCCGCTTCTGATTAAAAGTTTTGGTCATGATTAGTCGGGACCAGGACATTGTAAACCGTTTGTGGATGAGGGATGAAGCTCACTTCCGTCTCTCCAGTTATGTGAACAAGCAGAACTTTCGATTTTGCAGTGACGTTAATACTAGAGAACTGCATCAGCAACCACTGCACTGGGCAATAGTTACTGCGTGGTTCGTAATGTCTTCAATTAGGGATCATAAGGCGAAACGATTTTTAAGTTGTAACAGTGACTTCGCAGAGATACGCAGACGTTTTAGAAAACTTATGTCTCATCGTTCACTTCATTGTGTGCAAGTTGTGGAGTAAATGTTTCCAGCAGGACGGAGCAACGTCCCATACTGCGCTAGTAAGCATGAATATTGTCAGTCGTTTGTTTCCAAATGATATGACCTCCCGAAATGGGTACATTGCATGGCCCTCTCGTTCACTGGACGTCACATGTTTGTGACTTTTTCTTTGGGGTTATCTGAAGCGGAAAGTTTAGCAAGATAACCCACCTTGAACAACTGAAGCCCTGAAAGAGTGGATGCGACAGGAAGTGTGATGAGGTCTGGCTGGAGGAATGCGTGCTTCTAAGCGGACGCCATAATAAGACAGTTATCTTGAAAAAGTAACTGAGGAGGAGGAGGACATTAGTGTTTAACGTCCCTTCGACAACGAGGTCATTAGAGACGGAGCGCCAGCTCGGGTGAGGGAAGGATGGGGAAGGAAATCGGCCGTGCCCTTTCAAAGGAACCATCCCGACATTTGCCTGAAGCGATTTAGGGAAATCACGGAAAACCTAAATCAGGACGGCCGGAGACGGGATTGAACCGTCGTCCTCCCGAATGCGAGTCCAGTGTGCTAACCACTGCGCCACCTCGCTCGGTGAAAAAGTAACTGACGTTTTACTGTTACAGAAAACACTTTTTCGTATATTTTAAGATTATGAAATAGAAAAAATGTCTTTATTTAACAGCTTTTCAAAAATCGCTCTTTATTATGCCTCACCCTGTAGTTGAAACTCTCTTCTTCATTTAGCTCATGAGGCCCTCAGCTTTAAAAGAATTTATTGTGTCGTAAACACAGTACTATTTCAATATGCTATACGAGCGTATTTTAGGAAAGACACACGGGAAATATGTAGTGGTAAATGCGAAAAACAAATACAGAACTAGTTCTCTCACAAATGTTATGACTACTCTTATTTTTTATTTGGGGGACTTACGAAATCTGAATATTTTCGTAGTCTCCATGAAATAGCTGTGTTAATCTTAGATAACGGTAGGTGTGATTAACGTCTCTGACTGGTGGTGTGGAACTGTCTCAAGTGAAGGACAGAAGGAATTGGGTTATTCAGATACACACAGTAGACGATTGTAACTGCACTGTTTACGTGGAAAGAACCCACACATATTACAAAAAATTGATGTATGTACGTATGTGGCACATCTCCCTCTAGACCACTGGACTGATATGGACCAAAGTTTGTGCACATACCCCTTACTGACAGGTAACAATCATAATTCAGGAGGTGCGGCATCATAAACGATGAGATGCATGAAAATCAGCCGCACCATGCCTGATGTTGAAATTTGCTTCTGTACTACTAACTCTATTCGTAACAAATTTCGCAGACATTCGCAGCGAAAGGCACATACAAAATTATATCATGATGCCACACATAATTCGGGAGATCCGACGTCATGAACACCAAGATGTGTGAAGAACTGCCGGAGTGTGCTTAATGTTTATATTTATCCTTGCTGCTCACTCTGTTAGCAACATATTTTGCTGACGGTATCGACATACGCCGCTGAATGCGCCTACATGAATGCATCGTTGTAGGACTCTTTACTGCCGAGCCACTCGTGCAGTCGAGTGAAGTCGAGTGAAGTGACACCAGGCAGCGCTTTTGGCAGCTTTCAACTATGAGGCGCAAACGGTTGTAGGCCTCGCCACAGAGGCGTGCAGATACTCGAAGCAGCTGTGCCAAGCGCATCATCCCACGCCGAGCCTACTGGCAGGTGTGCGTGCAAGGTTCCTCGTTGTGGAAAACTAGCAAAGTGAACACCCCGACCGACAGTGCCGGCTGTCAGCTAGTGTACAATAAAAACATTATGACAGGTGACAGACTTCCGTCATTCAACAGTCTCTGGTCAATGAATTAGTTCTTTCTTATGATCTTAATGAATTATTGTCAATGTAAACAACGAGACACCAACAGAGATAGTGATAAATGGTTCAAATGGCTCTGAGTACTATGGGACTTAACATCTGAGGTCATCAGTCCCCTAGACCTAGAGTAGTTAGGTTTAAGTAGTTCTAAGGACAGCACACACATCCATGCCCGAGGCAGGATTCGAACCTGCGACCGTAGCAGCAGCGCGGTTCCGGACTGAAGCGCCCATTCGTCTGGTGCGCTCTCAAGTGTCATTGATACCTTCTCTGATAATGATCTCTTACCTTCGCCATCAAAATGGCCTACCTCACTGGGAACGCATTTCTGGCCATATGTCCGCATGACCTTTTTTGCTCCTTTTGCTGCGGAAGCTGTGATCTCTGTATCTTGAAACAATACAAACCAAGGGAAAATCGAAATCACTATCTCTCGCCAATAAATAAACGATCTCTATAATCATACAACACGAGCGAATTGTGTTAAGTAACTGATCGTTCATTTTGGCCGCTGTGCACAACGCAAATACCGTCTCCTTGCGATGAACAGCTTACGAATACAAGAGGTTACATTTATTATTTGCGGGTCGTCTTGCCCCTCAAAAACTGGAGGACAGTAAGTGATCCTGAAATTCGGCGACGTACCTGGGTGCATTACGTGCTCCCACTTCTGGCCATATGAGGGTACGACGAGAGTTGTCCATATAATCGTTCCGATGCGCTCACGTGTTATGTTTTGGAGAGGCATACCGTTGGTTGGGCAAATTGATCATGGTACACTCGCAGTACTAGAGGACGCGGTAAGTAGTTCCTGGCATTTTCGACTGCTGCTGTTGTGGGGCCTGAGGATTTGTTTTCTGCAGGGTTTGCAAATATAACGAGTTCTACATACTTAGTGTTGTGTAATATATTAAAGATATTTGGAGGATACTGTCTGTTCTATGGTTAAAGAATTTTGTGGTGAATAAAATATTGTTTAATTTTGACTAGTTACATAACGTGTGGATGAATAAGTTATAGTTCGTGAGTCACAAACCATCTCGTACCTTCAAACGGAAGACCTTGCACCATGGAGTATATGAGATTTGCAAAAGAAGTAAGTTTATGTAATGTATTAACGAAGTTACCAGTCTCGAAAAGTGAAATTTGTGATAACTGCAACAGCTTCTATTTCAGATCGTTGTTAACTTCTAACTGGTTTTTGATAAAACGATTGATTTCGCTTGCTGATTATTCTTGTGTAGTAGAGTAATAACGTAAGACATTTCTCATAGAGAAATAGACTACTGACAAAATTTTTTCTCGATTGCAGCGATTTGAACTGATATTTGTACATAGGAACATGACCATGTTGTATCTTGGAACAGTCTCTCATTTGTCAAAAATCTTACTTTTCCGGAGTAATTGTAATTTCAGAAAGAAAGTGCACCACTCCTAAAGTGAATGCTGTCATTTCAAAATAGAATAACAAAATGGAGTAAAGGTCTATTAAAGTGTGAAAGTCTGAAGTGTGTTCGACGGTAAAACACTTTTCGCTAATAATTGTCAAAACTAAGAACAAACACAAAACGCTGTCCAAGCATATAAACGATCGATAGTCGAACTAAAAATCTGAATGCCGGGTGTTCGGACAAACTTCTAGGACTTGTAGAAGGGAGACAGGAAAGAATATTTTGAGTACAAACCCATGCCCAGGAATGTACCGTTTCAGTTCTACAATGGTTTCAACTTCGATTTTTAACTCATCCACTTCTGTTTGAGGGATTAAATTACGCATAAGGCAATACAAAACAATTCGCAATGAAACATAACGGAACACCTGTTTATCACTTAAGCACATTTGTTTGTGTTAAGACTCTTCGCCCTGTCCATCTGTCACCATATCGTTTGTTCGGATGTCTGCGAACTGCACGATACAAGCGAGTTGGTGTTTCATCATGCTGAAACCACATTTCCTGATGGGCAATCAGTGGCACAGCTTTCAAGAACGGCCCCAATATCTTTTGTAGAAACATAAGATATGCAAGACCAGTTAGAGTGGAAGGAGGTACGGCCCAGTTACACGACAGTCTGGAATGCCTGCCAACAAACAAATATCCAACAGGCACCGAAGCCTCGGAATGTGCTTAGCATGAGGGTTTTTGGCTGCCAGACATGGCTGTTTAGCGCATTCAGAACACAGTCCCTCCCCAGTGAACTCACATTTGTCTGTGAACAGGAGTAGTTGGGTAAGGAAAGGATCAGCACATTTTGTTAGCGCAGGTTGCCTACATCAGGAGCAAGCATATATTCAGTGGAAAACCTATTGTTCTCTTTTGATTGACGAGTCCTTAACTTACTATTTTGCTAAGTGGATTATGACCATCTGAGGATAATCTGTCATTCCAAGAAACCCTCCACACTCCTCCCTTCCGTCTCCTTCTCCCCACTTCTCCTCCTTCTCCACCACCCCTCTGGAAATTGTCTCGCAATTCAAGCACACTTATGATATGGACCCATTTGACTAATTAATTAAATCGACCAATTAATTAACCCCTCCCTATCTGGGACACCCCCAGCAGCACCCCTCCCCTCCCCTCCACCCTCCAGGAATTTGTCTGGAAAAAGACCCAATTGATTGGCTAGCAGGTGGAAAATTGATTGCAGTGTATGGAATATTGTTTAACCCTTTATTTGGCAGTGTTGCTTTCAAGCAACATCACATTTACCTTGGCCTTATGGGACAACAAACTCTTCCCAGTGCATTTTACTGGCATTACTGCCTCCAGGCAACATTCCTTTACACACTGCCAACGCCAGATTTTGTAATAGCTTAAGGTTTTCCACACGAGATAGCAGTTTGTGCAGTGGTGTTACAGAGATCTCCTCGTGTGAGCAACAGAGGTGTCTCATTTTGGTTCTAAAAGAGTGGATTTAAATAGATTGAAGAAAAACTGCTAAGATTACTGGCAAGATATACCCAGAGGTAAGTTTACAGCAGAAATATTTCAATCTTTGTTTGGAAATACGTAAGTAGTATAAAACATTTATGTTGCCTGTGAGCAACATTGCCTATAGTTGGGACATGTGCCATTAGTATATTACACATGTTTACGGTGTGACAGAGAAGATATTTTTATTTTTAGGGGCTTTTTAGCAATGGATTCCAGAATATTTTATGGAATTGAAAAAGCGAGAGGAATAGTAGTTCCACTAGAAAACCCGGCTTTGTCTGATCTAAGTGAATCTGAAGACACTGAACTCGAAGCTTTGGCAGGCTGTAGTGATTCCAGAGCGTCAATCTCAGTTCCATAACCAAGTTATACCAGACACTGATTCTGATTTAGGAAGTGAAATCTCAGAAGCTGAACATGTGCAAGGACCTTCTGCAGTGAATCCTTCTAGTGCAAGTGGCAGTCAAGTGAAAAAGTAAATTACAAAAGCAGTCACTTACATGTGGGTAAAGGAAGATACAACTGCTAGGGCAGAAAGTCTCTCTCCTGTGTTTTCTGATGAAGGCAATACACCACTGGGTTATTTCAGAAGATTCTTTGATTCAGAACTAATTGACTGCCAATGGTTTGATATTTTCAGGTAAAAGTAAAGTAGGAAGACCTTCAACAGACAAACCACCACCATAAAAGAAGAGGAGGAAGGCAACAGCTCCGACTGTTACACAAGATGTCCGATTTGATAATATGGAGCATTGGCCTGTATACGGTCCCAAAGGTCGTTGTCGTTATTGTCCGTCTGAATATTCTACAGTCATGTGTTCCAATTGCAATCTAGTATTGTACTTCGATCCAAAGAGGAACTGTTTCCTAAAATTCCATTGCAAGAAGAACAAGAAGGGAAAATGAAACAGTTCTATTACACAGCAGGAATGCATAAATGTGTTTATAAATTAAATTATTCACGTACGGCAAACATTTTGCTTGAGGTTATCGGCAAACTCCTTTTTCCTATAATATGTATAAGTGTGATCTACTGCTGGCAATATTGCTTGTAAGCAACGTTTCATAATTTTCATAATTTTTGTCAAAAATTTCTAAAACTGACTGAATTGTATTTCTTTAAGTATAATAAATAGATATAAGCACTTAATTTTTTTTTATTTTCACCATTTGCCAAATAAAGGGTTAAAAAGTTTCTCATACACAAGACAATGTGTGAAAGATTCTTTATTTAAACAATTTAAGGGATACAAGGCAGTGTATATCATACAGTTCATTTATTTACTTTAAATATTTAAATAGACAAAATTCCATTCCCTACAAATTCTTTGAGGGTGAGAAGATACTTGGAATATTAAACAACTTCGAAATTTTTTTTTAGCCCACACGCCCAAACACTTCACTGGGCTTGTCATTCCACGTATTACTATATGTGGAGGCCACGCTACCCCTGCTCAGGTCCGTGACTGGCCACTATGAGAGCAGACGTTGCAGTAATCCCCAAACAAAAGAGCTTCTGATGGTGGCTGTCCTTTATTATTTGATTGCTGAGAAATTCCTGTTCAAGCACATGCGCTCTCTCTCTTTCCCCTATCCCCCTCTCTCTCCCTCCACCCCCCCCCCCCCCCCTCCTCACAACCGGTCATGTCCTGTAGTGTAACCCTGCTAGGACTGCATGCACCATTGGCCATGGTCGGATCGAATCACACACAAAACAGCATTTACCTAGTAAACCCCACCTGTGCATTTCTTAGAGTGAGGTAATATCTCCATCAGATTGATTGTCTAATTAATTAAATCGATGCCCTTCGTGTGGGACAGTTTTCCGTTGCTTTCTATTGGTGGATTACTAGGATTAGAATATTTGATGGGATTCGATCCTACAGCTTCCCAATTTCCGAACCCAACTGTTATTTTTTCCCGTTGCCTCCTATTGGTGTATACTGATACAGTTAAGTCATTTATAGAAAGTCCATTAAGCTGGAGGTAGCTGAAAATTTCAAATTTCAGCTCAGCTGCATGCTGTGTCCATAGAAAATCTGTGGAGATTTCGGACTGGTATGTGTGCTCGCAATAAAGCAACAACAATAAATTGATTAAACGGGGATTGGATATTGCGATTGGATTTTTAAACCTTTGTAGAATTCCTAAATTGGTTCTCTCCACTACATTCGGAAGGAGGAGGAGGAGAATGGGTGTGTTAGGGGATAGGACAAAGACACAGAAAATACCACAATCCAGGCCGTAGGAGTAGTTGTCATGGCCAGATGTTGGATATCGCTGAAATACATCCTGAATGCACATGCCCAGTGTCCACACGTCACTCGCCAATCTCCTCATGAACAACCAGCGCCAACGCTCAGAGGTCGGACGGCCGTAGCCAGTTTGGTGGACGCGTGTGTCCGCCAGAGTGCACCACCATGACGTGGTGGGGGTCTGGAAGTGATTGGAGTGGTAGGAATTAGGATGTTATCAACACGTTCATTGCCAACACTCGGCAGTTATCGATATTTAATGACTCAATTTTCCAAGGGGAATACATGCAACACATGCGATCACAGAGACAGCCCAATGCACACTGTGTATTAGTTTGCTGTTTAGCTATCGAAAGGGCACTGTGGCTGGGACTTACTCCTGTAGCTGTGTGCAATAACCGACTAGCTGGCCTACTGGAACTTTTCGTTGTAACCACCGATTGCCAGAAAAGCCCATTTGTTCTGGCCACATGCCTCCTCTGGCACACACCTCACATTCGAAACCGCGTCGTCCTAGGAAACCAGCAAAATTTATTTATCGCTGTAATTAGAATTAAATATTACACTTGCAGCCCTAATCTCATAACATTGGACACCGACTCTGGAAATATCCCCCTTATAACTGGGTACAGTTTAACACATAAAATGCTTCATCCTCCTTGGAGGTATTGGTGCATTAGTACAATGGACATCCAGCTCACAAAATAGTTTGATTGGGGTGATCATGTGCCATCACTGTGGATTTTTAGAGTATAAAAGGAGGTGTGATAGGAGCAATCGTACACCTTGCATGTTTATTATTACTGGAGAATCTAGACAATATTGGTTGTTGTTTTCGTCTTCAGTCCTGAGACTGGTCTGATGCAGCTCTCCATGCTACTCTATCCTGTGCAAGCTTCATCATCTGCCAGTACCTACTGCAACCTACATCCTTCTGAATCTGCTTAGTGTATTCATCTCTTGGTCTCCCTCGACGTTTTTTACCCTCAAAGCTGCCCTCCGATAGTAAATTGGTGATCCCTCGGTGTCTCAGAACATGTCCTACCAACCGATCCCTTCTTCTAGTCAAGTTGTGCCACAAGCTCCTCTTCTCCCCAATTCTATTCAATACCTCCTCATTAAGTATGTGATCTACCCATCTAATCTTCAGCACTCTTCTGTAGAACCACATTTCGAAAGCTTCTATTCTCTTCTTGTCTAAGCTATTTATCGTCCATGTTTCACTTCCATACATGGCTACACTCCAATACAAATATTTTCAGAAACCACTTCCTGACATTTAAATCTATACTCGATGTTAACAAAGTTTTCTTCTTCACAAACGCTTTCCTTGCCATTGCCAGTCTATATTTTATATCCTCTCTACTTCGGCCATCATTAGTTATTTTGCTCCCCAAATAGCAAAACTCCTTTACAACTTTAAGTGTCTCATTTCCTAATCAAAATCCCTCAGCATCACCCTCGTTTTGCTTTTGTTGATGTTCATCTTATACCCTCCTTTCAAGACACTGTCCATTTTGTTCAACTGCTATTCCAAGTCCTTTGCTGTCTCTGACGTTCGCCGATGACGTTGTAATTCTGTCAGAGTTTTTATTTCTTCTCCATGGATTTTAATACCTACTCCGAACTTTTCTTTTGTTTCCTTCATTGCTTGCTCAATATATAGATTGAATAACAACGGGGACAGGCTACAACCTTGTCTCACTCCCTTCCCAACCACTGCATCCCTTTCATACCTTCCGACTCTTATAACTGCCATCTGCTTTCTGTACAGATTATAAATAGCCTTTCGCTCCCTGTATTTTACCCCTGCCACCTTCAGAATTTGAAAGAGAGTATTACAACCAACATTGTCAAAAGCTTTCTCTAAGTCTACAAATGCTAGAATCGTAGATTTGCCTTTCCTTAATCTTTCTTCTAAGATACGTCGTAGGGTAGGTATTGCCTCACGTGTTCCAACATTACTATGGAATCCAAGGTGATCTTCCCCGAGGTCGGCTTTTATAAGTTTTATCCATTCGTCTGTAAAGAATGCGCGTTAGTATTTTACAGCTGTGACTTATTAAACTGATAGGTAATTTTCACATCTGTCCACGCCTGCTTTCTTTGTGATTGGAATTATTATATTCTTCTTGAAGTATGAGGGTATTTCGCCTGTCTCATACCAAATGGTAGAATTTTGTCAGAACTGACTCTCCCAAGGCTGTCAGTAGTTCTAATGGAATCTTGTCTACTCCCGGGGCCTTGTTTCGACTCAGGTCTTTCAGTGCTCTGTCAAGCTCTACATGCAGTATCATATCTCCTATTTCACCTTCTCCTACATCCTCTTCGATTTCGATAATATTATCCTCAAGTACATTGTCCTTGTATAGACCCTCTATATACTCCTTCCACCTTTCTGCTTTCCCTTCTATGCTTAGAACTGGGTTTCCATCTGAGCTCTTGATATCCATGCAATTGGTTCTCCTTTCTCCAAAGGTCTCTTTAATCTTCCTGTAGGCAGTATCTATCATACCCCTAGTGAGATAAGCCTCTATATCCCTACATTTATCGTCTAGCCATCCCTGCTTAGTCATTTTCCACTTGCTGTCGATCTCATTTTTGAGACGTTTGTATTCCTTTTTGCCTGCTTCATTTATTGCATTTTTATATTTTCTCCTTTCATCAGTTAAATTGAGTATTTCTTCTGTTACCCAAGGATTTCTACTAGCCCTCGTGTTTTTACCTACTTGATCCTCTGCTGCCTTGACTATTTCATCCCTCAAAGCTACCCATTCTTCTTCTACTGTATTTCATTCCCCCATTCCTGTCAATTGTTCTGTTATGCTCTCCCTGAAACTCTGTACAACCTCTGGTTCTTTCAGTTTATCCAGGTCTCATGTCCTTAAATTCCCTCCTTTTTGCAATTTCTTCAGCTTTGATCTTCATTTCATAACCAATAGATTGTGGCCAGAGTCCAAATATGGCCCTGGAAATGTCTTGCACAAATATCGGTAATATAAGTTATATCGAAATAGGTATGATCTTTAGCAGCACGAATTTAAATGTTGTGGTGTCCTAACAGAGGATGGAGGGAAGACAGGGGTTTAAGGTCAGTCTACAAGTTCTGAATGGTGAGAAGTAAATGCCGGCAGACAAATATCCAGTGAAGGGAGGTTGATGATTTGGATCAGCGTCAAACGGTGTCACAGGGCATATACAAGAGATGCAGATGTTGAGACTCGATACTTGCAGCAGGGGTCTGATTAGCACATTTGATTTGTGTTCAGACTATCTATTACACTGAATGCTAATTCTAAACATTAGAAAAAGTAAAGGAGGCGATTTGTTGCACAACACAAGTCAATATCTAAAGCCACGGGAGCTGCACTACATGAGTCTGCAGACAGCCTCTCTCATGGATCATATCAGCAAACGGAATTGTTTTTCAACGGCTGGCGCAGATGATGGATGTAGTGGAGCCTCATACAGGTACTAATCGACTGCTACTATATTTTTAGTGATCGGCCTATCCAAAATTCATGCATGCGGACCATAAGGGAAAGGGCAAGTCTTGGGATTTTTAATAGTTTGGTGTACAATAAACGCAATATTCTTGTAGAATATCAGACAGTACATGGGATGTCAGCACTACGACCACACCTATGGGAAACTTTGACGAAAAATTGAATAACGCATTATACGAGGTTTTTCTCGAATTTTACCGATTTCATCACGAGATACTGATGTGAAATACGTTGAAATTGAGGGAAATGCGATAAAATATGTAAAATCACGAAAAACTAGTTAAATATACAAAATTAGAGAAGAATGCCATGAGATATGAAGCTAGCGAAATCAATAGGACTGCATATTCTGGAGGAGGGTGGTAGAATGGCGCTACATAAAGACACCTTAATAGCGGAGATGGCAATATTATCGTGCACATGAGCAATACAACCTAAAATCGAACCATTACATCTGTGTGCAAGAGGAAGGTTACAAGGGGCTATGGTAAACTGTAGGACTGTTACACATTCTCTGGCACTGCCTGTAGTGCTTATTTCCTTGTAAGCTGTCGCTGTTCCTTCGTATGCATTTTTGCCTGCTGACGACCATTTTATGGGACTGTTGTGAAAAGATCACAATTTCTGAACTGTAATTGGCCTTCATACTTTTACAGAGGTGTATGACACCAGGTGTTTACAAAGTTGGAGTGTTTGTTTTACTAAGAATTAATGCCTTCTTTGGCGAGATAGGTAGTAGTTTTATCACCTTACAGTGCGTCATCATAGTTCACCATAAAGAAAGTCACAGGAAGAATGTATATCATGCGCTTTATTACACTGGAATATTAACAGCGTTGTATTCCACACGACTCAGAAGTCACAAGCAGCACAGCTCTAGCATTATAGCGTGTTTAATGCAGGACCATGTAGGCCTTGGAATGTGTTTATGTTCCACGATCATTTCTCTCTTTCTGATACCTTACTTGTATGGGCGCAAAACACAGGACCAATAATTTGGAATATTTTATATGAATCTACTGTGCTACCAGTTCTAAACTACATTCGTCTGGAGCTCAATCATGCACAAATTTCTTCTTTACGATCATCTGTTATATCATCACAACACTTTCATATCTACCATACACCGATAAGGGGTGCTAACCTCTTCCACATGTCTGCATCTGGAGATGCGCTGTGAGTACGATTGGTGTAGAATAGTCTCCCTGAACACCTGTTACGGATTCAGCTCTCTCTGTTCCTTCACGAGACCTGGGGTTTAATGGGTATAATAACCTCCTACTTCTAGTCAGTTTAAAATGAAATAGGAGACAGTTTTTAGGGAGGGTTGGTCAAAGACAGTGCAAGGAGACCTTTCAATATCCAACTTTATCTAATCAATGCAAGAATAGTCTGTGACCCACATCCACGCAGGGAAAGATGGGCAATCGTAATACTAAATTACGCAGTATGATCAAACTGCTAGAAATATGTAGATAACCTAACTTCATAAGTAGAGATGCTGTCTGGTCTACTTTGTGCAGTACACCCATTCATCGATAATTCTTGTACATATGCACCAGTCATCTATCTACATTCGCAATGGTACTCGCAAAGTAGAGGGGGGCAGTTTAGTGATGATGTAGAACCTGGGAAACATGCTACCATGTCACTGGTCAGCGTTGACATTATGGAAAAACTGATAATATTGCTGAAATTGATAGCACCATCAACTGTGGTGCTTATTACAGTGCATCGGTGGCATCTTTTCCATCTACTGGTACATGGTTGATTACCACATAATGATTGACCGACTCCACCTGTTTGAGGGGGAGAGAGTCTTTATGAGAGCAACACGTTCCAGGGATGACCAGCACTGATTCCTTATATTGCAGCTATGTACGTGATATCTGTTTCAATCATAATGGAACACCAAGACGTCTGCTACCCCCATCACTATTGAAGATGAGATTAAATGTACAGGTCATCACCTCTGTATAGCTGTTTGGAAACGCTCCACAATGCCGCAAACTCTTCCAGTTTCCACATGTTGTGATGTTTTCCACATTTTTGTCAGTAAGAAACACCGCCTCTCTCTTATTTCAACCATCCTGTGTGCTGTGAGAACAGCATCATAGTTTACACCATGCAATGTCCAGCTTTCTGTGAGAGCCAATGGATCGAAATGTGTTTATGTCGGTTTAACACCTGACACAGACCTTGAAGTCATGGTGGACAAAAAAAAAAAAAAAAGTATGGCGGTGTACAAAGCTGCAGACATATACTACTTCGATGTGTTACAGCGGAAAGCAACATATCAAACAAAGGCCCAATGACACTCTATTTTAATTGATAGTCTGTGGGATATGGTGGTCCTACAGTGCAGGTCCTGAAGCGACTTCGATCACTGGTTACCTGCTCCAGTCAAGCAGTACCTGTATATTTTCAGTAGGATCTCCACATAGCACACAGACGGTACTTGTTTTTGACATATCGGAAGAGAGGAACACAGTAACACCTTATCAAATTCTCTATTGGGTGAGAGTGAAGTTTTTATAGCTCATAGTTTCTTTCTATTGGATGGTACAAAATAACGAAGATAGAGATAATGTTTTCGTGACAGATAGAAATGCACCCTGAGGGATGCTGTGCGCTAAGTCCGCCGCTGGCGGCCGGAGTGGCCGTGCGGCTCTAGGCGCTACAGTCTGGAACCGAGAGACCGCTACGGTCGCAAGTCAGAATCCTGTCTCGGGCATGGATGTTTGTGTGATGTCCTTAGAACTAATTAAACCTAACTAACCTAAGTTCTAGGCGACTGATGAGCTCAGAAGTTAAGTCACATAGTGCTCAGTGCCATTTGAACCATTTGTAGTTTGAAAACATCCCTCAAAGCTGTAGCAAAATCATTGTCCATCTTCTAGTTGACATATTATGTGGAGTCTACCTAACTTTCCTCATAAACACTACTGTAACTGCTGGTACTGTCTTTCCTACTAGCTTGTGTCGCAGGAGAAAGCTTTGTTTGCCACTGGCTTTACACATTGCACCCGGTTAGCAGAGCTACGACAAAATGTTCCCATTTCCACCACACGGTAAAAAGATGGTCCCGTTGCATTAACTCAGCTCTCCGTGTTTGTCTCTCCAACTTCGGCTCAGTTACGACTCAAACTGTGATGACCACATGGACAAGGCTGCAGTGAGATCGTGGCAGAGACCGAGGGAGAGTTACAAGGTGCAGAGGGACTGATTAAAATCACGATGGAGTTTTGCCGTACAGGGTCCTTAGCAGACAGGATCGAAAGAGGTAACTAGTTTTGAGATAGGAGAGTGCCGTGAATATAATCTACCAGTGGCTGTAATCATGAAAATGTGAATCTCGTGTCACTGTGGCCTCCCGTCGGGTAGAGTGTTCGCCGGGTGCAAGTCTTTCTACATCTACATTCATACTCCGCAAGCCACCTGACGATGTGTGGAGGAGGGTACCCTGAGTACCTCTATCGGTTCTCCCTTCTATTCCAGTCTCGTATTGTTCGTAGAAAGATGTATTGTCGGTATGCTTCTGTGGGGGTTCTAATCTCTCTGATTTTATCCTCATGGTCTCTTCGCGAGATATACGTAGGAGGGAGCAATATACTGCTTGACACTTCGGTGAAGGTATGTTCTCGAAACTTTAACAAAATCCCGTACCGAGCTACTGAGCGACTCTCCTGCAGAGTCTTCCACTGGAGTTTATCTATCATCCCGTAACGCTTTCGCGATTACTAAATGATCCTGTAACGAAGCGCGCTGCTCTCCGTTGGATCTTCTCTGTCTCTTCTATCAAACCTATCTGGTGCGGATCCCACACTGCTGAGCAGTATTCAAGCAGTGGGCGAACAAGCGTACAGCAGCCTACTTCCTTTTTTTTCGGATTGCATTTCCTTGGAATTCTTCCAACGTATCTCGGTCTGGCATCTGCTTTACCGACGATCAACTTTATATGATCATTCCATTTTAAATCACTCCTAATGCGTACTCCCAGATAATTTATGCAATTAACTGCTTCCAGTTGCTGACCTATTTTGTAGATAAATAAGGGATCTATCTTTCTATGTATTCGCAGCACATTACACTTGTCTACATTGAGATTCAATTGCCATTCCTTGCACCATGTGTCAATTCGCTGCAGATCCTCCTGCGTTTCAGTACAATTTTCCATTGTTGCAACCTCTCGATACACCACAGTATCACCTGCAAAAAGCCTCAGTGAACTTCCGATGTCATCCACCAGGTCATTTATTGTGAAAAGCAACGGTCCTATGACACTCCCCAGCGGCACACCTGAAATCACTCTTACTTCGGAACACTTCTCTCCATTGAGAATGACATGTTGCGTTCTGTTATCTAGGAACTCCTCAATCCAATCACACAATTGGTCTGATAGTCCGCATGCTCTTACTTTGTTCGTTAAACGACTGTGGGGAACTGTGTCAAACGCCTTGCGGAAGTCAAGAAACACGACATCTACCTGTGAACCAGTGTCTGTGGCCCTCTGAGTCTCGTGGACGAATAGCGCGAGCGGGGTTTCAAACGACCGTCTTTTTCAAAACCCATGCTGATTCCCACAGAGAAGATTTCTAGTCTCCAGAAAATACATTGTACTCGAACATAATACGTGTTCCAATATTCTACAACTGATCGACGTTAGAGATATAGGTCTATAGTTCTGCACATCTGTTCGATGTCCCTTCTTGAAAACGGGGAGGACCTGTGCCCTTTTCCAATCCTTTGGAACGCTTCGCTCTTCTAGATACCTACGGTACACTGCTGCAAGAAGGGGGGCAACTTCCTTCGCGTACTCTGTGTAAAATCAAACTGGTATCCCATCAGGTCCAGCGGCCTTTCCCCTTTTGAGCAATTTTAATTGTTTCTCTATCCCTCTGTCGTCTATTTCGATATCTACCATTTTGTCAACTGTGCGACAATCTAGAGAAGGAAGTACAGTGCAGTCTTCCTCTGTGAAACAGCTTTGGAAGAAGACATTTAGTATTTCGGCCTTTAGTCTGTCATCCTCTGTTTCAGTACCATTTTGATCACAGAGTGGACATTTTGTTTTGATCCACCTACCGCTTTGACATAGGACCAACATTTCTTAGGATTTCTGCCAAGTCAGTACATAGAACTTTACTTTCGAATTCATTGAACGCCTCTCGCATAGCCCTCCTCACACTACCTTTCGCTTCGCGTAATTTTTGTTTGTCTGGAAGGCTTTGGCTATGTTTATGTTTGCTGTGAAGTTCCCTTTGCTTCCGCAGCAGTTTTCTAACTCGGTTGTTGTACCACGGTGGCTCTTTTCCATCGCTTACGATCTTGCTTGGCACATACTCATCTAACGCATAGTGTACGATGGTTTTGAACTTTGTCCACTGATTCTCAACACTATCTGTATTTGAGACAAAACTTTTATGTTGAGCCATCAGGTACTTTGTAATCTGCGTTTCGTCACTTTTGCTAAACAGAAAAATCTTCCTACCTTTTTTAATATTTCTATTTACGGCTGAAATCATCGATGCAGTAACCGCTTTATGATCGCTGATTCCCTGTTCTGCATTAACTGATTCAAATAGTTCGGGTCTGTTTGTCACCAGAAGGTCTAATATGTTATCGCCACGAGTCGGTTCTCTGTTTAACTGCTCAAGGTAGTTTTCAGATAAAGCACTTAAAAAAATTTCACTGGATTCTTTGTCCCTGCCACCCGTTATGAACGTTTGAGTCACCCAGTCTGTATCCGGCAAATTAAAATCTCCACCCAGAACTCTAACATGGTGGGGAAATGTACTCGAAATGTTTTCCAAATTATTCTTCATGTGCTGAGCCCGGGGTCCTATAGAGACATCCAATTAAGATGTCTGAGCCTGCTTTATCCTTGACCCTCACCCAAATCATTTTACAATTCGGATCTCCGTCAATTTCCTTCGATACTATTGCACTTCTTATCGCTATAAACACGCCTCCCCGTTCACTGTCCAGCCTGTCTCTGCGGTATACATTCCAATCTGAGTTTAGGATTTCATTACTGTTTACGTCTGGTTTCAGCCAACTTTCTGTCCCTAGTACTATATGGGCGCTGTGACCGTTTATTAATGAGAGCAGTTCTGGGACCTTTCTATAGACGCTTTTGCAGTTTACTATTAGCACATTAATATTGTTATTCCCTGTTGCATTTTGCCTACTCCTACCTTGCCGCGTCTCAGGAGGCGTCTTGTCGGGCCTAGGGAGGGAATTCTCTAACCTAAAAACCCCCATGTGCACTCCACACGTACTCCGCTACCATTGTAGCCGCTTCCGGCCTGTAGTGCACGCCTGACCTATTCAGGGGGACCCTACATTTCTGCATCCGATAGCGGAGGTCAAGAAATTTGCACCCCAGTTCTCCGCAGAATCGTCTGAGCCTCTGGTTTAAGCCTTCCACTCGGTTCCAAACCAGAGGACCGCGATCGGTTCTGGGAACGATACTACAAATAGTTAGCTCAGATTCCACCCCGCGAGCGAGGCTTTCCGCCTTCACCAATTCCGCCAACCGCCTGTACGAACTGAGGATGACCTCTCAACCCAGACGGCAGGAGTCATTCGTGCCGACATGAGCAACAATTTGCAGTCAGGTGCACCCAGTGCTCTCTATCGCCGCCGGTAGGGCCTCCTTCACATCTCGGATGAGACCCCCCGGCAAGCAGACAGAGTGAACACTGGCCTTCTTCCCCGACCTTTCCGCTATTTTCCTAAGGGGCTCCATCACCCCCCTAACGTTGGAGCTCCCAATAACTAATAAACCCCTCCCCCCGTGTGCCTGCTCGGACCTTGCTGAAGGAGCAGCCACATGTCCACTCACAGACAGAGCGGGTGATGCCACACGGCCAGCCTCCACATTGACCCTCCGCCTCGTGCGCCGCGAACGCCACTGAACCCGCCACTCCCCTTGCGGAGAGGGTGGCCCAACCGCGCCCGGTACCCGAGAAGATATCTTGACAGCAGGGACAGTGGGTGAAGCATGTAACACCTGGGGTGTACCTTGCGACGCTCCAGACTCCCCACTGCCGCTACACTCCGAGGTAGCAGCCTGAAGACGGAAGACCGCGGCCATCAACACGCTCAGCTGTTCGCGAAGAGTGGCCAGCTCCTCGTGCGTCCGTACACAGCAGTCACACATCCTATCCATCCTAAGGAATTAATTTACTGAAGAGACTTAATAAACTTTTAACTAGACTGCTAATTCACTAAAGGCGGCTGATTATTGACTAAACTGTGATTGCTAGCCACTTCTTGTAGAAAACAATGAAAATAGCACTACCCGTCTCTGGACTGTATTGAAAACAAACACTAGCACTACTGGCACTATGGCTCACTAAAGGGACTCTCTCTGACTGTATTCAAAACTAACACGAAATCTATGGAACACTATTAATAGCAGTCGACAATTAAAGCTTCCTAAAAGCAAAAACACACGGTAAAAGAAGTGACAAGTAAGAAAAATACAGTTAATACTTAAATAACGTAGCTCGCTGCACAGCAGACGTGAAGCAGACGGCGGTTAGGACGACATTTTCGGTTTGACGCCACTTCGACGAGTTGGGCGTCGATGGGGGATGAAATGATGATGGTTAGAACAACACAACATCCAGTCCCTGAGCGGAAAAAATCTCCAGTCCAGCCGGGAATCGGACCCGGTCGCTTAGGATTGACATTCTGTCGAGCTGACCACTCAGCTACCGGGACTGGACGCTGTAATCATTAAGACAACGCGATAGGATGCACCCAAAATATGTGGCTGAATGGTACTAAATTCCAGACAGCATTTCTGGCTGAAAGCTTGACACTAAAGACCTGAGAAGTCATGGGATTTTATACATATTTTATGAGGTCCATCTAGTGATGCATTTTTAAGTGATTGCTCATATAACATACCATCCACTGTATGTGATCATTCTCAATCAACCATCAACCTCCCCTATAGCCACGTGGATATATCGCAGAACCTCTGTTACACTGTCTACATACTATCGATATAGAAGACGCTACAAATACTGTTTGTCAGTGTGACAAATACGTAGCAGCTGCAAGAAGCAGTTGCAAATATTGGACTAGTACCATGTTTCTTAGCTGCATCACTTTCTAAATTCGGTGATAGTGTTGATTTAATTACGGGCTTACATCGCTAGCAATGTGCACCTACACTTTCGGTCTGTTAATACAGAAACCGCAATCACTATCCACGTTCAATATCTTGGTATTTGTGCGGAAGAATACTTTATTCAGAAGCACTAGCATACCTCGATTTATAAGGAAGGTATACTTTTCAGCATGGATATCGTTGTTGATACTTGGGTGTCTGTAGAACGAAGACCGATTTTTATGCGGGGTTACAATAACACGGTCTTTGCGATCGTGTTTTTAATATCTGGTAGCTCATAAGACGATTATGCCTCTCTTCCTAAGACACACATGCAAGGTAAACAAATGAGGCATGTCGATCCATCGCGGTTTTCCACTGAATATTGCTTGGAGCCACCAGCATTCAGTTACTGGCGAAGTATTGTACTTAGTAGGCGGTGTGAATGGCAGGCTTATAAAGCTAGTTTTGGGGGTGTGAAGTGACTGTGGTTATTGTTTCAACATGTACAAAGAAAACGGCTGTGTCCAGTCATAAGGGAGATATGGGTTTGACATGGGGGACTGCAGTTTCAAGGCATCGATAGCCATAAGGAGGTGCCCAGTCATAAGAGGGTTATTGATATTTCCAGAGCCACAGTCCTCAGGAGGAGGTGTTTCTGTTACTTCGATCTCTGTTTAATGTTATCAGGTTGGGGCTGCAATCGAACTATATGATTGTAATTACAGTGATAAATACGTCGCTGGTTTCCTAGGACGACAAAGTTCGTCATGAGGAGCACGTGGCAGAGGTAGACTGTGGCCAGAACAAATGGGTTTGCTGGCTAAAAGCTCTTGCGTGTGGTAGAGACAAAGAAAAGTTCAAGCCAGCGGACTAGTCGTTTTTTGCGCACAGCTGCAGGACAACTCCCGGCGATTATGCCCTCTGGATAGCTGAATAGCGAACTGATACTCAGTACGAGTATAGCTGTCTTTTCGATCGCGTGTGTTGCATGTATTCTCCATGGCCAATTGAGCAATTCAGTATTGATCACTGCCAAGTGTTGGTCCTGAACGCATTGATGAAATACGAAGTCCTACAACTCAATTATCCCTGGACTCCGCGCATGGCTTGGATGGTGCATTCTGGTATACACGCACATCCATGGCTGCTACAGTTTTCTCTGGCCTCTGAGCGTTGGCAATGGCGGTGTACGAGGGGACAGGTGCGCTGTGTGTGGACGATCAGGAGGTGGTTTAAGTGTGTCAGGTTTAGTGCTTCTCAATACATCACAGTGATCTCTGTCTTTCAGTGGTATTTGCTGTTGTCTCTATCATATCAGGCAGTAGACCCTTCCTTCTCGTTCTCCTCCATCTCCATCTCATTGAGGCACCAGTACAAACCCTCCACAGATTGTTTATAGACATAGCGTGCAACTGAACTGAACTTCGAAATTTTCAGTTATCTTCAACTTAATGGACTTTCTACCAAATGACCTAACTGTACTAGTATCGACCGATAGGAGGCAAGTGAAAAAAATAACAGTAGGGTTTGCATACTGGGAGGTTGTAAAAATGGCTGTGAGCACTATGGGACTTAACAGCTCAGGACATCAGTCCCCTAGAACTTAGAACTACTTAAACCTAACTAACCTAAGGACATCACACACATCCATGCTCGAGGCAGGATTCGAACCTGCGGCCGTAGCAGTCGCGCGGTTCCAGACTGAAGCGCCTAGAAACGCTCGGTCACTCCGGCCGGCTGGGAGGTTGTAGGATAACATCCCATCAAATATTCCAGTTCTATTATCCACCAATAGGAAGCAAGGAAAAACTGTCCACAAAAAGGGTATCGATGTAATTAATTACTCAATCAGTCAGATAGAGTGCGGGAATATTTCCAAGACATCCACACCTGGGGTTTACCAGGTAAATGCTGCTTTGTTTGTGGTTTAAACCAACAATGACCAACGGTGCGTACAGTCCTGGCAGTGGCACACTACATGACGTGACTGCTTGAGAGAGAGAGAGAGAGAGAGAGAGAGAGAGAGCATGTGCTTCAAGAGGAATTTCTCAGGTATCAAATATCGAAACTTTGCCACCAGCTGAAGCTTTTGTTTAGGGATTAGTGCAACTTCCGCTCTGCCAGTAGCCAGTCATGGACCTGAGTGGGAGTAGTGCAGCCTCCGCATGAAGAAATAGGCGAAATGGCCAGCCTCGCGAAGTGGTTGGAGGTGTGGTCGCACAGTGCTATGAGGTTGATGAAAAGGATTTTCAACAGTGTAATAACGCTTGGAGAGTTATGTTGATGGAATTCCTTGCACAATTGGGATAATAAAGCGCCACAATTGTTTAAATATTCCGAACTACATTGTCACCATCAAAATTTTCCAAGCTCTCGTAAACGACGGCGAGAAATATTTACAGAAATTCTAAATAATTCTAATCATTCTAATATTTCAAATATTTCCCCCTATGAGTGAATTTAAATTGGTTCAAGAATCATGAAAGAAGGTTGTATACATGGAAGAAGCTTAGAGATACTAGAAGGTATCAGATAGATTATATAATGGTAAGACAGAGATTTAGGAACCAGGTTTTAAATTTTAATGACAAAAAATAAGGTTCAAATGGTTCTGAGCACAATGGGACTTAAAATCTGAGGTCATCAGTCCCCTAGAAATCGGAAATAAATAAACCTAACTAACCTAAGGACATCACACACATCCATGCCCGAGCCAGGATTCGAAACTGCGACAGTAGCGGTCGCGCGGTTCCAGACTGTAGCACCTAGAACCGCTCGGCCACTCAGGCCGACAAATTGTAAGGCATTTTCAGGGGTAGATGTGGACTCTGACCACAATCTATTGGTTATGAATTGCAGATTAAAACTGAAGAAACTGCGAAAAGGGGAGAATTTAAGGAGATGGGACCGTGGATAAACTGACTAAACCAGAGATTGTACAGAGTGTTAGGGAGAGCATAGGGGCACAATTGACAAGAATGGGGGAAAAGAAATACAGCAGAAGAAGAATGGGTAGCTCTGAGGGATGAAGAAGTCAAGGCAGCAGAGGATCAGGTAGATAAAAAGACGAGAGATGCTAGAAATCTTTGGGTAACAGAAGAAATATTGAATTTAATTGATGAAAGGAGAAAATATAAAAATGCAGTAAATGAAGCGGGCAAAAAGGAATAGAAACGTCTCAAAAATGAGATCGGCAGGAAGTTCAAAATGGCTAAGCAGGGATGGCTAGACGACAAATGTAAGAATGTAGAGGGCTCATCTCACTAGGGATAAGATAGATTCTGCCTACAGGAAGAAAGGAGAAAGGAGAACCACTTGCATGGATATCAAGAGCTCAGATGGAAACCCAGTTCTAAGCAAAGAAGGGAAAGCAGAAAGGTGGAAGGAGTATATAGAGGGTCTATACAAGGGCAATGTAATTGAGGACAATGTTATGGAAATGAAAGAGGATGTAGATGAAGGTGAAATGGGAGATATGATACTGCATGAAGAGTTTGAAAGAGCACTGAAAGACCTGAGTCGAAACAAAGACCCGAGAGTGGACAACATTCCATTAGAACTACTGACAGCCTTGGGAGAGCCAGTCCTGACAAAACTCTACCATCTGGTCAGTAAGATATATGAGACAGGCGAAATACCCTCATACTTCAAGAAGAATATAATAATTCCAATTCCAAAGGAAGCAAGTGTTGACAGATGTGAAAATTACCGAACTATCAGTTTAATAAGTCACGGCTGTAAAATACTAGCACGAATTCTTAACAGAAGAATGGAAAAACTGGTAGAAGCCGAACTCAAGAAAGATCAGTTTGGATTCCGTAGAAATGCTGTAACACGTGAGGCAATACTGACCCTACGGCTTATCTTAGAAGAAAGATTAAGGAAAGGCAAACCTACATTCCTAGCATTTGTAGACTTAGAGAAAGCTTTTGACGGTGTTGACTGGAATACTCTCTTTCAAATTCTGAAGGTGGCAGGGGTAAAATACAGGGAGCGAAAGTCTATTTTCAATTTTAACAGAAACCAGATGGCAGTTATAAGAGTCAAGGGGCACGATCGAGAAGCAGTGGTTGGAAAGGGATTGAGACGGGATTGTTGCCTCTCCCCGATGCTATTGAATCTGTATATTGAGCAAGTAGTAAAGAAAACCAAATATAAATTCGGAGTAGGTATTAAAATTCATGGAGAAGAAATAAAAACTTTGACAGAGTTACAATGTCATTCGCGAACCTCAGAGACAGCAAAGGACTTGGAAGAGCAGTTGAACGGAATGGACAGTGTCTTGAAAGGAGGATATAAGATGAACATCAGCAAAAGCAAAACGAGGATAATGGAATGTAGTCGAATTAAGGCCTGTGATGCTGAGGGAATTGGATTAGGAAATGAGACGTTTAATGTAGTAAAGGAGTTTTGCTATTTGGGGAAAAAAATAACTGATGATGTTCTAAGTAGAGAGGATATAAAATGTAGACCGAGAATGGCAAGGAAAGCGTTTCTGAAGAAGAGAAATTTGTTAAAACCGAGTATAGATTTAGAAGTATTTGTATGGAGTACGTGGACGATAAATAGTTTGGACAAGAAGAGAATAGAAGCTTTCGCAATGTGGTGCTATACAAAGATGCTGAAGATTAGTTGGGTGGATCACATATCTAATGAGAATGTATTGAATAGAGTTGGGGAGAAGAGGAGTTTGTGGCACAACTTGACTAGAAGTAGGAATCGGTTGGTAGGACATGTTCTGAGGCATCAAGGAATCACCAATTTAGTACTGGAGGGCAGTGTGGAGGGTAAAAATCGTAGAGGGAGACCAAGAGATGACTACACTAAGCAGATTCAGAAGGATGTAGGTTGGGGTAGGTGCTGGGAGATGAAGCAGCTTGCACAGGATAGAGTAGCATGGAGAGCTGCATCAAACCAGTCTCAGGACTGAAGACCAAAACAACAACAACAAATGTGAGTGATTACAATGACTACTGTTAACCCGCTGCCCCACACTTTGTATAGACCCTCTACATACTCCTTCGACCTCCCACCTTTCCCATCTTTGCTGAAGACTGGTTCTCCATCTGAGATCTTTATATTCGTACAGCTGCTTCTCTTTGTTTCCCGAATACCTCCTTAACTTTCCTGTAGCCTAATTCACAGAACAATTTCGGTCGAGTGGTAAAAAGTGAAACAAATGCCTGAAATGGCATCGGCCTTTATTGAAATGTAAAAAGACAGTAAAACTGGGCAACAGACGGGCAACTTTGCAAACTGTCAGCGTGGCGGGTGCGAGGTAGGTCGATGTTACTAAATCGCATCGTCCCATGTCTGGCTAATAAACACTCTCCGAAAGGTACGACTTTTATCCAGGACGGCGCCCCACTCCGCACTGCTACACGTGTGCAAGATGTCTCGCGCACATTATTTAGTGAGGATCACGAGCTGAGCAGCCACTCCCGGCTCCCCAGCCCTCAGTACGTGTGATTATTGGCTGTGGGCTTAGCTGAGGTCTCAAGTCACCCGCGATCGTCCGACCGCATTAACGATGCTAAAAGACAACACTCGACGCAGTTTTTCACCATAACTACTGGTGAGTTGTACAGAGCATTTCACAACGTTGTCGCCTGACTACAGGCACTGTGGGTGAATGACGGCCGACATACTGAGCATTTGTTATAAGTAACATCTTCAAAACTCCATTGCTATGCTAAATATTGCTTTTGTATCATATAAAGAGCCATCTGTTGGTGTACATCTACATCTACATCTACATGGATACTCTGCAAATTACATTTAAGTGCCTGGCAGAGGGTTCATAGAAACACCTTCACAATTCTCTATTATTCCAATTTCGTATAGCGCGGGGAAAGAATGAAAACCTGTATCTTTCCGTACGAGCTCTGATTTCCCTTATTTTATGGTGGTGATCGTGCCTCCCTATATAGTTCGGTGTCAACAAAACATTTTCGCACCCGGAGGAGAAAGTTGGTGATTGGAATTTCGTGAGAAGATTCCGTCACTACGAAAAACGCCTTAAATGATGCCTAACCCACATCCGGTATCATTTCGGTGACACTCTCTCCCATATTTCGCGATAAAACAAAATGTGCTGCCTTTCTTTGAACTTTTTCGATGTACTCCGTCAGTCCTATCTGGTAGGTATTCCATACCGCGCAGCAGTATTCTAAAAGAGGACGGACAAGTGTAGTGTAGGCAGTCTCCTTAGAAAATATAACCGACCTACTAAGTGTCCTGAAAATAAAACGCAGCCTTTGGTGAGCCTTTCCCACAACATTTTCTATGTGTTCTGTCCAATTTAACTTGTTCGTAATTGTAATACCTAGATATATAGTTGAATTTACGGCTTTTCGATTAGACCTATTTATCGTGTAACCTAAGTTTAAAGAGTTCCTTTTAGTACTCTTGTGGATGATCTCACACTTTTCGTTATTTAGGGTCAGCTGCAACTTTTCGCACAATCAGATATCTTTTCTAAATCATTTTGCAGTTTATTTCGATCTTTTGATCTAGGCGCGCAGTCCGGAACCGTGCGACTGCTACTGTCGCAGATTCGAATCCTGTGTGTGATGTCCTTAGGTTAGTTAGGTTTAAGTAGTTCTAAGTTCTAGGGGACTAGTGACCGCAGCAGTTGAGTCCCATAGTGCTCAGAGTAATTTAAATTTGATCTTTTGATGACTTTATTAGTCGATAAACGGAAGCGTCATCTGCAAACAACCGAAGACAGCTGCTCAGATTGTCTCCCAAATCGTTTATATGGATAAGGAACAGAAAAGGGCCTATAGCACTACCTTGGGGAACGCCGGAAATCACTTCTGCTTTACTCGATGACGTTCCGTCAATTACTAAGAATTGTGACCTCCGTGACAGGAAATGGCCAATCCAGTCACAAAACTGAGACGATATTCCATAATCACGCATTTTCACTACGAGCCGCTTGTGCGGTACAGTGTCAAAAGCCTTCCGGAAATACGGAATCGATCTCAAATCCCTTGTCAATAGCACTCAACAAGAGCTAGTTGTGTTTCACAGGAACGATCTTTACTAAACCCATGTTGACTGCGTGTCAATAGACCGTTTCCTTCGAGGTAATTCGTAATGTTCGAACACAATATATGTTCTAAAGTCCTGCTGCATATCGACGTTAACGATATGGTCCTGCAAGTTAGTGGATTACTCCTACTACCTTTCTTGTATATTGGTGTGACCTGTGCAACCTTCCAGTATTGGGGTACAGATCTCACGTTGAGCGGACGGTTGTATATGATTGTTAAGCATGGAGCTAATGCATCAGCATACTCGGAAAGGAACCAAATTTTTATACAGTCTGGGGCAGAAGACTTGCTTTTATTAAGTGATTTGAGTTGCTTCACTACTCCAAGGATTTACTTCAACGTTGCTCTCGTTGGCAGCTGTTCTCGATTCGAATTCTGGAACATTTACTACTTCTTCTTTTGTGAAGGCATTTCGGAAGGCTGCGTTTAGTAACTCTACTTCGGTAGCTCTGTCTTCGATAGTATCTCCAGTGTTATAGCGCAGAGGAGGCATTGATTGTAAATTGCCACTAGCATACTTCATATACGACCAGAATATCTTGGATTTGTCTGCCAGGTTTCGAGACAAAGTTTCGTCGTGGAAACTGTTATAGGCATCTCGCATTGAACTCTGGCTATCCTTTAGAGAAGCCCGGAATTTAGCGCAATCTTAGGGATTTTGCGTCTGTTTAAATTTGGCATGTTTGTTTCGTTGTTTCTGCAACAGTGTTCTAACCCGTTTTGTGTACCACGGAGGATCAGCTCCGCCGTTTGTTAGTTTATTTCGTATAAATCTCTCAATTGCTGCCGATACTATTTTTTGAATGCAAACGACTTCTGGTCTACACTTATATTATTAATTTGGAATGAGTCTCTCAGGAAGGCGTCAAGTGAATTTTTATCAGCATTTTTGAATAGGTATACTTTTTGTTTGTTTTTCGAGGATTTCGGGATTACAATATACAGTCTCGCTACGACAACCTTGTGTTCACTAATCCCTATAACGGTTTTGATGCTCGTTATTAACTCAGGATTATTTGTCATTTGCACTTTCTTTAGTTTCAGTAAAAACCTAAATTTGGGAAATTTGTGGTAAGTTCCTATGGGACCAAACAGCTGAGACCATCGGTCCCTAACTTAAACTGACTTACATTACGGACAAAACACACACCCGTGCCCGAGGAAGGGCTCGAACCTCCGAGGGGAGCCGTGCGAACCGGGGCAAGGCGCCCAAGACAACTCGGCTACCGCGTGCGGCTCTCTCTACCTGCATTATT
Organism: Schistocerca gregaria; assembly: GCF_023897955.1. Classification (NCBI taxonomy): domain Eukaryota; kingdom Metazoa; phylum Arthropoda; class Insecta; order Orthoptera; family Acrididae; genus Schistocerca; species Schistocerca gregaria. The sequence goes on from NC_064929.1 coordinate 44,087,588, forward strand.
CCGTGAAATATTGACTTTTGAAATAATACGGACTTTAGCATATCCCTGCACAATATCAACAGCAAGGCTTCCAAGACACTTCCCTGGGGCACAATCTAAGTTACTTTGATACTTAATTATGACTCTTCATCCAAGATTACAAGCTACATTCTCCTTATCAAATATCCTCAACTGACGCAAATTTTCATTGATTCCTCATAGTGCCTTACTTTTGATAATAGTATAGCAGTGGTACTGAATCAAATACTTTTCGAAAATCGAAAAATACTGCATTTATCTGCCTTCGTCCATTACTTTTAGCAGTCATCTGAGAAAATAGCGAGTTGGGTTTCACGTGATCATTGTTTTCGGAAATCATACAGGTTGCCATGGGGAGGTCATTCTGTCAGAGATACCTCGTTATTTTTTAATTTAGAATATATTCGAAGATTCTATAACAAATCGATATCAAGGATACCGGACGGAAGTTTTGAGGATCACGTGTACTGCCCTTCTTGTAAACGGGTGCGATCTGTGATTTCTTCCAACTACTGGGCAGGGCTTTTTGTTCGTGCGATGGACGATGGATTATAGTTAACAGAACTGCCGCAAATACCATGCACCGTGTTAAGGGATCGGCCGAGCCATGGAGCTTCATTCAATTTGAGAGATTTCAGCTGTTCTCAATGTTCGATGATCTATTGGAATTTGCCGGACGCTGTGGCCGAGCGGTTCTAGGCGCTTCAGCCCGGGAATGCGCTGCTGCTACTGTCGCAGGTTCGAATCCTGCCTCGGGCATGGATGTGTGTGATGTCCTTAGGTTAGTTAGGCTTAAGTAGTTCCAGGTCTAGGGGACTGATGACTTCAGATGTTAAGTCCCATAGGGCTCAGAGCAATTTGAACCATCTATTGAAAGTGATTAAAGGTAAACACACTATATGAGCAGAAGCGTTCTCTTCTGCAAATGCTTTGCAAAAAAGAGATGACAGTCCTTTTTGAACAGCAATCTGTTTTAGACTAATTATTATTGGTTTTCCCATATTAAGGATACTGCAAATAATTAAACAGTATTTTCACCATATTTATAACGCATCTTCCTAGTCATTCTGTGAGTATGGATATACGTTATAACACACATAAAAACTATAGGCCATGAAAGAATAATGCGAATGAGACGAAAATCCGTCAATGTGTAGTACATGTACAGAACAATGTGGATGATTTATCCAACAGAAAGTGCTTCAGAAATCGAGCAAGTAAGTAACGCGTTGATCCACATCTGGTGCTTATTCAGGTATTTATTCGATTCGGCATTATTAAGTACAGTTGTTGGATGTTCTCCTGAGGTATATCGTGCCAAAATTCTGTCGAACTGTCGCGTTAGATCGGCGAAATCCCGACGAAAGATCCGTACCCAAAGACTGGAAAGCTGCACAGGTCACACCAATATTCAAGAAAGGTTGTAGGACAACATTATGAATTACATCGAAGAAAACGATCTATTGACACACAGTGAACATGGATTTAGTGAAGATCGTTCTTATGTAACATGTGAAGTGTTGACTGCTATTGACAAGTGATTTCAGATCGATTCCGTATTTCTGGATATACAGAAGGCTTTTGACACTGTACCACATGAGCGGCTTTTAGTGAAATTGCGTGCTTTGGAATATCGTCTCAGTTTTGTGACTGGATTTGTGATTTGCTGTCAGAGAAGTCACAGTTCGTAGCAATCGATGGAAAACCATCGAGTAAAACAGAAGTGACTTCTGGCGTTCCAAAGGTAGTTTATAGGCCCTTTTCTGTTCCTTATATTTATAAACGATTTGGAAGACAATCTGAGTAGCTGTCATAGATTGTTTGCAGATGACCCTGTCGTTTATCGACTAGTAAAGTCGTGAGAAGAGCAAAACAAATTACGACACGATTTAGAAAATATATCTGTATAGTGCGAAAATTGGCAATTGACCCTAAATAACGAAAAGCGTGAGGTCATCGATTTGAGTGCTGAAAGGAATCCGTTAAACTTCGGTTACACGATAAATCAGTCAAATATGAAGGCCGTAGATTCAACTAAATGCCTAGGAATTACAATTACGAACAACCAAAAATTGGAAGGAACACAAAGAAAATGTTGTGGGGACGGCTAACCAAAGACTCCGTTTTATTGGTAGGACACTTAGAAAATGTAACAGATCTACTAACGAGACTGACTACACTACGTTTATCCGTCCTCTTTTAGAATACTGCTGCGTGGTGTGGGTTCCTTACCAGATAAGACTGACTGAGTACATCGAAAAAGTTCAAAGAAGGGCAGCACGTATCGTATTATCGCGAAATATGGGAGAGAGTGCCACAGAAATGATACAGGATTTGGGCTGGACATCATTAAAAGAAAGCCGTTTTTCGTTCCGACGGAATCTTGTCATGAAATTCACCAACTTTCTACTCCGAATGCGAAAATATATTGTTGACACTGACTACATAGGGAGAAACGATCACCACGATAAGGGAAAGCAGAGCTCGTACGAAAAGATATAGGTGTTCGTTGTTTCGCGAGGTTTACGAGTTTGGAATAATAGAGGATTGTGAAGGTGGTTCGATGATCCCTCTGCCAGGCACTTCAATGTACTTTGCAGAGTATCCATGCAGATGAGGTGCTGCCCATAATGCTCCGAACGTTCTCAGTTGGAGAGAGACCAGGCAACCTTGCCGGCCGAGGTATGGTTTGGCAAGGACGAAGACAAGCAGTAGAAACTCTCGCCGTGTGCTGACAGGCATTGTCTTTCTGAAGTGTCAGACCAGAATGGCTACTCATGAAGAAGAAAAAAAAAAAAAAAAAAAAAAAAAAAAAAAAAAAAAAACAGCACGTGGTGCAATGTCTTGGACGTACCACTGCAGTGCTGTAAGGGTGTCGCGGCTGACAACCAAAGAGGCCTTACTGTGAAAAGTAATGGCACCCCGGAGCATGACTCCTGGTTGTCGGGTCGTATGGCGGTATACCACCACTTTCCATGAGGTTTCCACAAACGCCTTCGGCCTGGAATCTCATTGGCTGGGGTAGAGCTGTCTTCATTCTTGAGTCCCGCTTCGAACTGAGCGAAAGTGCGTCGGGAGGCGTCCTTGACAGCAGTGGGATACCTACTTGATTCTTCCAAATTGGACTGTAGAGTGTAACGTGGTTACCGGTTCCAGTGTCTGCTTAGAATCGACGTTTAACGTGATCCAGTAACAAGATTTTGAGGTAATACTATTTTGTTCCCATCGGGATGCTTACTATCGCTGAGTACCCATGCCGCTCACCATTGGAATGCTTGATTTCGTTGAGTATCCATGGCAGGTGAGCCTGTCATTATCACCTTGTGGGCAATTTAAATTATTAGAGTGGTTGTGGCTTGTGTTCCGCGTAGCGGCCAGCGTGAGATTTACAGCGGTTGGGCGGAAACGCACATCTAAATCGGTCACCCTGTTGGCGGGGTTCGAGGGAGGCGACCGAAGTGAAGCATTCAGCTTCAAATGGTTCAAATGGCTCTGAGCACTATGGGGCTTATCATCTGAGGTCATCGGTGCCCTAGTAGCGATCGCGCGGTTCCAGAATGAAGCGCCTAGAACCGCTCGGCCACAACGCCCGGCGAAGCATTCACGTGGTTTGGGCACTTATCACAGCCAACCCCGTAGGAAACAGAAAACTACGTTACCATACAAGTAGCTTATTTGCTAGAAATGTCTTTTATTTGCCCCGTACAAATTTACAACACACTCAAGCAATGTCTGAAGATCAGTATGTACCTTTTGAACAGAAAGGTTTACATTTACATCGTAAATGAAACGTAGAATCAAATGCTTTGTGTCTTAAATGCAAAAACAGGCACAGTGGATATTTGTCAATTACCACGCCATCTACCGCGATTGGGAAACAATGGTCTGCGTAGGCCGTAGGAATGTTTCTTTTTTCTTTTCTTTTCTTTCTTTTACTTACATACTTTCCTGCATGACGGACTGCCACCGACTCGTTGTTATGTTCGTAGCTATCGCTTGGTCTCGCGCTGTTAGTAAGATAGTAAGGGACTTCTGTCTTGGTGCGTGACAGTGGATAAGTGTGGCGAACAGAAATTCGCGAAATACTGAGCAACAAATACTCTTAGGAAAAGCTACATACTCTGTGATTAACGAACTTTACCGTACATATGAAAATGCGTTTATTGTTTCATTTGACGGACGTCATACGATGCTTGCCCAGTTTCGTTATTCAAACTTTAATAAATATATCAGTTTTTAATGTCCCAGAGCGTTTTCGTTACTTGCAGTTTGCCGACAATCAACAGAGTCACAAAGAAAAAAAAATCCAGATATACTACGAGGTAAAACCACTCGTAACAAACAAATGAGTAACCGAACGATTCTCTACAGTGATTTCGTATAAGCATTTCGCTTATTCTTCATATGTATAATCCTTTTCACGATTTTGCGCATTTCCGTCAGTAACTGCAAATATAGTCTGTAAGAAAGTATTATGAAAACAATATATTACATATATGCAATGAAAAGTACATGCCTAATGACATAAGGCAACTTCCTCGCATTTCGAGGTTCATTTAAATAGCATTATTTTAAGAGAGTATTACTGCTGTTAAATATGTCGCGTAACGCAACGTTAATGCCAGTATGGATGCAACAGGGAGAGGATTGTATAAGCGAGTATATTAAGTAATGCGGTAAAGTTCAAAGGTAATAGAGAATATAGCCTTTTCTGAGAGAACTAAGTGTTCTACATCCCACAGTACACTGAAGTATCTGCCAACCACAATCACTCACCTCGGGCCACCACAGTACTGATGAAACACGTTGAAGACTCTATCACCACTAAATTGCATCATAAGTGATACAATCAAAACATTTTTACATATATGACAATGCTCTTAAGTCATATACACTCAAGAGCCAAAGAAACTGGGACACCTCCCTAACATCGTGTAAAGCCCCCGTGAGTACACGGAAGTACCGCAACTCGACGTGGCATGGCTCGACTAATGTCTGAGGTTAGAATTACATTAATACCTTCAGCTGCTGATGGGCGTTGATATATATTAACGAGCACAGGTGAAAATGTGTGCCCCGACCGGGACTCGAACCCGGGATCTCCTGCTTACATGAAGGACGCTCTATCCCGGTCGGGCACACATTTTCACCAGTCCCCGTTGCTATACGTCAACGCCCGTCAGCAGCTCAAGGTATTAATACAATCGTAATTTCGTTCTAGACGGCCTCAGGTCAGCAATGGTGTCTGTTCTTTCGTACGAGACTCGTCCGACCAGGCAACATATTTCCAGTCACCAGTAGTCCAATATCGGTGTTGAAGGGCCTAGTGCAGGCGTAAAGCTTTGTGTCGTGCAGTCATCAAGGATACACGAGCGGGCTTTCAGCTCCGAAAGCCCATATCGATGATGTTTCGTTAAATGATTCGGTCGCAGTGATGTGGGAGACTTGCTATTTTACCGGATTCCTGATACTCACGGTTCACTACACATACATCCTCACTTCGTCGCTACTTTGGAGATGCTGTGTCCCATAGCTCGTGCGCCTACTATAACATCACGTTCAAACTCACTTAAATCTTGATAACCTGTCATTGTAGCAGTAGTAACCGATCTAACAACTGAGCGTGACACCTGTTCTCTTATATTGCCATTGCCAACCGCAGCGCCGTATTCAGCCTGTATTTGAATACGCATGCCTATACCAGTCTGTTTGGCGCTTCAGTGCATATTATTTAGTATTACCGAAGAGTATTTATTGCTCCATATTTCGCGGACTTTGCTTATTTCACTCAGCCACTACCACGTACCGCGACCAAACTAACATGGTAACTGCAATCATAATATCATTAATGAGATATACGTCTGTGTGCATCTCATATCTGGACCGCTACGCATGGCTGGTCTCATGCCACACATTCTGACTCGGGCAGCGATCTGGATGAGAAAAACTGGCGATACCTGCAAGAAAATGACCCAGGTTCCGAGCCAGAACCACAATCCCACAACGAGGCAGCTTTCATCGAATAACCTCGTGGCTGGGATTTGTTGCAGCTGCGGTGTTCATTCCTTCGTATGGGCCATTACTATGGAGTAACACTTGTAAGCAGCAACACTCTGACGTAATGAAAGTTTACTTTATTACTGGCGCTTCCTGGCAAATTAAAACTGTGTGCTCGACCGAGACTCGAACTCGGGATATTTGCCTCACGGCGTTCTCTGCCGTCTGAGCTACCCAAGCACGACTCACTACCAGTCCTCACAGCTTCAATTGTGCCAGTACCCCGTCTCCTACCTTCCTAACTTCACCGAAGCTCTTCTGCGAACGTTGCAGAACTGGCTCTCCTGGACGAAAGGATTTTGTAGAGACATGGCTTAGCCACAGCCTGGTGGATATTTCCAGATTGATATTGGGTACTTTATTACTGTTTAATTAAACAGCTTCGTTAAGCAACGAGAAAGTAACTCACATTATATGAGCTGAATCACTAAGATTAAACTGCGTAATAACAGCAGCGCCGTCATTCACTAATGAACATGAAAAATATCAGTTCTGCAGAAGTATCTAAAGATTCTTACGAAAATTCCAATAGAGTTGCAGATTCTCAAGATAAGAAGGCTACACACAGCCCGCAACACTGGCCATACTAATGTAAAAGTTGATTCCTTATTTCCCTCGCAAAGTCCAAAACATCCCCACCACGCCTGAGGTTTTGCGGACCTCCTACCACGCCGTGCGTCAGCGCCGGCACGGAGACCTGTCTCTGAACTAACATAGCACTCCATTAATTCAGGCTGAAACACGCCACCACTCTCCAGGACAGGTTCAAGACCCACCCGTGGCCGGCGATAAGTCGCACGGAGACGTGGTGTGGATGTTTTACCAAATAGGCGCGCCTCCACTGACGGAACAGTTTCTGTCAACCTGCAGACTACAGGGCCCCTCATCATACAAGATACTTCCAGTCAGCGTTTGGTGTTAGGAAGCCTTCCAAATTTCGTATATAGTCTACACTCGACATTCTAAATTATGTTTGAGAACATTTTTCATATTATCCCCACTATTTGCAGATAAAGAAAGAAAATGATTACAGTGCTTCAAAAAGTAATATTTGCAGTAAACTGAAAAACTTATTGATTTAATTTTACATATTTTAAAAGAAGAAATGTTAAATTTTCTCGCGCAGAGTGAAAGAGACTGGCGCGGCTATATGCGCACTGTTTTGACGGACAGGTGGAGCGGAGCTAGATAGGAGCTGGCGTGTATAGCTGGCTGTCTAACTAGCAGGCGATAACCCTGATACTGGCGGAATGTGTGCGCCACTTAGAAAGCGAGTGTCGTAATGACTGCAAGTCTAGTATACAGGCACGTTAATGCAAGTGCTTTTTTCCAAGGGAGAGTGGTCTCCCTGGCCCTCGCGACGTGTGACGATGCCTCACGCCGCAAATTCTGAGATCGCAAGCTATTAGGATGGTGCATAAGATCGCAGCGTTTTCTTCTGTATATTAATATTGTTATAGGTTTTGGATTTTACAAGGAGTGTTATACGTCATTGGTCCCTTACCTGCATTTGTCGTAGATCCCTCGCCCAGCGTAAAGTTTCAAGCGACTGGAAAAAAAGCGCAGATGACTCCAGTATATAGAGAGGTAAAGAAACGGACCCGTAAAATTAGAGACCAATATCCCTAACTTCTGATTGCAGCAGACTCCCTGAACACATTCTCAGTTCGATTATAATAGACTTACTTGAGGCTAAGCAACTTACGTCGACGAATCAACATGGCTTTAGGAAGCATCGTAAGTGCGAAACTCAGCTTGCCCTTTCCTCACGTGACATACTGAGAACTATGTATGAAGGGCAACAGGCAGATTCCATATTTCTAGATTTCCGGAAAGAATTTGACATCGTACCCCATTGCAGATTGTTAAAGAAACTACGAGCATTTCGAATAAGTTCACAGAAATGTGAATGGCTCGAAAACTTCTTGAATAATAGTACGCAGTATGTTGTCCTCGACGGTGAGGGTTCATCAGAGACAACGAAATGTGATAGAACGGCTGTTGGTCTTTATACAGGGCGAGGCCATCTAAATGTTCAATACATTAGCTCCGAGGAACAAATGGCAGTTTACTGAAATGTCCAGTCCTAGTTGCTTTTGGTAAAATATGTCAAAAGCTGGGGATAGTGAATTTTACGGGTAGTTAAGGAAAGTATTAAATTGATGGGGGTGTTGAAGTAACGACAATTTAATAATTATACTTTGCTAACTTCCAGCATTCTGGAAGGCATTGTAGTGTCTCGAGAATTTCGGGGTAAATTCTAGAGACCCTCGTATTTCCACCGTCTTGAACACGGGTTATTTTAGAGACGAGTGTGGTAAAGTTGAATGCATCTACTGCACCACAATTATGTGTGTGCAGGACGGACATGTATGGGACGGATGATAGGCGCGGGCAGGTAGTCGCCGATCCTGGCTAACAAGGGGAAGGCCTCATACACGGCCAACCGATTCGGCTCAAATTTGGCAGGTTGCTTGTGTAGAACCTAAAATGAAATACTCCAAGATATTTTGGGTCAACACCCCCACAATTTTGAGAAAATCGACCCTAAAGGTTTTGACGAGCAACGGACTCAGAATTAGAGCGATCGATAGATAATTGTAAATAGAGCATTTTTCATCATCAGGTATGGGGTCCGCAAACGCAAACTTTTCCTAAAATCGAGGAAAGAAACTTTTACAATTGTCGCTCCTGTACCCACATGGTAAACGCTTTTCGCCGACAGCGGCGATAGCGGAACAGCTAAGGTAACTAACTGGCTGGGAATCGGAGAATCCTAGCGGATGTTATTATTTTCGTTTGTATTTTTCCATATCTCAATTGATAGGGATAGGATGGTTAATAAGGTAAGTAAATTAATAAAGAATGATAATAATAAGGTTGTTTGTTGTTGTCTTCAGTCCTGAGACTGGCTTGATGCAGCTCTCCATGCTACTCTATCCTGTGCAAGCTGCTTCATCTCCCAGTACATACTGCAACCTACATGCCTCTGAATCTGCTTAGTGTACTCATCTCTCGGTCTCCCTCTACGATTTTTACCCCCCACGCTGCCCTCCAATGCTAAATTTGTGATCCCTTGATGCCTCAAAACATGTCCTACCAACGGATCCCTTCTTCTAGTCAAGTTGTGCCACAAACTTCTCTTCTCCCCAATCCTATTCAATACCTCCTCATTAGTTACGTGCTCTATTCACCTTATCTTCAGTATTCTTCTGTAGCACCACATTTCGAAAGTTTCTATTCTCTTCTTGTCCAAACTAGTTATCGTCCATGTTTCACTTCCATACATGGCTACACTCCAAACAAATACTTTCAGAAACGACTTCCTGATACATAAATCTATATTCGATGTTAACAAATTTCTCTTCTTCAGAAACGCTTTCCTTGCCATTGCCAGTCTGCATTTTATATCCTCTCTACTTCGACCATCATCAGTTATTTTACTTCCTAAATAGCAAAACTCCTTTACTACTTTAAGTGTCTCATTTCCTAATCTAATTCCCTCAGCATCACCCGATTTAATTTGACTACATTCCATTATCCTCGTTTTGCTTTTGTTAATGTTCATCTTATATCCTCCTTTCAAGACCCTGTCCATTCCGTTCAACTGCTCTTCCAAGTCCTTTGCCGTCTCTGACAGAATTACAATGTCATCGGCGAACCTCAAAGTTTTTACTTCGTCTCCATGAATTTTAATACCTACTCCAAATTTTTCTTTTGTTTCCTTTAATGCTTGCTCAATATACAGATTGAATAACATCGGGGAGAGGCTACAAACCTGTCTCACTCCCTTCCCAACCACTGATTCCCTTTCATGCCCCTCGACTCTTATAAATGCCATCTTGTTTCTGTACAAATTGTAAATAGCCTTTCGCTCCCTGTATATTACCCATGCCACCTTCAGAAATTCAAAGAGAGAAAACTTTTGACAGTGTTGACTGGAATACTCTAAGGAAAGGCAAACCTACGTTTCTAGCTTTTGTAGACATAATCTATTTTCTAAGATAAGTCGTAGGGTCAGTATTGCCTCACGTATTCCAATATTTCCTAACTGATCTTCCCTGAGGTCGACTTCTACCAGTTTTTCCATTCGTCTGTAAGGAATTCGCGTTAGTATTTTGCAGCCATGACTTACTAAACTGATAGTTCGGTAATTTTCACATCTGCCAACACCTGCTTTCTTTGGGATTGGAATTATTATATTCTTCTTGAAGTCTGAGGGTAATTTTTCTGTCTCATGCATTTTGGTCACCAGATGGTAGTTTTGTTAGGCGTGGCTCTCCCAAGGCTGTCAGTAGTTCTAATTGAATGTTGTCTACTCCCGGGGCCTTATTTCGACTTAGGTCTTTCAGTGCTTTGTCAAACTCTTGATGCAGTATCATATCTCCTATATCAACTTCATCTACATTTTCCTCCGGTTGTATGATATTGTCCTCAAGAACACCGCCCTTGTATAGACCCTCTATATACTCCTTCCACCTTTCTGGTTTCCCTTCTTTGCTTAGAACTGCGTTTCCATCTCAAATCTTGAAATCCATGCAAGTGGTTCTCTTTTCTCCAAAGGTCTCCTTAATTTTCCTGTAGGCAGTGTCTATCTTTCCCCTAGTGACTATCACGACAGCTGTCCCGCAGAAATATGTGGACGGCAATCAGCGCAAAGCGTGTGGCACGTGGTGTCCACTCACAAGCAAATATTCTGTTAGGCCAAATTATGGCAAAGGTGTGATGCACACAGGAGTAAAAAACAAACCAGTTTGAGATGGGCTATAGTACCGTGTATACACGTATTCTGGGTCTGGTGCACGAGCCATGGACTACTTGGGTTGAGCTTAACGTGAGCTACTGATGTGTTTGGCTTTATTTAGGGCTGTCCACATGTTTCGCTTTCGTTCATTAGTACAGTGTGCCTGGTGGTTCATAAAGACAGTTTGCTTCACTCCAGACTTACGTCCATTGTTATTTCGTGGTCACGTGATCGGACGACATGCTCATATCACTGAGGCCTGTATGCCCTCAATGTGCACTCCTGTGAGAACATCATTTACCGCATTCACCAGCTAGTAGACATTATAAATAGATTTCATTTGCCGATTACTTGTTTACTCTTTTGTGCAGAGTCAATGTATCTATGGCAAACAAACCTCATCAAGTTCCATCGCCATGCCATCACTTTATCCTTGTCCCTCAACACAGTACAAGTGTACAGCAATAAAGCTAGTTCACTGCGCAACTGGCATGTGAGCAACAATATTAGCCTGTTCCGTCGTCACTGGTGATCCAGATGTGATCTGTGCATAACACTTGGTGAAGAACTTTCGCTGATGTCTGTGACATGGAACCATTAGGTGACAAACCATCGAGTTTTTTGTAATAAGCCTCTACATCCTTACATTTGTCCTATAGCCATCCCTGCTGAGCCATTTTGCACTTACTGTCGATCTCATTTTTGAGACGGTTATATTCCTTTTTGCCCGCTTCATTTACTGCATTTTATTATTTTCTCCTTTCATCAATTAAATTCAATATATCTTCTGTTACCCAAGGACTTTTACTAGCCCTCGTCTTTTTACTTACTTGATCCACTGCTGCCTTCACTACTTCATCCCTCAAACCTACTCATTCTTCTTCTACTGTATTTGTTTGCCCTATTCCTCTCAATTGCTCTCTTATGCTCTCCTTGAAACTCCTTAAAACCTCTGGTTCTTTCAGTTCATCCAGATCCCATCTCCTTAAATTCCCACCTTTTTGCAGTTTATTGAGTTTTAATCTACAGTTCATAACCAATAGATTGTGGTCACAGTCCACATCTGCCCTGGAAATGTCATACAATTTAAAACCTGGTTCCTAAATCTCTGTCTTATAATTATATAATCTATCTGAAACCTGTCAGTATCTCCAGGCCTCTTCCATGTATACAACCTTCTTTTATGGTTCTTGAACCATGTGTTAGCTATGATTAAGTTGTGCTCTGTACAAAATTCTACCAGGCGGTTTCCTCTTTCATTTATTACCCCCAATCCATCTTCACCTACTACGTTACCTTCTCTCCCTTTTCCTACTGTCGAATTCCTGTCACCCATGACTATTAAATTTTAGTCTCTCTTCACTATCTGAATAATTTCTTTTATTTCATCAATTTCTTCGTCATCTGCAGAGCTGGTTGGCATATAAACTTGTACTACTGTAATAGGCGTGGGCTTCGAATCTATCTTGGCCACAATAATGCGTTCACTATGCTGTTTGTAGTAGCTTACCCGAACTCCTATTTTTTTTTAATCATTATTAAGCGTACTCTTGCTTTATCCCTATTTGATTTTGTGTTTATAACCCTGTATTCACCTGACCGGAAATCTTGTTCCTCCTGCCACCGAACTTCACTAATTCCCACTATCTCTAACTTTAACCTATCCATTTCCCTTTTTAAATTTTCTAACCTACCTGCGCGATTAATGGGTCTGACATTCCACGCTCCGATTCCTAGTATGCCAGTTTTCTTTCTCCTGATAACGACGTCTCCTTGAGTAGTCCCCGCCCGGAGACCCGAATGGGGGACTATTTTACCACAGGAATATTTTACCCAAGAGGACGCCATCATCATTTAACCATACAGTAAAGCTGCATGCCCTCGGGAAAAATTACGACTGTAGTTTCCCCTTACTTTCAGCCGTTTGCAGTACCAGCACAGCAAGGCCGTCTTGGTTAGTGTTACAAGGCCAGATCAGTAAATCATCCAGACAGTTACCCCTGCAACTACTGAAAAGGCTGCTGCCCCTCTTCAGGAACACACGTTTGTCTGGCCTCTCAACAGATACCCCTCCGTTGTTGTTGCACCTACTGTACGGCTATCTTTATCGCTGAGGCACGCAAGGCTCCCCACGAATGGCAAGTTCCAAGGTTCATGGGGGGGGGGGGGGGCATGTACCATATAGCCATGGAATGAGAGCAGATACACGGGACATTGATCTATGAAGTGACTACAGAAAACGGCGTCCGTCAGGCCACGCAAAGAGACATAAGCAATGCATACTTTACCCCTTATTCTCACCTGTACACGAGGACGAGATCTGATCAAGAGATCATTAGTGTTGTCGCTGGTTTGACACACGCAGCGGTTACTCCGGAACTCCAACAGGAACTGCTAGAACCGGTGACTGAAGAAGAAATGTTGGATGCCATAGGAAAAGGGCCACCCAATGAGCTACTAGGACCGGATGGGTTACCTCTGGAGATTTATAGGACGTTCCAGAGACTACTGGTGCCCTATTGGACTACTATATGTCAAGAGCTCATGACAATAGAGGCGCAACATCCCGGTGCATTTGTGGAAGGTACCACCATCCCAATCCGTAAACCTCACGGAGGTTCACGTACTACAGTCTACCGACCATTGACTTGGTTGAACCGTGATACGAAAAACTTCACGCGTCGAGTGGCAGCTCGAATTCTGCGTACGACATCCCGTGTCCTATCAATGGATGAGTCATCAATAAGTGGGACGCATAATATCCGCTCCGCCCTGTGCCGCTGATTGCCCTCGCTAAGGTGCGTCGCGTATCGGGAGCTCTGGCTGCGATATTCGTCAGCATTTGATTGCGTCAGTCATACGTACTAAACTGCTGTTCTTCAGAATAAGCATTACCCCGAAGCTTCCTCCGAGGTGTTACTCGTCTCCTACGTGGCGCAACAGGGAAAGCGCTTGTCAACGTTAGACTGTCGAACACCTTGTAAATTCGTCGCTGTGTTACACAGGTACGCCTATTATGGACAATACTGTACGCCTTAGCATTAGAACCTTTGTTAAGCGGGCTGCGACACCGCCTCGCGAGTTTGTCTCTTGGTGGCTCCTTTTTTAGGTGCACTGCGTATGCAGATGATCTGATGTTACCTCTTCGTGACGAACGTGATGTTCGCAAAGCATTGGATTGGTTAGCCACTTCGAAGCTTCGAGATGCCGTGTAAATGTACATAAATCAATGGCTTTGAACACTGGCACGAGATGACACCTGCGAGGGTGGCACTGCGCGATAAAATCCGTTGTCTCGGTATCGACTTCACGGACTACATCTCACGCACGACCACCATCAATTATCGGAGTCTCTTGCAAGTGCTGGGCTTGTGGATCTTCGTCTTCGTGTGTAGGACCTACATCAACGGACCGAATATGTTAACGTCTATCGGGCATCACGAATTCCGCACGTAGCGCAAACACTACCGATGCCTAAACACATAGCTCGGAGCATCGTGGCCGCATTCGGTTCCTTTGTCAGCGCTGGAATGATATTAAAGGTTCGATATTACTCCGTCACCCTTCCAAAAGAACGGGGCGGACTTGGCCTTGTCAGTGTTCACTATCGAGAAGTATTTCTCTTCGTTAGTTTGCACCGCAGGCTTTGGCGACGATGACCGACCAGCCTCACCGGCCTACTGACGGATGGCCTGGCACCGTGTTCCCTTGACCCTCAGGTCAGACACGGGTGCCCTTTTCCTGCTTTGGCAGGCTTTACCTGGAGTACGGCTACCTCCCCGTCTCTCGCTTACCAACAGCCAGTCACCTGCCGCACACTACTTCGCCGCCGGTCGCTTAATGTCGTCGAATTGACGTGTCCTACCGTGCACTGGAACGTAGTATGGTGCTCTGTCAACGCGGTGACGCTCGATCCTGGTGTACGTTCGACCTGGTATTCGAGGGACTCTCCATAGGACCCATCTTGCAGATTCGCCTTATGTGTGAACTGCAACGTCTAGAATACAGACCAACACCGGCTCCGTTGTGGGCCAGTGGACGAGATATGGTGTTTTGAGCGTCAAAGTCTGGCTCTCTTTTTACGTATGTCGCCCTCTTATGCCGATTCCCGCACTCTACTCTACCCCGACGATGTTTATTATCCGAGGACGAAACACAACGCTGTCACGTAGATACAGTGCATGTACTACAGCTATTAAAACATCGATATCTAAGCCTCTTGTGGCGGTAATACAACACTAATGCTGTAGGTAGATAATAAATTTAAACAAATTTAAAGAAATTAATACAAAATTATAGAGATTATATTCGAAGTGAATTGGAAACACGATACTAACTCCCATCGGGTGCTAGAGCAAATTTCGTGAACAGAGTGGATGGTTGTAGTGCTATAATCGTTTAAATAAAGATTTATGCCTAGTTCATGTAATACAGTTATTCATATCTCAGCCTGTTATGGCGGTAGCATGAAACTAATGCTGTAGATAGGCAATAAATTTATAAAAATGTGAACAAATTATATTCGAATTTAAAGGAAACACCATACTAACTCTCATCAGCTGCAAGAATAAAGTGTTAGAGCAAATTTCGTGAACATTCTCAAAGACGGTGGCGAACACACTTGATGGTTGTAGAGGTTCTAATTGTTTAAATAAGGACTTATGTCCAGTGCAAGTAATAGAGCTATCGATATCTTAGCCCCATATGGCGGCAACACGACACTAATGCTGTAGGTAGATAATAAATTTAAACAAATTATATCCGAATTGAATGAGCAGGCTCTAGTGGAGGCAACACAACACTAACTCCCATGATTTCTGGGAATAAGCTCTTAGAGGCAGTACCACAATCCTCTTGGAAAATGCACGTTAATTTCGCTCTAACTGCTTAATAAGGTCTTATGTGTAGAGTTGAATGATTTCAAGTAACATACCGACAACCTATATCTCAGCCTCGTGGTGGTAACACACTAATGCCGTAGGTAGATAATAAATTTAAAGAAATCTAATCAAATTTAAACTTATTTAAACAAATTTATAAAAATTATATTCGAATTGAGTGACAATATCATAATAACTTGCATCAGCTGCAGGAGTAAGCTCTTAGAGGAAAATTCGTGAACATTTGACAAGAGCATGGCGAAAACACTTGATAGTGGTACTACCTCTAATGGTTTAAATAAAGACTTATGCCTACTTCCTAGGAAGAGTTGACTTAGGTTAGTGGAGATAGCCAATTCTTTCTCGCCATTTTTTTAGGTTAGTAGAGGTAGCGCAATTGAGCTATCATCCCTCCAAAAGCCACTATCTTGGATAACGGTAATCGTGTCATCAGCTAACATCAATCGCGTCATCAGTTGCCCCACTACTTGAAGTTACTCATTCTGAAACACTAAGTTTTGAAAGTAAAGTTAAATGTTATGCAAAAAAAGACGTTCAGTAACCTCAGTGTAACTTAATGCAAAATTTAGAAAACGGGAAGCATTTATTTTTTACTATTGAAAGATTGAACTGAATTACCTTTGAGCATATGAGAAATCGGTTTCACTTTTAAAATAACAACAATCAAATAAATACCAAGGTAGCAGAAGTCACTCTGTAAGGTTCATACAGAGTAAATGAAATAGCGCTCTCTTAATTTATATTGTTGTAGCCTACAGTCCTGAGACTGGTTTGATGCAGCTCTCCATGCTACTCTATCCTGTGCAAGCTTCTTCATCTCCCAGTACCTACTGCAACCTACATTCTTCTGAATCTGCTTGGTGTATTCATCTATTGGTCTCCCTCTACGATTTTTACCCTCCACGCTCCCCTCCAACACTACACTGGTGATCACTTGATGTCTCAGAACATGTTCTAGAAATCGATCCCTTCTTCCAGTCAAGTTGTGCCACAAACTTCTCTTCTCCCCAATCCTATTAAGTACCTCCTCATTAGTTATGTCATCTACCCATCTAATCTTCAGCATTCTTCTGTAGCACCACATTTCGAAAGCTTCTATTCTCTTCTTGTCTAAACTATTTATCGCCCATGTTACACTTCCATACATGGCTACACTCCATACAAATACTTTCAGAAACGACTTCCTGACACCTACATCTATATTCAATGTTAACAGATTTCTCTTCTTCAGATAAGCTTTCCTTGCCGTTGCCAGTCTACATTTTATATCCTCTCTACTTCGACCAACATCAGTTATTTTTCTCCCCAAATAGCAAAACTCCTTTACAACTTTAAGTGTCACATTTCCTAATCTAATACCTTCAGCATCACCCGACTTAATTCGACAACATTCTATTATCCTCGTTTGGCTTTTGTTGATATCATCTTTTATCCTCCTTTCAAGACACTATACCTTCCGCGTAACTGCTGTTCGTAGTCCTTTGCTGTCTGTGAGGTTTGCCGATGACATTGAGATGAAATAAAAACTTTGATAGTATTACAATAGATTTTAATACCTACTCCGAATTTTTCTTTTGTTTCCTTCACTGCTTCCTCAATATACAGATTGAATAACATCGGGGCGAAGCTACAAACCTGTCTCACTCCCTTCCCAACCACTGATTCCCTTTCATGCCTCTCGACTCTTATAACTGCCATCTGGTTTCTGTACAAATTGTAAATAGCCTTTCGCTCCCTGTATATTACCCCTGCCACCTTCAGAAATTGAAAGAGAGAAAACCTTTGACAGTGTTGACTGGAATACTCTAAGGAAAGGCAAACATACGTTTCTAGCATTTGTAGACTTAATCTATTTTGTAAGATAAGTCGTAGGGTTAGTATTGCCTCACGTATTCCAATATTTCTACGGAATCGAAACTGATCTGCCCTGACGTCGGCTTCTACTAGTTTTTCCAATCGTCTGTAAAGGTTTCGCGTTAGTGTTTGGCAGCCGTGACTTATTAAACTGACAGATCGGTAATTTTCGTATCTGTCAATTCCTGCTTTCTTTGGGATTGAAATTATTATATTCTTCTTGAAGTCTGTGGGTATTTCGTCTGCAGATGGTAGAGTTTTGTCACGACTGGCTTTCCCAAGGCTGTCAGTAGTTCTAATGGAATGTTATATACTCCCAGGGCCCTGTTTCGACTCAGGTCTTTCAGTGCTCCCTCAAACTCTTCACGCAGTATCGTATCTCCCATTTCATCTTCATCTACATACTCTTCCATTTCCATAAAATTGTCGTCAAGTACATCGCCCTTGAATAGACCCTCTATATACTCCTTCCACCTTTCTGCTTTCCCTTCTTTGCTTAGAACTGGGTTTCCATCGGAGCTCTTGATATTCATGCAGTTGGTTCTCTTTTCTCAAACGGTCTCTTTAATTTTCCTGTAGGCAGTATCTATCTTCCCCCAAGTGAGATAAGCCTCCTCATCCTTACATTTGTCCTGTAGCCAACCCTGCTTAGCCATTAAACACTTCCTGTGGTTCTCATTTTGAGACGTCTGTATTCCTTTTTGCCTGCTTCATTTTCTGCATTTTTATATTTTCTCCGTTCATCAATTAAATTCAATATATCTTCTGTTACCCAAGGATTTCTGCTAGCACTTGTCTTTTTACCTACTTGTCCTCTGCTGCATTCACTATTTCATCCCTCAAAGCTACCCACTCTTCATCTACTGTATTCCTTTCCCTCATTCTTTCAATTGTTCCCTTATGCTCCCCCTGAAATTCTGTACAACCTCTGGTTTAGTCAGTTTATCCAGGTCCCATGTACTTAAATTTCCACCTTTTTGCAGTTTCTTCAGTTTTAATCTACTGTTCATAACCAATAGATTGTGGTAAGAGTCCACATCTGCCTCTGGAAATCTCTTAGACTATACAACGGTAAGATACAACTTAAAACCTGGTTCCTAAATCTCTATCGGATACCTGCTAGTATCACCAGGATTCTTCCATGTATACAACCTTCTCTTACGATTCTTGAACCAAGTGTTGGCTTTGATTAAGTTGGGCTCTGTGCAAAATTCTACCAGGCTGCTTCCTCTTTCATATCTTACCCCCCATCTACATCTACATGACTACTCTGCAATTCACATTTAAGTGCTTGGCAGAGGGTTCATTGAACCACATTCATTCTATCTCTCTACCATTCCACTCCCGATCAGCGCGCGGGAAAAACGAACACCTAATTCTTTCTGTTCGAGCTCTAATTTCTCTTAATTTATTTTGATGATCATTCCTTCCTATGTAGGTTTGGCTCAACAAAATATTTTCGCATTAGGAAGAGAAAGTTGGTGACCGAAATTTCGTAAATAGATCTCGCCGCGACGGAACACGTCTTTGCTTTAATGACTTCCACCCCAACTCGCGTATCATATCTGCCACACTCTCTCCCCTATTACGCGATGATACAAAAGGAGCTGCCATTTTTTGCACCCTTTCAATGTCCTCCGCCTATCCCACCTGATAAGGATCCGACAAGGCGCAGCAATATTCTAACAGAGGACGAACGAGTGTAGTGTAAGCTGTCTCTTCAGTGGACTTGCTGCATCTTCTAAGGGCGCAGCAATATTCTAACAGAGGACGAACGAGTGTAGTGTAAGCTGTCTCTTCAGTGGACTTGCTGCATCTTCTAAGTGTCCCGCCAATGAAACGCAACCTTTGGCTCGCCTTACCCACAATATTATCTATGTGCTCTTTCCAACTGAAGTTGTTCGTAATTTTAACACCCAGGTACTTAGTTGAATTGACAGCCTTGAGAATTGTACTATTTATCGAGTAATCGAACTCCAGCGGATTTCTTTTGGAACTCATGTGGATCACCTCAGACTTTTCGTTATTTACCAACTGCCACCTGCCGCACCATACAGCAATCTTTTCTAAATTGCTTTGCAACTGATACTGGTCTTCGGATGACCTTACTAGACGGTAAATTACAGCATCATCTGCGATCGACCTAAGAGAACCCAGGTCATTTATATAGATCAGGAACAGCAGAGGTCCCAGGGCGCTTCCCTGGGGATCACCTGATATCACTTCAGTTTTACTCAATGATTTGCCGTCTATTACTACGAACTGCGACCTTCCTGACAGGAAATCACGAATCCAGTCACACAACTGAGACGATACCCCATAGGCGCGCAGCTTGATTAGAAGGCGCTTTTGAGGAACGGTATCAAAAGTTTTCCGGAAATCTAGAAATACTGAATCAACTTGAGATCCCCTGTCGATAGCGGCCATTGCTTCGTACGAATAAAGAGCTAGTTGCGTTGCACAAGAACGATGTTTTCTGAAACCATACTGATTACGTATCAATAGATCGTTCCCTTCGAGTTGACTCATAATGTTTGAATACAGTATATGCTCCAAAACCCTACTGCAAACCGACGTCAATGATATAGGTCTGTAGTTAAATGGATTACTCCTACTACCCTTCTTGAACACTGGTGCGACCTGCGCAATTTTCCAATCTGTAGGTACAGATCTATCTGTGAGCGAGTGGTTGTAAAGGGTTGCTACGTAGGGAGCTATTGTACCAACGTAATCTGAAAGGAACCTAATCGGTATATAATCTATACCTGAAGACTTGCCCATATCAAGCGATTAGAGTTGCTTCGCAACCCCGAAGGTATCTACTTCTAAGAAACTCATGCTAGCAGCAGTTAGTGTTTCAAATTCTGGAATGTTCTGTTCGTCTTCCCTGGTAAAGTAATTTCGGAAAACTGGGTTCAGTAAGTTCGCTTTACCTTCACAGTCGTCGGTAACAGTACCATCGGCACTGCGCGACGAAAGTATTGACTGCGTCTTGCCGCTTGTGTACTTTACATACGACCAGAATTTCTTCGGATTTTCTACCAAATTTCGAGACAATGTTTTGTTGTGGAACCTATTAAAAGCATCTCGCATCGAAGTACGTGCCAAATTCCGCATGTCTGTAAATTTTAGCCAATCTTCGGGATTTCGCATTCTTCTGAACTTCGCATGCTTTTTCAGTTGCCTCTGCAATAACGTTCGGCCCTGTTTTGTGTACCATGGGGGATCCGTTCCATCTCTTACCAATTCATGATGTATGAACCTCTCAATTGCTGTTGCTACTATATCTTTGAATTTGAGCCACATCTCGTCTACATTTGCGTAGTCAGTTCGGAAGGAATGGAGACTGTCTCTTAGGAAGGCTTCTAGTGACACTTCATCCGCTTTTATTTTGCGTTTGTTTCTGGTGGATTTGGAAGAAATGGCATTGAGCCTAGCTACAACGACCTTGTGATCACTAATCCCTGTATCAGCCACAAACAGTCCAGAGCTAATAGCATCATGACTAAGAGGTCAAGTGTGTTTTCGCAACCATTTACAATTCATGTGGGTTCGTGGACTAACTGCTCGAAACAATTTTCGGAGAAAGCATTTAGGACAATCTCGGAATATGTTTTCGCCTACCACCGGTTTTGAACAAGTATTTTTGCCAACATAACGAGGGAAGGTTGAAGTCCCCACCAACTATAACCGTTAGAGTGAGGGTATTTATTTGTTACGAGACTCAAATTTTCTCTGAACTGTTCAGCAGCTATATCATCGGAGTCTAGGGTTCTGTAGGAGGAGCCAATTCAGTTGTTAAGTATAACCACCACACATACGAATTCGCGCTGAGTACCTACTTCGGCTTCACTACAAGATAAACCACTACTGACAGACACAAACACTCCACCACCAATTCTGCCTAATCTATCTTTCCTGAACACCGTCTGAGACTTTGTAAAGGTTTCTGCAGAACTTATTTCAGGCTTTAGCCAGCTTTCTGTACCTATAACGATTTCAGCTTCTGTGCTTTCTATTAGCGCTTGAAGCTCAGGGACTTTCCCAGCACAACTACAACAATTTACAACTGCAATTCCGACTGTTCCTTGATCCAAGCACGTCCTGTATGTGCTATGAACCCTTTGAGATTGCAGCCCTCCCCGTACTTTCCCGAGGCCTTCTAACCTAAAAAACTGCCCAGTCCATGCCACACAGCCTCCGCTACCCGTGTAGCCGCCAGCTGAGTGTAGTGAACTCCTGACCTATTCAGCGGAACCCGAAACCCCACCATCCTCTGACGCAAGTCAAGGAATCTGCAGCCAACACGTCGCAAAACCGTCTGAGCCTCTGACCCTCAGACCCTCCACCCGGCTCTGCATCAAAGGTCCGCAGTCGGTTCTGTCAACGATGCTGCAGATGGAGAGCTCTGCCTTCATCTCGTAAGCAAGACCGGCAACCTTCACCAAATCAGATAGCCGCTGGAATCCAGAGAGAATTTCATCAGATCCAAAGCGACACGCGTCATTAGTGGCGACATGTGCCACCACCTGCAGCTGTCTGCACCCTGTGTTCTTCATGGCATCCGGAAGTACCATTTCCACATCAGGAATGACTCCTCCGGAAATGCACATGGGGTGCACACTGGATTTCTTCCCCTTCTTAGCCGCCATATCGCTAAGGGGCCCCATTACGCGCTACTACAAACAACATAGTGAACGCATTTTGTGGCCAAGATAGACACGAAGCCCACGTCTACTACAGTAGTATAAGTTTATATGCCAATTAGCTCTGCAGATGAAGAAATTGAAGCAACTGAAGGCCAATCCATATTCAGCTACTATGTTTCTTCTCTCCCTTTTCTTACTACCGAATTCCAGTCACCCATGACTATTTAATTTTCGTCTTCCTTCACCATCTGAAGAAATTTATGATGAAATAAAAGAAATTATTCAATTTCTTCGTCATCTGCAGAGCTAGTTGGCATATAAACTTGTACTACTGTAGTAGGCGTGGGCTTCGTGTCTATCTTGGCCACAATAATGCGTTCACTATGCTGTTTGTAGTAGCTTACCCGAACTCCTATTTTTTATTCATTATTAAACCTACTCCTGCATTACCCCTATTTGATTTTGTATTTATAACCCTGTATTCACCTGACCAGAAGTCTTGTTCCTCCTGCCACTGAACTTCTCTAATTCCCACTATATCTATTTGTAACCTATCAATTTCCCTTCTTCAATTTTCTAACCTACCAGCGCGATTAATGGGTCTGACATTCCACGCTCCGATTCGTAGAATGCCAGTTTTCTTTCTCCTGATAACGATATCCCCTTGAGTAGCCCCGCCCGGAGATCCAAATGGGGGACTATTTTTCCACCGGAATATTTTACCCAAGAGGACGCCATCATCATTAAGCATACAGTAAAGGTGTATGCCCTCAGGAAAAATTACGGCTGTAGTTTCCCCTTGCTTTCAACCGTTCGCAGTACCAGCACAGCAACGCCGTTTTGATTAGTGTTACAGGGTTAGATCAGTCAATCATCCAGACTGTTGCCCCTGCAACTACTGAAGAGGCTGCTGCATCTCTTCAGGGACCACACATTTGCCTGGTCTCTCTACTGATACCCCTCCATTGTGGTTGCACAAACGGAACGGCTATCTGTATCGCTGAGGCACGCAAGCCTCACTACCAACGGCAAGGTCCATGGTTCATGTGGGAGATTTATATTGTATCTGTAGTTATTTGTTTTGCCAGCGAAACTTACTTTGCTGTAAGTAGCTTCTGTTAAGCAATACAACAATGTAGTTACTAAGTCAGAAAATTTAGACTGAAACTGGTCAGTATGAAGTACACGAAACTAGCAGTAAATATTTAATCAGTTTTGATATTCTTATGACACTCGACGATTGCATGGAAAGGAAAGGGACCCTGCATGGTAATAATGTATGAGGACAATGCAACACAGGTGTCCTAGAAATTTTAACTTTTGCAAGTTATTATTCAAGTTATTCACACTCTGTGAATGAAATGTTGCTGGTTGAAGCCTCTCTACACTACAATGTTTGTCAATTAACAGTCCTTCGATATTGTAGCTGTGCGGATGACAAGTATGTAGCCGACGACAATGCGGAGCTGCTGTTGCTGCTGCTGCTTGATGAGAGGAACCCCGAGTCGTCTCCAGAGCCACGGATACTTACGGGACAGGCAACAGTTGAAACTGCAGCTTCCCCCGCCGGTCCACTCCTACCGTGCTCTCAGTAATCGCAGGTTAACGAGTGAGGGATGTCTACACTGGCGCGAGTATAGGTACACACCGTGTCGGCCGGAGCGTTCAACAAACACTTCCGCACTCTTTCATGACACAAACTGCTCTGCCTCCCATCTGCACGCCACGCGACAGAGGCTCTCCATGCGCAAAGATAAACATCGGTACAGCTATTATCATTTCGTCTTTGCTATTGATACATCTCAATAAAGTTCCCTTGGCTATTACCCGGCAATTTATAATATTTCTATTATAATTACAATCAATTATATACAGTCAAATTTTTATTTAATACGTATTCGAAGTATTGATGTATTATTTTCTGTAGTACAGCATATAGCTTCAGAATCAAGAGTATAGTGCAAGATATCAACGAAAATTAAACGGCGAAAATTTTGGATGTTGCAGACGGTACTTTGTCTGCATTTTTGGTGTTATACCCTCTATGAGACATGTGTATGTTGATGATTACCCGGTACACGCCTGATCACGTGGTACCGTAGACATGCCAGAAAATGGAGAGACACCGAAATCCATTGCAAATAAATACATAAAAAACCACATTTAGACGTCAACTGCTAGGAGTCTCACGCGTACATCTGAAGGACTATCTCATGTATATATGTTGGAGGGAATCCCATCATTCCCAGAGTGACAGGTAGGTATGGCAACTCGCCGGACAATGATGTGACCGCCCAACATTCACCAAGCTTTTGTATGCACAGAAAGGACATCCACTTGCTTTGCCTGTAAGTTAGGACGAGAATTGCCCGTGGATGATACTGAGGCCAAGAAGATTTACTAATCATCAGGACACAGTGGTTGCGAATGCTGAGAGATATCGTAAACCAACCATTAACCAGGAAAGGAATCCTTTTACATTGACAATCTTTTTGTGAAATACGTCTCTTTTTTATGTGTGTGGCAAAGGCATTGCCCAACCGTAAGGGAAGCTGCTAAGAAGTAATTCAGCTGACTGCTTGTAGAATCCTATCTGGCTAATCAAACGTAAAGAAACGACCACGGTAAATAAAGTGCTCGGAATACTGCTGCATCCAGTAACTGACCTGTGCTGATATTTCGTCCGAGACTTCTTCGTAGCCGTAATATTCTTCACAGATGTCAGCATCTTCCGAATTGCTGTTTTATATTTTTTATTGATGTCAGAGTATGTGTTACTCGATACATATATCACGCTTACTAAGTGGAATGGTGCTACGAAGGTAAGTTCACCCAAAGTTTCAAGAATTCTGAAGGAATTTCGTCTACTACAGCTGCCTAATTTTGATTTATGTGTTTCAGTGCTCTTCAGCAGCTGCTGTTGTTATAACGTCAAAACTCAGAGATTGAAAAATATTCCCGTTACGAGCAATACTATCGCTGAAATGGGTAGTTTGAAGCCCAAGAAGTTGTCAGATACTACCCTACGCCTTGTACTGTTCATGAACGCCTGCAGTTCAGCGGGGCAACCTCATGTCTGGATGCACGTTCCCCTCACGCTGCGGCATCCCGTCACACCGATAAGCTCTGCGGACTGCCGTGTCTCATGCAGAAAAGGTATTTGTCTGGTGCATAAGTTCTAACGTAACACAGACGTTTATCAATAATACATTCTCCTTCTCTATTTAAAACAATCTGTCAACGCTGGAGTACTTTTATATTCCGCGACTGTGGAAATCACGTGGTTTTGAGGCGAAGAACTCGTCGAGCCATATTCATAGAGCATCTTCATTGGAAAGGGAAGTTCCTTCAAGGTTGTATCTGTGTTTGAGGACACCAGATCAGCTGAATAACGTGGTTGCGGAAGGACTCCCCAACACAACTCCCGTATAGTGTATTCCCTCAGCCTAGCAAAATGCGGGTGGTCATTATCGTGGAGTAGCATCACTTCACGCGGTCTTCCTCCTTGTCTTTCTTGGATTGCGTCTGCAAAACGTCTCGGTTGCTGAGAATAAACGTCAGCAGTGATGGTTACACTTCGGGGAAGCAATTCGTAGCGCACGAGATGCATAACATCATCTTTTGTAGATGATTACAGGTCGTTGTTCAGGGAGTTGCTGCTTTGCTGGGCTCAACCATTCCTTTCGTTTCCCTGTGTTAGCATTGTTGTTGTTTGCTGTCTTCAGTTCTGAGACTGGCTTGATGCAACTCTCCATGCTACTCTATCCTGTGCAGGCTTCTTCATCTCCCAGTACCTACTGCAACCTTCATCCTTTTGAATCTGCGTAGTGTATTCATCTCATGGTCTCCGTCTAATCTCTTGGTCTCCGTCTACGATTTTTACCCTCCACGCTGTCCTCCAGTGCTAAATTTGTGATCCCTTGATGCCTCAGAACATGTCCTACCAACCGGTCCCTTCTTCTTGTCAAGTTGTGCCACAAATTCCTCTTCTCCCGAATTCTATTCAATACTTCATCATTAGTTATGTGATCTACCCATCTAATCTTTAGCATACATCTGTAGCACCACATTTCGAAAGCTTCTATTCTCTTCTTGTCCAAACTATTTATCGTCATGTTTCACTTCCATGCACGGCTGTCGTGCGGTAGCGTTCTCGCTTCCCACGCCCGGGTTCCCGGGTACGATTCCCGGCGGGGTCAGGGATTTTCTCTGCCTCGTGATGACTGCGTGTTGTGTGCTGTCCTTAGGCTAGTTCGGTTTAAGTAGTTCTAAGTTCTAGGGGACTGATGACCATAGATGTTAAGTCCCATAGTGCTCAGAGCCACTTGAACCATTTGAACCATACATGACTACACTCCATACAAATAATTTCAGAAACGACTTCCTCACACTGAAATCTATACTCGATGTTAACAAATTTTTCTTCTTCAGAAACGCTTTCCTTGCCATTGCCAGTGTATATTCTATATCCTCTGTACTTCGACCATCATCAGTTATTTTGCACCCCAATAGCGGTACGGAGTAGTCATCGCCGGTGTTGTTCACGAGCCAAGCAATGATGCACATGTGGTCACCTGCTGATTTTGTGATTTTGGCTTAGGGCATGCGGCACCCGTACTCTTGATGTTTGAGCCTTTCCCATTGCACTTAAATTCGTACGGTGGTGAAATAATTGCAGTTTACCACATTTACCAGCTCTCGAGTACACTCGCGTGGATCATTGTGGGTTCATGAGTGTGAACGACCTCCATCAAACAGCGAAATCATTAACGTCAAAACGATCCTCCTTAACAAGAGAAAACCACTTCCTTAGAGTTCTCTGTCCAATAGTATTATCCCCACACACGGTGCAAATGTTTCTGGGTGCCTCCGCTGCTGTAGCTCCTCGAATGAACTCAGACCGTGTAAAATGTCGGAAATGTTCCGATTTATCCTGTTTGTACTCCATTTTGTAGCGTCGACAGCTCCACTCACTATCTTCAGACACAAAATTTCAACATGTAAACTCAAATAGCAACAGTGAACTAACAATAACAACTGACAATCGTTAAATAAACCCATAGCAACCTGAATACCAGCTGACAAAAAAAAAAAGCTGTGAACTTCTGCACCAGCCTAATAGATACATATTTTCAAGTGAACCTAGGATTTCAGACTTAATTTTTTTGTTTTAGAGCGATTGTATCAGGACGCTAATTATGGACAAAGTATGGTCACAAAATATCGACATAATATTTACACATGACTTTGACATAACACAAATCAATATTTTGCACATTTTGCGCCATTTTCTGGAGCATCTATGTTCCACTACATCCGCATTATGTACAAACCAGCAGAATTTCTGATATTTATAGTACTGTTGCAAAACAATACCTATGATGTATAAGAAAACACAATTAGTTACTTCAGACATATTTTGAGTACACCCTGTGGTCCATAGCATTCTACTTAAAGCATCTCGCTAACACTAGGCAGATATGAGACATCGTCGTGACAATTCTAAACACTGCGTATGACTTTAGTATGACAGCAACGAAAGATTTAAGTTTTTCTCAGTTACCCTGATTTATTTAAAGAAGTTAAATCGTTTTTCGCAAAACTAGGCCTCACGCTGGCCTATTTGCTTCCTCATTTGGTCATATCCTACTCTTTGCTTCGAACAATTTATAGAGAATCATATTTTCGTTACACTGAAAAATTTGACCAATGAAATACACAGACAGCATTCCGCTCTAGGCAAAAGCACGCCAAAAAAAGAAACTAAAGTGTAGCCTGTATAGAAACAATAACTGTTGTACGTTCTCGCTTCCCACGCCCGGGTTCCCGGATTCGATTCCCGGCGGGGTCAGGAACCTTCTCTGCCTCGTGATGGCTGGGTGTTGTATGCTGTCCTTAGGTTAGTTAGGTTGAAGTAGTTCTAAGTTCTAGAGGACTGATGACCATAGATGTTAAGTCTCATAGGGCTCAGAGCCATTTTTTGAATAAGTGTTGTAGAATTAAGGAACATGTTTTATGTGGAAGAACTGCGATGTTTTTGGAAAATGAATATCTCTTCTATAAAAGTCAACATTGACTTATCAGGATGGCAACGTGAGAAGGCAGTATTGAATACTGAAAAGAATTGTCAGCACCATTGCTCTTTGCAACGTATGTGAGCCGTGGCTGGCTGGATGGGTGCCTTGCTTTTTTTTTTTTTTAATCATTTGTTGTAGTCCAGTGGTTACCGCAATACGTTGCTGTCTTCTCTCCGTGAGCCGCAGTAGCAGTGTGTATCGATACTAGTACAGCTGTGCTATGTCTGGTGTGGCGGATATGTTTTCCGGGTGTGCTGTGTGTGACAGTCGGTCCGTTGGGTCAGAGCAACGAGGAAGTCTCTGTGGCGCGTGGTCAGACCGGAGCCGCTGGCGGCGTGTACGTGCGGTTGTAGTTGTGAGGCACTTCTTGCAAGGGTTACGAAGTTCGTCAGCCACCGAAACTGGACACTAAAGTTGAGTGCTCACTTAACCTACTATCAAGCCTCAACTGCTATCACATCTCTTGGTTTGATCCTGGTTGTCACTTTCTGAGAGATCCACGCGAGCAACAACGTGTGTGCGTTCAAGTCGATTAGAATTGCAGCCGTCTTCCTGTGTGGTGTTAAACTTTATTAATGAAGGAATGACTTAAATTAAGTGTACCAGAGGTATCTCCTGTGTTGTGGCCGTTGACGTTCCAGTGACCTAAAGTGGTTGTTGACGTAGTTTCTGGCAGTGTATTTTCCACATCGTGTTGGTATTGTACAGCAAAGCGTGTAGTGTGACAGCTGAGATGTTGGTAGTTTTGGGCGTTTATTCTCATTTGGCTTGATTGGCCACCAGTATCCGGAACGTTGTGCGATTGACATCTTGTTGTCGTTTTGCTGTTCAGGTGCAGTAGAACTGATGTTGTTGGTTGGTTCCTCGGCTGGCTTTTTGTTGGGTTGCCTTTTGATTAAGAAGTTGTCGGTCTGGCTGCCTGTTTCACCTAAAAGTGCGTGAGTTACTTCCCCAGGTTGGAACCTTCTGAGCGCCGCTCCTTGTGTTTTACAGAGCGATTTCCTTTTTAATCTTAAGTACTGTGTGTGGCCTTCAGCGGAGTTTTTGCTTATTGAAATTTCAAGGCTTTTCTTCTTAGGCCTTAAGGCGTAAAAAAGTTTCTTGACTGGTATGTGGCCTTCAGCCGAGTTTCAGCCTTTCAAAATTAAAATTGCAAATTCCTTGTGCCTAGACATTAAGCCGTAAATTGGTTTTAAGTAGGTATGTGGCCTTCAGCCGAGTTTTCAGCCTTTTCAAATCAAGAGTTGAAAATTTTGTCTAGGATTTAAGCCGGAAGAAATATTTTGTAGTTTTTATGTGGCCTTCAGCCGAGTTTTTCAGTTAAAGCCCAGACAAAGAAATTTCCAATTTTTAATTTTAAGACGTGAGATTATTTGGGTTTCGTATGTGGCCTTCAGCCGAGAGTTATGTGAAGCATTTTAGGATAAAGACTTTATCCTATTTTAGTTGAAATTCAGAATCTCTTCCTTTAGGCCTTAAGTCGTAAAATTGTTTTCTCCATGATGTGTGTTTTAATCTCTATTAAATTAAAAATTCAAAATCCTTGTCTTGCCCTTAAGTCATAAGATTGTTATTTTTTAATATGAGGCCTGCAGCAGAGTTTTACACGAAGTATTTTGAGATCAGGCCTTCAGCCTTTTCAAATTGAAAGCTCTTCTTCCCAGGCAAAATCCGTAAAATTGTTTTGTTGATATGCGGCCTTTAACCGAGTTTTCAGCCAATTTAAATTAAACTTTGAAAATCTTTGTCTCGGCCTTAAGCCGCGAGACTATTCTTGATTAACGTGAGGCCTTCAGCCGCGTTATATGGGATAACATTAAATCTAAGGCTTTCAGCCAATTTATATTGAAGATAAAAAATTCTGAAGAAGTGAAACCGCCAGAAGAACTCCTGTACCTTGCTTAGGCCTTGTGCCTTGGATTTTCGATGTGGCCTTCAGCCGATCTAAATTAAATCAAAGGAGGTCTTTCGTTAAAACCTTGAGAGTTTTGATTCTTGCTTGTCTGATTGTGTGTTTTAAGAAATAAATTTTGTATGATGGTGTGCAACTGACAGTAACATATTTTGACCTCTTTCCACAAATATAACCGCATCCGCTCCGTCCTGCTAGCCCAGGGATTTCACTGGTAGCAGAGCGTGGTTACGTTTGTGTTCTTGCCATTTCAGTTACTGTTAGTTTCAATTTTATATCTGTTCTGTGACACCACATTGTTTTGGGTGTTGATTGTTTCAGGTGTATTGTAATGGCGGTCAGTCAGAGTCCGGGGATCGGCCTGCTCAGGAACATCTTGTTTACGAGTTGGAAATAAGGCGCCAAGCTACTGAGAGCAGTGATCCGGATTTAGTGGCCCGTTTAGGTGCTGCCGTTTTTCAGCCGGTTGACGTCACGCCGGCGGTGTTGGGTGAGACAGGAGCGGCCACTGAATTTTTGTTGAAGGCTGTTAGGGGCCTTGAGGACACTATTTGCGTTTTGGAAGGCACTCAACCTAGTGCCAGTCTATTGGATAGGGTGTAGGCCCAGTTAATGTATTTAACAAATCGGAAAGCGGATTTGGGCATGTTAGCTTTGGAAGATCACCATAAAAAATTAGCCGCCGAATTGGGCTCTTTGGTTAGTGCATTGCAGTTTAATGTTACGTGTTTAGATTTGGTGAGAAGAGGATTGAGGAGCGGGACTTGCTGTGTTCGGGAGAGGGCGAGAGCCTGCCCGGGATGGTACTGTTACGTCCTCGGTGAAGTTAGACGCAATGTTTGCCAAGTTGCCTAATCCTCTCGTGATATTACTGAATTAGTCGTGGAGTGGCTTGAACAGGTCGAAAAATTATTACGGTTGTCGGTTCGTCTTGAACTTTATGCTTCTCCCTTTCGTGGTTCCACACCAAGTAATTTTGTCACTGCCGTACCTGTTAGCTAGAAGTGAGTTGCAGAACCTCCTCTTCCGAGCCATGACTGAAGTGTTCTCCTTACAGCAATTGAGGGAGCTCGTCATTAGGCAGAGATTGACCACCGGAGTTCGAAAACAGCTTGAATGTCGTTACATTTGGGAGATGCAGCGGGATAAAGAGCAGTTACATCAGTATGTGGACAGAGTTCAGACGGCGTCCTTGGCTTTGTTAATCGATTTGCCTGAACAACAGCCGGTGTCTATTGTTCTTAGGGGAATGCGCGTTGCGGATAAGTAGCACTATGTTTTCCGTAATCAGCCTTCAGCTTGGGAAGAACTCCGTGCCGCGGTTGTAGCGATATGGGCGTTGCCGCTTGGATACGATGTATGTCACGAAGTTAAGGGGCAGGCCACCGGCGCTGGCAAGGGAAATTCCGAAGTGTCTGCATCCGCTGAAGCCGTAAAACTGGAACCCCGGGGTTGTTTCAGGTGCGGCAGCACGGCTCACTTGGAGCGCTCTTGGATTCAGCCTCGCGCTCTCAGAGCCAATAAATGACGCCGGACTGGGCACCTATCTCGTGATCGAGCCTTTAGACGCTGGCGTAACCGTGTTGTCGCTCCCTCTTCACCGCCCTCGCCTTACGTTTGTTCTCGAGTAGGTGGCGAACCGATCTGTGCTCTTTCCGATTCTGGTACCTCATTTTCGTTATTGTGCTTCGAGTGGTTTTTGGAAGTTGGTCATTTTACGAAACTTCGGTCGGTGCTTTCTCCGGTGCAGAGATGTCGGGTGGCCAATGACCAGGTGTTGCCTCTGCATGATTGGGTCCGAGGGAGTATATCGATGGGGGATTTTTCCTGGCCCTTGTCATTAGCCTCGGTCAAGGAGCTGCCGGTCGATCTAATTTTGGGATGTGATTTCAGTAAATACTGGGTTATTCTTGGATTATTCTGGGCACACCTTTTTCTTTAAGTTAGCTCCTGTGGAGAAGTTTCTACATCTACATCCATACTCCGCAAGCCACCTTATGTTTCGTTTTATAAGTGCGCTAAACGTATTGTGCATCAAAATGCAGATGCATTGGCCGTTCAGGATGTGGCTAATGAGTTTGATCTTACCCATCTCTCGCCGCATCACGCTTCTCAATTACGGGATTTGTTACAGAGTTTTCCTGAGCTTCTTAGTGATAACTTGAGTGTCACTAATGTTCTTAATTACCATATCCTTCTATCCGACGATAGTCCTGTCAGGCAGCCCCCACGTCGCCTCTCACCTCCTAAGGTGAAGATACTGAACGCGAGAATATCACAAATGCTCCAACAAGGAGTTACTACGCCTTCTACATCTACTTATGCTTCCCCCATATGCCATGTTCCCAAGGATCAGGAGCACTATTTCAGACCTGTGGTTAACTACCGGGTGCTTGAACACTAAGGTTGTCTTCGAATGTGCCTCTGCCTCTGATCTGCATAACTTTTACCTGGTTTGCCGGTACTAATTGGTTTACTGTTCTTGGTTTGAACCAAGCCTGTTGTCAGATTCCATTAGCTGAAGAATGTAAACATGTTACACCATTTTGTACTGATTGGAATCTGTTTGACAGAGTTCCTTTTGGTTTGGCAACTCGTTTGCTGGATAATATCCTTAGGGACTTGAAATTAGTGTTTGCCTATAATTATTTGGACGATTTAGTCATCTATAGCTGTTCGTTTCAGTCCATTTGGATCATATCCAGAAAGTTCTTTCGAGGTTTCAGGGAGCCGGGCTGACTGTTAAACCCAGTAAGATGACATTAGAAAGGCAGCAGGTGTTCTTCTTAGGTCACCTAGTGTCAGGTCAGAGTATTCGCATCGAACAAGAGCGAACTAAGACCATACGGGCGTTGCCTCCGCCTACTGATAAACGCGGAATTGCTAGGTTCATAGGCATGTTGAACTATTTTAGGCGTTTTGTCCCTAATTTTGCTTAGTTGGCCGCGACCTCAAACGAACAGTGCCAGAAGAGAGTGCGTTTTGAATAAGGACCTGTCCAGGAGCCCGCGTTTGAGTATATTAAGGCAGCTGTAGCCAATCGTCAATTTCTAGGAGTACCATACTTTAATAAAAGGTTTATTGTCCAAAATGACACATCTAATGCAGGTATTTTAGCCGTAAAACTGGCCGTAGTGCCAGATGAGAGGTACGCATTTAATTTGAAGTTAAACACGTGAGAGACACTGAAAATATCCTTGCGGATGTCCTCAGCCGGTAGTTCGCCGAATCTACACCTAGTGAGGGAACCCGGGAGACAGATGGAGGCAGGATTGGGAGAAATTCCTCTTTAGTTTGATATCGCTCAGCGTCGGGATCAGGACCCTATTTGGCTGGGGAACTGTCGCATGTGTATATTATTAACAGTTGCATTCTGCGTAAAAGGGTCGGGCATGCGAAGCAGTTAAAGAAGTTTGCCAGTAGCTCTGGTGCGCCCGGTTTTTCGGTACTTTCATGATTCGTTGGTGGGTAGCCACTTATAAGTTCCTAAGACTCTGAAAAAAGTCAAGGAGCATTTGACTTGGCCCACCATGGAGCGAAATGTCAGAGAGATGGTATAGCAATATCGGCTGTATAATGTAGTCAAACCCAAGAATGCTCTTCAACAGGGTTTGCTGAGCTCTGAGCGCGAGTCCTGTCCTACGCACAAGCTCTATATCGATTATCTAGGACCCTTTCTTCGTACTAAGAAAGGTCATCGATACGTGTTAGTTATTATTGATGCGTTCTCCGGATTCACTTGGATCCTTCCGAGCCGTAACGTCACTGCTACCACCACTATTTCTCATTTAACTAAAGTTTTCATTGTTTTTGGCCCACCTAAGAAAATTGTTAGCGATAATGCGCCGGCCTTCCTTTCGGCTCCTTTCAAGGCGTCCTATTTTCAGAACGGTGTCAAGCATATCACGACTGCGTCGTATTATCCGCAGGCATGCTTTACGGAGAGGGTTAACCGAAATCGTAAATCCGCTTTGATTTCAGAAAACGCCTAGTAAGTGGGACTCTAGTCTTCCTTGGCTTAGTTTTGCTTTTAATACCACCAATCATGAAGCCTTGGGAGCTACTCCCGCCTCTTTGATCCTTTCCTACCCTGTTAATTCCCCTTTTTAGAACTTGTGGGGAATTCAAGATCTAGTTCCTCAAGTCATCAATGAAAACTGGAACCGTGCCAGACGTAATATACTCAGGGTCCATAATAATCAACGTGAGCGTTACAATCGTAATCGGCGAACCTTTAGAGGGAGGCTAGGAGATCAGGTCTATGTCCGTAGTTTCCCCAGTAGGCAGCTGTGTGTCGGAAATATGAGTAAATTTACTCCTCATTTTCTGGGGCCTAGCACCAATTTGCGCATTTTAGGCCCGGTGAATCTGCTGCTTAAGGATAACCATTCCGGTAACAAGTACTGGGTTCACCTTAGCCAGGTTAAATCCAGTTAGTTAGTCTGATGGTTAAGTAGCCACCCCCCCCCCCCCTTCCAGCATCGTGTTTGTTTGAGGGCGGGAGGTTGAGCCGTGGCTGGCTCGTGTTATGCTTCCCATTAAATCTTGGTTTTGGTTGATATTCTGTGATTAGTCTCTCGCGGTTATGCTGTTATCCTCTGTCTCCGTTAGTCGCAGCAGCAGCGCGTATCGATATTAGTACCCTTGTACTATCTATGGCATCGCGCTTATAGTTTTCCGACTGCAGCGCGTGGGGGTAATGCTCCGGTCCTTTTGCCTCAGAAAGTCTACAAGGAAGAGCTATGTGGTCTACTTAGTTCTGGTGCATACCGGAAGATTAACAAAGATCCTACTATCAAGGTGACAGTATGGACTGCTGCCTTGCTGAACGCTTCATCACTACCAAAGGAAGTCAAAAGAAGTACCACCGAGATATTATGGTCTTCCTAAAGTTCACAAAATGTCTAAGTATGAGAGTGTAGTGGTCTATGAGACCTATAACGAGCGCTATTGGTTCACCGACGTATTTTTCTGCCAAACACTTGACTTCCTAATTAAAACAATTGGTAGGAAAATGGAGTCACCACATTCGTAATTCTATGGATTTTATTCAGAGACTTAACACGTCAAAACTAACTAGCACATCATTATTATTTAGCCTGACGTTGCAATCATTATGCACCGGTACCTATAAAGGACTCTTTCTCTTATCAGCCAACATCTTGATACGAACATTACGGCCTTATTTGAACATGTGCTTTTATCATCTTATTTCCAGTTTAATGGTGAATTTTATGAGAAGATTGATAGTTAATAAAAATTTGCGGGTTTCCAGCCGCGTCGGTGGTTAAAATCCCACGGGCTTTCGACCGAGCTCTCCCCGGTCATTCTCAAGTGGTAAGACTGACTGCTGTGTCGTCGTGGCCGCATCGTTATACAGCCGCACTGCTGGCTGTGACGTCACTGGTGCTCTCTCCCACGCCATATATGATCATGTTTTCATACCGCGTTCATCGCGCCCGTTTTAACATCGCGATAGCCGGGTCCCAGGCTGTGCTGAGTTGCAAACATCCGCCCTTGTTGATGGTGTTTTCAGCGTTTTTTATTTCAATAGCTTCTTTTATGACGCTATCGCAAAATCCCTCCTCTTTCATAACGACAGATGTTTCGTCGAATAGAATTCGGTGTCCATTTTCTAAGGCGTGTTCTTCCACGGCTGATTTTTCTGGATAGCGTAGGTGTAAGCACCTCTCGTGTTCCTTTCCGACGTTGCTCTACCATGCGTACTGTTTGGCCGACGTAGTAACAGCCACACTGACATGGTATCTTGTACACTCCAGGCGATATTAGCCCTAGGTAGTCCTTCACAGGCCTTATGAGCTGACGAATTTTTGCTGGGGGCCTGAACACCGATGAAATGTTATATCTCTTCAGGAGTCGGCTAATCTTTCCCGACACTGTACCACAGAAAGGCTAAAACACAAGTTTCTTGCTTTCTTCTTCGGTGGTGTTCTCTTCTCTGTTGGTGTGTTTCTTGCGTGTCACGCCAGATATAGCCTGGACACCTGTCCGTGGCTGTACCCGTTTTCCCGGAAGACGTTTCGGAGGTGGCTCAGTTCTAGTGGCAGACTTGCTGCGCCTGGGACGACTTTAGCACGATGGACGAGGGTATTCAGAACGCCACGTTTTTGTGCCGGATGGTGGTGGCTGAGAGCGTGCAGATACTGATCTGTGTGTGTGTGTGTGTGTGTGTGTGTGTATGTGTGTGTGTGTGTGTGTGTGTCTCCGTTTTCTGTAGACACTGTGGCTGAGGGGCCCCTTGGTTTTCCGTCGAATGGGGACGTGAAGCAAGGGCAATGTACCCTCTGTCTCGACTTACATCTTACACTTGATGTGGCCGTGAATGCTGTTCAGGTGTTCCAAAAATTCACGACCATGGGGCTACATGATGAAAGTGTCATCGACGTAACGCTAAAAGCAACTTGGTTTAGCTGGAGCCGTGTCCAAGGCGAAGTCTTCAAATTTTGCCATAAAAAGTTTGGCTATGGATGGAGCCAGAGGGCTTCCCATAGCCACGCCGTCCAACTGGTCGAAATACTGGCCGCCATGTAGGAAGTACGACTATGTCACTGTGTGCTTAAACAGTCCCACAATTGTGCTATCAGATAATTGGGAGAGGAGATCTATACAGTCTTTGACCGGAACACGTGTAAACAGGGAGACCACACCAAAACTAACCATCATATCTCCTTGACTAAGACGCAGTTGTTTAATTCTGTTGAGAAAGTCGACGGTGTTCTTGATGTGATGCACACAACGACCCACATGCGGTGCAAGGAGGCTGGTCAGGTGTTCTGCCAGTCTATAAGTGGGTGACCCAATGGTGTTCACAATGGGACGAAGAGGAGAATCCGGTTGTGGATTTCTGGTAGTCCAGAAAGCGTAGGTGGTCTCGGCGCCTGAGGGAGGAGAGTCTTAATAACGCCCTCTTCCAGCATTTACTGTTTTAGAAGCTCTGATGTCTTCCTCATTATTCTTGACGTCGGATCCCGTGGCAGTTAACGCTATATATCCTCTTCAAGCATTAACTGAATTTTGGCATCGTAGTCAGCTTTATTTACAATGACGGATGCATTGCCCTTGTCGACTGGCAGAACCACGATGAGTGCGTCGTTGCGGAGTGCGTGAAGACCATTGCGTTTAGCCCTAGTCAAGTTAGACCTCGGTGGTTTAGATTTTGAAATGATGCGACACGTTTCGCGATGAATTTCGTCAGCATTCTCACTAGGCATCTTACGGATTGCTTGTTCAACCCCACTTATATCATCACAGACAGGGATGCTCTGAAGCGCTGGTGCGAAGTTAATACCTTTCTTAAGCGCCGAAATGGCACCCGCATCGACCTCTTTCTCCGTCATATTGATGACAGTTCCTTCTGTTGATTTCCGTTCTGCACCGTGTTGTTGTTAAGAAATCCGCGCGAACTACCCTTTCTGTTTCTCTGTGGCCTTCTTTTGCTGTGGTGGCCGCGTCGACCCACTCAAAATCTAATTGTGAGAGTACCTCTGTCAACTGCAGATGTATAGCCAGCAGTTCGCGACCTTTTAAATCCAGCTGCCTCCTAGTGAAGTGTATCGTTTCCCGCAACAGGGCAGAGCTGGCTGAACGGTAGATTCACCTGGCTGCCGAGGTAAATCGTGGAATCGCGTTCTCATCTCGACAGCGTAGCAGGAAGGCTAGAGAGCTTAACAGGTTAGCCTTCTTCCCAAGCAGGTTCCCTAAGCGCCACGTTTCCCCCCCCCCCCCGTAGAGGTACGCCATGTATGAATGCGTGGTTTCGTGGCGATATAAATTAATAAGATTTTCTCGGGCTTCCAGCCGAGTCAGGTGGTTATAATCCAACGAACTTTCGACCGAGCTCTCCTCGGCCACATCAAGTTTACGATGGAAGTCGAG
Organism: Schistocerca gregaria; assembly: GCF_023897955.1. NCBI lineage: Eukaryota > Metazoa > Arthropoda > Insecta > Orthoptera > Acrididae > Schistocerca > Schistocerca gregaria. Next base: position 44,125,696 of record NC_064929.1, read on the forward strand.
ACAGATGATGCACTGCCCTTGCTTGACGTACTCGTTCGACGGAAAACCAACGGGCACCTCAGCCACAGTGCCCGCAGGAAACCTACACACACAGATCGGTAACTCAGCCACCACCATCCGGCACAAAAAGTGGCCTTCTGAATACCCTCGTTCATTGTGCTAAAGTCGTCCCAGACGCAGCAAGTCTGCCACTAGAACTGAGCCACCTCCGAAACGTCTTCCGGGAAAACGGTTACAGCCACGGACAGGTATCACAGGCTATATCTGGCGCGACACGCAAAAAAACAAACTAAGAGAGGTGAGAACACCACCGAAGAAGCAAACAAGAAACTTGTGTTTTAGCCTTTCTGTGGTATAGTGTCGGGAAAGATTAGCCGGCTCCTGAAGAGATATAACATTTCATCAGTGTTCAGGTCCCCAGCAAAAGTTCGTCAGCTCATGAGGCCTGTGAAGGACGATCTAGATCTTAGAACGCTTCGAGTGTACAAGATACCATGTCAGTGTGGCTGTTACTACGTCAGCCAAACAGTACGCATGGTAGAGCAACGTCGGGAAGGAACACGAGAGGTGCTTACACCTACGCTATCCAGAAAATTCAGCCGTGGAAGAACACGCCTTAGAAAGTGGACATCGAATTCTATTCGACGAAACATGTCGATATGAAGGAGGGATTTTGCGATAGCGTCATAAAAGAAGCTATTGAAATAAAAACCGCTGAAAACACCATCAACAAGGACGGAACCCGACTATCGTGATGTTAAAACGGGCGCGACGGACGCGGAATGAAAACATGACTATATACAGTGTGTTACAAAAAGGGACGGCCAAATTTCAGGAAATATTCCTCACACACAAATAAAGAAAAGATGTTATGTGGAGATGTGTCCGGAAACGCTCAATTTCCATGTTAGAGCTCATTTTAGTTACGTCAGTATGTACCCTACTTCCTCTATTCACCTCCAGTTGGCAAAATAGAAGGAAGGTAATGTTGACTTCGATGTTTGTGTTGACATGCGACTCATTGCTCTACAGTACTAGCACCAAGCACATTAGTACGTAGCATCAACAGGTTAGTGTTAATCACGAACGTGGTTTTGCAGTCAGTGCAATGTTTACAAATGCGGAGTTGACAGATGCCCATTTGATGTATGGATTAGCACGGGGTAATAACCGTGGCGAGGTATGTTTGTATCGAGACAGATTTCCAGAACGAAGGTGTCCCGACAGGATGACGTTCGAAGCAATTGATCGGCGTCTTAGGGAGCACGGAACATTCCAGCCTATGACTCGCGACTGGTGAAGACCGAGAACGACGAGGACACCTGCAATGGACGAGACAATTATTCGTGCAGTTGACGATAACCCTAATGTCAGCGTCAGAGAAGTTGCTGCTGTACAAGGTAACGTTGACCACGTCACTGTATGGAGGGTGCTGCGGGAGAACCAGTTGATTCCGTACCATATACAGCGTGTGCAGGCACTATCAGCAGCTGATTGGCCCCTACGGGTACACTTCTGCGAATGGTACATCCAACAATGTGTCAATCCTCATTTTAGTGCAGATGTTCTCTTTACGGATGAGGCTTCATTCCAACGTGATCAAATTGTAAATTTTCAGAATCAACATGTGTGGGCTGACGAGAATCCGCACGCATTTGTGCAATCACGTCATCGCCACAGATTTTCTGTGAACGTTTGGGCAGGCAATATTTGTCGGTGATGTCTTGATTGGGCCCCATGTTCTTCCACCAACGCTCAATGGAGCACGTAAGTATGATTTCATACGGGATACCCTACCTGTGCTGCTAGAACATGTGCCTTTACAAGTACGACACAACATGTGGTTCATGCACGATGTAGCTCCTATACATTTCAGTCGAAGGGTTCGTATGCTTCTCAACAACAGATTCGGTGACCGATGGACTGGTAGAGGTGGACCAATTCCATGACCTCCACTCTCTACTGACCTCAACCCTCTTGACTTTCATTTATGGGGGCATTTGGAAGCTCTTGTCTACGCAACCCCGGTACCAAACGTAGAGACTCTTCGTGCTCGTATTGTGGACGGCTGTGATACAATACACCATCCTCCAGGGCTGCAGCAGCGCATCAGGGATTCCATGCGACGGAGGGTGGATGCATGTATCCTCGCTAACGGAGGACATTTTGAACATTTCCTGTAACAAAGTGTTTGAAGTCACGCTGGTACGTTCTGTTGATGTGTGTTTCCATTCCATGATTAATGTGATTTGAAGAGAAGTAATAAAATGAGCTCTAACATGGAGTTAAGCGTTTCCGGACACATGTCCACATAACATTTTTTCTTTATTTGTGTGAGGAATGTTTCCTGAAAGTTTGCCGTACCTTTTAGCAACACCCTGTTTGTCGAGGAAGAGAGCACCAGTGACGTCACAGCTAGCAGTGCGGCTGTATAACGACGCGGCCACGTCGACACAGCAGTCAGTCTTACCACTTGACAATGACCGGGGAGAGCTCGGTCGGAAGCTCGTGCGATTTTAACCGCTGGAAGCCTGAGAATATTTTATTAATTCATATCGCCGAGAAACCATGCATTCATACAAGATCGATGGTGTTGTCATGGGACGCCCCCTCTACCCTCTGGTAGCTAATTTATTCATGGAAGACTTCGAGGACAAGGCACTGGACTCAGCAAGTTTTAAACCAACGGTCTTCTGGAGGTACGTGGACGACACATTTGTGGTATCGCCGCACGGGATGAATGAATTACATCGATTTCTTGAGCATTAGAATTCCATCCATTCTAGAATCAAATTTACTATGGAAATATAAAAAAACGTCTACCTCCCATTTTTGGATGTTGTCGCTCGCCGTAAAGTTGATGGCACATTAGGACACGCCGTATACCGGAAACCAACGTATACAAATCTATATGTTCATGCCAGTAGCTGCCATCACCCTTCACAGACCGTATGTGTTCTTAAGACCTTAGTGCATAGGGCACACTGTATTTCCGATGAAGACAATTTGCAACAAGAGCTCACATACCTTAAGAGCATTTTTAAATCGAATGGATTTTCTCCGCAACAAATTTGTAGAGCATTCAATGTAAAACCTAGGAAGAAGATAGTAATTCTTTCAAATCTAGTACTTTTTTGCCGATGTGGGTGTATTCTTCAGAAATTCTGTGTTGTGGTGGTCTTTCACCCCCCCCCCCCCCCCCCCACCCCATCCCCACCAACGAAGACTGCTGCAGCTTTACTCTGTGAAGGACGATTTACAGCTTCGTAAAGCGGGTGTGTATCAGATTTATAGCGGAAATTGTGAGAAATCGAACAGAGATCAAACAACACGCACCGTTCATGAGAGATGTGTAGAGCATCGAAGATACAAACGCTTATTACAGCCAGACAAGTCAGCTGTGGCCGAACATTGTCTTGGTACAGGTAATTCCATGAATTACAGTGATGTGAATATTTTAACATCCACGTCTTCCTTTTGGGAATCTGCCGTCAAGGTATAGAGATTAGAGCAGCTAATAATTTAATAAACAGAGATAATTGTTTTAATTTGGACAAAGCATGGAATCCGGCTCTTGGGGTAATTGAACTGCAGAGAAGTCGTCACGGTGTCACCGCCGCCGATCATACATCGATAAGCGAATCAAATGTCTGTACGCCTTCGCCACAGGCGGTGCATGTATAAGCGTATTTCTTTGCCGCCGACCAACATCTCTCACTCGCATGCGCAGTACCGCCGCGGTGGAGCATCTAAGGCCGCGCTTGGCATCTTGTCGTCAGTCTTATGACTCACTCTGAGGATGGCCGGACGATACGCGGCCGAAATATCAGCGGAGGAAATTTTATTTGCGCGGCTGCGTGCCCAAAATTTAATGGACTGTTCATTACGCCGCGAGAAATTGAAAATGGACAGTGGTTATGAAGTTTTTTAAGTGAGAAACTGAGTAAAAATAGGGAGGAAACGTTTATGAAAAAGCACATCGCCCATTCAAAAATGAGCTTGTAATGTCTTCACTTACGTTGTACTATATCCCACAGTATGTCTCGTTTCACCAGCTATCGATGCCCCTTAATAATTACATTGTTTCATCGTATAATGCGGTCAATAATTAAGTTTTGCATGTTAACCATACGGCAAAGCACTGTTCTCTTTGCGTGCTGTCATTTGCGAAAATCTTGTTTCCATATCTCAAACCGTTTGAGATGTGAGGAATGTTGAGAATATCTCATTCTGGCTTTTTCGCTGGCTCGGACGGTTGCAGTTGAGTGCGCTACATCAGATTAATTTTTCCGTCATTGGTGACTGAGACTTCCACCAAAGTCTAAAGAAAAATTCATTATCTCAGCTGATTTTATACGCGGCAACATATTATGTAATGTGTACCAAACGCAAAATCTTAGCAACCCCTATTTTCTATTTTAAGCTTTTTCATATTTCATGCAGTGTCTTACTTAAATCGAAGTACCATAATAACTGTCACCATTAACGAAATGATGGGCACGTCACACGAAGCTGGCATATAAAGCTATAAGTAGGGAAAAAAGATTTATTTTTTTATTTTATTTTTTTTTTTTTTTTTTTTTACGGAATAGTATCTGTAAAATCGTTTGAGGAAGAACGCAGGGCGTGTGGCTCGCTTCTGCCATCGCAGTGTCTCGCCAGCCGGCTGGAAGTGGCCAGACAAGGTCGGCCCCGCCTAAAGAAACAAATGAAATCGCTCAGTAACTGTTCCCTGCGCATCGGCCACTGTATCCAGCACGGATTCCACCATCTGCCACAGCATATTACACGGCTTGCAAGGTATAGGGTAGATGTGGACCAGTGATTTTCCACAGCTGCCACTATGCTCTGTATGTAAGTAAAGATTTTACAGCGGGTTTGTCGTTCAGAAATCGCATTTGAGTGTTGTTTGTTTGTGGGAAGACTGTGTGACACCTTGTGTACGAAGGGGAAACGTCTACCAGCACATACCAAAGTCCGAGACTGCAGTTTGTCGTTACGCTGCTCGCGCTGTCACGTGAATACGGTGCCTATCGGTTCGCGAGGGTCACGTAGGCTGTTAATGGCCCTACGTGACTAGCGCCTGAGAGGCTCGACGTGCTGTTTGGTTGGCTGTGCAGGACCACACAGACACACCAGGTTCCCTGTGTCATGGAACGCAGCGAGCTCACTGGTGGCCAGAAGAGCGCCCTCACGGACAGTGCGGTGACGTCCAGCGACAACAGCTGTCGAAGCCCACATCGACGCGGCAGGAGACCGAGGCGGCCGACAGTGGAACTCCCAACAAGGAGACTGGACATACCAAAGTGGCACTATGTCGTCTTTGCAGACGAGTCCCAGTCCTGTGTACAACATCACATTGGACGTATCCATGCATGCAAGCTCTGAGGAGGACGAACGTTGCCAGACTGCTTTCGTCATCTTTCATGGGCTCATCATCTGACTTGTTGGTATGGGGTACCACTGGGTAAATAAGATGATCGCGTCTTGTCCACACAGATGGTAATTTGGACTGTACCTATCACATTTCTGGCGCCTTAAGGACGGTGGCTATGACCCTTCTTCGAGATGTTCCTGACATTATCTTTCAACACATTACACCAACATCGCATGTTGCCCTTGCTGTGCTGAACTGTGCCTCACACCGGAGCATATTTACCGAAATTATAGCCAAAATGGCAAAAATGGACGTTTGGTCAACTATTGTAGCAAGTAAATGAAAGGTTCTCGGTTCACTTGCCTCGTCAAATTTTCAGAAAATTCCACGCTTTCGATGATACCCTCCACCATCGTCGTCAGGGACTAAAACTGACTGTCGTGAACTGGCAAGGTTCCCTCTTTCATACTCATAGGAAGGCATCTGATTTGCTGGATTACGTCACGGTGGAGCATACAGATGTGTTGCCCCCCTACGTAGATAGATTTTGCTTGCAATCTAGCGCTGCATGCAGCACCATCTATCGCATCAGGCTGTGAACTGCGAGAAGTAAGACAATAAACCAACGTGCAATTGAAAAGAACTTTGCGAGAGGCCTGGGACAATCACCTGCTGTGATCGGTAACATTAGACATGTGAACGTAGCAGAACCAACCTAGATTACACACACTAACATACACTTCTCAATACGCACATATATAACACAGTACATAGCTATAATTAGTTTGAAGGCGCATTTAAAAATTGCGAGAAAAGTATGGCAAACTAACTACATATGGAACAATCACACACGTGACGAGCAATTCGGTGCCCTAGTAGAAGCAGTCCTGTCATCACGTCACCAGTAAAATCGGTACAGCAAATTAAGGGTATCACACGAATCTACTTTGAAATTTTCAATTACAAAAGGTTAAGAACTAGTGGAAAGTGGCATGGTACAAACTGAAAGACAGGCAGACAAACTAACAAATGCATGCCGAGTCATCCCAGGCCCATCTCTATGGACGGCAGTGGAGTAGTTTAGGGGTATTCACAACTACAGTTAACCTAGTAGTGAAAGGGAGTGCTTTAAAGGTTTGAAACTATCAAAAATAATTTTGGCCAGGATTTCGGTACATGTAATCCACTGTTGGTTGGTTGAATTGTTGGAGGGCACCAAACAGCAAGGCCATCGGTCCCTCACATTATGGAAGGATGGGGAAGGAAAGTGGCTATGCCCTTTCAGAGGAACCATCCCGGCATTTGCCTGAAGCGATTTGGGGAAATCACCGAAAACCTAAATCAGGATGGCGGAATGCTTTTGGACCGTCGTTCTCCCTAACTAGAGTCCAGTGTGGTAACCACTGCGCCACCATGCTCAGTATATAATCCTCTTTGCGTCGATACAGAGCGTTCCAGACTGTTGCTTTAAACAGACACCAGAAACACTGGCTACGAACTGTGCAGAGACAGCCACAACAGGGGGTGAAACCCGTGTAGGGGCTACACGTAACACGACTTCGGTTCGCTGTCAGGCCACTTGCAGTGCTGCAAGTTTATTAATGCATCATGTCGCTTTCTTATTGGATGATCTTTAGGTTCTGTGTTTGTTTTCGTTCCGTAGTGAACGGAACTTAACAGATGCTCGTTTCAAATCATTGTGCTTCTCATTCCTTATTGTGTGCTTTGCACTCTTTGAGTTACGTTGTAAGTATGTTGCTCATATTCTGATTGAGCTCTGTTGACATCAGTAATACTGGGTCGGGTAAATGAGTCCATATTTGGTTGTTCATATAAAACAGAAGTTGGTTTCTTCACATGATGTTCTGAGATTTATGATTTTTGTTACCACTTACGAATCTGTGTGTTAACTACGCGATTTAGACAATTGTTAAGAACGCCGCTTTTATTATACTTTATGTGGTGTCACCGCCAGACACCACACTTGCTAGGTGGTAGCCTTTAAATCGGCCGCGGTCCGGTAGTATACGTCGGACCAGCGTGTCGCCACTATCAGTGATTGCTTACCGAGCGCCGCCACACGGCAGGTATAGTCTAGAGACTCCCTAGCACTCGCCCCAGTTGTACAGCCGACTTTGCTAGCGATGGTTCACTGTCTACATACGCTCTCATTTGCAGAGGCGACAGTTTAGCATAGCCTTCAGCTACGTCATTTGCTACGACCTAGCAAGGCGCCATATTCAGTTAATATGAATGTATTCTGAACAGATAATATTGTGAATCATGTACCGTCAAGAGCGACGTTCATCATTAATGGATTAAAGTTAAGTATCAAAATAATTACGTCCGCTTTCTGAATTCTAATTCCTTGTCATGTTCCAGATCTGACGTCAGTATAGTTCTTTCCTCCTCACGCCAGCCTGCGTGAGCTAAAACGCGTGCATTTCGGCCTCCTCTTGTAACACGGTGTTGGCTCTACTGCCAACACAACACTTTATATCTGTTTACATACGTGTCCTGTACTTTCACGCTTTTAATGAAGAACTCCATCTTAGCGGGTGTCGACAGTATTGCTATTCCACATTATTACATCTGTTGCGGAACTTGTATCTAATTCTACATTGAGTGCTGTTGCTTCTCGTCACTGGATGCCATGCGTTTCACAATGGCTCGAAGAGTGTCGATGTAGGTGTAGATGTCTGTTTCGTAGTCTCAGTAACTAGCAAATGTTTTCACACGTTATCAACAGGCAGTGCAGATAGTGCATTTTAGCAGAAGTCAATGAAAATTTTGGTGGAGTACGAAAAACGAATGGGAACAAAAATAACAAAGGATACGAAGAGTACACTAACAATGGATTTCAATCGAGGTTCTTAAGCTGTAACAAAAATACGTGAGTCTGCAGAACACCGCGCGACAAAACCAGCGTCCTTTAGTATGCAACAAAAACAAATACAGAAGCATTTAGTTCACCCTATAATACGGATGTCAGCAAAAATTAAACAGAATACGAGCAACGTATTTGCAATGCAATTCAAAGACTGCAATACACATAGAGAGGTCCTCAAGTGGTTTGAATGGCTGTGAGCACTAAACATCTGAGGTCACCAGTCTCCTAAAACTACTTAAACCAAACCAGCCTAAGCCCATCACACACATCCATGCCCGAGGCAGGATTCGAACCTGCCACCGTAGCGGTCGCGCGGTAGAGATGTCTTAATCGGGAACATAATTTCAACTCGATTACAGCCAAACGGTAGAAATTGCATTATTGGGTTTTAAAATAAATGCACTTTGGCACCAGACCCACTCATATAAATGAAAAATATTATCATATAGTACTCGCATTTTGCAGAGCAAGAATACAGATTATCACGTCATATTTCCCCGAATTCAAAGTTCACCGCCAGGCCATTTGGAGCGCTAGTGTCGGTCTCTGCGACCGTACCTTAACATAGTCGCTACTCTTGTGATATTTTGGTATTCTGTGTGGCGGATCACCACCCTCCATTCAGTACGATACAGAGTCGTATCAGCGTGGAATGCCTCGCGGCACCCCTGTCTGTCACACGAGCTTAGTTCGACTCAATGTGCTGCCGCTTGTCACTGCCTGATGTAGCTTCACTGTCTATTAATTTTCGAAGCCTGAATGAACAAAAAATTAAGTACTCTAACTAGAAGAGAAACCAGGCATTGAGCAAGTATTTATTTCTTCTAGTCTTCCGTTATTCCATCTCTTCCTCCCGCTTCACTCTGTCCACCTACTTCCCCCCATTCTCTAGCCATCCTCTCTCTCTCTTTATCCACTCTTCTCTCCCGTCCCTCCTTTATCCACGGCCTCCACACCTCCCCTGTCTCTTGCCATCTCGTCCTCTCCCCTCTCTCTGTGCATTTCCTCTCTTCTGCTGTCCATGTCCTCCTCCTCCTCCTCCCCCCCTCGCCCCTCTCCACGCTATCATGCTCACCCCAGCAGGAAGCTGGTGGTTTTTAGCTCTTCATTCTAGACATCGACTAATATGTGTGCCAAATATGACTGAAGTCGTTCCAAGGATTAGGATGAGCATTTTACCGCTAGTTTGCTCGTATACGTACACGTCACCTAATTTCAGACAAATTTCGATCATATTTGTATACATATTTCACCTGTACGCCTAGCGAATTTTCACCCTGCTGTTGTGTTTTCATATAGCTAAATGTTTATGACGTCGTATATCCTGAAATATGTGTTGTACAAAAAGATAATTTTCCAGGTAGATCCAGCAGTATACGTGGCCACTATCTGCGAAATGCGTTGTGAACACAGTTGGCAGTAAAGAGGTAATAAATTAAAACGTCACACATCATCTGACAGTTTCTCGCGCATCTCACTGTTTATGACGTAATATCTCTTGAACTGTTTGTTATAAAATTATATATTTTTGTAGGTACGTTGAGCGGCATATATGAATGATGTTTGCGACTAGCGTTGGTTTCAAATAAGTGATAAATTGAAACGTCATGCATAATCTGAACGTTTTTCACTCATGGTTCAGGAGACATGTCAAATACTGAGATGAGTTGTAGAATGATATATTGTAGGTACAAATGTAGATATTGTCTGCAAAAAATGTTACGAACAGAATAAGTAGCAACTAAGTAATAGATTTAAACGTCTTGCATGATATGGTAGTTTTCCATGCAGTCAGGGTTTATGAAGTCTTGTCGCCTAAACTACACTCCTGGAAATGAAAAAAAGAACACATTGACAAGGGTGTGTCAGACCCACCATACTTGCTCCGGACACTGCGAGAGGGCTGTACAAGCAATAATCACACGCACGGCACAGCGGACACACCAGGAACCGCGGTGTTGGCCGTCGAATGGCGCTAGCTGCGCAGCATTTGTGCACCGCCGCCGTCAGTGTCAGCCATTTTGCCGTGGCATACGGAGCTCCATCGCAGTCTTTAACACTGGTAGCATGCCGCGACAGCGTGGACGTGAAACGTATGTGCAGTTGACGGACTTTGGGCGAGGGCGTATAGTGGGCATGCGGGAGGCCGGGTGGACGTACCGCCGAATTGCTCAACACGTGGGGCGTGAGGTCTCCACGGTACATCGATGTTGTTGCCAGTGGTCGGCGGAAGGTGCACGTGCCCGTCGACATGGGACCGGACCGCAGCGACGCACGGATGCACGCCAAGACCGTAGGATCCTACGCAGTGCCGTAGGGGACCGCACCGCCACTTCCAAGCAAATAAGGGGCACTGTTGCTCCTGGGGTATCGGCGAGGACCATTCGCAACCGTCTCCATGAAGCTGGGCTACGGTCCCGCACGCTGTTAGGCCGTCTTCCGCTCACGCCCCAACATCGTGCAGCCCGCCTCCAGTGGTGTCACGACAGGCGTGAATGGAGGGACGAATGGAGACGTGTCGTCTTCAGCGATGAGAGTCGCTTCTGCCTTGGTGCCAATGATGGTCGTATGCGTGTTTGGTGCCGTGCAGGTGAGCGCCACAATCAGGACTGCATACGACCGAGGCACACAGGGCCAACACCCGGCATCATGGTGTGGGGAGCAATCTACTACACTGGCCGTACACCTCTAGTGATCGTCGAGGGGACACTGAATATTGCACAGTACATCCAAACCGTCATCGAACCCATCGTTCTGCCATTCCTAGACAAGCAAGGGAACTTACTGTTCCAACAGGACAATGCACGTCCGCATGTATCCCGATCGACCCAACGTACTCTAGAAGGTGTAAGTGAACTACCCTGGCCAGCAAGATCTCCGGATCTGTTCCCCATTGAGCATGTTTGGGACTGGATTAAGCGTCGTCTCACGCGGTGTGCACGTCCAGCACTAACGCTGGTCCAACTGAGGCGCCAGGTGGAAATGGCATGGCACGCCGTTCCACAGAACTACATCCAGCATCTCTACGATCGTCTCCATGGGAGAATAGCAGCCTGCATTGCTGCGAAAGGTGGATATACACTGTACTAGTGCCGACATTGTGCATGCTCTGTTGCCTGTGTCGATGTGCCTGTGGTTCTGTCAGTGTGATCATGTGATGTATCTGAGCCCAGGAATGTGTCAATAAAGTTTCCCCTTCCTGGGACAATGAATTCACGATGTTCTTATTTCAATTTCCAGGAGTGTAAATGTCGTTCCACGATGTAATTTTCTGCTACTTTCAGAGCTGTAGGCGAATACTGTCTGCATAAAAAATTTGCCACGAAAACGTTAGCAACAAATACCCAATTAATTAAAACGTCACTTGCCAAGTGAACAGCAACACTGTAGTACGCGACATTTTTTTTTCATCATTTTTTGGTGTTATGAGAGAGAAAAAGTTTCGTAAAGATTTGAAATTATCTGTCAAGTTTATTGCAAGTCTGTAAGTGATCTGAGCTACAAATGCTGGATGACTGAAGAGTGGGTGTTCTCGCTCGTGGGCTGCGCTGGTTTTGCACTCCCACCCCCACCCCTTGTGGTCCTTACCACCACAGTGCTCCTTTCAACTCAGTAAATGATACGTGCACCAAGTTTGGTTGAAATTCGTCCTGTGGTTTAGGCAGGTGTGTTTAACGAACATACATACATACACATATACATACAAACATGTATATAATTTGTGTGAATTACACAGTGAGAAGATTTAGTTATTTACTGTCCTTCCAGTGCAGTTTTAACACTCGCAATACCAAGCCATTTTCAGTAACGTGTATTACCAAAGAGAGGGGGGCGGGGGGCTACTTTGTACCCACCGTAAAGAATTTATAAAATAAAAACGTTTCATTAATTGTTTTTAAATTGCGTTAATAGCATACTTTTGAAAGATCTATTGAACATAGTCAGGATCCAGTACCTCAATATGTCTTATAAAATGCATTTTTGAAAACAGTTTTAACCTTTCACTTACTTCACTTCTAAGTTAAGTAAGTCTAATTATCTTGAGAAAAATTAGTAGTAAAAGTCGTTATAATACTATTGAAGTGCACTTTACTATAATTAAAATAGTTACAAATACCTGCCGTAATATAGAAATATATGTTATGTACATAACATAGTGTCGTGAGAGTAATTATTCACGACTTTCTTGGGCTTGGAACATACAACAGTTTTTTGCTGTTTTGCACATATGTACCTCTTACAATTGTGGCAGACTATTATTGTTTTGTTCACTTTGTTGTACTTTTCTGCTTTTGAAAGGCTTTCACTAACACACAAAAGACATCTACCTTTACCTCCATGAGCTTCCTTTGCACCGTAGTCCTGCTGGATTTTCCTCTGAGAATACCCTCCATTCTTGAAACTACAGGCTTTGGCAGTCCAGAAATATTTTTAGCCCTTTCTTCAGTGTATGGTTTCGCGAGCTGTAGTCCAAGTTCTTGAAGAACAAGTCGTCACTTACTAGGTTCTTCTTATCCCAGTCCGGCAAGTTCAACAAAAATAGTGTAGACCTATTCACCACTGCTATGTACACAAGAGTACAGAAAAGAGATAGCGCCCACCTTCTTGTAGCCCTCTTAGTTGAATATTTCCTCACCATTTGATCTATAGTGTCAACGCCACCTTTAGTCTCATTATAGTATAAATTTATGATCAGATGATAGAAATAGCAGATTTCTTTTGGGTTTTTTACGGGGGATACAATTGTTATTGGCATATTTCCAACACTAATATGTAATTCTCGTCTTGAGATGTCTCTCAGTTCTTGAGGTATGTGTTTCCAATTAGCTTGTAATGTTCCCACGAGAGTCAGCTTGTGATTCCTCTATAGATCTTCGGCCAAATCAATTGAAGTGTAATATCTATATGTGGTGACCTTTCTCACTGAATTATGTATAGGAACTTTCAGGCGTTTGACCACAGCTGCAGCGGAATTTGAGTGCTGTGTGCCATTATTTCTTTTCCCAGCATAAGGCTCCGTGCAGATAACATATCTGGTTTTAGCGTCTGTGAGCATGCGTGTAAGTACACCGTATTTACCATGCTTTTCCTTCACGAAGACCTTGACGGGACACCTGCCACGGAACAATGGAAACTTTTTATCAATAACAGTGTGCATCCCAACAGAATAATATTTTGGACAAAATTCATTCTTTTTATCAAAAACTTCTTGTATTGCAGCAAACTTATCACGTTTATTGCGATCGCTTCGTGACTCTCTGTGATCAAATCTTATTACCTTAGTAAGCTGCTCGAATCTGGTACGACTTGTAGCAGTATAAACAAACGTTCCTTAAGTATAGAACCATAAATCTATAAATTATGACTTACTGTCGTTTTCCTTCCCCATTATAATAAATAGTCCTATATACGCCATGAACGCAGGTCTGTCTGTCTGTCTGTCTGTCTTGGGTATTTTCTGCCTCAATGCTTCGTGATTGGTATGCTTTATTATGATGTTGACAATTTCTGGAGACAAAAACTCTTCAAATATGTCTGTTATTGTTCCTAGTTTACCTTCGTCTCTTATGCCTTCTCTTTCTTTCACTGTGTTTTCAGCTACTCGTCTTCTAATTTGAGGTGGTTTGGAGGTATAAATTTTTCCAGTGCTTGTAATATCCTTGTCACTAACCTCGCAAACTGCGACGTCATCAGTTTCAGGTACCCAGAGTTCATCATCAGCTTCTGTAAGTGCTCTATCACTGTCCACATCCTAGCGCACAACACAATCCTCTTCAGGTCCACTCACTACAGCTTCAGTTTGATCAGATTCCATTTGAGAAGCCGTAGCTTCTTCCAAAATCTGTGATATTTCTCCATCAGTAAGTGAATGTCGACAAGTTTTGAAGCACAGTTGTATTAAGACTGAACTAAGTGCCACTGAACAGGAAACAATAAGGAAACAAAGGGAAATGAATCATTGTTGTGACCATTGTTGCTATCAATCCAGAGAAATATAATTTCCATGTGTTCTACGGTCATATAATGCTGTTATTTGTGGAGTAAGACAAACATTGTGGAAGTCTCATCTACTACCAAGGGGGTAAGACATTATGACCACCTCCCTTCAACTTAAAATTTCGGATTAAGCTTAAACGAAAAATGTAAAACAATCATAAAATCTGTAAGAAGATTTCATCAAAGACAACAAACATTTTTTACAAAACTTAAGAAAATAAAGTACCCGAGTAGATTTCAATATTTTCAAAAGGTGGGTACAAAGTACCCCCCCCCCCCCTGGTAATGCTATTATTGTGAGGGTTACTGGTCAAGACTGTAAGTGATTAGGATTTCCATTACTATATTTGACCGATATACTACTAACTCGCAAAAAAGAAACGATATTGCTCGCATTACTAACAATTTTTTTTAACGAACATTTTCTGAGTGTGTCGTTTTTGACCTGCGATAGCGCCACTACGCCATCACAAAAATTGCATCAAAACTGATAAAGTGGACCAACAATTTCTTGCAAACGTGTTCTTACGCTCTATAGAGAAATTTCAAGTAGCGCTTCTGACACGAAAGAAACGACAATGATGTCCCGATACCGGATACGCTCCGTTGCTGTAACCTGCTCTGAGGCAGACACGAGGACCTCCTGAATTGCCCTCTGCTACTTCCTTCATACCTACCGCAGTTGAAGGTCAGTGTCGCACGTGTACTTCCTTGCGTACGTATAGTACGACACAGTTCTCAAAAAAGGTTGAAATATCGCCTTTGCTTAATATACTCGGAAGTTCAGTAACCTTCACAGAACTCTTATAGTTATCTTCTTAATATATTCCTCCGCAAGTGAGTGTGCAGCGAAATGATTGGCCCGTGTCACTCACACGGCGCCTTCAACCATACCGCTAGAAAATAGACTGAAGCACCAAAGAAACTGGTATAGGCATGCGTATTCAAACAGAGAGGTATGTAAACAGGGAGAATACGGCGCTGCGGTCGGCAACGCCTACGTAAGACAAGTGTTTCGCGCAGTCGTTAGACCTGTCAAGGCTGCTACAATAGGTCATGATTGTGAGTTTGAACGGGATGTTACTGTCCACGCACGAGCGATGGGACACAGCATCTCCGAGGTAGCGAAGAATTGGGGATTTTCCCGTACGAGGATTTCACGAGGGTACCGTGAATATCAGAAATCCGGCAAAACATATAATTCCCGACATCGCTGTGGCCGGAAAAATATTCGGCAAGAACGGGACCAACGACGACCGAAGAGAATCGTTCAATGTGACAGAAGTGCAGTCCTTTCGAAAATTGCTGCAAATTTCAATGCAGTTGGAGTGATATGGGACCCCTGATACGTCTAGATACTACTCTGACACGTCCCTAAGCATCCTGTCTGATCACCTGCATCCGTTCACTTTCATTGTGCTTTCCGACGGACGTGGGCAATTTCAGCAGGACAGTGCGACACCCTACACGTCCAGAATTGCCTCAGAGTGGCTCCAGGAACACTTTTCTGAATTTAAACACTTGCGTTGGCCACCAAGGTGCGCAGCCACGAAAATTATTGAGCGTATCTGGGATGCCTTGCTACGTGCTGTTCAGAAGAGATCTCCACCCCCTCGTATTCTTATGGATTTATGGACAGCCCTGCAGGATTCACAGCGTCAGTTCTCTACGGCATTACTTCAGACGTTAGTCGAGTCCATGCCACGTCGTGTTATGGCTTTTGTGTGTTCGTGGGGGACCTACACGATATTAGGCAGGTGTACCAGTTTCTTTGGCTCTTCAGTGTATATTACCATCGGATTGGCAGTTCTAACATAACATTTGCGTGTGGTACGTGACTCACATTGTCCCTTACATACTCACTTCAACGAGAGACACAACGGGCGTTAGTGACTACTTAAATATGCAACAGTAGTTTTAATAACCAACTTACAACAGAAATAGAAATAATTTTCCTGCAATTTTCTAGAAATTTCTCCCAGTAAAATAGATTAATGGCCGCTGTACATGTATTTTGATTGTTTTTTTAAGAAGAGTTGTTATTGCTTGTTTTTCCTGTGAAGAGGAGCCTTTTTCTTGTTGTCTTCCAGAGTAATTTGTTATAACTTCCTTTCTTCGCGTGACGATGTTTAACAATTTTGCGAAGAGGAGCGTTACTTCACAGTTTATTCCATTCTTTTGTATGAAGAAGTTGTTTCTCTGCTTTTCACGAAGCAGCTCACCTTGTACAAAGACCAGGTTATAGTTTTGAGAGGGTTTCTTAAGCATTCTGGAAGAGGAATCAGGTCGAATCCTGTAAGGAAAATACCGTTACGAGCTACAAGCCTCCATCAACTTAGGAATTCTTTTATGGTGAGCGTAAGACGGAGCTAAATGGGAAAAGTAAAAAGGAGCGTAACTGTGATTCGAATCTTGCTAGTAGCAATGTCTATTTTTAGTATTTATGTTTCACATTTATTAACAAATGAAAATGTTATTAACTGACATTATCTCATAGTCTTTAATGACAATAAAATCTCTCCATTTCGAATTACTGACCGCGTAAAAATTTGATATAGAGAGGCGAAATGCGTTTATTAAATAAGAAAGTTGCACATCAACAACGTAGTTCAATCTCTAGAAATGAAAATAGGGTTTATTTTGTATCTGATGTTTCGCATTTTTGTACACAAGAAATTTTAAAAAGTACGTTATTTTTATTAAAAATTGTGATTCGATACTTGATAAGAAACGTTTCCATATCATCATAAATTCCGTATTTAAATAAAAGTAAAAGTGAATGCTAATAGCGAAATTCGAACTAACGATTTTACGCTTACAGGCCTCTACGAAATGGCTCTGAGCACTGTGGGACTTAACATCTGAGGTCATCAGTCCCTTAGAACTTGGGTTAGTTGGTTTTAAGTAGTTCTAAGGACATTACACACATACATGGCCAATGCCTTTACACTATGCATTTCAATGCCAGTGAATACGTTAATGGTAATAAATTTTTTGTACGGTACTTAATAATGAAGAGAATTCTTATGATATTAAAGAGCGATATATTCGAGGTGTTTCTTATTTAATTGTGTCGTATTTCGTTAGAATGTTGCTATCCCAACACAAACCTTAATATCCCGTTACGCCAGTGCTATGCAGCCTTCCTTACTTCTTTGCCTCTGGAGGTTTACAGGAGGTACAAAGTGTCTGAGAACCATGGCGCCCTGATTGCTTCCCACTCTTCAGCTCTAAGGCGTGCAGGGCTGCAGTGCTGCCTGTGACTTCCAATGTGCACTCACATTAATGTGACCATCTGTCGGATGACTTTGCGGCTAAGAGTGCTGGGAGACGCGTGGGAAGAGAGTCGCTGAGGTTCTGGAAGGTACCGGCAGGGATGTGGAGCCGTGCCAAGTCTACAGCCGTGGCCAGCCTGGCTACTTGTCTCAGCTGAGCAAGCATGGAACGAGCAGCCCCATCCAGCCACTCTTTGAAACCACTCGTACACTGTGAGCTGTGTGACTCGTTGCATTGTCCTGCTGGTAGATGCCATCGCGCTTAGGAAAAACAAACTGCATGTAGAGGTTGACATCGACGCATATTTGTGTTGATCCACTGTGGCTTCCAGAATGACAAGATCATTCAAGGAATTTTGTGTCGTCTTGTTGTCACTGTAGACTTGTACTGTGGGAAGCAAGGAGAGCATGTTGTTTGGTGGCCAGTATCCTCTTCTATAACAAAAAGTGCATGGGTGTATTAACAGGGTTCTTTACTTATAAGAACAAGAAGTTACTTAAGATGGCCGACTTTTACTTCACACAAGACCTGGAGTATGCACACTATTCTGATGGCTAGGTACTGACTGTGAGCTAGAGGCTGAGCTAACTGCGATTTCGACTCCCATTAGGCTGTGACTGATGACTCAGTTCGTTGACTCACTGGACGCCTGCTGACTAGCCCCCTCTCCACCCCAAAATCTGCGGCGGCGATCTAAATACTGGAGGTCGAGAGGGCGCTGGCGGCGCATTGTTTGCGAGTGCGTCTTTGGCCTCTCTCCCAATGGGCTCGCTTGCTCCGGTGACTACAATCAATCTTCTCACAACCTCTGTGTCACCTGCTGTGCTGGCGAGAGCTTATGCCAGCACATTACCTCCCCCCCCCCCCCCCTCAACCCGAAATGGCGCACCGTTACCGTGTAGTGAGGCAGTTAATGACAATGGGGAGGGAGGCAGGATGCTGGACGTAGAGATGAGCGAGGAGCCGTAGCTGTGGAGAATGGCGTGCTTCTGGCTGTACCCTGCCTTCTGGCTTGTGAGGCAACAGCAACGCACTCCAGAAAACTGCTGCCAGGCCGCACATCCAGGCCTAAGGGCGTGTCCTGGGGCGACGAGGGCGACGGCGATGCTGATGCCATGTCCACCTCCATTGGGTCGGCGAGCGGGTACGGTAGGGCGAGGGCGTATCGTCCATCTGTTTCTTGGTGGCACCAGCGGGCATCTGCGAAGGCCGTGCGCCCCTGTGAGGCAGTGAACATGGGGGAAGAAAAGCAGCAGAATCGTGGAGAGATGACACGCACTAATTTGGTTCTGATGGCGGCGGTGCACACCATTCGGAGCTGCAATCAAATATGTAAAGAGCCAATGCGTTCCTGAACCACGCCTCTTGCACCAGCGCTCACTGTTGCCATAAACAGTACAAAAAAAAACAAGATTACGCGCACGAAGCGGTACCTGCGGCCCATTCGCGGCACCGGGTGCTGTCTGTGGTGGGTGTAGCAAGTGAAGCACTGACCTATGGCTGCGGCCGTGCAGAAGTTCCGGCTGTGATGGTCCGTCTCGTGGGTGTGAGCGATAGGAGGCGGAAAAGAGTTGCAGCGCCTGTTCCGAATTAGAATCTTAATAATTTTACAATAAAACACCATTCCGAGGTTTTTAATTTAAACTATTAATCAGATTTTATTCTGTATTATAGTAAATGTGTAGGTGGTGAGAAGCTTGGTAACTGTTGTTTGCAAGTCTGTATGAAGCGATCTGCTTGTCCGCTGGTCTGCGGGTGAAACGGAGCACTTGTTAGATGACGAATGCCGTTTCGTTCACAAAACTGTTCAGGGTTTGCCATGAAAACGTTCCCAATACCACAACGCTCCCGCCTCTGGCCTGGACTCTTCTGACGACTGTTGCCGGGTGTTTTCTTTTAGATGTTTCTAGCCATAAACGCCAGCAGCCGTCAGTCTAGTGGACCATAAAAACGGGAACCACGTGATGAGGCCATCTGTTGCCACTGGGTGGACGTCCAATTACGGTACTGGGCTGCGAATTCCAGCCTCTGTCGACGACGAACCGCGGTCAGCATGCTGACCTGAAGCGGGCGCCTGGTGTAGAGGTTCAGACACAGCAACGTGTGGTGAACGGCCGCTGAGGAGACGCAGTCGGCAGCCCCTCGGCTAAGATGGGCGGCCAGCTGCTCAACAGCTGCTCGTCTCTTCGGCCGTACACGTCTCCACAGCCATCATTCACTCCTGTCATCTGTGGGGCGCGCTGCACTACACTTCCACTGGCGCCAGGTTTGGTTAGCGCCGTCTTACCGTTGACTTCATGCTTCAGCCACGGTGACAGCGAACAATTTTTAAACTTAGCCGTTTCCATCCCTGGCTCGAAAGACAATTGTCGTGCCCTTTTGGTCGCCAATTCAGTTTCTCCTTTTCCTATCAACGACTGCACCGTTTTCCGCGTCCCCTGACACGCTATGCGTACACCCTCCACTGCTAGAGCTGCACTTGCTGTCTGTGAGTGATTACTGCATGTGTGACGCTATTTCAGTGATTACATAATCATGTCAAGTTACAAAGAACTTGACAGTATGAGCCCATTTATCAGTTTGAAGTTGCGCTCCTTCTCTCCTAGCTGCCATGCACTGATTCGGTTGAGGAAGATGCCATAAGGTCAGTTTACCCCGGAGCCACTGCGCTGAAACAGTTTATTTGGCGTCTTCAGTCCCCAATACTCGGTCTATGTGCAATCTTGAGATGCAGATCTCCAATCTAAATGTACATGTGCACCACTGCAAACATTCTATTTTCAGTTGGTCATCCTGCTAAGATGCAGATGTGCTAATGCCGTCTACATTATTTAATGGGACCCACATAGCAAGTCTTTCTGTTCAGTACGGGACGTTGGCCAGCAGAGATGTCTATTGAGGCAATGGAGGACTGCAGGATAGGTGTGTTGAATCTGCAAATATCTTACATTAGGTGTCAGGTCACCAACTTGGGAATGCTTGGTAAACTCCCCCCCCCCCCCCTCCCTATTCCCCGAGAACCAGTGAGAATTGATTAAAGTCCCCAGAGTAGTCATCGAGGCAACTTTGTCATGTGACAAAGGTGACGACAACCGGCTCACTTACTCTCCCCTCTAAGCAATGAGGATCAAGCATTACCTCCTCCCCTCTTTTATAACTGGGACACTTGAGTGCGAGGGGCTACTCCAGAGCTGTAAAGCACGTGGGGGGGGGGGGGGGGCGGCATCAGCCAATGGCTATTTGTTTGTAACGAATTACATTAAGTCATGTCACTTGAGTTATATTTGTTAATACCAGTATTATATAATTAGAGGCACCAGCGGATGCCGCATCCAGGAAGTACTCTCATTATTCCATATTTTTTTGTAGTTTTCACCCATTTTCATATTTTTTTGTGTATTCCTCAGTTTTACGTATTTTTCTTTCTTTTTCTTATTGCTACCAGATTTTCCACAATTTTACGTATTTTCCACCACACTTTTCCCGGCGTCACGTCGCCATTGTGACTCTATCTGCCAATCCAGCGTGTTAGAAATGAAGTAATTGGTAGAAATAGTGACGTCTCGTCTAATACATAATAAAGAATTTCTAACCACAGATATTGTATGTATAACAAATACCACACTGTGATACATAAATACCAAATACATCGTCAGATTGTGTGATGTCATAGCGATATTTTGATGCTTCCAATCAAAGCTACTGTGTTTGTAGAACAGCACTACAAAATATGCCTCTGGAGAGGTGAGCAGTATCTGCAACAAACCTACCTAATGAACAGCACATCACCTGCAGGATGGTCCTCCACTCAGAGACCCAAGGAAACTGAGTTTTGTCATTTAATACTAACATGGCATTCTGAGTCATATGTTTCTTCATTTCAAGTATTTCCAGGTGGATCATCCTTTTGATATTCTTTACAGAATGTAAAATCTTACAATCAACATAATTTGAGCGATTAGTTTTCTGTTATCAGATAATTAGCAAAGGTTTAACCTTTCTTTCTTAACCTGTAGTTTCTCTCATGTTCAGATAACCTAAGTTATTGGTCTGCCGCTGTGGTTGCCCCGGTTGCTGCCCGCAGTGGGGCTGAGCCCTCGCCTGTGGTTGATTGGGAGGTCGTTCCAAGGCGTGGCAGGCAGCGAAAGGCGTCCCCGGAGGCTGATCAGAAAGCCTCCCCGGTGTGTCTGACAAACCGGTTTCAGGCACTGTCTCTGGCTGAGCCAGATGCAGCTGCCTGCCCTATTTCAGAGGATCATTGTCAGCCTTCAAGGTCCGGGCAATCGCAGAGGGTGGGCTTACTGGTAGTTGGGAGCTCCAATGTTAGGCGCGTAATGGGGCCCCTTAGGGATACGGCGGCTAAGGAGGGGAAGAAATCCAGTGTGCACTCCGTGTGCATTCCGGGAGGAGTCATTCCTGATGTGGAAAGGGTCCTTCCGGATGCCATGAAGAGCACAGGGTGCAGCCAGCTGCAGGTGGTGGCACATGTCGGCACTAATGACATGTGTCGCTTTGGATCTGAGGAAATTCTCTCTGGATTCCAGCGGCTATCTGATTTGGTGAATGCTGCCGGTCTTGCTTACGAGATGAAGGCAGAGCTCACCATCTGCAGCATCGTTGACAGAACCGACTGCGGACCTTTGGTGCAGAGCCGGGTGGAGGGTCTGAATCAAAGGCTCAGACGGTTTGGCGACCGTATTGGCTGCAGATTCCTTGACTTGCGCCATAGGTTGGTGGGGTTTCGGGTTCCGCTGAATAGGTCAGGAGTTCACTACACTCATCTGGCGGCTACATGGGTAGCAGAGGCTGTGTGGCGTGGAGTGGGCGGTTTTTTAGGTTAGATGGCCTCGGGAAAGTGCGGGATGGGCTGCAATGTCAAAGGGTGCTTGACAAATACAGGACGTGCTTGGATCAAGGAACAGTCGGAATTATAGTTGTAAATTGTTGTAGTTGCGCTGGAAAAGTCCCTGAGCTTCAAGCGCTAATAGAAAGCAGAGAAGCTGATATCGTTATAGGTACAGAAAGATGGCTAAAGCCTGAAATAAGTTCCCGCAGAAATTTTTACGACGTCTCAGACGGTGTTCAGGAAAGATAGATCAGGCAGAATTGGTGGTGGAGTGTTTGTGTCTGTCAGTAGTGGTTTATCTTGTAGTGAAGTCGAAGTAGATACTCCGTGCGAATTGGTGTCTGTGGAGGTTATACTTAACAGCCGAATTAAGTTAATAACTGGCTCCTTCTACCGACCCCCAGGCTCCGATGATACAGTTGCGGAACAGTTCAGAGAAAGTTTGAGTCTCGTAACAAATAAATACCCCACTCATACGGTTATAGTTGATGGGGATTTCAACCTACCCTCGGTATGTTGGCAAAAATACTTGTTCAAAACCGGTGGTAGGCAGAAAACGTCTGCCGAGATTGTCCTAAATGCTTTCTCCGAAAATTATTTCGAGCAGTTAGTCCACGAACCCACGCGAATTGTAAATGGTTGCGAAAACACACTTGACCTCTTAGCCACAAACAATCCAGAGCTGATAGAGAACATCATGACTGATACAGGGATTAGTGATCACCAGGTCATTGTAGCTAGGCTCAATACCATTTCTTCCAAATCCATCAGAAACAAACGTAAAATAATTTTATTTAAAAAAGCGGATAAAGTGCCACTAGAAGCCTTCCTAACAGACAATTTCCATTCCTTCCGAACTGACTATGCGAATGTAGACGAGATGTGGCTCAAATTCAAAGATATAGTAGCAACAGCAATTGAGATATTTATACCTCATAAATTGGTAAGAGATGGAACGGATCCCCCGTGGTACACAAAAAAGGTCCGAACGCTGTTGCAGAGGCAACGGAAAAAGCATGCGAAGTTCAGAAGAACGCGAAATCCCGAAGATGGGCTAATATTTACAGACGCGCGAAATTTGGCACGTACTTCGATGCGAGATGCCTTTAATAGGTTCCACAACGAAACTTTGTCTCGAAATTTGGTAGAAAATCCGAAGAAATTCTGGTCGATGTAAAGTACACAAGCCGCAAGACGCAGTCAATACCTTCGCTGCGCAGTGCCGATGGTACTGTTATCGACGACTGTGCCGCTAAAGCGGAGTTATTGAACGCAGTTTTCCGAAATTCCTTCACCAAGGAAGACGAATGGGATATTCCAGAATTTGAAACACGAACATCTGCTAGCATGAGTCTCTTAGAAGTAGATACCTCAGGGGTTGCGAAGCAACTCAAATCGCTTGATACGGGCAAGTCTTCAGGTCCAGATTGTATACCGATTAGGTTCCTCTCAGATTACGCTGATACTATAGCTCCCTATTAGCACTCATATACAACCGCTCGCTCACCGATAGATCTGTACCTACAGATTGGAAAATTGCGCAGGTCGCACCAGTGTTCAGGAAGGGTAGTAGGAGTAATCCAGTTAACTACAGACCTATATCATTGACGTCGGTTTGCAGTAGGGTTTTGGAGCATATACTGTATTCAAACATTATGAATCACCTCGAAGGGAACGATCTATTGACACGTAATCAGCATGGCTTCAGAAAACATCGCTCTTGTGAAACGCAGCTAGCTCTTTATTCGCACGAAGTAATGGCCGCTATCGACAGGGGATCTCAAGTTGATTCCGTATTTCTAGATTTCCGGAAAGCTTTTGACACCGTTCCTCAAAAGCGACTTCTAATCAAGCTGCGGAGCTATGGGGTATCGTCTCAGTTGTGCGACTGGATTCGTGATTTCCTGTCAGGAAGGTGGCAGTTCGTAGTAAAAGACGGCAAATCATCGAGTAAAACTGAAGTGATATCAAGTGTTCCCCAGGGAAGCGTCCTGGGACCTCTACTGTTCCTGATCTATATAAATGACCTGGGTGACAATCTGAGCAGTCCTCTTAGACTGTTCGCAGATGATGCTGTAATTTACCGTCTAGTAAGGTCATCCGAAGACCAGTATCAGTTGCAAAGCGATTTAGAAAAGATTGCTGTATGGTGTGTCAGGTGGCAGTTGACGCTAAATAACGAAAAGTGTGAGATGATCCACATGAGTTCCAAAAGAAATCCGTTGGAATTCGATTACTCGATAAATAGTACAATTCTCAAGGCTGTCAATTCAACTAAGTACCTGGGTGTTAAAATTACGAACAACTTCAGTTGGAAGGACCACATAGATAATATTGTCGGGAAGGCGAGCCAAAGGTTGCGTTTCATTGGCAGGACACTTAGAAGATGCAACAAGTCCACTAAAGAGACAGCTTACACTACACTCGTTCGTCCTCTGTTAGAATATTGCTGCGCGGTGTGGGATCCTTACCAGGTGGGATTGACGGAGGACATCGAAAGGGTGCAAAAAAGGGCAGCTCGTTTTGTATTATCACGTTATAGGGGAGAGAGTGTGGCAGATATGATACACGAGTTGGGATGGAAGTCATTACAGCACAGACGTTTTTCGTCGCGGCGAGACCTTTTTACGAAATTTCAGTCAACAACTTTCTCTTCCGAATGCGAAAATATTTTGTTGAGCCCAACCTACATAGGTAGGAATGATCATCAAAATAAAATAAGAGAAATCAGAGCTCGAACAGAAAGGTTTAGATGTTCGTTTTTCCCGCTCGCTGTTCGCGAGTGGAATAGTAGAGAGATAGTATGATTGTGGTTCGATGAACCCTCTGCCAAGCACTTAAATGTGAATTGCAGAGTAGTCATGTAGATGTAGATGTAGATGTACCACAGATCTACCTGACTCACAAGCAGTACTGTGGAGAAGTATAAGTTAGTCACTCTATACACAACACTCATTGCCAGTATTTCTCAGTGACATAAGCAAAGTGATACTTTCCTATGTAAACAATCTACATCTCATTATCTTTGGATCTTATGCATGTATAACATCCACGAACTCAGTTTGAATTACCTTTGGCAATAAGACCGGAGCTCATTAAGGCGATTAAAGGGCAATCACCACGAAGCATTGCAAGAGAAGATCTCAATGAATTCTCGGTTCCACAAAACCAATTACAGCAAAATAAGCCTCTCCGGTTTAAAGACTATGAGACTAGCCGACAGAGATTTTCCAAGCCCTTTATAGCTCCTACGTCTCCGTGAGACACCCTATTGTAGTGCAGAAATGAAGCAGTTGCTGAAGTGAAGCACATCCTGTTCATCAAAGAGAACTACTGACGGATGTGTTATGGAAAAATGTTCTTCTCCCCGTGTCCAGTGAAACTCTGTTGCGATCATGAGTAGTTGCCATCTACGATCACTGTTTGTAGGTAATGTCTAGTAAAGTCATTAGAAGATCGAAATCGGTTGCAAAACGATTTAGTAAAGATATCTGTATGGTTCGAAAGTTGGCAGTTGGCAATTAGCGCAAAGTTAAGAAAAGTGTGGGGTTATCCGCAAGAGTGCTACTAGGAATCCGTTAAACATCGGCTACACGATAAATCAAATCTAAAAGCCGTAATTTTAAATTAATACCTAAGAATTACAGTTACGAACTACTTAAGTGGAAAGAAGAGAGAGAAAATGATGCGGGGAAGACAAACCAAAGACTGCGTTTTTTTGGCGGAACTGTTAGAATATGTAACAGATCTTCTGATGAGTCTAGCTACACTGTGCTTGTCCGTCTCCTTTCGAAGTACTGCTGCGCGGTGTGGGATTGTTACCAGATGGAATTAACGGAGTACATCGAGAAACTTCAAAGAAGCGCTGCTCGTTTTGTATTAATATGGAATAGGGGAGAGAGTGTCACTGCATGATACACAGTTAGGGGAGGACGTCATCAAAACGAAGGCGTTTTTCGTTGCGGCGGAATCTTCTCACGGAATTTCAGTCATTAACTTTCTTCTCCGAACGTGAAAATATTTTGTTAACGCTGACCTACATAGGGAGAAACGATCATCATAATAAAATAAGGGAAATAAGAGCACGCACTGACAGATATACCTGTTAGTTATTCCACCACGCTGTTCGAGATTGGAATAATAGAGAATTATTGTGAAGGTGGTTCGATAAACCCTCTGCCAGCCACTTAAGTGTGATTTGCAGTCTACCCATGTAGATATAGATGTAGACAGTGGACGCTCATATCAATAAAAGTACCCCGTAACTCAACAGGAGAAAACGCAAAAATCACTGCATGAAGGATTATAATTAGTGTGTTTATGATATGTAGAAATGTCTGTGTAAAGTCGCTTGATAAGACTGTTGCCCTGTTTGATTCTGTTTGTCTGCAGTTGGTTCTACTAACTCTCCCAGAAGGACTGAGAAGTTTCAGTGATAATCTGACGTTAAGTGCAAGCCACTCGTTCTGCGCATCAGTATGTCAGTACTTTAAGTGATCCATTAATATTCCATGTGTAATCGAGCCCCATATTTATAAAGTTCGTCCATTAGCCTACCTTGTGTGACCAGGACTTTTTATGTGTCTTTTCAGGTTTGTCTTGGGTTTGGTACTTGAGCTGCTTTTCGTCTGCTAGAAGCACAGGATAACCAATTTTGTACCTCTTACGTGGGCAAAGAGGTCTATCGGTGCTGTTCGACAGCTTCGTGGTTGTCAAGTTGGTATTGTCCGTTTCCCGTGTGGGCTTTCCATGCGCTCCGAACCGAGCGGTGGCTGTCGGTGGATGTATGGCTCTGAGCGCTATAGGACGTAACATCTGAGGTCATCAGTCCCCAAGAACTTAGAACTACTTAAACCTAACTAACCTAAGGACATCACACACATCCATGTCCGAGGCTGGATTCGAACCTGCAACCGTAGCAGTCGCGCGGTTCCGTACTGAACTCGGTGGATGTAGCTGTGCTCTTAAGTGAGCCCTCTCCTGCCAGTGATGAGATAGGTCGTAGCTTCAAACACGGTCTTCATGCGTGGAGCCGTTCGGAAAAGCTCTTGGCCTGAATGAAGTGTTTCGATTACTTCTTGCTTTATATTGCTCTTGATAGGCAATGCTTGAGTCTATGATTTTGTCAGTGTCCGGAGTTTGCTTTGTTCCTTTCTACTATTGTGGTGTCAATCCGCTCTACGGGATATGGTTAGCCTGAGTTAATGTGCTTTAAAGCTTTGTGAATATGACAGAACTTGTGTTTTCGTGTATGTGCGATATTTCTTTTTATGTATTGTAGTTTATCACATGTTCTATTTTCTGCTGTGATCTCGAGTTGTCTTTATTCTGTGAGCGTTGCGCTCTATTACTGAATCTCAATAGTTGGTCCGTGTTATTTTAACTGATAAGTGATGGGTGAATATTTGCGTTACTGCATTTCCGTGTTTTGTGGGAACGTGTAGCAGCTGCCTTTGTTTAATGGGGGCTATATGTTTGTCGAATCATTGGGGCCTTCCGCATTGATGGTTTTACTATGAATTCGGTGTGATTCATGATCTATTCGTTCTTACAGTGGTGTACTCTCATTGATTTATACATTTAGCGATTTTCACTCACATCTGTTTGAAACAGTTGGATGTGAAACTCAGGTGACTTCTTTCCGTGATGCTTGCGTGAATTCTCAGGTGGTGTATTTGCTGTAACAAGATGTTTCAATCGGTGTAAACCCCTTTGATGTTAGTGCATGCAGGCAATGCAGGTAATGTTCCTCTGAATTTCGTCGTTTTCGTGTGAAGCTTGATTGGATAACTGAAGTCATATGTTTCTGTTCCCTTTCCTCTCTTTTCCCTCA
Organism: Schistocerca gregaria; assembly: GCF_023897955.1. Taxonomy (NCBI): domain Eukaryota; kingdom Metazoa; phylum Arthropoda; class Insecta; order Orthoptera; family Acrididae; genus Schistocerca; species Schistocerca gregaria. Next base: position 44,153,915 of record NC_064929.1, read on the forward strand.
CGTATGCATAGTTAAATTGCGCTATGTAATTTCTTCTTGCCAGATCAGATTAGTTTATTTCGTGTTCAGGCACAACTTAAGTATATCTACAGAATGTCCACCCATAATTCTTTGTGGCTATTTTATGCTCTTAACGGCTTCTTTCTTTGAAATATTAGCCTGATTTTCATATGCTGCACAAAAAGACAGTGATAACGAAGTACCCAGAGAGAGGAATGAGTAGAACTAATGTGCCAAATTCACAATCCATTGATTAATTATACAGGTTCATTTAACGATGTTATGTACTATGGTTAGATTTAGTATTGCATTAACTGCATGCAAATTTTTTTTCCACTATGCTCAAACAACCTCTGTGCCGGTTGGTGAACTCACGAAGGGACTGAAGAGAAATTTAATGAGCCGAGGAAAGTGAATGAAAAGCTATTTGATGACTTAGAAGCTGCGAATCTTAAGCTCGAACGGAACGTGGAAAGTAAAGCGAATGACTTTAGAAGATGCTACGGGATGAAATAGCGATCGAGTTAGCGAAAACGTCGAGGGTCGTAGAGAAGCGTCTGTGAAGCTGAAAGCGAGCAGTTGCCGCTAAACAGAGTGCTCGAAGAACAGGAGAGCAGGGTTATGGCGACGTTCGTGGCTGTCCCAAAGTGAACGCGTAGAGCTACTGTCCCGAGCTGAGAGAGCGGCTGCCGGGCGTTTGGAAGCCACGAAGGGTCAGGCAGAGCAGAGAATCAGCGCGATACGTACTCTGTCTTTTGCTGCGCCCGAGTTCCTGTTCCTAAGAGCTGCCGAGAGCCGGGAGTTAACGTCGCAGAGACAGCGAGCACCAGTTCGGCCACAGGCGGTGGCGATAAAGCAACAGACTGCCGGCTACTGTGAGTAACACCCAGGTTTGGTCCAGAGGGGACGATACGTAGCTCGTGACTTGAAGAAACGTGTGGCTCACCTCAAAGCAGGTTGTCCCGAAATTGAAGTAGACACTTCCTGCGAATTAGTATGCACAGAGGACATTCTTGTCAACCGGAATCAAATAATAACTGGATCCTTTTACCGACCTCCCAATTCAGATGATACAGTAGCTGAAAGGTTCAAAGACGAGTTGAGTTTAATTTCAAACGCGTACCCGACTCATACAAATATAGTTCGTGGTGCCTTTAATCTATCCTCGATATGTTAGTGAAAATACATGTTTAATTCCGGAGGTACGCATAAAACATCATCCGAAATTTTGCTAAACGCTTTCTCCGACAACTATTTCGAGCAGTTACTTCATGAATAGTAAAAGGTTGTGAAAACCGCGCATTACCTGTTAACACGGAATAATCCTGAACTAGTAACGAGGATTAAAACGGATACTGGTATTATTGAACGTACCCAGACCCCCAAGTCCTCCACAAATAAACGAAATATATACCTGTTCAAAAAGCACATAAAAATTCACATAACATCTTCCTCCACTCCTTCCACATTAATAATTTCACTGCAGACCAGATGTGACTTGAATGCAAAGAAATAGTATCGGCGGCAATTCAGAGATTTACACCAAATAAATTAACAAACGACGCAGTTCATCCTCATTGGTACGCCAAACGCGTCAAAACACTGTTGCAGAAACAACGAAACAAACATGCCAAATTTAAACGGAAACAAAATCTCCAACATTGGCGATCTTTTAAAGAGACTCGAAATTTAGCGCTGACTTCAATGCGACATGCTTATAATAGTTTTCACAACGAAACTTTATCTCCAAACCTGGCAGAAAATTCAGACAGATTCTGTTCGTATGTGAAGTATGCTAGCAACAAGACACAATCAATGCCTTCTCTGCGCAATAGCAATGGAGATACTATCGAAGACAGTGCTGCCAAAACAGAGCTAGTAAACACAGTTATCCGAAATGCCTTCACAAAGGAACACGAAGTAAATATTCAAGAATTCGAAACAAGATCAGGTGCCAACATGAGTAACGTCGAAGTAGATATCCTTGGAGTAGTCAAGCAACTTGAATTACTTAATAAAGGCAAGTCTTCTGGCCCAGAGTGTATACCAATTAGGTTCCTATCAGAATTTGGTGGTGCAAGTCATCGAGTAAAACAGAAGTGATTCCTGGCGTTCTCCAGGGTCCTTTGCTGTTCCTCATCTCTATAAACGATTTGGGAGACAATCTGAGCATCCGTCTTTGATTGTTTGCAGATGACCCTGTCGTTTATCGGCTAACAAAGTCATCAGAAGATCAAAACAAATTGCAAAGCCATTTAGAAAAGGTATCTGGATGGTGCGAAAATTGGCAATCGACCCTAAATAACGGAAAGTGTGAGGTAGTCCACATGAGTGCTAAACGTAATCCGTTAAACTTCGGTTACACGATAAATCAGAAAAATCTAAAGGCCGTAAATACCTAGGAATTATTATTACGAACAACTTAAATTGTAAGTAAGACACAGAGTATGTTCTGGGGAAGGCTAACCCAAGACTGCATTTTACTGGCAGGAGACTTAGGAAGTGTAATACATTTGCTAAGGAGACTGCCTACACTATGCTTGTCCGTTATCTTTTAGAATACTGCTGTGCGGTGTGGGATCCTTACCACATAGGACTGACGGGGTGCATCGAAAAAGTGTATTATCACGATATAGGGGAGAGAGTGTCACTGAAATGTTGGAGGCTTTGGGATGGAGATCATTAAAACAAAGGAGTTTTTCGTTGCAGAGGAAGCTTCCTACGAAATTTCAATCACCAACGTTCTCCTCCGAATGCTAAAACATTCTGCTGACGGAGACCAACATAGGAAGAAACGACCAGCATAATAAAATAAGGGAAACCAGACCTAGCATTGAAAGATATATATGTTAGTTTCTTCTGCGCTCTATACGAGATTGGAATAATAGGGAATTGTGAAGGTTGTTCGATGAAATGGCTCAAACGGCTCTGAGCACTATGGGACTCAACATCTGAGGTCATCAGTCCCCTAGAACTTAGAACTACTTAAACCTAACTAACCTAAGGACATCGCACACATCCATGCCCGAGGCAGGATTCGAACCTGCAACCGTAACGGTCGCGCGGTGTTCGATGAACCCTCTGCCAGCCACTTAAATATAATTTGCAGAGTATCCATGTAAATGTAGATGTATAGGGGCTGATGGAGTTGGAGCCTCAGGGAATAAAGTGCAAAGAGGGTCTCGGAAAGCGAGGATAAGTGCGATTACAGGGAAAGAAATGTTGCGGGAGGTTCTCGCGGCGGAGGACAGACCTTCGCGAGAGAAACGCAAAGCTTCTGTTTTAAGCATTTCCTTTCACTACGTGAGTTTGAGTTGTTCCTGAACTCGGTTAACTGAATTCACCCTATGCCTGGTCGGAACTGTTCGAATTTGTGCTTTCCCCAGTGTTGCCCAGCACACACAACTGAATTCGTGCGTTGTTTCTTAGCAGGGGAACCTGCCATGCCAATGAGGACCAGATCGCGGCGTTGTGAGACAGTAAGGGAATTTCGGCAGGCTTTCCTTTCAGCGCCGGGCGGAGTAGCCACGAGGTTTGAGGCGCCATGTCACGGATTGAGAGCCCTTCCTGCCGGAGGTTCGAGTCCTGCCTCTTGCATGGGTTGTGTGTTGTTCTTAGTTGGGGTTAGTGTAAGTGATGATCTCAGCAGTTTGGTACTTTAGGAATTCACTCACACACATTCCTTTCAGCCTACTGGTCGGAGGCTGCACGAGCCCACACAACACTATCGTAATACCCTTCCTTAAATATTCTGGATTTACGAGCGCCGCCCGTTTGCTCGAACACATGGTACAGGCTAATCAATTTTTATTTTATACGTTCGGAGCAGCAGAGCTGACCAGTATTTGCCTGACTATAATGCCAACCCACATGTGTCACATCATCCCAGCTGCCAAATCCAGCCGGCCGGTGTGGCCATGAGGTTCTAGGCGCTTCAGTGTGATGTCATTTGGTTAGTTAGGTTTAAGTAGTTCTAAGTTATAGGGGACTGATACCTCATCGTTTTGCAAAATGAAAGGATGATGTGGAAGCATTTAAAGCGGTGCAATAAGAGTTCGAGTATGATTTGGGGGAGTATCTGTCTAAGTATACGATCTAGTCACGCGGTGCGCAAACGCACGATTCCAGTTGCGGGCGCAGTCGAAAACCTAGACCAGAGTGACTGACTGTACGCGGCCACCCTAGTTCCTTTGGGAACAACTGGGGAATAGAAAAACGTAGGGTAAATCAGTACACGAATGAAGGGGCACACGTACGCGGTCACGAGAACCCTGGAAGCAGTGGGATCAAAAACCATTTTTATGCATTTCTGTCTGTAAAATATCGGAGTATGCGTGCGGAACGATTTGAAGTGATCATATAAAATTAATTTTTGGTAAGGCGGTCACCAGGTTGAGATTCATTGGGAGAGTCCTTAGAAAATGTAGTCCATCAACAAAGGAGGTGGCTTGCAAAACACTCGTTCGACCTATACTTGAGTATTGCTCATCAGTGTGGGATCCGTACCAGATTGGGTTGACGGAGGAGATAGAGAAGATCCGAAGAAGAGCGGCGCGTTTCGTCACAGGGTTATTAAGCGTGATAGCGTTACGGAGATGTTTAGCAAACTCAAGTGGCAGACTCTGCAAGAGAGGCGCTGTGCATCACGGTGTAGCTTGCTGTCCAGGTTTTGAGAGGGTGCGTTTCTGGATGAGGTATCGAATATATTGCTTCCCCCCGCTTATACCTCCCGAGGAGATCACGAATGTAAAATTAGAGAGATTCGAGCGCGCACAGAGGCTTTCCGGCAGTCGTTCTTCCTGCGAACCATACGCGACTGGAACAGAAAATGGAGGTAATGAGAGTGGCACGTAAAGTGCCCTCCGCCACACACCGTTGGGTGGCTTGATCAGTATAAATGTAGATGTAGTAGCGACAACAACGGGCGGTCGTAGTGAGTTCGATTACGGGGCTGGAATCAGCTGAGTGGTGATAGCAATAACGGGTGGCGGTGATTTGGGAACATCTGGGGAATAGAAAAAGATAGGGCAAATCAGTACAGGAATGAAGAGACACGCGAACGCAATCACAAAACCCTGGAAGCAGTGGGATCAGAAACCACTTTAATGCCTTTCTGTCTATTTAATTATTCGGGAGCTGACCGTTTGGTTTTAAACTTTGTTTTCTGCGTTTAATTTGATTGGGAAACCGTTGAGATTAAACTTATCATATACGTGGATGGACATGAGAAATGAAAGGTGTAAGTAGGCTGTTTAGGTTTTTATGTTGGTAACGCCACATAGCGCTCTGTATGAAAATCACTGATTGTGCTATGTGCAGTCTGTGGCTGGTTGGCATTGTTGAAATTTTCGCTATTGTAGAGTTGGGCAGTTGGATGTGAACAGCGCTTAGCGTAGCGCAGTTGGAGGTGAGCCGCCAGCAGTGTTGGATGTGGGGAGTGAGATGACAGAGTTTTGAGAGCGGATGATCTGGACGTGTGTCCATCAGAGTAAATTTGTAGGACAGGATTTCTACTTAGTGCCTTCAATATTTAGAATCTTTTATGTAGCTGGCAGTACTGGCGCTCGCTATATTGCAGTAGTTCGAGTAAGGAAGATTTTTATGAGGTTAGTGATTCGTGAAAGGTATAGGTTATTGTTAGTCGGGGCCATTCTTTTGTGGGGATTATATAAGTCAGATTGCGTTGCGCTAAAATATTGTGAGTCCGTTTAGTGATGATCAGAGTAAGTAAAGAGAAATGTCTGAGTACGTTGAGTTTTGCTCAGCTGTTTGAAAATCAAATAACGTAAAGGAGATTATCAGCACAATCATTCATAAATTTTTCTAAAGGGAGGTTTCAAAGGTTGCAATAAATTTTTCATCTATGATTATTACTTTACATATGAAATATTCTATTGCAGATTAATAAAAACGAATTTCTTTGAATGTTCCCAAAATAATGTTCAAGTTTTATTTTTATTCAAGGACTACAGCTGTTTGTACAAGAATGAAAATATAATTTTCCATCGAACTTAGCAAAGATTTTCACGTTGCACTGGATTTTTGTTTACTGGATATAGCCCGACTAGCTTTGAAGCATAAGACTATCTTTACTTTATGAATTCTTTTTTATATTTCTAAGCTCTCCTGAAGAATTATCCACTTTTAAATACACTTCACGTTATGTTCAGAATTTATCACTTTTTTAATGAAAATTTAAAAGAGCTGCAGCTTGTATCCACCTGTGAATGCACAAGATAAAATCTACTATCTCTTTGTATTCTGCCTATGGAATGCTGTGAAAAGAAACACGTTTTTATTTTCGTTCACCTCTACCTGTACCCTTTTTAGGATGTGGTCGTTATTGCGATGGTATATTTTAATCTGCCGCTGTTCCAGAATGCTCGCTCACGGTGCAGCTCCGTACTGCCAGCGATATCCAATAAAATGCTGGAAATTCTAAAATAAAATGGGTAATGTCCGGTGCCAACTTTGCAGTAATTGTGACAAACAGATTTTACTAGATAAATATATTTTAACAGAAACAATTAAAATATTTACACACCGTTTACAATCCCAGCTACAAATGGCGTCGATCATCGACTTATGACAAATGAAGACTACGTAAGAGCCTAATGCAACGGTACGGGTTCCTCTCCCATTCAGTCTGTGCAGAAGGCAAGTGATTCTACTACAATATATTGCCAATTTATATCTTACCTAATTTTTGTACAGTCTTTGTCGTTTTTGATAACATATCCTTTCTTCTGTAGCGGTTTTCACATCCTCCGCCACAGATAGTATTTAACAGTCTTTGAATAATCATTTATAATAGCAAAATTCATAATTATCTTTTAAATGTCCTTTTGAAATACAATTAACAGAAATACATATAAATTATTTGTTGCAATGAACATTATACATCGAAATGTTCTTTTAACTTTCACTTTGGATGCATGCTGCCAGAGAACGTTACACCACGAAAGCAGAGACTGCTCATGAGGGGACCGTGAGCAGAATAGGAATGCCTTGGCGGGACCACCACAGTTGGAGAAAATCGAACCCGCTGATCCACAACATAATCCACTTAACGACAATGAGTGGCGGGAACTCTCGCGACAGAATGGTGCGGAACAGGAAGGATCTCTGAGCAAGGTAAGTGCGAATGTTCTACATGTGGAAAAATCCAGCACACGGGACGATTTGTTACAGGAGGCTGCAGGCAGTAAGGTTTCAGCTTTTATGCCAGATATCACCACCTCTATTAGAGTATCAGTACCCAGAACGCACTTGAGCTGCATCTGCCTGTGTTCTATTACAGGTGAGGCAGTGTTTCGTGACTATGTGTGGCTACAGAGGCAGCGTGCAATATTTCTGCAAGGGACTTCTATCGATTTTTTGAGTACACGCCACACGGAGATGATGCTCTGTACTGGGTGAAACGAGGTCCGACACGATGCTACGACGTGCTCCGTGACTTTTGCTACTTCAGTGTATAAATGTACCGGATGTCTTTCTTAAAAGTCTTCAGGCACATTTCTTCTGGTTTTTCAGTAGATATTTTAAATGTGTAGATGCAGTCAGTCCAAACGTGTACTGGTCATCACGTCGACGGAAAGCTTCGGTTTGTTTCCGTTACACGCGAAATGCTGTTTGAAGCGGAATTTTACATTCTCATTCGTTAGAGCGGCCCGAGATTAGTCCAGCTTGGTATTCGTTTTAGCGATACGTATTAGCAGGAAAACTGGAAAACGGAGAGTGGCGGTAGCTATCAATTTGGGCCAGGGCCTTGTTGTCGCTGTTAGAGTATCGGTTATTCTTAGAGTTTTCCCGCTCCTGTTAATACAAATGGATGAAGCGAATGACGTTGTAGACTAGTTTGTGGCCCGTCCATCCGAATGGATACGTGAAATTCCGCTTTGAAAATAAATTATTTTTTTTTTTTAACGGGGAACAAACCGACGCTTTGCGGCGACAGTGGCACATCATTACAGGAGTAATGAACAGTATTAATTTCGACTGACTCCACCTACACATTCCAAACACGAAATCGAAAATATCTGTCGGAACACCAGAGCAAATGCGCCTGAAGACTCTTGGGTGGAATACCTACACAGGATATTGGAGAAATAGTGGCAAATATTTTGATAGGTGATACCAACCACAAGAACAAGAAAAAAAAATACCTTGAACGTGGGTCTGGAAATGCATACTTTGTGAGATCTCTACACTTGTCCATAGTGGCTGAAGACGTTCGGGTGTGAATATGTCCGCCTGACACGCAAGGTAGATATTAAATAAACAAGTGATGTATGGCCACAGGTGCTGCCCCCATGATCCGTGAACCGAGCGAGGTGACGCAGTGGCTTGCACACTGGACTCGCATTCGGGAGGACGACGGTTCAATCCCGCGTCCGTCCATCCTGATTTAGGTTTTCCGTGGTTTCCCTAAATCACTCCAGGCAAATGCCGGGATGGTTCCTTTAAAAGGGAACGGCCGACTTTCTTCCCCGTCCTTCCCTAATCCGATGAGACCGATGACCTCACTGTCAGCTCTCCTTCCCCAAACAACTGAACCCCAACCCATGATCCGTCAATAGCGTTCACTACTGTACGTGTCTTTCCGTATTGACGTACTCCAGTGTACACAAGTCTGAGCACTGGGTAATCTACAGGCAGTTGTGTTGCATGTACTATAGTTTTAGCGTTGTTAGTGTGTGTTATTTTGTAGTAAATTGCTTGCAACTATGGGTATGTATCGCATTTATTTATTCGGAGTATGGCATTTAAGTACATTTCAGAATTGCATCACGTTATTCTATATTACATGCTTTCACAGACAAACATCTAGTCCCTGTAAGTCATATCGCAATGTTTACTGTCACTGTGATATTTGTAATGCACTGTGCACGAATGGGTTGGTAAATTTTCCATTTCTCTTCTGCTTGGTAACAATGGAAGCGTACTACTCATAAAGTGACATGACGGATATAATTATCTCCTATGGGTTAGCAATTGGAAATAGGCCGTAAGCACGTTCCCACTACGCAGAAAAATACCCACGTTGCAGAGTACCATGCGATAAGTTGTTGACCTAAAGTTTTCGGCTTCTTAAGGACACGGATTTTCTAGCTTCCAAAAGACGAATAGTGGACCGAATGAGTCAGTTCACACACCTCAGATGCAGGAGGACATACCAGATTTGCTGGCCGAAAGACGTGCAACAGCAGTGTGGGTATTTGGCGATTGACACCAACAGAAGGCATAAGTCATCCTGTTGTCCGGCTGGTACTGCTTGAGCTATTGCTGTATCCGTAACACCTTCAACACATCGAGGCACTAATGCCAGAGGACCACGATAGCCTATCATAGTTGTGTCATTGGCCCATACAGAAGCGTGCTGCAGGTCCACTGTTTTCGACGAAGAATTTATTTCTCTGATCCTGTGCGGTTCACAAAGGGTCGTGCTGTGAACTTCCATACTCAGCACGTGTGGGCTTATGAAAACCCCTATGCTGCTGTACAAAGAGTACATCAACCTCATTTCTCCGTCAACTAATGGATAGACATTCATGGTGATAAGTTACTAGGGCCATATATCCTACTCCAAACATTTAATGGAGCTCATTATCGTCAACTTCTTGTTAACATTTTGCTTACCTTGTCTGAGGAGGTACCACATCAGTAAAGACTACCGATGTGGTTTATGCATTATGTCACATTTCATCTGCAATGTGTGTGAATATCGGATGCTGACGCTTCATGTCTTTTGGAATGGTTGGGGCGGAGGGGGCACACCTTGGTCCCCTGTTCCCTCGACTTCAGTCCTCTGTAGTTTTGGTTATGGGAACAGTTCAAGGCGTTAGTCTTGCAGTACCACATGTATGTGAAATTAGAAATCGTTACCAGAGTCGGAGACTATTTAGACTCTGACAAATCCCTTTAGATACAGTTTTGATATACATAATACAATGGAAATATGCTACTTGAAATTTGGCCCTTACATGAGGTCCTAGGGTGAACAATTTGTATAAAATTACTTAATAACTGTATTTTAAAAACAATTAATAATGCAAATCAAATGAAAGGAACACTAAATTCTTTAAATGAAATTCAAGTAAAAAATGAACTGGTGATTTATTGCAAAAAGTCTTCTTCGTACACAAGAAAACCAATAGACTAACTGTCTATCATGTTAGACTAATATTGACAATCAGCAAAAGCATAATGTCCAGGGAAGGATAATGTGTTCATGCTGCACATTCCCTCCACGATGTTGAGGCGAAATGAATAAAAGAATTAAATTTCTTGGTTTTTTGTAAAGAGGAAAAATTGTGGACATGGAATTGTAACTTCAGAATTTTTGAAAGGCGTTTGTTTTTTTACGGGCTGTATTGACCAGCTTGAATGCGGACAAATTCAGTGCTGCGTGAAATATGCCTGTAATATAATTTACCATTCCGATTAATTACATTTTTGAATTCTACGTCACTGTTGATTTAATCAGAGTTCTCACCTTAGACGTAGAATTAGTCCTTCTGCCACAATATTAATTCATTAGTCGCCCTCGATGTTCTTCTCTTTGTTGACCGTGTGTACCTTCCTAAGTTGGCATCGGTTCACTTCACGAAGACGGTGGAAACCAAGGAAATACAATGCTACGTCACTTTAAAAAATAGTGAGAAGTATAGAAGTGTTACGAAAATTATTTATTCACAAGACAATAAGACTTGCTCTGCTCGTCGCATTAATCATGATTACTAACAACATGGCTGCCTTTCCGCACAGTCCGAAATTACGTCCGTCCTCCACAAGGCAACAATCGAAAGTGTCTCTCAGCTCCTTCTTGGAGTATGAAACAAAAGAGAATCCAATTTGAACATTACAGAGATTATATTCTACATCCCTCTCAATTTGATCTTTGGCGCAGCCTTTAAGGTGTTGTATGTCTCTGCGTCGGAATGTGTCATTACAATGTGAGTAAACCCTACGAATCTGAATTTTACTATGTAGTGGTTCCTTGTCGGGACTAAAATGAAAAGAACCTCTCTTCGTATCCGGAATCTTACTGTACTGCGGTGGTGTACAACTATAAAATGATAATCTCCCAGGCAAATTGGTGCCGCTACAGTGTGCTCACCAATCACTAGCCATCTCGATCTACATCCAAATCTACATCGATACTCTGCTAATTACGTTGAAGTGCCTTGCAGAGGGTTCTTCAAACCACCTTCAAAATTCTCTATTCTCCAAATGTCGTACAGCGCGCGGAAATAACAAACACCTACATCTTTTTCGTACGAGCTCTTCAAATGGTTCAAATGGCTCTAAGCTCTATGGGACTTAACATCTGAGGTCATCAGTCCCCTAGACTTAGAATTACTTAAACATTAACGAACCTAACCACACACACACACATCCATGCCCGCGGCAGGATTCGAACCTGCGACCGTAGCAGAAGCGCCGTTCCAGACCGAAGCGCCTAGAACCGGTTGGCCACAGCGACCGGCTGTACGAGCTCTGACTTCCCTTTTTTTATCATAGTGATCGTTTCTTCCTATCTAGATCGGCGTCAACAAAATATTTTCGCATTCAGAGGAGAAAGCTGGTGACCGGAATTTCGTGAGAAGATTGCTCCGCAACGAAAAATGCCTTTGTTTTAATAATCTCCATCACAAATCCTCCATCATTTCAGTGACACTCTCCCCCCTATTTCGCGTTGATGCAAAACATGCTACCATCTTTGCACTTTTTCGATGTACCTGCTAATAAAACGCAGTGTTGGGTCAGCCTTCCCCACATGATTTTCTGTGTGTTCCTTACAATTTAAGTTGTTCATAATTGTAATTACTAGGTATTTAGTTGAATGTATGGCCTTTAGATTTGACTGATTTATCGTGTGACGGAAGTTTAACGGATTACTTTTAGCACTCATGTGGATGACCTCACACTTTTCGTTATTTATGGTCGTTGCAATTTGTTTGCCGGCCGGTTTGGCCGTGCAGTTCTAGGCGCTACAGTCTGGAACCACGTGACAGCTACGATCGCAGGTTCGAATCCGGCCTCGGGCATGGATATGTGTGATGTCCGTAAGATAGTTAGGTTTAAGTAGTTCTATGTTCTAGGGGACTGATGACCACAGATGTTAAGTCCCATAGTGCTCAGAGCCATTTATCTATTTCTTTGCAATGTGCTTTGATCTTCTGATGACTTTATTAATAGATAACCGACAGCGTCATCTGCAAACAACCTAAGCGACTGCTCAGATTGTCTCGCAAATCGTTTATACGGATAAGGAACAGCAAAGGGCCTGTAACACTAAGATGTGTGCGTCAACACGAGATGTGCGCCCCCATGGAACTTGTGGACCGAGTTAAGTTGTCAGGACGACTTCCCAGTGCGGAACACCAGAATGATCGCCCCCCCCCCCCCCCCCCCCCCCTTCAGCGATCGAGCACGAGAAGTCTCCTCTACCCAAGAGTGTTCGATCATCCACATCCAACTCCTCAGTTTGGGCCGTCATGGCAACAAGCATGTCAGGTAAAACGTTATGTACTTCTGTCCAATGACAGCAGACGAATCAGAGCCTTGTATAAACAACTCAGAATTTCCAACAAGCCAAGCAAACGCCGCTGGAACCCCACCAGGTCAGGTTCACACAGCAGCAGGCCGCTCCTCGTCAAGAACTGGTCAGTTCTCTCCATATGTTACCGGGTAAGACACTCAGCGTCAAATTCTGAGCTTCCTGGTGTCGTGACTCGTGACGTCACTATGTGTGCCACTGGATGTCAGACTCGGAAAAACTTTCTTCTTCAAGGCGTGAAAATGACTGTAATGCGTGAGTTATTGCCGGATTTGTTATGCGCTCTGTATGTGCTTTCACCCTGCTCAGACAGCAGCTGGTATAGATTTTACGCTTGTGAGCGTATATATACGTTGTTATGTGGCTAGCGGAGCTTGTGGACTCGCCCTGTTCGATTTCCTTTACGTACATTTATGTAATTCGAAAATCTGTACCCAGACATCAGTTTACTAAAACAACGTGACAATTTTAAAAAACGCAAAAATGTTAATTCTAAAAAAAGGGAGATATTTTTCCGGCTCAGTTAAATACAAATCTATTCGTAAGTATTTGAGTTTCATATTGAAACAGTGTCGAGGTTAGAACCTCATATTCAGCATTTTTTTAAATTGTATTAATATTGTATTTTTTTGTCAACTGGTAATACTGAATTATAATATTCTAATGAAAATACGATTTTATTTGAGTCAAATCAAATAAATTAAAATTTGATTCAGACATGTGAAATGACTTGTCTATACTAATAAAACTCCCAGAAAGAATATCACTCTGCAGCAGAGAGTGCGCTGCGATGAAACGTCCTCTCAGAACTAGAATAATCTGCCAGAAGGTTCCATCAGTAATACTGGTGCGCTTTATATGTTAGCTTCTCCATGTAATGGAGAAAAAAGAATTACTCGACATTCACAGTGACTAGAGTATGTACAAAAAGGGCAATCAATACACATTTGCAGTTGACCAGCAGATCGTTCTGCACATACAGTCTATCCTTTTGAATTTTTAAGTACTGGAATCTATTTCTGTGAAGGATGCTTATCACGATATTTATTTGCTCTTTCACTTTATTCACATGAACTCTGAGAGTTTTATGTGACTATATTATTTTGTTTCTGCAAACATAATTCGTTCCACCAAAATAGCTGGAAATCCCACAGCAGATCAGTTCCAGTCATTCCACGAGTAAGGAGGTACACGGCTCGTCTTGTCTGTAATTCAACCATGCCTAGACGGTCAATACCGTATTCTACCGCGTCCGCATTGTTACTTTGTGCCAAGAAGGTCTCTCAACAAGGGAAGGGTTCAGGCGTCTCGGAGTGAACCAAAGCTATGTTGTTCGGGTATGGAGGAGATACACAGAGAGAGAGGAAATGCCTCGTTCAGACCGTCCAAGGACTACTACGGCAGTGGATGACCGTATCCTACGGATTATGGCTCGGAGGAACTCTGACAGCAACGCCACCAAGTTGAATAATGCTCTTCGTGCAGCCACAGGACGTCTTGTTACGACTCAAACTTTGCGCTACAGGCTGCATGATGCGCAACTTCACTTCCGACGTCCATGGCGAAGTCGATCTTTGCAACCACGACATTTTGCAGCTCGGTACAGGTGGGCCCAACAACACGCAGAATGGACCGCTGAGGATTGGCATCACGTTCTATCCACCGATGAGTGTCGCATATGCCTTCAACCAGACAATCGTCGGAGGAGGATGAATGCCTCAAGATACACTGTCCAGCGAGTGCAGCAAGGTGGAGGTTCCCTTCTCTTTTGGGATGGCATTATGGAGGGCGGACGTACGCCGCTGGTGGTCATGGAATGCGCCGTAACGGCTGTACGATACGTGAATACCACCTTCCGACCGATAGTACAACCATGTCGGCAGCATATTGGCGAGGCATTCGTCTTCATGGACGACAGTTCGCGCCACCATCGTGCACATCCTGTGAATGACTTCCTTCAGGATAACGACATCGCTCGACTAGGGTGGCCAGCACCTTCTCCAGACATGAACGCTATAGAACATGTCTGGGATAGATTGAAAAGTGCTGTTTGTGGAAGACGTGACGCACCAACCACTCTCAGTGATCTACGCCCAATCGCCGTTGAGAAGTGGGACAATCTTGACCAACAGTGCCTTGATGAACTTATGGCTAAAATGCCACTACGAATACAGGCACGAATCAATGCAATAGGACGTGCTACTGGCTATTAGAGGGAGAGGTGTGTACAGCAATGTTGACCACCACCTCCGAAGGTGTCCCTGTATGGTGGTACAAGATGCAATGCCTGACTTTCATTAGCAATAAAAAGGGTGCAAAGGATATTCATGTTGATCTCAATTCCAATTTTGTGTACAGGTTCCGGAGTTCTTGGAGACGAGGTGATGCGAAACTTTTTTGATGTATGTACATTTTTACTTTGTCTGTACAGAACTGTATACACTGTTAGCGTAAATAGCGCTAGGGAGGTGCATTATAGATTCAGTAAGCGTACAATACTTCAAAACTCGTTTACTACCTCATTTTCCGCAATTTGATCTTACGTTCTTACCTCAGTGTCAGAGGTACAACAACAGAGTTTGCGCTTGGCTGTCATCCATTCGTATGTGCCGCTACATTTTTGGAGAGAAACCCGGTTGCCGCACAGTCGCGGCGTTGGCCTCCCTCTCTCTCTCTCTCTCTCTCTCTCTCTCTCTCTCTCTCTCTCCGTCTCTGGTGCCGACTCGCTGAGTGTGACACATAGCGGCAGCACTGGGTACATTTGGCGCGACGTCGCGAGTCACAATCCCAGAAAGCTAAGGAATTAACGCCGGGTCTTGAGACTCAGACCTGCTAGCCGCCAGTGGCGCACGCAACACCAAAGATCCCACCCTCCTCCAGACGGCGCGTGACCCCTGCGGGCCCCAATGTAGCTGCCCTGCCTGACTTATAACCGGGGACTCAATGCTCTGAGCGGTGAGCAGGCTGTCCCTCCCTTACTCCCATTGTTGTGTGCCTCGGACGTTCTACAACTCTTGGGGAAACGAACTCCGAGGTTCCCACGAATTCTCTCAGCTGAAGTGATGTAAGTTAAGACACACAACCTCTGGAATTTTTATGAGGCACAATAGTGAAAATCAAGTATATTAATGAGAGTTTAATAAAGTGATGAGAATCGTGTTCCAGCATTTCTCCGTCATAAGGAGCGGATGGTGTTAGTTTATCAATGGATGGAGCAACCCTGATTGCTTGTAACATTTCAGCCGACGCCACGCCGGTCAATGATACCCAGACACTACAGGATCGCGTCTTCGATGCAACAACGAGCAAGCGTATTTCGGAGAGTGCGTGATCTCTTAAGCTGAGGAGCAGAGCGATACATTGCCATTGGAGGAACGTCACGTTGAGCACCTCATATGAGAAATGTCATTAACGGATGTCAGGATGGACGGCTCCTATGGACAAGTGGGCAGATCACAGAAAGTATGCATTTCCCGATCCACGTTATAACATCCCAGCTTCCTCAACCAAATTATAACGTCCCAGGACTTTCTGCACCAAATTATAACTTTTCAGCTCCTCAACACCAAGTTAAAACGTTGCATTAGGAGGTGTCTGCTTCGTGCAAAAGGTCTTGAGTTCATATTGACGACAACAAGTAATTCTTCATTACAGACGATTATTTACAAGCAGAACTGACAGACTTCACAGACTCAACAACTGACTCTCCGAGCTAACCGCACTGCATATCCGAACTGGCAACTGACAACTCCTAGGTGTATTAATATCTTTCCAAACAATGAGAGTCTTTGACAATGTTTTGTTTACAATACGATAGCAATTCACGACTTAAAACTAAATTAGACATTACAGAATTTTAGTACAGATTAAAGTAAGTAAAAGGATCAGTACATATAAATTCTTACAAGCATAATTTCCAAATAGATTTTATAACATTTTTCTACCAGCTTCTGGATAACCTTCACCAGATTTGTACCGGTGTTTCCAGAAATATCTTCACATTTGATTCTGGATATTTCTTGAGTGATTTAGAACAACTATTTATATGTAAAATGATTTAAATCGTGTTTCAAAACGTAAATAAATCTTTTTAGCAATATTTCTTGATACAAATCGTCTTTCGAAATCAGGTTATGAAACGGTTTTCACAAGTTTTCGTATTTTTGCTATCATAATATAGAATTTCTCCATTGAAAGTTCTATAAGTGTGTATTATACGTTCATTTACAGACTTTCTCTTTAGCTGGTGAGTTTTTAAAAGTATCTTGTCCATATTATACGAAATAATTTAGCTCAAAACTGATAATTTATACCATTAATCAGAACTACAGCAAACAGTGAGTCTTTCTTTTACAAAATGAAATATAATTACAAAATTGAATGAAAATAGGTTACTAACACTAATATATATTTACATTAATTCTATTTTTGTTCTTTCTGTTCAAAATGTCCTAATATTGACACAGTACAACATTTAAACATCACCAAAGTTTCCCTTTACATTTTGCATATCTGTATCGACATCCCCTAAAAGTCTACAGTATCGAATACTTCAATATGTCCCAATATGTCCTGTAATGTTACACAACCCCCCCATCAGCACTTCCACGTGAAACACGGAAGGGTTGATGTCCTTACATTACAAAACAGAAAAGTTTTACACATATCTTTGGTGTCTTCTTTCTTGAAGACCGGTGATCTTCTTTCTTGAAGGTCGGTGATCTTCTTCCTTAAATGTCAGTGTACCTCAATGCCGCACACTGTATTTCAGTCTCATCTTCACAGTCCGTATGGTTTCCATATACACTGCATGCTATCACAGGCTGCAATAGCACAGTCCGCTATGAATATACAGCACACAGTGGTCAAACCCAGTTAAACATTAGCAAAAGCATTTAATAGTCGGTGAACCGGTTTTTAAGGACACAGAAATTTGAATTCTCTAAAGTCTAATTACTCAAGAAAATTTACTCTAAATAAATTCTTAAAGCTAAGAGAGGATAGACTGACAGGTGGAGAAAATTGATTATACAGGATCACAGAATAAGTGTAAGATGCAATGCCAGAATACGAACATGAAATATGACAATTGCATAGCTAGGGGACCTAGTGCTCGCCAAACACTTAGCACACAAAGAATGTATGCTCCCCTGAGGAATCAGATAAATACAACATAACAAAGTATACAAAAATATCCTGGTAAGATTACATGTAAAAGTCTATAAACATCTATTATCTAAAATACTTTTTACATTTTTTTAGACAATTTCAGTTCGATCATGTTTCGTAGGCCAAACAGTCTGCCAGAATTTGGATAGACTAGACGGTAAGCTTTCGGATGAGGATTGTCCTGAATCTTGAAAGGTCCAATGTATATGTCAAAAAACTTTTTTAATTCACCACTGATGGCTTTAGACTTCTCTTGTGTTTCAACAAGGACCAAGTCTTCAATTTTAAATTGATTAGGCTTCAATCTTTTCTCATGTCTACATTTCCTCTTATCACCTTGAGATTTCATGGTCTTTCTCACTATTTCCTCTCTCTCTTGGGTACTTAATGGTTTGCAGACTGGAAAATCAATGAAATCACTAATTGGATGTGGTGGTTTGCTATTATACTGTATTTCATAAGGCGAAAACACTAATGCTGTAGGCTGTTCACAACATCTTCGAATTTCTCAACATAGTCAATCCAACTAGCATGATCAGTATTGCTGTAGGTTCTAAAGAATCGCCCAATTTCCCTCATGTATCTCTCCGAAGGGTTTCCTGACAGATGATAAGCTGAAATAAGAATGTGACGTATATTTTCATCTTCAACAAAAGCTTTCCATACTCCAGAAGTAAATTGAGTCCCATTGTCTGATAAGATTTTCTGAGGTTTTCCAACCCTGCCAAAATAGTCTCCTCTGATTTTTGAAATAATGCTCTTACTGTTTGCCTTGCGAAGAGGGTATGACTTAATGAATTTTGAAAAAAAACATCAACCATAACAAAAATGTAGCAATAGCCTCCTCTGGTCTTTGGTAATGGTCCATATAAGTCGACAGCGACAAACTCGTGTTGTTCTTTCGGTAAGATGTTTTGCATCAATCCTCGACAAGTTTGGTTGGATACTTTTACTCTTTGGCACCTGTCACAACCCGTTAAAATTTTTCTAACCCTCCTGGCTATGTTGTTAAAGTACACATTTTCTTGGATTTTCTGGATACACTTTTGAATCCCACAATGACCAAAACTTTCATGAATGTACTTGATGAGTACATTGATGTACTATTCAGGCCAACATAATTTCCATACATCGCTATCTACACTGTTTCTCTTGAATAGAATCCCTTTGTAGATTTTGTAATAATCTCCCACTTTTTCATGTCCCTTTTTCCCTAAATAACTTTTGACCAATTTACAGTTCTCATCGTGTTTCTGATTCTGTCAGATGTCATTACAAATGTCTCTGATTTCTTGTTCATTGTCCACCCCTCTTAAATACATAATTTTGAATTCTTTTTCACATTCCCCACTGTCATCTTCAAAGTCACCCCCCACAGGTAGTCTAGATAAAGCATCAGCAACTACATTATCGGGTCCTCTAAGATATTTTATTGAGTAATTAAATTGTTGTAACAAGAGTGCCCACCTGGTAATCATTCCATGATGCAACCTACATTCTTGTCTGTGTAGACAACTACCTGGTTTCCCAATAAACAATTTCTGAATTTAGAAAATGCCCAGTAAATGGCCAAAAGCTCTTTCTCGGTAACAGTGTATTGCCTCTCACGTTTTTTCCAGGTTCGACTAGCAAAAGCAATAGACCTGTGTTCTATTTTCCCATTTATATTTACTTCTTGGAAAAGGTGAGCACCTAGGCCATAATCACTACTATCTGCCATAATGCAAAAAGGTAAACTTAAATGAGGACGGTACAAAATTTTACTGTTACATAACTGTGTTTTTATTTCTTCAAAAGCAGCTTCACATTCCTGATCCCAAACCCACATTGCGTTTTTCTTCAGCAATCTGTTAAGACTTGGAGCATTTAGAGCTTGGGTACTAATGAACTTTCTGTAGTAACCGCACATCCCGAAAATTGACTTGAGTTGTTTCTTGGTTTTTGGAATTGGGAATTTTGCAATTGCCTTGAGTTTTTCAGGATCTGGCAAAATACCTTCCTCAGAAATACTGTGCCCCAGAAACTTCAATTTTTTCATACCAAACTTACATTTAGATAATTTAAGTGACATTCCCCCTTTCCTTAATCTATTGCAAACCTCCCTCAAAGTATTAACATGTTCTTCCCAAGTTTCTCCAGTGATCAAAATGTCATCTACATACACAGTTAATTTTGATAAAAGATCTTTTCCCAAAACAAAGTCAAGTGCTCTAATGAATTCGGCTACTGAGACATTCAGCCCAAATGGTACCACACAATACTGGTAACATCTTCCCCCATACAAAAAGGCAGTATACTTTTTGGAATCATTTTCTAATTCTACTTGGTGAAATCCTGGTGTGAGATCTAAACTGGTCATGTATTTCATTCTTTCAAATTTATGAAGTAGTTCGTCTATATTCTCGAGATGATCGGTCTCTCTTTCCACATACTTATTTAGGTGTCTTGAATCTAGTACAAGCCTGGCACTGCCATCACGTTTTGCAACCACTACCAAAGGATTATTGTATTGGCTCTTACTTCTCTCAATGATGACCCACTCTTCCATCTTTTGAAGTTCCTTTTCTACATCTTTTCTCTTTGCAATGGGTACACTATAAGGTTTTATAAAGAATGGCTCATGTGGTTTTAACCTGAGTTTACATTGGTAATTCTTTACTCTGCCAGGTCTATCATCAAAAACATCACAGTAATTCCACAATAATCTTTCTAACTCTACCTTTTGTTCTTGGTTCAAATTATCTGATTCCCGTAATTTTTCTTGAACTATATCCCCATATTCCCCATCATCATAATCCTCAGTAATTTCCTCTACACAATAACCACTGTCTTTAGAAAATGTAACGTCCCTAATTTCAATTCCCTTATCAGCACAGTTTTGAACCGACATGTCAGTACTGGAACATACTCTCGTCTTAGGATCAATAAAGGTAAACAAACTCTTTTCCCAATCAAATGCTGCATTAGCTTTTAATATCCAGTCCATACCCAACAGTACATTCTCATTTAGGTCACTTATTACAGGACATCCTTGAGTAAACTGTACATCATTTATACTGAAGGACAACAACATCTGTCTATTAACAATTTTGCTCAGTTTGCCAGTAATGCCTCTAATTTTTATTCCAACAACTGGTAATTCAACAAAGTCAGGATCATGGTTAATTATATCTCTTAATTTGCTTGAAATGGCACTAATTGGACTGCATGTGTCAATCAAATCGATTTTCCCATTCTCTGTTTGAATTAAAGTGCTGATCATTCCTACCAAAATTTCTTCTGTCATTGCTATTATAATTATCCCTGTTGTTGTTAAAGTTTCTTCGTTCACTATTACTGTTATTATTTGCACGGTTCGGTTCCCACCCTCTGTGTGATGAACCTACAAAGTCGTTGAATGTGTTGTTTTGTTCAAAGGCTCTATCAAGTTTGTCCACATATTTCAAGAATTGTTCTATGGACTCATCTGGACCATATACTAAACCCCATTGTACTCTTTTCGGAAGTCTCCGGTTTAGAGCATCAATTTGAGTTAGCTCATCAAATGGCTTATCCAGATGCACTAATTTTTGCAACTGTTTCTCACAATAGGCTTTCATTGACCCATCAGATTCTCTGTAACTAGGACCATTCAAGAATTCACTTTTGATTCGAGCTGGCTCAGTTTCAGACCAAAATTTGGTTAGAAAACATTTTTCGAAATCTTCAAAGGACATTTCCGCATAACAATTCTGATTGGCCCACGAAAGCGCCTCACCATCAAGTAATTTCTTTACAAATTTTATCTTAACACTATCTGTCATTATGGACGTGAACTGCTCCTTGCAGAATTGCATGAAGTCTTTTGGGTGTATATTCTTGTCACTGGGATAAGTTTTAATTGGAAAATTTCCCCATACCCCATTACAACTATTACTAAAACCTTTTTGAAACATAGTTTCTTGTATTTCTACAAATTTTCTGTCTGCAGTTTTTTCGACATTACCTACTCTACTACAAATTTCTGTGACCTTTTTGTCCGTATCAGATTCCGTATCAGATTTGAAAGATTCAATTTCGTTTTCAAAAAATCGTTTTGTCTGGTCAAATTCATTTCTCAATTGAGAATTTTCCTCGTTTACAAAATCAACAACTTTTTTAAGTTTTGACTGGTTATTTGAAATTTCGTTACTTAAATCAGTTTCAAGGACAGAAATTTTGCTCTCAACCGTGTCCACACGACAACTAAGTTCTTTTTGGTTTGACTCAAAAGTAATTCGCCATTCTTCGAGAACCTGATTAGTGTGAGCAATCTGTTCTGTATTTGAGTTTATTTCTGATTTTAAATCACACACAGCCTTCGAAATCGGAATGTCCATCTGTTGTTGTGTCTGTTCAATTTGTTGACGTAATTCGGCACGAGAATCGTCCATCTTCGAGTTTAACTCTGAAAACATTTGTTTTAACATTTCCAACATTAGTACACTGTCAGAAGCACTTTCCCTAATAGGTGTACTCGCTACACCGCTGTCAATACTGAAATCTGCGTCTTTTTCCATTATTTTAGGAAGCAGTTACTTATCTTAGTGTCCGTCGGCGGTCGTTGGTGTCCGTGTTTTGCGAAATTTCTTCAATTCCAGGATGGTTTCACTCGGTTGATTCACTTCTCTTCTTGTGACCCCAGAATCGACGTATTTACTTCTTGTGATCCCAGAAGAGACGTATTTTATTTTGAAGAATCACTGGGTGGTCGTCAAATCGTCTGCTTCCTCCACCAAATTAAAATATCCCAGCTCCAGCGCCTCCACCAAATTATGACATCCCAGCTTCCTCAACCAAATTATAACGTCCCAGGACTTTCTGCACCAAATTATAACATTTCAGCTCCTCAACACCAAGTTAAAACGTTGCATTAGGAGGTGTCTGCTTCGTGCAAAAGGTCTTGAGTTCATATTGACGAAAACAAGTAATTCTTCGTTACAGACGTTTATATACAAACAGAACTGACAGACTTCACAGACTCAACAACTGACTCTCCGAGCTAACCGCACTGCATATCCGAACTGGCAACTGATAACTCCTAGGTGTATTAATATCTTTCCAAACAATGAGAGTCTTTGACAATGTTTTGTTTACAATACGATAGCAATTCACGACTTAAAACTAAATTAGATATCACAGAATTTTAGTACAGATTAAAGTAAGTAAGAGGAACAGTACATATAAATTCTTACGAGCATAATTTCCAAATAGATTTTATAACATTTTTCTACCAGCTTCTGGATAACCTTCACCAGATTTGTACCAGTGTTTCCAGAAATATCTTGACATTTCATTCTGGATATTTCTTGAGTGATTTAGAACAACTATTTATATGTAAAATGATTTAAATCGTGTTTCAAAACGTAAATAAATCTTTTTAGCAATAGTTCTTAATACAAATCGTCTTTCGAAATTAGGTTATGAAACAGTTTTCACAAGTTTTCGTATTTTTGCGATCATAATATAGAATTTCTCCATTGAAAGTTCCAGAAGTGTGCATTAAACGTTCATTTACAGACTTTCTCTTTAGCTGGTGAGTTTTTAAAAGTATCTTGTCCATATTATACGAAATAATTTAGCTCAAAACTGATAATTTATACAATTAATCAGAGCTACAGCAAACAGTGAGTCTTTCTTTTACAAAATGAAATATAATTACAAAATTGAATGAAAATAGGTTACTAACACTAATATATATTTACATTAATTCTATTTTTGTTCTTTCTGTGCAAAAGTCCGAATATTGACACAGTACAATATTTAAACATCACCAAAGTTTCCCTTTACATTTTGCATATCTGTATCGACATCCCCTAAAAGTCTACAGTATCGAATACTTCAATATGTCCCAATATGTCCTGTAATGTTACAACGTGTAATGGATTTTTTTTCTTGTTTTGGTGGACAGTCCCACCTCTCGAAATATTCGACACTTTGCACGACAGGTTAAAAGAAGAGTGACGAACATAAGATGCCTTCAATATTTATTAACGTTGTGGGTGGTTCTCTTGATTTATGCTAACTTTTTTCCACCCTACGTCTAGATCTGGTTTTGTTCCCTGCATATAAAATTATATGCAAGCGTTTCTATCGCACCAGAAAGGATGGAGGGGGTTTGATGTAAGATCTATTCGTGGTTTCTCCCTTATCGAAATCGTTTCCCATATGAATCCAAGCTACATCGTTAGCATCGTGGCTATTGAGGTTGATCCTCAAAAAAACGTAGTACTAATAGTTCAATCCAGAACGGTTTAGGTAGCCTTTACGGTACTTGGGTATAGCTGTGTGGTTGGTATCCGAACAGACATCCGAAGTAGTGTGGCGGTAATGCTTCAATCTGTCCGAAGAACAGTTCCAGCTTTATAAATGTAGCCAGAAGTGTATCGTGGCTAATGGAGTTTATCATGAAGACCGATTAAAGTATTTTCCTAATATATTTTGTTGCCCTTATTTTATAAAACCATTCGGTGGCATTCTAAGAGGTACTTTGTGTTAGGAGTACGAAACGTAAATAAAATTACATTTTCACACGTTTTACTTCAGGCAGAATGAGGTAATAAAGCCAGTCGATACCTATCGTATAGTGCAACGACATAGTTGCTTACTGGCTGAGTATTTTTCAAGAGATCCTCTCACACAGACTGGTAATTTACACTGTTTTTAAGAGACACTCCGAGTGCGCCGTATCAGTCACTCTTTAACCTGTTACGTAAGGCGATTCGTTCCTGCTGTTATCTTTTGCGTGTATTCAGTCCCGCAACCGATAACCGTGCATTCGGGCGGTAATCAGTTATCGGTGCGTTATTGTAGTCTAAAAACTGGATCCGTTATAGTAACTCTTTTGTTTACTCACTCGGGGTCCCACCGTTTTGTACACAACTGAGGTGAGAAGTAGTTGTGACGTTCTCTACGGCGACATCAAAAACCCATTCTGAGGTGGTGCCGTCGAAAGCGTAAACCGAAGCAATCGGTCTGGATTCGAATACATCTCTCGAAAGAGAGTACAAAAGAATATTATCACAGGACTTTACAAACAGGTTTTTTAGAAATTCCTACCAGTTCACTTACTTAAATTATTTAATATTGCAACGCGTTTCGAGCTATCACCTCTTTATCAGGCAAAATATGACAAAACAAAAAACATTCAAACAGAATGGACATAGACCTTAATGCAAGTATTTTTTCAGTCTTGTCGTTTGTTGTGGCTTTCCTGCAGAGAAAGTCAAATAGAAGCCGTATGAGAGCGCGTTTACTTCGTTTTCTTGTCTGTAGATGAATACTGGAGCACTCCGTTCATCAGAAAAGGCTGCCGTCTTGTGGCCACTGTGGCTTTAAATTGTAAGCACACCACGTAGCTCACTCGGAAAACATGAATAACTGATCTGGCTACTTCAGTATTATGGGCTTAATTTGTATTATTAGTTCACTTTTCTCGGACATGAGCAGACATCCACAAGTAGCAAATAATGTGACCGTGGCTTCCAAGTTAAGGTTCTTCGGTTAATCACAAGGCGTCTACTTCAGTAATAATCTTGCTGGCATTTCGATGATCTTTCTTGGGATTTCTTCATGATTCATTACATTCTTGCACGTGCTACCTTTTTATAGTTTTATGCACAGTGAGATATAATATCTAGCGATTTTAAAAAGCGAGTGAATCAAGCTGCGTCGGATAGAGGTGGAGGGGATAGCTTCAGTTACGTTTGACGCGAAATAGCATTTAGTCATAATGGAGTGTACACTGTCAAAGCATTTTATCAAAACGGTAGTTCGTACCAGCTAGCACGACGTGCAATCCGCAACCACTTCAGCGTTAATCGAAATTGGCCGCTTCACCTGCCTGGGCGATTAAAATGTGGCTGGGGAACATTGAGGAGACGGCACAAACAGGGAGACCAAAAACTGTGCGCTCGCCTGAAAAACATCGAACGTGTACGCCAAATGAAACGCGTATAGCACGTGTGATTTGACACGACACTACAGCGCGACACGCACGTGCCGCACGAGTCGCGCGGCTGCAGTGCATATTGCGACACGTACACCGTACTTAGCACGCGCCGACTGGCGACGCTCTGCGCTGACAGAACCGTAGGGCGCGCACCTTTTTATCTTTCTCTAATAATTTACAGAAACTATTCACTGAAAATATTTGATTTTTTTCCGTACTTGTGGCTTTACGTGTGAACTTCTTGGCCAAGTGCCTATCATCTGGCTAATAGTCATGCTTACTGTGATCTACACATTTTAGTAAGTCACTACGCAAAACTCAAAAAGTTTGCAATGAAAAATAGGGGGCGCTATGATTTTGCGTTTGGTGAGTATTACACCATATGTTTATGAGTATGAAATTCAGCTAACATATTAAATTTTTGTTTAGACTTAGGAGGAGGTCTCCATCTGTCTTCGATTTCGAGAAAATGGATCCCATGTAGAGCATTCACTCCCAATCTTACGCCACGGGAATGAAATATTCCTACATCACTGGTATTTCCTAAACCGCTCGAGACATCGAAACAAGATTTTGGTGAATGATGACACAAGGAAGAGAGTACTTTGCCACGCCGGCCGGTGTGGCCAAGTGGTTCTAGGCGCTTCAGTCTGGAACCGCGCGACCGCTACGATCACAGGTTCGAATCCTGCCTCGGGCATGGATGTGTGTCATGCCCCTAGGTTAGTTAGGTTTAAGTAGTTCTAAGTTCTATGGGACTGATGACCTCAGATTTTAAGTCCCATAGTGTTCAGAGCCATTTGAACCATACTTTGCCACGTCGGAAACACACTGAGCTTTCTTATCTATCACGGTATATCAGTAGTTACACTTCCCTATTTTTTTTTTTTTTTTCATTCCACTGTCTATTTTTTTTAGAGTTATCGACAGCTAGTGAGACAAGAGTGTCCTAATATGAAAGTAAACATGAAATTTCTTCTCTTATGTTGCCACAAACCGTCACAATGAGTTTTTGGTAAGATATTCGGCTCTCTGGTCGCCAATTACTTGTTTAATGAGACAGATTTCTAAAACAGTGTGTCACAATAACTGCTGCAAAAATGAGTTTATGCAAATCATATTGTGTTTCGGCAAAAGAAGTGCTCTCAAACCCTTCAACAAGAGAAGTGTGGCCGTTACTCGCAAATGGTATTGCATCTTCGAATGAGACGAGGTTAACAACTCACACGAAAATAAATCGCTAATTCTGTTGGAGTTTTTGTTGAATCTCACAACCCATTTTTTTTAACACCGAGCGACTGAAATGGAAACTTACCAAAGAGTTTTATTCCTTTCCTTCATCTGAGCAATAGCAAAGTAATGAAGAGCGTGGTCTTCAGGCGGGATACCACGCACACTACTGATGCCGGTTCCTCACCAACGCCTTGCCAAACAGACAGTCCGTGGTTCGCGAATAAAATAGTTGTTACTGAGAAAAGTAAACAACTGATACGTGGCACAACACAATGGCCAGTGTATCGTCAGCAGCTGGGAATAAATCGCGCGACAGGAATGCGGAAGCCAGCAAGTGTGCTTTGTGAGAGGAAGAGTTCACATCGTTCCGAAAACATTGTCACCATTACATTTCTACATATCACCACACTCTTTCAGGATATTCCTACTTTTATAATAGTACCGACCACTAATTCCTTTGTGTAGCCTGTTGTGTAATTAGTTTATTAATGCTGATAGCGTGTATGCAACCACTGAAATACTTTTCCTCGTCACGACGAGCCGATTAAAACATCGTTATTTACGAGGGCTTCTCGACTATTTCGGGCTTGCAATGGAAATGTCACGTCCACATGTACGAAGTATAACGTCTCTTATTAGACCCATATCCACATGATGATATGAAGTACGTAAGTTTTACTATCTCGGACGCTTTTTACCAGGAGCGCAAAGGGGTCATACCTGTGGAAATTATGCCTTTCCGACTTTTTGTAATGGATCGCAGAGATACTTCAGCATAAGAGGCAGCAAGTAGGTAACCTTGTTTTACTTTCCTGTCTTGCTTCTAGATGACACGATTTTATAATATTCCTTACTTCCTTATTCACTACCCTCACGGTAAATCGTCTGTCCCTTCTTACGTTCTGAAAAAATTGTGGAGGCAGACGATATACTTTCAGTGGCTAATGGCTCACCGGTTATTGAACTGTGCATTGGGTTTTTTGACAAAGAATAAACAAAACAAAAGAACTGTACATATGTATGTAAATGAAAACTATTACGTGCTAACGAAAATGGACGGAGCGCTTAAACAGCGAAAAAAAGAACACTGCTCAGTGATAGAAAACTTCAGTTTACATTACAGGCCGTACTCTTCGGATGGACAATACTTCCACTGCCCGTATGCGCCATGCCGAAGTGAGTATATGGCAGAACTGCCCTCCCGCTCCCCGCCTCACACATCCGTCAGTACCCGCGTGACGCGCGGCGCGAGAAACTGCGCCGCTACCACAAAGCCGCGCGACCTGGCGCAGGCGCGTGTCGCGTCCCAGTCGCGTCGCGTCGCAGTTTGCGCGGTCACATTTGAACCTGTGAAGTCGCAAAAACGCGCGCTGCGCTGCGCCTAGCCTTTAGAGTTGCCATTGAGAGACACACTCGTCGCTCAGTTCGCCGGCACAGCGCTACACTTGGGATTTCAAAGAGAACGGTAGGAAGGATTTTACCCCAGGATTTGCACTTTCACCCCTACAAAATCTAAACGGAACAGGTCCTTAAGGGAATAGATTATGTGATCCGCAGCCGCTTCTGATTAAAAGTTTTGGTCATGATTAGTCGGGACCAGGACATTGTAAACCGTTTGTGGATGAGGGATGAAGCTCACTTCTGTCTCTCCGGTTATGTGAACAAGCAGAACTTTCGATTTTGCAGTGATGTTAATACTAGAGAACTGCATCGGCAACCACTGCACTGGGCAAAAGTTACTGTGTGATTCGTAATGTCTTCAATTAGGGATCATAAGGCCAAACGATTTTTAAGTTGTAACAGTGACTTCGCAGAGATACGCTAGTAAGCATGAATATTGTCAGTCGTTTGTTTCCAAAGATATGGCCTCCCGAAATGGGTACATTGCATGGCCCTCTCGTTCACTGGACGTCACATGTTTGTGACTTTTTCTTTGGGGTTATCTGAAGCGGAAAGTTTAGCAAAATAACCAACCTCGAACAACTGAAGCCCTGAAAGAGTGGACGCGACAGGAAGTGTGATGAGTCAGTACAAGGTCAGGCTGGAGGAATGCGTGCTTCTAAGCGGACGCCATAATAAGACAGTTATCTTGAAAAAGTAACTGAGGAGGAGGAGGACATTAGTGTTTAACGTCCCGTCGAGGTCATTAGAGACGGAGCGCCAGCTCGGGTGAGGGAAGGATGGAGAAGGAAATCGGCCGTGCCCTTCAAAGGAACCATCCCGACATTTGCCTGAAGCGATTTAGGGAAATCACGGAAAACCTAAATCAGGACGGCCGGAGACGGGATTGAACCGTCGTCCTCCCGAATGCGAGTCCAGTGTGCTAACCACTGCTCCACCTCGCTCGGTGAAAAAATAACTGACGTTTTACTGTTACAGAAAACACTTTTTCGTATATTTTAAGATTATGAAATAGAAAAAGTGTCTTTATTTAACAGCTTTTCAAAAATCGCTCTTTATTATGCCTCACCCTGTAGTTGAAACTCTCTTCTTCATTTAGCTCATGAGGCCCTCAGCTTTAAAAGAATTTATTGTGTCGTAAACACAGTACTATTTCAATATGCTATACGAGCTTATTTTAGGAAAGACACACGGGAAATATATAGTGGAAATGCGAAAAACAAATACAGAACTAGTTCTCTCACAAATGTTATGACTACTCTTATTTTTTATTTGGGGGACTTACGAAATCTGAATATTTTCGTAGTCTCCATGAAATAGCTGTGTTAATCTTAGATAACGGTAGGTGTGATTAACGTCTCTGACTGGTGGTGTGGAACTGTCTCAAGTGAAGGACAGAAGGAATTGGGTTATTCAGATACACACAGTAGACGATTGTAACTGCACTATTTACGTGGAAAGAACCCACACATATTACAAAAAATTGATGTATGTACGTATGTGGCACATCTCCCCCTAGACCACTGGACTGATATGGACCAAAGTTTGTGCACATACCCCTTACTGACAGGTAACAATCATAATTCAGGAGGTGCGGCATCATAAACGATGAGATGCATGAAAATCAGCCGCACCATGCCTGATGTTGAAATTTGCTTCTGTACTACTAACTCTATTCGTAACAAATGTCGCAGACATTCGCAGCGAAAGGCACATACAAAATTATATCATGATGCCACACATGATTCGGGAGATCCGACGTCATGAACACCAAGATGTGTGAAGAACTGCCGGAGTGTGCCTAATGTTTATATTTATCCTTGCTGCTCACTCTGTTAGCAACATATTTTGCTGACGGTATCGACATACGCCGCTGAATGCGCCTACTTTACTGCCGAGCCACTCGTGCAGTCGAGTGAAGTGACTCCAGGCAGCGCTTTTGGCAGCTTTCAACTATGAGGCGCAAACGGTTGTAGGCCTCGCCACAGAGGCGTGCAGATACTCGAAGCAGCTGTGCCAAGCGCATCATCCCACGCCGAGCCTACTGGCAGGTGTGCGTGCAAGGTTCCTCGTTGTGGAAAACTAGCAAAGCGAACACCCCGACCGACAGTGCCGGCTGTCAGCTAGTGTACAATAAAAACATTATGACAGGTGACAGACTTCCGTCATTCAACAGTCTCTGGTCAATGAATTAGTTCTTTCTTATGATCTTAATGAATTATTGTCAATGTAAACAACGAGACACCAACAGAGATAGTGATAAATGGTTCAAATGGCTCTGAGTACTATGGGACTTAACATCTGACGTCATCAGTCCCCTAGACCTAGGGTAGTTAGGTTTAAGTAGTTCTAAGGACAGCACACACATCCATGCCCGAGGCAGGATTCGAACCTGCGACCGTAGCAGCAGCGCGGTTCCGGACTGAAGCGCCTAGAAACGATCGGCCACAACGGCCGGCAAAAGCGATAAATGAGGTATTAGTGAAAGATACCGGCTTATTAACATGGCTTGCTTCAAATTTTCAGAAAATGTAACTGATTCGAATATTTGACTAACGTAAAGCCTACCAAAATGGGCTGTATAGTTACGTTCATAGTCTACACATAACTTTGCGGTGCACGGCCGTTGCCCCTGATAACAAAGTACGAGTGCACCACCCTCGTGGATAACATTGCGCCCCCTAGAGTGTGCAGCTGGAACACTGATAGAGGCAGAACATTCCCATTCGTTTGGTGCGCTCTCAAGTGTCATTGATACCTTCTCTGATAATGATCTCTTACCTTCGCCATCAAAATGGCCTACCTCACTGGGAACGCATTTCTGGCCATATGTCCGCATGACCTTTTTTCCTCCTTTTGCTGCGGAAGCTGTGATCTCTGTATCTTGAAACAATACAAACCAAGGGAAAATTGAAATCACTATCTCTCGCCAATAATTAAACGATCTCTATAGTCATACAACACGAGCGAATTGTGTTAAGTAACTGATCGTTCATTTTGGCCGCTGTGCCCAACGCAAATACCGTCTCCTTGCGATGAACAGCTTACGAATACAAGAGGTTATATTTATTATTTGCGGGTCGTCTTGCCCCTCAAAAACTGGAGGACAGTAAGTGATCTTGAAATTCGGCGACGTTCCTGGGTGCATTACGTGCTCCCACTTCTGGCCATATGAGGGTACGACGAGAATTCTCCATATAATCGTTCCGATGCGCTCACGTGTTATGTTTTGGAGAGGCATACCGTTGGTAGGGCAAATTGATCATGGTACACTCGCAGGTCAGCGGCATTGTGACACTGCATTCGTTTCCCATGCGTATCTTTTCAGGCTGTCTGCGACCCTCACTGTACTTTTAAGGACGACAATGCGTGATCGCATCGAAAGCACTGGTGTAGGAGGTCTTTGAATGAGTGCATGTTCGGCAAACGTAAACCCCGTGGGCCACGTCGTTATGCATTGGGGATGCATACCGCAGCTCGCCTACATGTTCCAGCGACCATCCAGAGTTCTCAGTCAAACTTGATGAGGAATGGAACGCTCTACCACATTTCCTTACCAACCTCGTGCCCAGCTTGGGACCTGGTTACAGAGCACGCACAGTTGTGTTTGGTGATCACATGCTTTATGGAGAACACGTTCCGCCTTTTGCAATGTGACTACTGTCTTTGAACAAAAACGTCAGTTATGTTCGTATCATTGCATGTTTCTTTGTTACCATCTGTACCATGCAGCAGCAGTTATTTCTATTTTGCTTGACAGTGACACAACATGTGAAAGTTACTTTGGCCCGGAGTTTCGCAAAGCACTATAATCGAAAACGAAAAAGGTCTGACGGGGTCTATTGGGGTGAAGTGAGACCACGGGGGCTGATTCCATACCACTGTGGCGGCTGCTTTATTGTATGAAGGACAGAATTTAGTTGAAAGTACTTGATCTTCATTTCTCGAGTATATGCTGAAGATTAAAGTTAATGTGAACCGGTACTTTCAGAGACTAAAATAAAGAGCTCCTGCAAACGCTATTTACTATTCTAAAGAAATGTGACTGGGACCCTAGAATACGAAACTGACTACAACTGTATGTAAGCAATATCGGTTTCTGGTGCTCCATTTATGACAATATGAGAATAGGGGGGGGGGGGGGGCATAGGATAGTGTACCTACAAACACATCTTCTTTCTTGGTCGGTGTTTCAGTTAGTCACCGATTTTAGAACTATATGAAGCAACGCGTACTAGAGGACGCAGTAAGTAGTTCCTGGCATTTTCGACTGCTGCTGTTTTGGGGCCTGAGGTTTTGGTTTCTGCAGGGTTTGCAAATATAACGAGTTCTACATATTTAGTGTTGTGTAATATATTAAAGATATCTGGAGGATACTGTCTGTTCTATGGTTAAAGAATTTTGTGGTGAATAAAATATTGTTTAATTTTGACTAGTTACATAACATGTGGATGAATAAGTTATAGTTCGTGAGTCACAAACCATCTCGTACCTTCAAACGGAAGACCTTGCACCATGGAGTATATGAGATTTGCAAAAGAAGTATGTTTATGTAATGTATTAACGAAGTTACCAGTCTCGAAAAGGGAAATTTGTGATAGCTGCAACAGCTTCTATTTCAGATCGTTGTTAACTTCTAACTGGTTTTTGATAAAACGATTGATTTCGCTTGCTGATTATTCTTGTGTAGTAGAGTAATAACGTAAGACATTTCTCATAGAGAAATACACTACTGACAAATTTTTTTCTCGATTGCAACGATTTGAACTGATATTTGTACCTAGGTACATGACCATGTTGTATCTTGGAACAGTCTCTCATTTGTCAAAAATCTTACTTTTCCGGAGTAATTGTAATTTCAGAAAGAAAGTGCACCACTCCTAAAGTGAATGCTGTCATTTCAAAATAGAATAACAAAATGGAGTAAAGGTCTATTAAAGTGTGAAAGTCTGAAGTGTGTTCCACGGTAAAACACTTTTCGCTAATAATTGTCAAAACTAAGAACAGACACAAAACGCTGTCCAAGCATATAAACGATCGATAGTCGAACAAAAAATCTGAATGCCAGGTGTTCGGACAAACTTCTAGGACTTGTAGAAGGGAGACAGGAAAGAATATTTTGAGTACAAACCCATGCCCAGGAATGTACCGTTTCAGTTCTACAATGGTTTCAACTTCGATTTTTAACTCATCCACTTCTGTTTGAGGGATTAAATTACGCATAAGGCAATACAAAACAATTCGAAATGAAACATAACGTAACACCTGTTTATCACTTAAGCACATTTGTTTGTGTTAAGCCTCCTCGCCCTGTCCATCTGTCACCATATCGTTTGTTCAGATGTCTGCGAACTGCACGATACAAGGGAGTTGGTGCATCATCATGCTGAAACCACATTTCCTGATGGGCAATCAGTGGCACAGCTTTCAAGAACGGCCCCAATATCTTTTGTAGAAACATAAGATATGCAAGACCAGTTAGAGTGGAAGGAGGTACGGCCCAGTTACACGACAGTCTGGAATGCCTGCCAACAAACAAATATCCAACAGGCACCGAATTTCGGAATGTGCTTAGCATGAGGGTTTTTGGCTGCCAGACATGGCTGTTTAGCGCATTCAGAACACAGTCCCTCCCCAGTGAACTCACATTTGTCTGTGAACAGGAGTAGTTGGGTAAGGAAAGGATCAGCACATTTTGTTAGCGCAGGTTGCCTACATCAGGAGCAAGCATACATTCAGTGGAAAACCTATTGGTCTCTTTTGATTGACAAGTCCTTAACTTACTATTTTGCTAAGTGGATTATGACCATCTGAGGATAATCCGTCATTCCAAGAAACCCTCCACACTCCTCCCTTCCCTCTCCTTCTCCCCTTTTCTCCTCCTTCTCCACCACCCCTCTGGAAATTGTCTTGCAATACAAGCACACTTATGATATGGACACATTTGACTAATTAATTAAATCGACCAATTAATTAACCCCTCCCTATCTGGGACACCCCCAGCAGCACCCCTCCCCTCCCCTCCACCCTCCAGGAATTTGTCTGGAAAAAGACCCAATTGATTGGCTAGCAGGTGGAAAATTGATTGCAGTGTATGGAATATTGTTTAACCCTTTATTTGGCAGTGTTGCTTTCAAGCAACATCACATTTACCTTGGCCTTATGGGACAACAAACTCTTCCCAGTGCATTTTACTGGCATTACTGCCTCCAGGCAACATTCCTTTACACACTGCCAACGCCAGATTTTGTAATAGCTTAAGGTTTTCCACACGAGATAGCAGTTTGTGCAGTGGTGTTACAGAGATCTCCTCGTGTGAGCAACAGAGGTGTCTCATTTTGGTTCTAAAAGAGTGGATTTAAATAGATTGAAGAAAAACTGCTAAGATTACTGGCAAGATATACCCAGAGGTAAGTTTACAGCAGAAATATTTCAATCTTTGTTTGGAAATACGTAAGTAGTATAAAACATTTATGTTGCCTGTGAGCAACATTGCCTATAGTTGGGACATGTGCCATTAGTATATTACACATGTTTACGGTGTGACAGAGAAGATATTTTTATTTTTAGGGGCTTTTTAGCAATGGATTCCAGAATATTTTATGGAATTGAAAAAGCGAGAGGAATAGTAGTTCCACTAGAAAACCCGGCTTTGTCTGATCTAAGTGAATCTGAAGACACTGAACTCGAAGCTTTGGCAGGCTGTAGTGATTCCAGAGCGTCAATCTCAGTTCCATAACCAAGTTATACCAGACACTGATTCTGATTTAGGAAGTGAAATCTCAGAAGCAGAACATGTGCAAGGACCTTCTGCAGTGAATCCTTCTAGTGCAAGTGGCAGTCAAGTGAAAAAGTAAATTACAAAAGCAGTCACTTACATGTGGGTAAAGGAAGATACAACTGCTAGGGCAGAAAGTCTCTCTCCTGTGTTTTCTGATGAAGGCAATACACCACTGGGTTATTTCAGAAGATTCTTTGATTCAGAACTAATTGACAAAATTGTGCAGGAAACGAACTTAAACTCTGACCAACGAATTACACGTCAGTAAACAGCAATATAAATTAAATAGAACAATTTTTCGGTGTTCTGATATACATGGGTCTTGTTTCTATGTCTTAGTAGACTGACTATTGCTCTCAGTCAAGGAACTGTGAAAAATTCACCAGCATTTTCAGTTTGAAGCGCTTTCAGAAACTCCGCCGATACCTGCATTTTACGAGCAATGAGAATGCTGTGAACTGTTCTGAAAGACTTTTGAAAATAAGACCTGTTCTTGAGTCAATTGTATAGAACTGCCGTGAGCAGAAACAAGAGTCGGCATTTTCTACAGATGAGAAGATGGTTGCATATAAAGGTACAAGAGCAGGTAATTTGCGCCAATATATTCAAATAAGCCACACAAGTGGCGTTTTAAGATTTTTGTTCGTGCTGGTGTGTCTAGAGTTGTCTATGATTTTCTTCCCTATACTGGCAAGGGGATGATAACTGATCTTGCTGATGACGTGAAAATAATGGAATTGGAATACTTTTATTTTGACAATTTATTTTGCAGCCTTGAACTTAAAACATACTTAAAAAACATCAAAACATTGAGTCCATGGGCACCATAAGGAAGAACTGAATAAAGAACTGTCCTCTACATGACGAGAAGCGGTTACTGAATGACGAGTCAGCTATGACTACAGGAAGGACAGTCACTCAGACCTCATTTTAGTAAGGTGGGCAGGCTATAAAATCGTGACACTTGCAAGCTCGTTTTTTGGTGTCCAACCACTCTCAACAGGAAAACGATGGGACAGCAATCAAAAAAGAATTGATGTGCCCTGTCCCAGTAATGTACGTCAGTACAACAAGCACATGGGAGGAGTTGATCTTGCTGGTATGCTGATAGAGCTCTACAGAGTACCAATGAAAACTAGGCGATGGTACATGAGATGGTTTGGATTTATTCTAGATCTGAGTGTTTTAAATGCTTGCCTGCATTTTTCGAAGAGAATCTCTGGACAAGAAGACCTCATCAAAGTCATTTAGGGCAGATACTGCCAATGGTTTGATATTTTCAGGTAAAAGTAAAGTAGGAAGACCTTCAACAGACAAACCACCACCATAAAAGAAGAGGAGGAAGGCAACAGCTCCGACTGTTACACAAGATGTCCGATTTGATAATATGGAGCATTGGCCTGTATACGGTCCCAAAGGTCGTTGTCGTTATTGTCCGTCTGAATATTCTACAGTCATGTGTTCCAATTGCAATCTAGTATTGTACTTCGATCCAAAGAGGAACTGTTTCCAAAAATTCCATTGCAAGAAGAACAAGAAGGGAAAATGAAACAGTTCCATTACACAGCAGGAATGCATAAATGTGTTTATAAATTAAATTATTCACGTACGGCAAACATTTTGCTTCAGGTTATCGGCAAACTCCTTTTTCCTATAATATGTATAAGTGTGATCTACTGCTGGCAATGTTGCTTGTAAGCAACGTTTCATAATTTTCATAATTTTTGTCAAAAATTTGTAAAACTGACTGAATTGTATTTCTTTAAGTATAATAAATAGATATAAGCACTTAATTTTTTTTTATTTTCACCATTTGCCAAATAAAGGGTTAAAAAGTTTCTCATACACAAGACAATGTGTGAAAGATTCTTTATTTAAACAATTTAAGGGATACAAGGCAGTGTATATCATACAGTTCATTTATTTACTTTAAATATTTAAATAGACAAAATTCCATTCACTACAAATTCTTTGAGGGTGAGAAGATACTTGGAATATTAAACAACTTCGAAATTTTTTTTTAGCCCACACGCCCAAACACTTCACTGGGCTTGTCATTCCACATATTACTATATTTGGAGGCCACGCTACCCCTGCTCAGGTCCGTGACTGGCCACTATGAGAGCAGACGTTGCAGTAATCCCCAAACAAAAGAGCTTCTGATGGTGGCTGTCCTTTATTATTTGATTGCTGAGAAATTCCTGTTCAAGCACATGCGCTCTCTCTCTTTCCCCTATCCCCCTCTCTCTCCCTCCACCCCTTCTCCTCACAACCGGTCATGTCCTGTAGTGTAACCCTGCTAGGACTGCATTCACCATTGGCCATGGTCGGATCGAATCACACACAAAGCAGCATTTACCTAGTAAACCCCACCTGTGCATTTCTTAGAGTGAGGTAATATCTCCATCAGATTGATTGTCTAATTAATTAAATCGATGCCCTTCGTGTGGGACAGTTTTCCGTTGCTTTCTATTGGTGGATTACTAGGATTAGAATATTTGATGGGATTCGATCCTACAGCTTCCCAATTTCCGAACCCTACTGTTATTTTTTCCCGTTGCCTCCTATTGGTGTATACTGATACAGTTAAGTCATTTATAGAAAGTCCATTAAGCTGGAGGTAGCTGAAAATTTCAAATTTCAGCTCAGCTGCATGCTGTGTCCATAGAAAATCTGTGGAGATTTCGGACTGGTATGTGTGCTCGCAATAAAGCAACAACAATAAATTGATTAAACGGGGATTGGATATTGCGATTGGATTTTTAAATCTTTGTAGAATTCCTAAATTGGTTCTCTCCACTACATTCGGAAGGAGGAGGAGGAGGAGGAGGAGAAAGGGTGTGTTAGGGGGTACGACAAAGACACAGAAAATACCACAATCCAGGCCGTAGCAGTAGTTGTCATGGCCAGATGTTGGATATCGCTGAAATACATCCTGAATGCACATGCCCAGTGTCCACATGTCACTCGCCAATCTCCTCATGAGCAACCAGCGCCAACGCTCAGAGGTCGGACGGCCGTAGCCAGTTTGGTGGACGCGTGTGTCCGCCAGAGTGCACCACCCTGACGTGGAGGGCGTCTGGAAGTGATTGGAATGGTAGGAATTAGGATGTCATCAACACGTTCATTGCCAACACTTGGCAGTTATCGATATTGAATGACTCAATTTTCCAAGGGGAATACATGCAACACATGCGATCACAGAGACAGCCCAATGCACACTGTGTATTAGTTTGCTGTTTAGCTATCGAAAGGGCACTGTGGCTGGGACTTACTCCTGTAGCTGTGTGCAATAACCGACTAGCTGGCCTACTGGAACTTTTCGTTGTAACCACCGATTGCCAGAAAAGCCCATTTGTTCTGGCCACATGCCTCCTCTGGCACACGCCTCACATTCGAAACCGCGTCGTCCTAGGAAACCAGCAAAATTTATTTATCGCTGTAATTAGAATTAAATATTACACTTGCAGCCCTAATCTCATAACATTGGACACCGACTCTGGAAATATCCCCCTTATAATTGGGTACAGGTTAACACATAAAATGCTTCATCCTCCTTGGGGGTATTGGTGCATTAGTACAATGGACATCCAGCTCACAAAATAGTTTGATTGGGGTGATCATGTGCCATCACTGTGGATTTTTAGAGTATAAAAGGAGGTGTGATAGGAGCAATCGTACACCTTGCATGTTTATTATTACTGGAGAATCTAGACAATATTGGTTGTTGTTTTCGTCTTCAGTCCTGAGACTGGTCTGATGCAGCTCTCCATGCTACTCTATCCTGTGCAAGCTTCATCATCTGCCAGTACCTACTGCAACCTACATCCTTCTGAATCTGCTTAGTGTATTCATCTCTTGGTCTCCCTCGCCGTTTTTTACCCTCAAAGCTGCCCTCCGATACTAAATTGGTGATCCCTCGGTGTCTCAGAAAATGTCCTACCAACCGATCCCTTCTTCTAGTCAAGTTGTGCCACAAGCTCCTCTTCTCCCCAATTCTATTCAATACCTCCTCATTAAGTATGTGATCTACCCATCTAATCTTCAGCACTCTTCTGTAGAACCACATTTCGAAAGCTTCTATTCTCTTCTTGTCTAAGCTATTTATCGTCCATGTTTCACTTCCATACATAGCTACACTCCAATACAAATATTTTCAGAAACCACTTCCTGACATTTAAATCTATACTCGATGTTAACAAAATTTTCTTCTTCACAAACGCTTTCCTTGCCATTGCCATTCTATATTTTATATCCTCTCTACTTCGGCCATCATCAGTTATTTTGCTCCCCAAATGGCAAAACTCCTTTACAACTTTAAGTGTCTCATTTCCTAATCAAAATCCCTCAGCATCACCCTCGTTTTGCTTTTGTTGATGTTCATCTTATACCCTCCTTTCAAGACACTGTCCATTTTGTTCAACTGCTATTCCAAGTCCTTTGCTGTCTCTGACGTTCGCCGATGACATTGTAATTCTGTCAGAGTTGTTACTTCTTCTCCATGGATTTTAATACCTACTCTTAACTTTTCTTTTGTTTCCTTCATTGCTTGCTCAATATACAGATTGAATAACAACGGGGACAGGCTACAACCTTGTCTCACTCCCTTCCCAACCACTGCATGCCTTTCATACCCCCCGACTCTTAAAACTGCCATCTGCTTTCTGTACAGATTGTAAATAGCCTTTCGCTCCCTGTATTTTACCCCTGCCACCTTCAGAATTTGAGAGATAGTATTACAACCAACATTGTCAAAAGCTTTCTCTAAGTCTACAAATGCTAGAATCGTAGATTTGCCTTTCCTTAATCTTTCTTCTAAGATACGTCTTAGGGTAGGTATTGCCTCACGTGTTCCAACATTACTATGGAATCCAAGGTGATCTTCCCCGAGGTCGGCTTCTACAAGTTTTTCCATTCGTCTGTAAAGAATGCACGTTAGTATTTTACAGCTGTGACTTATTAAACTGATAGGTAATTTTCACATCTGTCCACGCCTGCTTTCTTTGTGATTCGAATTATTATATTCTTCTTGAAGTATGAGGGTATTTCACCTGTCTCATACCAAATGGTAGAATTTTGTCAGAACTGACTCTCCCAAGGCTGTCAGTAGTTCTAATGGAATCTTGTCTACTCCCGGGGCCTTGTTTCGACTCAGGTCTTTCAGTGCTCTGTCAAGCTCTACATGCAGTATCATATCTCCTATTTCACCTTCTCCTACATCCTCTTCGATTTCGATAATATTATCCTCAAGTACATTGCCCTTGTATAGACCCTCTATATACTCCTTCCACCTTTCTGCTTTCCCTTCTATGCTTAGAACTGGGTTTCCATCTGAGCTCTTGATATCCATGCAATTGGTTCTCCTTTCTCCAAAGGTCTCTTTAATCTTCCTGTAGGCAGTATCTATCATACCCCTTGTGTGATAAGCCTCTATATCCTTACATTTATAGTCTAGCCATCCCTGCTTAGTCATTTTCCACTTGCTGTCGATCTCATTTTTGAGACGTTTGTATTCCTTTTTGCCTGTTTCATTTATTGCATTTTTATATTTTCTCCTTTCATCAGTTAAATTGAGTATTTCTTCTGTTACCCAAGGATTTCTACTAGCCCTCGTGTTTTAACCTACTTGATCCTCTGCTGCCTTGACTATTTCATCCCTCAAAGCTACCCATTCTTCTTCAACTGTATTTCATTCCCCCATTCCTGTCAATTGTTCTGTTATGCTCTCCCTGAAACTCTGTACAACCTCTGGTTCTTTCAGTTTATCCAGGTCTCATGTCCTTAAATTCCCTCCTTTTTGCAATTTCTTCAGCTTTAATCTTCATTTCATAACCAATAGATTGTGGCCAGAGTCCAAATCTGCCCCTGGAAATGTCTTGCACAAATATTGGTAATATAAGTTTTATCGAAATAGGTATGATCTTTAGCAGCACGAATTTAAATGTTGTGGTGTCCTAACAGAGGATGGAGGGAAGACAGGGGTTTAAGGTCAGTCTACAAGTTCTGAATGGTGAGAAGTAAATGCCGGCAGACAAATATCCAGTGAAGGGAGGTTGATGATTTGGATCAGCGTCAAACGGTGTCACAGGGCATCTACAAGAGATGCAGATGTTGAGACTCGATACTTGCAGCAGGGGTCGGTTTAGCACATTTGATTTGTGTTCAGACTATCTATTACACTGAATGCTAATTCTAAACATTAGAAAAAGTAAAGGAGGCGATTTGTTGCACAACACAAGTCAATATCTAAAGCCATGGGAGCTGCACTACATGAGTCTGCAGACAGCCTCTCTCATGGATCATATCAGCACATGGAATTGTTTTTCAACGGCTGGCGCGGATGATGGATGTAGTGGAGTCTCATACAGGTACTAATCGACTGCTACTATATTTTTAATGATCGGCCTATCCAAAATTCATGCATGTGGACCATAAGGGAAAGGGCAAGTCTTGGGATTTTTAATAGTTTGGTGTACAATAAACGCAAATATTCTTGTAGAATATCAGACAGTACATGGGATGTCAGCACTACGACCACACCTATGGGAAACTTTGAAGATAAATTGAATAACGCATTATACGAGGTTTTTCTCGAATTTTACCGATTTCATCACGAAATACTGATGTGAAATACGTTGAAATTGAGGGAAAATCGATAAAATATGTAAAATCACAAAAAACTAGTTAAATATACAAAATTAGAGAAGAATGCCATGAGATATGAAGCTAGCGAAATCAATAGGACTCCATATTCTGGATGAGGGTGGTAGAATGGCGCCACATAAAGACACCTTAATAGCGGAGATGGCAATATTATCGTGCACAAGAGCAATACAACCTAAAATCGAACCATTACATCTGTGTGCAAGAGGAAGGCTACAAGGGGCAATGGTAAACTGTAGGACTGTTACACATTCTCTGGCGCTGCCTATAGTGCTTATTTCCTTCTAAGATGTCGCTGTTCCTTCGTATGCATTTTTGCCTGCTGACGACCATTTTATGGGACTGTTGTGAAAAGATCACAATTTCTGAACTGTAATTGGCCTTCATACTTTTAGAGAGGTGTATGACACCAGGTGTTTACAAAGTTGGAGTGTTTGTTTTACAAAGAATTAATGCCTTCTTTGGCGTGATAAGTAGTAGTTTTATCACCTTACAGTGCGTCACCATAGTTCACCATAAAGAAACTCACCGGAAGAATGTATATCATGCGCTTTATTGCACTGGAATATTAACAGCGTTGTATTCCACACGACTCAGAAGTCACAAGCAGCACAGCTCTAGCAATATAGCGTGTTTAATGCATGACCATGTAGCCCTTCGAATGTGTTTATGTTCCACGATAATTTCTCTCTTTCTGATACCTTACTTGTATGGGAGCCAAACACAGGACCAATAATTTGGAATATTTTATATGAATCTACTGTGCTACCAGTTCTAAACTACATTCGTCTGGAGCTCAATCATGCACAAATTTCTTCTTTACGATGATCTGTTATATCATCACAACACTTTCATATCTACCATACACCGATAAGGGGTGCTAACCTCTTCCACATGTCTGCATCTGGAGATGCGCTGTGAGTACGATTGGTGTAGAATAGTCTCCCTGAACACCTGTTACGGATTCAGCTCTCTCTGTTCCTTCACGAGACCTGGGGTTTAATGGGTATAATAACCTC
Source organism: Schistocerca gregaria (assembly GCF_023897955.1). Lineage (NCBI taxonomy): Eukaryota > Metazoa > Arthropoda > Insecta > Orthoptera > Acrididae > Schistocerca > Schistocerca gregaria. The sequence continues at coordinate 44,196,712 of NC_064929.1, forward strand.
CTACTTCTAGTCAGTTGAAAATTAAATAGGAGACAGTTTTTAGGGAGGGTTGGTCAAAGACAGTGCAAGGAGACCTTTCAATATCCAACTTTATCTAATCAATGCAAGAATAGTCTGTGACCCACATCCACGCAGGGAAAGATGGGCAATCGTAATACTAAATTACGCAGTATGATCAAACTGCTAGAAATATGTAGATAACCTAACTTCATGAGTAGAGATGCTGTCTGGTCTACTTTGTGCAGTACATCCGTTCATCGATAATTCTTGTACATATGCACCAGTCATCTATCTACATTCGCAATGGTACTCGCAAAGTAGAGGGGGGCAGTTTAGTGATGATGTAGAACCTGGGAAACATGCTACCATGTCACTGGTCAGCGTTGACATTATGGAAAAACTGATAATATTGCTGAAATTGATAGCACCATCAACTGTGGTGCTTATTACAGTGCATCGGTGGCATCTTTTCCATCTACTGGTACATGGTTGATTACCACATAATGATTGACCGACTCCACCTGTTTGAGGGGGAGAGAGTCTTTATGAGAGCAACACGTTCCAGGGATGACCAGCACTGATTCCTTATATTGCAGCTATGTACGTGATATCTGTTTCAATCATAATGGAACACCAAGACGTCTGCTACCCCCATCACTATTGAAGATGAGATTAAATGTACAGGTCATCACCTCTGTATAGCTGTTTGGAAACGCTCCACAATGCCGCAAACTCTTCCAGTTTCCACATGTTGTGATGTTTTCCACATTTTTGTCAGTAAGAAACACCGCCTCTCTCTTATTTCAACCATCCTGTGTGCTGTGAGAACAGCATCATAGTTTACACCATGCAATGTCCAGCTTTCTGTGAGAGCCAATGGATCGAAATGTGTTTATGTCGGTTTAACACCTGACACAGACCTTGAAGTCATGGTGGATAAAAAAAAAAAAACGTATGGCGGTGTACAAAGCTGCAGACATATACTACTTCGATGTGTTACAGCGGAAAGCAACATATCAAACAAAGGCCCAATGACACTCTTTTTTAATTGATAGTCTGTGGGATATGGTGGTCCTACAGTGCAGGTCCTGAAGCGACTTCGATCACTGGTTACCTGCTCCAGTCGAGCAGTACCTGTATATTTTCAGTAGGATCTCCACATAGCACACAGACGGTACTTGTTTTTGACATATCGGAAGAGAGGAACACAGTAACACCTTATCAAATTCTCTATTGGGTGAGAGTGAAGTTTTTATAGCTCATAGTTTCTTTCTATTGGATGGTACAAAATAACGAAGATAGAGATAACGTTTTCGTGACAGATAGAAATGCACCCTGAGGGATGCTGTGCGCTAAGTCCGCCGCTGGCGGCCGGAGTGGCCGTGCGTTCTAGGCGCTACAGTCTGGAGCCGAGAGACCGCTACCGTCGCAAGTTAGAATCCTGTCTCGGGCATGGATGTGTGTGTGATGTCCTTAGAACTAATTAAACCTAACTAACCTAAGTTCTAGGCAACTGATGAGCTCAGAAGTTAAGTCGCATAGTGCTCAGAGCCATTTGAACCATTTGTAGTTTGAAAACATCCCTCAGAGCTGTAGCAAAATCATTGTCCATCTTCTAGTTCACATATTATGTGGAGTCTACCTAACTTTCCTCATAAACACTACTGTAACTGCTGGTACTGTCTTTCCTACTAGCTTGTGTCGCAGGAGAAAGCTTTGTTTGGCACTGGCTTTACACATTGCACCCGGTTAGCAGAGCTACGACAAAATGTTCCCATTTCCACCACACGGTAAAAAGATGGTCCCGTTGCATTAACTCAGCTCTCCGTGTTTGTCTCTCCAACTTCGGCTCAGTTACGACTCAAACTGTGATGACCACATGGACAAGGCTGCAGTGAGATCGTGGCAGAGACCGAGGGAGAGTTACAAGGTGCAGAGGGACTGATTAAAATCACGATGGAGTTTTGCCGTACAGGGTCCTTAGCAGACAGGATCGAAAGAGGTAACTAGTTTTGAGATAGGAGAGTGCCGTGAATATAATCTACCAGTGGCTGTAATCATGAAAATGTGAATCTCGTGTCACTGTCGCCTCCCGTCGGGTACAGTGTTCGCCGGGTTCAAGTCTTTCTACATCTACATTCATACTCCGCAAGCCACCTGACGGTGTGTGGAGGAGGGTACCCTGAGTACCTCTATCGGTTCTCCCTTCTACTCCAGTCTTGTATTGTTCGTAGAAAGATGTATTGTCGGTATGCTTCTGTGGGGGTTCTAATCTCTCTGATTTTATCCTCATGGTCTCTTCGCGAGATATACGTAGGAGGGAGCAATATACTGCTTGACACTTCGGTGAAGGTATGTTCTCGAAACTTTAACAAAAGCCCGTACCGAGCTACTGAGCGTCTCTCCTGCAGAGTCTTCCACTGGAGTTTATCTTTCATCCCGTAACGCTTTCGCGATTACTAAATGATCCTGTAACGAAGCGCGCTGCTCTCCGTTGGATCTTCTCTGTCTCTTCTATCAAACCTATCTGGTGCGGATCCCACACTGCTGAGCAGTATTCAAGCAGTGGGCGAACAAGCGTACTGCAGCCTACTTCCTTTTTTTTCGGATTGCATTTCCTTGGGATTCTTCCAACGTATCTCAGTCCGGCATCTGATTTACCGACGATCAACTTTATATGATCATTCCATTTTAAATCACTCCTAATGCGTACTCCCAGATAATTTATGCAATTAACTGCTTCCAGTCGCTGACCTATTTTGTAGATAAATAAGGGATCTATCTTTCTATGTTTTCGCAGCACATTACACTTGTCTACATTGAGATTCAATTGCCATTCCTTGCACCATGCGTCAATTCGCTGCAGATCCTCCTGCATTTCAGTACAATTTTCCATTGTTGCAACCTCTCGATACACCACAGTATCACCTGCAAAAAGCCTCAGTGAACTTCCGATGTCATCCACCAGGTCATTTATTCTGAAAAGCAACGGTCCTATGACACTCCCCTGCGGCACACCTGAAATCACCCTTACTTCGGAAGACTTCTCTCCATTGAGAATGACATGTTGCGTTCTGTTATCTAGGAACTCCTCAATCGAATCACACAATTGGTCTGATAGTCCGTATGCTCTTACTTTGTTCGTTAAACGACTGTGGGGAACTGTGTCAAACGCCTTGCGGAAGTCAAGAAACACGACATCTACCTGTGAACCAGTGTCTGTGGCCCTCTGAGTCTCGTGGACGAATAGCGCGAGCTGGGTTTCAAACGACCGTCTTTTTCGAAACCATTGCTGATTCCCACAGAGTAGATTTCTAGTCTCCAGAAAATACATTGTACTCGAACATAATACGTGTTCCAATATTCTACAACTGATCGACGTTAGAGATATAGGTCTATAGTTCTGCACATCTGTTTGATGTCCCTTCTTGAAAACGGGGAGGACCTGTGCCCTTTTCCAATCCTTTGGAACGCTTCGCTCTTCTAGAGACCTACGGTACACTGCTGCAAGAAGGGGGGCAAGTTCCTTCGCGTACTCTGTGTAAAATCAAACTGGTATCCCATCAGGTCCAGCGGCCTTTCCCCTTTTGAGCAATTTTAATTGTTTCTCTATCCCTCTGTCGTCTATTTCGATATCTACCATTTTGTCAACTGTGCGACAATCTAGAGAAGGAAGTACAGTGCAGTCTTCCTCTGTGAAACAGCTTTGGAAGAAGACATTTAGTATTTCGGCCTTTAGTCTGTCATCCTCTGTTTCAGTACCATTTTGATCACAGAGTGGACATTTTGTTTTGATCCACCTACCGCTTTGACATAGGACCAACATTTCTTAGGATTTCTGCCAAGTCAGTACATAGAACTTTACTTTCGAATTCATTGAACGCCTCTCGCATAGCCCTCCTCACACTACCTTTCGCTTCGCGTAATTTTTGTTTGTCTGGAAGTCTTTGGCTATGTTTATGTTTGCTGTGAAGTTCCCTTTGCTTCCGCAGCAGTTTTCTAACTCGGTTGTTGTACCACGGTGGCTCTTTTCCATCGCTTACGATCTTGCTTGGCACATACTCATCTAACGCATAGTGTACGATGGTTTTGAACTTTGTCCACTGATTCTCAACACTATCTGTATTTGAGACAAAATTTTTATGTTGAGCCATCAGGTACTTTGCAATCTGCTTTTCGTCACTTTTGCTAAACAGAAAAATCTTCCTACCTTTTTTAATATTTCTATTTACGGCTGAAATCATCGATGCAGTAACCGCTTTATGATCGCTGATTCCCTGTTCTGCATTAACTGATTCAAATATTTCGGGTCTGTTTGTCACCAGAAGGTCTAATATGTTATCGCCACGAGTCGGGTCTGTGTTTAACTGCTCAAGGTAGTTTTCAGATAAAGCACTTAAAAAAATTTCACTGGATTCTTTGTCCCTGCCACCCGTTATGAACGTTTGAGTCACCCAGTCTGTATCCGGCAAATTAAAATCTCCACCCAGAACTATAACATGGTGGGAAAATGTACTCGAAATGTTTTCCAAATTATTCTTCATGTGCTGAGCCTGGGGTCCTATAGAGACATCCAATTACGATGTCTGAGCCTGCTTTATCCTTGACCCTCACCCAAATCATTTGACAATTCGGATCTCCGTCAATTTCCTTCGATACTATTGCACTTCTTATCGCTATAAACACGCCTCCCCGTTCACTGTCCAGCCTGTCTCTGCGGTATACATTCCAATCTGAGTTTAGGATTTCATTACTGTTTACGTCTGGTTTCAGCCAACTTTCTGTCCCTAGTACTATATGGGTTCTGTGACCGTTTATTAATGAGAGCAGTTCTGGGACCTTTCTGTAGACGCTCTTGCAGTTTACTATTAGCACATTAATATTGTTATACCCTGTTGCATTTTGCCTACTCCTACCTTGCCGCGTCTCAGGAGGCGTCTTGTCGGGCCTAGGGAGGGAATTCTCTAACCTAAAAACCCCCATGTGCACTCCACACGTACTCCGCTACCATTGTAGCCGCTTCCGGCCTGTAGTGCAGGCCTGACCTATTCAGGGGGACCCTACATTTCTGCATCCGATAGCGGAGGTCAAGAAACTTGCACCCCAGCTCTCCGCAGAATCGTCTGAGCCTCTGGTTTAAGCCTTCCACTCGGCTCCAAACCAGAGGACCGCGATCGGTTCTGGGAACGATACTACAAATAGTTAGCTCAGATTCCACCCCGCGAGCGAGGCTTTCCGCCTTCACCAATTCCGCCAACCGCCTGTACGAACTGAGGATGACCTCTCAACCCAGACGGCAGGAGTCATTCGTGCCGACATGAGCAACAATTTGCAGTCAGGTGCACCCAGTGCTCTCTATCGCCGCCGGTAGGGCCTCCTTCACATCTCGGATGAGACCCCCCGGCAAGCAGACAGAGTGAACACTGGCCTTCTTCCCCGACCTTTCCGCTATTTTCCTAAGGGGCTCCATCACCCTCCTAACGTTGGAGCTCCCAATAACTAATAAACCCCTCCCCCCGTGTGCCTGCTCGGACCTTGCTCAAGGAGCAGCCACATGTCCACTCACAGACAGAGCGGGTGATGCCACACGGTTAGCCTCCACATTGACCCTCCGCCTCGTGCGCTGCGAACGCCACTGAACCCGCCACTCCCCTTGCGGAGAGGGTGGCCCAACCGCGCCCGGTACCTGAGAAGGTATCTTGACAGCAGGGACAGTGGGTGAAGCATGTAACAACTGGGGTGTACCTTGCGACGCTCCAGACTCCCCACTGCCGCTACACTCCGAGGTAGCAGCCTGAAGACGGATGAACGCGGCCATCAACACGCTCAGCTGTTCGCGAAGAGTGGCCAGCTCCTCGTGCGTCCGTACACAGCAGTCACACATCCTATCCATCCTAAGGAATTAATTTACTGAAGAGACTTAATAAACTTTTAACTAGACTGCTAATTCACTAAAGGCGGCTGATTATTGACTAAACTGTGATTGCTAGCCACTTCTTGTAGAAAACAATGAAAATAGCACTATCCGTCTCTGGACTGTATTGAAAACAAACACTAGCACTACTGGCACACTAAAGGGACTCTCTCTGACTGTATTCAAAACTAACACGAAATCTATGGAACACTATTAATAGCAGTCGACAATTAAAGCTTCCAAAAAGAAAAAACACACGGTAAAAGAAGTGACAAGTAAGAAAAATACAGTTAATACTTAAATAACGTAGCTCGCTGCACAGCAGACGTGAAGCAGACGGCGGTTAGGACGACATTTTCGGTTTGACGCCACTTCGACGAGTTGCGCGTCGATGGGGGATGAAATGATGATGGTTAGAACAACACAACATCCAGTCCCTGAGCGGAAAAAAATCTCCAGTCCAGCCGGGAATCGAACCCGGTCGCTTAGGATTGACATTCTGTCGAGCTGACCACTCAGCTACCGGGACTGGACGCTGTAATCATTAAGACAACGCGATAGGATGCACCCAAAATATGTGGCTGAATGGTACTAAATTCCAGACAGCATTTCTGGCTGAAAGCTTGACACTAAAGACCTGAGAAGTCATGGGATTTTATACATATTTTATGAGGTCCATCTAGTGATGCATTTTTAAGTGATTGCTCATATAACATACCATCCACTGTATGTGATCATTCTCAATCAACCATCAACCTCCCCTATAACCACGTGGATATATCGCAGAACCTCTGTTACACTGTCTACATACTATCGATATAGAAGACGCTACAAATACTGTTTGTTAGTGTGACAAATACGTAGCAGCTGCAAGAAGCAGTTGCAAATATTGGACTAGTACCATGTTTCTTAGCTGCATCACTTTCTAAATTCGGTGATAGTGTTGATTTTATTACGGGCTTACATCGCTAGCAATGTGCACCTACACTTTCGGTCTATTAATACAGAAACCGCAATCACTATCCACGTTCAATATCTTGGTATTTGTGCGGAAGACTACTTTATTCAGAAGCACTAGCATACCTCGATTTATAAGGAAGGTATACTTTTCAGCATGGATATCGTTGTTGATACTTGGGTGTCTGTAGAACGAAGACCGATTTTTATGCGGGGTTACAATAACACGGTCTTTGCGATCGTGTTTTTAATATCTGGTAGCTCATAGGACGATTATGCCTCTCTTCCTAAGACACACATGCAAGGTAAACAAATGAGGCATGTCGATCCATCGCGGTTTTCCACTGAATATTGCTTGGAGCCACCAGCATTCAGTTACTGGCGAAGTATTGTACTTAGTAGGCAGTGTGAATGGCAGGTTTATAAAGCTAGTTTTGGGGGTGTGAAGTGACTGTGGTTATTGTTTCAACATGTACAAAGAAAACGGCTGTGTCCAGTCATAAGGGAGATATAGGTTTGACATGGGGGATTGCAGTTTCAAGGCATCGATAGCCATAAGGAGGTGCCCAGTCATAAGAGGGTTATTGATATTTCCAGAGCCACAGTCTTCAGGAGGAGGTGTTTCTGTTACTTCGATCTCTTTTTAATGTTATCAGGTTGGGGCTGCAATCGAACTATGTGATTGTAATTACAGTGATAAATACGTCGCTGATTTCCTAGGACGACAAAGTTCGTCATGAGGAGCACGTGGCAGAGGTAGACTGTGGCCAGAACAAATGGGTTTGCTAGCTAAAAGCTCTTGCGAGTGGTAGAGACAAAGAAAAGTTCAGGCCAGCGGACTAGTCGTTTTTTGCGCACAGCTGCAGGACAACTCCCGGCGATTATGCCCTCTGGATAGCTGAATAGCGAACTGATACTCAGTACGAGTTGAGCTGTCTTTTCGATCGCGTGTGTTGCATGTATTCTCCATGGACCATTGAACAATTCAGTATTGATCACTGCCAAGTGTTGGTCCTGAACGCATTGATGAAATCCGAAGTCCTACCACTCCAATTATCCCTGGACGCCGCCCATGGCTTGGATGGTGCATTCTGGTATACACGCACATCCATGGCTGCTACAGTTTTCTCTGGCCTCTGAGCGTTGGCAATGGCGGTGTACGATTGGACAGGTGCGCTGTGTGTGGACGATCAGGAGGTGGTTTAAGTGTGTCAGGTTTAGTGCTTCTCAATACATCACAGTGATCTCTGTCTTTCAGTGGTATTTGCTGTTGTCTCTATCATATCAGGCAGTAGACCCTTCCTTCTCGTTCTCCTCCATCTCCATCTCATTGTAGCACCAGTACAAACCCTCCACAGATTGTTTATAGACATAGCGTGCAACTGAACTGAACTTCGAAATTTTCAGTTATCTTCAACTTAATGGACTTTCTACCAAATGACCTAACTGTACTAGTATCGACCGATAGGAGGCAAGTGAAAAAAATAACAGTAGGGTTTGCATACTGGGAGGTTGTAAAAATGGCTGTGAGCACTATGGGACTTAACAGCTCAGGACATCAGTCCCCTAGAACTTAGAACTACTTAAACCTAACTAACCTAAGGACATCACACACATCCATGCTCGAGGCAGGATTCGAACCTGCGGCCGTAGCAGTCGCGCGGTTCCAGTCTGAAGCGCCTAGAAACGCTCGGTCACTCCGGCCGGCTGGGAGGTTGTAGGATAACATCCCATCAAATATTCCAGTTCTATTATCCACCAATAGGAAGCAAGGAAAAACTGTCCACAAAAAGGGTATCGATGTAATTAATTACTCAATCAGTCAGATAGAGTGCGGGAATATTTCCAAGACATCCACACCTGGGGTTTACCAGGTAAATGCTGCTTTGTTTGTGGTTTAAACCAACAATGACCAACGGTGCGTACAGTCCTGGCAGTGGCACACTACATGACGTGACTGCTTGAGAGAGAGAGAGAGAGAGAGAGAGAGAGCATGTGCTTCAAGAGGAATTTCTCAGGTATCAAATATCGAAACTTTGCCACCAGCTGAAGCTTTTGTTTAGGGATTAGTGCAACTTCCGCTCTGCCAGTAGCCAGTCATGGACCTGAGTGGGAGTAGTGCAGCCTCCGCATGAAGAAATAGGCGAAATGGCCAGCCTCGCGAAGTGGTTGGAGGTGTGGTCGCACAGTGCTATGAGGTTGATGAAAAGGATTTTCAACAGTGTAATAACGCTTGGAGAGTTATGTTGATGGAATTCCTTGCACAATTGGGATAATAAAGCGCCACAATTGTTTAAATATTCCGAACTACATTGTCACCATCAAAATTTTCCAAGCTCTCGTAAACGACGGCGAGAAATATTTACAGAAATTCTAAATAATTCTAATCATTCTAATATTTCAAATATTTCCCCCTATGAGTGAATATAAATTGGTTCAAGAATCATGAAAGAAGGTTGTATACATGGAAGAAGCTTAGAGATACTAGAAGGTATCAGATAGATTATATAATGGTAAGACAGAGATTTAGGAACCAGGTTTTAAATTTTAATGACAAAAAATAAGGTTCAAATGGTTCTGAGCACAATGGGACTTAAAATCTGAGGTCATCAGTCCCCTAGAAATCGGAAATAAATAAACCTAACTAACCTAAGGACATCACACACATCCATGCCCGAGCCAGGATTCGAAACTGCGACAGTAGCGGTCGCGCGGTTCCAGACTGTAGCACCTAGAACCGCTCGGCCACTCAGGCCGACAAATTGTAAGGCATTTTCAGGGGTAGATGTGGACTCTGACCACAATCTATTGGTTATGAATTGCAGATTAAAACTGAAGAAACTGCGAAAAGGGGAGAATTTAAGGAGATGGGACCGTGGATAAACTGACTAAACCAGAGATTGTACAGAGTTTTAGGGAGAGCATAGGGGCACAATTGACAAGAATGGGGGAAAAGAAATACAGCAGAAGAAGAATGGGTAGCTCTGAGGGATGAAGAAGTCAAGGCAGCAGAGGATCAGGCAGATAAAAAGACGAGAGATGCTAGAAATCTTTGGGTAACAGAAGAAATATTGAATTTAATTGATGAAAGGAGAAAATATAAAAATGCAGTAAATGAAGCGGGCAAAAAGGAATAGAAACGTCTCAAAAATGAGATCGGCAGGAAGTGCAAAATGGCTAAGCAGGGATGGCTAGACGACAAATGTAAGAATGTAGAGGGCTCATCTCACTAGGGGTAAGATAGATACTGCCTACAGGAAGAAAGGAGAAAGGAGAACCACTTGCATGGATATCAAGAGCTCAGATGGAAACCCAGTTCTAAGCAAAGAAGGGAAAGCAGAAAGGTGGAAGGAGTATATAGAGGGTCTATACAAGGGCAATGTAATTGAGGACAATGTTATGGAAATGAAAGAGGATGTAGATGAAGGTGAAATGGGAGATATGATACTGCATGAAGAGTTTGAAAGAGCACTGAAAGACCTGAGTCGAAACAAAGACCCGAGAGTGGACAACATTCCATTAGAACTACTGACAGCCTTGGGAGAGCCAGTCCTGACAAAACTCTACCATCTGGTCAGTAAGATATATGAGACAGGCGAAATACCCTCATACTTCAAGAAGAATATAATAATTCCAATTCCAAAGGAAGCAAGTGTTGACAGATGTGAAAATTACCGAACTATCAGTTTAATAAGTCACGGCTGTAAAATACTAGCACGAATTCTTAACAGAAGAATGGAAAAACTGGTAGAAGCCGAACTCAAGAAAGATCAGTTTGGATTCCGTAGAAATGCTGTAACACGTGAGGCAATACTGACCCTACGGCTTATCTTAGAAGAAAGATTAAGGAAATACAAACCTACATTCCTAGCATTTGTAGACTTAGAGAAAGCTTTTGACAGTGTTGACTGGAATACTCTCTTTCAAATTCTGAAGGTGGCAGGGGTAAAATACAGGGAGCGAAAGTCTATTTTCAATTTTAACAGAAACCAGATGGCAGTTATAAGAGTCAAGGGGCACGAAAGGGAAGCAGTGGTTGGAAAGGGATTGAGACGGGATTGTAGCCTCTCCCCGATGCTTTGACAGAGTTACAATGTCATTCGCGAACCTCAGAGACAGCAAAGGACTTGGAAGAGCAGTTGAACAGAATGGACAGTGTCTTGAAAGGAGGATATAAGATGAACATCAACAATAGCAAAACGAGGATAATGGAATGTAGTCGAATTAAGGCCTGTGATGCTGAGGGAATTGGATTAGGAAATGAGACGTTTAATGTAGTAAAGGAGTTTTGCTACTTGGGGGAAAAAATAACTGACGATGTTCTAATTAGAGAGGATATAAAATGTAGACCGAGAATGGCAAGGAAAGCGTTTCTGAAGAAGAGAAATTTGTTAAAACCGAGTATAGATTTAGAAGTATTTGTATGGAGTACGTGGACGATAAATAGTTTGGACAAGAAGAGAATAGAAGCTTTCGCAATGTGGTGCTATACAAAGATGCTGAAGATTAGTCTGGTGGATCACATAACTAATGAGAAGGTATTGAATAGAATTCGGGAGAAGAGGAGTTTGTGGCACAACTTGACTAGAAGTAGGAATCGGTTGGTAGGACATGTTCTGAGGCATCAAGGAATCACCAATTTAGTACTGGAGGGCAGTGTGGAGGGTAAAAATCGTAGAGGGAGACCAAGAGATGACTATACTAAGCAGATTCAGAAGGATGTAGGTTGGGGTAGGTGCTGGGGATGAAGCAGCTTGCACAGGATAGAGTAGCATGAAGAGCTGCATCAAACCAGTCTCAGGACTGAAGACCAAAACAACAACAACAAAACGTGAGTGATTACAATGACTACTGTTAACCCGCTGCCCCACACTTTGTATAGACCCTCTACATACTCCTTCGACCTCCCACCTTTCCCATCTTTGCTGAAGACTGGTTCTCCATCTGAGATCTTTATATTCGTACAGCTGCTTCTCTTTGTTTCCCGAATACCTCCTTAACTTTCCTGTAGCCTAATTCACAGAACAATTTCGGTCGAGTGGTAAAAAGTGAAACAAATGCCTGAAATGGCATCGGCTTTTATTGAAATGGAAAAAGACAGTAAAACTTGGCAACAGACGGGCAACTTTGCAAACTGTCAGCGTGGCGGGTGCGAGGTAGGTCGATGTTACTAAATCGCATCGTCCCATGTCTGGCTAATAAACACTCTCCGAAAGGTACGACTTTTATCCAGGACGGCGCCCCACTCCGCACTGCTACACGTGTGCAAGATGTCTCGCGCACATTATTTAGTGAGGATCACGAGCTGAGCACCCACTCCCGGCTCCCCAGACCTCAGTACGTGTGATTATTGGCTGTGGGCTTAGCTGAAGTCTCAAGTCACCCACGATCGTCCGACCGCATTAACGATGCTAAAAGACAACACTCGACGGCAGTTTTTCCCCATACCTACTGGTGAGTTGTACAGAGCATTTCACAACGTTGTCGCCTGACTACAGGCACTGTGGGTGAATGACGGCCGACATACTGAGCATTTGTTATAAGTAACATCTTCAAAACTCCATTGCTATGCTAAATATTGCTTTTGTATCATATAAAGAGCCATCTGTTGGTGTACATCTACATCTACATCTACATGGATACTCTGCAAATTACATTTAAGTGCCTGGCAGAGGGTTCATAGAAACACCTTCACAATTCTCTATTATTCCAATTTCGTATAGCGCGGGGAAAGAATGGAAACCTGTATCTTTCCGTACGAGCTCTGATTTCCCTTATTTTATGGTGGTGATCGTGCCTCCCTATATAGTTCGGTGTCAACAAAACATTTTCGCACCCGGAGGAGAAAGTTGGTGATTGGAATTTCGTGAGAAGATTCCGTCACTACGAAAAACGCTTTAAATGATGCCTAACCCACATCCGGTATCATTTCGGTGACACTCTCTCCCATATTTCGCGATAAAACAAAATGTGCTGCCTTTCTTTAAACTTTTTCGATGTACTCCGTCAGTCCTATCTGGTAGGTATCCCATACCGCGCAGCAGTATTCTAAAAGAGGACGGACAAGTGTAGTGTATTCAGTCTCCTTAGAAAATGTAACCGACCTACTAAGTGTCCTGAAAATAAAACGCAGCCTTTGGTGAGCCTTTCCCACAACATTTTCTATGTGTTCTGTCCAATTTAACTTGTTCGTAATTGTAATACCTAGATATATAGTTGAATTTACGGCTTTTCGATTAGACCTATTTATCGTGTAACCGAAGTTTAAAGAGTTCCTTTTAGTACTCTTGTGGATGATCTCACACTTTTCGTTATTTAGGGTCAGCAGCCACTTTTCGCACAATCAGATATCTTTTCTAAATCATTTTGCAGTTTATTTTGATCTTTTGATCTAGGCGCGCAGTCCGGAACCGTGCGACTGCTACTGTCGCAGGTTCGAATCCTGCCTCGGGCATGGATGTGTGTGATGTCCTTAGGTTAGTTAGGTTTGAGTAGTTCTAAGTTCTAGGGGACTAGTGACCGCAGCAGTTGAGTCCCATAGTGCTCAGAGTAATTTAAATTTGATCTTTTGATGACTTTATTAGTCGATAAACGGAAGCGTCATCTGCAAACAACCGAAGACAGCTGCTCAGATTGTCTCCCAAATCGTTTATATGGATAAGGAACAGAAAAGGGCCTATAGCACTACCTTGGGGTCGCCGGAAATCACTTCTGCTTTACTCGATGACGTTCCGTCAATTACTAAGAATTGTGACCTCCGTGACAGGAAATGGCCAATCCAGTCACAAAACTGAGACGATATTCCATAATCACGCATTTTCACTACGAGCCGCTTCTGCGGTACAGTGTCAAAGGCCTTCCGGAAATACGGAATCGATCTCAAATCCCTTGTCAATAGCACTCAACAAGAGCTAGTTGTGTTTCACAGGAACGATCTTTACTAAACCCATGTTGACTGCGTGTCAATAGACCGTTTCCTTCGAGGTAATTCGTAATGTTCGAACACAATATATGTTCTAAAGTCCTGCTGCATATCGACGTTAACGATATGGTCCTGCAAATTAGTGGATTACTCCTACTACCTTTCTTGTATATTGGTGTGACCTGTGCAACCTTCCAGTCTTGGGGTACAAATCTCACGTTGAGCGGACGGTTGTATATGATTGTTAAGCATGGAGCTAATGCATCAGCATACTCGGAAAGGAACCTAATTTTTATACAGTCTGGGGCAGAAGACTTGCTTTTATTAAGTAATTTGAGTTGCTTCACTACTGCAAGGATATTTACTTCTACGTTGCTCTTGTTGGCAGCTGTTCTCGATTCGAATTCTGGAACATTTACTACTTCTTCTTTTGTGAAGGCATTTCGGAAGGCTGCGTTTAGTAACTCTACTTCGGTAGCTCTGTCTTCGATAGTATCTCCAGTGTTATAGCGCTGAGGAGGCATTGATTGCAAATTGCCACTAGCATACTTCATATACGACCAGAATATCTTGGATTTGTCTGCCAGGTTTCGAGACAAAGTTTCGTCGTGGAAACTGTTATAGGCATCTCGCATTGAACTCTGGCTATCCTTTAGAGAAGCCCGGAATTTAGCGCAATCTTAGGGATTTTGCGTCTGTTTAAATTTGGCATGTTTGTTTCGTTGTTTCTGCAACAGTGTTCTAACCCGTTTTGTGTACCACGGAGGATCAGCTCCGCCGTTTGTTAGTTTATTTCGTATAAATCTCTCAATTGCTGCCGATACTATTTTTTGAATGCAAACCACTTCTGGTCTACACTTATATTATTAATTTGGAATGAGTCGAGATTGTCTCTCAGGAAGGCGTCAAGTGAATTTTTATCAGCATTTTTGAATAGGTATACTTTTTGTTTGTTTTTCGAGGATTTCGGGATTACAATATACAGTCTCGCTACGACAACCCTGTGTTCACTAATCCCTATAACGGTTTTGATGCTCGTTATTAACTCAGGATTATTTGTCATTTGCACATTCTTTAGTTTCAGTAAAAACCTAAATTTGGGAAATTTGTGGTAAGTTCCTATGGGACCAAACAGCTGAGACCATCGGTCCCTAACTTAAACTGACTTACATTACGGACAAAACACACACCCGTGCCCGAGGAAGGGCTCGAACCTCCGAGGGGAGCCATGCGAACCGTGGCAAGGCGCCCAAGACAAATCGGCTACCGCGTGCGGCTCTCTCTACCTGCATTATTCCGTGAAATATTGACTTTTGAAATAATATGGACTTTAGCATATCCCTGCACAATATCAACAGCAAGGCTTCCAAGACACTTCCCTCGGGCACAATCTAAGTTACTTTGATACTTAATGATGACTCTTCATCCAAGATTACAAGCTACATTCTCCTTATCAAATATCCTCAACTGACGCAAATTTTCATTGATTCCTCATAGTGCCTTACTTTTGATAATAGTATAGCATTGGTACTGAATCAAATACTTTTCGAAAATCGAAAAATACTGCATTTATCTGCCTTCGTCCATTACTTTTAGCAGTCACCTGATAAAATAGCGAGTTGTGTTTCACGTGATCATTGTTTTCGGAAATCATACAGGGTGCCATAGGGAGGTCATTCTGTCAGACATACTTCGTTATTTTTTTAATTTAGAATATATTCTAAGATTCTATAACAAATCGATATCAAGGATACCGGACGGAAGTTTTGAGGATCACGTGTACTGCCCTTCTTGTAAACGGGTGCGATCTGTGACTTCTTCCAACTACTGGGCAGGGCTTTTTGTTCGTGCGATGGACGATGGATTATAGTTAACAGAACTGCTAACGCAGCCGCAAATACCATGCACCGTGTTAAGGGATCGGCCGAGCCATGGAGCTTCATTCAATTAGAGAGATTTCAGCTGTTCTCAATGTTCGATGATCTATTGGAATTTGCCGGACGCTGTGGCCGAGCGGTTCTAGGCCCTTCAGTCCGGGAATGCGCTGCTGCTACGGTAGCATGTTCGAATCCTGCCTCGGGCATGGATGTGTGTGATGTCCTTAGGTTAGTTAGGCTTAAGTAGTTCCAGGTCTAGGGGACTGATGACTTCAGATGTTAAGTCCCATAGGGCTCAGAGCAATTTTAACCATCTATTGAAACTGATTAAAGGTAAACACACTATATGAGCAGAAGCGTTCTCTTCTGCAAATGCTTTGCAAAAAAGGGATGACAGTCCTTTTTGAAAAGCAATCTGTTGTAGACTAATTATTATTGGTTTTCCCATTTTAAGGATACTGCAAATACACTCCTGGAAATGGAAAAAAGAACACATTGACAAGGGTGTGTCAGACCCACCATACCTGCTCCGGACACTGCGAGAGGGCTGTGCAAGCAATGATCACACGCACGGCACAGCGGACACACCAGGAACCGCGGTGTTGGCCGTTGAATGGCGCTGGCTGCGCAGCATTTGTGCACCGCCGCCGTCAGTGTCAGCCAGTTTGCCGTGGCATACGGAGCTCCATCGCAGTCTTTAACACTGGTAGCATGCCGCGACAGCGTGGACGTGAACCGTATGTGCAGTTGACGGACTTTGAGCGAGGGCGTATAGTGGGCATGCGGGAGGTCGGGTGGACGTACCGCCGAATTGCTCAACACGTGGGGCGTGAGGTCTCCACAGTAGATCGATGTTGTCGCCAGTGGTCGGCGGAAGTTACACGTGCCCGTCGAACTGGGACTGGACCGCAGCGACGCACGGATGCACGCCAAGACCGTAGGATCCTACGCAGTGCCGTAGGGGACCGCACCGCCAATTTCCAGCAAATTAGGGACACTGTTGCTCCTGGGGTATCGGCGAGGACCATTCGCAACCGTCTCCATGAAGCTAGGCTACGGTCCCGCACACCGTTAGGCCGTCTTCCGCTCACGCCCCAACATCGTGCAGCCCGCCTCCAGTGGTGTCGCGACAGGCGTGAATGGAGGGACAAATGGAGACGTGTCGTCTTCAGCGATGACAGTCGCTTCTGCCTTGGTGGCAATGATGGTCGTATGCATGTTTGGCGCCGTGCAGGTGAGCGCCACAATCAGGACTGCATACGACCGAGGCACACAGGGCCAACACCCGGCATCATGGTGTGGGGAGCGATCTCCTACACTGGCCGTATACCTCTGGTGATCGTCGAGGGGACACTGAACAGTGCATGGTACATCCAAACCGTCATCGAACCCATCGTTCTACCATTCCTAGAACGGCAAGGGAACTTGCTGTTCCAACAGGACAATGCACGTCCGCATGTATCCTGTGCCACCCAACGTGCTCTAGAAGGTGTAAGTCAATTATCCTGGCCAGCAAGATCTCCGGATCTGTCCCCCATTGAGCATGTTTGGGACTGGATTAAGCGTCGTCTCACGCGGTCTGCACGTCCAGCACGAACGCTGGTCCAACTGAGGCGCCAGGTGGAAATGGCATGGCAAGCCGTTCCTCAGGACTAAATCCAGCATCTCTACGATCGTCTCCATGGGAGAATAGCAGCCTGCATTGCTGCGAAAGGTGGATATACACTGTACTAGTGCCGACATTGTGCATGCTCTGTTGCCTGTGTCTATGTGCCTGTGGTTCTGTCAGTGTGATCATGTGATGTATCTGACCCCAGGAATGTGTCAATAAAGTTTCCCCTTCCTGGGACAATGAATTCACGGTGTTCTTATTTCAATTTCCAGGAGTGTATTTCATACCTGCCACAGAAAATTTGTGTACGTGGGGTTTGTATTCTAATTCGAACGTTTGATTTACGCTATACGTATTCGTTTCGGAATATCGTTTCTACGTCTTCCGTTAACTATACTTGGTTAACATTATGAAGACAATTAATAACATTAATGAAATACAACTTTGTTTGCGGAAAACATAATGATGTTCGAAGTTGCCAGTTTTTCCACGACAAACGACTTTCAACAACTTATTATATGCATAATTGTTGCAACTGATTGCTGGGAATTATATATATATATTGTGTGTATGTACACAAATTTGAATTACAAAAAACAAATACTAAAAAAAAAAATGGTTGCATGGCGCGAGATTCGATCCGGTGAACTTCGGAATTACCAACCCGAACCCGAGAGTTTACCGCTGCGCCACGACGCTGTAGAATACTATCAATCGTAGTGAGTATTTCACCGCAACGGTTTCTTTTAACTGTCAATTTTCTCGACAACGGCTGAGAAGTACATCTTGGTGCTTTCCCACATAGCACCTCTGGCCATGAGCTTTTATTATGCGCAGTATGAATTGAATCTGAATTTCACAATTGGCGGCCTCCCCTTGTAAGAGTGCTTCGAATTCCTCACGAGGGATCACAGACAGCCAACCGCGCGACGCTTGTTTACAGCGAGGCACGGGACAGAATGCACGCGGGGAGAGTTATGTTGTCCCGTTTGCCTGTTCGTCATATCATAGTTGTGAATCTGGAAGAGAGAAGGTGTCCAGCACGAGCCTTATAGACGTAAATCGGAAAGAGTTGTTTTCCGTCATTAGGCTGCCGCGATCCTGGCGGATACAGTAGTGATTTTTCCATCATTAATGTGCCGAATGAAATAAGTTTCGTGAATGAATACAGTGTTATTCTGTAAGTAACATATGACGAGTGCTGTAAGTAGTTTGTAGAAATTAGCTCGTCTGTTTATGCCGTAGTAACTAGTTATTATTTGTTGTCATATCTTTCAGGTGCATACTCTGAATAACGGAGGATGTACACCCTTCGATAAGCGTTGTAATTTATAGTTGGGAGCCTGTCACAGACGATGGCAAGCGGGAAGTTACTGTCACTGTGTTTTGGTTTGCAAAATACAGATGCATTATCAACGCACTACCGGAAGCAGCCAGGTCTGTTTCTCGGCGTTCCAGGTTGATAGGAACGGCTACGGTCGAGAGATTTTTGGTGGTGACGAACGAAATAACTTTTCTTGATACTGAGGTACTATACCATGAAGACGAAGCAGAAGGTGATTCAGTGGAAGATATCCCGACTAGTGAATCGCTAAATTGTCATAACACTTCAGAAATCTCCACATCACTGGGAATATGTGCTTCATCCGTTCCCGATAAGTATCACGAACCGGTTACTAAACGACTTAACTACAGCTCTATACCCCTTGAAGTAAAAGTTAAGGCGGTAGCGCTAGCCAGGAATCATCCAAATTTGAACTTACAAACACTGCAAAAGAATGGAGCAACAACAGCCCTGGAACAGAAGAAGGACTTGAAATTGTGTGAAAGTGATATCGTTAAAGGAGGGACAAGATACGACAAATACCAGGCGATAAATATGTGGACATACGACCGATTTGTCGAATCTTGTTGACGTAACTAGAATGTAACAGTGAGAATACTTCAGGAGTGGGCTGCAGGTGCAGCGCTTCAATATACGGCCAACAAGGATTCTACGTCTGCTGCATCATTATCTTGGGCAAAAAATTTCAGATCGGGGTATAAAATTCGTCAACGGCGCGTCACTAAATGCGTCTCTCATAAGGAGGTACAAAATATAGAAGATATACAGAAAGTGGGAGCTCTTTTCAACAGGCAAACGGCGTCACTTATGACCGGTTTTAATAGTGATTACGTGATCAACACCGGCATACAGGATGCGAGTATTGGGTGAACATTCGACGCACGTTATCGCATAAGGGAGAAAAACGAATCCTTGTCGCAGTTGGTAGTAAAAACCTACTAACACATTCGTACACGGCGCAACATGCCACTACAGCCTCTGGAAAACTGTTACGTAAGGTTTTCCTATGTTCACAAGAAACGAATGTTACATTTGGTCCTCAGGTTATAGAAGAGGTCAACCGTTTAACCGACTCGTTGAAAAATGTTTACATTACCTTCTCCAAACTGACGAATGCGATTTACTGAACATTTCTTGAGAATGTTTTAAAACCATACGTTCCCGATAGCAAGTTTTTTCTAGTAGTGGATTCCTGGAGTGGACAAAGTAATGCTATATTATATGACACAATGATTATAGATGGCGAGGGTCAGCCGACGTGCACGGTAAAAGTAATACCGCCCAACTGTACACCTGTGTACCAGCCGTGTGATGTTGATTTCTATCGCCAGGTTAAAAACTTTATTTCCAGGCTTCAGGATTGCAGTGTGCTTCTGGAAGCCCAGCGGGAATTGGACAACCGCACGGATACAATAACTATTTACAACATAATTCATAACCAACTTTCAGCACCGATTTTTCACGCAATGATATCGTATGCGTGGTACGCATCAAAATTAATTCCCGAAAAAGACATTTTGAAATGTAAACCAAGTTTGTTTTCCGCCTACTCTTGGGAAGGAACAGTGTAGCTATCGAAAGATTGCATTCATTAGATGTTCTTGGTGCCGTGAGTATATTTGCTTCAAATTTTTATGTGACAAGTACCACCCATCTAGTTGTTCGACGAAAAATGAGGACACGTAACAGTGACTGGAAGAGCCATTCTAAAGTGACCTGAAGTAACATTTTAGTTGTTTACTACCCCAAGAAGTTTCAGAAATTTATTTGCCTACCTTATTTTTATCGTTCCTTATAGATTTACTTACCTTATTAACCCTCCTATTCCTATGAATTGAGATATGGAAAAATACAAACGAAAATAATAACATCCACTGGGTTTCCTCGCGATTCGAACCCGGGTTCTTAGATTCCCAGCCAGTTACCTTGGCTGTTGCGCTATCAGTGCTGTCGGCAAAAACCGTTTAAAAAGTAGGAACAGAAGCGACAGTTGTAAAACTTTCTTTCCTCGGTTTCTGGAATAGTATGCGTTTTCGGATACCATAGCTGATATTGAAAAATGCTCTATTTACAATTATCTATCGATCCCACCAATTTTGAGTCGATTGCTCTTCATAACTTTTAGGGGTGATTTTTTCAATAACGCGGCGGTGTTGACCTAAAATATCTTAGATTCCTCCGTTTTAGGTTGTACACAAGCGACCTGCCAAATTTTAGCCGAATCGGTTGGCCGTGTCTGAGGCCTTCCATTTGTAAGGAGTTACATGTCAGGCTCAAGGAACAAACGCGCCGTCTCAGTGCGACGTCAAACATTGTTTGTGAATATTTGAATGTTGTTGAAAGAGAAGGAACAATTACTTATTCATTCTTTCTCTTACTTTTGTAAGGTCCAGACGGTTGTCTTGTTAAATTTTGTGAGATTTGTACACTGTATTTATGGAAAAATGAATGTGATAGTTTCTGACGGACCAGAAGGTTCCGAGCTTGCGAAAAATGTTTTGTTGTTGTTGTTGTTGTTGTGGTCTTCAGTCCTGAGATTGGTTTGCTGCAGCTCTCCATGCTACTCTGTCCTGTGCAAGCTTCTTCATCTCCCAGATCCTACTGCAACCTACATCCTTCTGAATCTGCTTAGTGTATTCACCTCTTGGTCTCCCTCTACGATTTTTACCTTCCACGCTGCCCTCCAATGCTAAATTTGTGATCCCTTGATGCCTCAAAACATGTCCTACCAACGGATCCCTTCTTCTAGTCAAGTTGTGCTACAAATTGCTCTTCTCCCCAATTCTGTTCAATACCTCCTTATTAGTTACGTGATCTATCCACCTTATTTTCAGCATTCTTCTGTAGCACCACATTTCGAAAGCTTCTATTCTATTCTTGTCCAAACTATTTCTCGTACATGTTTCATTTCCATACATGACTACACTCCATACTTTTAGAAACGATTTACTGATACATAAATCTATACTCGATGTTAACAAATTTCTCTTCTTCAGAAATGGTTACCTTTCCATTGCCTGTCTACATTAGTAGGATGTATACATCCCGCTCTCTCGAGGATGCAGTCAAGGCAGCCGAGTTGTGGCCAGCTGCATTTACTGATCACACTGCTTACGCCTGTACCATCAAGCTTCGACGACAACTACTATGGCGTAGCCGCTGCCAACTTACCTGATCTCACCGGAATGTCAACCATCCGTTGGAAACACGTGTAGACTGTGCCTACTTAAACCTAACTAACCTAAGGACTTTACACAACACTCGGTCATCACGTGGCAGAGAAAATGCCTGACCCCCCCCCCCCCCCCACCCGGGAATCGCAGACTTTTACTACGCCATCCTCAGGTAGTGTTCCGTTATGCCACAAACACGGACTCGACAGATGACTGTCAACCGAGCACATCAACACTGTGAAGGGACCATCATTTGTACTCGTCAAATGGTGGGAATCATCAACGACAGCCCTCCATATCCCACGTTGTTGTTGTTGGAGTCTTCAGTCTTGAGACTGGTTTGAAGCAGCTCCTTATGCTTCTCTATCCCTCTGAATCTGCTTAGTGTATTCATCTCTTGGTCTCCCTCTACGATTCTTACTTTCCACGCTGCCCTCCAATACTAAATTGGTGATCCCTTGATCCTACCAACCGATCCCTTCTTCTAGCCAAGTTGTGCCACAAACTTCTCCCCAATTTTATTCAATACCTCCTAATTAGTTATGTGATCTACCCATCTAATCTTCAGCAATCTTCTATAGCACCATATTTCGAAAGCTTCTATTCTCTTCTTGCCCAAACTATTTATCGTCCATGTCTCACTTCCATACATGGCTACACTCCGTACAAATACTTTCAGAAAAAACTTCCTGACACTTAAATTTATATTTGATGTTAACAAATTTCTCTTCTTCAAAAACGCTTTCCTTGCAATTGCCAGTCTACATCTTATATCCTCTCTACTTGGACCATCATCAGTTATTTTGCTCCCCAAATAGCAAAACTCCTTTACTACTTTAAGTGTCTCATTTCCTACTTTAATTCCCTCAGCGTTACCCGACGTAATTCGACTACATTCCATTATCATCGTTTTCTTTTGTTGGTGTTCATCTTATATCTTCCTTTCAAGACACTATCCATTCCTTTCAATTGCTCTTCCAAGTCCTTTGCCCTCTCTGACAGAATTACAATGTCATCGCCGAACCTCAAAAGAAAAATTCGGAGTAGGTATTAAAATCCATGGAGAAGAAATAAAAACTTTGTTTACTTCATTGCTTACTCAATATACAGATTGAATAACATCGGGGAGAGGCTACAAACCTGTCTCACTCCCTTCCCAACCACTGATTCCCTTTCATGCCCCTCGACTCTTATAAATGCCATCTTGTTTCTGTACAAATTGTAAATAGCCTTTCGCTCCCTGTATATTACCCATGCCACCTTCAGAAATTCAAAGAGAGAAAACTTTTGACAGTGTTGACTGGAATACTCTAAGGAAAGGCAAACCTACGTTTCTAGCTTTTGTAGACATAATCTATTTTCTAAGATAAGTCGTGGGGTCAGTATTGCCTCACGTATTCCAATATTTCCTAACTGATCTTCCCTGAGGTCGACTTCTACCAGTTTTTCCATTCGTCTGTAAGGAATTCGCGTTAGTATTTTGCAGCCATGACTTACTAAACTGATAGTTCGGTAATTTTCACATCTGCCAACACCTGCTTTCTTTGGGATTGGAATTATTATATTCTTCTTGAAGTCTGAGGGTAATTTTTCTGTCTCATGCATTTTGGTCACCAGATGGTAGTTTTGTTAGGCGTGGCTCTCCCAAGGCTGTCAGTAGTTCTAATTGAATGTTGTCTACTCCCGGGGCCTTATTTCGACTTAGGTCTTTCAGTGCTTTGTCAAACTCTTGATGCAGTATCATATCTCCTATATCAACTTCATCTACATTTTCCTCCGGTTGTATGATATTGTCCTCAAGAACACCGCCCTTGTATAGACCCTCTATATACTCCTTCCACCTTTCTGGTTTCCCTTCTTTGCTTAGAACTGCGTTTCCATCTCAAATCTTGAAATCCATGCAAGTGGTTCTCTTTTCTCCAAAGGTCTCCTTAATTTTCCTGTAGGCAGTGTCTATATTTCCCCTAGTGACTATCACGACAGCTGTCCCGCAGAAATATGTGGACGGCAATCAGCGCAAAGCGTGTGGCACGTGGTGTCCACTCACAAGCAAATATTCTGTTAGGCCAAATTATGGCAAAGGTGTGATGCACACAGGAGTAAAAAACAAACCAGTTTGAGATGGGCTATAGTACCGTGTATACACGTATTCTGGGTCTGGTGCACGAGCCATGGACTACTTGGGTTGAGCTTAACGTGAGCTACTGATGTGTTTGGCTTTATTTAGGGCTGTCCACATGTTTCGCTTTCGTTCATAAGTACAGTGTGCCTGGTGGTTCATAAAGAAAGTTTGCTTCACTCCAGACTTACGTCCATTGTTATTCCGTGGTCACGTGATCGGACGACATGCTCATATCACTGAGGCCTGTATGCCCTCAAGGTGCACTCCTGTGAGAACATCATTTACCGCATTCACCAGCTACTGGACATTATAAATAGATTTCATTTGCCGATTACTTGTTTACTCTTTTGTGCAGAGTCAATGTATCTATGGCAAACAAACCTCATCAAGTTCCATCGCCATGCCATCACTTTATCCTTGTCCCTCAACACAGTACAAGTGTACAGCAATAAAGCTAGTTCACTGCGCAACTGGCATGTGAACAACAATATTAGCCTGTTCCGTCGTCACTGGTGATCCAGATGTGATCTGTGCATAACACTTGGTGAAGAACTTTCGCTGATGTCTGACATGGAACCATGAGGTGACAAACCATCGAGTTTTTTGTAATAAGCCTCTACATCCTTACATTTGTCCTATAGCCATCCCTGCTTAGCCATTTTGCACTTCCTGTCGATCTCATTTTTGAGACGGTTATATTCCTTTTTGCCCGTTTCATTTACTGCATTTTTATATTTTCTCCTTTCATCAATTAAATTCAATATATCTTCTGTTACCCAAGGACTTTTACTAGCCCTCGTCTTTTTACTTACTTGATCCACTGCTGCCTTCACTACTTCATCCCTCAAACCTACTCATTCTTCTTCTACTGTATTTGTTTGCTCTATTCCTCTCAATTGTTCTCTTATGCTCTCCTTGAAACTCCTTACAACCTCTGGTTCTTTCAGTTCATCCAGATCCCATCTCCTTAAATTCCCACCTTTTTGCAGTTTATTGAGTTTTAATCTACAGTTCATAACCAATAGATTGTGGTCACAGTCCACATCTGCCCCTGGAAATGTCATACAATTTAAAACCTGGTTCCTAAATCTCTGTCTTATAATTATATAATCTATCTGAAAGCTGTCAGTATCTCCAGGCCTCTTCCATGTATACAACCTTCTTTTATGGTTCTTCAACCATGTGTTAGCTATGATTAAGTTGTGCTCTGTACAAAATTCTACCAGGCGGCTTTCTCTTTCATTTATTACCCCCAATCCATCTTCACCTACTACGTTACATTCTCTCCCTTTTCCTACTGTCGAATTCCTGTCACCCATGACTATTAAATTTTAGTCTCTCTTCACTATCTGAATAATTTCTTTTATTTCATCAATTTATTCGTCATCTGCACAGCTGGTTGGCATATAAACTTGGACTACTGTAATAGGCGTGGGCTTCGAATCTATCTTGGCCACAATAATGCGTTCACTATGCTGTTTGTAGTAGATTACCCGAACTCCTATTTTTTTATTCATTATTAAGCGTACTCTTGCTTTATCCCATTTTGATTTTGTGTTTATAACCCTGTATTCACCTGACCGGAAATCTTGTTCCTCCTGCCACCGAACTTCACTAATTCCCACTATCTCCAACTTTAACCTATCCATTTCCCTTTTTAAATTTTGTAACCTACCTGCGCGATTAATGGGTCTGACATTCCACGCTCCGATTCGTAGAATGCCAGTTTTCTTTCTCCTGATAACGACGTCTCCTTGAGTAGTCCCCGCCCGGAGACCCGAATGGGGGACTATTTTACCACAGGAATATTTTACCCAAGAGGACGCCATCATCATTTAACCATACAGTAAAGCTGCATGCCCTCGGGAAAAATTACGACTGTAGTTTCCCCTTACTTTCAGCCGTTCGCAGTACCAGCACAGCAAGGCCGTTTTGGTTAGTGTTACAAGGCCAGATCAGTCAATCATCCAGACAGTTACCCCTGCAACTACTGAAAAGGCTGCTGCCCCTCTTCAGGAACACACGTTTGTCTGGCCTCTCAACAGATACCCCTCCGTTCTTGTTGCACCTACTGTACGGCTATCTTTATCGCTGAGGCACGCAAGGCTCCCCACGAATGGCAAGTTCCAAGGTTCATGGGGGGGGGGGGGCATGTACCATATAGCCATGGAATGAGAGCAGATACACGGGGGATTGATCTATGAAGTGACTACAGAAAACGGCGTCCGTCACGCCACGCAAAGAGACATAAGCAATGCATACTTTACCCCTTATTCTCACCTGTACACGAGGACGAGATCTGATCAAGAGATCATTAGTGTTGTCGCTGGTTTGACACACGCAGCGGTTACTCCGGAACTCCAACAGGAACTGCTAGAACCGGTGACTGAAGAAGAAATGTTGGATGCCATAGGAAAAGGGCCACCCAATGAGCTACTAGGACCGGATGGGTTACCTCTGGAGATTTATAGGACGTTCCGGAGACTACTGGTGCCCTATTGGACTACTATATGTCAAGAGCTCATGACAATAGAGGCGCAACATCCCGCTGCATTTGTGGAAGGTACCACCATCCCAATCCGTAAACCTCACGGAGGTTCACGTACTACAGTCTACCGACCATTGACTTGGTTGAACCGTGATACGAAAATCTTCATGCGTCGAGTGGCAGCTCGAATTCTGCGTACGACATCCCGTGTCCTATCAATGGATGAGTCATCGATAGGTGGGACGCATAATATCCGCTCCGCCCTGTGCCGCTGATTGCCCTCGCTAAGGTGCGTCGCGTATCGGGAGCTCTGGCTGCGATGTTCGTCAAGC
The DNA here is from genome assembly GCF_023897955.1 of Schistocerca gregaria. Taxonomy (NCBI): domain Eukaryota; kingdom Metazoa; phylum Arthropoda; class Insecta; order Orthoptera; family Acrididae; genus Schistocerca; species Schistocerca gregaria. The sequence continues at coordinate 44,223,454 of NC_064929.1, forward strand.
ATTTGATTGCGTCAGTCATACGTACTAAACTGCTGTTCTTCAGAATAAGCATTACCCCGACGCTTCCTCCGAGGTGTTACTCGTCTCCTACGTGGCGCAACAGGGAAAGCGCTTGTCAACGTTAGACTGTCGAACACCTTGTAAATTCGCCGCTGTGTTACACAGGTACGCCTATTATGGACAATACTGTACGCCTTGCATTAGAACCTTTGTTGTGCGAGCTGCGACACCGCCTCACGGGTTTGTCTCTTGGTGGCTTCTTTTTTAGGTGCACTGCGTATGCTGATGATCTGATGTTACCTCTTCGTGACGAACGTGATGTTCGCAAAGCATTGGATTGGTTAGCCACTTCGAAGCTTCGAGATGCCGTGTAAATGTACATAAATCCATGGTTTTGAACACTGGCGTGGGATGACACCTGCGAGGGTGGCACTGCGCGATAAAATCCGTTGTCTCGGTATCGACTTCACGGACTACATCTCACGCACGACCACCATCAATTATCGGAGTCTCTTGCAAGTGCTGGGCTTGTGGATGTTCGTCTTCGTGTGTTGGACCTTCATCAACGGACCGAATATGTTAACGTCTATCGGGCATCACGAATTCCGCACGTAGCGCAAACACTACCGATGCCTAAACACATAGCTCGGAGCATCGTGGCCGCATTCGGTTCCTTTGTCAGCGCTGGAATGATATTAAAGGTTCGATATTACTCCGTCACTCTTCCAAAAGAACGGGGCGGACTTGGCCTTGTCAGTGTTCACTATCGAGAAGTATTTCTCTTCGTTAGTTTGCACCACAGGCTTTGGCGACGATGACCGACCAGCCTCACCGGCCTACTGACGGATGGCCTGGCACCGTGTTCCCTTGACCCTCAGGTCAGACACGGGTGCCCTTTTCCTGCTTTGGCAGGCTTTACCTGGAGTACGGCTACCTCCCCGTCTCTCGCTTACCAACAGTCAGTCACCTGCCGCACACTACTTCGCCGCCGGTCGCTTAATGTCGTCGAATTGACGTGTCCTACCGTGCACTGGAACGTAGTATGGTGCACTGTCAACGCGGTGACGCTCGATCCTGGTGTACGTTCGACCTGGTATTCCAGGGACTCTCCATAGGACCCATCTTGCAGATTCGCCTTATGTGTGAACTGCAACGTCTACAATACAGACCAACACCGGCTCCGTTGTGGGCCAGTGGAAGAGATATGGTGTTTTGAGCGTCAAAGTCTGGCTCTCTTTTTACGTATGTCGCCCTCTTATGCCGATTCCCGCACTCTACTCTACCCCGACGATGTTTATTATCCGAGGACGAAACACAACGCTGTCACGTAGATACAGTGCATGTACTACAGCTATTAAAACATCGATATCTAAGCCTCTTGTGGCGGTAATACAACACTAATGCTGTAGGTAGATAATAAATTTAAACAAATTTAAAGAAATTAATACAAATTTATAGAGATTATATTCGAAGTGAATTGGAAACACGATACTAACTCCCATCGGGTGCTAGAGCAAATTTCGTGAACAGAGTGGATGGTTGTAGTGCTATAATCGTTTAAATAAAGATTTATGTCTAGTTCATGTAATACAGTTATTCATATCTCAGCCTGTTATGGCGGTAGCATGAAACTAATGCTGTAGATAGGCAATAAATGTATAAAAATTTGAATAAATTATATTCGAATTTAAAGGAAACACCATACTAACTCTCATCAGCTGCAAGAATAAACTGTTAGAGCAAATTTCGTGAACATTCTCAAAGACGGTGGCGAACACACTTGATGGTTGTAGAGGTTCTAATTGTTTAAATAAGGACTTATGTCCAGTGCAAGTAATAGAGCTATCGATATCTTAGCCCCCTATGGCGGTAACAAGACACTAATGCTGTAGGTAGATAATAAATTTAAACAAATTATATCCGAATTGAATGAGCAGGCTCTAGTGGAGGCAACACAACACTAACTCCCATGATTTCTGGGAGTAAGCTCTTAGAGGCAGTACCACAATCCTCTTGGAAAATGCACGTTAATTTCGCTCTAACTGCTTAATAAGGACTTATGTGTAGAGTTGAATGATTTCATGTAACATACCGACAACCTATATCTCAGCCTCGTGGTGGTAACACACTAATGCCGTAGGCAGATAATAAATTTAAAGAAATCCAATCAAATTTAAACATATTTAAACAAATTTATAAAAATTATATTCTAATTGAATGACAATATCATAATAACTTGCATCAGCTGCAGGAGTAAGCTCTTAGAGGAATATTCGTGAACATTTGACAAGAGCATGGCGAAAACACTTGATAATGCTAGTACATCTAATGGTTTAAATAAAGACTTATGCCTACTTCCTAGGAAGAGTTGACTTAGGTTAGTGGAGATAGCCAATTCTTTCCCGCCATTTTTTTTTAGGTTAGTAGAGGTAGCACAATTGAGCTATCTTCCCTCCAAAAGCCACTATCTTGGATAACGGTAATCGTGTCATCAGCTAACATCAATCGCGTCATCAGTTGCCCCACTACTTGAAGTTACTCATTCTGAAACACTAAATTTTGAAAGTAACGTTAAATGTTATGCAGAAAAAGACGTTCGGTAACCTCAGTGTAACTTAATGCAAAATTTAGAAAACGGCAAACATTTATTTTTGACTATTGAAAGATTGAACTGAATTACCTTTAAGCATATGAGAAATCGGTTTCCCTTTTAAAATAACAACAATCAAATAAATACCAAGGTAGCTGAAGTCACTCTCTAAGGTTAATACAGAGTAAATGAAATTGCGCTCTCTTAATTTATATTGTTGTAGCCTACAGTCCTGGGGCTGGTTTGATGCAGCTCTCCATGCTACTCTATCCTGTGCAAGCTTCTTCATCTCCCAGTACCTACTGCAACCTACATTCTTCTGAATCTGCTTGGTGTATTCATCTATTGGTCTCCCTCTACGATTTTTACCCTCCACTCTCCCCTCCAACACTACACTGGTGATGTCTTGATGTCACAGAACATGTCCTAGAAATCGATCCCTTCTTCCAGTCAAGTTGTGCCACAAACTTCTCTTCTCCCCAATCCTATTCAATACCTCCTCATTAGTTATGTCATCTACCCATCTAATCTTCAGCATTCTTCTGTAGCACCACATTTCGAAAGCTTCTATTCTCTTCTTGTCCAAACTATTTATCGCCCATGTTACACTTCCATACATGGCTACACTCCATACAAATACTTTCACAAACGACTTCCTGACACCTACATCTATACTCAATGTTAACAGATTTCTCTTCTTCAGATAAGCTTTCCTTGCCGTTGGCAGTCTACATTTTATATCCTCTCTACTTCAACCAACATCAGTTATTTTTCTCCCCAAATAGAAAAACTCCTTTACAACTTTAAGTGTCTCATTTCCTAATCTAATACCTTCAGCATCACCCGACTTAATTCCACAACATTCTATTATCCTCGTTTGGCTTTTGTTGATATCATCTTTTATCCTCCTTTCAAGACACTATCCATTCCCCACAACTGCTGTTCGTAGTCCTTTGCTGTCTCTGAGGTTTGCCGATGACATTGAGATGAAATAAAAACTTTGATAGAATTACAATGGATTTTAATACCTACTCCGAATTTTTCTTTTGTTTCCTTCACTGCTTGCTCAATATACAGATTGAATAACATCGGGGCGAGGCTACAAACCTCTCTCACTCCCTTCCCAACCACTGATTCCCTTTCATGCCCCTCGATTCTTATAACTGCCATCTGGTTTCTGTACAAATTGTAAATAGCCTTTCGCTCCCTGTATAGTACCTTCAGAAATTGAAAGAGAGAAAACTTTTGACAGTGTTGACTGGAATACTCTAAGGAAAGGCAAACATACGTTTCTAGCATTTGTAGACTTAATCTATTTTCTAAAATAAGTTGTGGGGTTAGTATTGCCTCACGTATTCCAATATTTCTACGGAATCGAAACTGATCTTCCCCGAGGTCGGCTTCTACTAGTTTTGCCAATCGTCTGTAAAGATTTCGAGTTAGTATTTGGCAGCTGTGACTTATTAAACCGACAGATCGGTAATTTTCACATCTGTCAATTCCTGCTTTCTTTGGGATTGAAATTATAATATTCTTCTTGAAGTCTGTGGGTATTTCGCCTGCAGATGGTAGAGTTTTGTCACGACTGGCTTTCCCAAGGCTGTCAGTAGTTCTAATGGAATGTTATATACTCCCGGGGCCTTGTTTCGACTCAGGTCTTTCAGTGCTCTCTCAAACTCCTCACGCAGTATCGTATCTCCCATTTCATCTTCATCTACATACTCTTCCATTTCCATAATATTGTCCTCAAGTACATCGCCCTTGCGTAGACCCTCTATATACTCCTTCCACCTTTCTGCTTTCCCTTCTTTGCTTAGAACTGGGTTTCCATCGGAGCTCTTGATATTCATGCAGTTGGCTCTCTTTTCTCAAACGGTCTCTTTAATTTTCCTGTAGGCAGTATCTATCTTCCCCCAAGTGAGATAAGCCTCCACATCCTTACATTTGTCCTGTAGCCATCCCTGCTTAGCCATTTTGCACTTCCTGTGGTTCTCATTTTGAGACGTCTGTATTCCTTTTTGCCTGCTTCATTTTCTGCATTTTTATATTTTCTCCGTTCATCAATTAAATTCAATATTTCTTCTGTTACCCAAGGATTTCTGCTAGCCCTTGTCTTTTTACCTACTTGTCCTCTACTGCATTCACTATTTCATCCCTCAAAGCTACCCACTCTTCATCTACTGTATTTCTTTCCCCCATTCCTTTCAATTGTTCCCTTATGCTGCCCCTGAAATTCTGTACAACCTCTGGTTTAGTCAGTTTATCCAGGTCCCATGTACTTAAATTTCCACCTTTTTGCAGTTTCTTCAGTTTTAATCTACTGTTTATAACCAATAGATTGTGGTAAGAGTCCACATCTGCCCCTGGAAACCTCTTAGACTATACAACGGTAAGATACAACTTAAAACCTGGTTCCTAAATCTCTATCGGATACCTGCTAGTATCACCAGGATTCTTCCATGTATACAACCTTCTCTTACGATTCTTGAACCAAGTGTTGGCTTTGATTAAGTTGTGCTCTGTGCGAAATTCTACCAGGCTGCTTCCTCTTTCATTTCTTACTCCCCATCTACATCTACATGACTACTCTGCAATTCACATTTACGTGCTTGGTAGAGGGTTCATCGAACCACATTCATTCTATCTCTCTACCATTCCACTCCCGATCAGCGCGCGGGAAAAACGTCACCTAAATCTTTCTGTTCGAGCTCTAATTTCTCTTAATTTATTTTGGTGATCATTCCTTCCTATGTAGGTTGGGCTCAACAAAATATTTTCGCATTAGGAAGAGAAAGTTGGTGACCGAAATTTCGTAAATAGATCTCTCCGCGACGGAACACGTCTTTGCTTTAATGACTTCCATCCCAACTCGCGTATCATATCTGCCACACTCTCTCCCCTATTACGCGATGTCCTCCGCCTATCCCACCTGGTAAGGATCCCACACCACGCAGCAATATTCTAACAGAGGACGAACGAGTGTAGTGTAAGCTGTCTCTTCAGTGGATTTGTTGCATCTTCTAAGTGTTCTGCCAATGAAACGCAACCTTTGGCTCGCCTTCCCGACAATATTATCTATGTGGTCCTTCCAACTGAAGTTGTTGATAATTTTAACACCCAGGTACTTAGTTGAATTGACAGCCTTGAGAATTGTACTATTTATCGAGTAATCGAATTCCAGCAGATTTCTTTTGGAACTCATGTGGATCACCTCAGACTTTTCGTTATTTAGCAACTGCCACCTGCCGCACCATATAGCAATCTTTTCTAAATTGGTTTGCAACTGATACTGGTCTTCGGATGACCTTACTAGACGGTAAATTACAGCATCATCTGCGAACAAAGTAAGAGAACTGCTCAGATTGTCACACAGGTCATTTATATAGATCAGGAACAGCAGAGGTCCCAGGGCGCTTCCCTGGGGAACACCTGATATCACTTCAGTTTTACTCAATGATTTGCCGTCTATTACTACAATCTGCGACCTTCCTGACAGGAAATCACGAATCCAGTCACACAACTGAGACGATACCCCATAGGCGCACAGCTTGATTAGAAGGCGCTTTTGAGGAACGGTATCAAAAGCTTTCCGGAAATCTAGAAATACTTAATCAACTTGAGATCCCCTGTCGATAGTGGCCATTGCTTCGTGCGAATAAAGAGCTAGCTGCGTTGCACAAGAACGATGTTTTCTGAAAACATACTGATTACGTATCAATAGATCGTTCCCTTCGAGGTAATTCATAATGGTTGACGTCGGTTTTCAGTAGGGTTTTGGAGCATATACTGTATTCAATGATACAGGTCTGTTGTTCGATGGATTACTCCTACTACCCTTCTTAAACACTGGTGCGACCTGCGTAATTTTCCAATCTGTAGATACAGATCTATCGGTGAGCGAGCGGTTGTATATGGTTGCTACGTAGGGAGCTATTGTACCAACGTAATCTGAAAGGAACCTAATCGGTTTACAATCTAGACCTGAAGACTTGCCCATATCAAGCGATTAGAGTTGCTTCGCAACCCCGAAGATATCTACTTCTAAGAAACTCATGCTAGCAGCTGTTAGTGTTTCAAATTCTGGAATGTTCTGTTCGTCTTCCCTGGTAAAGTAATTTCGGAAAACTGGGTTCAGTAAGTTCGCTTTACCTTCACAGTCGTCGGTAACAGTACCATCGGCACTGCGCGACGAAAGTATTGACTGCGTCTTGCCGCTTGTGTACTTTAGATACGACCAGAGTTTCTTCGGATTTTCTACCAAATTTCGAGACAATGTTTTGTTGTGGAACCTATTAAAAGCATCTGGCATTGAAGTCCGTGCCAAATTTCGCATGTCTGTAAATTTTAGCCAGTCTTCGGGATTTCTCATTCTTCTCAACTTCGCATGCTTTTTCCGTTGCCTCTGCAATAGCGTTCGGCCCTGTTTTGTGTACCATGGGGGATCAGTTCCATCTCTTACCAATTCATGATGTATGAATCTCTCAATTGCTGTTGCTACTATATCTTTGAATTTGAGCCACATCTCGTCTACATTTGCGTAGTCAGTTCGGAAGGAATGGAGACTGTCTCTTAGGAAGGCTTCTAGTGACACTTCATCCGCTTTTATTTTGCGTTTGTTTCTGGTGCATTTGGAAGAAATGGCATTGAGCCTAGCTACAACGACCTTGTGATCACTAATCCCTGTATCAGCCACAAACAGTCCAGAGCTAATAGCATCATGACTAAGAGGTCAAGTGTGTTTTCGAAACCATTTACAATTCATGTGGGTTTGTGGACTAACTGCTCGAAGTAATTTCGGAGAAAGCATTTAGGACAATCTCGGAAGACGTTTTCTGCCTACCACCGGTTTTGAACAAGTATTTTTGCCAACATACCGAGGGTAGGTTGAAGTCCCCACCAACTATAATCGTATGAGTGGGGTATTTCTTTGTTAGGAGACTCAAACTTTCTCTGAACTGTTCCGCAACTGTATCATCGGAGTCTGGGGGTCGGTAGAAGGAGCCAATTATTAACTTAATTCGGCTGTTAAGTATAACCTCCACCCACACCAATTCGCACGGAGTATCTACTTCGACTTCACTACAAGATAAACCACTACTGACAGACACAAACACTCCACCACTAATTCTGCCTAATCTATCTTTCCTGAACACCGTCTGAGACTTCGTAAAAATTTGTGCAGAACTTATTTCAGGCTTTAGCCAGCTTTCTGTACCTATAACGATATCAGCTTCTGTGCTTTTTATTAGCGCTTGAAGCTCAGGGACTTTTCCAGCGCAACTACAACAATTTACAACTATAATTCCGACTGTTCCTTGATCCAAGCACGTCCTGTAATTGCCAAGCACCCTTTGACATTGCAGCCCATCCCGCACTTTCCCGAGGCCTTCTAACCTAAAAAACCGCCCAGTCCACGCCACACAACCTCCGCTACCCGTGTAGCCGCCAGCTGAGTGTAGTGAACTCCTGACCTATTCAGCGGAACCCGAAACCCCACCACCCTATGGCGCAAGTCAAGGAATCTGCAGCCAATACGGTCGCCAAACCGTCTGAGCCTTTGATTCAGACCCTCCACCCGGCTCTGCACCAAAGGTCCGCAGTCGGTTCTGTTAACGATGCTACAGATTGTGAGCTCTGCCTTCATCTCGTAAGCAAGACCGGCAGCCTTCACCAAATCAGATAGCCGCTGGAATCCAGAGAGAATTTCCTCAGATCCAAAGCGACACACGTCATTAGTGCCGACATGTGCCACCACCTGCAGCTGGCTGCACCCTGTGCTCTTCATGGCATCCGGAAGGAACCTTTCCACATCAGGAATGACTCCTCCCGGAATGCACACGGAGTGCACACTGGATTTCTTCCCCTCCTTAGCCGCCGTATCCCTAAGGAGCCCCATTACATCGCCTAACATTGGAGCTCCCAACTACCAGTAAGCCCACCCTCTGCGATTGCCCGGACCTTGAAGGCTGACAATGATCCTCTTAAACAGGGCAGGCAGCTACATCTGGCTCAGCCAGAGACAGTGCCTAAAACCGGTTTGTCAGACGCACAGGGGAGGCTTTCTGATCAGCCTCCGGGGACGCCTTTCGCTGCCTGCCACGCCTTGGAACGAACTCCCAATCAACCACAGGCGAGGGCTCAGCCCCCCTGCGGGCAGCAACCGGGGCAACCACAGCGGCAGACCGATCTGGGGACAGACGGGACGAGGTTGACATCCCCGTGATACCCGAGCCCGGCTCCCCACAGTGGTGCCCATTGGCAACAGCCTCAAGCTGCGCGACCGAAGTCAGCGCCGATTGCAGCTGTGAGCGAAGGGATGCCAAGTCAACCCTCATCCGAACACAGCAATCGCAGTCCCTGTCCATTCTAATCGATGTTTCACAACAGTTACCGAAACACGAGATCGTGTCTAGATAACGCAAGCGGAACACGCAAAGAATATATCAACTAACCTGTACAAATGCCTAACGACTGCGCTACAATCTGCTGAATCAGTTTTGATATTCTTATGACACTCGATGATCGCATGGAAAGGAAAGGGATCCTGCATGGTAATAATGTATGAGGACAATGCAACACAGGTGTCCTAGAAATTTTAACTTTTGCAAGTTATTATTCAAGTTATTCATACTCTGTGAATGAAATGTTGCTGGTTGAAGCCTCTCTACACTACAATGTTTGTCAATTAACAGTCCTTCGATATTGTAGCTGTGCGGATGACAAGTATGTAGCCGACGACAATGCGGAGCTGCTGTTGCTGCTGCTGCTTGATGAGAGGAACCCCGAGTCGTCTCCAGAGCCACGGATACGTACGGGACAGGCAACAGCTGAAACTGCAGCTTCCCCCGCCTGTCCACTCCTACCGTGCTCTCAGTAATCGCAGGTTAACGAGTGAGGGATGTCTACACTGGCGCGAGTATAGGTACACACCGGGTCGGCCGGAGCGTTCAACAAACACTTCCGCACTCTTTCATGACACAAACTGCTCTGCCTCCCATCTGCACGCCACGCGACAGAGGCTCCCCATGCGCAAAGATAAACATCGGTACAGCTATTATCATTTCGTCGTTGCTATTGATACATCTCAATAAAGTTCCCTTGGCTATTACCCGGCAATTTATAATATTTCTATTATAATTACAATCAATTATATACAGTCAAATTTTTATTTAATACGTAATCGAAGTATTGATGTATTTAGTTTCTGTAGTGCAGCATATAGCATCAGAATCAAGAGTATAGTGCAAGATATCAACGAAAATTAAACGGCGAAAATTTTGGATGTTGCAGACGGTACTTTGTCTGCATTTTTGGTGTTATACCCTCTATGAGACATGTGTATGTTGATGATTACCCGGTACACGCCTGATCACGTGGTACCGTAGACATGCCAGAAAATGGAGAGACACCGAAATCCATTGCAAATAAATACATAAAAAACCACATTTAGACGTCAACTGCTAGGAGTCTCACGCGTACATCCGAAGGACTATCTCATGTATATATGTTTGAGGGAATCCCATCATTCCCAGAGTGACAGGTAGGTATGGCAACTCGCCGGACAATGATGTGACCGCCCAACATTCACCAAGCTTTTGTATGTACAGAAGGACCTCCACTTGCTTTGCCTGTAAGTTAGGACGATAATTGCCCGTGGATGATACTGAGGCCAAGAAGATTTACTAATCTTCAGGACACAGTGGTTGCGAATGCTGACAGATATCGTAAACCAACCATTAACCAGGAAAGGAATCCTTTTACATTGACAATTTTTTTGTGAAAAACGTCTTTTTTATGTGTGTGGCAAAGGCATTGCCCAACCGTAAGGGAAGCTGCTATGAAGTAATTCAGCTGACTGCTTGTAGAATCCTATCTGGCTAATCAAACGTAAAGAAACGACCACCGTGAATAAAGTGCTCGGAATACTGCTGCATCCAGTAACTGACCTGTGCTGACATTTCGTCCGAGACTTCTTCGTAGCCGTAATATTCTTCACAGATGTCAGCATCTTCCGAATTGCTGTTTTATATTTTTTATTGATGTCAGAGTATGTGTTACTCGATGCATATATCTCGCTTACCAAGTGGAATGGTGCTACGAAGGTATGTTCACCCAGAGTTTCAAGAACTCTGAAGGAATTTCGTCTACTACAGCTGCCTACTTTTGATTTATGTGTTTCAGTGCTCTTCGGCAACTGCTGTTGTTATAACGTCAAAACTCAGAGATTGAAAAATATTCCCGTTACGAGCAATACTACCGCTGAAATGGGTAGTTTGAAGCGCGAGAAGTTGTCAGATACTACCCTACGCCTTGTACTGTTCATGAACGCCTGCGGTTCAGCGGGGCAACCTCATGGCTGGATGCACGTTCCCCTCATGCTGCGGCATCCCGTCACACCGGTAAGCTCTACGGACTGCCGTGTCTCATGCAGAAAAGGTATTTGGCTGGTGCATAAGTTCTAACGTAACACAGGCGTTAATCAATAATACGGTCTCCTTCTCTATTTAAAACAATCTGTCAACGCTGGAGTACGTTTTATATTCCGCGACTGTGGAAATCACGTGGTTTTGAGGCGAAGAACTCGTCGAGCCATGTTCATAGAGCATCTTCATTGGAAAGGGAAGTTCCTTCAAGGTTGTATCTGTGTATGAGGACACCAGATCAGCTGAATAACGTGGTTGCGGAAGGACTCCCCAACACAACTCCCGTATAGTGTCTTCCCTCAGCCTAGCAAAATGCGGGTGGTCGTTATCGTGGAGTAGCATCACTTCACGCGGTCTTCCTCCTTGTCGTTCTTGGATTGCGTCTGCAAAACGTCGCGGTTGCTGAGAATAAACGTCAGCAGTGATGGTTACACTTCGGGGAAGCAATTCGTAGCGCACCAGATGCATAACATCATCTTTTGTAGATGATTACAGGTCGTTGTTCGGGGAGTTGCTGCTTTGCTGGGCTCAACCATTCCTTTCGTTTCCCTGTGTTAGCATTGTTGTTGTTTGCTGTCTTCAGTTCTGAGACTTTCTTGATGCAACTCTCCATGCTACTCTATCCTGTGCAAGCTGCTTCATCTCCCAGTACCTACTGCAACCTTCATCCTTTAGAATCTGCTTAGTGTATTCATCTCTTGGTCTCCGTCTACGATTTTTACCCTCCACGCTGCCCTCCAGTGCTAAATTTGTGATCCCTTGATGCCTCAGAACATGTCCTACCAACCGGTCCCTTCTTCTTGTCAAGTTGTGCCACAAACTCCTCTTCTCCCGAATTCTATTCAATACTTCATCGTTAGTTATGTGATCCGCCCATCTAATCTTTAGCATACTTCTGTAGCACCACATTTCGAAAGCTTCTATTCTCTTCTTGTCCAAACTATTTATCGGCATGTTTCACTTCCATACACGGCTGTCGTGCGGTAGCGTTCTCGCTTCCCACGCCCGGGTTCCCGGGTACTATTCCCGGCGGGGTCAGGGATTTTCTCTGCCTCGTGATGACTGCGTGTTGTGTGCTGTCCTTAGGCTAGTTAGGTTTAAGTAGTTCTAAGTTCTAGGGGACTGATGACCATAGATGTTAAGTCCCATAGTGCTAAGAGCCACTTGAACCATTTGAACCATACATGACTACACTCCATACAAATACTTTCAGAAACGACTTCCTGACACTGAAATCTGTACTCGATGTTAACAAATTTTTCTTCTTCAGAAACGCTTTCCTTGCCATTTCCAGTCTATATTCTATATCCTCTGTACTTCGACCATCATCAGTTATTTTGCACCCCAGTAGCGGTACGGAGTAGTCATCGTCGGTGTTGTTCACGAGCCAAGCAATGATGCACATGTGGTCACCTGCTGATTTTGTGATTTTGGCTTAGGGCATGGGGCACCCGTACTCTTGATATTTGAGCCTTTCCCATTGCACTTAAATTCGTACGGTGATGAAATAATTGCAGTTTACCACATTTACCAGCTCTTGAGTACACTCGCGTGGATCATTGTGGGTTCATGAGTGTGAACGACTTCCATCAAACAGCGAAATCATTAACGTCAAAACGATCCTCCTTAACAAGAGAAAACCACTTCCTTAGAGTTCTCTGTCCAATAGTATTATACCCACACACGGTGCAAATGTTTCTGGGTGCCTCCGTTGCTGTAGCCCCTCGAATGAACTGAGACCGTGTAAAATGTCGGAAATGTTCCGATTTCTCCTGTTTGTACTCCATTTTGTAGCGTCGACAGCTCCACTCACTATCTTCAGACACAATATTTCAACATGTAAACTCAAATAGCAACAGTGAACTAAAAATAAAAACTGACAATCGTTAAATAAACCCATAGCAACCTGAATACCAGCTGACCAAAAAAAAAAAAAAAAAAAAAAAAGCTGTGAACTTCTGCACCAGCCTAATAGATACATATTTTCAAGTGAACCTAGGATTTCAGACTTAAATTTTTTGTTTTAGAGCGATTGTATCAGGACGCTAATTATGGACAAAGTATGGTCACAAAATTTCGACATAGTATTTACAGATGACTTTGACATAACACAAATCGATATTTTGCACATTTTGCCCCATTTTCTGGAGCATCTATGTTCCACTACATCCGCATTATGTACAAACCAGCAGAATTTCTGAGATTTATAGTAGTGTTGCAAAACAATACCTATGATGTATAAGAAAACACAATTAGTTACTTCAGACATTTTTTGAGTACACCCTGTGGTCCATAGCATTCTACTTAAAGCTCCTAAAGCATCTCGCTAACACTAGGCAGATATGAGACATCGACGTGACAATTCTAAACACTGCGTATGACTTTAGTATGACAGATGTATCCCATCAGCAACGAAAGATTTAACTTTTTCTCAGTTACCCTGATTTATTTAAAGAAGTTAAATCGTTTTTCGCAAAACTAGGCCTCACGCTGGTCTATTTGCTTCCTCATATCCTACTCTTTGTTTCGAACAATTTATAGAGAATCATATTTTCGTTACACTGAAAAATTTGACCAATGAAATACACAGACAGCATTCCGCTCTAGGCAGAAGCACGCCAAAAAGAGAAACTAAAGTGTAGCCTGTATAGAAACAATAGCTGTTGTACGTTCTCGCTTCCCACCCCCGGGTTCCCGGGTTCGATTCCCGGCGGGGTCAGGGACTTTCTCTGCCTCGTGATGGCTGGCTGTTGTATGCTGTCCTTAGGTTAGTTAGGTTGAAGTAGTTGTAAGTTCTAGAGGACTGATGACCATAGATGTTAAGTCCCATAGTGCTCAGAGCCATTTTTTGAATAACTGTTGTAGAATTAAGGAACATGTTTTATGTGGAAGAACTGCGATGTTTTTGGAAAATGAATAGCTCTTCTATAAAAGTCAACATTGACTTATCAGGATGGCAACGTGAGAAGGCAGTATTGAATACTGAAAAGAATTGTCAGCACCATTGCTCTTTGCAACGTATGTGAGCCGTGGCTGGCTGGATGGGTGCCTTGCTTTTCTTTTTTTTTAATCATTTGTTGTAGCCCAGTGGTTACCGCAATAATGTTGCTGTCTCCTCTCCGTGAGCTGCAGCAGCAGTGTGTATCGATACTAGTACTGCTGTACTATGTCTGGTGTGGCGGATATGTTTTCCGGGTGTGCTGTATGTGACAGTCGGTCCGTTGGGTCAGAGCAACGAGGAAGTCTCTGTGGCGCGTGGTCAGACCGGAGCCGCTGGCGGCGTGCACGTGCGGTTGGAGTTGTGAGGCGCTTGTTGCGAGGGTTACGAAGTTCGTCAGCCACCGAAACTGGACACTAAAGTTGAGTGCTCACTTAACCTACTATCAAGCCTCAACTGCTATCACATCTCTTGGTTTGATCCTGGTTGTCACTTTCTGAGAGATCCACGCGAGCAACAACGTGTGTGCATTGAAGTCGACTAGAATAGCAGCCGTCTTCCTGTGTGGTGTTAAACTTCATTAATGAAGGAATGACTTAAATTAAGTGTACCAGAGGTATCTCCTGTGTTGTGGCCGTTGACGTTCCAGTGACCTAAAGTGGTTGTTGACGTAGTTTCTGGCAGTGTATTTTCCACATCGTGTTGGTATTGTACAGCACAGCGTGTAGTGTGACAGCTGAGGTGTTGGTTGTTTTGGGCGTTTATTCTCATTTGGCTTGATTGGCCACCAGTATCCGGAACGTTGTGCGATTGACATCTTGTTGTCGTTTTGCTGTTCAGATGCAGTAGAACTGATGTTATTGGTTGGTTCCTCGGCTGGCTTTTTGTTGGGTTGCCTTTTGATTAAGAAGTTGTCGGTCTGGCTGCCTGTTTCACCTAAAAGTGCGTTAGTTACTTCCCCAGGTTGGAACCTTCTGAGCGCCGCTCCTTGTGTTTTACAGAGTGATTTCCTTTTTAGTCTTAAGTACTGCGTGTGGCCTTCAACGGAGTTTTTGCTTATTGAAATTTCAAGGCTTTTCTTCTTAGGCCTTAAGGCGTAAAAAAGTTTCTTGACTGGTATGTGGCCTTCAGCCGAGTTTCAGCCTTTCAAAATTAAAATTGCAAATTCCTTGTGCCTAGACATTAAGCCGTAAATTGGTTTTAAGTAGGTATGTGGCCTTCAGCCGAGTTTTCAGCCTTTTCAAATCAAGAGTTGAAAATTTTGTCTAGGATTTAAGCCGGAAGAAATATTTTGTAGTTTTTATGTGGCCTTCAGCCGAGTTTTTCAGTTAAAGCCCAGACAAAGAAATTTCCAATTTTTAATTTTAAGACGTGAGATTGTTTGGGTTTCGTATGTGGCCTTCAGCCGAGAGTTATGTGAAGCATTTTAGGATAAAGACTTTAGCCTATTTTAGTTGAAATTCAGAATCTCTTCCTTTAGGCCTTAAGTCGTAAAATTGTTTTCTCCATGATGTGTGTTTTAATCTCTATTAAATTAAAAATTCAAAATCCTTGTCTTGCCCTTAAGTCATAAGATTGTTATTTTTTAATATGAGGCCTGCAGCAGAGTTTTACACGAAGTATTTTGAGATCAGGCCTTCAGCCTTTCCAAATTGAAAGCTCTTCTTCCCAGGCAAAATCCGTAAAATTGTTTTGTTGATATGCGGCCTTCAACCGAGTTTTCAGCCAATTTAAATTAAACTTTGAAAATCTTTGTCTCGGCCTTAAGCCGCGACACTATTCTTGATTAACGTGAGGCCTTCAGCCGCGTTACATGGGATAAAATTAAAGCTAAGGCTTTCAGCCTATTTATATTGAAGATAAAAAATTCTGAAGAAGTGAAACCGCCAGAAGAACTCCTGTACCTTGCTTAGGCCTTGGGCCTTGGATTTTCGATGTGGCCTTCTGCCGATCTAAATTAAATCAAAGGAGGTATTTCGTTAAAACCTTGAGAGTTTTGATTCTTGCTTGTCTGATTGTGTGTTTTAAGAAATAAATTTTGTATGATGGTGTGCAACTGACAGTAACATATTTTGACCTCTTTCCACAAATATAACCGCATCCGCTCCGTCCTGCTAGCCCAGGGATTTCACTGGTAGCAGAGCGTGGTTACGTTTGTGTTCTTGCCATTCCAGTTACTGTTAGTTTCAATTTTATTTCTGTTCTGTGACACCACATTGTTTTGGGTGTTGATTGTTTCAGGTGTATTGTAATGGCGGTCAGTCAGAGTCCGGGGATCGGCCTGCTCAGGAACATCTTGTTTACGAGTTCGAAATAAGGCGCCCAGCTACTGAAAGCAGTGATCCGGATTTAGTGGCCCGTTTAGGTGCTGCCGTTTTTCAGCCGGTTTACGTCACGCCGGCGGTGTTGGGTGAGACAGGAGCGGCCACTGAATTTTTGTTGAAGGCTGTTAGGGGCCTTGAGGACACTATTTGCGTTTTGGAAGGCACTCAACATAGTGCCAGTCTATTGGATACGGTGTAGGCCCAGTTAATGTATTTAACAAATCGGAAAGCGGATTTGGGCATGTTAGCTTTGGAAGATCACCATTAAAAATTAGCCGCCGAATTGGGCTCTTTGGTTAGTGCATTGCAGTTTAATGTTACGTGTTTAGAGTTGGTGAGAAGAGGATTGAGGAGCGGGACTTGCTGTGTTCGGGAGAGGGCGAGAGCCTGCCCGGGATGGTACTGTTACGTCCTCGGTGAAGTTAGACGCAATGTTTGCCAAGTTGCCTAATCCTCTCGTGATATTACTGAATTAGTCGTGGAGTGGCTTGAACAGGTCGAAAAATTATTACGGTTGTCGGTTCGTCTTGAACTTTATGCTTCTCCCTTTCGTGGTTCCACACCAAGTAATTTTGTCACTGCCGTACCTGTTAGCTAGAAGTGAGTTGCAGAACCTCCTCTTCCGAGCCATGACTGAAGTGTTCTCCTTACAGCAATTGAGGGAGCTCGTCATTAGGCAGAGATTGACCACCGGAGTTCGAAAACAGATTGAATGTCGTTACATTTGGGAGATGCAGCGGGATAAAGAGCAGTTACATCAGTAAGTGGACAGAGTTCAGACGGCGTCCTTGGCTTTGTTAATCGATTTGCCTGAACAACAGCCGGTGTCTATTGTTCTTAGGGGAATGCGCGTTGCGGATAAGTAGCACTATGTTTTCCGTAATCAGCCTTCAGCTTGGGAAGAACTCCGTGCCGCGGTTGTAGCGATATGGGCGTTGCCACTTGGATACGATGTATGTCACGAAGTTAAGGGGCAGGCCACCGGCGCTGGCAAGGGAAATTCCGAAGTGTCTGCAACCGCTGAAGCCGTAAAACTGGAACCCCGGTGTTGTTTCAGGTGCGGCAGCACGGCTCACTTGGAGCTCTCTTGGATTCAGCCTCGCGCTCTCAGAGCCAATAAATGACGCCGGACTGGGCAGCTATCTCGTGATCGAGCCTTTAGACGCTGGCGTACCCGTGTTGTCGCTCCCTCTTCACCGCCCTCGCATAAAGTTTGTTCTCGAGTAGGTGGCGAACCGATCTGTGCTCTTTCCGATTCTGGTAGCTCATTTTCATTATTGTGCTTCGAGTGGTTTTTGGAAGTTGGTCATTTTACGAAACTTCGGTCGGTGCTTTCTCCGGTGCAGAGATGTCGGGTGGCCAATGACCAGGTGTTGCCTCTGCATGATTGGGTCCGAGGGAGTATATCGATGGGGGATTTTTCCTGGCCTTTGTCATTAGCCTCGGTCAAGGAGCTGCCGGTCGATCTAATTTTGGGATGTGATTTCTGTAAATACTGGGTTATTCTTGGATTATTATGGGCACACCTTTTTCTTTAAGTTAGCTCCTGTGGAGAAGTTTCTACATCTACATCCATACTCCGCAAGCCACCTTATGTTTCGTTTTATAAGTGCGCTAAACGTATTGTGCATCGAAATGCAGATGCATTGGCCGTTCAGGATGTGGCTAATGAGTTTGATCTTACCCATCTCTCGCCGCATCACGCTTCTCAATTACGGGATTTGTTACAGAGTTTTCCTGAGCTTCTTAGTGATAACTTGAGTGTCACTAATGTTCTTAATTACCATATCCTTCTATCCGACGATAGTTCTGTCAGGCAGCCCCCACGTCGCCTCTCACCTCCTAAGGTGAAGATACTGAAGGCGAGAATATCACAAATGCTCCAACAAGGAGTTATTACGCCTTCTACATCTACTTATGCTTCCCCCATATGCCATGTTCCCAAGGATCAGGAGCACTATTTCAGACCTGTGGTTAACTACCAGGTGCTTGAACACTAAGGTTGTCTTCGAATGTGCCTCTGCCTCTGATCTACATAACTTTTACCTGGTTTGCCGGTACTAATTGGTTTACTGTTCTTGGTTTGAACCAAGCCTGTTATCAGATTCCATTAGCTGAAGAATGTAAACATGTTACCGCATTTTGTACTCATTGGAATCTGTTTGACAGAGTTCCTTTTGGTTTGGCACCTCGTTTGCTGGATAATATCCTTAGGGACTTGAAATTAGTGTTTGCCTATAATTATTTGTACGATTTAGTCATCTATAGCCGTTCGTTTCAGTCCATTTGGATCATATCCAGAAAGTTCTTTCGAGGTTTCAGGGAGCCGGGCTGACTGTTAAACCCAGTAAGATGACATTAGAAAGGCAGCAGGTGTTCTTCTTAGGTCACCTAGTGTCAGGTCAGAGTATTCGCATCGAACAAGAGCGAACTAAGACCATACGGGCGTTGCCTCCGCCTACTGATAAAGGCGGAATTGCTAGGTTCATAGGCATGTTGAACTATTTTAGGCGTTTTGTCCCTAATTTGGCTTAGTTGGCCGCGACCTCAAACGAACAGTGCCGGAAGAGAGTGCGTTTTGAATAAGGACCTGTCCAGGAGCCCGCGTTTGAGTATATTAAGGCAGCTGTAGCCAATCGTCCATTTCTAGGAGTACCATACTTTAATAAAAGGTTTATTGTCCAAAATGACACATCTAATGCTGGTATTTGAGCTGTTCGAAGGTCAGACGCAACCATCAGCTTACGCGTCTCGTCGGTTCACTGGCGCCGAACTTAAGTACTCCATCTACGAGTGCGAGGCGTTGGCCGTTTAGTTTGCATTGGAGAAGTACCACTTCTGCCTTGAGCATCGGGAATTTCAGTTAGAAGCCGACAATCAGGCTTTGAGCTGGGTGCTGGCTAGGCCGCGTAAAACTGGCCGTAGTGCCAGATGAGAGGTACGCATTTAATTTGAAGTTAAACACGTGAGAGACACTGAAAATATCCTTGCGGATGTCCTCAGCCGGTAGTTCGCCGAATCTACACCTAGTGAGGGAACCCGGGAGACAGATGGAGGCAGGATTGGGAGAAATTCCTCTTTAGTTTGATGTCGCTC
Source organism: Schistocerca gregaria (assembly GCF_023897955.1). Lineage (NCBI taxonomy): Eukaryota > Metazoa > Arthropoda > Insecta > Orthoptera > Acrididae > Schistocerca > Schistocerca gregaria. Next base: position 44,242,825 of record NC_064929.1, read on the forward strand.
AGCGTCGGGATCAGGACCCTATTTGGCTGGGGAACTGTCGCATGAGTATATTATTAACAGTTGCATTCTGCGTAAAAGGGTCGGGCATGCGAAGCAGTTAAAGAAGTTTGCCAGTAGCTCTGGTGCGCCCGGGTTTCGGTACTTTCATGATTCGTTGGTGGGTAGCCACTTATAAGTTCCTAAGACTCTGAAAAAAGTCAAAGCCTCTTGGCCCTCCATGGAGCGAAATGTCAGAGAGATGGTATAGCAATATCGGCTGTATAATGTAGTCAAACCCAAGAATGCTCTTCAACAGGGTTTGCTGAGCTCTGAGCGCGAGTCCTGTCCTACGCACAAGCTCTATATCGATTATCTAGGACCCTTTCTTCGTACTAAGAAAGGTCATCGGTACGTGTTAGTTATTATTGATGCGTTCTCCGGATTCACTTGGCTCCTTCCGAGCCGTAACGTCACTGCTACCACCACTATTTCTCATTTAACTAAAGTTTTCATTGTTTTTGGCCCCCCTAAGAAAATTGTTAGCGATAATGCGCCGGCCTTCCTTTCGGCTCCTTTCAAGGCGTCCTATTTTCAGAACGGTGTCAAGCATATAACGACTGCGTCGTATTATCCGCAGGCATGCTTTACGGAGAGGGTTAACCGAAATCGTAAATCCGCTTTGATTTCAGAAAACCCCTAGCAAGTGGGACTCTAGTCTTCCTTGGCTTAGTTTTGCTTTTAATACCGCCAATCATGAAGCCTTGGGAGCTACTCCCGCCTCTTTGATCCTTTCCTATGCTGTTAATTCCCCTTTTTCGAACTTGTGGGGAATGCAAGATCTAGTTCCTCAAGTCATCAATGAAAACTGGAACCGTGCCAGACGTAATATACTCAGGGTCCATAATAATCAAGGTGAGCGTTACAATCGTAATCGGCGAACCTTTAGAGGGAGGCTAGGAGATCAGGTCTATGTCCGTAGTTTTCCCAGTAGGCAGCTGAGTGTCGGAAATATGAGTAAATTTACTCCCCATTTTCTTGGGCCTAGCACCAATTTGCGCATTTTAGGCCCGGTGAATCTGCTGGTTAAGGATAACCATTCCGGTAACCAGTACTGGGTTCACCTTAGCTAGGTTAAATCCAGTTAGTTAGTCTGATGGTTAAGTAGCCACCCCCCCCCCCCCCCCCTTCCAGCATCTTGTTTGTTTGAGGGCGGGAGATTGAGCCGTGGCTGGCTCGTGTTATGCTTCCCATTAAATCTTGGTTTTGGTTGATATTCTGTGATTAGTCTCTCGCGGTTATGCTGTTATCCTCTCTCTCCGTGAGTCGCAGCAGCAGCGCGTATCGATATTAGTACCCGTGTACTATCTATGGCGTCGCGCTTATAGTTTTCCGACTGCAGCGCGTGCGGGTAATGCTCCGGTCCTTTTGCCTCAGAAAGTCTACAAGGAAGAGCTATGTGGTCTACTTAGTTCTGGTGCATACCGGAAGATTAACAAAGATCCTACTATCAAGGTGACAGTATGGACTGCTGCCTTGTGAACGCTTCATCACTACCAAAGGAAGTCAAAAGAAGTACCACCGAGATATTATGGTCTTCCTAAAGTTCACAAAATGTCTAAGTATGAGAGTGTAGTGGTCTATGAGACCTATAACGAGCGCTATTGGTTCACCGACGTATTTTTCTGCCAAACACTTGGCTTCCTAATTAAAACAATTGGTAGGAAAATGGAGTCACCACATTCGTAATTCTATGGATTTTATTCAGAGACTTAACACGTCAAAACTAACTACCACATCATTATTATTTAGCCTGACGTTGCTGTCATTATGCACCGGTACCTTTAAAGGACTCTTTCTCTTATCAGCCAACATCTTGATAAGAACATTACGGCCTTATTTGAACATGTGCTTTTATCATCTTATTTCCAGTTTAATGGTGAATTTTATGAGAAGATTGGATAGTTAATAAAAATTTGCGGGTTTCCAGCCGCGTCGGGTGGTTAAAATCCCACGGGCTTTCGACCGAGCTCTCCCCGGTCATTCTCAAGTGGTAAGACTGACTGCTGTGTCGCCGTGGCCGCGTCGTTATACAGCAGCACTGCTGGCTGTGACGTCACTGGTGCTCTCTTCCACGCCATATATGATCATGTTTTCGTACCGCGTCCATCGCGCCCGTTTTAACATCACGATAGCCGGGTCCCAGGCTGTGCTGAGTTGCAAACATCCGCCCTTGTTGATGGTGTTTTCAGCGGTTTTTATTTCAATAGCTTCTTTTATGACGCTATCGCAAAATCCCTCCTCTTTCATAACGACAGATGTTTCGTCGAATAGAATTCGGTGTCCATTTTCTAAGGCGTGTTCTTCCACGGCTGATTTTTCTGGATAGCGTAGGTGTAAGCACCTCTCGTGTTCCTTTCCGACGTTGCTCTACTATGCGTACTGTTTGGCCGACGTAGTAACAGCCACACTGACATGGTATCTTGTACACTCCAGGCGTTCTTAGCCCTACGTAGTCCTTCACAGGCCTTATGAGCTGACGAATTTTTGCTGGGGGCCTGAACACCGATGAAATGTTATATCTCTTCAGGAGTCGGCTAATCTTTCCCGACACTGTACCACAGAAAGGCTAAAACACAAGTTTCTTGCTTTCTTCTTCGGTGGTGTTCTCTTCTCTGTTGGTGTGTTTCTTGCGTGTCACGCCAGATATAGCCTGGACACCTGTCCGTGGCTGTACCCGTTTTCCCGGAAGACGTTTCGGAGGTGCCTCAGTTCTAGTGGCAGACTTGCTGCGCCTGGGACGACTTTAGCACGATGGACGAGGGTATTCAGAACGCCACGTTTTTGTGCCGGATGGTGGTGGCTGAGAGCGTGCAGATACTGATCTGTGTGTGTGTGTGTGTGTGTGTGTGTGTGTGTGTGTGTGTGTGTGTGTGTCTCAGTTTTCTGTAGACACTGTGGCTGAGGGGCCCCTTGGTTTTCCGTCGAATGAGGACGTGAAGCAAGGGCAATGTACCCTCTGTCTCGACTTCCATCTTACACTTGATGTGGCCGTGAATGCTGTTCAGGTGTTCCAAAAATTCACGACCATGGGGCTACATGATGAAAGTGTCATCGACGTAACGCTAAAAGCAACTTGGTTTAGCTGGAGCCGTGTCCAAGGCGAAGTCTTCAAATTTTGCCATAAAAAGTTTAGCTATGGATGGAGCCAGAGGGCTTCCCATAGCCACGCCGTCCAACTGGTCGAAATACTGGCCGCCATGTAGGAAGTACGACTATGTCACTGTGTGCTTAAACAGTCCCACAATTGTGCTATCAGATAATTGTGAGAGGAGATCTATACAGTCTTTGACCGGAACACGTGTAAACAGGGAGACCACACCAAAAATAACCATCATATCTCCTTGACTAAGACGCAGTTGTTTAATTCTGTTGAGAAAGTCGACGGTGTTCTTGATGTGATGCACACAACGACCCACATGCGGTGCAAGGAGGCTGGTCAGGTGTTCTGCCAGTCTATAAGTGGGTGACCCAATGGTGTTCACAATGGGACGAAGAGGAGAATCCGGTTGTGGATTTCTGGTAGTCCAGAAAGCGTAGGTGGTCTCGGCGCCTGAGGGAGGAGAGTCTTAATAACGCCCTCTTCCAGCATTTACTGTTTTAGAAGCTCTGATGTCTTCCTCATTATTCTTGACGTCGGGTCCCGTGGCAGTTAACGCTATATATCCTCTTCAAGCATTAACTGAATTTTGGCATCGTAGTCAGCTTTATTTACAATGACGGATGCATTGCCCTTGTCGACTGGCAGAACCACGATGAGTGCGTCGTTGCGGAGTGCGTGAAGACCATTGCGTTTAGCCCTAGTCAAGTTAGACCTCGGTGGTTTAGATTTTGAAATGATGCGACACGTTTCGCGATGAATTTCGTCAGCATTCTCACTAGGCATCTTACGGATTGCTTGTTCAACCCCACTTATATCATCACAGACAGGGATGCTCTGAAGCGCTGGTGCGAAGTTAATACCTTTCTTAAGCGCCGAAATGGCACCCGCATCGACCTCTTTCTCCGTCATATTGATGACTGTTCCTTCTGTTGATTTCCGTTCTGCACCGTGTTGTTGTTAAGAAATCCGCGCGAACTACCCTTTCTGTTTCTCTGTGGCCTTCTTTTGCTGTGGTGGCCGCGTCGACCCACTCAAAATCTAATTGTGAGAGTACCTCTGTCAACTGCAGATGTATAGCCAGCAGTTCGCGACCTTTTAAATCCAGCTGCCTCCTAGTGAAGTGTATCGTTTCCCGCAACAGGGCAGAGCTGGCTGAACGGTAGATTCACCTGGCTGCCGAGGTAAATCGTGGAATCGCGTTCTCATCTCGACAGCGTAGCAGGAAGGCTAGAGAGCTTAACAGGTTAGCCTTCTTCCCAAGCAGGTTCCCTAGTCGCCACGTTCCCCCCCCCCCCCCCCGCCCCCCGTAGAGGTACGCCATGTATGAATGCGTGGATTCGTAACGATATGAATTAATAAGATTTTCTCGGGCTTCCAGCCGCGTCAGGTGGTTATAATCCAACGAACTTTCGACCGAGCTCTCCTCGGCCACATCAAGTTTACGATGGAAGTCGAGACAGATGATGCACTGCCCTTGCTTGACGTACTCGTTCGACGGGAAACCAACGGGCACCTCAGCCTATATTATCATATAGTACTCGCATTTTGCAGAGCAAGAATACAGATTATCACGTCATATTTCCCCGAATTCAAAGTTCACCGCCAGGCCATTTGGAGCGCTAGTGTAGGTCTCTGCGACCGTACCTTAACATAGTCGCTACTCGCTACTCTTGTGATATTTTGGTATTCTGTGTGGCGAATCACCACCCTCCATTCAGTACGATACAGAGTCGTATCAGCGTGGAATGCCTCGCGGCACCCCTGTCTGTCACACGAGCTTAGTTCGACTCGATGTGCTGCCGCTTGTCACTGCCTGATGTAGCTTCACTGTCTATTAATTTTCGAAACCTGAACGAACCAAAAATTAAGTACTCTAACTAGAAGAGAAACCAGGCATTGAGCAGGTATTTATTTCTTCTAGTCTTCCGTTATTCCATCTCTTCCTCCCGCTTCACTCTGTCCACCTCCCCCCCCCCCCCCTTTCTCTAGCCATCCTCTCTCTCTCTTTATCCACTCTTCTCTCCCGTCCCTCCTTTATCCACGGCCTCCACACCTCCCCTGTCTCTTGCCATCTCGTCCTCTCCCCTCTCTCTGTCCATTTCCTCTCTTCTGCTGTCCATGTCCTCCTCCTCCTCCTCCTCCCCTCGTCTCTCTCCACGCTATCACGCTCACCCCAGCAGGAAGCTGGTGGTTTTTAGCTCTTCATTCTAGACAGGGACAAATATGTGTGCCAAATATGACTGAAATCGTTCCAAGGATTAGGATGAGCATTTTACCGCTAGTTTGCTCGTATACGTACACGTCACCTAATTTCAGACAAATTTCGATCATACTTGTATACATATTTCACCTGTATGCCTAGCGAATTTTCACCCTGCTGTTGTGTTTTCATATAGCTAAATGTTTATGACGTCGTATATCCTGAAATATGTGTTGTACAATGAGATAATTTACCAGGTAGATCCAGCAGTATAAGTGGCCACTATCTGCGAAATGCGTTGTGAACACAGTTGGCAGTAAAGAAGTAATAAATTAAAACGTCACACATCATCTGACAGTTTCTCGCGCATCTCACTGTTTATGACGTAATATCTCTTGAACTGTTTGTTATAAAATTATATATTTTTGTAGGTACGTTGAGCGGCATATATGAATGATGTTTGCGACTAGAGTTGGTTTCAAATAAGTGATAAATTGAAACGTCATGCATAATCTGAACGTTTTTCACTCATGGTTCAGGAGACATGTCAAATACTGAGATGAGTTGTAGAATGATATATTGTAGGTACAAATGTAGATATTGTCTGCAAAAAATGTTACGAACAGAATAAGTAGCAACTAAGTAATAGAATTAAACGTCTTGCATGATATGGTAGTTTTCCATGCAGTCAGGGTTTATGAAGTCTTGTCGCCTAAACTACACTCCTGGAAATGAAAAAAAGAACACATTGACAAGGGTGTGTCAGACCCACCATACTTGCTCCGGACACTGCGAGAGGGCTGTACAAGCAATAATCACACGCACGGCACAGCGGACACACCAGGAACCGCGGTGTTGGCCGTCGAATGGCGCTAGCTGCGCAGCATTTGTGCACCGCCGCCGTCAGTGTCAGCCAGTTTGCCGTGGCATACGGAGCTCCATCGCAGTCTTTAACACTGGTAGCATGCCGCGACAGCGTGGACGTGAACCGTATGTGCAGTTGACGGACTTTGAGCGAAGGTGTATAGTGGGCATGCGGGAGGCCGGGTGGTCGTACCGCCGAATTGCTCAACACGTGGGGCGTGAGGTCTCCACTGTACATCGATGTTGTCGCCAGTGGTCGGCGGAAGGTGCACGTGACCGTCGACCTGGGACCGGACCGCAGCGACGCACGGATGCACGCCAAGACCGTAGGATCTTACGCAGTGCCGTAGGGGACCGCACTGCTACTTCCCAGCAAATTAGGGACACTGTTGCTCCTGGGGTATCGGCGAGGACCATTCGCAACCGTCTCCATGAAGCTGGGATACGGTCCCGCACACCGTTTGGCCGACTTCCGCTCACGCCCCAACATCGTGCAGCCCGCCTCCAGTGCTGTCGCGACAGGCGTGAATGGAGGGACGAATGGAGACGTGTCGTCTTCAGCGATGAGAGTCGCTTCTGCCTTGGTGCCAATGATGGTCGTATGCGTGTTTGGCGCCGTGCAGGTGAGCGCCACAATCAGGACTGCATACGACCGAGGCACACAGGGCCAACACCTGGCATCATGGTGTGGGGAGCGATCTCCTACACTGGCCGTACACCTCTGGTGATCGTCGAGGGGACACTGAATAGTGCACGGTACATCCAAAGCGTCATCGAACCCATCGTTCTGCCATTCCTAGACCGGCAAGGGAACTTGCTGTTCCAACAGGACAATGCACGTCCGCATGTATCCCGATCCACCAAACGTACTCTAGAAGGTGTAAGTCAACTACCCTGGCCAGCCCATTGAGCATGTTTGGGACTGGATGAAGCGTCGTCTCACGCGGTCTGCACGTCCAGCACGAACGCTGGTCCCACTGAGGCGCCAGGTGGAAATGGCATGGCAAGCCGTTCCACAGGACTACATCCAGCATCTCTACGATCGTCTCCATGGGTGAATAGCAGCCTGCATTGCTGCGAAAGGTGGATATACACTGTACTAGTGCCGACATTGTGCATGCTCTGTTGCTTGTGTCGATGTGCCTGTGGTTCTGTCAGTGTGATCATGTGATGTATATGACCCCAGGAATGTGTCAATAAAGTTTCCCCTTCCTGGAACAATGAATTCACGGTGTTCTTATTTCAATTTCCAGGAGTGTAAATGTCGTTCCACGATGTAATTTTCTACTACATTCAGAGCTATAGGCGAATACTGTCTGCATAAAAAATTTGCCACGAAAACGTTAGCAACAAATACCCAATTAATTAAAACGTCACTTGCCAAGTGAACAGCAACACTGTAGTAAGCGACATTTTTTTTTGTTTTCATCATTTTTTGGTGTTATGAGAGAGAAAAAGTTTCGTAAAGATTTGAAATTATGTGTCAAGTTTATTGCAAGTCTGTAAGTGATCTGAGCTACAAATGCTGGATGACTGAAGAGTGGGTGTTCTCGCTCGTGGGCTGCGCTGGTTTTGCACTCCCACCCCCCACCCCCACCCCTTGTGGTCCTTACCACCACAGTGCTCCTTTCAACTCAGTAAATGATACGTGCACCAAGTTTGGTTGAAATTCGTCCTGTGGTTTAGGCAGGTGTGTTTAACGAACATACACACATACACATATACATACAAACATGTATATAATTTGTGTGAATTACACAGTGAGAAGATTTAGTTATTTACTGTCCTTCCAGTGCAGTTTTAACACTCGCAATACCAAGCCATTTTCAGTAACGTGTATTACCAAAGAGAGGGGGGCGGGGGGCTACTTTGTACCCACCGTAAAGAATTTATAAAATAAAAACGTTTCATTAATTGTTTTTAAATTGCGTTAATAGCATACTTTTGAAAGATCTATTGAACATAGTCAGGATCCAGTACCTCAATATGTCTTATAAAATGCATTTTTGAAAACAGTTTTAACCTTTCACTTACTTCACTTCTAAGTTAAGTAAGTCTAATTATCTTGAGAAAAATTAGTAGTAAAAGTCGTTATAATACTATTGAAGTGCACTTTACTATAATTAAAATAGTTACAAATACCTGCCGTAATATAGAAATATATGTTATGTACATAACATAGTGTCGTGAGAGTAATTATTCACGACTTTCTTGGGCTTGGAACATACAACAGTTTTTTGCTGTTTTGCACATATGTACCTCTTACAATTGTGGCAGACTATTATTGTTTTGTTCACTTTGTTGTACTTTTCTGCTTTTGAAAGGCTTTCACTAACACACAAAAGACATCTACCTTTACCTCCATGAGCTTCCTTTGCACCGTAGTCCTGCTGGATTTTCCTCTGAGAATACCCTCCATTCTTGAAACTACAGGCTTTGGCAGTCCAGAAATATTTTTAGCCCTTTCTTCAGTGTATGGTTTCGCGAGCTGTAGTCCAAGTTCTTGAAGAACAAGTCGTCACTTACTAGGTTCTTCTTATCCCAGTCCGGCAAGTTCAACAAAAATAGTGTAGACCTATTCACCACTGCTATGTACACAAGAGTACAGAAAAGAGATAGCGCCCACCTTCTTGTAGCCCTATTAGTTGAATATTTCCTCACCATTTGATCTATCGTGTCAACGCCACCTTTAGTCTCATTATAGTATAAATTTATGATCAGATGATAGAAATAGCAGATTCCTTTTGGGTTTTTCACGGGGGATACAATTGTGATTGGAATATTTCCAACACTAATATGTAATTCTCGTCTTGAGATGTCTCTCAGTTCTTGAGGTATGTGTTTCCAATTAGCTTGTAATGTTCCCACGAGAGTCAGCTTATGATTCCTCTATAGATCTTCGGCCAAATCAATTGAAGTGTAATATCTATATGTGGTGACCTTTCTCACTGAATTACATATAGGAACTTTCAGGCGTTTGACCACAGCTGCAGCGGAATTTGAGTGCTGTGTGCCATTATTTCCTTTCCCAGCATAAGGCTCCGTGCAGATAACATATCTGGTTTTAGCGTCTGTGAGCATGCGTGTTAAGTACACCGTATTTACCATGCTTTTCCCTCACGAAGACCTTGACGGGACACCTGCCACGGAACAATGGAAACTTTTTATCAATAACAGTGTGCATCCCAACAGAATAATATTTTGGATAAAATTCATTCTTTTTATCAAAAACTTCTTGTATTGCAGCAAACTTATCACGTTTATTGCGATCGCTTCGTGACTCTCTGTGATCAAATCTTATTACTTTAGTAAGCTGCTCGAATCTGGTACGACTTGTAGCAGTATAAACAAACGTTCCTTAAGTATAGAACCATAAATCTGTAAATGATGACTTAGTGTCGTTTTCCTTCCCCATTATAATAAATAGTCCTATATACGCCGTGAACGCTGGTCTGTCTGTCTGTCTGTCTTGGGTATTTTCTGCCTCAATGCTTCGTGATTGGTATGCTTTATTATGATGTTGACAATTTCTGGAGACAAAAACTCTTCAAATATTTCTGTTATTGTTCCTAGTTTACCTTCGTCTCTTATGCCTTCTCTTTCTTTCACTGTGTTTTCAGCTACTCGTCTTCTAATTTGAGGTGGTTTGGAGGTATAAATTTTTCCAGTGCTTGTAATATCCTTGTCACTAACCTCGCAAACTGCGACGTCATCAGTTTCAGGTACCCAGAGTTCATCATCAGCTTCTGTAAGTGCTCTATCACTGTCCACATCCTCGCGCACAACACAATCCTCTTCAGGTTCACTCACTACAGCTTCAGTTTGATCAGGTTCCATTTGAGAAGCCGTAGATTCTTCCAAAATCTGTGATATTTCTCCATCAGTAAGTGACTGTCGACACATTTTGAAGCACAGTTGTATTAAGACTGAACTAAGTGCCACTGAACAGGAAACAATAAAGAAACAAAGGGAAATGAATCATTGTTGGGACCATTGTTGCTATCAGTCCAGAGAAATATAATTTCCATGTGTTCTAAGGTCATATAATGCTGTTATTTGTGGAGTAAGACAAACATTGTGGGAAGTCTCATCTACTACCAAGGGGGTAAGACATTATGACCACCTCCCTTCAACTTAAAATTTCGGATTAAGCTTAAACGAAAAATTTCATCAAAGACAACAAACATTTTTTACAAAACTTAAGAAAATAAAGTACCCGAGTAGATTTCAATATTTTCAAAAGGTGGGTACAAAGTACACCTCCCCCTCACTTCCCCCCCCCCCCCCCCCCCCTGGTAATGCGAGTATTGCGAGGGTTACTGGTCAAGACTGTAAGTGATTAGGATTTCCATTACTATATTTCACAGATATACTACTAACTCGCAAAAAAGAAACGATATTGCTCGCATTACTAACGATTTTTTTTAACGAACGTTTTCTGAGTGTGTCGTTTTTGACCTGCGATAGCGCAACTACGCCATCACAAAAATTGCATCAAAACTGATAAAGTGGACCAACAATTTCTTGCAAACGTGTTCTTACGCTCTATAGAGAAATTTCAAGTAGCGCTTCTGACACGAAAGAAACGACAATGATGTCCCGATACCGGATACGCTCCGTTGCTGTAACCTGCTCTGAGGCAGACACGAGGACCTCCTGAATTGCCCTCTGCTACTTCCTTCATACCTACCGCAGTTGAAGGTCAGTGTCGCACGTGTACTTCCTTGCGTACGTATAGTACGACACAGTTCTCAAAAAAGGTTGAAAAATCGCCTTTGCTTAATATACTCGGAAGTTTTGTAACCTTCACAGAACTCTTATAGATATCTTCTTAATATATTCCTCCGCAAGTGAGTGTGCAGCGAAAAGATTGGCCCGTGTCACGCACACGGCGCCTTCAACCATACCGCCAGAAAATAGACTGAAGCACCAAAGAAACTGGTATAAGCATGCGTATTCAAACAGAGAGGTATATAAACAGGGAGAATACGGCGCTGCGGTCGGCAACAACTACGTAAGACAAGTGTTTCGCGCAGTCGTTAGACCTGTCAAGGCTGCTACAATAGGTCAAGATTGTGAGTTTGAACGGGATGTTACTGTCGGCGCACAAGCGATGGGACACAGCATCTCCGAGGTAGCGAAGAATTGGGGATTTTCCCGTACGAGGATTTCACGAGGGTGCCGTGAATATTAGAAATCCGGCAAAACATATATAATTCCCGACATCGCTGTGGCCGGAAAAATATTCGGCAAGAACGGGATCAACGACGACCCAAGAGAATCGTTCGATGTGACAGAAGTGCAGTCCTTCCGAAAATTGCTGCAAATTTCAATGCAGTTGGAGTGATATGGGACCCCTGATACGTCTAGATACTACTCTGACACGTTCCTAAGCATCCTGTCCGATCACCTGCATCCGTTCACTTTCATTGTGCTTTCCGACGGACGTGGGCAATTTCAGCAGGACAGTGCGACACCCTACACGTCCAGAATTGCCTCAGAGTGGCTCCAGGAACACTTTTCTGAATTTAAACACTTACGTTGGCCACCAAGGTGCGCAGCCACGAAAATTATTGAGCATATCTGGGATGCCTTGCTACGTGCTGTTCAGAAGAGATCTCCACCCCCTCGTATTCTTATGGATTTATGGACAGCCCTGCAGGATTCACAGCGTCAGTTCTCTCCGGCATTACTTCAGACGTTAGTGAGTCCATGCCACGTCGTGTTGCGGCACTTGTGTGTTCGTGGGGGACCTACACGATATTAGGCAGGTGTACCAGTTTCTTTGGCTCTTCAGTGTATATTACCATCGGATTGGCAGTTCTAACATAACATTTGCGTGTGGTGCGTGACTCACATTGTCCCTTACATACTCACTTCAACGAGAGACACAACGGGCGTTATTGACTACTTAAATCTGCAACAGTAGTTTTAATAAGCAACTTACAACAGAAATAGAAATAATTTTTCTGTCATTTTCTAGAAATTTCTCCCAGTAAAATAGATTAATGCCCGCTGTACATGTATTTTGATTGTTTTTTTTTTTAAGAAGAGTTGTTATTGCTTGTTTTTCCTGTGAAGAGGAGCCTTTTTCTTGTTGTCTTCCAGAGTAATTTGTTATAACTTCCTTTCTTCGCGTGACGATGTTTAACAATTTTGCGAAGAGGAGTGTTACTTCACAGGTTATTCCATTCTTTTGCATGAAGAAGCTGTTTCTCTGCTTTTCACGAAGCAGCTCACCGTGTACAAAGACCGGGTTATAGTTTTGAGAGGGTTACTTAAGCATTCTGGAAGAGGAATCAGGTCGAATCCTGTGAGGAAAATACCGTTAGGAGCTACAAGTCTCCATCAACTTAGGAATTCTTTTATGGTGAGAGTAAGACGGAGCTAAATGGGAAAAGTAAAAAGGAGCGTAGCTGTGATTCGTATCTTGCTGGTAGCAATGCCTATTTTTAGTATTTATGTTTCACATTTATTAACAAATGGAAATGTTATTAACTGACATTATCTCATAGTCTTTAATGACAATAAAATCTCTCCATTTCGAATTACTGACCGCGTAAAAATTTGATATAGAGAGGCGAAATGCGTTTATTAAATAAGAAAGTTGCACATCAACAACGTAGTTCAATCTCTAGAAATGAAAATAGGGTTTATTTTGTATCTGATGTTTCGCATTTTTGTACCCAATAAATTTTAAAAAGTACGTTATTTTTATTAAAAAATGTGATTCGATACTAGATAAGAAACGTTTCCATATCATCATAAATTCGGTATAAAAGTAAAAGTGGTTGCTAATAGCGAAATTCGAACTAACGATTTTACGCTTACAGGCCTCTACGAAATGGCTCTGAGCACTGTGGGACTTAACATCTGAGGTCATCAGTCCCTTAGAACTTAGGTTAGTTAGGTTTAAGTAGTTCTAAGGACATTACACACATACATGGCCAAGGCCTTTACACTATGCATTTCAATGCCAGTGAATACGTTAATGGTAATAAATTTTTTGTACGGTACTTAATAATGATGGAAAATCTTATGATATTCAAGAGCGATATATTCGAGGTGTTTCTTATTTAATTGTGTCGTATTTCGTTAGAAAGTTGCTATCCCAACACAAACCTTAATATCCCGTTACGCCAGTGCTATGCAGCCTTCCTTACTTCTTTGCCTCTGGAGGTTTACAGGAGGTACGAAGAGTCTGAGAACCATGGCGCCCTGATTGCTTCCCACTCTTCAGCTCTAAGGCGTGCAGGGCTGCAGTGCTGCCTGTGACTTCCAATGTGCACTCACATTAATGTGACCATCTGTCGGATGACTTTACGGCTAAGAGTGCTGGGAGACGCGTGGGAAGAGAGTCGCTGAGTTTCTGGAAGGTACCGGCAGGGATGTGGAGCCGTGCCAAGTCTACAGCCGTGGCCAGACTGGTTACTTGTCTCAGCTGAGCAAGCATGGAACGAGCAGCCCCATCCAGCCACTCTTTGAAACCACTCGTACACTGTGAGCTGTGTGACTCATTGCATTGTCCTGCTGGTAGATGCCATCGCGCCTAGGAAAAACAAACTGCATGTAGAGGTTGACATCGACGCATATTTGTGTTGATCCACTGTGGCTTCCAGAATGACAAGATCATTCAAGGAATTTTGTGTCGTCTTGTCACTGTAGACTTGTACCGTGGGAAGCAAGGAGAGCATGTTGTTTGGATGCCAGTATCCTCTTCTATAACAAAAAGTGCATGCATGTATTAACAGGGTTCTTTACTTATAAGAACAAGAAGTTACTTAAGATGGCCGACTTTTACTTCACACAAGACCTGGACTCTGCACACTATTCTGATGGCTAGGTACTGACTGTGAGCTAGAGGCTGAACTAACTGCGATTTCGACTCCCATTAGGCTGTGACTGATGACTCAGTTCGTTGACTCACTGGACGGCTGCTGATTACCCCCCTCTCCACCCCAAATCTGCGTCGGCGATCTAAATACTGGAGGTCGAGAGGGCGCTGGCGGCGCATTGTTTGCGAGTGCGTCTTTGGCCTCTCTCCCGATAGGCTCGCTTGCTCCAGCGCCTACAATCAGTCTTCTCACAACCTCCGTGTCACCTGCTGTGCTGGCGAGAGCTTATGCCAGCACATTACCTCCACCCCCTCCCCCCGAAAATGGCGCACCGTTGCCGTGTAGTGAGGCAGTGAATGACAATGGGGAGGGAGGCAGGAAGCTGGACGTAGAGATGAGCGAGGAGCCGTAGCTGTGGAGAATAGCGTGCTTCTGGCTGTACCCTGCCTTCTGGCTTGTGAGGCAACAGCAACGTACTCCAGAAAACTGCTGCCAGGCCAAACATCCAGGCCTAAGGGCGTGTTCTGGGGCGACGAGGGCGACGGCGATGCTGATGCCGTGTCCACCTCCATTGGGTCGGCGAGCGGGTACGGTCAGGGCGAGGGCGTATCGTCCATCTGTTCCTTGGTGGCACCAGCGGGCATCTGCGAAGGCCGTGCGCCCCTGTGAGGCAGTGAACATGGGGGAAGAAAAGCAGCAGAATCGTGGAGAAATGACAAACACGAATTTGGTTCTGATGGCGGCGGTGCAAACCATTGGGAGCTGCAATCAAATATGTAAAGAGCCAATGCGTTCCTGAACCACGCCTCTTGCACCAGCGCCCACTGTTGAAATAAACAGTACAAAAAAAAAAAAAAAAAAAACAAGATTACGCGGCACGAAGCGGTACCTGCGGCCCATTCGCGGCACCGGGTGCTGTGGTGGGTGTAGCAAGTGAAGCACCGACGGATGGCTGCGGCCGTGCAGAAGTTCCGGCTGTGATGGTCCGTCTCGTGGGTGTGAGCGATAGGAGGCGGAAAAGAGTTGCAGCGCCTGTTCCCAATTACAATCTTAATAATTTTACAATAAAAAACCATTCCGAAGTTTTTAATTTAAACTATTAATCACATTTTATTCTGTACTATAGTAAATGTATAGGTGGTGAGAAGCTTGGCCACTGTTGTTTGCAAGTCCGTATGAAGCGATCTGCTTGTCCGCTGGTCTGCGGGTGAAACGGAGCACTTGTTAGATGACGAATGCCGTTTCGTTCACAAAACTGTTCAGGGTTTGCCATGAAAACGTTCCCAATACCACAACGCTCCCGCCTCTGGCCTGGACTCTTCTGACGACTGTTGCAGGGTGTTTTCTTTTAGACGTTTCTAGCCATACACGCCAGCAGCCCTCAGTCTAGTGGATCATAATAACGGGAACCACGTGATGAGGCCATCTGTTGCCACTGGGTGGACGTCCAATTACGGTACTGGGCTGCGAATTCCAGTCTCTGTCGACGACGAACAGCGGTCAGCATGCTGACCTGAAGCGGGCGCCTGCTGTAGAGGTTCAGACACAGCAACGTGTGGTGAACGGCCGCTGAGGAGACGCAGTCGGCAGCCCCTCGGCTAAGATGGGCGGCCAGCTGCTCAACAGCTGCTCGTCTCTTCGGCCGTACACGTCTCCACAGCCATCATTCACTCCTGTCATCTGTGGGGCGCGCTGCACTACACTTCCACTGGCGCCAGGTTTGGTTAGCGCCGTCTTACCGTTGACTTCATGCTTCAGCCACGGTGACAGCGAACAATTTTTAAACTTAGCCCTTTCTATCCCTGGCTCGAAAAACAATTGTCGTGCCCTTTTGGTCGCCAATTCAGTTTCTCCTTTTCCTATCAACGACTGCACCGTTTTCCGCGTCCCCTGACACGCTATGCGTACACCCTCCACTGCTAGAGCTGCACTTGCTGTCTGTGAGTGGTTACTGCATGTGTGACGCTATTTCAGTGATTACACAATCTTGTCAAAATACAAAGAACTTGACAGTATGAGCCCATTTATCAGTTTGACGTTGCGCTCCTTCTCGCCTAGCTGCCATGCACTGATTCGGTTGAGGAAGATGCCATAAGGTCAGTGTATCATGCCATACGCTACCCAGGAGCCACTGCGCTGAAACAGTTTATTTGGCGTCTTCAGTCCCCAATACTCGGTCTATGTCCAATCTTGAGATGCAGATCTCCAATCTAAATGTACATGTGCACCACTGCAAACATTCTATTTTCAGTTGGTCATCCTGCTAAGATGCAGATGTGCTAACGCCGTCTACATTATTTAATGGGACCCACATAGCAAGTCTTTCTGTTCAGTACGGGACGTTGGCCAGCAGAGATGTCTATTGAGGCAATGGAGGACTGCAGGATAGGTGTGTTGAATCTGCAAATATCTTACATTAGGTGTCAGGTAACCAACTTGGGAATGCTTGGTAAACTCCCCCCCCCCCCCCTCCCTATTCCCCGAGAACCAGTGAGAATTGATTAAAGTCCCCAGAGTAGTCATCGAGGCAACTTTGTCATGTGACAAAGGTGACGACAACCGGCTCACTTACTCTCCCCTCTAACCAATGAGGATCAAGCATTACCTCCTCCCCTCTTTTATAACTGGGACACTTGAGTGCGAGGGGCTACTCCAGAGCTGTAAATCAAGGGGGGGGGGGGGGCGGCATCAGCCAATGGCTATTTGTTTGTAACGAATTACGTTAAGTCATGTCACTTGAGTTATATTTGTTAATACCAGTATTATATAATTAGAGGCACCAGCGGATGTCGCATCCAGGAAGTACTCTCATTATTCCAAATTTTTTTGTAGTTTTCACCCATTTTCATATTTTTTTGTATATTCCCCAGTTGTACGTATTTTTCATTCGTTTTCTTATTGCTACCAGATTTTCCACAATTTTACGTATTTTCCACCACACTTTTCCCGGCGTCACGTCGCCATTGTGACTCTATCTGCCAATCACAGTCCAGCGTGGTTCCGATTTACGGATCACTGCAAAGCCACCACTCCATTCCTAGTGTGTGTGTGTTACGTCATAGTGTTAGAAATGAACAAATTGGTAGATATAGTGACGCCTCGTCTAATACATAATAAAGAATTTCTAACCAAAGATATTCTATGTATAGTGAATACCACACTGTGATACATATATACCAAATACATCGTCAGATTGTGTGATGTCATAGCGATATTTTGATGCTTCCAATCAAAGCTACTGTGTTTGTAGAACAGCGCTACAAAATATGCCTCTGGAGAGGTGAGCAGTATCTGCAACAAACCTACCTAATGAACAGCACATCACCTGCAGGATTGTCCTCCACTCAGAGACACAAGGAAACAGAGTTTTGTCATTTAATACTAACATGCCATTCTGAGTCACATGTTTCTTCATTTCAAGTATTTCCAGGTGGATCATCCTTTTGATATTCTTTAAAGAATGTAAAATCTTACAATCAACATAATTTAAGCGATTGGTTTTCTGTTATCATATAATCAGCAAAGGTTTAACCTTTCTTTCTTAATCTGTAGTTTCTCTCATGTTCAGATAACCTAAGTTATCGATCTGCCGCTGTGGTTGCCCCGGTTGCTGACCGCAGTGGGGCTGAGCCCTCGCCTGTGGTTGATTGGGAGGTCGTTCCAAGGCGTGGCAGGCAGCGAAAGGCGTCCCCGGAGGCTGATCAGAAAGCCTCCCCGGTGCGTCTGACAAACCGGTTTTAGGCACTGTCTCTGGCTGAGCCAGATGTAGCTGCCTGCCCTGTTTCAGAGGATCATTCTCAGCCTTCAAGGTCCGGCAATCGCAGAGGGTGGGCTTACTGGTAGTTGGGAGCTCCAATGTTAGGCGATGTAATGGGGCCCCTTAGGGATACGGCGGCTAAGGAGGGGAAGAAATCCAGTGTGCACTCCGTGTGCATTCCGGGAGGAGTCATTCCTGATGTGGAAAGGTTCCTTCCGGATGCCATGAAGAGCACAGGGTGCAGCCAGCTGCAGGTGGTGGCACATGTCGGCACTAATGACGTGTGTCGCTTTGGATCTGAGGAAATTCTCTCTGGATTCCAGCGGCTATCTGATTTGGTGAAGGCTGCCGGTCTTGCTTACGAGATGAAGGCAGAGCTCACCATCTGTAGCATCGTTAACAGAACCGACTGCGGACCTTTGGTGCAGAGCCGGGTGGAGGGTCTGAATCAGAGGCTCAGACGGGTTTGCGACCGTATTAGCTGCAGATTCCTTGACTTGCGCTATAGGGTGGTGGGGTTTCGGGTTCCGCTGAATAGGTCAGGAGTTCACTACACTCAGCTGGCGGCTACACGGGTAGCGGAGGCTGTGTGGCGTGGACTGGGCGGTTTTTTAGGTTAGAAGGCCTCGGGAAAGTGCGGGATGGGCTGCAATGTCAAAGGGTGCTTGGCAATTACAGGACGTGCTTGGATCAAGGAACAGTCGGAATTATAGTTGTAAATTGTTGTAGTTGCGCTGGAAAAGTCCCTGAGCTTCAAGCGCTAATAAAAAGCACAGAAGCTGATATCGTTATAGGTACAGAAAGCTGGCTAAAGCCTGAAATAAGTTCTGCACAAATTTTTACGAAGTCTCAGACGGTGTTCAGGAAAGATAGATTAGGCAGAATTAGTGGTGGAGTGTTTGTGTCTGTCAGTAGTGGTTTATCTTGTAGTGAAGTCGAAGTAGATACTCCGTGCGAATTGGTGTGGGTGGAGGTTATACTTAACAGCCGAATTAAGTTAATAATTGGCTCCTTCTACCGACCCCCAGACTCCGATGATACAGTTGCGGAACAGTTCAGAGAAAGTTTGAGTCTCCTAACAAATAAATACCCCACTCATACGGTTATAGTTGGTGGGGACTTCAACCTACCCTCGGTATGTTGGCAAAAATACTTGTTCAAAACCGGTGGTAGGCACAAAACGTCTTCCGAGATTGTCCTAAATGCTTTCTCCGAAAATTATTTCGAGCAGTCAGTCCACGAACCCACGCGAATTGTAAATGGTTGCGAAAACACACTTGACCTCTTAACCACAAACAATCCAGGGCTGATAGAGAGCATCATGACTGATACAGGGATTAGTGATCACAAGGTCATTGTAGCTAGGCTCAATACCATTTCTTCCAAATCTATCAGAAACAAACACAAAATAATTTTATTTAAGAAAGCGGATAAAGTGCCACTAGAAGCCTTCCTAACAGACAATTTCCATTCCTTCCGAACTGACTATGCGAATGTAGACGAGATGTGGCTCAAATTCAAAGATATAGTAGCCACAGCAATTGAGATTTTCATACCTCATAAATTGGTAAGAGATGGAACGGATCCCCCGTGGTACACAAGAAAGGTACGAACGCTGTTGCAGAGGCAACGGAAAAAGAATGCGAAGTTCAGAAGAACGCGAAATCCCGAAGATGGGCTAAAATTTACAGACGCGCGAAATTTGGCACGTACTTCGATGCGAGATGCCTTTAATAGGTTCCACAACGAAACTTTGTCTCGAAATTTGGTAGAAAATCCGAAGAAATTCTGGTCGTATGTAAAGTACACAAGCGGCAAGACGCAGTCAATACCTTCGCTGCGCAGTGCCGATGGTACTGTTATCGACGACTGTGCCACTAAAGCGGAGTTATTGAACGCAGTTTTCCGAAATTCCTTCACCAAGGAAGACGAATTGGATATTCCAGAATTTGAAACACGAACATCTGCTAGCATTAGTCTCTTAGAAGTAGATACCTTAGGGGTTGCGAAGCAACTCAAATCGCTTGATACAGGCAAGTCTTCAGGTCCAGATTGTATACCGATTAGGTTCCTTTCAGATTACGCTGATACTATAGCTCCCTACTTAGCAATCATATAAAACTGCTCGCTCACCGATAGATCTGTACCTACAGATTGGAAAATTGCGCAGGTCGCACCAGTGTTCAAGAAGGGTAGTAGGAGTAATCCATTTAACTACAGACCTATATCATTGACGTCGGTTTGCAGTAGGGTTTTGGAGCATATACTGTATTCAAACATTATGAATCACCTCGAAGGGAACGATCTATTGACACGTAATCAGCATGGCTTCAGAAAACATCGCTCTTGTGCAACGCAGCTAGCTCTTTATTCGCACGAAGTAATGGCCGCTATTGACAGGGGATCTCAAGTTGTTTCCGTATTTCTAGATTTCCGGAAAGCTTTTGACACCGTTCCTCACAAGCGACTTCTAATCAAGCTGCGTAGCTATGGGGTATCGTCTCAGTTGTGCGACTGGATTCGCGATTTCCTGTCAGGAAGGTCGCAGTTCGTAGTAATAGACGGCAAATCATCGAGTAAAACTGAAGTGATATCAGGTGTTCCCCAGGGAAGCGTCCTGGGACCTCTACTGTTCCTGATCTATATAAATGACCTGGGTGACAATCTGAGCAGTTCTCTTAGACTGTTCGCAGATGATGCTGTAATTTACCGTCTAGTAAGGTCATCCGAAGACCAGTATCAGTTGCAAAGCGATTTAGAAAAGATTGCTGTATGGTGTATCAGGTGGCAGTTGACGCTAAATAACGAAAAGTGTGAGATGATCCACATGAGTTCCAAAAGAAATCCGTTGGAATTCGATTACTCGATAAATAGTACAATTCTCAAGGCTGTCAATTCAACTAAGTACCTGGGTGTTAAAATTACGAACAACTTCAGTTGGAAGGACCACATAGATAATATTGTCGTGAAGGCGAGCCAAAGATCCCAATGAATTCTCGGTTCCACAAAACCAATTACAGCAAAATAAGCATCTCCATTTTAAAGACTATGAGACTAGCCGACAGGGATTTTCCAAGCCCTTTATAGCTCCTAGGTCTCCGTGAGACACCCTATTGTAGTGCAGAAATGAAGCAGTTGCTGAAGTGAAGCACATCCTGTTCATCAAAGAGAACTACTGACGGATGTGTTATGGAAAAATGTTCATCTCCCCGTGTCCAGTGAAACTCTGTTGCGATCATGAGTAGCTGCCATCTACGATCACTGTTTGTAGGTAATGTCCAGTAAAGTCATCAGAAGATCGAAATCAGTTGCAAAACAATTTAGTAAAGATGTCTGTATAGTTCGAAAGTTAGCAGTTGGCAATTAGCGCAAAGTTATGAAAAGTGTGGGGTTATCCGCAAGAGTGCTACTAGGAAGCCGTTAAACATCGGCTACACGATAAATCAAATCTAAAAGCCGTAATTTTAAATTAATACCTAAGAATTACAGTTACGAACTACTTAAGTGGAAAGAAGAGAGAGAAAATGATGCGGGGAAGAGAAACCAAAGACTGCGTTTATTTGGCGGAACAGTTAAAATATGTAACAGATCTACTGAGGAGTCTAGCTACACTGTGCTTGTCCGTCTCCTTTCGAAGTACTGCTGCGCGGTGTGGGATTGTTACCAGATGGAATTAACGGAGTACATCGAGAAACTTCAAAGAAGCGCTGCTCGTTTTGTATTAATATGGAATAGGGGAGAGAGTGTCACTGCATGATACACAGTTAGGGGAGGACGTCATCAAAACGAAGGCGTTTTTCGTTGCGGCGGAATCTTCTCACGGAATTTCAGTCATTAACTTTCTTCTCCGAACGTGAAAATATTTTGTTAATTCTGACCTACATAGGGAGAAACGATCATCATAGTAAAATAAGGGAAATAAGAGCTCGCACTGACAGATATACGTGTTAGTTATTCCACCACGCTGTTCGAGATTGGAATAATAGAGAACTATTGTGAAGGTGGTTCGATAAACCCTCTGCCAAGCACTTAAGTGTGATTTGCAGTCTACCCATGTACATATAGATGTAGATAGTGGACGCTCATATCATTAAAAGTACCCCGTAACTCAACAGGAGGAAACGCATAAATCACTGCATGAAGGATTATAATTAGTGTGTTCATGATATGTTGAAATGTCTGTGTACAGTCGCTTGATAAGACTGTTGCCCTGTTTGATTCTGTTTGTCTGCAGTTGGTTCTACTAACTCTCGCAGAAGGACTGAGAAGTTTCAGTGATAATCTGACGTTAAGTGCAAGCAACTCGTTCTGCGCATCAGTATGTCAGTACTTTAAGTGATCCATTTATATTCCATGTGTAATCGAGACCCATATTTATAAAGTTCGTCCATTAGCCTATCTTGTGTGACCAGGTCTTTTTATGTGTCTTTTCAGGTTTGTCTTGGGTTTGGTACTTGAGCTGCTTTTCGTCTGCTAGAAGCACAGGATAACCAATTTTGTACCTCTTACGTGTGCAAAGAGTGCTATCGGTGCTGTTCGACAGCTTCGTGGTTGTCAAGTTGGTATTGTCCGTTTCCCGTGTGGGCTTTCCATGCGCTCCGAGCCGAGCGGTGGCTGTCGGTGGATGTATGGCTCTGAGCGCTATGGGACGTAACATCTGAGGTCATCAGTCCCCAAGAACTTAGAATTACTTAAACCTAACTAACCTAAGGACAGCACACACATCCATGCCCAAGGCAGGATTCGAACCTGCAACCGTAGCAGTCGCGCGGTTCCGGACTGAACTCGGTGGATGTATCTGTGCTCTTAAGTGAGCCCTCTCCTGCCAGTGATGAGATAGGTCGTAGCTTCAAACGCGGTCTTCATGCGTGGAGCCGTTCGGAAAACCTCTTGGCCTGAATGAAGTGTTTCGATTACTTCTTGCTTTATATTGCTCTTAATAGGCAATGCTTGAGTCTATGATTTTCTCAGTGTCCGGAGTTTGCTTTGTTCCTTTCTACTATTGTTGTGACAATGCGCTCTACGGGATATGGTTAGCCTGAGTTAATGTGCTTTAAAGCTTTGTGAATATGACAGAACTTGTGTTTTCGTGTATGTGCGATATTTCTTTTTATGTATTGTAGTTTATCGTATGTTCTATTATCTGCTGTGATCTCGAGTTGTCTTTATTCTCTGAGCGTTGCGCTCTATTACTGAATCTCAATAGTTGGTCCGTGTTATTTTAACTGATAAGTGATGGGTGAATATTTGCGTTACTGCATTTCCGTGTTTTGTGGGAACGTGTAGCAGCTGCCTTTGTTTAATGGGGGCCATATGTTTCTCGAATCATTGGGGCCTTCCGCCTTGATGGTTTTATTATGAATTCGGGGTGATTCATGATCTATTCGTTCTTACAGTGGTGTACTCTCATTGATTGTATACATTTAGCGATTTTCACTCACATCTGTTTGAAACAGTTGGATGTGCAACTCAGGTGACTTCTTTTCATGATGCTTGCGTGAATTCTCAGGTGGTGTATTTGCTGTAAGAAGATGTTTCAATCGGTGTAAACCCCTTTGATGTTAGTGCATGCAAGCAATGGAGGTAATGTTCCTCTGAATTTCGTCGTTTTCGTGTGAAGCTTGATTGGATAACTGAAGTCATATGTTTCTGTTCCCTTTCCTCTCTTTTCCCTCACGTATACATAGTTAAATTGCGCTATGTAATTTCTTCTTGCCAGATCAGATTAGTTTATTTCGTGTTCAGGCACAACTTAAGTATATCTACAGAATGTCCACCCATAATTTTTTGTGGCTATTTTTGAATGAATGTGTTTCATGAAAACTCAAATCGTGTGACCTCTAACTACTTCAGAACGCACCAAATAGCTGCCAGACTTGCAACTCGATGCTCTTAACTGCTTCTTTCTTTGAAATATTAGCCTGATTTTCATATGCTGCACAAAAAGACAGTGATAACGAAGTACCCAGAGAGAGGAATGAGTAGAACTAATGTGCCAAATTCACAATCCATTGATTAATTATACAGGTTCATTTAACGATGTTATGTACTATGGTTAGATTTAGTATTGCATTAACTGCATGCAAATTTTTTTTTTCCGCTGTTCTCAAACAACCTCTGTGCCGGTTGGTGAACTCACGAAGGGACTGAAGAGAAATTTAATGAGCCGAGGAAAGTGAATGAAAAGCTATTTGATGACTTAGAAGCTGCGAATCTTAAGCTCGAACGGAACGTGGAAAGTAAAGCGAATGACTTTAGAAGATGCTACGGGATGAAATAGCGATCGAGTTAGCGAAAACGTCGAGGGTCGTCGAGAAGCGTCTGTGAAGCTGAAAGCGAGCAGTTGCCGCTAAACAGAGTGCTCGAAGAACAGGAGAACAGGGTTATGGCGACGTTCGTGGCTGTCCCAAAGTGAACGCGTAGAGCTACTGTCCCGAGCTGAGAGAGCGGCTGCCGGGCGTTTGGAAGCCACGAAGGGTCAGGCAGAGCAGAGAATCAGCGCGATACGTACTCTGTCTTTTGCTGCGCCCGAGTTCCTGTTCCTAAGAGCTGCCGAGAGCCGGGAGTTAACGTCGCAGAGACAGCGAGCACCAGTTCGGCCGCAGGCGGTGGCGATAAAGCAACAGACTGCCGGCTACTGTGAGCAACACCCAGGTCTGGTCCAGAGGGGACGATACGTAGCTCGTGACTTGAAGAAACGTGTGGCTCACCTCAAAGCAGGTTGTCCCGAAATTGAAGTGGACAGTTCCTGCGAATTAGTATGCACAGAGGACATTCTTGGCAACCGGAATCAAATAATAACTGTATCCTTTTACCGACCTCCCAATTCAGATGATGTTGTTGTTGTCTTCAGTCCTGAGACTGGTTTGATGCAGCTCTCCATGCTACTCTATCCTGTGCAAGCTGCTTCATCTACCAGTACCTACTGCAACCTACATCCTTCTGAATCTGCTTAGTGTACTTATCTCTCGGTCTCCCTCTACGATTTTTACCCTCCACGCTGCCCTCCAATGCTAAATTTGTGATCCCTTGATGCCTCAAAACACGTCCTACCAACCGATCCCTTCTTCTAGTCAAGTTGTGCCACAAACTTCTCTTCTCCCCAATCCTATTCAATACCTCCTCATTAGTTACGTGATCTATCCACCTTATCTTCAGTATTCTTCTGTAGCACCACATTTCGAAAGCTTCTATTCTCTTCTTGTCCAAACTAGTAATCGTCCATGTTTCACTTCCATACATGGCTACACTCCAAACAAATACTTTCAGAAACGACTTCCTGATACATAAATCTATATTCGATGTTAACAAATTTCTCTTCTTCAGAAACGCTTTCCTTGCCATTGCCAGTCTACATTTTATATCCTCTCTACTTCGACCATAATCAGTTATTTTACTTCCTAAATAGCAAAACTCCTTTACTACTTTAAGTGTCTCATTTCCTAATCTAATTCCCTCAGCATCACCCGATTTAATTTGACTACATTCCATTATCCTCGTTTTGCTTTTGTTAATGTTCATCTTATATCCTCCTTTCAAGACACTGTCCATTCCGTTCAACTGCTCTTCCAAGTCCTTTGCCGTATCTGACAGAATTACAATGTCATCGGCGAACATCAAAGATTTTACTTCGTCTACATGAATTTTAATACCTACTCCAAATTTTTCTTTTGTTTCCTTTACTGCTTGCTCAATATACAGATTGAATAACATCGGGGAGAGGCTACAACCCTGTCTCACTCCTTTCTCAACCACTGCTTCCCTTTCATGCCCCTCGACTCTTAT
The DNA here is from genome assembly GCF_023897955.1 of Schistocerca gregaria. Taxonomy (NCBI): domain Eukaryota; kingdom Metazoa; phylum Arthropoda; class Insecta; order Orthoptera; family Acrididae; genus Schistocerca; species Schistocerca gregaria. The sequence continues at coordinate 44,268,405 of NC_064929.1, forward strand.
GACTGCCATCTGGTTTCTGTACAAATTATAAATAGCCTTTCGCTCCCTGTATTTTACCCCTGCCACCTTTAGAATTTGAAAAAGAGTATTCCAGTCAACATTGTCAAAAGCTTTCTCTAAGTCTACAAATGCTAGAAACGTAGGTTTGCCTTTTCTTAATCTTTCTTCTAAGATAAGTCGTAAGGTCAGTATTGCCTCACGTGTTCCAACATACAGTAGCTGAAAGGTTGAAAGACGAGTTGAGTTTAATTTCAAACGCGTACCCGACTCATACAAATATAGTTCGTGGTGCCTTTAATCTATCCTCGATATGTTAGTGAAAATACATGTTTAATTCCGGAGGTACGCATAAAACATCATCCGAAATTTTGCTAAACGCTTTCTCCGACAACTATTTCGAGCAGTTACTTCATGAATAGTAAAAGGTTGTGAAAACCGCGCTTTACCTGTTAACACGGAATAATCCTGAACTAGTAACGTGGATTAAAACGGATACTGGTATTATTGAACGTACCCAGACCCCCAAGTCCTCCACAAATAAACGAAATATATACCTGTTCAAAAAAGCACATAAAAATTCACATAACATCTTCCTCCACTCCTTCCACATTAATAATGTCACTGCAGACCAGATGTGACTTGAATGCAAAGAAATAGTATCGGCGGCAATTCAGAGATTTACACCAAATAAATTAACAAACGACGCAGTTCATCCTCATTGGTACGCAAAACGCGTCAAAACACTGTTGCAGAAACAACGAAACAAACATACCAAATTTAAACGGAAACAAAATCTCCAACATTGGCGATCTTTTAAAGAGACTCGAAATTTAGCGCTGACTTCAATGCGACATGCTTATAATAGTTTTCACAACGAAACTTTATCTCCAAACCTGGCAGAAAATTCAGACAGATTCTGTTCGTATGTGAAGTATGCTAGCGGCAAGACACAATCAATGCCTTCTCTGCGCGATAGCAATGGAGATACTATCGAAGACAGTGCTGCCAAAACAGAGCAACTAAACACAGTTATCCGAAATGCCTTCACAAAGGAACACGAAGTAAATATTCAAGAATTCGAAACAAGATCAGGTGCCAACATGAGTAACGTCGAAGTAGATATCCTTGGAGTAGTCAAGCAACTTGAATTACTTAATAAACGCATGTCTTCTGGCCCAGAGTGTATACCAATTAGGTTCCTATCAGAGTTTGGAGGTGCAAGTCATCGAGTAAAACAGAAGTGATTCCTGGCGTTCTCTAGGGTCCTTTGCTGTTCCTCATCTCTATAAACGATTTGGGAGACAATCTGAGCATCCGTCTTTGATTGTTTGCAGATGACCCTGTCGTTTATCGGCTAATAAAGTCATCAGAAGATCAAAACAAATTGCAAAGCCATTTAGAAAAGGTATCTGGATGGTGCGAAAATTGGCAATTGACCCTAAATAACGGAAAGTGTGAGGTCATCCACATGAGTGCTAAACGTAATCCGTTAAACTTCGGTTACACAAAAAATCAGAAACATCTAAAGGTCGTAAATACCTAGGAATTATTATTACGAACAACTTAAATTGTAAGTCACACACAGAGTATGTTCTGGGGAAGGCTAACCCAAGACTGCATTTTACTGGCAGGAGACTTAGGAAGTGTAATACATTTGCTAAGGAGACTGCCTACACTATGCTTGTCCGTTATCTTTTAGAATACTGCTGTGCGGTGTGGGATCCTTACCACATAGGACTGACGGGGTGCATCGAAAAAGTGTATTATCACGATATAGGGGAGAGAGTGTGACTGAAATGTTGGAGGCTTTGGAATGGAGATCATTAAAACAAAGGCGTTTTTCGTTGCAGAGGAAGCTTCCTACGAAATTTCAATCACCAACGTTCTCCTCCGAATGCTAAAATATTCTGCTGACGGAGACCAACATAGGGAGAAACGATCAGCATAATAAAATAAGGGAAACCAGACCTCGCATTGAAAGATATATATGTTCGTTTCTTCTGCGCTCTATACGAGATTGGAATAATAGGGAATTGTGAAGGTTGTTCGATGAAATGGCTCAAATGGCTCTGAGCACTATGGGACTCAACTTCTGAGGTCATCAGTCCCCTAGAACTTAGAACTACTTAAACCTAACTAACCTAAGGACATCGCACACATCCATGCCCGAGGCAGGATTCGAACCTGCAACCGTAACGGTCGAGCGGGGTTCGATGAACCCTCTGCCAGCCACTTAAATATAATTTGCAGAGTATCCATGTAAATGTAGATGTATAGGGGCTGATGGAGTTGGAGCCTCAGGGAATAAAGTGCAAAGAGGGACTCGGAACGCGAGGATAAGTGCGATTACAGGGAAAGCAATGTTGCGGGAGGCTTTCGCGGCGGAGGACAGACCTTCGCGAGAGAAAGGCAAAGTTTCTGTTTTAAGCATTTCCTTTCACTACGTGAGTCTGAGTTGTTCCTGAACTCGGTTAACTGAATTCACCCTATGCCTGGTCGGAACTGTTCGAATTTGTGCTTTCCCCAGTGTGGCCCAGCACACACTACTGGATTCGTGCGTTGTTTCTTAGCAGGGGAACCTGCCATGCCAATGAGGACCAGATCGCGGCGTTGTGCGACAGTAAGGGAATTTCGGCAGGCTTTCCTTTCAGCGCCGGGCGGAGTAGCCATGAGGTTTGAGGCGCATTTCACTGATTGAGAGTCCTTCCTGCCGGAGATTCGAGTCCTGTCTCTTGCATGGGTTGTGTGTTGCTCTTAGTTGGGGTTAGTGTAAGTGATGATCTCTGCAATTTGATACTTTAGGAATTCACTCACACACATTCCTTTCAGCCTACTGGTCGGAGGCTGCACGAGCCCACACATCATTATCGTAATACTCTTCTTTAAATATTCTGGATTTACGAGCGCCGCCCGTTTGCTCGAACACATGGTACAGGCTAATCAATTTTTGTTTTATACGTTCGGAGAAACAGAGCTGATCAGTATTTGCCTGACTATAATGCCAACCCACATGTGTCACATCATCCCAGCTGCCAAATGCAGCCGGCCGGTGTGGCCATGAGGTTCTAGGCGCTTCAGTGTGATGTCATTTGGTTAGTTAGGTTGAAGTAGTTCTAAGTTATAGGGGACTGATATCTCATCGTTTTGCAAAATGAAAGGATGATTTGGAAGCATTTAAAGCGGTGCAATAAGAGTTCGAGTACGATTTGCGGGAGTATGTGTCTAAGTATACGATCTAGTCACTCGGTGCGCAAACGCACGATTCCAGTTGCGGGCGCAGTCGAAAACCTAGACCAGAGTGACTGACCGTACGCGGCCACCCTAGTTCCTTTGGGAACAACTGGGGAATAGAAAAACGTAGTGTAAATCAGTACAGGAATCAAGGGGCACACGTACGCGGTCACGAGAACCCTGGAAGCAGTGGGATCAAAAACCAGTTTTATGCGTTTCTGTCTGTAAAATATCTGGGAGTGTGCGTGCGGAACGATTTGAAGTGGAATAATCATATAAAATTAATTGTTGGTAAGGCGGGCACCAGGTTGAGATTCATTGGGAGAGTCCTTAGAAAATGTAGTGCATCAACAAAGGAGGTGGCTTACAAAACACTCGTTCGACCTATACTTGAGTATTGCTCATCAGTGTGGGATCCGTACCAGATTGGGTTGACGGAGGAGATAGAGAAGATCCGAAGAAGAGCGGCGCGTTTCGTCACAGGGTTATTAAGCGTGATAGCGTTACGGAGATGTTTAGCAAACTCAAGTGGCAGACTCTGCAAGAGAGGCGCTGTGCATCACGGTGTAGCTTGCTGTCCAGGTTTTGAGAGGGTGCGTTTCTGGATGAGGTATCGAATATATTGCTTCCCCCCGCTTATACCTCCCGAGGAGATCACGAATGTAAAATTAGATTCGAGCGCACACGGAGGCTTTCCGGCAGTCTTTCTTCCCGCGAACCGTACGCGACTGGAACAGAAAAGGGAGGTAATGAGAGTGGCACGTAAAGTGCCCTCCGCCACACACCGTTGGGTGGCTTGTGCAGTATAAATGTAGATGTAGTAGCGACAACAACGGGCGGTCGTAGTGAGACCGATTACGGGGCTGGGATCAGCTGAGTGGTGATAGCAATAACGGGTGGCGGTGATTTGGGAACAACTGGGGAATAGAAAAAAATAGGGCAAATCAGTACAGGAATGAAGAGAGACGCGAACGCAATCACAAAACCCTGGAAGCAGTGGGATCAGAAACCACTTTAATGCCTTTCTGTCTGTTTTAATTATTCGGGAGCTGACCGTTTGGTTTTAAACTTTGTTTTCTGCGTTTAATTTGATTGGGAAACCGTTGAGATTGAACTTAACATATACATGGATGGACATGAGAAATGAAAGGTGTAAGTAGGCTGTTTAGGTTTTTATGTTGGTAACGCGACATAGCGCTCTGTATGAAAATCACTGATTATGCTGTGTGCAGTCTGTGGCTGGTTGGCATTGTTGAAATATTCGCTAATGTAGTGTTGGGCAGTTGGATGTGAACAGCGCTTAGCGTAGCGCAGTTGGAGGTGAGCCGCCAGCAGTGTTGGATGTGGGGAGAGAGATGACAGAGTTTTGAGAGCGGATGATCTGGACGTGTGTTCATCAGAGTAAATTTGTAGGACTTGATATCTAGTTAGTGCCTTCAATAGTTAGAATCTTTTATGTAGCTGGCAGTACTGGCGCTCGCTATATTGCAGTAGTTCGAGTAAGGAAGATTTTTATGAGGTTAGTGATTCATGAAAGGTATAGGTTATTGTTAGTCGGGGCCATTCTTTTGTAGGGATTTTATAAGTCAGATTGCGTTGCGCTAAAATATTGTGAGTCCGTTTAGTGATGATCAGAGTAAGTAAAGAGAAATGTCTGAGTACGTTGAGTTTTGCTCAGCTGTTTGAAAATCAAATAACGTAAAGGAGATTATCAGCACAATCATTCATAAATTTTTCTAAAGGGAGTTTTCAAAGGTTGCAATAAATTTTTTATCTGTGATTATTACTTTAGGTATGAAATATTCTATTGAAGATTAATAAAAATGAATTTCTTTGAATGTTCCCAAAATAATGATTCAAGTTTAATTTTTATTCAAGGACTACTGCTGTTTGTACAAGAATGAAAATATTATTTTCCATCGAACTTAGCAAAGATTTTCACGTTGCACTGGATTTTTGTTTACTGGATATAGCCCGACTAGCTTTGAAGCATAAGACTATCTTTACTTTATGAATTCTTTTTTATATTTGTAAGCTCTCCTGAAGAATTATCCACTTTTAAATACACTTCACGATATGTTCCTAATTTAGAATGAAAATTTAAAAGAGGTGCAGCTTGTATCCACCTGTGAATGCACAAGATAAAATCTACTATCTCTTTGTATCCTGCGTATGGGATGCTGTGAAAAGAAACACTTTTTTATTTTCGTTCACCTCTACCTGTACCCTTTTTAGGTTGTGGTCGTTATTGCGATGGTATATTTTAATCTGCCGCTGTTCCAGAATGCTCGCTCACGGCGCAGCTCCGTACTGCCAGCGATATCCAATAAAATGCTGGAAATTCTAAAATAAAATGGGTAATGTCCGGTGCGAACTTTGCAGTAATTGTGACAAACAGATTTTACTAGATAAATATATTTTAACAGAAACAATTAAAATCTTTACAGACCGTTTACAATCCCAGCTACAAATGGCGTCGATCATCGACTTATGACAAATGAAGACTACGTAATAGCCTAATGCAACGTTGCGGGTTCCTCTCCCATTTAGTCTGTGCAGAAGGCAAGCGATTCTACTACAATAAATTGCCAATTTATATCTTACCTAATTTTTGTACTGTCTTTGTCGTTTTTGATAACATATCCTTTCTTCTGTAGCGGTTTTCACATCCTCCGCCACAGATAGTATTTAACAGTCTTTGAATAATCATTTATAATAGCAAAATTCATAATTATCTTTTAAATGTCCTTTTGAAATACAATTAACAGAAACACATATAAATTATTTGTTGCAATGAACATTATACATCGAAATGTTCTTTTAACTTTCACTTTGGATGCGTGCTGCCAGAAAACGTTACACCACGAAAGCAGAGACTGCTCATGAGGGGACCGTGAGCAGAATAGGAATGCCTTGGCGGGACCACCACAGTTGGAGAAAATCGAACCCGCTGATCCACAACATAATCCACTTAACGACAATGAGTGGCGGGAACTCTCGCGACAGAATGGTGCGGAACAGGACGGATCTCTGAGCAAGGTAAGTGCGAATGTTCTACACGTGGAAAAATCCAGCACACGGGACGATTTGTGACAGTAGACTGCAGGCAGTAAGGTTTCAGCTTTTATGCCAGATATCACCACCTCTATTAGAATATCAGCACCCAGAACGCACTTGAGCTGCATCTGCCTGTGTTCGATTACAGGTGAGGCAGCGTTTCGTAATTATGTGTGGCTACAGAGGCAGCGTGCAATATTTCTGCAAGGGACTTCTGTCGACTTTTTGAGTACACGCCACACGGAGATGATGCTCTGTACTGGGTGAAACGAGGTCCGACACGATGCTACGACGTGCTCCGTGACTTTTGCCACTTCAGTGTATAAATGTACCGGATGTCTCTCTTAAAAGTCTTCAGGTACATTTCTTCTGGCTTTTCAGTAGATATTTTTAATGTGTAGATGCAGTCAGTCCAAACGTGTACTGGTCATCACGTCGAAGGAAAGCTTCGGTTTGTTTCCGTTACACGCGAAATGCTTTTTGAAGCGGAATTTTACATTCTCATTCGATAGAGCGGCCCGAGATGAGTCCAGCTTGTTATTCGTTTTAGCGATACGTATTAGCAGGAAAACTGGAAAACGGAGAGCGGCGGTAGCAATCAATTTGGGCCAGGGCCTTGTTGTCGCTGTTAGAGTATCGGTTATTCTTAGAGTTTTGCCGCTCCTGTTAATACAAATGGATGAAGCGAAAAACGTTGTAGACTAGTTTGTGGCCCGTCCATCCGAATGGGTACGTGAAATTCCGCTTTGAAAATAAATTAATTTTTTTTTACCGGGAACAAACCGACGCTTTGCGGCGACAGTGGCACATCATGACAGGCGTAATGAACAGTATTAATTTCGACTGACTCCACCTACACATTCCAAACACGAAATTGAAAATATCTGTCGGAACACCAGAGCAAATGCGCCTGAAGACTCTTGGGTGGAATACCTACACAGAATATTGGAGAAATAGTGGCAAATATTTTGATAGGTGATACCAACCACAAGAACAAGAAAAAAAAAATACCTTGAACGTGGGTCTGGAAATGCATACTTTGTGAGATCTCTACACTTGTCCATAGTGGCTGAAGACGTTCGGGTGTGAATATGTCCGCCTGACACGCAAGGTAGATATTAAATAAACAAATGATGTATGGCCACAGGTGCTGTCCCCATGATCCGTGAACCGAGCGAGGTGACGCAGTGGCTTGCACACTGGACTCGCATTCGGGAGGACGACGGTTCAATCCCGCGTCCGTCCATCCTGATTTAGGTTTTCCGTGGTTTCCCTAAATCACTCCAGGCCAATGCCGGGATGGTTCCTTTGAAAGGCCACGGCCGATTTTCTTCCCCGTCCTTCCCTAATCCGATGAGACCGATGACCTCACTGTCAGCTCTCCTTCCCCAAACAACCGAACCCCAACCCATGATCCGTCAATAGCGTTCACTACTGTACGTGCCTTTCCGTATTGACGTACTCCAGTGTACACAAGTCTGAGCACTGGGTAATCTACAGGCAGTTGTGTTGCATGTACTATAGTTTTAGCGTTGTTAGTGTGTGTTATTTTGTAGTAAATTGCTTTTAACAATAAGTATGTATCGCATTTATTTATTCAGAGTATGGCATTTAAGTACATTTCAGAATTGCATCACTTTATTCTACATTACATGTGTTCACAGACAAATATCTAGTCCCTGTAAGTCATATCGCAATGTTTACTGTCACTGTGATATTTGTAATGCACTGTGCACGAATGGGTTGGTAAATTTTCCATTTCTCTTCTGCTTGTTAACAATGGAAGCGTACTACTCCTAAAGTGACATGGCGGATATAATTATCTGCTATGGGTTAGCAGTTGGAAATAGCCCGTAAGCACGTTCCCACTACGCAGAAAAATACCCACGTTGCAGAGTACCATGCGATAAGTTGTTGACCCAAAGTTTTCGGCTTCTTAAGGACACGGATTTTCTAGCTTCTAAAAGACGAATAGTGGACCGAATGAGTCAGTTCACACACCTCAGATGCAGGAGGACATATAAGATTTTCTGGACGAAAGACGTGCAACAGCAGTGTGGGTATTTGGCGATTGACACCAACAGAAGGCATAAGTCATCCTGTTGTCCGGCTGGTACTGCTTGAGCTATTGCTGTATCCGTAACACCTTCAACACATCCAGGCACTAATGCCAGAGGACCACGATAGCCAATCATTGTTGTGTCATTGGCCCATACAGAAGCGTGCTGCAGGTCCACTGTTTTCGACGAAGAATTTATTTCTCTGATCCTGTGCGGTTCACAAAGGGTCGTGCTGTGAACTTCCATACTCAGCACGTGTGGGCTTATGAAAACCCATATGCTGCTGTACAAGGAGTACATCAACCTCATTTCTCCGTCAACTAATGGATAGACATTCTTGGTGATAAGTTACTAGGGCCATACATCCTACTCCAAACATTTAATGGAGCTCATTATCGTCAACTTCTTGTTAACATTTTGCTTACCTTGTCGGAGGAGGTACCACATCAGTAAAGACTACCGATGTGGTTTATGCGTTATGTCACATTTCATCTGCAATGTGTGTGAATATCGGATGCTGACGCTTCATGTCTTTTGGAATGGTTGGGGCGGAGGGGGCACACCTTGGTCCCCTGTTCCCTCGACTTCAGTCCTCTGTAGTTTTGGTTATGGGAACAGTTCAAGGCGTTAGTCTTGCAGTACCACATGTATGTGAAATTAGAAATCGTTACCAGAGTCGGAGATTATTTAGACTCTGACAAATCCCTTTAGATACAGTTTTGATATACATAATACAATGGAAATATGCTACTTGAAATTTGGCCTTACATGAGGTCCTAGGGTGAACAATTTGTATAAAATTACTTAATAACTGTATTTTAAAAACAATTAATAATGCAAATCAAATGAAAGGAACACTAAATTCTTTAAATGAAATTCAAGTAAAAATGAACTGGTGATTTATTGCAAAAAGTCTTCTTAGTACACAAGAAAACCAATAGACTAACTGTCTATCATGTTAGACTAATATTGACAATCAGCAAAATCATAATGTCCAGGGAAGGATAATGTGTTCATGCTGCACATTCCCTCCACGATGTTGAGGCGAAATAAATAAAAAAATTAAATTTATTGGTTTTTTGTAAAGAGGAAAAATTGTGGACATGGAATTGTAACTTCAGAATTTTTGAAAGGCCTTTCTTTTTTTACGGGCTGTATTGACCAGCTTGAATGCGGACAGATTCAGTGCTGCGTGAAATATGCCTGTAATATAATTTACCATTCCGATTAATTACATTTTTGAATTCTACGTCACTGTTGATTTAATCAGAGTTCTCACCTTAGACGTAGAATTAGTCCTTCTGCCACAATATTAATTCATTAGTCGCCCTCGATGTTCTTCTCTTTGTTGACCGTGTGTACCTTCCTAAGTCGGCATCGGTTCACTTCACGTAGACGGTGGAAACCAAGGAAATACAATGCTACGTCACTTTAAAAAATATTGAGAAGTATCGAAGTGTTACGAAAATTATTTATTCACAAGACAATAAGACTTGCTCTGCTCGTCGCACAAATCATGATTACTAACAACATGGCTGCCTTTCCGCACAGTCCGAAATTACGTCCGTCCTCCACAAGGCAACAATCGAAAGTGTCTCTTAGCTCCTTCTTGGAGTATGAAACAAAAGCGAATCCAATATGAACATTACAGAGATTATATTCTACATCCCTCTCAATTTGATCTTTGACGCAGCCTTTAAGGTGTTGTATGTCTCTGCGTCGGAATGTGTCATTACAATGTGAATAAACCCTACGAATCTGAATTTTACTATGTAGTGGTTCCTTGTCGGGACTAAAATGAAAAGAACCTTTCTTCGTATCTGGAACCATAAAATGGTAAGCTCCCAGACGAATTGGTGCCGCTACAGTGTGCTCACCAATCACTAGCCATCCCGATCTACATCCAAATCTACATCGATACTCTGCTAATTACGTTGAAGTGCCTGGCAGAGGGTTCTTCGGACCACCTTCAAAATTCTCTATTCTCCAAATGTCGTATAGCGCGCGGAAATAACAAACACCTACATCTTTTTCGTACGAGCTCTTCAAATGGTTCAAATGGCTCTAAGCTCTATGGAACTTAACATCTGAGGTCATCAGTCCCCTAGACTTAGAATTACTTAAACATTAACGAACCTAACCACACACACATCCATGCCCACGGCAGAATTCGAACCTGCGACCGTAGCAGAAGGGCCGTTCCACACCGAAGCGCCTAGAACCGGTTGGCCACAGCGACCGGCTGCACGAGCTCTGACTTCCCTTATTTTATCATAGTGATCGTTTCTTCCTATCTAGATCGGCGTCAACAAAATATTTTCAAATTCAGAGGAGAAAGCTGGTGACTGGAATTTCGTGAGAAGATTGCTCCGCAACGAAAATTGCCTGTGTTTTAATGATCTCCATCACAAATCCTCCATCATTTCAGTGACACTCTCCCCCCTATTTCGCGATGATGCAAAACATGCTACCATCTTTGCACTTTTTCGATGTACCTGCTAATAAAACGTAGTGTTGGGTTAGCCTTCCCCACATGATTTTCTGTGTGTTCCTTACAATTTAAGTTGTTCGTAATTGTAATTACTAGGTATTTAGTTGAATGTATGGCCTTTAGATTTGACTGATTTATCGTGTGACGGAAGTTTAACGGATTACTTTTAGCACTCATGTGGATGACCTCACACTTTTCGTTATTTATGGTCGTTGCAATTTGTTTGCCGGCCGGTGTGGCAGTGCAGTTCTAGGCGCTACAGTCTGGAACCACGTGACCGCTACGATCGCAGGTTCGAATCCTGCCTCGGGCATGGATATGTGTGATGTCCGTAAGATAGTTAGGTTTAAGTAGTTCTAAGTTATAGGGGACTGATGACCACAGATGTTAAGTCCCAGAGTGTTCAGAGCCATTTATCTATTTCTTTGCAATGTGTTTTGATCTTCTGATGACTTTATTAGTCGATAACCGACAGCGTCATCTGCAAACAACCTAAGCGACTGCTCAGATTGTCTCGCAAATCGTTTATACGGATAAGGAACAGCAAAGGGCCTGTAACACTAAGATGTGCGTCAACACGAGATCTGCGCCCCCATGGAACTTGTGGACCGAGCTAAGTTGTCGGGACGACTTCCCAGTGCAGAACACTAGAATGATCGCCCCCCCCCCCCCCCCGCCCCCCCTCAGCGATCGAGCACGAGAAGTCTCCTCTACGACGATCGACCCAAGAGTGTTCGATCATCCACATCCAACTCCTCAGTTTGGGCCGTCATGGCAACAAGCATATCACGTAAAACGTTATGTACTTCTGTCCAATGACAGCAGACGAATCAGAGACTTGTATAAACAACTCAGAATTTCCAACAAGCCAAGCAAACGCCGCTGGAACCCCACCAGGTCAGGTTCACACAGCAGCAGGCCGCTCCTCGTCAAGAACTGGTCAGTTCTCTCCAGATGTTACCGGGTAAGACACTGAGCGTCAAATTCTGAGCTTCCTGGGGTCGTGACTCGGGACGTCACTATGTGTGCCACTGGATGTCAGACTCGGAAAAACTTTCTTCTTCAAGGAGTGAAAATGACTGTAATGCGTGAGTTATTGCCGGATTTGTTATGCGCTCTGTATGTGCTTTCATCCTGCTCAGACAGCAGCTGGTATAGATTTTACGCTTGTGAGCGTATATATACGTTGTTATGTGGCTAGCGGAGCTTGTGGACTGGCCCTGTTCGATTTCCTTTACCTACATTTATGTAATTCGAAAATCTGTGCCCAGACATCAGTTTACTAAAACAACGTGACAATTTTAAAAAACTCCAAAATGTTAATTCTAAAAAAAGGGAGATATTTTTCCGGCTCAGTTAAATACAAATCTATTCGTAAGTATTTGAGTTTCATATTGAAACAGTCTCGAGGTTAGAACCTCATTTTCAGCAGTTTCTTTAATTGTATTAATATTGTATTATTTTGTCAACTGGAAATACTGAATTATAATATTCTAATGAAAATACGATTTTATTTGAGTCAAATCAAATAAATTAAAATTTGATTCAGACATGTGAAATGACTTGTCTATACTAATAAAGTTCCCAGAAAGAATTTCACTCTGCAGCAGAGAGTGCGCTGCGATGAAACGTCCTCTCAGAACTAGAATAATCTGCCAGAAGGTTCCATCAGTAATACTGGTGCGTTTTATATGTTCGTTTCTCCATGTAATGGAAAAAAAAGAAATACTCGACATTCACAGTGACTAGAGTATGTACAAAAAGGGCAATCAATACACATTTGCAGTTGACCAGCAGATCGTTCTGCAGATACAGTCTATCCTTTTGAATTTTTAAGTACTATAATCTATTTCTGTGAAGGATGCTTATCACGATATTTATTTGCTCTTTCACTTTATTCACATGAACTCTGAGAGTTTTATGTGACTATATTATTTTGTTTCTGCAAACATAATTCGTTCCACCAAAATAGCTGGAAACCCCACAGCAGATCAGTTCCAGTCATTCCACGAGTAAGGAGGTACAAGGCTTGTCTTGTCTGTAATTCTACCATGCCTAGACGGTCAATACCGTATTCTATCGCGTCTGCATTGTTACTTTGTGCCAAGAAGGACTCTCAGCAAGGGAAGGGTTCAGGCATCTCGGAGTGAACCAAAGCTATGTTGTTCGGGTATGGAGGAGATACAGAGAGAGAGAGGAAATGTCGATGACATGCCTCGTTCAGACCGCTCAAGGACTACTACTGCAGTGGATGACCGCATCCTACGGATTATGGCTCGGAGGAACTCTGACAGCAACGCCACCATGTTGAATAATGCTTTTCGTGCAGCCACAGGACGTCTTGTTACGACTCAAACTTTGCGCAATAGGCTGCATAATGCGCAACTTCACTTCCGACGTCCATGGCGAGGTCGATCTTTGCAACCACGACATTTTGCAGCACCGTACAGGTGGGCCCAATAACACGCAGAATGGACCGCTAAGGATTGGCATCACGTTCTATCCACCGATGAGTGTCGCATATGCCTTCAACCAGACAATCGTCGGAGACGTGTTTGGAGGCAACCCGGTCAGGATGAATGCCTCAAGATACACTGTCCAGCGAGTGCAGCAAGGTGGAGGTTCCCATCTCTTTTGGGATGGCATTATGGAGGGCGGACGTACGCCGCTGGTGGTCATGGAAGGCGCCGTAACGGCTGTACGATACGTGAATACCACCTTCCGACTGATAGTACAACCATGTCGGCAGCATATTGGCGAGGCATTCGTCTTCATGGACGACAGTTCGCGCCCCCATCGTGCACATCCTGTGAATGACTTTCTTCAGAATAACGACATCGCTCGACTAGGGTGGCCAGCACCTTCTCCAGACATGAACGCTATAGAACATGTCTGGGATAGATTGAAAAGGGCTGTTTATGGAAGACGTGACGCACCAACCCTCTCAGGGATCTACGCCCAATCGCCGTAGAGAAGTGGGACAATCTTGACCAACAGTGCCTTGATGAACTTATGGCTAAAATGCCACGACGAATACAGGCACGAATCAGTGCAATAGGACGTGCTACTGGCTATTAGAGGGAGAGGTGTGTACAGCAATGTTGACCACCACCTCCGAAGGTGTCCCTGTATGGTGGTACAAGATGCAATGCCTGACTTTCATTAGCAATAAAAAGGGTGCAAAGGATATTCATGTTGATCTCAATTCCAATTTTGTGTACAGGTTCCGGAGCTCTTGGAGCCGAGGTGATGCGAAACTTTTTTGATGTATGTACATTTTTACTATGTCTGTACAGAACTGTATACACTGTTAGCGTAAATAGCTCTAGGGAGGTGCATTATAGAATCAGTAAGCGTACAATACTTCAAAACTCGTTTACTACCTCATTTTCCGCAATTTGATCTTACGTTCTTGCCTCAGTGTCAGAGGTACAACAACAGATTTTGCGCTTGGCTGTCATCCATTCGTATGTGCCGCTACATTTTTGGAGAGAAACCCGGTTGCCGCACAGTCGCGGCGTTGGCCTCCCTCTCTCTCTCTCTCTCCCTCTCTGGTGCCGACTCGCTGAGTGTGACACCTAGCGGCAGCACTGGGTACCTTTGACGCGACGTCGCGAGTCACAATCCCAGAAAGCTAAGGAATTAACGCCGGGTCTTGAGACTCAGACCTGCTAGCCGCCAGTAGCGCACGCAACACCGAAGATCCCACCCTCCTCCAAACGGCGCGTGACCCCTGCGGGCCCCAATGTAGCTGCCCTGCCGCACTTATAACCGGGGAGTCAATGCTTTGAGTGGTGAGCTGGCTGTCCCTCCCTTATTCCCATTGTTGTGTGCCTCGGACGTTCTACAACTCCTGGGGAAACCAACTCCGAGTTTCCCACGAATTCTCTCAGCTGAAGTGACGTAAGTTAAGACACACAACCTCTGGAATTTTTATCAGGCACAATAGTGAATATCAAGTATAGTAATGAGAGTTTAATAAAGTGATGAGAATCGTGTTCCAGCATTTCTCCGTCATAAGGAGCGGATGGTGTTAGTTTATCAATGGATGGAGGCAACCCAGATGGCTTGTAACATTTCAGCCGACGCCACGCCGGTCAACGATACCCAGACACTACAGGATCGCGTCTTCGACGCAACAACAAGCAAGCGTATTTCGGAGAGTGCGTGATCTCTTAAGCTGAGGATCAGAGCGATACATTGATATTGGAGGAACGTCACGTTGAGCACCTCATATGAGAAATGTCATTAACGGATATCAGGATGGATGGCTCCTATGGACAAGTGTGCAGATCACAGAAAGTATGCGTTTCCCGATCCACGTGTAATGGATTTTTTTCCCTTGTTTTGGTGGACAGCCCCACCTCGAAATATTCGACACTTTGCGCTACAGGTTAAAAGAAGAGTGACGAATATAAGATGCCTTCAATATTTATTAACGTTGTCGGTGGTTCTCTTGATTTATGCTAACTTTTTCCAGCCTACGTCTAGATCTGGTTTTGTTCCCTGCATATAAAATTATATGCAAGCGTTTCTATCGCACCAGAAAGGATGGAGGAGGTTTGATGTAAGATCTATTCGTGGTTTCTCCTTTATCGAAATCGTTTCCCATAAGAATACAAGCTACATCGTTAGCCTCGTGGCTATTGAGTTTGATCCTCAAAAATACGTAGTACTAATAGTTCAATCCAGAACGGTTTAGGTAGCCTTTACGGTACTTGGGTATAGCTGTGTGGTTAGTATTCGAACAGACATCCGAAGTAGTGTGGCGGTAATGCTTCAATCTGTCCGAAGAACAGTTCCAGCTTTATAAATGTAGCCAGAAGTGTATCGTGGCTAATGGAGTTGTTCATGAAGACCGATTAAAGTATTTTCCTAATATATTTTGTTGCCCTTATTTTATAAAATCATTTGGTGGCTTTCTAAGAGGTACTTTGTGTTAGGAGTACAAAACGTAAATAAAATTACATTTTCACACGTTTTACTTCAGGCAGAATTAGGTAATAAAGCCAGTCGATACCTTTCGTATAGTGCAACGACATAGTTGCTTACTGGCTGAGTATTTTTCAAGAGATCCTCTCACACAGACTGGTAATTTACACTGTTTTTAAGAGCCACTCCGAGTGCGCCGTATCAGTCACTCTTTAACCTGTTACGTAAGGCGATTCGTTCCTGCTGTTATCTTTTGCGTGTATTCAGTCCCGCAACCTATAACCGTGCATTCGGGCGGTAATCAGTTATCGGTGCGTTATTGTAGTCTAAAAACTGAATCCGTTATAGTAACTCTTTTGTTTACTCACTCGGGGTCCCACCGTTTTGTACACAACTGAGGTGAGAAGTAGTTGTGACGTTCTCTACGGCGACATCAAAAACCCATTCTGAGGTGGTGCCGTCGAAAGCGTAAACCGAAGCAATCGGTCTGGATTCGAATACATCTCTCGAAAGAGAGTACAAAAGAATATTATCACAGGACTTTACAAACAGGTTTTTCAGAAATTCCTACCAGTTCACTTACTTAACTTATTTAATATTGCAACGCGTTTCGAGCTATCACCTCTTTATCAGGCAAAATATGACAAAACAAGAAACATTCAAACCGAATGGACATATACCTTAATGCAAGTATTCTTTCAGTCTTGTCGTTTGTTGTGGCTTTCCTGCAGAGAAAGTCAAATACAAGCCGTATGAGAGCGCGCTTACTTCGTTTTCTTGTCTGTAGATGAATACTGGAGCACTCCGTTCATCAGAAAATGCTGCCGTCTTGTGGCCACTGTGGCTTTAAATTGTAAGCACACCACGTAGCTCACTCGGAAAACATGAATAACTGATCTGGCTACTTCAGTATTATTGGCTTAATTTGTATTATTAGTTCACTTTTCTCGGACATGAGCAGACATCCACAAGTAGCAAATAATGTGACCGTGGCTTCCAAGTTAAGGTTCTTCGGTTAATCACAAGGCGTCTACTTCGTTAATAATCTTGCTGGCATTTCGATGATCTTTCTTGGGATTTCTTCATGATTCATTACATTCTTGGACGTGCTACCTTTTTATAGTTTTATGCACAGTGAGATATAATATCGAGCGATTTTAAAAAGCGAGTGAATCAAGCTGCGTCGGATAGAGGTGCAGGGGATAGCTTCAGTTACGTTTGACGCGAAATAGCATTTAGTCATAATGGAGCGTACACTGTCAAAGCATTTTATCAAAACGGTAGTTCGTACCAGCTAGTACGTCGTGCAATCCGCAACCACTTCAGCGTTAATCGAAATCGGCCGGTGCACCTGCCTGGGCGATTAAAAAGTGGCTGGGGAACATTGAGGAGACGGCGCCAACTGGGAAACCAAAAACTGTGCGCTCGCCTGAAAAACATCGAACGTGTACGCCAAATGAAACGCGTATAGCACGTGTGCCTTGACACGACACTACAGCGCGACACGCACGTGCCGCACGAGTCGCGCGGCTGCAGTGCATATTGCGACACGTACACCGTACTTAGCACGCGCCGACTGGCGACGCTCTGCAATGACAGAACCGAAGCGCGCGCACCTTTTTATCTTTCTCTAATAATTTACAGAAACTATTCACTGAAAATATTTGATTTTTTTCCGTACTTGTAGCTTTATGTGTGAACGTCTTGGCCAAGTGCCCATCATCTCGCTAATGGTCATGCTTACTGGGATCTACACATTTTGGTAAGTCACTACGCAAAACTCAAAAAGTTTGCAATGAAAAATAGGGGACGCTATGATTTAGCGTTTGGTGCGTATTACACCATATGTTTCTGAGTATGAAATTCAGCTAACATATTAAATTTTTGTTTAGACTTAGGAGGAGGTCTCCATCTGTCTTCGATTTCGAGAAAATGGATCCCATGTAGCGCATTCACTCCCAATCTTACGCCACGGGAATGAAATATTCCTACATCACTGGTATTTCCTAAACCGCTCGAGACATCGAAACGAGATTTTGGCGAATGACGACACAAGGAGGAGAGTACTTTGCCACGCCGGCCGGTGTGGCCAAGTGGTTCTAGGCGCTTCAGTCTGGAACCGCGCGACCGCTACGATCGCAGGTTCGAATCCTGCCTCGGGCATGGATGTGTGTCACGCCCCTAGGTTAGTTAGGTTTAAGTAGTTCTAAGTTCTATGGGACTGATGACCTCAGATTTTAAGTCCCATAGTGCTCAGAGCCATTTGAACCACACTTTGCCACGTCGTAAACACACTGAGCTTTCTTATCTATCACGGTATATCAGTAGTTACACTTCCCTATTTATTTTTTTTCATTCCACTGACTAATTTTTTAAGAGTTATCGACAGCTAGTGAGACAAGAGTGTCCTAATATGAAAGTAAACATGAAATTTCTTCTCTTATGTTGCCACAAACCGTCACAATGAGTTTTTTGATAAGATATTCGGCTCTCTGGTCGCCAATTACTTGTTTAATGAGACAGATTTCTGAAACAGTGTGTCACAATAACTGCTGCAAAAATGAGTTTATGCAAATCATATTGTGTTTTGGCAAAAGAAGTGCTCTCAAACCCTTCAACAAGAGAAGTGTGGCCGTTACTCGCAAATGGTGTTGCTTCTTCGAATGAGAAGAGGTTAACAACTCACACGAAAATAAATCGTTAATTCTGTTGGAATTTTGGTTGAATCCCACAACCCATTTTATTTTTAACACCAGCGACTGAAATGGAAACTTACCAAAGGAGTTTTATTCCTTTTCTTTATATGAGCAATAGCAAAGTAATGAAGAGCGTGGTCTTCAGGCGGGATACCACGCACACTACTGATGCCGGTTCCTCACCAACGCCTTGCCAAACTGACAGTCCGTGGTTCGCGAATAAAATAGTTGTTACTGAGAAAAGTAAACAACTGATACGTGGCACAACACAATGGCCAGTGTATCGTCAGCAGCTGGGAATAAATCGATCGACAAGAATGCGGAAGCCAGCAAGTGTGCTTTGTGAGAGGAAGAGTTCACATCGTTCCGAAAACATTGTCATGAAAGTAGATCTGCCTTTGTCACCATTACATTTCTACATATCACCACACTCTTTCAGGATATTCCTACTTTTATATTAGTACCGACACTAATTCCTTTGTGTAGCCTGTTGTGTAATTAGTTTATTAACGCTGATAGCGTGTATGCAACCACTGAAATACTTTTCCTCGTCACGACGAGCCGATTAAAACATCGTTATTTAAGATGGCTTCTCGACTATTTCGGGCTTGCAATGTACGAAGTATAACGTCTCTTATTAGACCCATACCCGCATGATGATATGAAGTACGTAAGTTTTACTATCTCGGACGCTTTTTACCAGGAGCGCAAAGGGGTCATACCTGTGGAAATTATGCCTTCCCGACTTTTTGTAACGGATCGCAGAGATACTTCAGCATAAGAGGCAGCAAGTAGGTAACCTTGTTTTACTTTCCTGTCTTGCTTCTAGATGACACGATTTTATAATATTCCTTACTTCCTTATTCACTACCCTCACGGTAAATCGTCTGTCCCTTCTTACGTTCTGAAAACATTGTGGAGGCAGACGATATACTTTCAGTGGCTAATTGCTCACCGGTTATTGAACTGTGCATTGGGGTTTTTGACAAAGAATAAACAAAACAAAAGAACTGTACATATGTATGTAAATGAAAACTATTACGTGCTAACGAAAATGGACGGAGCGCTTAAACAGCGAAAAAAAGAACACTGCTCAGTGATAGAAAACTTCAGTTTACATTACAGGCCGTACTCTTCGGATGGACAATACTTCCACTGTCCGTATGCGCCATGCCGAAGTGAGTATATGGCAGAACTGCCCTCCCGCTCCCCGCCTCACACATCCGTCAGTACCCGCGTGACGCGCGGCGCGAGAAACTGCGCCGCTACCACAAAGCCGCGCGACCTGGCGCAGGCGCGTGTCGCGTCCCAGTCGCGTCGCGTCGCAGTTTGCGCGGTCCCATTTGAACCTGTGAAGTTGCAAAAACGCGCGCTGCGGTGCGCCTAGCCTTTAGAGTTGCCATTGAGAGACACACTCGTCGCTCAGTTCACCGGCACAGCGCTACACTTGGGATTTCAAAGATAACGGTAGGACGGATTTTACCCCAGGATTTGCACTTTCACCCCTACAAAATCTAAACGGTACAGGTCCTTAAGGGAATAGATTATGTGATCCGCAGCCGCTTCTGATTAAAAGTTTTGGTCATGATTAGTCGGGACCAGGACATTGTAAACCGTTTGTGGATGAGGGATGAAGCTCACTTCCGTCTCTCCAGTTATGTGAACAAGCAGAACTTTCGATTTTGCAGTGACGTTAATACTAGAGAACTGCATCAGCAACCACTGCACTGGGCAATAGTTACTGCGTGGTTCGTAATGTCTTCAATTAGGGATCATAAGGCGAAACGATTTTTAAGTTGTAACAGTGACTTCGCAGAGATACGCAGACGTTTTAGAAAACTTATGTCTCATCGTTCACTTCATTGTGTGCAAGTTGTGGAGTAAATGTTTCCAGCAGGACGGAGCAACGTCCCACACTGCGCTAGTAAGCATGAATATTGTCAGTCGTTTGTTTCCAAATGATATGGCCTCCCGAAATGGGTACATTGCATGGCCCTCTCGTTCACTGGACGTCACATGTTTGTGACTTTTTCTTTGGGGTTATCTGAAGCGGAAAGTTTAGCAAGATAACCCACCTTGAACAACTGAAGCCCTGAAAGAGTGGATGCGACAGGAAGTGTGATGAGTCAGTACAAGGTCTGGCTGGAGGAATGCGTGCTTCTAAGCGGACGCCATAATAAGACATCTTGAAAAAGTAACTGAGGAGGAGGAGGACATTAGTGTTTAACGTCCCTTCGACACGAGGTCGTTAGAGACGGAGCGCCAGCTCGGGTGAGGGAAGGATGGGGAAGGAAATCGGCCGTGCCCTTTCAAAGGAACCATCCCGACATATGCCTGAAGCGATTTAGGGAAATCAGGGAAAACCTAAATCAGGACGGACGGAGACGGGATTGAACCGTCGTCCTCCCGAATGCGAGTCCAGTGTGCTAACCACTGCGCCACCTCGCTCGGTGAAAAAGTAACTGACGTTTTACTGTTACAGAAAACACTTTTTCGTATATTTTAAGATTATGAAACAGAAAAAGTGTCTTTTTTTAACAGCTTTTCAAAAATCGCTCTTTATTATGCCTCACCCTGTAGTTGAAACTCTCTTCTTCATTTAGCTCATGAGGCCCTCAGCTTTAAAAGAATTTATTGTGTCGTAAACACAGTACTATTTCAATATGCTATACGAGCGTATTTTAGGAAAGACACACGGGAAATATGTAGTGGTAAATGCGAAAAACAAATACAGAACTAGTTCTCTCACAACTGTTATGACTACTCTTATTTTTTATTTGGGGGACTTACGAAATCTGAATATTTTCGTAGTCTCCATGAAATAGCTGTGTTAATCTTAGATAACGGTAGGTGTGATTAACGTCTCTGACTGGTGGTGTGGAACTGTCTCAAGTGAAGGACAGAAGGAATTGGGTTATTCAGATACACACAGTAGACGATTGTAACTGCACTGTTTACGTGGAAAGAACCCACACATATTACAAAAAATTGATGTATGTACGTATGTGGCACATCTCCCCCTAGACCACTGGACTGATATGGACCAAAGTTTGTGCACATACCCCTTACTGACAGGTAACAATCATAATTCAGGAGGTGCGGCATCATAAACGATGAGATGCATGAAAATCAGCCGCACCATGCCTAATGTTGAAATTTGCTTCTGTACTACTAACTCTATTCGTAACAAATTTCGCAGACATTCGCAGCGAAAGGCACATACAAAATTATATCATGATGCCACACATAATTCGGGAGATCCGACGTCATGAACACCAAGATGTGTGAAGAACTGCCGGAGTGTGCTTAATGTTTATATTTATCCTTGCTGCTCACTCTGTTAGCAACATATTTTGCTGACGGTATCGACATACGCCGCTGAATGCGCCTACATGAATGCATCGTTGTAGGACTCTTTACTGCCGAGCCACTCGTGCAGTCGAGTGAAGTCGAGTGAAGTGACACCAGGCAGCGCTTTTGGCAGCTTTCAACTATGAGGCGCAAACGGTTGTAGGCCTCGCCACAGAGGCGTGCAGATACTCGAAGCAGCTGTGCCAAGCGCATCATCCCACGCCGAGCCTACTGGCAGGTGTGCGTGCAAGGTTCCTCGTTGTGGAAAACTAGCAAAGTGAACACCCCGACCGACAGTGCCGGCTGTCAGCTAGTGTACAATAAAAACATTATGACAGGTGACAGACTTCCGTCATTCAACAGTCTCTGGTCAATGAATTAGTTCTTTCTTATGATCTTAATGAATTATTGTCAATGTAAACAACGAGACACCAACAGAGATAGTGATAAATGGTTCAAATGGCTCTGAGTACTATGGGACTTAACATCTGAGGTCATCAGTCCCCTAGACCTAGGGTAGTTAGGTTTAAGTAGTTCTAAGGACAGCACACACATCCATGCCCGAGACAGGATTCGAACCTGCGACCGTAGCAGCAGCGCGGTTCCGGACTGAAGCGCCTAGAAACGATCGGCCACAACGGCTGGCAAAAGCGATAAATGAGGTATTAGTGAAAGATACTGGCTTATTAACATGGCTTGCTTCAAATTTTCAGAAAATGTAACTGATTCGAATATTTGACTAACGTAAAGCCTACCAAAATCGGCTGTATAGTTACGTTCATAGTCTGCACATAACTTTGCGGTGCACGGCCGTTGCCCCTGATAACAAAGTGCGAGTGCACCGCCCTCGTGGATAACATTGCGCCCCCTAGAGTGTGCAGCTGGAACACTGATAGAGGCAGAACATTCCCATTCGTCTGGTGCGCTCTCAAGTGTCATTGATACCTTCTCTGATAATGATCTCTTACCTTCGCCATCAAAATGGCCTACCTCACTGGGAACGCATTTCTGGCCATATGTCCGCATGACCTTTTTTCCTCCTTTTGCTGCGGAAGCTGTGATCTCTGTATCTTGAAACAATACAAACCAAGGGAAAATCGAAATCACTATCTCTCGCCAATAAATAAACGATCTCTATAATCATACAACACGAGCGAATTGTGTTAAGTAACTGATCGTTCATTTTGGCCGCTGTACACAACGCAAATACCGTCTCCTTGCGATGAACAGCTTACGAATAGAAGAGGTTATATTTATTATTTGCGGGTCGTCTTTCCCCTCAAAAACAGGAGGACAGTAAGTGATCTTGAAATTCGGCGACGTTCCTGGGTGCATTACGTGCTCCCACTTCTGGCCATATGAGGGTACGACGAGAATTCTCCATATAATCGTTCCGATGCGCTCACGTGTTATGTTTTGGAGAGGCATACCGTTGGTTGGGCAAATTGATCATGGTACACTCGCAGGTCAGCGGCATTGTGACACTGCATTCGTTTCCCATGCGTATCTTTTCAGGCTGTATGCGACCCTCACTGTACTTTTAAGGACGACAATGCGTGATCGCATCGAAAGCACTGGTGTAGGAGGTCTTTGAATGAGTGCATGTTCGGCAAACTTAAACCCCGTGGGCCACGTCGTTATGCATTGGGGATGCATACCGCAGCTCGCCTACATAGTCCAGCGACCATCCAGAGTTCTCAGTCAAACTTGTTGAGGAATGGAACGCTCTACCACATTTCCTTACCAACCTCGTGCCCAGCTTGGGAGCTGGTTACAGAGCACGCACAGCTGTGTTTGGTGATCACATGCTTTATGAAGAACACGTTCCGCCTTTTGCAATGTGACTACTGTCTTTGAACAAAAACGTCAGTTATGTTCGTATCATTGCATGTTTCTTTGTTACCATCTGTACCATGCAGCAGCAGTTATTTCTATTTTGCTTGACAGTGACACAACATGTGAAAGTTACTTTGGCCCGGAGTTTCGCAAAGCACTATAATCGAAAACGAAAAAGGTCTGACGGGGTCTATTGGGGTGAAGTGAGACCACGGGGGCTGATTCCATACCACTGTGGCGGCTGCTTTATTGTATGAAGGACAGAATTTAGTTGAAAGTACTTGATCTTCATTTCTCGAGTATATGCTGAAGATTAAAGTTAATGTGAACCGGTACTTTCAGAGACTAAAATAAAGAGCTCCTGCAAACGCTATTTACTATTCTAAAGAAATGTGACTGGGATCCTAGAATACGAAACTGACTACAACTGTATGTAAGCAATATCTGTTTCTGGTGCTCCATTTATGACAATATGAGAATAGGGGGGGGGGCATAGGATAGTGTACCTACAAGCACATCTTCTTTCTTGGTCGGTGTTTCAGTTAGTCACCGATTTTAGAACTATATGAAGCAACGCGTACTAGAGGACGCGGTAAGTAGTTCCTGGCATTTTCGACTGCTGCTGTTGTGGGGCCTGAGGTTTTGTTTTCTGCAGGGTTTGCAAATATAACGAGTTCTACATATTTAGTGTTGTGTAATATATTAAAGATATTTGAGGATACTGTCTGTTCTATGGTTAAAGAATTTTGTGGTGAATAAAATATTGTTAAATTTTGACTAGTTACATAACGTGTGGATGAATAAGTTATAGTTCGTGAGTCACAAACCATCTCGTACCTTCAAACGGAAGACCTTGCACCATGGAGTATATGAGATTTGCAAAAGAAGTATGTTTATGTAATGTATTAACGAAGTTACCAGTCTCGAAAAGGGAAATTTGTGATAGCTGCAACAGCTTCTATTTCAGATCGTTGTTAACTTCTAACTGGTTTTTGATAAAACGATTGATTTCGCTTGCTGATTATTCTTGTGTAGTAGAGTAATAACGTAAGACATTTCTCATAGAGAAATACACTACTGACAAATTTTTTTCTCGATTGCAACGATTTGAACTGATATTTGTACCTAGGTACATGACCATGTTGTATCTTGGAACAGTCTCTCATTTGTCAAAAATCTTACTTTTCCGGAGTAATTGTAATTTCAGAAAGAAAGTGCACCACTCCTAAAGTGAATGCTGTCATTTCAAAATAGAATAACAAAATGGAGTAAAGGTCTATTAAAGTGTGAAAGTCTGAAGTGTGTTCCACGGTAAAACACTTTTCGCTAATAATTGTCAAAACTAAGAACAAACACAAAACGCTGTCCAAGCATATAAACGATCGATAGTCGAACTAAAAATCTGAATGCCGGGTGTTCGGACAAACTTCTAGGACTTGTAGAAGGGAGACAGGAAAGAATATTTTGAGTACAAACCCATGCCCAGGAATGTACCGTTTCAGTTCTACAATGGTTTCAACTTCGATTTTTCACTCATCCACTTCTGTTTGAGGGATTAAATTACGCATAAGGCAATACAAAACAATTCGAAATGAAACATAACGTAACACCTGTTTATCACTTAAGCACATTTGTTTGTGTTAAGCCTCCTCGCCCTGTCCATCTGTCACCATATCGTTTGTTCAGATGTCTGCGAACTGCACGATACAAGGGAGTTGGTGCATCATCATGCTGAAACCACATTTCCTGATGGGCAATCAGTGGCACAGCTTTCAAGAACGGCCCCAATATCTTTTGTAGAAACATAAGATATGCAAGACCAGTTAGAGTGGAAGGAGGTACGGCCCAGTTACACGACAGTCTGGAATGCCTGCCAACAAACAAATATCCAACAGGCACCGAAGCCTCGGAATGTGCTTAGCATGAGGGTTTTTGGCTGCCAGACATGGCTGTTTAGCGAATTCAGAACACAGTCCCTCCCCAGTGAACTCACATTTGTCTGTGAACAGGAGTAGTTGGGTAAGGAAAGGATCAGCACATTTTGTTAGCGCAGGTTGCCTCCATCAGGGGCAAGCATATATTCATTGGAAAACCTATTGTTCTCTTTTGATTGACGAGTCCTTAACTTACTATTATGCTAAGTGGATTATGACCATCTGAGGATAATCCGTCATTCCAAGAAACCCTCCACACTCCTCCCTTCCCTCTCCTTCTCCCCACTTCTCCTCCTTCTCCACCACCCCTCTGGAAATTGTCTCGCAATACAAGCACACTTATGATATGGACCCATTTGACTAATTAATTAAATCGACCAATTAATTAACCCCTCCCTATCTGGGACACCCCCAGCAGTTCCCCTCCCCTCCCCTCCCCCTCCAGGAATTTGTCTGGAAAAAGACCCAATTGATTGGCTAGCAGGTGGAAAATTGATTGCAGTGTATGGAATATTGTTTAACCCTTTATTTGGCAGTGTTGCTTTCAAGCAACATCACATTTACCTTGGCCTTATGGGACAACAAACTCTTCCCAGTGCATTTTACTGGCATTACTGCCTCCAGGCAACATTCCTTTACACACTGCGAACGCCAGTTTTTGTAATAGCTTAAGGTTTTCCACACGAGATAGCAGTTTGTGCAGTGGTGTTACAGAGATCTCCTCGTGTGAGCAACAGAGGTGTCTTATTTTGGTTCTAAAAGAGTGGATTTAAATAGATTGAAGAAAAACTGCTAAGATTACTGGCAAGATATACCCAGAGGTAAGTTTACAGCAGAAATATTTCAATCTTTGTTTGGAAATACGTAAGTAGTATAAAACTTTTATGTTGCCTGTGAGCAACATTGCCTATAGTTGGGACATGTGCCATTAGTATATTACACATGTTTACGGTGTGACAGAGAAGATATTTTTATTTTTAGGGGCTTTTTAGCAATGGATTCCAGAATATTTTATGGAATTGAAAAAGCGAGAGGAATAGTAGTTCCACTAGAAAACCCGGCTTTGTCTGATCTAAGTGAATCTGAAGACACTGAACTCGAAGCTTTGGCAGGCTGTAGTGATTCCAGAGCGTCAATCTCAGTTCCATAACCAAGTTATACCAGACACTGATTCTGATTTAGGAAGTGAAATCTCAGAAGCTGAACATGTGCAAGGACCTTCTGCAGTGAATCCTTCTAGTGCAAGTGGCAGTCAAGTGAAAAAGTAAATTACAAAAGCAGTCACTTACATGTGGGTAAAGGAAGATACAACTGCTAGGGCAGAAAGTCTCTCTCTCCTGTGTTTTCTGATGAAGGCAATACACCACTGGGTTATTTCAGAACATTCTTTGATTCAGAACTAATTGACAAAATTGTGCAGGAAACGAACTTAAACTCTGACCAACAAACTACACGTCAGTAAACAGCAATATAAATTAAATAGAACAATTTTTCGGTGTTCTGATGTACATGGGTCTTGTTTCTATGTCTTAGTAGACTGACTATTGGTCTCAGTCAATGAACTGTGAAAAATTCACCAGCATTTTCAGTTTGAAGCGCTTTCAGAAACTCCGCCGATACCTGCATTTTACGAGCAATGAGAATGCTGTGAACTGTTCTGAAAGACTTTTGAAAATAAGACCTGTTCTTGAGTCAATTGTATAGAACTGCCGTGAGCAGAAACAAGAGTCGGCATTTTCTACAGATGAGAAGATGGTTGCATATAAAGATACAAGAGCAGGTAATTTGCGCCAATATATTCAAATAAGCCACACAAGTGGCGTTTTAAGATTTTTGTTCGTGCTGGTGTGTCTAGAGTTGTCTATGATTTTCTTCCCTATACTGGCAAGGGGATGATAACTGATCTTGCTGATGACGTGAAAATAATGGAATTGGAATACTTTTATTTTGACAATTTATTTTGCAGCCTTGAACTTAAAACATACTTAAAAAACATCAAAACATTGAGTCCATGGGCACCATAAGGAAGAACTGAATAAAGAACTGTCCTCTACATGACGAGAAGCGGTTACTGAATGACGAGTCAGCTATGACTACAGGAAGGACAGTCACTCCGACCTCATTTTAGTAAGGTGGGCAGGCTATAAAATCGTGGCACTTGCAAGCTCGTTTTTTGGTGTCCAACCACTCTCAACAGGAAAACGATGGGACAGCAATCAAAAAAGAATTGATGTGCCCTGTCCCAGTAATGTACGTCAGTACAACAAGCACATGGGAGGAGTTGATCTTGCTGGTATGCTGATAGAGCTCTACAGAGTACCAATGAAAACTAGGCGATGGTACATGAGATGGTTTGGATTTATTCTAGATCTGAGTGTTTTAAATGCTTGCCTGCATTTTTCGAAGAGAATCTCTGGACAAGAAGACCTCATCAAAGTCATTTAGGGCAGATACTGCCAATGGTTTGATATTTTCAGGTAAAAGTAAAGTAGGAAGACCTTCAACAGACAAACCACCACCATAAAAGAAGAGGAGGAAGGCAACAGCTCCGACTGTTACACAAGATGTCCGATTTGATAATATGGAGCATTGGCCTGTATACGGTCCCAAAGGTCGTTGTCGTTATTGTCCGTCTGAATATTCTACAGTCATGTGTTCCAATTGCAATCTAGTATTGTACTTCGATCCAAAGAGGAACTGTTTCCAAAAATTCCATTGCAAGAAGAACAAGAAGGGAAAATGAAACAGTTCTATTACACAGCAGGAATGCATAAATGTGTTTATAAATTAAATTATTCACGTACGGCAAACATTTTGCTTGAGGTTATCGGCAAACTCCTTTTTCCTATAATATGTATAAGTGTGATCTACTGCTGGCAATGTTGCTTGTAAGCAACGTTTCATAATTTTCATAATTTTTGTCAAAAATTTCTAAAACTGACTGAATTGTATTTCTTTAAGTATAATAAATAGATATAAGCACTTAATTTTTTTTTATTTTCACCATTTGAGAAATAAAGGGTTAAAAAGTTTCTCATACACAAGACAATGTGTGAAAGATTCTTTATTTAAACAATTTAAGGGATACAAGGCAGTGTATATCATATAGTTCATTTATTTACTTTAAATATTTAAATAGACAAAATTCCATTCCCTACAAATTCTTTGAGGGTGAGAAGATACTTGGAATATTAAACAACTTCGAAATTTTTTTTTAGCCCACACTCCCAAACACTTCACTGGGCTTGTCATTCCACGTATTACTATATGTGGAGGCCACGCTACCCCTGCTCAGGTCCGTGACTGGCCACTATGAGAGCAGACGTTGCAGTAATCCCCAAACAAAAGAGCTTCTGATGGTGGCTGTCCTTTATTATTTGATTGCTGAGAAATTCCTGTTCAAGCACATGCTCTCTCTCTCTTTCCCCTATCCCCCTCGCTCTCCCTCCACCCCCCCTCCTCACAACCGGTCATGTCCTGTAGGGTAACCCTGCTAGGACTGCATGCACCATTGGCCATGGTCGGATCGAATCACACACAAAGCAGCATTTACCTAGTAAACCCCACCTGTGCATTTCTTAGAGTGAGGTAATATCTCCATCAGATTGATTGTCTAATTGATTAAATCGATGCCCTTCGTGTGGGACAGTTTTCCGTTGCTTTCTATTGGTGGATTACTAGGATTAGAATATTTGATGGGATTCGATCCTACAGCTTCCCAATTTCCGAACCCTACTGTTATTTATTCCCGTTGCCTCCTATTGGTGTATACTGATGCAGTTAAGTCATTTATAGAAAGTCCATTAAGCTGGAGGTAGCTGAAAATTTCAAATTTCAGCTCAGCTGCATGCTGTGTCCATAGAAAATCTGTGGAGATTTCGGACTGGTATGTGTGCTCGCAATAAAGCAACAACAATAAATTGATTAAACGGGGATTGGATATTGCGATTGGATTTTTAAACCTTTGTAGAATTCCTAAATTGGTTCTCTCCACTACATTCGGAAGGAGGAGGAGGAGGAGGAGGAGGAGAAAGGATGTGTTAGGGGATAGGACAAAGACACAGAAAATACCACAATCCAGGCCGTAGCAGTAGTTGTCATGGCCAGATGTTGGATATCGCTGAAATACATCCTGAATGCACATGCCCAGTGTCCACACGTCACTCGCCAATCTCCTCATGAGCAACCAGCGCCAACGCTCAGAGGTCGGACGGCCGTAGCCAGTATGGTGGACGCGTGTGTCCGCCAGAGTGCACCACCCTGACGTGGAGGGCGTCTGGAAGTGATTGGAGTGGTAGGAATTAGGATGTTATCAACACGTTCATTGCCAACACTTGGCAGTTATCGATATTGAATGACTCAATTTTCCAAGGGGAATACATGCAACACATGCGATCACAGAGACAGCCCAATGCACACTGTGTATTAGTTTGCTGTTTAGCTATCGAAAGGGCACTGTGGCTGGGACTTACTCCTGTAGCTGTGTGCAATAACCGACTAGCTGGCCTACTGGAACTTTTCGTTGTAACCACGGATTGCCAGAAAAGCCCATTTGTTCTGGCCACATGCCTCCTCTGGCACACGCCTCACATTCGAAACCGCGTCGTCCTAGGAAACCAGCAAAATTTATTTATCGCTGTAATTAGAATTAAATATTACACTTGCAGCCCTAATCTCATAACATTGGACACCGACTCTGGAAATATCCCCCTTATAACTGGGTACAGTTTAACACATAAAATGCTTCATCCTCCTTGGGGGTATTGGTGCATTAGTACAATGGACATCCAGCTCACAAAATAGTTTGATTGGGGTGATCATGTGCAATCACTGTGGATTTTTAGAGTATAAAAGGAGGTGTGATAGGAGCAATCGTACACCTTGCATGTTTATTATTACTGGAGAATCTAGACAATATTGGTTGTTGTTTTGGTCTTCAGTCCTGAGACTGGTCTGATGCAGCTCTCCATGCTACTCTATCCTGTGCAAGCTTCATCATCTGCCAGTACCTACTGCAACCTACATCCTTCTGAATCTGCTTAGTGTATTCATCTCTTGGTCTCCCTCGCCGTTTTTTACCCTCAAAGCTGCCCTCCGATACTAAATTGGTGATCCCTCGGTGTCTCAGAACATGTCCTACCAACCGATCCCTTCTTCTAGTCAAGTTGTGCCACAAGCTCCTCTTCTCCCCAATTCTATTCAATACCTCCTCATTAAGTATGTGATCTACCCATCTAATCTTCAGCACTCTTCTGTAGAACCACATTTCGAAAGCTTCTATTCTCTTCTTGTCTAAGCTATTTATCGTCCATGTTTCACTTCCATACATGGCTACACTCCAATACAAATATTTTCAGAAACCACTTCCTGACATTTAAATCTATACTCGATGTTAACAAAATTTTCTTCTTCACAAACGCTTTCCTTGCCATTGCCATTCTATATTTTATATCCTCTCTACTTCGGCCATCATCAGTTATTTTGCTCCCCAAATAGCAAAACTCCTTTACAACTTTAAGTGTGTCATTTCATAATCAAAATCCCTCAGCATCACCCTCGTTTTGCTTTTGTTGATGTTCATCTTATACCCTCCTTTCAAGACACTGTCCATTTTGTTCAACTGCTATTCCAAGTCCTTTGCTGTCTCTGACGTTCGCCGATGACATTGTAATTCTGTCAGAGTTTTTATTTCTTCTCCATGGATTTTAATACCTACTCCGAACTTTTCT
Source organism: Schistocerca gregaria (assembly GCF_023897955.1). NCBI lineage: Eukaryota > Metazoa > Arthropoda > Insecta > Orthoptera > Acrididae > Schistocerca > Schistocerca gregaria. Next base: position 44,299,722 of record NC_064929.1, read on the forward strand.
TTTGTTTCCTTCATTGCTTGCTCAATATATAGATTGAATAACAACGGGGACAGGCTACAAACTTGTCTCACTCCCTTCCCAACCACTACATCCCTTTCATACCCCTCTTATAACTGCCATCTGCTTTCTGTACAGATTATAAATAGCCTTTCGCTCCCTGTATTTTACCCCTGCCACCTTCAGAATTTGAAAGAGAGTATTACAACCAACATTGTCAAAAGCTTTCTCTAAGTCTACAAATGCTAGAATCGTAGATTTGCCTTTCCTTAATCTTTCTTCTAAGATACGTCGTAGGGTAGGTATTGCCTCACGTGTTCCAACATTACTATGGAATCCAAGGTGATCTTCCCCGAGGTCGGCTTCTATAAGTTTTATCCATTTGTCTGTAAAGAATGCGCGTTAGTATTTTACAGCTGTGACTTATTAAACTGATAGGTAATTTTCACATCTGTCCACGCCTGCTTTCTTTGTGATTGGAATTATTATATTCTTCTTGAAGTATGAGGGTATTTCGCCTGTCTCATACCAAAAGGTAGAATTTTGTCAGAACTGACTCTCCCAAGGCTGTCAGTAGTTCTAATGGAATCTTGTCTACTCCCGGGGCCTTGTTTCGACTCAGATCTTTCAGTGCTCTGTCAAGCTCTACATGCAGTATCATATCTCCTATTTCACCTTCTCCTACATCCTCTTCGATTTCGATAATATTATACTCAAGTACATTGTCCTTGTATAGACCCTCTATATACTCCTTCCACCTTTCTGCTTTCCCTTCTATGCTTAGAACTGGATTTCCATCTGAGCTCTTGATATCCATGCAATTGGTTCTCCTTTCTCCAAAGGTCTCTTTAATCTTCCTGTAGGCAGTATCTATCATACCCCTAGTGAGATAAGCCTCTATATCCTTACATTTATCGTCTAGCCATCCCTGCTTAGTCATTTTCCACTTGCAGTCGATCTCATTTTTGAGACGTTTGTATTCCTTTTTGCCTGCTTCATTTATTGCATTTTTATATTTTCTCCTTTCATCAGTTAAATTGAGTATTTCTTCTGTTGCCCAAGGATTTCTACTAGCCCTCGTGTTTTTACCTACTTGATCCTCTGCTGCCTTGACTATTTCATTCCTCAAAGCTACCCATTCTTCTTCTACTGTATTTCATTCCCCCATTCCTGTCAATTGTTCTGTTATGCTCTCCCTGGAACTCTGTACAACCTCTGGTTCTTTCAGTTTATCCAGGTCTTATGTCCTTAAATTCCCTCCTTTTTGCTATTTCTTCAGCTTTGATCTTCATTTCATAACCAATAGATTGTGGCCAGAGTCCAAATCTGCCCCTGGAAATGTCTTGCACAAATATTGGTAATATAAATTATATCGAACGTGGTATGATCTTTAGCAGCACGAATTTAAGTGTTGTCGTGTCCTAACAGAGGATGAAGGGAAGACAGGGGTTTAAGGTCAGTCTACAAGTTATGAATGGTGAGAAGTAAATGCCGGCAGACAAATATCCAGTGAAGGGAGGTTGATGATTTGGATCAGCGTCAAACGGTGTCACAGGGCATATACAAGAGATGCAGATGTTGAGACTCGATACTTGCAGTAGGGGTCTGATTAGCACATTTGATTTGTGTTCAGACTATCTATTACACTGAATGCTAATTCTAAACATTAGAAAAAGCAAAGGAGGCGATTTGTTGCACAACACAAGTCAATATCTAAAGCCACGGGAGCTGCACTACATGAGTCTGCAGACAGCCTCTCTCATGGATCATATCAGCACATGGAATTGTTTTTCAACGGCTGGCGCGGATGATGGATGTAGTGGAGTCTCATACAGGTACTAATCGACTGCTACTATATTTTTAATGATCGGCCTATCCAAAATTCATGCATGTGGACCATAAGGAAAAGGGCAAGTCTTGGGATTTTTAATAGTTTGGTGTACAATAAACGCAATATTCTTGTAGAATATCAGACAGTACATGGGATGTCAGCAATACGACCACACCTATGGGAAACTTTGACGAAAAATTGAATAACGCATTATACGAGGTTTTTCTCGAATTTTACCGATTTCATCACGAGATACTGATGTGAAATACGTTGAAATTGAGGGAAATGCGATAAAATATGTAAAATCACGAAAAACTAAATATACAAAATTAGAGAAGAATGCCATGAGATATGAAGCTAGCGAAATCAATAGGACTGCATATTCTGGAGGAGGGTGGTAGAATGGCGCTACATAAAGCTTTATGATCGCTGATTCCCTGTTCTGCATTAACTGATTCAAATAGTTCGGGTCTGTTTGTCACCAGAAGGTCTAATATGTTATCGCCACGAGTCGGTTCTCTGTTTAACTGCTCAAGGTAGTTTTCAGATAAAGCACTTAAAAAAATTTCACTGGATTCTTTCTCCCTGCCACCCGTTATGAACGTTTGAGTCACCCAGTCTGTATCCGGCAAATTAAAATCTCCACCCAGAACTCTAACATGGTGGGGAAATGTACTCGAAATGTTTTCCAAATTATTCTTCATGTGCTGAGCCCGGGGTCCTATAGAGACATCCAATTACGATGTCTGAGCCTGCTTTATCCTTGACCCTCACCCAAATCATTTGACAATTCGGATCTCCGTCAATTTCCTTCGATACTATTGCACTTCTTATCGCTATAAACACGCCTCCCCGTTCACTGTCCAGCCTGTCTCTGCGGTATACATTCCAATCTGAGTTTAGGATTTCATTACTGTTTACGTCTGGTTTCAGCCAACTTTCTGTCCCTAGTACTATATGGGCGCTGTGACCGTTTATTAATGAGAGCAGTTCTGGGACCTTTCTATAGACGCTCTTGCAGTTTACTATTAGCACATTAATATTGTTATTCCCTGTTGCATTTTGCCTACTCCTACCTTGCCGCGTCTCAGGAGGCGTCTTGTCGGGCCTAGGGAGGGAATTCTCTAACCTAAAAACCCCCATGTGCACTCCACACGTACTCCGCTACCATTGTAGCCGCTTCCGGCCTGTAGTGCACGCCTGACCTATTCAGGGGGACCCTACATTTCTGCATCCGATAGCGGAGGTCAAGAAATTTGCACCCCAGCTCTCCGCAGAATCGTCTGAGCCTCTGGTTTAAGCCTTCCACTCGGCTCCAAACCAGAGGACCGCGATCGGTTCTGGGAACGATACTACAAATAGTTAGCTCAGATTCCACCCCGCGAGCGAGGCTTTCCGCCTTCACCAATTCCGCCAACCGCCTGTACGAACTGAGGATGACCTCTCAACCCAGACGGCAGGAGTCATTCGTGCCGACATGAGCAACAATTTGCAGTCAGGTGCACCCAGTGCTCTCTATCGCCGCCGGTAGGGCCTCCTTCACATCTCGGATGAGACCCCCCGGCAAGCAGAGTGAACACTGGCCTTCTTCCCCGACCTTTCCGCTATTTTCCTAAGGGGCTCCATCACCCTCCTAACGTTGGAGCTCCCAATAACTAATAAACCCCTCCCCCCGTGTGCCTGCTCGGACCTTGCTGAAGGAGCAGCCACATGTCCACTCACAGACAGAGCGGGTGATGCCACACGGCCAGCCTCCACATTGACCCTCCGCCTCGTGCGCCGCGAACGCCACTGAACCCGCCACTCCCCTTGCGGAGAGGGTGGCCCAACCGCGCCCGGTACCCGAGAAGATATCTTGACAGCAGGGACAGTGGGTGAAGCATGTAACACCTGGGGTGTACCTTGAGACGCTCCAGACTCCCCACTGCCGCTACACTCCGAGGTAGCAGCCTGAAGTCGGATGACCGCGGCCATCAACACGCTCAGCTGTTCGCGAAGAGTGGCCAGCTCCTCGTGCGTCCGTACACAGCAGTCACACATCCTATCCATCCTAAGGAATTAATTTACTGAAGAGACTTAATAAACTTTTAACTAGACTGCTAATTCACTAAAGGCGGCTGATTATTGACTAAACTGTGATTGCTAGCCACTTCTTGTAGAAAACAATGAAAATAGCACTACCCGTCTCTGGACTGTATTGAAAACAAACACTAGCACTACTGGCACTATGGCTCACTAAAGGGACTCTCTCTGACTGTATTCAAAACTAACACGAAATCTATGGAACACTATTAATAGCAGTCGACAATTAAAGCTTCCTAAAAGCAAAAACACACGGTAAAAGAAGTGACAAGTAAGAAAAATACAGTTAATACTTAAACAACGTAGCTCGCTGCACAGCAGACGTGAAGCAGACGGCGGTTAGGACGACATTTTCGGTTTGACGCCACTTCGACGAGTTGCGCGTCGATGGGGGATGAAATGATGATGGTTAGAACAACACAACATCCAGTCCCTGAGCGGAAAAAAATCTCCAGTCCAGCCGGGAATCGAACCCGGTCGCTTAGGATTGACATTCTGTCGAGCTGACCACTCAGCTACCGGGACTGGACGCTGTAATCATTAAGACAACGCGATAGGATGCACCCAAAATATGTGGCTGAATGGTACTAAATTCCAGACAGCATTTCTGGCTGAAAGCTTGACACTAAAGACCTGAGAAGTCATGGGATTTTATACATATTTTATGAGGTCCATCTAGTGATGCATTTTTAAGTGATTGCTCATATAACATACCATCCACTGTATGTGATCATTCTCAATCAACCATCAACCTCCCCTATAACCACGTGGATATATCGCAGAACCTCTGTTACACTGTCTACATACTATCGATATAGAAGACGCTACAAATACTGTTTGTTAGTGTGACAAATACGTAGCAGCTGCAAGAAGCAGTTGCAAATATTGGACTAGTACCATGTTTCTTAGCTGCATCACTTTCTAAATTCGGTGATAGTGTTGATTTTATTACGGGCTTACATCGCTAGCAATGTGCACCTACACTTTCGGTCTATTAATACAGAAACCGCAATCACTATCCACGTTCAATATCTTGGTATTTGTGCGGAAGACTACTTTATTCAGAAGCACTAGCATACCTCGATTTATAAGGAAGGTATACTTTTCAGCATGGATATCGTTGTTGATACTTGGGTGTCTGTAGAACGAAGACCGATTTTTATGCGGGGTTACAATAACACGGTCTTTGCGATCGTGTTTTTAATATCTGGTAGCTCATAAGACGATTATGCCTCTCTTCCTAAGACACACATGCAAGGTAAACAAATGAGGCATGTCGATCCATCGCGGTTTTCCACTGAATATTGCTTGGAGCCACCAGCATTCAGTTACTGGCGAAGTATTGTACTTAGTAGGCGGTGTGAATGGCAGGCTTATAAAGCTAGTTTTGGGGGTGTGAAGTGACTGTGGTTATTGTTTCAACATGTACAAAGAAAACGGCTGTGTCCAGTCATAAGGGAGATATGGGTTTGACATGGGGGACTGCAGTTCCAAGGCATCGATAGCCATAAGGAGGTGCCCAGTCATAAGAGGGTTATTGATATTTCCAGAGCCACAGTCCTCAGGAGGAGGTGTTTCTGTTACTTCTATCTCTGTTTAATGTTATCAGGTTGGGGCTGCAATCGAACTATGTGATTGTAATTACAGTGATAAATACGTCGCTGGTTTCCTAGGACGACAAAGTTCCTCATGAGGAGCACGTGGCAGAGGTAGACTGTGGCCAGAACAAATGGGTATGCTGGCTAAAAGCTCTTGCGAGTGGTAGAGACAAAGAAAAGTTCAGGCCAGCGGACTAGTCGTTTTTTGCGCACAGCTGCAGGACAACTCCCGGCGATTATGCCCTCTGGATAGCTGAATAGCGAACTGATACTCAGTACGAGTTGAGCTGTCTTTTCGATCGCGTGTGTTGCATGTATTCTCCATGGCCAATTGAGCAATTCAGTATTGATCACTGCCAAGTGTTGGTCCTGAAAACATTGATGAAATACGAAGTCCTACAACTCAATTATCCCTGGACTCCGCGCATGGCTTGGATGGTGCATTCTCGTATACACGCACATCCATGGCTGCTACAGTTTTCTCTGGCCTCTGAGCGTTGGCAATGGCGGTTTACGAGGGGACAGGTGCGCTGTGTGTGGACGATCAGGAGGTGGTTTAAGTGTGTCAGGTTTAGTGCTTCTCAATACGTCACAGTGATCTGTCTTTCAGTGGTATTTGCTGTTGTCTCTATCATATCAGGCAGTAGACCCTTCCTTCTCGTTCTCCTCCATCTCCATCTCATTATAGCACCAGTACAAACCCTCCACAGATTGTTTGTAGACATAGCGTGCAACTGAACTGAACTTCGAAATTTTCAGTTACCTTCAACTTAATGGACTTTCTACCAAATGACGTAACTGTACTAGTATCGACCGATAGGAGGCAAGTGAAAAAAATAACAGTAGGGTTTGCATACTGGGAGGTTGTAAAAATGGCTGTGAGCACTATGGGACTTAACAGCTCAGGACATCAGTCCCCTAGAACTTAGAACTACTTAAACCTAACTAACCTAAGGACATCACACACATCCATGCTCGAGGCAGGATTCGAACCTGCGGCCGTAGCAGTCGCGCGGTTCCAGACTGAAGCGCCTAGAAACGCTCGGTCACTCCGGCCGGCTTGGAGGTTGTAGGATAACATCCCATCAAATATTCCAGTTCTATTATCCACCAATAGGAAGCAAGGAAAAACTGTCCACAAAAAGGGTACCGATGTAATTAATTACTCAATCAGTCAGATAGAGTGCGGGAATATTTCCAAGACATCCACACCTGGGGTTTACCAGGTAAATGCTGCTTTGTTTGTGGTTTAAACCAACAATGACCAACGGTGCGTACAGTCCTGGCAGTGGCACACTACATGACGTGACTGCTTGAGAGAGAGAGAGAGAGAGAGAGAGAGAGAGAGAGAGAGAGAGAGAGAGAGAGAGAGAGAGAGAGCATGTGCTTCAACAGGAATTTCTCAGGTATCAAATATCGAAACTTTGCCACCAGCTGAAGCTTTTGTTTAGGGATTAGTGCAACTTCCGCTCTGCCAGTAGCCAGTCATGGACCTGAGTGGGAGTAGTGCAGCCTCCGAATGAAGAAATAGGCGAAATGGCCAGCCTCGCGAACTGGTTGGAGGTGTGGTCGCACAGTGCTATGAGGTTGATGAAAAGGATTTTCAACAGTGTAATAACGCTTGGTGAGTTATGTTGATGGAATTCCTTGCACAATTGGGATAAAAAAGCGCCACAATTGTTTAAATATTCCGAACTACATTGTCACCATCAAAATTTTCCAGGCTCTCGTAAACGACGGCGAGAAATATTTACAGAAATTCTAAATAATTCTAATAATTCTAATATTTCAAATATTTCCCCCTATGAGGGAATATAACTTGGTTCAAGAATCATGAAAGAAGATTGTATACGTGGAAGAAGCTTAGAGATACTAGAAGGTATCAGATAGATTATATAATGGTAAGACAGAGATTTAGGAACCAGGTTTTAAATTTTAATGACAAAAAATAAGGTTCAAATGGCTCTGAGCACAATGGGACTTAAAATCTGAGGTCATCAGTCCCCTAGAAATCGGAAATAAATAAACCTAACTAACCTAAGGACATCACACACATCCATGCCCGAGCCAGGATTCGAAACTGCGACAGTAGCGGTCGCGCGGTTCCAGACTGTAGCACCTAGAACCGCTCGGCCACTCAGGCCGACAAATTGTAAGGCATTTTCAGGGGTAGATGTGGACTCTGACCACAATCTATTGGTTATGAATTGCAGATTAAAACTGAAGAAACTGCGAAAAGCGGAGAATTTAAGGAGATGGGACCGTGGATAAACTGACTAAACCAGAGATTGTACAGAGTGTTAGGGAGAGCATAGGGGCACAATTGACAAGAAGGGGGGAAAAGAAATACAGCAGAAGAAGAATGGGTAGCTCTGAGGGATGAAGAAGTCAAGGCAGCAGAGGATCAGGTAGATAAAAAGACGAGAGATGCTAGAAATCTTTGGGTAACAGAAGAAATATTGAATTTAATTGATGAAAGGAGAAAATATAAAAATGCAGTAAATGAAGCGGGCAAAAAGGAATAGAAACGTCTCAAAAATGAGATCGGCAGGAAGTGCAAAATGGCTAAGCAGGGATGGCTAGACGACAAATGTAAGAATGTAGAGGGCTCATCTCACTAGGGGTAAGATAGATACTGCCTACAGGAAGAAAGGAGAAAGGAGAACCACTTGCATGAATATCAAGAGCTCAGATGGAAACCCAGTTCTAAGCAAAGAAGGGAAAGCAGAAAGGTGGAAGGAGTATATAGAGGGTCTATACAAGGGCAATGTAATTGAGGACAATGTTATGGAAATGAAAGAGGATGTAGATGAAGGTGAAATGGGAGATATGATACTGCATGAAGAGTTTGAAAGAGCACTGAAAGACCTGAGTCGAAACAAAGACCCGAGAGTGGACAACATTCCATTAGAACTACTGACAGCCTTGGGAGAGCCAGTCCTGACAAAACTCTACCATCTGGTCAGTAAGATATATGAGACAGGCGAAATACCCTCATACTTCAAGAAGAATATAATAATTCCAATTCCAAAGGAAGCAAGTGTTGACAGATGTGAAAATTACCGAACTATCAGTTTAATAAGTCACGGCTGTAAAATACTAGCACGAATTCTTAACAGAAGAATGGAAAAACTGGTACAAGCCGAACTCAAGAAAGATCAGTTTGGATTCCGTAGAAATGCTGTAACACATGAGGCAATACTGACCCTACGGCTTATCTTAGAAGAAAGATTAAGGAAAGGCAAACCTACATTCCTAGCATTTGTAGACTTAGAGAAAGCTTTTGACAGTGTTGACTGGAATACCCTCTTTCAAATTCTGAAGGGGGCAGGGGTAAAATACAGGGAGCGAAAGTCTATTTTCAATTTTAACAGAAACCAGATGGCAGTTATAAGAGTCAAGGGGCACGAAAGAGAAGCAGTGGTTGGAAAGGGATTGAGACGGGATTGTAGCCTCTCCCCGATGCTGTTGAATCTGTATATTGAGCAAGTAGTAAAGAAAACCAAATATAAATTCGGAGTAGGTATTAAAATTCATGGAGAAGAAATAAAAACTATGACAGAGTTACAATGTCATTCGCGAACCTCAGAGACAGCAAAGGACTTGGAAGAGCAGTTGAACGGAATGGACAGTGTCTTGAAAGGAGGATATAAGATGAACATCAACAAAAGCAAAACGAGGATAATGGAATGTAGTCGAATTAAGGCCTGTGATGCTGAGGGAATTGGATTAGGAAATGAGACGTTTAATGTAGTAAAGGAGTTTTGCTATTTGGGGAAAAAAATAACTGATGATGTTCTAAGTAGAGAGGATATAAAATGTAGACCGAGAATGGCAAGGAAAGCGTTTCTGAAGAAGAGAAATTTGTTAAAACCGAGTATAGATTTAGAAGTATTTGTATGGAGTACGTGGACGATAAATAGTTTGGACAAGAAGAGAATAGAAGCTTTCGCAATGTGGTGCTATACAAAGATGCTGAAGATTAGTTGGGTGGATCACATATCTAATGAGAATGTATTGAATAGAATTGGGGAGAAGAGGTGTTTGTGGCACAACTTGACTAGAAGTAGGAATCGGTTGGTAGGACATGTTCTGAGGCATCAAGGAATCACCAATTTAGTACTGGAGGGCAGTGTGGAGGGTAAAAATCGTAGAGGGAGACCAAGAGATGACTACACTAAGCAGATTCAGAAGGATGTAGGTTGGGGTAGGTGCTGGGAGATGAAGCAGCTTGCACAGGATAGAGTAGCATGGAGAGCTGCATCAAACCAGTCTCAGGACTGAAGACCAAAACAACAACAACAAATGTGAGTGATTACAATGACTACTGTTAACCCGCTGCCCCACACTTTGTATAGACCCTCTACATACTCCTTCGACCTCCCACCTTTCCCATCTTTGCTGAAGACTGGTTCTCCATCTGAGATCTTTATATTCGTACAGCTGCTTCTCTTTGTTTCCCGAATACCTCCTTAACTTTCCTGTAGCCTAATTCACAGAACAATTTCGGTCGAGTGGTAAAAAGTGAAACAAATGCCTGAAATGGCATCGGCCTTTATTGAAATGTAAAAAGACAGTAAAACTGGGCAACAGACGGGCAACTTTGCAAACTGTCAGCGTGGCGGGTGCGAGGTAGGTCGATGTTACTAAATCGCATCGTCCCATGTCTGGCTAATAAACACTCTCCGAAAGGTACGACTTTCATCCAGGACGGCGCCCCACTCCGCACTGCTACAGGTGTGCAAGATGTCTCGCGCACATTATTTAGTGAGGATCACGAGCTGAGCAGCCACTCCCGGCTCCCCAGACCTCAGTACGTGTGATTATTGGCTGTGGGCTTAGCTGAGGTCTCAAGTCACCCGCGATCGTCCGACCGCATTAACGATGCTAAAAGACAACACTCGACGGCAGTTTTTCACCATACCTACTGGTGAGTTGTACAGAGCATTTCACAACGTTGTCGCCTGACTACAGGCACTGTGGGTGAATGACGGCCGACATACTGAGCATTTGTTATAAGTAACATCTTCAAAACTCCATTGCTATGCTAAATATTGCTTTTGTATCATATAAAGAGCCATCTGTTGGTGTACATCTACATCTACATCTACATGGATACTCTGCAAATTACATTTAAGTGCCTGGCAGAGGGTTCATAGAAACACCTTCACAATTCTCTATTATTCCAATTTCGTATAGCGCGGGGAAAGAATGAAAACCTGTATCTTTCCGTACGAGCTCTGATTTCCCTTATTTTATGGTGGTGATCGTGCCTCCCTATATAGTTCGGTGTCAACAAAACATTTTCGCACCCGGAGGAGAAAGTTCGTGATTGGAATTTCGTGAGAAGATTCCGTCACTACGAAAAACGCCTTAAATGATGCCTAACCCACATCCGGTATCATTTCGGTGACACTCTCTCCCATATTTCGCGATAAAACAAAATGTGCTGCCTTTCTTTGAACTTTTTCGATGTACTCCGTCAGTCCTATCTGGTAGGTATCCCATACCGCACAGCAGTATTCTAAAAGAGGACGGACAAGTGTAGTGTAGGCAGTCTCCTTAGAAAATATAACCGACCTACTAAGTGTCCTGAAAATAAAACGCAGCCTTTGGTGAGCCTTTCCCACAACATTTTCTATGTGTTCTGTCCAATTTAACTTGTTCGTAATTGTAATACCTAGATATATAGTTGAATTTACGGCTTTTCGATTAGACCTATTTATCGTGTAACCGAAGTTTAAAGAGTTCCTTTTAGTACTCTTGTGGATGATCTTACACTTTTCGTTATTTAGGGTCTGCTGCAACTTTTCGCACAATCAGATATCTTTTCTAAATCATTTTGCAGTTTATTTTGATCTTTTGATCTAGGCGCGCAGTCTGGAACCGTGCGACTGCTACTGTCGCAGGTTCGAATCCTGTGTGTGATGTCCTTAGGTTAGTTAGGTTTAAGTAGTTCTAAGTTCTAGGGGACTAGTGACCGCAGCAGTTGAGTCCCATAGTGCTCAGAGTAATTTAAATTTGATCTTTTGATGACTTTATTAGTCGATAAACGGAAGCGTCATCTGCAAACAACCGAAGACAGCTGCTCAGATTGTCTCCCAAATCGTTTATATGGATAAGGAACAGAAAAGGGCCTATAGCACTACCTTGGGGAACGCCGGAAATCACTTCTGCTTTACTCGATGACGTTCCGTCAATTACTAAGAATTGTGACCTCCGTGACAGGAAATGGCCAATCCAGTCACAAAACTGAGACGATATTCCATAATCACGCATTTTCACTACGAGCCGCTTGTGCGGTACAGTGTCAAAAGCCTTCCGGAAATACGGAATCGATCTCAAATCCCTTGTCAATAGCACTCAACAAGAGCTAGTTGTGTTTCACAGGAACGATCTTTACTAAACCCATGTTGACTGCGTGTCAATAGACCGTTTCCTTCGAGGTAATTCGTAATGTTCGAACACAATATATGTTCTAAAGTCCTGCTGCATATCGACGTTAACGATAGGGTCCTGCAAGTTAGTGGATTACTCCTACTACCTTTCTTGTATATTGGTGTGACCTGTGCAACCTTCCAGTATTGGGGTACAGATCTCACGTTGAGCGGACGGTTGTATATGATTGTTAAGCATGGAGCTAATGCATCAGCATACTCGGAAAGGAACCAAATTTTTATACAGTCTGGGGCAGAAGACTTGCTTTTATTAAGTGATTTGAGTTGCTTCACTACTCCAAGGATTTACTTCAACGTTGCTCTCGTTGGCAGCTGTTCTCGATTCGAATTCTGGAACATTTACTACTTCTTCTTTTGTGAAGGCATTTCGGAAGGCTGCGTTTAGTAACTCTACTTCGGTAGCTCTGTCTTCGATAGTATCTCCAGTGTTATAGCGCAGAGGAGGCATTGATTGTAAATTGCCACTAGCATACTTCATATACGACCAGAATATCTTGGATTTGTCTGCCAGGTTTCGAGACAAAGTTTCGTTGTGGAAACTGTTATAGGCATCTCGCATTGAACTCTGGCTATCCTTTAGAGAAGTCCGGAATTTAGCGCAATCTTAGGGATTTTGCGTCTGTTTAAATTTGGCATGTTTGTTTAGTTGTTTCTGCAACAGTGTTCTAACCCGTTTTGTGTACCACGGAGGATCAGCTCCGCCGTTTGTTAGTTTATTTCGTATAAATCTCTCAATTGCTGCCGATACTATTTTTTGAATGCAAACGACTTCTGGTCTACACTTATATTATTAATTTGGAATGAGTCTCTCAGGAAGGCGTCAAGTGAATTTTTATCAGCATTTTTGAATAGGTATACTTTTTGTTTGTTTTTCGAGGATTTCGGGATTACAATATACAGTCTCGCTACGACAACCCTGTGTTCACTAATCCCTATAACGGTTTTGATGCTCGTTATTAACTCAGGATTATTTGTCATTTGCACTTTCTTTAGTTTCAGTAAAAACCTAAATTTGGGAAATTTGTGGTAAGTTCCTATGGGACCAAACAGCTGAGACCATCGGTCCCTAACTTAAACTGACTTACATTACGGACAAAACACACACCCGTGCCCGAGGAAGGGCTCGAACCTCCGAGGGGAGCCGTGCGAACCGGGGCAAGGCGCCCAAGACAACTCGGCTACCGCGTGCGGCTCTCACTACCTGCATTATTCCGTGAAATATTGACTTTTGAAATAATACGGACTTTAGCATTTCCCTGCACAATATCAACAACAAGGCTTCCAAGACACTTCCCTGGGGCACAATCTAAGTTACTTTGATACTTAATGATGACTCTTCATCCAAGATTACAAGCTACATTCTCCTTATCAAATATCCTCAACTGACGCCAATTTTCATTGATTCCTCATAGTGCCTTACTTTTGGCAATAGTATAGCAGTGGTACTGAATCAAATACTTTTCGAAAATCGAAAAATACTGCATTTATCTGCCTTCGTCCATTACTTTTAGCAGTCATCTGAGAAAATAGCGAGTTGGGTTTCACGTGATCATTGTTTTCGAAAATCATACAGGTTGCCATGGGGAGGTCATTCTGTCAGAGATACCTCGTTATTTTTTAATTTAGAATATATTCGAAGATTCTATAACAAATCGATATCAAGGATACCGGACGGAAGTTTTGAGGATCACGTGTACTGCCCTTCTTGTAAACGGGTGCGATCTGTGATTTCTTCCAACTACTGGGCAGGGCTTTTTGTTCGTGCGATGGGCGATGGATTATAGTTAACAGAACTGCCGCAAATACCATGCACCGTGTTAAGGGATCAGCCGAGCCATGGAGCTTAATTCAATTTGAGAGATTTCAGCTGTTCTCAATGTTCGATGATCTATTGGAATTTGCCGGACGCTGTGGCCGAGCGGTTCTAGGCGCTTCAGCCCGGGAATGCGCTGCTGCTACGGTCGCAGGTTCGAATCCTGCCTCGGGCATGGATGTGTGTGATGTCCTTAGGTTAGTTAGGCTTAAGTAGTTCCAGGTCTAGGGGACTGATGACTTCAGATGTTAAGTCCCATAGTGCTCAGAGCAATTTGAACCATCTATTGAAACTGATTAAAGGTAAACACACTATATGAGCAGAAGCGTTCTCTTCTGCAAATGCTTTGCAAAAAAGAGATGACAGTCCTTTTTGAACAGCAATCTGTTGTAGACTAATTATTATTGGTTTTCCCATATTAAGGATACTGCAAATAATTAAACAGTATTTTCACCATATTTATAACGCAGCTTCCTAGTCATTCTGGGAGTATGGATATACGTTATAACACACATAAAAACTATAGGCCATGAAAGAATAACGCGAATGAGACGAAAATCCGTCAATGTGTAGTACATGTACAGAACAATGTGGATGATTTATCCAACAGAAAGTGCTTCAGAAATCGAGCAAGTAAGTAACGCGTTGATCCACATCTGGTGCTTATTCAGGTATTTATTCGATTCGGCATTATTAAGTACAGTTGTTGGATGTTCTCCTGAGGTATATCGTGCCAAAATTCTGTGGAACTGACGCGTTAGATCCGCGAAATCCCGACGAAAGGTCCGTACCCAAAGACTGGAAAGTTGCACAGGTCACACCAATATTCAAGAAAGGTAGTAGGATAACATTATGAATTACATCGAAGAAAACGATCTATTGACACACAGTGAACATGGATTTAGTGAAGATCGTTCTTATGTAACATGTGAAGTGTTAACTGCTATTGACAAGTGATTTCAGATCGATTCCGTATTTCTGGATATACAGAAGGCTTTTGACACTGTACCACATGAACGGCTTTTAATGAAATTGCGTGCTTTGGAATATCGTCTCAGTTTTGTGACAGGATTTGTGATTTGCTGTCAGAGAAGTCACAGTTCGTAGCAATCGATGGAAAACCATCGAGTAAAACAGAAGTGACTTCTGGCGTTCCAAAGGTAGTGTTATAGGCCCTTTTCTGTTCCTTATATTTATAAACGATTTGGAAGACAATCTGAGTAGCTGTCATAGATTGTTTGCAGATGACCCTCTCGTTTATCGACTAGTAAAGTCGTGAGAAGAGCAAAACAAATTACAACACGATTTAGAAAATATATCTGTATAGTGCGAAAATTGGCAATTGACCCAAAATAACGAAAAGCGTGAGGTCATCCATTTGAGTGCTGAAAGGAATCCGTTAAACTTCGGTTACACGATAAATCAGTCAAATATGAAGGCCGTAGATTCAACTAAATGCCTAGGAATTACAATTACGAACAACCAAAAATTGGAAGGAACACAAAGAAAATGTTGTGGGGACGGCTAACCAAAGACTCCGTTTTATTGGTAGGACACTTAGAAAATGTAACAGATCTACTAACGAGACTGACTACACTACGTTTATCCGTCCTCTTTTAGAATACTGCTGCGTGGTGTGGGTTCCTTACCAGATACGACTGACTGAGTACATCGAAAAAGTTCAAAGAAGGGCAGCACGTATTGTATTATCGCGAAATATGGGAGAGAGTGCCACAGAAATGATACAGGATTTGGGCTGGACATCATTAAAAGAAAGCCGTTTTTCGTTCAGACGGAATCTTGTCATGAAATTCACCAACTTTCTACTCCGAATGCGAAAATATATTGTTGACACTGACTACATAGGGAGAAACGATCACCACGATAAGGTAAATCAGAGCTCGTACGAAAAGATATAGGTGTTCGTTGTTTCGCGAGGTTTACGAGTTTGGAATAATAGAGGATTGTGAAGGTGGTTCGATGATCCCTCTGCCAGGCACTGAAATGTAATTTGCAGAGTATCCATGCAGATGAGGTGCTGCCCATAATGCTCCGAACGTTCTCAGTTGGAGAGAGACCAGGCAACCTTGCCGGCCGAGGTATGGTTTGGCAAGGACGAAGACAAGCAGTAGAAACTCTCGCCGTGTGCTGACAGGCATTGTCTTTCTGAAGTGTCAGACCAGAATGGCTACTCATGAAGAACAAAAAAAAACAAAAAAAACAAAAAAAAAAAAAACAGCACGTGCAATGTCTTGGACGTACCACTGCAGTGCTGTAAGGGTGTCGCGGCTGACAACCAAAGAGGCCTTACTGTGAAAAGTAATGGCACCCCGGAGCATGACTCCTGGTTGTCGGGTCGTATGGCGGTATACCACCACTGTCCATGAGGTTTCCACAAACGCCTTCGGCCTGGAATCTCATTGGCTGGGGTAGAGCTGTCTTCATTCTTGAGTGCCGCTTCGAACTGAGCGAAAGTGCGTCGGGAGGCGTCCTGGACAGCAGTGGGATACCTACTTGACTCTTCCAAATTGGACTGTAGAGTGTAACGTGGTTACCGGTTCCAGTGTCTGCTTAGAATCGACGTTTAACGTGATCCAGTAACAAGATTTTGAGGTAATACTATTTTGTTCCCATCGGGATGCTTACTATCGCTGAGTACCCATGCCGCTCACCATTGGAATGCTTGATTTCGTTGAGTATCCATGGCAGGTGAGCCTGTCATTATCACCTTGTGGGCTTTTTAACTTATTAGAGTGGTTGTGGCTTGTGTTCCGCGTAGCGGCCAGCGTGAGATTTACAGCGGTTGGGCGGAAACGCACATCTAAATCGGTCACCCTGTTGGCGGGGTTCGAGGGAGGCGACCGAAGTGAAGCATTCAGCTTCAAATGGTTCAAATGGCTCTGAGCACTATGGGGCTTAACATCTGAGGTCATCAGTGCCCTAGAAATCAGAACTCAGGATTGGAACCTGCGATAGTAGCGATCGCGCGGTTCCAGAATGAAGCGCCTAGAACCGCTCGGCCACAACGCCCGGCGAAGCATTCACGTGGTTTGGGCACTTATCACAGCCAACCCCGTAGGAAACAGAAAACTACGTTACCATACAAGTAGCTTATTTGCTAGAAATGTCTTTTATTTGCCCCGTACAAATTTACAACACACTCAAGCAATGTCTGAAGATCAGTATGTACCTTTTGAACAGGAAGGTTTTCATTTACATCGTAAATACTTTGTGTCTTAAATGCAAAAACAGGCACAGTGGATATTCGTCGATTACAGCGCCATCTACCGCGATTGGGAAACAAGAAACAATGGTTTGGGTAGGCCGTAGGAATGTTTCTTTTTTCTTTTCTTTTCTTTTCTTTCTTTTACTTACACACTTTCCTGCATGACGGACTGCCACCGACTCCTTGTTATGTTCGTAGCTATCGCTTGGTCTCACGCTGTTAGTAAGATAGTAAGGGACTTCTGTCTTGGTGCGTGACAGTGGATAAGTGTGGCGAACAGAAATTCGCGAAATACTGAGCAACAAATACTCTTAGGAAAAGCTACATACTCTGTGATTTACGAACTTTACCGTACATATGAAAATGCGTTTATTGTTTCATTTGACGGACGCCATACGATGCTTGCCCAGTTTCGTTATTCAAACTTTAATAAATATATCAGTTTTTAATGTCCCAGAGCGTTTTCGTTAATTGCAGTTTGCCGACAATCAACAGAGTCACAAAGAAAAAAAAAATCCAGATATACTACGAGGTAAAGCCACTCGTAACAAACAAATGAGTAACCGAACGATTCTCTACAGTGATTTCGTATAAGCATTTCGCTTATTCTTCATATGTATAATCCTTTTCACGATTTTGCGCATTTCCGTCAGTAACTGCAAATATAGTCTGTAAGAAAGTATTATGAAAACAATATATTACATATATGCAATGAAAAGTACATGCCTAATGACATAAGGCAGCTTCCTCGCATTTCGAGCTTCATTTAAATAGCATTATTTTAAGAGAGTATTACTGCTGTTAAATATGTCGCGTAACGCAACGTTAATGCCAGTATGGATGCAACAGGGAGAGGATTGTATAAGCGAGTATATTAAGTAATGCGGTAAAGTTCAAAGGTAATAGAGAATATAGCCTTTTCTGAGAGAACTAAGTGTTCTACATCCCACAGTACACTGAAGTATCTGCCAACCACAATCACTCACCTCGGACCACCACAGTACTGATGAAACACGTTGAAGACTCTATCACCACTAAATTGCATCATAAGTGATACAATCAAAACATTTTTACATATATGGCAATGCTCTTAAGTCATATACACTGAAGAGCCAAAGAAACTGGGACACCTCCCTAACATCGTGTAAAGCCCCCGTGAGTACACGGAAGTACCGCAACTCGACGTGGCATGGCTCGACTAATGTCTGAGGTTAGAATTACATTAATACCTTCAGCTGCTGATGGGCGTTGATATATATTAACGAGCACAGGTGAAAATGTGTGCCCCGACCGGGACTCGAACCCGGGATCTCCTGCTTACATGAAGGACGCTCTATCCCGGTCGGGCACACATTTTCACCAGTCCCCGTTGCTATACGTCAACGCCCGTCAGCAGCTCAAGGTATTAATACAATCGTAATTTCGTTCTAGACGGCCTCAGGTCAGCAATGGTGTCTGTTCTTTCGTACGAGACTCGTCCGACCAGGCAACATATTTCCAGTCACCAGTAGTCCAATATCGGTGTTGAAGGGCCTAGTGCAGGCGTAAAGCTTTGTGTCGTGCAGTCATCAAGGATACACGAGTGGGCATTCAGCTCCGAAAGCCCATATCGATGATGTTTCGTTAAATGATTCGGTCGCAGTGATGTGGGAGACTTGATATTTTACCGGATTCCTGATATTCACGGTTCACTACACATACATCCTCACTTCGTCGCTACTTTGGAGATGCTGTGTCCCATAGCTCGTGCGCCTACTATAACATCACGTTCAAACTCACTTAAATCTTGATAACCTGTCATTGTAGCAGTAGTAACCGATCTAACAACTGAGCGTGACACCTGTTCTCTTATATTGCCGTTGCCAACCGCAGCGCCGTATTCAGCCTGTATTTGAATACGCATGCCTATACCAGTCTGTTTGGCGCTTCAGTGCACATTATTTAGTATTACCGAAGAGTATTTATTGCTCCATATTTCGCGGACTTTGCCTATTTCACTCAGCCACTACCACGTACCGCGACCAAACTAACATGGTAACTGCACTCATAATATCCTTAATGAGATATACGTCTGTGTGCATCTCATATCTGGACCGCTACGCATGGCTGGTCTCATGCCACACATTCTGACTCGCGCAGCGATCTGGATGAGAAAAACTGGCGATACCTGCAAGAAAATGACCCAGGTTCCGAGCCAGAACCACAATACCACAACGTGGCAGCTTTCATCGAATAACCTGGTGGCTGGGATTTGTTGCAGCTGCGGTGTTCATTCCTTCGTATGGGCCATTACTGTGGAGTAACACTTGTAAGCAGCAACACTCTGATGTAATGAAAGTTTACTTTATTACTGGCGCTTCCTGGCAGATTAAAACTGTGTGCTCGACCGAGACTCGAACTCGGGATATTTGCCTCACGGCGTTCTCTGCCGTCTGAGCTACCCAAGCACGACTCACTACCAGTCCTCACAGCTTCAATTGTGCCAGTACCCCGTCTCCTACCTTCCTAACTTCACCGAAGCTCTTCTGCGAGCGTTGCAGAACTGGCTCTCCTGGAAGAAAGGATTTTGTAGAGACATGGCTTAGCCACAGCCTGGTGGATATTTCCAGATTGATATTGGGTACTTTATTACTGTTTAATTAAACAGCTTCATTAAGCAACGAAAAAGTAACTCACATTATATGAGCTGAATCACTAAGATTAAACTGCGTAATAACAGCAGCGCCGTCATTCACTAATGAACATGAAAAATATCAGTTCTGCAGAAGTATCTAAAGATTCTTACGAAAATTCCAATAGAGTTGCAGATTCTCAAGATAAGAAGGCTACACACAGCCCGCTACACTGGCCATACTAATGTAAAAGTTGATTCCTTATTTGCCTCGCAAAGTCCAAAACATCCCCACCACGCCTGAGGTTTTGCGGACCTCCTACCACGCCGTGCGTCAGCGCCGGCACGGAGACCTGTCTCTGAACTAACATAGCACTCCATTAATTCAGGCTGAAACACGCCACCACTCTCCAGGACAGGTTCAAGACCCACCCGTGGCCGGCGATAAGTCGCACGGAGACGTGGTGTGGATGTTTTACCAAATAGGCGCGCCTCCACTGACGGAACAGTTTCTGTCAACGTGCAGACTACAGGGCCCCTCATCATACAAGATACTTCCAGTCAGCGTTTGGTGTTAGGAAGCCTTCCAAATTTCGTATATACTCTACACTCGACATTCAAACTTATGTTTGAGAACATTTTTCATATTATCCCCACTATTTGTAGATAAAGAAAGAAAATGATTACAGTGCTTCAAAAAGTAATATTTGCAGTAAACTGAAAAACGTATTGATTTAATTTTACATATTTTAAAAGAAGAAATGTTAAATTTTCTCGCGCAGAGTGAAAGAGACTGTGTTGTTGTTGTTGTCTTCAGTCCTGAGACTGGTTTGATGCAGCTCTCCATGCTACTCTATCCTGTGCAAGCTGCTTCATCTCCCAGTACCTACTGCAACCTACATCCTTCTGAATCTGCTTGGTGTACTCATCTCTCGGTCTCCCTCTACGATTTTTACCCTCCACGCTGCCCTCCAATGCTAAATTTGTGATCCCTTGATGCCTCAAAACATGTCCTACCAACCGATCCCTTCTTCTAGTCAAGTTGTGCCACAAACTTCTCTTCTCCCCAATCCTATTCAATACCTCCTCATTAGTTACGTGATCTATCCACCTTATCTTCAGTATTCTTCTGTAGCACCACATTTCGAAAGCTTCTATTCTCTTCTTGTCCAAACTAGTTATCGTCCATGTTTCACTTCCATACATGGCTACACTCCAAACAAATACTTTCAGAAACGACTTCCTGATACATAAATCTATATTCGATGTTAACAAATTTCTCTTCTTCAGAAACGCTTTCCTTGCCATTGCCAGTCTACATTTTATATCCTCTCTACTTCGACCATCATCAGTTATTTTACTTCCTAAATAGCAAAACTCCTTTACTACTTTAAGTGTCTCATTTCCTAATCTAATTCCCTCAGCATCACCCGATTTAATTTGACTACATTCCATTATCCTCGTTTTGCTTTTGTTAATGTTCATCTTATATCCTCCTTTCAAGACACTGTCCATTCCGTTCAACTGCTCTTCCAAGTCCTTTGCCGTCTCTGACAGAATTACAATGTCATCGGCGAACCTCAAAGTTTTTACTTCGTCTCCATGAATTTTAATACCTACTCCAAATTTTTCTTTTGTTTCCTTTACTGCTTGCTCAATATACAGATTGAATAACATCGGGGAGAGGCTACAACCCTGTCTCACTCCTTTCCCAACCACTGCTTCCCTTTCATGCCCCTCGACTCTTATTACTGCCATCTGGTTTCTGTACAAATTATAAATAGCCTTTCGCTCCCTGTATTTTACCCCTGCCACCTTTAGAATTTGAAAAAGAGTATTCCAGTCAACATTGTCAAAAGCTTTCTCTAAGTCTACAAATGCTAGAAACGTAGGTTTGCCTTTTCTTAATCTTTCTTCTAAGATAAGTCGTAAGGTCAGTATTGCCTCACGTGTTCCAACATTTCTACGGAATCCAAACTGATCTTCCCCGAGGTCTGCATCTATCAGTTTTTCCATTCGTCTGTAAAGAATTCGCGTTAGTATTTTGCAGCCGTGGCTTATTAAACTGATAGTTCGGTAATTTTCACATCTGTCAGCACCTGCTTTCTTTGGGATTGGAATTATTATATTCTTCTTGAAGTCTGAGGGTATTTCGCCTGTCTCATACATCTTGCTCACCAGCTGGTAGAGTTTTGTCATTACTGGCTCTCCCAAGGCCGTCAGTAGTTCTAATGGAATGTTGTCTACTCCGGGGGCCTTGTTTCGACTCAGGTCTTTCAGTGCTCTGTCAAACTCTTCACGCAGTATCGTATCTCCCATTTCGTCTTCATCTACATCCTCTTCTATTTCCATAATATTGTCCTCAAGTACATCGCTCTTGTATAAACCTTCTATATACTCCTTCCACCTTTCTGCCTTCCCTTCTTTGCTTAGAACTGGGCTGCCATCTGAGCTCTTGATATTCATACACGTGGTTCTCTTCTCTCCAAAGGTCTCTTTAATTTTCCTGTAGGCAGTATCTATCTTACCCCTAGTGAGATAAGCTTCTACATCCTTACATTTGTCCTCTAGCCATCCCTGTTTAGCCATTTTGCACTTCCTGTCGATCTCATTTTTGAGACGTTTGTATTCCTTTTTGCCAGCTTCATTTACTGCATTTTTATATTTTCTCCTTTCATCAATTAAATTCAATATTTCTTCTGTTACCCAAGGATTTCTAGCAGCCCTCGTCTTTGTACCAACTTTATCCTCTGCTGCCTTCACTACTACATCCCTCAGAGCTACCCATTCTTCTTCTACTGTATTTCTTTCCCCTATTCCTGTCAATTGTTCCCTTATGCTCTCTCTGAAACCCTGCACAACCTCTGGTTCTTTCAGTTTATCCAGGTCCCATCTCCTTAATTTCCCACATTTTTGCAGTTTCTTCAGTTTTAATCTACAGGTCATAACCAATAGATTGTGGTCAGAGTCCACATCTGCCCCTGGAAATGTCTTACAACTTAAAACCTGGTTCCTAAATCTCTGTCTTACCATTATATAATCTATCTGATACCTTTTAGTATCTCCAGGGTTCTTCCACGTATACAACCTTCTTTCGTGATTCTTAAACCAAGTGTTAGCTATGATTAAGTTGTGCTCTGTGCAAAATTCTACTAGGCGGCTTCCTCTTTCATTTCTTAGCCCCAATCCATATTCACCTACTATGTTTCCTTCTCTCCCTTTTCCTACACTCGAATTCCAGTCACCCATTACTATTAAATTTTCGTCTCCCTTCACTATCTGAATAATTTCTTTTATTTCATCGTACATTTCTTCAATTTCTTCATCATCTGCAGAGCTAGTTGGCATATAAACTTGTACTACTGTAGTAGGTGTGGGCTTCGTATCTATCTTGGCCCCAATAATGCGTTCACTATGCTGTTTGTAGTAGCTTACCCGCATTCCTATTTTCCTATTCATTATTAAACCTACTCCTGCATTACCCCTATTTGATTTTGTGTTTATAACCCTGTAGTCACCTGACCAGAAGTCTTGTTCCTCCTGCCACCGAACTTCACTAATTCCCACTATATCTAACTTTAACCTATCCAATTCCCTTTTTAAATTTTCTAACCTACCTGCCCGATTAAGGGATCTGACATTCCACGCTCCGATCCGTAGAACGCCAGTTTTCTTTCTCCTGATAACGACATCCTCCTGAGTAGTCCCCGCCCGGAGATCCGAATGGGGGACTATTTTACCTCCGGAATATTTTACCCAAGAGGATGCCATCATCATTTAATCATACAGTAAAGCTGCATGTCCTCGGGAAAAATTACGGCTGTAGTTTCCCCTTGCTTTCAGCCGTTCGCAGTACCAGCACAGCAAAGCCGTTTTGGTTAATGTTGCAAGGCCAGATCAGTCAATCATCCAGACTGTTGCCCCTGCAACTACTGAAAAGGCTGCTGCCCCTCTTCAGGAACCACACGTTTGTCTGGCCTCTCAACAGATACCCCTCCGTTGTGGTTGCACCTACGGTACGGCCATCTGTATCGCTGAGGCACGCAAGCCTCCCCACCAACGGCAAGGTCCATGGTTCATGGGGGGAGCAAAGAGACTGGCGCGGCTATATGCGCACTGTTTTGACGGACAGGTGGAGCGGAGCTAGATAGGAGCTGGCGTGTATAGCTGGCTGTCTAACTAGCAGGCGATAACCCTGATACTGGCGGAATGTGTGCGCCACTTAGAAAGCGAGTGTCGTAATGACTGCAAGTCTAGTATACAGGCACGTTAATGCAAGTGCTTTTTTCCAAGGGAGAGTGGTCTCCCTGGCCCTCGCGACGTGTGACGTTGCCTCACGCCGCAAATACTGAGATCGCAAGCTATTAGGATGGTGCATAAGATCGCAGCGTTTTCTTCTGTATATTGGTTTTGGATTTTACAAGGAGTGTTATACGTCATTGGTCCCTTACCTGCAATTGTCGTAAATCCCTCGCCCAGCGTAAAGTTTCAAGCGACTGGAAAAAAAGCGCAGATGACTCCAGTATATAGAGAGGTAAAGAAACGGACCCGTAAAATTAGAGACCAATATCCCTAACTTCTGATTGCAGCAGACTCCCTGAACACATTCTCAGTTCGATTATAATAGACTTACTTGAGGCTAAGCAACTTACGTCGACGAATCAACATGGCTTTAGGAAGCATCGTAAGTGCGAAACTCAGCTTGCCCTTTCCTCACGTGACATACTGAGAACTATGTATGATGGGCAACAGGCAGATTCCATATTTCTAGATTTCCGGAAAGAATTTGACATCGTGCCCCATTGCAGATTGTTAAAGAAACTACGAGCATTTCGAATAAGTTCACAGAAATGTGAATGGCTCGAAAACTTCTTGAATAATAGTACGCAGTATGTTGTCCTCGACGGTGAGGGTTCATCAGAGACAACGAAATGTGATAGAACGGCTGTTGGTCTTTATACAGGGCGAGGCCATCTAAATGTTCAATACATTAGCTCCGAGGAACAAATGGCAGTTTACTTAAATGTCCAGTCCTAGTTTCTTTTGGTAAAATATGTCAAAAGCTGGGGAAGGCCTCATACACGGCCAACCGATTCGGCTCAAATTTGGCAGGTTGCTTGTGTAGAACCTAAAATGAAATACTCCAAGATATTTTGGGGCAACACCCCCGCAATTTTGAGAAAATCAACCTTAAAGGTTTTGACGAGCAACGGACTCAGAATTAGAGCGATCGATAGATAATTGTAAATAGAGCATTTTTCATCATCAGGTATGTGGTCCGCAAACGCAAACTTTTCCAAAAATCGAGGAAAGAAACTTTTACAATTGTCGCTCCTGTACCCACATGGTAAACGCTTTTCGCCGACAGCGGCGATAGCGGAACAGCTAAGGTAACTAACTGGCTGGGAATCGGAGAATCCTAGCGGATGTTATTATTTTCGTTTGTATTTTTCCATATCTCAATTGATAGGGATAGGATGGTTAATAAGGTAAGTAAATTAATAAAGAATGATAATAATAAGGTTGTTTGTTGTTGTCTTCCGTCCTGAGACTGGCTTGATGCAGCTCTCCATGCTACTCTATCCTGTGCAAGCTGCTTCATCTCCCAGTACATACTGCAACCTACATACCTCTGAATCTGCTTAGTGTACTCATCTCTCGGTCTCCCTCTACGATTTTTACCCCCCACGCTGCCCTCCAATGCTAAATTTGTGATCCCTTGATGCCTCAAAACATGTCCTACCAACGGATCCCTTCTTCTAGTCAAGTTGTGCCACAAACTTCTCTTCTCCCCAATCCTATTCAATACCTCCTCATTAGTTACGTGCTCTATTCACCTTATCTTCAGTATTCTTCTGTAGCACGACATTTCGAAAGCTTCTATTCTCTTCTTGTCCAAACTAGTTATCGTCCATGTTTCACTTCCATACATGGCTACACTCCAAACAAATACTTTCAGAAACGACTTACTGATACATAAATCTATATTCGATGTTAACAAATTTCTCTTCTTCAGAAACGCTTTCCTTGCCATTGCCAGTCTGCATTTTATATCCTCTCTACTTCGACCGTCATCAGTTATTTTACTTCCTAAATAGCAAAACTCCTTTACTACTTTAAGTGTCTCATTTCCTAATCTAATTGCCTCAGCATCACCCGATTTAATTTGATTACATTCCATTATCCTCGTTTTGCTTTTGTTAATGTTCATCTTATATCATCCTTTCAAGACACTGTCCATTCCGTTCAACTGCTCTTCCAAGTCCTTTGCCGTCTCTGACAGAATTACAGTGTCATCGGCGAACCTCAAAGTTTTTACTTCGTCTCCATGAATTTTAATACCTACTCCAAATTTTTCTTTTGTTTCCTTTACTGCTTGCTCAATATACAGATTGAATAACATCGGGGAGAGGCTACAACCCTGTCTCACTCCTTTCCCAACCACTGCTTCCCTTTCATGCCCCTCGACTCTTATGACTGCCATCTGGTTTCTGTACAAATTATAAATAGCCTTTCGCTCCCTGTATTTTACCCCTGCCACCTTTAGAATTTGAAAAAAAGTATTCCAGTCAACATTGTCAAAAGCTTTCTCTAAGTCTACAAATGCTAGAAACGTAGGTTTGCCTTTTCTTAATCTTTCTTCTAAGATAAGTCGTAAGGTCAGTATTGCCTCACGTGTTCCAACATTTCGACGGAATCCAAACTGATCCTCCCTGAGGTCTGCATCTACCAGTTTTTCCATTCGTCTGTAAAGAATTCGCGTTAGTATTTTGCAGCCGTGGCTTATTAAACTGATAGTTCGGTAATTTTCACATCTGTCAGCACCTGCTTTCTTTGGGATTGGAATTATTATATTCTTCTTGAAGTCTGAGGATATTTCGCCTGTCTCATACATCTTGCTCACCAGCTGGTAGAGTTTTGTCAGGACTGGTTGTCCCAAGGCCGTCAGTAGTTCTAATGGAATGTTGTCTACTCCGGGGGCCTTGTTTCGACTCAGGTCTTTCAGTGCTCTGTCAAACTCTTCACGCAGTATCGTATCTCCCATTTCGTCTTCATCTACATCCTCTTCCATTTCCATAATATTGTCCTCAAGTACATCGCCCTTGTATAAACCTTCTATATACTCCTTCCACCTTTCTGCCTTCCCTTCTTTGCTTAGAACTGGGCTGCCATCTGAGCTCTTGATATTCATACACGTGGTTCTCTTCTCTCCAAAGGTCTCTTTAATTTTCCTGTAGGCAGTATCTATCTTAACCCTAGTGAGATAAGCTTCTAGATCCTTACATTTGTCCTCTAGCCATCCCTGTTTAGCCATTTTGCACTTCCTGTCGATCTCATTTTTGAGACGTTTGTATTCCTTTTTGGCTGCTTCATTTAGTGCATTTTTGTATTTTCTCCTTTCATCAATTAAATTCAATATTTCTTCTGTTACCCAAGGATTTCTAGCAGCCCTCGTCTTTGTACCTACTTTATCCTCTGCTGCCTTCACTACTACATCCCTCAGAGCTACCCATTCTTCTTCTACAGTATTTCTTTCCCCTATTCCTGTCAATTGTTCCCTTATGCTCTCCCTGAAACTCTGTACAACCTCTGGTTCTTTCAGTTTATCCGTGTCCCATCTCCTTAATTTCCCACATTTTTGCAGTTTCTTCAATTTTAATCTACAGATCATAACCAATAGATTGTGGTCAGAGTCCACATCTGCCCCTGGAAATGTCTTACAACTTAAAACCTAGTTCCTAAATCTCTGTCTTACCATTATATAATCTATCTGATACCTTTTAGTATCTCCAGGGTTCTTCCACGTATGCAACCTTCTTTCATGATTCTTAAACCAAGTGTTAGCTATGATTGAGTTGTGCACTGTGCAAATTTCTACTAGGCGGCTTCCTCTTTCATTTCTTAGCCCCAATCCATATTCACCTACTATGTTTCCTTCTCTCCCTTTTCCTACACTCGAATTCCAGTCACCCATTACTATTAAATTTTCGTCTCCCTTCACTATCTGAATAATTTCTTTTATTTCATCGTACATTTCTTCAATTTATTCATCATCTGCAGAGCTAGTTGGCATATAAACTTGTACTACTGTAGTAGGTGTGGGCTTCGAATCTATCTTGGCCACAATAATGCGTTCACTATGCTGTTTGTAGTAGCTTACCCGCATTCCTATTTTCCTATACATTATTAAACCTACTCCTGCATTACCCCTATTTGATTTTGTGTTTATAACCCTGTAGTCACCTGACCAGAAGTCTTGTTCCTCCTGCCACCGAACTTCACTAATTCCCACTATATCTAACTTTAACCTATCCATTTCCCTTTTTAAATTTTCTAACCTACCTGCGCGATTAATGGGTCCGACATTCCACGCTCCGATCCGTAGAACGCCAGTTTTCTTTCTCCTGATAACGACATCCTCCTGAGTAGTCCCCGCCCGGAGATCCGAATGGGGGACTATTTTACCTCCGGAATATTTTACCCAAGAGGATGCCATCATCATTTAATCATACAGTAAATCTGCATGTCCTCGGGAAAAATTACGGCTGTAGTTTCCCCTTGCTTTCAGCCGTTCGCAGTACCAGCACAGCAAGGCCGTTTTGGTTAATGTTGCAAGGCCAGATCAGTCAATCATCCAGACTGTTGCCCCTGGAACTACTGAAGAGGCTGCTGCCCCTCTTCAGGAACCACACGTTTGTCTGGCCTCTCAACAGATACCCCTCCGTTGTGGTTGCACCTACGGTACGGCCATCTGTATCGCTGAGGCACGCAAGCCTCCCCACCAACGGCAAGGTCCATGGTTCATGGGGGGAGGAATGTGTTAGCTGCCGTCTGTAATAAAAAAACTGAGTTAATGGATCAACGACGAACTGAAACGGGTGTCTTGCGACGTCCGCCCCGAGCAGATACAATGAACAAAAATTAAATAAAAAATAAACAAAATAAAAAAATCTATGGACTGCCTAACCAACTAACTAGCAGCACCAGCAGCGCAGGGTATATGAAGCGTGTCGGGAGAGGCGGAAAAATAAAAAAAAAAATCTCGCGCCATGCTACATTTTTTATTATTAGTGCTTTGTAATTCATATATGAATTGCTTACACATGTTGGTGAAGGCGGATCGCTCTCCAATTGTACCGCCTCCATTTTTCCGTTTGTTTAACAGGGTGTACCAAAGCTCTCACGTCCGCACTGATTTTCGACGATGTTATAAGTTGCGCTAGGGACCGCACCTACCTTCTTTCGAAGTTGGCAGGCAACTACGCTGTTATGCGGCAGCTCGTTTCGGCCCATTCAACATCTGTCCTTCGAGTGTAACGAGCGAGTAACGGAGTTTATATTTCATACCTGCCACAGAAAATTTGTGTACGTGGGGTTTCTATTCTAATTCGAACGTTTGATTTACGCTATACGTATTCGTTTCGGAATATCGTTTCTACGTCTTCCGTTAACTATACTTGGTTAACATTATGAAGACAATTAATAACATTAATGAAATACAACTTTGTTTGCGGAAAACATAATGATGTTCGAAGTTGCCAGTTTTTCCACGACAAACGACTTTCAACAACTTATTATATGCATAATTGTTGCAACTGATTGCTGGGAATTATATATATATATATTGTGTGTATGTACACAAATTTGAATTACAAAAAACAAATACTAAAAAAAAAATGGTTGCATGGCGCGAGATTCGATCCGGTGAACTTCGGAATTACCAACCCGAACCCGAGAGTTTACCGCTGCGCCACGACGCTGTAGAATACTATCAATCGTAGTGAGTATTTCACCGCAACGGTTTCTTTTAACTGTCAATTTTCTCGACAACGGCTGAGAAGTACATCTTGGTGCTTTCCCACATAGCACCTCTGGCCATGAGCTTTTATTATGCGCAGTATGAATTGAATCTGAATTTCACAATTGGCGGCCTCCCCTTGTAAGAGTGCTTCGAATTCCTCACGAGGGATCACAGACAGCCAACCGCGCGACGCTTGTTTACAGCGAGGCACGGGACAGAATGCACGCGGGGAGAGTTATGTTGTCCCGTTTGCCTGTTCGTCATATCATAGTTGTGAATCTGGAAGAGAGAAGGTGTCCAGCACGAGCCTTATAGACGTAAATCGGAAAGAGTTGTTTTCCGTCATTAGGCTGCCGCGATCCTGGCGGATACAGTAGTGATTTTTCCATCATTAATGTGCCGAATGAAATAAGTTTCGTGAATGAATACAGTGTTATTCTGTAAGTAACATATGACGAGTGCTGTAAGTAGTTTGTAGAAATTAGCTCGTCTGTTTATGCCGTAGTAACTAGTTATTATTTGTTGTCATATCTTTCAGGTGCATACTCTGAATAACGGAGGATGTACACCCTTCGATAAGCGTTGTAATTTATAGTTGGGAGCCTGTCACAGACGATGGCAAGCGGGAAGTTACTGTCACTGTGTTTTGGTTTGCAAAATACAGATGCATTATCAACGCACTACCGGAAGCAGCCAGGTCTGTTTCTCGGCGTTCCAGGTTGATAGGAACGGCTACGGTCGAGAGATTTTTGGTGGTGACGAACGAAATAACTTTTCTTGATACTGAGGTACTATACCATGAAGACGAAGCAGAAGGTGATTCAGTGGAAGATATCCCGACTAGTGAATCGCTAAATTGTCATAACACTTCAGAAATCTCCACATCACTGGGAATATGTGCTTCATCCGTTCCCGATAAGTATCACGAACCGGTTACTAAACGACTTAACTTCAGCTCTATACCCCTTGAAGTAAAAGTTAAGGCGGTAGCGGTAGCCAGGAATCGTCCAAATTTGAACTTACAAACACTGCAAAAGAATGGAGCAACAACAGCCCTGGAGCAGAAGAAGGACTTGAAATTGTGTGAAAGTGATATCGTTAAAGGAGGGACAAGATACGACAAATACCAGGCGATAAATATGTGGACATACGACCGATTTGTCGAATCTTGTTGACGTAACTAGAATGTAACAGCGAGAATACTTCAGGAGTGGGCTGCAGGTGCAGCGCTTCAATATACGGCCAACAAGGATTCTACGTCTGCTGCATCATTATCTTGGGCAAAAAATTTCAGATCGGGGTATAAAATTCGTCAACGGCGCGTCACTAAATACGTCTCTCATAAGGAGGTACAAAATATAGAAGATATACAGAAAGTGGGAGCTCTTTTCAACAGGCAAACGGCGTCACTTATGACCGGTTTTAATAGTGATTACGTGATCAACACCGGCATACAGGATGCGAGTATTGGGTGAACATTCGACGCACGTTATCGCATAAGGGAGAAAAACGAATCCTTGTCGCAGTTGGTAGTAAAATCCTACTAACACATTCGTACACGGCGCAACATGCCACTACAGCCTCTGGAAAACTGTTACGTAAGGTTTTCCTATGTTTACAAGAAACGAATGTTACATTTGGTCCTCAGGTTATAGAAGAGGTCAACCGTTTAACCGACTCGTTGAAAAATGTTTACATTACCTTCTCCAAACTGACGAATGCGATTTACAGAATATTTCTTGAGAATGTTTTAAAACCATACGTTCCCGATAGCAAGTTTTTTCTAGTAGTGGATTCCTGGAGTGGACAAAGTAATGGTATATTATATGACACAATGATTATAGATGGCGAGGGTCAGCCGACGTACACGGTAAAAGTAATACCGCCCAACTGTACACCTGTGTACCAGCCGTGTGATGTTGATTTCTATCGCCAGGTTAAAAACTTTATTTCCAGGCTTCAGGATTGCAGTGTGCTTCTGGAAACCCAGCGGGAATTGGACAACCGCACGGATACAATAACTATTTACAACATAATTCATAACCAACTTTCAGCACCGATTTTTCACGCAATGATATCGTATGCGTGGTGCGCATCAAAATTAATTCCCGAAAAAGACATTTTTAAATGTAAACCAAGTTTGTTTTCCGCCTACTCTTGGGAAGGAACAGTGTAGCTTTCGAAAGATTGCATTCATTAGATGTTCTTGGTGCCGTGAGTATATTTGTTTCAAATTTTTATGTGACAAGTACCACCCATCTAGTTGTTCGACGAAAAATGAGGACACGTAACAGTGACTGGAAGAGCCATTCTAAAGTGACCTGGAGTAACATTTTAGTTGTTTACTACCCCAAGAAGTTTCAGAAATTTATTTGCCTACCTTATTTTTATCGTTCCTTATAGATTTACTTACCTTATTAACCCTCCTATTCCTATGAATTGAGATATGGAAAAATACAAACGAAAATAATAACATCCACTGGGTTTCCTCGCGATTCGAACCCGGCTTCTCAGATTCCCAGCCAGTTACCTTGGCTGTTGCGCTATCAGTGCTGTCGGCAAAAACCGTTTAAAAAGTAGGAACAGAAGCGACAGTTGTAAAACTTTCTTTCCTCGGTTTCTGGAATAGTATGCGTTTTCGGATACCATAGCTGATATTGAAAAATGCTCTATTTACAATTATCTATCGATCCCACCAATTTTGAGTCGATTGCTCTTCATAACTTTTAGGGGTGATTTTTTTCAATAACGCGGCGGTGTTGACCTAAAATATCTTAGATTCCTCCGTTTTAGGTTGTACACAAGCGACCTGCCAAATTTGAGCCGAATCGGTTGGCCTTGTCTGAGGCCTTCCATTTGTAAGGAGTTACATGTCAAGCTCAAGGAACAAACGCGCCGTCTCAGTGCGACGTCAAACATTATTTGTGAATATTGGAATGTTGTTGAAAGAGAAGGAACAATTACTTATTCATTCTTTCTCTTACTTTTGTAAGGTCCAGACGGTTGTCTTGTTAAATTTTGTGAGATTTGTACACTGTATTTATGGAAAAATGAATGTGATAGTTTCTGACGGACCAGAAGGTTCCGAGCTTGCAAAAATGTTTTGTTGTTGTTGTTGTTGTTGTGGTCTTCAGTCCTGAGATTGGTTTGCTGCAGCTCTCCATGCTACTCTGTCCTGTGAAAGCTTCTTCATCTCCCAGATCCTACTGCAACCTACATTCTTCTGAATCTGCTTAGTGTATTCAGCTCTTGGTCTCCCTCTACGATTTTTACCCTCCACGCTGCCCTCCAATGCTAAATTTGTGATCCCTTGGTGCCTCAAAACATGTCCTACCAACGGATCCCTTCTTCTAGTCAAGTTTTGCTACAAATTGCTCTTCTCCCCAATTCTATTCAATACCTCCTCATTAGTTACGTGATCTATCCACCCTATTTTCAGCATTCATCTGTAGCACCACATTTCGAAAGCTTCTATTCTATTCTTGTCCAAACTATTTATCGTACATGTTTCACTTCCATACATGACTACACTCCATACTTTCAGAAACGATTTACTGATACATAAATCTATACTCGATGTTAACAAATTTCTCTTCTTCAGAAATGGTTACCTTTCCATTGCCAGTCTACATTAATAGGATGTATACATCCCGCTCTCTCGAGGATGCAGTCAAGGCAGCCGAGTTGTGGCCAGCTGCATTTACTGATCACACTGCTTACGCCTGTACCATCAAGCTTCGACGACAACTACTGTGGCGTAGCCGCTGCCCGCTTACCTGATCTCACCGGAATGTCAACCGTCAGTTGGAGACACGTGTAGACTGTGCCTACTTAAACCTAACTAACCTAAGGACATTACACAACACCCGGTCATCACGTCGCAGAGAAAATCCCTGACCCCCCCCCCCCCCCCCCCCTCCGGGAATCACAGACTTTTACTACGCCACCCTCAGGTAGTGTTCCGTTATGCCACAAACACGGACTCGACAGATGACTGTCAACCGAGCACATCAACTCTGTGAAGGGACCATCATTTGTACTCATCAAATGGTGGGAATCATCAACGACTGCCCTCCATATCCCACGTTGTTGTTGTTGGAGTCTTCAGTCTTGAGACTGGTTTGAAGCAGCTCCTTATGCTTCTCTATCCCTCTGAATCTGCTTAGTGTATTCATCTCTTGGTCTCCCTCTACGATTTTTACTTTCCACGCTGCCCTCCAATACTAAATTGGTGATCCCTTGATCCTACCAACCGATCCCTTCTTCTAGCCAAGTTGTGCCACAAACTTCTCCCCAATTCCATTCAATACCTCCTAATTAGTTATGTGATCTACCCATCTAATCTTCAGCAATCTTCTATAGCACCATATTTCGAAAGCTTCTATTCTCTTCTTGCCCAAACTATTTATCGTCCATGTCTCACTTCCATACATGGCTAC
The DNA here is from genome assembly GCF_023897955.1 of Schistocerca gregaria. Classification (NCBI taxonomy): domain Eukaryota; kingdom Metazoa; phylum Arthropoda; class Insecta; order Orthoptera; family Acrididae; genus Schistocerca; species Schistocerca gregaria. The sequence continues at coordinate 44,333,579 of NC_064929.1, forward strand.
ACTCCGTACAAATACTTTCAGAAAAGACTTCCTGACACTTAAATCTATATTTGATGTTAACAAATTTCTCTTCTTCAAAAACGCTTTCCTTGCAATTGCCAGTCTACATCTTATATCCTCTCTACTTGGACCATCATCAGTTATTTTGCTCCCCAAATAGCAAAACTCCTTTACTACTTTAAGTGTCTCATTTCCTATTTTAATTCCCTCAGCGTTACCCGACGTAATTCGACTACATTCCATTACCATCGTTTTGCTTTTGTTGGTGTTCATCTTATATCTTCCTTTCAAGACACTATCCATTCCTTTCAATTGCTCTTCCAAGTCCTTTGCCCTCTCTGACAGAATTACAATGTCATCGCCGAACCTCAAAAGAAAAATTCGGAGTAGGTATTAAAATCCATGGAGAAGAAATAAAAACTTTGTTTACTTCACTGCTTACTGAATATACAGATTGAATAACATCGGGGAGAGGCTACAAACCTGTCTCACTCCTTTCCCAACCACTGATTCCCTTTCATGCCCCTCGACTCTTATAAATGCCATCTTGTTTCTGTACAAATTGTAAATAGCCTTTCGCTCCCTGTATATTACCCATGCCACCTTCAGAAATTCAAAGAGAGAAAACTTTTGACAGTGTTGACTGGAATACTCGAAGGAAAGGCAAACCTACGTTTCTAGCTTTTGTAGACATAATCTATTTTCTAAGATAAGTCGTAGGGTCAGTATTGCCTCACGTATTCCAATATTTCCTAACTGATCTTCCCTGAGGTCGGCTTCTACCAGTTTTTCCATTCGTCTGTAAAGAATTCGCGTTAGTATTTTGCAGCCATGACTTACTAAACTGATAGTTCGGTAATTTTCACATCTGCCAACATCTGCTTCCTTTGGGATTGGAATTATTATATTCTTCTTGAAGTCTGAGGGTAATTTTTCTGTCTCATGCATTTTGGTCACCAGATGGTAGTTTTGTTAGGCGTGGCTGTCCCAAGGCTGTCAGTAGTTCTAATTGAATGTTGTCTACTCCCGGGGCCTTATTTCGACTTAGGTCTTTCAGTGCTTTGTCAAACTCTTGATGCAGTATCATATCTCCTATATCAACTTCATCTACATTTTCCTCCGGTTGTATGATATTGTCCTCAAGAACACCGCCCTTGTATAGATCCTCTATATACTCCTTCCACCTTTCTGGTTTCCCTTCTTTGCTTAGAACTGCGTTTCCATCTCCAATCTTGAAATCCATGCAAGTGGTTCTCTTTTATCCAAAGGTCTCCTTAATTTTCCTGTACGCAGTGTCTATCTTTCCCCTAGTGACTATCACGACAGCTGTCCCGCAGAAATATGTGGACGGCAATCAGCGCAAAGCGTGTGGCACGTGGTGTCCACTCACAAGCAAATATTCTGTTAGGCCAAAATATGGCAATGGTATGATGCACACAGGAGTAAAAAACAAACCAGTTTGAGATGGGCTATAGTACCGTGTATACACGTATTCTGGGTCTGGTGCACGAGCCATGGACTACTTGGGTTGAGCTTAACGTGAGCTACTGATGTGTTTGGCTTTATTTAGGGCTGTCCACATGTTTCGCTTTCGTTCCTAAGTACAGTGTGGCTGGTGGTTCATAAAGAAAGTTTGCTTCACTCCAGACTTACGTCCATTGTTATTCCGTGGTCACGTGATCGGGCGACATGCTCATATCACTGTGGCCTGTATGCCCTCAAGGTGCACTCCTGTGAGAACATCATTTACCGCATTCACCAGCTAGCCGATTACTTGTTTACTCTTTTGGGCAGAGTCAATGTATCTATGGCAAACAAACCTCATCAAGTTCCGTCGCCATGCCATCACTTTATCCTTGTCCCTCAACACATTACAAGTGTACAGCAATAAAGCTAGTTCACTGCGCAAGTGGCATGTGAGCAACAATATTAGCCTGTTCCGTCGTCACTGGTGATCCAGATGTGATCTGTGCATAACACTTGGTGAAGAACTTTCGCTGATGTCTGTGACATGGAACCATGAGGTGACAAACCATCGAGTTTTTTGTAATAAGCCTCTACATTCTTACATTTGTCCTAAGCCATCCCTGCTTAGCCATTTTGCACTTCCTGTCGATCTCACTTTGAGACGGTTATATTCCTTTTTGCCCGCTTCATTTACTGCATTTTTATATTTTCTCCTTTCATCAATTAAATTCAATATATCTTCTGTTACCCAAGGACTTTTACTAGCCCTCGTCTTTTTACTTACTTGATCCACTGCTGCCTTCACTACTTCATCCCTCAAACCTACTCATTCTTCTTCTACTGTATTTGTTTGCCCTATTCCTCTCAATTGCTCTCTTATGCTCTCCTTGAAACTCCTTACAACCTCTGGTTCTTTCAGTTCATCCAGATCCCATCTCCTTAAATTCCCACCTTTTTGCAGTTTATTGAGTTTTAATCTACAGTTCATAACCAATTGATTGTGGTCACAGTCCACATCTGCCCCTGGAAATGTCATACAATTTAAAACCTGGTTCCTAAATCTCTGTCTTATAATTATATAATCTATCTGAAAGCTGTCAGTATCTCCAGGCCTCTTCCATGTATACAACCTTCTTTTATGATTCTTGAACCATGTGTTAGCTATGATTAAGTTGTGCTCTGTACAAAATTCTACCAGGCGGCTTCCTCTTTCGTTTATTACCCCCAATCCATCTTCACCTACTACGTTACCTTCTCTCCCTTTTCCTACTGTCGAATTTCTGTCACCCATGACTATTAAATTTTAGTCTCTCTTCACTATCTGAATAATTTCTTTTATTTCATCAATTTCTTCTTCATCTGCAGAGCTGGTTGGCATATAAACTTGTACTACTGTAATAGGCGTGGGCTGCTAATCTATCTTGGCCACAATAATGCGTTCACTATGCTGTTTGTAGTAGCTTACCCGAACTCCTATTCTTTTTAATCATTATTAAGCGTACTCTTGCTTTATCCCTATTTGATTTTGTGTTTATAACCCTGTATTCACCTGACCGGAAATCTTGTTCCTCCTGCCACCGAACTTCACTAATTCCCACTATCTCTAACTTTAACCTATCCATTTCCCTTTTTTAAATTTTCTAACCTACCTGCGCGATTAATGGGTCTGACATTCCACGCTCCGATTCGTAGAATGCCAGTTTTCTTTCTCCTGATAACGACGTCTCCTTGAGTAGTCCCCGCCCGGAGACCCGAATGGGGGACTATTTTACCACAGGAATATTTTACCCAATAGGACGCCATCATCATTTAACCATACAGTAAAGCTGCATGCCCTCGGGAAAAATTACGACTGTAGTTTCCCCTTACTTTCAGCCGTTCGCAGTACCAGCACAGCAAGGCCGTTTTGGTTAGTGTTACAAGGCCAGATCAGTCAATCATCCAGACAGTTACCCCTGCAACTACTGAAAAGGCTGCTGCCCCTCTTCAGGAACACACGTTTGTCTGGCCTCTCAACAGATACCCCTCCGTTCTTGTTGCACCTACTTTACGGCTATCTTTATCGCTGAGGCACGCAAGGCTCCCCACGAATGGCAAGTTCCAAGGTTCATGGGGGGGGGGGGGGGGGGGGGGCATGTACCATATAGCCATGGAATGAGAGCAGATACACGGGACATTGATCTATGAAGTGACTACAGAAAACGGCGTCCGTCACGCCACGCAAAGAGACATAAGCAATGCATACTTTACCCCTTATTCTCACCTGTACACGAGGACGAGATCTGATCAAGAGATCATTAGTGTTGTCGCTGGCTTGACACACGCAGCGGTTACTCCGGAACTCCAACAGGAACTGCTAGAACCGGTGACTGAAGAAGAAATGTTGGATGCCATAGGAAAAGGGCCACCCAATGAGCTACTAGGACCGGATGGGTTACCTCTGGAGATTTATAGGACGTTCCAGAGACTACTGGTGCCCTATTGGACTACTATATGTCAAGAGCTCATGACAATAGAGGCGCAACATCCCGCTGCATTTGTGGAAGGTACCACCATCCCAATCCGTAAACCTCACGGAGGTTCACGTACTACAGTCTACCGACCATTGACTTGGTTGAACCGTGATACGAAAAACTTCACGCGTCGAGTGGCAGCTCGAATTCTGCGTACGACATCCCGTGTCCTATCAATGGATGAGTCATCGATAGGTGGGACGCATAATATCCGCTCCGCCCTGTGCCGCTGATTGCCCTCGCTAAGGTGCGTCGCGTATCGGGAGCTCTGGCTGCGATATTCGTCAAGCATTTGATTGCGTCAGTCATACGTACTAAACTGCTGTTCTTCAGAATAAGCATTACCCCGACGCTTCCTCCGAGGTGTTACTCGTCTCCTACGTGGCGCAACAGGGAAAGCGCTTGTCAACGTTAGACTGTCGAACACCTTGTAAATTCGTCGCTGTGTTACACAGGTACGCCTATTATGGACAATACTGTACGCCTTAGCATTAGAACCTTTGTTAAGCGGGCTGCGACACCGCCTCACGGGTTTGTCTCTTGGTGGCTCCTTTTTTAGGTGCACTGCGTATGCAGATGATCTGATGTTACCTCTTCGTGACGAACGTGATGTTCGCAAAGCATTGGATTGGTTAGCCACTTCGAAGCTTCGAGATGCCGTGTAAATGTACATAAATTAATGGCTTGAACACTGGCATGGGATGACACCTGCGAGGGTGGCACTGCGCGATAAAATCATTTGTCTCGGTATCGACTTCACGGACTACATCTCACGCACGACCACCATCAATTATCGGAGTCTCTTGCAAGTGCTGGGCTTGTGGATCTTCGTCTTCGTGTGTAGGACCTACATCAACGGACCGAATATGTTAACGTCTATCGGGCATCACGAATTCCGCACGTAGCGCAAACACTACCGATGCCTAAACACATAGCTCGGAGCATCGTGGCCGCATTCGGTTCCTTTGTCAGCGCTGGAATGATATTAAAGGTTCGATATTACTCCGTCACCCTTCCAAAAGAACGGGGCGGACTTGGCCTTGTCAGTGTTCACTATCGAGAAGTATTTCTCTTCGTTAGTTTGCACCGCAGGCTTTGGCGACGAAGACCGACCAGCCTCACCGGCCTACTGACGGATGGCCTGGCACCGTGTTCCCTTGACCCTCAGGTCAGACACGGGTGCCCTTTTCCTGCTTTGGCAGGCTTTACCTGGAGTACGGCTACCTCCCTGTCTCTCGCTTACCAACAGCCAGTCACCTGCCGCACACTACTTCGCCGCCGGTCGCTTAATGTCGTCGAATTGACGTATTCTACCGTGCACTGGAACGTAGTATGGTGCTCTGTCAACGCGGTGACGCTCGATCCTGGTGTACGTTCGACCTGGTATTCGAGGGAATCTCCATAGGACCCATCTTGCAGATTCGCCTTATGTGTGAACTGCAACGTCTAGAATACAGACCAACACCGGCTCCGTTGTGGGCCTGTGGAAGAGATATGGTGTTTTGAGCGTCAAAGTCTGGCTCTCTTTTTACGTATGTCGCCCTCTTATGCCGATTCCCGCACTCTACTCTACCCGGACGATGTTTATTATCCGAGGACGAAACACAACGCTGTCACGTAGATACAGTGCATGTACTACAGCTATTAAAACATCGATATCTAAGCCTCTTGTGGCGGTAATACAACACTAATGCTGTAGGTAGATAATAAATTTAAACAAATTTAAAGAAATTAATACAAAATTATAGAGATTATATTCGAAGTGGATTGGAAACACGATACTAACTCCAATCGGGTGCTAGAGCAAATTTCGTGAACAGAGTGGATGGTTGTAGTGCTATAATCGTTTAAATAAAGATTTATGTCTAGTTCATGTAATACAGTTATTCATATCTCAGCCTGTTATGGCGGTAGCATGAAAATAATGCTGTAGATAGGCAATAAATTTATAAAAATTTGAACAAATTATATTCGAATTTAAAGGAAACACCATACTAACTCTCATCAGCTGCAAGAATAAACTGTTAGAGCAAATTTCGTGAACATTCTCAAAGACGGTGGCGAACACATTTGATGGTTGTAGAGGTTCTAATTGTTTAAATAAGGACTTATGTCCAGCGCAAGTAATAGAGCTATCGATATCTTAGCCTCTTATGGCGGTAACACGACACTAATGCTGTAGGTACATAATAAATTTAAACAAATTATATCCGAATTGAATGAGCAGGCTCTAGTGGAGGCAACACAACACTAACTCCCATGATTTGTGGGAGTAAGCTCTTAGAGGCAGTACCACAATCCTCTTGGAAAGTGCACGTTAATTTCGCTCTAACTGCTTAATAAGGTCTTATGTGTAGAGTTGAATGATTTCATGTAACATACCGACAACCTATATCTCAGCCTCGTGGTGGTAACACACTAATGCCGTAGGTAGATAATAAATTTAAAGAAATCTAATCAAATTTAAACTTATTTAAACAAATTTATAAAAATTATATTCGAATTGAGTGACAATATCATAATAACTTGCATCAGCTGCAGGAGTAAGCTCTTAGAGGAAAATTCGTGAACATTTGACAAGAGCATGGCGAAAACACTTGATAGTGGTACTACCTCTAATGGTTTAAATAAAGACTTATGCCTACTTCCTAGGAAGAGTTGACTTAGGTTAGTGGAGATAGCCAATTCTTTCTCGCCATTTTTTTAGGTTAGTAGAGGTAGCGCAATTGAGCTATCTTCCCTCCAAAGGCCACCATCTTGGATAACGGTAATCGTGTCATCAGCTAACATCAATCGCGTCATCAGTTGCCACACTACTTGAAGTTACTCATTTTGAAACACTAAATTTTGAAAGTAACGTTAAATGTTATGCAAAAAAAGACGTTCAGTAACCTCAGTGTAACTTAATGCAAAATTTAGAAAACGGGAAGCATTTATTTTTTACTATTGAAAGATAGAACTGAATTACCTTTAAACATATGAGAAATCGGTTTCACTTTTAAAATAACAACAATCAAATAAATACCAAGGTAGCAGAAGTCACTCTCTAAGGTTGATACAGAGTAAATGAAATAGCGCTCTCTTAATTTATATTGTTGTAGCCTACAGTCCTGAGACTGGTTTGATGCAGCTCTCCATGCTACTCTATCCTGTGCAAGCTTCTTCATCTCCCAGTACCTACTGCAACCTACATTCTTCTGAATCTGCTTGGTGTATTCATCTATTGGTCTCCCTCTACGATTTTTACCCTCCACGCTCCCCTCCAACACTACACTGGTGATATCTTGATGTCTCAGAACATGTTCTAGAAATCGATCCCTTCTTCCAGTCAAGTTGTGCCACAAACTTCTCTTCTCCCCAATCCTATTAAGTACCTCCTCATTAGTTATGTCATCTACCCATCTAATCTTCAGCATTCTTCTGTAGCACCACATTTCGAAAGCTTCTATTCTCTTCTTGTCTAAACTATTTATCGCCCATGTTACACTTCCATACATGGCTACACTCCATACAAATACTTTCACAAACGACTTCCTGACACCTACATCTATACTCAATGTTAACAGATTTCTCTTCTTCAGATAAGCTTTCCTTGCCGTTGCCAGTCTACATTTTATATCCTCTCTACTTCGACCAACATCAGTTATTTTTCTCCCCAAATAGCAAAACTCCTTTACAACTTTAAGTGTCACATTTCCTAATCTAATACCTTCAGCATCACCCGACTTAATTCGACAACATTCTATTATCCTCGTTTGGCTTTTGTTGATATCATCTTTTATCCTCCTTTCAAGACACTATCCATTCCGCATAACTGCTGTTCGTAGTCCTTTGCTGTCTGTGAGGTTTGCCGATGACATTGAGATGAAATAAAAACTTTGATAGTATTACAATAGATTTTAATACCTACTCCGAATTTTTCTTTTGTTTCCTTCACTGCTTCCTCAATATACAGATTGAATAACATCGGGGCGAAGCTACAAACCTGTCTCACCCCCTTCCCAACCACTGATTCCCTATCATGCCTCTCGACTCTTATAACTGCCATCTGGTTTCTGTACAAATTGTAAATAGCCTTTCGCTCCCTGTATATTACGCCTGCAACCTTCAGAAATTGAAAGAGAGAAAACTTTTGACAGTGTTGACTGGAATACTCTAAGGAAAGGCAAACATACGTTTCTAGCATTTGTAGACTTAATCTATTTTCTAAGATAAGTCGTAGGGTTAGTATTGCCTCACGTATTCCAATATTTCTACGGAATCGAAACTGATCTGCCCTGACGTCGGCTTCTACTAGTTCTTCCAATCGTCTGTAAAGATTTCGCGTTAGTGTTTGGCAGCCGTGACTTATTAAACTGACAGATCGGTAATTTTCGCATCTGTCAATTCCTGCTTTCTTTGGGATTGAAATTATTATATTCTTCTTGAAGTCTGTGGGTATTTCGTCTGCAGATGGTAGAGTTTTGTCACGACTGGCTTTCCCAAGGCTGTCAGTAGTTCTAATGGAATGTTATATACTCCCGGGGCCCTGTTTCGACTCAGGTCTTTCAGTGCTCTCTCAAACTCTTCACGCAGTATCGTATCTCCCATTTCATCTTCATCTACATACTCTTCCATTTCCATAAAATTGTCCTCAAATACATCGCCCTTGCATAGACCCTCTATATACTCCTTCCACCTTTCTGCTTTCCCTTCTTTGCTTAGAACTGGGTTTCCATCGGAGCTCTTGATATTCATGCAGTTGGTTATCTTTTCTCAAACGGTCTCTTTAATTTACCTGTAGGCTGTATCTATCTTCCCCCAAGTGAGATAAGCCTCCTCATCCTTACATTTGTCCTGTAGCCAACCCTGCTTAGCCATTTTGCACTTCCTGTGGTTCTCATTTTTGCCTGCTTCATTTTCGGCATTTTTATATTTTCTCCGTTCATCAATTAAATTCAATATATCTTCTGTTACCCAAGGATTTCTGCTAGCACTTGTCTTTTTACCTACTTGTCCTCTGCTGCATTCACTATTTCATCCCTCAAAGCTACCCACTCTTCATCTACTGTATTCCTTTCCCTCATTCTTTCAATTGTTCCCTTATGCTCCCCCTGAAATTCTGTACAACCTCTGGTTTAGTCAGTTTATCCAGGTCCCATGTACTTAAATTTCCACCTTTTTGCAGTTTCTTCAGTTTTAATCTACTGTTCATAACCAATAGATTGTGGTAAGAGTCCACATCTGCCCCTGGAAGTCTCTTAGACTATACAACGGTAAGATACAACTTAAAACCTGGTTCCTAAATCTCTATCGGATACCTGCTAGTATCACCAGGATTCTTCCATGTATACAACCTTCTCTTACGATTCTTGAACCAAGTGTTGGCTTTGATTAAGTTGGGCTCTGTGCAAAATTCTACCAGGCTGCTTCCTCTTTCATATCTTACCCCCCATCTACATCTACATGACTACTCTGCAATTCACATTTAAGTGCTTGGCAGAGGGTTCATCGAACCACATTCATTCTATCTCTCTACCATTCCACTCCCGATCAGCGCGCGGGAAAAACGAACACCTAATTCTTTCTGTTCGAGCTCTAATTTCTCTTAATTTATTTTGATGATCATTCCTTCCTATGTAGGTTTGGCTCAACAAAATATTTTCGCATTAGGAAGAGAAAGTTGGTGACCGAAATTTCGTAAATAGATCTCGCCGCGACGGAACACGTCTTTGCTTTAATGACTTCCACCCCAACTCGCGTATCATATCTGCCACACTCTCTCCCCTATTACGCGATGATACAAAAGGAGCTGCCATTTTTTGCACCCTTTCAATGTCCTCCGCCTATCCCACCTGCTAAGGATCCCACAAGGCGCAGCAATATTCTAACAGAGGACGAACGAGTGTAGTGTAAGCTGTCTCTTCAGTGGACTTGCTGCATCTTCTAAGTGTCCCGCCAATGAAACGCAACCTTTGGCTCGCCTTACCCACAATATTATCTATGTGCTCTTTCCAACTGAAGTTGTTCGTAATTTTAACACCCAGGTTCTTAGTTGAATTGACAGTCTTGAGAATTGTACTGTTTATCGAGTAATCGAACTCCAGCGGATTTCTTTTGGAACTCATGTGGATCACCTCAGACTTTTCGTTATTTACCAACTGCCACCTGCCGCACCATACAGCAATCTTTTCTAAATTGCTTTGCAACTGATACTGGTCTTCGGATGACCTTACTAGACGGTATATTACAGCATCATCTGCGATCGACCTAAGAGAACCCAGGTCATTTATATAGATCAGGAACAGCAGAGGTCCCAGGGCGCTTCCCTGGGGATCACCTGATATCACTTCAGTTTTACTCAATGATTTGCCGTCTATTACTACGAACTGCGACCTTCCTGACAGGAAATCACGAATCCAGTCACATAACTGAGACGATACCCCATAGGCGCGCAGCTTGATTAGAAGGCGCTTTTGAGGAACGGTATCAAAAGTTTTCCGGAAATCTAGAAATACTGAATGAACTTGAGATCCCCTGTCGATAGCGGCCATTGCTTCGTACGAATAAAGAGCTAGTTGCGTTGCACAATAACGATGTTTTCTGAAACCATACTGATTACGTATCAATAGATCGTTCCCTTCGAGTTGACTCATAATGTTTGAATACAGTATATGCTCCAAAACCCTACTGCAAACCGACGTCAATGATATAGGTCTGTAGTTAAATGGATTACTCCTACTACCCTTCTTGAACACTGGTGCGACCTGCGCAATTTTCCAATCTGTAGGTACAGATCTATCGGTGAGCGAGTGGTTGTAAAGGGTTGCTACGTAGGGAGCTATTGTACCAACGTAATCTGAAAGGAACCTAATCGGTATATAATCTATACCTGAAGACTTGCCCATATCAAGCGATTAGAGTTGCTTCGCAACCCCGAAGGTATCTACTTCTAAGAAACTCATGCTAGCAGCTGTTAGTGTTTCAAATTCTGGAATGTTCTGTTCGTCTTCCCTGGTAAAGTAATTTCGGAAAACTGGGTTCAGTAAGTTCGCTTTACCTTCACAGTCGTCGGTAACAGTACCATCGGCACTGCGCGACGAAAGTATTGACTGCGTCTTGCCGCTTGTGTACTTTAGATACGACCAGAATTTCTTCGGATTTTCTACCAAATTTCGAGACAATGTTTTGTTGTGGAACCTATTAAAAGCATCTCGCATCGAAGTACGTGCCAAATTTCGCATGTCTGTAAATTTTAGCCAATCTTCGGGATTTCGCATTCTTCTGAACTTCGCATGCTTTTTCAGTTGCCTCTGCAATAGCGTTCGGCCCTGTTTTGTGTACCATGGGGGATCCGTTCCATCTCTTACCAATTCATGATGTATGAACCTCTCAATTGCTGTTGCTACTATATCTTTGAATTTGAGCCACATCTCGTCTACATTTGCGTAGTCAGTTCGGAAGGAATGGAGACTGTCTCTTAGGAAGGCTTCTAGTGACACTTCATCCGCTTTTATTTTGCGTTTGTTTCTGGTGGATTTGGAAGAAATGGCATTGAGCCTAGCTACAACGACCTTGTGATCACTAATCCCTGTATCAGCCACAAACAGTCCAGAGCTAATAGCATCATGACTAAGAGGTCAAGTGCGTTTTCGCAATCATTTACAATTCATGTGGGTTCGTGGACTAACTGCTCGAAACAATTTTCGGAGAAAGCATTTAGGACAATCTCGGAATATGTTTTCGCCTACCAACGGTTTTGAACAAGTATTTTTGCCAACATAACGAGGGAAGGTTGAAGTCCCCACCAACTATAACCGTTAGAGAGAGGGTATTTATTTGTTACGAGACTCAAATTTTCTCTGAACTGTTCAGCAGCTATATCATCGGAGTCTGGGGGTCTGTAGGAGGAGCCAATTCAGTTGTTAAGTATAACCACCACACATACGAATTCGCACTGAGTACCTACTTCGGCTTCACTACAAGATAAACCACTACTGACAGACACAAACAGTCCACCACCAATTCTGCCTAATCTATCTTTCCTGAACACCGTCTGAGACTTTGTAAAGGTTTCTGCAGAACTTATTTCAGGCTTTAGCCAGCTTTCTGTACCTATAACGATTTCAGCTTCTGTGCTTTCTATTAGCGCTTGAAGCTCAGGGACTTTCCCAGCACAACTACAACAATTTACAACTGCAATTCCGACTGTTCCTTGATCCAAGCACGTCCTGTATGTGCTATGAACCCTTTGAGATTGCAGCCCTCCCCGTACTTTCCCGAGGCCTTCTAACCTAAAAAACTGCCCAGTCCATGCCACACAGCCTCCGCTACCCGTGTAGCCGCCAGCTTAGTGTAGTGAACTCCTGACCTATTCAGCGGAACCCGAAACCCCACCATCCTCTGACGCAAGTCAAGGAATCTGCAGCCAACACGGTCGCAAAACCGTCTGAGCCTCTGACCCTCAGACCCTCCACCCGGCTCTGCATCAAAGGTCCGCAGTCGGTTCTGTCAACGATGCTGTAGATGGAGAGCTCTGCCTTCATCTAGTAAGCAAGACCGGCAACCTTCACCAAATCAGATAGCCGCTGGAATCCAGAGAGAATTTCATCAGATCCAAAGCGACACGCGTCATTAGTGGCGACATGTGCCACCACCTGCAGCTGTCTGCATCCTGTGTTCTTCATGGCATCCGGAAGTACCATTTCCACATCAGGAATGACTCCTCCGGAAATGCACATGCAGTGCACACTGGATTTCTTCCCCTTCTTAGCCGCCATATCCCTAAGGGGCCCCATTACGCGCTACTACAAACAACATAGTGAACGCATTTTGTGGCCAAGATAGACACGAAGCCCACGTCTATTACAGTAGTATAAGTTTATATGCCAATTAGCCCTGCAGATGAAGAAATTGAAGCAACTGAAGGCCAATCCATATTCAGCTACTATGTTTCTTCTCTCCCTTTTCTTACTACCGAATTCCAGTCACCCATGACTATTTAATTTTCGTCTTCCTTCACCATCTGAAGAAATTTATGATGAAATAAAAGAAATTATTCAATTTCTTCGTCATCTGCAGAGCTAGTTGGCATATAAACTTGTACTACTGTAGTAGGCGTGGGCTTCGAATCTATCTTGGCCACAATAATGCGTTCACTATGCTGTTTGTAGTAGCTTACCCGAACTCCTATTTTTTATTCATTATTAAACCTACTCCTGCATTACCCCTATTTGATTTTGTATTTATAACCCTGTATTCACCTGACCAGAAGTCTTGTTCCTCCTGCCACTGAACTTCTCTAATTTCCACTATATCAATTTGTAACCTATCAATTTCCCTTCTTCAATTTTCTAACCTACCTGCGCGATTAATGGGTCTGACATTCCACGCTCCGATTCGTAGAATGCCAGTTTTCTTTCTCCTGATAACGATATCCCCTTGAGTAGCCCCGCCCGGAGATCCAAATGGGGGACTATTTTTCCACCGGAATATTTTACCCAAGAGGACGCCATCATCATTAAGCATACAGTAAAGGTGTATGCCCTCGGGAAAAATTACGGCTGTAGTTCCCCTTGCTTTCAACCGTTCGCAGTACCAGCACAGCAACGCCGTTTTGATTAGTGTTACAGGGTTAGATCAGTCAATCATCCAGACTGTTGCCCCTGCAACTACTGAAGAGGCTGCTGCATCTCTTCAGGGACCACACATTTGCCTGGTCTCTCTACTGATACCCCTCCATTGTGGTTGCACAAACGGAACGGCTATCTGTATCGCTGAGGCACGCAAGCCTCCCTACCAACGGCAAGGTCCATGGTTCATGTGGGAGATTTATATTGTATCTGTAGTTATTTGTTTTGCCAGCGAAACTTACTTTGCTGTAAGTAGCTTCTGTTAAGCAATACAACAATGTAGTTACTAAGGCAGAAAATTTAGACTGAAACTGGTCAGTATGAAGTACACGAAACTAGCAGTAAATATTTAATCAGTTTTGATATTCATATGACACTCGACGATTGCATGGAAAGGAAAGGAACCCTGCATAGTAATAATGTATGAGGACAATGCAACACAGGTGTCCTAGAAATTTTAACTTTTGCTAGTTATTATTCAAGTTATTCACACTCTGTGAATGAAATGTTGCTGGTTGAAGCCTCTCTACACTACAATGTTTGTCAATTAACAGTCCTTCGATATTGTAGCTGTGCGGATGACAAGTATGTAGCCGACGACAATGCGGAGCTGCTGTTGCTGCTGCTGCTTGATGAGAGGAACCCCGAGTCGTCTCCAGAGCCACGGATACATACGGGACAGGCAACAGTTGAAACTGCAGCTTCCCCCGCCGGTCCACTCCTACCGTGCTCTCAGTAATCGCAGGTTAACGAGTGAGGGATGTCTACACTGGCGCGAGTATAGGTACACACCGGGTCGGCCGGAGCGTTCAACAAACACTTCCGTACTCTTTCATGACACAAACTGCTCTGCCTCCCATCTGCACGCCACGCGACAGAGGCTCTCCATGCGCAAAGATAAACATCGGTACAGCTATTATCATTTCGTCTTTGCTATTGATACATCTCAATAAAGTTCCCTTGGCTATTACCCGGCAATTTATAATACTTCTATTATAATTACAATCAATTATATACAGTCAAATTTTTATTTAATACGTATTCGAAGTATTGATGTATTTAGTTTCTGTAGTACAGCATATAGCATCAGAATCAAGAGTATAGTGCAAGATATCAACGAAAATTAAACGGCGAAAATTTTGGATGTTGCAGACGGTACTTTGTCTGCATTTTTGGTGTTATACCCTCTATGAGACATGTGTATATTGATGATTACCCGGTACACGCCTGATCACGTGGTACCGTAGACATGCCAGAAAATGGAGAGACACCGAAATCCATTGCAAATAAATACATAAAAAACCACATTTAGACGTCAACTGCTAGGAGTCTCACGCGTACATCTGAAGGACTATCTCATGTATATATGTTTGAGGGAATCCCATCATTCCCAGAGTGACAGGTAGGTATGGCAACTCGCCGGACAATGATGTGACCGCCCAACATTCACCAAGCTTTTGTATGCACAGAAAGGACATCCACTTGCTTTGCCTGTAAGTTAGGACGATAATTGCCCGTGGATGATACTGCGGCCAAGAAGATTTACTAATCATCAGGATACAGTGGTTGCGAATGCTGAGAGATATCGTAAACCAACCATTAACCAGGAAAGGAATCCTTTTACATTGACAATCTTTTTGTGAAATACGTCTCTTTTTTATGTGTGTGGCAAAGGCATTGCCCAACCGTAAGGGAAGCTGCTAAGAAGTAATTCAGCTGACTGCTTGTAGAATCCTATCTGGCTAATCAAACGTAAAGAAACGACCACGGTGAATAAAGTGCTCGGAATACTGCTGCATCCAGTAACTGACCTGTGCTGATATTTCGTCCGAGACTTCTTCGTAGCCGTAATATTCTTCACAGATGTCAGCATCTTCCGAATTGCTGTTTTATATTTTTTATTGATGTCAGAGTATGTGTTACTCGATACATATATCTCGCTTACTAAGTGGAATGGTGCTACGAAGGTATGTTCACCCAAAGTTTCAAGAATTCTGAAGGAATTTCGTCTACTACAGCTGCCTTATTTTGATTTATGTGTTTCAGTGCTCTTCGGCAGCTGCTGTTGTTATAACGTCAAAACTCAGAGATTGAAAAATATTCCCGTTACGAGCAATACTACCGCTGAAATGGGTAGTTTGAAGCGCGAGAAGTTGTCAGATACTACCCTACGCCTTGTACTGTTCATGAACGCCTGCGGTTCAGCGGGGCAACCTCATGGCTGGATGCACGTTCCCCTCACGCTGCGGCATCCCGTCACACCGATAAGCTCTGCAGACTGCCGTGTCTCATGCAGAAAAGGTATTTGTCTGGTGCATAAGTTCTAACGTAACACAGACGTTTATCAATAATACATTCTCCTTCTCTATTTAAAACAATCTGTCAACGCTGGAGTACGTTTTATATTCCGCGACTGTGGAAATCACGTGGTTTTGAGGCGAAGAACTCGTTGAGCCATATTCATAGAGCATCTTCATTTGGAAGGGAAGTTCCTTCAAGGTTGTATCTGTGTTTGAGGACACCAGATCAGCTGAATAACGTGGTTGCTTAAGGACTCCCTAACACAACTCCCGTATAGTGTCTTCCCTCAGCCTAGCAAAATGCGGGTGGTCATTATCTTGGAGTAGCATCACTTCACGCGGTCTTCCTCCTTGTCGTTCTTGGATTGCGTCTGCAAAACGTCTCGGTTGCTGAGAATAAACGTCAGCAGTGATGGTTACACTTCGGGGAAGCAATTCGTAGCGCACTAGATGCATAACATCATCTTTTGTAGATGATTACAGGTCGTTGTTCGGGGAGTTGCTGCTTTGCTGGGCTCAACCATTCCTTTCGTTTCCCTGTGTTAGCATTGTTGTTGTTTGCTGTCTTCAGTTCTGAGACTGGCTTGATGCAACTCTCCATGCTACTCTATCCTGTGCAAGCTTCTTCATCTCCCAGTACCTACTGCAACCTTCATCCTTTTGAATCTGCGTAGTGTATTCATCTCTTGGTCTCCGTCTAATCTCTTGGTCTCCGTCTACGATTTTTACCCTCCACGCTGTCCTCCAGTGCTAAATTTGTGATCCCTTGATGCCTCAGAACATGTCCTACCAACCGGTCCCTTCTTCTTGTCAAGTTGTGCCACAAATTCCTCTTCTCCCGAATTCTATTCAATACTTCATCATTAGTTATGTGATCTACCCATCTAATCTTTAGCATACTTCTGTAGCACCACATTTCGAAAGCTTCTATTCTCTTCTTGTCCAAACTATTTATCGTAATGTTTCACTTCCATCGTCATGTTTCACTTCCATACACGGCTGTCGTGCGGTAGCGTTCTCGCTTCCCACGCCCGGGTTCCCGGGTACGATTCCCGGCGGGGTCAGGGATTTTCTCTGCCTCGTGATGACTGCGTGTTGTGTGCTGTCCTTAGGCTAGTTCGGTTTAAGTAGTTCTAAGTTCTAGGGGACTGATGACCATAGATGTTAAGTCCCATAGTGCTCAGAGCCATTTGAACCATTTGAACCATACATGACTACACTCCATACAAATACTTTCAGAAACGACTTCCTCACACTGAAATCTATACTCGATGTTAACAAATTTTTCTTCTTCAGAAACGCTTTCCTTGCCATTGCCAGTGTATATTCTATATCCTCTGTACTTCGACCATCATCAGTTATTTTGCACCCCAATAGCGATACGGAGAAGTCATCGCCGCTGTTTTTCACGAGCCAAGCAATGATGCACATGTGGTCACCTGCTGATTTTGTGATTTTGGCTTAGGGCATGCGGCACCCGTACCCTTGATGTTTGAGCCTTTCCCATTGCACTTAAATTCGTACGGTGGTGAAATAATTGCAGTTTACCAGCTCTCGAGTACACTCGCGTGGATCATTGTGGGTTCATGAGTGTGAACGACTTCCATCAAACAGCGAAATCATTAACGTCAAAACGATCCTCCTTATCAAGAGAAAACCACTTCCTTAGAGTTCTCTGTCCAATAGTATTATCCCCACACACGGTGCAAATGTTTCTGGGTGCCTCCGCTGCTGTAGCTCCTCGAATGAACTCAGACCGTGTAAAATGTAGGAAATGTTCCGATTTATCCTGTTTGTACTCCATTTTGTAGCGTCGACAGCTCCACTCACTATCTTCAGACACAAAATTTCAACATGTAAACTCAAATAGCAACAGTGAACTAACAATAACAACTGACAATCGTTAAATATACCCATAGCAACCTGAATACCAGCTGACAAAAAAAAAAAAAAAAAAAAGCTGTGAACTTCTGCACCAGCCTAATAGATACATATTTTCAAGTGAACCTAGGATTTCAGACTTAATTTTTTTGTTTTAGAGCGATTGTATCAGGACGCTAATTATGGACAAAGTATGGTCACAAAATATCGACATAATATTTACACATGATTTTGACATAACACAAATCAATATTTTGCACATTTTGCGCCATTTTCTAGAGCATCTATCTTCCTCTACATCCGCATTATGTACAAACCAGCAGAATTTCTGAGATTTATAGTAGTGTTGCAAAACAATACCTATGATGTATAAGAAAACACAATT
Source organism: Schistocerca gregaria (assembly GCF_023897955.1). Lineage (NCBI taxonomy): Eukaryota > Metazoa > Arthropoda > Insecta > Orthoptera > Acrididae > Schistocerca > Schistocerca gregaria. The sequence continues at coordinate 44,351,736 of NC_064929.1, forward strand.
AGTTACTTCAGACATTTTTTGAGTACACCCTGTGGTCCATAGCATTCTACTTAAAGCTCCTAAAGCATCTCGCTAACACTAGGCAGATATGAGACATCGACGTGACAATTCTAAACACTGCGTATGACTTTAGTATGACAGCAACGAAAGATTTAAGTTTTTCTCAGTTACCCTGATTTATTTAAAGAAGTTAAATCGTTTTTCGCAAAACTAGGCCTTACGCTGGTCTATTTGCTTCCTCATTTGGTCATATCCTACTCTTTGCTTCGAACAATTTATAGAGAATCATATTTTCGTTACACTGAAAAATTTGACCAATGAAATACACAGACAGCATTCCGCTCTAGGCAAAAGCACGCCAAAAAAAGAAACTAAAGTGTAGCCTGTATAGAAACAATAACTGTTGTACGTTCTCGCTTCCCACGCCCGGGTTCCCTGGTTCTATTCCCGGCGGGGTCAGGGACTTTCTCTGCCTCGTGATGGCTGGGTGTTGTATGCTGTCCTTAGGTTAGTTAGGTTGAAGTAGTTCTAAGTTCTAGAGGACTGATGACCATAGATGTTAAGTCTCATAGGGCTCAGAGCCATTTTTTGAATAAGTGTTGTAGAATTAAGGAACATGTTTTATGTGGAAGAACTGCGATGTTTTTGGAAAATGAATATGTCTTCTATAAAAGTCAACATTGACTTATCAGGATGGCAACGTGAGAAGGCAGTATTGAATACTGAAAAGAATTGTCAGCATCATTGCTCTTTGCAACGTATGTGAGCCGTGGCTGGCTGGATGGGTGCCTTGTTTTTTTTTTTTTTTTTTTTTTTTTTAATCATTTGTTGTAGCCCAGTGGTTACCGCAATAACGTTGCTGTCTTCTCTCCGTGAGCCGCAGTAGCAGTGTGTATCGATACTAGTACTGCTGTACTATGTCTGGTGTGGCGGATATGTTTTCCGGGTGTGCTGTGTGTGACAGTCGGTCCGTTGGGTCAGAGCAACGAGGAAGTCTCTGTGGCGCGTGGTCAGACCGGAGCCGCTGGCGGCGTGCACGTGCGGTTGGAGTTGTGAGGCACTTCTTGCGAGGGTTACGAAGTTCGTCAGCCACCGAAACTGGACACTAAAGTTGAGTGCTCACTTAACCTACTATCAAGCCTCAACTGCTATCACATCTCTTGGTTTGATCCTGGTTGTCACTTTCTGAGAGATCCACGCGAGCAACAACGTGTGTGCGTTCAAGTCGATTAGAATTGCAGCCGTCTTCCTGTGTGGTGTTAAACTTCATTAATGAAGGAATGACTTAAATTAAGTATCTGTCTCGCGTGTGTTGTGTTGTGGCCGTTGACGTTCCAGTGACTTAAAGTGGTTGTTGACGTAGTTTCTGGCAGTGTATTTTCCACATCGTGTTGGTATTGTACAGCACAGCGTGTAGTGTGACAGCTGAGGTGTTGGTAGTTTTGGGCGTTTATTCTCATTTGGCTTGATTGGCCACCAGTATCCGGAACGTTGTGCGATTGACATCTTGTTGTCGTTTTGCTGTTCAGGTGCAGTAGAACTGATGTTGTTGGTTGGTTCCTCGGCTGGCTTTTTGTTGGGTTGCCTTTTGATTAAGAAGTTGTCGGTCTGGCTGCCTGTTTCACCTAAAAGTGCGTTAGTTACTTCCCCAGGTTGGAACCTTCTGAGCGCCGCTCCTTGTGTTTTACAGAGTGATTTCCTTTTTGTCTTAAGTACTGTGTGTGGCCTTCAGCTGAGTTTTTGCTTATTGAAATTTCAAGGCTTTTCTTCTTAGGCCTTAAGGCGTAAAAAAGTTTCTTGACTGGTATGTGGCCTTCAGCCGAGTTTCAGCCTTTCAAAATTAAAATTGCAAATTCCTTGTGCCTAGACATTAAGCCGTAAATTGGTTTCAAGTAGGTATGTGGCCTTCAGCCGAGTTTTCAGCCTTTTCAAATCAAGAGTTGAAAATTTTGTCTAGGATTTAAGCCGGAAGAAATATTTTGTAGTTTTTATGTGGCCTTCAGCCGAGTTTTTCAGTTAAAGCCCAGACAAAGAAATTTCCAATTTTTAATTTTAAGACGTGAGATTATTTGGGTTTCGTATGTGCCCTTCAGCCGAGAGTTATGTGAAGCATTTTAGGATAAAGACTTTATCCTATTTTAGTTGAAATTCAGAATCTCTTCCTTTAGGCCTTAAGTCGTAAAATTGATTTCTCCATGATGTGTGTTTTAATCTCTATTAAATTAAAAATTCAAAATCCTTGTCTTGCCCTTAAGTCATAAGATTGTTATTTTTTAATATGAGGCCTGCAGCAGAGTTTTACACGAAGTATTTTGAGATCAGGCCTTCAGCCTTTTCAAATTGAAAGCTCTTCTTCCCAGGCAAAATCCGTAAAATTGTTTTGTTGATATGCGGCCTTCAACCGAGTTTTCAGCCAATTTAAATTAAACTTTGAAAATCTTTGTCTCGGCCTTAAGCCGCGAGACTATTCTTGATTAACGTGAGGCCTTCAGCCGCGTTATATGGGATAACATTAAATCTAAGGCTTTCAGCCTATTTATATTGAAGATAAAAAATTCTGAAGAAGTGAAACCGCCAGAAGAACTCCTGTACCTTGCTTAGGCCTTGTGCCTTGGATTTTCGATGTGGCCTTCTGCCGATCTAAATTAAATCAAAGGAGGTCTTTCGTTAAAACCTTGAGAGTTTTGATTCTTGCTTGTCTGATTGTGTGTTTTAAGAAATAAATTTTGTATGATGGTGTGCAACTGACAGTAACATATTTTGACCTCTTTCCACAAATATAACCGCATCCGCTCCGTCCTGCTAGCCCAGGGATTTCACTGGTAGCAGAGCGTGGTTACGTTTGTGTTCTTGCCATTTCAGTTACTGTTAGTTTCAATTTTATTTCTGTTCTGTGACACCACATTGTTTTGGGTGTTGATTGTTTCAGGTGTATTGTAATGGCGGTCAGTCAGAGTCCGGGGATCGGCCTGCTCAGGAACATCTTGTTTACGAGTTGGAAATAAGGCGCCAAGCTACTGAGAGCAGTGATCCGGATTTAGTGGCCCGTTTAGGTGCTGCCGTTTTTCAGCCGGTTGACGTCACGCCGGCGGTGTTGGGTGAGACAGGAGCGGCCACTGAATTTTTGTTGAAGGCTGTTAGGGGCCTTGAGGACACTATTTGCGTTTTGGAAGGCACTCAACCTAGTGCCAGTCTATTGGATAGGGTGTAGGCCCAGTTAATGTATTTAACAAATCGGAAAGCGGATTTGGGCATGTTAGCTTTGGAAGATCACCATAAAAAATTAGCCGCCGAATTGGGCTCTTTGGTTAGTGCATTGCAGTTTAATGTTACGTGTTTAGATTTGGTGAGAAGTGGATTGAGGAGCGGGACTTGCTGTGTTCGGGAGAGGGCGAGAGCCTGCCCGGGATGGTACTGTTACGTCCTCGGTGAAGTTAGACGCAATGTTTGCCAAGTTGCCTAATCCTCTCGTGATATTACTGAATTAGTCGTGGAGTGGCTTGAACAGGTCGAAAAATTATTACGGTTGTCGGTTCGTCTTGAACTTTATGCTTCTCCCTTTCGTGGTTCCACACCAAGTAATTTTGTCACTGCCGTACCTGTTAGCTAGAAGTGCGTTGCAGAACCTCCTCTTCCGAGCCATGACTGAAGTGTTCTCCTTACAGCAATTGAGGGAGCTCGTCATTAGGCAGAGATTGACCACCGGAGTTCGAAAACAGCTTGAATGTCGTTACATTTGGGAGATGCAGCGGGATAAAGAGCAGTTACATCAGTATGTGGACAGAGTTCAGACGGCGTCCTTGGCTTTGTTAATCGATTTGCCTGAACAACAGCCGCTGTCTATTGTTCTTAGGGGAATGCGCGTTGCGGATAAGTAGCACTATGTTTTCCGTAATCAGCCTTCAGCTTGGGAAGAACTCCGTGCCGCGGTTGTAGCGATATGGGCGTTGCCACTTGGATACGATGTATGTCACGAAGTTAAGGGGCAGGCCACCGGCGCTGGCAAGGGAAATTCCGAAGTGTCTGCATCCGCTGAAGCCGTAAAACTGGAACCCCGGGGTTGTTTCAGGTGCGGCAGCACGGCTCACTTGGAGCGCTCTCGGATTCAGCCTCGCGCTCTCAGAGCCAATAAATGACGCCGGACTGGGCAGCTATCTCGTGATCGAGCCTTTAGACGCTGGCGTACCTGTGTTGTCGCTCCCTCTTCACCGCCCTCGCCTTACGTTTGTTCTCGAGTAGGTGGCGAACCGATCTGTGCTCTTTCCGATTCTGGTAGCTCATTTTCATTATTGTGCTTCGAGTGGTTTTTGGAAGCTGGTCATTTTACGAAACTTCGGTCGGTGCTTTCTCCGGTGCAGAGATGTCGGGTGGCCAATGACCAGGTGTTGCCTCTGCATGATTGGGTCCGAGGGAGTATATCGATGGGGGATTTTTCCTGGCCCTTGTCATTAGCCTCGGTCAAGGAGCTGCCGGTCGATCTAATTTTGGGATGTGATTTCAGTAAATACTGGGTTATTCTTGGATTATTCTGGGCACACCTTTTTCTTTAAGTTAGCTCCTGTGGAGAAGTTTCTACATCTACATCCATACTCCGCAAGCCACCTTATGTTTCGTTTTATAAGTGCGCTAAACGTATTGTGCATCGAAATGCAGATGCATTGGCCGTTCAGGATGTGGCTAATGAGTTTGATCTTACCCATCTCTCGCCGCATCACGCTTCTCAATTACGGGATTTGTTACAGAGTTTTCCTGAGCTTCTTAGTGATAACTTGAGTGTCACTAATGTTCTTAATTACCATATCCTTCTATCCGACGATAGTCCTGTCAGGCAGCCCCCACGTCGCCTCTCACCTCCTAAGGTGAAGATACTGAAGGCGAGAATATCACAAATGCTCCAACAAGGAGTTATTACGCCTTCTACATCTACTTATGCTTCCCCCATATGCCATGTTCCCAAGGATCAGGAGCACTATATCAGACCTGTGGTTAACTACCGGGTGCTTGAACACTAAGGTTGCCTTCGAATGTACCTCTGCCTCTGATCTGCATAACTGTTACCTGGTTTGCCGGTACTAATTGGTTTACTGTTCTTGGTTTGAACCAAGCCTGTTGTCAGATTCCATTAGCTGAAGAATGTAAACATGTTACCGCATTTTGTACTCATTGGAATCTGTTTGACGGAGTTCCTTTTGGTTTGGCAACTCGTTTGCTGGATAATATCCTTAGGAACTTGAAATTAGTGTTTGCCTATAATTATTTGGACGATTTAGTCATCTATAGCTGTTCGTTTCAGTCCATTTGGATCATATCCAGAAAGTTCTTTCGAGGTTTCAGGGAGCCGGGCTGACTGTTAAACCCAGTAAGATGACATTAGAAAGGCAGCAGGTGGTCTTCTTAGGTCACCTAGTGTCAGGTCAGAGTATTCGCATCGAACAAGAACGAACTAAGACCATACGGGCGTTGCCTCCGCCTACTGATAAACTCGGAATTGCTAGGTTCATAGGCATGTTGAACTATTTTAGGCGTTTTGTCCCTAATTTTGCTTAGTTGGCCGCGACCTCAAACGAACAGTGCCGGAAGAGAGTGCGTTTTGAATAAGGACCTGTCCAGGAGCCCGCGTTTGAGTATATTAAGGCAGCTGTAGCCAATCGTCCATTTCTAGGAGTACCATACTTTAATAAAAGGTTTATTGTCCAAAATGACACATCTAATGCTGGTATTTTAGCCGTAAAACTGGCCGTAGTGCCAGATGAGAGGTACGCATTTAATTTGAAGTTAAACACGTGAGAGACACTGAAAATATCCTTGGGGATGTCCTCAGCCGGTAGTTCGCCGAATCTACACCTAGTGAGGGAACCCGGGAGACAGATGGAGGCAGGATTGGGAGAAATTCCTCTTTAGTTTGATGTCGCTCAGCGTCGGGATCAGGACCCTATTTGGCTGGGGAACTGTCGCATGAGTATATTATTAACAGTTGCATTCTGCGTAAAAGGGTCGGGCATGCGAAGCAGTTAAAGAAGTTTGCCAGTAGCTCTGGTGCGCCCGGTTTTTCGGTACTTTCATGATTCGTTGGTGGGTAGCCACTTATAAGTTCCTAAGACTCTGAAAAAAGTCAAGGAGCATTTGACTTGGCCCACCATGGAGCGAAATGTCAGAGAGATGGTATAGCAATATCGGCTGTATAATGTAGTCAAACCCAAGAATGCTCTTCAACAGGGTTTGCTGAGCTCTGAGCGCGAGTCCTGTCCTACGCACAAGCTCTATATCGATTATCTAGGACCCTTTCTTCGTACTAAGAAAGGTCATCGATACGTGTTAGTTATTATTGATGCGTTCTCCGGATTCACTTGGCTCCTTCCGAGCCGTAACGTCACTGCTACCACCACTATTTCTCATTTAACTAAAGTTTTCATTGTTTTTGGCCCCCCTAAGAAAATTGTTAGCGATAATGCGCCGGCCTTCCTTTCGGCTCCTTTCAAGGCGTCCTATTTTCAGAACGGTGTCAAGCATATCACGACTGCGTCGTATTATCCGCAGGCATGCTTTACGGAGAGGGTTAACCGAAATCGTAAATCCGCTTTGATTTCAGAAAACGCCTAGTAAGTGGGACTCTAGTCTTCCTTGGCTTAGTTTTGCTTTTAATACCACCAATCATGAAGCCTTGGGAGCTACTCCCGCCTCTTTGATCCTTTCCTACCCTGTTAATTCCCCTTTTTAGAACTTGTGGGGAATTCAAGATCTAGTTCCTCAAGTCATCAATGAAAACTGGAACCGTGCCAGACGTAATATACTCAGGGTCCATAATAATCAAGGTGAGCGTTACAATCGTAATCGGCGAACCTTTAGAGGGAGGCTAGGAGATCAGGTCTATGTCCGTAGTTTCCCCAGTAGGCAGCTGCGTGTCGGAAATATGAGTAAATTTACTCCTCATTTTCTGGGGCCTAGCACCAATTTGCGCATTTTAGGCCCGGTGAATCTGCTGGTTAAGGATAACCATTCCGGTAACCAGTACTGGGTTGACCTTAGCCAGGTTAAATCCAGTTAGTTAGTCTGATGGTTAAGTAGCCCCCCCCCCCCCCCCTTCCAGCATCGTTTTTGTTTGAGGGCGGGAGGTTGAGCCGTGGCTGGCTCGTGTTATGCTTCCCATTAAATCTTGGTTTTGGTTGATATTCTGTGATTAGTCTCTCGCGGTTATGCTGTTATCCTCTGTCTCCGTGAGTCGCAGCAGCAGCGCGTATCGATATTAGTACCCTTGTACTATCTATGGCATCGCGCTTATAGTTTTCCGACTGCAGCGCGTGCGGGTAATGCTCCCGTCCTTTTGCCTCAGAAAGTCTACAAGGAAGAGCTATGTGGTCAACTTAGTTCTGGTGCATAACGGAAGATTAACAAAGATCCTACTATCAAGGTGACAGTATGGACTGCTGCCTTGCTGAACGCTTCATCACTACCAAAGGAAGTCAAAAGAAGTACCACCGAGATATTATGGTCTTCCTAAAGTTCACAAAATGTCTAAGTATGAGAGTGTAGAGGTCTATGAGACCTATAACGAGCGCTATTGGTTCACCGACGTATTTTTCTGCCAAACACTTGACTTCCTAATTAAAACAATTGGTAGGAAAATGGAGTCACCACATTCGTAATTCTATGGATTTTATTCAGAGACTTAACACGTCAAAACTAACTAGCACATCATTATTATTTAGCCTGACGTTGCTGTCATTATGCACCGGTACCTTTAAAGGACTCTTTCTCTTATCAGCCAACATCTTGATACGAACATTACGGCCTTATTTGATCATGTGCTTTTATCATCTTATTTCCAGTTTAATGGTGAATTTTATGAGAAGATTGATAGTTAATAAAAATTTGCGGGTTTCCAGCCGCGTCGGGTGGTTAAAATCCCACGGGCTTTCGACCGAGCTCTCCCCGGTCATTCTCAAGTGGTAAGACTGACTGCTGTGTCGTCGTGGCCGCGTCGTTATACAGCCGCACTGCTGGCTGTGACGTCACTGGTGCTCTCTTCCACGCCATATATGATCATGTTTTCATACCGCGTTCATCGCGGCCGTTTTAACATCGCGATAGCCGGGTCCCAGGCTGTGCTGAGTTGCAAACATCCGCCCTTGTTGATGGTGTTTTCAGCGGTTTTTATTTCAATAGCTTCTTTTATGACGCTATCGCAAAATCCCTCCACTTTCATAACGACAGATGTTTCGTCGAATAGAATTCGGTGTCCATTTTCTAAGGCGTGTTCTTCCACGGCTGATTTTTCTGGATAGCGTAGGTGTAAGCACCTCTCGTGTTCCTTTCCGACGTTGCTCTACCATGCGTACTGTTTGGCCGACGTAGTAACAGCCACACTGACATGGTATCTTGTACACTCCAGGCGTTCTTAGCCCTACGTAGTCCTTCACAGGCCTTATGAGCTGACGAATTTTTGCTGGGGGCCTGAACACCGATGAAATGTTATATCTCTTCAGGAGTCGGCTAATCTTTCCCGACACTGTACCACAGAAAGGCTAAAACACAAGTTTCTTGCTTTCTTCTTCGGTGGTGTTCCCTTCTCTGTTGGTGTGTTTCTTGCGTGTCACGCCAGATATAGCCTGGACACCTGTCCGTGGCTGTACCCGTTTTCCCGGAAGACGTTTCGGAGGTGCCTCAGTTCTAGTGGCAGACTTGCTGCGCCTGGGACGACTTTAGCACGATGGACGAGGGTATTCAGAACGCCACGTTTTTGTGCCGGATGGTGGTGGCTGAGAGCGTGCAGATACTGATCTGTGTGTGTGTGTGTGTGTGTGTGTGTGTGTGTGTGTGTGTGTCTCAGTTTTCTGTAGACACTGTGGCTGAGGGGCCCCTTGGTTTTCCGTCGAATGAGGACGTGAAGCAAGGGCAATGTACCCTCTGTCTCGACTTACATCTTACACTTGATGTGGCCGTGAATGCTGTTCAGGTGTTCCAAAAATTCACGACCATGGGGCTACATGATGAAAGTGTCATCGACGTAACGCTAAAAGCAACTTGGTTTAGCTGGAGCCGTGTCCAAGGCGAAGTCTTCAAATTTTGCCATAAAAAGTTTGGCTATGGATGGAGCCAGAGGGCTTCCCATAGCCACGCCGTCCAACTGGTCGAAATACTGGCCGCCATGTAGGAAGTACGACTATGTCACTGTGTGCTTAAACAGTCCCACAATTGTGCTATCAGATAATTGGGAGAGGAGATCTATACAGTCTTTGACCGGAACACGTGTAAACAGGGAGACCACACCAAAACTAACCATCATATCTCCTTGACTAAGACGCAGTTGTTTAATTCTGTTGAGAAAGTCGACGGTGTTCTTGATGTGATGCACACAACGACCCACATGCGGTGCAAGGAGGCTGGTCAGGTGTTCTGCCAGTCTATAAGTGGGTGACCCAATGGTGTTCACAATGGGACGAAGAGGAGAATCCGGTTGTGGATTTCTGGTAGTCCAGAAAGCGTAGGTGGTCTCGGCGCCTGAGGGAGGAGAGTCTTAATAACGCCCTCTTCCAGCATTGACTGTTTTAGAAGCTCTGATGTCTTCCTCATTATTCTTGACGTCGGGTCCCGTGGCAGTTAACGCTATATATCCTCTTCAAGCATTAACTGAATTTTGGCATCGTAGTCAGCTTTATTTACAATGACGGATGCATTGCCCTTGTCGACTGGCAGAACCACGATGAGTGCGTCGTTGCGGAGTGCGTGAAGACCATTGCGTTTAGCCCTAGTCAAGTTTGACCTCGGTGGTTTAGATTTTGAAATGATGCGACACGTTTCGCGATGAATTTCGTCAGCATTCTCACTAGGCATCTTACGGATTGTTTGTTCAACCCCACTTATATCATCACAGACAGGGATGCTCTGAAGCGCTGGTGCGAAGTTAATACCTTTCTTAAGCGCCGAAATGGCACCCGCATCGACCTCTTTCTCCGTCATATTGATGACTGTTCCTTCTGTTGATTTCCGTTCTGCACCGTGTTGTTGTTAAGAAATCCGCGCGAACTACCCTTTCTGTTTCTCTGTGGCCTTCTTTTGCTGTGGTGGCCGCGTCGACCCACTCAAAATCTAACTGTGAGAGTACCTCTGTCAACTGCAGATGTATAGCCAGCAGTTCGCGACCTTTTAAATCCAGCTGCCTCCTAGTGAAGTGTATCGTTTCCCGCAACAGGGCAGAGCTGGCTGAACGGTAGATTCACCTGGCTGCCGAGGTAAATCGTGGAATCGCGTTCTCATCTCGACAGCGTAGCAGGAAGGCTAGAGAGCTTAACAGGTTAGCCTTCATCCCAAGCAGGTTCCCTAGGCGCCACGTTTCCCCCCCGTAGAGGTACGCCATGTATGAATGCGTGGTTTCGTGGCGATATGAATTAATAAGATTTTCTCGGGCTTCCAGCCGCGTCAGGTGGTTATAATCCAACGAACTTTCGACCGAGCTCTCCTCGGCCACATCAAGTTTACGATGGAAGTCGAGACAGATGATGCACTGCCCTTGCTTGACGTACTCGTTCGACGGAAAACCAACGGGCACCTCAGCCACAGTGCCCGCTGGAAACCTACACACACAGATCGGTAACTCAGCCACCACCATCCGGCACAAAAAGTGGCCTTCTGAATACCCTCGTTCATTGTGCTAAAGTCGTCCCAGACGCAGCAAGTCTGCCACTAGAACTGAGCCACCTCCGAAACGTCTTCCGGGAAAACGGTTACAGCCACGGACAGGTATCACAGGCTATATCTGGCGCGACACGCAAAAAACAAACTAAGAGAGAAGAGAACACCACCGAAGAAGAAAACAAGAAACTTGTTTTTAGCCTTTCTGTGGTACAGTGTCGGGAAAGATTAGCCGGCTCCTGAAGAGATATAACATTTCATCGGTGTTCAGGTCCCCAGCAAAAGTTCGTCAGCTCATGAGGCCTGTGAAGGACGATCTAGATCTTAGAACGCTTCGAGTGTACAAGATACCATGTCAGTGTGGCTGTTACTACGTCAGCCAAACAGTACGCATGGTAGAGCAACGTCGGGAAGGAACACGAGAGGTGCTTACACCTACGCTATCCAGAAAATTCAGCCGTGGAAGAACACGCCTTAGAAAGTGGACATCGAATTCTATTCGACGAAACATGTCGATATGAAGGAGGGATTTTGCGATAGCGTCATAAAAGAAGCTATTGAAATGAAAACCGCTGAAAACACCATCAACAAGGACGGAACCCGACTATCGCGATGTTAAAACGGGCGCGACGGACGCGGAATGAAAACATGACTATATACAGTGTGTTACAAAAAGGGACGGCCAAATTTCAGGAAATATTCCTCACACACAAATAAAGAAAAGATGTTATGTGGAGATGTGTCCGGAAACGCTCAATTCCCATGTTAGAGCTCATTTTAGTTACGTCAGTATGTACCCTACTTCCTCTATTCACCTCCAGTTGGCAAAATAGAAGGAAGGTAATGTTGACTTCGATGTTTGTGTTGACATGCGACTCATTGCTCTACAGTACTAGCATCAAGCACATTAGTACGTAGCATCAACAGGTTAGTGTTCATCACGAACGTGGTTTAGCAGTCAGTGAAATGTTTACAAATGCGGAGTTGGCAGATGCCCATTTGATGTATGGATTAGCACTGGGTAATAACCGTGGCGAGGTATGTTTGTATCGAGACAGATTTCCAGAACGAAGGTGTCCCGACAGGATGACGTTCGAAGCAATTGATCGGCGTCTTAGGGAGCACGGAACATTCCAGCCTATGACTCGCGACTGGCGAACACCGAGAACGACGAGGACACCTGCAATGGACGAGACAATTCTTCGTGCAGTTCACGATAATCCTAATGTCAGCGTCAGAGAAGTTGCTGCTGTACAAGGTAACGTTGACCACGTCACTGTATGGAGGGTGCTGCGGGAGAACCAGTTGATTCCGTACCATATACAGCGTGTGCAGGCACTATCAGCAGCTGATTGGCCTCTACGGGTACACTTCTGCGAATGGTTCATCCAACAATGTGTCAATCCTCATTTTAGTGCAGATGTTCTCTTTACGGATGAGGCTTCATTCCAACGTGATCAAATTGTAAATTTTCAGAATCAACATGTGTGGGCTGATGAGAATCCGCACGCATTTGTGCAATCACGTCATCACCACAGATTTTCTGTGAACGTTTGGGCAGGCATTATTTGTCGGTGATGTATTGATTGGGCCCCATGTTCTTCCACCAACGCTCAATGGAGCACGTAAATATGATTTCATACGGGATACCCTACCTGTGCTGCTAGAACATGTGCCTTTACAAGTACGACACAACATGTGGTTCATGCACGATGTAGCTCCTATACATTTCAGTCGAAGGGTTCGTATGCTTCTCAACAACAGATTCGGTGACCGATGGACTGGTAGAGGCGGACCAATTCCATGACCTCCACTCTCTACTGACCTCAACCCTCTTGACTTTCATTTATGGGGGCATTTGGAAGCTCTTGTCTACGCAACCCCGGTAGCAAACGTAGAGACTCTTCGTGCTCGTATTGTGGACGGCTGTGATACAATACACCATCCTCCAGGGCTGCATTAGCGCATCAGGGATTCCATGCGACGGAGGGTGGATGCATGTATCCTCGCTAACGGAGGACATTATGAACATTTCCCGTAACAAAGTGTTTGAAGTCACGCTGGTACGTTCTGTTGATGTGTGTTTCCATTCCATGATTAATGTGATTTGAAGAGAAGTAATAAAATGAGCTCTAACATGGAGTTAAGCGTTTCCGGACACATGTCCACATAACATCTTTTCTTTATTTGTGTGAGGAATGTTTCCTGAAAGTTTGCCGTACCTTTTTGCAACACCCTGTTTGTCGAGGAAGAGAGCACCAGTGACGTCACAGCTAGCAGTGCGGCTGTATAACGACGCGGCCACGTCGACACAGCAGTCAGTCTTACCACTTGACAATGACCGGGGAGAGCTCGGTCGGAAGCTCGTGCGATTTTAACCGCTGGAAGCCTGAGAATATTTTATTAATTCATATCGCCGAGAAACCATGCATTCATACAAGATCGATGGTGTTGTCATGGGACGCCCCCTCTACCCTCTGGTAGCTAATTTATTCATGGAAGACTTCGAGGACAAGGCACTGGACTCAGCAAGTTTTAAACCAACGGTCTTCTGGAGGTACGTGGACGACACATTTGTGGTATCGACGCACGGGATGAATGAATTACATCGATTTCTTGAGCATTAGAATTCCATCCATTCTAGTATCAAATTTACTATGGAAATATTAAAAAAAACGTCTACCTCCCATTTTTGGATGTTGTCGCTCGCCGTAAAGTTGATGGCACATTAGGACACGCCGTATACCGGAAACCAACGTATACAAATCTAAATGTTCATGCCAGTAGCTGCCATCACCCTTCACAGATCGTATGTGTTCTTAAGACCTTAGTGCATAGGGCACCCTGTATTTCCGATAAAGACAATTTGCAACAAGAGCTCACATACCTTAAGAGCATTTTTAAATCGAATGGATTTTCTCCGCAACAAATTTGTAGAGCATTCAATGTAAAACCTAGGAAGAAGATAGTAATTCTTTCAAATCTAGTACTTTTTTGCCGATGTGGGTGTATTCCTGAGAAATTCTGTGTTGTGGTGGTCTTTCACCCCCCCCCCCCCCCCATCCCCCCCAACGAAGACTGCTGCAGCTTTACTCTGTGAAGGACGATTTACAGCTTCGTAAAGCGGGTGTGTATCAGATTTATAGCGGAAATTGTGAGAAATCGTACAGAGATCAAACAACACGCACCGTTCATGAGAGACGTGTAGAGCATCGAAGATACAAACGCTTATTACAGCCAGACAAGTCAGCTGTGGCCGAACATTGTCTTGGTACAGGTCATTCCATGAATTACAGTGATGTGAATATTTTAACATCCACGTCTTCCTTTTGGGAATCTGCCGTCAAGGTATAGAGATTAGAGCAGCTAATAATTTAATAAACAGAGATAATTTTTTTTTAATTTGGACAAAGCATGGAATCCGGCTCTTGGGGTAATTGAACTGCAGAGAAGTCGTCACGGTGTCACCGCCGCCGATCATACATCGATAAGCTAATCAAATGTCTGTACGCCTTCGCCACAGGCGGTGCATGTATAAGCGTATTTCTTTGCCGCCGACCAACATCTGTCAATCGCATGCGCAGTACCGCTTCGGTGGAGCATCTAAGGCCGCGCTTGGCATCTTGTCGTCAGTCTTATGACTCACTCTGAGGATGGCCGGACGATACGCGGCCGAAATATCAGCGGAGGAAATTTTATTTGCGCGGCTGCGTGCCCAAATTTTAATGGACTGTTCATTACGCGGCGAGAAATTGAAAATGGACAGTGGTTATGAAGTTTTTTAAGTGAGAAACTGAGGAAAAATAGGGAGGAAACGTTTATGAAAAAGCACATCGCCGATTCAAAAATGAGCTTGTAATGTCTTCACTTACGTTGTACTATATCCCACAGTATGTCTCGTTTCACCAGCTATCGATGCCCCTTAATAATTACATTGTTTCATCGTATAATGCGGTCAATAATTAAGTTTTGCATGTTAACCATACGGCAAAGCACTGTTCTCTTTGCGTGCTGTCATTTGCGAAAATCTTGTTTCCATATCTCAAACCGTTTGAGATGTGAGGAATGTTGAGAATATCTCATTCTGGCTCTTTCGCTGGCTCGGACGGTTGCAGATGAGTGCGCTACATCAGATTAATTTTTCCGTCATTGGTGACTGAGACTTCCACCAAAGTCTAAAGAAAAATTCATTATCTCAGCTGAATTTTATACGCGACAACATATTATGTAATGTGTACCAAACGCAAAATCTTAGCAACCCCTATTTTCTATTTTAAACTTTTTCATATTTCATGCAGTGTCTTACTTAAATCGAAGTACCATAATAAATGTCACCATTAACGAAATGATGGGCACGTCACACGAAGCTGGCATATAAAGCTATAAGTAGGGAAAAAAGATTTTTTTTTACGGAATAGTATCTGTAAAATCGTTTGAGGAAGAACGCAGGGCGTGTGGCTCGCTTCTGCCATCGCAGTGTGTCGCCAGCCGGCTGGAAGTGGCCAGACAAGGTCGGCCCCGCCTAAAGAAACAAATGAAATCGCTCAGTAACTGTTCCCTGCGCATCGGCCACTGTATCCAGCACGGATTCCACCATCTGCCACAGCATATTACACGGCTTGCAAGGTATAGGGTAGATGTGGACCAGTGATTTTCCACAGCTGCCACTATGCTCTGTATGTAAGTAAAGATTTTACAGCGGGTTTGTCGTTCAGAAATCGCATTTGAGTGGTGTTTGTTTGTGGGAAGACTGTGTGACACCTTGTGTACGAAGGGGAAACGTCTACCAGCACTTACCAAAGTCCGAGACTGCAGTTTGTCGTTACGCTGCTCGCGCAGTCACGTGAATATGGTGCCCATCGGTTCGCGAGGGTCACGTAGGCTGTTAATGGCCCTACGTGACTAGCGCCTGAGAGGCTCGACGTGCTGTTTGGTTGGCTGTGCAGGACCACACAGACACACCAGGTTCCCTGTGTCATGGAACGCAGCGAGCTCACTGGTGGCCAGAAGAGCGCCCTCACGGACAGTGCGGCGACGTCCAGCGACAACTGCTGTCGAAGCCCACATCGACGCGGCAGGAGACCGAGGCGGCCGACAGTGGAACTCCCAACAAGGAGACTGGACATACCAGAGTGGCACTATGTCGTATTTGCAGACGAGTCCCAGTCCTGTGTACAACATCACATTGGACGTATCCATGCATGCAAGCTCTGAGGAGGACGAACGTTGCCAGGCTGCTTTCGTCATCTTCTCATGGGCTCATCATCTGACTTGTTGGTATGGGGTACCACTGGGTAAATAAGATGATCGCGTCTTGTCCACACAGATGGTAATTTGGACTGTACCTATCACATTTCTGGCGCCTTAAGGACGGTGGCTATGACCCTTCTCCGAGATCTTCGTGACATTATCTTTCAACACATTACACCAACATGTTGCCCATGCTGTGCTGACCTGTGCCGCACACCGGAGTATATTTACCGAAATTATCGCCAAAATGGCAAAAATGGACGTTTGGTCAACTATTGTAGCAAGTACATGAAAGGTTCTCGGTTCACTTGCCTCGTCAAATTTTCAGAAAATTCCACGCTTTCGATGATACCCTCCACCATCGTCGTCAGGGACTAAAACTGACTGTCGTGAACTGGCAAGGTTCCCTCTTTCATACTCATAGGAAGGCATCTGATTTGCTGGATTACGTCACGGTGGAGCATACAGATATGTTGCCCCCCTACGTAGATAGATTTTGCTTGCAATCTAGCGATGCATGCAGCACCATCTATCGCATCAGGCTGTGAACTGCGAGAAGTAAGAAAATAAACCAACGTGCAATTGAAAAGAACTTTGCGAGAGGCCTGGGACAATCACCTGCTGTGATCGGTAACATTAGACAAGTCAACGTAGCAGAACCAACCTAGATTACACACACTAACATTCACTTCTCAATACGCACATATATAACACAGTACATAGGTATAATTAGTTTGAAGGCGCATTTAAAAATTGCGAGAAAAGTATGGCAAACTAACTACATATGGAACAATCACACACGTGACGAGCAATTCGGTGCCCTAGTAGAAGCAGTCCTGTCATCACGTCACCAGTAAAATCGGTACAGCAAATTAAGGGTATCACACGAATCAACTTTGAAATTTTCAAGTACAAAAGGTTAAGAACTAGTGGAAAGTGGCATGGTACAAACTGAAAGACAGGCAGACAAACTAACAAATGCATGCCGAGTCATCCCAGGCCCATCTCTATGGACGGCAGTGGAGTAGTTTAGGGGTATTCACAACTACAGTTAACCTAGTAGTGAAAGGGAGTGCTTTAAAGGTTTGAAACTATCAAAAATAATTTTGGCCAGGATTTCGGTACATGTAATCCACTGTTGGTTGGTTGAATTGTTGGAAGGCACCAAACAGCAAGGCCATCGGTCCCTCACATTATGGAAGGATGGGGAAGGAAGGTGGCTATGCCCTTTCAGAGGAACCATCCCGGCATTTGCCTGAAGCGATTTGGGGAAATCACCGAAAACCTAAATCAGGATGGCGGAATGGGTTTGAACCGTCGTTCTCCCTAACTAGAGTCCAGTGTGGTAACCACTGCGCCACCATGCTCAGTATATAATCCTCTTTGCGTCGATACAGAGCGTTCCAGACTGTTGCTTTAAACAGACACCAGAAACACTGGCTACGAACTGTGCAGGGACAGCCACAACAGGGGGTGAAACCCGTGTAGGGGCTACACGTAACACGACTTCGGTTCGCTGTCAGGCCACTTGCAGTGCTGCAAGTTTATTAATGCATCATGTCGCTTTCTTATTGGATGATCGTTAGGTTCTGTGTTTGTTTTCGTTCCGTAGTGAACGGAACTTAACAGATGCTCGTTTCAAATCATTGTGCTTCTTATTCCTTATTGTGTGCTTTGCACTCTTTGAGTTACGTTGTAAGTATGTTGCTCATATTCTGATTGAGCTCTGTTGACATCAGTAATACTGGGTCGGGTAAATGATTCCATATTTGGTTGTTGTTCATATAAAACAGAAGTTGGTTTCTTCACACGATGTTCTGAGATTTATGATTTTTGTTACCACTTACGAATCTGTGTGTTAACTACGCGATTTAGACAATTGTTAAGAACGCCGCTTTTATTATACTTTATGTGGTGTCACCGCCAGACACCGCACTTGCTAGGTGGTAGCCTTTAAATCGGCCGCGGTCCGGTAGTATACGTCGGACCCGCGTGTCGCCACTATCATTGATTGCTTACCGAGCGCCGCCACACGGCAGGTATAGTCTAGAGACTCCCTAGCACTCGCCCCAGTTGTACAGCCGACTTTGCTAGCGATGGTTCACTGTCTACATACGCTCTCATTTGCAGAGGCGACAGTTTAGCATAGCCTTCAGCTACGTCATTTGCTACGACCTAGCAAGGCGCCATATTCAGTTAATATGAATATATTCTGAACAGATAATATTGTGAATCATGTACCGTCAAGAGCGACGTTCATCATTAATGGATTAAAGTTAAGTATCAAAATAATTACGTCCGCTTTCTGAATTCTAATTCCTTGTCATGTTCCAGATCTGACGTCAGTATAGTTCTTTCCTCCTCACGCCAGCCTGCGTGTGCTAAAACGCGTGCATTTTGGCCTCCTCTTGTAACACGGTGTTGGCTCTTCTGCCAACACAACACTTTATATCTGTTTACATACGTGTCCTGTACTTTCACGCTTTTAATGAAGAACTCCATCTTAGCGGGTGTCGACAGTATTGCTGTTCCACATTATTACATCTGTTGCGGAACTTGTATCTAATTCTGCATTGAGTGCTGTTGCTTCTCGTCACTGGATGCCATGCGTTTCACAATGGCTCGAAGAGTGTCGATGTAGGTGTAGATGTCTGTTTCGTAGTCTCAGTAACTAGCAAATGTTTTCACACGTTATTAACAGGCAGTGCAGATAGTGCATTTTAGCAGAAGTCAATGAAAATTTTGGTGGAGTACGAAAAACGAATGGGAACAAAAATAACAAAGGATACGAAGAGTACACTAACAATGGATTTCAATCGAGGTTCTTAAGCTGTAACAAAAATACGTGAGTCTGCAGAACACCGCGAAACAAAACCAGCGTCCTTTAGCATGCAACAAAAACAAATACAGAAGCATTTAGTTCACCCTATAATACGGATGTCAGCAAAAATTAAACAGAATACGAGCAACGTATTTGCAATGCAATTCAAAGACTGCAATACACATAGAGAGGTCCTCAAGTGGTTTGAATGGCTGTGAGCACTATGGGACTTAACATCTGAGGTCACCAGTCTCCTAAAACTACTTAAACCTAACCAACCTAAGGCCATCACACACATCCATGCCCGAGGCAGGATTCGAACCTGCCACCGTAGCGGTCGCGCGGTAGAGATGTCTTAATCGGGAACATAATTTCAACTCGATTACAGCCAAACGGTAGAAATTGCATTATTGGGTTTTAAAATAAATGCACTTTGGCACCAGACCCACTCATATAAATGAAAAATATTATCATATAGTACTCGCATTTTGCAGAGCAAGAATACAGATTATCACGTCATATTTCCCCGAATTCAATGTTCACCGCCAGGCCATTTGGAGCGCTAGTGTCGGTCTCTGCGACCGTACCTTAACATAGTCGCTACTCTTGTGATATTTTGGTATTCTGTGTGGCGGATCACCACCCTCCATTCAGTACGATACAGAGTCGTATCAGCGTGGAATGCCTCGCGGCACCCCTGTCTGTCACACGAGCTTAGTTCGACTCGATGTGCTGCCGCTTGTCACTGCCTGATGTAGCTTCACTGTCTATTAATTTTCGAAACCTGAATGAACAAAAAATTAAGTACTCTAACTAGAAGAGAAACCAGGCATTGAGCAAGTATTTATTTCTTCTAGTCTTCCGTTATTCCATCTCTTCCTCCCGCTTCACTCTGTCCACCTTCTTCCCCCCTTTCTCTAGCCATCCTCTCTCTCTCTTTATCCACTCTTCTCCCCCGTCCCTCCTTTATCCACGGCCTCCACACCTCCCCTGTCTCTTGCCATCTCGTCCCCTCCCCTCTCTCTGTCCATTTCCTCTCTTCTGCTGTACATGTCCTCCTCCTCCTCCCCTCGTCTCTCTCCACGCTATCACGCTCACCCCAGCAGGAAGCTGGTGGATTTTAGCTCTTCATTCTAGACAGCGACTAATATGTGTGCCAAATATGACTGAAGTCGTTCCAAGGATTAGGATGAGCATTTTACCGCTAGTTTGCTCGTATACGTACACGTCACCTAATTTCAGACAAATTTCGATCATATTTGTATACATATTTCACCTGTACGCCTAGCGAATTTTCACCCTGCTGTTGTGTTTTCATATAGCTAAATGTTTATGACGTCGTATATCCTGAAATATGTGTTGTACAAAAAGATAATTTTCCAGGTAGATCCAGCAGTATACGTGGCCACTATCTGCGAAATGCGTTGTGAACACAGTTGGCAGTAAAGAAGTAATAAATTAAAACGTCACACATCATCTGACAGTTTCTCGCGCATCTCACTGTTTATGACGTAATATCTCTTGAACTATTTGTTATAAAATTATATATTTTTTTAGGTACGTTGAGCGGCATATATGGATGATGTTTGCGACTAGAGTTGGTTTCAAATAAGTGATAAATTAAAACGTCATGCATAATCTGAACGTTTTTCACTCATGGTTCAGGAGACATGTCAAATACTGAGATGAGCTGTAGAATGATACATTGTAGGTACATTCAGCGACAAATGTGGATATTGTCTGCAAAAAATGTTGCAAATAGAATAAGTAGCAACTAAGTAATCGATTTAAACGTCTTGCATGATATGGTAGTTTTCCACGCAGTCAGTGTTTATGAAGTCTTGTCGCCTAAACTACACTCCTGGAAATGGAAAAAAGAACACATTGACACCGGTGTGTCACACCCACCATACTTGCTCCGGACACTGCGAGAGGGCTGTACAAGCAATGATCACACGCACGGCACAGCGGACACACCAGGAACCGCGGTGTTGGCCGTCGAATGGCGCTAGCTGCGCAGCATTTGTGCACCGCCGCCGTCAGTGTCAGCCATTTTGCCGTGGCATACGGAGCTCCTTCGCAGTCTTTAACACTGGTAGCATGCCGCGACAGCGTGGACGTGAACCGTATGTGCAGTTGACGGACTTTGGGCGAGGGCATATAGTGGGCATGTGGGAGGCCGGGTGGACGTACCGCCGAATTGCTCAACACGTGGGGCGTGAGGTCTCCACGGTACATCGATGTTGTTGCCAGTGGTCGGCGGAAGGTGCACGTGCCCGTCGACATGGGACCGGACCGCAGCGACTCACGGATGCACGCCAAGACCGTAGGATCCTACGCAGTGCCATAGGGGACCGCACCGCCACTTCCAAGCAAATTAGGGACACAGTTGCTCCTGGGGTATCGGCGAGGACCATTTTCAACCGGCTCCACGAAGCTGGGCTACGGTCCCGCACACTGTTAGGCCGTCTTCCGCTCACGCCCCAACATCGTGCAGCCCGCCTCCAGTGGTGTCACGACAGGCGTGAATGGAGGGACGAATGGAGACGTGTCGTCTTCAGCGATGAGAGTCGCTTCTGCCTTGGTGCCAATGATGGTCGTATGCGTGTTTGGCGCCGTACAGGTGAGCGCCACAATCAGGACTGCATACGACCGAGGCACACAGGGCCAACAGCCGGCATCATGGTGTGGGGAGCGATCTCCTACACTGGCCGTACACCTCTGGTGATCGTCGAGGGGACACTGAATATTGCACAGTACATCCAAACCGTCATCGAACCCATCGTTCTGCCATTCCTAGACCGGCAAGGGAACTTGCTGTTCCAACAGGTCAATGCTCGTCCGCATGTATCCCGATCCACCCAACGTACTCTAGGAGGTGTACGTCAACTACCCTGGCCAGCAAGATCTCCGGATCTGTTCCCCATTGAGCATGTTTGGGACTGGATGAAGCGTCGTCTCACGCGGTCTGCACGTCCAGCACGAACGCTGGTCCAATTGAGGCGCCAGGTGGAAATGGCATGGCAAGCCGTTCCACAGGACTACATCCAGCATCTCTACGATCGTTTCCATGGGAGAATAGCAGCCTGCATTGCTGCGAAAGGTGGATATACACTGTACTAGTGCCGACATTGTGCAAGCTCTGTTGCCTGTGTCGATGTGCCTGTGGTTCTGTCATTGTGATCATGTGATGTATCTGACCCCAGGAATGTGTCAGTAAAGTTTCCCCTTCCTGGGACAATGAATTCACGGTGTTCTTATTTCAATTTCCAGGAGTGTAAATGTCGTTCCACGATGTAATTTTCTGCTACATTCAGAGCTATAGGCGAATACTGTCTGCATAAAAAATTGGCCACGAAAACGTTAGCAACAAATACCCAATTAATTAAAACGTCACTTGCCAAGTGAACAGCAACACTGTAGTAAGCGACATTTTTTTGTTTTCATCATTTTTTGGTGTTAAGAGAGAGAAAAAGTTTCGTAAAGATTTGAAATTATGTGTCAAGTTTATTGCAAGTCTGTAAGTGATCTGAGCTACAAATGCTGGATGACTGAAGAGTGGGTGTTCTGGCTCGTGGGCTGCGCTGGTTTTGCACTTCCACCCCCCACCCCCAACCCTTGTGGTCCTTACCACCACAGTGCTCCTTTCCACTCAGTAAATGATACGTGCACCAAGTTTGGTTGAAATTCGTCCTGTGGTTTAGGCAGAGGTGTGGAACGAACATACATACATACACATATACATACAACCATGTATATAATTTGTGTGAAGTACACAGTGAGAAGATTTAGTTATTTACTCTCCTTCCAGTGCAGTTTTAACACTCTCAATACCAAGCCATTTTCAGTAACGTGTATTACCAAAGAGAGGGGGGCGGGGGGCTACTTTGTACCCACCGTAAAGAATTTATAAAATAAAAACGTTTCATTACTTGTTTTTAAATTGCGTTATGAACATAATCAGGATCCAGTACCTCAAAACGTCTTATAAAATGCATTTTTGAAAACAGTTTTAACCTTTCACTTACTTCACTTTTAAGTTAAGTAAGTCTAATTATCTTGAGAAAAATTATTAGTAAAAGTCGTTATAATACTATTGAAGTGCACTTTACTATAATTAAAATAGTTACAAACACCTGACGTAATATAGAAATATATGTTATGTACATAACATAGTGTCGTGAGAGTAATTATTCACGACTTTCTTGGGCTTGGAACATACAACAGTTTTTTGCTGTTTTGCACATATGTACCTCTTACAATTGTGGCAGACTATTATTGTTTTGTTCACTTTGTTGTACTTTTCTGCTTTCGAAAGGCTTTCACTAACACACAAAAGACATCTACCTTTACCTCCATGAGCTTCCTTTGCACCGTAGTCCTGCTGGATTTTCCTCTGAGAATACCCTCCATTCTTGAAACTACAGGCTTTGGCAGTCCAGAAATATTTTTAGCCCTTTCTTCAGTGTATGGTTTCGCAAGTTCTTGAAGAATAAGTCGTCACTTACTAGGTTCTTCTTATCCCAGTCCGGCAAGTTCAACAAAAATAGTGTAGACCTATTCACCACTGCTATGTACACAAGAGTACAGAAAAGAGATAGCGCCCACCTTCTTGTAGCCCTCTTAGTTGAATATTTCCTCACCATTGGATCTATCGTGTCAACGCCACCTTTAGTCTCATTATAGTATAAATTTATGATCAGATGATAGAAATAGCAGATTTCTTTTGGGTTTTTTACGGGGGATACAATTGTGATTGGAATATTTCCAACACTAATATGTAATTCTCGTCTTGAGATGTCTCTCAGTTCTTGAGGTATGTGTTTCCAATTAGCTTGTAATGTTCCCACGAGAGTCAGCTTGTGATTCCTCTATAGATCTTCGGCCAAATCAATTGAAGTGTAATATCTATATGTGGTGACCTTTCTCACTGAATTATGTATAGGAACTTTCAGGCGTTTGACCACAGCTGCAGCGGAATTTGAGTGCTGTGTACCATTATTTCTTTTCCCAGCATAAGGCTCCGTGCAGATAACATATCTGGTTTTAGCGTCTGTGAGCATGCGTGTTAAGTACACCGTATTTACCATGCTTTTCCTTCACGAAGACCTTGACGGGACACCTGCCACGGAACAATGGAAACTTTTTATCAATAACAGTGTGCATCCCAACAGAATAATATTTTGGACAAAATTCATTCTTTTTATCAAAAACTTCTTGTATTGCAGCAAACTTATCACGTTTATTGCGATCGCTTCGTGACTCTCTGTGATCAAATCTTATTACTTTAGTAAGCTGCTCGAATCTGGTACGACTTGTAGCAGTATAAACAAACATTCCTTAAGTATAGAACCATAAATCTATAAATGATGACTTACTGTCGTTTTCCTTCCCCATTATAAAAAATAGTCCTATATACGCTATGAACGCAGGTCTGTCTGTCTGTCTGTCTGTCTTGGGTATTTTCTGCCTCAATGCTTCTTGATTGGTATGCTTTATTATGATGTTGACAATTTCTGGAGACAAAAACTCTTCAAATATGTCTGTTATTGTTCCTAGTTTACCTTCGTCTCTTATGCCTTCTCTTTCTTTCACTGTGTTTTCTGCTACTCGTCTTCTAATTTGAGGTGGTTTGGAGGTATAAATTTTTCCAGTGCTTGTAATATCCTTGTCACTAACCTCGCAAACTGCGACGTCATCAGTTTCAGGTACCCAGAGTTCATCATCAGCTTCTGTAAGTGCTCTATCATTGTCCACATCCTAGCGCACAACACAATCCTCTTCAGGTCCACTCACTACAGCTTCAGTTTGATCAGATTCCATTTGAGAAGCCGTAGCTTCTTCCAAAATCTGTGGTATTTCTCCATCAGTAAGTGAATGTCGACAAGTTTTGAAGCACAGTTGTATTAAGACTGAACTAAGTGCCACTGAACAGGAAACAATAAAGAAACAAAGGGAAATGAATCATTGTTGGGACTATTGTTGCTATCAGTCCAGAGAAATATAATTTCCATGTGTTCTACGGTCATATAATGCTGTTATTTGTGGAGTAAGACAAACATTGTGGAAGTCTCATCTACTACCAAGGGGGTAAGACATTATGACCACCTCCCTTCAACTTAAAATTTCGGATTAAGCTTAAACGAAAAATGTAAAACAATCATAAAATCTGTAAGAAGATTTCATCAAAGACAACAAACATTTTTTACAAAACTTAAGAAAATAAAGTACACGAGTAGATTTCAATATTTTCAAAAGGTGGGTACAAAGTACCCCCCCCCCCCCCCCCCCCTGGTAATGCTATTATTGTGAGGGTTACTGGTCAAGACTGTAAGTGATTAGGATTTCCATTACTATATTTGACCGATATACTACTAACTCGCAAAAAAGAAACGATATTGCTCGCATTACTAACAATTTTTTTTAACGAACATTTTCTGAGTGTGTCGTTTTTGACCTGCGATAGCGCCACTACGCCATCACAAAAATTGCATCAAAACTGATAAAGTGGACCAACAATTTCCTGCAAACGTGTTCTTACGCTCTATAGAGAAATTTCAAGTAGCGCTTCTGACACGAAAGAAACGACAATGATGTCCCGATACCGGATACGCTCCGTTGCTGTAACCTGCTCTGAGGCAGACGAGAGGACCTTGCTGAATTGCCCTCTGCCACTTCCTTCATACCTACCGCAGTTCAAGGTCAGTGTCGCACGTGTACTTCCTTGCGTACGTATAGTACGACACAGTTCTCAAAAAAGGTTGAAATATCGCCTTTGCTTAATATACTCGGAAGTTCTGTAACCTTCACAGAACTCTTATAATTATCTTCTTAATATATTCCTCCGCAAGTGAGTGTGCAGCGAAATGATTGGCCCGTGTCACGCACACGGCGCCTTCAACCATACCGCTAGAAAATAGACTGAAGCACCAAAGAAACTGGTATAGGCATGCGTATTCAAACACAGAGGTATGTAAACAGGGAGAATACGGCGCTGCGGTCGGCAACGCCTACGTAAGACAAGTGTTTCGCGCAGTCGTTAGACCTGTCAAGGCTGCTACAATAGGTCATGATTGTGAGTTTGAACGGGATGTTACTGTCCACGCACGAGCGATGGGACACAGCATCTCCGAGGTAGCGAAGAATTGGGGATTTTCCCGTACGAGGATTTCACGAGGGTACCGTGAATATCAGAAATCCGGCAAAACATATAATTCCCGACATCGCTGTGGCCGGAAAAATATTCGGCAAGAACGGGACCAACGACGACCGAAGAGAATCGTTCAATGTGACAGAAGTGCAGTCCTTTCGAAAATTGCTGCAAATTTCAATGCAGTTGGAGTGATATGGGGCCCCTGATACGTCTAGATACTACTCTGACTCGTTCCTAAGCATCCTGTCTGATCACCTGCATCCGTTCACTTTCATTGTGCTTTCCGACGGACGTGGGCAATTTCAGCAGGACAGTGCGACACCCTACACGTCCAGAATTGCCTCAGAGTGGCTCCAGGAACACTTTTCTGAATTTAAACACTTACGTTGGCCACCAAGGTGCGCAGCCACGAAAATTATTGAGCATATCTGGGATGCCTTGCTACGTGCTGTTCAGAAGAGATCTCCACCCCCTCGTATTCTTATGGATTTATGGACAGCCCTGCAGGATTCACAGCGTAAGTTCTGTACGGCATTACTTCAGACGTTAGTCGAGTCCATGCCACGTCGTGTTGCGGCACTTGTGTGTTCGTGGGGGACCTACACGATATTAGGCAGGTGTACCAGTTTCTTTGGCTCTTCAGTGTATATTACCATCGGATTGGCAGTTCTAACATAACATTTGCGTGTGGTACGTGACTCACATTGTCCCTTACATACTCACTTCAACGAGAGACACAACGGGCGTTAGTGACTACTTAAATATGCAACAGTAATTTTAATAACCAACTTACAACAGAAATAGAAATAATTTTCCTGCAATTTTCTAGAAATTTCTCCCAGTAAAATAGATTAATAGCCGCTGTACATGTATTTTGATTGTTTTTTTTAAGAAGAGTTGTTATTGCTTGTTTTTCCTGTGAAGAGGAGCCTTTTTCTTGTTGTCTTCCAGAGTAATTTTTTATAACTTCCTTTCTTCGCGTGACGATGTTTAACAATTTTGCGAAGAGGAGTGTTACTTCACAGTTTATTCCATTCTTTTGTATGAAGAAGTTGTTTCTCTGCTTTTCACGAAGCAGCTCACCTTGTACAAAGACCAGGTTATAGTTTTGAGAGGGTTACTTAAGCATTCTGGAAGAGGAATCAGGTCGAATCCTGTGAGGAAAATACCGTTACGAGCTACAAGCCTCCATCAACTTAGGAATTCTTTTATGGTGAGCGTAAGACGGAGCTAAATGGGAAAAGTAAAAAGGAGCGTAGCTGTGATTCGAATCTTGCTAGTAACAATGTCTATTTTTAGTATTTATGTTTCACATTTATTAACAAATGAAAATGTTATTAACTGACATTATCTCATAGTCTTTAATGATAATAAAATCTCTCCATTTCGAATTACTGACCACGTAAAAATTTGATATAGAGAGGCGAAATGCGTTTATTAAATAAGAAAGTTGTTCATCAACTACGTAGTTCAATCTCTAGAAATGAAAATAGGGTTTATTTTGTATCTGATGTTTCGCATTTTTGTACCCAATAAATTTTAAAAAGGACGTTATTTTTATTAAAAAATGTGATTCGATACTTGATAAGAAACGTTTCCATATCATCACAAATTCGGTATTTAAATAAAAGTAAAAGTGGATGCTAATAGCGAAATTCGAACTAACGATTTTACGCTTACAGGCCTCTACGAAATGGCTCTGAGCACTGTTGGACTTAACATCTGAGGTCATCAGTCCCTTAGAACTTGGGTTAGTTGGGTTTAAGTAGTTCTATGGACATTACACACATACATGGACAAGGCCTTTACACTATGCATTTCAATGCCAGTGAATAGGTTAATGGTAATAAATTTTTTGTACGGTACTCAATAATGAAGAGAATTCTTAAGATATTCAAGAGCGACATATTCGAGGTGTTTCTTATTTAATTGTGTCGTATTTCGTTAGAAAGTTGCTATCCCAACACAAACCTGCTGGGAGACGCGTGGGAAGAGAGTCGCTGAGGTTCTGGAAGGTACCGGCAGGGATGTGGAGCCGTGCCAAGTCTACAGCCGTGGCCAGCCTGGCTACTTGTCTCAGCTGAGCAAGCATGGAACGAGCAGCCCCATCCAGCCACTCTTTGAAACCACTCGTACACTGTGAGCTGTGTGACTCGTTGCATTGTCCTGCTGGTAGATGCCATCGCGCTTAGGAAAAACAAACTGCATGTAGAGGTTGACATAGACGCATATTTGTGTTGATCCACTGTGGTTTCCAGAATGACAAGATCATTCAAGGAATTTTGTGTCGTCTTGTTGTCACTGTAGACTTGTATTGTGCGAAGCAAGGAGAGCATGTTGTTTGGTGGCCAGTATCCTCTTCTATAACAAAAAGTGCATGGGTGTATTAACAGGGTTCTTTACTTATAAGAACAAGAAGTTACTTAAGATGGCCGACATTTACTTCACACAAGACCTGGACTATGCACACTATTCTGATGGCTAGGTACTGACTGTGAGCTAGAGGCTGAGCTAACTGCGATTTCGACTCCCATTAGGCTGTGACTGATGACTCAGTTCGTTGACTCACTGGACGCTTGCTGACTACCCCCCTCTCCACCCCAAATCTGCGGCGGCGATCTAAATACTGGAGGTCGAGAGGGCGCTGGCGGCGCATTGTTTGCGAGTGCGTCTTTGGCCTCTCTCCCGATAGGCTCGCTTGCTCCGGTGACTACAATCAATCTTCTCACAACCTCTGTGTCACCTGCTGTGCTGGCGAGATCTTATGCCAGCACATTACCTCCCCCCCCCCTCCCCCCGAAATGGCACACCGTTGCCGTGTAGTGAGGCAGTTAATGACAATGGGGAGGGAGGCAGGATGCTGGACGTAGAGATGAGCGAGGAGCCGTAGCTGTGGAGAATGGCGTGCTTCTGGCTGTACCCTGCCTTCTGGCTTGTGAGGCAACAGCAACGCACTCCAGAAAACTGCTGCCAGGCCGCACATTCAGGCCTAAGGGCGTGTCCTGGGGCGACGAGGGCGACGGCGATGCAGATGCCATGTCCACCTCCATTGGGTCGGCGAGCGGGTACGGTCAGGGCGAGGGCGTATCGTCCATCTGATCCTTGGTGGCACCAGCGGGCATCTACGAAGGCCGTGCGCCCCTGTGAGGCAGTGAACATGGGGGAAGGAAAGCAGCAGAATGGTGGAGAGATGACACGCACGAATTTGGTTCTGATGGCGGCGGTGCAAACCATTCGGAGCTGCAATCAAATATGTAAAGAGCCAATGCGTTCCTGAACCACGCCTCTTGCACCAGCGCTCACTGTTGCCATAAACAGTACAAAAAAAAAACAAGATTACGCGGCACGAAGCGGTACCTGCGGCCCATTCGCGGCACCGGGTGCTGTGGTGGGTGTAGCAAGTGAAGCACTGACCTATGGTTGCGGCCGTGCAGAAGTTCCGGCAGTGATGGTCCGTCTCGTGGGTGTGAGCGATAGGAGGCGGAAAAGAGTTGCAGCGCCTGTTCCGAATTAGAATCTTAATAATTTTACAATAAAACACCATTCCGAGGTTTTTAATTTAAACTATTAATCAGATTTTATTCTGTATTATAGTAAATGTGTAGGTGGTGAGAAGCTTGGCCACTGTTGTTTGCAAGTCCGTATGAAGCGATCTGTTTGTCCGCTGGTCTGCGGGTGAAACGGAGCACTTGTTAGATGACGAATGCCGTTTCGTTCACAAAACTGTTCAGGGTTTGCCATGAAAACGTTCCCAATACCACAACGCTCCCGCCTCTGGCCTGGACTCTTCTGACGACTGTTGCCGGGTGTTTTCTTTTAGATGTTTCTAGCCATAAACGCCAGCAGCCGTCAGTCTAGTGGACCATAAAAGCGGGAACCACGTGATGAGGCCATCTGTTGCCACTGGGTGGACGTCCAATTACGGTACTGGGCTGCGAATTCCAGCCTCTGTCGACGACGAACAGCGGTCAGCATGCTGACCTGAAGCGGGCGCCTGCTGTAGAGGTTCAGACACAACAACGTGTGGTGAACGGCCGCTGAGGAGACGCAGTCGGCAGCCCCTCGGCTAAGATGGGCGGCCAGCTGCTCAACAGCTGCTCGTCTCTTCGGCCGTACACGTCTCCACAGCCATCATTCACTCCTGTCATCTGTGGGGCGCGCTGCACTACACTTCCACTGGCGCCAGGTTTGGTTAGCGCCGTCTTACCGTTGACTTCATGCTTCAGCCACGGTGACAGCGAACAATTTTTAAACTTAGCCCTTTCTATCCCTGGCTCGAAAAACAATTGTCGTGCCCTTTTGGTCGCCAATTCAGTTTCTCCTTTTCCTATCAACGACTGCACCGTTTACCGCGTCCCCTGACACGCTATGCGTACACCCTCCACTGCTAGAGCTGCACTTGCTGTCTGTGAGTGGTTACTGCATGTGTAACGCTATTTCAGTGATTACATAATACTGTCAAGTTACAAAGAACTTGACAGTATGAGCCCATTTATCAGTTTGACGTTGCGCTCCTTCTCTCCTAGCTGCTATGCACTGATTCGGTTGAGGAAGATGCCATAAGGTCAGTTTACCCCGGAGCCACTGCGCTGAAACAGTTTATTTGGCGTCTTCAGTCCCCAATACTCGGTCTATGTGCAATCTTGAGATGCAGATCTCCAATCTAAATGTACATGTGCACCACTGCAAACATTCTATTTTCAGTTGGTCATCCTGCTAAGATGCAGATGTGCTAATGCCGTCTACATTATTTAATGGGACCCACATAGCAAGTCTTTCTGTTCAGTACGGGACGTTGGCCAGCAGAGATGTCTATTGAGGCAATGGAGGACTGCAGGATAGGTGTGTTGAATCTGCAAATATCTTACATTAGGTGTCAGGTTACCAACTTGGGAATGCTTGGTAAACACCCCCCCCCCCCCTCCCTATTCCCCGAGAACCAGTGAGAATTGATTAAAGTCCCCAGAGTAGTCATCGAGGCAACTTTGTCATGTGACAAAGGTGACGACAACCGGCTCACTTACTCTCCCCTCTAAGCAATGAGGATCAAGCATTACCTCCTCCCCTCTTTTATAACTGGGACACTTGAGTGCGAGGGGCTACTCCAGAGCTGTAAAGCACGTGGGGGGGGGGGGGGGGGGGGGGACGGCATCAGCCAATGGCTATTTGTTTGTAACGAATTACATTAAGTCATGTCACTTGAGTTATATTTGTTAATACCAGTATTATATAATTAGAGGCACCAGCGGATGCCGCATCCAGGAAGTACTCTCATTATTCCATATTTTTTTGTAGTTTTTACCCATTTTCATATTTTTTTGTGTATTCCTCAGTTTTATGTATTTTTCTTTCTTTTTCTTATTGCTACCAGATTTTCCACAATTTTACGTATTTTCCACCACACTTTTCCCGGCGTCACGTCGCCATTGTGACTCTATCTGCCAATCACAGTCCAGCGTGGTTCCGATTTACGGATCACTGCTAAGCCACCACTCCATTACTAGTGTGTGTGTTACGTCATAGTGTTAGAAATGAAGAAATTGGTAGAAATAGTGACGTCTCGTCTAATACATAATAAAGAATTTCTAACCAAAGATATTCTATGTATAACAAATACTACACTGTGATACATAAATACCAAATACATCGTCAGATTGTGTGATGTCATAGCGATATTTTGATGCTTCCAATCAAAGCTACTGTGTTTGTACAACAGCACTACAAAATATGCCTCTGGAGAGGTGAGCAGTATCTGCAACAAACCTACCTAATGAACAGCACATCACCTGCAGGATGGTCCTCCACTCAGAGACCCAAGGAAACTGAGTTTTGTCATTTAATACTAACATGGCATTCTGAGTCATATGTTTCTTCATTTCAAGTATTTCCAGGTGGATCATCCTTTTGATATTCTTTACAGAATGTAAAATCTTACAATCAACATAATTTGAGCGATTAGTTTTCTGTTATCAGATAATTAGCAAAGGTTTAACCTTTCTTTCTTAATCTGTAGTTTCTCTCATGTTCAGATAACCTAAGTTATTGGTCTGCCGCTGTGGTTGCCCCGGTTGCTGCCCGCAGTGGGGCTGAGCCCTCGCCTGTGGTTGATTGGGAGGTCGTTCCAAGGCCTGGCAGGCAGCGAAAGGCGTCCCCGGAGGCTGATCAGAAAGCCTCCCCGGTGTGTCTGACAAACCGGTTTCAGGCACTGTCTCTGGCTGAGCCAGATGCAGCTGCCTGCCCTATTTCAGAGGATCATTGTCAGCCTTCAAGGTCCAGGCAATCGCAGAGGGTGGGCTTACTGGTAGTTGGGAGCTCCAATGTTAGGCGCGTAACGGGGCCCCTTAGGGATACGGCGGCTGAGGAGGGGAAGAAATCCAGTGTGCACTCCGTGTGCATTCCGGGAGGAGTCATTCCTGATGTGGAAAGGGTCCTTCCGGATGCCATGAAGAGCACAGGGTGCAGCCAGCTGCAGGTGGTGGCACATGTCGGCACTAATGACGTGTGTCGCTCTGGATCTGAGGAAATTCTCTCTGGATTCCAGCGGCTATCTGATTTGGTGAATGCTGCCGGTCTTGCTTACGAGATGAAGGCAGAGCTCACCATCTGCATCATCGTTGACAGAAACGGCTGCGGACCTTTGGTGCAGAGCCGGGTGGAGGGTCTGAATCAGAGGCTCAGATGGTTTGGCGACCGTATTGGCTGCAGATTCCTTGACTTGCGCCATAGGTTGGTGGGGTTTCGGGTTCCGCTGAATAGGTCAGGAGTTCACTACACTCATCTGGCGGCTACATGGGTAGCAGAGGCTGTGTGGCGTGGACTGGGCGGTTTTTTAGGTTAGATGGCCTCGGGAAAGTGCGGGATGGGCTGCAATGTCAAAGGGTGCTTGGCAAATACAGGACTTGCTTGGATCAAGGAACAGTCGGAATTATCGTTATAAATTGTTGTAGTTGCGCTGGAAAAGTCCCTGAGCTTCAAGCGCTAATAGAAAGCAGAGAAGCTGATATCGTTATAGGTACAGAAAGCTGGCTAAAGCCTGAAATAAGTTCCGCAGAAATTTTTACGAAGTCTCAGACGGTGTTCAGGAAAGATAGATCAGGCAGAATTGGTGCTGGACTGTTTGTGTCTGTCAGTAGTGGTTTATCTTGTAGTGAAGTCGAAGTAGATACTCCGTGCGAATTGGTGTCTGTGGAGGTTATACATAACAGCCGAATTAAGTTAATAACTGGCTCCTTCTACCGACCCCCAGACTCCGATGATACAGTTGCGGAACAGTTGAGAGAAAGTTTGAGTCTCGTAACAAATAAATACCCCACTCATACGGTTATAGTTGGTATGTTGGCAAAAATACTTGTTCAAAACCGGTGGTAGGCAGAAAACGTCTGCCGAGATTGTCCTAAATGCTTTCTCCGAAAATTATTTCGAGCACTTAGTCCACGAACCCACGCGAATTGTAAATGGTTGCGAAAACACACTTGACCTCTTAGCCACAAACAATCCAGAGCTGATAGAGAACATCATGACTGATACAGGGATTAGTGATCACAAGGTCATTGTAGCTAGGCTCAATACCATTTCATCCAAATCCATCAGAAACAAACGCAAAATAATTTTATTTAAAAAAGCGGATAAAGTGCCACTAGAAGCCTTCCTAACAGACAATTTCCATTCCTTCCGAACTGACTATGCGAATGTAGACGAGATGTGGCTCATATTCAAAGATATAGTAGCAACAGCAATTGAGATATTTATACCTCATAAATTGGTAAGAGATGGAACGGATCCCCCGTGGTACACAAAAAAGGTCCGAACGCTGTTGCAGAGGCAACGGAAAAAGCATGCGAAGTTCAGAAGAACGCGAAATCCCGAAGATGGGCTAATATTTACAGACGCTCGAAATTTGGCACGTACTTCGATGCGAGATGCCTTTAATAGGTTCCACAACGAAACTTTGTCTCGAAATTTGGTAGAAAATCCGAAGAAATTCTGGTCGTATGTAAAGTACACAAGCCGCAAGACGCAGTCAATACCTTCGCTGCGCAGTGACGATGGTACTGTTATCGACGACTGTGCCGCTAAAGCGGAGTTATTGAACGCAGTTTTCCGATCTTCCTTCACCAAGGAAGACGAATGGGGTATTCCAGAATTTGAAACACGAACATCTGCTAGCATGAGTCTCTTAGAAGTAGATACCTTAGGGGTTGCAAAGCTACTCAAATCGCTTGATACGGGCAAGTCTTCAGGTCCAGATTGTATACCGATTAGGTTCCTTTCAGATTACGCTGATACTATAGCTCCCTACTTAGCACTCATATACAACCGCTCGCTCACCGATAGATCTG
The DNA here is from genome assembly GCF_023897955.1 of Schistocerca gregaria. Classification (NCBI taxonomy): domain Eukaryota; kingdom Metazoa; phylum Arthropoda; class Insecta; order Orthoptera; family Acrididae; genus Schistocerca; species Schistocerca gregaria. The sequence goes on from NC_064929.1 coordinate 44,385,928, forward strand.
TACCTACAGATTGGAAAATTGCGCAGGTCGCACCAGTGTTCAAGAAGGGTAGTAGGAGTAATCCATTTAACTACAGACCTATATCATTGACGTCGGTTTGCAGTAGGGTTTTGGAGCATATATTGTATTCAAACATTATGAATCACCTCGAAGGGAACGATCTATTGACACGTAATCAGCATGGCTTCAGAAAACATCGCTCTTGTGCAACGCAGCTAGCTCTTTATTCGCACGAAGTAATGGCCGCTATCGACAGGGGATCTCAAGTTGATTCCGTATTTCTAGATTTCCGGAAAGCTTTTGACACCGTTCCTCACAAGCGACTTCTAATCAAGCTGCGGAGCTATGGGGTATCGTCTCAGTTGTGCGACTGGATTCGTGATTTCCTGTCAGGAAGGTCGCAGTTCTTAGTAATAGACGGCAAATCATCGAGTAAAACTGAAGTGATATCAGGTGTTCCCCAGGGAAGCGTCCTGGGACCTCTACTGTTCCTGATCTATATAAATGACCTGGGTGACAATCTGAGCAGTCCTCTTAGACTGTTCGCAGATGATGCTGTAATTTACCGTCTAGTAAGGTCATCCGAAGACCAGTATCAGTTGCAAAGCGATTTAGAAAAGATTGCTGTATGGTGTGTCAGGTAGCAGTTGACGCTAAATAACGAAAAGTGTGAGATGATCCACATGAGTTCCAAAAGAAATCCGTTGGAATTCGATTACTCGATAAATAGTACAATTCTCAAGGCTGTCAATTCAACTAAGTACCTGGGTGTTAAAATTACGAACAACTTCAGTTGGAAGGACCACATAGATAATATTGTCGGGAAGGCGAGCCAAAGGTTGCGTTTCATTGGCAGGACACTTAGAAGATGCAACAAGTCCACTAAAGAGACAGCTTACACTACACTCGTTCGTCCTCTGTTAGAATATTGCTGCGCGGTGTCGGATCCTTACCAGGTGGGATTGACGGAGGACATCGAAAGGGTGCAAAAAAGGGCAGCTCGTTTTGTATTATCACGTTATAGGGGAGAGAGTGTGGCAGATATTATACACGAGTTGGGATGGAAGTCATTACAGCACAGACGTTTTTCGTCGCGGCGAGACATTTTTACGAAATTTCAGTCAACAACTTTCTCTTCCGAATGCGAAAATATTTTGTTGAGCCCAACCTACATAGGTAGGAATGATCATCAAAATAAAATAAGAGAAATCAGAGCTCGAACAGAAAGGTTTAGGTGTTCGTTTTTCCCGCTCGCTGTTCGCGAGTGGAATAGTAGAGAGATAGTATGATTGTGGTTCGATGAACCCTCTGCCAAGCACTTAAATGTGAATTGCAGAGTAGTCATGTAGATGTAGATGTAGATGTAGATGTACCACAGATCTACCTGACTCACAAGCAGTACTGTGGAGAAGTATAAGTTAGCCACTCTATACACAACACTCATTGCCAGTATTTCTCGGTGACATAAGCAAAGTGATACTTTCCTATGTAAACAATCTACATCTCATTATCTTTGGATCTTATGCATTTATAACATCCTCGAACTCAGTTTGAATTACCTTTGGCAATAAGACCTGAGCTCATTAAGGCGATTAAAGGGCAATCACCACGCAGCATTGCAAGAGAAGATCTCAATGAATTCTCGGTTCCACAAAACCAATTACAGCAAAATAAGCATCTCCGGTTTAAAGACTATGAGACTAGCCGACAGAGATTTTCCAAGCTCTTTATAGCTCCTAGGTCTCCGTGAGACACCCTATTGTAGTGCAGAAATGAAGCAGTTGCTGAAGTGAAGCACATCCTGTTCATCAAAGAGAACTACTGACGGATGTGTTATGGAAAAATGTTCTTCTCCCCGTGTCCAGTGAAACTCTGTTGCGATCATGAGTAGTTGCCATCTACGATCACTGTTTGTAGGTAATGTCTAGTAAAGTCATTAGAAGATCGAAATCGGTTGCAAAACGATTTAGTAAAGATATCTGTATGGTTCGAAAGTTGGCAGTTGGCAATTAGCGCAAAGTTATGAAAAGTGTGGGGTTATCCGCAAGAGTGCTACTAGGAATCCGTTAAACATCGGCTACACGATAAATCAAATCTAAAAGCCGTAATTTTAAATTAATACCTAAAAATTACAGTTACGAACTACTTAAGTGGAAAGAAGAGAGAGAAAATGATGCGGGGAAGACAAACCAAAGACTGCGTTTTTTTGGCGGAACAGTTAGAATATGTAACAGATCTACTGATGAGTCTAGCTACACTGTGCTTGTCCGTCTCCTTTCGAAGTACTGCTGCGCGGTGTGGGATTGTTACCAGATGGAATTAACGGAGTACATCGAGAAACTTCAAAGAAGCGCTGCTCGTTTTGTATTAATATAGAATAGGGGAGAGAGTGTCACTGCATGATACACAGTTAGGGGAGGACGTCATCAAAACGAAGGCGTTTTTCGTTGCGGCGGAATCTTCTCACGGAATTTCAGTCATTAACTTTCTTCTCCGAACGTGAAAATATTTTGTTAACGCTGACCTACATAGGGAGAAACGATCATCATAATAAAATAAGGGAAATAAGAGCACGCACTGACAGATATACGTGTTAGTTATTCCACCACGCTGTTCGAGATTGGAATAATAGAGAATTATTGTGAAGGTGGTTCGATAAACCCTCTGCCAGGCACTTAAGTGTGATTTGCAGTCTACCCATGGAGATATAGATGTAGACAGTGGACGCTCATATCAATAAAAGTACCCCGTAACTCCACAGGAGAAAACGCAAAAATCACTGCATGAAGGATTATAATTAGTGTGTTTATGATATGTTGAAATGTCTGTGTAGAGTCGCTTCATAAGACTATTGCCCTGTTTGATTCTGTTTGTCTGCAGTTGGTTCTACTAACCCTCCCAGAAGGACTGAGAAGTTTCAGTGATAATCTGACGTTAAGTGCAAGCAACTCGTTCTGCGCATCAGTATGTCAGTACTTTAAGTGATCCATTAATATTCCATGTGTAATCTAGCCCCATATTTATAAAGTTCGTCCATTAGCCTACCTTGTGTGACCAGGTCTTTTTATGTGTCTTTTCAGGTTTGTCTTGGGTTTGGTACTTGAGCTGCTTTTCGTCTGCTAGAAGCACAGGATAACCAATTTTGTACCTCTTACGTGGGCAAAGAGGTCTATCGGTGCTGTTCGACAGCTTCGTGGTTGTCAAGTTGGTATTGTCCGTTTCCCGTGTGGGCTTTCCATGCGCTCCGAGCCGAGCGGTGGCTGTCGGTGGATGTATGGCTCTGAGCGCTATGGGACGTAACATCTGAGGTCATCAGTCCCCAAGAACTTAGAATTACTTAAACCTAACTAACCTAAGGACATCACACACATCCATGTCCGAGGCAGGATTCGAACCTGCAACCGTAGCAGTCGCGCGGTTCCGTACTGAACTCGGTGGATGTAGCTGTGCTCTTAAGTGAGCCCTCTCCTGCCAGTGATGAGATAGGTCGTAGCTTCAAACGCGGTCTTCATGCGTGGAGCCGTTCGGAAAAGCTCTTGGCCTGAATGAAGTGTTTCGATTACTTCTTGCTTTATATTGCTCTTGATAGGCAATGCTTGAGTCTATGATTTTGTCAGTGTCCGGAGTTTGCTTTGTTCCTTTCTACTATTGTGGTGTCAATGCGCTCTACGGGATATGGTTAGCCTGAGTTAATGTGCTTTAAAGCTTTGTGAATATGACAGAACTTGTGTTTTCGTGTATGTGCGATATTTCTTTTTATGTATTGTAGTTTATCACATGTTCTATTTTCTGCTGTGATCTCGAGTTGTCTTTATTCTGTGAGCGTTGCGCTCTATTACTGAATCTCAATAGTTGGTCCGTGTTATTTTAACTGATAAGTGATGGGTGAATATTTGCGTTACTGCATTTCCGTGTTTTGTGGGAACGTGTAGCAGCTGCCTTTGTTTAATGGGGGCCATATGTTTCTCGAATCATTGGGGCCTTCCGCCTTGATGGTTTTATTATGAATTCGGTGTGATTCATGATCTATTCGTTCTTACAGTGGTGTACTCTCATTGATTTATACATTTAGCGATTTTCACTCACATCTGTTTGAAACAGTTGGATGTGCAACTCAGGTGACTTCTTTCCATGATGCTTGCGTGAATTCTCAGGTGGTGTATTTGCTGTAACAAGATGTTTCAATCGGTGTAAACCCCTTTGATGTTAGTGCATGCACGCAATGCAGGTAATGTTCCTCTGAATTTCGTCGTTTTCGTGTGAAGCTTGATTGGATAACTGAAGTCATATGTTTCTGTTCCCTTTCCTCTCTTTTCCCTCACGTATGCATAGTTAAATTGCGCTATGTAATTTCTTCTTGCCAGATCAGATTAGTTTATTTCGTGTTCAGGCACAACTTAAGTATATCTACAGAATGTCCACCCATAATTCTTCGTGGCTGTTTTTGAATAAATGTGTTTCATGAAAACTCAAATCGTGTGTCCTCTAACTACTTCAGAACGCACCAAATAGCTGCCAGACTTGCAACTCGATGCTCTTAACTGCTTCTTTCTTTGAAATATTAGCCTGATTTTTATATGCTGCACAAAAAGACAATGATAACGAAGTACCCAGAGAGAGGAATGAGTAGAACTAATGTGCCAAATTCACAATCCATTGATTAATTATACAGGTTCATTTAACGATGTTATGTACTATGGTTAGATTTAGTATTGCATTAACTGCATGCAAATTTTTTTTCCACTATGCTCAAACAACCTCTGTGCCGGTTGGTGAACTCACGAAGGGACTGAAGAGAAATTTAATGAGCCGAGGAAAGTGAATGAAAAGCTATTTGATGACTTAGAAGCTGCGAATCTTAAGCTCGAACGGAACGTGGAAGGTAAAGCGAATGACTTTAGAAGATGCTACGGGATGAAATAGTGATCGAGTTAGCGAAAACGTCGAGGGTCGTCGAGAAGCGTCTGTGAAGCTGAAAGCGAGCAGTTGCCGCTAAACAGAGTGCTCGAAGAACAGGAGAGCAAGGTTATGGCGACGTTCGTGGCTGTCCCAAAGTGAACGCGTAGAGCTACTGTCCCGAGCTGAGAGAGCGGCTGCCGGGCGTTTGGAAGCCACGAAGGGTCAGGCAGAGCAGAGAATCAGCGCGATACGTACTCTGTCTTTTGCTGCGCCCGAGTTCCTGTTCCTAAGAGCTGCCGAGAGCCGGGAGTTAACGTCGCAGAGACAGCGAGCACCAGTTCGGCCGCAGGCGGTGGCGATAAAGCAACAGACTGCCGGCTACTGTGAGCAACACCCAGGTTTGGTCCAGAGGAGACGATACGTAGCTCGTGACTTGAAGAAACGTGTGGCTCACCTCAAAGCAGGTTGTCCCGAAATTGAAGTAGACAGTTCCTGCGAATTAGTATGCACAGAGGACATTCTTGGCAACCGGAATCAAATAATAACTGGATCCTTTTACCGACCTCCCAATTTAGATGATACAGTAGCTGAAAGGTTCAAAGACGAGTTGAGTTTAATTTCAAACGCGTACCCGACTCATACAAATATAGTTCGTGGAGCCTTTAATCTATCCTCGATATGTTAGTGAAAATACATGTTTAATTCCGGAGGTACGCATAAAACATCATCCGAAATTTTGCTAAACGCTTTCTCCGACAACTATTTCGAGCAGTTACTTCATGAATAGTAAAAGGTTGTGAAAACCGCGCTTTACCTGTTAACAAGGAATAATCCTGAACTAGTAACGAGGATTAAAACGTATACTGGTATTATTGAACGTACCAAGATCCCCAAGTCCTCCACAAATAAACGAAATATATACCTGTTCAAAAAAGCACATAAAAATTCACATAACACCTTCCTCCACTCCTTCCACATTAATAATGTCACTGCAGACCAGATGTGACTTGAATGCAAAGAAATAGTATCGGCGGCAATTCAGAGATTTACACCAAATAAATTAACAAACGACGCAGTTCATCCTCATTGGTACGCCAAACGCGTCAAAACACTGTTGCAGAAACAACGAAACAAACGTGCCAAATTTAAACGGAAACAAAATCTCCAACATTGGCGGTCTTTTAAAGAGACTCGAAATTTAGCGCTGACTTCAATGCGACATGCTTATAACAGTTTTCACAACGAAACTTTATCTCCAAACCTGGCAGAAAATTCAGACAGATTCTGTTCGTAAGTGAAGTATGCTAGCAGCAAGACACAATCAATGCCTTCTCTGCGCAATAGCAATGGAGATACTATCGAAGACAGTGCTGCCAAAACAGAGCTACTAAACACAGTTATCCGAAATGCCTTCACAAAGGAACACGAAGTAAATATTCAAGAATTCGAAACAAGATCAGGTGCCAACATGAGTAACTTCGAAGTAGATATCCTTGGAGTAGTGAAGCAACATGAATTACTTAATAAAGGCAAGTCTTCTGGCCCAGAGTGTATACCAATTATGTTCCTATCAGAGTTTGGTGGTGCAAGTCATCGAGTAAAACAGAAGTGATTCCTGGCGTTCTCTAGGGTCCTTTGCTGTTCCTCATCTCTATAAACGAGTTGGGAGACAATCTGAGCATCCGTCTTTGATTGTTTGCAGATGACCCTGTCGTTTATCGGCTAATAAAGTCATCAGAAGATCAAAACAAATTGCAAAGCCATTTAGAAAAGGTATCTGGATGGTGCGAAAATTGGCAATCGACCTTAAATAACGGAAAGTGTGAGGTAATCCACATGAGTGCTAAACGTAATCCGTTAAACTTCGGTTACACGATAAATCAGAAAAATCTAAAGGCCGTAAATACCTAGGAATTATTATTACGAACAACTTAAATTGTAAGTAACACACAGAGTATGTTCTGGGGAAGGCTAACCCAAGACTGCATTTTACTGGCAGGAGACTTAGGAAGTGTAATACATTTGCTAAGGAGACTGCCTACACTATGCTTGTCCGTTATCTTTTAGAATACTGCTGTGCGGTGTGGGATCCTTAGCACATAGGACTGACGGGGTGCATCGAAAAAGTGTATTATCACGATATAGGGGAGAGAGTGTCACTGAAATGTTGGAGGCTTTGGGATGGAGATCATTAAAACAAAGGCGTTTTTCGTTGCAGAGGAAGCTTCCTACGAAATTTCAATCACCAACGTTCTCCTCCGAATGCTAAAACATTCTGCTGACGGAGACCAACATAGGAAGAAACGACCAGCATAATAAAATAAGGGAAACCAGACCTAGCATTGAAAGATATATATGTTAGTTTCTTCTGCGCTCTATACGAGATTGGAATAATAGGGAATTGTGAAGGTTGTTCGACGAAATGGCTCAAATGGCTCTGAGCACTATGGGACTCAACATCTGAGGTCATCAGTCCCCTAGAACTTAGAACTACTTAAACCTAACTAACCTAAGGACATAGCACACATCCATGCCCGAGGCAGGATTCGAACCTGCAACCGTAACGGTCGCGCGGTGTTCGATGAACCCTCTGCCAGCCACTTAAATATAATTTGCAGAGTATCCATGTAAATGTAGATGTATAGGGGCTGATGGAGTTGGAGCCTCAGGGAATAAAGTGCAAAGAGGGACTCGGAACGCGAGGATAAGTGCGATTACAGGGAAAGCAATGTTGCGGGAGGTTCTCGCGGCGGAGGACAGACCTTCGCGAGAGAAAAGCAAAGCTTCTGTTTTAAGCATTTCCTTTCACTACGTGAGTTTGAGTTGTTCCTGAACTCGGTTAACTGAATTCACCCTATGCCTGGTCGGAACTGTTCGAATTTGTGCTTTCCCCAGTGTGGCCCAGCACACACAACTGAATTCGTGCGTTGTTTGTTAGCAGGGGAACCTGCCATGCCAATGAGGACCAGATAGCGGCGTTGTGAGACAGTAAGGGAATTTCGGCAGGCTTTCCTTTCAGCGCCGGGCGGAGTAGCCACGAGGTTTGAGGCGCCATGTCACGGATTGAGAGCCCTTCCTGCCGGAGGTTCGAGTCCTGCCTCTTGCATGGGTTGTGTGTTGTTCTTAGGTGGGGTTATTGTAAGTGATGATCTCAGCAGTTTGGTACTTTAGGAATTCACTCACACACATTCCTTTCAGCCTACTAGTCGGAGGCTGCACGAGCCCACACAACACTATCGTAATACTCTTCCTTAAATATTCTGGATTTACGAGCGCCGCCCGTTTGCTCGAACACATGGTACAGGCTAATCAATTTTTATTTTATACGTTCGGAGCAGCAGAGCTGATCAGTATCTGCCTGACTATAATGCCAACCCACATGTGTCACATCATCCCAGCTGCCAAATGCAGCCGGCCGGTGTGGCCATGAGGTTCTAGGCGCTTCAGTGTGATGTCATTTGGTTAGTTAGGTTTATGTAGTTCTAAGTTATAGGGGACTGATACCTCATCTTTTTGCAAAATGAAAGGGTGATGTGGAAGCATTTAAAGCGGCGCAATAAGAGTTCGAGTACGATTTGGGGGACTATGTGTCTAAGTATACGATCTAGTCACGCGGTGCGCAAACGCACGATTCCAGTTGCGGGCGCAGTCGAAAACCTAGACCAGAGTGACTGACCGTACGCGGCCACCCTAGTTCCTTTGGGAAGAACTGGGGAATAGAAAAACGTAGGGTAAATCAGTACAGGAATGAAGGTGCACACGTACGCGGTCACGAGAACCCTGGAAGCAGTGGGATGAAAAACCATTTTTATGCATTTCTGTCTGTAAAATATCTGGGAGTGTGCGTGCGGAACGATTTGAAGTGGAATGATCATATAAAATTAATTTTTGGTAAGGCGGTCACCAGGTTGAGATTCATTGGGAGAGTCCTTAGAAAATGTAGTCCATCAACAAAGGAGGTGGCTTACAAAACACTCGTTCGACCTATATTTGAATATTGCTCATCAGTGTGGGATCCGTACCAGATTGGGTTGACGGAGGAGATAGAGAAGATCCGAAGAAGAGCGGCGCGTTTCGTCACAGGGTTATTAAGCGTGATAGCGTTACGGAGATGTTTAGCAAACTCAAGTGGCAGACTCTACAAGAGAGGCGCTGTGCATCACTGTGTAGCTTGCTGTCCAGGTTTTGAGAGGGTGCGTTTCTGGATGTATAGAATATATTGCTTCCCCCCGCTTATACCTCCCGAGGAGATCACGAATGTAAAATTAGAGAGATTCGATCGCGCACGGAGGCTTTCCGGCAATCGTTCTTCCTGCGAACCATACGCGACTGGAACAGAAAAGGGAGGTAATGAGAGTGGCACGTAAAGTGCCCTCCGAGTCACACCGTTGGGTGGCTTGCGCAGTATAAATGTAGATGTAGTAGCGACAACAACGGGCGGTCGTAGTGAGTTCGATTACGGGGCTGGAATCAGCTGAGTGGTGATAGCAATAACGGGTGGCGGTGATTTGGGAACAACTGGGGAATAGAAAAAGATAGGGCAAATCAGTACAGGAATGAAGAGACACGCGAACGCAATCACAAAACCCTGGAAGCAGTGGGATCAGAAACCACTTTAAGGCCTTTCTGTCTATTTAATTATTCGGGAGCTGACCGTTTGGTTTTAAACTTTGTTTTCTGCGTTTAATTTGATTGGGAAACCGTTGAGATTAAACTTAACATATACATGGATGGACATGAGAAATGAAAGGTGTAAGTAGGCTGTTTAGGTTTTTATGTTGGTAACGCCACATAGCACTCTGTATGAAAATCACTGATTGTGCTGTGTGCAGTCTGTGGCTGGTTGGCATTGTTGAAATATTCTCTATTGTAGTGTTGGGCAGTTGGATGTGAACAGCCCTTAGCGTAGCGCAGTTGGAGGTGAGCCGCCAGCAGTGTTGGATGTGGGGAGAGAGATGACAAGAGTTTTGAGAGCGGATGATCTGGACGTGTGTCCATCAGAGTAAATTTGTAGGACTGGATTTCTAGTTAGTGCCTTCAATAGTTAGAATCTTTTATGTAGCTGGCAGTACTGGCGCTCGCTATATTGCAGTAGTTCGAGTAACGAAGATTTTTATGAGGTTAGTGATTCGTGAAAGGTATAGGTTATTGTTAGTCGGGGACATTCTTTTGTGGGGATTATATAAGTCAGATTGCGTTGCGCTAAAATATTGTGAGTCCGTTTAGTGATGATCAGAGTAAGTAAAGAGAAATGTCTGAGTACGTTGAGTTTTGCTCAGCTGTTTGAAAATCAAATAACGTAAAGGAGATTATCAGCACAATCATTCATAAATTTTTCTAAAGGGAGGTTTCAAAGGTTGCAATAAATTTTTCATCTATGATTATTATTTTACATATGAAATATTCTATTGCAGATTAATAAAAACGAATTTCTTTGAATGTTCCCAAAATAATGTTCAAGTTATATTTTTATTCAAGGACTACAGCTGTTTGTACAAGAATGAAAATATAATTTTTCATCGAACTTAGCAAAGATTTTCACGTTGCACTGGATTTTTGTTTACTGGATATAGCCCGACTAGCTTTGAAGCGTAAGACTATCTTTACTTTATGAATTCTTTTTTATATTTCTAAGCTCTCCTGAAGATTTATCCACTTTTAAATACACTTCACGTTATGTTCAGAATTTATCACTTTTTGAATGAAAATTTAAAAGAGCTGCAGCTTGTATCCACCTGTGAATGCACAAGATAAAATCTACTATCTCTTTGTATTCTGCCTATGGAATGCTGTGAAAAGAAACACGTTTTTATTTTCGTTCACCTCTACCTGTACCCTTTTTAGGATGTGGTCGTTATTGCGATGGTATATTTTAATCTGCCGCTGTTCCAGAATGCTCGCTCACGGTGCAGCTCCGTACTGCCAGCGATATCCAATAAAATGCTGGAAATTCTAAAATAAAATGGGTAATGTCCGGTGCGAACTTTGCAGTAATTGTGACAAACAGATTTTACTAGATAAATATATTTTAACAGAAACAATTAAAATCTTTACACACCGTTTACAATCCCAGCTAAAAATGGCGTCGATCATCGACTTATGACAAATGAAGACTACGTAAGAGCCTAATGCAACGTTACGGGTTCCTCTCCCATTCAGTCTGTGCAGAAGGCAAGCGATTCTACTACAATATATTGCCAATTTATATCTTACCTAATTTTTGTACAGTCTTTGTCGTTTCTGATAACATATCCTTTCTTCTGTAGCGGTTTTCACATCCTCCGCCACAGATAGTATTTAACAGTCTTTGAATAATCATTTATAATAGCAAAATTCATAATTATCTTTTAAATGTCCTTTTGAAATACAATTAACAGAAATACATATAAATTATTTGTTGCAATGAACATTATACATCGAAATGTTCTTTTAACTTTCACTTTGGATGCATGCTGCCAGAGAACGTTACACCACGAAAGCAGAGACTGCTCATGAGGGGACCGTGAGCAGAATAGGAATGCCTTGGCGGGACCACCACAGTTGGAGAAAATCGAACCCGCTGATCCACAACATAATCCACTTAACGACAATGAGTGGCGGGAACTCTCGCGACAGAATGGTGCGGAACAGGACGGATCTCTGAGCAAGGTAAGTGCGAATGTTCTACACGTGGAAAAATCCAGCACACGGGACGATTTGTTACAGGAGGCTGCAGGCAGTAAGGTTTCAGCTTTTATGCCAGATATCACCACCTCTATTAGAGTATCAGTACCCAGAACGCACTTGAGCTGCATCTGCCTGTGTTCTATAACAGGTGAGGCAGTGTTTCGTAACTATGTGTGGCTACAGAGGCAGCGTGCAATATTTCTGCAAGGGACTTCTATCGACTTTTTGAGTACACGCCACACGGAGATGATGCTCTGTACTGGGTGAAACGAGGTCCGACACGATGCTACGACGTGCTCCGTGACTTTTGCTACTTCAGTGTATAAATGTACCGGATGTCTCTCTTAAAAGTCTTCAGGCACATTTCTTCTGGTTTTTCAGTAGATATTTTAAATGTGTAGATGCAGTCAGTCCAAACGTGTACTGGTCATCACGTCGACGGAAAGCTTCGGTTTGTTTCCGTTACACGCGAAATGCTGTTTGAAGCGGAATTTTACATTCTCATTCGTTAGAGCTGCCCGAGATTAGTCCAGCTTGGTATTCGTTTTAGCGATACGTATTAGCAGGAAAACTGGAAAACGGAGAGTGGCGGTAGCTATCAATTTGGGCCAGGGCCTTGTTGTCGCTGTTAGAGTATCGGTTATTCTTAGAGTTTTCCCGCTCCTGTTAATACAAATGGATGAAGCGAAAAACGTTGTAGACTAGTTTGTGGCCCGTCCATCCGAATGGGTACGTGAAATTCCGCTTTGAAAATAAATTATTTTTTTTTTTTTTAACGGGGAACAAACCGACGCTTTGCGGCGACAGTGGCACATCATTACAGGAGTAATGAACAGTATTAATTTCGACTGACTCCACCTACACATTCCAAACACGAAATCGAAAATATCTGTCGGAACACCAGAGCAAATGCGCCTGAAGACTCTTGGGTGGAATACCTACACAGGATATTGGAGAAATAGTGGCAAATATTTTGATAGGTGATACCAACCACAATAACAAGAAATGCATACTTCGTGAGATCTCTACACTTGTCCATAGTGGCTGAAGACGTTCGGGTGTGAATATGTCCGCCTGACACGCAAGGTAGATATTAAATAAACAAGTGACGTATGGCCACAGGTGCTGCCCCCATGATCCGTGAACCGAGCGAGGTGACGCAGTGGCTTGCACACTGGACTCGCATTCGGGAGGACGACGGTTCAATCCCGCGTCCGTCCATCCTGATTTAGGTTTTCCGTGGTTTCCCTAAATCACTCCAGGCAAATGCCGGGATGGTTCCTTTGAAAGGGCACGGCCGACTTTCTTCCCCGTTCTTCCCTAATCCAAAGAGACCGATGACCTCACTGTCAGCTCTCCTTCCCCAAACAACCGAACCCCAACCCATGATCCGTCAATAGCGTTCACTACTGTACGTGTCTTTCCGTATTGACGTACTCCAGTGTACACAAGTCTGAGCACTGGGTAATCTACAGGCAGTTGTGTTGCATGTACTATAGTTTTAGCGTTGTTAGTGTGTGTTATTTTGTAGTAAATTGCCTGCAACTATGGGTATGTATCGCATTTATTTATTCGGAGTATGGCATTTAAGTACATTTCAGAATTGCATCACGTTATTCTATATTACATGTGTTCACAGACAAACATCTAGTCCCTGTAAGTCATATCGCAATGTTTACTGTCACTGTGATATTTGTAATGCACTGTGCACGAATGGGTTGGTAAATTTTCCATTTCTCTTCTGCTTGTTAACAATGGAAGCGTACTACTCCTAAAGTGACATGACGGATATAATTATCTGCTATGGGTTAGCAATTGGAAATAGCCCGTAAGCACGTTCCCACTACGCAGAAAAATACCCACGTTGCAGAGTACCATGCGATAAGTTGTTGACCCAAAGTTTTCTGCTTCTTAAGGACACGGATTTTCTAGCTTCCAAAAGACGAGTAGTGGATGGCATGAGTCAGTTCACACACCTAAGATGCAGGAGGACATACCAGATTTGCTGGACGAAAGACGTGCAACAGCAGTGTGGGGATTTGGCGATTGACACCAACAGAAGGCATAAGTCATCCTGTTGTTCGGCTGGTACTGCTTGAGCTATTGCTGTATCCGTAACACCTTCAACACATCGAGGCACTAATGCCAGAGGACCACGATAGCCTATCATAGTTGTGTCATTGGCCCATACAGAAGCGTGCTGCAGGTCCACTGTTTTCGACGAAGAATTTATTTCTCTGATCCTTTGCGGTTCACAAAGGGTCGTGCTGTGAACTTCCATACTCAGCACGTGTGGGCTTATGAAAACCCCTATGCTGGTGTACAAAGAGTACATCAACCTCATTTCTCCGTCAACTAATGGATAGACATTCTTGGTGATCAGTTACTAGGGCCATATATCCTACTCCAAACATTTAATGGAGCTCATTATCGTCAACTTCTTGTTAACATTTTGCTTACCTTGTCTGAGGAGGTACCACATCAGTAAAGACTACCGATGTGGTTTATGCATTATGTCACATTTCATCTGCAATGTGTGTGAATATCGGATGCTGACGCTTCATGTCTTTTGGAATGGTTGGGGCGGAGGGGGCACACCTTGGTCCCCTGTTCCCTCGACTTCAGTCCCCTGTAGTTTTGGTTATGGGAACAGTTCAAGGCGTTAGTCTTGCAGTACCACATGTATGTGAAATTAGAAATCGTTACCAGAGTCGGAGACTATTTAGACTCTGACAAATCCCTTTAGATACAGTTTTGATATACGTAATACAATGGAAATATGCTACTTGATATTTGGCCCTTACATGAGGTCCTAGGGTGAACAATTTGTATAAAATTACTTAATAACTGTATTTTAAAAACAATTAATAATGCAAATCGAATGAAAGGAACACTAAATTCTTTAAATGAAATTCAAGTAAAAAATGAACTGGTGATTTATTGCAAAAAGTCTTCTTCGTACACAAGAAAACCAATAGACTAACTGTCTATCATGTTAGACTAATACTGACAATCAGCAAAAGCATAATGTCCAGGGAAGGATAATGTGTTCATGCTGCACATTCCCTCCACGATGTTGAGGCGAAATAAATAAAAAAAATTAAATTTCTTGGTTTTTTGTAAACAGGAAAAATTGTGGACATGGAATTGTAACTTCAGAATTTTTGAAAGGCGTTTGTTTTTTTACGGGCTGTATTAACCAGCTTGAATGCGGACAAATTCAGTGCTGCGTGAAATATGCCTGTAATATAATTTACCATTCCGATTAATTACATTTTTGAATTCTACGTCACTGTTGATTTAATCAGAGTTCTCACCTTAGACGTAGAATTAGTCCTTCTGCCACAATATTAATTCTTTAGTCGCCCTCGATGTTCTTCTCTTTGTTGACCGTGTGTACCTTCCTAAGTCGGCATCGGTTCACTTCACGTAGACGGTGGAAACCAAGGAAATACAATGCTACGTCACTTTAAAAAATAGTGAGAAGTATCGAAGTGTTACGAAAATTATTTATTCACAAGACAATAAGACTTGCTCTGCTCGTCGCACAAATCATGATTACTAACAACATGGCTGCCTTTCCGCACAGTCCGAAATTACGTCCGTCCTCCACAAGGCAACAATCGAAAGTGTCTCTCAGCTCCATCTTGGAGTATGAAACAAAAGAGAATCCAATTTGAACATTACAGAGATTATATCCTACATCCCTCTCAATTTGATCTTTGGTGCAGCCTTTAAGGTGTTGTATGTCTCTGCGTCGGAATGTGTCATTACAATGTGAATAAACCCTACGAATCTGAATTTTACTATGTAGTGATTCCTTGTCGGGACTAAAATGAAAAGAACCTTTCTTCGTATCCGTAATCTTACGGTACTGCGGTGGTGTACAACTACAAAATGGTAATCTCCCAGACAAATTGGTGCCGCTACAATGTGCTCACCAATTACTAGCCATCTCGATCTACATCCACATCTACATCGATACTCTGCTAATTACGTTGAAGTGCCTTGCAGAGGGTTCTTCGAACCACCTTCAAAATTCTCTATTCTCCAAATGTCGTATAGCGCGCGGAAATAACAAACACCTACATCTTTTTCGTACGAGCTCTTCAAATGGTTCAAATGGCTCTAAGCTCTATGGGACTTAACATCTGAGGTCATCATTCCTCTGGACTTAGAATTACTTAAACATTAACGAAGCTAACCACACACACATCCATGCCCGCGGCAGGATTCGAACCTGCGACCGTAGCAGAAGCGCCGTTCCAGACCGAAGCGCCTAGAACCGGTTGGCCACAGCGACCGGCTGTACGAGCTCTGACTTCCCTTATTTTATCCTAGTGATCGTTTCTTCCTATCTAGATCGGCGTCAACAAAATATTTTCGCATTCAGAGGAGAAAGCTGGTGACTGGAATTTCGTGAGAAGATTGCTCCGCAACGAAAAATGCCTGTGTTTTAATAATCTCCATCACAAATCCTCCATCATTTCAGTGACACTCTCCCCCCTATTTCGCGTTGATGCAAAACATGCTACCATCTTTGCACTTTTTCGATGTACCTGCTAAAAACGCAGTGTTGGGTTAGCCTTCCCCACATGATTTTCTGTGTGTTCCTTACAATTTAAGTTGTTCATAATTGTAATTACTAGGTATTTAGTTGAACGCATGGCCTTTAGATTTGACTGATTTATCGTGTGACGGGAGTTGAACGGATTACTTTTAGCACTCATGTGGATGACCTCACACTTTTCGTTACTTATGGTCGTTGCAATTTGTTTGCCGGCCGGTGTGGCCGAGCAGTTCTAGGCGCTACAGTCTGGAACCACGTGACCGCTACGATCTCAGGTTCGAATCCTGCCTCGGGCATGGATATGTGTGATGTCCCTAAGATAGTTAGGTTTAAGTAGTTCTAAGTTCTAGGGGACTGATGACCACAGATGTTAAGTCCAATAGTGCTCAGAGCCATTTATCTATTTCTTTGCAATGTGTTTTGATCTTCTGATGACTTTATTAGTCGATAACCGACAGCGTCATCAGCAAACAACCTAAGCGACTGCTCAGATTGTCTCACAAATCGTTTATACGGATAAGGAACAGCAAAGGGCCTGCAACACTAAGATGTGTGCGTCAACACGAGATCTGCGCCCCCATGGAACTTGTGGACCGAGCTAAGTTGTCGGGACGACTTCCTAGTGCAGAACACCAGAATGTTCGCCCCCCCTCAGCGATCGAGCACGAGAAGTCTCCTCTACGACGATCGACCCAAGAGTGTTCGATCATCCACATTCAACTCCTCAGTTTGGGCCGTCATGGCAACAAGCATGTCATTTAAAACGTTATGTACTTCTGTCCAATGACAGCAGACGAATCAGAGCCTTGTATAAACAACTCAGAATTTCCAACAAGCCAAGCAAACGCCGCTGGAACCCCACCAGGTCAGGTTCACACAGCAGCAGGCCGCTCCTCGTCAAGAACTGGTCAGTTCTCTCCAGATGTTACCAGGTAAGACACTCAGCGTCAAATTCTGAGCTTCCTGGTGTCGTGACTCGTGACGTCACTATGTGTGCCACTGGATGTCAGACTCGGAAAAACTTTCTTCTTCAAGGCGTGAAAATGACTGTAATGCGTGAGTTATTGCCGGATTTGTTATGCGCTCTGTATGTGCTTTCACCCTGCTCAGACAGCAGCTGGTATAGATTTTACGCTTGTGAGCGTATATATACGTTGTTATGTGGCTAGAGGAGCTTGTGGACTGGCCGTTCGATTTCCTTTACGTACATTTATGTAATTCGAAAATCTGTGCCCAGACATCAGTTTACTAAAACAACGTGACAATTTTGTAAAACTCAAAATTGTTAATTCTAAAAAAGGGAGATATTTTTCCGGCTCACTTAAATACAAATCTATTCGTAAGTATTTGAGTTTCATATTGAAACAGTCTCGAGGTTAGAACCTCATTTTCAGCAGTTTCTTTAATTGTATTAATATTGTATTTTTTTTGTCAACTGGAAATACTGAATTATAATATTCTAATGAAAATACGATTTTATTTGAGTCAAATCAAATAAATTAAAATTTGATTCAGACATGTGAAATGACTTGTCTATACTAATAAAACTCCCAGAAAGAATATCACTCTGCAGCAGAGAGTGCGCTGCGATGAGACGTCCTCTCAGAACTAGAATAATCTGCCAGAAGGTTCCATCAGTAGTACTGGTGCGCTTTATATGTTCGTTTCTCCATGTAATGGAGAAAAAAGAATTACTCGACATTCACAGTGACTAGAGTATGTACAAAAAGGGCAATCAATACACATTTGCAGTTGACCAGCAGATCGTTCTGCAGATACAGTCTATCCTTTTGAATTTTTAAGTACTATAATCTATTTCTGTGAAGGATGCTTATCACGATATTTATTTGCTCTTTCACTTTAATCACATGAACTCTGAGAGTTTTATGTGACTATATTATTTTGTTTCTGCAAACATAATTCGTTCCACCAAAATAGCTGGAAATCCCACAGCAGATCAGTTCCAGTCATTCCACGAGTAAGGAGGTACACGGCTCGTCTTATCTGTAATTCAACCATGCCTAGACGGTCAATACCGTATTCTATCGCGTCCGCACTGTTACTTTGTGCCAACAAGGTCTCTCAACAAGGGAGGGGTCAGGCATCTCGGAGTGAACCAAAGCTATGTTGTTCGGGTATGGAGGAGATACACACAGAGAGAGGAAATGTCGATGACATGCCTCGTTCAGACCGTCCAAGGACTACTACTGCAGTGGATGACCGTATCCTACGGATTATGGCTCGGAGGAACTCTGACAGCAACGCCACCATGTTGAATAATGCTTTTCGTGCAGCCACAGGACGTCTTGTTACGACTCAAACTTTGCGCTACAGGCTGCATGATGCGCAACTTCACTTCCGACGTCCATGGCGAAGTCGATCTTTGCAACCACGACATTTTGCAGCTCGGTACAGGTGGGCCCAACAACACGCAGAATGGACCGCTGAGGATTGGCATCACGTTCTATCCACCGATGAGTGTCGCATATGCCTTCAACCAGACAATCGTCGGAGACATGTTTGGAGGCAACCTGGTCAGGATGAACGCCTCAAGATACACTGTCCAGCGAGTGCAGCAAGGTGGAGGTTCCCTTCTCTTTTGGGATGGCATTATGGAGGGCGGACGTACGCCGCTGGTGGTCATGGAAGGCGCCGTAACGGCTGTACGATACGTGAATACCACCTTCCGACCGATAGTACAACCATGTCGGCAGCATATTGGCGAGGCATTCGTCTTCATGGACGACAGTTCGCGCCCCCATCGTGCACATCCTTTGAATGACTTCCTTCAGGATAACGACATCGCTCGACTAGGGTGGCCAGCATCTTCTCCTGACATGAACGCTATAGAACATGTCTGGGATAGATTGAAAAGGGCTGTTTATGGAAGACGTGACGCACCAACCCTCTCAGGGATCTACGCCCAATCGCCGTTGAGAAGTGGGACAATCTTGACCAACAGTGCCTTGATGGACTTATGGCTAAAATGCCACTACGAATACAGGCACGAATCAATGCAATAGGACGTGCTACTGGCTATTAGAGGGAGAGGTGTGTACAGCAATGTTGACCACCACCTCCGAAGGTGTCCCTGTATGGTGGTACAAGATGCAATGCCTGACTTTCATTAGCAATAAAAAGGGTGCAAAGGATATTCATGTTGATCTCAATTCCAATTTTGTGTACAGGTTCCGGAGCTCTTGGAGCCGAGGTGATGCGAAACTTTTTTGATGTATGTACATTTTTACTATGTCTGTACAGAACTGTATACACTGTTAGCGTAAATAGCGCTAGGGAGGTGCATTATAGATTCAGTAAGCGTACAATACTTCAAAACTCGTTTACTACCTCATTTTCCGCAATTTGATCTTACGTTCTTGCCTCAGTGTCAGAGGTACAACAACAGAGTTTGCGCTTGGCTGTCGTCCATTCGTATGTTCCGCTACATTTTTGGAGAGAAACCCGGTTGCCGCACAGTCGCGGCGTTGGCCTCCCTCTCTCTCTCTCTCTCTCTCTCTGTCTCTCTCTCTCTCCGTCTCTGGTGCCGACTCGCTGAGTGTGACACCTAGCGGCAGCACTGGGTACCTTTGGCGCGACGTCGCGAGTCACAATCCCAGAAAGCTAAGGAATTAACGCCGGGTCTTGAGACTCAGACCTGCTAGCCGCCAGTAGCGCACGCAACACCAAAGATCCCACCCTCCTCCAAACGGCGCGTGACCCCTGCGGGCCCCAATGTAGCTGCCCTGCCTGACTTATAACCGGGGACTCAATGCTCTGAGCGGTGAGCAGGCTGTCCCTCCCTTACTCCCATTGTTGTGTGCCTCGGACGTTCTACAACTCTTGGGGAAACGAACTCCGAGGTTCCCACGAATTCTCTCAGCTGAAGTGATGTAAGTTAAGACACACAACCTCTGGAATTTTTATCAGGCACAATAGTGAAAATCAAGTATATTAATGAGAGTTTAATAAAGTGATGAGAATCGTCTTCCAGCATTTCTCCGTCATAAGGAGTGGGTGGTGTTAGTTTATCAATGGATGGAGCAACCCAGATTGCTTGTAACATTTCAGCCGACGCCACGCCGGTCAATGATACCCAGACACTACAGGATCGCGTCTTCGACGCAACTACGAGCAAGCGTATTTCGGAGAGTGCGTGATCTCTTAAGCTGAGGATCAGAGCGATACATTTCCATTGGAGGAACGTCACGTTGAGCACCTCATATGAGAAATGTCATTAACGGATATCAGGATGGACGGCTCGTATGGACAAGTGTACAGATCACAGAAAGTATGCATTTCCCGATCCACGTTATAACATCCCAGCTTCCTCAACCAAATTATAACGTCCCAGGACTTTCTGCACCAAATTATAACATTTCAGCTCCTCAACACCAAGTTAAAACGTTGCATTAGGAGGTGTCTGCTTCGTGCAAAAGGTCTTGAGTTCATATTGACGACAACAAGTAATTCTTCTTTACAGACGTTTATTTACAAACAGAACTGACAGACTTCACAGATTCAATAACTGGATCTCCGAGCTAACCGCACTGCATATCCGAACTGGCAACTGACAACTCCTAGGTGTATTAATATCTTTCCAAACAATGAGAGTCTTTGACAATGTTTTGTTTCAATACGATAGCAATTCACGACTTAAAACTAAATTAGACATTACAGAATTTTAGTACAGATTAAAGTAAGTAAAAGGATCAGTACATATAAATTCTTACAAGCATAATTTCCAAATAGATTTTATAACATTTTTCTACCAGCTTCTGGATAACCTTCACCAGATTTGTACCGGTGTTTCCAAAAATATCTTGACATTTGATTCTGGATATTTCTTGAGTGATTTAGAACAACTATTTATATGTAAAATGATTTAAATCGTGTTTCAAAACGTAAATAAATCTTTTTAGCAATATTTCTTGATACAAATCGTCTTTCGAAATCAGGTTATGAAACAGTTTTCACAAGTTTTCGTATTTTTGCGATCATAATATAGAATTTCTCTTTAGCTGGTGAGTTTTTAAATGTATCTTGTCCATATTATACGAAATAATTTAGCTCAAAACTGATAATTTATACAATTAATCAGAGCTACAGCAAACAGTGAGTCTTTCTTTTACAAAATGAAATATAATTACAAAATTGAATGAAAATAGGTTACTAACACTAATATATATTTACATTAATTCTATTTTTGTTCTTTCTGTGCAAAATGTCCTAATATTGACACAGTACAATATTTAAACATCACCAAGGTTTCCCTTTACATTTTGCATATCTGTATCGACATCCCCTAAAAGTCTACAGTATCGAATACTTCAATATGTCCCAATATGTCCTGTAATGTTACACAACCCCCCCATCAGCACTTCCACGTGAAACACGGAAGGGTTGATGTCCTTACATTACAAAACAGAAAAGTTTTACACATATCTTTGGTGTCTTCTTTCTTGAAGACCGGTGATCTTCTTTCTTGAAGGTCAGTGATCTTCTTCGTTAAAGGTCGGTATACCTCAATGCCGCACACTGTATTTCAGTCTCATCTTCACAGTCCGTATGGTTTCCATATACACTGCATGCAATCACAGGCTGCAATAGCACAGTCCGCTATGAATATACAGCACACAGTGGTCAAACCCAGTTAAACATTAGCAAAAGCATTTAATAGTCGGTGCACCGGTTTTTAAGGACACAGAAATTTGAATTCTCTAAAGTCTAATTACTCAAGAAAATTTACTCTAAATAATTTCTTAAAGCTAAGAGAGGATAGACTGACAGGTGGAGAAAATTGATTATACAGGATCACAGAATAAGTGTAAGATGCAATGCCAGAATACGAACACGAAATATGACAATTGCATAGCTAGGGGACCTAGTGCTCGCCAAACACTTAGCACACAAAGAATGTATGCTCCCCTGAGGAATCAGATAAATACAACATAACAAAGTATACAAAAATATCCTGGTAAGATTACATATAAAAGTCTATAAACATCTATTATCTAAAATACTTTTTTACATTTTTTTGTACAATTTCAGTTCGGTCACGTTTCGTAGGTCAAACAGTCTGCCAGAATTTGGGTAGACTAGACGGTAAGCATTCGGATGAGGATTGTCCTGAATCTTGAAAGGTCCAATATATATGTCAAAAAACTTTTTTAATTCACCACTGATGGCTTTAGACTTCTCTTGTGTTTCAACAAGGACCAAGTCTTCAATTTTAAATTGAGTAGGCTTCAATCTTTTGTCATGTCTACATTTCCTCTTATCACCTTGAGATTTCATGGTCTTTCTCACTATTTCCTCTCTCTCTTGAGTACTTAATGGTTTGCAGACTGGAAAATCAATGAAATCACTAATTGGATGTGGTGGTTTGCTATTATACTGTATTTCATACGGCGAAAACACTAATGCTGTAGGCTGTTCACAACATCTTCGAATTTCTCAACATAGTCAATCCAACTAGCATGATCAGTATTGCAGTAGGTTCTAAAGAATCGCCCAATTTCCCTCATGTATCTCTCCGAAGGGTTTCCTGACAGATGATAAGCTGAAATAAGAATGTGACTTATATTTTCATCTTCAACAAAAGCTTTCCATACTCCAGAAGTAAATTGAGTCCCATTGTCTGATAAGATTTTCTGAGGTTTTCCAACCCTGCCAAAATAGTCTCCTCTGATTTTTGAAATAATGCTCTTACTGTTTGCCTTGCGAAGAGGGTATGACTTAATGAATTTTGAAAAAAACATCAACCATAACAAAAATGTAGCAATAGCCTCCTCTGGTCTTTGGTAATGGTCCATATAAGTCGACAGCGACAAACTCGTGTTGTTCTTTCGGTAAGATGTTTTGAATCAATCCTCGACAAGTTTGGTTGGATACTTTTACTCTTTGGCACCTGTCACAACCCGTTAAAATTTTTCTAACCCTCCTGGCTATGTTGTTAAAGTACACATTTTCTTGGATTTTCTGGATACACTTTTGAATCCCACAATGACCAAAACTTTCATGAATGTACTTGATGAGTACATTGATGTACTATTCAGGCCAACATAATTTCCATACATCGCTATGTACACTGTTTCTCTTGAATAGAATCCCTTTGTAGATTTTGTAATAATCTCCCACTTTTTCATGTCCCTATTTCCCTAAATAACTTTTGACCAGTTTACAGTTCTCATCGTGGTTCTGATTCCGTCGGATGTCATTACAAATGTCTCTGATTTCTTGTTCATTGTCCACCCCTCTTAAATACATAATTTTGAATTCTTTTTCACATTCCCCACTGTCATCTTCAAAGTCACCCCCCACAGGTAGTCTAGATAAAGCATCAGCAACTACATTATCGGGTCCTCTAAGATATTTTATTGAGTAATTAATTTGTTGTAACAAGAGTGCCCACCTGGTAATCCTTCCATGATGCAACCTACATTCTTCAATATAAATTAATGCCTTATGGTGTGTGTAGACAACTACCTGGTTTCCCAATAAACAATTTCTGAATTTAGAAAATGCCCAGTAAATGGCCAAAAGCTCTTTCTCAGTAACAGTGTATTGCCTCTCATGTTTTTTCAAGGTTTGACTAGCAAAAGCAATAGACCTGTGTTCTATTTTCCCATTTATATTTACTTCTTGGAAAAGGTGAGCACCTAGGCCATAATCACTACTATCTGCCATAATGCAAAAAGGAAAACTTAAATCAGGATGGTACAAAATTTTACTGTTACATAACTGTGTTTTTATTTCTTCAAAAGCAGCTTCACATTCCTGATCCCAAACCCACATTGCGTTTTTCTTCAGCAATCTGTTAAGACTTGGAGCAATTAGAGCTTGGGTACTAATGAACTTTCTGTAGTAACCGCACATCCCGAAAATTGACTTGAGTTGTTTCTTGGTTTTTGGAATTGGGAATTTTGCAATTGCCTTGAGTTTTTCAGGATCTGGCAAAATACCATCCTCAGAAATACTGTGCCCCAGAAACTTCAATTTTTTCATACCAAACTTACATTTAGATAATTTAAGTGACATTCCCCCTTTCCTTAATCTATTGCAAACCTCCCTCAAAGTATTAACATGTTCTTCCCAAGTTTCTCCAGTGATCAAAATGTCATCTACATACACAGTTAATTTTGATAAAAGATCTTTTCCCAAAACAAAGTCAAGTGCTCTAATGAATTCGGCTACTGAGACATTCAGCCCAAATGGTACCACACAATACTGGTAACATCTTCCCCCATACAAAAAGGCAGTATACTTTTTGGAATCATTTTCTAATTCTACTTGGTGAAATCCTGGTGTGAGATCTAAACTGGTCATATATTTCATTCTTTCAAATTTATGAAGTAGTTCGTCTATATTCTCGAGATGATCGGTCTCTCTTTCCACATACTTATTTAGGTGTCTTGAATCTAGTACAAGCCTGACACTGCCATCACGTTTTGCAACCACTACCAAAGGATTATTGTATTGGCTCTTACTTCTCTCAATGATGCCCCACTCTTCCATCTTTTGAAGTTCCTTTTCTACATCTTTTCTCTTTGCAATGGGTACACTATAAGGTTTTATAAAGAATGGCTCATGTGGTTTTAACCTGAGTTTACATTGGTAATTCTTTACTCTGCCAGGTCTATCATCAAAAACATCACAGTAATTCCACAATAATCTTTCTAACTCTACCTTCTGTTCTTGGTTCAAATTATCTGATTCCCGTAATTTTTCTTGAACTATATCCCCATATTCTCCATCATCATAATCCTCAGTAATTTCATCTACACAATAACCACTGTCTTTAGAAAATGTAACGTCCCTAATTTCAATTCCCTTATCAGCACAGTTTTGAACCGACATGTCAGTACTGGAACATACTCTCGTCTTAGGATCAATAAAGGTAAACAAACTCTTTTCCCAATCAAATGCTGCATTAGCTTTTAATATCCAGTCCATACCCAACAGTACATTCTCATTTAGGTCACTTATTACGGGACATCCTTGAGTAAACTGTACATCATTTATACTGAAGGACAACAACATCTGTCTATTAACAATTTTGCTCAGTTTGCCAGTAATGCCTCTAATTTTTATTCCAACAACTGGTAATTCAACAAAGTCAGGATCATGGTTAATTATATCTCTTAATTTGCTTGAAATGGCACTAATTGGACTCCATGTGTCAATCAAACAATACCCTTCCCAACCTGCAGCTTAAATTTTTATGTATGGACAACCCATAGTGGTGTTTTCCCTTTCTTCCTGTTCTTCATACAAAAGATCTTCTGCTATCTCATCATACCTCTGTTCCATATTTAGGTTTTCTTTATTAGGCAATACTTTCTTCAAACTTCTAGGTCTACTGGAATTTACTGGAATGTCTGGATTACTATTTACCTCACTCACATCCTGACTAGTACCCCATTTGATGATTTCATTAGGCTTAAAAGCAGAAACTGGTTCACAAATTTCCCTTAATTTGATCTTAACATCATTGTCATCACTGTAATCTTTAAATTTGTCCCAAATAGATTTCAAAATAATCACAGATGCATCAGCACAATCAACCCCCCTGTCTCCTGATGTATTACTAAGCTGAACTGGCACAATCTGATTCTCATGTGGAATGTAGTTAGAGTTCCTGGCACAACTATTCTCAACACTATTGCTTATAACATCCTCCTTAACCTCAACATAAACTATTCCATCCAATTCACCATCAAAATCTTCTAGTACATAATCACCATTAGCCTTAACATCAACATTATCATCATCATTGCCTGAGCTTACACTACAAACACTACTAGTATCACCAACATTACTCACAACACCATCTTCACCAACCACATCCACATGAATATCAGACTCTCCAGAAACTTCAGTACGAACATCATTATGACAACTTACATCTAAAACATCACCACACATACGTTTGTACAATCCAAAATTATCAAAGTTATTCTTACCTTTCATTTCAGCATTAGGTGCTTCTTCTTGATTATATAAATTTGCAATTATATCATCTTCTAGGCCTACTTCATCAACGGTAGCCTGGTTCCTATTACAGTTGTTTCTAGTATTTTCTCTGATGACATTCCAAAATTTCCTGTCAAATTTAATTTTTTCATTACCTCTATCTACAGATCGATCATAGCATACTGTCTATACTGGTTAGGTCTCTGATTATAGTGCTGTCTGTTCCGGGTGAAATTAGCCTGATTTTGAAAATTCCTTGCCTCAAACTGACAGACTCCCAGTGGAGCATTTAGTCGTTTAAAGGCCTATGTCTGTCGTTTCCCTGCCTCGGGTTACCTTCTCTCATGTCATTACCGCAGGACCTGTTTCGATTTTCCCATTCTCTGTTTGAATTAAAGTGCTGATCATTCCTACCAAAATTTCTTCTGTCATTGCTATTATAATTATCCCTGTTGTTGTTAAAGTTTCTTCGTTCACTATTACTGTTATTATTTGCACGGTTCGGTTCCCACCCTCTGTGTGCTGAACCTACAAAGTCGTTGAATGTGTTGTTTTGTTCAAAGGCTCTATCAAGTTTGTCCACATATTTCAAGAATTGTTCTATGGACTCATCTGGACCATATACTAAACCCCATTGTACTCTTTTCGGAAGTCTCCGGTTTAGTGCATCAATTTGAGTTAGCTCATCAAATGGCTTATCCAGATGCACTAATTTTTGCAACTGTTTCTCACAATAGGCTTTCATTGACCCATCAGATTCTCTGTAACTAGGACCATTCAAGAATTCACTTTTGATTCGAGCTTGCTCAGTTTCAGACCAAAATTTGGTTAGAAAACATTTTTTCGAAATCTTCAAAGGACATTTCCGCATAACAATTCTGATTGGCCCACGAAAGCGCCTCACCATCAAGTAATTTCTTTACAAATTTTATCTTAACACTATCTGTCATTATGGACGTGAACTGCTCCTTGCAGAATTGCATGAAGTCTTTTGGGTGTATATTCTTGTCACCGGGATAAGTTTTAATTGGAAAATTTCCCCATATCCCATTACAACTATTACTAAAACCTTTTTGAAACATAGTTTCTTGTATTTCTACAAATTTTCTGTCTACAGTTTTTTCGACATTACCTACTCTACTACAAATTTCTGTGACCTTTTTGTCCGTATGAGATTCCGTATCAGATTTGAAAGATTCAATTTCGTTTTCAAAAAATCGTTTTGTCTGGTCAAATTCATTTCTCAATTGAGAATTTTCCTCATTTACAAAATCAACAACTTTTTTAAGTTTTGACTGGTTATTTGAAATTTCGTTACTTAAATCAGTTTCAAGGACAGAAATTTTGAACTCAACCGTGTCCACACGACAACTAAGTTCTTTTTGGTTTGACTCAAAAGTAATTCGCCATTCTTCGAGAACCTGATTAGTGTGAGCAATCTGTTCTGTATTTGAGTTTATTTCTGATTTTAAATCACACACAGCCTTCGAAATCGACCTGTCCATCTGTTGTTGTGTCTGTTCAATTTGTTGACGTAATTCGGCACGAGAATCGTCCATCTTCGAGTTTAACTCTGAAAACATTTGTTTTAACATTTCCAACATTCCTACACTGTCAGAAGCACTTTCCCTAATAGGTGTACTCGCTACACCGCTGTCAGTACTGAAATCTGCGTCTTTTTCCATTATTTTAGGAAGCAGTTACTTATCTTAGTGTCCGTCGGCGGTCGTTGGTGTCCGTGTTTTGCGAAATTTCTTCAATTCCAGGATGGTTTCACTCGGTTGATTCACTCCTCTTCTTGTGACCCCAGAATCGACGTATTTACTTCTTGTGATCCCAGAAGAGACGTATTTTATTTAGAAGAATCACTGGGTGGTCGTCAAATAGTCTGCTTCCTCCACCAAATTAAAATATCCCAGCTCCAGCGCCTCCACCAAATTATGACATCCCAGCTTCCTCAACCAAATTATAACGTCCCAGGACTTTCTGCACCAAATTATAACATTTCAGCTCCTCAACACCAAGTTAAAACGTTGCATTAGGAGGTGTCTGCTTCGTGCAAAAGGTCTTGAGTTCATATTGACGACAACAAGTAATTCTTCGTTACAGACGTTTATATACAAACAGAACTGACAGACTTCACAGACTCAACAACTGACTCTCCGAGCTAACCGCACTGCATATCCGAACTGGCAACTGACAACTCCTAGGTGTATTAATATCTTTCCAAACAATGAGAGTCTTTGACAATGTTTTGTTTAGAACACGATAGCAATTCACGACTTAAAACTAAATTAGACATTACAGAATTTTAGTACAGATTAAAGTAAGTAAGAGGATCAGTACATATAAATTCTTACAAGCATTATTTACAAATAGATTTCATAACATTTTTCTACCAGCTTCTGGATAACCTTCACCAGATTTGTACCGGTGTTTCCAGAAATATTTTGACATTTGATTCTGGATATTTCTTGAGTGATTTAGAACAACTATTTATATGTAAAATGATTTAAATCGTGTTTCAAAACGTAAATAAATCTTTTTAGCAATAGTTCTTGATACAAATCGTCTTTCGAAATTAGGTTATGAAACAGTTTTCACAAGTTTTCCTATTTTTGCGATCATAATATAGAATTTCTCCATTGAAAGTTCCAGAAGTGTGCATTAAACGTTCATTTACAGACTTTCTCGTTAGCTGGAGAGTTTTTAAAAGTATCTTGTCCATATTATACGAAATAATTTAGCTCAAAACTGATAATATATACAATTAATCAGAGCTACAGCAAACAGTGAGTCTTTCTTTTACAAAATGAAATATAATTACAAAATTGAATGAAAATAGATTACTAACACTAATATATATTTACATTAATTCTATTTTTGTTCTTTCTGTGCAAAAGTCCTAATATTGACACAGTACAATATTTAAACATCACCAAAGTTTCCCTTTACATTTTGCATATCTGTATCGACATCCCCTAAAAGTCTACAGTATCGAATACTTCAATATGTCCCAATATGTCCTGTAATGTTACAACGTGTAATGGATTTTTTTTCTTGTTTTGGTGGACAGCCCCACCTCTCGAAATTTTCGACACTTTGCACTACAGGTTGAAAGAAGAGTGACGAACATAAGATGCCTTCAATATTTATTAACGTTGTGGGTGGTTCTCTTGATTTATGCTAACTTTTTTCCACCCTACGTCTAGATCTGGTTTTGTTCCCTGCATATAAAATTATATGCAAGCGTTTCTATCGCACCAGAAAGGATGGAGGAGGTTTGATGTAAGATCTATTCGTGGTTTCTCCCTTATCGAAATCGTTTCCCATAAGAATACAAGCTACATCGTTAGCCTCGTGGCTATTGAGGTTGATCCTCAAAAAAACGTAGTACTAATAGTTCAATCCAGAACGGTTTAGGTAGCCTTTACGGTAGTTGGGTGTAGCTGTGTGGTTGGTATCCGAACAGACATCCGAAGTAGTGTGGCGGTAATGCTTCAATCTGTCCGAAGAACAGTTCCAGCTTTATAAATGTAGCCAGAAGTGTATCGTGACTAATGGAGTTGATCATTAAGACCGATTAAAGTATTTTCCTAATATATTTTGTTGCCCTTATTTTATAAAATCATTCGGTGGCTTTCTAAGAGGTACTTTGTGTTAGGAGTACGAAACGTAAATAAAATTACATTTTCACACGTTTTACTTGAGGCAGAATTAGGTAATAAAGCCAGTCGATACCTTTCGTATAGTGGAACGACGTAGTTGCTTACTGGCTGAGTATTTTTCAAGAGATCCTCTCACACAGACTGGTAATTTACACTGTTTTTAAGAGACACTCCGAGTGCGCCGTATCAGTCACTCTTTAACCTGTTACGTAAGGCGATTCGTTCCTGCTGTTATCTTTTGCGTTAATTCAGTCCCGCAACCAATAACCGTGCATTCGGGCGGTAATCAGTTATCGGTGCGTTATTGTAGTCTAAAAACTGAATCCGTTATAGTAACTCTTTTGTTTACTCACTCGGGGTCCCACCGTTTTGTACACAACTGAGGTGAGAAGTAGTTGTGACGTTCTCTACGGCGACATCAAAAACCCATTCTGAGGTGGTGTCGTCGAAAGCGTAAACCGAAGCAATCCGCCTGGATTCGAATACATCTTTCGAAAGCGAGTACAAAAGAATATTATCACAGGACTTTACAAACAGGTTTTTCAGAAATTCCTACCAGTTCACTTACTTAAATTATTTAATATTGCAACGCGTTTCGAGCTATCACCTCTTTATCAGGCAAAATATGACAAAACAAAAAACATTCAAACAGAATGGACATAGACCTTAATGCAAGTATTTTTTTAGTCTTGTCGTTTGTTGTGGCTTTCCTGCAGAGAAAGTCAAATACAAGCCGTATGAGAGCGCGTTTACTTCGTTTTCTTGTCTGTAAATGAATACTGGAGCACTCCGTTCATCAGAAAAGGCTGCCGTCTTGTGGCCACTGTGGCTTTAAATTGTAAGCACACCACGTAGCTCACTCGGAAAACATGAATAACTGATCTGGCTACTTCAGTATTATGGGCTTAATTTGTATTATTAGTTCACTTTTCTCGGACTTGAGCAGACATCCACCAGTAGCAAATAATGTGACCGTGGCTTCCAAGTTAAGGTTCTTCGGTTAATCACAAGGCGTCTACTTCGGTAATAATCTTGCTGGCATTTCGATGATCTTTCTTGGGATTTCTTCATGATTCATTACATTCTTGCACGTGCTACCTTTTTATAGTTTTATGCACAGTGAGATATAATATTTAGCGATTTTAAAAAGCGAGTAAATCAAGTTGCGTCGGATAGAGGTGGAGGGGAAAGCTTCAGTTACGTTTGACGCGAAATAGCATTTAGTCATAATGGAGCGTACACTGTCAAAGCATTTTATCAAAACGGTAGTTCGTACCAGCTAGCACGTCGTGCAATCCGCAACCACTTCAGCGTTAATCGAAATCGGCCGGTGCTCCTGCCTGGGCGATTAAAAAGTGGCTGGGGAACATTGAGGAGACGGCGCCAACTGGGAGACCAAAAACTGTGCGCTCGCCTGAAAAACATCGAACGTGTACGCCAAATGAAACGCGTATAGCACGTGTGATTTGACACGACACTACAGCGCGACACGCACGTGCCGCACGAGTCGCGCGGCTGCAGTGCATATTGCGACACGTACACCGTACTTAGCACTCGCCGACTGGCGACGCTCTGCGCTGACAGAACCGAAGCGCGCGCACCTTTTTATCTTTCTCTAATAATTTACAGAAACTATTCACTGAAAATATTTGATTTTTTTCCGTACTTGTGGCTTTACGTGTGAACTTCTTGGCCAAGTGCCTATCATGTGGCTAATAGTCATGCTTACTGTGATCTACACATTTTAGTAAGTCACTACGCAAAACTCAAAAAGTTTGCAATGAAAAATAGGGGGCGCTATGATTTAGCGTTTGGTGCGTATTACACCATATGTTTATGAGTATGAAATTCAGCTAACATATTAAATTTTTGTTTAGACTTAGGAGGAGGTCTCCATCTGTCTTCGATTTCGAGAAAATGGATCCCATGTAGAGCATTCACTCCCAATCTTACGCCACGGGAATGAAATATTCCTACATCACTGGTATTTCCTAAACCGCTCGAGACATGGAAACAAGATTTTGGTTAATAATGATACAAGGAAGAGAGTACTTTGCCACGCCGGCCGGTGTGGCCAAGTGGTTCTAGGCGCTTCAGTCTGGAACCGCGCGACCGCTACGATCGCAGGTTCGAATCCTGCCTCGGGCATGGATGTGTGTCATGCCCCTAGGTTAGTTAGGTTTAAGTAGTTCTAAGTTCTATGGGACTGATGACCTCAGATTTTAAGTCCCATAGTGTTCAGAGCCATTTGAACCATACTTTGCCACTTCGTAAACACACTGAGCTTTCTTATCTATCACGGTATATCAGTAGTTACACTTCCCTATTTATTTTTTTTCATTCCACTGACTAATTTTTTTAGAGTTATCGACAGCTAGTGAGACAAGAGTGTCCTAATATGAAAGTGAACATGAAATTTCTTCTCTTATGTTGCCACAAACCGTCACAATGAGTTTTTTGATAAGATATTCGGCTCTCTGGTCGCCAGTTACTTGTTTAATGAGACAGATTTCTAAAACAGTGTGTCACAATAACTGCTGCAAAAATGAGTTTATGCAAATCATATTGTGTTTTGGCAAAAGAAGTGCTCTCAAACCCTTCAACAAGAGAAGTGTGGCCGTTACTCGCAAATGGTATTGCATCTTCGAATGAGACGAGGTTAACAACTCACACGAAAATAAATCGCTAATTCTGTTGGAATTTTTGTTGAATCTCACAACCCATTTTATTTTTAACACCGAGCGACTGAAATGGAAACTTACCAAAGAGTTTTATTCCTTTCCTTCATCTGAGCAATAGCAAAGTAATGAAGAGCGTGGTCTTCAGGCGGGATACCACGCACACTACTGATGCCGGTTCCTCACCAACGCCTTGCCAAACTGACAGTCCGTGGTTCGCGAATAAAATAGTTGTTACTGAGAAAAGTAAACAACTGATACGTGGCACAACACAATGGCCAGTGTATCGTCAGCAGCTGGGAATAAATCGCGCGACAGGAATGCGGAAGCCAGAAAGTATGCTTTGTGAGAGGAAGAGTTCACATCGTTCCGAAAACATTGTCACCATTACATTTCTACATATCACCACACTCTTTCAGGATATTCCTACTTTTATAATAGTACCGACCACTAATTCCTTTGTGTAGCCTGTTGTGTAATTAGTTTATTAATGCTGATAGCGTGTATGCAACCACTGAAATACTTTTCCTCGTCACGACGAGCCGATTAAAACATCGTTATTTACGAGGGCTTCTCGACAATTTCGGGCTTGCAATGGAAATGTCACGTCCACATGTACGAAGTATAACGTCTCTTATTAGACCCATATCCACATGATGATATGAAGTACTTAAGTTTTACTATCTCGGACGCTTTTTACCAGGAGCGCAAAGGGGTCATACCTGTGGAAATTATGCCTTCCCGACTTTTTGTAATGGATCGCAGAGATACTTCAGCATAAGAGGCAGCAAGTAGGTAACCTTGTTTTACTTTCCTGTCTTGCTTCTAGATGACACGATTTTATAATATTCCTTACTTCCTCATTCACTACCCTCACGGTAAATCGTCTGTCCCTTCTTACGTTCTGAAAAAATTGTGGAGGCAGACGATATACTTTCAGTGGCTAATGGCTCACCGGTTATTGAACTGTGCATTGGGTTTTTTGACAAAGAATAAACAAAACAAAAGAACTGTACATATGTATGTAAATGAAAACTATTACGTGCTAACGAAAATGGACGGAGCGCTTAAACAGCGAAAAAAAGAACACTGCTCAGTGATAGAAAACTTCAGTTTACATTACAGGCCGTACTCTTCGGATGGACAATACTTCCACTGCCCGTATGCGCCATGCCGAAGTGAGTATATGGCAGAACTGCCCTCCCGCTCCCCGCCTCACACATCCGTCAGTACCCGCGTGACACGCGGCGCGAGAAACTGCGCCGCTACCACAAAGCCACGCGACCTGGCGCAGGCGCGTGTCGCGTCCCAGTCGCGTCGCGTCGCGTCGCAGTTTGCGCGGTCCCATTTGAACCTGTGAAGTTGCAAAAACGCGCGCTAAACTTGGGATTTCAAAGAGAACGGTAGGAAGGATTTAACCCCAGGATTTGCACTTTCACCCCTACAAAATCTAAACGGTACAGGTCCTTAAGGGAATAGATTATGTGATCCGCAGCCGCTTCTGATTAAAAGTTTTGGTCATGATTATTCGGGACCAGGACATTGTAAACCGTTTGTGGATGAGGGATGAAGCTCACTTCCGTCTCTCCAGTTATGTGAACAAGCAGAACTTTCGATTTTGCAGTGACGTTAATACTAGAGAACTGCATCAGCAACCACTGCACTGGGCAAAAGTTACTGTGTGGTTCGTAATGTCTTCAATTAGGGATCATAAGGCCAAACTATTTTTAAGTTGTAACAGTGACTTCGCAGAGATACGCTAGTAAGCATGAATATAGTCAGTCGTTTGTTTCCAAAGATGTGGCCTCCCGAAATGGGTACATTGCATTGCCCTCTCGTTCACTGGACGACACATGTTTGTGACTTTTTCTTTGGGGTTATCTGAAGCGGAAAGTTTAGCAAGATAACCCACCTCGAACAACTGAAGCCCTGAAAGAGTGGATGTGACAGGAAGTGTGATGAGCCAGTACAAGGTCTGGCTGGAGGAATGCGTGCTTCTAAGCGGACGCCATAATAAGACAGTTATCTTGAAAAAGTAACTGAGGAGGAGGAGGACATTAGTGTTTAACGTCCCGTCGACAACGAGGTCATTAGAGACGGAGCGCCAGCTCGGGTGAGGGAAGTATGGAGAAGGAAATCGGCCGTGCCCTTCAAAGGAACCATCCCGACATTTGCCTGAAGCGATTTAGGGAAATCACGGAAAACCTAAATCTGGACGGCCGGAGACGGGATTGAACCGTCGTCCTCCCGAATGCGAGTCCAGTGTGCTAACCACTGCGCCACCTCGCTCGGTGAAAAAGTAACTGACGTTTTACTGTTACAGAAAACACTTTTTCGTATATTTTAAGATTATGAAATAGAAAAAGTGTCTTTATTTAACAGCTTTTCAAAAATCGCTCTTTATTATGCCTCACCCTGTAGTTGAAACTCTCTTCTTCATTTAGCTCATGAGGCCCTCAGCTTTAAAAGAATTTATTGTGTCGTAAACACAGTACTATTTCAATATGCTATACGAGCTTATTTTAGGAAAGACACACGGGAAATATGTAGTGGTAAATGCGAAAAACAAATACAGAACTAGTTCTCTCATAACTGTTATGACTACTCTTATTTTTTATTTGGGGGACTTACGAAATCTGAATATTTTCGTAGTCTCCATGAAATAGATAACGGTAGATGAGATTAACGTCTCTGACTGGTGGTGTGGAACTGTCTCAAGTGAAGGACAGATGGAATTGGGTTATTCAGATACACACAGTAGACGATTGTAACTGCACTGTTTACGTGGAAAGAAGCTGCGGAAGCTGTGATACCCACACATATTACAAAAAATTGATGTATGTACGTATGTGGCACATCTCCCCCTAGACCACTGGACTGATATGGACCAAAGTTTGTGCACATACCCCTTACTGACAGGTAACAATCATAATTCAGGAGGTGCGGCATCATAAACAATGAGATGCATGAAAATCAGCCGCACCATGCCTGATGTTGAAATTTGCTTCTGCACTACTAACTCTATTCGTAACAAATTTCGCAGACATTCGAAGCGAAAGGCACATACAAAATTATATCATGATGCCACACATAATTCGGGAGATCCGACGTCATGAACACCAAGATGTGTGAAGAACTGCTGGAGTGTGCCTAATGTTTATATTTATCCTTGCTGCTCACTTTGTTAGCAACATATTTTGCTGACGGTATCGACATACGCCGCTGAATGCGCCTACATGAATGCATCGTTGTAGGACTCTTTACTGCCGAGCCACTCGTGCAGTCGAGTAAAGTGACTCCAGGCAGCGCTTTTGGCAGCTTTCAACTATGAGGCGCAAACGGTTGTAGGCCTCGCCACAGAGGCGTGCAGATACTTGAAGCAGCTGTGCCAAGCGCATCATCCCACGCCGAGCCTACTGGCAGGTGTGCGTGCAAGGTTCCTCGTTGTGGAAAACTGGCAAAGTGAACACCCCGACCGGCAGTGCCGGCTGTCAGCTAGTGTACAATAAAAACATTATGACAGGTGACAGACTTCCGTCATTCAACAGTCTCCGGTCAATGAATTAGTTCTTTCTTAAGATCTTAATGAATTATTGTCAATGTAAACAACGAGACACCAACAGAGATAGTGATAAATGGTTCAAATAGCTCTGAGTACTATGGGACTTAACATCTGAGGTCATCAGTCCCATAGACCTAGGGTAGTTAGGTTTAAGTAGTTCTAAGGACAGCACACACATCCATGCCCGAGACAGGATTCGAACCTGCGACCGTAGCAGCAGCGCGGTTCCGGACTGAAGCGCCTAGAAACGATTTGCCACAACGGCCGGCGAAAGCGATAAATGAGGTAGTAGTGAAAGATACTGGCTTATTAACATGGCTTGCTTCAAATTTTCAAAAAATGTAACTGATTCGAATATTTGACTAACGTAAAGCCTACCAAAATCGGCTGTATAGTTACGTTCATAGTCTGCACATAACTTTGCGGTGCACGGCCGTTGCCCCTGATAACAAAGTGCGAGTGCACCGCCCTCGTGGATAACATTGCGCCCCCTAGAGTGTGCAGCTGGAACACTGATAGAGGCAGAACATTCCCATTCGTCTGGTGCGCTCTCAAGTGTCATTGATACCTTCTCTGATAATGATCTCTTACCTTCGCCATCAAAATGGCCTACCTCACTGGGAACGCATTTCCGGCCATATGTCCGCATGACCTTTTTTGCTCCTTTTGCTGCGGAAGCTGTGATCTCTGTATCTTGAAACAATACAAACCAAGGGAAAATCGAAATTACTATCTCCCGCCAATAAATAAACGATCTCTATAATCATACAAGACGAGCGAAATGTGTTAAGTAACTGATCGTTCATCGCTGTGCACAACGCAAATACCGTCTCCTTGCGATGAACAGCTTACGAATAGAAGAGGTTATAATTATTATTTGCGGGTCGTCTTGCCCCTCAAAAACTGGAGGGCAGTAAGTGATCTTGAAATTCGGCGACGTTCCTGGGTGCATTACGTGCTCCCACTTCTGGCCATATGAGGGTACGACGAGAATTCTCCATATAATCGTTCCGATGCGCTCACGTGTTATGTTTTGGAGAGGCATACCGTTGGTTGGGCAAATTGATCATGGTACACTCGCAGGTCAGCGGCATTGTGACACTGCATTCGTTTCCAATGCGTATCTTTTCAGGCTGTATGCGACCGTCACTGTACTTTTAAGGACGACAATGCGTGATCGCATCGAAAGCACTGGTGTAGGAGGTCTTTGAATGAGTGGATGTTCGGCAAACTTAAACCCCGTGGGCCACGTCGTTATGCATTGGGGATGCATACCGCAGCTCGCCTACATGTTCCACCGACCATCCAGAGTTCTCAGTCAAACTTGTTGAGGAATGGAACGCTCTACCACATTTCCTTACCAACCTCGTGCCCAGCTTGGGAGCTGGTTACAGAGCACGCATAGCTGTGTTTGGTGATCACATGCTTTATGGAGAACACGTTCTGCCTTTTGCAATGTGACTACTGTCTTTGAACAAAAACGTCAGTTATGTTCGTATCATTGCATGTTTCTTTGTTACCATCTGTACCATGCAGCAACAATTATTTCTATTTTGCTTGACAGTGACACAACATGTGAAAGTTACTTTGACCCGGAGTTTCGCAAAGCACTATAATCGAAAACGAAAAAGGTCTGACGGGGTCTATTGGGGTGAAGTGAGACCACGGGAGCTGATTCCATACCACTGTGGCGGCTGCTTTATTGTATGAAGGACTGAATTTAGTTGAAAGTACTTGATCTTCATTTGTCGAGTATATGCTGAAGATTAAAGTTAATCGCATGTGAACCGCTACTTTCAGAGACTAAAATTAAGAGCTCCTGAAAACGCTATTTACTATTCCAAAGAAATGTGACTGGGATCCTAGAATACGAAACTGACTACAACTGTATGTAAGCAATATCGGTTTCTGGTGCTCCATTTATGACAATATGAGAATAGGGGGGGGGGGGGCATAGGATAGTGTACCTACAAGCACATCTTCTTTCTTGGTCGGTGTTTCAGTTAGTCACCGATTTTAGAACTATATGAAGCAACGCGTACTAGAGGACGCGGTAAGTAGTTCCTGGCATTTTCGACTGCTGCTGTTGTGGGGCCTGAGGTTTTGTTTTCTGCAGGGTTTGCAAATATAACGAGTTCTACATATTTAGTGTTGTGTAATATATTAAAGATATTTGGAGGATACTGTCTGTTCTATGGTTAAAGAATTTTGTGGCGAATAAAATATTGTTAAATTTTGACTAGTTACATAACGTGTGGATGAATAAGTTATAGTTCGTGAGTCACAAACCATCTCGTACCTTCAAACGGAAGACCTTGCACCATGGAGTATATGAGATTTGCAAAAGAAGTAAGTTTATGTAATGTATTAACGAAGTTACCTGTCTCGAAAAGGGAAATTTGTGATAGCTGCAACAGCTTCTATTTCAGATCGTTGTTAACTTCTAACTGGTTTTTGATAAAACGATTGATTTCGCTTGCTGATTATTCTTGTGTAGTAGAGTAATAACGTAAGACATTTCTCATAGAGAAATAGACTACTGACAAAATTTTTTCTCGATTGCAACGATCTGAACTGATATTTGTACCTAGGTACATGACCATGTTGTATCTTGGAACAGTCTCTCATTTGTCAAAAATCTTACTTTTCCAGAGTAATTGTAATTTCAGAAAGAAAGTGCACCACTCCTAAAGTGAATGCTGTCATTTCAAAATAGAATAACAAAATGGAGTAAAGGTCTATTAAAGTGTGAAAGTCTGAAGTGTGTTCCACGGTAAAACACTTTTCGCTAATAATTGTCAAAACTAAGAACAAACACAAAACGCTGTCCAAGCATATAAACGATCGATAGTCGAACTAAAAATCTGAATGCTGGGTGTTCGGACAAACTTCTAGGACTTTTAGAAGGGAGACAGGAAAGAATATTTTGAGTACAAACCCATGCCCAGGAATGTACCGTTTCAGTTCTACAATGGTTTCAACTTCGATTTTTAACTCATCCACTTCTGTTTGAGGGATTAAATTACGCATAAGGCAATACAAAACAATTCGAAATGAAACATAACGGAACACCTGTTTATCACTTAAGCACATTTGTTTGTGTTAAGACTCCTCGCCCTGTCCATCTGTCACCATATCGTTTGTTCAGATGTCTGCGAACTGCACGATACAAGCGAGTTGGTGCATCATCATGCTTAAACCACATTTCCTGATGGGCAATCAGTGGCACAACTTTCAAGAACGGCCCCAATATCTTTTGTAGAAACATAAGATATGCAAGACCAGTTAGAGTGGAAGGAGGTACGGCCCAGTTACACGACAGTCTGGAATGCCTGCCAACAAACAAATATCCAACAGGCACCGAAGCCTCGGAATGTGCTTCGCATGGGGCTTTTTGGCTGCCAGACATGGCTGTTTAGCGAATTCAGAACACAGTCCCTCCCCAGTGAACTCACATTTGTCTGTGAACAGGAGCAGTTGGGTAAGGAAAGGATCCGCACATTTTGTTAGCGCAGGTTGCCTACATCAGGAGCAAGCATACATTCAGTGGAAAACCTATTGTACTCTTTTGATTGACGAGTCCTTAACTTACTATTTTGCTAAGTGGATTATGACCATCTGAGGATAATCCGTCATTCCAAGAAACCCTCCACACTCCTCCCTTCCCTCTCCTACTCCCCACTTCTCCTCCTTCTCCACCACCACTCTGGAAATTGTCTCTCAATACAAGCACACTTATGATATGGACCTATTTGACTAATTAATTAAATCGACCAATTAATTAACCCCTCCCTATCGGGGACACCCCCGGCAGCTCTCCTCCCCTCCCCCTCCAGGAATTTGTCTGGAAAAAGACTCAATTGATTGGCTAGCAGGTGGAAAATTGATTTCAGTGTACGGAATATTGTTTAACCCTTTATTTGGCAGTGTTGCTTTCAAGCAACATCAAATTTACCTTGGCCTTATGGGACAACAAACTCTTCCCAGTGCATTTCACTGGCATTACTGCCTCCAGGCAACATTCCTTTACACACTGCGAACGCCAGTTTTTGTAATAGCTTAAGGTTTTCCACACGAGATAGCAGTTTGTGCAGTGGTGTTACAGAGATCTCCTCGTGTGAGCAACAGGGGTGTCTTATTTTGGTTCTAAAAGAGTGGATTTAAATAGATTGAAGAAAAACTGCTATGATTACTGGCAAGATATACCCAGAGGTGTGTTTAGAGCAGTAATATTTCAATCTTTGTTTTGAAATACGTAAGTAGTATAAAACTTTTATGTTGCCTGTGAGCAACATTGCCTATAGTTAGGACATGTGACATTAGTATATTACACATGTTTACGGCGTGACAAAGAAGATGTTTTTATTTTTAGGGGCTTTTTAGCAATGGATTCCAGAATATTTTATGGAATTAAAAAAGCTAGAGGAATAGTAGTTCCACTAGAAAACCCGACTTTGTCTGATCTAAGTGAATCTGAAGACACTGCACTCGAAGTTTTTGCAGGCTGTAGTGATGATGATCCAGACTATATTCCAGAGCGTCAATCTCAGTTCCATAACCAAGTTATACCAGACACTGATTCTGATTTAGGAAGTGAAATCTCAGAAGCTGAACATGTGCAAGGACCTTCTGCAGTGAATCCTTCTAATGAAAGTGGCAGTCAAGTGAAAAAGTAAATTACAAAAGCAGTCACTTACATGTGGGTAAAGGAAGATACAACTGCTAGGGCAGAAAGTCTCTCTCCTGTGTTTTCTGATGAAGGCAATACACCACTGGGTTATTTCAGAAGATTCTTTGATTCAGAACTAATTGTGCAGGAAACGAACTTAAACTCTGACCAACGAACTACACGTCAGTAAACAGCAATTTAATTTAAATAGAACAATTTTTCGGTGTTCTGATATACATGGGTCTTGTTTCTATGTCTTAGTAGACTGACTATTGGTCTCAGTCAATGAACTGTGAAAAATTCACCAGCATTTTCAGTTTGAAGCGCTTTCAGAAACTCCGCCGATACCTGCATTTTACGAGCAATGAGAATGCTGTGAACTGTTCTGAAAGACTTTTGAAAATAAGACCTGTTCTTGAGTCAATTGTATAGAACTGCCGTGAGCAGAAACAAGAGTCGGCATTTTCTACAGATGAGAAGATGGTTGCATATAAAGGTACAAGAGCAGGTAATTTGCGTCAATATATTCAAATAAGCCACACAAGTGGCGTTTTAAGATTTTTGTTCGTGCTGGTGTGTCTAGAGTTGTCTATGATTTTCTTCCCTATACTGGCAAGGGGATGATAACTGATCTTGCTGATGACGAGAAAATAATGGAATTGGAATACTTTTATTTTGACAATTTATTTTGCAGCCTTGAACTTCAAACATACTTACAAAACATCAAACAATGAGTCCATGGGCACCGTAAGGAAGAACTGAATAAACAACTGTCCTCTACATGACGAGAAGCGGTTACTGAATGACGAGTCAGCTATGACTACAGGAAGGACAGTCACTCAGACCTCATTTTAGTAAGGTGGGCAGGCTATAAAATCGTGACACTTGCAAGCTCGTTTTTTGGTGTCCAACTACTCTCAACAGGAAAACGATGGGACAGCAATCAAAAAAGAATTGATGTGCCCTGTCCCAGTATTGTACGTCAGTACAACAAGCACATGGGAGGAGTTGATCTTGCTGGTATGCTGATAGAGCTCTACAGAGTACCAATGAAAACTAGGCGATGGTACATGAGATGGTTTGGATTTATTCTAGATCTGAGTGTTTTAAATGCTTTCCTGCATTTTTCGAAGAGAATCTCTGGACAAGAAGACCTCATCAAAGTCATTTAGGGCAGATACTGCCAATGGTTTGATATTTTCAGGTAAAAGTAAAGTAGGAAGACCTTCAACAGACAAACCACCACCATAAAAGAATAGGAGGAAGGCAACAGCTCCGACTGTTACACAAGATGTCCGATTTGATAATATGGAGCATTGGCCTGTATACGGTCCCAAAGGTCGTTGTCGTTATTGTCCGTCTGAGTATTCTACAGTCATGTGTTCCAATTGCAATCTAGTATTGTACTTCGATCCAAAGAGGAACTGTTTCCAAAAATTCCATTGCAAGAAGAACAAGAAGGGAAAATGAAACACTTCTATTACACAGCAGGAATGCATAAATGTGTTTATAAATTAAATTATTCACGTACGGCAAACATTTTGCTTCAGGTTATCGGCAAACTCCTTTTTCCTATAATATGTATAAGTGTGATCTACTGCTGGCAATGTTGCTTGTAAGCAACGTTTCATAATTTTCATAATTTTTGTCAAAAATTTCTAAAACTGACTGAATTGTATTTCTTTAAGTATAATAAATAGATATAAGCACTTAATTTTTTTTAATTTTCACCATTTGCCAAATAAAGGGTTAAAAAGTTTCTCATACACAAGACAATGTGTGAAAGATTCTTTATTTAAACAATTTAAGGGATACAAGGCAGTGTATATCATATAGTTCATTTATTTACTTTAAATATTTAAATAGACAAAATTCCATTCCCTACAAATTCTTTGAGGGTGAGAAGATACTTGGAATATTAAACAACTTCGAAATTTTTTTTTAGCCCACCCGCCCAATCACTTCATTGGGCTTGTCATTCCACGTATTACTATATGTGGAGGCCACGCTACCCCTGCTCAGGTCCGTGACTGGCCACTATGAGAGCAGACGTTGCAGTATTCCCCAAACAAAAGAGCTTCTGATGGTGGCTGTCCTTTATTATTTGATTGCTGAGAAATTCCTGTTCAAGCACATGCGCTCTCTCTCTTTCCCCTATCCCCCTCTCTCTCCCTCCACCGCCCCCTCCTCACAACCGGTCATGTCCTGTAGTGTAACCCTGCTAGGACTGCATGCACCATTGGCCATGGTCGGATCGAATCACACACAAAGCAGCATTTACCTAGTAAACCCCACCTGTGCAATTCTTAGAGTGAGGTAATATCTCCATCAGATTGATTGTCTAATTAATTAAATCGATGCCCTTCGTGTGGGACAGTTTTCCGTTGCTTTCTATTGGTGGATTACTAGGATTAGAATATTTGATGGGATTCGATCCTACAGCTTCCCAATTTCCGAACCCTACTGTTATTTATTCCCGTTGCCTCCTATTGGTGTATACTGATACAGTTAAGTCATTTATAGAAAGTCCATTAAGCTGGAGGTAGCTGAAAATTTCAAATTTCAGCTCAGCTGCATGCTGTGTCCATAGAAAATCTGTGGAGATTTTGGACTGGTATGTGTGCTCGCAATAAAGCAACAACAATAAATTGATTAAACGGGGATTGGATATTGCGATTGGATTTTTAAACCTTTATAGAATTCCTAAATTGGTTCTCTCCACTACATTCGGAAGGAGGAGGAGGAGGAGAAGGAGAAAGGGTGTGTTAGGGGATAGGACAAAGACACAGAAAATACCACAATCCAGGCCGTAGCAGTAGTTGTCATGGCTAGATGTTGGATATCGCTTAAATGCACATGCCCAGTGTCCACACGTCACTCGACAATCTCCTCATGAACAACCAGCGCCAACGCTCAGAGGTCGGACGGCCGTAGCCAGTTT
Source organism: Schistocerca gregaria (assembly GCF_023897955.1). Classification (NCBI taxonomy): domain Eukaryota; kingdom Metazoa; phylum Arthropoda; class Insecta; order Orthoptera; family Acrididae; genus Schistocerca; species Schistocerca gregaria. The sequence goes on from NC_064929.1 coordinate 44,429,553, forward strand.
GGTGGACGCGTGTGTCCGCCAGAGTGCACCACCCTGACGTGGAGGGCGTCTGGAAGTGATGGGAGTGGTAGGAATTAGGATGTTATCAACACGTTCATTGCCAACACTTGGCAGTTATCGATATTGAATGACTCAATTTTCCAAGGGGAATACATGCAACACATACGATCACAGAGACAGCCCAATGCACACTGTGTATTAGTTTACTGTTTAGCTATCGAAAGGGCACTGTGGCTGGGACTTACTCCTGTAGCTGTGTGCAATAACCGACTAGCTGGCCTACTGGAACTTTTCGTTGTAACCACGGATTGCCAGAAAAGCCCATTTGTTCTGGCCACATGCCTCCTCTGGCACACGCCTCACATTCGAAACCGCGTCGTCCTAGGAAACCAGCAAAATTTATTTATCGCTGTAATTAGAATTAAATATTACACTTGCAGCCCTAATCTCATAACATTCGACACTAACTCTGGAAATATCCCCCTTATAACTGGGTACAGATTAACACATAAAATGCTTCATCCTCCTTGGCGATATTGGTGCATTAGTACAATGGACATCCAGCTCACAAAATAGTTTCATTGGGGTGATCATGTGCCATCACTGTGGATTTTTAGAGTATAAAAGGAGGTGTGATAGGAGCAATCGTACACCTTGCATGTTTATTATTACTGGAGAATCTAGACAATATTGGTTGTTGTTTTGGTCTTCAGTCCTGAGACTGGTCTGATGCAGCTCTCCATGCTACTCTATCCTGTGCAAGCTTCATCATCTGCCAGTACCTACTGCAACCTACATCCTTCTGAATCTGCTTAGTGTATTCATCTCTTGGTCTCCCTCGACGTTTTTTACCCTCAAAGCTGCCCTCCGATACTAAATTGGTGATCCCTCGGTGTCTCAGAACATGTCCTACCAACCGATCCCTTCTTCTAGTCAAGTTGTGCCACAGGCTCCTCTTCTCCCCAATTCTATTCAATACCTCCTCATTAAGTATGTGATCTACCCATCTAATCTTCAGCACTCTTCTGTAGAACCTCATTTCGAAAGCTTCTATTCTCTTCTTGTCTAAGCTATTTATCGTCCATGTTTCACTTCCATACATGGCTACACTCCATAGAAATATTTTAAGAAACCACTTCCTGACATTTAAATCTATACTCGATGTTAACAAAATTTTCTTCTTCACAAACGCTTTCCTTGCCATTGCCATTCTATATTTTATATCCTCTCTACTTCGGCCATCATCAGTTATTTTGCTCCCCAAATAGCAAAACTTCTTTACAACTTTAAGTGTCTCATTTCCTAATCAAAATCCCTCAGCATCAGCCTCGTTTTGCTTTTGTTGATGTTCATCTTATACCCTCCTTTCAAGACACTGTCCATTTTGTTCAACTGCTATTCCAAGTCCTTTGCTGTCTCTGACGTTCGCCGATGACATTGTAATTCTGTCAAAGTTTTTATTTCTTCTCCATGGATTTTAATATCTACTCCGAACTTTTCTTTTGTTTCCTTCATTGCTTGCTCAATATGCAGATTGAATAACAACGGGGACAGGCTACAACCCTGTCTCACTCCCTTCCCAACCACTGCATCCCTTTGATACCCCCCGACTCTTATAACTGCCAACTGCTTTCTGTACAGATTGTAAATAGCCTTTCGCTCCCTGTATTTTACCCCTGCCACCTTCAGAATTTGAAAGAGAGTATTACAACCAACATTGTCAAAAGCTTTCTCTAAGTCTACAAATACTAGAATCGTAGATTTGCCTTTCCTTAATCTTTCTTCTAAGATAAGTCGTAGGGTAGGTATTGCCTCACGTGTTCCAACATTACTATGGAATCCAAGGTGATCTTCCCCGAGGTCGTCTTCTATAAGTTTTTCCATTCGTCTGTAAAGAATGCGCGTTAGTATTTTACAGCTGTGACTTATTAAACGGATAGTTAATTAATTTTCACATCTGTCCACGCCTGATTTCTTTGTGACTGGAATTATTATATTTTTCTTGAAGTATGAGGGTATTTCGCCTGTCTCATACCAAATGCTAGAATTTTGTCAGAACTGACTCTCCCAAGGCTGTCAGTAGTTCTAATGGAATCTTGTCTACTCCCGGGGCCTTGTTTCGACTCAGGTCTTTCAGTGCTCTGTCAAACTCTTCACGCAGTATCATATCTCCTATTTCAACTTCACGTACATCCTCTTCGATTTCGATAATATTATCCTCAAGTACATTGCCCTTGTATAGACCCTCTATATACTCCTACCACATTTCTGCTTTGCCTTCTATGCTTAGAACTGGGATTCCATCTGAGCTCTTGATATCCATGCAATTGGTTCTCCTTTCTCCAAAGGTATCTTTAATCTGCATGTAGACAGTATCTATCATACCCCTAGTGAGATAAGCCTCTATATCCTTACATTTATCGTCTAGCCATCCCTGCTTAGTCATTTTCCACTTGCTGTCGATCTCATTTTTGAGACGTTTGTATTCCTTTTTGCCTGTTTCATTTATATTTTCTCCTTTCATCAGTTAAATTGAGTATTTCTTCTGTTACCCAAGGATTTCTACTAGCCCTCGTGTTTTTACCTACTTGATCCTCTGCTGCCTTGACTATTTCATCCCTCAAAGCTACCCATTCTTCTTCTACTGTATTTCTTTCCCCCATTCCTGTCAATTGTTCTGTTATGCTCTCCCTGAAACTCTGTACAACCTCTGGTTCTTTCAGTTTATCCAGGTCTCATGTCCTTAAATTCCCACCTTTTTGCAATTTCTTTAGCTTTAATCTTCATTTCATAACCAATAGATTGTGGCCAGAGTCCAAATCTGCCCCTGGAAATGTCTTGCACAAATATTGGTAATATAAATTATATCGAACGTGGTATGATCTTTAGCAGCACGAATTTAAGTGTTGTCGTGTCCTAACAGAGGATGAAGGGAAGACAGGGGTTTAAGGTCAGTCTACAAGTTATGAATGGTGAGAAGTAAATGCCGGCAGACAAATATCCAGTGAAGGGAGGTTGATGATTTGGATCAGCGTCAAACGGTGTCACAGGGCATATACAAGAGATGCAGATGTTGAGACTCGATACTTGCAGTAGGGGTCTGATTAGCACATTTGATTTGTGTTCAGACTATCTATTACACTGAATGCTAATTCTAAACATTAGAAAAAGCAAAGGAGGCGATTTGTTGCACAAGACAAGTCAATATCTAAAGCCACGGGAGCTGCACTACATGAGTCTGCAGACAGCCTCTCTCATGGATCATATCAGCACACGGAATTGCTTTTCAACGGCTGGCGCAGATGATGGATGTAGTGGAGTCTCATACAGGTACTAATCGACTGCTACTATATTTTTAATGATAGGCGTATCCAAAATTCATGCATGTGGACCATAAGGGAGAGGGCAAGTCTTTGGATTTTTAATAGTTTGGTGTACAATAAACGCAAATATTCTTGTAGAATATCAGACAGTACATGGGATGTCAGCACTACGACCACACCTATGGGAAACTTTGACGAAAAATTGAATAACGCATTATACGAGGTTTTTCTCGAATTTTACCGATTTCATCACGAAATACTGATGTGAAATACGTTGAAATTGAGGGAAAAGCGATAAAATACGTAAAATCGCGAAAAACTAGTTAAATATACAAAATTAGAGAAGAATGCCATGAGATATGAAGTTAGCGAAATCAATAGGACTGCATATTCTGGATGAGGGTGGTAGAATGGCGCTACATAAAGCCACCTTAATAGCGGAGATGGCAATATTATCGTGCACATGAGCAATACAACCTAAAATCGGACCATGACTTCAGTGTGCAAGAGGAAGGTTACAAGGGGCAATGGTAAACTGTAGGACTGTTACACAATCTCTGGCACTGCCTGTAGTGCTTATTTCCTTGTAAGATGTCGCTGTTCCTTCGTATGCATTTTTGCCTGCTGACGACCATTTTATGGGACTGTTGTGAAAAGATCACAATTTCCGAACTGTATTTGGCCTTCATACTTTTACAGAGGTGTATGACACCAGGTGTTTACAAAGTTTGAGTGTTACAAAGAATTAATGCCTTCTTTGACGTGATAGGTAGTAGTTTTATCACCATACAGTGCGTCACCATAGTTCACCATAAAGAAACTCACAGAAAGAATGTATATCATGCGCTTTATTACACTGGAATATTAACAGCGTTGTATTCCACACGACTAAGAAGGCACAAGCAGCACAGCTCTAGCATTATAGCGTGTTTAATGCAGGAACATGTAGCCCTTGGAATGTGTTTATGTTCCACGATCATTTCTCTCTTTCTGATACCGTACTTGTATGGGCACCAAACACAGGACCAATAATTTAGAATATTTTATATGAATCTACTGTGCTACCAGTTCTAAACTACATTCGTCTGGAGCTCAATCATGCACAAATTTCTTCTTTACGATCATCTGTTATATCATCACAACACTTTCATATCTACCATACACCGATGAGGGGTGCTAACCTCTTCGACATGTCTGCATCTGGAGATGCGCTGTGAGAACGATTGGTGTAGAATAGTCTCCCTGAACACCTGTTACGGATTCAGCTCTCTCTGTTCCTTCACGAGACCTGGGGTTTAATGGGTATAATAACCTCCTACTTCTGGTCAGTTGAAAATTAAATAGGAGACAGTTTGTAGGGAGGGTTGGTCAAAGACAGTGCAAGGAGACCTTTCAATATCCAACTTTATCTAATCAATTCAAGAATAGTCTGTGACCCACATCCACGCAGGGAAAGATGGGCAATCGTAATACTAAATTAAACACTGTGATCAAACTGCTAGAAATATGTAGATAACCAAACTTCATGAGTAGAGATGCTGTCTGGTCTACTTTGTGCAGTACATCTGTTCATCGATAATTCTTGTACATAAGCACCAGTCATCTACCTACATTCGCAATGGTACTCGGAAAGTAGAGGGGGGGGGGGGCAGTTTAGTGATGATGCAGAACCTGGGAAACATGCTACCATGTCACTGGTCCGCGTTGACATTATGGAAAAACTGATAATATTGCTGAAATTGATAGCACCATCAACTGTGGTGCTTATTACAGTGCATCTGTGGCATCTTTTCCATCTACTGGTACATGGTTGATTACCACATAATGATTGACCGACTCCACCTGTTTGAGGGGGAGAGAGTCTTTATGAGAGCAACACGTTCCAGGGATGACCAGCACCGATTCCTTATATTGCAGCTATGTACGTGATATCTGTTTCAATCATAATGGAACACCAAGACGTCTGCTACCCCCATCACTATTGAAGGTGAGAATAAATGTACAGGTCATCACCTCTGTATAGCTGTTTGGAAACGCTCCACAATGCCGCAAACTCTTCCAGTTTCCACATGTTGTTATGTTTTTCACATTTTTGTCAGTAAGAAACACCGCCTCTCTCTTATTTCAACCATCCTGTGTGCTGTGAGAACAGCATCATAGTTTACACCATGCAATGTCCAGCTTTCTGTGAGAGCCAATGGATCGAAATGTGTTTATGTCGGTTTAACACATGACACAGACCTTGAAGTTGTGGTGGATAAAAAAAAAAAAAAGGTATGGCGGTGTACAAAGCTGCAGACATATACTACTTCGATGTGTTACAGCGGAAAGCAACATATCAAACAAAGGCCCAATGACACTCTATTTTAATTGATAGTCTGTGGGATATGGTGGTCCTACAGTGCAGGTCCTGAAGCGACTTCGATCACTGGTTACCTGCTCCAGTCGAGCAGTACCTGTATATTTTCAGTAGGATCTCCACATAGCACACAGACGGTACTTGTTTTTGACATATCGGAAGAGAGGAACACAGTAACACCTTATCAAATTCTCTATTGCGTGAGAGTGAAGTTTTTATAGCTCATAGTTTCTTTCTATTGGATGGTACAAAATAACGAAGATAGAGATAATGTTTTGGTGACAGATAGAAATGCACCCTGAGGGATACTGTGCGCTAAGTCCGCCGCTGGCGGCCGGAGTGGCCGTGCGGTTCTAGGCGCTACAGTCTGGAGCCGAGAGACCGCTACGGTCGCAAGTTAGAATCCTGTCTCGGGCATGGATGTGTGTGTGATGTCCTTAGAACTAATTAAACCTAACTAACCTAAGTTCTAGGCGACTGATGAGCTCAGAAGTTAAGTCGCATAGTGCTCAGAGCCATTTGAACCATTTGTAGTTTGAAAACATCCCTCAAAGCTGTAGCAAAATCATTGTCCATCTTCTAGTTGACATATTATGTGGAGTCTACCTAACTTTCCTCATAAACACTACTGTAACTGCTGGTACTGTCTTTCCTACTAGCTTGTGTCGCAGGAGAAAGCTTTGTTTGGCACTGGCTTTACACATTGCACACGGTTATCAGAGCTACGACAAAATGTTCCCATTTCCACCAGACGGTAAAAAGATCGTCCCGTTGCATTAACTCAGCTCTCCGTGTTTGTCTCTCCAACTTCGGCTCAGTTACGACTCAAACTGTGATGACCACATGGACAAGGCTGCAGTGAGATCGTGGCAGAGACCGAGGGAGAGTTACAAGGTGCCGAGGGACTGATTAAAATCACGATGGAGTTTTGCCGTACAGGGTCCTTAGCAGACAGGATCGAAAGAGGTAACTAGTTTTGAGATAGGAGAGTGCCGTGAATATAATCTACCAGTGGCAGTAATCATTAAAATGTAAATCTGATGTAACTATGGCCTCCCGTCGGGTAGAGTGTTCGCCGGGTGCAAGTCTTTCTACATCTACATTCATACTCCGCAAGCCACCTGACGGTGTGTGGAGGAGGGTACCCTGAGTACCTCTATCGGTTCTCCCTTCTACTCCAGTCTTGTATTGTTCGTAGAAAGAAGGATTGTCGGTATGCTTCTGTGGGGGTTCTAATCTCTCTGATTTTATCCTCATGGTCTCTTCGCGAGATATACGTAGGAGGGAGCAATATACTGCTTGACTCTTCGGTGAAGGTATGTTCTCGAAACTTTAACAAAAGGCCGTACCGAGCTACTGAGCGTCTCTCCTGCAGAGTCTTTCACTGGAGTTTATCTATCATCCCGTAACGCTTTCGCGATTACTAAATGATCCTGTAACGAAGCGCGCTGCTCTCCTTTGGATCTTCTCTGTCTCTTCTATCAAACCTATCTGGTGCGGATCCCACACTGCTGAGCAGTATTCAAGCAGTGGGTGAACAAGCGTACTGCAGCCTACTTCCTTTGTTTTCGGATTGCATTTCCTTGGGATTCTCCCAACGTATCTCAGTCTGGCATCTGCTTTACCGACGATCAACTTTATATGATCATTCCATTTTAAATCATACCTAATGCGTACTCCCAGATAATTTATGCAATTAACTGCTTCCAGTTGCTGACCTATTTTGTAGATAAATAAGGGATCTATCTTTCTATGTATTCGCAGCACATTACACTTGTCTACATTGAGATTCAATTGCCATTCCTTGCACCATGCGTCAATTCGCTGCAGATCCTCCTGCATTTCAGTACAATTTTCCATTGTTGCAACCTCTCGATACACCACAGTATCACCTGCAAAAAGCCTCAGTGAACTTCCGATGTCATCCACCAGGTCATTTATTGTGAAAAGCAACGGTCCTATGACACTCCCCTGCGGCACACATGAAATCACTCTTACTTCGGAACACTTCTCTCCATTGAGAATGACATGTTGCGTTCTGTTATCTAGGAACTCCTCAATCGAATCACACAATTGGTCTGATAGTCCGTATGCTCTTACTTTGTTCGTTAAACGACTGTGGGGAACTGTGTCAAACGCCTTGCGGAAGTCAAGAAACAGGGCATCTACCTGTGAACCAGTGTCTGTGGCCCTCTGAGTCTCGTGGACGGATAGCGCGAGCTGGGTTTCAAACGACCGTCTTTTTCGAAACCCATGCTGATTCCCACAGAGTAGATTTCTAGTCTCCAGAAAATACATTGTACTCGAACATAATACGTGTTCCAATATTCTACAACTGATCGACGTTAGAGATATAGGTCTATAGTTCTGCACATCTGTTCGATGTCCCTTCTTGAAAACGGGGAGGACCTGTGTCCTTTTCCAATCCTTTGGAACGCTTCGCTCTTCTAGAGACCTACGGTACACTGCTCCAAGAAGGGGGGCAAGTTCCTTAGCGTACTCTGTGTAAAATCAAACTGGTATCCCATCAGGTCCAGCGGCCTTTCCCCTTTTGAGCAATTTTAATTGTTTCTCTATCCCTCTGTCGTCTATTTCGATATCTACCATTTTGTCAACTGTGCGACAATCTAGAGAAGGAAGTACAGTGCAGTCTTCCTCTGTGAAACAGCTTTGGAAGAAGACATTTAGTATTTCGGCCTTTAGTCTGTCATCCTCTGTTTCAGTACCATTTTGGTCACAGAGTGTCTGGACATTTTGTTTTGATCCACCTACCGCTTTGACATAGGACCAACATTTCTTAGGATTTCTGCCAAGTCAGTACATAGAACTTTACTTTCGAATTCATTGAACGCCTCTCGCATAGCCCTCCTCACACTACCTTTCGCTTCTCGTAATTTTTGTTTGTCTGCAAGGCTTTGGCTATGTTTACGTTTGCTGTGAAGTTCCCTTTGCTTCCGCAGCAGTTTTCTAACTCGGTTGTTGTACCACGGTGGCTCTTTTCCATCGCTTACGATCTTGCTTGGCACATACTCATCTAACTCATAGTGTACGATGGTTTTGAACTTTCTCCAATGATTCTCAACACTATCTGTATTTGAGACAAAACTTTTATGTTGAGCCATCAGGTACTTTGTAATCTGCTTTTCGTCACTTTTGCTAAACAGAAAAATCTTCCTACCTTTTTTAATATTTCTATTTACGGCTGAAATCATCGATGCAGTAACCGCTTTATGATCGCTGATTCCCTGTTCTGCATTAACTGATTCAAATAGTTTGGGTCTGTTTGTCACCAGAAGGTCTAATATGTTATCGCCACGAGTCGGTTCTCTGTTTAACTGCTCAAGGTAGATAAAGCACTTAAAAAAATTTCACTGGATTCTTTGACCCTGACACCCGTTATGAACGTTTGAGTCACCCAGTCTGTATCCGGCAAGTTAAAATCTGCACCCAGAACTATAACATGGTAGGGAAATGCACTCGAAATTTTTTCCAAATTATTCTTCAGGTGCTGAGCCACATCAGCTGCTGAGCCCGGGGTCCTATAGAGACATCCAATTACAATGTCTGAGCCTGCTTTAACCTTGACCTTCACCCAAATCATTTGACAATTCGGATCTCCGTCAACTTCCTTCGATACTATTGCACTTCTTATCGCTATAAACACGCCTCCCCCTTCACTGTCCAGCCTGTCTCTGCGGTATACATTCCAATCTGAGTTTAGGATTTCATTACTGTTTACGTCTGGTTTCAGCCAACTTTCTGTCCCTCGTACTATATGGGCGCTGTGACCGTTTATTAATGAGAGCAGTTCTGGGACCTTACTATAGACGCTCCTGCAGTTTACTATTAGCACATTAATATTGTTATTCCCTGTTGCATTTTGCCTACTCCTACCTTGCCGCGTCTCAGGAGGCGTCTTGTAGGGCCTAGGGAGGGAATTCTCTAACCTAAAAACCCCCATGTGCACTCCACACGTACTCCGCTAGCCTTGTAGCCGCATCCGGCCATGGTTTAAGCCTTCCACTCGGCTCCAAACCAGAGGACCGCGATCGGTTCTGGGAACGATACTACAAATAGTTAGCTCAGATTCCACCCCGCAAGCGAGGCTTTCCGCCTTCACCAATTCCGCCAACCGCCTGTACGAACTGAGGATGACCTCTGAACCCAGACGGCAGGAGTCATTGGTGCCGACATGAGCAACAATTTGCAGTCAGGTGCACCCAGTGCTCTCTATCGCCGCCGGTAGGGCCTCCTTCACATCTCGGATGAGACCCCCCGGCAAGCAGAGTGAACACTGGCCTTCTTCCCCGACCTTTCCGCTATTTCCCTAAGGGGCTCCATCACCCTCCTAACGTTGGAGCTCCCAATAACTAATAAACCCCTCCCCCCGTGTGCCTGCTCGGACCTTGCTGAAGGAGCAGCCACATGTCCACTCACAGACAGAGCGGGCGATGCCACACGGCCAGCCTCCACATTGACCCTCCGCCTCGTGCGCCGCGAACGCCACTGAACCCGCCACTCCCCTAGCAGAGAGGGTGGCCCAACCGCGCCCGGTACCCGCGAAGGTATCTCGACAGAAGGGACAGTGGGTGAAGCATGTAACACCTGCGGTGTACCTTGCGACGCACTAGACTCCCTACTGCCGCTACACTCCGAGGCAGCAGCCTGAAGACGGATGACCGCGGCCATCAACACGCTCAGCTGTTCGTGAAGAGTGGCCAGCTCCTCGTGCGTCCGTACACAGCAGTCATACATCCTATCCATCCTAAGGAATTAATTTACTGAAGAGACTTAATCAACTTTTAACTACTGCTAATTCACTAAAGGCGGCTGATTATTGACTAAACTGTGATTGCTAGCCACTTCTTGTAGAAAACAATGAAAATAGCACTACCCGTCTCTGGACTGTATTGAAAACAATCACTAGCACTACTGGCACTATGGCTGACTAAAGGGACTCTCTCTGACTGTATTCAAAACTAACAGGAAATTTATGGAACACTATTAATAGCAATCGACAATTAAAGCTTCCTAAAAGCAAAAACACACGGAAAAAGAAGTGACAAGTAAGAAAAATACAGTTAATACTTACATAACGTAGCTCGCTGCACAGCAGACGTGAAGCAGACGGCGGTTAGGACGACATTTTCGGTTTGACGCCACTTCGACGAGTTGCGCGTCGATGGGGGATGAAATGATGATGGTTAGAACACAACAACATCCAGTCCCTGAGCGGAAAAAATCTCCAGTCCAGCCGGGAAACGAACCCGGTCGCTTAGGATTGACATTCTGTCGAGCTGACCACTCAGCTACCGGGACCGGACGCTGTAATCATTAAGACAACGCGATAGGATGCACCCAAAATATGTGGCTGAATGGTACTAAATACCAGACAGCATTTCTGGCTGAAAGCTTGCCACTAAAGACCTGAGAAGTCATGGGATTTTATACATATTTTATGAGGTCCATCTAGTGATGCATTTTAAGTGATTGCTCATCTAACACACCATCCACTGTAAGCGATCATTCTCAATCAACCATCAACCTCCCCTATAACCACGTGGACATGTCGCAGAACCTCTGTTACACTGTCTACATACTATCGATATAGAAGACGCTACAAATACTGTTTGTTAGTGTGACAAATACGTAGCAGCTGCAAGAAGCAGTTGCAAATATTGGACTAGTACCATGTTTCTTAGCTGCATCACTTTCTAAATTCGGTGATAGTGTTGACTTTATTACGGGCTTACATCGCTAGCAATGTGCACCTACACTTTCGGTCTGTTAATACAGAAACCGCAATCACTATCCACATTCAATATCTTGGTATTTGTGCGGAAGACTACTTTATTCAGAAGCACTAGCATACCTCGATTTATAAGGAAGGTATACTTTTCAGCATGGATATCGTTGTTGATACTTGGGTGTCTGTAGAACGAAGACCGATTTTTATGCGGGGTTACAATAACACGGTCTTTGCGATCGTATTTTTAATATCTGGTCGCTCATAAGACGATTATGTCTCTCTTCCTAAGACACACATGCAAGGTAAACAAATGAGGCATGTCGATCCATCGCGGTTCTCCACTGAATATTGCTTGGAGCCACCAGCATTCAGTTACTGGCGAAGTATTGTACTTAGTTGGCGGTATGAATGGCATGCTTATAAAGCTTGTTTTGGGGGTGTGAAGTGACTGTGGTTATTGTTGCAACATGTACAAAGAAATCGGCTGTGTCCAGTCATAAGGGAGATATTGGTTTGACGTGGGGGACTGCAGTTTCAAGGCATCGATAGCCATAAGGAGATGCCCAGTCATAAGAGGGTTATTGATATTTCCAGAGCCACAGTCTTCAGGAGGAGGTGTTTCTGTTACTTCGATCTCTGTTTAATGTAATCAGGTTGGGGCTGCAATCGAACTATGTGATTGTAATTATAGTGGTAAATACGTCGCTGGTTTCCTAGGACGACAAAATTCGTCATGAGGAGCACGTGGCAGAGATAGACTGTGGCCAGAACAAATGGTTTTGTTGGCTAAAAGCTCTTGCGAGTGGTAGAGACAAAGAAAAGTTCAGGCCAGCGGACTAGTCGTTTTTTGCGCGCAGCTGCAGGACAACTCCCGGCGATTATGCACTCTGGATAGCTGAATAGCGAACTGATACTCAGTACGAGTTGAGCTGTCTTTTCGATCGCGTGTGTTGCATGTATTCTCCATGGACAATTGAGCAATTCAGTATTGATCACTGCCAAGTGTTGGTCCTGAACGCATTGATGAAATCCGAAGTCCTACCACTCCAATTATCCCTGGACGCACCCCATGGCTTGGATGGTGCATTCTGGTATACACGCACATCCATGGCTGCTACAGTTTTCTCTGGCCTCTGAGCGTTGGCAATGGCGGTGTACGAGGGGACAGGTGCGCTGTGTGTGGACGATCAGGAGGTGGTTTAAGTGTGTCAGGTTTAGTGCTTCTCAATACATCACAGTGATCTCTGTCTTTCAGTGGTATTTGCTGTTGTCTCTATCATATCAGGCAGTAGACCCTTCCTGCTCATTCTCCTCCATCTCCATCTCATTGTAGCACCAGTACAAACCCTCCACAGATTGTTTATAGACATAGCGTGCAACTGAACTGAACTTCGAAATTTTCAGTTACCTTCAACTTAATGGACTTTCTACCAAATGACGTAACTGTACTAGTACCGACCGATGTTTGCATACTGGGAGGTTGTAAAAATGGCTGTGAGCACTATGGGACTTAACAGCTCAGGACATCAGTCCCCTAGAACTTAGAACTACTTAAACCTAACTAACCTAAGGACATCACACACAACCATGCTCGAGGCAGAATTCGAACCTGCCACCGCAGCAGTCGCGCGGATCCAGACTGAAGCGCCTAGAAACGCTCGGTCACTCCGGCCGGCTGGGAGGTTGTAGGATAACATCCCATCAAATATTCCAGTTCTATTATCCACCAATAGGAAGCAAGGAAAAACTGTCCACAAAAAGGGTATCGATGTAATTAATTACTCAATCAGTCAGATAGAGTGCGGGAATATTTCCAAGACATGCACACCTGGGGTTTACTAGGTAAATGCTGCTTTGTTTGTGGTTTTAACCAACCATGACCAACGGTGCGTACAGTCCTGGCAGTGTCACACTACATGACGTGACTGCTTGAGAGAGAGAGAGAGAGAGAGAGAGAGAGAGAGAGAGCATGTGCTTCAACAGGAATTTCTCAGGTATCAAATATCGAAACTTTGCCACCAGCTGAAGCTTTTGTTTAGGGATTAGTGCAACTTCCGCTCTGCCAGTAGCCAGTCATGGACCTGAGTGGGAGTAGTGCAGCCTCCGCATGAAGAAATAGGCGAAATGGCCAGCCTCGCGAAGTGGTTGGAGGTGTGGTCGCACAGTGCTATGAGGTTGATGAAAAGGATTTTCAACAGTGTAATAACGCTTGGTGAGTTATGTTGATGGAATTCCTTGCACAATTGGGATAAAAAAGCGCCACAATTGTTTAAATATTCCGAACTACATTGTCACCATCAAAATGTTCCAGGCTCTCGTAAACGACGGCGAGAAACATTTACAGAAATTCTAAATAATTCTAATATTTCAAATATTTCCCCCTATGAGTGAATGTAACTTGGTTCAAGAATCATGAAAGAAGGTTGTATACATGGAAGAAGCTTAGAGATACTAGAAGGTATCAGATAAATTATATAATGGTAAGACAGAGATTTAGGAACCAGGTTTTAAATTTTAATGACAAAAAAAGGTTCAAATGGCTCTGAGCACAATGGGACTTAAAATCTGAGGTCATCAGTCCCCTAGAAATCCGAAGTAAATAAACCTAACTAACCTAAGGACATCACTCACATCCATGCCCGAGCCAGCATTCGAACCTGCAACAGTAGCGGTCGCGTGGTTCCAGACTGTAGCACCTAGAACCGCTTGGCCACTCAGGCCGTCAAATTGTAAGGCATTTTCAAGGGTAGATGTGGACTCTGACCACAATCTATTGGTTATGAATTGTAGATTAAAACTGAAGAAACTGCGAAAAGGGGGAATTTAAGGAGATGGGGCCTGGATAAACTGACTAAACCAGAGATTGTACAGAGTTTTAGGGAGAGCATAAGGGCACAATTGACAAGAATGGGGGAAAGAAATACAGCAGAAGATGAATGGGTAGCACTGAGTTATGAAGTAGTGAAGGCAGCAGAGGATCAGGTAGATAAAAAGACGAGAGATGCTAGAAATCTTTGGGTAACAGAAGAAATATTGAATTTAATTGATGAAAGGAGAAAATATAAAAATGCAGTAAATGAAGCGGGCAAAAAGGAATAGAAACGTCTCAAAAATGAGATCGGCAGGAAGTGCAAAATGGCTAAGCAGGGATGGCTAGACGACAAATGTAAGAATGTAGAGGGCTTATCTCACTAGGGGTAAGATAGATACTGCCTACAGGAAGAAAGGAGAAAGGAGAACCACTTGCATGAATATCAAGAGCTCTGATGGAAACCCAGTTCTAAGCAAAGAAGGGAAAGCAGAAAGGTTGAAGGATTATATAGAGGGTCTATACAAGGGCAATGTAATTGAGGACAATATTATGGAAATGAAAGAGGATGTAGATGAAGAAGAAATGGGAGATATGATACTGCATGAAGAGTTTGAAAGAGCACTGAAAGACCTGAGTCGAAACAAAGCCCCGGGAGTGGACAACATTCCATTAGAACTACTGACAGCCTTGGGAGAGCCAGTCCTGACAAAACTCTACCATCTGGTCAGTAAGATATATGAGACAGGCGAAATACCCTCATACTTCAAGAAGAATATAATAATTCCAATTCCAAATGAAGCAAGTGTTGACAGATGTGAAAATTACCGAACTATCAGTTTAATAAGTCACGGCTGTAAAATACTAGTACGAATGCTTAACAGACAAATGGAAAAACTGGTAAAAGCCGAACTCAAGAAACATCAGTTTGGATTCCGTAGAAATGCTGTAACACGTGAGGCAATACTGACCCTACGGCTTATCTTAGAAGAAAGATTAAGGAAAGGCAAACCTACATTCCTAGCATTTGTAGACTTAGAGAAAGCTTTTGACAGTGTTGACTGGAATACTCTCTTTCAAATTCTGAAGGTGGCAGGGGTAAAATACAGGGAGCGAAAGTCGTTTTTCAATTTTAACAGAAACCAGATGGCAGTTATAAGAGTCAAGGGGCACGAAAGAGAAGCAGTGGTTGGAAAGGGATTGAGACGGGATTGTAGCCTCTCCCCGATGCTGTTGAATCTGTATATTGAGCAAGTAGTAAAGAAAACCAAATATAAATTCGGAGTAGGTATTAAAATTCATGGAGAAGAAATAAAAACTTTGACAGAGTTAAAATGTCATTTGCGAACCTCAGAGACAGCAAAGGACTTGGAAGAGCAGTTGAACGGAATGGACAGTGTCTTGAAAGGAGGATATAAGATGAACATCAACAAAAGCAAAACGAGGATAGTGGAACTTAGTCGAATTAAGGCCTGTGATGCTGAGGGAATTGGATTAGGAAATGAGACGTTTAATGTAGTAAAGGAGTTTTGCTATTTGGGGAAAGAAATAACTGATGATATTCTAAGTAGAGAGGATATAAAATGTAGACCGAGAATGGCAAGGAAAGCGTTTCTGAAAAAGAGAAATTTGTTAACACCGAGTATAGATTGAGAAGTATTTGTATGGAGTACGTGGACGATAAATAGTTTGGACAAGAAGAGAATAGAAGCTTTCGAAATGTGGTGCTATACAAAGATGCTGAAGATTAGATGGGTGGATCACATAACTAATGAGAAGGTATTGAATAGAATTGGGGAAAAGAGGAGTTTGTGGCACAACTTGACTAGAAGTAGGAATAGGATGGTAGGACATGTTCTGAGGCATCAAGGGATCACCAATTTAGTACTGGAGGGCAGTGTGGAGGGTAAAAATCGTAGAGGGAGACCTAGAGATGACTACACTAAGCAAATCCAGAAGGATGTAGTTTGGGGTAGGTGCTGGGAGATGAAGCAGCTTGCACAGGATAGAGTAGCATGGAGAGCTGCATCAAACCAGTCTCAGGACTGAAGACCAAAACAACAACAACAACAACAACAACGTGAGTGATTACAATGACTACTGTTAACCCGCTGCCCTACATTTTGTATAGACCCTCTACATACTCCTTCGACCTCCCACCTTTCCCATCTTTGCTGAAGACTGGTTCTCCATCTGAGATCTTTATATTCGTACAGCTGCTTCTCTTTTTTTCTCGAATACCTCCTTAACTTTCCTGTAGCCTAATTCACAGAACAATTTCGGTCGAGTGGTAAAAAGTGAAACAAATGCCTGAAATGGCATTGGCTTTTATTGAAATGGAAAAAGACAGTAAAACTGGGCAACAGACGGGCAACTTTGCAAACTGTCAGCGTGGCGGGTGCGAGGTAGGGCGATGTTACTAAATCGCATCGTCCCATGTCTGGCTAATAAACACTCTCCGAAAGGTACGACTTTTATCCAGGACGGCGCCCCACTCCGCACTGCTACACGTGTGCAAGATGTCTCGCGCACATTATTTAGTGAGGATCACGAGCTGAGCAGCCACTCCCGGCTCCCCAGACCTCAGTACGTGTGATTATTGGCTGTGGGCTTAGCTAAAGTCTCAAGTCACCCGCGATCGTCCGACCGCATTAACGATGCTAAAAGACAACACTGGACGGCAGTTTTTCACCATACCAACTGGTAAGTTGTACAGAGCATTTCACAACGTTGTCGCCTGACTACAGGCACTGTGGGTGAATGACGGCCGACATACTGAGCATTTGTTATAAGTAACATCTTCAAAACTCCATTGCTATGCTAAATATTGCTTTTGTATCATATAAAGAGCCATCTGTTGGTGTACATCTGCATCTACATCTACATGGATACTCTGCAAATTACATTCAAGTGCCTGGCAGAGGGTTCATAGAAACACCTTCACAATTCTCTATTATTCCAATTTCGTATAGCGCGGGGAAAGAATGAAAACCTGTATCTTTCCGTACGAGCTCTGATTTCCCTTATTTTATGGTGGTGATCGTGCCTCCCTATATAGTTTGGTGTCAACAAAACATTTTCGCACCCGGAGGAGAAAGTTGGTGATTGGAATTTCGTGAGAAGATTCCGTCAGAACGAAAAACGCCTTAAATGATGCCCAACCCACTTCCGGTATCATTTCGGTGACACTCTCTCCCATATTTCGCCATAAAACAAAATGTGCTGCCTTTCTTGGAGCTTTTTCGATGTACTCCGTCAGTCCTATCTGGTAAGTATCCCATACCGCGCAGCAGTATTCTAAAAGAGGACGGACAAGTGTACTGTAGGCAGTCTCCTTAGAAAATGTAACCGACCTACTAAGTGTCCTGAAAATAAAACGCAGCCTTTGGTGAGCCTTTCCCACATCATTTTCTATGTGTTCTGTCCAATTTAACTTGTTCGTAATTGTAATACCTAGATATTTAGTTGAATTTACGGCTTTTCGATTAGACCTATTTATCGTGTAACCGAAGTTTAAAGAGTTCCTTTTAGAACTCTTGTGGATGATCTCACACTTTTCGTTATTTAGGGTCAGCTGCCACTTTTCGCACAATCAGATATCTTTTCTAAATCATTTTGCAGTTTATTTTGATCTTTTGATCTAGGCGCGCAGTCCGGAACCATGCGACTGCTACTGTCGCAGGTTCGAATCCTGCCTCGGGCATGGATGTGTGTGATGTCCTTAGGTTAGTTAGGTTTAAGTAGTTCTAAGTTCTAGGGGACTAATGACCACAGCAGTTGAGTTCCATAGTGCTCAGAGCAATTTCAATTTGATCTTTTGATAACTTTATTAGTCGATAAACGGAAGCGTCATCTGCAAACAACCAAAGACGGCTGCTCAGATTGTCTCCCAAATCGTTTATATGGATAAGGAACAGAAAAGGGCCTATAGCACTACCTTGGGGAACGCCCGAAATCACTTCTGCTTTACTAGATGACATTCCGTCAGTTACTAAGAATTGTGACCTTCGTGACAGGAAATGGCCAATCCAGTCACAAAACTGAGACGATATTCCATAAGCACGCATTTTCACTACGAGCCGCTTGTGCGGTACAGTGTCAAAGGCCTTCCGGAAATACGGAATCGATCTCAAATCCCTTGCCAATAGCACTCAACAAGAGCTAGTTGTGTTTCACAGGAACGATCTTTACTAAACCCATGTTGACTGCGTGTCAATAAACCGTTTCCTTCGAGGTAATTCGTAATGTTCGAACACAATATATGTTCTAAAGTCCTGCTGCATATCGACGTTAACGATATGGTCCTGCAATTTAGTGGATTACTCCTACTACCTTTCTTGTATATTGGTGTGACCTGTGCAACCTTCCAGTCTTGGGGTACAGATCTCACGTTGAGCGGACGGTTGTATATGATTGTTAAGCATGGAGCTAATGCATCAGCATACTCGGAAAGGAACCTATTTTTATACAGTCTGGGGCAGAAGACTTGCTTTTATTAAGTGATTTGAGTTGCTTCACTACTCCAAGGATATTTACTTCTACGTTGCTCTCGTTGGCAGCTGTTCTCGATTCGACTTCTGGAACATTTACTACTTCTTCTTTTGTGAAGGCATTTCGGAAGGCTGCGTTTAGTAACTCTACTTCGGTAGCTCTGTCTTCGATAGTATCTCCAGTGTTATAGCGCAGAGGAGGCATTGATTGTAAATTGCCACTAGCATACTTCATATACGACCAGAATATCCTGGATTTGTCTGCCAGGTTTCGAGACAAAGTTTCGTCGTGGAAACTGTTATAGGCATCTCGCATTGAACTCTGGCTATCCTTTAGAGAAGCCCGGAATTTAGCGCATCTTAGGGATTTTGCGTCTGTTTAAATTTGGTATGTTTGTTTAGTTGTTTCTGCAACAGTGTTCTAACCCGTTTGTGTACCACGGAGGATCAGCTCCGCCGTTTGTTAGTTTATTTCGTATAAATCTCTCAATTGCTGCCGATACTATTTTTTGAATGCAAACCACTTCTGGTCTACACTTATATTATTAATTTGGAATGAGTCGAGATTGTCTCTCAGGAAGGCGTCAAGTGAATTTTTATCACATTTTTGAATAGGTATACTTTTTGTTTGTTTTTCGAGGATTTCGGGATTACAATATACAGTATCGCTACGACAACCCTGTGTTCACTAATCCCTATAACGGTTTTGATGCTCGTTATTAACTCAGGATTATTTGTCATTTGCACTTTCTTTAGTTTCAGTAAAAACCTAAATTTGGGAAATTTGTGGTAAGTTCCTATGGGACCAAACAGCTGAGACCATCGGTCCCTAACTTAAACTGACTTACACTACGGACAAAACACATACCCGTGCCCGAGGAAGGGCTCGAACCTCCGAGGGGAGCCGTGCGAACCGTGGCAAGGCGCCCAAGACAACTCGGCTACCGCGTGCGGCTCTCCCTACCTGCATTATTCCGTGAAATATTGACTTTTGAAATAATACGGACTTTAGCATTTCCCTGCACAATATCAACAGCAAGGCTTCCAAGACACTTCCCTTGGGCACAATCTAAGTTACTTTGATACTTAATGATGACTCTTCATCCAAGATTACAAGCTACATTCTCCTTATCAAATATCCTCAACTGACGCAAATTTTCATTGATACGTCATAGTGCCTCACTTTTTATAATAATATAGCCGTGGTACTGAATCAAATACTTTTCGAAAATCGAAAAATACTGCATTTACCTCCCTTCGTCCATTACTTTTAGCAGTCATCTGAGAAAATAGCGAGTTGGGTTTCACGTGATCAATGTTTTCGGAAATCATACAGGTTGCCATGGGGAGGTTATTCTGTCAGAGATACCTCGCTATATTTTTAATTTAGAATATATTCGAAGATTCTATAACAAATCGATATCAAGGATACCGGACGGAAGTTTTGAGGATCACGTGTCCTGCCCTTCTTGTAAACGGGTGCGATCTGTGATTTCTTCCAACTACTGGGCAGGGCTTTTTGTTCGTGCGATGGGCGATGGATTATAGTTAACAGAACTGCTAACGCAGCCGCAAATACCATGCACCGTGTTAAGGGATCGGCCGAGCCATGGAGCTTCATTCAATTTGAGAGATTTCAGCTGTTCTCAATGTTCGATGATCTATTGGAATTTGCCGGACGCTGTGGCCGAGCGGTTCTAGGCGCTTCAGTCCGGGAATGCGCTGCTGCTACGGTCGCAGGTTCGAATCCTGCCTCGGGCATGGATGTGTGTGATGTCCTTAGGTTAGTTAGGCTTAAGTAGTTCCAGGTCTAGGGGACTGATGACTTCAGATGTTAAGTCCCATAGGGCTCAGAGCAATTTCAACCATCTATTGAAACTGATTAAAGGTAAACACATTATATGAGCAGAAGCGTTCTCTTCTGCAAATGCTTTGCAAAAAAGAGATGACAGTCCTTTTTGAACAGCAATCAGTTGTAGACTAATTATTATTGGTTTCCCCATATTAAGGATACTGCAAATAATTAAACAGTATTTTCACCATATTTATAACGCATCTTCCTAGTCATTCTGGGAGTATGGATATACGTTATAACACACACAAAAACTATAGGCCATGAAAGAATAATGCGAATGAGACGAAAATCCGTCGATGTGTAGTACATGTACAGAACAATGTGGATGATTTATCCAACAAAAAGTGCTTCAGACATCGAACAAGTAAGTAACGCGTTGATCCACATTTGGTGCTTATTCAGGTATTTATTCGATTCGGCATTATTAAGTACAGTTGTAGGATGTTCTCCTGAGGTATATCGTGCCAAAACTCTGTCGAACTGACGCGTTAGATCGGCGAAATCCCGACGAAAGATCAGTACCCAAAGACTGGAAAGTTGCACAGGTCACACCAATATTCAAGAAAGGTAGTAGGATAACATTATGAATTACCTCGAAGAAAACGATCTATTGACACACAGTGAACATGGATTTAGTGAAGATCGTTCTTATGTAACATGTGAAGTGTTGACTGCTATTGACAAGTGATTTCAGATCGATTCCGTATTTCTGGATATCCAGAAGGCTTTTGAAACTGTACCACATGAGCGGCTTTTAGTGAAATTGCGTGCTTTGGAATATCGTCTCAGTTTTGTGACTGGATTTGTGATTTGCTGTCAGGGAAGTCACAGTTCGTAGCAATCGACGGAAAGCCATCGAGTAAAACAGAAGTGACTTCTGGCGTTCCAAAGGTAGTGTTATAGGCCCTTTTCTGTTCCTTATATTTATAAACGATTTTGAAGACAATCTGAGTAGCTGTCATAGATTGTTTGCAGATGACGCTGTCGTTTATCGACTAGTAAAGTCGTGAGAACAGCAAAACAAATTACAACACGATTTAGAAAATATATCTGTATACTGCGAAAATTGTCAATTGAACCTAAATAACGAAAAGCGTGAGGTCATCCATTTGAGTGCTAAAAGGAATCCGTTAAACTTCGGTTACACGATAAATCAGTCAAATATGAAGGCCGTAGATTCAACTAAATGCCTAGGAATTACAATTACGAACAACCAAAAATTGGAAGGAACACAAAGAAAATGTTGTGGGGACGGCTAACCAAAGACTCCGTTTTATTGGTAGGACACATAGAAAATGTAACAGATCTACTAACGAGACTGACTACACTACGTTTGTCCGTCCTCTTTTAGAATACTGCTGCGTGGTGTGGGTTCCTTACCAGATACGACTGACTGAGTACATCGAAAAAGTTCAAAGAAGGGCAGCACGTATTGTATTATCGCGAAATATGGGAGAGAGTGCCACAGAAATGATACAGGATTTGGGCTGGACATCATTAAAAGAAAGCCGTTTTTCGTTCCGACTGAATCTTGTCATGAAATTCACCAACTTTTTCCTCCGAATGCGAAAATATATTGTTGACACTGACTACATAGGGAGAAACGATCACCACGATAAGGTAAATCAGAGCTCGTACGAAAAGATATAGGTGTTCGTTGTTTCCGCGAGGTTTACGAGTTTGGAATAATAGAGGATTGTGAAGGTGGTTCGATGATCCCTCTGCCAGGCACTTAAATGTAATTTGCAGAGTATCCATGCAGATGAGGTGCTGCCCATAATGCTCCGAACGTTCTCAGTTGGAGAGAGACCAGGCGACCTTGCCGGCCGAGGTATGGTTTGGCAAGGACGAAGACAAGCAGTAGAAACTCCCGCCGTGTGCTGACAGGCATTGTCTTTCTGAAGTGTCAGACCAGAATGGCTTCTCATGAAGAACAAAAAAAAAAAAAAAAAAAGACAGCACGTGCAATGTCTTGGACGTACCACTGCTGTGCTGTAAGGGTGTCGCGGCTGACAACCAAAGAGGCCTTACTGTGAAAAGTTATGGCACCCCGGAGCATGACTCCTGGTTGTCGGGTCGTATGGTGGTATACCACCACTGTCCATGAGGTTTCCACAAACGCTTTCGGCCTGGAATCTCATTGGCTGGGGTAGAGCTGTCTTCATTCTTGAGTCCGGCTTCGAACTGAGCGAAAGTGCGTCTGGAGGCGCCCTGGACAGCAGTGGGATACCTACTTGACTCTTCCAAATTGGACTGTAGAGTGTAACGTGGTTACCGGTTCCAGGGTCTGCTTAGAATCGACGTTTCACGTGATCCAGTAACAAGTTTTTGAGGTAATATTATTTTGTTTCCATCGGGATGCTCACTATCGCTGAGCACCCATGCCGCTCACCATTGGAATGCTTGATTTCGTTGAGTATCCATGGCAGGTGAGCCTGTCATTATCACCTTGTGGGCATTTTAACTTATTAGAGTGGTTGTGGTTTGTGTTCCGCGTAGCGGCCAGCGTGAGATTTACAGCGGTTGGGCGGAAACGCATATCTAAATCGGTCGAGGGAGGCGACCGAAGTGAAGCATTCAGCTTCAAATGGTTCAAATGGCTCTGAGCACTATGGGACTTAACATCTGAGGTCATCAGTGCCCTAGAACTCAGAACTCAGGATTGGAACCTGCGATAGTAGCGCCTAGAACCGCTCGGCCACAACGCCCGGCGAAGCATTCACGTGGTTTGGGCACTTATCACAGCCAACCCCGTAGGAAACAGAAAACTACGTTACCATACAAGTAGCTTATTTGCTAGAAATGTCTTTTATTTTCCCCGTACACATTTACAACACACTCAAGCAATGTCTGAAGATCAGTATGTACCTTTTGAACAGAAAGGTTTACATTTACATCGTAAATGAAACGTAGAATCAAATGCTTTGTGTCTTAAATGCAAAAACAGGCACAGTGGATATTTGTCGATTACAGCGCCATCTTCCGCGATTGGGAAACAATGGTTTGGGTAGGCCGTAGGAATGTTTCTTTTTTCTTTTCTTTTCTTTCTTTTACTTACACACTTTCCTGCATGACGGACTGCCACCGACTCGTTGTTATGTTAGTAGCTATCGCTTGGTCTCACGCTGTTAGTAAGATAGTAAGGGACTTCTGTCTTGGTGCGTGATAGAAGATAAGTGTGGCGAACAGAAATTCGCGAAATACTGAGCAACAAATACTCTTAGGAAGAGCTACATACTCTGTGATTTACGAACTTTACCGTACATATGATAATGCGTTTATTGTTTCATTTGACGGACGCCATACGATGCTTGCCCAGTTTCGTTATTCAAACTTTAATAAATATATCAGTTTTTAATGTCCCAGTGCGTTTTCGTTAATTGCAGTTTGCCGACAATCAACAGAGTCCCAAAGAAAAAAAATCCAGATATACTACGAGGTAAAACCACTCGTAAAAACAAATGAGTAACCGAACGATTCTCTACAGTGATTTCGCATAAGCATTTCGCTTATTCTTCATATGTATAATACTTTTCACGATTTTGCGCGTTTCCGTCAGTAACTGCAAATATAGCCTGTAAGAAAATATTATGAAAACAATATATTACATATATGCAATGAAAAGTACATGCCTAATGACATAAGGCAGCTTCCTCGCATTTCGAGCTTCATTTAAATAGCATTATTTTAAAAGAGTATTACTGCTGTTAAATATGTCGCGTAACGCAACGTTAATGCCAGTATAGATGCAACAGGGAGAGGATTGTATAAGCGAGTATATTAAGTAATGCGGTAAAGTTCAAAGGTAATAGAGAATATAGCTTTTTCTGAGAGAACTAAGTGTTCTACATCCCACAGTACAATGAGGTATCTGCCAACCACAATCACTCACCTCGGGCCACCACAGTACTGATGAAACACGTTGAAGACTCTATCACCACTAAATTGCATCATAAGTGATACAATCAAAACACTTTTACATATATGGCAATGCTCTTAAGTCATATATACTGAAGAGCCAAAGAAACTGGGACACCTCCCTAACATCGTGTAAAGCCCCCGTGAGTACACGGAAGTACCGCAACTCGACGTGGCATGGCTCGACTAATGTCTGAGGTTAGAATTACATTAATACCTTCAGCTGCTGATGGGCGTTGATATATATTAACGGGCACAGGTGAAAATGTGTGCCCCGACCGGGACTCGAACCCGGGATCCCTGCTTACATGAAGGACGCTCTATCCCGGTCGGGCACACATTTTCACCAGTCCCCGTTGCTATACGTCAACGCCCGTCAGCAGCTCAAGCTATTAATACAATCGTAATTTCGTTCTAGACGGCCTCAGGTCAGCAATTGTGTCCGTTCTTTTGGACGAGAGTCGTCCGACCATGCAACATATTTCCAGTCACCAATAGTCCAATATCGGTGTTGAAGGGCCTAGTGCAGGCGTAAAGCTTTGTGTCGTGCAGTCATCAAGGATACACGAGTGGGCTTTCTGCTCCGAAAGCCCATATCGATGATGTTTCGTTAAATGATGCGGACGCAGCGATGGGGGAGACTTGATATTTTACCGGATTCCTGATATTCACGGTTCACTACACATACATCCTCACTTCGTCGCTACTTTGGAGATGCTGTGTCCCATAGCTCGTGCGCCTACTATAACATCACGTTAAAAGTCACTTAAATCTTGATAACCTGTCATTGTAGCAGTAGTAACCGACCTAACAACTGAGCGTGACACCTGTTCTCTTATATTGCCGTTGCCGACCGCAGCGCCGTATTCAGCCTGTATTTGAATACGCATGCCTATACCAGTCTGTTTGGCGCTTCAGTGCATATTATTTAGTATTACCTAAGAGTAATTATTGCTCCATATTTCGCGGATTTTGCCTACTTCACTCAGCCACTACCACGTACCGTGACCAAACTAACATGATAACTGCACTCATGATATCCTTAATGAGATATACGTCTGTGTGCATCTCATATCTAGACCGCTACGCATGGCTGGTCTCATGCCACACATTCTGACTCGGGCAACGATCTAGATGAGAAAAACTGGCGATACCTGCAAGAAAATGACCCAGGTTCCGAGCCAGAACCACAATCCCACAACGAGGCAGCTTTCATCGAATAACCTGGTGGCTGGGATTTGTTGCAGCTGCAGTGTTCATTCCTTCGTATGGGCCATTACTATGGAGTAACACTTGTAAGCAGCAACAATCTGATGTAATGAAAGTTTACTTTATTACTGGCGCTTCCTGGCAGATTAAAACTGTGTGCCGGACCGTGACTCGAACTCGGGATATTTGCCTCACGGTGTTCTCTGCCGTCTGAGCTACCCAAGCACGACTCACGACCCGTCCTCACAGCTTCAATTGTGCCAGTACCCCGTCTCCTACCTTCCTAACTTCACCGAAGCTCTTCTGCGAGCGTTGCAGAACTGGCTCTCCTGGAAGAAAGGATTTTGTAGAGACATGGCTTAGCCACAGCCTGGTGGATATTTCCAGATTGATATTGGGTACTTTATTACTGTTTAATTAAACAGCTTCATTAAACAACGAAAAAGTAACTCACATTTTATGAGCTGAATCACTAAGATTAAACTGCGTAATAACAGCAGCGCCGTCATTCACTAATGAACATGAAAAATATCAGTTCTGCAGAAGTATGTAAAGATTCTTACGAAAATTCCAATAGAGTTGCAGATTCTCAAGATAAGAAGGCTACACACAGCCCGCTACACTGGCCATACTAATGTAAAAGTTGATTCCTTATTTCCCTCGCAAAGTCCAAAACATCCCCACCACGCCTGAGGTTTTGCGGACCTCCTACCACGCCGTGCGTCAGCGCCGGCACGGAGACCTGTCTCTGAACTAACAGAGCGCTCCATTAATTCGGGCTGAAACACGCCACCACTCTCCAGGACAGGTGCAAGACCCACCCGTGGCTGGCGATAAGTCGCACGGAGACGTGGTGTGGATGTTTTACCAAATAGGCGCGCCTCCACTGACGGAACAATTTCTGTCAACCTGCAGACTACAGGGCCCCTCATCATACAAGATACTTCCAGTCAGCGTTTGGTGTTAGGAAGCCTTCCAAATTTCGTATATACTCTACACTCGACACTCAAAATTATGTTTGAGAACATTTTTCATATTAGCCCCACTATTTGTAGTTAAAGAAAGAAAATGATTACAGTGCTTCAAAAAGTAATATTTGCAGTAAACTGAAAAACGTATTGATTTAATTTTACATATTTTAAAAGAAGAAATGTTGAATTTTCTCGCGCAGAGTACGAGAGACTGGCGCGGCTATATGCGCACTGTTTTGACAGACAGGTGGAGCTGAGCTAGATAGGAGCTGGCGTGTATAGCTGGCTGTCTAACGAGCAGGCGATAACCGTGATACTGGCGGAATGTGTGCGCCACTTAGAAAGCGAGTGTCGTAATGACTGCAAGTCTAGTATACAGGCACGTTAATGCAAGTGCTTTTTCCAAGGGAGGGTGGTCTTCCCTGGCCCTCGCGACGTGTGACGGTGCCTCACGCCGCAAATTCTGAGATCGCAAGCTATTAGGATGGTGCATAAGATCGCAGCGTTTTCTTCTGTATATTAATATTGTTATAGGTTTGGGATTTTACAAGGAGTGTTATACGTCATTGGTCCCTTACCTGCATTTGTCGTAGATCCCTCGCCCAGCGCGAAGTTCCAAGCGACTGGAAAAAAAGCGCAGATTACTCCAGTATATAGAGAGGTAAAGAAACGGACCCGTAAAATTAGAGACCAATATCCCAAACTTCTGATTGCTGCAAACTCCCTGTACACATTCTCAGTTCGATTATAATAGACTTACGTGAGGCTAAGCAACATACGTCGACGAATCAACATGGCTTTAGGAAGCATCGTAAGTGCGAAACTCAGCTTGCCCTTTCCTCACGTGACATACTGAGAACTATGTATGAAGGGCAACAGGCAGATTCCATATTTCTAGATTTCCGGAAAGAATTTGACATCGTGCCCCATTGCAGATTGTTAAAGAAACTACGAGCATATCGAATAAGTTCACAGATATGTGAATGGCTCGAAAACTTCTTGAAAAATAGTACGCAGTATGTTGTCCTCGATGGTGAGGGTTCATCAGAGACCACGAAATGTCATAGAACGGCTGTTGTTCTTTATTCAGGGCGAGGCCATCTAAATGTTCAATACATTAGCTCCGAGGAACAAATGGCAGTTTACTGAAATGTCCAGTCCTAGTTGCTTTTGGTAAAATATGTCAAAAGCTGGGGATAGCTAATTTTACGGGTAATTAAGGAAAGTATTAAATTGATGGGGGTGTTGAAGTAATGACAATTTAATAATTATACTTTGCTAACTTCCAGCATTCTGAAAGGCATTGTAGTGTCTCGAGAATTTCGGAGTAAATTCTAGAGACCCTCGTATTTCCACCGTCTTGAACACGGGTTACTTTAGAGACGAGTGTGGTAAAGTAGAATGTATCTACTGCACCACAATTATGTGTGTGCAGGACGGAGATGTATAGGACGGATGATAGGCGCGGGCAGGTAGTCGCCGATCCTGGCTAACAAGGGGAACGCCTCAGACACGGCCAACCGATTCGGCTCAAATGTGGCAGGTTGCTTGTGTAGAACCTAAAATGAAATAGTCCAAGATCTTTTGGGTCAACACCTCCGCAATTTTGAGAAAATCAACCCTAAAGGTTTTGACGAGCAACGGACTCAGAATTAGAGCGATCGATAGATAATTGTAAATAGAGCATTTTTCATCATCAGGTATGGGGTCCGCAAACGCAAACTTTTCCAAAAATTGAGGAAAGAAACTTTTACAATTGTCGCTCCTGTACCCACATGGTAAACGCTTTTCGCCGACAGCGGCGATAGCGGAACAGCTAAGGTAACTAACTGGCTGGGAATCGGAGAAACCTAGCGGATGTTATTATTTTCGTTTGTATTTTTCCATATCTCAATTGATAGGGATAGGATGGTTAATAAGGTAAGTAAATTAATAAAGAATGATAATAATAAAGTAGGCAAACTAATTACCCCAACGCCGTTGGTTAGTAAAGTATTAAAATTTTAAGGCTAGTCACATGACCACAACTACGACTAACAAGGGGAGGCCGCCAATTGTGAAATTCAGATTCGATCCCTACTGCGCATAATAAAAGCTCATGGCCAGAGGTGTAATGTGGCAAAGCACCAAGATGCACTTCTCAGCCGTTGTCGAGAAAATCGACAGTTAAAAGAAACCGTTGCGGTGAAATACTCTCTACGATTGATAGTTTTCTACAGCGTCGTGGCGCAACGGTAAACGCTCGGGTTCGTAATCCGAAGGTGGCCGGATCGAACAGCCGGCACGGTAGCTTAGCGTGTTCGGTCAGTGTGTTAGCTGCCGTCTGTAATAAAGAAACTGAGTTAATGGATCAACGACTAACTGAAACGGGTGTCTTGCCATGTCCGCCCCGAGCAGATACAATGAACAAAAATGAAATAAAAAAAATAAACAAAATAAAAAAATCAATGGAACGCCTAACCAATTAATTAGCAGCATAAGCAGCGCAGGGTATATGAAGCGTGTCGGGAGAGGCGGAAAAATAAAAAAAAACCTCGCGCCATGCAACATTTTTTATTATTAGTGTTTTGTAATTCATATATGAATTGCTTACACATATTGGTGAAGGCGGATCGCTGTCCAATTGTACCGCCTCAATTTTTCCGTTTGTTTAACAGGGTGTACCAAAGCTCTCACGTCCGCACTGATTTTCGACGATGTTATAAGTTGCGCTAGGGACCGCACCTACCTTCTTTCGAAGTTGGCAGGCAACTACGCTGTTATGCGGCGGCTCGTTTCGGCCCATTCAACATCTGTCCTTCGAGTGTAACGAGCGAGTAACGGAGTTTATATTTCATACCTGCCACAGCAAATTTGTGTACGTGGGGTTTGTATTCTAATTCGAACGTTTGATTTATGCTATACGTATTCGTTTCGGAATATCGTTTCTACGTCTTCCATTAACTATACTTGGTTAACATTATGAAGACAATTAATAACATTAATGAAATACAACTTTGTTTGCGGAAAACATAATGATGTTCGAAGTTGCCAGTTTTTCCACGACAAACGACTTTCAACAACTTATTATATGCATAATTGTTGCAACTGATTGCTGGGAATTATATATATATATTGTGTGTATGTACACACATTTGAATTACAAAAAACAAATACTAAAAAAAAATGGTTGCATGGCGCGAGATTCGATCCGGCGAACTTCTGAATTACGAACCCGAACCCGAGAGCTTACCGCTGCGCCACGACGCTGTAGAAAACTATCAATCGTAGTGAGTATTTCACCGCAACAGTTTCTCTTAACTGTCGATTTTCTCGACGACGTCTGAGAAGTACATCTTGGTGCTTTCCCACATAGTACCTCTGGCCATGAGCTTTTATTATGCGCAGTATGAATTGAATCTGAATTTCACAATTGGCGGCCTCCCCTTGTAAGAGTGCTTCGAATTCCTCACGAGGGATCACAGACAGCCAACCGCGCGACGCTTGTTTACAGCGAGGCTCGGGACAGAATGCACGCGGGGAGAGTTATGTTGTCCCGGTTGCCTCTTCGTCATATCATAGTTGTGAATCTGGAAGAGAGAAGGTGTCCAGCACGAGCCTTATAGACGTAAATCGGAAAGAGTTGTTTTCCGCCATTAGCCTGCCGCGATCCTGGCGGATACAGTAGTGATTTTTCCATCATTAATGTGCCGAATGAAATAAGTTTCGTGAATGAATACAGTGTTATTCTGTAAGTAACATATGACGAGTGCTGTATGTACACTCCTGGAAATGGAAAAAAGAACACATTGACACCGGTGTGTCAGACCCACCATACTTGCTCCGGACACTGCGAGAGGGCTGTACAAGCAATGATCACACGCACGGCACAGCGGACATACCAGGAACCGCGGTGTTGGCCGTCGAATGGCGCCAGCTGCGCAGCATTTGTGCACCGCCGCCGTCACTGTCAGCCAGTTTGCCGTGGCATACGGAGCTCCATCGCAGTCTTTAACGCTGGTAGCATGCCGCGACAGCGTGGACGTGAACCGTATGTGCAGTTGACGGACTTTGAGCGAGGGCGTATAGTGGGCATGCGGGAGGCCGGGTGGACGTACCGCCGAATTGCTCAACACGTGGGGCGTGAGGTCTCCACAGTACATCGATGTTGTCGCCAGTGGTCGGCGGAAGGCGCACGTGCCCGTCGACCTGGGACCGGACCGCAGCGACGCACAGATGCACGCCAAGACCGTAGGATCCTACGCAGTGCCATAGGGGACCGCACCGCCACTTCCCAGCAAATTAGGGACACTGTTGCTCCTGGGGTATCGGCGAGGACCATTCGCAACCGTCTCCATGAAGCTGGGCTACGGTCCCGCACACCGTTAGGCCGTCTTCCGCTCACGCCCCAACATCGTGCAGCCCGCCTCCAGTGGTGTCGCGACAGGCGTGAATGGAGGGACGAATGGAGACGTGTCGTCTTCAGCGATGAGAGTCGCTTCTGCCTTGGTGCCAATGATGGTCGTATGCGTGTTTGGCGCCGTGCAGGTGAGCGCCACAATCAGGACTGCATACGACCGAGGCACACAGGGCCAACACCCGGCATTATGGTGTGGGGAGCGATCTCCTACACTGGCCGTACACCTCTGGTGATCGTCGAGGGGACACTGAGTAGTGCACGGTACATCCAAACCGTCATCGAACCCATCGTTCTACCATTCCTAGACCGGCAAGGGAACTTGCTGTTCCAACAGGACAATGCACGTCCGCATGTATCCCGTGCCACCCAACGTGCTCTAGAAGGTGTAAGTCAACTACCCTGGCCAGCAAGATCTCCGGATCTGTCCCCAATTGAGCATGTTTGGGACTGGATGAAGCGTCGTCTCACGCGGTCTGCACGTCCAGCACGAACGCTGGTCCAACTGAGGCACCAGGTGGAAATGGCATGGCAAGCCGTTCCACAGGACTACATCCATCATCTCTACGATCGTCTCCATGGGAGAATAGCAGCCTGCATTGCTGCGAAAGGTGGATATACACTGTACTAGTGCCGACATTGTGCATGCTCTGTTGCCTGTGTCTATGTGCCTGTTTTTCTGTCAGTGTGATCATGTGATGTATCTGACCCCAGGAATATGTCAATAAAGTTTCCCCTTCCTGGGACAATGAATTCACGGTGTTCTTATTTCAATTTCCAGGAGTGTAGTTTGTAGAAATTAGCTCGTCTGTTTATGCCGTAGTAACTAGTTATTATTTGTTGTCATATCTTTCAGGTGCATAATCTGAGTAACGGAGGATGTACACCCTTCGACTAGCGTTGTAATATATAGTTGGGAGCCTGTCACAGACGATGGCAAGCGGGAAGTTACTGTCACTGTGTTTTGGTTTGCAAAATACAGATGCATTATCAACGCACTACCGGAAGCAGCCAGGTCTGTTTCTCGGCGTTCCAGGTTGATAGAAAAGGCTATGGTCGAGAGATATTTGGTGGTGACGAACGAAATGACTTTTCTTGATAGTGAGGTACTATACGATGAAGACGAAGCAGAAGGTGATTCAGTGGAAGATATCCCGACTAGTGAATCGCTAAATTGTCATAACACTTCAGAAATCTCCACGTCACTGGGAATATGTGCTTCATCCGTTCCCGATGAGTATCACAAACCGGTTACTAAACGACTTAACTACAGCTCTATACCCCTTGAAGTAAAAGTTAAGGCGGTAGCGCTAGCCAGGAATCATCCAAATTTGAACTTACAAACACTGCAAAAGAATGGAGCAACAACAGCCCTGGAACGGAAGAAGGACTTGAAATTGTGGAAAAGTGATATCGTTAAAGGAGGGACAAGATACGACAAATACCAGGCGATAAATATGTGAACATACGACCGAATTGTCGAATCTTGTTGACGTAACGAGAATGTAACAGCGAGAATACTTCAGGAGAGGGCTGCAGGTGCAGCGCATCAATATACGGCCAACAAGGATTCTACGTCTGCTGCATCATTATCTTGGGCAAAAAATTTCAGATCGGGGTATAAAATTCGTCAACGGCGCGTCACTAAATACGTCTCTCATAAGGAAGTACAAAATATAGAAGATATACAGAAAGTGGGAGCTCTTTTCAACAGGCAAACGGCGTCACTTATGAGCGGTTTTAATAGTGATTACGTGATCAACACCGGTCATACAGGATGCGAGTATTGGGTGAACATTCGACGCACGTTATCGCATAAGGGAGAAAAACTAATCCTTGTCGCAGTTGGTAGTAAAAACCTAGTAAGACATTCGTACACGGCGCAACATGCCACTACAGCCTCTGGAAATCTGTTACGTAAGGTTTTCCTATGTTTACAAGAAACGAATGTTACATTTGGTCCTCAGGTTATAGAAGAGGTCAACCGTTTAACCGACTCGTTGAAAAATGTTTACATTACCTTCTCCAAACTGACGAATGTGATTTACAGAACATTTCTTGAGAATGTTTTAAGACCATACGTTTCTGATAGCAAGTTTTTTCTAGTAGTGGATTCCTGGAGTGGACAAAGTAATGCTATATTATATGACACAATGATTATAGATGGCGAGGGTCAGCCGACGTGCACGGTAAAAGTAATACCGCCCAACTGTACACCTGTGTACGAGCTGTGTGATGTTGATTTCGATCGCCAGGTTAAAAACTTTATTTCCATTCTTCAGGATTGCAGTGTGCTTCTAGAAACCCAGTGGGAATTGGACAACTGCACGGATACAATAACTATTTACAACATAATTCATAACCAACTTTCAGCACCGATTTTTCACGCAATGATATCGTATGCGTGGTACGCATCAAAATTAATTCCCGAAAAAGACATTTTGAAATGTAAACCAAGTTTGTTTTCCGCCTACTCTTGGGAAGGAACAGTGTAGCTTTCGAAAGATTGAATTCATTAGATGTTCTTGGTGCCGTGAGTACATTTGTTTCAAATTTTTATGTGACAAGTACCACCCATCTCGTTGTTCGACGAAAAATGAGGACACGTATCAGTGACTGGAAGAGCCATTCTAAAGTGACCTGGAGTAACATTTTAGTTGTTTACTACCCCAAGAAGTTTCAGAAATTTATTTGCCTACCTTATTTTTATCGTTCCTTATAGATTTACTTACCTTATTAACCCTCCTATTCCTATCAATTGAGATATGGAAAAATACAAACGAAAATAATAACATCCACTGGGTTTCCTCGCGATTCGAACCCGGGTTCTCAGATTCCCAGCCAGTTACCTAAAATATCTTAGATTCCTCCTTTTTAGGTTGTACACAAGCGACTGCCAAATTTGAGCCGAATCGGTTGGCCATGTCTGAGGCCTTCCATTTGTAAGGAGTTACACGTCCAGCTCAAGGAACAAACGCGCCGTCTCAGTGCGATGTCAAACATTATTTGTGAATATTTGAATGTTGTTGAAAGACAAGAAGGAACAATTACTTATTCATTCTTTCTCTTACTTTTGTAAGGTCCAGACGGTTGTCTTGTTAAATTTTGTGAGATTTGTAGACTGTATTTATGGAAAAATGAATGTGATAGTTTCTGACGGACCAGAAGGTTCCGAGCTTGCGAAAAATGTTTTGTTATTGTTGTTGTTGTGGTCTCCAGTCCTGAGATTGGTTTGCTGCAGCTCTCCATGCTACTCTGTCCTGTGCAAGCTTCTTCATCTCCCAGATCCTACTGCAACCTACATCCTTCTGAATCTGCTTAGTGTATTCAGCTCTTGGTCTCCCTCTACGATTTTTACCCTCCACGCTGCCCTCAAATGCTAAATTTGTGATCCCTTGATGCCTCAAAACATGTCCTACCAACGGATCCCTTCTTCTAGTCAAGTTGTGCTACAAATTGCTCTTCTCCCCAATTCTATTCAATACCTCCTCATTAGGTACGTAATCTATCCACCTTATTTTTAGCATTCTTCTATAGCACCACATTTCGAAAGCTTCTATTCTATTCTTGTTCAAACTATTTATCGTACATGTTTCACTTCCATACATGACTACACTCCATACTTTCGGAAACGGTTTCCTGATACATAAATCTATACTCGATGTTAACAAATTTCTCTTCTTCAGAAATGGTTACCTTGCCATTGCCAGTCTACATTTTATACCCTCTCTACTTCGAACATCATCTGTTATTTTACTTCCTAAATAGCAAAACTCCTTTACTACTTTAAGCGTCTCATTTCATAATCTAATTCCCTCAGCATCACCCGATTTAATTTGACTACATTCCATTATCCTCGTTTTGCTTTTGTTGATGTTCATCTTATATCCTCCTTTCAAGACACTGTCCATTCCGTTCAACTGCTCTTCCAGGTCCTTTGCTGTCTCTGACAGAATTACAATGTCATCGGCGAACCTCAAAGTTTTTACTTCTTCTCCATGAATTTTAATACCTACTCCGAATTTTTCTTTTGTTTCCTTTACTGCTTGCTCAATATACAGATTAAATAACATCGGGGAGAGGCTACAACCCTGTCTCACTCCTTTCCCAACCACTGCTTCCCTTTCATGCCCCTCGACTCTTATGACTGCCATCTAGTTTCTGTACAAATTGTAAATAGCCTCTCGCTCCCTGTATTTTACCCCTGACACCTTAAGAATTTGAAAGCGAGTATTCCAGTCAACATTGTCAAAAGCTTTCTCCAAGTCTACAAATGCTAGAAACGTAGGTTTGCCTTTTCTTAATCTTTCTTCTAAGATAAGTCATAAGGTCAGTACTGCCTCACGTGTTCCAACATTTCTACGGAATCCAAACTGATCCTCTCCGAGGTCCGCATCTACCAGTTTTTCCATTCGTCTGTAAAGAATGCGCGTTAGTATTTTGCATCTGTGACTTATTAAACTGATAGGTAATTTTCACATCTGTCAGCACCTGCTTTCTTTGTGATTGGAATTATTGTATTCTTCTTTTAGTCTGAGGGTATTTCGCCTGTCTCACACATCTTGCTCACCAGCTGGTAGAGTTTTGTCATGACTGGCTCTACCAAGGCTGTCAGTAGTTCTAATGGAATGTTGTCTACTCCTGGGGCCTTGTTTCGACTCAGGTCTTTCAGTGCTCTGTCAAACTCTTCACGCAGTATCTTATCTCCCATTTCATCTTCATCTACATCCTCTTCCATTTCCATAATATTGTCCTCAAGTACATCGCCGTTGTATAGACGCTCTATATACTCCTTCCACCTTTCTGCCTTTCCTTCTTTGCTTAGAACTGGGTTTCCATCTGAGCTCTTGATATTCATACAAGTGGTTCTCTTTTCTCCAAAGGTCTCTTTAATTTTCCTGTAGGCAGTATCTATCTTACCCCTAGTGAGATACGCCTCTACATCCTTACATTTGCCCTCTAGCCATCCCTGCTTAGCCATTTTGCACTTCCTATCAATCTCATTTTTGAGACCTTTTGTATTTCTTTTTGCCTCCGTCATTTACTGCATTTTTATCAATTAAATTCAATATTTCTTCTGTTACCCAAGGATTTCTAGCAGCTCTCGTCATTTTACCTACTTTATCCTCTGCTGCTTTCAATACTACATCCCTCAGAGCTACCCATTCTTCTTCTGCTGTGTTTCTTTCCCCCATTCCTGCCAATTGTTCCCTTATGCTCTCCTTCAAACTCGGTACAACCTCTGGTTCTTTCAGCTTATCCAGATAGCATGTCCTTAAATTCCCACCTTTTTGCAGTTTCTTCAGTTTTAATCTACAGGTCATAACCAATAGATTATGGCCAGTGTCCACATCTGCCCCTGGAAATCTACTACAATTAAAAACTTGATTCCTTAATCTCTGTCTTACCATTAAATAATCTATCTGATACCTTTTAGTATCTCCAGGATTCTTCCATGTATACAACCTTCTTTTATGATTCTTCAATCAAGTGTTAGCTATGATTAAGTTATGCTCTGTGCAAAATTCTACCAGACGGCTTCCTCTTTCATTTCTTAGCCCCAATCCATATTCACCCACTATGTTTCCTTCTCTCCCTTTTCCTACTGACGAATTCCAGTCACCAATGACTATTACATTTTCGTCTCCCTTCATTACCTGAGTAATGTCTCTTATCTCATCCTACATTTCATCAATTTCTTCATCATCTGCAAAGCTAGTTGGCATATAAATTATACTATTCTAGTAGGCATGGGGTTTCTGTCTATCTTGGCCACAATAATGCGTTCACTATGCTGGTTGTAGTAGCTTACCCGCACTCCTATTTTTTTATTCATTATTAAACCTACTCCTGCATTACCGCTATTTGATTTTGTATTTAGAGCCCTATATTCACCTGACCAAAAATCTTGTTCCTCCTGCACAGAACTTCACTAATTCCCACTATATCTAACTTTAACCTATCCATTTCCCTTTTTAAATTTTCTAACCTACCTTCCCGATTAAAGGATCTAACATTCCACGCTCCGATTCGTAGAACGCCAGTTTTCATTCTCCTAATAATGACGTCCTCCTGAGTATTCCCCGCCTGGAGATACAAATGGCGGACTATTTTACCTCCAGAATATTTTACCCAAGAGGACGCCATTATCATTTAATCATACAGTAAAGCTGCATGTCCTCAGGAAAAATTACGGCTGTAGTTTCCCCTTGCTTTCAGCCTTTCCCAGTACCAGCACAACAAGGCCGTTTTGGTTAATGTTGCAAGGCCAGATCAGTCAATCATCCAGACTGTTGCCCCTGCAACTACTGAAAAGGCTGCTGCCCCTCTTCAGGAACCACATGTTTGTCTGGCCTCTCAACAGATACCCCTCCGTTCTATCTACAAACCTTGCCACAGCGACCCCATTCCAGTAATCCAGCAAGATCTCCAGTCACTACTCAAATCCTTATGCCCACCTCAGAGCCTCTCCCTGGTGTCGATGCCTCTGCTCAACTCTCTCACTCCACTAATAAATCCTACCTTCTACATGATTCCTAAAGTCCATAAACCTAATCACCCAAGACGCCCCATTGTGGCCGGTTACTGAGAGAATTGCTGCTCTCATAGACCAACCCCTACAATCTATTACCCCTAACATACCTTCCTATTTAAAAGACACCAACCATTTCCTCCAGCCACCCAGAGTGGCCGAGCGGTTCTAAGCACTACAGTCTGAAACCGCGCGACTGCTATGGTTGAAGGTCCGAATCTTGCATCGGGCAAGGATATGTGTGATGTCGTTAGGTTAGTTAGGTTTAAGTAGTTCTAAATTCTGGGGGACTTATGACCTCAGAAGTTAAGTCCCGTAGTGCTCAGAGGCATTTGAACAATTTCCTTCACTGACTCTCCACAGTTCCTGACTCTTTACCACAAAGTGCCATGCTTCTCACTATTGGTGCCACCTCCCTGTATACTAATGTTCCTAATGCCCATAGCCTTCCTGCTATTGAACACTCCCTTTCCCAAAGATTGACAGATTCCGAACCAACAACCTAGTCACCATGA
Organism: Schistocerca gregaria; assembly: GCF_023897955.1. NCBI lineage: Eukaryota > Metazoa > Arthropoda > Insecta > Orthoptera > Acrididae > Schistocerca > Schistocerca gregaria. The sequence continues at coordinate 44,467,679 of NC_064929.1, forward strand.
CAAGTTTATCCTCACACACAATTTCTTCTGCTTTGGAGGCATTACCCACAAACAAATTCAGGGTATGGCTATGGGCACCCTCATAGCACCATCTAATGCCAACCTATTCATGGGCCATATAAACGAAACCTTCCTAAAAACAGAGAATCCTAAACCCCACTCCTGGTTCAGATTCAGTGATTACATCTTTGCTATCTGGAGTGAGGATAAGGATACCCAATCCACATTCCTCCAGAACTTCAACTACTTCTCCCCCATTTGCTTCACAAGGTCCTACTCAACCCAACAATCTACCTTCCTAGATGTTGACCTCCACCTCAAATGTGGTTACATCAGTACCTCCGTCCATATCAAACCTACTAACCACCAGCAATACCTCCACTTCAACAATTGCCATCCATTCCATACCAAGAAGTCCCTTCCATATAGCCTATCCTCACTCGGTCACCGCATCTGCAGTGATGAGCAGCCCCAATCTAAATATCTCACTAAAGGCTTCACTGACCATAATTATCCCCCCAACCTTGTATAAAAACAAATCTTGCGTGCCTTATCTATTCAGTCTCCCACCACCTCCCAAAATCCCACTGTCTGACCACAGACGACCATGCCCCTCATAACTCAGCACCACTCAGGACCGGAGAAACTGAATTACACTCTATGCCAGGGTTTTGATTACCTCTTGTCATGGCCTGAAATGAGAAGTAGCCAGACCACTATCCTTCCCATGCCTCACATGGTATTCTGTCATCCACCGAACCTGCATAATGTACCCATCCTTACACAACCCCTGCTCCCAATCCCTTACCTCATGGTTCATACCTCTGTAACACACCTACATCCATACATTCTCCTGCCACCACCTACTCCAGGTCAGGCACCATCACCACTAATCCCATCAAAGGCAGGCCTACCTGTGAATCTAGTCATGTGCTTTACAAGCTAAGTTGCTACCACTGTGCTGCATTCTATGTAGGAATGAGAACCAACAAGCTGTCTGTCCACACAAATGGTCACCAACAAACTGCAACCAAGAAACAAGTGGACCACCCTGTTGCTGAACATGCTGCCAAACATGATATATCAATGACTGCTTCACAGTGTGTGCTATATAGATCCTTCCCACCAACACCAGCTTTTCTGAATTGTGCAGGTGGGAACTTTCCCTGCAATACATCCGATATTCCCATAACCCTCCTGGTCTCAACCTTCATTAGTCACTGTTCTCATCCATCCCACACTTTCCCTGCACCCGTTCCAGCACTATGCAGCCATTATTCCACCACCACACCCAGTCTTTTTATTTCCCTCCGTTTCTGCTACTTCTGCCACCCTCCCCACCTCTCCCCTGCCCGTGGTCTAACCTGCAGCACTTTACTCTACATCACTTCCACCCTCCCTCCCTGCCCCAGTATCCTCCATACCCCCACCCAGTTGCCACTCCCATCATGCAATGTTGCTGTGTGTGTGTGTGTGTGTGTGTGTGTGTGTGTGTGTGTGTGTGTGTGTGTGTGTGTGAATTGTGAGAGTCGTTGTTGTGTGTATCAGCGACACAGCATCTCCGCTAGATAGTGAGTAGCAGCTTTCTTTCTCGTAATATTGTTACATTCTATCCAGGATTTTCCATTATTTGAATATATATTATACTAATTCATGAACGAGATAGATGAGCACTTAAAATAAAGGGCCAAAGGGCCAAAATGAACTCCCTTGGCCTCTTTCAAAACAGAAAGAGCATATATTATACAAAAAATTTCATGTAGAATGCCCAAGTACAAGTAGACCCTAATATAAGTAAATCTATATTTTTATTTGAATGCTCCTGACAAAGTACCTGATCTGACTATTGTTGTAAGCATACCTGTATTCATTCCATCTATGCTGCGATCAAATGGTTAATTTTCCATACTTGTGTGTGAAGTGTAAATATTCCATTGTACAATTTCCCTGTATAAAACTGATGTGCTCAATACTATGTGGAAAATGATTCAAAATCAGTAGCCAATAATTAATTAAATAAAAAAAGTCCATTTGCAGTGTATATGTACAAATTGAGAAAGCTCATTTTTCTTAGTAAAGCCACAAAGACAAGTTTTATGAAATTACACAAGTTTTTTTGTACTCAAGTTGATCAGATACACTAATTACATACAGCAGCAGCGTTTTTTCATCATAATGGTCCAGCTAGGCATTGGGGATATGGTATTCTTTGAGAAGGTACTCCACTATTTTCCATTTTTAGATCACCTACAATGCTCAAATATTTCAATATGTGTAAAACCCTAAAAACCATTAACAATACCCTCTAACACAACCGAAGGCCAGATAGAAGGTCAACTGTTTCAGGAATTACAAGAAATGGAAAGAATAGAATCCCATTAGTTGTCAACTGCTGAACACTGGGGGTTCTAGATAGTTATATCCATAGCGGTACAAAAATATTTTGCTCACTCTAGTAACTATTCTCTCCGGAAATGTCACTGGGTTACCTGTAGTGGTAGCGTGTTAAGTGTCAGAGAATGAAACTTAAAGAGAATAATAACAGCTAGAGAAAAATAACAACCTCTGACAGTTATTTCCATTGTCGCTCTAATTGCTTTATTTGTACTAACTGCCCAAACTAATGACGCAAGGGAACTCTAGTACATGTACAATGCCTTTAAGTTTGCTCCTATCAGCAACCACTCTGACATTAACTTTATTTAGTTTTTGTGCTGAAAGTAGTGAGAGCGCACAAAATAACACATAGTTGTATTAATAGATGGCGCATAGTCTCTGTTATTTCCATGACATGTAGAACCTCTTCCAGATGACATATCCCTCTCTATCATAGCTAGATCTCAGATTAGTTGACGTGAAAGCATAGTATGATCTTCTGTAAACAGGTGGCGCAAAGCACTGTTATTTAAGTAACTGCTAGTATCAGATGAGCCCTTATCACAGTAACTGCTACTTCTCAATAACCAGTTATTTCTATCAGTTACGTTATTTTCTTGTCACCTCTAATGTACACCATTACGCCAGGAGATACTGATTTACTGAATACTGGGGAAAACATCTGTAGTAAAATTCATTTTTACAGCCTTATATACACTCCTGGAAATGGAAAAAAGAACACATTCACACCGATGTGTCAGACCAACCATACTTGCTCCGGACACGCCCCAACATCGTGCATCGTGCCTCCAGTGGTGTCGCGACAGGCGTGAATGGTGGGACGAATGGAGACGTGTCGTCTTCAACGATGAGAGTCGCTTTTGCCTTGGTGTCAATGATGGTCGTATGCGTGTTTGGCGCCGTGCAGGTGAGCGCCACAATCAGGACTGCATACGACCGAGGCACACAGGGCCAACACCCGGCACCATGGTGTGGGGAGCGATCTCTTACACTGGCTGTACACCTCTGGTGATCGTCGAGGGGACACTGAATAGTGCACGGTACATCCAAACCGTCAGCAAACCCATCGTTCTACCATTCCTAGACCGGCAAGGGAACTTGCTGTTCCAACAGGACAAAGCACGTCCGCATGTATCCCGTGCCACCCAATGTGCTCTAGAAGGTGTAAGTCAACTACCCTGGCCAGCAAGATCTCCGGATCTGTCCCCCATTGAGCATGTTTGGGACTGGATGAAGCGTCGTCTCACGTGGTTGCACGTCCAGCACGAACACTGGTCCAACTGAGGCGCGAGATGGAAATGGCATGGCAAGCCGTTCCACAGGACTACATCCAGCATCTCTACGATTGTCTCCATGGGAGAATAGCAGCCTGCATTGATGTGAAAGGTGGATATACACTGTACTAGTGCCGACATTGTGCATGCTCTGTTGCCTGTGTCTATGTGCCTGTTTTTCTGTCAGTGTGATCATGTGATGTATCTGACCCCAGGAATGAGTCAATAAAGTTTCCCCTTCCTGGGACAATGAATTCATGGTGTCCTTATTTCAATTTCCAGGAGTGTATATATCAAGATAGATGACAAACAATGTCATATAGTTATTTGCCATATCAAGCGAGAACAAATTCCCTCTCGGTCATACCACTACACTTCATAACTGTATCAAGAAGAAGATTCCATAAGCTAAACGGCAGCAGATGTCCAGGGCTGTTAAAATGACAATTTTTGCTATGCCTAGGTTGTATAATCTGAGTTGACAAGTAGCATAAATAATAGTTGAAGGAGACCAAAAGAGTGTTACAATACAGTACAAACATGGACAAAGACCACAGTATGGAGATAGCTACACACTGTATAAAAGTCTCATTCACAGTGATTATTAATTTTATAAAAATCGTTCATGCACTTGCAGCTTGTTTGATATTTCACTGTACACATATGGACCAAAAATTCACACAATTCAGAGCAAAGATCAGTTAATGACTTCAGATTTCTAAAGTCAAGGCTATGTTTTTTACTTGTGGTGGCAGGCTGTTCTGTATCTTGGTTAAATGGTGCCATTGTTCATTGTTTGGACATGGAGTTTCCTATCTAATACAAAGTGTGTTGAAATGATGATAATGTAATAATAATCCTTTGAGTTACTTTCTCTTTGCCTTTTTATGTGTTTTTTCTGTGTTTCTTTGCTCTGTTTATATTTTGTCTTCATTGTTGTCCCATGGTTGTAATTGTAAATTGTGTGAAGTAATGAGTTGAAATTACTTATCCTAAATAACTGTTATTTTCTTAGCAACTGGTCATGGACCCAGGTGCCAGGTGTTGCAGTACAACAAATAATGGTGGAAAAAATTAATCCATTACCTATTTAGAGTCATGGCTCAAGAAGAAGAGGAATACAAGGTACTGTTGTTTAATGGGAAGAACTTTAGCAACTGAAAATTTATGACTGAAATACTTCTATATGAGCTGGAAGTGAGTTTTGTGTGAAAGAGATACATGGACATGGCTGAGACAGCTGAATAGTGTGCATGGAAGAAAACTCTTCTGGGAGAGCTTGGCAAAACCGATAAGAAGTGTAAGTCTCAAGTAATCCAAAGAATTTCACAAAGTTGCTTGGCGTAGGCCTACACCAAAAATAAGAAATACATTAATTCAAACATTTGAGCTGAAAGGTATGGCTTTTATTAAGAACGACCTTTAAAGATTAATGCAAATGACAATAACTCTTGAAATTAATTTTTTGGAGTTTCGTAAGTTAATGGGTAATTTGAAGGATCGGATGATAATATTGGAGGAACTGATATAGTATGCGGTTTCTTACGAACAATTCCACCAGAATCCGAAGTAGTTGTTACTGCTCTGAATACCTTCTCAAGTGAGGAATTGGAACCGAATTTCTTAAAGGGTAGATTACTAGACAAAGAAGCAAAACTTATTAAATCTAAAGGTAACAACTGGACAGTAAATGAATTGCCATCGTCGACAGCATCTGACAGCAAGGTAAAAGGATGTATTCAGAGACAACCAAGTCTCAAGCTATGTATGATGCAGTTAAAGCTTTGTCTAAAAATAAGATTTTAGTTGATATTGTGGATGCTAGGAGTTGTCATTTTTTACTTTGTAATTCACTGTTGCTATATGAGTTCACATATTGTCATTTTGTTATATAGAGATAATGAGTGGAGGTTCGGACACTAGAAAATGGAGTGCCTAGTGGAGAAATCTAAACATTTCTTATGTATTCTTCTATTACAGTTCAATAGGAATGACAGCTACGGAGGCAGTCAGAAACATTCACGCCACATGTGGGAGGGGGATAATTCCATGAGACAGATCATGGCAAGAATGCAGTTTTCTTGTTTTAAGAAGGATCATTTTGACATTAGTGATTCAGCACATTCAGGAAGACAGTCAAAGTTTCATAAAGATTGTTTAAACACATTAACCCACAATAATCAATGTCAGGAAACTCGAGAACTGGCAAATGTTATTAACTGTGATCATTCTACCATCGTGCGACATTTGCATGCAATGGAGAAGGTTGCAAAAAGGTACCACATGCTCTAAGCCGAAAACACATAAATCAGCAGGTGGATGTATGTGCTTTTCTCATTGTTCGTGATCAGTTTGCTTGAAAGCAACGTTGACCATTCCTAACTTGTATTGTTATAGCCTTATAGGTGACAAGAAATGGTGTCTTTATCCTAAGATCATAAGGAAAAGAAAAGAATGGTTGCCCCCATACAAAGCAGCAACTCCCCATATAAAAGCCTGCATGCATCCATAATATTATGCATCCAGTTGAACACTGATGGTGTGGTGTAGTACAGATTGCTTCCCTGAGATGTAACCATCACTGATGATATTTATTGTCAGTAACTGAGACATCTTGTGGACGCAATTCGAGGACAACGACCAGGCAGACTGCGAAAAGTGATGCTACTCCACGATAACGCCCACGCCCATTCTGCTAGACTGACCAAAAACTTTATACTGGAATTGGATTGGGAGGTCATTCTGCACTCACCTTATTCAACTGATCTTGCACCCTCAGTTTTTCCTGCTCTATATCGAACAAACTTCAAGCTAAGCTTTGCCGGATGCAAAAGGTGCTCCTACCATGGCTCGACGAGTTCTTCACCTCAAAACCACTCGATGTCTACAGTCATGGAATCAAAAAGTTATTTCAGCATTGATAGACTGTTGTAAATAGTGATGGAGAATATATTATGGATGAGTAGGGTGTGTATGTGTATCTGTTGTGTTTGTCAAACGTACAGAAAAATGCAACAAACTTATGTAACAACCCAATATATGTGTTACAGATGTGGGAAACAATGCCATTATTGGGGAAAAATACAATGTTAGATTGCCACAAAAGCATAGAGGTATAGTTCTGCAAATTTAGCTAAATCTCTCCAAAAAATAAACAGAAATGAAAATAATTTTTCTTTCTCAGCTGTTACTGGAAGTTTTCCAGGTGGCAAAGTGGATTGGTTTCTAGATTTGAGGGTAACAGGATATTTAGTTAATTAATCTGTTCTTTGATGGATGTGAACAAACTGGTGAATCAAATAAGAATAAAGGTTGGAGAAATTTATGTTGAAAGCATAGTTTGTGGACTGGAATTTCAAATTAAAACTAAAAGGTGCTCTTCTAGTGTCAGGTTCACTAAATAATTAATTGTCAGTGCATAAACTATAAATGGCTGGATGATGCTTGTTTTTAAAAATTCAGCAGGTTCAATTCAAAAGGGTGATAGCTATAGCTGCAGCTCACAGAAATGATTCAATTGTGTATATACACACACTAACAAGGGGAGTGCGAGGGTTGGGAAATGAAGTTAAGAGTGGGATGGCATGTGTTGGCAGCACTACCCCATAGAGTTACAATGCCCCAGCCATACGGCCAGATGGCTAGCCACTCACGAGAAAAACACTCCGAAACTTTCAGTCCTACAGTATATAATACCCATGTGTCAGCTCACTGAACTGTATGGCACAGTGGTTGATACAATATTGGTAACAATTCTTGCTTCGTATTTCCAAAGTATGTATTTGCTGAAAATCAGGAGATTTAAAAGTGACAACGGTCATGAGTATATTTGCAAAGTCATTTACGAAATTTAGTGGCAGAGCGACTAAATCATACTGTCATTGAAAAGGCTCATTGCACAATTCTTGGACGCGAAGTTTGAAAGCAATTTTAGTCAAAAGTTACTGGCAGATACTTTTATCATTAACCGTAGTTATACTTCAGTTTTAGATGCAGAAATTCTAGAAATGCTATCGGATGGAAGAAAGCCAAATTTAACAAATATGACTTTGGGTGTGTTGCATAGTGGCACATTCCAAGGAAAGTATTGAAAAGGAACTAGCGCATTAAAATGTTTCGTGACTGGAAACTGTCTAATTAGCCACAGAATATCGTGCGCCAAGCAACACAAAGTTGTATTTGGGAGAGATGTAATTTTTGAAAAAGATAAGGTTCTATTTGTAGGTGAAAGCAATGATGATTGGATCTTGAAGAAGACCATTCAAGTGAACAATGTAATTGAGAACATTCTTCAGTTTCCTCAAAGTTAGTTCTGTTTTGAAGTCCTTGATTTTGTGTAAACTGTTGAAGGGAACTCAAGGCCCACAATGTCAGAAGAAGTGGAAGCCAGCAGAAACTTTTGCGGAAAAGCAATAGAATAACAAGAAAATTATGTTTTTCAAGGATTATGCAGTGTTTCCCTTGAATGCAAAAATATTCGTGGGAAAACTTACCTCAGAAGTCTGAAGACGTTCAGGTTAGGCATCATGAAGAAGAAGTAGAAGAAGAATGGAAAAAAAGCAATCAAGGAAAATCTGGGCTCTCAGTCATCTAATGGAACTTTGACTTATGCACCACTTACAGCAAATAAAAGTATCACTGACAGTAAGAGGATGTTCAAAGTAAAAATAGACATGTCTGGAAATATTGAAAGAGATATGACTATACTCCACTTGCTCAATTCACAACACTAAGAATGCTCCTTAGTGTGGTGAAGGAACATAATTCATTTATGGAACAAACAGATGTACAAAATTGATCCCTGCATTGAGACCTGGTGTAAAGGTTAAGAAAAGTCTTGTATGCAAACTAAAAAAAAACTTTTGACAGTTTTAGAAGGAAATCATGTTTCGACAACCCAAAATTGGCAGATGTCTCTATTTTGAAATCATTGATGATCATTATACTCAATTTGCTTCCATAAGTAGATAATATTCCAGCTGGATGTAATAGTAAAAAAAAAAGTCACCTACATTAAGAACTAGTTAAAATGTCGAATGTGAGAACTTGGAGAACCAAAATCATTCCTCAGAATCAATATGCAGAGCAACAGTGGCCAAATGTTTCTTTGTCACTATGTTCATATTGAATACTTATTGAAAAGATTCAACATGGAAGACTGTAAGCACTGAGAACATCGATGGAAGTCAAATCCAGTGGAGATGCGTGTGGTCAAATGGATGAATTTAAACCAGATGGACAATTACTGTGTTTTTCAATGTATATAATGACAGCTGTGACCAGACGAAGTGCATCACTTAACTATTTTAGTAGACAGCAAAATAAACCAACAGAATTAGAGTAGAAATTTTTGAAATGAATTCTTTAATATATTAAAGGAACACTTGATGTTGGCCGGTGTTACAAAAAGGAAATTTTAAATGCTATTACTGCTATGTTGATTCTGACTGTGTTATGTTGTAGATCTTCTGTCTTCTTCACTTTCTTATAGTTTTTTGTTTGAAAATACTGTTTCTGGTGACAAGGAGACAGATGAGTTTCACTAGGAAATAGAAGCAGAATATCCAGCTTCGGCGACAGCTATGACAGACACCCCATGGCTTAAGCATCTTCTTGAAGAATCTGTCAATTACGGAAGTGGGAACATAGATGACTGAAGCATGTGGATGTGAAATCCGTTCTACACAAGAGCTATACAACAAAGGCCATCTGAATGTTCAATACATTAGCTCCGAGGAACAAATGGCCCATATTTTACCAAAAGTAGCTAAGAGTGCACGTTTCAATGGACTGTGTTAAAAGCTGGGGATAGTGAATTTTATGAGCAATTTAGGAAATTATTAAATTGATTGGGGGGGGGGGGGGGGTGTTGAAATAATGACATTTTAATAATTATACTTTTCTAACTTCCAGCATTCTGGAAGGCATTGTAATGCCTAAGGAATTTCGGAGTAAATTCTAGAGACCCTCGTATTTCCACCGTCTTGAACACGCGTTATTTTAGAGATGAGTAGAACTGTGTCTACTGCACCACAGTTATGTGTGTGTGCAGGACGGACGTGTATGGGACGGATGATCGGCGTGGGCATGTAGTCGCCTATAGTTACACATCCAGCTCAAGGAATAAACGCGCCGTACTCCATGCGACATGAAACATACTGTGTGAACATTTGAATGTTGTTGAAAGAAGAGAAGGGACAATTACGAATGTAAGAGAAAGAATCAATAAGTAAGGTCTAGACAGTTGTCTTGTTAAACTTTGTGAGATTTGTAGACTGTATTTATGGAAAAATTAATGTGATAGTTTTCATACAACTAAAACATTTTTTGTAAGCTTGAAACCTTCCGGTCTGTCAGAAACTGTTGTGTGTGATGAAAATACAGTGAGATTGAGTTTTATAATAACTCCGTACACTCAAGAATATTTTAAAGTATAAAAAATTTCCTCCATGTAGCATCCTATATTCAGAGAAGAAGTCGTGCAGGACATCACAGCTGGCTATCCTGAAAAGATGATCGGCGAAGCAACTCCAAGTAAGTTTGATAGCCAAGAGGGAGTGTGAGTCTTGCACACCAGTACCACACTGACACCCTTAATCACCGGAAACCACCAGAGCATGTCAGAAAAAACACTATGGTTTACCAAATTATGCAATAAATTGCAGAGAACTGTCAAAGTGGAAATATTAATTTGTTTTACTTCATTACTATGCAATAATTAATGCAGAGTAATGTCGGAGGCAGCCACTTCCAGGTACGTTGGAAATGTGAGATGGTCTATGGACAGCTGATTCTAAGTGAGAAATGACAACCATGGCAGACAAAGCCCTGAATTCAAATATGTGTCCTAAGCTAACCACAACCCCATGATGTGAAATGCATCAAAGAGAATAGCAATCAACAATCTGTGCAGATTTAAAAATCGCACTTGCTTTGTTTATGGTGGTTAAAGCTAACCTCTACGAAGCAACTTGAGACGGACACACACACATTAACAATTATTTCCACATTATAGGTGACACAGGCAGATTCCAGGAGAAAAAAGAATGACAGAAAGAAAAATAAGGGTAAATAAAACAAACAATAATATCAAAAATTACGTGTAAACGAATTAATTGAATAAAATTAATAATCACATTCTTTTGATCGGATTTATAAATTGAAAAAAAGTTTCATTTGTCGTTTTTTGATCCAACAACCTTCTACGTCATGTTTATATGATAACCATTGCGCTAGGCCCCAACACAGGTATGTAGCTGGTGCATTAGTTTTTATACTTTTTCTATAGGTTTAATAAACATAACAGAGACTTCAGCGTACAATAATATATCATCCTTCAGTGCTTACGATGGACAGCAAACATTGGGGAAATTTTCGATTCTGCGAAATAGAAATGGCATGGTTTTCTGGTGAAGAATTCATTGAGTCATGTTCAGAACACTTTCTTAACCCGAAAGGGAAGTTCCATGAAAGTTATTTGATAGAGAGTGGAAAAGGCTCAAATCTGAGGCACAAGATCAGGTGAATAAGGTGGGTGTGACATGACTTCCCAACCCAACTTTTGCTAGACTGACAAAAAAATACTGTACGGAATGCAGGCAGGCTCTTTCATGGATCAGTATTGCTTCACGTGGACTTCCTGGTTGCTGTTCTTAGACTGTATAAGCAAGACATCTTTTCTGTTGACAGAAAATGTCAGCAACCACCGTTACATCTTGCGGAAGCAATTCATAATACAACCCACCATCGTCGTCCCACTAGATGCATAACATTATCTTTTGTGAAAGCATGCAGATTTTTGTATGGGATGTTGCTCCTTTGTTTGGCCCCAACCAATCCTTTCTTTTCCTTATGTTAGAATACAGACACAATTGTTCATCACCAGGATAGTGCTGCACTAGTGTCAGTCTAGTCAAGGGAAAGGGAAATTTTTTCGAAATTCAATGAAGGCGCTGTTGGGGGATGAAATCTGGGGCCGCTGGCAGAGTGCCGTAACGGACGACAGGCAGCAGGCCAGGCAAGGTAAACATGGCACCTGCCGTCGCAGAGCTGCGACAGCGGTATTGCATGCACGATTTGTTTTGAGTGGAGCAACAACAAGGTAGGAAACTGCAGCGTTGCTCTTAGTTAGTGGATATATGAGGTGGGGCACTAGGCCAGAGCCAGGAGAGGATATTTGTAAATGGCTGACCTGTAGGAATTTATCCCTACAATTGTTCCTGTCTCTCTCTGACACTATGTCAGAAGCAAGGGAGAAACCAATATAAATAGACGGGCAAGTTTAGCTTGACAGGGTCTGCCAGGTCAGTGGAACGTCGGGACAGACCTGTGCTGCTCTATGCTTATAGTGGCCAGTCTGGCAGCAATATTATAAGCATTCTGTATAAATTTTGTACTTTGTTTCTATGTTGTTGCTCGGGCTATATTCTGCATTGGGGGACACAACGCCAGGGGAGGGTAGAATGGCATCCTTCCACTTGGAGATAGCATGGTCTGCCTGAAAAACGGCAGTGAGAGAGGTCTGCAGCAGGTCCAGGAGGGTCTCAGTTCCACTCTAGTGTAGTTGCCAAGTTTGCTTCCCACCATGCATACTGGGTCCGGGCGAGGCATACCCTGAGGGTAGCAGAGCAGCACTACGACAGCGCCAGAGATGGCAGTGGGTGTTGCCATCCGGCAAGCACCATTAGCGGAAAATTTCAGCACAGAATCCAGGTGCGCGAAGGTTTGAGTCAGGTCACTAGTTGGGAGCAGCGGTGGCCTGAGGGCCACGGGTCACCAGTACATCCACCTTCATCCCTTGGTCAGACAGAGCAGGCCTAATGGGGCAGAGAAAGTCACAAGGCGCTACGCATCGCTGGGTGGTGACCGGGAGAGCGGCGGCCAAGTTCCGTTGGCAGGCAGCCTTGATAACAACAGCAGTGGCATCGGCATACCAGGAGTCTGCTGAGCCGGCTGGACTTGCAGGACATCGGGCGGGCAGCACGCTGACACTACGCTTCACCATCAAATACTGTAAATTAGCTGAATAAAGCAATGTTACTGAATACCGCTGTATCACTCTGCACTGTCTCTCAAAATTCTTGAACTTGCTCGGCCTCCTGACGAAATACGGTGTGGTGGGTCCCAGCTTCAGGTCTGCCATGTGGAGTCCCGGGTTTGACCCCTAACCCCACAACAATTGTAATGTTCAGTATTTCATGAGCCACTTGATGATGAGCAAATAGAGATAGATATGGCCACCAACTGATTTTTGCGATTTTCACTTCGGACATGCGGTACTCATACACCTCATTTTGAAACCTTTCTGTTTCATGCAAAATTTGCACAGTGGTGGAATCATCATGATCATCAATGACCCAGATCTTGAATACATTTGCATGCATCACTGAGGATTAATCTTTCCATGATATTCAGGAAGGCCTTCGCATTTTTATGAACTTAGTGGGTCACTAATGTGAAAATGGTCCTCCTTTAAACGAGAAAACCATATTCTTGCTGTGCTCTGATGAATAGCATTATCCCCACATATGGTGCAGATGTTTCTGGCTGCCTTCACTGCTGTCACCCCTCTACTGAACTCAAGAAGAAAATGTTCAGATTATTCCATTTGGCACTCCACTTTCTAGCGTCCACAGCTCCACTCACTATCTCCAAATGTCAAAATGTAAACTGAGATAGCAACAGTGAACTACAAATTAAAATGGCAATTGATAAAGAAACCCGCAGCAACATGCAAAACGAAAATGCTATTAACTTGTGTGTGAACCTTATACGTGTCAAAGTGTATGAAAAAGCTGATAGTTATACATATGTTACATAATTGGGCATAAAGTGTTTGACACACAATAAATAAAGGTTTTGAGTTTGATAATTTAATGTTTTTTTTCAATTGGGATTAACAAAAAGATAGTTGTGTTCTCAGTGGAAAGTGAAAAGCTGCTGTATCACATATATACCTAGTATATGACAAAGTAGTTGAGAGGAAAAGTAACAAATTAAAGGAAACTTCTGTATTCTCAGTACTACTTCATGATTTCAAAATGAGTGGTGCACAACTCTATTGATAAGAACAAACTGGATAACAACATTTCCATGTGTAACAGTAAATGAGGTCTTAATGAACAGTCTGTAGTTAATCTTAAGTTTGTATCAGAGAAAGCACATTATTAAATGTTAATATAACATAGAGGGAAGGTATGACTCAGTGAAAGACACAGTAAGAGTGACAGAATGGAAAGTAGTAGGAAACCCATGTATCAAGTAAAACTTAAATATGCTATGTAGACACTTTTGACACAGAAAGAGATATAGTTTCAATTTTTAAGTTCAGTGAACCCAATTTTATGTATGGAAGTGAGGGGGACATAGACGGACCCATAGAAGGGATGGTGTTACCTGGGGTCAGGTGGATACATAGAGGAAATTACCTATACTATTTTTGTATGGAGGTATAAAAGAAGGGACAATATCATCTAAAAAATAATATATGTACACAGTGTCTGTCCTAAAATTGAGTTGTAAATGTTGGTGCTACAAATATCTTAAGCTGCAATGTGATGTTGTGTCACAATAATGACATAGTCTCCAAAATAGTCAAAAGTAAAGAGACTTAGCTGGAAAATGACAAGTCAACCTGTACAGAGACACCATTTAATATTTGTCACAAATCAGATTTGAAGTAACGTAGTGCAGTACAGAGCCCAGAATCAGCATGTGACTCCCTATGGTAAAGAACAGTTAAACTATTTCCACCAAAACATGGTTATAAACTATGTCCTTACGAATTAATTACATACTATTTCACATAACTGGAAATGTTATAAGTGTGATCAAACTTAACAAGAACTTGAAATGCATTTATTATCTCTCACGCCGAGGAACGATATTCGTAATTGTTAAAAACATATTTTAAGTAATCAGTAGGTGTGGGCCAACCAACCGTGTGTGCCCTTTGTCGTGTATGTATAGATTTGTGAAAAGTGGAGTTAACTAATTAAGATCAGCAAGGCACAGCAGTGTTTGTGCTTCCACCCTGCTGTGGAGGTCCACCTGTGGGTTGAAGTCATGGCTTGGCAGTGTCTTTGAACTCGAGGAGAAAATGGACACTGGCGACCATGATCCAGAAACTTTTCTGTCACAGCAAGATTGAATGACAGCTCCTGTTATGAGCCTGGCCACACCTACATACATATTCCACCAGCAGCTGTAGTGTGCATGTACCCTGTACCACTACTAGTCATTCCCTTTCCTCTTCCACTCGCATAAAGAGTGAGGTAGAAATGAATATCTATATGCGTCTGTGTAAGCCCCAGTATCTTATAGCTTATCTTTATAATTCATATGCAAAATGTATGCTGCTGGCAGTAGAATCATTCTGCATTTGGCTTTAGATGCCAGTTCTCAAAATTTCTCTATACAGTGTTCCTCAAAAAGAATATTGCTTTCTCCCCAGGGATTCCCATACGAGTTCCCAAAGCATCTATGTACAACTTACATGTCATTTGAAAATACCGTTAACACATCCTTCTCTCTCTCTCTCTCTCTCTCTCTCTCTCACTCACTCACTCACTCACTCACACACACACACACACACACACACACACACACACACACACACACACACACACACACACACACACAACCATAAATGTTGTCTAAATCATCTTGTATCACAGCATCATCTGCAAACAACCGCAGATTATTCCCCACCCTGCCTGCCAAATCATTATGTTTACAGAAAACACTTCCCTAGGGGCATTCCTGACAATACCATTGTTTCCGTTGAACACTCGTCTCATTAGAGGAGTTTGTTAAGAGTGGTTACATTACTTTATCATGAGTCTGAGTAGATATGTGCTTTCTTAAGGACCTCAATCATCTGCTAACAGAAATAAAATTACATGGCCAGAAGTATTGGAACTGCACAGCAGGTCCACTGCATCAAGAAAGTAGAAAGTGCAGCAGCAAATTTAAAGATCTATTCACAGCAAATGAGAGACAAGAGTGTTACTATGGAACGGTGGGTTTCCTACGGATTTCCATGAATACTACTACAGGTTGTTGAATGGAGATGTGGATCGTGTGCTGCCTAAACCAGACATAAGTACAGAGAGATGACAAACCAAAGATTCTGTGTGAGAGCTCCCACAGTTGTTTCTATAGGTATTTTGAAGGAATAAATTGCAACGGGCACCAGTATATTTGATTTACCTGTTGCACCAATCTGAAAAATCCAATAAATATTTCTCACTGTGGAACAATGAATGGTAAATGGTTATCAATCTCATACCCTAATATTTGTGTTTTGGAACAGATGAGACAGTATGCCATGCACTTGTCACCACCCACTTTCTGGGAGAGCACGGTGAAAGCATCATTAAGAATGGGAGGTTAAACCCTAGTATACCTTTCTGTTTACATCATTAGGCCTTCACAGTTTTCCTGTCGATGGCATGGAATAAACTGCAAGTTCCTCTTTTTCAGTTTGCAAAAGCCACAAGATTTTACATACCACTTAAAATTTTGAAAATGGTGCCTTAACATGATAAAGAGTCACTCCCTAAATGAATGTGATAATTAACGTACCCTAAATATGAGTGTAAATTTATTTACCACAACAGGGCTTATTTATTGCGTCCGAGTGTTACTTAGGAGTAACAATTGTTTCTACACAATCAGAACAAGATTATGAAATTTTTAGATATGTTTTTCAGATTTACTTGCCCCTTAAGGTTTTAGGGAGAAATCAAGCTTTTAACAGCTTCTCTGTTATTGACAGGACCTGCCTGTTGAACCGCACACTGTCATCCTCTGTATATAAAAAACTGTCACAGTGTTACTGGCAGAGCTAACTCTCTTAACTGAGTATGGAAGAAGCTCCCAAATGCTCAAGCTATCTGTGCACCCTCATGTGGGAATAGGAGAAAATTATCCCATTATGCTGTCACAAAAGAAATTTTGATTATTGGAAAATTCTGTTCTAATGTAGTGTATAACCACTCAGATACAACCATTTCAGTGTTGTGTGTTTGATAACAGCACTTGCCACCATTATCTTTCTTCCCAATTCCAAATTTTATGGACAAAAACGTTGCAAGAGTTTGTTTTACATCTTGAGGTTGCTTCCTGACTAACACATCAAATTAATAAACACTGCCAGAGATGAAATAAGTTATATGTGAGATATCCTTAGGGAGATGAATTAAAATACCTATACATGTCAAACATATTTTTATTTCTTTCTGGATGAAGGCATAGCCGCTTACACTATAATTCAACAACATTGTTAACATCCACTTTCCGCAACAGGCAATAAAGATATAAAAATAGATGATGTATATAAATCAAGAATTTGCTTTTATAAGAGATCAGTAACAAAATAATAGTAAGTGGCCATAAAAGTGTAAATCAGCATCAACATATTACAATGACTTACAAAACACTGCGAGTGACAGTAGGGGATAACTTTAATAATGTATTTCAGGATAGTTAGTAAAATTCTTTAATGTTCAGAACATACTAACAGTGAAACATCATACTAAACTTAAATAACATATTAAACACAAAGAACTTTTTTTTTTACAATTATAGCTCTGAAAACTAAATTACAAACAAGTGTTAGGCAATGCTATACATAAATTCGAGATAAAAATGGCAATAGTGACAAGGATTCAGATGAGGCATTAAAGAAATGATACACTGGTGTATTTAACATCCAAATGAATACAGAATTCCATCAAATGAACAATTCAATCATATCATTTAATTTTACTTTATTGTTGCAGCAACATATGTGCACACGAAAAATTTATTGAATAAAGCAGAAATTTGTATTAAGCAGTCTTGCTTCAGGTGGTAATGCAGTCATCATTGCACTGATTAACAATCAACTCATCTAACACAATAAATAAATAATTACAAATTTACTGTCCAGTGAATAGACTATTATAAGTGTTGTTCATGTCATCAATGTCGTTATCATCGCCATTAATACTGTTCACTGTGCTGTGGGTTATTTATGTAATGTTATAACTTAACTGGGTCAAAGAGCACTTCGTGACACATTCGATGCTGTAGAATTAAATACTCTGAAACCCCTGATGGATGTTCTCAAAAAGAAGTACATGCCACATATGCACAGCCTTTATTGCCACTACTTTAGAGGCAGTCTTGGATAAGGTAGTGGTAAGCTGTCAAGTTACAGTTCACAGTGCCGCAAACGTATGTCGGCTACCCATGTCTTGTGTTGCATAAGAAGGGCTTTGATGCACATACAGATTCATATCCATATAAAATTTGAGAACTGTTGTTCATGTGTGGAGTGAGGATGGGTCTGTGTAGGACCAATTTTCTCTTGGAAAGGAAACTGAAGCCTCTTCGCAAGTGTCATGTTACCCACTGCACCTGCAAAGGGAGGTACAAAGAACAGGGTGTGGTAGACAGCGTGATAGCAGTACAGATTGATCCAGGAGTCTAAGAAATATGGAATGTCCAGTACAGCTAGGAACAGAGCGTAATCCTGGTGGCTGCACACCTATCAAGAGAAATTCTTGCACCCCAGAGATGGTCATCCACTCAAGAATGTTTTCATTTCCACGCCAGTCCCATTGTAGCACTAGTCCCATCGTCAAATCAGCCCCATCGTAGCACTAGTTATGCTGTTACATCCAGATACATCATAGAAATGACGTTTCTGATTATCACAGAATGTCATTAGCTCTGATAGTATTGTTAACATGCGAATACAGAGCTCATTTGTTTTACACAAAAGTAGTATTGTTTTGACTTCTCCCATATGATGCATACAAATATAAAGTAACCAAGCAAAACTGAAGCTAACACAGCTAACATTTACAGCATTAAGTATCAGGTACCAGCAAGGCATCTTTACACTTAAAAATGCATGCAGAAATCAGTGTACAGTAAGAAAGGAAAGAATGTCTTTAAGCATTAATCTGAATGTTACTAAGTTTACATTTAATTTTGAATATTTTAAGATAATTGTGCATAAACTATTTTAATTATTATCATAAATTATAACTATCTGTTTGGAATTGTGTTGACCCAAACTTAAGTTTCCTAGCGAACAATAAACATTTACATACATAATGTATAAACAGGTTACTATATAACATGAATAAAAGTACTTACGTAACTAGAAACATTCTAGATTAAGGAATAATCATTATGTCAACATGACAAATTACTATCAAGCAGTTACAACTTTTACAAGCAGCGGAATGGCGGATTTCTATAGTGATGTTTGCTACATACAGAATGTAAACATCAAAGGTAATTATAAGTTTAAGGTAGAAGATCAATTTTCAACATTTGGTAAATACAACTTCAGTTATAGCTGAGCAGTCTAAATATGCACATAGTGCAAACTTCACATCATCCTCTGTGTCATTCATTTTACATTATTGTTTGCACAACATACTTATATGTAGCATCTCTGTCCCAAATAATCCCACCGCAAACCTCATACTTTGGGCAATTACATAATATCAGACTGAATAACAATATTTTTGGCTTATACAGAAGAAAGCAGTTATCTCACAAACAGCTGTATTCACATGATCTGAGTAAATATCAGTTTTGTCCGACTCATGTTTCAAGATAAACAAAACAACAGCCAGTATTTTCTACAAAGGAATAAAACTGCACCATAATTTTTTTGAATGCATTAAAACCCTAATATTAAAAAAAATGAAGCATACCTCTCAAATAGTTAATACTAAAAAGTCCATGATTATTTATATAACATCAAGCAGGCATTGAAAAAATTATTATTATTTAACTAGAAATAATGTGAAATTCTGCACCCAGTGTCTGTGATGGATAATTTCCATCCTTCATCCAATTTTGTCATCTTAACTTTGTGGTGAGCTGATGACTCTGCTTTTTCAAATGGGCTCAAGAGACAACACAAAGAATACAAGGGGATGCTAAAAATATTGTCAAGGTACTTAAAACAGCTGAAAGGCAGTGCCCAAACTACAAATATTCGCTCACCCAGTGTGTAGTTATGTGACACAAACTGTACTTTTTTTTTACATAAATTGTAAACTTGTTTGGCAATGTGTATAAAAAATTGTACAAAACACTTCAAAATTAACAGCAGATCATCATCATCTACAACTGTAAAAGATGTTATTGATGTATGTATGGATTAGTTAATTAAAAAACTGTTTCCTCTTTCAATTAACATGACATATGTAATATTTCATAAATATTCTATGGTTGAATAAAGTAACTTACTAATATTTTCTGCACAATTTCGACTTTAAGCCCATAGATGCACACTAAATGCGGCAACATAACATAGTACATAAAACCAAAACCATTGGGCTGGGTCTCTAAAAACTGAGGAGTACACAGTACTGATTGTGACAATTGCATCAGATTTTATCTTGGCCTGACTGGCAGCAACTTCAAGATATCATAAGTACAAGGATGCTTTTAGACTGAAAACATTTAAGTACATCTGCAACTGCCACTCACATGGCTCAATATAGATACAGCATTTCAAACACTAAAGATAATCTACAAACAAAATATACAACTAACTTATGGAGGAAAATGGGTATCTTAAAATAACTAGAAATATGCATTCACACCTTCAATTCATGTCAGCAAATTCTAAATGAGCAACTACAGCTGGCTAACAAACAATCCTGAAAATGTTCATTGCACTTTTCACACAAATTAAACATGATTGGTCTGTGTTAGGACTCTGAACAAGGGTATGCTTATTCCACCAGCTGCCCAACTTAACATCCATTGAAGAATATTGTCAGGGACCAAAATCAAAACACATGCCATTGCTTCTCGAGAGTAGCCTGATAAATCTTCTTGTTAATTTCTCCTATGACATGCTACAATTAGAGTTCCTCACTTGTAAGAAGTGCACTTTTCTGGACAAAGCATTTTTCTGTTATTTAGATTTGTATCGTCCACACATTCTTTACTTAACATACAGTAGATGAGATGTTTCCTTGTTGAGAAATGAGTGATATCATTGGTCAGTGGATAGACTTTTCACTGTAAGCAAAATCATTACATGTGAAGTACTTGTCAAAGGCTGCAACTGATGAAAAATACTGTGAAGTGTGTGCACAACACAGTGGATTGTTTAGAATAAGTGCATTGTCTATAATTCTTAACTCTTCGTGTGTCATGCTGAAAATGCTTAAGGACCAAAGAAAGCCTAAATGATACCGATAAAACAAATCGAGGGTATATAAGTATTTCATTTTATATTTTATCAAATACATGTATATTAGCACATTGTTGCAATTACTTAAAACAAAGTAAGTAAATAAAATAAAAACCTGTAGACAGACATAATAGCTTGAGACTGGTAATGGCATTTAAATAAATACTTTTAGAAGTACTCATGGTTGGTTGCATTCTTAATCAACATTTGTTCACAGCTGTTGAGTTCAGAAAGATCCAGAATGGATAAAAGACCATTAAAACTATATGCTAAGCTGACAACAGCCAATGATCCAACATTACATATTTATAAAAGCATTTCAACCCTCAGAGAAATTTTGAAGTGAAATTATCTATAAAACGTGATAAACTGAACTGTACATTTAACTATGTGGGCCCGAATAGTATGGAAACAAATGTGTACCCAGTAACTCAGATCCATAAGGGAATGCATCACATATCCTGTGACTATCTACATACAGCAAATAATAATGGTGTACAGGCATTTTTCCATATTATAAAAAGTTTTTACATCTATTTATCATGTTTTATGTTATTTAATTACAGGAAAATTGAAAATAACTCTGTGGGCAGCTACTGACAGGTTATGTATACAGAGATGCATGCTGAACTGATTACAAAAAATGCAATATTAAATACTTTTTATTGTATGCAGGCCTGCAAGGGACTGCAAGTGCTTTATGTGGATCAACTCAGTTTCATATAAGCATCATTTCATCATACTGGAAGAAAAAAACATCGGGACAGTGGAAGTTTTATAAAACTAAACAAAACAAACCGGGACCAGAAATGAGAAAAATCAGTAAAAAGTAGTAAATAGTGTTATGATGATGAAACTTTCCAAAATATTACTAATGTTAACAGTTCAATTCCATTACCCACAGACATTCTTGAATTCATTCACAAATTACTGAAACTATTGTCACTGATAAGCTTATTAAGCAAACGACTTCATTGACATGAATGTTCATAAATATCCTGAAGCTTATTAGCAAGAAAAACAGATATAAAAGACTGAAGGTGACACTGTCAAAAGGGTGCAACAGTAAAGAACTGACTTATTTGTAACTACAGATTCTTTAATTTTTTGTATTTTCATTAAATACGCCACCAGCTTGTTCCCCTATCCAGGCATTTTGCTATTTCATACTTCAAATATCTGTATCTGTGCTTACAAACATATCAATTCTTTACCATTGCATCGTTTTGACAACTTCACTTTCAGTTCTTTATATCCATTTTTCCCATGGATAATAAGCTTCAGGGCTACTCAAAATTCATGCAGGTTCAAGATCCGTGCCAACATAGTTGAGGGCAAAAGCTAGTGGATATTAGGAGAAGAATTGGAATGCCCAAGCCTCCAGAAATAAGAGTAAATTATTTACAGACAGACACCTTAGTATACAAAGAAGGACAGTGACTTGGATCATTTTAATTATAGTTGCCAGGAATGGACTTTGTAGAAACAGGAAAAAATATACAGAAGCATTAGGAATGTGAAGTTGCAGAAAATCTGCTACAACATCCTGGGCCGGAAGAAGATAATTTTCCCATTTGGTTGCAGTTGCTGCTCACTGTTAACCCATTGTGATACAGTTTTTCTGGACACACAACTTGGTGTCTTTTCAGGCTTTTCACTTTAAATATGTTTTTAGTGACACTTTTACATTTAATTACGTCTCTAATAGTTTCACGTCTCTATATCATGCTAATTTTCTTTCAGCCCAAGATGTTCACAAACACTGCCCAGCTAAGAAATTGAAATTCACAGAAAGAAAAGAAATGCCATGGGTTCAGTCGGTATGTGATGTTACTTTAGTGATTACAAAATTGAGTCAGATTTACAAAGAACTTGGCAGTATGAGCTCACTTATCAATATGACATGCACCCAATTGCCCTTCTTGCATACACTTGTTTGTTTGGGAGGGTGTCGTAAGGCCACTAGATTCCTTCCTCAGGCAAGCTGGCCTCAAACTGTTGTAATGGTCCACAATATTCTGGATACTGACACTGGGGCAGAGTTTATGTCCAAGCTCGTGCCACATATGCTCTGCAGGGAACATATCTAAGGATTTTGCTGACTATGGGAGCAGCTAATACCATGCATACAATTGATACATACACATGCCACTATGTGGATGAGCACTGTTGTGTTGGAAATAACATCACGATACTGTCATACAAGATGTAACACGAGGATTATCGACATCTGAAAGATTGTTGTTCCGTCACAGTTCCCTCAATCACTATCAACTGCAACCTACAATCATAACCATTTGCTGGCCATACTGTGCCTTTCCAAAACACTGGAAGAATGGAATGTCCCCCAAGCTGCCGCCACACGTGCTGACAGTGGTCATCGGGGATAGTGCAGAACCGTGATTCAACACTGAACACAATGTGACACCTCTCATCAGTAGTCTACCCGATGGTGCTCACACCTCTTGTATACCCTCCACCATCAACACTAGTGGCCTTTCTACTTTCGCTGAGAATCGCTGCTCTAATTGTGTACATGCCCGCTAATAGTTTGTACTTGTACAAAGTTACACTGTTATGGGTGCTTTATTTCCTTTTTCCAGACACTGCATATGAGGTGTGATCAAAAAGTTACAGGAATTTAATTCTGTTGGCTGTATACATTTTTGTTGTTTTCTTGTTAGTACACGTGTTCCTGATGTACCGTACATATATTTACATCTATTTTCAGTATTTAGTTCATTGTTGACAGTGGAAAAGAAGGTCTTTGTTTTTGAGTGCTCAGAGAATTTTTACTTTCGAAAAAGATGGATCGAAGATTCTCCATTAAATTTTGTTTAAAAATGGAGCAAAGTGCAGTATCGCATTCTAAACATCGAGTGTGGCTTTTGGCGACTCTACTACGAGTACAAGAGTTTACAAGTGGTACAAATGTTTCAAAGATGGTTGAGAAGATGTTGAAAATGACTACTGCAATTACTGACGACAATGTGGTAGGAGCGAAGTAAATTGTGGTAACCACAACCATCAGCAGGAATGGCTGGGGCTGCGGATCGCAGCCGCCAGGCAGGGAAGATGCCAGCGGTGGAGCACGCACCACAAGGTAAACACAGGACAAGTCGGATGACAGACCAACAACACCTGACAACAACCAACCACTACCGACTATAGGCGACACAAGGAGGAAGAGATAAACAACAGATGCTTGTGGACACCAAACACCAAACGTAAATCCACTCGGAACCAGAGCCAGGCTATTGTCAACAACGAGCAACGACCAGAATGCACTACCACCGAGATAGAAACAAAACCCAGAGCGAGTACCAGACTGGCTGGACTAGGGCAGAGCGGGTCCCTATTACGAAACCGGAGAGAGCGGCTATTGGCCACTGTCTGCACGTGGCTTTCACTGTGACATAGATTAAGGCTTTCTGAATGAAAATGAGGAGAGATTTAATTAGGTGAAAAATGAATTAGTTACTTACATTATATCCTTTATTTCTCATCAACTGAGTTTGCACATGTTCCCCATGTGCTAAATATAATGCATAAATATGAATTATGTTCACTGGAAGCTCAGATGTAACTAAAGAAGATCTACGTAGTTAGTGTGTGTGTGTGTGTGTGTGTGTGTGTGTGTGTGTGTGTGTGTGTGTGTGTGTGTGTGTGTGAAGTTTGATTTCAACTTGCAATGGTACAGAATATAAAATACAATGGCCAGGTTGCCCTGCCTTACCACACAGACATAGGACACTCATTTACAGAAGGAAATGGCTTTCACTCAAATCATTTTTCAATGTCGGCCACTGTGGAAGACATGTTCTACAACAAACACATTGTTAATGATATGCAGAAAAACCTGCATATTCATTCCAGTGGCAGGAAAATGTATCTCCTGGAGCAGATAGATATACATTTATAAATGAAAAATAACAAAATGTATACCACCTGAAAAAGAATGGTTTACCAGTCACACCTGATTCTACTGACTCTTTTAGACCTTTTGTAAAGTTACAGAATTTTTAATACTGCAGTTTACCACAATAGCATTGTCTGTGTTTTCACGTCGACTAAAGATCTTATTCTTTCCCAAACCCACAACGCTTCTCAACTCTCAACTGCTTCAATCCTGTATATGAACATGAGGAATTAGAGCACAGCAGAATGGCCTTTTGAAGTACATTACTTGACACACATTTCCTCAGACAGGTCCGATAATAATTTAAGTTAAATAGTGACAACAGTTGGAGACTGTGGCTGAAAGTCACTACATTCTAGTTCAATCCCAAGGAAACATGTACGCCAGGTTAGTGCTGTTTCCTCTAAATACACGAGCTACAACAAAAAACTTTGTCGATGACTAATATTCAGTGTTTTATCAAGAATGAAAACACATGATACGTGAAGGATAGAAAATACTGCGAAGCTACTCACACCACGCGCATTAAATGACCTCCTACTCCTCCTTTCACAAGGTAAACTTCAGGAGACAAGCACACATTTACACAACATAGGCTTTCACTGCGACTGTTCACATTAGTCAAAACTTCTGGACTGGCTTGTGGGAGGACGGCACAGTCGATGAATAAAATTATTTCTGACATTTCATCTCCGACTGAGGTAGACATCTTAGGATTGGTTGGTTTTTGGGGGGTTAAAGAGACCAGGCTGCTACGGTCATTGGTCCCTTTTTCTAATACTAAAAACACCCACAGAGAATAAGAACAATCAACAAACGAGAGGACAGATGACACAGAACGAGAGAAACTGAGACAAAGATCAGACAAGACGAACTAAAATCACACGGAGAGTGACGGTGGGTTGCCGACCATAGAAACAGAAAAGGAAAAGCCAACCACTGAGAAACACATTAAAAAAAGCAGACTAAAATCGTAGCCCAAAGGCCAGAATCAACACAAAGCACACACAAAAACACACACATTTACATTAAGCGATAAAATCCCCCTGCCCCTAATAAAATGCAAAACTAAGTCTGCTATGGAACAGTCATCAGTTAAAAGTGCAGAGAGCATTTCAGCCATCACAAAAGTCTGCCTGAGCACAGTTAAAAGGGCGCACTCCAACAGAATATGGACCACTGTCAAGGACACCCCACAACGACAAAGAGGTGGATCCTCACGACACAGGAAATAACTGGGCATCAGTCAGGTGTGGCCAATGCGGAGACAGCAAAGGATGACTGAGTCCCTGCGGTGGCTCGCATGGATGACCACCACACAGTCATCGTCTCCTTGTTATGACGGAGTTTGTTTGGCATGGGCAGGTTGCGCCAATCACTGTCCCATAAATCTAAAACTTTTTGGCGTAATAGTGCCCGCAAATCAATCTCCGGGAGGCTAATCTCCAGAGATGCTTTACTGGTGGCCTCTTTCGCCAGGCAGTCAACAGTTTCATTGCAAGCTATCCCAACATAGCCTGGGTTCCAAACAAAGACAACAGATCCGCCGCAACGGGCAAGATTATGCAGGGACAACTGGATAGCCATCACCAGACGAGAATGAGATAAACACTTGTCGAGAGCTGGTAAACCACTCAGGTAATCGCCACAGATAATGAAGGACTCACCTGAGCAGGAGCGGAGATACTCTAGAGCTCGAAAGATGATGACCACGTCAGCAGTGTAAAAGCTGCAGCCAGCCGGAAATGAAAGATGTTCACAATGGTCCCCTAGAGTTAGGGCATAACCGACACGACCAGCAACCATCGAACCGACACTGTAGACAATGCCAGAGCCGTGATACGTGGCTAAGATGGAATAAAAGTGGTGGCGCAAGAAATCCGGAGGGACTGAGTCCTTCGGGCACTGTGCCAATTACAGCCGAAGGCAAGGGCGAGGCACACACCAAGGCAGCATACACTATGTGGTATAATTAGTACACAGACGCAATCATTACATTTCATCCATTACCTGATGTGAAGTATTTCTGAGGAAACCTGCAGAAAGCTCCTCCCTCAATGGCATCACTTTGTTGGTATGATTAGTACACAGACACAATCATTACATTTCTTTTATGGAGTTTGTTTGTTGGAATGGTTACTACAAAGCCAAAATCATTGCATTTCATTCATTACCCTGTGTATGGTTACTACAATCATTACATTTCATCCATTACCTGATGTGACATATTTCTGAGGGAAGCTACATAAAGCTCCTCCCTCAATTCGTTTGTTTGTTGGTATGGTTCCTACAAACCCTGAATCATGGAATTTCATCTATCACCCTATGTGAAATATTTCTGAGAAGAGCTACAGAAAGGTCCTCCCTCATTTGCATTTGTTTCTTGGTATGGTTACTACAAAGCCAGAATCATCGCATTTCATCTATAACCCTATGTGATGTATTTCAGAGAGAAAGTGCAGAATGCTCCTCCCTCACTTTCATCTGATCGTTGGTATGATTAGTACACTACCCTACGTGATGTATTTCTGAGAGAAGGTGCAGAAAGCTCCTCCATCACTTTCATCTGATTGTTGGTATGATTAGTACACAGACACAATCATTACATTTCATCCTTTACCTGATGTGAATTATTTCTGAGGGAAGCTGCAGAAAGCTAATCCCTCAATTGAATCCCATTGTTGGTATGATTAGTACAGAGACAAAATCATTACATTTCTTTTATGGACTTTGTTTGTTGGTATGGTTACTACAAAGCCAGAATCATCGCATTTCATCTATTACCCTATGTGAAGTATTTCTGAGGAGAGCTACAGAAAGCTCCTCCCACATTTGCATTTGTTTGTTGGTATGGTTACCACCAAACCAGAATCATTGCATTTCATCTATTACCCTATGTAATGTATTTCATGGAAAAGCTGCAGAAAGCTCTTCCCTCACTTGCATCTGTTTATGGTATGATTAGTACACAAACACAAACAGTACATTTAATCCATTACCGGATGTGAAGTATTTCTGAGGGAAGCTTCAGAAAGCTCTTCCCTCACTTACATCTGTTTGTTGTTATTATTAGTACACAGACACAATCACTGCATTTCATCCATTACCTGATGTGAAGTATTTCTGAGGGGGGCTACAGGAAGCTCCTACCTCAGTTGTGTTTGTTTGTTGGTATTATTACTACAAATCCAGGATCATCGCATTTCATCTATTACCCTTTGTGATGTATTTCTGAGAAAAGATACAGAAGGCTCAAGTGTCACTTGCGTTTGTTTGTTGGTATGGTTACTACAAAACCAGAATCATCGCTCTTTATCTGTTAACCTATGTGATGTATTTCAGAGAGAAGCTGCAGAAAGCTCCTCCCTCATTTGCATCTGTTTGTTGGTATTCTTACTACAAAACCAGAATCATCACATTTCATTTATTACTCTATGTGATGTATTTCAGAGTGAAGTTTGCAGAAAGCTCTTATCTCACTTGAATCTGTTTGTTGGTATTATTAGTGCACAGACACAAGCATTAAATTTCATTTACAAGATGATGTGAAGTATTTTTCAGATATGCTTCATAAAGCTCTTCCCTAATTTGCATTTGTTTGTTGGTATGGTTACTACGAAGCCAGATTCATCCCATTTCATTTGTTACCCTATGTGATGTATTTCAGAGAGAAGCTGCAATAGATGTAATTCAGAGAGAAGCTGCAATAATCTCCTCCCTCGCCTGCATCTGTTTTTGTATGATTAGTACACAGACACATGTATTTCGGAGGAAAGCTGCAGAAAGCTCCTTTCTCACTTGCATCAGTTCATTGGAATGATTACTACAGAAAGCACCTCCCTCATTTGTGTTTGTTTGTTGGTATGATTAGTACACAGACACAATCATTACATTTCATTTATTACATGATGTGAAATATTACTGAAGGCTGCTTCTGAAAGCTTCTCCCTAATATTCATTTCTTTGTTTGTATGATCACTACAAAGTTAGAATCATCACATTTCATCTATTACCCTATGTCAAATATTTCAGAGAATAGCTATAGAAAACTCATCCCTCATTTGCATTTGTTTCTTCGTATGATTATTACAAATGTAGAATCTTCGCAATTCATCTATTACCCTATGTGATGTATTTCAGAAAAAAAAACCTGCAGAAAGCTTTTCCCTCACTTGCATCTGTTTATGGTATGATTAGTACACATACACAATCACTGCATTTCATCCATCACCTGATGTTAAGTATTTCTGAGGGGGGCTAGCGAGAGCTCTTCGCTCATTTGCGTTTTGTTGTTGGTATGGTTAACACAAAGCCAGAATCATCGCATTTCATCTTTTGCCATGTGTGAAGTATTTCTGAAAAGAGCTACAGAAAGCTCAAGCGTCATTTGCGTTTGTTTGTTGGTATTGTTACTACAAAGCCAGAATCATTGCATTTCATCCATTACCCAATGTGATGTATTTCAGAGAGAAGCTGCAGAAAGCTCCTCCCTCACTTGCATATGTTTATGGTAT
Source organism: Schistocerca gregaria (assembly GCF_023897955.1). Lineage (NCBI taxonomy): Eukaryota > Metazoa > Arthropoda > Insecta > Orthoptera > Acrididae > Schistocerca > Schistocerca gregaria. Next base: position 44,497,001 of record NC_064929.1, read on the forward strand.
TCTTACTACAAAACCAGAATCACCGCATTTCATTTATTACTCTATGTGATGTATTTTAGAGAGAAGTTGCAGTAAGCTCCTCCTTCACTTGCATCATTTTGTTGTATGATTAGTACACAGACACAAACATTACATTTCATTCATTACATGGTGTGAAGTATTTCTGAGGGATGCTACAGAAAGCTCCTCCCTAATTCGCAATTGTTTGTTGATATGGTTACTACGAAGCCAGAATCATCGCATTTCATCTATTACCCTATGTGAAGTATTTCTGAGTATAGATACAGAGAGCTCCTCCGTCATTTGCATTTGTTTGTTGCTAGGCTACTACAAAGCCAGAATCATCACATTGCATTTCATTAATTACCTGATGTGAAATATTTCTCAGGAAAACTACAGGAAGCACAACCCTCATTTGCGTTTCTTTGTTGGTATGGTTACTACAATGTCAGAATCATCGCATTTCATCTATTACCTAATGTGATGTATTTCAGAAAGAAGCTGCAGAAACCTCCTCCCTCACTTGCAACTGTTTTTTGGAATGATTAATACAGAGACACAATCATTACATTTCATCCATTACCTGATGTGAAGTATTTCTGACGGAAGCTACAGAAAGATCCTCCCTCATTTGCGTTTGTTTATTGAAATGTTTACTATAAAGAAAGAATTATCGCATTTCATCTATTACCCTATGTGAAGTATTTCTGAGAATGGCTACAGAAAGCTACTCATTCATTTGCGTTTGTTTTTGGTATGGTTACTACAAAGCCAGAGTCATTGCATTTCATCTATTACCCCATGTGATGTATTTCAGAGAAAAGCTGCAGATAACACACTCCTCATTTGCATCTGTTTGTTGGAATGATTAGCACACAGCCAAAATCATTACATATCATTTATTACATGATGTGTATTAATTATGAGGGAAGCTACAGAAAGCTCCCCCCTCATTTGTGTTTGTTTGTTTTATGGTTACTACAAACCCAGATTCAAAGCATTTCGTCCATTACCCTATGTGATGTATTTTAGAGAGGAGCTGCAGAATCCTCATCCCTCACTTGCAGCTGTTTGTTGTTATGATTAGTATACAGACACAATCATAACATTTCATCCATTACCTGATGTGAAATATTTCTGAGGGAAGCTACAGAAAGCTCCTCCCCCATTTGCGTTTGATTGTTGGTATGTTTAACTCAAAACCAGAATCATTGCATTTCATCTATTACCCTATGTGACGTATTTCAAATTAAAGCTAAAGAAAGCTCTTAGCTCGCTTGCATCTGTTTGTTGGAATGATTAATACACACACACAATCATCACATTTCGTCCATTACTTGATGTGAAGTATTTCTCAGGGAAGCTACAGAAAACTCCTCACTCCTTTGCGTTTGTTTGTAGGTATGGTTACTACAATGCCAGAATCATCGCATTTCGTCTATTACCTAATGTGATGTATTTCAGAAAGAAGCTGCAGAAAGCTTCTCCCTCACTTGCATCTGTTTGTTGGAATTCTTACTACAAAACCAGATTCATTGCATTTCATTTATTACTGTTTGTGATGTATTTCAGGGAGAAGTTGCAGAAAGCTCCTCCCTCACTTGCATCTGTTTTTTGGAATGATTAATACACAAACACAATCATTACATTTCGTTCATTACCTGATGTGAAGTATTTCTGACGGAAGCTACAGGGAGATCCTCCTTCATTTGCATTTGTTTGTTGAAATGGTTACTATAAAAAGGAATTATCGCATTTCATCTATTACCCTATGTGAAGTATTTCTTAGAATAGCTACAGGAAGCTACTCTTTAATTTGCGTTTGTATTTGGTATGGTTACCACAAAGCCAGAATCATTGCATTTCGTCTATTACCCCGTGTGATGTATTTCAGAGAAAAGCTGCAGAAAGCTCATCCATCATTTGAATCTGTTTGTTGGAATGATTAGTACACAGCCAAAATCATTACATTTCATTTATTACTTGATGTGAAGTAATTCTGATGGAAGCTACAGAAAGCTCACCCCTCATTTGCGTTTGTTTGTTTTATGGTTACTACAAACCCAGATTCAAAGTATTTCGTCCAGTACACTATGTGATGTATTTTAGAGAGAAGCTGCAGAATCCTCATCCCTCACTTGCACCTGTTTGTTGTTATGATTAGTATACAGACACAATCATAACATTTCATCCATGACCTGATGTGAAATATTTCTGAGGGAAGCTACAGAAAGCTCCTCCCCCATTTGCGTTTGATTGTTGGTATGTTTAACTCAAAACCAGAATCATTGCATTTCATCTATTACCCTATGTGACGTATTTCAAATTAAAGATAAAGAAAGCTCTTAGCTCGCTTGCATCTGTTTGTTGGAATGATTAATACACACACACAATCATCACATTTCGTCCATTACTTGATGTGAAGTATTTCTCAGGGAAGCTACAGAAAACTCCTCACTCCTTTGCGTTTGTTTGTAGGTATGGTTACTACAATGCCAGAATCATCGCATTTCGTCTATTACCTAATGTGATGTATTTCAGAAAGAAGCTGCAAAAAGCTTCTCCCTCACTTGCATCTGTTTGTTGGAATGATTAATACACAGACACAATCATCACATTTCGTCCATTACCTGATGTGAAGTATTTGTGAGTGAAGCTACAATAAAATCCTCCCTCATTTGCGTATGTTGGTTTTGTATGGTTACTACAAAGCCAGTATCAACGCATTTCCTCTATTACCCTATGTGATGTATTTCAGAGAAAAGCTGCAGAAAGCTCATCCCTCATTTGCTTCTGTTTATGGTACGATTACTACACAGACACAATCATTGCATTTCATCCATTAGCTGGTGTGTAGTATTTCTCAGGGAAGCTGGAGAAAGCTCTTCCCACACTTGCATTTGTTTGTTGTTTAGATTAGTACACAGACACAATCATTACATTTCATCCATTACCTGATGTGAAATATTTCTCAGGGGACCTACAGAAAGCTCCTCTCTCAGTTGCGTTAGTTTGTTGGTATGGTTACTACAAATATAGTGTCATCGCATTTCATCTATTACCCTATGTGAAATATTTCTAAATAAAGCTACAGGAAGCTCAAGTGTCATTTGCTTTAGTTTTTTGCTATGGTTATTACAAAGCCAGAATCATCGCAATTCATCTATTACTTTATGAGATGTATTTCAGCATGGAGCTGCAGAAAGCCCCACCCTCACTTGCATCTGTTTGTTATAATGATTAATACACACACACACACTCATTACATAACATCCATTACCTGATGTGAAGTACTTCTGAGGGAAGCTGTAGAGAGCTCTTCCCTCACTTGCATCTGTTTATGGTATGATTAGTACACAGACACAATCATTACTTTTCATCCATTACCGGATGTGAAGTATTTATGAGGAAAGCTGCAGAAAGCTCATCCATGACCTACATCTGTTTGTTGTTATGATTAGTACACAGACACAATCACTTCATTTCATCCATTACCTGACGTGAAGTATTTCTGAGGGGGGCTACAGCAAGCTTCTCAATCACTTGCGTTTGTTTGTTGGTATTATAACTACAAAGCGAGAAACATCGCATTTCATCTATTACTCTATGTGAAGTATTCCTGACAAAAGCTACAGAAGGCTCAAGTGTCATTTGCGTTTGTTTGTTTTTATGGTTACTACAAAACCAGAATAATCGCATTTCATCTATTAACCTTAGTGATGTATTTCAGAGAGAAGCTGCAGAAAGCTCCTCCGTCACTTGCATCTGTTTGTTGGTATTCTTACTACAAAACCAGAATCATCGCATTTCATTTATTACTCTATGTGATATATTTCAGAGAGAAGTTGTGGAAAGCTCTTCCCTCACCTGCATCTGTTCGTTGGTATTATTAGTACACGTGCACTACCATTACATTTCACTTATTATATGATGTGAAGTACTTCTGAGGGATGCTACAGAAAGCTCCTCCCTAATTTGCATTTGTTTGTTGCTATGGTTTTTACAAAGCCAGAATCATCGCATTTCATCTATTACCCTATGTGAAGTATTTCATAGAGGAGCAGCAGAAAGCTCCTCCCACACTTGCTCTGTATGTTGGTATGATTAGTACAAAGACACAGTCATTACATTTTGTACATTACCTGATGTGAAGTATTTCTGAGGGAAGCCACAGAAAGCACATCCCTCATTTGCATTTGTTTGTTGGAATGGTTACTACAAAGCCAGAATCGTTGCATTTCATCCATTATCCTATGTGATGTATCTCAAAGAGTAGCTGCAGAAAGCTCGTGCCTCACTTGCTCCTTTTTTTGTTATGATTAGTACACAGACACAATCATCATATTTCATCCATTACCTGGTGTGAAATATTTCAGAGGGAGGCTACAGAAAGCACAACCCTCATTTGCGTTTCATTTGTTGGTATGGTTACTACAAAGCCAAAATCATCGCATTGCATCTATTACCTCATGTGATGAATTTCTGAGAATAGCTACAGAAAGCTCATCCCTCATTTGCTTTAGTTTGTTGGTATGGTTATTACAAAGCCAGAATCATCGCAATTCATCTATTACTTTATGTGATGTATTTCAGAAAGGATCTGCAGAAAGCTCCTCCCTGACTTGCATCTGTTTGTTATAATGATTAATACACACACACACTCATTATATTACATCCATTACCTGATGTGAAGTATTTCTGCGGGAAGCTGCATAAAGCTCTTCCCTCACTTGCATCTGTTTGTTGTTGTTATCAGTACACAGACACAACCATAACATTTCATCCATTACCTGATGTGAAGTATTTCTGAGAGAAATGTGTTTGTTTGTTGGTATGGTTACTACAAATCCAGTATCTTCGCATTTCGTCTATTACCCTATTTAAAGTACTTCTAAAAAATGCTACAGAAAGCTTAAGTGTCATTTGCATTTTGTTTGTTGGTATGGTTACTAAAAAGCCAGAATCATCGCATTTCGTCTATTACCATATGTGAAGTATTTCTGAGAATAGCTACAGAAAGCTCCACCATCATATGTGTTTGCTTGTTGGTATGGTTACTACAAAGCCAGAATCATTGGATTTTATTTATTACCCTATGTGAAGTATTTCTAAAGAAAGTTACAGAAAGCTCAAGTGTCATTTGCTTTTAGTTTGTTCGTATGGTTACTACTATGCCAGAATCATTGCATTTTATCTATTAACCTATGTGAGGTATTTCAGAGAGGAGCAGCACAAAGCTCCTCCCTCACTTGCTCTGTATGTTGATATGATTAGTACTAAGACACAATCATTACCTTTCATCCATTACCTGATGTGAAGTATTTCTGAGGGATGCTACAGAAAGCTCCTCCCTCATTTGCGTTTGTTTGTTGGAATAGTTTCTACAAAACCAGAATCATTGCATTTCATCTATTACCTAATGAGATGTATTTCAGAAAGAAGCTGCAGAAAGCTCCTCCCACACTTGCATCTGTTTTTTGGAATGATTAATACACAGACACAATCATTACATTTCATCCATTATCTGATGTGAAGTATTTCTGAGGGAAACTACAGAAAGATCCTCCCTCAGATGCGTATGTTTGCTGGTATGGTTACTACAAAGCCAGAATTATCGCATTTTATCTATTAGCCCATGTGATGTATTTCAGAGAGAGACTGCAGAAATCTCCTCCCTCACTTCCATCTGATTGTTGGTACCATTAGTACACAGACACAATCATTACATTTCGTCCATTACCTGATGTGAAGTATTTCTGAGGGAAGCTACCGAAAGCTCCTCCCTCATTTGCGTTTGTTTGTTGGAATGGTTACTACGAAGCCAGAATCATTGCATTTCACCCATTACCCTATGTAATGTACTTCAAGGAGAACCTGCAGAAAGCTCCTCCCTCACTTGCATCTGTTTGTTGGAATCATTAATACACAGACACAATCATCACATTTCGTCCATTACCTGATGTGAAATATTTCTTGAGGAAGCTATAGAAAGTTCCTCACTCATTTGAGTTTGTTGGTTGGTATGGTTACTACAAAGCCAGAATCATCGCATTTCATCTATTACCATATGCGAAGTATTTATGAGAATAGCTACAGAAAGCTCCACCATCATATGTGTTTGCTTGTTGGTATGGTTTCTACAAAGCCAGAATCATTGCATTTCATTTATTACCCTATGTGAGGTATTTCTAAATAAGCTACAGAAAGCTCAAGTGTCATTTGCGTTTAGTTAGTTGGTATGGTTACTACAAAGCCAGAATCATCGTATTTCATCTATCATCCCATGTGATGTATTTCTGAGAATAGCTACAGAAAACTCCTACCTCATTTGCGTTACTTTCTTGATATGGTTATTACAAAGCCAGAATCCTTGCATTTCATCTATTACACTATGTGAAGTATTTCTGAGAATAGACACAAAATGCTCCTCCCTCATTTGCGTTAGTTTGTTGGGCTGGTTATTACAAAGCCAGAATCATCTGATTTCATTTTTTACCCTATGTGATGTATTTCAGATAGAAGCACCAGAAAGCTCCTCAGTCATTTGCATCTGTTTGTTGGTATGATTAGTACACCGACATAATCATTACATTTCATCCATTACCTGATGTAAAATATTTCTGAAGGAAGCTATAAAAAGCTCCTCCCTCATTTGCGTTTGTTAGTTGTTATGGTTACTACAAAGCCAGAATCATTGCATTTCATCCATTACCCTATGTGATGTATTTCAGAGAGAAGCTGCAGAAAGCTCCCGCCTCACTTGCATCTGTTCATTGGTATCCTTACTACAAAACCAGAATCATTGAATTTCATGTATTACTCTTTGTGGTGTACTTCAGGGAGAAGTTGCGGAAAGCTCTTCTCTCACTTGCATGTGTTTGATGGTATTATTAGTACACATACACAAACATTAAATTTCATTTACTAGATGATGTGAAGTATTTATCAAATATGGTCTGAAAGCAGCTCCCTAATTTGCATTTGTTTGTTGGTAAGGTTACTACAAAGCCAGAATCATCCCATGTCACTTATTACCCAATGTGATGTATTTCAGAGAGAAGTGGCAGAAAGCTCCTACTTCACTTGCATCTGTTTGTTGTATGATTAGTTCACAGACACAAACATTACATTCCATTTATTACATGATGTGAAGTATTTCTGAGGGATGCTACAGAAAGCTCCTCCCTAATATGCATTTGTTTGTTGGTATGGTTACTACGAAGCCAGAATCATCGCATTTTATCTATTACCCTCTGTGAAGTATTTCTGAATATAGCTACAGAAAACTCCCCGTCATTTGCATGTGTTTATTGCTATGGCTACTACAAAGCCAGAATCATTGCATTTTATCTATTTCCCTATGTGAGGTATTTCAGAGAGGAGCAGCAGAAAGCTCCTCCCTCACTTGCTCTGTATGTTGATATGATTTGTACTAAGACACAATCATTACGTTTCGTCCATTACCTGATGTGAAGTATTTCTGAGGGAAGCTACAGAAAGCTCCACCCTCATTTGTGTTTGTTTGTTGGAATGGTTACTAAGAAGTCAGAATCATTGCATTTCATCCATTACCCTATGTGATGTATTTCAGAGGGAAACCGCAGAAAGCTTCTCCCTCACTTGCATCTGTTTGTTGGTATGATTAGTACACAGACACGATCATTACATTTCAAAAATTACATGGTGTGAATTATTTCTCAGGGAAGCTACAGAAGCCTCCTCACTCCTTTGTGTTTGTTTGTAGGTATGGTTACTACAAAACCAGAATCATCGCATTTCATCTATTACCTAATGTGATGTATTTCAGAAAGAAGCTGCAGAATGCTCCTCCCACACTTGCATCTGTTTTTTGGAATGATTAATACACAGACACAATCATTACATTTCATCCATTACCTGATGTGAAGTAAGTCTGAGGGAAACTACAGAAAGATCCTCCCTCAGATGCGTATGTTTGCTGGTATGGTTACTACAAAGCCAGAAATATCGCATTTTATCTATTAGCCCATGTGATGTATTTCAGAGAGAGACTGCAGAAATCTCCTCCCTCACTTCCATATGATTGTTGGTGCCATTAGTACACAGACACAATCATTACATTTCGTCCATTACCTAATGTGAAGTATTTCTGAGGGAAACTACAGAAAGCTCCTCCCTCATTTGCGTTTGTTTGTTGGAATGGTTACTACGAAGTCAGAATCATTGCATTTCATCCATCACCCTATGTAATGTACTTCAGAGAGAACCTGCAGAAAGCTCCTCCCTCACTTGCATCTGTTTGTTGGAATCATTAATACACAGACACAATCATCCCATTTCGTCCATTACCAGATTGAAGTATTTCTCAGGGAAGCTACAGAAAGCTCCTCACTCCTTTGCATTTGTTTGTAGGTATGGTTACTACAATGCCAGAATCATCACATTTCATCTATTACCTAATGTGATGTCTTTCAGAAGGAAGCTGCAGAAAGCTCCTCCATCACTGCATCAGTTATTTGGAATGATTAATACACAGACACAGTCATTACATTTCATCCATTACCTGATGTGAGATATTTCTGAGGGAAACTGCAGAAAATCCTCCCTCAGATGCGTTTGTTGGCTGGTATCGTTACTACAAAGCCAGAATTATCTCATTTCATCTATTACCCCATGTGATGTATTTCAGAGAGAGACTGCAGAAATCTCCTCCCTCACTTCCATCTGATTGTTGGTACCATTAGTACAGAGACACAATCATTACATTTTGTCCATTACCTGATGTGAAGTATTTCTGATGGAAGCTACAGGAAGATCCTCCCTCATTTGCGTTTGTTTGTTGAAATGGTTACTATAAAGAAAGAATTATCGCATTTCATCTATCACCCTATGTGAAGTACTTCTGAGAATAGCTACAGAAAGCTACTCGTTAATTTGCATTTGATTTTGGTATGGTTACTACAAAGCCAGAATCATTGCAATTCATCTATTACCCCATGTGATGTATTTCAGAGAAAAGCTGCAGAAAGCTCATCCCTCATTTGCATCTGTTTGTTGGAATGATTAGTACACAGCCAAAATAATTACATTTCATTTATTACTTGATGTGCAGTAATTCTGAGGGAAGCTACAGAAAGCTCCCCCCTCATTTGCGTTTGTTTGTATTATGGTTACTACAAACCCAGATTCAAAGCATTTCCTCCATTACGCTATGTGATGTATTTGAGAGAGAAGCTGCAGAATCCTCATCCCTCACTTGCACCTGTTTGTTGTTGTGATTAGTATACAGACACAATCATAACATTTCATCCATTACCTGATGTGAAATATTTCTGAGGGAAGCTACACAAATTACAACCCTCATTTGCGTTTCTTTGTTGGTATGGTTACTACAAAGCCGGAATCATCGCATTTCATCTATTACCCTATGTGATGTATTTCAGGGAAAAGCTGCAGAAAGCTCATCCCTCATTTGCATCTCTTTATGGTATGATGAGTACACAGACACAATAATTACATTTCATCCATTACCGGATGTGAAGTATTTCTCAGGGAAGCTGCAGAAAGCTCCTAACACACTTGCATCTGTTTGTTGTTACGATTAGTACACAGACACAATCATTACATTTCATCCATTACCTGATGTGAAATATTTCTCAGGGGAGCTACAGAAAGCTCCTCTCAGAGTTGCGTTTGTTTGTTGGTATGGTTACTACAATGACAGAATCATCGCACTTCGTCTATTACCTAATGTGATGTACTTCAGAAAGAAGCTGCAGAAAGCAACTCCCTCCCTTGCATCTGTTTCTTGGAATGATTAATACACAGACACAATCATCACATTTCGCCCATTACCTGATGTGAAGTATTTCTGAGGGAAGCTGCAGAAAGCTCTTCGCTCATTGCATTTGTTTGTTGTTGTGATCAGTACACAGACACTATCATTACATTTCATCCATTACCTGATGGGAAGAATTTCTGAGTGAAGCTACAATAAAATCCTCCCTCAGTTGCGTTTGTTGGTTGGTATGGTTACTACAAAGCCAGAATCATCGCATTTCATCTATTACCCTATGTGATGTATTTCAGAGAAAAGCAGCAGAAAGCTCATCCCTCATTTGCTTCTGTTTATGGTATGATTAGTACACAGACACAATTATTGCATTTCATCCATTACCTGATGTGAAATATTTCTGAGGGAAGCTACAGAAAGCACAACCCTCATTTGCGTTTCTTTGTTGGTATGGTTACTACAAAGCCGGAATCATCGCATTTCATCTATTACCCTATGTGATGTATTTCAGGGAAAAGCTGCAGAAATCTCATCCCTCATTTGCATCTGTTTATGGTATGATGAGTACACAGACACAATAATTACATTTCATCCATTACCGGATGTGAAGTATTTCTCAGGGAAGCTGCAGAAAGCTCCTCCCACACTTGCATCTGTTTGTTGTTACGATTTGTTCACAGACACAATCATTACATTTCATCCATTACCTGATGTGAAATATTTCTCAGGGGAGCTACAGAAAGCTCCTCTCAGAGTTGCGTTTGTTTGTTGGTATGGTTACTAAAAATATAGTCTCATCGCATTTCATCTATTACCCTATGTGAAATATTTCTAAATAAAGCTACAGGAAGCTCAAGTGTTATTTGCATTTGTTTGTTGGTATGGTTACTACAAAGCCAGAATCATCGCATTTCATCTATTACCCCATGAGATGTATTTCTGAGAATAGCTCCAGAAAGCTACTCACTCATTTGCTTTAGTTTTTTGCTATGGTTATTACAAAGCCGGAATCATCGCAATTCATCTATTACTTTATATGATGTATTTGAGCATGGAGCTGCAGAAAGCTCCACCCTCACTTGCATCTCTTTGTTATAATGATTAATACACACACACACTCATTACATAACATACATTACCTGATGTGAAGTATTTCTGAGGGAAGCTGCAGAAAGCTCTTCCCTCACTTGCATCTATTTATGGTATGATTAGTACACAGACACAATCATTACTTTTCATCCATTACCGGATGTGAAGTATTTATGAGGGAAGCTGCAGAAAGCTCATCCCTCACCTACATATGTTTCTTGTTATGATTAGTACACAGACACAATCACTTCATTTCATCCATTACCTGATGTGAAGTATTTCTGAGGGGGGCTACAGCAAGCTCCTCAATCATTTGCGTTTGTTGGTTGGTATTATTACTACAAAGCCAGAATCATCGCATTTCATCTATTACCCTATGTGAAGTATTCCTGAGAGAAGCTACAGATGGCTCAAGTGTCTTTTGCGTTTGTTTGTTTTTATGGTTACTACAAAGCCAGAATCATCGCAATTCATTTATTACTCTATGTGATATATTTCAGAGAGAAGTTGTGGAAAGCTCTTCCCTCACTTGCATCTGTTTGTTGGTATTATTAGTACACATACACAAACATTAAATTTCATTTACTAGATGATGTGAAGTATTTCTGAGGGATGCTACAGAAAACTGCTACCTAATTTGCATTTGTTTGTTGGTATGGTTACTACAAAGCCAGAAACATCGGATTTCATCTACTACCTTATGTGAAGTATTTCTGAGACAAGCTGCAGAGCGCTTCTCCCTAACTTGCATCTGTTTGTTGGTAAGATTACTATACAGACACTATGGTTACATTTCATCCCTTACCTGATGTGAAATATTTCTGTGGGATGCTACAGAAAGCTCCACCTGCACTTGTGTTTGTTTGTTGGTATGGATACTAGAAGCCCAGAATCATCGCATTTCATCTATTACCCTATGTGATGTATTTCTGAGAGAAGCTGCAGAAAGATCCTCCCTCACTTGCATCAGTTGTTGGTATGATTAGGACACAGACACAATTATTACACTTCGTCCATTACCTGATGTAAAGTATTTATGAGACAAGCTACAGAAAGCTCATCCCTCATATGCGTTTGTTTGCTTGTATGGTTACTTCAAAGCCAGATTAACCGCATTTTATCTAATACTCTATGTGAAGTTTTTGTGAGGGAAGCTGCAGATCGCTCCTCCATCACTTGTATCTGATTGTTGGTAAGATTAGTGCTCACACTCATTCAATACCTTTCATCAATTACCTAATGTAGACTATTTCTGAGGGTAGCTAGAGAAAGCTCCTCCCTCATTTGTGTTTGTTTGTTGGTATGGTTACTACAAACCCAGAATCATCCCATTACATCTATTACCCTATGTGAAGTATCTCTGATAGAAGCTGCAGAAAGTTCCTCCCTCACTTGCATTTTTTTCGTATGATTAGTACACAAACACAATCATTACATCTCATCCATAACCTGATGTGTAGTATTTCTGAGGGAAGCTACAGCAAACTCATCCCCCATTTGAGTTTTTTTGTTGGTATGGTTACTACAAAGCCATAATCATCGCATTTCATTTTTATCCTATGTGAAGTATCTCAGAGAGAAGCTGCAGAAAGTTCCTCCCTCACTTGCATATGTTTGTTGGTATGATTAGTACACAGACACAATCATTACATTTTATCCATTACCTGATGTGAAGTATTTGTGAGGGAAACTGCAGAAAGCTCCTCCCTCATTTGCGTTTCTTTGTTGGTGTGGTTACTAGAAAGCCAGAATCATCGCATTTCATCTGTTACCTTAAGTGGAGTAATTCTGAGAGAAGCTGCTGGAAGATCCTCCCTCACTAGCATCTCTTTTTTGGTATGATTAGTACACAGGAACCATCATTACATTTCATCCATTAACTGATGTGAGTTATTTATTATAGAAGCCACTGAAAGCTCCTCCCCTATTTGCGTCTCTTTGATGGTATGGTTACTGCAAAGCCAGAATAATCGCATTTCAATCATTACCCTATGTGAAGTATTTCAGAGAGTAGCTGCAGAAAGCTTCTCCCTCACTTGCATCTGTTTGTTGGTATGATTAGTACACAGACACAATCATTACAGTTCATCCATTCATGATGTGAAGTATTTATGAGGGAAGGTACAGAAAGCTACTCCCTCATTTGTGTCACTATGTTGGTATGGTTACTACAAAGCCACAATAATCGCATTTTGTCCACTACCCTATTTGATGTATTTCTGAGAGAAGCAGCAGAAAGCTTCTCCCTCACTTGCATCTGCTTGTTGGTATGATTAGCACACAGACACTATCATTACACTTCATCCATTACCTGGTATGAAGCATTTCTGACGGAAGCATCGGAAAGCTCCTCCCTCATTTGCGTTTGATTGTTTGTATGGTTACTACAAAACCAGAATCATCACATTTCACCTATTACCCTATGTGAAGTATTTCAGAGTATAGCTACAGAAAGTTCCCCCATCATTTGCGTTTGTTTGTTGGCCTGGTAACTCCAAAGGCAGAATCATCGCATTTTAATTATTACCCTATGTGATATATTTCAGAGAGAACATGCTGAAAGCTCCTCCCTCACTTGCATCTGTTTGTTAATTTGATTAAACAGGCACAATCATTACATTTCATCCATATCCTGATGTGAAGGATTTCTGAGGGAAGCTACATAATGCTCCTCCCTCATTTGCATCTGTTTGTTGGTATGATTAGTACACAGACAAAATCATTACATTTCATCCATTACCTGATATGGAGTATTTCTGAGGGAGGCTACAGAAAGCTCCTCCCTCATTGGCGTGCATTTGTTGATAAGTTTACTACTAAGCCAGAATCATTGCATTTCATCTATTACCCTATTAGATGTATTTCAGAGAGAAGCTGCAGAAAGCTCTTCCCTCTCTTGCATCAGTTTGTTGGTATGATTAGTACACAGACACAATCTTTATATTTCATTCATTACCTAATGTGAAGTATTTCTGAATGAAGCTACAGATAGCTCCCCCCTCAGTTGGATTTGTTTGTTGGTATGGTTACTACAAGGCCAGAAACATCGCATTTCACCTACTACACTATGTGAAGTATTTCTGAGACAAGCTGTAGTATGCTCCTCTCTCACTTGCATCTGTTTGTTGGTAAAATTACAACGCAGACACTATGGTTACATTTCATCCCTTACTTGATCTGAAATATTTCTGTGGGATGCTACAGAAAACTCCACCCGTTCTTGCGTTTGTTTGTTGGTATGGTTACTACAAGCCCAGAATCATCGCATCTATTACCCTATGTGAAGTATTTCTGAGTGAAGCTGCAGGAAGCTCTTCCCTCACTTGCATCTGTTTGTTGGTATGATTAGTACACAGACACAATCATTACATTTTATCCATTACCTGTTGTGAAGTATTTCTGAGGGAGGCTACAGAAAGCTCCACCCTCATTTGTGTTTGTTTGTTTGTATGGTTACTACAAAGCCAGACCCTCGCATTTAATCTATTACCCTATGTGAACTATTACTGAGAGAAGCTGCAGGACGCTCTGCCCACTCCCCCCTCGTCTACGTCTCTTTGTTGGTATGGTTGTTTGTTTGTATGGTTACTACAAAGCGAAAATAATCTCATTTCATCCATTAGCATATGTGAAGTATTTCAGAGTGAAGATGCTGAAAGCTCCTCCCTCACTTGCATCTCTTTGTTGGTTTGATTAAACAGACACAATCATTACATTCATCCATTTCCTGATGTGAAGTAGTTCTGAGGGACGCTACAGAAAGCTCCTCCCTCACTTGCATCTGTTAGTTGGTATGATTAGTACACAGACACAATCATTACATTTCACCCATTACATGATATGGAGAATTTCTGAGGGAAGCTACAGAAAGCACCCCCACATTTGCGTGCATTTGTTGGTAAGTTTACTACTAAGCCAGAATCATTGCATTTCATCTATTTCCCTATTTGATGTATTTCAGAGAAAAGCTGCAGAAAGCTCATCCCTCACTTGCATCTGTTTGTTGGTATGATTAGTACACAGACACTATGGTTACATTTCATCCCTTACCTGATGTGAAATATTTCTGTGGGATGCTACAGAAAGCTCCTCCCGTACTTGTGTTTGTTTGTTAGTATGGTTACTACAATGCCAGAATCATCGCATTTTGTCTATTACCTAATGTGATGTATTTCAGAAAGAAGCTGCAGAAAGCTCCTCCCTCACTTGCATCTTTTATTGGTATGATTAGTACACAGACACAATCATTACATCTCATCCATTACCTGATGTGAAGTATTACTGAGGGAAGCTACAGAAAACTCATCCCCCATTTGAGTTTCTTTTTTTGTGTATGGTTACTAGAAAGCCAGAATCATTGCATATCATCCGTTACCTTAAGTGAAGTATTTCTGAGAGAAGTTGTTGGAAGATCCTCCATAACTTGCATCCTCTTTTTTGGTTTGATTGTTACACAGAAAAGATCATTACATTTCATCCATTAACTGATGTGTTATAGATGCCACTGAAAGCTCCTCTCTTATTTGCGTCTCTTTGTTGGTATGGTTACTGCAAAGCCAGAATAATCGCATTTCATTCATTACCCTATGTGAAGTATTTCAGAGAGTAGCTTCAGAAAGCTCCTCCGTCACTTGCATCTGTATGTTGGTATGATTAGTACACAGACACAATCACGACTTTTCATCTTTTACCTGATGTCAAGTATTTATGAGAGAAGCCACAGAAAGCTACTCCCTCATTTGTGTTACTATGTTGGTATGGTTACTACAAAGCCACAAGAATCGCATTTTGTCCACTACCCTATTTGATGTAATTCTGAGAGAAGCTGCAGAAAGCTTCTCCCTCACTTGCATCTGTTTGTTGGTATGATTAGTACACAGACACTATCATTACACTTCATCCATTACCTGGTGTGAAGTATTTCTGATGGAAGCTTCAGAAAGCTCCTCCCTCATTTGCGTTTGATTGTTGGTATGGTTACTACAATGCCAGAATCATCGCTTTTCACCTATTACCCTATGTGAAGTATTTCTGAGTATAGCTACAGAAAGCTCCTCCCTGATTTTAATTAGTTTGTTGGTATGGTTATTACAAAGCCAAAATCATTGGATTTCATTTTTTACCCTATGTGGTGTATTTCAGATAGAAGCTACAGAAAGCTCCTCCCTCACTTCCATCTGTTTGTTGCTATGATTAGTACACAGACACAATCATTTCATTTCATCCATTACCTGATGTGAAGTTTTTATGGGAGAAGCATCAGAAAGCTCCTCCCTCACTTGCGTCTCTTTGTTGGTATGGTTAGTACAAAGCCAGAATAATCGCATTTCTTCTATTACCCTATTTGAAGTATTTCTGAGAGATGTTGCAGAAAGCTCCTCCCTCACTTGTATCTGTTTGTTGGTATGATTAGTACACAGACCCAATCATGACATTTCATCATTTACCTGATGTGAAGTATTTATGAGAGGAGCCACAGAAGGCTCCTCCCTCATTTGCGTCTAATTGTTGATATGATTACTACACAGACAGAATCATCACGTTTCATGCATTACCCTATGTGAAATATTTCTGAGAGAAGCTACAGAAAGTTCCTCCCTCCTTTGCATGTCTTTGTTGGTATGGTTACTATGAAGCCAGAAACATCGCACTTCACCCTTTACCCTATATGCAGTATTTCTGAGAGAAGCTGAAGAAAGCTTTTCACTCATTTGCTTCTCTTTGTTGGTATGGTTACTACAAAGCCAGAATCATCGCGTTTCCTCCATTACCCTATGTGAAGTATTTCTGAGAGATGTTGCAGTAAGCTCCTCCCTCATAGGCATATCTTTGTTGGTAAGATTATTACGAACTCGGAATCATCGCATTTCGTCCATTACACTGTTGTTGTTGTGGTTGTTGTTGTGGTCTTCCGTCCTGAGACTGGTTTGATGCACCTCTCCCTGCTACTCTATCATGTGCAAGCTTCTTCATCTCCCAGTACCTACTGCAACCTAGATCCTTCTGAGTCTGCTTGGTGTATTCATCTCTTGGCCTCCCTCTACGATTCTTACCCTCCACACTGGCCTCCAATACTAAATTGGCGATCTCTTGATGCCTCAGAACATGTCCTACCAACCGATTCCTTCTTCTGGGCAAGTTGTGCCAGTCACCAACTTTCTCTTCCGAATGCGAAAATATTTTGTTGAGCCCAACCTACATAGGTAGGAATGATCATCAAAATAAAATAAGAGAAATCAGAGCTCGAACAGAAAGGTTTAGGTGTTAATTTTTCACGCTCGCTGTTCGGGAGTGGAATAGTAGAGAGATAGTATGATTGTGGTTCGATGAACCCTCGGCCAAGCACTTAAATGTGAATTGCAGAGTAGTCATGTAGACGTAGATGTAGATGTAGGAGGCATTGATTGTAAATTGCCACTAGCATACTTCATATACGACCAGAATATCTTGGATTTGTTTGCCAGGTTTCGAGACAAAGTTTCGTCGTGGAAACTGTTATAGGCATCTCGCATTGAACTCTGGCTATCCTTTAGAGAAGCCCGGAATTTAGCGCAATCTTAGGGATTTTGCGTCTGTTTAAATTTGGCATGTTTGTTTCGTTGTTTCTGCAACAGTGTTCTAACCCGTTTTGTGTACCACGGAGGATCAGCTCCGCCGTTTCTTAGTTTATTTCGTATAAATCTCTCAATTGCTGCCGATACTATTTTTTGAATGCAAACGACTTCTGGTCTACACTTATATTATTAATTTGGAATGAGTCTCTCAGGAAGGCGTCAAGTGAATTTTTATCAGCATTTTTGAATAGGTATACTTTTTGTTTGTTTTTCGAGGATTTCGGGATTACAATATACAGTCTCACTACGACAACCCTGTGTTCACTAATCCCTATAACGGTTTTGATGCTCGTTATTAACTCACGATTATTTGTCATTTGCACTTTCTTTAGTTTCAGTAAAAACCTAAATTTGGGAAATTTGTGGTAAGTTCCTATGGGGCCAAACAGCTGAGACCATCGGTCCCTAACTTAAACTGACTTACATTACGGACAAAACACACACCCGTGGCCCGAGGAAGGACTCGAACCTCCGAGGGGAGCCGTGCGAACCGTGGCAAGGCGCCCAAGACAAATCGGCTACCGCGTGCGGCTCTCTCTACCTGCATTATTCCGTGAAATATTGACTTTTGAAATAATACGGACTTTAGCATATCCCTGCACAATATCAACAGCAAGGCTTCCAAGACACTTCCCTGGGGCACAATCTAAGTTACTTTGATATTTAATGATGACTCTTCATCCAAGATTACAAGCTACATTCTCCTTATCAAATATCCTCAACTGACGCAAATTTTCATTGATACCTCATAGTGCCTTACTTTTGATAATAGTATAGCCGTGGTACTGAATCAAATACTTTTCGAAAATCGAAAAATACTGCATTTATCTGCCTTCGTCCATTACTTTTAGCAGTCATCTGATAAAATAGCGAGTTGGGTTTCACGTGATCATTGTTTTCGGAAATCATACAGGTTGCCATGGGGAGGTCATTCTGTCAGAGATACCTCGTTATTTTTTAAATTTAGAATATATTCGAAGATTCTATAACAAATCGATATCAAGGATACCGGGTACGATCTGTGATTTCTTCCAACTACTGGGCAGGGCTTTTGTTCGTGCGATGGGCGATGGATTATAGTTAACAGAACTGCTAACGCAGCTGCAAATACAATGCACCGTGTTAAGGGATCGGTCGAGCCATGGAGCTTCATTCAATTTGAGAGATTTCAGCTGTTCTCAATGTTCGATGATCTATTGGAATTTCCCGGAAGCAATGGCCGAATGGTTCTAGGCGCTTCAGTCCGGGAATGGGCTGCTGCTACGGTCGCAGGTTCGAATCCTGCCTCGGGCATGGATGTGTGTGATGTCCTTAGGTTAGTTAGGCTTAAGTAGTTCCAGGTCTAGGGGACTGATGACTTCAGATGTTAAGTCCTATAGGGCTCAGAGCAATTTGAACCATCTGTTGAAACTGATTAAAGGTAAACACATTATATGAGCAGAATCGTTCTCTTCAGCAAATGCTTTGCAAAAAACAGATGACAGTCCTTTTTGAACAGCAATCTGTTGTAGACTAATTATTATTGGTTTTCCCATATTAAGGATACTGCAAATAATTAAATAGTATTTTCACCATATTTATAACACATCTTCCTAGTCATTCTGGGAGTATGGATATACGTTATAACACACATAAAAACTATAGGTCATGAAAGAATAATGCGAATGAGACGAAAATCCGTCGATGTGTAGTACATGTACAGAACAATGTGGATGATTTATCCAACAGAAAGTGCTTCAGAAATCGAGCAAGTAAGTAACGCGTTGATCCACATCTGGTGCTTATTCAGGTATTTATTCGATTCGGCATTATTAAGTACAGTTGTTGGATGTTCTCCTGAGGTATATCGTACCAAAATTCTGTCGAACTGACGCGTTAGATCGGCGAAATCCCGACGAAAGATCCATACCCAAAGACTGGAAAGTTGCACAGGTCACACCAATATTCAAGAAAGGTAGTAGGATAACATTATGAATTACCTCGAAGAAAACGACCTATTGACACACAGTGAACATGGATTTAGTGAAGATCGTTCTTATGTAACATGTGAAGTGTTGACTGCTATTGACAAGTGATTTCAAATCGATTCCGTATTTCTGGATATCCAGAAGGCTTTTGACACTGTACCACATGAGCGGCTTTTAGTGAATTTGCGTGCTTTGGAACATCGTCTCAGTTTTGTGACTGGATTTGTGATTCGCTGTCAGAGAAGTCACAGTTCGTAGCAATCGACGGAAAGCCATTGAGCAAAACAGAAGTGACTTCTGGCGTTCCAAAGGTAGTGTTATAGGCCCTTTTCTGTTCCTTATATTTATAAACGATTTGGAAGACAATCTGAGTAGCTGTCAAAGATTGTTTGCAGATGACGCTGTCGTTTATCGACTAGTAAAGTCGTGAGAACAGCAAAACAAATTACAACACGATTTAGAAAATATATCTGTATACTGCGAAAATTGTCAATTGACCCTAAATAACGAAAAGCGTGAGGTCATCCATTTGAGTGCTAAAAGGAATCCGTTAAACTTCGGTTACACGATAAATCAGTCAAATATGAAGGCCGTAGATTCAACTAAATGCCTAGGAATTACAATTACGAACAACCAAAAATTGGAAGGAACACAAAGAAAATGTTGTGGGGACGGCTAACCAAAGACTCCGTTTTATTGGTAGGACACATAGAAAATGTAACAGATCTACTAACGAGACTGACTACACTACGTTTGTCCGTCCTCTTTTAGACTGCTGCGTGGTGTGGGTTCCTTACCAGATACGACTGACTGAGTACATCGAAAAAGTTCAAAGAAGGGCAGCACGTATTGTATTATCGCGAAATATGGAAGAGAGTGCCACAGAAATGATACAGGATTTGGGCTGGACATCATTAAAAGAAAGCCGTTTTTCGTTCCGACGGAATCTTGTCATGAAATTCACCAACCTTCCCCTCCAAATGCGAAAATATATTGTTGACACTGACTACACAGGGAGAAACGATCACCATGATAAGGGAAAGCAGAGCTCGTACGAAAAGATAAGGGTGTTCGTTGTTTCCGCGAGGTTTATGAGTTTCGAATAATAGAGGATTGTGAAGGTGGTTCTATGATCCCTCTGCCAGGCACTTTAATGTAATTTGCAGAGTATCCATGCAGATGAGGTGCTGCCCATAATGCTCCGAACGTTCTCAGTTGGAGAGAGACCAGGCGATCTTGCCGGCCGAGGTATGGTTTGGCAAGGACGAAGACAAGCAGTAGAAACTCTCGCCGTGTGCTGACAGGCATTGTCTTTCTGAAGTGTCAGACCAGAATGGCTTCTCATGAAGAACAAAAAAAAAAAAAAAAAGACAGCACGTGCAATGTCTTGGACGTACCATTGCAGTGCTGTAAGGGTGTCGCGGCTGACAACCAAAGAGGCCTTACTGTGAAAAGTAATGGCACCCCGGAGCATGACTCCTGGTTGTCGGGTCGTATGATGGTATACCACCACTGTCCATGAGGTTTCCACAAACGCTTTCGGCCTGGAATCTCATTGGCTGGGGTAGAGCTGTCTTCATTCTTGAGTCCCGCTTCGAACTGAGCGAAAGTGTGTGTCTGGAGGCGCCCTGGACAGCAGTGGGATACCTACTTGACTCTTCCAAATTGGCCTGTAGAGTGTAACGTGGTTACCGGTTCCAGTGTCTGCTTAGAATCGACGTTTAACGTGATCCGGTAACAAGATTTTGAGGTAATACTATTTTGTTCCCATCGGGATGCTTACTATCGCTGAGCACCCATGCCGCTCACCATTGGAATGCTTGATTTCGTAGAGTATCCATGGCAGGCGAGCCTGTCATTAACACCTTGTGGGCATTTTAACTTATTAGAGTGGTTGTGGTTTGTGTTCCGCGTAGCGGCCAGCGTGAGATTTACAGCGGTTGGGCGGAAACGCACATCTAAATCAGTCACCCTGTTGGAGGAGTTCGAGGGAGACGACCGAAGTGAAGCATTCAGCTTCAAATGGTTCAAATGGCTCTGAGCACTATGGGACTTAACATCTGAGGTCATCAGTGCCCTACAACTCAGAACTCAGGATTGGAACCTGCGACAGTAGCGATCGCGCGGTTCCAGATTGAAACGCCTACAACCGCTTGGCCACAACGCCCGGGGATGCATTCACGTGGTTTCTGAGAGAACTAAGTGTTCTACATCCCACAGTACACTGAGGTATCTGCCAACCACAATCACTCACCTCGGGCCACCACAGTACTGATGAAACACGTTGAAGACTCTATCACCACTAAATTGCATCATAAGTGATACAATCAAAACACTTTTACATATATGGCAATGCTCCTAAGTCATATACACTGAAGAGCCAAAGAAACTGGGACACCTCCCTAACATCGTGTAAAGCCCCCGTGAGTACACGGAAGTACCGCAACTCGACGTGGCATGGCTTGACTAATGTCTGAGGTTAGAATTACATTAACACCTTCAGCTGCTGATGGGCTTTGATATATATAAACGAGCACAGGTGAAAATGTGTGCCCCAACCGGGACTCGAACCCGGGATCTCCTGCTTACATGAAGGACGCTCTATCCCGGTCGGGCACACATTTTCACCAGTCCCCGTTGCTATACGTCAACGCCCGTCAGCAGCTCAAGGTATTAATACAATCGTAATTTCGTTCTAGACGGCCTCAGGTCAGCAATTGTGTCCGTTCTTTTGGACGAGAGTCGTCCGACCATGCAACATATTTCCAGTCACCAATAGTCCAATATCGGTGTTGAAGGGCCTAGTGCAGGCGTAAAGCTTTGTGTCGTGCACTTATCAAGGATACACGAGTGGGCTTTCAGCTCCGAAAGCCCATATCGATGATGTTTCGTTAAATGATTCGGACGCAGCGATGTGGGAGACTTGATATTTTACCGGATTCCTGATATTCACGGTTCACTACACATACATCCTCACTTCGTCGCTACTTTGGAGATGCTGTGTCCCATAGCTCGTGCGCCTACTATAACATCACGTTCAAACTCACTTAAATCTTGATAGCCTGTCATTGTAGCAGTAGTAACCGATCTAACAACTGAGCGTGTCACCTGTTCTCTTATATTGCCGTTGCCGACCGCAGCGCCGTATTCAGCCTGTATTTGAATACGCATGCCTATACCAGTCTGTTTGGCGCTTCAGTGCATATTATTTAGTATTACCGAAGAGTATTTATTGCTCCATATTTCGCGGATTTTGCCTACTTCACTCAGCCACTACCACGTACCGCGACCAAACTAACATGGTAACTGCATTCATAATATCCTTAATGAGATATACGTCTGTGTGCATCTCATATCTAGACCGGTACGCATGGGTGTTCTCATGCCACACATTCTGACTCGGGCAACGATCTGGATGAGAAAAACTGGCGATACCTGCAAGAAAATGACCCAGGTTCCGAGCCAGAACCACAATCCCACAACGAGGCAGCTTTCATCGCATAACCTGGTGGCTGGGATTTGTTGCAGCTGCGGTGTTCATTCCTTCGTATGGGCCATTACTGTGGAGTAACACTTGTAAGCAGCAACAATCTGATGTAATGAAAGTTTACTTTATTACTGGCGCTTCCTGGCAGATTAAAACTGTGTGCCGGACCGAGACTCGAACTCGGGATATTTGCCTCACGGCGTTCTCTGTCGTCTGAGCTACCCAAGCACGACTCACGACCCGTCCTCACAGCTTCAATTGTACCTTCCTAAATTCACCGAAGCTCTTCTGCGAGCGTTGCAGAACTGGCTCTCCTGGAAGAAAGGATTTTGTAGAGACATGGCTTAGCCACAGCCTGATGGATATTTCCAGATTGATATTGGGTACTTTATTACTGTTTAATTAAACAGCTTCATTAAACAACGAAAAAGTAACTCACATTATATGAGCTGAATCACTAAGATTAAACTGCGTAATAACAGCAGCGCCGTCATTCACTAATGAACATGAAAAATATCAGTTCTGCAGAAGTATGTAAAGATTCTTACGAAAATTCCAATAGAGTTGCAGATTCTCAAGATAAGAAGGCTACACACAGCCCGCTACACTGGCCATACTAATGTAAAAGTTGATTCCTTATTTCCCTCGCAAAGTCCAAAACATCCCCACCACGCCTGAGGTTTTGCGGACCTCCTACCACGCCGTGCGTCAGCGCCGGCACGGAGACCTGTCTCTGAACTAACAGAGCGCTCCATTAATTCGGGCTGAAACACGCCACCACTCTCCAGGACAGGTGCAAGACCCACCCGTGGCTGGCGATAAGTCGCACGGAGACGTGGTGTGGATGTTTTACCAAATAGGCGCGCCTCCACTGACGGAACAGTTTCTGTCAACCTGCAGACTACAGGGCCCCTCATCATACAAGATACTTCCAGTCAGCGTTTGGTGTTAGGAAGCCTTCCAAATTTCGTATATACTCTACACTCGACACTCAAAATTATGTTTGAGAACATTTTTCATATTATCCCCACTATTTGTAGTTAAAGAAAGAAAATGATTACAGTGCTTCAAAAAGTAATATTTGCAGTAAACTGAAAAACGTATTGATTTAATTTTACATATTTTAAAAGAAGAAATGTTGAATTTTCTCGCGCAGAGTACGAGAGACTGGCGCGGCTATATGCGCACTGTTTTGACAGACAGGTGGAGCTGAGCTAGATAGGAGCTGGCGTGTATAGCTGGCTGTCTAACGAGCAGGCGATAACCGTGATACTGGCGGAATGTGTGCGCCACTTAGAAAGCGAGTGTCGTAATGACTGCAAGTCTAGTATACAGGCACGTTAATGCAAGTGCTTTTTCCAAGGGAGGGTGGTCTTCCCTGGCCCTCGCGACGTGTGACGGTGCCTCACGCCGCAAATTCTGAGATCGCAAGCTATTAGGATGGTGCATAAGATCGCAGCGTTTTCTTCTGTATATTAATATTGTTATAGGTTTGGGATTTTACAAGGAGTGTTATACGTCATTGGTCCCTTACCTGCATTTGTCGTAGATCCCTCGCCCAGCGCGAAGTTCCAAGCGACTGGAAAAAAAGCGCAGATTACTCCAGTATATAGAGAGGTAAAGAAACGGACCCGTAAAATTAGAGACCAATATCCCAAACTTCTGATTGCTGCAAACTCCCTGTACACATTCTCAGTTCGATTATAATAGACTTACGTGAGGCTAAGCAACATACGTCGACGAATCAACATGGCTTTAGGAAGCATCGTAAGTGCGAAACTCAGCTTGCCCTTTCCTCACGTGACATACTGAGAACTATGTATGAAGGGCAACAGGCAGATTCCATATTTCTAGATTTCCGGAAAGAATTTGACATCGTGCCCCATTGTAGATTGTTAAAGAAACTACGAGCATATCGAATAAGTTCACAGATATGTGAATGGCTCGAAAACTTCTTGAAAAATAGTACGCAGTATGTTGTCCTCGATGGTGAGGGTTCATCAGAGACAACGAAATGTGATAGAACGGCTGTTGTTCTTTATACAGGGCGAGGCCATCTAAATGTTCAATACATTAGCTCCGAGGAACAAATGGCAGTTTACTGAAATGTCCAGTCCTAGTTGCTTTTGGTAAAATATCTCAAAAGCTGGGGATAGTGAATTTTACGGGTAATTAAGGAAAGTATTAAATTGATGGGGGTGTTGAAGTAATGACAATTTAATAATTATACTTTGCTAACTTCCAGCATTCTGAAAGGCATTGTAGTGTCTCGAGAATTTCGGGGTAAATTCTAGAGACCCTCGTATTTCCACCGTCTTGAACACGGGTTATTTTAGAGACGAGTGTGGTAAAGTAGAATGTATCTACTGCACCACAATTATGTGTGTGCAGGACGGACATGTATGGGACGGATGATAGGCGCGGGCAGGTAGTCGCCGATCCTGGCTAACAAGGGGAAGGCCTCAGACACGGCCAACCGATTCGGCTCAAATTTGGCAGGTTGCTTGTGTAGAACCTAAAATGAAATAGTCCAAGATCTTTTGGGTCAACACCTCCGCAATTTTGAGAAAATCAACCCTAAAGGTTTTGACGAGCAACGGACTCAGAATTAGAGCGATCGATAGATAATTGTAAATAGAGCATTTTTCATCATCAGGTATGGGGTCCGCAAACGCAAACTTTTCCAAAAATTGAGGAAAGAAACTTTTACAATTGTCGCTCCTGTACCCACATGGTAAACGCTTTTCGCCGACAGCGGCGATAGCGGAACAGCTAAGGTAACTAACTGGCTGGGAATCGGAGAACCCTAGCGGATGTTATTATTTTCGTTTGTATTTTTCCATATCTCAATTGATAGGGATAGGATGGTTAATAAGGTAAATAAATTAATAAAGAATGATAATAATAAAGTAGGCAAACTAATTACCCCAACGCCATTGGTTAGTAAAGTATTAAACTTTTAAGGCTTGTCACATGACCACAACTACGACTAACAAGGGGAGGCCGCCAATTGTGAAATTCAGATTCGATCCCTACTGCGCATAATAAAAGCTCATGGCCAGAGGTGTAATGTGGCAAAGCACCAAGATGCACTTCTCAGCCGTTGTCGAGAAAATCGACAGTTAAAAGAAACCGTTGCAGTGAAATACTCTCTACGATTGATAGTTTTCTACAGCGTCGTGGATCAGCGGTAAACGCTCGGGTTCGTGATCCGAAGGTGGCCGGATCGAACAGCCGGCACGGTAGCTTAGCGTGTTCGGTCAGTGTGTTAGCTGCCGTCTGTAATAAAAAAACTGAGTTAATGGATCAACGACTAACTGAAACGGGTGTCTTGCGATGTCCGCCCCGAGCAGATACAATGAACAAAAATGAAATAAAACAAATATACAAAATAAAAAAAATCATTGGAACGCCTAACCAACTAATTAGCAGCATAAGCAGTGCAGGGTATATGAAGCGTGTCGGGAGAGGCGGAAAAATAAAAAAAAACAAAATCTCGCGCCATGCAACATTTTTTATTATTAGTGTTTTGTAATTCATATATGAATTGCTTACACATGTTGGTGAAGGCGGATCGCTGTCCAATTGTACCGCCTCAATTTTTCCGTTTGTTTAACAGGGTGTACCAAAGCTCTCACGTCCGCACTGATTTTCGACGATGTTATAAGTTGCGCTAGGGACCGCACCTACCTTCTTTCGAAGTTGGCAGGCAACTACGCTGTTATGCGGCGACTCGTTTCGGCCCATTCAACATCTGTCCTTCGAGTGTAACGAGCGAGTAACGGAGTTTATATTTCATACCTGCCACAGCAAATTTGTGTACGTGGGGTTTGTATTCTAATTCGAACGCTTGATTTACGCTATACGTATTCGTTTCGGAATATCGTTTCTACGTCTTCCATTAACTATACTTGGTTAACATTATGAAGACAATTAATAACATTAATGAAATACAACTTTGTTTGCGGAAAACATAATGATGTTCGAAGTTGCCAGTTTTTCCACGACAAACGACTTTCAACATCTTATTATATGCATAATTGTTGCAACTGATTGCTGGGAATTATATATATATTGTATGTATGTACACACATTTGAATTACAAAAAACAAATACTAAAAAAAAATGGTTGCATGGCGCGAGATTCGATCCGGCGAACTTTGGAATTACGAACCCGAACCCGAGAGCTTACCACTGCGCAACGACGCTGTAGAAAACTATCAATCGTAGTGAGTATTTCACGCCGGTTTCTTTTAACTGTCGATTTTCTCGACAGCGGCTGAGAAGGACATCTTGGTGCTTTCCCACATAGCACCTCTGGCTATGAGCTTTTATTATGCGCAGTATGAATTGAATCTGAATTTCACAATTGGCGGCCTCCCCTTGTAAGAGTGCTTCGAATTCCTCACGAGGGATCACAGACAGCCAACCGCGCGACGGTTGTTTACAGCGAGGCACGGGACAGAATGTACGCGGGGAGATTTATGTTGTCCCGGTTGCCTCTTCGTCATATCATAGTTGTGAATCTGGAAAAGAGAAGGTGTCCAGCACGAGCCTTATAGACGTAAATCGGAAAGAGTTGTTTTCCGTCATTAGGCTGCCGCGATCCTGGCGAATACAGTAGTGATTTTTCCATCATTAATGTGCCGAATGAAATAAGTTTCGTGAATGAATACAGTGTTATTCTGTAAGTAACATATGACGAGTGTTGTATGTAGTTTGTAGAAATTAGCTCGTCTGTTTATGCCGTAGTAACTAGTTATTATTTGTTGTCATATCTTTCAGGTGCATAATCTGAGTAACGGAGGATGTACACCCTTCGACTAGCGTTGTAATATATAGTTGGGAGCCTGTCACAGACGATGGCAAGCGGGAAGTTACCGTCACTGTGTTTTGGTTTGCAAAATACAGATGCATTATCAACGCACTACCGGAAGCAGCCAGGTCTGTTTCTCGGCGTTCCAGGTTGATAAGAACGGCTATGGTGGAGAGATTTTTGGTGGTGACGAACGAAATGACTTTTCTTGATACTGAGGTACTATACCATGAAGACGAAGCAGAAGGTGATTCAGTGGAAGATATCCCGACTAGTGAATCGCTAAATTGTCATAACACTTCAGAAATCTCCACTTCTCTGGGAATATGTGCTTCATCCGTTCCCGATGAGTATCACGAACCAGTTACTAAACGACTTAACTACAGCTCTATACCCCTTGAAGTAAAAGTTAAGGCGGTAGCGCTAGCCTGGAATCATCCAAATTTGAACTTACAAACACTGCAAAAGAATGGAGCAACAACAGCCCTGGAACGGAAGAAGGACTTGAAATTGTGGGAAAGTGATATCGTTAAAGGAGGGACAAGATACGACAAATACCAGGCGATAAATATGTGGACTTACGACCGATTTGTCGAATCTTGTTGACGTAACGAGAATGTAACAGCGAGAATACTTCAGGAGTGGGCTGCAGGTGCAGCGCTTCAATATACGGCCAACAAGGATTCTACGTCTGCTGCATCATTATCTTGGGCAAAAAATTTCAGATCGGGGTATAAAATTCGTCAACGGCGCGTCACTAAATACGTCTCTCATAAGGAAGTACAAAATATAGAAGATATACAGAAAGTGGGAGCTCTTTTCAACAGGCAAACGGCGTCACTTATGAGCGGTTTTAATAGTGATTACGTGATCAACACCGGTCATACAGGATGCGAGTATTGGGTGAACATTCGAAGCACGTTATCGCATAAGGGAGAAAAACTAATCCTTGTCGCAGTTGGTAGTAAAAACCTAGTAAGACATTCGTACACGGCGCAACATGCCACTACAGCCTCTGGAAAACTGTTACGTAAGGTTTTCCTGTGTTTACAAGAAACGAATGTTACATTTGGTCCTCAGATTATAGAAGAGGTCAACCGTTTAACCGACTCGTTGAAAAATTTTTACATTACCTTCTCCAAACTGACGAATGCGATTTACAGAACATTTCTTGAGAATGTTTTAAAACCATACGTTTCCGATAGCAAGTTTTTTCTAGTAGTGGATTCCTGGAGTGGACAAAGTAATGCTATATTATATGACACAATGATTATAGTTGGCGAGGGTCAGCCAACGTGCACGGTAAAAGTAATACCGCCCAACTGTACACCTGTGTACCAGCCGTGTAATGTTGATTTCGATCGCCAGGTTAAAAACCTTATTTCCAGGCTTCAGGATTGCAGTGTGCTTCTGGAAACCCAGCGGGAATGGACAACCGCACGGATACAATAACTATTTACAACATAATTCATAACCAACTTTCAGCATCGATTTTTCACGCAATGATATCGTATGCGTGGTACGCATCAAAATTAATTCCCGAAAAAGACATTTTGAAATGTAAACCAAGTTTGTTTTCCGCCTACTCTTGGGAAGGAACAGTGTAGCTTTCGAAAGATTGCATTCATGAGATGTTCTTGGTGCCGTGAGTATATTTGTTTCAAATTTTTATGTGACAAGTACCACCCATCTCGTTGTTCGACGAAAAATGAGGACACGTAACAGTGACTGGAAGAGCCATTCTAAAGTGACCTGGAGTAACATTTTAGATGTTTACTACCCCAAGAAGTTTCAGAAATTTATTTACCTACCTTATTTTTATCGTTCCTTATAGATTTACTTACCTTATAAACCCTCCTATTCCTATCAATTGAGATATGGAAAAGTACAAACGAAAATAATAACATCCACTGGGTTTCCTCGCGATTCGAACCCGGGTTCTCAGATTCCCAGCCAATTACCTTGGCTGTTACGCTTTCAGTGCTGTCGGCAAAAACCGTTTAAAAAGTTGGAACAGAAGCGACAGTTGCAAAACTTTCTTTCCTCGATTTCTGGAATAGTATGCGTTTTCGGATACCATAGCTGATGATGAAAAATGCTCTGTTTACAATTATCTATCGATCCCGCCAATTTTGAGTCGATTGCCCTTCATAACTTTTAGGGGTGATTTTTTCAATAACGCGGCGGTGTTGACCTAAAATATCTTAGATTCCTCCGTTTTAAGTGGTACACAAGCGACCTGCCAAATTTTAGCCGAATCGGTTGGCCATGTCTGAGGCCTTCCATTTGTAAGGAGTTACACGTCCAGCTCAAGGAACAAACGCGCCGTCTCAGTGCGATGTCAAACATTATTTGTGAATATTTGAATGTTGTTGAAAGAGAAGAAGGAACAATTACTTATTCATTCTTTCTCTTACTTTTGTAAGGTCCAGACGGTTGTCTTATTAAATTTTGTGAGATTTGTACACTGTATTTATGGAAAAATGAATGTGATAGTTTCTGACGGACCAGAAGGTTCCGAGCTTGCGAAAAATGTTTTGTTGTTGTTGTTGTTGTGGTCTTCAGTCCTGAGATTGGTTTGCTGCAGCTCTCCATGCTACTCTGTCCTGTGCAAGCTTCTTCATCTCCCAGATCCTACTGAAACCTACATCCTTCTGAATCTGCTTAGTGTACTCACCTCTTGGTCTCCCTCTACGATTTTTACCATCCACGCTGCCCTCAAATGCCAAATTTGTGATCCGTTGATGCCTCAAAACATGTCCTACCAACGGATCCCTTCTTCTAGTCAAGTTGTGCTACAAATTGCTCTTCTCCCCAATTCTATTCAATACCTCCTCATTAGGTACGTAATCTATCCACCTTATTTTTAGCATTCTTCTGTAGCACCACATTTCGAAAGATTCTATTCTATTCTTGTCCAAACTATTTATCGTACATGTTTCACTTCCATACATGACTACACTCCATACTTTCAGAAACGATTTCCTGATACATAAATCTATACTCAATGTTAACAAATTTCTCTTCTTCAGAAATGGTTACCTTGCCATTGCCAGTCTACATTTTATATCCGCTCTACTTCGAACATCATCTGTTATTTTACTTCCTAAATAGCAAAACTCCTTTACTACTTTAAGCGTCTCATTTCATAATCTAATTCCCTCAGCATCACCCGATTTAATTTGACTACATTCCATTATCCTCGTTTTGCTTTTGTTGATGTTCATCTTATATCCTCCTTTCAAGACACTGTCCATTCCGTTCAACTGCTCTTCCAGGTCCTTTGCTGTCTCTGACAGAATTACAATGTCATCGGCGAACCTCAAAGTTTTTACTTCTTCTCCATGAATTTTAATACCTACTCCGAATTTTTCTTTTGTTTCCTTTACTGCTTGCTCAATATACAGATTAAATAACATCGGGGAGAGGCTACAACCCTGTCTCACTCCTTTCCCAACCACTGCTTCCCTTTCATGCCCCTCGACTCTTATGACTGCCATCTAGTTTCTGTACTAATTGTAAATAGCCTCTCGCTCCCTGTATTTTATCCCTGCCACCTTCAGAATTTGAAAGAGAGTATTCCAGTCAACATTGTCAAAAGCTTTCTCCAAGTCTACAAATGCTAGAAACGTAGGTTTGGCTTTTCTTAATCTTTCTTCTAAGATAAGTCATAAGGTCAGTACTGCCTCACGTGTTCCAACATTTCTACGGAATCCAAACTGATCCTCCCCGAGGTCCACATCTACCAGTTTTTCCATTCGTCTGTAAAGAATGCGCGTTAGTATTTTGCAGCTATGACTTATTAAACTGATAGTTAGGTAATTTTCACATCTGTCAGCACCTGCTTTCTTTGGGATTGGAATTATTGTATTCCTTTTTTTAGTCTGAGGGTATTACGCCTGTCTCATATATCTTGCTCACCAGCTGGTAGAGTTTTGTCATGACTGGCTCTACCAAGGCTGTCAGTAGTTCTAATGGAATGTTGTCTACTCCTGGGGCCTTGTTTCGACTCAGGTCTTTCAGTGCTCTGTCAAATTCTTCAAGCAGTATCTTATCTCCCATTTCATCTTCATCTACATCCTCTTCCATTTCCATAATATTGTCCTCAAGTACATCGCCGTTGTATAGACCCTCTATATACTCCTTCCATCTTTCTGCCTTTCCTTCTTTGCTTAAAACTGGGTTTCCATCTGAGCTCTTGATCTACATACAAGTGGTTCTCTTTTCTCCAAAGGTCTCTTTAATTTTCCTGTAGGCAGTATCTATCTTACCCCTAGTGAGATAAGCCTCTACATCCTTACATTTGCCCTCTAGCCATCCCTGCTTAGCCATTTTCACTTCCTGTCAATCTCATTTTTGAGACCTTTTGTATTCCTTTTTGCCTCCGTCATTTACTGCATGTTTATCAATTAAATTCAATATTTCTTCTGTTACCCAAGGATTTCTAGCAGCTCTCGTCATTTGACTTACTTTATCCTCTGCTGCTTTCAATACTACATCCCTCAGAGCTACCCATTCTTCTTTTGCTGTGTTTCTTTCCCCCATTCCTGCCAATTGTTCCCTTATGCTCTCCTTCAAACTCGGTACAACCTATGGTTCTTTCAGCTTATCCAGATCCCATGTCCTTAAATTCCCACCTTTTTGCAGTTTTTTCAGTTTTAATCTACAGGTCATAACCAATAGATTATGGCCAGTGTCCACATCTGCCCCTGGA
The DNA here is from genome assembly GCF_023897955.1 of Schistocerca gregaria. NCBI lineage: Eukaryota > Metazoa > Arthropoda > Insecta > Orthoptera > Acrididae > Schistocerca > Schistocerca gregaria. Next base: position 44,529,460 of record NC_064929.1, read on the forward strand.
AATCTACTACAATTAAAAACTTGATTCCTTAATCTCTGTCTTACCATTAAATAATCTATCTCATACCGTTTAGTATCTCCAGGATTCTTCCATGTATACAACCTTCTTTTATGATTCTTCAACCAAGTGTTAGCTATGATTAAGTTATGCTCTGTGCAAAATTCTACTAGACAGCTTCCTCTTTCATTTCTTAGCCCCAATCCATATTCACCCTCTATGTTTCCTTCTCTCCCTTTTCCTACTGACGAATTCCAGTCACCAATGACTATTACATTTTCGTCTCCCTTCACTACCTGAATAATTTCTTTTATCTCATCATACATTTCATCAATTTCTTCATCATCTGCAAAGCTAGTTGGCATATAAATTATACTACTCTAGTAGGCATGGGCTTTGTGTCTATCTTGGCCACAATAATGCGTTCACTATGCTGGTTGTAGTAGCTTACCCGCACTCCTATTTTTTTATTCATTATTAAACCTACTCCTGCATTACCGCTATTTGATTTTGTATTTATAGCCCTATATTCACTTGACCAAAAATCTTATTCCTCCTGCACAGAACTTCACTAATTCCCACTATATCTAACTGTAACCTATCCATTTCCCTTTTTAAATTTTCTAACCTACCTGCCCGATTGAGGGATCTAACATTCCATGCTCCGATCCGTAGAACTCCAGTTTTCTTTCTCCTAATAATGACGTCCTCCTGAGTAGTCCCCGCCTGGAGATACAAATGGCGGACTATTTTACCTCCAGAATATTTTACCCAAGAGGACGCCATTATCATTTAATCATACAGTAAAGCTGCATGTCCTCAGGAGAAATTACGGCTGCTTGCTTTCAGCCTTTCCCAGTACCAGCACAACAAGGCCGTTTTGGTTAATGTTGCAAGGCCAGATCAGTCAATCATCCAGACTGTTGCCCCTGCAACTACTGAAAAAGCTGCTGCCCCTCTTCAGGAACCACATGTTTGTCTGGCCTCTCAACAGATACCCCTCGTTGTGGTTGCACCTACGGTACGGCCATCTGTATCGCTGAGGCACGCAAGCCTCCCCACCAACGGCAAGGTCCATGGTTCATGAGGGGAAAAAATGTTTTAGTTGTATGAAAAGTGTTATGTGTGATAAAAATACAGTGGGATTGAGTTCAAAATATTCTTGAGTGTACGGAGTTATTTTAAAAGTATAAAACATTTCCTCCAAAGCAGCATCTTATCTTGGGAGAAGAAGTTGTGCAGGACATCACAGCTGGCTATCCTGAAAAGAAGATCGGAGAAGCAACTCCAAGTAAGTTCGATAGCCAAGAGGGAGTGTGAGTCTTGCACACCAGTACCACACTGACACCCTTAATCACCGGAAACTGCCAGAGCATGGCATAAACAGTTGCCTCACTATCTTTCCCCAAATCCCTCAACATGCATTCTAACCTTACATCTGCAGAAATGGGCTGCAGTCCACCACATAAGAACTGATCCTGACCTTCTAATCCTACCTGTGGACAAAGGCTCCACCACTGTTGTTTTTAACTGCAAGGATTACCTGGCAGTAGGACTCTTCTGGCTGTCAGATACTTCTATCTACAAACCTTGCCACAGCGACTCCATTCCAGTAATCCAGCAAGATCTCCAATCACTACTCAAATCCTTATGCGCACATCAGACCCTCTCCCTGGAGTCCATGCCTCGGCTCACCTCTCTCACTCCACTAATAAATCCTACCTTCTACATGATTCCTAAAGTCCATAAACCTAATCACCCAAGACGCCCCATTGTGGCCGGTTACTGAGAAAATTGCTGCTCTCATAGACCAACCCCTACAATCTATTACCCCTAACATACCTTCCTATTTAAAAGATACCAACAATTTCCTCCAGCCAGCCAGAGTGGCCGAGTGGTTCTAAGCACTACAGTCTGAAACCGCGCGACCGCTATGGTTGAAGGTCCGAATCTTGCCTCGGGCATGGATATGTGTGATGTCCTTAGGTTAGTTAGGTTTAAGTAGTTCTAAATTCTGGGGGACTTATGACCTCAGAAGTTAAGTCCCGTAGTGCTCAGAGGCATTTGAACAATTTCCTTCACTGACTCTCCACAGTTCCTGACTCTTTACCACAAAGTGCCATGCTTCTCACTATTGGTGCCACCTTCCTGTACACTAATGTTCCTAATGCCCATAGCCTTCCTGCTATTGAACACTCCCTTTCCCAAAGATTGACAGATTCAAAACCAACAATCTAGTCACCATGACAAGTTTATCCTCACACACAATTTCTTCTGCTTTGGAGGCATTACCCACAAACAAATTCAGGGTATGGCTATGGGCACCCTCATAGCACCATCTAATGCCAACCTATTCATGGGCCATATAAACGAACCCTTCCTAAAAACAGAGAATCCTAAACCCCACTCCTGGTTCAGATTCAATGATTACATTTTTGCTATCTGGAGTGAGGATAAGGATACCCAATCCACATTCCTCCAGAACTTCAACTACTTCTCCCCCATTTGCTTCACAAGGTCCTACTCAACCCAACAATCTACCTTCTTAGATGTTGACCTCCACCTCAAATGTGGTTACATCAGTACCTCTGTCATTATCAAACCTACTAACCACCAGCAATACCTCCACTTCAACAATTGCCATCCATTCCATACCAAGAAGTCCCTTCCGTATAGCCTATCCCCACTTGGTCACCGCATCTGCAGGGATGAGCAGCCCCAATCTAACTACCTCACTGAAGCCTTCACTGACCATAATTATCCTCCCAACCTTGTATAATAACAAATCTTGCATGCCTTATCTATTCAGTCTCCCACCACCTCCCAAAATCCCACTGTCTGACCACAGACAACCATGCCCCTCATAACTCAGCATCACCCAGGACTGGAGAAACTGAATTACACTCTATGCCAGGGTTTCAATTACCTCTTGTCGTGGCCTGAAATGATAAGTATCCAGACCACTATCCTTCCCATGCCTCACATGGTATTCTGTCATCCACCGAACCTACATAATGTACCCATCCTTACACAACCAATGCTCCCAATCCCTTACCTCATGGCTCATACCTCTGTAACACACCTACATCCATACATTCTCCTGAAACCACCTACTCCAGGTCAGGCACCATCACCACTAATCCCATCAAAGGCAGGCCTACCTGTGAAACTAGTCATGTGATTTACAAGCTAAGTTGCTACCACTGTGCTGCATTCTATGTAGGAATGAGAATCAACAAACTGTCTGTCCACACAAATGGTCACCAACAAACTGCAACCAAGAAACAAGTGGACCACCCTGTTGCTGAACATGCTGCAAAACATGATATTTCAATGACTGCTTCACAGTGTGTGCTATATAGATCCTTCCCACCAAGACCAGCTTTTCTGAATTGTGCAGGTGAGAACTTTCCCTGCAATACATCCGATATTTCTATAACCCTCCTGGTCTCAACCTTCATTAGTCACTGTTCTCATCCATCCCACACCTTCCCTGCACCCGTTCCAGCACTATGCAGCCATTATTCCACCACCACACCTAGTCTTTTTATTTCCCTCCGTTTCTGCTACTTCTGCCACCCTCCCCACCTCTCCCCTGCCCGTGGTCTAACCTGCAGCACTTTACTCTACATCACTACCCACCCTCCCTCCCTGCCCCAGTATCCTCCATACCCCCACCCAGTTGCCACTCCCATCATGCAATGTTGCTTTGTGTATGTGTGTGTGTGTCTGTGTGTGTGTGTGAGTGAATTGTGAGAGTCGTTGTTGTGTGTATCAGCGACACAGCATCTGTGCTAGATAGTGAGTAGCAGCTTTCTTTCTCGTAATATTGTTACATTCTATCCTGGATTTTCCATTATTTGAATATGTATTATACTAATTCATGAACGAGATAGATGAGCACTTAAAATAAAGGGCCAAAGGGCCAAAATGAACTCCCTTGGCCTCTTTCAAAACAGAAAGAGCATATATTATTCAAAAAATTTCATGTAGAATGCCCAAGTACAAGAAGACCCTAATATAAGTAAATCTATATTTTTATTTGAATGCTCCTGAGAAAGTACCTGATCTGACTATTGTTGTAAGCATACCTGTATTCATTCCATCTATGCTGCGATCAAATGGTTAATTTTCCATACTTGTGTGTGAAGTGTAAATATTCCATTGTACTATTTCCCTGTATAAAACTGATGTGCTCAATACTATGTGGAAAATGATTCAAAATCAGTAGCCAATAATTAATCAAATAAAAAAAGTCCATTTGCAGTGTATATGTACAAATTGAGAAAGCTCATTTTTCTTAGTAAAGCCACAAAGACAAGTTTTATGAAATTACACAAGTTTTTTTGTACTCAAGTTGATCAGATACACTAATTACATACAGCAGCAGCGTTTTTTCATCATAATGGTCCAGCTAGGCATTGGGGATATGGTATTCTTTGAGAAGGTACTCCACTATTTTCCATTTTTAGATCACCTACAATGCTCAAATATTTCAATATGTGTAAAACCCTAAAAACCATTAACAATACCCTCTAACACAACCGAAGGTCAGATAGAAGGTCAACTGTTTCAGGAACTACAAGAAATGGAAAGAACAGAATCCCATTAGTTGTCAACTGCTGGACACTGGGGGTTCTAGATAGTTATTTCCATAGCGGTACAAAAATATTTTGCTCACTCCAGTAACTATTCTCTCCGGAAATGTCACTGGGTTACCTGTAGTGGTAGCGTGTTAAGTGTCAGAGAATGAAACTTAGAGAGAATAATAACAGCTCTTCCAGATGATATATCCCTCTCTATCATAGCCAGATCTCAGATTAGTTGACGTGAAAGCATAGTATGATCTTCTGTAAACAGGTGGCGCAAAGCACTGTTATTTAAGTAACTTTTAGTATCAGATGATCCCTTATCACAGTAACTGCTACTTCTCAATAACCAGTTATTTCTATCAGTTATGTTATTTTCTTGTCACCTCTAATGTACACCATTACGCCAGGAGATACTAATTTACTGAATACTGGGGAAAACATCTGCAGTAAAATTCATTTTTACAGCCTTATATACACTCCTGGAAATGGAAAAAAGAACACATTGACACTTATGTGTCAGACCAACCATACTTGCTCCGGACACGCCCCAACATCGTGCATTGTACCTCCAGTGGTGTCGCGACAGGCGTGAATGGAGGGACGAATGGAGACGTGTCATCTTCAGCGATGAGAGTCGCTTCTGCCTTGGTGCCAATGATGGTCGTATGCGTGTTTGGCGCCGTGCAGGTGAGCGCCAGAATCAGGACTGCATACGACCGAGGCACACAGGGCCAACACCCAGCATCATGGTGTGGGGAGCGATCTCTTACACTGGCTGTACACCTCTGGTGATCGTCGAGGGGCACTGAATAGTGCACGGTACATCCAAACCGTCATCGAACCCATCATTCTACCATTCCTAGGGAACTTGCTGTTCCAACAGGAGAATGCACGTCCGCATGTATCCCATGCCACCCAACATGCTCTAGAAGGTGTAAGTCAACTACCCTGGCCAGCAAGATCTCCGGATCTGTCCCCCATTGAGCATGTTTGGCACTGGATGAAGCGTCGTCTCACGCGGTTGCACATCCTGCACGAACGCTTGTCCAAATGAGGCGCCAGGTGGAAATGGCATGGCAAGCCGTTCCACAGGACAACATCCAGCATCTCTACGATTGCCTCCATGGGAGAATAACAGCCTGCATTGCTGTGAAAGGTGGATATACACTGTACTAGTGCCGACATTGTGCATGCTCTGTTGCCTGTGTCTATGTGCCTGTGGTTCTGTCAGTGTGACCATGTGATGTATCTGACCCCAGGAATGAGTCAATAAAGTTTCCCCTTCCTGGGACAATGAATTCATGGTGTTCTTATTTAAATTTCCAGGAGTGTATATATCAAGATAGACGACAAACAATGTCATATAGTTATTAGCCATATCAAGCGAGAACAAATTCCCTCTCGGTCATGCCACTACACTTCATAACTGTATCAAGAAGAAGATTCCGTAACCTAAATGGCAGCAGATGTCCAGGGCTGTTAAAATGACAATTTTTGCTGGACCCAGGTTGTATAATCTGAGTTGACAAGTAGCATAAATAATAGTTGAAGGAGACCAAAAGAGTGTTACAATACAGTACAAACATGGACAAAGACAACAGTATGGAGATAGCTACACATTGTATAAAAGTCTCATTCACAGTGATTATTATTTTTATAAAAATCATTCATGCACTTGCAGCTTGTTTGACATTTCACTGTACACATATGGACCAAAAATTCACACAATTCAGAGCAATGATCAGTTAATGATTTCAGATTTCTAAAATCAAGGCTATGTTTTTCACTTGTGGTGGCAGGCTGTTCTGTATCTTGGTTAAATGGTGCCATTGTTCATTGTTTGGACATGGAGTTTCCTATCTAATACAAAGTGTGTTGAAATGATGATAATGTAATAATAATCGTTTCAGTTATTTCCTCTTTGTCTTTTTTATGTGTTTTTTCTGTGTTTCTTCGCTCTGTTTGTATTTTGTCTTCATTGTTGTCCCCTGGTTGTAATTGTAAATTGTGTGAAGTAACAAGTTGAAATTATTTATCCTAAATAAGTGTTATTTTCTTAGCAAGTGGTCATGGACCCAGGTGCCAGGTGTTGCAGTACAACAAATAAAGGTGGAAAAAATTAATCCAGTACCTAATTTAGAGTCATGGCTCAAGAAGAGGAGGAATACAAGGTACTGTTGTTTAATGGGAAGAACTTTAGCAACTGAAAATTTAGGACTGAAATACTTCTATGTGAGCTGGAAGTGAGTTTTGTCTGAAAGAGATACATGGACATGGCTGAGACAGCTGTACGGCAAAACCGATAAGAAGTGTAAGTCTCAAGTAATCCAAAGAATTTCACAAAGTTGCTTGGAGTAGGCCTACACCAAAAATAAGAAATACATTAATTCAAACATTTGAGCTGAAAGGTATGGCTTTTATTAAGAACGGCCTTTAAAGTTTACTGCAAATGACAATAACTCTTGAAATTAATTTTTTGGAGTTTCGTAAGTTAATGGGTCATTTGAAGGATCGGATGATAATATTGGAGGAACTGATATAGTATGCGGTAACTTACAAACAATTCCACCAGAATCCTAAGTAGTTGTTACTGCTCTGAATACCTTCTCAAGTGAGGAATTGGAACCGGATTTCTTAAAGGGTAGATTACTTGACAAAAAAGCAAAACTTAATAATTCTAAAGGTAACAACTGGACAGTAAATGAATTGCCATCGTCGACAGCATCTGACAGAAAGGTAAAAGGATGTATTCAGAGGCAACCAAGTCTCAAGCTATGTATGATGCAGCCAAAGCTTTGTCTAAAAATAAGATTTTAGTTGATATTGTGGATGCTAGGAGTTGTCATTTTTTACTTTGTAGTTCACTGTTGCTATATGAGTTCACATATTGTCATTTTGTTATATAGAGATAATGAGTGGAGGTTTGGACACTAGAAAATGGAGTGCCTAGTGGAGAAATCTAAACATTTCTGATGTATTTTTCTATTACATTTCAATAGGAATGACAGCTACGGAGGCAGTCAGAAACATTCACGCCACATGTGGGAGGGGGATAATTCCATGAGACAGATCATGGCAAGAATGCGGTTTTCTCGTTTTAAGAAGGATCATTTTGACATAAGTGATTCAGCACATTCAGGAAGACAGTCGAAGTTTCATAAAGATTGTTTAAACACATTAACCCACAATAATCAATGTCAGCAAACTTGAGAACTGGCAAATGTTATTAACTGTGATCATTCTACCATCGTGCGACATTTGCATGCAATGGAGAAGGTTGAAAAAAGGTACCACATGCTCTAAGCCGAAAACACATAAATCAGTAGGTGAATGTATGTGCTTTTCTCATTGTTCGTGATCAATTTGCTTGAAAGCAACGTTGACCATTCCTAACTTGTATTGTCATAGCCTTATAGGTGACAAGAAATGGTGTCTTTATCCTAAGATCATAAGGAAAAGAAAAGAATGGTTGCCCCCAAACAAAGCAGCAACTCCCCATATAAAAGCCTGCATGCATCCATAATATTATGCATCTAGTTGAACAGTGATGGTGTGGTGTAGTACAGATTGCTTCCCTGAGATGTAACCATCACTGATGATATTTATTGTCAGTAACTGAGACATCTTGTGGACGCAATTCGAGGACAACGACCAGGCAGACTGCGAAAAGTGATGCTACTCCACGATAACGCCCGCGCCCATTCTGCTAGACTGACCAAAAACTTTATACTAGAGTTGGGTTGGGAGGTCATTCTGCACTCACCTTATTCAACTGATCTTGCACCATCAGTTTTTCCTGCTCCCTATCGAACAAACTTCAAGCTAAGTTTTGCCAGATGCAAAAGGTTCTCCTACCATGGCTCGGCGAGTTCTTCACCTCAAAACCACTCGATGTCTACAGTCATGGAATCAAGAAGTTATCTCAGCATTGACAGACTGTTGTAAATAGTGAAGGAGAATAATTATGGATGAGTAGGGTGTGTATGTGTATCTGTTGTGTTTTTCAAACGTACAGAAAAACGCAACAAACTTATGTATCAACCCAATATATGTGTTACAGACGTGGGAAACAATGCCATTATTGGGGAAAAATACAATGTTAGATTGCCACAAACGCATAGAAGTATAGTTCTGCAAATTTAGCTAAATCTCTCGAAAAAATAAACAGAAATGAAAGTAACTTTTCTTTCTCAGCTGTTACTGGAAATTTTCCAGGTGGCAAAGTGGATTGGTTTCTAGATTTGAGGGTAACAGGATATTTAGTTAATTAATCTGTTCTTTGATGGATGTGAACAAACTGGTGAATCAAATAAGAATAAAGTTTGGAGAAATTTATGTTGAAAGCATAGTTTGTGGACTGGAATTTCAAATTAAAACTAAAAGGTGCTCTTCTAGTGTCAGGTTCACTAAATAATTAATTGTCAGTGCATAAACTATAAATGGCTGGATGATGCTTGTTTTTAAAAATTCAGCGGGTTCAATTCAAAAGTGTGATAGCTATAGCTGCAGCTCACAGAAATGATTCAATTGTGTATATACACACACTAACAAGGGGAGTGCGAGGGTTGGGAAATGAAGTTAAGAGTGGGATGGCATGTGTTGGCAGCACTACCCCATAGAGTTACAACGCCCCAGCCATACGGCCAGATGGCTAGCCACTCACGAGAAAAACACTCTGAAACTTTCAGTCCTACAGTATATAATACCCATGTGTCTGCTCACTGAACTGTATGGCACAGTGGTCGATACAATATTGGTAACAATTCTTGCTTCGTATTTCCAAAGTATGTATTTGCTGAAAATCAGGAGATTTAAAAGTGACAACGGTCATGAGTATATTTGCAAAGTCAATTACGAAATGGAGTGGCAGAGCGACTAAATCATACTGTCATTGAAAAGGCTCATTGCACAATTTTTGGACGCGAAGTTTGAAAGCAATTTTAGTCAAAAGTTACTGGCAGATACTTTTATCATTAACCATAGTTATACTTCAGTTTTAGATGCAGAAATTTTAGAAATGCTATCGGATGGAAGAAAGCCAAATTTGAACAAATATGACTTTGGGTGTGTTGCATAGTGGCACATTCCAAGGAAAGTATTGAAAAGGAACTAGCCCATTAAAATGTTACGTGACTGGAAACTGTCTAATTAGCCACAGAATATGGTGTGCCAAGCAACACAAGGTTGTATTTGGGAGAGATGTAATTTTTGAAAAAGATATGTTTCTATTTGAAGGTGAAAGCAGTGATGATTGGATCTTGAAGAAGACCATTCAAGTGAACAATGTAATTCAGAACATTCTTCAGTTTCCTCAAAGTTAGTTCTGTTTTGAAGTCCTTGATTTTGTGCAAACTGTTGAAGGTAACTCAAGGCCCACGATGTCAGAAGAAGTGGAAGCGAGCAGAAACTTTGTGGAAAAGCAATAGAATAACAAGAAAATTTTGGTTTTTCAAGTATTATGCAGTGTTTCCCTTGAATGCAAAAACATTCATGGGAAAACTTACCTCAGAAGTATGAAGACGTTCAGGTAAGGCATCATGAAGAAGATGTAGGAGAAGAATGGAAAAAAAATTAAGGAAAAATTGGGCTCTCTGTCATCTAATGGAACTTTGACTTATGAACCACTTACAGCAAATATAAGTATCACTGACAGTAAGAGGATGTTCAAAGTAAAAATAGACATGTCTGGAAATATTGAAAGAGATATGACTATACTCCACTTGCTCAATTCACAACACTAAGAATGCTCCTTAGTGTGTTGAAGGAACATAATTCATTTATGGAACAAACAGATGTACAAAATTGATTCCTGCATTGAGACCTGGTGTAAAGATTAAGAAAAGTCTTGTATGCAAACTAAAAAAAAAACTTTTGACAGTTTTAGGAAGGAAATCATGTTTCGACAACCCAAAATTGGCAGATGTCTCTATGTTGAAAGCATTGATGATCATTATACTCAATTTGCTTCCATATGTAGATAATATTCCAGCTGGATGTAATAGTAAAAAAAAAAGTCACCTACATTAAGAACTAGTTAAAATGTCGAATGTGAGAACTTGGAGAACCAAAATCATTCCTCAGAATAAATATGCAGAGCAACAGTGGCAAAATGTTTCTTTGTCACTATGTTCATCTTGAATACTTATTGAAAAGATTCAACATGGAAGACTGTAAACACTGAGAACATCGATGGAAGTCAAATGCAGTGGAGATGCTTGTGGTCAAATGGATGAATTTAAACCAGATGGACAATTACTGTGTTTTTCAATGTATATAATGACAGCTGTGACCAGACGAAGTGCATCACTTAACTATTTTAGTAGACAGCAAAATAAACCAACAGAATTAGAGTAGAAATTTTTGAAATGAATTCTTTGATATATTAAAGGAACACTTGATGTTGGCCTGTGATACAAAAAGGAAATTTTAAATGCTATTACTGCTATGTTGATTCTGACTGTGTTATGTTGTAGATCTTCTGTCTTCTTCACTTTCTTATAGTTTTTTGTTTGAAAATACTGTTTCTTGTGACAAGGAGACATATGAGTTTCACTATGAAATAGAAGCAGAATATCCAGCTTCGTCGACAGCTATGACAGACACCCCATGGCTTAAGCATCTTCTTGAAGAATATGTCAATTACGGAAGTGGGAACATAGATGACTGAAGCATGTGGATGTGAAATCCGTTCTACACAAGAGCTATACAACAAAGGCCATCTGAATGTTCAATACATTAGCTCCTAGGAACAAATGGCCCATATTTTACCAAAAGTAGCTAAGAGTGCACGTTTCAATAGACTGTGTTAAAAGCTGGGGATAGTGAATTTTATGGGCAATTTAGGAAATTATTAAATTGATTGGGGGGGGGGGGGGTGTTGAAGTAATGACAATTTAATAATTATACTTTTCTAACTTCCAGCATTCTGGAAGGCATTGTAATGCCTAAGGAATTTCGGAGTAAATTCTAGAGACCCTCGTATTTCCACCGTCTTGAACACGCGTTATTTTAGAGATGAGTAGATCTGTGTCTACTGCACCACAGTTATGTGTGTGCAGGACGGACGTGTATGGGACGGATGATCGGCGTGGGCAGGTGGTCGCCTATAGTTACACATCCAGCTCAAGGAATAAACGCGCCGTACTCCATGCGACATGAAACATTACTGTGTGAACATTTGAATGTTGTTGAAAGAAGAGAAGGGACAATTACGAATGTAAGAGAAAGAATCAATAAGTAAGGTCTAGACAGTTGTCTTGTTAAACTTTGTGAGATTTGTAGACTGTATTTATGGAAAAATTTATGTGATAGTTTTCATACAAATAAAACATTTTTTGTAAGCTTGGAACCTTCCGGTCTGTCAGAAACTGTTGTGTGTGATGAAAATACAGTGAGATTGAGTTTTAAAATAACTCTGTACACTCGAGAATATTTTAAAGTATAAAAAATTTCCTCCATGTAGCATCCTATATTCAGAGAAGAAGTCGTGCAGGACATCACAGCTGGCTATCCTGAAAAGATGATCGGGGAAGCAACTCCAAGTAAGTTTGATAGCCAAGAGGGAGTGTGAGTCTTGCACACCAGTACCACACTGACACCCTTAATCACCGGAAACCACCAGAGCATGTCAGAAAAAACACTATGGTTTACCAAATTATGCAATAAATTGCAGAGAGCTGTCAAAGTAGAAATATTAATTTGTTTTACTTCATTACTATGCACCAATTAATGCAGAGTAATGTCGGAGGCAGCCACTTCCAGGTACGTTGGAAATGTGAGATGGTCTATGGACAGCTGATTCTGAGTGAGAAAGGACAACCATGGCAGACAAAGCCCTGAATTCAAATTTGTGTCCTAAGCTAACCACAACCCCATGATGTGAAATGCATAAGAGAGAATAGCAATCAACAATCTGTGCAGATTTAAAAATCGCACTTGCTTTGTTTATGGTGGTTAAAGCTAACCTCTATGAAGCAACTCGAGACGGACACACACACATTAACATTTATTTCCACATTATAGGTGACACAGGCAGAGTCCAGGAGAAAAAAGAATGGCAGAAAGAAAAAATAAGGGTAAATAAAACAAACAATAATATCAAAAATTACATGTAAAAGAATTAATTGAATAAAAATAATAATAAAATTCTTTTGATCGGATTTATAAATTGAAAAAAAGTTTCATTTGTCGTTTTTTGATCCAACAACCTTCTACATCATGTTTATATGATAACCATTGCGCTAGGCCCCAACACAGGTATGTAGCTGGTGCATTAGTTTGTATATTTTTTCTATAGATTTAATAAACATAACAGAGACTTCAGCGTACAATAATATATCATCATTCAGTGCTTACAATGGACAGCAAACATTGGGGAAATTTTCGATTCTGCGAAATGTAAATGGCATGGTTTTCTGGGGAAGAATTCATTGAGTCATCTTCAGAACACTTTTTTAATCCGAAAGGGAAGTTCCATGAAAGTTATTTGATAGAGAGTGGAAAAGGCTCAAATCTGAGGCACAAGATCAGGTGAATAAGGTGGGTGTGACATGACTTCCCAACCCAACTTTTGCTAGACTGACAAAAAAATACTGTACGGAATGCAGGCAGGCTCTCTCATGGATCAATATTGCTTCACATGGACTTCCTGGTTGCTGTTCTTAGACTGTATATGCAAGACATCTTTTCTGTTGACAGAAAATGTCAGCAATGACGGTTACATCTTGCGGAAGCAATTCATAATACACCCCACCATCGTCGTCCCACTAGATGCATAACATTATCTTTTGTGAAAGCATGTAGATTTTTGTATGGAATGTTGCTCCTTTGTTTGGCCTCAACCAATCCTTTCCTTTCCTTATGTTAGAATACAGACACAATTTTTCATCACCAGGATAGTGCTGCACTAGTGTCAATCTAGCCAAGGGAAAGGGAAATTTTTTCGAAATTCAATGAAGGCGCTGTTGGGGGATGAAATCTGGGGCCGCTGGCAGAGTGGCATATTGGACGACAGCCAGCAGGCCAGGCAAGGTAAACATGGCACCTGCCGGCGCAGAGCTGCGACAGCGGTATTGCATGCACGATTTGTTTTGAGTGGAGCAACAATAAGGTAGGAAACTGCAGCATTGCTCTTAGTTAGTGGATATATTAGGTGGGGCACTAGGCCAGAGCCAGGAGTGGATATTTGTAAATGGCTGACCTGTAGAAATTTATCCTGCAATTGTTAGTGTCTCTCTCTGACACTATGTCAGAAGCAAGGGAGAAACCAATATAAATAGATGGGCAAGTTTAGCTTGACAGGGTCTGCCAGGTCAGTGGAACGTCGGGACAGACCTGTGCTGCTCTATGCTTATAGTGGCCAGTCTGGCAGCAATATTATAAGCATTCTGTATAAATTTGTACTTTGTTTCTATGTTGTTGCTCGGGCTATATTCTGCATCGGGGGACACAACGCCAGGGGAGGGTGGAATGGCATCCTTCCACTTGGAGATAGCACGGTCTGCCTGAAAATCGGCAGTGAGAGAGGTCTGCAGCAGGTCCAGGAGGGTCTCAGTTCCACTCTAGTGTAGTGGCCAAGTTTGCTTCCCACCTTGCATACTGGGTCTGGGCGAGGCATACCCTGAGGGTAGCAGAGCAGCACTACGACAGCGCCAGAGATGACAGTGGGTGTTGCCATCCGGCAAGCACCATTAGCGGAAAATTTCAGCACAGAATCCAGGTGCGCGTGGATTTGAGTCAGGTCACTAGTTGGGAGCAGCGGTAGCCTGAGGGCCACGGGTGACCAGTACATCCACCTTCATCCCTTGGTCAGGCAGAGCAGGCCTAATGGGGCGGAGTAAGTCGCAAGGCGCTACGCATCGCTGGGTGGTGACCGGGAGAGCGGCGGCCAAGTTCCGTTGGCAGGCAGCCTTGATAACATCAGCAGTGGCATCGGCATACCAGGAGTCTGCTGAGCCGGCTGGACTTGCAGGACATCGGGCGGGCAGCACGCTGACACTACGCTTCACCATCAAATACTGTAAATTAGCTGACTAAAGCAATGTTACTGAATACTGCTGTATCACTCTGCACTGTCTCTCAAAATTCTTGAACTTGCTCGGCCTCCTGACGAAATACGGTGTGGTGGGTTCCAGCTTCTGGTCTGCCATGTGGAGTCCCGGGTTTGTCCCCTAACCCCACCACAATTGTAATGTTCAGTATTTCATGAGCCGCTTGATGATGAGCAAATAGAGATAGATATGGCCACCAACTGATTTTTGCGATTTTCACTTCGGACATGCGGTACTCATACACCTCATTTTGTAACCTTTCTGTTGCATGCAAAATTTGCACAGTGGTGGAATGATCATGATCATCAATGACCCAGATCTTGAATACACTGGCATGCATCACTGTGGATTAATCTTTCCATGATCTTCAGGAAGGCCTTCACATTTTTATGAACTTAGTGGGTCACTAATATGAAAATGGTCCTCCTTTAAATGAGAAAACCATATTCTTGCTGTGCTCTGATGAATAGCATTATCCCCACATATGGTGCAGATGTTTCTGGCTGCCTTCACTGCTGTCACCCCTCTACTGAACTCAAGAAGAAAATGTTCAGATTATTCCATTTGGCACTCCACTTTCTAGCGTCCACAGCTCCACTCACTATCTCCAAATGGCAAAATGTAAACTGAGATAGCAACAGTGAACTACAAATTAAAATGGCAATTGATAAAGAGACCCGTAGCAACATGCGAAACGAAAATGCTATTAACTTGTGTGTGAACCTTATACGTGTCAAAGTGTATGAAAAAGCTGATAGTTGTACATATGTTACATAATTGGGCATAAAGTGTTTGACACACAATAAATAAAGGTTTTGAGTTTGATAATTTAATGTTTTTTTCAATTGGGATTAACAAAAAGATAGATGTGTTCTCAGTGGAAAGTGAAAAGCTGCTGTATCACATATATACCTAGTATATGACAAAGTAGTTGAGAGGAAAAGTAACAAATTGAAGGAAACTTCTGTATTCTCAGTACTACTTCATGATTTCAAAATGAGTGGTGCACAACTCTATTGATAAGAACAAACTGGATAACAACATTTCCGTGTGTAACAGCAAATGAGGTCTTAATGAACAGTCTGTAGTTAATCTTAAGTTGTATCAGAGAAAGCACGTTATTAAATGTTAATATAACATGGAGGGAAGGTATGACTCTGTGAAAGGCACAGTAAGAGTGACAGAATGGAAAGTAGTAGGAAACCCATGTATCAAGTAAAACTTAAATATGCTATGTAGACACTTTTGACACAGAAAGAGATATAGTTTCAATTTTTAAGTTCAGTGAACCCCATTTTATGTATGGAAGTGAGGGGGACATAGACAGACCCATAGGAGTTATGGTGTTACGTGGGGTCAGGTGGATACATAGAGGAAATTACCTATACTATTTTTGTATGGAGGTATAAAAGAAGGGACAATATCATCTCAAAAATAATATATGTACACAGTGTCTGTCCAAAAATTGAGTTGTAAATGTTGGTGCTACAAATATCTTAAGCTGCAATGTGATGTTGTGTCACAATAATGACATAGTCTCCAAAATAGTCAAAAGTAAAGAGACTTAGCTGGAAAATGACAAGTCAACCTATACAGAGACACCATTTAATATTTGTCACAAATCAGATTTGAAGTAACATAGTGCAGTACAGAGCCCAGAATCAGCATGTGACTCCCTATGGTAAAGAACAGTTAAACTATTTCCACCAAAACATGGTTATAAACTATGTCCTTACGAATTAATTACATACTATTACACTTAACTGGAAATGTTATAAGTGTGATCAATCTTAACAAGAACTTGAAATGCATGTATTATCTCTCACGCCGAGGAACGACATTCGTAATTGTTAAAAACATATTTTAAGTAATCAGTAAGTGTGGGCCAACCAACCGTGTGTGCCCTTTGTCGTGTATGTATAGATTTGTGAAAAGTGGAGTTAACTCATTAAGATCAGCAAGGCACAGCAGTGTTTGTGCTTCCACCCTGCTGTGGAGGTCCACCTGTGGGTTGAAGTCATGGCTTGGCAGTGTCTTTGAACTCGAGGAGAAAATGGACACTGGCGACAATGATCCAGAAACTTTTCTGTCACAGCCAGATTGAATGAGAGCTCCTGTTATGAGCCTGGCCACACCTACATACATATTCCACCAGAAGCTGTAGTGTGCGTGTACCCTGTGCCACTACTAGTCATTCCCTTTCCTCTTCCACTCGCATAAAGAGTGAGGGAGAAATGAATATCTATATGCGTCTGTGTAAGCCCCAGTATCTTATAGCTTATCTTTACAATTCATATGCAAAATGTATGCTGCTGGCAGTAGAATCATTCTGCAATCGGCTTTAGATGCCAGTTCTCTAAATTTCTCTATACAGTGTTCCTTAAAGAGAATATTGCTTTCTCTCCAGGGATTCCCATACGAGTTCCCAAAGCATCTATGTACAACTTATATGGCATTTGAAAATACCGTTAACACATCCTTCTCTCTCTCTCTCTCTCTCTCTCTCTCTCTGTCTCTCCTCTCTCTCTCTCTCTCTCTCTCTCTCTCTCTCTCTCTCTCTCTCTCTCTCTCTCACACACACACACACACACACACACACACACACACACACACACACACACACACACACACAACCATAAATGTTGTCTAAATCATCTTGTACCACAGCATCATCTGCAAACAACCGCAGATTATTCCCCACCCTGCCTGCCAAATCATTATGTTTACAGAAAACACTTCCCTAGGGGCATTCCTGACAATACCATTGTTTCAGTTGAACACTCATCTCATTAGAGGAGTTTGTTAAGAGTGGTTAAATTACTTTATCGTGAGTCTGAGTAGATATGTGCTTTCTTACGGTCCTCAATCATCTGCAAACAGAAATAAAATTACATGGCCAGAAGTATTGGTACTGCACAGCAGCTCCACTGCATCAAGAAAGTACAAAGTGCAGCAGCAAATTTAAAGATCTATTCACAGCAAATGAGAGACAAGAGTGTTACTATGGAACGGTGGGTTTCCTATGGATTTCCATGAATACTACTACAGGTTGTTAAATGGAGATGTGGAACGTGCGCTGCCTAAACCAGACATAAGTACAGAGAGATGACAAACCAAAGATTCTGTGTGAGAGCTCCCACAGTTGTTTCTATAGGTATTTTGAAGCAATAAATTTCAACGGGCACCAGTATATTTGATTTACCTGTTGCACCAATCTGAAAAATCCAATAAATATTTCTCACTGTGGAACAATGAATGGTAAATGGTTATCAATCTCATACCCTAATATTTGTGTTTTGGAACAGATGAGACAGTATGCCATGCACTTGTGACCACCCACTTTCTGGGAGAGCACGGTGAAAGCATCATTAAGAATGGGACGTTAAACCCTAGTATACCTTTCTGTTTACATCATTAGGCCTTCACAGTTTTCCTGTCGATGGCATGGAATAAACTGCAAGTTCCTCTTTTTCAGTTTGCAAAAGCCACAAGATTTTACATACCACTTAAAATTTTGAAAATGGTGCCTTAACATGATAAAGAGTCACTCCCTAAACGAATGTGATAATTAGCGTACCCTAAATACGAGTGTAAATTTACTTACCACAACAGGGCTTATTTATTGCGTCCGAGTGTTACTTAGGAGTAACAATTGTTTCTACACAATCAGAACAAGATTATGAAATTTTTAGATATGTTTTTCAGATTTACTTGCCCCTTAAGGTTTTAGGGAGAAATCAAGCTTTTAACAGCTTCTCTGTTATTGACAGGACCTGCCTGTTGAACCGCACACTGTCATCCTCTGTATGTAAAAACTGTCACAGTGTTACTGGCAGAGCTAACTCTCTTAACTGAGTATGGAAGAAGCTCCCAAATGCTCAAGCTATCTGTGCACCCCCATGTGGGAATAGGATAAAGTTATCCCATAATGCTGTCACAAAAGAAATTTTGATTATTGGAAAATTCTGTTCTAATGTAGTGTATAACCACTCAGATACAACCATCTCAGTGTTGTGTATTTGATAACAGCACTTGCCACCATTATCTTTCTTCCCAATTCCAAATTTTATGGACAAAAACGTTGCAAGAGTTTGTTTTACATCTTGAGGTTGCTTCCTGACTACCACATCAAATTAATAAACACTGCCAGAGATGAAATAAGTTATATGTGAGATATCCTTAGGGAGATGAATTAAAATACCTATACATGTCAAACATATTTTTATTTCTTTCTGGATGAAGGCATAGCCGCTTACACTATAATTCAACAACATTGTTAACATCCACTTTCCGCAACAGGCAATAAAGATATAAAAATAGATGCTGTATATAAATCAAGAATTTGCTTTTATAAGAGATCAGTAACAAAATAATGGTAAGTGGCCATAAAAGTGTAAATCATCATCAACATATTACAATGACTTACAAAAAACACTGCGAGTGACAGTAGGGGATAACTTTAATAATGTATTTCAGGATAGTTAGTAATATTCTTTAATGTTCAGAACATACTAACAGTGAAACAACATACTAAACTTAAACAACATATTAAACACAAACAACATGTGTTTTTTTTTTTTTTTTTTTTTTTTTTTTTTTTTTTTTTTTTTTTTTTTACAATTATAGCTTTGAAAACTAAATTACAAACAAGTGTTAGGCAATGCTATACATAAATTCGAGATAAAAATGGCTATACTGACCAGGATTCAGATGAGGCATTAAAGAAATGATGCAATGGTGTATTTAACATCCAAATGAATACAGAATTCCATCAAATGAACAATTCAATCATATCATTTAATTTTACTTTATTGTTGCAGCAAAATATGTGCACACCAAAAATTTATTGAATAAAGCAGAAATTTGTATTAAGCAGTCTTGCTTAAGGTGGTAATGCAGTCATCATTGCACTGATTAACAATCAACTCATCTAACAGAATAAATAAATAATTACAAATTTACTGTCCAGTGAATAGACTATTATAATTGTTGTTCATGTCATCAACATCGTTATCATCGCCATTAATACTGTTCACTGTGCTGTGTGTTATTTATATTATGTTATAACTTAACTGGGTCAAAGAGCACTTCGTGACACATTTGATGCTGTAGAATTAAATACTCTGAAACCCTTGATGGATGTTCTCAAAAAGAAGTACATGCCACATATGCACAGCCTTTATTGCCACTACTTTAGAGGCAGTCTTGGATAAGGTAGCGGTAAGCTGTCAAGTTACAGTTCACAGTGCCGCAAACGTATGTCGGCTACCCATGTCTTGTGTTGCATAAGAAGGGCTTTGATGCACATACAGATTCATATCCATATAAAATTTGAGAACTGTTGTTCATGGGTGGAGTGAGGATGGGTCTGTGTAGGACCAATTTTCTCTTGGAAAGGAAACTGAAGCCTCTTCACAAGTGTCATGTTACCCACTGCACCTGCAAAGGGAGGTACAAAGAACAGGGTGTGGTAGACAGCGTGATAGCAGTACAGATTGATCCAGGAGTCTAAGAAATATGGAATGTCCAGTACAGCTAGGAACAGAGCGTAATCCTGGTGGCTGCACACCTATCAAGAGAAATTCTTGCACCCCAGAGATGGTCATCCACTCAAGAATGTTTTCATTTCCACGCCAGTCCCATTGTAGCACTAGTCCCATCGTCAAATCAGCCCCATCGTAGCACTAGTTATGCTGTTACATCCAGAAACATCATAGAAATGACGTTTCTGATTATCACAGAATGTCATTAGCTCTGATAGTATTGTTAACATGCGAATACAGAGCTCATTTGTTTTACACAAAAGTAGTATTGTTTTGACTTCTCCTATATGATGCATACAAATATAAAGTAACCAAGCAAAACTGAAGCTAACACAGCTAACATTTACAGCATTAAGTATCAGATACCAGCAAGGCATCTTTACACTTAAAAATGCCTGCAGAAATCAGTGTACAGTAAGAAAGGAAAGAATGTCTTTAAACATTAATCTGAATGTTACTAAGTTTACATTTAATTTTGAATATTTTAAGATAATTGTGCATAAACTATTTTAATTATTATCATAAATTATAACTGTCTGTTTGGAATTGTGTTGACCCAAACTTAAGTTTCCTACCGAACAATAAACATTTACATACATAATGTATAAACAGGTTACTATATAACATGAATAAAAGTACTTACGTAACTAGAAACATTCTAGATTAAGGAATAATCATTATGTCAACATGACAAATTACTATCAAGCAGTTACAACTTTTACAAGCAGCATAATGGCAGATTTCTATAGTGATGTTTGCTACATACAGAATGTAAACATCAAAGGTAATTATAAGTTTAAGGTAGAAGATCAATTTTCAACATTTGGTAAATACAACTTCAGTTATAGCTGAGCAGTCTAAATATGCACATAGTGCAAACTTCACATCATCCTCTGTCTGTCATTCATTTTACATTATTGTTTGCACAACATACTAATATGTAGCATCTCTGTCCCAAATAATCCCACCACAAACCTCATAGTTTGGGCAATAACATAATATCAGACTGAATAACAATATTTTTGGCTTATACAGAACAAAGCAGTTATCTCACAAACAGCTGTATTCACATGATCTGAGTAAATGTCAGTTTTGTCCGACTCATGTTTCAAGATAAACAAAACAACAGCCAGTATTTTCTACAAAGGAATAAAACTGCACCATAAATTTTTTGAATGCATTAAACCCCTAATATTAAAAAAAAATGAAGCATACCTCTCAAATGGTTAATACTAAAAAGTCCATGATTATTTATGTAACATCAAGCAGGCATTGAAAAAATTATTATTATTTAATTAGAAATAATGTGAAATTCTGCACCCAGGGTCTGTGATGGGTAATTTCCATACTTCATCCAATTTTGTCATCTTAACATTGTGGTGAGCTGATGACTCTGCTTTTTCAAATGGGCTAAAGAGACAACACAAAGAATACAAGTGGATGCTAAAAGTATTGTCAAGGTACTTAAGACAGCTGAAACGCAGTGCCCAAACTACAAATATTTGCTCACCCAGTGTGTAGTTATCTGACAAAAACTGTATTTTTTTTTACGTAAATTGTAAACTTGTTTGGCAATGTGTATAAAAAATTGTACAAAACACTTCAAAATTAACAGCAGATCATCATCATCTACAACTGTAAAAGATGTTATTGCTGTATGTATGGATTAGTTAATTAAAATACTGTTTCCTCTTTCAATTAACATGACATATGTAATATTTCATAAACATTCTATGGTTGAATAAAGTAACTTACTAATATTTTCTGCACAATTTCGACTTTAGGCCCATAGATGCACACTAAATGCTGCAACATAACATAGTACATAAAACCAAAACCATTGGGCTGGATCTCTAAAAACTGAGGAGTACACAGTACTGATTGTGCAATTGCATCAGATTTTATCTTGGCCTGACTGGCAGCAACTTCAAGATATCTTAAATAAAAGGATGCTTTTAGACTAAAAACATTTAACTACATCTGCAACTGCCACTCACATGGCTCAATATAGATACAGCATTTCAAACACTAAAGATAATCTACAAACAAAATATACAACTAACTTATGGAGGAAAATGGGTATCTTAAAATAACTAGAAATATGCATTCACACCTTCAATTCATCTCAGCAAATTCTAAATGAGCAACTACAGCTGGCTAACAAACAATCCTGAAAATGTTCATTGCACTTTTCACACAAATTAAACATGATTGGTCTGTGTTAGGACTCTGAACAAGGGTATCCTTATTCCACTAGCTGCCCAACTTAACATCCATTGAAGAATATTGTCAGGGACCAAAATCAAAACACATGCCATTGCTTCTCGAGAGTAGCCTGATAAATCTTCTTGTTAATTTCTCCTATGACATGCTACAATTAGAGTTCCTCACTTGTAAGAAGTGCAGATTTGTATCGTCCACACATTCTTTACTTAACATACAGTAGATGAGATGTTTCCTTGTTGAGAAATGAGTGATATCGTTGGTCAGTGGATAGACTTTTCACTGTAAGCAAAATCATTACATGTGAAGAACTTGTCAAAGGCTGCAACTGATGAAAAATAATGTGAAGTGTGTGCACAACACAGTGGATTGTTTAGAATAAGTGCATTGTCTATAATTCTTAACTCTTCGTGTGTCATGCTGAAAATGCTTAAGGACCAAAGAAAGCCTAAATGATACCGACAAAACAAATCGAGGGTATGTAAGTATTTCATTTTATATTTTATCAAATACACGTATATTAGCACATTGTTGCAATTACTTAAAAAAAAGTAAGTAAATAAAATAAAAACCTGTAGACAGACATAATAGCTTGAGACTGGTAATGGCATTTAAATAAATACTTTTAGAAGTACTCATGGTTGGTTGCATTATTAATGAACATATGTTCACAGCTGTTGAGTTCAGGAAGATCCAGAATGGATAAAAGACCATTAAAATTATATGCTAAGCTGACAACAGCCAATGATTCAACATTACATATTTATAAAAGCATTTCAACCCTCAGAGAAATTTTGAAGTGAAATTATCTATAAAACATGATAAACTGAACTGTACATTTAACTATGTGGGCCCGAATAGTATGGAAACAAATGTGTACCCAGTAACTCAGATCCATAAGGGAATGCATCACATATCCTGTGACTATCTACATACTGCAAATAATAATGGTGTACAGGCATTTTTCCATATTATAAAAAGTTTTTACATCTATTTATCATGTTTTATGTTATTTAATTACAGGAAAATTGAAAATAACTCTGTGGGCAGCTACTGACAGGTTATGTATACAGAGATGCATGCTGAACTGATTACAAAAAATGCAATATTAAATACTTTTTATTGTATGCAGGCCTGCAAGGGACTGCAAGTGCTTTATGTGGATCAACTCAGTTTCATATAAGCATCATTTCATTATACTGGAAGAAAAAAACATCGGGACAGTGGAAGTTTTATAAAACTAAACGAAACAAACCGGGACCAGAAATGAGAAAAATCAGTAAAAAGTAGTAAATAGTGTTATGATGATGAAACTTTCCAAAATATTACTAATGTTAACAGTTTAATTCCATTACCCACAGACATTCTTGAATTCATTCACAAATTACTGTAACTATTGTCACTGATAAGCTTATTAAGCAAACGACTTCATTGACATGAATGTTCATAAATATCCTGAAGCTTGTTAGCAAGAAAAACAGATATAAAAGACTGAAGGTGACACTGTCAAAAGGGTGCAACAGTAAAGAACTGACTTATTTGTAACTACAGATTCTTTAATTTTTTGTATTTTCATTAAATACGCCACTAGCTTGTTCCCCTATCCAGGCGTTTTGCTATTTCATACTTCAAATATCTGTATCTGTGCTTACAAACATATCAATTCTTTACCATTGGATCGTTTTGACAACTTCACTTTCAGTTCTTTATATCCATTTTTCCCATGTATAATAAGTTTCAGGGCTACTCAAAATTCATGCAGGTTCAATATCCGTGCCAACATAGTTGAGGGCAAAAGCTAGTGGATATTAAGAGAAGAATTGGAATGCCCAAGCCTTCAGAAATAAGAGTAAATTATTTACAGACAGACACCTTAGTATACAAAGAAGAAGGACAGTGACTTGGATCATTTTAAATTATAGTTGCCAGGAATGGACTTTGTAGAAACAGGAAAAAATATACAGAAGCATTAGGAATGTGAAGTTGCAGAAAATCTGCTACAACATCCTGGGCCGGAAGAAGATATTTTTCCCATTTGGTTGCAGTTGCTGCTCACTGTTAACCCATTGTGATACAGATTTTCTGGACACACAACTTGGTGTTTTTTCAGGCTTTTCACTTTAAATGTGTTTTTGGTGACACTTTTACATTTAATTACGTCTCTAATAGTTTTACGTCTCTATATCATGCTGATTTTCTTTCAGCCCAAGATGTTCATAAACACTGCCCAGCTAAGAAATTGAAATTCACAGAAAGAAAAGAAATGCCATGGGTTCAGTCGGTATGTGATGTTACTTTAGTGATTACAAAATTGAGTCAGATTTACAAAGAACTTGGCAGTATGAGCTCACTTATCAATATGACATGCACCCAATTGCCCTTCTTGCATACACTTGTTTGTTTGGGAGGGTGTCATAAGGCCACTAGATTCCTTCCTCGGGCAAGCTGGCCTCAAACTGTTGTAATGGTCCACAATATTCTGGATACTGACACTGGGGCAGAGTTTACGTCCAAGCTCGTGCCACATATGCTCTGCAGGGAACATATCTAAGGATTTTGCTGACTATGGGAGCAGCTAATACCATGCATACAATTGATACATACACATGCCACTATGTGGATGAGCACTGTTGTGTTGGAAATAACATCACGATACTGTCATACAAGATGTAACACGAGGATTATCGACATCTGAAAGATTGTTGTTCCGTCACAGTTCCCTCAATCACTATCAACTGCAACCTACATTCATAACCATTTGCTGGCTATACTGTGCCTTTCCAAAACACTGGAAGAATGGAATGTCCCCCAAGCTGCCGCCACACGTGCTGACAGTGGTCATCGGGGATAGTGCAGAACCGTGATTCAACACTGAACACAATGTGACACCTCTCATCAGTAGTCTACCAGATGGTGCTCACACCTCTTGTATACCCTCCACCATCAACACTAGTGGCCTTTCTACTTTTGCTGAGAACCACTGCTCTAATTGTTTACATGCCCGCTAATAGTTTGTACTTGTACAAAGTTACACTGTTATGGGTGCTTTATTTCCTTTTTCCAGACACTGCATACGAGGTGTGATCAAAAAGTTACAGGAATTTAATTCTGTTGGCTGTATACATTTTTGTTGTTTTCTTGTTAGTACACGTGTTCCTGATGTACCGTACATATATTTACATCTATTTTCAGTATTTAGTTCATTGTTGACAGTGGAAAAGGAGGTCTTTGTTTTTGAGTGCTCAGAGAATTTTTACTTTCGAAAAAGTTGGATCAAAGATTCTCCATTAAATTTTGTTTAAAAATGGAACAAAGTGCAGTATCGCATTGGAAACATCGAATGTGGCTTTTGGCGACTCTACTACGAGTACAAGAGTTTACAAGTGGTACAAATGTTTCAAAGATGGTTGAGAAGATGTTGAAAATGACTACTGCAATTACTGACGACAATGTGGTAGGAGCGAAGTAAATTGTGGTAACCACAACCAACAGCAGGAATGGCTTGGGCTGTGGATCGGAGCCGCCAGGCAGGGAAGACGCCAGCGGTGGAGCACGCACCACAAGGTAAACACAGGACAAGTCGGACGACAGACCAATGACACCTGACAACAACCAACCGCTACCGACTATAGGCGACACAAGGAGGAAGAGATAAACAACAGAGGCTTGTGGACACCAAACACCAAACGTAAATCCACTCGGAACCAGAGCCAGGCAAATGTCAACAACGAGCAACAACCAGAATGCACTACCACCGAGATAGAAACAAAACCCAGAGCGGGTACCAGACTGGCTGGACTAGGGCAGAGCGGGTCCCTATTACGAAACCGGAGAGAGCGGCTATTGGCCACTGTCTGCACATGGCTTTCACTGTGACATAGATTAAGGCTTTCTGCCTGAAAGTGAGGAGAGATTTAATTAGGTGAAAAATGAATTAGTTACTTACATTATATCCTTTATTTCTCATCAACTGAGTTTGCACATGTTCCCCATGTGCTAAATATAATGCATAAATATGAATTATGTTCACTGGAAGCTCAGATGTAACTAAAGAAGATCTACGTAGTTAGTGTGTGTGTGTGTGTGTGTGTGTGTGTGTGTGTGTGTGTGTGTGTGTGTGTGTGTGTGTGTGTGTGTGTGAAGCTTGATTTCAACAATGGCCAAGTTGCCCTGCCTTACCACACAGACATAGGACACTCATTTACAGAAGGAAATGGCTTTCACTCAAATCATTTTTCAATGTCGGCCACTGTGGAAGACATGTTCTACAACAAACACATTGTTAATGATATGCAGAAAAACCTGCATATTCATTCCAGTGGCAGGAAAATGTATCTCCTGGAGCAGATAGATATACATTTATAAATGAAAAATAACAAAATGTATACCACCTGAAAAAGAATGGTTTACCAGTCACACCTGATTCTACTGACTCTTTTAGACCTTTTGTAAAGTTACAGAATTTTTAATACTGCAGTTTACCACAATAGCTTTGTCTGTGTTTTCACGTTGACTAAAGATCTTATTCTTTCCCAAACCCATAACGATTCTCAACTCTCAACTGCTTCAATCCTGTATATGAACATGAGGAAATAGAGCACAGCAGAATGGCCTTTTGAAGTACATTACTTGACACACATTTCCTCAGACAGGTCCTATAATAATTTAAGTTAAATAGTGACAAAAGTTGGAGACTGTGGCTGAAATTCACGACATTCTAGTTCAATTCCAAGGAAACATGTACGCCAGGTTAGTGCTGTTTCCTCTAAATACACGAGCTACAACAAATACTTTCTCGATGACTACTATTCAGTGTTTTATCAAGAATGAAAACACATGTTACATGAAGGATAGAAAATACTGCGAAGCTACTCACACCACGCGCATTAAATCACCTCCTACTCCTCCTTTCACAAGGTACACTTCAGGAGACAAGCACACATTTACACAACATAGGCTTTCACAGCGACTGTTCACATTAGTCAAAACTTCTGGACTGGCTTGTGGGAGGACGGCACAGTCGATGAATAACATTATTTCTGACATTTCATCTCCGACTGAGGTAGACATCTTAGGATTGGTTGGTTTTTGGGGGTTAAAGAGACCAGACTGCTACGATCATTGGTCCCTTTTTCTAATACTAAAAACACCCACAGAGAATAAGAACAATCAACAAACCAGAGGACAGATGACACAGAATGAGAGAAACTGAGACAAAGACCAGACAAGACGAACTAAAATCACACGGAGAGTGACGGTGGGTGGCCGACCATAGAAACAGAAAGGAAAAGCCAACCACCGAGAAACACATTAAAAAAGGCAGACTAAAATCGTAGCCCGTAGGCCAGAATCAACACAAAGCACACACAAAAACACACACATTTACATTAAGCGATAAAATCCCCCTGCCCGAATAAAATGCAAAACTAAGTCCGCTATGGAACAGTCATAAGTTAAAAGCGCAGAGAGCATTTCAGCCATCGCAAAAGTCTGCCTGAGCACAGTTAAAAGGGCGCACTCCAACAGAATATGGACCACTGTCAAGGAAGCCCCACAACGACAAAGAGGTGGATCCTCACGACACAGGAAATAACTATGCATCAGTCAGGTGTGGCCAATGCGGAGACGACAAAGGATGACTGAGTCCCTGCGATGGCCCACATGGATGACCACCACACAGTCATCGTCTCCTTGTTATGACGGAGTTTGTTTGGCATGGGCAGGTTGCGCCAATCACTGTCCCATAAATCTAAAACTTTTTGGCGTAATAGTGCCCGCAAATCAGTCTCCGGGAGGCTAATCTCCAGAGATGCTTTACTGGTGGCCTCTTTCGCCAGGCAGTCAACAGTTTCATTGCAAGCTATCTCAACATAGCCTGGGTTCCAAACAAAGACAACAGATCCGCCGCAACAGGCAAGATTATGCAGGGACAACTGGATAGCCATCACCAGACGAGAATGAGATAAACACTGGTCGAGAGCTGGTAAACCGCTCAGGTAATCACCACAGATAATGAAGGACTCACCTGAGCAGGAGAAGAGATACTCTAGAGCTCGAAAGATGGTGACCACGTCAGCAGTGTAAAAACTGCAGCCAGCCGGTAATGAAAGTTGTTCACAATGGTCCACTAGAGTTAGGGCATAACGGACACGACCAACAACCATCGAACCAACAGTGTAGACAATGCCAGAACCGTGATACGTGGCTAAGATGGAATAAAAGTGGTGGCGCAAGGCCTCCTCAATGGCATCACTTTGTTGGTATGATTAGTACACAGACACAATCATTACATTTCTTTTATGGAGTTTGTTTGTTGGAATGGTTACTACAAAGCCAAAATCATTGCATTTCATTCATTACCCTATGTATGGTTACTACAATCATTACATTTCATCCATTACTTGATGTGAAATATTTCTCAGGGAAGCTACAGAAAGCTCTTCACTCATTTCGTTTGTTTGTTGGTATAGTTCCTACAAACCCAGAATCATGGCATTTCATCTATCACCCTATGTGAAATATTTCTGAGAAAAGCTACAGAAAGGTCCTCCCTCATTTGCGTTTGTTTTTTGGTATGGTTACTACAAAGCCAGAATCATCGCATTTCATCTATAACCCTATGTGATGTATTTAGGAGAGAAGGTGCAGAATGGTAAAGCCTTATAGTTGGTATGATTAGTACGCAACCCTACGTGAAGTATTTCTGAGAGAAGGTGCAGAAAGCTCCTCCATCACTTTCTTCTGATTGTTGGTATGATTAGTACACAGACACAATCATTGCATTTCATCCATTACCTGATGTGAAGTATTTCTGACGGGAAGCTACAGCAAGCTTCTCCCTCATTTGCGTTTGATTGTTGGTATAGTTACTACAAAGCCAGAATCATCGCATTTCATATATTACCCTATGTGAAATATTACTCAGAAAAGCTACAGTAAGCTCCTCCCTCATTTGTGTTTGTTTGTTGGTATGGTTACTACAAAGCACGAATAATTGCATTTCATCTATTCTCCTATATGAAGTATTTCAGAGAGAAGCTGCAGAAAGCTACTCCCTCACATGCATCTGATTGTTTGTATGATTAGTACACAGACACAATCATTACATTTTATCCATTACTTAAAGTGAATTATTTCTGACTGAAACTGCAGAAAGCTCCTCCCACACTTGCTTCTGTTTGTTGTTAAGATTAGTACACAGACACAATCATTACACTCCATCCAATACCTGACGTGAAATATTTCTGAGGGAAGCTACAGAAAACTCCACTCTCAGTTGCGTTTGTTTGTTGGTATGGTTACCACAAAGCCAGAATCATCGCATTTCATCTATTTCCCTATGTGAAGTATTTCTGAGGTAAGCTACAGAAAGCTCAAGCGTCATTTGCGTTTGTTTGTTGGTATGGTTATTACAAAGCCAGAATCATCGTATTTCTTTTTTTACCCTATGTGATGTATTTGAGAAAAATGCTGCAGAAAGCTCCTCCCTCACTCGCATCAGTTTTTTGGAATGATTAGTACAGAGACACAATCATTACATTCATCATTACCTGATGTGAAGTATTTCTGAGGGAGGCTGCAGAAAGCTATTCCCTCACTTGCATCTGTTTGTTGTTCTGATCAGTACACAGACACAATTATTTCATTTCATCCATTACCTGATGTGAAGTATTTCTGAGGAAAGCTATAGAAATAACCTCCCTTAGTTGCGTTTGTTGGTTGGTATTATTACTACAAAGCCAGAATCATTGCATTCCATCTATTACCCCTTGTGATGTATTTCAGAGAGAGACTGCAGAAATCTCCTCCCTCACTTGCATCTGTTTGTTGGTACGATTAGTACACTGACACAATCATTACATTTCGTCCATTACCTGATGTGAAGTATTTCTGAGGGAAGCTACAGAAAGCTCCTCCCTCATTTTCGTTTGTTTGTTGGAATGGTTACTATAAAGCCAGAATCATCGCATTTCATCTATTATCCTATGTGAAATACTTCTGAGATTAGCTACAGAGTGCTACTCCCTCATTTGCGTTTGTTTGTTGGTATGGTTACTACAAAGCTAGAATCATCGCATTTCATCTATTACCATATATGAGGTATTTCAGAGAGGAGCAGCAGAAAGCTCCTCCCTCACTTGCTCTGTATGTTGGTATGATTAGAACACGGACACAATCGTTACATTTCATCCATTATCTGATGTGAGGAATTTCTGAGGGAAGCTACAGAAAAGCTCCTCCCTCATTTGCGTTTGTTTGTTGGTACGGTTACTGTGAAGCCAGAAACATTGTGTTTCATCCATTATCCTATGTGATGTATCTCAGAGAGAAGCTGCAGAATGCTCTTCCCTCACTTGCAACTGTTTGTTGTTGTGATTAATACACAGACACAATCATTACACTTCATCCATTACTTGATTTGAAATATATCTGAGGGAATCTACAGAAAGCATCTCCCTCGTTTGCGTTTGTTTGTTGGTATGATTACTACAGAGCCAGAATCATCGCATTTTGTCCATTACCCCATGTGATGTATATCAGAGAGAAGCTGCAGAATGCTCTTCCCTCACTTGCATCTGTTTATGGCAATATTAGTACACAGACAAAATCATTTCATTTCATCCATTACTGGATGTGAAGTATTTCTGAGGGATGCTGTAAAAGCTCCTCGTAATTTTCGTTTGTTTGTTGGTGGGGATACTACATAGCCTGAATCCTCGTATTTCATCTATTACCCAATGTGATGTATTTCAGAGGGAAGCTGCAGTAAGCTCCTTTCTAACTTGCATCGGATCGTTGGAATGATTACTACAGAAAGCACCTCCCTCATTTGCGTTTGATTGTTGGTATGGTTACTACAAAGCCAGGACCATCACATTTCATCTATTACCGAATGTGAAGTATTTCTGAAAAAAACTGCAGAAAACTCCTCCCTCATTTGTGTTTCTTTGTTGGTATGGTTACTACAAAGTCAGAATCATTGCATTTCATCTATTACCCCATGTGATGTATTTCAGAGAAAAGCTGCAGAAAGCTCATCCCTCATTTGCGTTTGATTGTTGGTATAGTTACTACAAAGCCAGAATCATCGCATTTCATATATTACCCTATGTGAAATATTACTCAGAAAAGCTACAGTAAGCTCCTCCCTCATTTGTGTTTGTTTGTTGGTATGGTTACTACAAAGATAAAATAATTGCATTTCACCTATTGTCCTATATGAAGTATTTCTGAGAGATGCTGCAAAACCCTCCTCCCTCACATGCATCTGTTTGTTGGAATAATTAGTACACAGACACAATCCTTATATTTCATCCTTTCCCTGATGTGAAGTATTTCTGAGGGAAGCTACAGAAAGCTCCTCCCTCATTTGCGTTTGTTTGTTGGTATGGTTACTAGAAAGCCAGAATCATCGCATTTCATCTATTACAATATGTTATTTATTTCAGAGAGAAGCTGCAGAAAGCTCTTCATTCACATACATCTCTTTGTTGGTAAGATTAGTACGTATACACAAACATTGCATTTCATCCACTACCTGATGTGAAGTATTTCTGAGGGAAGCTAATGAAAGCTCCTCCCTCATATGCGTTTGATTGTTGGTATGGATACTACAAAGATAGAATCATTGGATTTCATCTATTACCCTATGTGAAATATTTCTCAGAAAAGCTACAGAAAGCTCCTCCCTCATTTGTGTTTGTTTGTTGGTATGGTTACTACAAAGCACGAATAATTGCATTTCATCTATTCTCCTATATGAAGTATTTCAGAGAGAAGCTGCAGAAAGCTACTCCCTCACATGCATCTGATTGTTTGTATGATTAGTACACAGACACAATCATTACATTTTATCCATTACTTAAAGTGAATTATTTCTGATGGAAACTGCAGAAAGCTCCTCTCACACTTGCATCTGTTTGTTGTTAAGATTAGTACACAGACACAATCATTACACTCCATCCAATACCTGACGTGAAATATTTCTGAGGGAAGCTACAGAAAACTCCACTCTCAGTTGCGTTTGTTTGTTGGTATGGTTACCACAAAGCCAGAATCATCGCATTTCATCTATTTCCCTATGTGAAGTATTTCTGAGGTAAGCTACAGAAAGCTCAAGCGCCATTTGCGTTTGTTTGTTGGTATGGTTATTACAAAGCCAGAATCATCGTATTTCTTTTTTTACCCTATGTGATGTATTTGAGAAAAATGCTGCAGAAAGCTCCTCCCTCACTCGCATCAGTTTTTTGGAATGATTTGTACAGAGACACAATCATTACATTCATCATTACCTGATGTGAAGTATTTCTGAGGGAGGCTGCAGAAAGCTATTCCCTCACTTGCATCTGTTTGTTGTTCTGATCAGTACACAGACATAATTATTTCATTTCATCCATTACCTGATGTGAAGTATTTCTGAGGAAAGCTATAGAAATAACCTCCCTTAGTTGCGTTTGTTGGTTGGTATTATTACTACAAAGCCAGAATCATTGCATTCCATCTATTACCCCTTGTGATGTATTTCAGAGAGAGACTGCAGAAATCTCCTCCCTCACTTGCATCTGTTTGTTGGTACGATTAGTACACTGACACAATCATTACATTTCGTCCATTACCTGATGTGAAGCATTTCTGAGGGAAGCTACAGAAAGCTCCTCCCTCATTTTCGTTTGTTTGTTGGAATGGTTACTATAAAGCCAGAATCGTCGCATTTCATCTATTATTATATGTGAAATACTTCTGAGATTAGCTACAGAGTGCTACTCCCTCATTTGCATTTGTTTGTTGGTATGGTTACCACAAAGCCAGAATCATCGCATGTCATCTATTACCATATATGAGGTATTTCAGAGAGGAGCAGCAGAAAGCTCGTCCCTCACTTGCTCTGAACGTTGGTATGATTAGTACACGGACACAATCGTTACATTTCATCCATTATCTGATGTGAGGAATTTCTGAGGGAAGCTACAGAAAAGCTCCTCCCTCATTTGCGTTTGTTTGTTGGTACGGTTACTGTGAAGCCAGAAACGTTGTGTTTCATCCATTATCCTATGTGATGTATCTCAGAGAGAAGCTGCAGTAAGCTCCTATCTAACTTGCATCGGTTCATTGGAATGATTACCACAGAAAGCACCTCCCTCATTTGCGTTTGATTGTTGGTATGGTTACTACAAAGCCAGGACCATCACATTTCATCTATTACCCAATGTGAAGTATTTCTGAAAAAAACTGCAGAAAACTCCTCCCTCATTTGTGTTTCTTTGTTGGTATGGTTACTACAAAGTCAGAATCATTGCATTTCATCTATTACCCCATGTGATGTATTTCAGAGAAAAGCTGCAGAAAGCTCATCCCTCATTTGCTTCTGTTTATAGTATGATTAGTACACAGACACAATCATTGCATTTCATCCATTACCTGATGTGAAATATTTCTGATGGAAGCTATAGAAAGCACAACCCTCATTTGCGTTTCATTGTTGGTATGGTTACTACAGAGCCAGAATCATCGCATTTAATCTATTAACCTATGTGATGAATTTCAGAGAAAAGCTGCAGAAAGCTCATTACTCATTTGCATCTGTTTATGGTATGATGAGTACACAGACACAATCATTACATTTCATCCATTACCTGATGTGAAATATTTCTCAGGGGAGCTACAGAAAGCTCCTCTCTCAGTTGCGTTTGTTTGTTGGTAAGGTTACTACAAATATAGTGTCATCGCATTTCATCTATTACCCTATGTGAAATATTTCTAAATAAAACTACAGGAAGCTCAAGTGTCATTTGCGTTTGTTTGTTGGTATGGTTACTACAAAGCCAGAATCATCGCAATTCATCTATTACTTTATGTGATGTATTTCAGCATGGAGCTGCAGAAAGCTCCACTCTCACTTGCATCTGTTTGTTATAATGATTAATACACACACACACACTCATTACATAACATCCATTACCTTATGTGAAGTATTTCTGAGGGAAGCTGCAGAAAACTCTTCCCTCACTTGCATCTGTTTATGGTATGATTAGTACACAGACACAATCATTACTTTTCATCCATTACTGGATGTAAAGTATTTATGAGGGAAGCTGCAGAAAGCTCATCCCTCACCTACATCTGTTTGTTTCTATGATTAGTACACAGACACAATCATTTCATTTCATCCATTACCTGATGTGAAGTATTTCTGAGTGGGGCTACAGCAAGCTCCTCAATCATTTGCGTTTCTTTGTTGGTATTATTACTACAAAGCCAGAATCATCGCATTTCATCTATCACACTATGTGAAGTATTCCTGAGAAAAGATACAGAAGGCTCAAGTGTCATTTGCGTTTGTTTGTTTTTATGGTTACTACAAAACCAGAGTCATCGCATTTCATCCATTATCCTATGTGATGTATCTCATAGAGGAGCTGAAGAAAGCTCGTGCCTCACTTGCTCCTCTTTTTGATATGATTTGTACACAGACACTATCATTATATTTCATCCATTACCTGTTGTGAAATATTTCAGAGGGAGGCTACAGAAAGCACAACCCTCATTTGGGTTTCATTTGTTGGTATGGTTACTACAAAGCCAAAATCATCGTATTTCATCTATTACCCCATGTGATGAATTTCTGAGAATAGCTACAGAAAGCTCCACCCTTATTTGCTTTAGTTTGTTGGTATGGTTATTACAAAGCCAGAATCATCACATTTCATTTATTACTCTATGTGAAGTATTTCTAAAAAAAGCTACAGGAAGCTCAAGTGTCATTTGCCTTTGGTTTGTTGTTATGGTTACTACAAAGCCAGAATCGTTGCATTTCATCTATTACCCTATGTGAAGTATTTCTGAGAATAGATGCAAAATGCTCATCCCTCATTTGCGTTAGTTTGTTGGGCTGGTTATTACAAAGCCAGAATCATCTTAGTTCATATTTTACCCTATGTGATGTATTTCAGATAGAAGCTGCAGAAAGTTCCTCCCTCATTTGCATCTGTTTGTTGGTATGATTAGTACACCGACACAATCATTACATTTCATCCATTACCTGACGTGAAATATTTCTGAAGGAAGCTATAGAAAGCTCCTCACTCATTTGCGTTTGTTAGTTGGTATTGTTACTACAAAGCCAGAATAATTGCATTTCACCCATTACCCTATGTGAGGTATTTCAGAGAGAAGCAGCTGAAAGCTCCTCCCTCACTTGCATCTGTTTGTTGGAATGATTAGTACACAGCCACCATCATTACATTTCATTTATTACATGATGTGAAGTAATTCTGAGGCAAGCTAGAGGAAGTTCCTCCCTCATTTGTGTTTGTTTGTTAGTATGGTTACCACAAAGCCTGAATCATTGCATATCATCTATTACCCTACATGATGTATTTCAGTTAATAGCTGCAGAAAGCTCTTCCCGCACTTGCATCTGTTTATGGTATGATTAGTACACAGACACAATCGATACATTTCATTCATCACCGGATGTGAAGTATTTCTGAGGGAAGCTGCATAGAGCTCTTCCCTCACTTACATCTGTTTGTTGTTAAGATTAGTACACAGACACAATCACTGCATTTCATCCTTCACCTGATGTGAAGTATTTCTGGTGGAGGCTACAGAAAGCTCCTCCACCATTTGTGTTTGTTTGTTGCTATGGTTACTACAAAGCCAGTATCATTGCATTTCTTCCATTCCCCTATGTGATGTATTTCAGAGAGAAGCTGCAGATATTTCGTCCCTCACTTGCATCTGTTTGTTGTTATGATTAGTTCACTGACACAATCATTATTTTTCATCCATTACCAGATGTGGAATATTTCTGAGGGAAGCTGCAGAAAGCTCTTATCTCACTTACACCTGTTTTTTGTTATGAATAGTACACAGACACAATCACTGCATTTCATCCATTACCTGATGTGAAGTATTTCTGAGGGGGGCTACCGAAAGCTCCTCCCTTAGTTGTGTTTGTTTGTTGGTATGGTTACTACAAAGCCAGAATCATCGCATTTCATCTATTACCCTATGAGAATTATTTCTGAGAATAGCTACAGAAAGCTCCTAACTCATTTGCATTAGTTTGTCCAGAATCATTGGATTTAATTTTTTACCCTATTTGATGTATTTCAGAGAGAAACAGCAGAAAGCTCCTCCCTCACTTGCATCTGTTTGTGATATGATTAGTACAGAGACACAATCATTACTTTTCATCCATTACCGGATGTGGAATATTTCTGAGGGAAGCTGCAGAAAGCTCTTATCTCACTTACACCTGTTTTTTGTTATGAATAGTACACAGACACAATCACTGCATTTCATCCTTTACCTGATGTGAAGTATTTCTGAGGAGGGCTACAGAAAGCTCCTCCCTCAGTTGTGTTTGTTTCTTGGTATGCTTACTACAAAGCCAGAATCATCGCATTTTATCTATTACCCTTTGTGAAGTATTTCTGAAAAAAACCTACAGAAAGCTCAAGCTTCATTTGCATTTGCTTGTTGGTATGGTTACTACAAAGCCAGAATCATCGCATTTCATCTATTACCCTATGAGAATTATTTCTGAGAATAGCTACAGAAAGCTCCTAAATCATTTGCATTAGTTTGTCTGTATGGTTATCACAAATCCAGAATCTTTGGTTTAAATTTTTTACCCTATTTGATGTATTTCAGAGGGATACAGCATCAAGCTCCTCCCTCACTTGTATCTGATTAGTACAGAGACACAATGATTAGATTTCATCCATTACCTGATGTCAAATAATTCTGAGGGAAGCTACAGAAAACTCCACCCTCATTTGCATTTGTTTGTTACTACGGCTACTTCAAATCCAGAATCATCGCATTTCATCTATTACCCAATGTTAAGTATTTCTGAGGAAAACTACAGAAAGCTCCTCCCTCATTTTCGTTTGTTTGATGGTATAGTTACTACAAAGCCAGAATCATTGCATTTCATCCATTACCCTATGTGATTTATTTCAGCTGATGAAAGCTCCTTCCTCACTTGTATCTGTTTGTTGGAATGATTAGTATACAGACACAATCATTACATTTCACCCATTACCTGATGTGAAGTGTTTCTGAGGGCAGCTACAGAAAGCTCCTCCCTCATTTTCATTTGTTTGATGGTATAGTTACTACAAACCAGAATCATTGCATTTCATCCATTATCCTATGTTATTTATTTCAGCTGATGAAAGCTCCTTCCTCACTTGTATCTGTTTGTTGGAATGATTAGTACACAGACACAATCATTACATTTCACCCATTACCTGATGTGTAGTATTTCTGAGGGAAGCTACAGAAAGCTCCTCCGTCATTTGTGTTTGTTTGTTGGTGTGGTTACTACAAAGCCAGAATCATCACATTTCATCTCTTACCCTATGTGATGTATTTCAGAGGGAGGCTGCAGAAAGCTCCTCCCTCACTTGCATCTGTTTGTTGGAATGATTACTACACAGACACAATCATTACATTTCATCCATTACCTGATGTGAAATATTTCTGAGGGAAGCTGATGAAAGCTTATAACACTATTGTCTGCTGCTGCTGAACCATAACCTTAAAGCAGGTTGTGAAGTAAAACAATATTATTAAAGCAATTATGGTATAATGCAACAGAGCAGTGTTACCCTCTGGGAGGAATTTTGTTGTGTTGACCGTGTTGTACCTAACGGAAGTGGCTTATCGGAAATGAAAGTCAGAATTACGGAAATATTTGAACAGTAATAAACAAAATTTTGCCTATCTGCACTGTTTAACAGGTAAAGAAAACGGTCGCCAGCCTAAGTAGGCAAGAGAATGATTAACATTCTTGTTCAAGAAAATAGTTATTAGAAACTTGAATGGATAAACACAACCTATACATTGTCACATGCGAGAGCAGTATACTCTTGACACATTCATGTGGGTACGGTAAGATTGAAACTAACAGTTAAAGCAGCACAAACTATTTGCAAAATTATAACAGATACTGAAACACACTATTACTTTCAGGGCTTACACAAACTGAATGGTCTTTATAACATTATTACTACTAACTGCAGAATCATTAATTGGATATAGTTTAAGTCTGTCTCAGTTAAGTGCGTTACTATTTAAAATGAAAGTTAATTTGAATCCACTTACAGGTTGCTCCTCACTATCATTTGATTAAAGAAATTAAGGTTTTCCTAATTAGTGGTCTTTCTGTTACTTGTTACCAAGCAATAACCCAATAGACAAACTGTGGATCCTGATATATTATTAATAAGCACTTCTAATACACATCAGAGACAAACACTTAGCAGACTTGAGTATATAATGTTCCACACTGCAGTTTTCCACTTTTACTACATTGACACACTAAATTAACATAGATGTAAGATACTGACTCACCTTCTGTGATTTACAACAGGCAGTAATGAGATCATTTATGAAGCAAAACTTATAAGCCTCAGCCTCTCGAACTCTTAATTTAAAGTTGGCAACAATGCATTAATAAGCTGTTTTATTAGGAAAATTACTTTCATTAACTTTATTTTTTTATGTTCAAGTGGCATTAATTAGCAAAAACACTGGTCTTTAATGTTCTTTCAGTAGTGACACTCGGAAAACACTTTAGTTCAAACAGAGAGGAACCTGATAGGTGTTATGGTAAGGAGAAAATTCAAGGTAGGTACGTAAACTCAGTTATAAATTACCTTATATTTGAGCACACTAACACATCCATTTAGCTGATCCATCACTGTACATCATTATAGTACTCTATTACAGTGATTGCGCAATGTGGTGGCGATTGCATGTCAGTAGGTGGAATAGCAGGTAGAATTGCTGGACTCTGTCATTTTTTGGTGGCGATGATAGATACAAATTCCAGAATAGTTCCAGCTACTTATCCATTACCTGATGTGAAGTATTTCTGAGGGAAGCTACAGAAAGTTGCACCATCACTTACGTTTGTTTGTTAGTATTGTTACTACAAAGCGAGAATAATCGCACTTCATCTATTACCCTTAGTGAATTATTTCTAAGAATAGCTACAGAAAGCTTCTCCCTCATATGCATTAGTTTGTTGGTATGGTTACTACAAAGCCAGAGTCATCACAATTCATCTATTACTCTATGTAATGTATTTCAGAGAGAAGCTCAGAAAGCTCCTCCCTCACTTGCATATGGTTGTTTTTATGATTAGTACAGAGACACAGTCATTACATTTCATCCATTACCTGATGTGATGTATTTCTGAGGTAAGCTACAGAATGCTCCTCCCTCATTTGCATTTGGTTGTTGGTATAGTTACTACAAAGCCAGAATCATCACATTTTATCTATTACCCTATGTAAAGTATTTCTGAGAAAAGCTACGGAAAGCTATTGCGTCATTTGCATTTGTTTGTTACTGTGGTTACTACAAAGCCAGAATCATTGCATTTCATCTATTACCCAATGTGATGTATTTCAGAGAGAAGCTGCAGAAAGCTCCACCCTTCCTTTAATCTGATTGTTGGTATAGTTAGTACAAAGCCAGAATCATAGCATTTCGTCTATTAAACTCTGTGAAATATTTCTGAGGAAATCAACAGAAAGCTCCTCCCTCATTTGCGTTTGTTTGTTGGTATGGTTACTACAAAGCCAGTATCATCGCAGTTCATCTATTACATTATGTGATGTATTTCAGTGAGAAGCTGCAGAATACTTCGCTCTCACTTGCATCTGTTTGTTGGTATGATTAGTACACAGACTCAATCATTACATATCACACATTACCTGATGTGAAGTATTTCTGATGGAAGCTACAGAAAGTTCCACCCTCTTTTGTGTTTGTTTGTTCTTAAGGTTACTACAAAGCCAGAATCATAGCATTTCATCTTTCACCCTATGTGAAGTATTTCTGAGAGAAGCTGCAGAAAGCTCGTCCCTCACTTACATCTGTTTGTTGGTATGTTTAGCACACACACACAATCAATACATTTCATTTATTGCATGACGTGAAGTATTTCTGAAGGAAGCTACAGAAAGCTCCTCAATCATTTGCGTATGTTTGTTGGTAGGGTTACTACAAAGCCAGATTCATCGCAATTCATCTATTACCCTATGTGAACTATTTCTGAGAATAGCTACAGAAAGCACCTCCCACATTTGACTTAGGTTATTGGTATGGTTATTATAAAGGCAGAATCATCGGATTTCATTTTTTTCCCCTTAATGATGCACTTCAGAGAGAAGCAGCAGAAAGCTCCTCCCTCACATGCATTTGTTTGTTGGTATGATTATTACACAGACACAATCATTACATTTCATCCATTAGCTGATGTTGAGTTCGTCTGAGGGATGCTACAGAAAGCTCGCCCCTCATTTACGTTTGTTTGTTGGAATGGTTACTACAAAGCCAGAATCAACGCATTTCATCTATTGGACTTCTGAGAAATATTTTTGAGAAAAGCTACAGAAAGCTTACTACCACATTTGCGTTTTTTTTTTTTTTTTTGGTATGGTTACTAGAAAGCAAGAGTCATCGTATTTCATATTTTACCCAATGTGATGTATTTAAGACAGGTGCTGCAGAAAGCTACACCCTAACTTGAATCTGTTTGTTGGTATGATTAGTACACAGACACAATCATTACATTTCATTCATTAGCTTATGTGAAGTATTTCTGAGAGAAGCTACAGTAAGCTCCCCCAACATTTGGATTTGTTTTTTGGTATGGTTGCTACAAAGACAGAAACATCGAATTTCAGGTACTACCCTATGTGAAGTATTTCTGAGACAAGCTGTACAACGATCCTCCCTCTCTTGCATCTGTTTGTTCGTAAAATCTACATTTCATCTACTACCCTATGTCAAGTATTTCTGACAGAAGCTGGAAAAAGCTCCTCCCTCACTTGCATCTGTTTGCTGGTATGATTAGTACACAGACACAATCTTTACATTTCATCCAATACCTGATGTGAATTATTTCTGACAGAAGCTACAAAAAACTCCTCCATTCATCCATTATCCTCTGTGATGTATTTCAGAGAAAAGGTACAGAAAACTCCTCCTTCACTTGCATTTGTTTGTTGGTATGATTAATACACAGACACAATCATTAAATTTCTTCCATTACCTGATGTGATGTATTTCTGAGGTAAGCTACAGAAAGCTCCCCCCTCATTTGCATTTGTTTGTTGGCATGGTTACTTCAAATCCAGAATCATTGCATTTCAACTATTACCCAATGTGATGTATTTCAGAGAGAAGATGCTGAAAGCTCCTCCCTCACTTGCATCTGTTTGTTGGTTTGATTAAACAGACACAATCATTACATTTCATCCATTACCTGATGTGAAGTATTTCTGCCGTAAGCTACAGAAAGCTCCCAACTTATTTGCATTTGTTTGTTGGCATTG
The DNA here is from genome assembly GCF_023897955.1 of Schistocerca gregaria. Classification (NCBI taxonomy): domain Eukaryota; kingdom Metazoa; phylum Arthropoda; class Insecta; order Orthoptera; family Acrididae; genus Schistocerca; species Schistocerca gregaria. Next base: position 44,571,225 of record NC_064929.1, read on the forward strand.
TTACTACAAAGCCAGAATCATCGCATTTCAATTATTACCCTATGTGATATATTTCAGAGAGAAGATGCTGAAAGCTCCTCCCTCACTTGCATCTGTTTGTTGGCTTGATTAAACAGACACAATCATTACATTTCATCCATTTCCTGATGTGAAGTATTTCTGAGGGAAGCTACACAAAGCGCCTCCCTCACTTGCATCTGTTTGTTTGTATGATTGGTACACAGACACAATCATTACATTTCATCCATTACCTGATATGGTGTATTTTTGAGGGAACCTACAGAAAGCTCCTCCCTCTATGACGTGCATTTGTTGGTAAGATTACTACTAAGCCAGAATCATTGCATTTCATCTATTACCCTATTTGATGTATTTCAGAGAGAAGCTGCAGAAAGCTCATCCCTCACTTGCATCTGTTTGTTGGTATCATTGGTACACAGACACAATCATTACATTTCATTCATTACCTAATGTGAAGTATTTCTGAGATAAGCTACAGAAAGCTCCCCCCTCATCTGGATTTTGTTTGTTGGTATGGTTACTACCATGCCAGAAACATAGCATTTCATCTACAACCCTATGTGAAGTATTTCTGAGAAAAGCTGCAGAACGCTCCTCCCTCACTTGCATCTGTTTGTTGGTAAGATTACTATACAGACACTGTGGTTACATTTCATCCCTTACCTGATGTGAAATATTTCTGTGGGATGCTACAGAAAGCTCCACCAGCACTTGTGTTTGTTTGTTGGTATGGATACTATAAGCCCAGAATCATCGCATTTCATCTATTACCCTATGTGATGTATTTCTGAGAGAAGCTACAGAAAGATCCACCCTCACTTGCATCTGTTGTTGGTATGATTAGGACACAGACACAATTATTACATTTAATCCATTACCTGATGTAAAGTATTTGTGAGGGAAGCTACAGAAAGCTCCTCCCTCATTTGTGTGTGTTTGTTGGTATGGTTACTACAAATCCAGAATCCAAAATTGTTAAGACTTTCGTGGACACTTGTTGACAAACTGCTTATTTGCTTCTGTCTCGGGTTCTTCGGCCGACGTTCGTGTGATGATTTTGCTGACGTTTCGTCAGCACGAGTGGCTGGCATTGTCAAAGCTTCACCCTCCATTGCCGGAGGTGAACTGGAGCCTGGCTCGCGGCCGCAGACTATATGTACCTTGCGCGCCAACGTCCGAGGGCTTCTCCGCGGTCATTTCCGGTGCGTTTCTCCTCTTGCTACCTGCTACGGTCGTTCTCTGCAGTACGGGAAGCCAGGAGCCGTTTACCTTAAGGCTTTCTTCTTTCTTGTTGAAGCTGTTCCCGTGTTTGTGTATTTCTACAGCTTCTCTGTACAAGCGGGTGTGATAGTGCTTCTCTACAGCAAGAACTTCCGTGTCGGTGAATTTTATTACATGTACCTGGTCGGTCTCACTCAGTGCGTGTTCTGCCACGGCCGATTTTTCCACCTGTCCCAACCTGCAATGTCGCTTATGTTCTTTGATCCTGGTGTTGATTGATCTTCCAGTCATTCCGACATAAACTTTCCCGCATGTGCATGGTAAGCGGTATATTCCTGACATTGCAAGTGGGTCCCTTTTATCGTTTGCCGATCTAAGACATTCTTTGATCTTCCTTGTCGGTTTGAAAATTGTCTTTACGCCGTGCTTGTGTAATATACGGCCGATTCTGTCCGTCACTCTGGGAATGTATGGCAGAAAGGCCGTACCCGACATTTCTTTTTCTGGTTTCTTACTTCGCCGGTGGTTTGGCTCTGTTACACTTCTAATATCATTTGTGGAGTACCCATTGCTCCTCAGAACACTTTCCAGGTGTTGCATTTCGCGTTTAAGGTGCTGCGGCTCACATATTCGTGCTGCTCGCGTTACGAGCGTCTGAATCATGCCTCTTTTCTGGCTCGGGTGGTGGTTTGACAGTTTGTGCAGATATCGGTCCGTGTGCGTCGGTTTTCGGTACACGCTATGTCCCAGGTTTTGGCCATCCCTTGTGACCAGCACATCTAGAAATGGTAGTTTTTTGTCCTTTTCCACTTCCATGGTAAATTTTATGTTGGCGTGGAGGTTGTTCAAGTGTCTTAGGAAGTCACCGAGCTGTTCTTCACCATGGCTCCACACGACGAAAGTATCATCGACGTACCTGTACCACACCTTAGGTTTACAAGTCGCCGAGTCCAGTGCCTGTGCTTCGAAATGTTCCATGAAGAAGTTGGCCACCACTGGACTAAGAGGACTACCCATGGCAACGCCTTCCAGCTGTTCGTAGAAATTGCCATTCCACGTGAAATAGCTCGTGGTGAGACAGGCATGGAAGAGCTTCATGATGTCTTGCGGGAAAATGGAACCGATGTGCTCCAGAGCGTCACTGAGTGGCACTTTCGTAAACAAAGAAACAATATCAAAGCTGACCAGGATGTCGTTTGGTGCAAGTTTTAGTTTCTTCAGCTTCTCGATGAAATGACCTGAGTCCTTTACGTACGTGTCGGTCTTCCCCACGTGCGGCTGGAGCAGAGAGGCCAAGTGTTTTGCCAGTTTATATGTCGGTGAGCCAGGAGCGCTAACAATCGGTCTTAATGGAACGTTGTTCTTATGGATCTTAGGTAATCCATACAGGCGAGGTGGTAGGGCTTCTGTGTTGCGCAGGTATCTCTGTATGTCCTCCGGAACAGAAGATGCCTTGATTAACCGATTCGTATTCCGTGTGATACGCTGCGTCGGATCTGCGCTTAGTTTTCGGTACGTCGTCGGATCTAATAGGTCTCGGATCTTTTGTTCATAATCTTCGGTCTTCATTACTACGGTCGCATTCCCCTTATCGGCAGGCAGTACCAATATACTCTTGTCAGCGTTAAGATTCTTAATAGCTTGTACTTCTTCTTTCTTCAGATTGCATGCTGTAGGTTTAGCTCGGCGCAGTATCCAGGCTGTTTCAGTGCGTATTTCCTCTGCCCTTTCACAAGGAAGGGTCCGAATGGCCGCTTCGGTGTTAGCAATGATGTCCTCCACAGGTATAGTTCTTGGGATGACAGCGAAATTCCCTCCTTTTTGAAGAACGGATACTTCCTCTTCGGTCAATTGTCGTTCAGTGAGGTTGACCACCGTGCGTGACTTGTCGGGAATCGCCTTGTCAGTCTTCTTCCGGAATCCTTCAAACATTTTCTTCTGTCGCTCTGTGCAGCGCTCGAGTTCATTCTCCATGCTCCTGTAAGTGATGCTGTCGATCTTGTCCCAGTCGTCTCGATGCATTCTGCTACTTAGTTGGTAGAACATGTCCAAAAGTTCCTGATCCGTTTTTGCCAAGTTTCTCCGTATTGTGTGAATTCGCTCACGAAGAAAAGCTCGTTCCATTCTGTTGTAGATACGATGAGCTTGGGCAGTGGTGAATAGGCGCTTACATTTCAAGAACTTCGGTGTAGCATCTTCATCTCTGCACCGCGAAAGGAAGGCGAGAGAGGACATCAATCGCACTTTCTTCTTCCGTTGTTGGTCAAGGCGTCGGTACAATCTGCAAATTTCCTCCCCGTAGAGGCGCAATACAAAATTGTTAAGACTTTCGTGGCCACTTGTTGACAAACTGCTTATTTGCTTCTGTCTCGGGTTCTTCGGCCGACGTTCGTGTGATGATTTTGCTGACGTTTCGCCAGCACGAGTGGCTGGCATTGTCAAAGCTTCACCCTCCATTGCCGGAGGTGAACTGGAGCCGGGCTCGCGGCCGCAGACTATATGTACCTTGCGCGCCAACGTCCGAGGGCTTCTCCGCGGTCATTTCCGCGGTCATTTCCGGTGCGTTTCTCCTCTTGCTACCTGCTACGGTCGTTCTCTGCAGTACGGGAAGCCAGGAGCCGTTTACCTTAAGGCTTTCTTCTTTCTTGTTGAAGCTGTTCCCGTGTTTGTGTATTTCTACAGCTTCTCTGTACAAGCGGGTGTGATAGTGCTTCTCTACAGCCAGAACTTGCGTGTCGGTGAATTTTATTACATGTACCTGGTCGGTCTCACTCAGTGCGTGTTCTGCCACGGCCGATTTTTCCACCTGTCCCAACCTGCAATGTCGCTTATGTTCTTTGATCCTGGTGTTGATTGATCTTCCAGTCATTCCGACATAAACTTTCCCGCATGTGCATGGTAAGCGGTATATTCCTGACATTGCAAGTGGGTCCCTTTTATCCTTTGCCGATCTAAGACATTCTTTGATCTTCCTTGTCGGTTTGAAAATTGTCTTTACGCCGTGCTTGTGTAATATACGGCCGATTCTGTCCGTCACTCTGGGAATGTATGGCAGAAAGGCCGTACCCGACATTTCTTTTTCTGGTTTCTTACTTCGCCGGTGGTTTGGCTCTGTTACACTTCTAATATCATTTGTGGAGTACCCATTGCTCCTCAGAACACTTTCCAGGTGTTGCATTTCGCGTTTAAGGTGCTGCGGCTCACATATTCGTGCTGCTCGCGTTACGAGCGTCTGAATCATGCCTCTTTTCTGGCTCGGGTGGTGGTTTGACAGTTTGTGCAGATATCGGTCCGTGTGCGTCGGTTTTCGGTACACGCTATGTCCCAGGTTTTGGCCATCCCTTGTGACCAGCACATCTAGAAATGGTAGTTTTTTGTCCTTTTCCACTTCCATGGTAAATTTTATGTTGGCGTGGAGGTTGTTCAAGTGTCTTAGGAAGTCACCGAGCTGTTCTTCACCATGGCTCCACACGACGAAAGTATCATCGACGTACCTGTACCACACCTTAGGTTTACAAGTCGCCGAGTCCAGTGCCTGTGCTTCGAAATGTTCCATGAAGAAGTTGGCCACCACTGGACTAAGAGGACTACCCATGGCAACGCCTTCCAGCTGTTCGTAGAAATTGCCATTCCACGTGAAATAGCTCGTGGTGAGACAGGCATGGAAGAGCTTCATGATGTCTTGCGGGAAAATGGAACCGATGTGCTCCAGAGCGTCACTGAGTGGCACTTTCGTAAACAAAGAAACAATATCAAAGCTGACCAGGATGTCGTTTGGTGCAAGTTTTAGTTTCTTCAGCTTCTCGATGAAATGTCCTGAGTCCTTTACGTACGTGTCGGTCTTCCCCACGTGCGGCTGGAGCAGAGAGGCCAAGTGTTTTGCCAGTTTATATGTCGGTGAGCCAGGAGCGCTAACAATCGGTCTTAATGGAACGTTGTTCTTATGGATCTTAGGTAATCCATACAGGCGAGGTGGTAGGGCTTCTGTGTTGCGCAGGTATCTCTGTATGTCCTCCGGAATAGAAGATGCCTTGATTAACCGATTCGTATTCCGTGTGATACGCTGCGTCGGATCTGTGCTTAGTTTTCGGTACGTCGTCGGATCTAATAGGTCTCGGATCTTTTGTTCATAATCTTCGGTCTTCATTACGACGGTCGCATTCCCGTTATCGGCAGGCAGTACCAATATACTCTTGTCAGCGTTAAGATTCTTAATAGCTTGTACTTCTTCTTTCTTCAGATTGCATGCTGTAGGTTTAGCTCGGCGCAGTATCCAGGCTGTTTCAGTGCGTATTTCCTCTGCCCTTTCACAAGGAAGGGTCCGAATGGCCGCTTCGGTGTTAGCAATGATGTCCTCCACAGGTATAGTTCTTGGGATGACAGCGAAATTCCCTCCTTTTTGAAGAACGGATACTTCCTCTTCGGTCAATTGTCGTTCAGTGAGGTTGACCACCGTGCGTGACTTGTCGGGAATCGCCTTGTCAGTCTTCTTCCGGAATCCTTCAAACTTTTTCTTCTGTCGCTCTGTGCAGCGCTCGAGTTCATTCTCCATGCTCCTGTAAGTGATGCTGTCGATCTTGTCCCAGTCGTCTCGATGCATTCTGCTACTTAGTTGGTAGAACATGTCCAAAAGTTCCTGATCCGTTTTTGCCAAGTTTCTCCGTATTGTGTGAATTCGCTCACGAAGAAAAGCTCGTTCCATTCTGTTGTAGATACGATGAGCTTGGGCAGTGGTGAATAGGCGCTTACATTTCAAGAACTTCGGTGTAGCATCTTCATCTCTGCACCGCGAAAGGAAGGCGAGAGAGGACATCAATCGCACTTTCTTCTTCCGTTGTTGGTCAAGGCGTCGGTACAATCTGCAAATTTCCTCCCCGTAGAGGCGCAATACAAAATTGTTAAGACTTTCGTGGCCACTTGTTGACAAACTGCTTATTTGCTTCTGTCTCGGGTTCTTCGGCCGACGTTCGTGTGATGATTTTGCTGACGTTTCGCCAGCACGAGTGGCTGGCATTGTCAAAGCTTCACCCTCCATTGCCGGAGGTGAACTGGAGCCGGGCTCGCGGCCGCAGACTATATGTACCTTGCGCGCCAACGTCCGAGGGCTTCTCCGCGGTCATTTCCGCGGTCATTTCCGGTGCGTTTCTCCTCTTGCTACCTGCTACGGTCGTTCTCTGCAGTACGGGAAGCCAGGAGCCGTTTACCTTAAGGCTTTCTTCTTTCTTGTTGAAGCTGTTCCCGTGTTTGTGTATTTCTACAGCTTCTCTGTACAAGCGGGTGTGATAGTGCTTCTCTACAGCCAGAACTTGCGTGTCGGTGAATTTTATTACATGTACCTGGTCGGTCTCACTCAGTGCGTGTTCTGCCACGGCCGATTTTTCCACCTGTCCCAACCTGCAATGTCGCTTATGTTCTTTGATCCTGGTGTTGATTGATCTTCCAGTCATTCCGACATAAACTTTCCCGCATGCGCATGGTAAGCGGTATATTCCTGACAATGCAAGTGGGTCCCTTCAAAAAGGAGGGAATTTCGCTGTCATCCCAAGAACTATACCTGTGGAGGACATCATTGCTAACACCGAAGCGGCCATTCGGACCCTTCCTTGTGAAAGGGCAGAGGAAATACGCACTGAAACAGCCAGGATACTGCGCCGAGCTAAACCACCAGCATGCAATCTGAAGAAAGAAGAAGTACAAGCTATTAAGAATCTTAACGCTGACAAGAGTATATTGGTACTGCCTGCCGATAACGGGAATGCGACCGTCGTAATGAAGACCGAAGATTATGAACAAAAGATCCGAGACCTATTAGATCCGACGACGTACCGAAAACTAAGCACAGATCCGACGCAGCGTATCACACGGAATACGAATCGGTTAATCAAGGCATCTTCTATTCCGGAGGACATACAGAGATACCTGCGCAACACAGAAGCCCTACCACCTCGCCTGTATGGATTACCTAAGATCCATAAGAACAACGTTCCATTAAGACCGATTGTTAGCGCTCCTGGCTCACCGACATATAAACTGGCAAAACACTTGGCCTCTCTGCTCCAGCCGCACGTGGGGAAGACCGACACGTACGTAAAGGACTCAGGACATTTCATCGAGAAGCTGAAGAAACTAAAACTTGCACCAAACGACATCCTGGTCAGCTTTGATATTGTTTCTTTGTTTACGAAAGTGCCACTCAGTGACGCTCTGGAGCACATCGGTTCCATTTTCCCGCAAGACATCATGAAGCTCTTCCATGCCTGTCTCACCACGAGCTATTTCACGTGGAATGGCAATTTCTACGAACAGCTGGAAGGCGTTGCCATGGGTAGTCCTCTTAGTCCAGTGGTGGCCAACTTCTTCATGGAACATTTCGAAGCACAGGCACTGGACTCGGCGACTTGTAAACCTAAGGTGTGGTACAGGTACGTCGATGATACTTTCGTCGTGTGGAGCCATGGTGAAGAACAGCTCGGTGACTTCCTAAGACACTTGAACAACCTCCACGCCAACATAAAATTTACCATGGAAGTGGAAAAGGACAAAAAACTACCATTTCTAGATGTGCTGGTCACAAGGGATGGCCAAAACCTGGGACATAGCGTGTACCGAAAACCGACGCACACGGACCGATATCTGCACAAACTGTCAAACCACCACCCGAGCCAGAAAAGAGGCATGATTCAGACGCTCGTAACGCGAGCAGCACGAATATGTGAGCCGCAGCACCTTAAACGCGAAATGCAACACCTGGAAAGTGTTCTGAGGAGCAATGGGTACTCCACAAATGATATTAGAAGTGTAACAGAGCCAAACCACCGGCGAAGTAAGAAACCAGAAAAAGAAATGTCGGGTACGGCCTTTCTGCCATACATTCCCAGAGTGACGGACAGAATCGGCCGTATATTACACAAGCACGGCGTAAAGACAATTTTCAAACCGACAAGGAAGATCAAAGAATGTCTTAGATCGGCAAAGGATAAAAGGGACCCACTTGCAATGTCAGGAATATACCGCTTACCATGCACATGCGGGAAAGTTTATGTCGGAATGACTGGAAGATCAATCAACACCAGGATCAAAGAACATAAGCGACATTGCAGGTTGGGACAGGTGGAAAAATCGGCCGTGGCAGAACACGCACTGAGTGAGACCGACCAGGTACATGTAATAAAATTCACCGACACGGAAGTTCTGGCTGTAGAGAAGCACTATCATACCCGCTTGTACAGAGAAGCTGTAGAAATACACAAACACGGGAACAGCTTCAACAAGAAAGAAGAAAGCCTTAAGGTAAACGGCTCCTGGCTTCCCGTACTGCAGAGAACGACCGTAGCAGGTAGCAAGAGGAGAAACGCACCGGAAATGACCGCGGAAATGACCGCGGAGAAGCCCTCGGACGTTGGCGCGCAAGGTACATATAGTCTGCGGCCGCGAGCCCGGCTCCAGTTCACCTCCGGCAATGGAGGGTGAAGCTTTGACAATGCCAGCCACTCGTGCTGGCGAAACGTCAGCAAAATCATCACACGAACGTCGGCCGAAGAACCCGAGACAGAAGCAAATAAGCAGTTTGTCAACAAGTGGCCACGAAAGTCTTAACAATTTTGTATTGCGCCTCTACGGGGAGGAAATTTGCAGATTGTACCGACGCCTTGACCAACAACGGAAGAAGAAAGCGCGATTGATGTCCTCTCTCGCCTTCCTTTCGCGGTGCAGAGATGAAGATGCTACACCGAAGTTCTTGAAATGTAAGCGCCTATTCACCACCGCCCAAGCTCATCGTATCTACAACAGAATGGAACGAGCTTTTCTTCGTGAGCGAATTCACACAATACGGAGAAACTTGGCAAAAACGGATCAGGAACTTTTGGACATGTTCTACCAACTAAGTAGCAGAATGCATCGAGACGACTGGGACAAGATCGACAGCATCACTTACAGGAGCATGGAGAATGAACTCGAGCGCTGCACAGAGCGACAGAAGAAAATGTTTGAAGGATTCCGGAAGAAGACTGACAAGGCGATTCCCGACAAGTCACGCACGGTGGTCAACCTCACTGAACGACAATTGACCGAAGAGGAAGTATCCGTTCTTCAAAAAGGAGGGAATTTCGCTGTCATCCCAAGAACTATACCTGTGGAGGACATCATTGCTAACACCGAAGCGGCCATTCGGACCCTTCCTTGTGAAAGGGCAGAGGAAATACGCACTGAAACAGCCTGGATACTGCGCCGAGCTAAACCTACAGCATGCAATCTGAAGAAAGAAGAAGTACAAGCTATTAAGAATCTTAACGCTGACAAGAGTATATTGGTAATGCCTGCCGGTAAGGGGAATGCGACCGTCGTAATGAAGACCGAAGATTATGAACAAAAGATCCGAGACCTATTAGATCCGACGACGTACCGAAAACTAAGCGCAGATCCGACGCAGCGTATCACACGGAATACGAATCGGTTAATCAAGGCATCTTCTGTTCCGGAGGACATACAGAGATACCTGCGCAACACAGAAGCCCTACCACCTCGCCTGTATGGATTACCTAAGATCCATAAGAACAACGTTCCATTAAGACCGATTGTTAGCGCTCCTGGCTCACCGACATATAAACTGGCAAAACACTTGGCCTCTCTGCTCCAGCCGCACGTGGGGAAGACCGACACGTACGTAAAGGACTCAGGACATTTCATCGAGAAGCTGAAGAAACTAAAACTTGCACCAAACGACATCCTGGTCAGCTTTGATATTGTTTCTTTGTTTACGAAAGTGCCACTCAGTGACGCTCTGGAGCACATCGGTTCCATTTTCCCGCAAGACATCATGAAGCTCTTCCATGCCTGTCTCACCACGAGCTATTTCACGTGGAATGGCAATTTCTACGAACAGCTGGAAGGCGTTGCCATGGGTAGTCCTCTTAGTCCAGTGGTGGCCAACTTCTTCATGGAACATTTCGAAGCACAGGCACTGGACTCGGCGACTTGTAAACCTAAGGTGTGGTACAGGTACGTCGATGATACTTTCGTCGTGTGGAGCCATGGTGAAGAACAGCTCGGTGACTTCCTAAGACACTTGAACAACCTCCACGCCAACATAAAATTTACCATGGAAGTGGAAAAGGACAAAAAACTACCATTTCTAGATGTGCTGGTCACAAGGGATGGCCAAAACCTGGGACATAGCGTGTACCGAAAACCGACGCACACGGACCGATATCTGCACAAACTGTCAAACCACCACCCGAGCCAGAAAAGAGGCATGATTCAGACGCTCGTAACGCGAGCAGCACGAATATGTGAGCCGCAGCACCTTAAACGCGAAATGCAACACCTGGAAAGTGTCCTGAGGAGCAATGGGTACTCCACAAATGATATTAGAAGTGTAACAGAGCCAAACCACCGGCGAAGTAAGAAACCAGAAAAAGAAATGTCGGGTACGGCCTTTCTGCCATACATTCCCAGAGTGACGGACAGAATCGGCCGTATATTACACAAGCACGGCGTAAAGACAATTTTCAAACCGACAAGGAAGATCAAAGAATGTCTTAGATCGGCAAAGGATAAAAGGGACCCACTTGCAATGTCAGGAATATACCGCTTACCATGCACATGCGGGAAAGTTTATGTCGGAATGACTGGAAGATCAATCAACACCAGGATCAAAGAACATAAGCGACATTGCAGGTTGGGACAGGTGGAAAAATCGGCCGTGGCAGAACACGCACTGAGTGAGACCGACCAGGTACATGTAATAAAATTCACCGACACGGAAGTTCTGGCTGTAGAGAAGCACTATCACACCCGCTTGTACAGAGAAGCTGTAGAAATACACAAACACGGGAACAGCTTCAACAAGAAAGAAGAAAGCCTTAAGGTAAACGGCTCCTGGCTTCCCGTACTGCAGAGAACGACCGTAGCAGGTAGCAAGAGGAGAAACGCACCGGAAATGACCGCGGAAATGACCGCGGAGAAGCCCTCGGACGTTGGCGCGCAAGGTACATATAGTCTGCGGCCGCGAGCCCGGCTCCAGTTCACCTCCGGCAATGGAGGGTGAAGCTTTGACAATGCCAGCCACTCGTGCTGGCGAAACGTCAGCAAAATCATCACACGAACGTCGGCCGAAGAACCCGAGACAGAAGCAAATAAGCAGTTTGTCAACAAGTGGCCACGAAAGTCTTAACAATTTTGTATTGCGCCTCTACGGGGAGGAAATTTGCAGATTGTACCGACGCCTTGACCAACAACGGAAGAAGAAAGCGCGATTGATGTCCTCTCTCTCCTTCCTTTCGCGGTGCAGAGATGAAGATGCTACACCGAAGTTCTTGAAATGTAAGCGCCTATTCACCACCGCCCAAGCTCATCGTATCTACAACAGAATGGAACGAGCTTTTCTTCGTGAGCGAATTCACACAATACGGAGAAACTTGGCAAAAACGGATCAGGAACTTTTGGACATGTTCTACCAACTAAGTAGCAGAATGCATCGAGACGACTGGGACAAGATCGACAGCATCACTTACAGGAGCATGGAGAATGAACTCGAGCGCTGCACAGAGCGACAGAAGAAAAAGTTTGAAGGATTCCGGAAGAAGACTGACAAGGCGATTCCCGACAAGTCACGCACGGTGGTCAACCTCACTGAACGACAATTGACCGAAGAGGAAGTATCCGTTCTTCAAAAAGGAGGGAATTTCGCTGTCATCCCAAGAACTATACCTGCGGAGGACATCATTGCTAACACCGAAGCGGCCATTCGGACCCTTCCTTGTGAAAGGGCAGAGGAAATACGCACTGAAACAGCCAGGATACTGCGCCGAGCTAAACCACCAGCATGCAATCTGAAGAAAGAAGAAGTACAAGCTATTAAGAATCTTAACGCTGACAAGAGTATATTGGTACTGCCTGCCGATAAGGGGAATGCGACCGTCGTAATGAAGACCGAAGATTATGAACAAAAGATCCGAGACCTATTAGATCCGACGACGTACCGAAAACTAAGCGCAGATCCGACGCAGCGTATCACACGGAATACGAATCGGTTAATCAAGGCATCTTCTGTTCCGGAGGACATACAGAGATACCTGCGCAACACAGAAGCCCTACCACCTCGCCTGTATGGATTACCTAAGATCCATAAGAACAACGTTCCATTAAGACCGATTGTTAGCGCTCCTGGCTCACCGACATATAAACTGGCAAAACACTTGGCCTCTCTGCTCCAGCCGCACGTGGGGAAGACCGACACGTACGTAAAGGACTCAGGACATTTCATCGAGAAGCTGAAGAAACTAAAACTTGCACCAAACGACATCCTGGTCAGCTTTGATATTGTTTCTTTGTTTACGAAAGTGCCACTCAGTGACGCTCTGGAGCACATCGGTTCCATTTTCCCGCAAGACATCATGAAGCTCTTCCATGCCTGTCTCACCACGAGCTATTTCACGTGGAATGGCAATTTCTACGAACAGCTGGAAGGCGTTGCCATGGGTAGTCCTCTTAGTCCAGTGGTGGCCAACTTCTTCATGGAACATTTCGAAGCACAGGCACTGGACTCGGCGACTTGTAAACCTAAGGTGTGGTACAGGTACGTCGATGATACTTTCGTCGTGTGGAGCCATGGTGAAGAACAGCTCGGTGACTTCCTAAGACACTTGAACAACCTCCACGCCAACATAAAATTTACCATGGAAGTGGAAAAGGACAAAAAACTACCATTTCTAGATGTGCTGGTCACAAGGGATGGCCAAAACCTGGGACATAGCGTGTACCGAAAACCGACGCACACGGACCGATATCTGCACAAACTGTCAAACCACCACCCGAGCCAGAAAAGAGGCATGATTCAGACGCTCGTAACGCGAGCAGCACGAATATGTGAGCCGCAGCACCTTAAACGCGAAATGCAACACCTGGAAAGTGTCCTGAGGAGCAATGGGTACTCCACAAATGATATTAGAAGTGTAACAGAGCCAAACCACCGGCGAAGTAAGAAACCAGAAAAAGAAATGTCGGGTACGGCCTTTCTGCCATACATTCCCAGAGTGACGGACAGAATCGGCCGTATATTACACAAGCACGGCGTAAAGACAATTTTCAAACCGACAAGGAAGATCAAAGAATGTCTTAGATCGGCAAAGGATAAAAGGGACCCACTTGCAATGTCAGGAATATACCGCTTACCATGCACATGCGGGAAAGTTTATGTCGGAATGACTGGAAGATCAATCAACACCAGGATCAAAGAACATAAGCGACATTGCAGGTTGGGACAGGTGGAAAAATCGGCCGTGGCAGAACACGCACTGAGTGAGACCGACCAGGTACATGTAATAAAATTCACCGACACGGAAGTTCTGGCTGTAGAGAAGCACTATCACACCCGCTTGTACAGAGAAGCTGTAGAAATACACAAACACGGGAACAGCTTCAACAAGAAAGAAGAAAGCCTTAAGGTAAACGGCTCCTGGCTTCCCGTACTGCAGAGAACGACCGTAGCAGGTAGCAAGAGGAGAAACGCACCGGAAATGACCGCGGAAATGACCGCGGAGAAGCCCTCGGACGTTGGCGCGCAAGGTACATATAGTCTGCGGCCGCGAGCCCGGCTCCAGTTCACCTCCAGCAATGGAGGGTGAAGCTTTGACAATGCCAGCCACTCGTGCTGGCGAAACGTCAGCAAAATCATCACACGAACGTCGGCCGAAGAACCCGAGACAGAAGCAAATAAGCAGTTTGTCAAATCCAGAATCATCGCATTTCATTTTTACCCTATGTGAAGTATCTCAGTGAGAAGCTGCAGAAAGTTCCTCCCTCACTTGCATATGTTTGTTGGTATGATTAGTACACAGACACAATCATTACATTTCATTCATTACCCGATGTGAATTATTTCTGATGGAAGCTACAAAAGCTCCTACTTCATTTGTGTTTGTTTGTTGGTAAGGATACTACAATGCTAGGATCATTGAATTTCATCTATTACCGTATGTGATGTATTTCTGAGTGAAGCTACAGAAAGCACCACCATCATTTGTGTTTTTTTGTTGGTATGGTTACTACAAAGCCGGAATCCTCGCATTTCATTTATTACCCTATGTGAAGTATTGCTGAGAAAAGGTACAGAAAGCTCCCACCTCATTTTGGTTTGATTGTTGGTATGGTTACTACAAAGCCACAATAATTGCATTTCATCCATTACCCTTTGTGATGTATTTCAGACAGAGGATGCAGGATTCTCCCAGCTCATTTGCTTTTGATTGTTGGTATGGTCACTACAAAGCCATAATCATTGCATTTCATCCATTACCGTGTGTGATGTTTTTCATAGAAAAGGTACAGAAAACTCCTCCTTCACTTGCATCTGTTTGTTGGTATGATAACTACACAGACACAATCATTACATTTCATCCATTACCCATTTGAGTTTGTTTGTTGAATGGTTACTACAAAGCCAGAATCATCGCATTTCATTTTTATCCTATGTGAAGTATCTCAGAGAGAAGCTGCAGAAAGTTCCTCCCTCACTTGCATATGTTTGTTGGTATGATTAGTACACAGATACAATCATTACATTTCATCCATTACCTGATATGGTGTATTTCTGAGGGAGGCTACAGAAAGCTCCTCCCTCATTGGCGTGCATTTGTTGGTAAGTTTACTACTAAGCCAGAATCATTGCATTTCATCTATTACCCTATTTGATGTATTTCAGAGAGAAGCTGCAGAAAGCTCCTCCCTCACTTGCATCTGTTTGTTGGTATGATTAGTACACAGACACAATCATTACATTTCATCCATTACCTGATGTGAAGTATTTCTGAAGGAGGCTACAGAAAGCTCCACCCTCATTTGTGTTTGTTTGTTGGTATGGTTACTACAGAGCCAGACCCTCGCATTTAATCTATAACCCTATGTGAAGTATTTCTGAGAGAAGCTGCAGGACGCTCCTCCCACTCCTCCCTTGTTTACGTCTCTTTGTTGGTATGGTTACTACAAAGCCTAAATAATATCATTTCATCCATTAGCATATGTGAAGTATTTCAGAGAGAAGCTGATGAAAGCTCCTCCCTCACTTGCATCTGTTTGTTGGTTTGATTAAACAGACACAATCATTACATTTCATCCATTTCCTAATGTGAAGTAGTTCTGAGGGACGCTACAGAATGCTCCTCCCTCACTTGCATCTGTTAGTTGGTATGATTAGTACACAGACACTATCATTACACTTCATCCATTACCTGGTGTGAAGTATTTCTGATGGAAGCTTCAGAAAGCTCCTCCCTCATTTGCGTTTGATTGTTAGTATGTTTACTACAAAGCCAGAATCATCGCATTTCACCTATTACCCTATGTGAAGTACACTCCTGGAAATGGAAAAAAGAACACATTGACACCGGTGTGTCAGACCCACCATACTTGCTCCGGACACTGCGAGACGGCTGTACAAGCAACGATCACACGCACGGCACAGCGGACACACCAGCAACCGCGGTGTTGGCCGTCGAATGGCGCTAGCTGCGCAGCATTTGTGCACCGCCGCCGTCAGTGTCAGCCAGTTTGCCGTGGCATACGGAGCTCCATCGCAGTCTTTAACACTGGTAGCATGCCGCGACAGCGTGGACGTGAACCGTATGTGCAGTTGACGGACTTTGAGCGAGGGCGTATAGGGGGCATGCGGGGGGCCGGGTGGACGTACCGCCGAATTGCTCAACACGTGGGGCGTGAGGTCTCCACAGTACATCGATGTTGTCGCCAGTGGTCGGCGGAAGGTGCACGTGCCCGTCGACCTGGGACCGGACCGCAGCGTCGCACGGATGCACGCCAAGTCCGTACGATCCTACGCAGTGCCGTAGGGGACCGCACCGCCACTTCCCAGCAAATTAGGGACACTGTTGCTCCTGGGGTATCGGCGAGGACCATTCGAAACCGTCTCCATGAAGCTGGGCTACGGTCCCCCACACCGTTAGGCCGTCTTCCGCTCACGCCCCAACATCGTGCAGCCCGCCTCCAGTGATGTCGCGACAGGCGTGAATGGAGGGACGAATGGAGACGTGTCGTCTTCAGCGATGAGAGTCGCTTATGACTTGGTGCCAATGATGGTCGTATGCGTGTTTGGCGCCGTGCAGGTGAGCGCCACAATCAGGACTGCATACGACCGAGGCACACAGGGCCAACACCCGGCATCATGGTGTGGGTAGCGATCTCCTACACTGGCCGTACACCTCTGGTAATCGTCGAGGGGACACTGAATAGTGCACGGTACATCCAAACCGTAATCGAACCCATCGTTCTACCATTCCTAGACCGGCAAGGGAACTTGCTGTTCCAACAGGACAATGCACGTCCGCATGTATCCCGTGCCACCCAACGTGCTCTAGAAGGTGTAATTCAACTACCCTGGCCAGCAAGATCTCCGGATCTGTCCCCCATTTAGCATGTTTGGGACTGGATGAAGCGTCGACTCGCGCGGTCTGCACGTCCAGCACGAATGCTGGTCCAACTGAGGCGCCAGGTGGAAATGGCATGGCAAGCCGTTCCACAGGACTACATCCAGCATCTCTACGATCGTCTCCATGGGAGAATAGCAGCGTGCATTGCTGCGAAAGGTAGATATACACTGTACTAGTGCCGACATTGTGCATGCTCTGTTGCCTGTGTCTATGTGCCTGTTGTTCTGTCAGTGTGATCATGTGATATATCTGATCCCAGGAATGTGTCAATAAAGTTTCCCCTTCCTGGGACAATGAATTCACGGTGTTCTTATTTCAATTTCCAGGAGTGTATTTCTGAGTATAGCTACAGAAAGCTCCTCCCTCATTTGCATTACTTTGTTGGTATGGTTATTACAAAGCCAAAATCATCGGATTTCATTTTTTACCCTATGTGGTGTATTTCAGATCGAAGCTACAGAAAGCTCCTCCCTCAGTTGCGTCTCTTTGTTGGTATGGTTAGTACAAAGCCAGAATATTCGCATTCCATCTATTACCCTATTTGAAGTATATCTGAGAGATGTTGCGGAAAGCTCCTCCCTCTCTTGTATCTGTTTGTTGGTATGATTAGTACACAGACCCAATCATGGCTTTTCATCTTTTACCTGATGTGAAGTATTTATGAGAAGAGCCGCAGAAGGCTCCTCCCTCATTTGTGTCTCTTTGTTGGTATGCTTACTACAAAGCCAGAATAATCATTTTCATCCATTACCCTATGTTAAGTATTTCAGAGGGAAGCTGCAGAAAGCTCCTCCCTCATAGGCATCTATCTGTTGTTAGGGTTCCTACATAGCCAGAATCATCGTATTTCATCCATACCCTATGTGAAGCATTTCTGAGAGAAGCTACAGACAGCTCCATGTTCATTTGTGTCTCTTTGTTGGAAGGTTTACTACAGAGTGCGAATCATCACATTTCATCCATTATACTATGTGAAGTATTTCAAAGAGAAGCTGGAGAAAGCTGCCCCCTCATAGGCGTCTGTTTGTTGGTATGATTACTATGCAGATAGAATGATCACATTTCATCCATAACCTGATATGAAGTTTATCAGAGAAGCTACAGAAAACTCTTCCCTCATATCCGTTTCTTTGATTGGTTACTAGAAAGCCAGAATCATCATATTTTATCCATTACTGTATGTGATGTATTTCTGAGAAGAGCTTTAGAAAGCCCCTCGCTCAGAGGCGTCTCTATGTTGATAACGTTACTACAAAGCCAGAATCATCGCATTTCATCCATTACACTATGGGAAGAATTTCAGAGAGAAGCTGCAGTGAGCTCCTCCCTCATGGGTGTCTATTTGTTGATAACTTTGCTACAAAACCTGAATCATCATATTTCATCCATTAGCTGATGTGATGTATAAAAGAGAAGCTACAGAAAGCTCTTCCCGCATTTGCGTCTCATTGTTGGTATGATTACTACACAGACAGAATCATCACGTTTCATGCATTACCCTATGTGAAATATTTCTGAGAGAAGCTACAGAAAGTTCCTCCCTCCTTTGCATGTCTTTGTTGGTATGGTTACTATGAAGCCAGAATCATCGCACTTCACCCTTTACCCTATATGCAGTATTTCTGAGAGAAGCTGAAGAAAGCTTTTCACTCATTTGCTTCTCTCTGTTGGTATGGTTACTACAAAGCCAGAATCATCGCATTTCCTCCATTACCCTATGTGAAGTATTTCTGAAAGATGTTGCAGTAAGCTCCTCCCTCATAGGCATATCTTTGTTGGTAAGGTTATTACAAAGTCAGAATCATCGCATTTCGTCCATTACACTGTTGTTGTTGTGGTTGTTGTTGTGGTCTTCCGTCCTGAGACTGGTTTGATGTACCTCTCCCTGCTACTCTATCATGTGCAAGCTTCTTCATCTCCCAGTACCTACTGCAACCTACATCCTTCTGAGTCTGCTTGGTGTATTTATCTCTTGGCCTCCCTCTACGATTTTTACCCTCCACACTGGCCTCCAATACTAAATTGGCGATCTCTTGATGCCTCAGAACATGTCCTACCAACCGATTCCTTCTTCTGGTCAAGTTGTGCCACAAACTTTTCTTCTCCCCAGATCTATTCAATACCTCTTCATTAGTTATATGATCTACATATCTAATCTTCAGCATTCTTCTTTAGCACCACATTTAGAAATCTTGCATCCTCTTCTTGTTCAAACTAGTTATCGTCCATGTTTGACTTCCATACATAGCTGCACTCCATACAAATACTTTCAGAAATGACTTCCTGTCACTTAAATCTATACTCGATGTTAACAAATTTATCTTCTTCAGAAATGCCTTCCTTACCATTGCCAGTCTACATATTATATCCTCTCTACTTTGACCATCATCAGTTATTTTGCTTCCCAAATAGCAAAACTCATTTACTACTTTAAGTGTCTCATTTCCTAATCTAATTGCCTCAGCATCACCCAACTTAATTCGAGTACATTCGCTCATCCTCATTTTGCTTTTGTTGATGTTCATCTTATATACTCCTTTCAAGACACTCTCCATTCTATTCAACTGCTCTTCCAAGTCCTTTGCTGTCTCTGACAGAATTACAATGTCATCGGCAAACCTCAAAGTTTTTATTTCTTCCTCATGGATTTTAATACCTACTCAGAATTTTTATTTTGTTTCCTTTACTGCCTGCTTAATATACAGATTGAATAACATCAGTTAGAGGCTACAACCCTGTCTCACTCCCTTCCCAACCACTGCTTCCCTTTTATGCCCCTCGACTCTTATGACTGCCATCTGGTTTCTGTACAAATCGCAAATAACCTTTCGCTCCCTGTATTTTACCCCTGCCACCTTTAGAATTTGAAAGAGAGTATTCCAATCAACATTGTCAAAAGCTTTCTCTAAGTCTACAAATGCGAGAAACATAGGTTTGCCTTTCCTTAATCTTTCTTCTAAGATAAGTCGTAAGGTCAGTATTGCCTCATGTGTTCCAGTATTTCTACAGAATCCAAACTGATCATCCCTGGGGTCAGCTTCTACTAGTTTTTCCATTCGTCTGTAAAGAAATCGTGTTAGTATTTTGCCACTGTCGCTTATTAAAGTGATTGTTCGGTAATTTTCACATCTGTCAGCACCTGGTTTCTTTGGGATTGGAATTATTATATTCTTCTTGAAGTCTGAGGGTATTTCGCCTGTTTCATACATCTTGCTCACCAGATGGTAAGAGTTTTGTCAGGACTGGCTCTCCCAAGTCTGTCAGTAGTTCCAATGGAATGTTGTCTACTCTGGGGGCCTTGTTTCAACTCAGGTCTTTCAGTGCTCTGTCAAACTCTTCACGCAGTATCGTATCTCCCATTTCATCTTCATCTACATCCTCTTCCTTTTCCATAATATTGTCCTCAATTGCATCACCCTTGTATAGACCCTCTATATACTCATTCTGCCTTTCTGCTTTCCCTTCTTTGCTTAGAACTGGGTTTCCATCTGAGCTCTTGATGTTCATACAAGTCGTTCTCTTATCTCCAAAAGTCTCTTTAATTTTCCTGTAGGCAATATCTATCTTACCCCTAGTGAGATAAGCTTCTACATTCTTACATTTGTCCTCTAGCCATCCCTGCTTAGCCATTTTGTACTTCCTGTCGATCTGATTGTTGAGACGTTTGATTTCCTTTTTGCCTGCTTCAGTTATTGCATTTTTATATTTTCTCCTTTCATCAATTAAATTCAATATTTCTTCTGTCACACAAGGATTTCTAGCAGCCCTCGTATTTTTACCTACTTGATCCTCTGCTGCCTTCACTACTTAATCTCTCAAAGCTAGCCATTCTTCTTCTACTGTATTTCTTTCCCCCACTCCTGTCAATTGTTCCCTTATGCTCTCCTTGAAACTCTGTACAACCTCTGGTTCTTTCAGTTTATCCAGGTCCCATCTCCATAAATTCGCACCTTGTTGCAGTTTCTTCAGTTTTAATCTACAGGTCATAACCAATAGATTGTGGTCAGAGTCCACCTCTGCCCCTGGAAATGTCTTACAATTTAAAACTTGATTCCTAAATCTCTGTCTTACCATTATATAATCTATCTGATACCTTTTAGTATCTCCAGGGTTCTTCCATGTATACAACCTTCTTTCATGATTCTTAAACCAAGTGTTAGCTATGATTAAGTTGAAGTCTGTGCAAAATTCTACCAAGCGGCTTCCTCTTTCATTTCTTAGCCCCAATCCATATCCACCTACTATGTTTCGTTCTCTCCCTTTTCCTACACTCGAATTCCAGTCACCCATGACTATTAAATTTTCACCTCTCTTCACTATCTGAATAATTTCTTTTATCTCATCATACATTTCTTCAATTTAGTCATCATCTGCAGAGCTAGTTGGCCTATAAACTTGTACTACTGTAGTAGGTGTCGGATTCGTATCTATCTTGGCCACAATAATGCTATCACTATGCAGTTTGTAGTAGCTTACCCACATTTATATTTTCCTACTCATTATTAAACCTACTCCTGCATTACCTCTATTTGATTTTGTGTTTATAGCCCTGTAGTCACCTGACCAAAAGTCTTGTTCCTCCTGCCACGGAACTTCACCAATTTTCTAACCTACCTGCTAGATTAAGGGATCTGACACTCCATGCTCCGATCCGTAAAACACCAGTTTTCTTTCTCCTGATAACGACATCCTCTTGAGTAGTCCCCGTCCGGAGATCCGAATGGGGGACTATTTTACCTCCGCATATTTTACCCAAGAGGACCCAATCATCATTTAATCATACAGTAAAGCTGCATGCCCTCAGGAAGTTTCCCCTTGCTTTCAGCCGTTCACAGTACAAGCACACCAAGGCCGTTTTGGTTATTGTTACAAGGCCAGATCAGTCAATCATCCAGACAGTTGCCCTTGCAGCTACTGAAAAGGCTGCTGCCCCTCTTCAGAAACCACACATTTGTCTGGCCTCTCAACAAATACCCCTTCGTTGTGGTTGCACCTACGGTATGGCTATCTGTATCACAGAGACACGCAAGCCTCCCCACGATTGGGAAGGTCCATTGTTCATGGGGTGTCCATTACACAATGTGAAGTATTTCTGAAAGAAGCTAAAGAAAGCTTTTCCCTCATTTGTGACTGTTTGTTGGTATGATTACTGCAGAGGCCAGAATATTCGCATTTCATCTATTACCCCATGTGAAGTATTTCAGAGAGAAGTTGCAGGAAGCTCTCCCCTCATATGTGTACATTTGTTGGTAACGTTACTACAAAGCCAGGATCATCGCAATTCATCCATTACCTTATGTGAAGTAATTCTGAGAGAAGCTACAGAAAGCCCTTCCCTCATTTGCAATTTTTGTTTGTATGATTACTACACAGACAGCATCATCACATTTCATTTATTTCCTGATGTGGTGTACATAAGAGAAGCTACAGAAAGCTCCTCCCTCATTTACATCTGTTTGTTGCTATGATTACTACACAGACAGAATCATCACATTTCATCCAATACCTGATGTGAGGTATTTAAAAGAAGCTACAGAAAGCTCGTCCCTCATTTCTGTTTCTTTGTTGGTATGGTTACTACAAAGCCAGAATCATCACATTTCATCCCTTACCCTATGTGAACTATTTCTGAGAGGAGCTGCAGAAAGCTCCTCCCTCAAACATGTGTCGTTGTTGGTAAGGTTATTACAAAGTCAGAATCATCGCATTTTATCCATTACACTTCGTGAAGTATTTCTGAGAGGAGCTGCAGAATGCGCTTGCCTCATAGGTGTCTCTTTATTGGAGAAGTGACTACAAAGCCAGAATCATCACATTTGGTCCTTTACCCTATGTGAAATTTTTTAAGGGAAGCTACAGAAAGCTCCTCCCTCATTTGCCTCTCTCTGTTCTTCCGGTTACTACAAAGCCAGAATCAATGCATTCCATGCATTACCCTTTGTGAAGCATTTCTGTGAGAAACTGCAGAAGGCTCATCCCCCATTGGCGTCTGTTTGTTGGTATGGTTACTACAAAGCCAGATTCATCGCATTTCATCCATTACACTATGTGAAGTATTTCTGAGAAGAGCTACAGAAAGCTAATCTCTCATTTGCTTCTCTTTGTTAGTAACGTTACTACAAAGCCCAAATCATTGCATTTTATCCATTACTTTATGTGAAATGTTTCTGAAAGAAGCTACATGGCATCTAAGTGTGAACCAATGTCTATGGTCCTCTGAGTCTTATGGATGATTAGCAAGAGCTGGGTTTCACATGGCCGTCTTTTTCAAAACAAATGCTGATTCCTACAGAGTAGGTTTGTAGTCTCCAGAAAACTCATTATACTCTAACATAATTCGTGTTCCAAAGTTCTACAACTAATCAACATTAGAGATATAGGTCTATAGTTCTGCACATGTGTTCGAAGTCCCTTCTTGAAAATGGGGAAGACCATGCCGTTTTCCAATCCTTTGGAATGCTATGCTCTTCTAGAGACCTACGGTACACTGCTACAAGAAGGGGGCTAAGTTCCATCGCGTGCTCTGTGTAAAATCTAACTGGTATCCCTTCAGGTCCAGTGGGCTTTCCTCTTTTGTGTGATTTTAATTTTTTCTCTATCACTCTGTTGTCTATTTTGCTATCTACCCTTTTGTCATCTGTGGTGTCAGGACATTTTGTTTTGATCCACCTATCGCTTTGACATAAGACCAAAATTTCTTAAAATTTCTGCCAAGTCAGTACATAGAACATTACTTTTGAATTCATTAAGTGCTTCTCACATAGCCCTCCTCACACTACATTTCACTTCGCATAATTTTTGTTTGTCTGCAAGGCTTTGGATATGTTTATGTTTGTTGTGAAGTTCCCTTTGCTTCTGCAGCAGTTTTCTAACTCGGTTGATGTACCATGGTGGCTCTTTTCCATCTCTTACGATCTTGCTTGGCACATACTCATCTAACGCATATTGTACGATGGTTTTGACCTTGTCCACTGATCCTCAACACTATCTGTACTTGAGACAAAACTTTTGTGTTGAGCTGTCAGGTACTCTGTAATCTGCTTTTTGTCAGTTTTGCTAAACAGAAAAATCTTCCTCCCTTTTTTAATTTTTCAATTTATGGCTGAAATCATCGA
Source organism: Schistocerca gregaria (assembly GCF_023897955.1). Taxonomy (NCBI): domain Eukaryota; kingdom Metazoa; phylum Arthropoda; class Insecta; order Orthoptera; family Acrididae; genus Schistocerca; species Schistocerca gregaria. The sequence goes on from NC_064929.1 coordinate 44,595,022, forward strand.
TGCAGTAACTGCTTTATGATTGCTGATTCCCTGTTCTGCATTCACTGTTTCAAATAGTTCAGGTCTTTTTGTCACCAGAAGGTCTAATATGTTATCGCCACGAGTTGGTTCTCTGTTTAACTGCTCAAGGTATTTTTCAGATAAAGCACTTAAAAAAAAATTCACTGGATTCTTTGTCCTTGCCATCCGTTATGAACGTTTGAGTCTCCCAGTCTATATCTGGCAAATTAAAATCTCCACCATGAACTATAACATGGTGGAGAAATCTGCTCAAAATATTTTCCAAATTACCCTTCAGGTGCTCAGCGACAACAGCTGCTGAGCCAGGAGGCCTATAGAGACATCCATAGGACTGTTGCTATTCACAATATACATAAATGACCTTGTGGATGACATCGGAAGTTAACTGAGGCTTTTTGCAGATGATGCTGTGGTGTATTGAGAGGTTGCAACAACGGAAAATTGTACTGAAATGCAGGAGGATCTCCAGCGAATTGACGCATGGTGCAGGAAATGGCAATTCAGTCTCAATGTAGACAAGTGTAATGTGCTGTGAATTCACTGAAAGATAGATCCCTTATCATTTATCTACAAAATAGCAGGTCAGCAACTGGAAGCAGTTAATTCCATAAATTATCTGGGAGTACGCAGTAGGAGTGATTTAAAATGGAATGATCATATAAAGTTGATCGTCAGTAAAGCATATGCCAGACTGAGATACGTTGGAAGAATCCTAAGTAAATGCAATACGAAAACAAAGGAAGTAGGTTACAGTACGCTTGTTCGCCCACTCCTTTAATACTGCTCAGCAGTGTGGGATCCGTACCAGATAGGGTTGATAGAAGAGATAGGGAAGATCCAACGGAGAGCAGCGCATTTCGTTACAGGATGATTTAGTAATCTCGAAAGGGTTACGGAGATGATAGACAATCTCCAGTGGAAGACTCTGCAGGAGAGACGCTCAGTACTCGGTATGGGCTTTTGTTAAAGTTTCGGGAACATACCTTTACCGAAGAGTCAAGCATTATATTGCTACTTCCTACATATACCTCGCAGAGAGACCAAAAGTACAAAATCAGGGATTAGAGCAAAAACAGAAGCATACCGACAATACATATTTCAATGAACAATACGAGACTGGAATAGAAGGGAGAACGGATAGAGGTACTCAGGGTACCCTCCAAAAACACACAGTCAGGTGTCTTGCGGAGTATGGATGTAGATGTAGATGTAGATGTAGATGTAGGTGTAGAAGCTGCAGAAAGGTCCTCCATCATTTGTGTCTCTTTGTTGGTATGATTACTACAAAGCCAGAATCATTGCATTTGATCCATTACCATATGTGAATTATTTCTGAAAGAAGCTGCAGAAAGCCCCTCCTGCAGCAGCATATCTATATTGGTATGATTACTACAAAGCAAGAATTATTGCATTTCACCCATTACCCTATGCGAATTATTTCTGAAAGGAGTTCCATACAGCTCCTGCTACATCAGTGTCTTTATGGTCGTATATTTAATACAAAGCTAGAATCATCCCATTTCATTCATCACGCTATGTGAATTATTTCTGAAAGAAGTTGCAGAAAGCTCCTCCCACAGCAGCGTCTCTCTGTTGGTATGATTACCACAAAGCCAGAATCAACGTATTTCATACATTATCCTATGTGAATTATTGCTGAAAGAAGATGCAGAAGGCTTCACTCACAGCACCACCTGTTTCTTGTTATGGTTACTACAAAGCTAGGAACATCGCATATCATCCACTACACTATGTGAATAATTTCTGAATGAAGCAGCAGAAAGTTCCTTCTGCAGTAGTGTCTCCTTGCTTGTATGATTCCTACAAAGCCAGAATCAATGCATTTAATCCATTAGCATATGTGATTTATTTTTGAAAGGACCTGCAAAAAGCTCCTCACATAGCAGCGTCTTTTTGTTCATATGATTACTACAAAGCCAGAATCATTCCATTTCATTCATTACCATATGTGTATTATTTCCGAAAAGAGGTGCAGAAATCTCCTTCCACAGTAGTTTCTCTTTTTTCATCAGATTACTACAAAGCCAGAATCATCGAATTTCATCCATTACACTATGTGAATTATTTCTGAAAGGAGCTGCAGAAAAGCTCCTAGCACAGCAGCATCTTTTTGTTGATATGATTACTACAAAGCCACAATCACGCATTTCATCCATTACCCTATGCAAATTATTTCTGAAAGAAGCTGCAGTCCCTCCTCCAGCAGCAGTGTCAATTTGTTGGTATGATTACCACAAAGCCAGGATCATTGCATTTCATCCATTATCCTATGTGAATTATTTCTGAAAGAAGCTGCAGAAGGCTTCTCCCACCTCACCACCTCTCTGTTGTTATGATTACTACAAAGCTAGAATCATCCTATTTCATCTATTACCCTAAGTGAATTATTTCTGAACAATGCTGCTGAAATCTCCTCCTGCAGCAGCATCTCTTTGTTGCTATGATTACTACAACGCCAGAATCATCGCATTTCATCCATTACCCTATGTGAATTATTTCTCAAAGAAGTTACAGAAAGCGTCTCCCACAGCTGCATCTTTTTCTCCGTGTGATTATTACAAAGCCAGGATCATCCAATTTCATCCATTACTGTATGTGGTTATTTTCTAAAAGAAGCTGCAGAAAGCTCCTCCCGCAGCAGCATCTCTTTTTTGGTATCATTACAACAAAGCCATAACCGTCGCACTACATCCATAACCGTATCTGATCTATTTCTAAAAGAAGTTGCAGAAAGCTCCTCAGGCAGCAGTGTCACATTGTTCATATGATTACTGCAAAGTGAGAATCATCCCATTTCATCCATCATGCTATGTGAATTATTTCTGAAAGAAGTTGCAGAAATCTCCTCCCACAGCACCGTGTCTTTGTTGGTATGATTACTACGAAGCCAGAATCATCTCATTTCATCCTTAAGACTATATGAATTATTTCTCACAGGCAGTGCCAAAAGAACCTCCCACTGCAGCGTCACATTGTTGGTACGATTACTCCAAAACCAGAATCAAAACATTTCATCCATTACACTACGTGCATTTTCTCTGAAAGAAGCTACAGAAAGCTCCACCCATATTTGCGTTACTTTGTTGGTGTCATTACTACAAGACCAGAATCATCAATTTTTATCTATTACCCTATGTGAATTACTTTTGAAAAAAGTTGCAAAATGTTCCACCCACAATGGCGTCACTCTGTTGGTATGATTAATACAAATCCTCAATTATCACATTTCATCTGTTACCCTATTTGAATTTTTTTCCGGAAGAAGCTGCAGAAAACGCCTCTCACATTTGCGTTGTTTTCTTGGTATGATTACTACAAAGTGAGAATCATTGCATTTCTTTGATTACCCTATGTGAATTATTTCTGAAAGGAGCTGCAGAAAGGGCCTGCCGCAGTTGTGTCACTTTGTTGCTATGATTACAACAATGCCAGAATCATTTCATTTCATCCATTACCCTATGAGAATTATTTCTAAATGATGCTACTAAGAGCTCCTCCCACACTTGCATCACACTACAAAGCCAGAATCATTACATTTCATCAATTACACCATGCGAATTATTTCTGAAAGAAGCTGCAAAAAGCTCCTCCTACATTCGCATCACTTTGTTGGTATGATTACTACAAAGCCAGAGTCATTGAATTTCATGAATAACCCTATGCAAATTATTTCTGAATGAAGCTGCAGAAAGCTCCTCCCACATTTGCATCAATTTGTTGGTATGATTACTACAAAGCCAGAATCATCACATTTCATGCATTTCCATATGTGAATTTTTTTTTTTTTTTCAAGAGAATCAGCAGAACGCTCATACCACAGCAGCTTCACATTGTTGGTATGATTACATAAAAGCCAGAATCATTGCATATTATCCATTACACTACCTGAAATATTTCTGAGAGGAGCTGCAGAAAGCTCCACTCACACTACTACACTTTGATCCTACAGTTACTACAAAGACAGAATCATCACATTTCATCCATTGCCCTATGAGTATTATTTCTGAAAGGAACTGCAGGGAGCTCCTACCACACTGCTATCACTTTCATGGTATAGTTACAACAAGGCCAGAATCTTCTGATTTCATCCACTACCATAGGTTAATTATTGCTGAAATGAATTGCTTGTAGCTCTGCTCACAGTACTGTAACTTTGTTAGTACAGTTTCTACAAGGCCACATTCATCGCATTTCATCCATAAATCTGTGGAAATTATTTCTGAGAGAAGCTGCAGAAAGATTGTCTCACATTACTATCACATTGTTGGTTCAGTTGTGATCTATTTCTGAAGGAAGCTGCAAAAGCACCTCTCTCAGTACTGTCACATTGTTTGAAATTTTACACAAAGCAATACTACTACTACTACTATGTGATCAGGCCCAGTAGACCACACACATCTACAAGTTACCTCCTCCACTGTATTCTGTCCAATGCTGCTATCTGCCATTCGTCCACATCTATTGACCCTTGGATTAAATCTTCATGGGATCCACCACTCCAATGGTTCTTGGGTCTCCCTGGAAGTCTCTTTCCTGTAGGTGTGAAATCCAGGAGCTTCCGAGGCCATCTGTGATCCTCCACCCAAGCTACAATGTTGGCCCACTGCATTTGTTTGGCTTTGAGGGTACCTGCTATGTTGGGCCACTGGTATAGTTCCTCAAGCGCTTCATTGTATCTGATCCTCCATTCCCAATATCTGCATCCAGAACTGTACCAAAAATCTTCCGAAGCACTTTTCTCTCAAAAACAAGGAGCTTATGGAAGCCCTGTTTCCGGATACTCCATATCTCACAGCCATATAGAACAAGAGGCTGGATAAAGGTTTTGTACGGTTGAATCTTGAACTGCCTGGAGAGATATTTCTACCAAAGCAGTTGTGCTAGGCTGTGGAAAGATCGGTTTCCTGCTTGTATTCTGGCATTGATCTCTGCATCACATGACGAGTTCACAGTGGAAAGTGCCCCTAGGTATTTGAATTCTTGCACTCTCTTGTAGGAAAGGTCCACAACAAGCAACAAGCATTGCATTTTATCGATAACCCTATGAAGATTATATCTGAAAGAAGCTGACAAAAGCTCCTCTCAAATTACTATCCCTTTGTTGGTATAGTTACAAAAAAGCCACAATCATCGCGTTTCATCTTCAACACTATGATAATTATTTCTGGAAGAAGCTCCAGAAAGCTCCTCTCACACTACAATCACTTTCACAGTTAGTTACTACAAAGCCACAGTCGTCTCATTTCAGCCATAACACTATGTGAATTATTTCTGGATGAAGCTGCAGAAAGCTCCTCTCACACTACAATCACTTTCTTGGTGTAGTTACCATAAAGCCAGAATCATCACATTTCATTCATAACACTATGTGAATTATTTCTGAAAGAATCTGCAGTAAGATGCTCTTCCTTAACAATCAATCTGTTCATATAGCTACTACAAAGCAAGAATCATTGCATTTAATTTGTAACATCATGTGAATTATTTCTGAAAGAAGCCACAGAACGCTCCCCTCAAAATACTATAAACCTTGATGGTGTAGTTACTACAAAGCCACAATTATTGCATTTGATTCATAGCATGCTGTGAAATATTTCTGAAAGAATCTGCAAAAAGTTCCATTCACTCTAGAACCAAAGTGTTGGTATAGTTATTAAAAAGTGACAATCATTGCACTTCACTCATAATGGTATGTGAATTATTTCTGAAAGAAGCTGCAGAAAGCTCACAATACTATCACCTTGTCGGTATAGTAACTACAAAGTCATATCCATCACATTTTATGCATAACCCTATGTGAATTATTTCTGAAAGACGCTGCACAAAGGTACTCTCACTGTAGAATCATTTTGTTGCTATAGCTACAACAAAACCACATACATGGCATCTCACCCATAACACTATGAGATTTATTTCTTAAAGAAGCTGCAGGAAGATTCCCTCACAATACTATCACTTTGTTGTTATAGTTACTGAAGACATACAACCATTGCATTTAATCCATAACCATATGTGTATTATTTCTGAAAGAAGGTGCAGCAAGCTCCTCTCACTCAAGTATCAATCTGTTGGTATAGCTATTACAAAGCCACAATCATAGCATTTCATTCATAAGCCTATGTGATTTATTCCTGAAAGAAGCCGCAGGAAGCTCCCCTCACAATACTATCACTTTTCCAGTATAATTACTAATGAGCCACAATCATCTCATCTCATTCGTAGTCCTATGTGAATTATTTCCAAAAGAAACTGTAAAAAGCTTTCCGACCAATACCACGAGTTTTGGTACAGTTACTAAAAAGCCACAATCATTGCATTTCATTCATAGTCCTATGTGAATTATTTCTGAAAGGAGCTTCAGAAAACTCCACTCACAATACTATCATCCTGTTGGTATAGTTACTACATAGCCACAACCATCACACTTCATCCAAAACCCTATGTGAATTATTTCTGAAAGAAGCTCCAGCAAGCTCCTCTCACTCTATTACACTGTGTTGGTATGGTTACTACAAAGCAACAGTCATCCCATTTCATCCATAATCCTAAGTGCTTTATGGGACATAAGCTGCACGAAGCCCCCTCACAATACAATCACTTTGTTGGTTTCCTGAATGAGATTTTCACTCTGCAGCGGAGTGTGCACTGATATGAAACTTCCTGGCAGATTAAAACTGTGTGCCCTACCGAGACTCGAACTCAGAAACTTTGCCTTTTGTGGGCAAGTGCTCTACCATCTGAGCTACCATAGCATGACTTACGCCCGGTCCTCACAGCTTTACTTCTGCCAGTATCTCGGCTCCTACCTTCCAAACTTTACAGATTTTCTCCTGTGAATCTTGCAGAATTAGCACTCCTGAAAGAAAGGATATTGCGGAGACATGGCTTAGCCACAGCCTGGGGGATGTTTCCAGAATGAGATTTTCACTCTGCAGTGTAGTGTGCACTGATATGAAACTTTCTAGCATATTAAAACTGTTCTGGAAACATCCCCCAGGCTGTGGCTAAGCCATATCCCCACAGTATCCTTTCTTTCAGGAGTGCTAGTTCTGCAAGGTTCACAGGAGAGCTTCTGTAAAGTTTGGAAGATAGGAGACGAGATACTGTCAGAAGTAAAGCTGTGAGGACCTGTATCTTCATTAGGGTGATCCCCATATGCATCTGCTTCCCACTTACTTACTGTTTTTAGAGTGTCATATGCCTGTAACGCTATCAGGTGGCATCCGACATCACAGTGGGCAGTGGTCATAATGTTTTGGCTCCTCGGTGTATAGGGGATCTATACAAGGGAGATATAACTGAGGGCAACATCATACAAATAGTAGAAGAGACAGATGAAGGTAACAAGGGAGATATACTGTGAGAAGCATTTGACTGAGCACTGAAGACTCACACTGAAACAAGGAAACAAGTACCCAGGGGTAGACAACATTCTGTCAAAACTACCGATAGCATTGGGAGAGACAACAATGACAAAATTATTCCATTTGCTGTGCTAGATGTACGAAACAGGTGAAATATCCACAAATTTCACTAAGAATGTGTTAATTTCACTTCCAAAGAAATAAGGTGCTGTGAGGTGTGAATATTCCCAAACTGTCAGTTTAGGAATTTGTCGTTGCAGAATACAAACACAAATTCTTATATAAAAGGACCAAAAAGCAGCAGATACTGACTTCATAGAAGATAACTTTGGATTCTGGAGAAATGTAGGACCACATGTGACAATACTGACCCTACAACTTATCTTAGAAGATGCATTAAGGAAAGGCAAACCTATGTTTCTACCATTTGTAGACTTAGAGAAAGCTTTTGACAATGTTGACTGGAATGCTCTTCTTCAAATTATGAAGCAGGGATGAAATACAGGGAGTGAAAGACTATTTAAAATTTTTACAGAACCAGATGGCAGCTATAACAGTTGAGGGGCATGAAAGGGAAGCAGTGGTTGGGGAGCAAGTGACACAGGGTTGTAGCCTATACGTGACGTTATTCAAACTGTATATTTGGCAACCAGTAAAAGAAACAAAAGAAAAGTTCAGAATAGGAATTAAAATACATGGAGAAGAAATAAAAAACTTTGAGGTTTGCTGACAACATTGTAATTCTGTCAGAGACAGCAAAGGACCTGCAAGAGCAGTTGCACGGAATGGACAGTTCTTGAAAGGAAGATATGATATGAACATAAACAAAAGCAAAAGAAGATAATGGAATGTTGTCAAATTAAATCAGGTGATGTGAGGGAATTAGATTAATGAATGAGACACTTAAAGACGATGATTTTTGCTATTTGGGCAGCAAAATCGCTAATGATGTTCAAGGTAGAGATGATATAAAATCTAGGCAGACAATGGAGAGGAAAGTGTTTCTGAAGAAGAGAAATTTTGGAGCATTGAATATAAACTTAGGTTGTAGAGTAATTGCACTTTATGCAAGACACCTTTGTAGCTTTGTTTTCAGTGAGACATTTTTCAGCACTTTTTTTTGCTATCTTCAGATAGTACAGAAAATGCTGAAACAGGTTTGTGTGAAAACACAGCTATGAACATGCCCGAAAAAAAAAGAGAGGGGAAATTTCTCTCTAATTTTCTTAGACACAGAAATAAAGAGAACTGCAATATTCACAACATAGAACTGCTATATTCACAACATGTTTATAGATTTAGGTGTTACAAAGATTTTTCTGGAAACATTTGTATTGATTGTTGTCATATACGAAGTGAAACATGGATATCAAACAGCTTAGACAGGATGAGAATAGAAGCTTCTGAAATGTGGTGCTACAGATGTATACTGAACATAAGGTGGGTGAATGGACTTGGAGAGAAAAGAAATTTCCTACACAAGCTGACTAAAAGAAAGGATTAGTGGACAGGATGCATTCTAAGATGTTAACGGATCACTAGTTTAGCACTGGAGAGAAGTGTGGAGCAGTGGCACCACTCCCGTATCGTATATTAAGATCCTCATAAGCCTTTTGGTAACTTTATTTTCAAAATTCTGATGATGAAGTTCATACTTTATGCAAAGTCTTACGAGTTAATAGGTATATTTTGAAGGAAAGATCACTTTCAAATTAAAGGGCTATTTTTGCTCTTTTCAGTAAACTTTACTATCTTAACAGATATTGAATATAATAGAGGGAAACATTGCACATGGTAAAAATATACATAAAAAACAAAGATGCTGTGACTCACCAAATGATAAAACACTGGTAGACAGACGTTGCTTCATCTATGGGTTGTGAAAGTTTGAAATTTGTGTGTGTGTTTGTGTATTTTTTATTGTGTCTATCTACCATCACTTTCTCATTTGGTAAGTCACAGCAACTTTCTTTGTTATATGCATTAACAGATATTGATAATTGTTAGTTTAACTTTATCCACATTTGTAGTGCCAGTTATGGACATATTGCTGTGAATTTCCAGGATCTGTTGATACACTTTTGATCATCTGATTTTTCTAATATCTATTGACACCAGTACTAATGAGCAAGAGTCCTGAATTACAAATTACAGATTTTTCAGTAACTACATTTTAATATGCAAGATGGGTCCCATAATAATAATAAGCCCTTGATTTCCAATGCATAGGCATAAATTAGAATTGAACTTTTGAATAGACGCTGCTCATGCGAAGTAACATACTGCTACAAACAAAATATAATGACAATATCCACAGCCAATAAAACTTAGCCTTCTGGCTCACAGGTTTTGTAAACAATAATAAATTAACATAATTCATTAATACTGTAGAACAAATCTGTTTACGGCCTACATTCACTCCACTTTCTTGATTCTGCTGTTAATCTTCTTCAGGTATGGCTTCAGTTTAACTAAGCTGCATTCTAGACCACTCTTGGGAACTATTTGTGTTGCCTCTCCATTCATTTAAGTCAGGCTGAGAGAACTTATTTTACAATTATGAGCAATAAATATCATTATGTGTGTGTTTCAGTTTTGTTTAGTAATATTTGTGTTTACAACAACCATTCTTTGCCGTGTTTTACTTAACTGTATGAGAAACAACTTTTGATCACTTCATCTGTATTGTGTGCACATTTACTTTCTGAAGAGATAATAAGTATTGTGCTCCACAGATGTCCATACTAAGTACCTGTCTGCATACATCATTAGAAACTGTAAGAGGTCTGGTCATCCCCAACAGGATCTTAAAGACATGATTAAAGATTAGTGAGCTCATAATTTTGAACTTATAAAAGAAACTTCTGGCTATCCATTTTAAGTACGGAACTATCAACAGTAATTTCAGGTGCTGATCCTCTGAAACTGTACAGCTTCTGAACGGCTTGTATCACAACTATTGATGTGACATAACACCTATGGTATATTTTCTATTGTCTTCTGCAATGAAGTTCCCATTCTATCCATTACAGGGTTTAACCTTACTTGAACCATAATCATGATGATGAACATCTGAATAATTTAGTGGGTTCTGAACCTGAAACATGAAATAGTAGAGGACTACAAATACGACAGTGGGAGCTCATCTTCAGTGCTGTGTGAAAGATCATGCACAAAAATCCTTGTGGGATAGTGTTGCTAACAACTATTATTTTGATTTAGTTAACTTCAGTGCTAGTAAACAGTCACTATTGCTCAATAGATATTAAAACTGAAAATAAGTAAATTTTTGGAAATATGTAGAATCTGATCACAGATGAAAGAAAATAGAAATAATCTTAAATATATGTTCTTGATTATTAGCATTATTTTCAGAGAGAGATAACAGAAATAAGATTGAGCCCACAGTGTTTTAAATGTTTCAAAGCCAGAAGCTTCTTCAAGGAAATGCACCCAACTGTAGAGCTTTTCTTTGACGGTAGACAATGATAATCCCATTCCTTAATAGAATGTTGATACCTTGCATATTGGCTGCATATTAATAATCATAACTAATCTTCATCAGAGCAAGGAAAACAAACACAAAAGCACACAAGCTCTGGCACCCAAGACCAGACTGCAAGCAGAAGCACATGGTGGGAGAAGCAAACAGGTGGTAGGGAAGGAGGAGAATGGGGCAGGGAGATATAGTAGGGTAGGGGGACAGTTATGTGCTGCTTGTGGACGGTTACAGGGACAAAGTGGTGAGAGAGTACGGCAGCTAGTTGGAGTCGGGAGATTAGACAGATGTCAGCAGGGGTGTGGGAGGGCCATCAGAAAAGGAGGTAGCTATAAAAACTGTGGGTGCATTACTGGAATTGAGTTCTGGAATGGGAACAAGGAATGGTATAGTTTGGTGGTAGACAGTGACTAATGAAGGTTGAGGGTTACTTAAATGTAAGCTATACTGTAGGGAGAGTTCCCACTAGTGCAATTCAGAAAAGTTGGTGTTGGTGGGAAGAATCCAGAAGGCACAGGCTGTGGAGCAGTCACTGAAATGACAAATGTCATGCTGCGCAGCATGCTCAGCAATTGATTGGCCCAACTGTTTCTTCATAACAGGATTTTGGTTGTCATTCATGTGAACATACATTTTGTCAGTTGCCGTGTCAACATAAAATACAGCTCAGTGGTTGCAGCTTAGCTCTTGGATCACATGACTGGTTTCACAGGTAGCATTGTCTTTGATTGGGCAAGCGATAATTGTGAGTGGACTGGAGTAGGTGGTGGAGGGAGGATGTATGGGACAAGTCTTGCATCTATGTCTATTACAGGGGCATGAGCCATGAGGTAAAGGGCAGCAAGCAGGGGTTGTGTAGTAGTGATATTCTCTAGGTTCAGTGGTCAGTGGAATACTACTGTGGAAGGGATGTAAAAGATAGTGCTTAATACATTCCCCATTCCAGGGTACTATGATATATATTTTTGGTTTGTAAATAAATCTTCCTTTTCCTTCTGCTAGTTACTTTATTTATCCTATATATGTTTCGCCTTCTGTTCTAAGGCATCATCAGTGGGATATATAATGATACAATTTTGTTAGTTTTAGATTATTAAACAGTTCACTTTGTAAAAAAAAAGTAATTACTTATGATTTGCTAATTTGCTTATCCTCACATCTGGTCTGGAGGTCACACTACCACTTTTATCACTGCCATATATTCACATTTTTGTGTTCTCACCTTCCATACACCATTCAACATATTTCTTCCCTTTCTTTGGTCGACTATTGTTCCTTTGTCACTCAATACATTTATTTCGTCGTACACTGTTTTTCTCAACGTAAATATCGCAACTCTATTATTTGTTTCATCTTCTTTGAGAAATTTACCTATTTGTTGCAAATGTAACGAAGTATATGTTCGAGACTAACTTCTATTTCTGATGTTTCTACTGCGTGTGCGTATGATTGAGAGAAAGGGAGGGAGGGGGATAGAGCTGACGAGTTTTAATTTGGGTGGGGGGGGGGGGGCAGTGGAGGGGGGAATACAAGCTATCAGTGAGTGGTTGAAAACTTTGGTGACAGCGACAGCTGATTTGACTTTTCCTTTCAATATTCTGTGGAGGGGCTCATGGATTTTTTGGATTCTATTATTATTATATTGGACTGTATTATTTTATTAATCCTTTTTGCAGATGGTATTCTATTATTTTAAATAATGAATGGCTTGGCATGTGTACTTGGTCATTCAACAGGATTTTCCCTTCTGCTTTGGTTTTCTGTATGTGGTAATTTTCTTGCATTATTAGGAGGTGTTGTTTTACTGTCAATTATAATTATTTTATGTCATTGTCTCTAATGGTTGGTTTGTGGTCATTTTCTCTTAGGCATTCTGCAAATGTGATGTGGTTTGTCCCATATTTCCAAACTCTCATGTGTTTTTTTATCTGACATCAGATGTTCCCCTGTTTGCTCTATGTAACTGCCTTCACAAGTGTTACACTGTAGCTGATATATACCTGCTTTCTGGTATATGTCTCTGTTATTTGTCAGTTTTGGGGTGTATTTTTGAACAGAACTGTCTATTGTGTCTGCTATGTTTATTCCTTATCTCTTGAAAATGTTGGTGATTTGATAGGTGAGTTTGCGTTTGTATGTCATTGTGTATCATCTACTGTTTTCTTTCAACTTTTTCTGATTATCCTGTGCAGTTGTTATGGGACTACATGTTTGTGTTTGGTTCTGTTGTGTTGTTGTCTGTGGTTTGGAGCTTTCTGCTTTTATTTTACTTTTAATTTTGTTGTTAAGCTTTGTTACTGTGTTACTGTTGTAACCATTATTTTGTGCCTCCTGCATCATTATGTCCCATTCTTTTTGGTTGCCTTCTTTGGCAAGTGGTACTGTGTTGAGTCTATGGAGCATGTGTTGAAGTGCTGTTTGCTTTTGTGTGTGCGGTTGGTTAGAGGACTGAGGAATCATATTGTCTGTTGCTGTGGGTTTACGGTAAATTTCAAACATATGCTTATGGTTCTGTTTTCTTATTGTTATATCCAGGAAGTTAATTTGGTTGTTCTGTTCTCTTTCAATTGTGAATTTTATATTTTTATGGATCTTGCTGATGTCAGTATGTAGTTTTTCAATTTTTCTTTGTGGTACATCTGTTAAGCAAAGGATGTCATCCATGTATCTGAACCACTATAATATGTTGTATTCTTTTGCTAATATTTTTGTGAAAATGATCTGTTAAATGTGGTTTACCAAAATATCTGCTAAGGCTTCTGAAACTGGGGACCCAATTGGTAATCCATCTTCTTCTAAATAAAATTCATTACTGAATTTGAAGTAATTTTGTTGTGTTATGAGCTTTATTAGTGTGTATATTTCCTTAATCTGTTCATCAGAAAGGTGACTATAAGTTTTCAGGTACTTATCTATAATTTCTATTACTTCTGGTACTCCTGGCTGGTGTGACCAAGCCATTCTAGGCGCATCAGTCAGGAACTGCGCAGCCACTAAGGTTGCAATTTCGAATCCTGCCTCGGGCATGACTGTGTGTGTGTTGTCCTTAGGTTAGTTAGGTTTAAGTAGTTCTAAGATCTAAGGGACTGATGACTTCAGATGTTGAGTCCCATAGTGCTCAGAGCCATTTGAACCATTTCTGGTACTGGTATGTTGCAATACATGATTTCTATAACAAATGAAAGGAGGGTTATATCTTTTGTTCGTTGTATTTGCTGTGTAGTGTTTTTAATGGTTCTGTCTTCTTGTACTTTGAAATTTTCAGACAGAAATTTTAACATGTATCCTGCAAGCTCTGAAGTGGGGGGAGTTTCTGAAATCCAGTATTGGCCTCACAGAAGATTTGGTTTGTGGATTTTTGGTTGGCTTTGGAGAACCAGCGCAGTGGGACTGATCTATGACAACTTTCTTTTCTCTATGTTATCCAATATGATGTCAATATTTTTCAGAGTGTGTTCTCTTTTTTTTTTTTTTTTTTACTTTTGTCTTTAATCTGAATGTCATGTCTGATTTTAAATTTGTAATGCTATTTTGTAAAATGAATTCTTGTGTTTTTTCAATGTATTGTTCTTTGTGTATCAGTAATATTGGGGTCTACTTGTCTCCTTTTAAAATGTTGTTGTTGTTGTTGTTGTTGTTGTTGTTGTTGTTGTGGTCTTCAGTCCTGAGACTGGTTTGATGCAGCTCTCCATGCTACTCTATCCTGTGAAAGCTTCTTCATCTCCCAGTACCTACTGCAACCTACATCCTTCTGAATCTGCTGAGTGTATTCTTCTCTTGGTCTCCCTCTATGATTTTTACCCTCCATGCTGCCCTCCAATACTACATTGGTGATCCCTTGATGCCTCAGAACATGTCCTACCAACTGATCCCTTCTTCTAGTCAAGTTGTGCCACAAACTTCTCTTCTCCCCAATCCTATTCAATACCTCCTCATTAGTTACGTGATCTACCCATCTAACCTTCAGCATTCTTCTCTAGCACCACATTTCGAAAGCTTCTATTCTCTTCTTGTCCAAACCAGTTATCATCCATGTTTCACTTCCATACATGGCTACACTTCATACAAATACTTTCAGGAAAGAGTTCCTGACACTTAAATCTATACTCGATGTTAACAAATTTCTCTTCTTTATAAACGCTTTCCTTGCCATTGCTAGTCTACATTTTATATCCTCTCTACTTCAACCATCAGCAGTTATTTTGCTCCCCAAATAGCAAAACTCATTTACTACTTTAAGTGTCTCATTTCCTAATCTAATTCCTTCAGCATCACCCGACTTTATTCGACTACATTCCTTTATCCTCATTTTGCTTTTGTTGATGTTCTTCTTATACCCTCGTTTCAAGCCACTATCCATTCCATTCAACTTCTCTTCCAAGTCCTTTGCTCACTCTGACAGAATTACAATGTCATAGGCGTACCTCAAAGTTTTTATTTCTTCCCCATGGATTTTAATACCTACTCTGAATTTTTCTTTTGTTTCCTTTACTTCTTGCTCAATATACAGATTGAATAACATCAGTGAGAGGCTACAACCCTGTCTCACTCCCTTCCCAACCACTGCTTCCCTTTTATGCCCCTCGACTCTTATGACTGCCATCTGGTTTCTGTACAAATTGCAAATAGCCTTTCGCTCCCTGTATTTTACCGCTGCCACCTTTAGAATTTGAAAGAGAGTATTCCAATCAACATAGTCAAAAGCTTTCTCTAAGTCTACAAATGCTAGAAACATAGGTTTGCCTTTCCTTAATCTTTCTTCTAAGATAAGTCGTAAGGTCAGTATTGCCTCATGTGTTCCAGTATTTCTATGGAATTCAAACTGATCTCCCAGAGGTCAGCTTCTACTAGTTTTTCCATTCGTCTGTAAAACATTCATGTTAGTATTTTGCAGCTGTCACTTATTAAACTGATTGTTTGGTAATTTTCTCATCTGTCAACACCTGCTTACTTTGGGATTGGAATTATTATTTTAAAATGATAACATTTTGTTTTTGTAGTTTTCTCCTAATTTTTCCTAGTGTTGCAGATCAGAGTTTTTGTTGTTTTGTGTTGTTGCATTTTTATGCTGGTTATTATATTCAGGATTTCTTTTTTTACTAGTTCTCTAGTTAATCCAATGCTGACACTGCTATTTTCATTCCTATCATCCCTTGTCAAAACACTTTATGCTTCTATAATTAGATTTCATAAGTAACCTTCATCTATTTCTGAATTTAGATTGTATTTTCATCCTTTCTCCAACAGCTGTCTTTCTTTACTGTTTAACTGTGTGTCTGTAAGGTTCACTAATCTTGGGTAGAATTTGTGTGTGTGAGTAAAGGTAATATGTTGTAACTGGAGTTTTTTGAGTTGGTTGATCTTTCTTCTATGAACTGTTTCTATTCTTTGTGCAGCAGTTTTTGTAAGCTTTTCGACCCTGTTGACCAGATGGGAGAAAACTTTCATATTATTTATGGTGTCTGCGAGTTGTAAATATGTCTTATACAACTCGTAATTTAACTCTTGTTTTTTAGGGTCTAGGGATTTTATCTCGTATTTTAACCATATTTTCTGAGCAGAATGCATTGCTTTTTGGGTGGTGGTTGAACTGTTTTTAATTTTTACATTGAATATTTAGGTACCAGATTGTTACATTTGCATATGTTGAATTTTGTGTGTTGTATGGTTTTATGGATGTTCAGATGATTCTTCTGAATTTCTGGTATGGGCCATGTGGAAATGCCTGGCATGGCATGAATAACAAGTCTGTTTGTGTGGCCATCCTCTGCAGCAAGCATATAAAAATTTGTTTTGTAAATAAAGCTGCCTTATCCTGCTGCTAGTTACTTTATTTATCCCATACACTTTTCACCTTCTCCTGTTCTAAGGTATCATCAGTGGGATTTATAACGATACAGTTGTGTTAGTTTCATATTATTAAACAGTTAAATTCACAATTTTTTTTGAAAAGAGTAACTACTTACATTTTGGTGATTTGCATTTTCTCACAACTGCCTATCATACAAGTTCATGGCCAGGGATAATGACGTGTCCTGGGGTCCACTGATAAACCACGGAATGGCTCCCAAGCAGGCGATGTGGAAACTGCTTCTGGAGATAGGCATTCTCTGAAGCTGACCTACATTCTGTCTACACCATGGGGTTTTCTGGCTTTGGGAGATGGAATGGCATAACAGCACACATAACAAACTGCATGTCGTTAAGGAGGCTATGAATGTGTGGAAGTCTTCCAGGCAGGCCTCTCCCAGGGAATCAGTCATCCTCTGCTGGCTCTGCATTGACTATATGAGGCTAATGCATGGTTAACTACTCTGTTGCGAGAAGCCACCTAAGTGTCGCTGTGGCTTCCAAATGACAGTTGTTCACCTCTTGCTGGACTACTCACATTTAACCCCTCTGTGACAGACTTTCAACTTTCCCACCAACCTGCCTTCGGTGTTGGACACAATGACTCCACAGCAGCTTTAGTTTTACATTTTATCCGTGAGAGTGGGTTTTATACTTCTATATAGGGTTTAGTGTATCCTTTGACCCTCTGTGTCCTCCAGCCTAGTGCTTTACGGTTGAGATTTTAATGTGTTGCAGAGTCACTGGCTTTCCCTTTCTATTCTCGTGCTTGCCAGCCACTGTAATCTGCTTTCATGTTTTACTCTCTTCTGTTGTTTCCTTGTCCTCTTTTGTTCCTTTTAGTGTTCATAGTGTGCCCTTCATTCTTATGGCTTTTCCTTTCTTTCTGTTTTGTGTTACACATTTAATCCGTTTTATTCTCACTCTTGTGGCATTGCTTTTTAGGAACATTGGTGAGGCAGATGGTGTGATAGCTGTCCACATCAAGTGCGTTTTTACACAATCTCACCATAGCCGGTTGAAGATGATGATTATATGTCACTTGTAGTCAGATGAGATATGTTTAATCACCTGGCTCTGGATGCGGTCTGGCTCAGGAACTGTGTCGGTGCAATGTGCAAGAGCACTGAAAAGCTTCCACTTTGTAAATGGGGCGTTATAGGATTCACCACAGCATGTAGTGCATTAGAGTACATTACCTTTCAGCCACCGTTCCAGTGTGCGAAACCTTGGGGGATGATTATCCAATGCAGTGCCCGGCAAAGTGCCTGGAAATCGCATTTGTGTTGGTACATAACTCGCCATTTAAGGTAACACCAGGGACAGCCATTGAGGCTTGGTACCCAAAGAGACATTTGATCTTTTTCCAGACTTGGGAAGACATGTCGCCTCCAATGGTGGAGACTTATCTCTCCCAACACCACTCCTTCTGTTGCTCGATAAGGTAGCGAACACTGGCACAGAGCCATTTAAAGACTATGATGTGCTCCAGGGAAGGGTGCCACTTACGGGCTGTAAAGCTTGCAGACACTCTTCAATTGCTTGAACGATTTGCGGCGACCACCAAGTGACTGCCTTACTCCTTGGGCAACATAAAGAGCGAGGGATTCCGTTTTCTGTGACATAAACAATTGTGCTAGTCATCTGCTCAACCATCACATCGATATTACAATGTAGGGGAGATTCAGCGGTGACAGCTAAGGTGAAAGTTACCCAGTTAGCCTTGTTCAAAGCCCATCTGGGCAGGCATCTGTGTGCCTGATGCTGGGGCACTGCCAGGAAGATGGGGAAGTGCTCACTACCACACAGGTAGTCATGTCTTCTTCAGTGGATGGATGGGAGATGTTCTGGGCTGCAGATTGATACGTCAATGGCTGAGTAACTCCCATGAGCCACACTGAAACATGTGGCTGCCCCAGTATTTAAGAGTCAGAGGTCAAATTGCAACAGTAAATTTCGACAACTCTGCCTCGCCCAGTAACTATGGTACCACCCCACAAGGGGTTATGGGCATTAAAATCTTCCCGAAGAAGGAAAGGTTTAGGCAGTTTATCAATTAGTGCAGCTAATACATTCAGGGGTACTGCACCATCTAGATGAAGATATACATTTCAGACAGTTATTTCCTGCATCATCTTTATTCTGACAGCCACAGCTTCAAGAGAGTTTTGAAGGGGCACATGTTCACTACAGACTGAGTTTAGAACATAAACGCAAACTCCACCTGTCAATCGATTATAGTCACTGTGGTTGCTGTAATATGCCTTATAGTCACGGAGGGCAGAGAACCAGGTTACCTGGAGGGCAATGCAGATGGCAGGTTTAAACCTCAACAGTTGCTGTAGCTCAGCCAGGCAGTGGATAAAACCACCACAGTTGCACTGGACGATGACATCGTGAGACTGGGAAGGCACGGAAAATTCAGTGAAGCACTGTATGGCTCACAGTCACCTGCTTCCACTGATTTATTGCCTGAATAGTCTATATCCATCATGTGAGAGGGTCTGGCAAGATCTACACTCCTGGAAATGGAAAAAAGAACACATTGACACCGGTGTGTCAGACCCACCATACTTGCTCCGGACACTGCGAGAGGGCTGTACAAGCAATGATGACACGCACGGCACAGCGGACACACCAGGAACCACGGTGTTGGCCGTTGAATGGCGCTAGCTGCACAGCAGTTGTGCATCGCCGCCGTCAGTGTCAGCCAGTTTGCCGTGGCATACGGAGCTCCATCACAGTCTTTAACACTGGTAGCATGCCGCGACAGCGTGGACGTGAACCGTATGTGCAGTTGACGGACTTTGAGTGAGGGCATATAGTGGGCATGCAGGAGGCCGGGTGGACGTACCGCCGAATTGCTCAACACGTGGGGCGTGAGGTCTCCACAGTACATCGATGTTGTCGCCAGTGGTCGGCGGAAGGTGCACGTGCCCGTCGACCTGGGACCGGACCGCAGCAACGCACGGATGCACGCCAAGACTGTAGGATCCTACGCAGTGACGTAGGGGACCGCACCGCCACTTCCCAGCAAATTAGGGACACTGTTGCTCCTGGGGTATCGGCGAGGACCATTCGCAACCGTCTCCATGAAGCTGGGCTACGGTCCCGCACACCGTTAGGCCGTCTTCCGCTTACGCCCCAACATCGTGCATCCCGCCTCCAGTGGTGCCACGACAGGCGTGAATGGGGGACGAATGGAGACGTGTCGTCTTCAGCGATGAGAGTTGCTTCTGCCTTGGTGCCAATGATGGTCGTATGCGTGTTTGGCGCCGTGCAGGTGAGCGCCAAAATCAGAACTGCATACAACCGAGGCACACAGGGCCAACACCCAGCATCATGGTGTGGGGAGCAATCTCCTACACTGGCCGTACACCTCAAGTGATCGTCGAGGGGACACTGAATAGTGCACGGTACATCCAAACCGTCATTGAACCCATCGTTCTACCATTCCTAGACCGGCAAGGGAACTTGCTGTTCCAACAGGACAAAGCACGTCCACATGTATCCCGTGCCACCCAACGTGCTCTAGAAGGTGTAAGTCAACTACCCTGGCCAGCAAGATCTTCGGATCTGTCCCCCAATGAGCATGTTTGGGACTGGATGAAGCGTCGTCTCACGCGGTCTGCACGTCCGGCACGAACACTGGTCCAACTGAGGCGCCAGGTGGAAATGGCATGGCAAGCCGTTCCACAGGACAACATCCAGCATCTCTACGATCGTCTGCATGGGAGAATAGCAGCCTGCATTGCTGCGAAAGGTGGATATACACTGTACTAGTGCTGACATTGTACATGCTCTGTTGCCTGTGTCTATGTGCCTGTGGTTCTGTCAGTGTGATCATATGATGTATCTGACAACAAGAATGTGTCAATAAAGTTTCCCCTTCCTGGGACAATGAATTCACGGTGTTCTTATTTCAATTTCCAGGAGTGTAGGTACTTAGCAGGTGCCCAAATCTCCACCCCACCCTCAGCTGCAGAGCCTGTAGGTAGCCGTGGTGTGGGTGCGACCGCAATTTCTTTGGTCTTAGCGGTTTTCGTTTTGAATTTCTCTCACTGCTCCTTGGGTTTCCCAGGCTGGGAGGACTTCACTGGCTCAGTCTCCAGGACTGAGGATGAGCGTGACGTCCTACAACCAGCTGCTTTTTTGCTCTTTGGCCACTGGCAGGTGTCCTGTTTCCCACTAGAAGATACCTAGGAATGGAGTGACCCAAGGGACCACTTCCTAGGGAGAGAAGCTGAAGAACACTTAAGTTTCTCCAGCTCCAGCCATGATTGTTGCGCAATGATGGTGGCGGCGGGGGGCGGCGGGGGGCGGCAGGGGGGGGGGCAGGGTGGTGTTGCTCCTCAAGTAGGTGGTGCAGGATCAACAGGGATGGAAATGCTCTCCAACATCAAGGGGGCAGGTGAGTCTACCAGCTCTGAGAGGTGACCTGGTTTGGCAGAGCTCATGGTGTCAGAACTGTTGTAGGGGTGGTGCAAGACTATGTCATACACACAGGATGCAGGTGTTCAAATTTTCTCTTATCCTCAGTGTAGGTCATTCATTCCAGGGTCTTGTACTCCATGATTCTCCTTTCTTTCTGGAGAATCCTGCAGTCAGATGAGCAAGGTGAATGGTGCTCTCTGCAGTTGACACAGGTGGAAGGCCGTGCACATGGAGTATTGGGATGTGATGGGCATCCAAAATCTTGGTTTGTGACACTGGAAGTAGTGCGGGAAAACATATTGCTGAACTTCCAGCACTTCTAGCACCGAGTTGGGGGGTGGATAAAGGGCCTTACATCACACCAGTAGACCATCACCTTGACCTTCTCGAACAATGTATCACCCTCAAAGGCCAATATGAAGGCACCGCTGGCAACCTCATTATCCTTCCGACCCCGGTGGACATGCTGGACGAAATTTACACCTCGTCACTCTAAATTGGCCAGCAGCTCAATTTCGGACTGCAAAAGAATGTCTCTATGAAATGTGATACCCTGGACCACATTTAGGCTCTTACTTGTTGTACTGTTGTGTGTTGAATTGTGCTTGTGATCGCTTAGAGACTGCTGGTGTTTCACCACCAGCAACAGATGATGGACTGCGCTTCATCGTTTGTCATCCACCCTGATGCCGCCCACTCTGACCAGGGGCCCTCCCAACAGGCGCCACCTGATAGGATGGCCTTTGCTATGAGTCCTGATGCCTCAGGAGGATGGGCATCTACCCCTTGGCATATGCAGGGAGTTAACAGTGCAGTCATCAGCAGCACAATGCCTGTGTGGTTATGGGTCTAAAGATCTTAATTCACGAAGAACACGATGGACCTTTTAAGGCTCCCTTCTCCAGTTGGCTCATTCTTTTGGAAAAGTTTGAAGAATGGAAGTCAAACCCTACAGGGGGCCATCACATAAAGGCTGAAACATGTGAAACTCCTTTTAGTCACCTTGTACGACAGGCAGGAATACCCCGGACCTGCAGGGGAGAAGGAGAATATGATATGGTTGCTCCAGTCCTGATTGTGCTACCATGTCATGAGTGGAATGCTGCACCTTTGATAGGTGGTGGGTGACTGGAGCAATAAGGCATGGGGATGTGTTGTTGTATGAAGCTGGGAAGGTAATAACAGTGTGTGAAGGCCTCAGTGAGATCCTCAGCATATTTTCAGAGGAACTGCTCATCACTACTGATGCAACAGCCATGGATGACTAGGCTGTATGGAAGGGACTTCTTGGTATAGAAAGTGTTGCAGCTGTGAAAGTGTTCTAGAAACTAGAACTGTGATCCAGACATTTTTATTAATTAGACTGCGCATCTTATGTGGTGAGAAAAAGTCAATAATTGTATCTGGGGACTTTATAATGTCAATATGTTGGTACACAGTGCAATTAAAATTCCGGTCCTTAACTTTCTATGTAGTTTCAACTTTTATTCTAATACGCACATCAAAAAAGTTTTGCATAACCTCATTCCCTAGAGTTGGAGAGTAGAGAACCTGTACAGAAAATTGGAATAGAAATCAACATAAACAACATTTCTGCCCTTTTTATTGCTCATAAAAACCACACACTGCATGTTGTACCACTATACAGTGATACCTTCACAGGTAGGGGTCCAGATTTCTGTATACACTGGTACCTCTAATACCCAATAGCACATCCACTTGCATTGATGCATGCCTGTATTTGTCATGGCATACCATCCACAAGTTAATCAAGGCACTATTGGTCCAGATTGTCACAGTCCTCAACGGCGATGTGGCATAGATCCCCAAGAGTGGTTGGCGGGTCATGTTATCCATAAAAAGCCATTTTCAATAAATCCCAGACAAGTTTGATGGGTTCTGTCTGGAGAGCATGCTGGCCACTCTAGTTAAACAATATAATTATCCCAAGGAAGTCATTCATGGGGGTATGAATTCTCGTCCACAACAATTAATGCCTCATGAATATGCTGCCGATATTATTGCGCTATTGGTTGGAGAATGGCATTCATGTATCATGCAGCCATTATGATGCCTTCCATGACCAGCAGCAACATACATCAGCCCCACATAATGAAACTACACCTGCTGTACAGTGTGTCTTAGATGTTCAGCTTCACCGTGTTGCCTCTAAACACGTCTCCAACGATTGTGTGGTTGAAGGCATATATGATACTCATTAGTGAAGAGAATGTGATGCCAATCCTGAGTGGTCTGTTCAGCATGTTGTTGGACCCATCTGTAAGACACTGCATGTTGTCATGGTTGCAAAAATGAACCTCACCATGGATGTCAGGAGTGGAGCTGCCCATCATACAGCCTGTGGTGCACAGTTTGAGTCATAACACAACATCCTGTGGCTCCACAAAAAGCATTATTCTGGCATTGCTGTCAGGGTTCCTATGAGCCATAATCCATAGCTAGCAGTCATCCACTGCAGTAGTAGCCCTTGGGTGGCTTGAGCGAGGATTGTCATCAGGAGTTCCTGTATCTCTGTAGGTCCTCTATGTTTGAACATTATCACTTTGGTTCACTTCGAGATGCCTGGACACTTCCCCTGTTGAGAGACCTTCCTAGCACAAAGTAACTAAGTGGATGTGATCAAACCACAGTATTGGCCATCTAGGCATGGCTGAACTTCAGACAACATGAGCTGTCTACCTCCTTCCAGGTGGAATGACTCGAACTTATTGGCTGTCGGAGCCCCTCCGTCTAATAGGTGCTGCTCATGCATGGTTGTTTACATCTTTGGGTGGGTTTAGTGACATCTCTTAACAGTCAAAGGGACTGTGTCTGTAATACAATATCCACAGTCAACATCTATCTTCAGGAGTTCTTGGAACTGGGATGATGCAAAACTTTTCCGGCATGTGTATAAATATCCCAGCTATGCTAACAAACTCTTCAAAAAGTTTCATAGACAATACATCTTCAAATCTAGAAACCTCAGATATAGAAGTAAGGAACATTGACCTAGGCTTATCTGACCACAATGCACTCATTACAGTTCTCACACTTCCCGTAAATACAACAATAGTACATCATAGGTACAAAAGAATTTTCTCCCCTGAAAACTGCCACCAGTTTACTACCACACTGACTGACCAATCCTCGGCATACGTATTGTCACAAACAAATACAAATGCCATGTTCTCTCTTTCCATGATAGATCTGGAAATGTGCTGTCTATAAAGATTCATGAAAGTCCACTCACATACACTTACAAAAACACACTGAGAAACTTCTACACTGAAGTGAAATTTTTTTGTGACACTAAAAAAAAAAGTATGAAACTGCAAATGTAAGTGTATAAAAAGGATAATTAATGTAGCATACATATTACATAATTATAGATTGGTAAGGGAGTCAGACAATGAATCAAGCAGAACATGGTAAATAGTTAAAGAGAACTGGGAAAAGCAGTAAGGAACAGGAGACTATACTTATATCTGGAGATAACAATCAACTAAAAAAAGAAGCATTGCTCAATTACATTATTAACTACTTTCTAAGTGTACTTGAGAAACTAAGCATGAACTTTAACAAACAAAAGTAAAAACCAGCACCAAAGTAGGCATCAGTAGGAGAATAAGTTCCAAGTTCCACTAATGAATATGAAATGTGGAAGTAATTAATAGTCTGAGGCCAAAAATGTCTGCAGAAATGGATAAAGTGCAAGTGTCACAAATAAAAAAGTCGCGCCACAAATTTTGTAGCCACAGGTACATACTGCCAATTTCTCATTCAGTGAAGGTGTGTTCACACAGAGGATGAAAATTTCTAAGGTTAGAACTCTGTTCAAAAATGGGTATTCATGCTAGGTAGAAAACTGCAGACGTATGTCCCTCCTTCAATCTCTTTCATAAATCTTTAGGAAGTTGATGAAAATCAGGATCATAAGCTATCTCGACACCTCCAATCTTCTGAATTGTAATCAACACAGCTTTCATACAGGTTATAACACAGGAGCCATACAAGCCTCATGAAGGAGCCAGAAGGAATTTCGACCATAACAAAAGTGTTGTAGCAATCAACCAAGATCTTATCAATGCCTTTGATACAGTAAACCACTAAATACTCCATGAGAAACTGGAAGCTATAGTATCAAAGATATTGGCAAGGAACTAACTTAATCCTATCTACAACATAGAACACAGGTTTTGGAACTCACAGGGTCTCAAAACAGGCAAAAAATAAAGTGGCTATAAGATGCTAAGAGGGTGGCAAAAGGTGTCCTGTAGGGTACTGTTCATGGCCCCACCTATAATTTCTGATCTATATAATTGACATTAAAAGCCCAAACAGTTTGTCAAAAATGATGTTATTTGCAGACCATACAACCATAATTTGGTGATGATGGAAAATCCTTATCTATTACTGCTGAAAAATTTGTGAAATGCGTGCTGCAGCAGTTTCTTCCTAATAAGTTAACATTTAATTTAAATAAAATAAATTACCTACAGTACAGTAAAGGAAATGAGAAGTATATCCTCCAGTTTTTATTGAGTGCCCACGAAATAGAGAAAGTAAAGTTTACAGAATTATTGGGCATGCACACTGACCATGTCTTCTGCTGGAAAAGCCATTGCATTTACATATCCAAAAAACTCAATTCTGCATGTTTTGCACCGAGCATAATTTATGGAATTTGTTACAAACAATGTACAACGTTAGTGTATTTTGCTTATTTCCAGTCTGCTGTATCTTATAGAAGAATGTTCTGAGGTGTCAAAAAACCTCACTTGCAGATACTTTGAAATGACAGGAAAATGTCATTAAAATTATTAAATACAGCTCACCACAAACACACTGCAAGCCCTTATTCATGCATTTAATAATACTTACAGTACCATTGTTGTTCATATTCAAAAGTATGTCTGATAGAAGTACACACACAAGTAATTTACATATGAATTCAGATTTACAGAAGTACAACACACGTCAGTAAGAATCTGCATGTAGAAAGAGCTATAAAAACAAAAACTCAAAACAGGTTGAGCCATTATGGAATAAAGCTGTATAACACACTGTCAATTTAGATCAAGGGAATTATGAATGACAAAAAATTTAAGTCAGAAATAAAACTTAAGTATTAAATTAATGTTTCTATATCATGGATGAGTATTTTGAATTCCTTGATGACTAATAACCACTTGTTTTCTTTTCATTGTCATTCAAACATGCTGTTCTGATTGTAAATATTAAATATTGTTTGTATATTCTTGTTTCTTGAAGTGTACTGCTTGTATGTCAGAATTGTTATAGGGCACATCTAATACCAATCCATTAGTCCATTATGAAATTTTTTAAACACATTGTATAATGTTAATTTCATATTAGTTATATTAACATCTAGAATTGTGATGTATGTATGCTGTATCTCATTATGACAATACCTACATCATGTATGTGATGCAAAGGATACTATGGTGAACAGTAATTACTTACTTAAATCTGAACACACTTTTCTTTTTGTAAATAATAAAGAAAAAACACAAACTAGGAAATGATCGGAAAGTAATTATATGTACAAATTAACTTGGAATGTCAATGTAAAATGACTTTCTCCACATCATTACAATCTGTCATACAAAATTGTCCATGGAATGTGTAACTAACTAACTTTATAATGGGTCACTGATGAAGACGGAGTAGTTTCTTCTTTTATTTCTTTGATACACTAATAATAACACACAAATGGGAAAAACATTAAGCCGTTTTCAAGATTTTTAGTGTTGTTGTTGTTGTTGTTGTTGTGATCTTCAGTCCTGAGACTGGTTTGATGCAGCTCTCCATGCAACTCTATCCTGTGCAAGCTTCTTCATCTCCCAGTACATACTGTAGCCTACATCCTTCTGAATCTGCTTAGTGTATTAATCTCTAGGTCTCCCTCTATGATTTTTACCCTCCACACTGCCCTCCAATACTAAATTGGTGATCCCTTGATGCCTAAGTACATGTCCTACCAACCAATCCCTACTTCTAGTCAAGCTGTGCCACAAACTCCTCTTCTCTCCAATTCTATGCAATACCTCCCCATTAGTAATGTGATCTACCCATCTAATCTTCAGCATTCTTCTGTAGCACCAAATTTTGAAAGCTTCTATTCTCTTCTTGTCCAACTATTTATCATCCATGTTTCACTTCCATACATAGCTACACTCCATACAAATACTTTCAGAAACGACTCCCTGTATTCCAGCCAACATTGTCAAAAGCTTTTTCCAAGTCTAGAAATGCTATAAACACAGGTTTGCCTTATCTTAATCTAGCTTCTAAGATAAGTCATAGGGTCAGTGTTGCTGCACGTGTTCCAATATTTCTACGGAATCCGAACTGATCTTCCCCGAGGTCAGCTTCTACCAGTTTTTCCATTCATCCGTAAAGAATTCTCGTTAGTATTTTGCACCTGTGACTTATTGAACTTATAGTTCGGTAATTTTCACATCTGTCAACACCTGCTTTCTTTGTGATTGGAATTATTATATTCTTCTTGACTTCTGAGGTTATTTCACCTGTCTCATACATTTTGCCCACCAGATGGTAGAGTTTTGTCAGGACTGGCTCTCCTAAGGCTGTCAGTAGTTCTAAAGGAATGTTGCCTACTCCCAGGGCCTTGTTTCAACTTAGGTCTTTCAGTGCTGTCAAACTCTTCGCGCAGCATCATATCTCCCACTTCATCTCAGCATTTTAAGTATTATATAGGGACAAAATGGAAGAATCTGATGTCTTGGTTCAGTTACACGTAATATTTTTTGAGTGTTTTATCTACCAATGGGAAAATGCTCCTCTCTAAACACAAATAAGTGTATATGCTCCTTTTTAAATAATTGACTGAAAAATCTGATTCTAGCTGCCTCATCCTACTTTACACAGCACCTTCCCAAAAATTTCCCAAAACTTTTGGTACACAAATATACTTGTTCTCTTCTCACTAATATGTCACTCATACCCCTCACAGCGGCTTGCCCATTCTCACTCACTCACTACTACTATTACTACTACTACCACTACTAGTAGTACTACTAGTAGTAGTAGTAGTAGTAGTAGTAGTAGTATTTCCTCTTGCTGTCACTGTCTCTGCCTTGCTCTATCTTAGTGCTACTATCTGTTTCACTCCTTCCTACTGCTGCTGTATCTTCTCACTGACACACTGTCTCTCTTCTTTTTTGCCATTGTCACAGACTCAGTGTTGCATAATCTTTGGTTCTCACCTACTTCCACATCCCAATTTTCTTCATTCCTCTCCAACCATGGAGAAAAGTTCGCATGGTGCCTGTTGTATTAAATTCCGATGCAATTTCTATCTTTCATCAACACTCTGAAGGTACACCGATTACATAATGCCTCCAGTTGTGCTTTGGAAACTACTATTAGTCTTCCAGGGAACGATCAAAGCGTAGACAGTTTGAGACATTACTCCCATGGAGAAAAGTCCCCATGTTGCCTGTTGTATTCAATGCTGATGCAATTTCTGTGTTCCATCAACACTCTGAATGTCCAAAGATTACTGAATGCCTCCAGATGTGCTTCGGAAACTACTACTGGTTTTCCAGGGAACGATCAAAGCGTAGACAGTTTGAGACATTACTCCCATAGAGAAAAATCTAGTGCCTGTTGTATTCAATCCCGATGCAATTTCTGTGTTTCATCAACACTCTGAAGGTCCACAGATTACATAATGACTCCAGATGTGCTTCGGAAACTACTACTGGTCTTCCAGGGAACGATCAGAGCGTAGACAGTTTGAGACATTACTCCCATGGAGAAAAGTCCGCATGGTGCCTGTTGTTTTCAATGCCGATGCAATTTCTGTGTTTCATCAACACTCTGAATGTCCAACGATTACTGAATGCGTCCAGATGTCCTTTGGAAACTACTACTGGTCTTCCAGGGAACGATCAAGCCGTAGACAGTTTGAGATATTACTCCCATGGAGAAAAGTCCGCATGGTACCTGTTGTATTCAATCCCGATGCAATTTCTGTGTGTCATCAACACTCTGAAGGTCCAAAGATTGCAGAGTGCCTCCAGATGTGCTTCGGAAACTACTACTAGTCTTCCAGGGAACTATGTACATCCAGACAGTTTGAGACTTTACTCCCACAGAGGAACATCCGCATGGTTCCTGTTGTATTCAATCCCGATGCACTTTCTGTGTTTCATGAACACTGTGAAGGTCCACAGATTTCAGAATGCCTCCAGATGTGCTTCGGAAACTATTGCTGGTCTTTCAGTGAACGATCAAAGCGTAGACAGTTTGAGACATTACTCCCATGGAGAAAAGTCCGCATGGTGCCTGTTGTTTTCAATGCCGATGCAATTTCTGTGTTTCATCAACACTCTGAATGTCCAACGATTACTGAATGCGTCCAGATGTCCTTTGGAAAATACTACTGGTCTTCCAGGGAACGATCAAGCCGTAGACAGTTTGAGATTTTACTCCCATGGAGAAAAGTCCGCATGGTACCTGTTGTATTCAATCCCGATGCAATTTCTGTGTGTCATCAACACTCTAAAGGTCCAAAGATTGCAGAGTGCCTCCAGATGTGCTTCGGAAACTACTACTAGTCTTCCAGGGAACTATGTAAATCCAGACAGTTTGAGCCTTTACTCCCACGGAGGAACATCCGCATGGTGCCTGTTGTATTCAATCCCGATGCACTTTCTGTGTTTCATTAACACTCTGAAGGTCCACAGATTTCAGAATGCCCCCAGATTTGCTTCGGAAACTATTGCTGGTCTTTCAGTAAACGATCAACGCGTAGACAGTTTGAGACATTACTAACATGGAGAAAAGTCCGCATGGTGCCTGTTGTATATAATCACAATACAATTTCTATGTTTCATCAACACTCTGGACGTCCACAGAATACAGAGTGCCTCCAGATGTGCTTCGGAAACTACTACTGGTCTTCCAGGAACGATGTAAGCGTAGACAGTTTGAGACATTACTCCCATCGAGAAAAGTCCGCATGGTGCCTGTTGTATTTAATCCCGATGCACTTTCTGTGATTCATGAACACTCTGAAGGTCCACAGATTACAGAATGCCTCCACATGTGCTTCGGAATCTATGACAGGTCTCCCAGGAATAGATCAAAGCGTAAACAGTTAGAGACATTACTCCCATGGAGAAAAGTCTGCATGGTGCCTGTTGTATTCAATCCCGATGCAATTTCTGTGTTTCGTCAACACTCTGAATGCCCAAAGATTCCTGAATGCATCCAGATTTGCATCGGAAACTACTACTGGTCTCCCAGGAATCGGTCAAAGCGTAGACGTTTGAGAAAGTACTCCCATGGAGAAAAGTCCGCTTGGTAAATGTTGTATTCTATCACGATGCAATTTCGGTGTTTCATCAACACTCTGAAGGTCAACAGATTACAGAATGCATCCAAATGTGCTTCGGAAACAACTACTGGTCTTGCAGGCAAGGATCAAAGCGTAGACAGTGTGAGACATTACTCCCATGGAGAAAATTCCGCATGGTGAATGGTGTATTCCATCACGATGCAATAGTTTGTTTCTCCAACACTCTGAAGGTCCACAGATTATAGAATGCCTCCACATGTGCTTCGGAAACTGGTACTGGTCCTCCAGTGAAATATCTAAGCGTAGACAGTTTCAGAAATTCCTCCCATGGAGAAACGTCCGCCTGGTGCCTGTTGTATTCAATCCCTTATCAATTTCTGTGTTTCATCAAACCTCTGAAGGTCCAAAGATTACTGAATGGCTCCAGATGTGCTTCTGAATCTATGACTGGTCTCCCAGGAACGATCAAACCGTTGACAATTTGAGACATTACTCCCATGGAGAAAAGTACGCATGGTGCCTGTTGTATTCAATGCCGATTCAATTTCTGTTATTTCATCAACACTCTGATGTCCAAAGATTACTTAATGCCTCCAGATATGCTTTGGAAACTACTACTGGTCTTCCAGGGTACGATCAAAGCGTAGACAGTTTGAGACATTACTCCCATGGAGAAAAGTCCGCATGGTACCTGTTGTATTCAATCCCGATGCAATTTCTGTGTTTCATCAACACTCTGTAGGTCCAAAGATTGCAGAGTGCCTCCAGGTGTGATTCGGAAACTACTACTGGTCTTCCAGGGAACGATGTAAATCTAGACAGTTTGAGACATTACTCCCATGGAGGAACATCCGCATGGTGCCTGTTGTATTCAATCCTGATGCACTTTCTTTGTTTCATGAACACTCTCAAGGTCCACAGATTTCAGAATGCCTCCAGATGTGCTTCGGAAAATACTACTGGTACTCCAGGGAAATATCTAAGCGTAGTCAGATTCAGACATTCCTCCCATATAGAAACGTCCGCATGGTGCCTGTTGTATTCAATCCCTTATCAATTTCTGTGTTTCATCAAACCTCTGAAGGTCCAAAGGTTACTGAATGCCTCGAGATGTGGTTCGGAAACTACTACTGGTCTGCCAATGAACGATAAAAGCGTACACAGTTTGAGACATTACTCACATGGAGAAAAGTCTGCATGGCGCCTGTTGCATTCAATCCCGAAGCAATTTATTTGTTTCATAAACACTCTGTAGGTCCACAGATTACAGAATGCCTCCAGATGTGCTTCGGAAACTACTACTAGTCTTCCAGGGAACGATCAAAGCGTAGACAGTTTGAGACATTACTCCCATGGACAGAAGTAAGCATGGTGCCTGTTGTATTCAATCGCAATGCAATTTATGTGTTTCACCAACACTCTGAAGGTCCACAGATTACAGATTGCCTCCAGATGTGCTTCGGAAACTACTACTGGTCCTACAGGGAAATAACTAAGTGTAGACAGTTGGAGACATTACTCCCATGAAGAAACGCGCGTATGGAGGCTTTTCTATTCCATCCCGATGCAATTTCTGTGTTTCTTAAACACACTGAATGTCCACAGATTATAGAATGCCTCCAGATTTGCTTGGGAAACTACTACTGGTCTTCAAGGGAACGAACTAAGCGTATACCGTTTGAGAAAATACTCCCATGGAGAAAAGTCCGCATGGTGAATGTTGTAATCCATCATGATGCAATTTAGGTGTTTCATCAACACTCAGATTCTCCACAGTTTACAGAATTCCTCAAAATGTGCTTCGGAAACTACTACTGGCCTTCCGGGGAAAGACCAAACCGTAGACAGTTTAAGACATTACTCCCATGGAGAAAAGTCCGCATGGTGGCTGTTGTATTTAATCTCGATGCAATTTCAGTGTTTCATCAACACTCTGAAGGTCCAAAGATTACTGAATGATACCAAATGTGATTCGGAAACTACTACTGGTCTTCCAGGGAACAATCAAAACGTAGACAGTTTGAGACATTACTCCCATGCAGAAAAGTCCTCATGGTGCCTTTTGTATTCAATCCCGATGCAATTTATTTGTTTCATCAACACTCTAAAGGTCCACAGATTACATAATGCCTCCGGATGTGCATCGGAAAATACTACTGGTCCTCCAGGGAATGATCAAAGCGTAGACAGTTTGACACATTTCTCCCATGGAGAAAAGTCCACATGCTGCCTGTTGTATTCAATCACGATGCAATTTCTCTGTTTCATCAACACTCTGAAGGTCCAAAGATTACAGAATGATACCAAATGTGATTCGGAAACTACTACTGGTCTTCCAGGGAACAATCAAAGCGTAGACAGTTTGAAACATTACTCCCATGGAGAAATTTCCGCATGGTGCCTGTTGTATTTAATCTCGATGCAATTTTTGTGCTTCATCAACAGTCTGAAAGTCCAGAGAATACAAACTGCCCCAGATGTGCTTCGGAAACTACTATTGGTCTGCCAGGGAACGATCAAAGCGTAGACACTTTGCGACATTACTCCCATTGAGACAAGTCCGCATGGTGCCTGTGTTATTCAATCGCGATGCAATTTCTGTGTTTCATCAACACTCTAAAGGTCCAAAGATTACAGAGTGCCTCCAGATGTAGTTCGGAAAATACTACTGGTCTTCCAGGGAACGATGTAAACCTAGACAGTTTGAGACATTACTCCCATGGAGAAACATCCGCATGGTGCCAGTTGTATTCAATGCCGATGCACTTTCTGAGTTTCATGAACACTCTGAAGATCCACAGATTACAGAATGAATCCAGATGTGCTTCGAAAACTACTACTGTTCTTTCAGGGAACGATCAAAGCGTAGACAGATTGAGACACTTCTCCCATGGAGAAAAATCCGCATGGTGAATGTTGTATACCATCTCGATGAAATTTCTGTGTTTCACCAACACTCTGAAGGTCCACAGATTATAGAATGCCTCCAGATTTGCTTCGGGAAACTACTACTTGTCTTCCAGGTAACGATCAAAGCGAAGACAGTTTGAGACATTACTCACATGGAGAAAACTCCGCATGGTGCATATTGAATTCAATCACGATGCAATTTTTTGTTTCATCAACACTCTGAAAGTCCACAAATTACAGAATGCCTAAAGATGGGCTTCGGAAACTACTACTGGTCTATCAGGAATCGATCAAAGCGTAAACACTTTGAGACAATACTGCCATGGAGAAAAGTCCGCATGGTGGCTGTTGTATTCAATCGCGATGCAATTTCTGTGTTTCATCAACACTCTGAAGGTCCACAGATTACAAACTGCCTCCAGATGTGCTTCGGAAACTACAATTGGTATTCCAGGGAATGATCAAAGCGTTGACAGTTTAGGACATTTCTTACATGGGGAAAAGTCCGCATGATGAATGTTGTATTCCATCACGATGCAATTTCTTTGTTTCACCAACACTCTGAAGGTCCACTGATTACAGAATGCCTCCAGATGTACTTCGGAAACTACTAATGGTCTTCCTGGGAAAGATCAAAGCATAGACAGTTTGAGATATTACTCCCATGGAGAAAATTCCGCATGGTAAAGGTTGTACACCATCTCGATGCAATTTCTGTGTTTCACCAACACTCTGAAGGCCCACAGATTATAGAATGCCTCCGGATTTGCTTGGGAAACTACTACTTGTCTTCCAGGGAACGATCAAAGCGTAGGAAGTTTGAGACATGCCTCCCATGGAGAAAGGTCCGCATGGTCACTGTTGTATTCAATCCCGATGCAATTTCTGTGTTTCATCAACACTCTGAAGGTCCACAGATTACAGAATGCCTCCAGATGTGCTTCGGAAACTACTACTAGTTTTCCAGGGAACGATCAAAGCGAAGACAGTATGAGACATGACTCCCATGGAGAAAAGTCCAAATGGTGCCTGTTGTATACAATCTCGATGCAATTTTTGTGTTTCATCAACACTCTGAAAGTCCAGAGAATACAAACTGCCCCAGATATGCTCCGGAAACTACTATTGGTCTGCCATATTGAATTCAATCACGATGCAATTTTTTGTTTCATCAACACTCTGAAAGTCCACAAATTACAGAATGCCTAAAGATGGGCTTCGGAAACTACTACTGGTCTATCAGGAATCGATCAAAGCGTAAACACTTTGAGACATTACACCTATGGAGAAAAGTCCGCATGGTGAATGTTGTATTCAATCCCGATGCAATTTCTATGTTTCATCAAGACTCTGAAGGTCCACAGATTACAAACTGCCTCCAGATGTGCTTCGGAAACTACTATTGGTCTTCCATGGAACGATCAAAGCGTTGACAGTTTAGGACATTACTCCCATGGAGAATAGTCCGCATTGTGCCTGTTGTATTCAATCCCGTTGCAATTTCTGTGTTTCATCAACACTCTGAAGGTCCACAGATTACAGAATGCCTCCAGATGGGCTTCGGAATCTACTACTGGTCTATGAGGAATCGATCAAAGCGTAGACAGTTTGAGACATTACTGCCATGGAGAAAAGTCCGCATGCTGCCTGTTGTATTCAATCCCGATGCAATTTCTGCGTTTTATCAACACTCTAAAGGTCCACAGATTACATAATGCC
The DNA here is from genome assembly GCF_023897955.1 of Schistocerca gregaria. NCBI lineage: Eukaryota > Metazoa > Arthropoda > Insecta > Orthoptera > Acrididae > Schistocerca > Schistocerca gregaria. The sequence continues at coordinate 44,630,192 of NC_064929.1, forward strand.
TCCAGATTTGCGTCGGAAACTACAACTGGTCTTCCAGGGAACGATCAAAACGTATACAGTTAGAGACATTACTCCCAAAGATAAAACTCCGCATTGTGCCTGTTGTATTCAATCCCGATGCAATATCTGAGTTTCATCAACACTCTGAGGGACCAAACATTACTGAATGCCTCCAAATGTGCTTCGGAAACTACTACTGGTCTTCCAGGGAACGATCAAAGCGTAGACAGTTTGAGACATTACTCCCATGGAGAAAAGTCCGCAGGGTGAATATTGTATTCGATCACGATGCAATTTCTATGTTGGATCAACACTCTGAGGTTCAACTGAGTACCGAATGACTCCAAATGTGTTACGGAAACTACTACTGGTCTTCCAGGGAACGATCAAAGCATAAACAGTTAGAGACATTACTCCCATGGAGAAACGTCCGCATGGTGCCTGTTGTATTCAACGCCGACGCAATTTTTGTGTTTCATCAGCACTCTGAAGGTCCACAGATTACAAACTGACTCCAGATGTGCTTGGTAAACTACTATTGGTCTGCCAGGGAACGATCAAAGCGTAGACTCTTTGAGACATTACTCCCATGGAGAAAAGTGCGCATGGTGCCTGTTGAATTCAATCCCGATGCAATTTCTTGTTTCATCAACACTCCGAAAGTCCACAGATTATAGAATGCCTCCAGATGGGCTTCGGAAACCACTACTGGTCTCCCAGGAATCGATCAAATCGTAGACAGTTTGAGACATTACTCCCATTGAGAGACGTCCGCATGGTGCCTGTTGTATTCAATCCCGACGCAATTTTTGTGTTTCATCAACACTCTGAAGGTCCAAAGATTACAGAATGCCTCCAGATGGGTTTCGGAAACCACTACTGGTCTCCCAGGAATCGATCAAAGCGTAGAAAGTTTGAGACATTACTCCCATGGAGAAAAGTCCGCGTGTTGCCTGTTGTATTCAACAAAGACGCAATTTTGGTGTTTCATTAACACTCTGAAGGTCCACAGATTACAAACTTATTCCAGATGAGCTTCGTAAACTACTATTGGTCTGCCATAAAACGATCAAAGCCTAGACAGTTTCAGACATTACTCCCATGAAGATAAGCCGCATGGTGCCTGTTGTATTCAATCCCAATGCAATTTCTATGTTTCATCAACTTTCTGAAGGTCCACAGATTACAAACAGCCTCCAGATATGCTTGGGAAACTACTATTATTCTTCCAGGAAACGATCAAAGCGTACACAGTTTGAGACATTACTCCCATGAAGAAAAGTCCGCATGGTGCCTGTTGTATTCAATCCCGCTGCAATTTTTGTGTTTCATCAACACTCTGAAGGTCCACAGATTACAGAATGACTCCAGATGGGCTTCAGAAACGACTACTGGTCTTCCAGGGAACAATCAAAGCGTTGACAGTTTGAGAAATTACTCCCATTGAGAAAAGTCAGCATGGTGCCTGTTGTATTCAATCTCGATGCAATTTCTGTGTTTCATCAACACTCTGAAGGTCCACAGATTACAAACTGCCTCCAGATGTGCTTCGTAAACTACTATTGGTCTGCCAGGAAACGGTCAAAGCGTAGACTCTTTGAGACATTACTCCCATGGAGAAAAGTCCGCATGGTGCCTGTTGAATTCAATCCCGATGCAATTTCTTGTTTCATCAACACTCCGAAAGTCCACAGATTATAGAATACCTCCAGATGGGCTTCGGAAACCACTACTGGTCTCCCAGGAATCGATCAAATCGCAGACAGTTTGAGACATTACTCCCATGGAGAAACGTCCGCATGGTGCCCTTTGTATTCAATCAAGACGCAATTTTTTTGTTTCATCAACACTCTGAAGGTCCAAAGATTAGAGAATGCCTCCAGATGGGTTTTCGGAAACCACTACTGGTCTCCTATGAATCGATCAAAGCGTAGAAAGTTTGAGACATTACTCCCATGGAGAAAAGTCCGCATGGTGCCTGTTGTATTCAATCTCGATGCAATTTCTGTGTTTCATCAATACTCTGAAGATCCACAGATTACAAATTGCCTCCAGATAAGCTTCGTAAACTACTATTGGTCTGCCAGGGAACGATCAAAGCGTAGACAGTTTGAGACATACTCCCATGGAGAAAAGTCCGCATGGTGCCTGTTGAATTCAATCCCGATGCAATTTTTTGTTTCATCAACACTCTAAAATTCCGCATATTACAGAATGCCTCCAGATGGGCTTCGGAAACTGCTACTGGTCTCCCAGGAATCGATCAAAGCGTAGACATTTTGAGACATTACTCACATGGAGAAAAGTCCGCATGGTGCCTGTTGTATTTAATCCCGATGCATTATCCGTGTTTCATCAACACTCTTTAGGTATACAGGTTACATAATGCATCCAGATGCGATTCGGAAACTACTATTGGTCAGCCATGGAACGATCAGAACATAGACATTTTGAGACTTTACTCCCATTGAGAAAAGTCCACATGGTGCCTGTTGTATTCCATCCCGATACAATTTCTGTGTTTCTTCAACACTCTGAAGGTCCAAAGATTACTGAATGCCTCCAGATGTGCTTCGTAAACTACTATTGGTCTGCCAGGGAACGATCAAAGCGTAGACAATTCGAGACATTTCTCCCATGGAGAAAAGTCCGCAGGGTGAATATTGTATTCGATCACGACGCAGTTTCTGTGTTGGATCAACACTCTGAGGGTCAATTAAGTACAGAATGACTCCAAATGATTTTCGGAAACTCTACTGGTCTTCCAGGGAACGATCAAACCGTAAACAGTTAGAGACATTACTCCCAGGGAGAAACGTCCGCATGTTGCCTGTTGTATTCAACCCAGACGCAATTTTTGTGTTTCATCAACACTCTGAAGGTCCACAGATTACAAACTTATTCCTGATGTGCTTCGTAAATTACTATTGGTCTGCCAGGAAACGATCAAAGCGTAGACTATTTGAGACATTACTCCCATGGAGAAAAGTCCGCATGGTGCCTGTTGAATTCAATCCCGATGCAATTTCTTGTTTCATCAACACTCCGAAAGTCCACAGTTTATAGAATGCCTCCAGATGGGCTTCGGAAACCACTTCTGGTCTCCCAGGAATCGATCAAATCGTAGACAGTTTGAGACATTACTCCCATGGAGAAAAGTCCGCATGGTGCCTGTTGAATTCAATCCCGATGGAATTTTTTGTTTCATCAAGACTCTGAAAGTCTACATATTACAGAATGCCTCCAGATGGGCTTCGGAAACTGCTACTGGTCTTCCAGGAATCGATCAAAGCGTAGACATTTTGAGACATTACTCACATGGAGAAAAGTCCGCATGGTGCCTGTTGTATTTAATCCCGATGCATTATCTGTGTTTCATCAACACTCTGAAGGTATACAGGTTACATAATGCATCCAGATGAGATTCGGAAACTACTATTGGTCAGCCATGGAACGATCAGAACATAGACATTTTGAGACTTTACTCCCATTGAGAAAAGTCCATATGGTGCCTGTTGTATTCCATCCCGATGCAATTTCTGTGTTTCATCAACACTCTGAGTGTCCAAAGATTACTGAATGCCTCTAGTTGTGCATAGTAAACTACTACACGTCTTCCAGGGAACGATCAAAGCGTAGACAGTTAGAGACATTACTCCCATGGAGAAAAGTCCGCAGGGTGAATATTGTATTCGATCACGATGTAATTTCTGTGTTGGATCAACACTCTGAGGGTCAACTAAGTACAGAATGACTCCAAATGAGTTTCGGAAACTCTACTGGTCTTCCAGGGAACGATCAAACCGTAAACAGTTAGAGACATTACTCCCAGGGAGAAACGTCCGCATGTTGCCTGTTGTATTCAACCCAGACGCAATTTTTGTGTTTCATCAACACTCTGAAGGTCCACAGATTACAAACTTATACCAGATGTGCTTCCTAAACTACTATTGGTCTGCCAGGAAACGATCAAAGCGTAGACATTTTGAGACATTACTCACATGGAGAAAAGTTCGCATTGTGCCTGTTGTATTCAATCCAGATGCAATTTTTGTGATTCATCAACACTTTGAAGGTAAACAGATTACAGAATGACTCCAGATGGGCTTCGGAAACCACTACTGGTCTCCAAGGAATCGATCAAATCGTAGACAGTTTGAGACATTACTCCCATGGAGAAAAGTCTGCATTGTGCCTGTTGTGTTCAATCCCGATGCAATTTCTGAGTTTTATCAACACTCTGGGTGTCCACAGATTTCAGAATGCTTCCAGGTGTGCTTCGGAAACTACTACTGGTCTTCCAGGGAACAACCAAAGCGTAGACAGTTTGAGAAATTACTCCCATTGAGAAAAGTCCACATGGTGCCTGTTGTATTCCATCACGATGCAATTTCTGTTGTTTCATCAACACTCTGAGTGTCCAAAGATTACTGAATGCCTCCAGTTGTGCTTTGTAAACTACTACAGGTCTTGCAGGGAACGATCAAAGCATAGACAGTTAGAGACAATACTCCCAATAAAGAAAATTCCGCATGGTGAATGTTGTATTCAATCTCGATGCAATTTCTGTGTTTCATCAACACTCTGAAGGTCCACAGATTACAAACTGCCTCCAAGATGTGCTTCGTAAACTACTATTGGTCTGCCAGGAAACGATCATAGCGTAGACTGTTTGAGACATTACTCCCATGGAGAAAAGTCCGCATGGTGCTGTTGAATTCAATCCCGATGCAATTTCTTGTTTCATCAACACTCTGAAAGTCCACAGTTTATAGAATGCCTCCAGATGGGCTTCGGAAACCACTACTGGTCTCCCAGGAATCGATCAAATCGTAGACAGTTTGAGACATTAATCCCATGGAGAAAAGTCCGCATGGTGCCTGTTGAATTCAATCCCGATGGAATTTTTTGTTTCATCAACACTCTGAAAGTCCACATATTACAGAATGCCTCCAGATGGGCTTCGGAAACTGCTACTGGTCTTCCAGGAATCGAACAAAGCGTAGACATTTTGAGACATTACTCACATGGAGAAAAGTCCGCATGGTGCCTGTTGTATTTAATCCCGATGCATTATCTGTGTTTGATCAACACTCTGAAGGTATACAGGTTACATAATGCATCCAGATGAGATTCGGAAACTACTATTGGTCAGCCATGGAACGATCAGAACATACACATTTTGAGACTTTACTCCCATTGAGAAAAGTCCACATGGTGCCTGTTGTATTCCATCCCGATGCAATTTTTGTGTTTCATCAACACTCTGAGTGTCCAAAGATTACTGAATGCCTCTAGTTGTGCTTTGTAAACTACTACACGTCTTCCAGGGATCGATCAAAGCGTAGACAGTTAGAGACATTACTCCCATGGAGAAAAGTCCGCAGGGTGAATATTGTATTCGATCACGATGCAATTTCTGTGTTGGATCAACACTCTGAGGGTCAACTAAGTACAGAATGACTCCAAATGAGTTTCGGAAACTCTACTGGTCTTCCAGGGAACGATCAAACCGTAAACAGTTAGAGACATTACTCCCAGGGAGAAACGTCCGCATGTTGCCTGTTGCATTCAACCCAGACGCAATTTTTTGTTTCATCAACACTCTGAAGGTCCACAGATTACAAACTTATACCAGATGTGCTTCGTAAACTACTATTGGTCTGTCAGGAAACGATCAAAGCGTAGACTGTTTGAGACACTACACCCATGGAGAAAGGTCCGCATGGTGACTGTTGAATTCTATCCCGAAGCAATTTCTTGTTTCATCAACACACTGAAGGTCCACATATTACAGAATGCCTCCAGATGGGCTACGGAAACTACTACTGGTCTCCCAGGAATCAACAAAGGGTAGAAATTTTTGAGACATTACTCACATGGAGAGAAGTTCGCATTGTGTCTGTTGTATTCAATCTCGATGCAATTTCTGTGTTTCATCAACACTCTGAAGATCCACAGATTACAAATTGCCTCCAGATGTGCTTCGTAAACTACTATTGGTCTGCCAGGGAACGATCAAAGTGTAGACAGTTTGAGACATTACTCCCATGAAGATAAGCCGCATGGTGCCTGTTGTATTCAATCCCAATGCAATTTCTATGTTTCATCAACACTCTGAAGGTCCACAGATTACAAACAGATTCCAGATATGCTTGGGAAACTACTATTGTTCTACCAGGAAACGATCAAAGCGTACACAGTTTGAGACATTACTGCCATGAAGAAAAGTCCGCATGGTGCCTGTTGTATTCAATCCCGATGCAACTTTTGTGTTACATCAACACTCTGAAGGTCCACAGATTACAGTATGACTCCAGATGCTCTTCGAAAACCACTACTGGTCTCCCAGGAATCGATCAAATCGTAGACAGTTTGAGACATTACTCCCATGGAGAACAGTCTACATTGTGCCTGTTGTGTTCAATCCCGATGCAATTTCTGAGTTTTATCAACCCTCTGAGTATCCACAGATTACAGAATGCTTCCAGGTGTGCTTCGGAAGCTACTACTGGTCTTCCAGGGATCAATCAAAGCGTAGACAGTTTGAGAAATTACTCCCATTGAGAAAAGTCAGCATGGTGCCTGTTGTATTCAATCCCGATGCACATTCTGTGTTTTATCAACACTCTGCAGGTCCAAAGCTTACTGAATGCCTCCAGTTGTGCTTCGTAAACTACTACAGGTCTTGCAGGGAACGACCAAAGCATAGACAGTTAGAGACAATTCTCCCAACAAAGAAAATTCCGAATGGTGCCTGTTGTATTCAGTCTCGATGCAATTTCTGTGTTTCATCAACACTCTGAAGGTCCACAGATTACAAACTGCCTCCAGATGTGCTTCGTAAACTACTATTGGTCTGCCAGGAAACGGTCAAAGCGTAGACTCTTTGAGACATTACTCCCATGGAGAAAAGTCCGCATGGTGCCTGTTGAATTCAATCCCGATGCAATTTCTTGTTTCATCAACACTCTGGAGGTCCACATATTACAGAATGCCTCCAGATGTGCTTCGGAAATTGCTACTGGTCTTCCAGGGAACGATCAAAGCGCAGACAGTTTCAGAAATTACTCCCATTGAGAAAAGTCCGCATGGTGCCTGTTGTATTCATTCCCCATGCTTATTCTGTGTTTCATCAACACTCTGCAGGTCCAAAGATTACTGAATGCCTCCAGTTGTGCTTTGTAAACTACTACAGGTCTTGCAGGGAACGATCAAAGCATAGACAGTTAGAGACAATACTCCCAATAAAGAAAATTCCGCATGGTGCCTGTTGTATTCAATCTCGATGCAATTTCTGTGTTTCATCAACACTCTGAAGGTCCACAGATTACAAACTGCCTCCAGATGTGCTTCGTAAACTACTATTGGTCTGCCAGAAAACGGTCAAAGCGTAGACTCTTTGAGACATTACTCCCATGGAGAAAAGTCCGCATGGTGCCTGTTGAATTCAATCCCGATGTTGTTTCATCAACACTCCGAAAGTCCACAGATTATAGAATGCCTCCAGATAGGCTTCGGAAACCACTACTGGTCTCCCAGGAATCGATCAAATCGCAGACAGTTTGAGACATTACTCCCATGGAGAAACGTCCTCATGGTGCCTGTTGTATTCAATCAAGACGCAATTTTTGTGTTTCATCAACACTCTGAAGGTCCAAAGATTAGAGAATGCCTCCAGATGGGTTTCGGAAACCACTACTGGTCTCCCATGAATCGATTAAGCGTAGAAAATTTGAGACATTACTCCCATGGAGAAAAGTCCGCATGGTGCCTGTTGTATTCAATTTCGATGCAATTTCTGTGTTTCATCAACACTCTGAAGATCCACAGATTACAAATTGCCTCCAGATGTGCTTCGTAAACTACTATTGATCTGCCAGGGAACGATCAAAGCGTAGACAGTTTGAGACATACTCCCATGGAGAAAAGTCCGCATGGTGCCTGTTGAATTCAATCCCGATGCAATTTTTTGTTTCATCAACACTCTAAAAGTCCACATATTACAGAATGCCTCCAGATGGGCTTCGGAAACTGCTACTGGTCTCCCAGGAATCGATCAATGCGTAGACATTTTGAGACATTACTCACAAGGAGAATAGTCCGCATGGTGCCTGTTGTATTTAATCCCGATGCATTATCTGTGTTTCATCAACACTCTGAAGGTATACAGGTTACATAATGCATCCAGATGCGATTCGGAAACTACTATTGGTCAGCCATGGAACGATCAGAACATACACATTTTGAGACTTTACTCCCATTGAGAAAAGTCCACATGGTGCCTGTTGTATTCCATCCCGATGCAATTTCTGTGTTTCATCAACACTCTGAGTGTCCAAAGATTACTGAATGCCTCTAGTTGTGCTTTGTAAACTACTACACGTCTTCCAGGGAACGATCAAAGCGTAGACAGTTAGAGACATTACTCCCATGGAGAAAAGTCCGCAGGGTGAATATTGTATTCGATCACGATGCAATTTCTGTGTTGGATCCTCACTCTGAGGGTCAACTAAGTACAGAATGACTCCAAATGAGTTTCGGAAACTCTACTGGTCTTGCAGGGAACGATCAAACCGTAAACTGTTAGAGACATTACTCCCAGGGAGAAACGTCCGCATGTTGCCTGTTGTATTCAACCCAGACGCAATTTTTTGTTTCATCAACACTCTGAAGGTCCACAGATTACAAACTTATACCAGATGTGCTTCGTAAACTACTATTGGTCTGCCAGGAAACGATCAAAGCGTAGACTGTTTGAGACATTACTCCCATGGAGAAAGGTCCGCATGGTGCCTGTTGAATTCAATCCCGATGCAATTTCTTGTTTCATCAACACACTGAAGGTCCACATATTACAGAATGCTTCCAGATGGGCTACGGAAACTACTACTGGTCTCCCAGGAATCAACAAAGGGTAGAAATTTTTGAGACATTACTCACATGGAGAGAAGTTCGCATTGTGTCTGTTGTATTCAATCTCGATGCAATTTCTGTGTTTCATCAACACTCTGAAGATCCACAGATTACAAATTGCCTCCAGATGTGCTTCGTAAACTACTATTGGTCTGCCAGGGAACGATCAAAGTGTAGACAGTTTGAGACATTACTCCCATGAAGATAAGCCGCATGGTGCCTGTTGTATTCAATCCCAATGCAATTTCTATGTTTCATCAACACTCTGAAGGTCCACAGATTACAACCAGCCTCCAGATATGCTTGGGAAACTACTATTGTTCTTCCAGGAAACGATCAAAGCGTGCACAGTTTGAGACATTACTCCCATGAAGAAAAGTCCGCATGGTGCCTGTTGTATTCAATCCCGATGCAACTTTTGTGTTACATCAACACTCTGAAGGTCCACAGATTACAGAATGACTCCAGATGGGCTTCGAAAACCACTACTGGTCCCCCAGGAATCGATCAAATCGTAGACAGTTTGAGACATTACTCCCATGGAGAAAAGTCTACATTGTGCCTGTTGTGTTCAATCCCGATGCAATTTCTGAGTTTTATCAACCCTCTGAGTATCCACAGATTACAGAATGCTTCCAGGTGTGCTTCGGAAGCTACTACTGGTCTTCCAGGGATCAATCAAAGCGTAGACAGTTTGAGAAATTACTCCCATTGAGAAAAGTCAGCATGGTGCCTGTTGTATTCAATCCCGATGCACATTCTGTGTTTTATCAACAATCTGCAGGTCCAAAGCTTACTGAATGCCTCCAGTTGTGCTTCGTAAACTACTACAGGTCTTGCAGGGAACGATCAAAGCATAGACAGTTAGAGACAATTCTCCCAACAAAGAAAATTCCGAATGGTGCCTGTTGTATTCAATCTCGATGCAATTTCTGTGTTTCATCAACACTCTGAAGGTCCACAGATTAGAAACTGCCTCCAGATGTGCTTCGTAAACTACTATTGGTCTACCAGGAAACGATCAAAGGGTAGACTGTTTGAGACATTACTCCCATGGAGAAAAGTCCGCATGGTGCCTGTTGAATTCAATCCCGTTGCAATTTCTTGTTTCATCAACACTCTGGAGGTCCACATATTACAGAATGCCTCCAGATGTGCTTCGGAAATTGCTACTGGTCTTCCAGGGAACGATCAAAGCGTAGACAGTTTCAGAAATTATTCCCATTGAGAAAAGTCCGCATGGTGCCTGTTGTATTCAATCCCGATGCAATTACTGTGTTTCATCTACACTCTGAAGGTCCACAGATTACAGAATGTCTCCAGATGTGTTTCGGAAACTACTACTGGTCTTCCAATGAACGATCTAAGCGTAGACACTTGATACGTTACTCCCATAGAGTAACGTCGGCATGGTGCCTGTTGTATTCAATCCCGATGCAATTTCTGAGTTTTATAAAGCTCGAAGGGTCCACAGATTACAGAATGCTTCCAGATGCTCTTTGGAAGCTACTACTGGTCTTCCAGGGAACAATCAAAACGTAGACAGTTTGAGACATGATTCCCATGGAGAAAAGTCCGCATGGTGCTGTGGTATTCAATGCCGATGCAATTTCTATCTTTCGTCAACACTCTGAAGGTCCACAGATTACATAATGCATCCAGATGTGATTCGGAAACTACTATTGGTCAGCCAGGGAACGTTCAGATCGTAGACATTTTGAGACATTACTCCCATTGAGAAAAGTCCACATGGTATCTGTTGTATTCAATCCAGATGCATTTTCTGTGTCTCATCAACACTCTGAAGATCCAAAGATTACTGAATGCCTCCAGTTGTGCTTTGTAAACTACTACTGGTCTTCCAGGGAACGATCAAAGCGTAGACAGTTTGAGACATTACTCCCATGGAGAAAAGTCCGCATGGTGAATATTGTATTCGATCACGATGCAATTTCTGTGTTGCATCAACACTCTGAGGGTCCACTGAGTACAGAATGCCTCCAAATGTGTTTCGGAAACTACTACTGGTCTTCCAGGGAACGATCAAAGCGTAAACAGTTAGAGACATTACTCCAATGGAGAAACGTCCGCATGGTGCCTCTTGTATTCAATCCCGAAGCAATTTTTGTGTTTCTTCAACACTCTGAAGGTCCGAAGATTACAGAATGCCTCCAGATGAGCTTCGGAAACCACTACTGGTCTCCCAGGAATCGATCAAAGCGTAGAAAGTTTGAGACATTACTCCAATGGAGAAAAGTCCGATTGGTGCCTGTTGTATTCAATCTCGATGCAATTTCTGTGTTTCATCAACACTCTGAAGGTCCACAGATTACAAACAGCCTCCAGATATGCTTGGGAAACTACCATTGTTCTTCCAGGAAACGATCAAAGCGTACACAGTTTAAGACATTACTCCCATGAAGAAAAGTCCGCACGGTGCCTGTTGTATTCAATCCCGATGCAATTTTTGTGTTTCATCATCACTTTGAAGGTCCACAGATTACAGAATGACTCCAGATGGGCTTCGGAATCCACTACTGGTCTCCCAGGAATCGATCAAATCGTAGACAGTTTGGTACATTACTCCCATGTAGAAAAGTCTGCATTGTGCCTGTTGTGTTCAATCCCGATGCAATTTCAGAGTTTTATCAACACTCTGAGTGTCCACAGATTACAGAATGCTTCCAGGTGTGCTTCGGAAGCTACTACTGGTCTTCCAGGGAACAATCAAAGCGTAGACAGTTTGGGAAATTACTCCGATTGAGAAAAGTCAGCATGGTGCCTGTTGTATTCAATCCCGATGCACATTCTGTGTTTCATCAACACTCTGCAGGTCCAAAGATTACTGAATGCCTCCAGTTGTGCTTTGTAAACTACTACAGTACTTGCAGGGAACGATGAAAGCATAGACAGTTAGAGACAATACTCCCAATAAAGAAAATTCCGAATGGTTCCTCTTGTATTCAATCTCGATGCAATTTCTGAGTTTCATGAACACTCTGAAGGTCCACAGATTACAAACTGCCTCCAGATCTGCTTCGTAAACTACTATTGGTCTGCCAGGAAACGATCAAAGCGTAGACTGTTTGATACATTACTCCCATGGAGAAAGGTCCGCATGGTGCCTGTTGAATTCTATCCCGATGCAATTTCTTGTTTCATCAACACTCTGAAGGTCAACATATTACAGAATGCCTCCAGATGGGCTTCGGAAACTGCTACTGGTCTTTCAGGAATCAATCAAAGCGTAGACATTTTGAGACATTACTCACATGGAGAAAAGTGCGCATGGTGCCTGTTGTAGTCAATCTGGATGCAATATCTGTGTTTCATCAACACTATGAAGATCCACAGATTACGAATTGCCTCCAGATGTGCTTCGTAAACTACTATTGGTCTGCCAGGGAACGGTCAAAGCGTAGACAGTTTGAGACATTACTCCCATGAAGACAAGTCCGCATGGTGCCTGTTGTATTCAATCCCGATGCAATTTTTGTGTTTCATCAACACTCTGAAGGTCCACAGATTACAGAGTGACTCCACATGGGCTTCGGAAACCACTACTGGTCTCCCACGAATCGATCAAATCGTAGACATTTTGAGACATTACTCCCATGGAGAAAAGTCTGCATTGTGCCTGTTGTGTTCAATCCCGATGCAATTTCTGAGTTTTATCAACACTCTGAGTGTCCACAGATTACAGAATGCTTCCAGGTGTGCTTCGGAAACTACTACTGGTATTCCAGGGAACAATCAAAGCGTAGACAGTTTGAGAAATTACTCTCATTGAGAAAAGTCAGCATGGTGCCTGTTGCATTCAATCCCGTTGCACATTCTGTGTTTCATCAACACTCTGCAGGTCCAAAGATTACTGAATGCCTCCAGTTGTGCTTTGTAAACTACTACAGGTCTTCCAGGGAACGATCAAAGCATAGACAGTTAGAGACAATTCTCCCAACAAAGAAAATTCCGAATGGTGCCTGTTGTATTCAGTCTCGATGCTATTTCTGTGTTTCATCAACACTCTGAAGGTCCACAGATTACAAACTGCCTCCAGATGTGCTTCGTAAACTACTATTGGTCCGCGAGGAAACGATCAAAGCGTAGACTGTTTGAGACTTTACTACCATGGAGAAAAGTCAGCGTGGTGCATGTTTAATTCAATCCCGATGCAATTTCTTGTTCCATCAACACTCTGAAGGTCCACATATTACAGAATGCCTATATATGTGCTTCGGAATCTACTACTGGTCTGCCAGGAACATATCAAAGTGTAGATAGTTTGAGACATTACTCCCGTGGAGAAAAGTCAGCATTGTGCATGTAGCATTCAATCCCGATGCAATTTTTGTGTTTCATCAACACTCTGAAGGTCCAAAGATTACAGAACGACTCCAGATGGGCTTCGGAAACCACTACTTTTCTCCCAGGAATCGATCAAAGCGTAGGCAGTTTGAGACATTACTCCCATGGAGAAACGTCAGCATGGTGCCTGTTGTATTCAATCCCGATGCAATTACTGTGCTTCATCTACACTCTGAAGGTCCACAGTTTACAGAATGTCTCCAGATGTGCTTCGGAAACTACTACTGGTCTTCCAATGAACGATCTAAGCGTAGACACGTGATACGTTACTCCCATAGAGTAACGTCCGCATGGTGCCTGTTGTATTCAATCCCGATGCAATTTCTGTGTTTCATCAACATTCTGAATGTCCACAGATTACAGAATGCCTCCAGATGTGCTTCGGAAGCTACTACTGGTCTTCCAGGGAACGATCAAAACGTAGTCAGATTGAGACATTACTCCCATGGAGAAAAGTCTGCATTGTGTCTGTTGTATTCAATCCCGATGCAATTTCTGAGTTTTATCAACACTCTGAAGGACCACAGATTACTGAATGCCTCCACATGTGCTTCGGAATATACTACGGGTCTCTCAGGAATCGATCAAAGCGTAGACAGTTTGAGACATTACTCCCATGGAGATAAGTCCGCACGGTGCCTGTTGTATTCAATCTCGATGCAATTTCTGTGTATCATCAACACTCTGAAGGTCCACAGATTACAGAATGCCTCCAGATGTGCTTCAGAAATTAATTGCTACTGGTCTTCCAGGGAACGATCAAAGCGTAGACAGATTCAGAAGTTACTCCCATTGAGAAAAGTCCGCATGGTGCCTTTTGTATTCAATCCCGATGTAATTTTAGTGTATCATCAACACTCCGAAGGTCCCCACATTACAGAATGTCTCCAGATGGTCTTCGGAAACCACTACTGGTCTCCCAGGAATCGATCAAAGCGTAGACAGTTTGAGACATTACTAATGAGGCGAAAAGTCCACAAGGTGCCTGTAGTATTCAATCCCGATGCAATGTTTGTGTTTCATCAACACTCTGAAGGTCCACAGATTACAGAATGCCTCCAGATGGTCTTCGGAAACCACTACTGGTCTCCCAGGAATCGATCAAATCGTAGACAGTTTGAGACATTACTCCCATGGAGACAAGTCCGCATGGTGCCTGTTGTATTCAATCCCGATGCAATTTCTGTGTTTCATCAGCACTCTGAAAGTCCACAGATTACAGGATGCCTCCAGATGTGCTTCGAAAACTACTACTTGTCTTCCAGGGAACGATGTAAACGTAGACAGATTGAGACATTACTCCCATGGAGAAACGTCTGCATATAGCCTGTTGTATTCAATCCCGATGCAATTTCTGTGTTTCATGAACACTCTGATGTTGCACAGATCACAGAATTCCTCCAGATGTGCTTCGGAAACTACCACTGGTCTTCCAGGGAACGATCAAAGCGTAGACACTTCGAGACATTACTCCCACGGAGAAAAGTCCACATGGTGAATGTTGTATTCCTTTACTTTGCAATTTCTGTGTTTCACCAACACTCTGAAGGTCCACAGATTATAGAATGCCTCCAGATGGGCTTCGGAAACCACTACTGGTCTCCCAGGAATCGATCAAATCGTAGACAGTATGAGACATTACTCCCATGGAGAAAAGTCCGCATGGTGACTATTGTATTCAAACCCGATGCAATTTTTGTGTTTCATCAACACTCTGAAGGTCCAAAGATTACGAATGCCTCCAGATGGGCTTCGGAAAACACTACTGGTCTCCCAGGAATCGATCAAAGCGTAGAAAGTTTGAGACATTACTCCCATGAAGATAAGCCGCATGGTGGCTCTTGTATTCAATCCCGATGCAATTTCTATGTTTCATCAACACTCTGAAGTTCCACAGATTACAAACAGCCCCCAGATATGCTTGGGAAACTACTATTGTTCTTCCAGGCAACGATCAAAGCGTACACAGTTTGAGACATTACTCCCATGGAGAAAAGTCCTAATGGTGCCTGTTGTATTCAATCCCGATGCAATTTTTGTGTTTCATCAACACTCTGAAGGTCCAAAGATTACAGAATGCCTCCAGATGGGCTTCGGAAACCACTACTGGTCTCCCAGAAATCAATCAAATCGTAGAAAATTTGAGACATTACACCAATGGAGAAAAGTCCGCATGAGGCATGTTGTATTCAATCCCGATGCAATATCTGTGTTTCATCAACACTCTGAAGGTCCAAAGAATACTGAATGCCTCCAGTTGTGCTTTGTAAGCAACTACTGGTCTTCCAGGGAACGATCAAAGCGTAGACAGTTTGAGACATTACTCCCATCCAGTAAAGTCCGCAAGGTGAATATTGTATTCCATCACGATGCAATTTCTATGTTTCATCAACACTCTGAAGCTCCGCTGAGTACAGAATGCCTCCAACTGTGTTTCGGAAACTACTACTGGTCTTCCAGGGAACGATCAAAGCGTAGACAGTTAGAGACATTACTCGCATGGAGAAAAGTCCTCATGGTGCCTGTTGTATTCAATCCCGATGCAATTTTAATATTTCAACAACACTCTGAAGGGAAGGTCCACAGATTACAGAGTTCCTGCAGATGTGCTTCGGAATCTGCTACTGGTCTTCCAGGGAACGATCAAAGCGTAGACAGTTTGACACATTAGTCCTATGGAGAAAATTTCGCATGGTGCCTGTTGTATTCAATCGCGATGCAGTTTCTGTGTTTTCATCGACACCTTTCTTTGGTGAATTTGGACTTGAGCTAGGAACTTAAGATTTTGCATGAAAGGAGGACTATTAGCCGCGTTGCACGGCAGATTGTGAAAAGTGTTCATATGTAGTAAAAACCAGAGAAATCCGTCCGTATTCGTCATTTGATATCGAATCGACTTAAAACCAGATCGTCACATTGTCCGCTCTTCTTTCTGAAACGGTTACATTTATCGTCTGCAATGCTATGTCACGTGCTACGGTATGCGGAGACTCTAGAAGCACCACAGTAGAACACAGAAGAAGCTTCTAAGTTGATCTAATAGCCAGTAAGAAGCAGTACAATTCGAGTTTTAGTTATCGCTTATTGACTTTTTACCCTTCTTTGGTGCTTTTGTACATGAGCTAGGACCTTAACATTTTGCATGAAAGGAGGACTAGCAGCTGCGTCGCACGGGAAAATGTAAAAAGTGTTGATATGTACTAAAAACCTGAGAAATCCGTGCGTTCTCGTCATTTGTTATTGAATCGACTTAAAGCCAGATCGCCACATTGGCCGCAATTCTCTTTGAAACGGTTACATTTATTGTCTGAAAAGCTATGTCGCGTGCTGCGGTATGCGACGACACCAAAAGCACCGTAGGAGAACACAGAAGAAGCTTCTAAGTTGATGTAATAGCCAGTGAGAAGCAGTACTACTCAAGTTTTAGTAATCGATTATTGACTTTTTAGCAGGCTTTGTTGCCTTGGACATGAGCTAAGACCTTAAGATATTGCATGAAAGGAGGACTAGCAGCCGCGTTGCACGGAAGAATGTGAAAGGTGTTCATATGTAGAAAAACCTGAGAAATCCGTCCGTTCTCGTCATTTGTTGTCGAATCGAGTAAAAGCCAGAACGTCACATTGGCCGCTATTCTCTCTGAAAATGTTAAATTTATCGTCTGAAAAGCTATGTCGCGTGCTGCGGTATGCGGAGACACTAAAAGCTCCATGGTAGAACACAGATGAAGCTTCTAAGTTGATGTAATAGCCTGTAAGAAGCAATACAATTCATATTTTAGTTATCGATTATTGATTTTTTACCATTCTTTGGTGCTTTGGACACGAGCTAGGACCTTAAGATTTTGCATGAAAGGAGGACTAGCAGCCGCCTTGCACGGGAGAATGTGAAAAGTGTTCATATGTAGCAAAAACCTGAGAAACCCGTGCGTTTCCGTCATTTGTTATCGAATCGACTTAAAGCCACATCGCCACATTGGCTGCAATTCTCTTTGAAACGGTTACATTTATTGTCTGAAAAGCTGTGTCGCGTGCTGCGGTATGCGAAAACTCTAAAAGCACCATAGGAGAACACAGAAGAAGCTTCTAAGTTGATGTAATAGCCAGTAAGGAGCAGTACAATTCAAGTTTTAGCTATCGATTATGACTTTTTACCCTTCTTTGGTGCCTTGTACATGAGCTAGGACCTTAAGATTTCACATGAAAGGAGGACTAGCAAGTGCGTTGCACGGGAGAATGTGAAAAGTGTTCATATGTAGAAAAAACCTGAGAAACCCGTCCGTTCTCGTCATTTGTTCTCGAATCGACTAAAAGCCAGATCGCCACATTGGCCGCTATTCTCTCTGACACGGTTAAATTTATCGTCTGCAAAGCTATGTCGCGTTCTGCGGTATGCGGAGACCCTAAAAGCGTCGTAGTAGAACTAAGAAGAAACTTCTAAATTGATGTTATAGCCAGTAAGAAGCAGTACAATTCATGTTTTAGTAATCGATTACTGAGATTTCTCCCTTCTTTGGTGCCTTGGACATGATCTAGGATCTTAAGATTTTGTATGAAAGGATTCCTGGCAGCCGCGTTGCACGGGAGAATGTGAAATGTATTCATATGTAGTAAAAACCTGAGAATTCCGTCCGTTTTCGTCATTTGTTATCGAATCGACTTAAACCCAGATCGTCACAATCGCCGCTCCTCTCTCTGAAACGGTTACATTTATCGTCTGCAAAGGTATGTCGCGTGCGGCGTAATGCGGAGACACTAAAAGCACCATATTAGAATACAGAAGAAGCTTCTACGTTGATGTAATAGCCAGTATGAAGCAGTACAATTCAAGTTTTAGCTATGGATTATTTACTTTTTACCCTTCTTTGATGCCTTGGACTAGAGCTAGGATCTTAAGATTTTGTATGAAAGGATTACTGGCAGCCGCGTTGCACGCGAGAATGTGAAAAGTGTTCGTATATAGTAAAAACTGGAGAAATCTGTTCGTTTTCGTCATTTGTTATCGGATCGAGTTAAAGCCAGATCGCCACATTGGCCACTATTCTCTCTGAAACAGTTACATTTATCGTCCGCAAAGTTATGTCGTGTGCTGCGGAATGCGGAGACACTAAAAGCGTCATTGTAGAACACTGAAGAAGCTTCTAAGGTGATGTAATTGCCAGTAAGAAGCAGTACAAATCAAGTTTTTGCTATCGATTATTGACTTTTTAGCCTACCTTAGTGCCTTGGACATGAGCTAGGACCTTAAGATTTTGCGTGAGAGGCGTACTAGCAGCCGCGTCGCACGGGCGAATGTGAAAAGTGTTCATATGTAGTAAAAACCTGAAAAAGCCGTCCATTTTCTTCCTTTGTTATCGAATCGACTTAAAGCCAGATATTCACATTGACCGCTCTTCTCTCTGAAACGGTTACATTTATCGTCTGCCAAGCTATGTCGCGTCCTGAGGTATGCGGTGACACTAAAAGCACCATAGTAGAACACAGAAGAAGCTTCTAAGTTTATGTAATAGCCAGTAAGAAGCAGTACAATTCAAGTTTTAGCTATTGATTATTGACTTTTTAGCCGGCTTTGGTGCCTTGGACATGAGCTAGGACCTTAAGATTTTGCATGAAAGGAGGACTAGCAGATGCGTTGCACGGAAGAATGTGAAAGGTGTTCATATGTAGAAAAAACCTGAGAAACCCGTCCGTTCTCGTCATTTGTTCTCGAATCGACTAAAAGCCAGATCGCCACATTGGCCGCTATTCTCTCTGACACGGTTAAATTTATCGTCTGCAAAGCTATGTCGCGTTCTGCGGTATGCGGAGACCCTAAAAGCGTCGTAGTAGAACTAAGAAGAAACTTCTAAATTGATGTTATAGCCAGTAAGAAGCAGTACAATTCATGTTTTAGTAATCGATTACTGAGATTTCTCCCTTCTTTGGTGCCTTGGACATGATCTAGGATCTTAAGATTTTGTATGAAAGGATTCCTGGCAGCCGCGTTGCACGGGAGAATGTGAAATGTATTCATATGTAGTAAAAACCTGAGAATTCCGTCCGTTTTCGTCATTTGTTATCGAATCGACTTAAACCCAGATCGTCACAATCGCCGCTCCTCTCTCTGAAACGGTTACATTTATCGTCTGCAAAGGTATGTCGCGTGCGGCGTAATGCGGAGACACTAAAAGCACCATATTAGAATACAGAAGAAGCTTCTACGTTGATGTAATAGCCAGTATGAAGCAGTACAATTCAAGTTTTAGCTATGGATTATTTACTTTTTACCCTTCTTTGATGCCTTGGACTAGAGCTAGGATCTTAAGATTTTGTATGAAAGGATTACTGGCAGCCGCGTTGCACGCGAGAATGTGAAAAGTGTTCGTATATAGTAAAAACCGGAGAAATCTGTTCGTTTTCGTCATTTGTTATCGGATCGAGTTAAAGCCAGATCGCCACATTGGCCACTATTCTCTCTGAAACAGTTACATTTATCGTCCGCAAAGTTATGTCGTGTGCTGCGGAATGCGGAGACACTAAAAGCGTCATTGTAGAACACTGAAGAAGCTTCTAAGGTGATGTAATTGCCAGTAAGAAGCAGTACAATTCAAGTTTTTGCTATCGATTATTGACTTTTTAGCCTACCTTAGTGCCTTGGACATGAGCTAGGACCTTACGATTTTGCGTGAGAGGCGTACAAGCAGCCGCGTCGCACGGGCGAATGTGAAAAGTGTTCATATGTAGTAAAAACCTGAAAAAGCCGTCCATTTTCTTCCTTTGTTATCGAATCGACTTAAAGCCAGATATTCACATTGACCGCTCTTCTCTCTGAAACGGTTACATTTATCGTCTGCCAAGCTATGTCGCGTCCTGAGGTATGCGGTGACACTAAAAGCACCATAGTAGAACACAGAAGAAGCTTCTAAGTTTATGTAATAGCCAGTAAGAAGCAGTACAATTCAAGTTTTAGCTATTGATTATTGACTTTTTAGCCGGCTTTGGTGCCTTGGACATGAGCTAGGACCTTAAGATTTTGCATGAAAGGAGGACTAGCAGATGCGTTGCACGGAAGAATGTGAAAGGTGTTCATATGTAGAAAAACCTGAGAAACCCAACCGTTCTCGTCATTTGTCATCGTATCGAGATAAAGCCAGATCGTCACATTGGCCGCTACTCTCTCTGAAAATGTTACATTTATCGTCTGCAAAGCTATGTCGCGTGCTGCGGTAGGCGGAGACACTAAAAGCACCATGGTAGAACAAAGAAGAAACTTCTAAGTTGATGTAATAGCCTGTAAGAAGCCGTACAATTCACATTTTAGCCATCGATTATTGATTTTTTACCATTCTTTGGTGCTTTGGACATGAACTAGGACCTTAAGATTTTGCATGAAAGGAGAACTAGCAGCCGCGTTGCACGGGAGAATGTGAAAAGTGTTCATATGTAGTAAAAACCTGAGAAACCCAACCGTTCTCGTCATTTGTCATCGAATCGAGATAAAGCCAGATCGTCACATTGGCCGCTACTCTCTCTGAAAATGTTACATTTATCGTCTGCAAAGCTATGTCGCGTGCTGCGGTAGGCGGAGACACTAAAAGCACCATAGTAGAACACAGAAGAAGCTTCTAAGTTGATGTAAAAGCCAGTAAGAAGCAGTACATCAAAATTTAGTTATCGATTATTAACTTTTTTGCCTTCCTTGTTGCCCTGGACATGAGCTAGGACCTTAAGATTTTGCGTAAAAGGCGTACTAGCAGCCCCGTCCCACGGGAGAATGTGAAAAGTGTTCATATGTAGTAAAAACCTGAGATATCCGTCCGTTTTCGTCATTCGTTATCGAATAGACTTAAAGCCAGATCGTCACTTTGGACGCTCTTCTCTCTGGAACGGTTACATTTATCGTCTGAAAAGCTATGTCGCGTGCTGCGGTATGCGGAGACACTAAAAGCACCATAGTAGTTGATGTAATAGCCTGTAAGAATCAGTACAATTCAAGTTTTAGTTATCGATTATTGACTTTTTAGCCTTCCTTGTTGCCTTGGACATGAGCTAGGACCTTAAGATTTTGCGTGAAAAGAGTACTAGCAGCCGCGTTGCACGGGAGAATGTGAAGAGTGTTCATATGTAGTAAAAACCTGAGATATCCGTCCGTTTTCGTCATTCGTTATCGAATAGACTTAAAGAATGATCGTCACATTGGCCGCCGCTCTTCTCTCTGGAACAGTTACATTTATCGTCTGCAAAGCTATGTCGCGTGCTGCGGTATGCGGAGACACCAAAAGCACCATAGTAGAACACAGAACAAGCTTCTAAGTTGATGTAATAGCCAGTAAGAAGCAGTACAATTCAAGTTTTAGCTATCGATTATTGACTTTTTACCCTTCTCTGGTGCCTTGGACATGAGCTAGGACCTTAAGATTTTGCATGAGAGGAGGACTAGCAGCCGCGTTGCACGAGAGAATGTCAAAACTGGTCATATGTAGTAAAAACCTGAAAAATCCGTCCGTTTTTCTCCTTTTTTATCGAATCGACGTAAAGCCAGATCTTCACATTGACCGTTCTTCTCTCTGAAACGGTTATATTTATAGTCTGCAAAGCTATGTCGCGTTCTGCGGTATTCGGAGACACTAAAAGCGTCATAGTAGATCAAAGAAGAAACTTCTAAGTTGATGTAATAGCCAGTAAGAAGCAGTAAAATTCAAGTTTTAGCTATCGATTATTGACTTATTAGCCGGCTTTGGTGCCTTGGACATGAGCTAGGACCTTAAGATTTTGCATGAAAAGAGGACTAGCAGATGCGTTGGACGGAAGAATGTGAAAGGTGTTCATATTTAGAAAAACCTGAGAAACCCGTCCGTTTCCGTCATTTGTTATCGAATCGACATAAAGGGATCGTCACAATGGCCACTATTCTCTCTGAAACGGTTACATTAATCGTCTGCAAAGCTATGTCACTTGCTGCGGTATGCATAGACACTAAAAGCACCATAGGATAACACAGAAGAAGCTTGTAAGTTGATGTAATAGGCAGTAAGAAGCAGTGCAATTCAAGTTTTAGTTATCGATTATTGACTTTTTACCCTTCTTTGGTGCCTTAGACATGAGCTAGGACTTTACGATTTTGCATGAAAGGAGGACTAGCGGCTGCGTTGCACGGGAGAATGTGAAAAGTGTTCATATGTAGTAAAAACCTGAGAAATCCGCCCCCTTTCGTCATTTGTTATCGAATCGACTTAAAGCCAGATCGCCACATTGGCTGCAATTGTCTTTGAAACGGTTACATTTATTGTCTGAAAAGCTATGTCGCGTGCTGCGGTATAGTAGTATATTACCGTTTAACGTCCCGTCGACAGCGAGGTCATTAGAGATGGAGCGCAAGCTCGGGCGAGGGAAGGATGGGGAAGGAAATCGACCGTGCCCTTTCAAAGGAACCATCCCGGCATTTGCCTGAAGCGATTTAGGGAAATCACGGAAATCCTAAATCAGGATTGCCGGAGACGGGATTGAACCGTCGTCCTCCCGAATGCGAGTCCAGTGTGCTAGCCACAGCGCCACCTCGCTCGGAAGCTGCGGTATGCGAAGAGGCTAAAAGCACCATAGGAGAACACAGAAAAAGCTCCTAAGTTGATATAATAGCCAGTAAGAAGCAGTACAATTCAAGTTTTAGTTATCGATTATTGACTTTTTATCCTTCTTTGGTGACTTGGACATGAGCTAGGACCTTAAGATTTCACATGAAAGGAGGATTAGCAGGTGCGTTGCACTGGAGAATGTAAAAAGTGTTCATATGTACAAAAAACCTCAGAAACCCGTCCGTTCTCGTCATTTGTTCTCGAATCGAGTAAAAGCCAGATCGCCAAATTGGCCGCTATTCTCTCTGAAACGGCTACATTCATCGTCTGCAAATCTATGTCGCGTGCTGCGGTATGCGGAGACACTAAAAGCACCATAGTAGGACACAGAAAAAGCTTCTAAGTTGATGTAAAAGCCAGTAAGAAGCAGTACAATTCAAGTTGTAGCTATCGATTATTGAATTTTTACCCTTCTTTGGTGCCTTGGACATGAGCTAGCACCTTAAGATTTTGCATGAAAAGAGGACTAGCAGCCGCGGTGCACGGGAGGATGTGAAAAGTGTTCATATACAGTAAAAACCTGAGAAATCCGTCCGTTTTCGTCATTTGTTATAGTATCGACTAAAAGCCAGATCGTTACATTGGCCGCTCTTCTCTCTGAAACGGTTACATTTATCGTCTGCAAACCTATGTCACGTGCTGCGGTATGCGGAGACACTAAATGCACCATAGTAGAACACAGATGAACCTTCTAAGTTGATGTATTAGCCAGTAAGAAGCAGTACAATGCAAGTTTTAGTTATCGATTATTCACTTTTTACCCGTCTTTTTGGCCTTGGACATGAGCTAGAATCTTATGATTTTGATAAAAAAAATGAGGACTAGCAGCCGCGTTGCACGGGAGAATGTGAAAAGTTTTCATATGTAGTAAAAACATGAGAAATCGGTCCGTTTCCGTCATTTGTCATCGAATCGACGTAAAGCCAGATCGTCACAAAGACCGCTATTCTCTCTGAAACAGTTACATTTATCGCCTGCAAAGCCATGTCCCGTGCTGCGTTATGCATAGACACTAAAAGCACCATAGGAGAACACACAAGAAGCTTGTAAGTTGATGTAATAGGCAGTAAGAAGCAGTGCAATTCAAGTTTTAGTTATCGATTATTGACTTTTTATCCTTCTTTGGTGCCTTAGACATGAGCTAGGACCTTACGATTTTGCATGAAAGGAGGACTAGCGGCTGCGTTGCACGGGAGAATGTGAAAAGTGTTCATATCTAGTAAAAACCTGAGAAATCCGCCCCCTTTCGTCATTTGTTATCGAATCGACTTAAAGCCAGATCGTCACATTGGCCGCTACTCTCTCTGAAACGGTTAAATTTATCGTGTGAAAAGCTATGTCGCGTGCTGCGGTACGCGGAGACACTAAAAGCACCATGGTAGAACAAAGAAGAAACTTCTAAGTTGATGTAATAGCCTGTAAGAAGCAGTACAATTCACATTTTAGCTATCGATTATTGATTTTTTACCATTCTTTGGTGCTTTGGAAATGAACTAGGACCTTAAGATTTTGCATGAAAGGAGAACTAGCAGCTGCGTTGCACGGGAGAATGTGAAAAGTGTTCATATGTAGTAAAAACCTGAGAAACCCAACCGTTCTCGTCATTTGTCATCGAATCGAGATAAAGCCAGAACGTCCCATTGGCCGCTACTCTCTCTGAAAATGTTACATTTATCGTCTGCAACGCTATGTCGCGTGCTGCGGTAGGCGGAGACACTAAAAGCGCCATAGTAGAATACAGAAGAAGCTTCTAAGGTGATGTAAAAGCCAGTAAGAAGCAGTACATCAAAATTTAGTTATCTATTATTAACTTTTTTGCCTTCCTTGTTGCCTTGGACATGAGCTAGGACCTTAAGATTTTGCGTGAAAAGAGTACTAGCAGCCGCGTTGCACGGGAGAATGTGAAGAGTGTTCATATGTAGTAAAAACCTGAGATATCCGTACGTTTTCGTCATTCGTTATCGAATAGACTTAAAGAATGATCGTCACATTGGCCGCCGCTCTTCTCTCTGGAACAGTTACATTTATCGTCTGCAAAGCTATGTCACGTGCTGCGGTATGCATAAGCACTAAACGCACCATAGGAGAACACAGAAGAAGCTTGTAAGTTGATGTAATAGCCAGTAAGAAGCAGTACAATTCAAGTTTTAGCTATCGATTATTGACTTTTTACCCTTCTTTGGTGCCTTGGACATGAGCTAGGACCTTAAGATTTTGCATGAGAGGAGGACTAGCAGCCGCGTTGCACGAGAGAATGTCAAAACTGGTCATATGTAGTAAAAACCTGAAAAATCCGTCCGTTTTCCTCCTTTGTTATCGAATAGACGTAAAGCCAGATCTTCACATTGACCGTTCTTCTCTCTGAAACGGTTACATTTATAGTCTGCAAAGCTATGTCGCGTTCTGCGGTATTCGGAGACACTAAAAGCGTCATAGTAGATCAAAGAAGAAACTTCTAAGTTGATGTAATAGCCAGTAAGAAGCAGTAAAATTCAAGTTTTAGCTATCGATTATTGACTTATTAGCCGGCTTTGGTGCCTTGGACATGAGATAGGACCTTAAGATTTTGAATGAAAGGAGGACTAGCAGACGCGTTGCACGGAAGAATGTGAAAGGTGTTCATATGTAGAAAAACCTGAGAAACCCGTCCGTTTCCGTCATTTGTTATCGAATCGACATAAAGGGATCGTCACATTGGCCGATATTCTCTCTGAAACGGTTACATTAATCGTCTGCAAAGCTATGTCACGTGCTGCGGTATGCATAGACACTAAAAGCACCATAGGAGAACACAGAAGAAGCTTGTAAGTTGATGTAATTGCCAGTAAGAAGCAGTGCAATTCAAGTTTTAGTTATCGATTATTGACTTTTTACCCTTCTTTGGTGCCTTAGACATGAGCTGGGACTTTACGATTTTGCATGAAAGGAGGACTAGCGGCTGCGTTGCACGGGAGAATGTGAAAAGTGTTCATATGTAGAAAAAACCTCAGAAATCCGTTCGTTCTCGTCATTTGTTCTCGAATCGAGTAAAAGCCAGATCGCCACATTGGCCGCTATTCTCTCTGAAAATGTTACATTCATCGTCTGCAAAGCTATGTCGCGTGCTGCGGTAGGCGGAGACACTAAAAGCACCATAGTAGAACACAGAAGAAGCTTCTCAGTTGATGTAAAAGCCAGTAAGAAGCAGTACATCAAAATTTAGTTATCGATTATTAACTTTTTTGCCTTCCTTGTTGCCTTGGACATGAGCTAGGACCTTAAGATTTTGCGTAAAAGGCGTACTAGCAGCCGCGTCCCACGGGAGAATATGAAAAGTGTTCATATGTAGTAAAAACCTGAGATATCCGTCCATTTTCGTCATTCGTTATCGAATAGACTTAAAGCCAGATCGTCACTTTGGTCGCTCTTCTCTCTGGAACGGTTACATTTATCGTCTGAAAAGCTATGTCGCGTGCTGCGGTATGCTGAGACACTAAAAGCACCATAGTAGTTGATGTAATAGCCTGTAAGAAGCAGTACAATTCAAGTTTTAGTTATCGATTATTGACTTTTTAGCCTACCTTGTTGCCTTGGACATGAGCTAGGACCTTAAGATTTTGCGTGAAAAGAGTACTAGCAGCCGCGTTGCACGGGAGAATGTGAAGAGTGTTCATATACAGTAAAAACCTGAGAAATCCGTCCGTTTTCGTCATTTGTTATAGAATCGACTAAAAGCCAGATCGTTACATTGGCCACTCTTTTCTCTGAAACGGTTACATTTATCGTCTGCAAACCTATGTCGCGTGCTGCGGTATGCGGAGACACTAAAAGCACCATAGTAGAACACAGATGAACCTTCTAAGTTGATGTAATAGCCAGTAAGAAGCAGTACAATTCAAGTTTTAGTTATCGATTATTCACTTTTTACCTGTCTTTTTGGCCTTGGACATGAGCTAGAATCTTATGATTTTCATAAAAAAGTGAGGACTAGCAGCCGCTGTGCACGGGAGAATGTGAAAAGCCTTCATATGTAGTAGATACCTCAGATATCCGTCTGTTTTCGTCATTCGTTATCGAATAGACTTAAAGCCAGATCGTCAATTTGGCCGCTGTTCTTTCTCTGGAACGGTGACATTTTTCGTCTGCAAAGCTATGCCGCGTGCTGCGGTATGCGGAGACACTAAAAGCACTATAGTAGAACACAGAACAAGCTTCTAAGTTGATGTAATAGCCAGTAAGAAGCAGTACTACTCAAGTTTTAGTTATCGATTATTGACTTTTTAGCCGGCTTTGGTGGCTTGGACATGAGCTAGGACCTTAAGATTTTGCATGAAAGGAGGACTATCAGACGCGTCGCTTGGGAGAATGTGAAAAGTGTTCATATGTAGTAAAAACCTGAAAAATCCGTCCGTTTTCCTCCTTTGTTATCGAATCGACTTAAAGCCCGATCGTCACAAAGACCGCTATTCTCTCTGAAACAGTTACATTTATCGTATGCAAAACTATGTAGCACGCTGCGGTATGCGGAGACACTAAAAGCACCATAGTATAATACAGAAGAAACTTCAAAATTGATGTAAAAGCCAGTAAGAAGCAGTACAATTCAAGTTTTAGTTATCGATTATTGACCTTGTAGCCTTCCTTGGTTCCTTGGACATGAGCTAGGACCTTAAGATTTTGCGTGAAAGGCGTACTAGCAGCCGCGTCGCACGGTAGGATGTGAAAAGTGTTCATATGTAGTAAAACCAGGAGAAATCCGTCCGTTTTCGTCATTCGTTATCGAATAGACTTAAAGCCAGATCGTCACATTGGACGCTGTTCTCTCTGGAACGGTTACATTTATCGTCGGCAAAGCTATGTCGCGTGTTTCGGTATGCGGAGACACTAAAAGCACCATAGTAGAACACAGAAGAAGCTTCTAAGTTGATGTAATAGCCAGTAAGAAGCAGTACAATTCAAGTTTTTGTTATCGATTATTGACATTTTAGCTGGCTTTGGTGCTTTGGCCATGAGCTAGGATCTTAAGATTTTTTATGAAAGCAGGACTAGCAGCCGCATTGCAAGGGAGAATGTGAAAAGTGTTCCTATGTAGTAAAAACCTGAGATATCCGTCCGTTTTCGTCATTTGTTATCGAATCCACTTAAAGTCAGATCGTCACATTGGCCGCTATTCTCTCTCAAACGGTTACATTTATCGTCTGCAAATTTATGTTGCGTGCTACGGTATGAGTAGACACTATATGCACCATAGTAGAACACAGAAGAAACTTCTAAGTTGATGTAAAAGCCAGTTAGAACCAGTACAATTCAAGTTTTAGTTATCGATTATTGACTTTTTTGCCTTCCTTGGTTCCTTGGACATGAGCTAGGACCTTAAGATTTTACATGAATGGCGGTCTAGCGGCCGCGTTGCACGGGAGAATGTGAACTGTGTTCATATGTAGAAAAAACAGGATAAATCCGTCCGTTTTCGTCATTTGTTATCGAGTCGACTCAAAGCCAGATCGTCACATTGGCCGCTCTTGTCTCTGGAACGTTTACATTTATCGTCTGCAAAGCTATGTCGCGTGCTGCGGTATGCGGAGACACTAAAAACACCATAGTAGAACACAGAAGAAGCTTCTAAGTTGATGTAATTGCCAGTAAGAAGCAGTACAATTCAAGTTTTAGCTATCGGTAATTGACTTTTTACCCTTCTTTGGTGCCTTGGACATGAGCTAGGACCTTAAGATTTTGCATGAAAGGAGGACTAGCAGATGCTTTGCACGGAAGAATGTGAAAGGTGTTCATATGTAGGAAAACCTGAGAAACCCGTCCGTTTCCGTCATTTGTTATCGAATCCGCATAAAGGGATCGTCACATTGGCCGCCATTCTCTCTGAAACGGGTACATTAATCGTCTGCAAAGCTATGTCACGTGCTGCGGTATGCATAGACACTAAAAGCACCATAGTATAACACAGAAGAAACTTCTAAGTTGATGTAAAAGCCAGCAAGAAGCAGTACAATTCACGTTTTAGTTATCGATTATTGACTTTTTAGCCTTACTTGGTTCCTTGGACATGAGCTAGGGCCATATGATTTTGCATGAATGGCGGACTAGCAGCCGCGTTGCACGGGAGAATGTGAACTGTGTTCATTTGTAGTAAAAACAGAAGAAATCCGTCCGTTTTCGTCATTCGATATCGAATCGACTTAAAGCCAGATCGTCGCATTGGCCGCTATTCCCTCTGAAACACTTACATTTATCGTATGGAAAGCTAAGTAGCGTGCTGCGGTATGCGGAGACACTAAAAGCACCATAGTATAACACAGAAGAAACTTCTAAATTGATGTAAAAGCTAGTAAGAAGCAGTACAATTCAAGTTTTAGTTATCGATTATTGACTTTTTTGCCTTCCTTGGTTCCTTGGACATGAGCTAGGACCTTAAGATTTTGCATGAAAGGAGGACTATCAGACGCGTCGCTTGGGAGAATGTGAAAAGTGTTCATATGTAGTAAAAACCTGAAAAATCCGTCCGTTTTCCTCCTTTGTTATCGAATCGACTTAAAGCCAGATCGTCACATTGGCCGCTATTCTCTCTCAAACAGTTACATTTATCGTCTGCAAAATTATGTCGCGTGCTACGGTATACGAAGACACTATATGCACCATAGTAGAACACAGCAGAAGCTTCCAAGTTGATGTAATAGCCAGTAAGAAGCAGTAGAATTAAAGATTTAGTTATCGATTACTGACTTTTTAACCGGCTTTGGTGCCTTGGACATGAGCTAGGACCTTACGATTTTGCATGAAAGGAGGACTAGCAGCCGCGTTGCACGGAAGAATGTTAAAGGTGTTCATATCAAGTAAAAACCTGAGAAATCCGTCCGTTTTCGTCATTTGTTATCGAATCGACTTAAAGCCAGATCGCCACATTGACCGCTATTCTCTCTGAAACAGTAACATTTATCGTCTGCAAAGCTATGTCGCGTGCTGCGGTAGGCGGAGACACAAAAAGCACCATAGTATAACACAGAAAAAACTTCTAAGTTGATGTAAAAGAAAGTAAGAAGCAGTACAATTCTAGTTATAGTTATCGATTATTGACTTTTTAGCTTTCCTTGGTTACTTGGACATGAGATAGGACCTTAAGGTTTTGCATGAATGGCGGACTAGCAGCCGCGTTGCACGGGAGAATGTGAAATGTATTCATATACAGTAAAAACCTCAGAATTCCGTCGGTTTTCGTCATTTGTTATCGAATCGACTTAAAGCCAGATATTCACATTGACCGCTCTTCTCTCTGAAACAGTTACATTTATCGTCTGCAACGGTATGTCGCGTGCGGCGTAATGCGGAGACACTAAAAGCACCATATTAGAACACAGAAGAAGTTTCTACGTTGATGTAATAGCCAGTAAGAAGCAGTACAATTCAAGTTTTAGCTATGGATAATTGACTTTTTACCCTTCTTTGGTGCCTTGGACTAGAGCTAGGATCTTTAGATTTTGTATGAAAGGTTTACTGGCAACCGCGTTGCACGGGAGAATGTGAAATGTATTCATATGTAGTAAAAACCTGAGAATTCCGTC
The DNA here is from genome assembly GCF_023897955.1 of Schistocerca gregaria. Taxonomy (NCBI): domain Eukaryota; kingdom Metazoa; phylum Arthropoda; class Insecta; order Orthoptera; family Acrididae; genus Schistocerca; species Schistocerca gregaria. The sequence goes on from NC_064929.1 coordinate 44,660,633, forward strand.
CGTTTTTGTCATTTGTTATCGAATCCACTTAAAGTCAGATCGTCACATTGGCCGCTATTCTCTCTCAAACGGTTACATTTATCGTCTGCAAAGTTATGTCGCGTGCTACGGTATGAGGAGACACTATATGCACCATAGTAGAACACAGAAGAAACTTCTAAGTTGATGTAAAAGCCAGTAAGAAGCAGTACAATTCAGGTTATAGTTATAGATTATTGACTTTTTAGCTTTCCTTGGTTCCTTGGACATGAGCTAGGACCTTAAGATTTTACATGATTGGCGGACTAGCAGCCGCATTGCACGGGAGAATGTGAACTGTGTTCATATGTAGTAAAAACAGGAGAAATTCGTCCGTTTTCGTGATTCGTTATCGAATCGACTCAAAGCCAGATCGTCACATTGACCGCTCTTATCTCTGGAACGGTTACATTTATCGTCTGCAAAGCTATGTCGCCTTCTGCGGTATGCGAAGACACTAAAAGCACCATAGTAGACTACACAAGAAGCTTCTAAGTTGATGTAAAAGCCAGTAAGAAGCACTACATCAAAATTTAGTTATCGATTATTAACTTTTTTGCCTTCCTTGGTGCCTTGGACATAAGCTAGGACCTTAAGATTTTGCGTGAAAGGCGTACTAGCAGCCGCGTAGCACGGGAGAATGTGAAAAGTGTTCATATGTAGTAAAAACATGAGATATCCGTCCGTTTTTGCCATTCGTTATCGAATAGACTTAAAGCCAGATCGTCACATTGGACGCTCTTCTCTCTGGAACGGTTACATTTATCGTCTGAAAAGCTATTTCGCGTGCTGCGGTATGCGGAGACACTAAAACCACCATAGTAGTTGATGTAATAGCCAGTAAGGAGCAGTACAATTCAAGTTTTAGTTATCGATTATTGACTTTTTAGCCTTCCTTGGTGCCTTGGACATGAGCTAGGACCTTAAGATTTTGCGTGAAAGGCGTACTAGCAGCCGCGTCGCACGGGAGAATGTGAAAAGTGTTCATATGTAGTAAAAACCTGAGAAATCCGTCCGTTTTCTTCATTTGTTATCGAATCGACTTAAAGCCAGATCGTCACAAAGGCCGCTATTCTCTCGGAAACGGATACATTTATCGTCTGCAAAGCTATGTCGCGTGCTGCGGTATGCGGAGACACTAAAAGCACCATAGTAGAACACAGATGAGCTTCCAAGTTGAAGCAATAGCCAGTAAGAAGCAGTACAATTCAAGTTTTAGTTGTCGATTATTGACATTTTAGTCGGCTTTGGTGCTTTGGACATGAGCTAGGATCTTAAGATTTTGCATGAAGGCAGGACTAGCAGCCGCGTTGCAAGGGAGAATGTGAAAAGTGTTCATATGTAGTAAAAACCTGAGAAATCCGTCCGTTTTCGTCATTTGTTATCGAATCGACTTAAAGTCAGATCGTCACATTGGCCGCTATTCTCTCGGAAACGGTTACATTTATTGTCTGCAAAACTATGTCGCGTGCTGCGGTATGCGGAGACACTAAAAGCACCATAGTAGAACACAGAAGAAGCTTCTAAGTTGATGTAATAGCCAGTAAGAAGCAGTACAATTCAAGTTTTAGTTATCGATTATTGACTTTTTTCCCCTTTCTTTGGTGCCTTGGACATGAGCTAGGACCTTAAGATTGTGCATGAATAGAGGCCTAGCAAACGCGTTGCTTGGGAGAATGTGAAAAGTGTTTATTTGTAGTAAAAACCTAAGAAATCCGTCCGTTTTCCTCAATTGTTATCGAATCGACTTAAAGCCAGATCGTGAATTGGGCCGCTATTCTCTCTCAAACGGTTACATTTATCGTCTGCAAAGCTATGTCGCGTGCTACGGTATGAGGAGACACTATATGCACCATACTTGAACACAGCAGAAGCGTCCAAGTGTATGTAATAGCCAGTAAGAAGCAGTAGAATTCAAGTTATAGTTATCGATTATTGACTTTTTAGCCGGCTTTGGTGCCTTGGACATGAGCTAGGACCTTAAGATTTTGCATGAAAGGAGGACTAGCAGAAGCTTTGCCCGGAAGAATGTGAAAGGTGTTCATATGTAGTAAAAACCTGAGAAATCCGTCCGTTTTCGTCATTTGTTATCAAATCGACTTAAAGCCAGATTGTCACATTGGCCGCTATTCTCTCTGAAACGGTTACATTTATCGTATGCAAAGCTATGTCGCGTGCTGCGGTATGCGAAGACACTAAAAGCACCATAGTAGAACACAGAAGAAACTTCTAAGTTGATGTAAAAGCCAGTAAGAAGCAGTACAATTCAAGTTTTAGTGATCGATTATTCATTTTTTACCCTTCTTTGGTGCCTTGGACATGAAGTAGGACCTTAGAATTCTGCATGCAAGGAGGACTAGCAGCCGCGTTGCACGGGAGAATGTCAAAAGTGTTCATATGTAGTAAAAACCTGAGACATCCGTGCGTTTTCATCATTTGTTATCGAATCGACTTAAAGCCAGATCGTCATATTGGCCGCTCTTCTCTCTGAAATGGTTACATTTATCGTCCGCAAAGCTATGTCGTGTGCTGCGGTATGCGGAGACACTAAAAGCGTCATAGTAGAACTAAGAAGAAACTTCTAAATTGATGTTATAGCGAGCAAGAAGCAGTACAATTCATGTTTTAGTAATCGATTATTGAGGTTTTACCCTTCTTTGGTGCCTTGGACATGATCTAGGATCTTAAGATTTTGTATGAAAGGATTCCTGGCAGCCGCGTTGCACGGGATAATGTGAAATGTATTCATATGTAGTAAAAACCTGAGAATTCCGTCCGTTTTCGTCATTTGTTATCGAATCGACTTAAAGCCAGATCGTCACATTGGCCGCTCTTCTCTCTGGAACGGTTACATTTATCGTCTGCAAAGCTGTGTCGCGCTGCGGTATGCGGAGACACTAAAAGCACCATAGTAGAACACAGAACAAGCTTCTAAGTTGATGTAATAGCCAGTAAGAAGCAGTACAATTCAAGTTTTAGCTATCGATTATTGACTTTTTACCCTTCTTTGGTGACTTGGACATGAGCTAGGACCTTAAGAATTTACATGAATGGCGTTCTAGCAGCCGTGTTGCACGGGAGAATGTGAACTGTGTTCATATGTAGTAAAAACAGGATAAATCCGTCCGTTTTCCTCATTCGTTATCGAATCGACTCAAAGCCAGATCGTCACATTGGCCGCTCTTCTCTCTGGAACGGTTACATTTATCGTCTGCAAAGCTATGTCGCGTTCTGCGGTATGCGAAGACACTAAAAGCACCATAGTAGAACACAGAAGAAGCTTCTAAGTTGATGTAATAGACAGTAAGAAGCAGTACAATTCAAGTTTTAGCTATCGATTATTAACTTTTTACCCTTCTTTGGTGCCTTCGACATGAGCTAGGACCTTAAGAATTTGCATGAAAAGAGGACTAGCAGCCGCGGTGCACGGGAGGATGTGAAAAGTGTTCATATGTAGTAAAAACCTGAAAAATCCGTCCGTTTTCCTCCTTTGTTATCGAATCGACTTAAAGCCAGATCGTCACATTGGCCGCTATTCTCTCTCAAACAGTTACATTTATCGTCTGCAAAATTATGTCGCGTGCTACGGTATACGGAGACACTATATGCACCATAGTAGAACACAGCAGAAGCTTCCAAGTTGATGTAATAGCCAGTAAGAAGCAGTACAATTCAAGTTTTAGTTATCGATTATTGAATTTTTACCCTTCTTTGGTGACTTGGACATGAGATAGGACCTCAAGATTTCACATGAAAGGAGGACTAGCAGGTGCGTTGCACGGGAGAATGTAAAAAGTGTTCATATGTAGAAAAAACCTGAGAAAAACGTCCGTTTTCGTCATTTGTTCTCGAATCGAGTAAAAGCCAGATCACCACATTGGCCGCTATTCTCTCTGAAACGGTTACATTTATCGTCTGCAAAGGTATGTGGCGTGCGGCGGTATGCGGAGACACAAAAAGCACCATAGTATAACACAGAGGAAACTTCTAAGTTGATGTAAAAGCCAGTAAGAAGCAGTACAATTCAAGTTATAGATATCGATTATTGACTTTTTAGCTACCCTTGGTTCCTTGGACATGAGCTAGGACCTTAAGATTTTGCATGGATGGCGGATAAGCAGCCGCGTTGCACGGGAGAATGTGAACTGTGTTCATTTGTAGTAAAAACAGGAGAAATATGTCCGTTGTCGTCATTCGTTATCGAATCGACTCAAAGCCAGATCGTCACATTGGCCGCTCTTCTCTCTGGAACGGTTACTTTTATCGTCTGCAAAGCTATGTCGCGTTCTGCGGTTTGCGAAGACACTAAAAGCACAATAGTAGAAACAGAAAAGGCTTCTAAGTTGATGTAATAGCCGGTAAGATACAGTACAATTCAAGTTTTAACTATCGATTATTGACTTTTTACCCTTCTTTGGTGCCTTGGGTATGAGGTAGGAAATTTTGCATGAGAAGAGGACTAGCAGCCGCGTTGCACGAGGGAATGTGAAAAGTGTTCATATGTAGTAAAAACCGGAGACATCTGTCCGTTTTCGTCATTTGTTATCGAATCGACTTAAAGCCAGATCGTCACATTGGCCGCTATTTTCTCTGAAACGGATACATTTATCGTCTGCAAAGCTATGTCGCGTGGTGCGGTATGCGGTGACACTAGAAGCACCATAGTAGAACACAGAAGAAGCTTCTAAGTTGATGTAAAAGCCAGCAAGAAGCAGTAAAATTCAAGTTTTAGTTATCGATTATTGACTTTTTAGCCTTATTTGGTTCCTTGGACATGAGCTAGGACCTTAAGATTTAGCATGAATGGCGGACTAGCAGCCGCGTTGCACGGGAGAATGTGAACTGTGTTCATATGTAGTAAAACCTAAGAAATCCGTCCGTTTTCGTCATTTGTTATCGAATCGACTTAAAGCCACATCGACACATTGGCCGCTATTCTCTCTGAAACGGTTACATTTATCGTCTGCAAAGGTATGTCGCGTGCGGCGGTATGCGGAGACACTAAAAACACCATAATTGAACACAGAAGAAGCTTCTAAGTTGATGTAATTGCCAGTAAGAAGCAGTACAATTCAAGTTTTAGCTATCGATAATTGACTTTTTAAGCTTCTTTGGTGCCTTGGACATGAGGTAGGAGCTTAAGAGTTTGCATGAAAGGAGGACTAGCAGCCGCGTTGCACGCTAGAATGTGAACTGTGTTCATCTGTAGTAAAAACAGGAGAAATTCGTTCGTTTTCGTCATTCGTTATCGAATTGACTCAAAGCCAGATCGTCACAATGGCCGCTATTCTCTCTGGAACGGTTACATTTATCGTCTGCAAAGCTATGTCGCGTTCTGCGGTATGCGAAGACCCTAAAAGCACCATAGTAGACTACACAAGAAGCTTCTAAGTTGATGTAAAATCCAGTAAGAAGCAGTACATCAAAATTTAGTTATCGATTATTAACTTTTTTGCCTTCCTTGTTGCCTTGGACATGAGCTAGGACCTTAAGATTTTGCGTGAAAGGCGTAATAGCAGCCGCGTCGCACGGGAGAATGTGAAAAGTGTTCATATGTAGTAAAAACCTGAGATATCCGTCCGTTTTCGTCATTCGATTTCGAATAGATTTAAAGCCAGATCGACACATTGGACGCTCTTCTCTCTGGAACGGTTACATTTATCGTCTGAAAAGCGATGTCGCGTGCTGCGGTATGCGGAGACACTAAAAGCACCATAGTAGTTGATGTAATAGCCAGTAAGAAGCAGTACAATTCAAGATTTAGTTATCGATTATTGACTTTTAACTTTCCTTGGTGCTTTGGACATGAGCTAGGACCTTAAGATTTTGCGTGAAAAGCGTACTAGCAGCCGCGTTACACGGGAGAATGTGAAAAGTGTTCATATGTAGTAAAAACCTGAGATATCCGTCCGTTTTCGTCATTCGTTATCGAATAGACTTAAAGCCAGATCGTCACATTGGCCGCCGCTCTTCACTCTGGAACAGTTACATTTATCGTCTGCAAAGCTATGTCGCGTGCTGCGGTATGCGGAGACACTAAAAGCACAATAGTAGAACACAGATAAACCTTCTAAATTGATGTAATAGCCAGTAAGAAGCAGTACAATTCAAGTTTTAGTTATCGATTATTCACTTTTCACCCTTCTTTTTTGCCTTGGACATGAGCTAGAATCTTATGATTTTGATAAAAAAAAATGAGGACAAGCAGCCGCGTTGCACGGGAGAATGTCAAAAGTGTTCATATGTAGTAAAAACCTGAGAAATCCGTCCGTTTCCGTCATTTGTCATCTAATCGACGTAAAGCCAGATCGTCACAAAGGCGCTATTCTCTCTGAAACAGTTACATTTATCGTCTGCAATGCTATGTCGCGTGCTGCGGTATGCGGAGACTCTAAAAGCACCATAGTATAACACAGAAGAAACATCTAAGTTGATGTAAAAGCCAGCAAGAAGCAGTACAATTCACGTTTTAGTTATCGATTATTGACTTTTTAGCCTTACTTGGTTCCTTGGACATGAGCTAGGACCTTATGATTTTGCATGAATGGCGGACTAGCAGCCGCGTTGCACGAGAGAATGTGAACTGTGTTCATTTGTAGTAAAAACAGAAGTAATCCGTCCGTTTTCGTCATTCGACATCGAATCGACTTAAAGCCAGATCGTCGCATTGGCCGCTATTCCCTCTGAAACACTTACATTTATCGTATGCAAAGCTATGTAGCGTGCTGCGGTATGCGGAGACACTAAAAGCACCATAGTATAACACTGAAGAAACTTCTAAATAGATGTAAAAGCTTGTAAGAAGCAGTACAATTCAAGTTTTAGTTATCGATTACTGACTTTTTTGTCTTCCTTGGTTCCTTGGACATGAGCTAGGACCTTAAGATTTTGCATGAAAGGAGGACTATCAGACGCGTCGCTTGGGAGAATATGAAAAGTGTTCATATGTAGTAAAAACCTGAAAAATCCGTCCGTTTTCCTCCTTTGTTATCGAATCGACTTAAAGCCAGATCGTCACATTGGCCGCTATTCTCTCTCAAACAGTTACATTTATCGTCTGCAAAATTATGTCGCGTGCTACGGTATACGGAGACACTATATGCACCATAGTAGAACACAGCAGAAGCTCCAAGTTCATGTAATAGCCAGTAAGAAGCAGTACAATTCAAGATTTAGTTATCGATTACTGACTTTTTAGCCGGCTTTGGTGCCTTGGACATGAGCTAGGACCTTAAGATTTTGCATGAAAGGAAGGACTAGCAGCCGCGTTGCACGGAAGAATGTGAAAGGTGTTCATATGTAGTAAAAACCTGAGAAATCCGTCCGTTTTCGTCATTTGTTATCGAATAGACTTAAAGCCAGATCGTCACATTGGCCGCTATTCTCTCTGAAACACTTACATTTATCGTATGCAAAGCTATGTAGCGTGCTGCGGTATGCGGAGACACTAAAAGCACCATAGTGTAACACAGAAGAAACTTCTAAATTGATGTAAAAGCCAGTAAGAAGCAGTACAATTCAAGTTTTAGTTGTCGATTATTGACTTTTTTGCCTTCCTTGGTTCCTTGGACAAGAGCTAGGACCTTAAGATTTTGCATGAATGGCGGACTAGCAGCCGCGTTGCACGGGAGAATGTGAACTGTGTTCATTTGTAGTAAAAACAGAAGAAATCCGTCCGTTTTCGTCATTCGTTATCGAATCGACTTAAAGCCAGATCGTCACATTGGACGCTTTTCTCTCTGGAACGGTTACATTTATCGTCGGCAAAGCTATGTCGCGTGTTGCGATAAGCGGAGACACTAAAAGCACCATAGTAGAAAACAGATGAGCTTCCAAGTTGATGCAATAGCCAGTAAGAAGCAGTACAATTCAAGTTTTAGTTGTCGACTATTGACATTTTAGCCGGCTTTGGTGCTTTGGACATGAGCTAGGATCTTAAGATTTTGATAAAAAAAGTGGACCAGCAGCCGCGTTGCACGGGAGAATGTCAAAAGTGTTTATATGTAGTAAAAACCTGAGACATCCGTGCGTTTTCATCATTTGTTATCGAATCGACTTAAGGCCAGATCGTCACATTGGCCGCTCTTCTCTCTGGAACGGTTACATTTATCGTCTGCAAAGCTGTGTCGCGCTGCGGTATGCGGAGACACTAAAAGCACCATAGTAGAACACAGAACAAGCTTCTAAGTTGATGTAATAGCCAGTAAGAAGCAGTACAATTCAAGTTTTAGTTATCGATTATTGACTTTTTACCCTTCTTTGGTGACTTGGACATGAGCTTGGACCTTAAGATTTCACACGAAAGGAGGACTAGCAGGTGCGTTGCACGGGAGAATGTAAAATGTGTTCATATGTAGAAAAAAACCTGAGAAAAACGTCCGTTCTCGTCATTTTTTCTCGAATCGAGTAAAAGCCAGATCGCCACATTGGCCGCTATTCTCTCTGAAACGGTTACATTTATCGTCTACAGATCTATGTCGCGTGATGCGGTATGCGGTGTCACTAAGAGCACCGTAGTAGAACACACAAGAAGCTTCTAAGTTGATGTAATAGCCTTTAAAAAGCAGTACAATTCAAGTTTTAGCTATCGACTATTGACTATTTACCCTTCTTTGGTGTCTTGGACATGAGCTAGGACCTTAAGATTTTGCATGAATGGCGGATTAGCAGCCGCGTTGCACGGAAGAATGTGAACTGTGTTCATCTGTAGTAAAAACAGGAGAAAAATGTCCGTTGTCGTCATTCGTTATCGAATCGACTCAAAGCCAGATCGTCACATTGGCCGCTCTTCTCTCTGGAACGGTTACATTTATCGTCTGCAAAGCTATGTCGCGTTCTGCGGTATGCGAAGACACTAATAGCACCATAGTAGAACACAGAAGAAGCTTCTAAGTTGATGTAATAGACAGTAAGAAGCAGTACAATTCAAGTTTTAGCTATCGATTATTAACTTTTTACCCTTCTTTGGTGCCTTGGACATGAGGTAGGACCTTAAGATTTTGCATGAAAAGAGGACTAGCAGCCGCGGTGCACGGGAGGATGTGAAAAGTGTTCATATATACTAAAAACCTGAGAAATCCGTGCGTTTTCGTCACTTGTTATAGAATCGACTTAAAGCCAGATCGCCACATTGGCAGCAATTCTCTTTGAAACGGTTACATTTATTGTCTGAAAAGATATGTCGCGTGCTGCGGTATGCGAAGACTCTAAAAGCACCATAGGAGAACACAGAAGAAGCTTCTAATTTGTTGTAATAGCTAGTAAGAAGCAGTAAAATTCAAGTTTTAGTTATCGATTATTGACTTTTTACCCTTCTTTGGTAACTTGGACATGAGATAGGACCTTAAGATTTCACATGAAAGGAGGACTAGCAGGTGCGTTGCACGGGAGAATGTAAAAAGTGTTCATATGTAGAAAAAACCTGAGAAAAACGTCCGTTTTCGTCATTTGTTCTCGAATCGAGTAAAAGCCAGATCACCACATTGGCCGCTATTCTCTTTGAAACGGTTACATTTATCGTCTGCAAAGGTATGTGGCGTGCGGCGGTATGCGGAGACACTAAAAACACCATAGCTGAACACAGAAGATGCTTCTAAGTTGATGTAAAAGCCAGTAAGAAGCAGTACAATTCAAGTTATAGTTATCGATTATTGACTTTTTAGCTATCCTTGGTTCCTTGGACATGAGCTAGGACCTTAAGATTTTGCATGAATGGCGGATTAGCAGCCGCGTTGCACGGGAGAATGTGAACTGTGTTCATCTGTAGTAAAAACAGGAGAAATATGTCCGTTGTCGTCATTCGTTATCGAATCGACTCAAAGCCAGATCGTCACATTGGCCGCACTTCTCTCTGGAACGGTTACATTTATCGTCTGCAAAGCTATGTCGCGTTCTGCGGTTTGCGAAGACACTAAAAGCACAATAGTAGAACACATAAAAAGCTTCTAAGTTGATGTAATAGCCAGTAAGATGCAGTACAATTCAAGTTTTAACTATCGATTATTTACTTTTTACCCTTCTTTGGTGCCTTGGGCATGAGGTAGGACCTTAAGATTTTGCATGAGAAGAGGTCTAGCAGCCGCGTTGCACGAGAGAATGTGAAAAGTGTTCATATGTAGTAAAAACCTCAAAAATCCGTCAATTTTCCTCCTTTGTTACCGAATCGACTTAAAGCCAGATATTCACATTGCCCGCTCTTCTCTCTGAAACGGTTACATTTATCGTCTGCAAAGCTATGTCGCGTGCTGCGGTATGCGGTGATACTAAAAGCACCATAGTAGAACACAGGAGAAACTTCTAAGTTGATGTAATAGCTAGTAAGAACCAGTACAATTCAAGTTTTAGCTATAGATTATTGACTTTTTACCCATCTTTGGTGCCTTGGACATGAGGTAGGACCTTAAGAGTTGCATGAAAGGAGGACTAGCAGCCGCGTTGCACGCGAGAATGTGAAAAGTGTTCATATGTAATAAAAACCGGAGACATCTGTCCGTTTTCGTCATTTGTTATCGAATCGACTTAAAGCCAGATCGTCACATTGGCCGCTATTTTCTCTGAAACAGTTACATTTATCGCCTGCAAAGTTATGCCGCGTGCTGCGAAATGCGGAGACACTAAAAGCACCATAGTAGAACACAGAAGAAACTTCTATGTTAATGTAAAAGCCAGTAAGAAGCAGTACATCAAAATTTAGTTATCGATTATTAACTTTTTAGCCTTCCTTGGTGCCTTGGACATAAGCTAGGACCTTAAGATTTTGCGTGAAAGGCGTACTAGCAGCCGCGTAGCACGGGAGAATGTGAAAAGTGTTCATATGTAGTAAAAACATGAGATATCCGTCCGTTTTTGCCATTCGTTATCGAATAGACTTAAAGCCAGATCGTCACATTGGACGCTCTTCTCTCTGGAACGGTTACATTTATCGTCTGAAAAGCTATTTCGCGTGCTGCGGTATGCGGAGACACTAAAACCACCATAGTAGTTGATGTAATAGCCAGTAAGGAGCAGTACAATTCAAGTTTTAGTTATCGATTATTGACTTTTTAGCCTTCCTTGGTGCCTTGGACATGAGCTAGGACCTTAAGATTTTGCGTGAAAAGAGTACTAGCAGCCGCGTCGCACGGGAGAATGTGAAAAGTGTTCATATGTAGTAAAAACCTGAGAAATCCGTCCGTTTTCTTCATTTGTTATCGAATCGACTTAAAGCCAGATCGTCACAAAGGCTGCTATTCTCTCGGAAACGGATACATTTATCGTCTGCAAAGCTATGTAGCGTGCTGCGGTTTGCGGAGACACTAAAAACATCATAGTTGAACACAGAAGAAGCTTCTAAGTTGATGTAATAGCCAGTAAGAAGCAGTTGAACGCAAATTTTAGTTATCGATTATTGACTTTTTAGCTGGCTTTGGTGCCTTGGACATGAGCTAGGACCTTAAGATTTTGCATGAATGGCGGATTAGCAGCCGCGTTGCACGGTAGAATGTGAACTGTGTTCATATATAGTAAAAACAGGAGAAATATGTCCGTTTTCGTCATTCGTTATCGAATCGACTCAAAGCCAGATCGTCACATTATCCGCTCTTTTCTCTGGAACGGTTACATTTATCGTCTGCAAAGCTATGTCGCGTTCTGCGGTATGCGAAGACACTAAAAGCACAATAGTAGAACACAGAAAAAGCTTCTAAGTTGATGTAATAGCCAGTAAGAAGCAGTACTACTCAAGTTTTAGTTATCGATTATTGACTTCTTAGCCGGCTTTGGTGCCTTGGACATGAGCTAGGACCTTAAGATTTTGCATGAAAGGAGAACTAGAAGACGCGTCGCTTGGGAGAATGTGAAAAGTGTTCATATGTAGTGAAAACCTGAGAAATCCGCCCGTTTTCGTCATTTGTCAACGAATCTACTTGAGAAATCCATCCGTTTTTGTCATTTGCTATCGAATCGACTTATAGCCAGATCGTCACATTGGCCGCTCTTCTCTCTGAAACGGTTACTTTTTTCGTCTGCAAAGCTATGTCGCGTGCTGCGGTATGCGGAGACACTAAAAGCACCATAGTATACCACAGATGAAGCTTCTAAGTTGATGTAATAGCCAGTAAGGAGTAGTACAATTCAAGTTTTAGTTATCGATTATTCATTTTTTACCCTTCTTTGGTGCCTTGGACATGAGCTTGTAAGTAGGCTGTTTAGGTCTTCTTATTGGTAACGCCACATAGCGCTCGGTATGAAAAAATCACTGGCTTTGCCGTGTGCACTCTGTGTTAAGTTTGCATTGTTGTCTGCCATTGTAGTGTTGGGTAGCGGCAGCTGGATGCTAACAGCGCGTAGCGTTGCGCAGTTGGAGGTGAGCCGCCAGCAGTGGTGGACGTGGGGAGAGAGATGGCGGAGTTTTGAAATTTGTAAGCATTGGTGTCATGAACTGATATATATATTATGACTATTAAGGTAAATACATTGTTTGTTCTCTATCAAAATCTTTCATTTGCTAACTGTACCTATCAGTAGTTAGTGCCTTCCGTAGTTTGATTCTTTTAGTTAGCTGGCAGTAGTGGCGCTCGCTGTATTGCAGTTGTTCGAGTAACGAAGATTTTTGTGAGGTAAGTGATTTGTGAAACATATAGGTTAACGTTAGTCAGGGCCATTCTTTTTTAGGGATTACTGAAAGTCAGATTGCGTTGCGCTAAAACTATTGTGTGTCAATTTAAGCACAGTCTTGTATAATTTTTGAAAGGGGACGTTTCATATGTCGACCCTTAGCCGAGGATACCTCACTGGAATCTTCTGATTTTTTCCTTGTAGTTTGTGTAATTAGTGTAGCTTTTGTTTATTGCTAGCGCGTAATCTTAGAGTGAATTTCCTTTGTAGTTGTAGTCTTTCATTGTTGTACAGTACAACAGTTGTGGCATGCATGTAGAGTTGCACCAAGTATTTTGCAGCTGCGCTTGCAATTAACTAGATATTATTTTCAGTGCTATGTTAATGTGTTCTCTTATTTTTGCTCTTCAAATTGTGCTTTTCTGTGTTATCGTGTGAAATATTGTGACAATAATGGCGTGTGAAAAACGTAATGCTAGGCTACAAAGTAAACTGGGAAATGACAGTGAAGACGGAAGCAATGTGTTAGCGCCACCATGTAATGAATTCACAAATGTTCAAAGTAGTAATTTGGTAATAGTGCATAGGAAAATGGAGCAGGCTGCAAATAATGGTGTAGGAAGTGAAACAGTTAGTTAACAGGGAAGCATTATCGATCGATTGGTCGGCAACAGCTCGTGTCAGGAATCCGATATGACAGGACACAATCTTGCAAATACTGTACATTCAGGTTTTGCGTCCTCACCGTTTTCTCAAATAAGCCGAGACACATTTTCTGCTTGTCAAACTGTGAATGTTGCCGGTGCAAATGCACTGCCGAAAAGCATAGATGATCAAATTCCAGACACTAATACATTATTATTGCAATTAATGCAACAAATGAAACAAAACCAGAGACAAACACAGCAACAGTTAGACACAATGGAACAAAATCTTCAAAAGTTAGACACAATGGAACATAATCTTCAAAAGTTAGACACAATGGAACAAAATCTTCAAAAGTTAGACACAATGGAACAAAATCAGAGACAAACACAGCAACAGTTGGACACAATGGAACATAATCTTCGGAAGTTAGACACCACACTTGAACAAACACGTGAAGATTTAACTACTGAGTTACATAACATTGAATCGAAATGTCAAAAAATCTTTAATGACGTAAAAACACAAATTTGTGAGCATTTTCAACCTATTTTTTCGCGGCATGAAAACTCATTACAGAATCACGAAGCAGCCATAAAAGAATTGCAAACTGTTGTTCGTGAAAATCACGACACCTTGCAAGCTAAAATGGACTCAGTTGCATCCACCAATTCGGTTACGCAACTTGCAAGAACTCAGGAAAACTTAAAGGACACAGTAGATTCGATTTCAACACAAATGGACATTCTGAAATTTGGTTCAGAAAAACACACTGAGGAAATGTGTTCACTATCGGAGAAAGTAGCCGAACTTTCGGATCAGTTCACTAATTTATCTACGAAGGTAGATGATAATTTGAATGACACAAAACCGGTAGTCTTTAATGACACAGAAGAGTGCGAACAAATTAGGAAATTCAAACAAAGTCTGAATCAAATTAGTACGCAACACCAAAGAGAAATCCGGGAAGTACAAGATCAGCTGACACAGGTAATACAACAATTACGTATTTCAGAGGACACTCGCGCTCCAATACGGAAAGAGGGACATAGAAATACGGAACAGCCACAAAATAATAACACAGGGCGCTTCGGAAATTATGAAAGAAATTGGCAATGTACACCGAATTCTGAGATGGAACCGCCGACACGACGTAACAATGACCGATATGCTACCCGCCGAGACGATGATTTTGACTATAAGCTGTTCATTACTGCACGTAAATTCAAAACATTTAAGAATTCTGGCAACGACATTCATCCACAAGCGTGGCTCCATCAATTCTCTCATTGTTTTCCTCCCAACTGGTCACTAGAGCACAGATTAGAATTTATGTGTGGCTACTTAGAGAATGAACCAGCTGTAAGAATGCGATCGGTCATTCACGATTGCCACAGTGAAGGAGAATTTTACCATGCCTTCCTCTCAGCATATTGGCCGCAAGCCACACAAGACCGAGTAAAACGTGGCATCATGATGATGAAACATTTCGAACAATCTGAATTTTCCAGTCTTGTGAAATATTTTGAAGACATGTTGCACAAGAATCAGTACCTGTCAAACCCATACAGCCCGTCAGAACTCATCCGCATTTGCTTAATCAAATTGCCTGAACATTTACGGCATATTATTTTGGCAGGCCGTTGCAAAGACGACATTGAAGCTTTTCAGGGACTCTTACAAGAATTAGAAATTGACACTGACAATCGCGGAACGCGAAAACAGGAACACAACAATTACAGGTCACATCCGTCGCAATTCCGTGATGAAAGAAATAATAACTGGACACGACAAGGCTATTCTCACAATACAAATCGTGACCAAAACAGACACCACCCGTATGACAACCGTTGGCAGAGTAGTAATAATTACAGGGAAAGGTCACCTCTCCGCGGTAATGACTATCACAGAGACAATCAGAGAAACAGACAATATGGGAACCAAAATAATTACTATCAAGGGAGACAGAATAACTTTAGACGCAACGGTCCAGCGCGCAGTTACGATTCAGAGAGAAATTCTCCACCACGTGACCGACAAGAAAGAAACTATGGAATCTACCGACATGACGACAGACGATATGATCGTAACGACAGACCTGAATTGCAGCAGAACTGGCGGGAATCAAACAGAGCAGGGCCCTCTCGACAAGGTGAATTTGTAGAAGTTAGGTCTCCAAATCCCAATAACGACGCGCGCCAACAAAGACACAATAGGCAATGACACATACCGCTGGCAGCCTCAAAACGTACTTATCAAACTGACGACGCAGCTGCTGTAGCTAGTAATTACGTTAAAATGGAAGACATTAGGGACATATTACTCCAGGAACACGACGTAAAACACAACAACATTGCATATCCTGAGATTCACATTACTGTAAATGACGTAAAATTTTAAGGCAGTACTTGACTCAGGCAGTCCCATTTCAGTAATTAGTGAAACAGCTTTTAGCAAATGCAATAAATCGAACGATTGCCCCACACTTCCGTTACGCAAGATTAAATTACAAAGTGCAGTCATTGGAAAAGTGTAGATGTACGCCAACAAACTAACTTAGAATTCTTTTGTCAGAGCCACAGCTTCTCTATGAACTTTCTTATTGTTCCATTGTTGTCGACGGAAATTATACTGGGAGTAGACTTTTTGAATGAATACAAAGCAATCTTAAACTTTCACGATGCCGAAATAAGTTTAGAGAAAGAAGGTAAGTCAATAGCTTTGAAATTTGAAGATTGGCTCTCAAACCATGACGAGGAAATTAATCGGATTTACCTTCTGTTAGACAACAGTTCGGAATTTTCTACGGAAATAGACACTAACAGTCGCTCTGCAAGTACTGACAGGGATGATATCGACGGCACAATTGAAACTAATGAGTTAATTCAGAATAAAATTCAAACAATTGAGAATTGTAATGACACTGATAGGCAGGACCTTTCTGAGATTTTACAAGCACATTCCACAATTTTTACTCACAAAACAGGAACAATCAAGGGATTTCAATACCAATTTCGTGTTCGTGAGCATACTAAATTTTGTGTTAGACCATACGTAATTCCAGCACATTATAGGGACCGTGTTAGAACAGAAATACAATCCATGCTTGACGACGGCATTATTGAGCCTGCAGTAAGCTCATACAACAATCCATTACATGTTGTTGAGAAGAAAAATGGATCGATCAGGCTTGTCTTAGATTCGAGACAAATCAATACTATCATTATTCCTGAAACAGACAGGCCGCAAACGTTGGAAGAACTTCTTCAAAATTTTAATGGTGTAAAAGTGTTGTCTTCCATTGATCTCAGATCCAGCTTTTATCAGATCGAACTTCATCCAGAATGTAGAAAATATACAGCTTTTCTTTGTTTCGGCGTTTGTTATCAGTTTCGGAACCTTCCTTTTGGTTCGAACATTTCCTCGGCAGCATTCATTCGCGGGCTAAATTCCATATTACCTGAGCTCTTAAAACGTCACATCACCTTATATGTGGACGATATTCTGATAGCAGAAGCCTCATGGGAACAACATAATCGCATCCTCAACAGCGTGTTACATATTTTTGCAGAATCTGGAATTACAGTTAACTTGGAAAAGTCTGAATTCGGTAGGACAAAAGTGAAGTTTTTGGGACATATTATTTCTTCTGAAGGCATCCAGCCGGTTCCTGAAAAGTTAGAAGCAATCAGAGCCATTCCAATTCCATCCACAAAAAAACAAGTCCGCAGTTTTCTAGGTCTCGTAATTTTTACCGTCGTTTTCTGAATATGCAAATTCTAGTTACACCAAAACTTTGTTCTCTCACTGGAAAAAATACTATTTGGAACTGGGACGAACAAGCACAGTTGGAATTCAATTCTTTGAAAGAATCGCTCCTTAACGCGCCAATACTAGCTCATCCAGATCTTTCACAAGACTTTTGCCTAAGCACGGATTCTTCTAAAGTCGGTCTTGGTGCCCATTTATTTCAAGAAGCCACAGAAAATGACATTACTGTTCAGAAAACCATTGCTTTTGCTAGCCGAGTGCTAACAAAATCTGAAAAAAGTTATTCCGTTACTGAATTAGAAGCTTTAGCTATCGTTTGGGCATTTAACAAATTCCGTTTCTTTCTTTATGGTAAGCACGTAAAAGTATACAGTGACCACCGTGCATTACAATTTCTTATGTCTTCAAAATTAAATCATGACAGGTTAAAACGTTGGGCATTGTTTCTGCAAGAATTCCACTTCACAATAGTCTACATTCCCGGCAAGGAGAACATTGTTGCGGACGCACTGTCACGCGCACCGGCTGGGCTTGAGAAAAGTAACACAGAAAGCAACCTCGAGAGAAATTTCAGTATTCTTTACATCCAGAAAGTCGCCTTTGAAAACTTCATCACCACATCTTTAAAGGACATTGCTCATGAACAAGACAAAGATCCGATTTGGAAAGACATCAAAAGTAAATGACATGAAAAGACACACACACAGATTCGGCTTTATTATCTGGTTAGAAACAACATACTGTTCAAACGATGCACTGTTGATGACAAGCTATGGGTACTTTGCATTCCAGACGATTTTGTTAATAAGCTCATTTGGTACATTCATTTCAGCTATGCACATTTTGGTCCACGAAAATGTTATCATATTCTTCGAACGACTTGTTATTTTAACAATATGGAAAAGAGAATTCGAAGAGTCTTGTCTATTTGTAAACTTTGTCAAAAGGCGAAACCATCTACTGTCACTCATCGTGCTCCATTGTTTCCTATCATTCCTTCTAAATTAAAAGAATTTGCTGCTGTTGATGTCTTGGGACCGCTTGTCAGAACATCTAATGGATTTTCGTACGTTCTAGTCGCTGTTGAACTTACTTCAAAATTCGTTTCTTTCACTCCGTTACGTAAAGCCACTGGACGGTCTGTATCCAACGCCTTTGTTAGAAATTTCTTACGTGAAGTTGGACACGTTAGTAAAGTAATTTCAGATAACGGACCGCAATTCAGATCTGCTGTTTGGTCACGCATGCTTCGTAACCATAAAATCAAATCTGTTTTTATTTCATTGTACTCACCACATTGTAACCCGTCTGAACGGATTATGAAAGAAATCAATAAGCTTTGCAGACTTTATTGTCACAGAAAGCATCAGCATTGGGACAGATATTTACACTTATTTCAAAACGTGCTGAATGAAATGCCTCATGACTCCACTGCTTTACCACCTGTTCTTGTACTGAAGAATAAAGAACCACCAAACAGAATAAGAGAGCTTGTACCTTTTCCGAATACACGTAAACTTCGACACAAAGACATAATTGATTTGGCTATTAAAAATATAAATTCTGCTGCAGACAAAAGGAAAAAATTACACGGTAAAGCAAATGCAAAGAAATTATATATTGGTCAGAAAGTTCTCATTAAAGCTCATCCATTGTCACATAAGAAGAAACACTTGAGTCACAAATTCTTTCTAGTTTACAATGGACCTTACAGAATCCGACGTATACCACATGATAATTGCGTTGAAGTTGAAACTCTGCGTACTAGGAAGAGTAAAGGTTTACACCACATTTCACATGTAAAACCGTTTATTGAAAGATAATCTGCTTTTTAACTTTGTCTTTGCCATAAAACATTTCACTTCACATTTCTAGTATGCTTTGTCACACTGAGAAACTGTTAACATGCAACAATGTTTGAAGTTTACTATCCAGTTTAGAACCTACGGAACATATTTTAACAGAAATTACGAATGCATTGTTATAGTGAACAGACGTCACAGTGTTATTGTGCGTGTACATTCTTGCTTGTTAGTTGCACGATTACGTAACGACCATAAGGTTCACATACTTAGAACATTTACCAGTATTGCTAATGGGATTTTAATGCAACATTTTGGTTTACTTGAAAATACATTCTGGATTTAAAGTACTTTCTGTGAGATACCAGATGATACAGTGGTTAGTTTATGTGACAGCTACACGATTTTATCACGACGCTACTAATGAGTGACAATTTACAACGTTGCTTTTGCAGTTTATCTGTTTTATATCTACACAGTTTTTCTGAATTTCTCTGGAAAGTAAAACATGTTTTAGTAGTAACGTTTGTGGTATAGCTACAATGAGACAGCCTTTTCTGTAGCACAACAATACGTACAGTACAGTACTTACTTCATCACGGCAATAAGCGTAATAACTATGATATCTATACGCAAAGCATTTCAATTTCGTTTATCATGAGGTAAGTACATTGACTTCTGCAGAACTTAGTCTTCGGAGGACAACAACTACGACACTTCCACAGAGATTGTCTTACAGCAAGACGCACATTTAGCGCTACAGGACACGCATTAAACTATTTATTTTTCAACATATTTTAATTACAAAGAAAGTTTTCCGTGATACATTTCATTCCATTGCTGTAATCTGTAACACTTGAGGATATAATTACATTATCCTCAGGGGGGTACACGCATGCTTTGTGTACCATGTGTTTGGCAAGCACAAGGAGCCCTAGCTAATATGGTATTTGCTTATACAACTTTACACATCGGTACCATATTTCTCTAACACATAAATTACACAGCTATCTGATCATTTAACTGAGAGAGACAAACATTTACTTTACTACATCAGCGACAGATGTTTACGTAATTACACCATTGGATAACTTCACACTTACGAAGTTGTATTTTGTCTGTACTTTGTGAACTGTTCATATTTTTTCGGAACCATTGTGATACTATGAGAGCTTTGAATGACATATTTGGTATGGGATCACGATTTTTAAAGTACGTTTGAGGCAGATGACACTTTTGACATGAGCAGAGAATTTTTTTTTTTAGGTTTTGAAATTATTGGAGGAAGTTACGGAGATTTTGAGAGTTGACTGAGGTGTTATGATGTTATTATTACGATTACTATGTGTATTATGCTCTTGCGGTATGTTTATGATCAATAAGCCGATGCTATATGAGTCATTTGATTATGCTATGTATCTGTTATGATGAAATATTGAAGAAGTGTCGACGAATAAGGTAAGAAATAATGAGTAGAGGTTAGGGACTCTGGTTTGTGAAAAAAGTTGTTGGAAACCAAGAATCGTACTTTAAGAGTTATGAAATGTATGTAAATGCGTGAACGTATTACAATGCCGACGAAAATTTTTTGGACACTGTTATATCAATAGTATTTTGTTTCTACAGATGTGTAACGCAAATTCTTGACCTGTGAATTTTTTTATATGAGCCTGCCACTGTAGCGGAAACTGGTGTCGTAAATATTTCGATAAGACAGTTAAGTGACCACCTGCATGTAATGAGTCGTGGGCACCCAGCTGCGCGACAACCACCTGACAAAAAGAAAGCCATTAGTGTGTGCCTTTCAGAGACACAGGTAAAAAAAAGAGGCCATTATCCTCGCTATTGACATTCATTCCTTTGTAGAAAGCATCGCAAATACGCCACGCCCAAACCTGAAAACATATGATTACACTGTGAAGCTCTTAATTTATGATATTTACTGAAATGAAATGATGAGAAATATTTTATATCTATTGTCTTTCTAGCTGAGAGATTGCTCATTTTCTTTAATATCCAGTTTCTATCTGCACTGCAGCATTGGCTAAAACAAAATTTAATAGATGTACTAATATCACTATTTTCTGTCTACAGACCCAGTAAAGAATCATTTTATGATACTTTCTTAGAAAAGAGAACACAAATAGACATTTCCCTTCACAGGAATTGCCAAAATAATCTTTTTACGATTTGGTAACTTATCTGCTAGCGTATGTTTTCGTGATGCATCACTCTAGTGTTAAGATGTGACATAGATATTAAACATTTATACTGTAATATTTTTTCTGCTTCAGCTTTGTCATGTTTAGGTATAAGTTATAGCATTTGCTGCGGCTGCTTGCCATTCATAGTGCTACTGAATGTCACTTTGTATTACTAGGTTAAGCTAATTTTATTACTGATTTATTTTTCTTGTTTGCCTTATATTAGTTATAATATTGCTGCCTTTTTTTGCCAATTTCCATTTTTTTATCATTGCTGTTTGTGTTAATTGTTTTGTGCTGCTGCATTGCCTCGTCTCTTAGTTTCGTATCTGAGCTCAGTAGATTTAAGTTAGCTTAAGAGGGGGTAGACTATATAAGAAACTAACTATGATGAATTGGAAGAAAAGCATTGAGAAGCTTTAAGAAACTGGTTTGGCCAAAAAAGTAGTGTACAGTGGAGAAAAACTATTTTTGAAAGAGGATGTGAACCGAATACAGAAAGCAGGTTTAGATAGGACTTTTTGGAAAAATGATGAACTAAGGGAGATCTCTATGCAAAATACTGCAGTAAAACAAACACTGTCCTTTCCTTTCGTATTATCCCTCTATGTGTTTATGTACCCTTGTGTATTTGTCTTTTTCCTGTCTTTATGTGTTTAGCTAATAAGATTTATGTTGTAGAATTTTTCAAATACTATGTCATTTTCTTTGTAAATATGTTCAGACATTATTTATAGTGTTTTGTTTTAATGCTCATGTGTGAAGTTGATGTTTCAAAAGTTATTCTGAACCTTATGTATGTACTTTTGTTGTAATTTTTGTAACACTGATGTATTTACTATTTCGATTCTTTTGTAAGCCTGTACTACTGCAAATGTTATCTGTATTGTTATGTTCTTTAAAGATGTATTTTGTACCTTTGTTATTGCATTCTTATGTTATAAAATTGTAATTGACACCAGTTCATCAAATTAAGTAACTTGTAAATTACATTTCACGTCACACGTTTCTGGTGGTCATAGTATATTGACAATATGTGAGAAGTAGGGACTGATAGTGTTTGCACGTGTGTTAATAACTCAGTAAGGGAATGGATAACAGCATTGCTGGTTCTAAGGACAATTCAAAAACAATTTTTCTGAGTGCACAAGTGGTGGTTATGGACTTGTTATATTATCCGCAAGACTCTTCAATGGTGATTGTGCGCCTGCACAGTCAAACAGATAGCTGCTGGCCATCTCTACAAGGACTACAGTGGGTCTACACCTTTGATGACTCACCAATACCATTATTTCTACAAGGACTGCAATGGGTCTGCACCTCTGGTGGCCCACCAATACCGTAATCTCTACCAGGACTACAATGGGCCTATTCTGTGACGACCTACCTACCAATATTCTTCAAAACTTGGGCTGACTCTGCTGTGGGTTTGCTCTGTGGTGGCCCATTACCTGTCAGCATCTGAAGAGCCAGCACTGTCTTTCTGTTGGAAGGAAAACACTACTTCTTCAAGACTGCATGGAAATCCACTACTTAAGTGTGCATTTTCTTTTACTGCATAGACATTGATCAAAAACACTGCTATTTTACTATGATGAACGATCAGGACTGTCTTTATGGACTGTGAGAAAGTTTTAGCTTCTGACCAACATTGTATCAATAAGTGTGTGTATTTGATATCTTTGTTATAGTAATTATGAAAAATTTTATCAAATCATTATTGGCCACTGCCCAAAACAATCTGTAAAAATTTTTTGTGGGGAGCATGGGGGCTATGTAAGAAGGCTGTTTAGGTCTTCTTATTGGTAACGCCACATAGCGCTCGGTATGAAAAAATCACTGGCTGTGCCGTGTGCAGTCTGTGTTTAGTTTGCATTGTTGTCTGCCATTGTAGTGTTGGGCAGCGGCAGCTGGATGCTAACAGCGCGTAGCGTTGAGCGTTGCGCAGTTGGAGGTGAGCCGCCAGCAGTGGTGGATGTGGGGAGAGAGATGGCGGAGTTTTGAAATTTGTAAGAATTGGTGTCATGAACTGATATATATATTATGACTATTAAGGTAAATACATTGTTTGTTCTCTATGAAAATCTTTCATTTGCTAACTGTACCTATCAGTAGTTAGTGCCTTCCGTAGTTTGATTCTTTTAGTTAGCTGGCAGTAGTGGCGCTCGCTGTATTGCAGTAGTTCGAGTAACGAAGATTTTTCTGAGGTAAGTGATTTGTGAAACGTATAGGTTAATGTTAATCAGGGCCATTCTTTCGTAGGGATTTTTGGAAGGCAGATTGCGTTGCGCTAAAAATATTGTGTGTCAGTTAAAGCACAGTCGTGTATAAATTTTCCAAAGAGGACGTTTCAAGCTAGGCCCTTAAGAGTTTGCATGAAAGGAGGACTAGCAGCCGCGTCGCACGGGAGAATGTGAAAAGTGTTCATATATAGTAACAACCTGAGAAAACCGCCCGTTTCGTCATTTGTTATCGAATCGACTTAAAGCCAGATCGTCACATTGGACGCTATTCTCTCAGAAACGGTTACATTTATCTTCTGAAAAGCTATGTCGCGTGGTGAGGTATGCGGAGACACTAAAAGCACCATAGTAGAACACAGAAGAAGCTTCTAAGTTGTTGTGAAAGGCAGTAAGAAGGAGTACCATTCAAGTTTTAGTTAACGATTACTGATTTTTTACCCGTCTTTGGTGCCTTGGACATGAGGTAGGACCTTAAGATTTTGCATGAAAGGAGGACTAGCAGTCGCGTTGCACGGGAGAATGTGAAAAGTGTTCATATGTAGTAACAACCTGAGAAAACCGCCCGTTTTCGTCATTTGTTATCGAATCGACTTAAAGCCAGATCGTCACATTGGCCGCTATTGTCTCTGAAACGGTTACATTTATCGTGTGCAAAGCTATGTCGCATGCTGCGGTATGCGGAGACACTAAACGCACCATAGTAGAACACAGAAGAGGCTTCTAAGTTGATGTAATAGCCAGTAAGATGCAGTACAACTCAAGTTTTAGTTATCGATTATTGAATTTTTACCTTTCTTTGGTGCCTTGGACATGAGCTAGGACCTTAAGATTTTGCATGAAAGGTGGACTAGCAGCCGCGTTGCACGGGAGAATGTGAAAAGTGTTCGTATGTAGTAAAGACCTGAGAAATCAGCTTGTTTTCGTCATTTGTATCGAATCGACTTAATGCCAGATCGTCATATTGGCCGCTCTCCTCTCTGAAACGGTTACATTTATCGTGTGCAAAGCTATATCGCGTGTTGCGATACGTGTAGACGCTAAAAGAACCACAGTAGAACACAGAGGAAACTTCGAAGTTGATGTAATAGGCAGTTAGAAGCAACACAATTCAAATTTTAGTTATCGATTATTGATTTTAGCTGGCTTTGTTGCCTTGAACATGAGCTAAGACATTAAGATTTTGTATGAAAGGAGGACTGGCAGCCGCGTTGCACGGAAGAATGTGAAAGGTGTTCATATGTAGTAAAAACCTGAGAAATCCGCCCGTTTTCGTCATTTGTTATAGAATCGACCTAAAACCAGAACGTCACATTGGCCGCTATTCTATCTGAAATGGTTACATTTATCGTCTGCAAAGCCATGGCGCGTGCTGCGGTATGCGGAGACACTAAAAGCACGATAGTATAAAACAGATAAAGCTTCTAAGTTGATGTAATAGCCAGTAAGAAGCAGTACAATTGAAGTTTTAGTTTTCGATTATTGACTTTTTACCCTTCTTTGGTGCCTTGGACAAGAGCTAGGCCCTTAAGATTTTTGCATGAAAGGAGGACTGGCAGCCGCGTTGCACGGAAGAATGTGAAAAGTGTTCATATGTAGTAAAAACCTGAGAAATACAACCGTCATCGTCATTTGCTATTGAATCGACTTCATTCCGTATCGCCATATTGGCCGCTCTTCTCTCTGAAACGGTCACAGTTATCGTCTGCAAAGCTATGTCGCGTACTGCGGTATGCGGAGACACTAAAGGCACCATACTTGAACACAGAAGAGGCTTCTAGGTTGATGTAATAGCCAGTAAGGACAGTACAATTCAAGTTTTATCTATCGATTATTGACTTTTAATCTGCTTTGTTTCCTTGGACATGAGCTAGGACCGAAGTTTATGCATGAAAGGAGGACTAGCAGCCGAGTTGCACGGGAGAATGTGAAAAGTTTCATATGTAGTAAAAAACTGAGAAATACGACCGTTTTCGTCATTTGCTATCGAATCGACTTATAACCAGATAGTCATACTGGCCGCTCTTTTCTCTGAAACGATTACATTTATCTTGTGCAAAGCTATGTCGCTTGCTGCGGTATGCCTGGACACTAAAAGCAGCATAGTAGAACACAGAAGAAGCTTCTAAGTTGATGTGATAGCCAGTAAGAAGCAGTACAATTCAAATTTTGGTTATCGATTATTGACTTTTTAGCTGGCTCTGGCGCCTTGAACATGAGCTACGACATTACGATTTCGAATGATGGGAGATCTAGCCGCCGACTTGCACGGGAGAATGTGGGAAGTGTTTTTATGTAGTAAAAACCTGAGAAATTCGCCCGTTTTCGTCATTTTCTATCAAATCGACTTAATACCAGATCGCCATATTGGCCGCTCGTCTCTCTGAAACGGTTGCATTTATCTTGTGTAAAGCTGTCTAGCGGGCTGCGGTATGCGGAGACACTAAATGCACCATAGTTGAACACTGAAGAAGCTTGTAGGTTGATGTAATAGCCAGTAATGCCAGTACAATTCAAGTTTTAGCTATCGATTATTGATTTTTAGCCGGCTTTGTTTCCTTGGACATGAGCTAGGACCTAAAGATTTTGCATGAAAGGAGGACTAGCAGCCGCGTTGCACGGGAGAATGTGAAAAGTGTTCATATGTAGTAAAAACCTGAGAAATCTGTCCGTGTTCGTCATTTGTTATCTAATGGACTTAAAGCCAGATCGTCACATTGGCCGCTTTTCTCTCTGAAACGGTTACATTTATCGTGTGCAAAGCTATATCGATTGCTGCGGTATGTGGAGACACTAAAATCACCACAGTAGAACACAGAAGAAGCTTCGAAGTGGATGTAGTAGCCAGTAAGAAGTAGTACAATTCAAGTTTTAGATATAGATTATTGATTATTTAGCCGGCTTTGCTGCCTTGGACATGTGCTAGAACCTTAAGATTTTGCATGAAGGGAGGTCTGGAAGCCGCATTGTACGGGAGAATGTGAAAAGTGTTCATATGTAGGAAAAACCTGAGAAATCCGTCCGTTTTCGTCATTTGTTATCGAATCGACTTAATGCCAGATCGTCACATTGCCCTCTATTCTCTCTGAAACGGTTACATTTATGGTGTGGAAAGCTATGTCGCATGCTACGGTATGTGGAGACACTAAAAGCACCACAACAGAACACAGAAGAAACTTCTATGTTGATGTGATAGCCAGTACGAAGCAGTACAATTTAAGTTTTAGTTATCGATTATTGACTTCTTAGACGGCTTTGGTGCCTTGGACATGGGCTAGGACCTAAAGATTGTGCATGAAAGGAGGAGTAGCAGCCGAGTTGCACGGGAGAAAGTGAAAAGTGTTCATATGTAGTAAAAACCTGAGAAATCCAACCGTTTTCTCATTTCTTAATGAATCGACTTAAAGCCAGTTCGTCACATTGGGCGCTATTCTCACTAAAACGGTTACTTTTATCGTCTGCAAAGCTATGTCGCGTGCTGCGGTATGCGGAGACACTGAAAGTACCATAGTAGAACACAGAAGAACCTTCAAAGTTGATGTAGTAGCCAGTAAGAAGTAGTACAATTCAAGTTTTAGATATAGATTATTGACTTTTTAGCCGGCTTTGCTGCCTTGGACATGTGCTAGAACTTTAAGATTTTGCATGAAGGGAGGTCTAGCAGCCGCATTGTACGGGAGAATGTGAAAAGTGTTCATATGTAGGAAAAACCTGAGAAATCCGTCCGTTTTCGGCATTTGTTATCGAATCGACATAAAGCCAGATCGTCATATTGGCTGCAATTCTCTCTGAAACAGTTATATTTATCGTATGCAAAGCTATGTCGCGTGCTGCGGCATGCGGAGACACTAAAAGCACCATAGTATAACACAGAAGAAACTTCTAAGTTGGTGTAAACGCCAGTAAGAAGCAGTACAATTCAAGTTTTATTTATCGATTATTGACTTTTTTGCCAACCTTGGTTCCTTGGACATGAGTTAGGACCTTCAGATTTTACATGAAAGGAGGACTACCAGCCGCGTTGCACGGGAGAATGTGAAAGGTGTTCATATGTAGTAAAAACCTGAGAAATCCATCCGTTTTCTCATTTCTTAACGAATAGACTTAAAGCCAATTCGTCACATTGGCCGCTATTCTCACTAAAACGGTTACATTTATCGTCTGCAAAGCTATGTCGCGTGCTGCGGTATGCGGAGACACTGAAAGTACCATAGTAGAACACAGAAGAACCTTCAAAATTGATGTAGTAGCCAGTAAGAAGTAGTACAATTCAAGTTTTAGCTATCGATTATTGATTTTTAGCCGGCTTTGTTTCCTTGGACATGAGCTAGTACCTTACGATTTTGCATGAAACGAGGTCTAAGAGCCACGTTGCACGGGAGAGTGTGAAAGTTGTTAAAATGTAGTAAAAACCACAGAAATCCGTCCGATTTCGTCATTTGCTATCGAGTCGACTTAATGCCAGATCGTCATATTTGCCACTCTTCTCTCTGAAACGGTTACATTTATGGTGTGGAAAGCTATTTCGCGTGCTACGGTATGCGGAGACACTAAAAGCACCACAACAGAACACAGAAGAAGCTTCTATGTTGATGTTATAGCCAGTACGAAGCAGTACAATTTAAGTTTTAGTTATCGATTATTGACTTTTTAGACGGCTTTGGTGCTTTGGACGTAAGCTAGGACCTTACGATTTTGCAAGAAGGGAGGTCTAGCAGCCACGTTGCACAGGAGAAAGTCAGAAGTGTTCATATGTAGTAAAAACCTGAGAAATCCGTCCGTTTTTGTCATTTGCTATCGAATGGACTTAAAGCCAGATCGTCACATTGGCCGCTTTTCTCTCTGAAACGGTTAAATTTATCGTGTGCAAAGCTATATCGAGTGCTGCGGTATGTGGAGACACCTGGTAAGGATCCCACACTGCGCATGAATATTCTAACAGAGGACGAACGAGTGTAGTGTAAGCTGTCTCTTTAGTGGAGTTGTTGCATCTTCTAAGTGCCCTGCCAATGAACCGCAACCTTTGGCTCGCCTTCACGACATTATTATCTATGTGGTCCTTCCAACTGAAGTTGTTCGTAATTTTAACACCCAGGTACTTAGTTGAATTGACAGCCTTGAGAATTGTACTATTTATCGAGTAATGGAATTTCAGCGGATTTCTTTTGGAACTCATGTGGATCATCTCACACTTAATACCAGATCGTCACATTGGCCGCTCTTCTCTATGAAACGGTTACACGTTTCGTCTGTAAAGCTATGTCGCGTGCTGCGATATGCGGAGACACTAAAAGCACCATAGTAGAACACAGAAGAAGTTTCTAAGTTGATGTAATAGGCAGTAAGAAGCAGTACAATTGAAGTTTTAGTTTTCGATTATTGACTTTTTACCCTTCTTTGGTGCCTTGGACAAGAGCTAGGCCCTTAAGATTTTTGCATGAAAGGAGGACTGGCAGCCGCGTTGCACGGAAGAATGTGAAAAGTGTTCATATGTAGTAAAAACCTGAGAAATACAACCGTCATCGTCATTTGCTATTGAATCGACTTCATTCCGTATCGCCATATTGGCCGCCCTTCTCTCTGAAACGGTCACAGTTATCGTCTGCAAAGCTATGTCGCGTACTGCGGTATGCGGAGACACTAAAGGCACCATACTTGAACACAGAAGAAGCTTCTAGGTTGATGTAATAGCCAGTAAGGACAGTACAATTCAAGTTTTATCTATCGATTATTGACTTTTAATCTGCTTTGTTTTCTTGGACATGAGCTAGGACCGAAGTTTATGCATGAAAGGAGGACTAGCAGCCGAGTTGCACGGGAGAATGTGAAAAGTTTCATATGTAGTAAAAAACTGAGAAATACGACCGTTTTCGTCATTTGCTATCGAATCGACTTATAACCAGATAGTCATACTGGCCGCTCTTTTCTCTGAAACGATTACATTTATCTTGTGCAAAGCTATGTCGCTTGCTGCGGTATGCCTGGACACTAAAAGCAGCATAGTAGAACACGGAAGAAGCTTCTAAGTTGATGTGATAGCCAGTAAGAAGCAGTACAATTCAAGTTTTGGTTATCGATTATTGACTTTTTAGCTGGCTCTGGCGCCTTGAACATGAGCTACGACATTACGATTTCGAATGATGGGAGATCTAGCCGCCGACTTGCACGGGAGAATGTGGGAAGTGTTTTTATGTAGTAAAAACCTGAGAAATTCGCCCGTTTTCGTCATTTTCTATCAAATCGACTTAATGCCAGATCGCCATATTGGCCGCTCGTCTCTCTGAAACGGTTGCATTTATCTTGTGTAAAGCTGTCTAGCGTGCTGCGGTATGCGGAGACACTAAAGGCACCATAGTTGAACACTGAAGAAGCTTGTAGGTTGATGTAATAGCCAGTAATGCCAGTACAATTCAAGTTTTAGCTATCGATTATTGATTTTTAGCCGGCTTTGTTTTCTTGGACATGAGCTAGGACCTAAAGATTTTGCATGAAAGGAGGACTAGCAGCCGCGTTGCACGGGAGAATGTGAAAAGTGTTCATATGTAGTAAAAACCTGAGAAATCTGTCCGTGTTCGTCATTTGTTATCTAATGGACTTAAAGCCAGATCGTCACATTGGCCGCTTTTCTCTCTGAAACGGTTACATTTATCGTGTGCAAAGCTATATCGATTGCTGCGGTATGTGGAGACACTAAAATCACCACAGTAGAACACAGAAGAAGCTTCGAAGTGGATCTAGTAGCCAGTAAGAAGTAGTACAATTCAAGTTTTAGATATAGATTATTGATTTTTTAGCCGGCTTTGCTGCCTTGGACATGTGCTAGAACCTTAAGATTTTGCATGAAGGGAGGTCTGGCCGCCGCATTGTACGGGAGAATGTGAAAGGTGTTCATATGTAGTAAAAACCTGAGAAATCCATCCGTTTTCTCATTTCTTAACGAATAGACTTAAAGCCAATTCGTCACATTGTCCGCTATTCTCATTAAAACGGTTACATTTATCGTCTGCAAAGCTATGTCGCGTGCTGCGGTATGCGGAGACACTGAAAGTACCATAGTAGAACACAGAAGAACCTTCAAAATTGATGTAGTAGCCAGTAAGAAGTAGTACAATTCAAGTTTTAGATATAGATTATTGACTTTTTAGCCGGCTTTGCTGCCTTGGACATGTGCTAGAACTTTAAGATTTTGCATGAAGGGAGGTCTAGCAGCCGCATTGTACGGGAGAATGTGAAAAGTGTTCATATGTAGGAAAAACCTGAGAAATCCGTCCGTTTTCGGCATTTGTTATCGAATTGACTTAAAGCCAGATCGTCACATTGGCTGCTATTCTCTCTGAAACCGTTATATTTATCGTATGCAAAGCTATGTTGCGTGCTGCGGCATGCGGAGACACTAAAAGCACCATAGTATAACACAGAAGAAACTTCTAAGTTGGTGTAAACGCCAGTAAGAAGCAGTACAATTCAAGTTTTAGTTATCGATTATTGACTTTTTTGCCAACCTTGGTTCCTTGGACTTGAGTTAGGACCTTCAGATTTTACATGAAAGGAGGACTACCAGCCGCGTTGCACGGGAGAATGTGAAAGGTGTTCATATGTAGTAAAAACCTGAGAAATCCATCCGTTTTCTCATTTCTTAACGAATAGACTTAAAGCCAATTCGTCACATTGGCCGCTATTCTCACTAAAACGGTTACATTTATTGTCTGCAAAGCTATGTCGCGTGCTGCGGTATGCGGAGACACTGAAAGTACCATAGTAGAACACAGAAGAACCTTCAAAATTGATGTAGTAGCCAATAAGAAGTAGTACAATTCAAGTTTTAGATATAGATTATTGACTTTTTAGCCGGCTTTGCTGCCTTGGACATGTGCTAGAACCTTAAGATTTTGCATGAAGGGAAGTCTAGCAGCCGCATTGTACGGGAGAATGTGAAAAGTGTTCATATGTAGTAAAAACCTGAGAAATCCGTCCGTTTTCATCATTTGCTATCGAGTCGACTTAATGCCAGATCGTCATATTTGCCACTCTTCTCTCTGAAACGGTTACATTTATGGTGTGGAAAGCTATTTCGCGTGCTATGGTATGCGGAGACACTAAAAGCACCACAACAGAACACAGAAGAATCTTCTATGTTGATGTTATAGCCAGTACGAAGCAGTACAATTTAAGTTTTAGTTATCGATTATTGACTTTTTAGACGGCTTTGGTGCTTTGGACGTAAGCTAGGACCTTACGATTTTGCAAGAAGGGAGGTCTAGCAGCCACGTTGCACAGGAGAATGTCAGAAGTGTTCATATGTAGTAAAAACCTGAGAAATCCGTCCGTTTTTGTCATTTGCTATCGAATGGACTTAAAGCCAGATCGTCACATTGGCCGCTTTTCTCTCTGAAACGGTTAAATTTATCGTGTGCAAAGCTATATCAAGTGCTGCGGTATGTGGAGACACCTGGTAAGGATCCCACACTGCGTATGAATATTCTAACAGAGGACGAACGAGTGTAGTGTAAGCTGTCTCTTTAGTGGAGTTGTTGCATCTTCTAAGTGTCCTGCCAATGAACCGCAACCTTTGGCTCGCCTTCACGATATTATTATGTATGTGGTCCTTCCAACTGAAGTTGTTCGTAATTTTAACACCCAGGTACTTAGTTGAATTGACAGCCTTGAGAATTGTACTATTTATCGAGTAATGGAATTTCAGCGGATTTCTTTTGGAACTCATGTGGATCATCTCACACTTAATACCAGATCGTCACATTGGCCGCTCTTCTCTATGAAACGGTTACACGTTTCGTCTGTAAAGCTATGTCGCGTGCTGCGATATGCGGAGACACTAAAAGCACCATAGTAGAACACAGAAGAAGTTTCTAAGTTGATGTAATAGGCAGTAAGAAGCAGTACAATTCAAGTTTTAGTTATCGATTATCGACTTTTTAGCCGGCTTTGGTGCCTTGGACATGAGCTAGTACCTTATGATTTTGCCTTAAGGGAGGTCTAGCAGCCATGTTGTACGCGGGAATGTGAAATGATTTCATATCTAGTAAAAACCTTAAAAACAGCTCGTTTTCGTCATTTGCTATCGAATCGACTTAATTACTAGATCGTCACATTGGCCGATCTGCTCTATGAAACGGTTACACTTTTCGTCTGCAAAGCTATGTCACGTGCTGCGGTATGCGGAAACACTAAAAGCACCATAGTAGAACGCAGAAGAAGCTTCTAAGTTGATGTGATAGCCAGTAAGAAGCAGTACAAATCGAGATTTAGTCATCGATTATTGTCTTTTTAGCCGGCTTTGATGCCTTGGGCATGAGCTGGAACCTTAAGATTTTGCCTGAAGAGAGGTCTATTATCTAAGTTGCACGGGAGAATGTGAAAAGTGTTCATATGTAGTAAAAACCTGTAAAATCCGCCCGTTTTCGTCCTTTGCTATCGAAACGACTTAATGCCAGATCGTCACATCGGCCGCTCTTCTCTATGCAACGGTTACACTTTTCGTCTGCAAAGCTATGTCGCGTGCTGTGGTATGCGAAGACACTAAAAGCACCATAGTAAAACGCAGAAGAAGCTTGTAAGTTGACGTGATAGTAAGAAGCAATACAAATCAAGTATAAGTTTTCTATTATTGTCTATTTAGCTGGCTATGGTGCCTTGGATATGAGCTAGGACCTTAAGATTTTGCATGAAGGGAGGTCTATCAGCCCGCGTTGCACGGTAGAATGTGAAAAGTGTTCATATGTAGCAAAAACCTGTAAAATCCGCCCGTTTTCGTAATTTGCTATCGAATCGACTTCATGCCAGATCGTCACAATGTCCGCTCCTCTCTATGAAACGGTTATATTTATCGTCAGCAAAGCTATGTCGCTTGCTGCTGTATGCGGAGACACTAAAAGCACCAAGTAGAACATAAAATAAGCTTCGAAGTTGGTGTAATAGCCAGTAAGAAGCGGTACAATTCAAGTTTTAGTTATCGGTTATTGACTTTGTAGCCGGCTTTGGTGCCTTGGACAATGGCTAGGACCTTATGAGTATGCATGAAGAGAGGTCTAGCGGCCACGTATCACGGGAGAATGTAAAAAGTGTTCATATGTAGTAAAAACCTGTAAAATTCGCCCGGATTCGTCATTTCCTATCGAATCGACTTAATGCCAGATCGTCACACTGGCCGCTCTTCTCTATGAAACTGTTACACGTTTCGTCTGCAAAGCTATTTAACTTGCTGCGGTATGCGGAGACACTAAAAGCACCATAGTAGAACATAAAACAAGCTTCTAACTTGATGTAATAGCCAGTAAGAAGAAGTAAAATTCAAGTTTGAGTTATCGATTATTGTCTTTCTAGCCGGCTTTGGTGCCTTGGACATGAACTAGGACCTTAAGTGTAAGCATGAAGAGAGGTCTTGCAGCCACGCTTCACGAGAGAATGTAAAAAGTGTTCATATGTAGTAAAAACCTGTAAAATCCAACTGTTTTCGTCATTTCCTATCGAATCGACTTAATGCCAGATCGTCACATTGGCCACTCTCCTCTAAGAAACGGTTACATTTATCGTCTGCAAAGCTGTTTCGCGTGCTGTGGTATGCGGAGACACTAAAAGGACCATAGTAGAACGCAGAAGAAGCTTCTAAGTTGATGTGATAGCCAGTAAGAAGCTATACAAATCAAGTTCTAGTTGTCGATTATTGACTTTTCAGCCGGCTTTGGTGCCTTGGACAAGAGCTAGTACCTTAAGATTTTGCCTGAAGAGAGGTCTATTACCACGTTGCGCGGGAGAATGTGAAAAGTGTTCGTATGTAATAAAAACCTTTAAAATCTGACTGTTTTCGTTATTTGCTATCGAATCGACTTAATGCCAGATCGTCACATTGGCCGCTCTTCTCTATGAAACGGTTACACTTTTCGTCTGCAAAGCTATGTCGGGTGCTGCGGTATTTGGAGACAGTAAAAGCAATATAGTAGAACACAAAAGAAGCTTCTAAGTTGATGTAATTGCCAGTAAGAAGCAGTACAATAAAAATTTTAGGTATCGATTACAGATTTTTTAGTCGGCTTTGGTGCCGTGGACATGAGCTATTTCCTTGAGATTTTGCCTGAAGGGAGGTGTAGCAGCTACGTTGCACGGGAGAATGTGAAAAGTGTACATATTTAGTAAAAACCTGTAAAATCCGCCCGTTTTCGTCATTTGCTATCGAATCGACTCAATGCCAGATCGTCACATTGGCCGCTTCTCTCTAAGAAACGGTTACAATTTCCGTCTGCAAAGCTACGTCGCGTGCTGTGGTATGCGAAGACACTAAAAGGACCATAGTAGAACGCAGAAGAAGCTTCTAAGTTGATGTGATAGCCAGTAAGAAGCTATACAAATCAAGTTTTAGTTGACGATTATTGACTTTTTAGCCGGCTTTGGTGCCTTGGACAAGAGCTAGGACCTTAAGGTTTTGCATGAAGTGAGGTCTAGCAGCCACGTTGCACGGAAGGGTGTGAAAGGTGTTCGAATGTAGTAAAAACCTCTAAAATCCGCCCGTTTTCGTCACTTGCTGTCGAATCGACTCAATGCCAGATCGTCACATTGGCCGCTCTTCTCTAAGAAACGGATACACTTTCCGTCTGCATAGCTATGTCGCGTGCTGCGATATGCGGAGACACGAAAAGCACAATCGTAGATCACACAAGGAGCTTCTAAGTTGGTGTAATAGCCAGTAAGAAGCACTACAATTCAAGTTTTAGTTATCGATTATTGACATTTTTGCCATCTTTGGTCCATGGACATGAGCTCGAACCTTAAGATTCTGCATGAAGGGAGGTCTAGCAGCAAGCGTTGCACGGTAGAATGTGAAAGGTGTTCGTAGGTAGTAAAAACCTGTAAAATCCGAGCGTTTTCGTCATTTGCTATCGAATCGACTTAATGACATATCATCACATTGGCCGCTCTTCTCTATGAAACGGTTACACGTTTCGTCTGTAATGCTATGTCGCGTGCTACGGTATGCGAAGACACTAAAATCACAATAGTAGAACACAGAAGAAGCTTCTAAGTTGATGTATTAGCCAGTGAGAAGCACTACAATTTTAGTTTTAGTTATCGATTATTGTCTCTTTAGCCGGCTTTGGTGCCTTCGACATGAGCTAGTACCTTAAGATTTAGCCTGAAGAGAGGTCTATTACCACGTTGCGCGTGAGAATGTGAAAAGTGTTCATATGTATTAAAAACCTGTAAAATCTGCCCGTTTTCGTTATTTGCTATCGAATCGACTTAATGCCATATCGTCACATTGGCCGCTCTTCTCTATGAAACGGTTACACTTTTCGTCTGCAAAGCTACGTCGGGTGCTGCGGTATGTGGAGACAGTAAAAGCAACATAGTAGAACACAAAAGAAGCTTCTAAGTTGATGTAATTGCCAGTACGAAGCAGTAATATTAAAATTTTAGTTATCGATTATTGATTTTTTAGTCGGCTTTGGCGCCGTGGACATGAGCTGGTTCCTTGAGATTTTGCCTGAAGGGAGGTCTAGCAGCTACGTTGCACGGTAGAATGTGAAAGGTGTTCGTAGGTAGTAAAAACCTGCAAAATCTGCCCGTTTGCGTTATTTGCTATCGAATCGACTTAATGCCAGATCGTCACATTGGCCGATCTTCTCTATGAAACGGTTACACTTTTCGTCTGCAAAGCTATTTCTCTTGCTGCGGTATGCGGAGACACTAAAAGAACCATAGTAGAACATAAAACAAGCTTCTTAGCTGATGTAATAGCCAGTAAGAAGAAGTAAAATTCAAGTTCGAGTTATCGATTATTGTTTTTTTAGCCGGCTTTGGCGCCGTGGACATGAGCTAGTTCCTTGAGATTTTGCCTGAAGGGAGGTCTAGCAGCCACGTTGCACGGGAGACTGTGAAAAGTGTTCATATGTAGTAAAAACCTGTAAAATCTGCCCGTTTTCGTCATTAGCTATGGAATCGACTTAATGCCAGATCGTCACATTGGCCGCTCTTCTCTGTGAAATTGTTACACTTTTCGTCTGCAAAGCTATGTCTGCTACTACGGTATGCGGAGACAGTAAAAGCAACATAGTAGAACACAAAGGAAGCTTCTAAGTTGATGAAATTGCCAGTGAGAAGCAGTACAATTAAAATTTTCGTTATCGATTATTGAATTTTTAGTCGGCTTTGGTGCCGTGGACATGAGCTAGTTCCTTGAGATTTTGCCTGAAGGGAGGTCTAGCAGCCACGTTGCACGGGAGAATGTGAAAAGTGTACATTTGTAGTAAAAACCTGTAAAATCCGCCTGTTTTCGTCATTTGCTATCGAATCGACTCAATGCCAGATCGTCACATTGGCCGCACCTCTCTAAGAAACGGTTACACTTTCCGTCTGCAAAGCTACGTCGCGTGGTGTGGTATGCGAAGACACTAAAAGGACCATAGTAGAACGCAGAAGAAGCTTCTAAGTTGATGTGATAGCCAGTAAGAAGCCATACAAATCAAGTTTTAGTTTCCGATTATTGTCTTTTTAGCCGGCTTTGGTGCGTTGGACATGAGCTAGGACCTTAAAATATTGCATGAAGAGAGATCTAGCAGCCACGTTGAACGGTAGAATGTGAAAGGTGTTCGAATGTAGTAAAAGCCTCTAAAATCCGCCCGTATTCGTCATTTGCTATCGAATCGACTGAAAGCCAGATCGTCACATTGCCCGCTCTTCTTTAAGAAACGGTTACACTTTCCGTCTGCAAAGCTACGTCGCGTGCTGTGGTATGCGAAGACACTAAAAGGACCATAGTAGAACGCAGAAGAAGCTTCTAAGTTGATGTGATAGCCAGTAAGAAGCTTTACAAATCAAGTTTTAGTTGTCGATTATCGACTTTTTAGCCGGCTTTGGTGCCTTGGACAAGAGCTAGGACCTTAAGGTTTTGCATGAAGTGAGGTCTAGCAGCCACGTTGCACGGAAGGGTGTGAAAGGTGTTCGAATGTAGTAAAAACCTCTAAAATCCGCCCGTTTTCGTCACTTGCTGTCGAATCGACTCAATGCCAGATCGTCACATTGGCCGCTCTTCTCTAAGAAACGGATACACTTTCCGTCTGCAAAGCTATGTCGCGTGCTGCGGTATGCGGAGACACGAAAAGCACAATCGTAGATCACACAAGGAGCTTCTAAGTTGGTGTAATAGCCAGTAAGAAGCACTACAATTCAAGTTTTAGTTATCGATTATTGACATTTTTGCCATCTTTGGTCCATGGACATGAGCTCGAACCTTAAGATTTTGCATGAAGGGAGGTCTAGCAGCAAGCGTTGCACGGTAGAATGTGAAAGGTGTTCGTAGGTAGTAAAAACCTGTAAAATCCGCCTGTTTTCGTCATTTGCTATCGAATCGACTCAAAGCCAGATCGTCACACTGGCCGCTCTTCTCTATGAAACTCTTACACGCTTCGTCTGTAAAGCTATGTCGCGTCCTGCTGTATGCGGATACACTAAAAGCACAATCGTAGATCACACAAGAAATTTCTAAGTTGGTGTAATAGCCAGTAAGAAGCAGTACAATTCAAGTTTTAGTTATCGATTATTGACATTTTTGCCACCTTTGGTCCATGGACATGAGCTCGAACCTTAAGATTTTGCATGAAGGGAGGTCTAGCAGACCGCGTTGCACGGTAGAATGTGAAAGTTGTTTGTAGGTAGTAAAAACCTGTAAAATCCGAGCGTTTTCGTAATTTGCTATCGAATTGACTTAATGCCAGATCGTCACATTGGCCGCTCTTCTCTATGAAACAGTTACACTTTTCGTCTGTAATGCTATGTCGCGTGCTGCGGTATGCGGAGACACTAAAAGCACAATAGTAGACCACACAAGAAGCTTCTAAGTTGGTGTAATAGCCAGTAAGAAGCAGTACAATTCAAGTTTTAGTTATCGATTATTGACATTTTTGCCATCTTTGGTGCCTTGGATATGAGCTAGAACCTTAGGATTTTGCATGAATGGAGGTGTAGCTACCCGCATTCCACGGTAGAATGTGAAAGGTGTTCGTAGGTAATAAAAACCTGTAAAATCCGCCCGTTTTCGTCATTTGCTATCGAATCGACTTAATGCCAGATCGGCACATTGACCGCTCTTCTCTATAAAACGGTTACACGTTTAGTCTGTAATGCTATGTCGCGAGCTGCGGTATGCGGAGACACTAAAATCACCATAGTAGAACACAGAAGAAGCTTCTAAGTTGATGTATTAGCCAGTAAGAAGCACTACAATTCTAGTTTTAGTTATCGATTATTGTCTCTTTAGCCGGCTTTGGTGCCTTCGACATGAGCTAGTACCTTAAGATTTTGCCTGAAGAGAGGTCTATTACCACGTTGCGCGGGAGAATGTGAAAAGTGTTCATATGTAGTAAAAACCTGTAAAATCTGCCCGTTTTCGGCATTTGCTATCGAATTGACTTAATGACAGATCGTCACATTGGCCGCTCTTCTCTATGAAACGGTTACACTTTTCGTCTTCAAAGCTATGTCTGCTGCTGCGGTATGCGGAGACAGTAAAAGCAACATAGTAGAACACAAAAGAAGCTTCTAAGTTGGTGTAACTGCCAGTAAGAAGCAGTACAATTAAAATTTTAGTTATCGATTATTGACTTTTTAGTCGGCTTTGGTGACGTGGACATGAGCTAGTTCCTTGAGATTTTGCCTGAAGGGAGGTCTAGCAGCCACGTTGCACGGGAGAATGTGAAAAGTGTACATATGTAGTAAAAACCTGCCAAATCCGCCTGTTTTCGTCATTTGCTATCGAATCGACTCCATGCCAGATCGTCACATTGGCCGCTCTTCTCGATGAAAAGGTTGCACTTTTCGTCTGCAAAGCTATCTCACTTGCTGCAGTATGCGGAGACACTAAAAACACCATAGTAGAACACTGAAGAAGCTCCTAAGTTGATGTAATAGCCAGTAAGAAGCAGTATAATTCAACTTTTAGTTATCGATTATTGACTTTGTAGCCGGCTTTGGTGCTTTGGACTTGAGCTAGGACCTTAAAATTTTGCATGAAGGGAGGTCTGGCAGCCCGCGTTGCACGGTAGAATGTGAGAAATATTCATATGTAGTAAAAACCTGTAAAATCAGCACGTTTTCGAAATTTGCTATCGAATCAACTTAACGCCAGATCGTCACATCGGCCGCTCTTCTCTATGAGATGGTTACACTTTTCGTCTGCAATGCTATGTGGAGTGGTGCGGTATGCGGAGACACTAAAAGCACCATAGTAGAACACTGAAGAAGCTCCTAAGTTGATGTGATAGCCAGTAAGCAGCAGTATAATTCAAGTT
Organism: Schistocerca gregaria; assembly: GCF_023897955.1. Classification (NCBI taxonomy): domain Eukaryota; kingdom Metazoa; phylum Arthropoda; class Insecta; order Orthoptera; family Acrididae; genus Schistocerca; species Schistocerca gregaria. Next base: position 44,700,205 of record NC_064929.1, read on the forward strand.
TTAGTTATCGAATATTGACTTTGTAGCCGGCTTTGGTGCTTTGGACTTGAGCTAGGACCTTAAAATTTTGCATGAAGGGAGGTCTGGCAGCCCGCGTTGCACGGTAGAATGGGAGAAATATTCATATGTAGTAAAGTCCTGTAAAATCCGCCCGTTTTTAAATTTGCTATCGAATCGACTTAATGCCAGATCGTCACATCGGCTGCTCTTCTCTATGAGACGGTTACACTTTTCGTCTGTAAAGCTATGTTGCGCGCTGCGGTATCCGGAGACACTGAAAGCACCATAGTAGAACACAGAAGAAGCTTCTATGTTGATGTAATGGCCAGTAAGAAACAGTAAAATTCAAATTTAAGTTATCGATTACTGACATTTTAGCCGGCTTTGGTACATTGGACTTGAGCTAAGACCTTATGATTTTGCATGAAAGGAGGTCTAGCAGCCACGTTGCACGGGAGAATGTGAAAAGTGTTCATATGTAGTAAAAACCTGCGAAATCCGCCAGTTTTTGTCATTTGCTATCGAATCGACTTAATGCCAGATCGTCACTTTGGAAGCTCTTATCTATGAAACGGTTACACTTTTCGTTCTCAAAGCTATGTTGCCTGTTGCGGTATCCGGAGAGACTGAAAGCACCTTAGTACAATACAGACGAAGCTTCTAAGCTGATGTAATAGCCAGTAAGAAGCAGTACAATTCAAGTTTTAGTTAACGATTATTGACTTTTAAGCCGACTTTGGAACTTTGGACATGAGCTAAGAACTTACGATTTTGCATGAAGGGAGGTCTAGCAGCCACGTTGCACCGGAGAATGTGAAAAGTGTTCATATTTAGTAAAAACCTGAGAAATCCGACCGTTTTCCACATTTGTATCGAATCGACTTAATGCCAGAACGTCACCTTGGCCGATCTTCTCTATGAAACGGTTACACTTATCGTCTGCAAAGCTATGTTGCGTGCTGCGGTATCGAGTGACGCTGCATGCACCATAGTAGAACACAGACGAAGTTTCCAAGTTGATGTAATATCCAGTAAGAAGCAGTACACTTCAACTTTTAGTTATCGGTTATTGACTACTAAGTCGGCCTTTAAGCGTTGGACATGAGATAAGACCTTACGATTTTGCATGAAGGGAGGTCTACCAGCCACATTGCACGAGAGAGTGTGAAAAGTGCTCATATGTAGTAAAAACCTGAGAAATCCGCCCGTTTTTGTCATTTGCTATCGAATCGACTTAATGGCAGATCGTCATTTTGGCCGCTCTTATGTATGAAACGGTTACACGTATCGTGTGCAAAGCTATATTGCGTGCTGCGGTATCCCGAGACACTGAAAGCACCATAGTAGAACACAGAGGAAGCTTCTAAGTTGATGTAATAGATAGTAAGAAGCAGTACAATTCAAGTTTTAGCTATCAATTATTGACTTTTTGCCGGCTTTCGTGCCTTGGACATGAGCTAAGACCTTACGATTTTGCATGAAGGTACATCCAGCAGCCACGTTGCACGGCAGACTGTGAGAAGTGTTGATATGTAGTAACAATCTGAGAAATCCGCCCGTTTTTGTCATTTGCTAATGCCAGATCGTCACTTTGGCCGCTCTTCTCTATGAAACGGTTACACTTATCGTCTGCAAAGCTATGTTGCGTGCTGCGATATAAGGAGACACTGACAACACTATAGTAGAACATAAAAGAAGCTTCTAAGTTGATGTAATAGCCAGTAAGAAGCAGCACAATTCCAGTTTTAGTTTTCGATTATTGACTTTTTAGCCGGCTTTGGTGCCTTGGTTATGAGCTAAGACCTTACGATTTTGCATGAAGGGAGGTCTACCAGCCACGTTGCACGGGAGAGTGTGTAAAGTGTTCATACGTAGTAAAAACCTGAGAGAACCACCCGTTTTTGTCATTTGCTATGGAATCGACTTAATGCCAGATCGACACATTGGCCGCTCTTCTCTGTGAAATTGTTACACTTTTCGTCTGCAAAGCTATGTCTGCTGCTACGGTATGCGGAGACAGTAAAAGCAACATAGTAGAACACAAAAGAAGCTTCTAAGTTGATGTAATTGCCAGTGAGAAGCAGTACAATTAAAATTTTAGTTATCGATTATTGAATTTTTAGTCGGCTTTGGTGCCGTGGACATGAGCTAGTTCCTTGAGATTTTGCCTGAAGGGACGTCTAGCAGCCACGTTGCACGGGAGAATGTGAAAAGTGTACATTTGTAGTATAAAACCTGTAAAATCCGCCTGTTTTCGTCATTTGCTATCGAATCGATTCAATGCCAGATCGTCACATTGGCCGCACCTCTCTAAGAAACGGTTACACTTTCCGTCTGCAAAGCTACGTCGCGTGGTGTGGTATGCGAAGACACTAAAAGGACCATAGTAGAACGCAGAAGAAGCTTCTAAGTTGATGTGATAGCCAGTAAGAAGCCATACAAATCAAGTTTTAGTTGTCGAATATTGACTTTTTAGCCGGCTTTGGTGCCTTGGACAAGATCTAGGACCTTAAGGTTTTGCATGAAGTGAGGTCTAGCAGCCACGTTGCACGGAAGGGTGTGAAAGGTGTTCGAATGTAGTAAAAACCTCTAAAATCCGCCCGTTTTCGTCATTTGCTGTCGAATCGACTCAATGCCAGATCGTCACATTGGCCGCTCTTCTCTAAGAAACGGATACACTTTCCGTCTGCAAAGCTATGTCGCGTGCAGCGGTATGCGAAGACACTAAAAGGACCATAGTAGAACGCAGAAGAAACTTCTAAGTTGATGTGATAGATAGTAAGAAGCAGTAGAAATCAAATTTAGTTTCCGATTATTGTCTTTTTAGCCGGCTTTGGTGCGTTGGACATGAGCTAGGACCTTAAAATATTGCATGAAGAGAGATCTAGCAGCCACGTTGAACGGTAGAATGTGAAAGTTGTTTGTAGGTAGTAAAAACCTGTAAAATCCGAGCGTTTTCGTCATTTGCTATCGAATCGACTTAATGCCAGATCGTCACATTGGCCGCTCTTCTCTATGAAACATTTACACGTTTCGTCTGTAATGCTATGTCGCGTGCTGCGGTATGTGGAGACACTAAAATCACCATAGTGGAACACAAAAGAAGCTTCTAAGTTGATGTAATTGCCAGTAAGAAGCAGTACAATTCAAGTTTTAGTTATCGATTATTGACATTTTTGCCACCTTTGGTCCATGGACATGAGCTCGAACCTTAAGATTTTGCATGAAGGGAGGTCTAGCAGACCGCGTTGCACGGTAGAATGTGAAAGTTGTTTGTAGGTAGTAAAAACCTGTAAAATCCGAGCGTTTTCGTCATTTGCTATCGAATTGACTTAATGCCAGATCGTCATATTGGCCGCTCTTCTCTATGAAACGGTTACATATGTCGTCTGCAAAGCTATGTCGCGTGCTGCGGTATGCGGAGACACTAAAAGCACCATAGTAGAACACTGAAGAAGCTACTAAGTTGATGTAATAGCCAGTAAGAAGCAGTACAATTCAAGTTTTAGTTATCGATTATTGACATTTTTGCCATCTTTGGTGCCTTGGATATGAGCTAGAACCTTAGGATTTTGCATGAATGGAGGTGTAGCTACCCGCATTCCACGGTAGAATGTGAAAGGTGTTCGTAGGTAATAAAAACCTGTAAAATCCGCCCGTTTTCGTCATTTGCTATCGAATCGACTTAATGCCAGATCGGCACATTGACCGCTCTTCTCTATAAAACGGTTACACGTTTAGTCTGTAATGCTATGTCGCGAGCTGCGGTATGCGGAGACACTAAAATCACCATAGTAGAACACAGAAGAAGCTTCTAAGTTGATGTATTAGGCAGTAAGAAGCACTACAATTCTAGTTTTAGTTATCGATTATTGTCTCTTTAGCTGGCTTTGGTGCCTTCGACATGAGCTAGTACCTTAAGATTTTGCCTGAAGAGAGGTCTATTACCACGTTGCGCGGGAGAATGTGAAAAGTGTTCATATGTAGTAAAAACCTGTAAAATCTGCCCGTTTTCGGCATTTGCTATCGAATTGACTTAATGACAGATCGTCACATTGGCCGCTCTTCTCTATGAAACGGTTACACTTTTCGTCTTCAAAGCTATGTCTGCTGCTGCGGTATGCGGAGACAGTAAAAGCAACATAGTAGAACACAAAAGAAGCTTCTAAGTTGGTGTAACTGCCAGTAAGAAGCAGTACAATTAAAATTTTAGTTATCGATTATTGACTTTTTAGTCGGCTTTGGTGACGTGGACATGAGCTAGTTCCTTGAGATTTTGCCTGAAGGGAGGTCTAGCAGCCACGTTGCACGGGAGAATGTGAAAAGTGTACATATGTAGTAAAAACCTGCCAAATCCGCCTGTTTTCGTCATTTGCTATCGAATCGACTCCATGCCAGATCGTCACATTGGCCGCTCTTCTCGATGAAAAGGTTGCACTTTTCGTCTGCAAAGCTATCTCACTTGCTGCAGTATGCGGAGACACTAAAAACACCATAGTAGAACACTGAAGAAGCTCCTAAGTTGATGTAATAGCCAGTAAGAAGCAGTATAATTCAACTTTTAGTTATCGAATATTGACTTTGTAGCCGGCTTTGGTGCTTTGGACTTGAGCTAGGACCTTAAAATTTTGCATGAAGGGAGGTCTGGCAGCCCGCGTTGCACGGTAGAATGTGAGAAATATTCATATGTAGTAAAAACCTGTAAAATCAGCACGTTTTCGAAATTTTCTATCGAATCAACTTAACGCCAGATCGTCACATCGGCCGCTCTTCTCTATGAGATGGTTACACTTTTCGTCTGCAATGCTATGTGGAGTGGAGCGGTATGCGGAGACACTAAAAGCACCATAGTAGAACACTGAAGAAGCTCCTAAGTTGATGTGATAGCCAGTAAGCAGCAGTACAAATCGAGTTTTAGTCATCGATTATTGTCTTTTTAGCCGGCTTTGATGCCTTGGGAATGACCTAGGACCTTAATAATTTGCCTGAATAGAGGTCTATTATCCACGTTGCACGGGAGAATGTGGAAAGTGTTCATATTTAGTAAAAACCTGTAAAACCCGCCCGTTTTCGTCCTTTGCTATCGAATCGACTTAATGCCAGTTCGACACATTGGCCGATCTCCTCTATGAAACGGTTACACGTTTCGTCTAGAAAGCTATATCGCGTGCTGCAGTATGCGGAGACACTAAAAACACCATAGTAGAACACTGAAGAAGCTCCTAAGTTGATGTAATAGCCAGTAAGAAGCAGTATAATTCAAGTTTTAGTTATCGAATATTGACTTTGTAGCCGGCTTTGGTGCTTTGGACTTGAGCTAGGACCTTAAAATTTTGCATGAAGGGAGGTCTGGCAGCCCGCGTTGCACGGTAGAATGGGAGAAATATTCATATGTAGTAAAGTCCTGTAAAATCCGCCCGTTTTTAAATTTGCTATCGAATCGACTTAATGCCAGATCGTCACATCGGCTGCTCTTCTCTATGAGACGGTTACACTTTTCGTCTGTAAAGCTATGTTGCGCGCTGCGGTATCCGGAGACACTGAAAGCACCATAGTAGAACACAGAAGAAGCTTCTATGTTGATGTAATGGCCAGTAAGAAACAGTAAAATTCAAATTTAAGTTATCGATTATTGACATTTTAGCCGGCTTTGGTACATTGGACTTGAGCTAAGACCTTATGATTTTGCATGAAAGGAGGTCTAGCAGCCACGTTGCACGGGAGAATGTGAAAAGTGTTCATATGTAGTAAAAACCTGCGAAATCCGCCAGTTTTTGTCATTTGCTATCGAATCGACTTAATGCCAGATCGTCACTTTGGAAGCTCTTATCTATGAAACGGTTACACTTTTCGTTCTCAAAGCTATGTTGCCTGTTGCGGTATCCGGAGAGACTGAAAGCACCTTAGTACAATACAGACGAAGCTTCTAAGCTGATGTAATAGCCAGTAAGAAGCAGTACAATTCAAGTTTTAGTTAACGATTATTGACTTTTAAGCCGACTTTGGAACTTTGGACATGAGCTAAGAACTTACGATTTTGCATGAAGGGAGGTCTAGCAGCCACGTTGCACCGGAGAATGTGAAAAGTGTTCATATTTAGTAAAAACCTGAGAAATCCGACCGTTTTCCACATTTGTATCGAATCGACTTAATGCCAGAACGTCACCTTGGCCGATCTTCTCTATGAAACGGTTACACTTATCGTCTGCAAAGCTATGTTGCGTGCTGCGGTATCGAGTGACGCTGCATGCACCATAGTAGAACACAGACGAAGTTTCCAAGTTGATGTAATATCCAGTAAGAAGCAGTACACTTCAACTTTTAGTTATCGGTTATTGACTACTAAGTCGGCCTTTAAGCGTTGGACATGAGATAAGACCTTACGATTTTGCATGAAGGGAGGTCTACCAGCCACATTGCACGAGAGAGTGTGAAAAGTGCTCATATGTAGTAAAAACCTGAGAAATCCGCCCGTTTTTGTCATTTGCTATCGAATCGACTTAATGGCAGATCGTCATTTTGGCCGCTCTTATGTATGAAACGGTTACACGTATCGTGTGCAAAGCTATATTGCGTGCTGCGGTATCCCGAGACACTGAGAGCACCATAGTAGAACACAGAGGAAGCTTCTAAGTTGATGTAATAGATAGTAAGAAGCAGTACAATTCAAGTTTTAGCTATCAATTATTGACTTTTTGCCGGCTTTCGTGCCTTGGACATGAGCTAAGACCTTACGATTTTGCATGAAGGTACATCCAGCAGCCACGTTGCACGGCAGACTGTGAGAAGTGTTGATATGTAGTAACAATCTGAGAAATCCGCCCGTTTTTGTCATTTGCTAATGCCAGATCGTCACTTTGGCCGCTCTTCTCTATGAAACGGTTACACTTATCGTCTGCAAAGCTATGTTGCGTGCTGCGATATAAGGAGACACTGACAACACTATAGTAGAACATAAAAGAAGCTTCTAAGTTGATGTAATAGCCAGTAAGAAGCAGCACAATTCCAGTTTTAGTTTTCGATTATTGACTTTTTAGCCGGCTTTGGTGCCTTGGTTATGAGCTAAGACCTTACGATTTTGCATGAAGGGAGGTCTACCAGCCACGTTGCACGGGAGAGTGTGTAAAGTGTTCATACGTAGTAAAAACCTGAGAGAACCACCCGTTTTTGTCATTTGCTATGGAATCGACTTAATGCCAGATCGACACATTGGCCGCTCTTCTCTGTGAAATTGTTACACTTTTCGTCTGCAAAGCTATGTCTGCTGCTACGGTATGCGGAGACAGTAAAAGCAACATAGTAGAACACAAAAGAAGCTTCTAAGTTGATGTAATTGCCAGTGAGAAGCAGTACAATTAAAATTTTAGTTATCGATTATTGAATTTTTAGTCGGCTTTGGTGCCGTGGACATGAGCTAGTTCCTTGAGATTTTGCCTGAAGAGACGTCTAGCAGCCACGTTGCACGGGAGAATGTGAAAAGTGTACATTTGTAGTAAAAACCTGTAAAATCCGCCTGTTTTCGTCATTTGCTATCGAATCGACTCAATGCCAGATCGTCACATTGGCCGCACCTCTCTAAGAAACGGTTACACTTTCCGTCTGCAAAGCTACGTCGCGTGGTGTGGTATGCGAAGACACTAAAAGGACCATAGTAGAACGCAGAAGAAGCTTCTAAGTTGATGTGATAGCCAGTAAGAAGCCATACAAATCAAGTTTTAGTTGTCGAATATTGACTTTTTAGCCGGCTTTGGTGCCTTGGACAAGATCTAGGACCTTAAGGTTTTGCATGAAGTGAGGTCTAGCAGCCACGTTGCACGGAAGGGTGTGAAAGGTGTTCGAATGTAGTAAAAACCTCTAAAATCCGCCCGTTTTCGTCATTTGCTGTCGAATCGACTCAATGCCAGATCGTCACATTGGCCGCTCTTCTCTAAGAAACGGATACACTTTCCGTCTGCAAAGCTATGTCGCGTGCAGCGGTATGCGAAGACACTAAAAGGACCATAGTAGAACGCAGAAGAAACTTCTAAGCTGATGTGATAGATAGTAAGAAGCAGTAGAAATCAAATTTAGTTTCCGATTATTGTCTTTTTAGCCGGCTTTGGTGCGTTGGACATGAGCTAGGACCTTAAAATATTGCATGAAGAGAGATCTAGCAGCCACGTTGAACGGTAGAATGTGAAAGGTGTTCGAATGTAGTAAAAGCCTCTAAAATCCGCCCGTATTCGTCATTTGCTATCGAATCGACTGAAAGCCAGATCGTCACATTGCCCGCTCTTCTCTAAGAAACGGTTACACTTTCCGTCTGCAAAGCTACGTCGCGTGCTGTGGTATGCGAAGACACTAAAAGCACAATCGTAGATCACACAAGAAATTTCTAAGTTGGTGTAATAGCCAGTAAGAAGCAGTACAATTCAAGTTTTAGTTATCGATTATTGACATTTTTGCCCCCTTTGGTCCATGGACATGAGCTCGAACCTTAAGATTTTGCATGAAGGGAGGTCTAGCAGACCGCGTTGCACGGTAGAATGTGAAAGTTGTTTGTAGGTAGTAAAAACCTGTAAAATCCGAGCGTTTTCGTCATTTGCTATCGAATCGACTTAATGCCAGATCGTCACATTGGCCGCTCTTCTCTATGAAACAGTTACACGTTTCGTCTGTAATGCTATGTCGCGTGCTGCGGTATGTGGAGACACTAAAATCACCATAGTAGAACACAAAAGAAGCTTCTAAGTTGATGTAATTGCCAGTAAGAAGCAGTACAATTCAAGTTTTAGTTATCGATTATTGACATTTTTGCCACCTTTGGTCCATGGACATGAGCTCGAACCTTAAGATTTTGCATGAAGGGAGGTCTAGCAGACCGCGTTGCACGGTAGAATGTGAAAGTTGTTTGTAGGTAGTAAAAACCTGTAAAATCCGAGCGTTTTCGTCATTTGCTATCGAATTGACTTAATGCCAGATCGTCACATTGGCCGCTCTTCTCTATGAAACAGTTACACTTTTCGTCTGTAATGCTATGTCGCGTGCTGCGGTATGCGGAGACACTAAAAGCACAATAGTAGACCACACAAGAAGCTTCTATGTAGGTGTAATAGCCAGTAAGAAGCAGTACAATTCAAGTTTTAGTTATCGATTATTGACATTTATGCCATCTTTGGTGCCTTGGATATGAGCTAGAACCTTAGGATTTTGCATGAATGGAGGTGTAGCTACCCGCATTCCACGGTAGAATGTGAAAGGTGTTCGTAGGTAATAAAAACCTGTAAAATCCGCCCGTTTTCGTCATTTGCTATCGAATCGACTTAATGCCAGATCGGCACATTGACCGCTCTTCTCTATAAAACGGTTACACGTTTAGTCTGTAATGCTATGTCGCGAGCTGCGGTATGCGGAGACACTAAAATCACCATAGTAGAACACAGAAGAAGCTTCTAAGTTGATGTATTAGCCAGTAAGAAGCACTACAATTCTAGTTTTAGTTATCGATTATTGTCTCTTTAGCCGGCTTTGGTGCCTTCGACATGAGCTAGTACCTTAAGATTTTGCCTGAAGAGAGGTCTATTACCACGTTGCGCGGGAGATTGTGAAAAGTGTTCATATGTAGTAAAAACCTGTAAAATCTGCCCGTTTTCGGCATTTGCTATCGAATTGACTTAATGACAGATCGTCACATTGGCCGCTCTTCTCTATGAAACGGTTACACTTTTCGTCTTCAAAGCTATGTCTGCTGCTGCGGTATGCGGAGACAGTAAAAGCAACATAGTAGAACACAAAAGAAGCTTCTAAGTTGGTGTAACTGCCAGTAAGAAGCAGTACAATTAAAATTTTAGTTATCGATTATTGACATTTTAGTCGGCTTTGGTGACGTGGACATGAGCTAGTTCCTTGAGATTTTGCCTGAAGGGAGGTCTAGCAGCCACGTTGCACGGGAGAATGTGAAAAGTGTACATATGTAGTAAAAACCTGCCAAATCCGCCTGTTTTCGTCATTTGCTATCGAATCGACTCCATGCCAGATCGTCACATTGGCCGCTCTTCTCGATGAAAAGGTTGCACTTTTCGTCTGCAAAGCTATCTCACTTGCTGCAGTATGCGGAGACACTAAAAACACCATAGTAGAACACTGAAGAAGCTCCTAAGTTGATGTAATAGCCAGTAAGAAGCAGTATAATTCAACTTTTAGTTATCGAATATTGACTTTGTAGCCGGCTTTGGTGCTTTGGACTTGAGCTAGGACCTTAGAATTTTGCATGAAGGGAGGTCTGGCAGCCCGCGTTGCACGTTAGAATGTGAGAAATATTCATATGTAGTAAAGTCCTGTAAAATCCGCCCGTTTTTAAATTTGCTATCGAATCGACTTAATGCCAGATCGTCACATCCGCTGCTCTTCTCTATGAGACGGTTACACTTTTCGTCTGCAAACCTATGTCGTGTGCTCCGGTATGCGGAGACACTAAAAGCACCATAGTAAAACACTGAAGAAGCTTTTAAGTTGATGTAATAGCAAGTAAGAAGCAGTACAAATCAAGTTTTATTTATTGATTATTGACTTTTTAGGCGGCTTTGGTGCCTTGGACATGAGCTAAGACGTTACGATTTTGCATGAAGGGAGGTCTAGCAGCCGCGTTGCAAGGGAGAATGTGCAAAGTGTTCATATGTATTAGAAACCAGAAAAATCCGCCCGTTTTCTTCGTTAGCTATGGAATCGACTTAATGCCAGATCGTCACATTGGCCGCTATCATCTATGAAACGGTTACATTTTTCGTCTGCAAAGCTATGTCGGGTGCTGCGGAATGCGGAGATACGTAAAGCAACATAATAAAACACAGAAGAAGGTTTTAAGTTGATGTAATAGCCAGTAAGAAGAAGTACAATTCAAGTTATAGTTATCGATTATTTACTTTTTAGCCGGCTTTGGTGCCTTGGACTTGAGCTAGGACCTTAAGATTTTGCACGAAGGGAGGTCTAGCAGCCACGTTGCACGGTAGAATGAGTAAAATGTCCATATGTAGTAAAAACCTGTAACATCCGCACGTTTTCTTAATTCGCTATCGAATCCACTTAATGCCAGACCGTCACATCGGCCGCTCTTCTCTATGAAACGGTTACATATGTCGTCTGCAAAGCTATGTCGCGTGCTGCGGTATGCGGCGACACTAAAAGCACCATAGTAGAACACTGAAGAAGCTACTAAGTTGATGTAATAGCCAGTAAGAAGCAGTACAATTCAAGTTTTAGTTATCGATTATTGACTTTTTTGCCAGCTTTGGTGCCTTGGACATAAGGTATGACCTTACGATTTTGCATGAAGGGAGGTATAGCAGCCACGTTGCACGGGATAATGTGAAAAGGGTTCATGTGTAGTAAAACCCTGAGAAATCCGCCCGTTTTTGTCATTTGCTATCGAATCGACTAAATGCCAGATCGTCAGTTTTGCCGATCTTATCTATGAAACGGTTACACTTTTCGTTCTCAAAGCTATGTTGCCTGCTGCGGTATCCGGAGACACTGAAAGCACCATAGTACAATACAGACGAAGCTTCTAAGCTGATGTAATAGCCAGTAAGAAGCAGTACAATTCAAGTTTTAGTTAACGATTATTGACTTTTAAGCCGACTTTGGAACTTTGGACATGAGCTAAGAACTTACGATTTTGCATGAAGGGAGGTCTAGCAGCCACGTTGCACGGGAGAATGTGAAAAGTGTTCATACTTAGTAAAAACCTGAGAAATCCGACCGTTTTCCACATTTGCTATCGAATCGACTTAATGCCAGAACGTCACTTTGGCCGATCTTCTCTATGAAACGGTTACACTTATCGTCTGCAAAGCTATGTTGCGTGCTGCGGTATCGAGTGACGCTGCAAGCACCATAGTAGAACACAGACGAAGTTTCCAAGTTGATGTAATATCCAGTAAGAAGCAGTACACTTCAACTTTTAGTTATCGGTTATTGACTACTAAGTCGGCCTTTAAGCGTTGGATATGAGATAAGACCTTACGATTTTGCATGAAGGGAGGTCTACCAGCCACATTGCACGAGAGAGTGTGAAAAGTGTTCATATGTAGTAAAAACCAGCGAAATCCGCCAGTTTTTGTCATTTGCTATCGAATCGACTAACTGCCAGATCGTCAGTTTTGCCGATCTTGTCTATGAAACGGTTACACTTATCGTCTGTAAAGCTATATTGCGTGCTGCGGTATCCCGAGACACTGAAAGCACCATAGTAGAACACAGAGGAAGCTTCTAAGTTGATGTAATAGATAGTAAGAAGCAGTACAATTCAAGTTTTAGCAATCAATTATTGACTTTTTGCCGGCTTTCGTGCCTTGGACATGAGCTAAGACCTTACGATTTTGCATGAAGGTACATCCAGCAGCCACGTTGCACGGCAGACTGTGAGAAGTGTTGATATGTAGTAACAATCTGAGAAATCCGCCCGTTTTTGTCATTTGCTAATGCCAGATCGTCACTTTGGCCGCTCTTCTCTATGAAACGGTTACACTTATCGTCTGCAAAGCTATGTTGCGTGCTGCGATATAAGGAGACACTGACAACACTATAGTAGAACATAAAAGAAGCTTCTAAGTTGATGTAATAGCCAGTAAGAAGCAGCACAATTCCAGTTTTAGTTTTCGATTATTGACTTTTTAGCCGGCTTTGGTGCCTTGGTTATGAGCTAAGACCTTACGATTTTGCATGAAGGGAGGTCTACCAGCCACGTTGCACGGGAGAGTGTGTAAAGTGTTCATACGTAGTAAAAACCTGAGAGAACCACCCGTTTTTGTCATTTGCTATGGAATCGACTTAATGCCAGATCGTCACTTTGAACGCTCTTCTCTATGAAACATTTACACTTATCGTCTGGAAAGCTATTTTGCGTGCTGCGGTATCCGGAGACACTGAAAGCACCATAGTAGAACACACAAGAAGCTTCTAAGTTGATGTAATAGATCGTATGAAGCAGTACAATTCAAGTTTTATTTCTCGATTATTGACTTCTAAGACGGCTTTGCATCCTTGGACATGAACCAAGACCTTACGATTTTGCATTAAGGTAGGTCAACCAGCCACGTTGCACGGGAGAGTGTGAAATGTGTTCATATGTGGTTAAAACCTGAGAAAACCGCCCGTTTTTGTCATTTGCAAAGGAATCGACTGAATGTCAGATCGTCACTTTGGCCTCTCTTCTCTATGAAATGGTTACACTTATCGACTGGAAAGCTATGTTGCGTGCTGCAGTATGCGGAACCACTAAAATCACAATAGTAGAACACAGAAGAAGCTTCTAAGTTGATGGAATAACCAGTAAGAAGCAGTAGAATTCAAGTTTTAGTTATCGTTTATTGACTTTTTAGGCGGCTTTGGTGCCTTGGACATGAGCTAAGACATTACGGTTTTGCATGAAGGGAGGTCTACCATCCACGTTGCACGGGAGAGTGTGAAAAGTGTTCATATGTAGTAAAAACCTGAAAAAACCGAACGTTTTTGTCATTTGCTATCTAATCGACTTAATGCCAGATCGTCACTTTGGCCGCTCTTCTCTATGAAACGGTTACACTTATTGTCTGCAAAGCTATGTTGCGTGCTGCGGTATCGGGAGACACTGAAAGCACCATAGTAGAACACAGAAGAAACTTCTAAGTTGGTGTAATAGCCAGTAAGAAGAAGTACAATTCAAGTTTTACTTATCGATTACTGACTTTTTAGACGGCTTTGGTGCCTTGGACATGATCTAAGATCTTACGATTTTGCATGAAGGGAAGACTACCGCCACGTTGCATGGGAGAATGTGAAAAGTGTTACAATGCAGTAAAAACCTGAGAAATCTGCCCGTTTAGCTCATTTGCCATCAAATCGACTTAATGCCAGATCGTCACTTTGGCCGCTCTTCTCTATGAAACGGTTACACTTATCGTCGGCAAAGCTATGTTGCGTGCTGCGGTAACCGGAGACACTGAGAACACTATAGTAGAACACAGAAGAAGCTTCTAAGTTGATGTAATAGCCAGTAAGAAGCAGTACAATTCAAATTTTGGTTAACGATTATTGACTTTTTGGCCGGCTTTGGTGCCTTGGACATGAGCTAAGACCTTACGATTTTGCATGAAGGCAGGTCTACCAGTCACGTTGCACGGGAGAGTGTGAAAAGTGTTCATATGTAGTAAAAACCTGAGAAATCCGCGCTTTTTTGCCATCGGCTATCGAATCGACTTAGTGCCAGATCGTCACAATGGCAGCTTTTCTCCCTGCAACGGATACATTTATCGTCTGCAAAGCTATGTCGTGTGCTGCGGCAATGCGGATACACTAAAAGCACAATATTAAAACACAGAAGAAGCCTCTAAGTTGATGTAATCGGCCAGTAAGAAGCAGTACAAATCATGTTTTAGCTATCAATGATTGATTTATTAGCTGGCTTTGGTGCGTTGGATACGACCGAGGCCTTTAAGATTTGGCATCGAACGAAGTCTGTCACCCACGTTGCACAGTAGAATGTGAAAACTGTTCATATGTAGTAAAAACCTGAGAAATCCGCTCGTTTTCGTCATTTTCTATCGAATCGACCTAATGCCAGATCGTCACATTGGGAGCTCTTCTCTCTGAAACGGTTACATTTATCGTTTGCAGAGCTATGTCACATACTGCTGTTTGCGAAGACACTAAGAGCACCACAGTAAAAGACAGAAGATGCTTCTAAGTTGATGTAATCGGACAGCAAGTGCCACTACAACTAAAGTTTTAGTTATCGATTATTGACTCATTACACGGCTTTGGTACTTTGGACATGAGCTAGGACCTTAAGATTTTGCATGAAACGAGGTCTGTCGACCACGTTGCACGGGAGAATGTGAAAGGTGTTCATATGTAGTAAAAACTCGAGAAATCCGCCCGTTTTAGTCATTTGCTATCGAGTCGAATTAATGCCAGATCGTCACAATGGCCGTTTTGCTCCCTGCAACGGATACATTTATCGTCTGCAAAGCTATGTCGTGTGCTTCGGTAATGCGGATACACTAAAAGCACCATATTAAAACACAGAAGAAGCTTCTAAGTTGATGTAATCGGACAGTAAGAAGCAGTACAAATCAAGTTTTAGCTATCAATTATTGATTTATTAGCTGGCTTTGGTGCGTTGGATATGACCGAGGCCCTTAAGATTTGGCATCGAACGAGGTCTGGCAGCCACATTACACGAGAGAATCTGAAAGGTGTTCATATGTAGTAAAATTCTAAGAAAACCTTTCGTATTTGTCATTTGCTTTTGAATCGACGTAATGCCAGATCGTCACATTCGCCGCTTTTCTCTCTGAAACTGTTACATTTATCGTCTGCAAGCTTATGTCGTGTGCTGCGGTATGCGGAGACACTAAAAGCAACAAAGTATAAAACAGATGAAGCTTGTAATTTGATGTAATCGGCCAGAAAGAACCAGTACAATTCAAGTTTTGGTTATCGATTATTGACATATTAGCCGGCTTTGGTGCCTTGGACATGATCGTGGACCTTAAGCTTTTGCATCAATCGAGGTCTGGCCGCCACGTTGCACGGAGAAATGTGAAATGTGTTAATATGTAGTAAAAACCTGAGAAAATCTTTCGCATTTATTTAAGTTCCGTTAGTACAATAAGAAACTGGCTACAATAATCATAATCTTGCTCTACAAATCAAGTAACTACTATTATTAACAGTATTTATCAACAGCAAATATAACAAAAGACAAAACAGAAAGATAATCAAACGTCTAATGACACAGTAACGAAACTGAAAACAGTTCGCGAAAATTTCGTTTGAAATTATTTCACCAGATGACAATAAGAACACCGGACGAAGACACTTAAAGTTCCAAAATAAGCCACTATACACAAACAAATAATTAGTACTTAGCTTTGGATGCGCCGCTACAGCTGCACCTGGTCAGCGCGGAATGTAAACACAGGTAAGAAGTTAAGGTGCTCGATACGAAACACTCACAAAGATCGGGTCACAACTCAAGAAAGGCGGAGGTGAATGAAGAAACCATTAATAAGTAACTTATATAGTAAATATTATCACAAAAACCGTTAAAATATGTATCTGAAACCTAAAAATGTATGAAAACTTAGAGAGCGATTTCACACGCACTCACGCGCTTAATCGAAATGCCAGATCGTCGCAGTGGCAGCTTTGCTCACGGAAATGTTTACATATACATCTGGATACTTACGTCATGTGCTGAGGTATGCGGTGGGACCACAACCAACAAATATGAGCTTCTAAGTCGATGCAATAGGTAGGTAAGAAGTAGTTCTACTCAAGTTTTAGGTATCGAAAATTAAACTGTAGGCCGGTTTTGGTGCCTTGCATTTGACCGAGGACCTTATGATTTCGCATGAACCGAGGTCTGGCACCCACATTACACGAGAAAATGCGAAAAGTGATAATATGTAGTAAAAAACTGAGAAAACCTCACGATTTCGTCTTTTTCTTTCGTAATGACGTAATGACATCTCGTCACATTGATCTCTTTTTTTCCGGAAAGGTTTACATTTATCATCTGAAAACTTCTCTCGCCTGCTGATGTATGTGATGACTCCACAAGAAACAAAATAGAAACTTCTAAGTTGATGTAATAGGCAAGTAAGACATATTATAAGTCTAGTTTTAGTAATAGAAAATTCAGTTATTGGTCGGTTTTGGTGTTTTGCAGTTGATAGAGTACCTTGGAACATATCTGTCTATCTACCACCCCCCCCCTCCCCCTCGTAAGGTAAGATGACAGCCTACGTACACCACCCCCCTTCGTAAGATGTCTGTCTACCTACTTCCCCCTGAAATGTCTCTTTACTTATCCCCTCAACCGGAAAACGTGTTTTCAAACCCGCCATCAGAAGATGACTTTCTTCGTACACACCCTTGGAAGATACCTGTCTACCTACCTCCCCCCCCCAGAAGATGTCTGCCCATCTACCTAGGTACCGCCATTTAGAAGGTGTCTGTCTACCTACCCCCACTTCGAAAGATGTTTAACTGCCTACCCCACCTCTGAAGATCTCTGTCAAACCCTCCCCCATCCCTGGAGGATGTCTGTGTACATACCCCCCTTTTGGAAGTCATTTGACAACCGAAAAAACCGCTTTGGAAGATGTATGACTTCCTATCACTACCCTCGTAAGGTGTATGTCTACCTAGGACCCCTCTGGAAGATGTCTGTCTAACTAACGAACCTCGGTATATGCCAGTCTCACCCCCTCAGAATATGTCTGTCTACGTACCCCACATGGAAGATGTCTGTCTACCTGCCCCCCCCCCCCCCATAAGATGTTTGTCTATCTACCCCTCCTTGGAACATGTCTGTCTAACAACCACCACCCCCCCCCCCCCAGTTGTCTGTCTACCTACCCCCTTGAAGATGTCTGTCTACCTACCCCCCACAAAATGTCTGTGTACCCATCTTACCCTGAGAAAATGATAGTCTACCTACCCCTGTATGTAAGATGTCTCACTACCTACCCCCCTCCCCCCCCCTTCGGGAAATGTCTGTCTATCTACCCAATCCACTCTTGAAAGATGCTTATCTAACCACCTTGGAAGATGCCTTTCTACCCCAGCTCAGAAATTGTCTATCTACTCCCTCGTCAGAAGATGTCGGCCAACATACCGTCCCCTCAGAAAATGTATATCTATCACCCTTGGAAGATGTATGTCTGTCTACCCCCTCAAAGAATATATGTCTATCTGCCCAACTCGGAAAATGTCTGTCAACATGCCCCCTTCGGAAAATGTCTAACATCACCAAGCTCAGTAGATGTGTGTCTATCTGTCCCGCCCCCTCGGAAAATGTCTATTTCCAGCCCCCCTCGGAAGAAGTATGTTTACCAACCCTCCATCAGGAGAAGTCTGTCAAACTACGCCCCAGGAAGGTCTCTCTCTACCTACCACCCTCCCCCCCATCGAATATATCTGTCCACTCAACCCATCCTTGGAAGATGATTGGCTACCTACCCCATGGAAGATGTCAGGCAACCTGCCCCCTCACTTAGGAAGATGCCTACTTCCCCCTTGGAAGTTGTCTATTTTCCACCACTCGGAAGATGTCTAACTACCCCCTCCCAATATATATGTCTATCAAATCCACACAAATGATGTCTGTTTACCTACTCCCATAAGATGTCTATCATCCCCTTCAGAAGGTATCTTCCTATATACCCCCTCCCCTTGGAAGATGCCTGTCTGCATACCCAAACTAAGATGATGTCTATCAACCTTCCACCGCACATATGATGTCTGTCTACCTACCACCCTTGGAATATCTATGTCTTTCTACCCCCCGGAAGATGTCTGTCAGCCTGCCCAACTTGGAAAATATCTGTCCATGTGCCCTCCTTCGGAAGATTTCTATTATCCCCAGCCTCGGAAGAATTGTGTCTATCTGTCCTGCACCAACAGTAGATGTCTGTGTACCTACCCCTCTTCAGAAGAAGTCTGTTTACCAACCCCCCATCAGGAGATGTCTCTCAAACTACCACCAAGGAAGTCTCTGTCTACCTACCCCCCTTTGGAAGATATCTGTCTACCTATAACACAACTCAGAAAATGTCTGTCTACCTACCCCTCAGAAGATGTCTGTTTATCCACACCTCCACAGATAATGTCTATCTACCTACCCCCCCCCCTATCCTCTGAGGATGTCTGTCTACCTACCCCCCCCTCTTGGAAGATGTTGGTCTACTTACCCCTCTAGAAGATGTCTGTCTAAGTACGCCCCTCGGAAGTTGGCTGTCTACCAACCCACCAATGGGAGATGTCTGTCTACCTACCCCCCTCGGAAGGTGCCTTACTGCCTACTCCCTCAGAAGATTGTCTACCTACATACACTCAGAAAATGTATGTATACCCACGCCCCCCCCCCCCCCTGGAAGAATTCTGTCTAAATTTTCCCCACCCCTTGGTAATTTCTGTCTACATATCACTCCCTTGCAAGATGTCTGTCTACCTACTCCCTCTCGAAAGATATCTGTTTACCTACATCTTCTGTTGGGAGGTAGGAAGACACACATCTTCTGCGAGGGGTAAGTAGACGGACATATTCCGAAGCAGGGTATGTGGTCAGACATCTTCTGAGGGGGTGGTAGGTAGACAGACATCTTCCAAGGGGGGAGGGAGTAGACATCTTCTGTGGTGATAATGGTAGACAAACAATTCCAAGGAGGGGTAGATAGACAGACATCTTCTGAGTGGTTGTTTCTTAGACAGACGTCTTCCAGGAGGGAGCTTGGTAGACAGACATTTTCCAAGGGGGAGACATTTTTCGATTCGGGCCGGATAGGTAAACAGATATCCTTCGAGAGAGAGGGTTGACATTTTTCTGGGGGTGGAGGTAGATATTTTCGAGAGGTAGATTGACATCTTCTGGGAGGGGGGGAGATAGTATTCTTCCATGGGGGGAGGTGAGTAGTCAGGCATCTTCAAAGGGGGAGGGGGGTAGACAGACATCTTCCAAGAATGGTCGGTAAGTAGACAGACATGTTCTGTGGGGAGTGATGGTATGTACACTTACATCTTCCGATGGGTTCTGGTAGATAAACAGGCATCTTCCGTGAAGGGGTGATAGAGCTCCTCGAAGATGGGGTGTAGATATCTTCGGTGAGGAGGGTAGGTATACATCTTCCGAGAGAGGGTTAGATAGATTTCTTCCATAGGGGGGATAGATAGCCTTTTCCCGAGTTTGTGAGGAAGACAGACATACACACATGTTCCTAGAATTTGGAGGTAGACAGACATCTTCAGAATAGGCGGTAGACACATTCCAAATGAAGGAAGGCTGTAGAAATCTTTTGAGTGTAGGATAAACGTCCTCTGAGGGGAGGGGCTAGATGGAAATCTTACAGGGGTGGGGTAGGTAGACAGACATATTCCGAGAGGAGGGGGTTGGTAGACAGGCATCTTTCATGAGGTGGGTTATATACATCCTCCTGGGGGATATACATCTTCTGAGGTGGGGATAGGTATCTTCCAGAGGGTGTAGATATCATCTGAGGGTGGGGTAGATAGACATCTTCCAAGCTGTTGGTTGATTTTCACCATCCGAGTGGAGGGATACATAGATATTTTCCGCCTGGGCTGGGTAGATAGACATCTTCAGAAGGGGGTAGACATCTTCCATGGGGGGTAGGGAGACAGCTTCTAAGGGGGGTAGATAGACATTTTCCAAGATTAGTGGTAGATACACATCTTCTGAGGGGTGTAGATAGACCTCTTCCGAGGAGGGAGATTGGCATCTTTGGAGGGAATGGATAGATAATCTTATGAGGTGGGTGTGGGTAGGCATCAACCTAAGGGGCGAGATTGGCATCTTCCGATGTGGAAGGGGTTAGGTAGGCATTTTTAGAGGGAGGGATATCTTCCTAGGGGTTTAGATAGGCATCTTCCAAGGGGATGTAGGAAGACATCTCAGAGAGGGGGGAGACAAAATCCTCCGAGAGGTGGTAGGTAGACAGACATCTTTGGATGGGAGAGTAGGTAAGCAGACATCTTTTGAGTGGGGTTGGTAAACTGACATATTCCAAAGGGGCAAGGTAGACAGACAGTTTCTGAGGGTGGGGCATAAGTAGACTGACACTTTCCGAGATGTGGTAAGTAGAATTACATCTTCTGAGGTGATGGGGTAGGTAGACAGACATTTTCCGAAAGTGCGTAGGTATAAAAAAAATGGTTCAAATGGCTCTGAGCACTATGGGACTCAACTGCTGTGGTCATCAGTCCCCTAGAACTTAGAACTACTTAAACCTAACTAAACTAAGGACATCACACACATCTATGCCCGAGGCAGGATTCGAACCTGCGACCATAGCAGTTGCACGGTTTCGGACTGTGCGCCTAGAACCGCGAGACCACCACGGCCGGCTGTAGGTATACAGACATATGCCTAGGGGGGAAGGTAGACAGACATGTCCCGATTGGGGGTAGGTAGACGGCCATCTTCCAGGTGGGTAGGTACACAGACATCATCCGAAGGGGTTAGAAGGACAGACACTTTCCATGTGGGGGTTGGTAGACATACATCATCTGAGGGGGAAGAGACATCTTTCGAGGGGAGGGTACATAGACAGATATCTTCAGAGAGGAGGTAGTCATCCTCCGAGAGGGAGGTAGTTGTCCATTATCCACTGGTCTTAGGTAGGCAGACATCTTCTGAGGGAGGGTATGCAGACAGACATCTTCTGAAGGGGATAACGTAGACAGTCATCTTCTGATGGGGATGGGTAGGTAGACAGACATCTTCTGAGTGGTGGTAGGTATGGAGACATCTTCTGAGGCTGGGTTTGGTAGACAGACATCTTCCATGGGGGGGATAGGGGGTGTTGGAAGACAGATATCTTCCAAGGGGTGGGAAACAGCTTCTAAAGGATGTAGTTTGGTAGACAGACATCCTCCGAGAGGGGTGTAGACATTCTCAGATGGGGAGTGTATAACTTCTGAGAGGAGTGGTAGACTGACATCTTCCGAGAGGGGAGAGATACTTTTCTTCCATTGTGGCAATAGATAGATATCTTTCGAGAGGAGGTACATAGATAGACATCTTCAAATGTGTTGTGAATGTAGAGAGACAACTTTTGAGAAGGGGGTAGGTATACAGACACCCTCAGAGGGGGTGGGTAGGGAGACAGACATCTTCCGAGATAGGGATAAGATAGACACAAATCATTCGACGTTGGGTAGGTAAATATACAGATTCTGAGGGGTTTAGGTAGACATTCATATTATGAGGGGTTGTGGGTGTAGGTAGACAGAAACCATCTGAGGAGGGGTATTTAGGCAGATAACGTCTGAGAGGGGGTTAGGTAGACTGACATCTTCTGAGGGGTTGTAGGAGGACAGACATCTTCCAAGTGGAGGGTTGGTAGACAGACATCTTCAGAGGTGGGGTGGGGTAGGTAGACAGACATCTTCCAATAGGGGGTTGGTTGGCAGACATCTTCTGTGAGGGGGATGGTAGTAGACAGCCTTCTTCTGATGGGTGGGTGGGTAGACAGACATCTTCCATGATGGGGCATAGGTAGAGAGACATTGTCCGAGGTAGGGTGACTATAGACATTTTTCGAGAGGGGGGGTAGGTAGACAGACTTCTTCTGGGGGGTTGTAGGTAAACTGACCTCTTCAGAGGGTTGGTGTAGAATGACATTTGCCAAGAGGGGATAGGTAGAGAGACATATTCCGATGGTGGTAAGTAGACAACATCTTCTGATGGGTGTAGGTAGACAGACATCTTCCGAGGGGGATGTGTAGGTGGACAGACATCTTCCGATGGGTGGTGGGTACGTAGACTGACATATTCCAATGGGTGCGGTAGGTAGCCAAACATCTTCGAAGTGCAGGCATTGTAGATAGACATCATACAAAAGTTCACGTAGGTAGGCAGACATCTTCTGAGGGGGCGTAGGTAGACAGACATTTTCCGAGGGGTGTACATAGACATACATTTTCCAAGTGGGGGCTAGGTAGGCAGACATCTTCAGATGAGGGGGTAATCAGACAATCATCTTCTGGGGGGTAGATAGACAGACATATTCCGAGGTATGGGTTGGTAGACAATATTTTATGACTGGGGCTATGTAGAGAGACATCTTCCAAGGGGTGTAAGTAGGTAGATAGACCTCTTCTGTTGTGAGATTTGTAGGAAGGCAGACATCTTCCGAGGCAGAGCGGTTGGTAAATAGACATCAATTGTGGAAAGGGTTAGGTAGGCAGACATCTTCCCAGTGCAGTTTTGTAGACAGGCATCTTCCAAGGAGGGGTTAGGTAGACTGACACCTTCTGAAGCAGGGTAGGTAGATAGTCATCTTCGGAGGGGTGTTTGGTATACAGACATCTTCCAAACGGGTGTAGGTATACGGACATATACCTAAGGGGGAGGTAGACAGACATCATGGGTGGGTAGGTACACAGACATCTTCCGAGGGGGATTAGGAGGACAGACATTTTCCATTTGAGGGTTGATAGACTTACATCATGTGACGGAGGAGAGATACCTTTCGAGAGGAGGGTATGTAGACAGATATCTTCAGAGAGGGGTAGACATCCTCTGAGAGGGAGGTAGTCATCCTCCAAGACAGGGGTAGATATCTTCCAAGAGGGCTGTAAATAAATATCTTCCAAGATGGGAGAAGATGGACCTCTTCCGGGGGTTTTAGGTAGGCACACATGTTCCGAGGGGTGGTATGTAGACATACACCTTCTGAGGGGAATAAGGTAGACAGTCATCTTCTTATGGGGAATTGGGTAGGTAGACAGACATATTCCAAGGTGGGGGGGGGGGGTAAGTAAGGAGGAGACATATTCTGAGGGTGAGTTCAGTAGACAGACATCTTCTGAGTGGTGTCCTTGTTAGACAGACATCTTTCAAGGGGAGGGAGACATCTTTCAAAGTATGCGTTTTGGTAGACAGACCAAGAGGGGTGTAGACATTCTCTGATGTTGGAGTAGATATCTTCATAGAGGAGTGGAAGTTTGACATCTTCCGAAAGGGGGGGTAGGTAGACAGATATCCTCAGAGGTAGGGGTAGGGAGACAGACATCTCCCACAGGAGGGATAAAATCGAATCATTTGAAGGGGGGTAGATAAGCATACATCTTCTGAGGGGTATAGGTAGACATTCATCTTATGACGGGGGAGGGGGGTAGGTAGACAGATCATGTGGGGGGGGGGTTTGTAGACAGATATCTCACAAGACAGGGGTAGGTAGGCAGACATATTCTGAAGGGTTGTAGGAGGACAGACATCTTCCAAGGGGGTTAGGTAGACAGGCTTCTTCAGAGGGCGGTTAGGTAGACAGTCGTCATCAGAGGGGTACAGGTAGACAGACATCTTCTAAGGGGGTTGGTAGACCGACATTTCCTGAGGGGGTGGGCAGGTAGACAAACTTCTTCCGAGTGTGGGTGGGTATGTAGACAGACACATTCTGAAAGGAATTGTAGGTGGACAGACATCCTTTGTGATAGAGGATAGGTAGGCAGAAATATTCTGAAGGGAGGGTAGGAAAACATACATCTTCCAAGGGGAGGGGTAGGTAGTCACACATCTTCTGAGGGGTGGGTTTAGGTAGACAGAGATCTTTCCGAGGGAGGGCAGGTAAGTAGACAGACATATCCTCTGGTGGGGGGATGAGAGACCGACATTTTCCGAGGGGGAGGGGTAGGTAAACAGACATCTTCCGGCGGTTGGGTAGGTAGACAGACATCTTTTGGGGTGGATAGCTAATCGGATATGTTTTGAGGGAGCTTAGGTAGACAGACATTTCCGACGGGGAGTGTAGGTAGACAGACATATTTCAAGGGTGGGGAGATGAAACAGACATTTTCTGATGTGGGGATAGGTAGACCGACATCTTCTGAGGGCTGTTGTAGGTAGACAGACATCTTCCAAGCGGGAGCTACAGGTAGACAGACATCTTCAGAGGGCGATTGTAGGTTGATGGACATCTTTTGTGCTGGTAATAATAGATAAACATATTCCAAGGGGTGGTAGTTTAACAGACATCTTTCCAGGGGGGCTGAGTAGATAGACAGACATCATCCAACATGGGTAGACAGACATTTTCCAGGGGGAGTAGACATCCTCCAAGGGGGTAGACATCTTCGAATGGTGATGAGGTCTGGAAGATACCTTCTGAAGTTTGGGGGTCTCTAGACATCTTCCATGATAGGGGTAAACAACTTCTGAGCGGGGGGCTGGATGGGGGTTGGGATAGGTAGACAGACATATTCCGAGAGGGCAGGTAGGTAGATAGACATCTGCGTAGCGAGTGGGGGGGTGGGAGGGTTGAGAGACATCTTCCAGAGTGATAGACATCTTACGAGGTGGGGAGAAAGTTTTTCTGGGGGATGTAGATAGACATCTTCAGAGGGTGAGGTAGGTGGACAAACATCTTCCTTAGGGGGTTGAGGTAGGCAGACATCTGCCGAGGGGGTTAAGTAGATAGACGTCTTTCACGGGGCAGGTAGACAGACATCGCCTGTGGGGGGGTTATGTAGACTGATATTTTCTAAGGAGGCAAGTAGGTAGAATGACATATTAGGTGGTGGGGCGATGAGAGACAGACAGTTTTCAATGAGGGAGAGGTAGAATGACATCTTCCGATGTGGGAGGTGTAGGTAGATATCTTCCGAGGGGTGGGGTAGGTAGACATACATATTCCGAGGGGAGTGGTAGGTAGTCATACATATTCTGAGGGGGGGGGGGGGGGTTAGGTAGACAGACATCTTCCAAGGGTGTGGGTAGGTACACAGACATCATCTGAGGGGGTGGGGAGGTAGGTGCAGGTTGACATAGATCTTCCGAGGAGGGGTAGGTAGACAGATATCTTCCGAGGGGGGGGGGGGGTAGCTAGGCAGATATCTTCTGAGGGGGATAGATAGGCATATTTCGAGTGTGGGGTAGATAGGCACCATCTCAGGGGGGGGGGGGGGCAGATGGTCATGGGTGTGACGTCAAGTGAGCTGCACTGCTGTTGAAATAGCTTGTTAATGTTTTATAACTTTTAGGCTTCATTTACGTATTTTATAGTTTGTTTGTGTTATTATTTTAGCCGTAAAAGCAACTTATTAGTGGATATTCATTTACCTCCGTCTTTCTTCCTGTTGCATTGACTCGAGTGGTCTATTATTTGTGAGTGTGCTTTCGTGGTTCGTCTAAGCCTCGCGCCTCATCAGTGTGTTTACATTTTGCGGCGTGCACTGCATCTGTAGCGGTTATAAGCTAAGTACTGACGAACTTGTTTGTGCTCTGTAATACAGTTGTTAAATTGAATGGATTACAGTGGTGTTGCTTGCCGTTTGTGGTGAAATAATGACTTAATAAACTTTTGTAATCGTTCGCTCGCTGTGTTTTATAGAGTTTTCAGTAAATTTCGTGCTTTAGTTTTGAACTGGCGTTTAGTTTTAATTTTTTGGTTTTAGCCAATAATTTTGTGAAGTTTTGCTGGTATTGGTATCGGCTGTGTTGTAGTAGTATTAATACAAGTAGCTGCTTTCTTAGTAGTTAGAGAATTTCGAGACCATAGTTGTTAGTTCTTAAACAGTGCTGCTTTTGTAACTGAACTTTGCTGACGTAGACGTACAGTTTATTTTAGTAACTGTAAAATTTTATCATGAGTGAGAAGTGTGGGTTCTGTCGTAGGTTTGTGAGTAGTGGATTACACTGTGGGATTTGTTCAAAGTGTTTTCATTGCGGGAAATGCATTGGGGAAGCCAGTGGTAATTTTAGGGTGATCCTGTCCTGGGAATGTAGAATCTGTAGTAGAAACAAGTTAATAGAGGAGCAGGAGTGTAAGATCTGTGCCCTTCAGGTGCAGTTACAATGCGCAAAGAAGGAACTAGATAAGTTGAGGAGGGTGAAGGGTGCTAGGGAATGGGAACTGGCAGTTGGCAGGAAGATAGCTAGGAAAAGGAGGTAGTCAGACAGTTTTACTTTGCATACATGCAATAGATACGACAAACTGTCAGAGTTGAGCGGAGAGGAGCCTCGTGAAGCTGTATATGTAGGTAACTTGCAGCAGTCCTCAGCAATTAGGAGGCCTAGGTTCTGCTGCTAGGTAGTTCCCACGGTAGAGGTGTGGGCCAGCATTTGCAGGAAGTTTTGTGGAGTCAGTACCAGGTCACAAGCATTGTGAAGCCTAGTGCAGGGTTGGCTCAGGTGGCTGAAAGCGTAGGGGAGTTATGTAAGAATTTTACAAAGGAGGATAAGGTAGTGATAGTGGATGGAGCTGGGAGCAGTCGCAATAGGGACATGGGGTATGATGTCAGTGGTCACTTGGTTAAGATAGCTACTCAAACTGGTGGGCACTAATGTGCTTTTCGTGAAACTGTTTCAGCATCATGATCGGCCACACCTTAATGCGGCTGTTAGGCGCGTTAATGTGGGGCTGGAGAGTGCACTGATGACAGAGGGCATGGATCACATCTCAGTGGTACCAGTTGGGTCTATCAGTAAATTGGGTTTCACTAGGCATGGCCTGCACCTCAATAGGTATGCGAAGGGGAGGCTACCTAAGCTTATAGGTGACAGTGTAGTGGGTGGTGGTGGCGGTAGTGGTGTCACTCATGGAAAAGTTCCTGTAGTAGTTCCTGTTAGAGCTGCACCTTCTTAATACTGAAGTCAGCTGATAGGTATACCTGCTTAAAGGAAGTGCCTTTAAGGGCTCTCCTCCAGAGGATGTAATGTTTCCAAGTAAAGAAGGAATTAGCATATTTCATCAAAATATAAGATTTATTAGAGATAAAGTTAGTGAACTGCTAATAGATGTTAATGCTGAAATTATTGGTACATCAGAGCACCACTTCAATAAATTGATAATTTATAGGCTTGCTTTACCAGGCTACAGATTAGCTGGCTGTTTCTCAAGGAGTTCCTTGCGGGGTGCGGAAGTGTCTCTGTACATAAAAAAACAGTATGTTATTTGAGTCCATAGACTTGTTGCGACACTGCACTGAACAGATATTTGAAAGTTGTGCAGCATTTGTTGAATTTAGTGAAATTAAACTTCTAATTGCTGTTGTTTATAGGGCCTCTAACTCCAACTTCAGAGAATTTTTGCTTAAGCTAGAGAGGGTTCTTGATTCACTTTTGTAGGAAGTACCAGAAAGTAGTTATATGTGGGGACTTCAATATTAATTTTGTATATGATTGTGCAAGAAAGAGGGGGGTTGGGTTGTTTGGGGAAGGAGACCAGACATCGAGGTCATTGGTCTCGTCGGGTTAGGGAAGGATGGGGAAGGAAGTCGGCCATGCCCTTTGAGAGGAACTAACCCGGCATTTGCCTGAAGTGATTTAGGGAAATCACAGAAAACCTAAATCAGGATGGCTGAACGCGGGACTGAACCGTCGTCCTCCCGGATGTGAGTCCAGTGTCTTAACCACTGCGCCACCTCGCTCGGTCCCAAGAAAAATGATTTTGGAAGATCTCCTAAATTCATATGATCTGATGCAAACTGTGTTTTTTTCCAACTAGGGTGCAGGGGAACAGTAGCACAGTCATAGACCATATTTTTATTCGTTCTTCATTACTAGATGGGCATTCTGTTAGTAAAAGAGTGAATGGCCTTTCAGACCATAATGCACAAATTTTAACACTAAAAGGTTTTTTTACTCCAGCCAATGTCATATTTAGTTACATAGAACATAGGAAAGTCAATCCAACAGCAATAGAGAGTTTTTTAAAACTTGTCAAGGAACAAGAGTGGCAAGATGTTTATAGTGCCAATAATACAGAGGATAAATGCAATGCTTTCCATAACACATTTCTCATGCTCTTTGAGAGTTGTTTTCCATTAGAACATTCTAAATGGGGTACTAGCAGTCATGGACAGCCCGGTTGGCTGACTAGTGGGATAAGGATATCATGTAGAACATAGCGGGAATTACATCAAAATGTTAGAAGTAGTCACAATCGAGCTACCATAGCCCCTTACAAACAGGATTATAAGGTGCCTAAAAGTGTTATTAGCAAGGCAAAAAGTATGTGATATGCAAATAGAATAGCTTATTCACAGGATAAAATTAAAGACATTTGGTTAGTTGTGAAGGGAGTGACTGGTCATCAGCACAAGGTCGATGATATAAAGTTAGTTCTAAGTAATAATATTTTCGTTAGTGATAAATCAGATATATGTACGGTATTTAACAATCACTTTCTGAGCATTGCTGGCGAGCTAAATAAAAATTTAGTTTCAACAGGAAATCATACAAATTTCTTAGCAAATACCTTTCTGAGATTGATGTCTGAAATACTCCTCTGTGATACAGACAAGGGGGAGATTGAGTCAATAATTAAATCACTGAATACTAAGGACTCTCATGGTTATGATGGAGTGTCTTTCATAATATTAAAGTACTGTGCTGCACATGTTAGTCCTGTATTTAGCCAAATTTGTAATTTTTCTTTAGGAACGGTCAGTTTCCTGAGCGATTAAAGTACTCAGCTGTAAAGCCGCTTTATGAAAAGGGAGAAAGGAATAATGTAGAAAATTTTAGACCTATTTCTATGCCATCAGTGTTTGCAAAAGTTACCGAAAAGGCTGTGCATGTAAGGTTAGTTGATCATTTTATATCACACGATTTGTATCAAATGCACAGTTCGGTTATAGAAGTCGTTTGGCAACTGAAAATGGTATATTCTCTTTTCTCTGTGAAGTACTGGATGGGCTAAACAAAAAGGTAGTCAGAACCTTACGAGGGGAGGTAGGCAGACAGACATCTTCAAAGTATAGGGTAGGTAGACAGACATCTTCCCAGGGGGGGGGGGGGAGGGGTAGGTAGACAGACCTGTTCCGAGGGGTGGGTAGGGAGACATACATCTTCATAGAGAGTGAGTATGTAGACAGATATCTTCCAAGTGGGGTAGGTAGACAGACATCTTCCAAGGGTGCGGGTAGGTAGACAGACATCTTCAGATGGGAGGTAGGTAGACAGATATCCTCTGAAGGGGGTAGATAGACAGACATTTTCCGAGGGTAGGTAGACATCTTCCGAGTGGTGGTAGACATCTTCCGAGGGGGTTAGATACTTTCTGAGAGGATGGTAGATAGACATATTCCGAGAGGGGGGAGACATCTTCCGACAGTTGGTTAGATAGCCTTCTTCCTAGGGGTGGTAGGTAGAGTGAAATCCTCCAAGACGGGAGGGGGGAGGGCGTAGATAGACACACATCTTCCAAAGCAGTGTGTATGGTAGAAAGACATCTTCCGAGTGAGGGATAAGGTCGACAGACATCTTCTGTGGGGAGGGTTGGCAGACAGACATCTTCCGAGGGGGAGTAGGAAGACATGTTCCAAGAGGGGGTAGACAGACATCTTCCAAGGAGGGGGGGATAGACACATCCTGGCATGGGGTAGGTAGACAGACATCTTCCAAGGGGGTAGGAAGACAAACATCTTCCGATTGCGTGGGTGGGTAATGAGACATCTCTGGAAAGGGGGAGGTCGACAGACATCTTCTGATGGGAGGAAGGTAGAGTGACATATTCCATGGAGGGGAGTAGGTTGACAAATGTCTTCCAATGGGTGGGGTAGGTAGAGAGAGATCTTCCAAGGGGTGGTAGGTAGGCAGACCTAATACGAGAGTAGCGGTAGCGGAAGAGCGATAGGTAGACAGAAATCTTCCGGACGGGAGGGGAGGGGGGAGCGTAAGTAGACAGATAAGTTCCCAGGTCCTCAATCTACTGCAAGACACCAAAACTGGCCAATAATTGACATTCCGTAACCGAAACTTGTCTTGTACTACTTCTTACTAGTCAATTGCAACAACTTAGAAGCTTCTATTTTGTTCCTTGTGTTACTACTGGATACCTCAGTACGTGACATAGGTTTCCAGACCATAAATGTAAACGTTTCCAAGAGAAAAGATACCTATGTGACTATCTAGCAATACGTGATAAGGCAAGTGACGCAAACAGGTGCTCTTCTACAGTTTTTAAATACATATTAAAAGTTTTCGCATTTTTGCGTGTAACGTGGCTGCCTGACCTCGGCTCATGCTAAAGCGTAGGGTCCTCGGTCACATGCTAGGCAATAAAAGCCGGCCAATAATTCATCAATCAGTAACAAAAATCTCACTTATACTACTTCTTACTGGCCGATTGCATCAACTAAGAAGCTCCTATTTTGTTGCTTGTAGTGTCACCCCACACCGCAGCAAGCGAAATAAGTTTTCAGACGATAAATGTAAACGTTTCAGAGAGAATAGGGGACAATGTGACGATATGGCATTACGTCGATTCGAAAGCAAAACGTGAAACAGGGTGGATATCTCAAGTTTTACCATATATGAACACTTTTCACATTATCCCGTGCAACGTGGCGTCCAGACGTCGTTTCATGCAAAATCGCAAGGTCCAAGCTCATGTCCAAGGCACTAAAGCAGCGAAATAAGTCAATAACCGATAAATAAAAATGAATTGTACTGCTTGTTACTGGCCGATTACATCTTCTTTGAAGCTTCTTCTGTGTTCTACTATAGTGCTTTTAGTGTCTCCGCATACCGCAGCACGCGACATAACTTTGCAGACGATAAATGTAAACGTTTCAGTGAGTAAAAAGCGACCGATGTGACGATCTGGCATTAAGTAAATTCGATAGCATATGACGAAAAGGGGCGGATTTCTCAAGTTTCTATTACATATGAACACTTTTCACATTCTCCCGTGCAACGTGGCGTCCAGATGTCGTTTCATGCAAAATCGCAAGGTCCTAGCTCATGATCAAGGCGCCAAAGCCGGCTAATAAGTCAATAATCGATAACTAAAACTTAAACTGTACTGCTTTTTACTCGCCGATTACATCGACTTAGAAGTTTCTGTGCTCTACTGTGGTGTTTTAGTGTCTCCACATACCGCAGCACGCCACACAAATTTGCAGACGATAAATGTAACCGTTTGAAAGAGGAAAGCGGCCAAAGAGACGATCTGGCATTAAGTCGATACGATAGCAAATGACGAAAACGGTGCGATTTCTCTGGTTTTTACTGCATATGGACACTTTTCATATTCCCTCGTGTAACGTGGCTGCCAGTCGCTGTTTCATGCAAAATCTTAAGGTCGTCGGGCATGTCCAAGTCACTAAATCCGGCTAATAAGCCAATAACCGATAACTAAAACTTCAAATGTACTGCTTCTTACTGGCTGATTACATCAACTTGGAAGCTTCTTCTGTCTTCTATTGTGGTCTTTTAGTGTCTCCGAATACCATAGCACGCGACATAAGTTTGCAGTCGATAAATGTAACCGTTTGAGAGAGAAAAGCGGCCCAACTGACGATCTGGCATTATTCTCCCGCCGGAGAAACAATGCACTTGACAGTTCGCTTTTTGTCTAGTTAGGTTGGCTATACTGTAATAGCGATGTTGCAACAGCAGCCTCTATACACACAGCAGACGATACAGTTTTCCGTCCCGTCTCGTAAATGCAAGCGATTGAGCAATTGCAATGTATATAAAAACTCGTTTTTAGTTGTACTACAATGACAGGAAGTAAACAACCGTATAATAATGCATGTAAAAGCATAACAATGCGCACCCTTTCGATAACGGAGCATAGAAATACAAAAAACAAGCATCTGACGACTGGTACTTTAAAATCAATTATGTACGTAGTTTACAAAATAAATAATAACCGAGATTGCAATAAATAACCAATATTAGAATTTTTTCACTCACCAATTTACAGCGATAATGGCGCAATTCCATCCAGCTCGCCATCGTCACTGTTGTCCGATTCATCGCTAAAACCGTCTTCATCGTCGTCATCGGCAAGACAAATCATTAATTGTTCAGGCCGCTGATAATGCCTTCTATTGTCTGTGCTGCTCGTATAAGCTTCTCGACGTGCTCTACTTTTTTTCTCCGTGAGGCTGCATCCACAGTCACAATAGCTTCACGCAACAGCTTTTCCACCTCTGCTATTGTAAAGGACTTGTTGTTGTTCCTTACATACATTTTTACGTCACTCCATACTAACTCAATAGGGTTGAAATGGCAGTGATATGGTGGCAGCCTTATTACAGTATGACCCTGCTCCTTGGCAATTTCGTCTACTACGTATGTAGGTGTCGTAGGCTTATTTTCTTTAACAAGAGAATATAACAGAACCTTTGTCATACCCATATCCGCTGCAATATTTCGAGCCTGTAACCACTGCACCATAATTTCTTTCCGATCATTTGTAGTTGGGGCTTTGTTCTGTATCACCGAATGATATGGAGCATTGTCCATTACAATTGTTGTAGGGACAAGAAATTGTTTTAAAAGGTTCCTGAACTACTCAACAAATCGTGCGTGATCCATATCTTCATGGTAATCACCAGTCTTTTTTGATCTAAAAACTGAAAGTGCGTCAGGGACAAAACAACTGGAGGAGCCTGCATGGACCACAATTAATCTAGCTCCTCTTCCCGTCGGCTGATGGCCGGTACTGCTGGGTGTGTTATCCCTCCAACATTTACTGACAGCTTCCCCGGCATTAACCCACGTTTCGTCTAGCCAAATTATGGAATGAATGTCTCTGCCCACAATTTTGTGCAAGAAAATGCTACGAGCGGTAACAATATGTGCCCTCTCTAACAGTACTTTGCGTCCGTCTAGCGTTTTGTAACGGAAACCCATATTTTTTAGCACAAATTTTAGTCTGTTTTACCACCCCTGAAGAGTTCACTTTCTTTTAAAGAGATTAATAACTTAGCTACAGTCGGATACTCTTTTCTGCTGTAGTAAGCATAAACATGCCTACGAACTGCATCAGTCTGGAAAGAATCTAAATCTGTGATAGGACTACGCCGCTTTTTCTTCTTTCCCAGGGTTGATAAAAATGTATTATTTGATGCAGACAGCTCGGAATCGTTACGGCTCACTTCAGTATCTTCAAAGTTTTGTAGTAATACTCCCTTACTTACTACCGTTCTTGCACTAATACCAAGAGTTTTCGACGTACGTTCCACCACTTTGTCGGCAGGAATTGATGGCTGTCCATGAATGCTTACGTAGTTTTTCTCCTGCTCGTAAAACTCACGAGTTCTGCGTAGCAACTCCAGTGCCTGGCTGTTTAGCGGCACCCCTCGACGCAAAGGATTGTCACTAGGTGAACGAAGTCTTTTCGGTGGCATTTTCCAAGTACGTAAACTCACAACGTAACAAAAGTCACAACGATATAGCACACAGTACAACGAAAATACGCGGTAAACAACACACAACTCACGTTGTATACACATTCACTAAACAAAGCCGGCAACGCGGTAACTTTAACGTCACAGCACGTGAGTAACAGCAGTGCTCACTGCGCTGTGATTGGCTGGCGCCCCACGCTGAACGCCTAGTGCCTATCGTTGTTCACTTGTTACTCTGTTACGCTGCCAACTTCATACGCAAACGTCAAGTGCAATGTTTCAACGGCCCGGGTATAAGTCGATTCGATACCACACGACGAAAACGGTGCGATTTCTCAGGTTTTCACTACATGTGGATATTTTTTTCATTCTCTCCTGTAAAGTTTCTCCCAGTCGTTGTTTCCAGCAAAATCGAAAGATCGTCGGTCATGTCCAAGGCACCAAAGCCGGCTAATAAGTCAATAATCAATTACTAGCACATGAATTGTACTGCTTCTTACTGGCCGATTACATCAACTTAGAAGCTTCTTCTGTGTTCTACTGTGGAGCGTTTAGTGTCTCCGCATATCGCGGAACGCGATATAAGTTTGCAGAAGTTAAATGTAACCGTTCTAGTGAGAAACGCGGCCAAAGTGACGAACTGGCATTACGTCGATACGATAGCAAATGACGAAAACGGTGCGAATTCTCAGGTTTTTACAACATTTGGACACTTTTCACATTCTCTCGTTTAACGTGGCTGCCAGTCGTTGTTTCATGCAAAATCTTAGGGTCGTTGGTCATGTCCACGTCACCAAAGCCAGCTAATAAGTCAATAATCGATAACTAAAACTTGAATTGTACTGCTTCTTACTGTTTGATAACATCAACTTAGAAGCTTTTTGTGTGTTCAACTGTTATGCTTTTAGTGCCTCCGCATACCGCAGCACGCCACATAGGTTTGTAGTCGATATATGTAACCGTTTGAGAGAGAAAAACTTCCAATGCGACGATCTGGCATTCCGTCAATACGATTGCACATGACGAAAACGGTGTGATTCCTCAGACTTTTACTATTTATGGACTCTTTTCACATTCTCTCTTGTAACGTGGCTGCCAGCCGTTGTTACATGCAAAATTTTATGGTCCTCGATCATGTCCAAGACACCAAAGCCGGCTAATAAATCAATAATTGATGAATAAAACTTGATTTGTACTGCTTCTTACTGTTTGATAACATCAACTTAGAAGCTTTTTGTGTGTTCTACTGTTATTCTTTTAGCGTCTCCGCATACCGCAGCACGCCACTTAAGTTTGCAGGCGATAAATGTAACCGTTTGAGACAGAAAAACTTCCAATGTGACGATCTGGCATTCCGTCAATACGATAGCAAATTACGAAAACGGTGCCATTTCTCAGACTTTTACTATTTATGGACACTTTCTCTCGTGCAACGTGGCTGCCAGCGGTTGTTATATGCTAAATTTTATGGTCCTCGGTCATGTCCAAGACACAATACCCGGCTAATAAGTCAATAATCGTTAACTAAAACTTAAATTGTACTGCTTCTTACTGGCCGATTGCATCATCTTAGAAGCTTCTTCTGTGTTCTACTATGGTGTTATTAGTGTCTCCACACACCACAGCACGTCACATAGGTTTTCAGGCGATATATGCAAGCGTTTGAGAGAGAAAAGCGGCCAATGTGACTATCTGGCATTACGTCGATACGATAGCAAATGACGAAAACGGTGCGATTTCTCAGGTTTTTACCACATATGAACACTTTTCACATTCTCCCGTGCAACGCGGCTGCTAGACTTCCCTTCATGCAAAATCTTAAGGTCCTGGCTCATGTCCAATGCACCAAAGCCGGCTAAAAGTAAACAATCGATAATTAAAACTTGAATTTCACTGCTTCTTATTGGCTATTACACCAACTTAGAAGCTTCTTCTGTGTTCTACTGTTGTGCTTTTAGTGTCTCCGCGACATAAGTTTGCAGACGATAGAAGTTACCGTTTGAGAGAGAAAAGCGGCCAATGGGACGATGTGACATTACGTCGATACGATAGCAAATGACGAGAACAGTGCTATTTCTCAGGTTTTTACTACTTATGGACACGGCTAATAAGTCAATAATCGATAACTAAAACTTGATTGTACTGCTTCTTACTGACCGATAACATCAACTTAGAAATTTCTTGCGAGTTCTACTGTGGTGCTTTTAGTGTCTCCGCATACTGCAGCACGCCACATAGGTTTGCAGACGATATATGTAACCGTTTGAGAGAGAAAAGCTTCCAATGTGACGATTTGGCATTCCGACGATAGGATAGCAAATGACGAAAACGGTTCGATTTCTCACGTTTTTACTATTTATGGACACTTTTCACATTCTCTCGCATAACGTGGCTGCCCCCCCCCCCCCCCCTCCATGAACCATGGACCTTGCCGTTGGTGTGGTGGCTTGTGTGCCTCAACGATACAGATAGCCGTACCGTAGGTACAACCACAACGGATTGGTATCTGTTGAGAGGCCAGACAAACGTGTGGTTCCTGAAGAGGGGCAGCAGCCTTTTCAGTAGTTGCAGGGGCAACAGTCTGGATGATTGACTGATCTGGCCTTGTAACAATAACCAAAACGGCCTTGCCGTCCTGGTACTGCGAACGGCTGAAAGCAAGGGGAAACTACGGCCGTAATCTTTCCCGAGAGCATGCAGCTTTACTGTATGATTAAATGATGATGGCGTCCTCTTGGGTAAAATATTCCGGAGGTAAAATAGCCCCCATTCGGATCTCTGGGCGGGGACTACTCAGGAGGATGTCGTTATCAGGAGAAAGAAAACTGGCGTTCTACGGGTCGGAGCGTGTAATGTCAGATCCCTCAATCGGGCAGGTAGGTTAGAAAATTTAAAAAGGGAAATGGATAGGTTAAAGTTAGATATAGTGGGAATTAGTGAAGTTTGGTGGCAGGAGGAACAAGACTTTTGGTCAGGTGAATACAGGGTTATAAACACAAAATCAAATAAGGGTAATGCAGGAGTAGGTTTAATAATGAATAGGAAAATAGGAATGCGGGTAAGCTACTACAAACAGCATAGTGAACGCATTACTGTGGCCAAGATAGATACGAAGCCCACACGTACTACAGTAGTACAAGTTTATATGCCAACTAGCTCTGCAGATGACGAAGAAATTGAAGAAATGTATGATGAAATAGAAGAAATTATTCAGGTAGTGAAGGGAGACGAAAATTTAATAGTCAAGGACGACTGGAAAACGAGTGTAGGAAAAGGGAGAGAAGGAAACGTAGTAGCTGATTATGGATTGGGGCTAAGAAATGAAAGAGGAAGCCGCCTCGTAGAATTTTGTACAGAGCACAACTTAATCATAGCTAACACTTGGTTTAAGAACCATGAAAGAAGGTTGTATACATGGAAGAACCCTGGAGATACTAAAAGGTATCAGATAGATTATTTAATGGTAAGACATAGATTTAGGAATCAGGTTTTCAATTGTAGTACATTTCCAGGGGCAGATGTGGACACTGGCCATAATCTATTGGTTATGACCTGAAGAAACTGCAAAAAGGTGGGAATTTAAGGACATGGGATCTGGATAAGCTGAAAGAACCAGAGGTTGTACCGAGTTTGAAGGAGAGCATAAGGGAACAATTGACAGGAATGGGGGAAAGAAACACAGTAGAAGAAGAATGGGTAGCTCTGAGGGATGTAGTATTGAAGGCAGCAGAAGATAAAGTAGGTAAAATGACGATAGCTGCTAGAAATCCTTGGGTAACAGAAGAAATATTGAATTTAATTGATGAAAGGAGAAAATATAAAAATGCAGTAAATGACAGAGACAAATAGGAATACAAAAGGTCTCAAAAAACAGATCGACAGGAAGTGCAAAATGGCTAAGCAGGGATGGCTACAGGACAAATGTAAGGATGTAGAGGCTTATCTCACTAGGGGTAAGATAGATACTGCCTACAGGAAAATTAAAGAGACCTTTGAAGAAAATAGAACCACTTGTATGAATATCAAGAGCTCAGATGGAAACCCAGTTCTAAGCAAAGAAGGAAAGGCAGAAAGGTGGAAGGAGTATATAGAGGGTCTGTACGCAGGCGAAATACTTGAGGGCAATATTATGGAAATTGAAGAGTATGTAGATGAAGATGAAATGGGAGATACGATATTGCGTGAAGAGTTTGACAGAGCACTGAGAGACCTAAGTCGAAACAAGGCCCCAGGAGTAGACAACATTCCATTAGAACTACTGACAGCCTTGGAAGAGCCAGTCCTGACAAAACTCTACCATCTGGTGAGCAAGATGTGTGAGACAGGTGAAATACCCTCAGACTTCAAGAAGAACATAATAATTCCAATCCCAAAGAAAGCAGGTGTTGACAGATGTGAAAATTACCGAACTATCAGTTTAATAAGTCACAGCTGCAAAATACTAACACGAATACTTTACAGACGAATGGAAAAACTAGTAGAAGCCGATCTCGGGGAAGATCAGTTTGGATTCCATAGAAACACTGGAACACGTGAGGCAATACTGACCTTACGACTTATCTTAGAAGAAAGATTAAGGAAAGGCAAACCTATGTTCCTAGCATTTGTAGACTTAGAGAAAGCTTTTGACAATGTTGACTGGAATACTCTCTTTCAAATTCTAAAGGTGGCAGGGGTAAAATACAGGGAGCGAAAGGCTATTTACAATTTGTACTGAAACCAGATGGCAGTTATAAGAATCGAGGGACATGAAAGGGAAGCAGTGGTTTGGAAGGGAGTGAGACTGGGTTGTAGCCTCTCCCCGATGTTATTCAATCTGTATATTGAGCAAGTGGTCAAGGAAACAAAAGAAAAATTCGGAGTAGGTATTAAAATCCATGGAGAAGAAATAAAAATTTTGAGGTTCGCCGATGACATTGTAATTCTGTCAGAGACAGCAAAGGACTTGGAAGAGCAGTTGAATGGAATGGACAGTGCCTTGAAAGGAGGATATAACATGAACATCAACAAAAGCAAATCGAGGATAATGGAATGTAGTCGAATTAAGTCGGGTGATGCTGAGGGAATTAGATTAGGAAATGAGATACTTAAAGTAGTAAAGGAGTTTTGCTCTTTAGGAAGTAAAATAACTGATGATGGTCGAAGTAGAGAGGATATAAAATGTAGACTGGCAATGGCAAGGAAAGAGTTTCTGAAGAAGAGAAATTTGTTAACATCGAGTATAGATTTAAGTGTCAGGAAGACATTTCTGAAAGTATTTTTATGGAGTATAGCCATGTATGGAAGTGAAACGTGGACGATAAATAGTTTGGACAAGAAGAGAATAGAAGCTTTTGAAATGTGGTGCTACAGAAGAATGCTGAAGATTACATGGGTAGATCACATAACTAATGACGAAGTGTTGAACAGTGTTGGGGAGAAGAGAAGTTTGTGGCAAAACTTGACCAGAAGAAGCGATCGGTTGGTAGGAAATGTTCTGAGGCAACAGGGGATCACGTATTTAGTATTGGAGGACAGGATGGAAGGCAAAAATCGTTGAGGGAGACCAAGAGATGAAACAATAAGTATATTCAGAAGGATGTAGGTTGCAGTAGGTACTGGGAGATGAAGAAGCTTGCACAGGATAGAGTAGCATGGAGAGCTGCATCAGACCAGTCTCTGGACTGAAGACCACAACAACAACAACAACAACAACGTGGCTGCCAGCCGTTGTTACATGCAAAATCTTATGGTCCTCAGTCATGTCCAAGACACCAAAGCCGGCTAATAAGTCAATAATCGATAACTAAAACTTGAATTGTACTGCTCCTTACTTGCCGATTACATCAACTTAGAAGTTTCTTCTGTGTTTTACTGCGGTGCTTTTAGTGTCTCCGCATTCCACAGCACGCCACATAAGTTTGCATATTATAAATGTAACCGTTTCAGAAGGAAAAGCGGCCAAAGTGACGATCTCGCATTACGTCGATACGATAGCAAATGACGAAAACGGTGCGATGTCTAAGGTTTTTACTATTTATGCACACGTTCCACATTATCTTGGGTAACATGGCTGCCAGCCGTTGTTACATGCAAAATATTATGGTCCTCGGTCATGTCCAAGACACCAAAGCCACCTAATAAGTCAATAATCGATAACTGAAACTTGAATTGTACTGCTCCTTACTGGCCGATTACATCGTTTTAGAAGCTTCTTCTGTGTTCTACTATGGTCTTTTTAGTGTGTCCACCTACCGCAGCACGCCACATAGGTTTGCAGACGATATATGTAACCGTTTGAGAGAGAGAAGCTTCCAATGTGACGATCTTGCAATCCGTCGATACGATAGCAAATGAAGAAAGCGGTGCGATTTCTCAGGGTTTTATTACATATGGACCCTCTTCACATTCTCTCGTGCAACGTGACTGCCAGTCGTTGTTTGATGCAGAATCTTAAGGTCGTCGGTCATGTCCAAGGCACCAAATCCACCTAATAAGTCAATAATCGATAACTAAAACTTGAATTGTACTGTTTCTAACTGACCGATACATCAAGTTAGAAAGTTTCTTGTGTGTTCTACTGTGGTGCTTTTAGTGTCTCCGCATACCGCAGCATCCCACATAAGTTTTCAGACGATAAATGTAATCGTTTGATAGAGAAAAGCGGCCAATGTGACGATCTGGCATTAAGTCGATTCGATAGCAAATGAAGAAATCGGGTGGATTTCTCAGGTTCTTACTACATATGAACACCTTTCACATTCTCCCGTGCAACGTGGCTGCTAGACCTCCCTTCATGCAAAATCGTAAGGTCATAGCTCATGTCCAAGGCACCAAAGCCGGCTAAAAAGTCAATAATCGATAACAAACCTTGAATTGTACTGCTTCTTGCTGTCTATTACATCAACTTAGAAGCTTCTTCTGTGTTCTACTATGGTGCTTTTATTGTCTCCGCATACCGCAGCACGCGACATAGCTTTGCACACGATAAATGTAACCGTTTTCGAGAGAAGAGCGGCCAATGTGACGATCTGGCATTACGTCGATTCGATAGCAAATGACGAAAACGGTCGGATTTCTCAGGTTTTTAATACATATGGACACTTTTCACATTCTTCGTGTAACGTGGCTGCCAGGTCTCGTTTCATGCCAAATCTTAAGGTCGTTGTTCATGTCCCAGGCACCAAAGTTGGCTAATAAGTCAATAATCGGTAACTAAACTTCAATTGTGCAACTTCTTACTGGCCGATTACATCAACTTATAAGCTTCTTCTGTGTTCTACCTTATTGCTATTAGTGCCTCCACGTACCGCAGCACGGAACATAAGTTTGCAGACGATGAAGGTAACCGTTTCAGAGAGAAATGAAAAATTCCATGTCTGTGTCTACTGCCTGCTCATATTGTTTAAAGCAGGTTGCTCTAAATGCCCAGTGGATCTGATTCCCTTGATACATTCTAAACAAACTCGGAATGGGAAAGACCGAGCTCTGCTTATACTTGTAGTCTGGAAAGTTGATATATCTTAGACAGTAAAATATGACTGTAATAGATGTCCACTGAGTATTCCCATTTACACTGAAATTAGCTTTGAACAACAAATTATTAATTAGCCACCTAGTCATGACTCAATAGCTACTAAGATCTTTCACTGGTGAAGGAGGTGACGACGTTGTTATGTCCATTAGAGGCTTCTGTAGCTTGCTGAGAATGATGTAAAATAATTGTGCCATGTGATTTTCTATGGAGTTTCAGAGTATGTTCCATACTGGTGCAGGACATTCATTTCTGCTGTTCTCATTATAGGCAATCCTAGATTCTGAATCTCAAACACCAGAAGATTAGAAACAGCAATGCAACCTCTGTCTTCCTGGCTGTGCACTACTTCAAAGTCTCTTCTCATTGTGCAGTACTTGTAGATTATTTTAAATACATTATCTGTAATATTTAGAACATCTCATTCTAAACTTTCTAAAGAATGGGTCTTTTCTGTTATGACCATGTCATAACGCCGAGGTCGGCGTTTTACTCCGAGGTCGGCGGTTTTCCCCGAGGTCGGCGGTTTTCCCCGAGGTCGGCGTTTTTCCCCCGAGGTCGGCGTTTTTCCCCGAGGTCGGCGTTTTTCCCCGAGGTCGGCGTTTTTCCCCGAGGTCGGCGTCTTTCCCCGAGGTCGGCGTCTTTCCCCGAGGTCGGCGTCTTTCCCCGAGGTCGGCGTTTTTCCCCCGAGGTCGGCGTTTTTCCCCCGAGGTCGGCGTTTTTCCCCCGAGGTCGGCGTTTTTCCCCCGAGGTCGGCGTTTTTCCCCCGAGGTCGGCGTTTTCCCCCGAGGTCGACGTTTTTCCCCCGAGGTCGGCGTTTTTGTCCCGAGTTCGGATCGGCGTTTTGTTTCCCCAGGTCTAGGAAGCTATCGATATATTGAAAATCGAAACTATTTTCATGTATATCGAACTATACTGATATGGGTTGTCATCTTGAAACATATATCTGACCACTAGGTATCGTTATTTACCGAGTCAGCGATATATTTCGATATTTATTTATTTATTTATTTCGTGAATCGTTTTCTTAGAGGTCAGATTTATTTTGAGACATCCATACATATCACATTATCGATTCATTTCGATATACCATTTTATTTCGAGGCCCAGTTTTGTATTGAGCAGTCGATTTATTTCTATATATCTGTCTATATCGAATAGTCGACGTATTTCGAGATATCGATTGATTCAATGTATCCGGTTATGTCGAGATATCGATTTATTTTGATATACCGACACAATACGGGTTGTCTATATATTTCGAGGTATCTATATATTTCCATGTATAGGTGTACTCCAGATAACGATTTCTTTCGAGATATCGATATATTTCGAGATATCTCTATATCTCAAGTAACCATAAATTTCTAGATATCCCTCTTTTTAGAGAAATCTTTGTATTACGAGGTATCGATATATTTCCAGATATCGATGTGTTTCTAGACCACGCATCATATCGAGACCTCGAATTATTTCGAATTATCGATCCATTTCGTACGTCGTAATGCATCTTGATGTCTATACATTTCGATATTTCGACTCATTTCGATGTGTCGGTTGTTTTGGATGTGTCGGTTTATATCGAGGTTTTGATTTATCTCTGGGTCTCAATTTCTTTCGTGGTTTCGATTTATTTCGAGGTGGCGATTTATTTCGAGGTGACGATTTATTTCGAGGTGGCGATTTATTTCGAGGTGTTGTTTTATTTCGAGGTGTCGATGTATTTCGAGGTGACAATATATTGCGACCATACTTGTCGACTGCATCACCTTAGAACCTACTGTACTTCGTACAGAGTGGTGCGACTGCATACCTCAGCACGCGACATTAATTGCCAGACGATAAATGTAAACGTTTCTGAGAGAAAAGCGTTCATTCTGACGATTTCCCATTTCGTTATTAGGAAAACAAATGTAGAAAACGTAAGGTTTTCTTCGGTTTTTACTACACATTAACACTCCTCGCATTTTCCCGTGTGGTGTGGCTACCGGACCTCGGTCGTGCAAAATCGCAAGGTCCTATGTCAACTACAAGGCAGCAAATAAGGCCTATAATTGATTTTCCATATCTAAAACAAGACAGACACTGCTCCTTACTTGTCGACTCCATCAACTTAAGCTTCTATTTCGTACAGAGTGGTGCGACTGCATACCTCGGCAGGCGACATTGATTGCCAGACGATGAATGTAAACGTTTCCGAAAGAAAAGCGTCCTATGTGACGAACTGGCACTACGTCAAACAAATGACGAAAACGTTAGGTTTTCTTCGGCTTTTCTGCCACTCAAAGTGCTGCCAACTTTAAATTCACCCCCTCCTCCCCCTCCCCAGTCATGGCGATCAGCTGGTGTGATAGAAATGGACACAGGAAAGTAATAACGTTCCATGAAATCCCATTCCAGGGACGTTCAAGGGTAAACGTTCCAGACGGTTTATTTCCATTAAGACACGCATACTGGGCATCTACAATGCCACATCTACCAGATCGTTTCTATTGTCAGCAGTGGAAAACAAAACTGTACTGAAGTAGCCATAGTGAGACGCGGTTTTTGGTAGACGAAATAATAGGAATTCTCTAGCCACTGGTAATGATGATCTAATGAGAATTCTATTATTGTTTTGAAAGATGCATTTAAATATGCATTGAACGTAGCTCCAAATTATTTTGAGAATTATAATTGTGGCATGATGAATCTACATTGGAGATTTTGTAATGCTAAACATTTCGATCTGAGAATACTTTATGTGATAGAACGGCATTGACCTTGTGTGTCATTAGGGTAAAGTTAATTCGCCGCCATTAACATGAAATTTGAAACTTCCTGGCAGATTAAAACTGTGTGCCCGACCGAGACTCGAACTCGGGACCTTTGCCTTTCGCGGGCAAGTGCTCTACCATCTGAGCTACCGGAGCACGATTCACGCCCGGCACTCACAGCTTCCTTTCAGGAGTGCTAGTTCTGCAAGGTTCGCAGGAGAGCTTCTGTGAAGTTTGGAAGGTAGGAGACGGATACTTGCAGAAGTAAAGCTGTGAGTACCGGGCGTGAGTCGTGATTCGGTAGCTCAGATGGTAGAGCACTTGCCCGCGAAAGGCAAAGGTCCCGAGTTCGAGTCTCGGTCGGGCACACAGTTTTAATCTGCCAGGAAGTTTCATATCAGCGCACACTCCGCTGCAGAGTGAAAATCTCATTCTGGAAACATAAAATTTATCTTCCATTAACGTAAAATCTATTTTTCAGCGCACTGTAATAAGGACTCACTTCAGATGATTGGACAATTAAAGAGAACTCAAACTGTTATTTTAATAGTATTCGTAGGTCCAATGCAGCATTTACCGAGGACAGTCCCTGAGCCTAGACTGTCAGTTTTATCTAGGCAGCACTACTTTAAAAAAGCACTCCGTCTTCAGGCCACAAGTGGCCAATCAGGACCATCCTACCGCCACGTTATCCTCACTGAGGGTGGAGGAGGAGCTGGCTCTCCCACTCGTTGTGGTAGTTTCCTTTGACTGGAGCCGCTACTATTCGGTCGAGTAGTTCCTCAACTGGCATCGCAAGGCTGAGTGCAACCCGAAAAATGGCAACAGCACATCGCGGCCCAGATGGTCACCCATCCAAGTGCCGACCTCGCCCGATAGTGCTA
Source organism: Schistocerca gregaria (assembly GCF_023897955.1). Lineage (NCBI taxonomy): Eukaryota > Metazoa > Arthropoda > Insecta > Orthoptera > Acrididae > Schistocerca > Schistocerca gregaria. Next base: position 44,744,988 of record NC_064929.1, read on the forward strand.
AACTTCAGTAATCAGACGGGAACCGGCGTATCCACTGCGGCAAGGCCGTGGCCCCTACCACATTTACAAGATATTTTTGATCGTAGATCAGGTCCGATGGCTCGAAAGAATGGACGTTTACCATGTTATGCACATTTATATTTTCACTACGTCGACACAGATGGTCCAATTTCGACCATAGGTGATGGTAGCTATAATGATCGTGCCAAGCATTCCGTGTACATTAGTTGCACCCAAGTGTGTGGGCATCACAGCATTCGTGACATTTAAATTTGTTACTTCTTTGCTACTATATTCGCAATAAATTTCGCAGACAGTATCCGCATATGACGCTGAACGTACCTACAAAATTATATCATTGTACGACACATGTTTCAGGAGATACGTTATAAAAATTCAGGACAAGGCCAGACGCTGCATTGTACGGGCGTGGACGCACAGCTGTAAATAAATGCCTGGTCAACGCCATGCTTTTCCGCTAGTCATCTATAAAGATAAAAAATCCCCAATATTGTCCACCAGCGTATTTTTCAAAAACCTTTATTTTGTCATCCATTATTTTCCTGTAAAAATCGAAAATACCGTGTATCATTGTGTTTTTAAAAATCGTCTCTTATTGTCATCTCTTTTTATGTATTTTAAGCCATCTATCGCTTGTGTAACCTGTGGCTACAAGTCCATTCCCTTTATGGGGGAATCGAAATAATACACAACGGAAAAAAGTGTGGGCCAATTTCTTCCTCATTTTTCGGAACTTCTGATAATAGTAAATCGTTGGCTTTTTGAGGGCGTGGTAGGTAGATACAAGAGATTAGTGTAAGATTAGAATTTGGGTCAAATATAGTGCCAGGAACTTCTGTTTCTATCTGGCTAGCTTCAGAGTACTTCACCATCTACTAAGTGATGCGTTTCAATGTGAATGGTGTGTTCTGTGCTAGGTCTACTCTTTACTGAACAATGCTGTTCCTTCGATGCTATTAAAACCAGGATGTTATCAAAACATATGCACAGTGGCAGACTGGAATCTGCAGAAATATTTCCAGTGGAGGGGAGTGCGGGAGGCGCGTCGGGGCTGGAGTGCATGATTCTGAAACTGGCACTGTGTGTACAAATCAGCTGGTCAGTTACGAGATGCAACAAGCTGCATGACCCTAACTATATAAGCGCTACAACTGGTCAAAGCTAAGGTTTAGCAGTATTGTGGAGAAGTCTTATCTGGAAGAGTATGAGTATACTGTAACGAATAAAACCTCTTTACTCCAGATTCCAGGGAGGGTTGGGGGCTATGGGTGAAAGTGCCCCTTTGCCTCTTCTCCCCTCCCCACCTCCACCCCTCCCCCTCGAGGACGCCAATGGCTGGCCCGTTCATTTTGAGAACATCAGAGCTGCAGTAACCTTCCTGAAAAACTGTTCTAGATGTCTAAATCTACATCCATACTAGGCACGCTACCTGACGGTCTGTGGCGGAGGGTACTCTATCGGTTCTCCCTTCTATTCCAGTCTCATATTGTACGTGGAAAGAAGGATTGTCGGTATGCTTCTGTGTGAGCTCTAATCTCTCTGATTTTATCCTCATGGTCTCATCGCTAGATATACGTAGAAGGGAGAAATATACTGCTTGACTCTTCGGTGAAGGTATGTTCTCGAAACTTTATCAAAAGCCCGTACCGGGCTACTGAGCGTCTCTCCTGCAGAGTCTTCCACTGGAGTTTATCTGTCATCTCCGTAACGCTTTCGCGATTACTAAATGATCCTGTAGCGAAGCGCGCTGCTCTCCGTTGGATCTTCTCTCTCTCTTCTATCAACCCTATCTGGTACGGATCCCACACTGCTGAGCAGTATTCAAGCAGTGGGCGAACAAGCGTATTGTAACCCACTTCCTCTGTTGTCGGATTGCACTTGTCTACATTGAGATTCAATTGCCATTCCGTGCACCATGCGTCAATTGCGCGTCAATCTTACCACGCAGAACTCTAGTGGGAATGTCGGTTATCGCTGAAACAACTGGTTTTCGGCTCACTTTAACCTAATTGTTAAAGCCCGTCACTATTCCAGTGCTTGTAATAACCGATTTTCAGTCTTTTATTTACATTATTTCCTCTAGTAAACGTAGGAATCCTACAAAGATTTAAAAAATTTGACTTTCTCAGTTTCTTGATAAATGGAATCAACACGTAAAATTAAATACTTTTATGATGACCTGCAGCCGTCCAGAACGAAATTAGAATTATATTAATACGGTCAGCTGATCTCGGGTGTCGATATACATCAACGGGGACAGGTGACAATGTGTGCCCCGTCTGGGACTAAAGCCCGGGATCTCTTGCTTACATGGCAGACGCTCTGTCCATCTGAGCCACCGAGGGCACAGACGATAGTGACTGCAGGGACTATCTCGCACAGGCCTCCCGCGAGACTCACATAGTATGTGCACACACTACATTCGTAGTGTCCCACACCAACACACTCATTACTCGTGGAAGACATTCTTACCAAGTGCCGTAACAGTTCGGGGAATACGTGTGCATCTTCACAGAAGAAGGTCATGGCTGGTATTGCCAGAACCATATACGTATATGGATATGGTGTCTGTTCTTTCGGACATAATTTAAAATAAATAGTCAAATAAAACTTTGTCAGCTGTTCGCTGCTTCTCTCAAAATATGGCGAGTGCTTCCGTACTACAGAAAACTGCCAGTATTCTCCTACTGATTTTAGTTTTTAGAAGCTCTGCTCAAAAATTATATTGTAATCGGTTATCACAGCACTATGCGGGAGTTACGTATAGTCCTGCAATAAAGGGTGAATACTTCGGCTGGAGAACTCTTTTTCGTTTTTATTTCTCTGTTTTCAAGGGCTACAAGCAGATAACGGCATACTACGTAGACACAGGCAGCAGATCAGGCACTTTCTATTTTTATCCCGGAAATTTTAACTTTTTTCCTTGTATGATGTTTCAAGTCGACCAAATCAACCCATGTGCTTCACTCGTTACCGCATATCGTAAAATACTTCCAGACTTCCAGATGGTGCCATTCTCTGTTACAACTGACGTTCGACAACAGCGAGAAACTGCGTCCAGTCTCGCGCACTGCTTGTATAACAGGCACAATATTGTCTCGGCAATGCTGGACCAATCCATTTGTTGCTCGTTTCTGTCAGCAGTGTTATTAAAGTGGCATACATCACTTTTCCCATTTATCTGTAATAACGCAGTATTTCAGAGCTATGGAAATCTTACGAATAAAAATTACTCGTCTTTTTTAAAAAAAGGTTTACTTGAAAACTAAAAATTTTACTGCGGCTGCTGTGGCTAATCGATATATCTGTTTTTACGTGGTTATCAGGAAAAAAAAAGATACTTGTTATAACCGAGAGCAAACAAATACCGAAAGACATGGGTTATTCAGAACTAAAATACCCATATCGTTTTAACCGATCGGTTTTTCTATCTCTAAACTGCAGTGTCGCCATAGAAAAGTGTGTCGTTCCATCACTGTCCATAGCAACTTTGAGATATGTAAGTGTTTATGAGCAATATCGGCAAATAGAAACACGAAGAGGTAATAAGCATCTGAGCGATAGAATTTATTTCCCGATCAGAAAAGTCGAGTGACAGACAAGACTGAATCACTGTAATAGAAGTTATATGGAAAGCTGTGTAAAGAAAAATTTCCAGTTCTTTCGTGGATTCCAAAATTGAAGCAAATTCCGGGACATCAAGGTGACATAGTCTTATACGGATAGTATTCCATGACTAACGTAATTGGCCCACATACTGTACTGGTATACGGATAATATTACACGACTAACGTAATTTACCTGAAATAATTTACAAACATGTTACTATAACATTCGCTACTACTCATTACGCTAATTCACCTTCAGCCATTAAGCGCAAGCGCAGATCTCAGTTATGATACGTGCGCCATCCAAAAATTTATCAAGGTAGTAACTCAACACAACTACAAATGATCATTGTGTGTAAAATAAATAGAACACTTCATAAGAAGAACATGACAGGTTTGAATCATTCCCACCGCAAAGGATGAAAAATTCAGGCTCGCACACAAGACCACTTGATAACTAACCAGAAATTCCGATTAGTTGTAGCTTTGGTGACAATCGCCATTTTTACATTTTCCCCGTAAACTAGATAATTATGAAACGTTAGCAACTACTCTAAAATATCTGCGGCAACGGCCTTGCCCCTGAGGTTGCATTGGTTCACGTGAGATCACCGAAGTTAAGTGCGTTGTCGGACGTGGTCGGCACTTGAATGGGTGGTCATCCAGGCCGCCATGCGCTCTTGCCATTTTTCGGGGTGCACTCAGCCTCGTGGTGCCAATCGAGGAGCTACTCGACCGAATAGTAGCGGCTCCGGTCAAAGAAAACCGCCATAACGACGGGGAGAGCAGTGTGCTGACCCCACGCCCCTCCTGTTCGCATCCTCCACGGATGATGACGCAGCGGTCGGATGGTCCCGTCCCAGTAGGCCACTCGTGGACTGAAGACGGAGTGCTTACAAAGCAACTACTCTCCAGTGCATGGCCGTACTACTGAGACCTTGATGCCTGGCATCAACAACAGGTAGCAGCACACGAGGTTGGCTTACGCCTACTGCCAAATTTTGAGATCTGTCGTAAGCCTGCGTAAGCACGTGGGGCTTTCCGTCTTAAGTGCAAGCATATCCATTGCGTGTTCTGCCGCGCGACTTGAGTGGAATATTTCATTATTTCTGAAATTTTATAGAAATGTTTTTCGTTGTATATCCTCTCCATCGGTACTGAATTTACTGTAAAATTACTTGCTCACTTTTCGGAACTTCCGTTCATGGTAAATCGATATTATTAGAAGCCGTGGTAGACACGAGTCTAGTGTGCTTCACCTTCAGCACCTTCTGTGTCAGTCTCGGTTCCTATGTCGCTGATTTCACAACTAGCAGTTCGTTGTCTACTGAGTATACTGTCTCTTGTACGACACTATCCCTCCTACACTGAAAGGGGGAGACACAGGAAATTATAGGATTTTTGAAACATGTAGCTATTAAGGTAATTTTGAAGCTAGGCATACGAAAATTTGTATCTGGTTTCTAGGTCAGAAATAAAGAAATATGTGTTCCATTATTACTGGGAATGAAGTGAAATAGCGGGTGAACATTTTATTTTGAGATAAATAATTATGGAATAACTATGAAAGTATTTTTAAGGCTACATCTACGAAAATTGGTATTTGACTTCAAGGTTACAAATAAGAAAATACGTGTTTTAGTGTTTTTGGAAGTTCAACCCCTAAGGGGATGAAATAGAGTGAGCTGGTGCGTTTCTGGCGCCAGTTTCCATCGATCGTTGCTTCGATCTTTGAGTCGCGGTCCAGAGGACACTGCTCCCTAAGCGACTGTAGTAGTTCTCTGCACGGACCCACATCGGGCTTACCGCGCTTACACTGGACACAGTTGCCAACAAATCTCCTGACATCGCGATATAGGTTGGGCCAAAACATGTGTTCCCGAACTCGGTTCTAGGTCTTGTATAGCGCCAAATGACCCCCGACCACCGAATCGTGGATATATCATGCTAACTCGTTCCTGTGGAATAGAGACCTTCACTTCACCACGGTTGTCTCCCCCTTTACACAAGAGCCCCCCGCCCCCCCGAAGGCAACAGGGCAACAGCCAGTAACGACGTCGCCATCCGCCTACTGCTGCCTATTCGGTCCCCACCTGGGGTCCACAGCCTGTTTGCCGGCTGAGTCGCAGAAGAAACCGGGTGTCTCGGAGAGAAGGAAATTCGCTCCAAGATCCGGCTCCACGTGGCCATTGCCTTCCCCAGACTCTCCCGCGAACATACGGCTAAGAGCGTCGCCAATTCATTGTCTCTGCCCCTAATATGCGGAACCTGGAGATAAATCTTGTCATCTTAACTTCGGCATGACTTTTAGCGAACTTATTAATCAAAGTTTAAGGGCTGGCACTGGGCAAGTAACTGACGGAGGCTCATTTGTTTCAGTTCAGTTGTAATGCTCACCTGTTCTCCAGATAAGGTTGTGTAGTATATGTCTCAGAAAACTCTCTACCCTTGATGTGTGTTGTGTTAGAGATAATTGGCAGCGATCGACGCTAGCATACTGGGAACAGAGCACCACGGCGGCAGAGAGATGTTTAAGGCCATGTCCTCTCCTTTACATCTTCGGTTATGTTGTCACTTTCGCGTGATTCCATCGTTCCGGTGGAGAACTATAGCATCCAAAGTTCAATTGCATTGTCAAGTTGAGTATATTTCTATGTCACTCCCTGTCTCGTGGATCTCTCGTATTGATTTGAATCCTTGGTCTGCTCGCGTCTATCGCCAATTCACACGAAATATTGAAGCAACCTTATTTTAAGGGAATTGTCATATGGTCATGTTCTAGTTGTAATCATTCTAAGAATATTGTTGATTAATCAATTGAGTAAGTAAATTTGAAGGTCGGTTTGGTCAAAATTAAAGTACCTCCTTAATTGCTTTAATCATTTGTATATAGTTTTGTTATGGAAAGTTGGGTAGCCAAACGTTAAAAATTCTGTTTCTTAGGCTTAATCTGTTTCTCTGCTGATTGGAAGTAATGAGAGTTCTGCTGCGCATTCTATGCACATTTGTACTATTTAAGTAAAGCCTTACCTAAGTATATTTACCTAGTCATATCCAAATTTGAAGTTTAACGGGTCTTGTTCCACGTAAAGAAATTTATTTATTATTTGTCCATCTGATCTGGCCTTATAAGGCAATCTCTTGTATTTTTGTGATTGTGATTTTATAATGCTTTTGATTGTAATAAAATGTGTAGCAACTACAACGGATTACTATTGTGATTTTGGTGTGTCACTACCACAATCCCATTACATAGAGGATGAAATGTTTCATGAAATATTTAATTATGAAAGCATTTTTAAAGCTAAATATATTTAAACCTGAATTTGGCTTCTCGGTTAAAGTAAAAATAAAAAAAAATTGCATGTCTCACTGTTTTTGATACATTCAATTCATAAGGAGGGGGAATATAGGATGAAATGTTTTATGAAAATAATTCAGTGTGAAAGACTTTTTAAAGATAAATCTATGGAAATTCTATTATTGAAATATACGTGTTTCACTGTTTTTGGAACTACAACCTCCAAGGAGATGCGATAGGGGCACATGTATCCACTCACTCATCGCCTTCCAGCCCAACCTGCAAAGTATACAGACGTGAAATTTGATGAAGGTGTAAATATTACGCTGAAAGCACCATTTAAGAAGAGATTTTTCGAAATTCCACTCCTAAGGGGGTGAAATATGGGTTGAAAAGTTTTTTTTTAAAAAAAATATGTCCCTATGTCACTGTTGAAGCTACGACTACAAAACTACGAAAATTGACATTTGGTTTCTCAGCCAGAAACAAAAAAAAAGGTTTTTATCATTTTCCGAAATTCTTTCATTGGGGGGGGGGGGATAGAATAAATAGTGAAGGTTTTTTGAAAATAAATCATTATTAAAGAACTACTAAAGCATTGTTAAAGTTACATCTATGAAAATAGGTAATAGACTTCTCAGTTGGATGTAAAAAGAATGTGTTTCGTTGCTTTTGGAAATTTAACTCATTAATAGAGTGAAATAGGGGATGAAAAGTTTTATGAAATATTTCACTATGAAAGCATTTTTAGAATTAAATGGATGAAGATTTGAATTTGGCTCCTTGGTTCTAAATAGAAGAATACATGTTTAATTGTTTCTGAAAATCTAACTCCTAAAGGGTGTGAGATGTTTCTCAAAATGGTTCATTATGAAAGCATTACTAAATATATCTGACAATTCGTATTCGGCTCCTCTGTTAGAATTTTTAAAAACTATGTGTTTCAGTGGTTTTGGAACTTCGATAGTAAGGGGATGAAAATTTTAATGAAATATTTATTGCGTTATATTAAAATATGTTAAATCTGCATCTATGAAAACCGGTATTTCACTTCTCAGTTATATAAAAGAAATATGTGTTGCGGAATGAAAGATTCTATGGAGATATCACCACAAGAATACAAACGGCTTGATTAACGAAAACCTTCGACTCCAGCTGTCGGCATTGTTTTTTGGTCATTCAGTAAAAGACCATGCTTCAATGGCGTTAAGTTTAGAAAGTGTTGCAGTTTATAAAAGACATAAAAAACGATTAAAGAAAAAAATCTTTGAAGACCATAAACGGTCTACGCAAGTAAAGAAGCGGATGATAAGTTAGCTCTTTATGCAAATGAGTTGGTCACTTTAAGTTAAGAGACATGTCATGCACCAGGAACCAAATATTATAGTTGCTACGATTGGCTAACGGAAAAGTTTTGCAGAATCACGGGAAATCACTTCTGCAAGTGGCTGAGAATCTCGTAATGGATAAAAATTCTGTTCTGAGAATTCCAAGGTGGGAGATGCAAATTCCTCGATTAGGAATTGTTAATCCACATGTGAAACCTGAGTACATAATCCCTGTGACATTTTATCAACGGTGTTCCATAGGGACAGGTTCTCATCCAAAAAGTTCGAAAATTCAATTTCTTTGTAGTTGCATTTTTTTTAAGGTGTACTTGTCCAGACTCTTGGAACGGAAAGGTTTTTTTTTTAATCCGTGCTTAAAAAAATTTCTACAGCCCATTGTTTGAAGCAGTGTCACGACTGCCATGAGCCGCGCGGGGTATCCGCCATGTCTCAAACGCCTTGTCACGGTTCGCGCGGCTCCCCCCGTTGGAGGTTCGAGTCCTCCCTTGGGCATCGTTGTGTGTGTTTGTTGTCCTTAGCATAAGTTAATGTAAGTAGTGTGTAAGCACAGGGACTGATGGTTCAAATGGCTCTGAACACTATGGGACTTAACAATTGAGGTCATCAGTCCTCTAGAACTTAGAACGACTTAAACCTAACTAACCTAAGGACATCACACACATCCATACTCGAGGCAGGATTTGAACCTGCGACCGTAGAGGTCGCACGGCTCCCGACTGAAGCGCCTAGAACCGCTCGGCCACATAGGCCGGTCTATCATGTATTCTAGAGAAGCTGCCCGGTCGTCAGTGGCGCCTGTTCTTTCGAGAACAGTTACTATCTTCATATATATGGTTAAACGTTACCCAGCCATTGACCTTCGTCTGTGCGAATGCGCACAGATTTCCCGAAATCTTACGGGAATCGTCACCTTAGTGTGGGCCAGTATTGAGTGGATGGGCAAACACCTATTACGTACATTACGTTTGTGGATTGTGGCCGGTTGGAAATGTGAGTCTCACGGGAAGCGTGTAAAGGATAAATACCTGCAGTCGCGGTATTCATCTGTGTCCTCGGTGGCTCAAATGGATAGAGCGTCTGCCATGTAAGCAGGAGATCCCGGGTTCGAGTCCCGGTCGGGGCACACATTTTCAGCTGTCCCCATCGAAGTATATCAACAACACCTGTCGGCAGCTGAGGGTTTCAATTAACTATCAATTGTGAAGGGGATTCGAAGAACCCTTTGCCAGGCACTTACATGTGATTTGCAGAGTATCCATGTAGATGTAGATCAAAGCTCGTCCCGTGACGCACGTGCACAAAATGATTCATACTGCAAACATACTCGCCGATAACACTGACGAATAACGAGTGCTGCATATCCAGGTTAGACAGATCGGCTTTTCCTGCCAAGAAGAACAGGGAGTTGCTATCTAGGAACAATTCCAGCCCGAGGAAGGGTTGAAAAGTGCTCCTTGGATTGCACACTAAACGTAAATAACGAAAATGCATTTTTGGTAAAAATTGGACAAAGCATAATCCTGTGCTCTCCGTATTGCATTAGCCGTTTTGAATATTGAAAATCTTACTGCAGATTCGTGTTCAGCGACATTAAAAATATACATGTAACCCTCAGTTCATGCAAATCGAAGTAATAATATAACTAAAAGGTTTCCCTAGACGTTGAACTTTTTTTTTTTTTTTTTTTTTTTTTTTTTTTTTTTTTTTTTTTTTTGGAGAAACAATTTTCTCAGAACGGCATGCAGCATTAACTAAAAATGGTTCAATCTCTTAACTTCTACCTCTGACCCAGAAAAGTAAACACTTTTCTTAGGAGCTTATACCTATAATATATGACACTGATTAATATTAAGTAATTTTTGTGAAGGCATAAGGAGTGAAACAAACCACCCAAAAAATCGAACTCAGAGTTCGAATTAGTACCGTATCGTTAAATTTACGGTTGTTTCATTGCGGTTAGGTATGCGCTCCCATAAATTTTATGTAATATCGACTGATGTTTTCCATTTTCAATTTCAGAGAAGTAATTTAGTATCAACTGATGTCATCCATTTTTGATTTCAGGTAACATCTGAGAGGCCACACTGCACGCAGTCCGCGTGATCAAATCATAATTGCGGGCGCCATTGTTTTTACTGAAAATCTAAAATAAAGCTCATAGTATGATCACTCGTAACTCCCAAACAGATCCTTCAAGTGTATTTTCACTGTCTCAAAAAAAATATATAACATTTTTTGCTCATTTGAATGAGAACCTGGCCGTAACGCCGGAATATAGTCACGAGATTTTTTTCGGAGACGCTGTACGTTCGCGAGAAGAATTTCGTTCTGCGCGTGTCGATGGACATTCTACAGATATTACTGTTTGTGTGTGTGTGTGTACTACTCAGTCGTGCCATTCGAGTGTACATCTTTGCATAGTTTTCCTTTGACGGTGTAAACAGTGTTCGGCTCAGTTGCTAACTGGCCAGTTGAGTGGTTCCGAAGTTGTCGGATGTGCGGTGCGTTCTGTCTGCTAGGATAACAACAGACTGGCGTGGTGCGATGGCAGAAGCAGACACTGAAGGAGCTAGCTGCTGGGACGCCAGCGAACAATTTATGCCAAGTAAGACGAAGAGAACTATTCTAAAATTACGAGCCGCCTCAATAGTGTTTATCATTAGTAAATCTTGTAGTTGAGACTGCCACCAATCTACAATAACTGACATTTTTGCCTAGAGAGAGATTAGCGAGAAATACAGGATATCCCCCACACATTGAAATTTTGGTTGTGATGACAGGCCTATGGGCAGTGTAGCCCGAGATCTAAGTTAGGTTGGAAGGGGGTAATTTGATTGAGAGATGTTTACGCCAACGATTATTAATGCCGAGTAAACGTTGTGTAAGCAGATTTCCCTGTAGCGTAGCCTAGTGTTTCCGTCCGCGCCATGTTTAACACACTTTCTCTGGCTATGTACAAAAGTCGCACAACAGCGACGAAAACTACGTTTCTGGTGGGGGGACGGGAGAGTTCCCTATGTAACTTTCACTACAAATTTTAGTAACCGCCGAAACTAGCCGAATTAGAAGCGTAATTTTAACTATATTTCCGTTTGTGGGAAAATAGTGATTCTCCTCTTTCGGCAGCAACTGTAATATGTAGGCGACTTATTAGTTTCTTTTTTTTTTTTTTTTTAAACTCTGAATCATGATCTCAGTAGACGCAGTGCTTTTTACGTTGCTTGATCCGTGGTCGATAGTAAACAATGCAATGTATTGGTAAACTCTTTGAAGTGTGACGCGTGTTGCATAGACGGCGTCTGCAATGTTCGTAAGGCCAAGCTTGTATATATTCTGTGTCTGTTTAATTAAGGCAAGGAGGATAATGTTCAAGGAGCACTGCATTAGCAGTCTATGGAGAAATTGAGAATTTGGATCTGACGAACGGCATGCTCGGGCAGTTCGTGCTATTATGTTGACCACTGTGTAATTCGGACACAGTGATCATTGCCTCTCCCTAGTAACCAGGAGACTCGGGTGGTAATCCTGGTCTGGCACAAATTTTCAACAGTGCCTATTGTCAGATAATTTTATTAGTGGTCCGGTCTTAAATTGTGTTTTGTTCACGAAACGTCGTTTAGCTTTTTCATGGATAACAGCTTTGGAAAGCGTACAGTCTGTACAGGTTACATTGATAATCACACGTCGTTAGTCCAAGGCAACTACAGCTACATAGTTTTACCAAGAACTTCTTCGTAGGTAGTTTCCCTGTAGTGGTATTTTGTTTTAGTATTTATAGACTGTAGGCTTGGATGAAATATGAAACACATATCCGAAGTTTCTGTTGATGCTGTAGATCCTGTTTTTATCCGTGCTAGGGGCACTAACACTTCATCAAATACTGGAGGACACAATTTGCCTCGAGATTTAGCAATTTTTCGTAATATAGGCCTAGCTTCGATATATTTTTCTCTAATTGTTGTTTGGATTTAATCTTAAAACACACTAACTTTTCCACCAGTTATTCTATATGTGGTTTCATCCCTTTCGTAGCATAGAGTTCCTAAACGGTCGATAATATTAATAATTTCCTTTCTCACTTTGATTTTCTGTAGAATCTCCTGTTTGTGGTTATTGCTAACCTGTTTCACATTCTCACTTTTATTATTTTTATTTTTCTTGTTTTGTGACTGGAAGCCAAATTTTCTTTGAATTCAGTCTTTAATTCTGAAACAGTTTCAGTTAAAGGTCAAGTGAAGATGGCGATCTATTTGAGGAGAATGGTTAGGAGATCTTTTATATTAGACGTACACAGGTCATTGAGATCCTTATCTATATAAAATTACTTCGAGTTTGATGTAGCCCATTCTCTTGTCATGATGTCGGCTGTATCGTAGCGTATTGTCTCGATTAGGTTGGATATTTTGATTAAGAGTTGCAGAAGTCCACGAAAGTGATTACGAAGTCAAGACTATACTAACAGAACGATGTGTAGCGTAGACCAAAACGCTCTTTCTGTCCTTTTAAAATCTCTTTTAATTAAAAATAACTAAAGCTGCAAGATACAATCACAAAAACTGTTTTATGTAATACAGAAATCCCAGACTATTGTTGTGTACGTACACTAATTTTTTGTCACAGAATATATATTTTTTACTCATTTGCTGGATTCCAGTTTCCCGCTTTTTGCGGCGAAAACCCTTTCCCTGCGAAGGGCCCAATAGCATGTCGGTTATATTCGCGACTTTATCGACGATCAGTAATTTCATATAGTCTATCCACCGGCGTCATTGTTAACATCGAATATAGATTTAAGTATTAGGAAGGCCAATATGAACCTAACGCATGGGTAGGTCTAATGATGAATAAAAAAAAAATTCGAATGCCGGTTAGCTACTACAAGCAGCACAGTGAACGCGTTATTGTGGCCAAGATAGACATGAAGTCCACACCTACCATAATCTTAAAAGTAGTCCGCAGATGAGGAAGAAATTGATGAAATGTGTGATGAGATAAAAGAAATTATTCAGATAGTGAAGGGAGATGAAAATAGAATAGGCACAAGTGATTGGAATTTGATAGTAGAGAAATGAAGAAAAGGAAACGTAGTAGGTGAATATGGAATGGTGGTAAGAAATGAAAGAGGAAGCCGCCTGGTAGGTTTTTGCCCAGAGCATAACTTAATCATCGCTAACACTTGGTTCAAGAATCGTGAAAGAACGTTGTATACGTGGAAGAGACCTGGAGATACTGCAAGATTTTAGATAGATTATATAAAGGTAAGAAACCAGGTATTAAATTGTAAGACTTTTCCAGGGGCAAATGTGTACTCTGACCACAATCTATAGGTTATGAACTGTAGATTAAAACTGAAGAAACTGCAAAAATGTGGGAAATTAAGGAGATGGGACCTGGATAAACTGAAAGAACCAGAGGTTGTACAGAGTTTCAGGGAGAGCATAAGGGAACAATTGATAGGAATGGGGGAATGAAATACAGTAGAAGAAGAATGGGTAGCCTTGAGGGATGAAGTAGTGAAGGCAGCAGAGGATCAAGTAGGCAAAAAGCCGAGGGCTAGTAGGAATCCTTGGGTAACAGAAGAAATATTGAATTCAATTGATGAAAGGAGAAAATATAAAAATGCAGTAAATGACGCAGGCGAAAAGGAATACAAACGTCTCAAAAATTAGATCGACATGAAGTGCAAAATGGCTAAGCAGGGATGGCTAGAGGACAAATGTAAGGATGTAGAGGCGAAAATCACCATGGGTAAGATAGACACCGCCTACAGGAAAATTAAAGTGACAGCATAGATCGAGGTGGTGGGATCACTCATGGGAAAATTCCTGCAGTAGTTGATGTTAGAGCTGCACCAGTCAGCTGATAGGTCTTCCTGCTTAAGGGAAGTCTCTCTAACAAAAGATCCACTTTTGACAAAGCTTAAGTATCCAAGTAATGAGAGAATTAGTATATTTCATCAAAATATACAAGATTTTAGAGATAAAGTTAGTGAACTGCTTATAGATGTTGACTCTGAAATTATTGGTATATTTGAGCACTTCTTAAATAAGGAGATAATTCAGAGGCTTCCTTTACCAGAATACAGGTTGGCTGGCAGCTTTTCTAGGAGCTCTTTTCGGTGTGGGGGAGTAGCCATGTATGTGAAAAACAGCATCCCATTAGAGTCAATTGATGTTTCTAAGTACTGCACTGAAAAGGTGTTAGAATGTTGTGAAGGTATGGTTAAATTTAATGGAGCTAAACTTCTAATTGTTATTTATAGAGCCACAGACGCCAATTTCACAACATTTTTGCTAAAGCTAGAGGAGGTTTTTGGTACACTTTGTAGGAAATACAAAAAATTATTTATATGTGGTGATTTCAATATTAATTGTAAAGTGATTGTGCAAGTAAAAGGATGCTGGTAGATCTCCTTAATTCATATAATCATATGTAAACTGGTATGGCAAAGTGGTATGCAGATAGAATAGCTACGTCTCAGGATACAATTAAAACCATATGGTCAGTCGTAAGCGAAGTGGCTGGTCTGTAGAGACAGGTCGACGATATAGAATCAGTGCGTAGTGGGAATGTTCGTGTTACTGATAAGTCGCATATATGTACAGTATTTAATAATCACTTTCTGAATGTACCAGGTGAACTAAATAGAAACCTAGCCCCAACAGGGAATCATATAGCGCTCTTAGAAAAAAGTGTTCCGAGACTGTTACCCTAAACGGTCCTCCATGATACTGACAAGAGGGAGATTGAGTTAATAATTAAATCACTAAAGACCAAGAACTCTCATGGATATGGCAGGGTATCTAGCAGAATACTGAAGTATTGTTCTGTGTATGTTGGCCCAGTACTTAGCCATATCTGTGACTTTTCCTTTAGCGGTGGTCGGTTTCCTGACCGATTAAAGTACTCTCTACTGAAGCCACTTTATAAAAAGGGAGACAAGGATAATGTTGACAACTTTAGACCTATTTCAATGCCATCGGTGTTTGCTAAAGTTATCGAGAAGGTTGTATATACAATGTTACTGGAGCATTTAAATTCACATTATTTGCTGTCAAATGTACAGTTTGGTTTTAGAAATGGTTTAACAACTGAAAATGCTATATTCTCTTTTCTCTGTGAGGTTTTGGACGGATAAAATAAAAGGTTGCGAACGCTAGGTGTTTTCTTTGATTTAACGAAGGCTTTTGACTGTGTTGACCACAAAATATTACTGCACAAGTTGGACCATTATGGAGTAAGGGAGTAGCATACAATTGGTTCCCCTCTTACTTTAAGAACAGAAAGCAGAAGGTAATTCTCTGCGATATTGAGAGTGGTAGTGATAATCATTCGCAATGGGGCTCTGTTAAGAGGGCATTCCCCCAAGGGTCGGTTCTGGGGCCACTGCTGTTTCTTACTTATATAAATGATATGCCCTCTAGTATTACAGGTGATTCAAAAATATTTCTGTTTGCTGATGACACCAGCTTGGCAGTGAAGGATCTTGTGTGTAATACTGAAACAGTATCAAATAATGTAGTTAATGGAATAAGTTCATGGCTTGTGGATAACAATTTGATGCTAAATCACAGTAAGACTCAGTTTTTGCAGTTTCTAATTCACAATTCAACAAGGACCGATATTTTGATCAGACAGAATGGGCATGTTATAAGCGAGACGAAACAGTTAAAGTTCCTAGGCGATCGGATATATAGTAAGCCGTTGTGGAAAGCCCATGTCCAGGATCTTGTCCAGAAACTAAAATGCTGCTTTAGTTACCATTAGAACAGTATCTGAAATTAGTGACAGTTCAACATGGAAAATAGTCTACTTCGCATATTTTCACACGCTTAGGTCGTATGGTATTATATTCTTTGGGTAATTCTTCTGATTCAAAAAGGGTATTTTTGGCTCAAAACGGGCTGTTCGAGCTATATGGGGTGTAAGTTCGAGAACCTCTTGTTGGCCCCTATTCAATAGTCTGGGAATTCTGACATTGCCCTGACAGCATATATTTTCTTTAATGTAGTTTATTGTTAGCAGTATTAGCGTATTCCCAACAGTTAGCAGCTTTCAATCAGTTAATACTAGGCACAAATCAAATCTGTATGTGGAATGCACTTCCTTGACTCTTGTGCAGAAAGGAGTGCAGTATTCTGCTGCATCCATTGTCAATAAGCTACCACAAGAACTCAAAAATCTTAGCAGTAGCCCAAAATCATTTAAGTCTAAACTGAAGAGTTTCCTCATGGCTCACTCCTTCTATTCTGTCGAGGAGCTCCTGGAAGAGCTAAAAAATTATGCAAATTTCAGTGTTACGTAGTTAATTTTCTTTATTTAAACTTACGACTTGTCGCCTTAATATGTTTTTATATTTCATTTTATCTGTTTCTACTATCGTGTTATAATTTCATGTATTGACTCGTTCTATGACCATGAAGATTTCTCCTTAATATGGTCCCACGGAACAATAAATAAATAAAAATAAAAGCTTTGGAGAAAAGAGATCCACTTGTATGCATATCAAGAGCTCAGATGGAAACCCTGTTATAAGCGAAGAAGGGAAAGCAGAAAGGTGGAAGGAGTATATAGAAGATCTATACAAGGGCAATGTGCTTGAAAACAGAATTTTGAAATGGAAGAGCATGTAGATAAAGATGAAATAAGAGATGATATACTGTGTGAAGAGTTTAGCAGAGCAGTGAAAGACCTACGCCGAAACAAGGCCCCGGGAGTATTCAACATTCCATTATAACTACTGACACCCGTGGGAGAGCCAGCCCTGACTAAACTCTACCATCTGATGAGCAAGATGTATGAGACAGGCGAAATACCGTCAGACTTCAAGAAGAATATAATAATTCCAATCTCTAAGAAAGCAGTTGTTGACAGATGTGAAAATTACCGAACTATTTGTTTAGTAAGTCACAGGCGCAAAACACTAAAGCCAATTCTTTACAGCCGAATGGAGAAACTGGTAGAAGCCGACCTCGGGGTATACCAGTTTGGATTCCGTAGAAATACTGGAACACATGAGGCAATACTGACCCTACGTCCTCTCTTAAGAGCTAGATTAAGGAAAGGCACACCTACGTTTCTAGCGTTTGTAGACTTAGAGAAATCTTTTGACAATGTTGACTGGAAAACTCTTTCAAATACTGAAGTGGCAGTGGTAAAATGCAATGAGTGAAAGGCCATTTACAATTTGTACACATACCAGATGGGAGTTGCAAGAGTCAGGGGGCATGAAAGGGAAGCAGTGGTTGGGAAGGTAGTGAGATGCGGTTCTAGTCAATCGCCGATGTTATTCAATCTGTTTATTGAGCAAGCAGTAAAGGAAAAAAAGAGAAAAATCGAAGTAGGAATTAAAATCTATGGACAAGAAATAAAAACCTTGAGGTTCACTCATGACAAAATTCTGTCAGAGACATCAAAGGACCTGGAAGAGCAGCTGAATGGAGTGGAGTGTCCTGAAAGAATGATATAAGATGATCATCAATAAAAGCAAAACGAGGATAATGGAATGTAGTCGAAACATGTTTGGTGATGCTGAAGGAATTAGATTAGGAACTGAGACACTTAAAGTAGTAAAGGAGTTTTGGTATTTGGGGAGCAAAATAACTGATGACGGTCGAAGTATAGAGGATATAAATTGTATACTGGCAATGGCAAGGAAAGTGTTTCTGAAGAAGAAAAACTTGTTAACATTGAGTATAGCTTTACGTATCAGGAAGTGTGTTATCCGAGTATTTGTATGGAGTGTAGCCATGTATGGAAGTGAATCATGGACGATAAAGAGTTTGGATAAGAAGAGACTAGAGGCTTTAGAAATAAGGTGCTACAGAAGAATGCTGAAGATCAGATGGGTAGATCACTTAACTAATGACGAGGTATTAAATAGTATTGGGGAGAAGAGAACTTTGTGGCACAACTTGACTACAAGAAGGAATCGGTTGGTAGGACACGTTCTGTGGCATCAGCGGATCACCATTTTAGAATTGGAGGGCAACGCGGAGGGTAAAGGTCGAGGAGGGAGACCAGGAGATGAATACACTAGCAGATTCAGAAGGATGTAGGTTGCAGTGCGTATTGGGAGATGGCGCTTGCACATGATACAGTAGCATGGAGAGCTGTATCAAACCAGTCTCTGGACTAAAGACCACAACAACAACAATAAGAAGGCATCTGTCTCATGTGTACCCTTCAACAGAGATAGGACAGACAAGACGGTTAGATTAGACTATATGTATTTTCGGTTGCAAATGATCCATAATGAGGAGATGCTCAGCGGGAAACTAATATGCTAATTTACCTTCCACAGATCGCAAGTGGACTGATCATCGACGTGAAATGAGGGATGAAAATTTAAACGTACTTCTGATCGTACTCTTATTATTTGACACCCTCCCCCCCACTCTCTCTCTCTCTCTCTCTCTCTCTCTCTCTCTCTCTCTCTCTCTCTCTCTCTCTTTCTAACTCACTCACTCTCAATCGCTCACGCCCTAGTTCTACTAAAAAATTCAATTCATTAATGGTGTCGGAGGAGATGGTTAAATAAATCCTTTAGGCTGCTCTTAAACTGAATTTTGACAGTAGTAAAACTTTTATGGCTGCTGACAAGTTATTGAAAATTCGTTTTCCTGAATGATCGAGACTTTCTTGCACCAAAGTAATTAACTTCCAAATTTTTGTGGAGATTATTCATGTTTCTAGTAAGGAGTGCATGCAATGCGCTGTTGATTTGAAAATAATAATTTGACACAAAAGAAGCTCCTAAGTTGATGTGATACCCAGTAAGAAGCAGTACAAATCAAGTTTTTGTTAACGATTATTGACTTTTTAGCCGGCTGTGGTGCCTTGGACATGAGCTAGGACCTTAAGATTTTGCATGAAAGGAGGACAAGCAGCCGCGTTGCACGGGAGAATGTGAAAAGTGTTCATATGTACTAAAACCTGTAAAATCCGCCCGTTTTTGTCTTATGCTATCGAATCGACTTAAAGCCAGATCGTCTCTTTGGCCGCTCTTCTCTACGAAACGGTTACACTTATCGTCTGCAAAGCTATGTTGCGTGCTGCGGTATCCGGAGACACTGAAAGCACCATAGTAGAACACAGACGAAGCTTCCAAGTTGATGTAATAGCCAGTAAGAAACAGTACAATTCAAGTTTCAGTTATCGATTATTGACTTCCAAGCCGGCTTTGCTGTCTTGGACATGAGCTAAGACCTTACGATTTTGCATGAAGGGAGGTCTACCAGCCACGTTGCACGGGAGAGCGTGAAAAGTGTTTATATGTAGTAAAAACCTGAGAAATCCGCCCTTTCGTGTCATTTGCTATAGAATCGACTTAATGCCAGATCGTCTCTTAGGCCGCTCTTCTCTATGATACGGATACACTTGTGGTCGTCTTCAGTCCTGAGACTGGTTTGATGCACCTCTCCATGCTACTCTATCCTGTGCAAGCTGCTTCATCTTCCAGTACCTACTGCAACCTACATCCTTCTGAATCTGCTTGGTGTATTCATGTCTTGGTCTCCCTCTACGATTTTTACCCTCCACGCTGCCCTCCAATGCTAAATTTGTGATCCCTTGATGCCTCAAAACATGTCCTACCAACCGATCCCTTCTTCTAGTCAAGTTGTGCCACAAACTTCTCTTCTCCCCAATCCTATTCAATACCTCCTCATTAGTTACGTGATCTACCCATCTAATCTTCAGCAATCTTCTGTAGCACCACATTTCGAAAGCTTCGATTCTTTTCTTGTCCAAACTAGTTATCGTCCATGTTTCACTTCCATACATACTTTTATAAACGACTTCCTGATACATAAATCTATATTCGATGTTAACAAATTTCTCTTCTTGAGAAACGCTTTCCTTGCCATTGCCAGTCTGCATTTTATATCCTCTCTACTTCGACCATCATCAGTTATTTTACTTCCTAAAGAGCAAAACTCCTTTACTACTTTAAGTATCTCATTTCCTAATCTAATTCCCTCAGCATCACCCGATTTAATTTGACTACATTCCATTATCCTCGTTTTGCTTTTGTTGATGTTCATCTTATATCCTCCTTTCAAGACACTGTCCATTCCGTTCAACTGCTCTTCCAAGTCCTTTGCCGTCTCTGACAGAATTACAATGTCATCGGCGAACCTCAAAGTTTTTATTTCTTCTCCATGAATTTTAATACCTACTCCAAATTTTTCTTTTGTTTCCTTTACTGCTTGCTCAATATACAGAATGAATAACATCGGGGAGAGGCTACAACCCTGTCTCACTCCTTTCCCAACCACTGCTTCCCTTTCATGCCCCTCGACTCTTATGACTGCCATCTAGTTTCTGTACAATTTTTAAATAGCCTCTCGCTCCCTATATTTTACCCCTGCTACCTTCAGAATATGTAAGAGAGTATTCCAGTCAACATTGTCAAAAGCTTTCTCTAAGTCTACAAATGCTAGAAACGTAGGTTTGCCTTTTCTTAATCTTTCTTCTAAGATAAGTCGTAAGGTCAGTATTGCCTCACGTGTTCCAACATTTCGACGGAATCCAAACTGATCCTCCCCGAGGTCCGCATCTACCAGTTTTTCCATTCGTCTGTAAAGAATTCGCGTTAGTATTTTGCAGCTGCGACTTATTAAACTGATTAGTTCGGAAATTTTCACATCTGTCAGCACCTGCTTTCTTTGGGATTGGAATTATTATATTCTTCTTGAAGTCTGAGGGTATTTCACCTGTCTCATACATCTTGCTCACCAGCTGGTAGAGTTTTGTCATGACTGGCTCTCCCAAGGCCGTCAGTAGTTCTAATGGAATGTTGTCTACTCCGGGTTCCTTGTTTCGACTCAGGTCTTTCAGTGCTCTGTCAAACTCTTCACGCAGTATCTTACGTCTCATTTCGTCTTCATCTACATCCTCTTCCATTTCCATAATATTGTCCTCAAGTACATCGCCCTTGTATAAACCTTCTATATACTCCTTCCACCTTTCAGCCTTCCCTTCTTTGCTTAGAACTGGATTGCCATATGAGCTCTTGATATTCATACACGTGGTTCTCTTCTCTCCAAAGGTCTCTTTAATTTTCCTGTAGGCAGTATCTATCTTACCCCTAGTTAGATAAGCTTCTACATCCTTACATTTGTCCTCTAGCCATCCCTGCTTAGCCATTTTGCACTTCCTGTCGATCTCATTTTTTAGATGTTTGTATTCCTTTTTGCCTGCTTCATTTACTTCATTTTTATATTTTCTCCTTTCATCAATTAAAATCAATATTTCTTCTGTTACCCAAGGATTTCTAGCAACCCTCGTATTTTTACCTACTTTATCCTGTGCTGCCTTCACTACTTCATCCCTCAGAGCTACCCATTCTTCTTCAACTATGTTTCTTTCCCCCATTGCTGCCAATTGTTCCCTTATGCTCTCCTTCAAACTCTGTACAACCTCTGGTTCTTTCAGCTTATCCAGATCCCATGTCCTTAAATTCCCACCTTTTTGCAGATTCTTCAGTTTTAACCTACAGGTCATAACCAATAGATTGTGGTCAGAGTCCACATCTGCCCCTGGAAATGCCCTAGAATTTAAAACCTGATTCCTAAATCTCTGTCTTACCATTATATAATCTATCTGATACCTTTTAGTATCTCCAGGATACTTCCATGTATACAACCTTCTTTTATGATTCTTGAACCAAGTGTTAGCTATGATTAAGTTAAGCTCTGTGCAAAATTCTACCAGACGGCTTCCTCATTCATTTCTTAGCCCCAATCCATAATCACCTACTATGTTTCCTTCTCTCCTTTGTCCTACTGACGAATTCCAGTCACCCATGACTATTAAATTTTCGTCTCCCTTCACTACCTGAATAATTTCTTTTATCTCATCATACATTTCATCAATTTCTTCATCATCTGCAGAGCTAGTTGGCATATAAACATGTACTACTGTTGTAGGCATGGGCTTTGTGTCTATCTTGGCCACAGTAATGCGTTCACTATGCTGTTTGTAGTAGGTTACCCGCATTCCTATTTTCCTATTCATTATTAAACCTATTCCTGCATTACCCCTATTTGATTTTGTATTTATAACCCTGTATTCACCTGACCAAAAGTCTTGTTTTTCCTGCCACCGAGCTTCACTAATTCCCACTATATCTAACTTTAACCTATCCATTTCCGTTTTTAAATTTTCTAACCTACCTGCCCGATTAAGGGATCTAACATTCCACGCTCCGATCCGTAGAATGCCAGTTTTCTTTCTCCTGATAACGACGTCCTTTTGAGTAGTCCCCGCCCGGAGATCCGAATGGAGGACTATTTTACCTCCGGACTGTTTTCCCAAGAGGACGCCATCATCATTTAACCATACAGTAAAGCTGCATGCATTCGGGAAAAATTGCTGCTGCAATTTCCCCTTGCTTTCAGCCGTTCGCAGTACCAGCGCAGCAACGCCGTTTTGGTTAATGTTACAAGGCCAGATCAGTCAATCATCCAGACTGTTGCCCCTGCAACTACTCTTCAGGAACCACACGATTGTCTGGCCTGAAACGGTTACACTTATCGTTGTCAAAGCTATGTTGCGTGCTGCGGTATCCGGAGGCACTGAAAGCACCATAGTAGAACACAGACGAAGCTTCTAAGTTGATGTAATAGCCAGTAAGAAGCAGTACAATTCAAGCTTTAGTTATCGATTATCGAGTTTTAAGCAGGCTTTTGTGTCTTGGACATGAGCTAAGACCTTACGATTTTGCATGAAGGGAGGTCTACCAGCCACGTTGCACGGGAGAGCGTGAAAAGTATTCATATGTAGTAAAAACCTGAGAAATCCGCCCGTTTTGGTCTTATGCTATCGAATCGACTTAAAGCCAGATCGTCTCTTTGGCCGCTCTTCTCTATGAAACGGTTACACTTATCGTCTACAACGCTATGTTGTTTGCTGCGGTATGCTTACACACTAGAAGCAAAATTGTAGAACACAGAAGAAGCTTCCAAGGTAATGATATAGACAGGAAGAAGCAGTACTATTCAAGTTTTAGTTATCAATTATTGACTCCTAAGCCGGCTTTGCTGCCTTTGACATGAGCCAAGAACTTACAATTTTGTATGAAGGGAGGTCTACCAGCAACGTTTCACGGGAGAGTGTGAAAAGTGTTCATATGTAGTAAAAACCTGAGAAATCCGCCCGTTTTTGTCATTTGCTATCGAATCGACTTAATGCCAGATCGTCTCTTTGTCCTCTCTTCTCTATGAAACAGTTTCACTTATCGTCTGCAAAACTATGTTGCGTGCTGCGGCATGCGGAAACACTAAAAGCACCATAGTAGAACACAGAAGAAGTTTCTAAGTTGATGTAATAGACTATAAGAAGCAGTACAATTCAAGTAATCAGAAACATTGAAATTAAGTAAGTCCAAATGTTCAGATTGGTTTTTTAGGTCCGATTTTCTCAACAACTTGGTGATCAAACCAGTATATCAGTCCGGAACAAGGACAAAATATTTCCACACTTCTGGAACGAAGGCACAAACGTTTTGCCCAAAATAGTCATTTTTTGTTAACTTGCAAGTATGTGTGAAGGAAGGAATTGGTGTGTAGTCTAGTCAAGTAACCACTCCAATTTTACCTGAATGATAGAATGAGATACTGTTATACAGTAGCTTCCAGAATTCAGAAGGTTACTGAAGTGTATCTAAAAAAAAAGAGGAACTATCCAATATTAAAAACTCTTGTGTCACGAATAATATATATAAAGCAATTGATTTAGTAACAGATGTTGATGAGAACTCAGAGCTTGTATGTATGAAACGTAAAAGGAGACCTCTGTAGGAAAAACAAATTAAGTTTTCGAAAAAACCAAGTGATTTTGTAAAGAAACGAAGACTTTCTCTTCTTATGATTCACTTCTGTTTTGACATTCGATGTACTAAGAGGAGGGTTGCCGAAATTCCTACGTCTTATTTTTTTTATGGAATAATAAGATTATCATTCATAAATATCGGTCTCTGCAGTTATTGTAGTGAACCTTTTAATACTACCGCTCTGAACTACTTAAATGATTTTATACTTTTTAGGTAGATGTATCATGAAATTGTGGTCACGTTATTTGAAAGCAAGATGAACGACATACTTAAGCGGCACATTGCGATAAGCAATTATTCTCCATAGGTCGGACCTGAAGGCCTGTTTTCAGGAAGACCAGTAGATCATCGACAGCAGTGTCGTGCAGTCAACGAGCCTTAAAACAGCGGTTGACGATGGTGTTCAGTAACACCAGGATCTCATACATTGAAAGAATGTAACAGAGTTTGCATAGAGGGTAAATAATAGTAATGGTCCAGTAGATTACAAAGGTTAATTATATATATATGCGCGTACGGATACTGCCACAGGAAGGACACGTTACAAATATGATGCCACGGTGGGGTTAAACTCATAATTATGCGCAGATTATTTTTTTTCATTTATTTGAATATTTCTCTCACTTTTAACTACCCATAAGGAAAGAAACGTTACAGTGGACGCTAGTGTGCCATCTTTCTTGCTGAAGTGGAATATCGCGTTTATTAAATTTTCTTGATAGCTTAACTGAAACTGTTTTCCCTATCCCAGCGAATTGCTGGAAAGTCCGCCCTGAGAGTTCTCTGTCGACTTGTAGATTGTGAGTCTGTCTAATATCCAGAAGTGATCCACGTCGATTGCTGGTACGGAGGGCGCTAGAGTAGATTACACGTGGTATCTGTCACACGATGTTACCCATTAACGCTCGTAACATTGAGTGCCGCACTTCGGGCTTGTGGCGTGAGGCTTTCTTTTCACCTTCGAGCACTGGCGTCGCTACAGCTGTTGGACGTGTCTGGAGTGTGTTTGTAAATATGGCTTCAAAGTTAGTTTCGTCGAATTTTTAAAAATAAAGTAGCTTGGGCTATGGGTGGGAGGGGGGGGGGGACATAATGCATGCTATCATTTGTGTGTTGATGGGAGGTGGAATATACTGCACTCGACTTCATGTCCACAATCACAGCTACAGCCATCCATCCCTACATCTGGAAACATACATGCAGCAAGCCGGAATAGAGGATGTGGTCACACTCAAAAATTCTTTCTTAGCTTTCCTTTCTACTTTGTCTGTTTTTAGATTCTGGATGCGACAAATTAAAAAGCGCTTCATCTGTTTCGAACTTTGTATTAATTTTGCCGTTGTGGTAACACTATTTAAAATTAAAAATTGTTCTTATAGTCCCCATAAAGTGTACTAAACGTTTATTTACCTTCACATATTCCACCTTCATCGGTTTATAAATCGCTTGACACGTTTCTGAAATTATTTTGGTTGATTACAATGTGATATTAATGTGCCGTGTCATAAACCAGAGTAGCTGTCATGTATCAAGAAATCGCAGTGACACAGTATATTCTTAGAAATGCTGTATGTCCAGAAAACATTCTGTTTTGTAACATGAGAATCCACGTTACTGAGCAAATACTGAAATAATCTCATCCATTCATAAGTAATTTATATGTTAAGACTTGAATTCCTCCTCTTGTAGCTCTCGTAACAAATTTTGCTGAATTCTTTTACTATCTTGACGTAATACCTAGGGCTTCATTCAAGTGTTTACTGTTTCTCTACCGCTTTTCTTCCAAATACACACACAATGCAATTGTGGTGTTTGCAAGAGTGTAAGAAAGAAAGCTGACGCAGTTTGTGTATCAAATTTTAGGGAAAATTTGTAAGAAGCTTTCAAACACAATAGTAAAATTCAAAACGGTGGTAAAGTGGCAGCGTTGTAAGGAACAACTTTTGTTCTTACTGTGTGTTATTTGGAATGGTTGACGGTTGATCGCGTAAGTGGGGACTAGGCGAAGAGGCATCAAAATTTTATTTCGAATGCTAAAAAGGACCAAGGTTCAATTTCACATGTTACAGCAACTGTTAAATACAATCAGCTAAGCACAGTAAGAATTGACCATGCTCTTTCACAAGCAGCACGATTGGAACATTGAAACACAACGAGAAGGTTACAGAAACAGAAGCGGAATAGATGCATTACGACTATCTGCTTTTCAGCATGGCAAAAGTTGTCTCCGAACTCGTGAGGAATCTGAGGCATGAGTGAATAAAATTTTTAGAACTTCTGAAATTCTTCGCTGGATACGAACACTCACGAAAGATTATTTAGCATCATGGAGTACTTGAAGCCACTTTCTGACAATCATTTAACAACTTGTATTATGGATGTTGTTAAAGAACAGATTTCAAGTGAAGTTAAAATAATCCTCTAGAGCAAGTTTCAAGTGAAATTAAGTCCTTTGTCAGTACAAGCCGACGAAATAACGGATGTCTGAAGTAAGCTATTAGTAATTTTTCGTTTTGCAAATAAGGAGAAATATGAGATGGATGTGGTTTTATGACTTAGCTAAAAACTGGTGTGCACAAGGCATAGCCACTGTTTAGCTGCAAGTGCTAAGCAGTTAGAATATTGATAAAAACAAACTAGTATCGCAAACATAAGACGGCTGTAGTGCAATAACACGGAAAAATTGTGTACATCCTATAGTGAAAGAGGCACACCCTCGTGCAGTCTGTATCCACTGCTGTGCACATCAGTTGGACCATCCTCTATGCTTCTAAAAATTACGCAATTAAAATTTTTTATAGCAAACCAGTATTTCACGAATCATAGCCGTTGCGGTAAAACAAGTTAACTTCAGGGGGAAGGGGGATTTAAATTATAAGGTCCTTGCGAAACAAGGTATTTTCATTCACACGCTGTTAAAACCATTTTTCTTCACTACACGGACATGAGCAGCATTGAATGTGAAATACAAGCAAGACTGGGATTATATTTCTTTACATCGACCAATTGGGCTAAATTGTATACTTGATCACCAGACTTCTCTTTTTCTACTGCAGGTGTACAAATAGATTTTCCAGCATACCAGTATCTTGTTCGACATTTTGCAAAGTAAATCTGTAAGCCTGAAATAGAAAACTGCATTAAGGCTAGTGAGAGACTAATATGTATGAAACGCAAAGTGGAAGGTAAGAAAGAGCCTTACAATTTCAGCAGGAGTATTTGAACTAGTGTAACGAAACAGAAATATGTATTTAGAAATGGAGAAGGCTAGTATTAGAGGTAATCGACACAGTAATAGTAAACACGGAAACTAGATTCCAGGACTACCGTGAAACAATTTCCCTATGCGTAATGTTGAAAAGCTACTTAAAATGTATCCTTTGACAATGAGAAACTGAAGAGAAGAAACTTTATTTACAGCAGTGAGGATAAATGTCTGGAGCTTCATGACATCCTTCAGTCCATTGTAAACAATTGATTTAAAAAACGTGTTCTCCGGAGGAGTGTAATGACTGTCGTTGCTTCTTGCAATTCCACGAACCACCGTGTCTTGCAAAACAAGCGTGAGTACGTTGAAACGCGTTGAAGCCTACTTCCACAACACAATGACAAATGACACTGTCAAGCATCACTGTGTTGGCTGTAGAGAAGAGAACTCCGAAATCAAATCGACAGGATTTCATATCTCTCGTCACCGGTCTACGCCCAGGAAAAAGGGCTGCAGGATAGAACTTTATAAAAAGGTGTGAGGGTGTATTAATAAGTATTATATCCTGATGAATGTATAGCTGTTAAATGCTTTTTGCATTTGTTTATAACAATTGCTGTAGTAATTTGTCTTACGAAGTATGTAAGTTACTTTCGCATTGTTTATTGGAATTGATAACGTTTATGTCAACGTCTTTTATTTTGCTTAACCGTGCTGTACTTCTTCAGTCAAGTATAAATCGCTTTGCAGGGAAATGAATCACTTTAGTCAATTGTAGGGATACAGCAGCCCTGAATTAGAGGTGCGCTCAAACCCTACCATTGGCTAGAAATCGTAATGTAGCGAGATGTTTCTCCTCGGAGCTTACAACCTATGATGAATTCATTTTTGGTTAAAAACGGTTTGATGCTCAGCAGTTCTTAAATAATTACGAATATCATTAGCTACCGTCTAAGTAACAACGTAGTTAAATTTCATTCCTGCAATTAGTCGCATCTTTGCCTTGGTTTGAGTAACAAGGCCAGAAAATCCTAGATAAATGCTGGCAAACTCCAGTTTCTGTTCCTTTGTAAAACCAACCGGAATCGCGTAGATATTTATCATACGAACAAATCACATGAGGCACCGTGATTGCGTTGTGCAAGCGGTTACGAAATTGGTCCGTTGGTCGGTCGGCCGACAGATATAATAGTGCGTGTGGAGGGGCCTTAGCAGATCGATTTTCAGTGCAGCCCAGTCCCGTTCGCGCCATATTTACACACCTTTTGTCGTAGTTAGCAGACTAAGCATAAAAACCAAAACTTCGAGGTAAATGGAGACCCCCCCCCACTACAGGTCCAGGGGTTGGAATAGACCCGAGGTATTTCCGCCTGTCGTAAGAGGCGACTAAAAGGAGTCTCACGTTTTGGCCTATATGTGGTGGTCCCCTCTATGAATTGGCCTTAATTTTTCAAAATTTTCCCGAAGAGCGAGCCAATTTAGGAAGGACGCCTTACATGGAGTATAGCATTCATGTGCTCAGACTTACCGCATCCTTTGTCGACGTGGATCTGCACTTCTGCTCATTCTCCTACTGTTGGGCGAGGCCACCCTCCTGGGTGCGTATTTTTCCATAAACTGTGCAGTATCGTTTTCTATACCGACGATTATAATGGACTTGTTCGCTTGGTTGCACCTGACATCTAGCACGGTAGCTTGCCCATTGTAGGGGGGCCGCTATGTACCCTGTCAGTTGTAGCCCTCTGACCACACCCTCTGATGCCTGTGCCATTAACTCCCCATGTATGCCCAGTCACGGTATTTACTCGCTTATGACAAGCTGGGGATGTTTCTGTAACCACAAGAGCTTACATATGGTCGAGGGTATCATATTTTACAGGGACCTTATTTTGCAGTCTGACGATGAGCTGCGCGCAAATTTGGAGTGGCGCCGTGTTCATTTCGTCCAGCGTGTCCACTGGGGTCCGAGGTATAATCAGGTTGCCACCGCTGCTTTCGTCTTGGCCTTCGAGGGTGATACATTGACAGAGAAGGTCAACGTGACGGTCTAATACTGTGTTGTAAAGCCCAATGTTCCTCACACGATGCGGTGCGTTAAGAGCTGCAAGTTTGGACATATACAGCTGTACATCCAGCGTCACATGTCAAGATTCTGGATGCCCTTCACATCCCAATACTACATGTGCCACGCCTCCAATCTGTCAAACTGTGGAGAGTATCATTCGCCTTGCTCACTACACTGCAGGATTCTCCAGAAAGAAAGGAAAATCATGGACTAAAACACACTGGACAGAATGACCTACACTGGGGCTAAGAGAAAATTTGAATGCCTGCATCCTGTGCCTGTGACATTGTACCACGACTGTTGTAACATCGGCGTAATACGATCAGCTCTGCCAATCATAGCCACCTCTCAGAGCCAAAAGATGTTCCTTGATGGTGGAGGGCATTTCCCTCCCTATTGCTCCTGCACCACCTACTTTGGAAGCAACACTCCTCCAACCATCGGGGACATATGCTTCTCCATCTTGGAAGGGAACAGAAGTCTTCCTCGCTTCTCTCGCTAGGAAGGGGTCCCCTTCCCAGGTTTCTCCTAGTGGGAAATTTGACACCTGCCAGTGACTGAAGAGCCCAAAAGCAGCTTGTAGAAGGGCTTCACGCTCATTCTCAGTCCAGGAGACTGAATCAGTGAAGTTCTCCCAGCCAGGGAAACCCAAGGTGCAGTGAGAGAAATCCAAAAATAAAACCACTAGGACCAAGCTGTGTGTGTGTGTGTGTGTGTGTGTGTGTGTGTGTGTGTGTGTGTGTGTGTGTGTGTGTGTGTGTGTGTGTGTGTGAGGGTCTGGCGGGATATAGGTCCTCAGTAAATGCATAAATCACCATCCCATGCACACACACACACACACACACACACACACACACACACACACACACACACACACACACACACACACACAGACATGACGGTTATAGACTGCTCAGAGTCACATGCTGCCGCCGGCTTATTGCCTGAGGCATAAACCACTTCATTGAATGTTCCATGCTTTCACAGTGTCACGATGACGTCATTCTATAGTGGAATTACAGACCTTATTCCACCACCTGGATGAGCTACGGCAACAGTTGGGCTTTACACCTGCTATCTGTATTGCCCTCCAGGAAAGCTGGTTTTTGACAATGCGGACCCTCTGCCCTCCATGGCTAAACAGATATTACAGTAACTGTAGCGGCTACAATAGGGTGTCAGGTGGAGTTTTCGTTTATGTCCTAAACTGTCTGTAGTGAACCTGTGCCCCTTCAAATCCCCCTTGAAGCTGTGGCTATCAGAATAGGGACGATGGAGGATCTTACTGTGCAATATATACCTTCCTCCAGATGGTGTCGAACCCCTAGATGTATTAGCTGCACTGATTGGTAAAATCTCCGAAAAGTGGGAAAGGTTTAGGGAGTTAATCAACCATAACCCCTTGTGGGTTGTCATTGTGCTTATTGGCCAAGACAGAGATGTCGAATCTTTGTCTCAGTTCGACCTCCGCCTCTTAAATACTGGGACTGCTACACATTTCAGTGTGGCTCGTGGTAGTTACTCAGCCATCGATTTGTCACTTCAAACCCCAAGACTTCTCCCATCAACCCACTGGAGAACACGTGACGACCTGTGTGGTTGTGACCACTTCCCCATCTTTCTGTCACTGCCCCAGTATCATGCTCATGGACGGCTGCCCAGATTGGCTTTAAACAAGGCGGAATGGGAATCTTTCACCTCTGCTGTCACCGTTTAATTTCCCCCACACAGTTACATTTAAGTGATGGTTGAGCAAGTTACTACAGCAATTGTTTCTGCAGTAGAAAACTCAATCCCTCGTTCTTCATGGTGCTCAAGGCGTAAGGCAGTCCCTTGGTGGTCGCCGGAAGATGCTGAAGTAATTAAGGAGCGCTGGAGATCTCTACAGTGGCATAAGCAGCACCCTGCCATGGAGCACCTCATACAGTAGCCTTTAAATAGCTCTGTGCCCGCGTTTGGCAACTTATCAAACGACGGAAGCAGGAAAGTTGGATGAGATACATCTCGACCATTAGACGCCATACGTCACCTTCCCACGTCTGGGCAAAGATCAATCATCTTTTTGGGTACCAGACCTTAACAAGTGTTACTGGTGTTAGCGTAAATGGCGTGTTATCTACAGACACAAACGCGATTGCCGAGCACTCTGCCGAGCACTCTGCCGAGCACTCTGCCGAGCACTCTGCCGAGCACTCTACCCTGGAAAATTACCCCCAGCCTTTCACACACTATAAATGCGGCGTTATAGGGTTCACTGTGGCGTGTATTGACTGAGGTGATGTTCTCGTCCAGCCGCAGTTAAAGTGGGAGGTCCTCAGTGCAATTGCATATTGCCCTGACAGAGCTCCTGGACATGATCGGATCCACAGCCAGATACTTAAATGTCTCTCATCTGACTACAAGCGATATCATCTCGTCATGTTCAACCGGATCTCGAGCAGTGGCGTCTTTCAATTGCAATTGCAAGGAACAACATCATTCCGGTGCTCACACCCGGTAAAAACTCGCTTGACATGGTTAGCTGTCGGCCCATTATCCTCACCAACGTTCTTCATAAGCTGCTGGAATGTATGGTATGTGGGCGGTTTTGTTGGGTCCCTTTAGTCACATGGCCTACTGGCTCCATATCGGGGTGGTTTCTGCCAGGGTCGCTCTACCACTGCTAATCTTGTGTCCCTAGAGTTTACCATCCAAACGGCCTTCTCCAGACGCCAACGCCTGATTGCTGTCTCCATTGATTTACGAAAACCATATGACACGACCTGGCGATATCACATCCTTGTCACATTGTATGAGTAGTGTCTCTGGGGCCACTCTGGATGTTCATCGGAAACTTCTTGTCACTCCATGTCCGAGTTGGTGCCTTCCATAGTACGACACATATCCAGGAGAATGGAGTTCCACAGTGCTCTGTATTGAGTGTCTCTATTTTTAGTGTCTCTATTTTTAGTGGCCTTTAACCATCTAGGAGCAGCTGTTTGTTGGACTCTCCATCTCACCTTCCCTGAATGCAGACGACTTCTGCATTTAGTACTGCTGCTCCAGTACTGGTGTTGCTGAGCATCACCTACAGGGAGCCATCCTCAAGGTGCAGGCATGGGCTATAGCCCACAGCCTCCAGTTTCCAGACGCAAAGTCGTGTGTCATACACTTCTGTCGGCGTCGTACCATTCATCTGGACCCAGAACTTTACCTTCATGACGATCCACTCACTGTAGTGGAGACACACACATTCTTAGGACTGGTTTTCGTTGCTCGATTGACTTGGCTTCCTCATCTTCGTCAGCTTAAGCAGAAGTTCTGGCAGCACCTCAATGCCCGCCGACGTCTGAGCAACACGAACTGGGGTGCAGATAGATCTACGCTGCTGTGGCTCTACGGAGCCCTTGTCCAATCACGAATTGACTATGGGAGTGTGATTTAGGGTTCGGCAGTGCCCTCAGCGCTGAATTTACTCGACCCTGTGCACCACTGTGGGGTTCGATTAGCGACAGGAGCGTGTAGGATGAGTCTGGTGACCAGTGTACTGGTGAAGGCTGGGATCCCTCCATTATAAATTAGACGTGCAAAATTGCTCGCCAGTTACATTGCACACATTTGTAGTTCTCCTGAGTATACAAATTACCCTCTCCTTTTCCCTGCCCACGGCATTCCACCCCCCACAACAGCAACCCAAAACCAGGGGGTTAATGATTACGGTTTGCATTCGATTGCTTCTGTCTGGAGTCCTTGCCTGTTCTACCTCTCCTCGAGGTCCATTCACGTACATCTCCATGTTGTAAGCCTCAGCCACAGCTTTGTCTAAACCTTTCACGTGGCCCTAACGACTCCATTAACCTTGCGGCTCTCCACTGTCACTTCATCTCTATTCTTGACACGTACTGAGGCGACAAATTGGTTTACGCTGATGGCTCGATGGCTGATGCTCTCGTCAGCGTCGCGTATGTCCATGGAGGACATAATGAACAGCATTCCTTCCCGATGGCTGCAGTTCTTCCACGGCGGAGCTGTTGGCTGTATCTTGAGCTTTTGAGCAGATGTGTTCATGCTCTGGGGAGTCGTTTCTGTGTGCCAACTCCTTGAGCAGCCTACAAGGTATCGACCAGTGCTCTCCTCGTCATCCGTTGGTAGCGATCATCTAGGAGTTCATCTACGCCCTGGAACGGTTCGGTCGTTCATTGGTGTTTCTCTGGACCCCTGGTGACTTCGGAATCCCAGGCATCAAACTTGCTGAGAGATTGGCCAACAGGCTACGTGGAAACCAATCATGGAGATCGGCTTCTCTGCAACTGACAAGCTTGCTGTACTACGCCGCAAGGTTTTGCGGCTTGGGAGACGAAAAGGCATAACCTCAGCATGCACAACAAACTGCGTGCCACTAAGGAGACTTCGAATGTGTGGCAATCCTCCATGTGGGCCTCTCGTATGGACTCTGCGGTTCTCTGCCAGCTCCGCATTGGCCCCGCTTGTGTGACACATGGCTGCCTCCTGCACCGTGATTACCTACCTCAGTCAGTTTCGGTGTGGCGCCCGGCTGACGGTGGCCCATAACTTGGTGAGCTGTCCTCCTTTGGCTGCCCTGTGACGGACTCTTCAGCTACCGGACTAGTTGTGACTTCGTAGGCTTTCCCGGCGTAATAAGTCTTGAAAATCTCTTCGGGTTTGCTGCCGGACTAGTTGCCATTAATTTCAACTGAAAAAGCCTCATTGGCTAATTTAGGTTTAAGTTTTATTCGTGAGGGTGGGTTTTATCATTCTTTATAAGTTTCAGCTCTAAAGCTTGTGTGGTGGATGTTTTCATGTGTCGCAGAGTGGCTAGCTTTTTCCTTTTTGTTCTCGTGGTGGGTCAGCCACGATCATCTGCTCATGTTTTTATCTGTTCTATCTTGTTTCTTGCTCCTCTGTGGCTTTCTTTTCCTGTTTTGTCCATGGTAGTGTTGATTGTCCTGTTCTTCTCCTGGTTCCTCCATTCTCCTGTTACCGTGCTGTACATCTCTTTTATTTCCCCTGTGTAATAATTTTGTTGGGAACGAGAGACCGATGACCTCACAGTTTGGTCCCTTCCCCCCTCTTTCAAACCAACCAACCTAAATGGAGGAAACCTGTAGTAAGTGGTTGACAAGAATGAATATTTTTAGACCATTTGGATGTGTATTACGCTCTCGTATTATACACAAGCAACGGAAAATTTTATCCATATGTTACGCAAGTTTCATCGGAGTTCCTCGTCCGTGTAAAATCTGCAAATGTAGCACAGCATAGAGGTTAAATGAAAAGAACCGAAATTTTTTTAGCGTTTAGTGTTTCTGAAGTGTTTGCAGTAAGAGCTGATAGCGGAAAATGAAAGTATGACGTTGTTACGTAGGATTACATTGCTTTATTGTTAAAAACCATTTCATTGCTTGTAGTTTAGGTAGAGAATTTGTGTTCACATTGCCATCGAGGGCTTAGATGTAGGCTAATTGCTCTCGTGCCGTCGAAATCAAAAGAGACGCCTTTACAATATTAAAGGCTCAATAACTCGCGTTGAATATTTGTAGAGTTCAACTCATACTTAGTTGACACATATATCGTTCGGAGCTAGGTGGCCTCTCTTTACAGGTTGAAAGAATTCTCTTGCTTAACGTAAATTTCATTCCCGGAATATTTCCGAAATCCTCATTTTCAGGATGTTACCTTTAAACTTCCGTGCAAGCGCGCAGCCAGTGGTATCGGGTTTTCTGTATGAATCGTTGTCTTCACTGCTGCGTATTCCTTTGCTATTGTAATTTTGCAGAAGAAATTTTGTAACACAGATGAAGTGACGTCTTTGATTTCACATTACGTGTATTAACGAAGCGCAAGTCAACCGTGTGGAAACATTTAGACGTAGAAATGTAATCGTAATTTGATGATAAATTAACCATTTTAGTCTGTTGTACTAAACTGATAATGAATTAGTGTTTTTCAAAGTAGAGAACAGCCAGAAAATATTATGTATGTTACAGAAGTTATTCCGAAGTACCGGTCGGTGCGCATTATTCTGCCGTTTTGGGAAAGGTGAAGTGTGCGCGGTGACAGTTGCTCGCCTGTGACATCCGCCTCTCGTGCTAAGACAGGTTTCCTTGGGTGCAGAAACGTGTTGCAGCGTGCTGCGGAATACGGTTGCGTCATTCTGTGTGACGCTGGCTGCGTGGTCCTGCGTGAAACGTCTACCAAAGTGCGGGGAAAAAAAAAGAAAAAAAGTGGCGGCGCGTGTTGCTCTCACTGTCCTTTGGAGAACGTCCATCTACCTCTATAGTCTTCAGGTTTTCTGCACACTCACTGTGTGTAGGTAGATACTGGATTAGCCAACAGAAATAGCGTTGGCGAAAATTCGGCTAAGTGCCCACCACGAAAAAGCCACAACTCCAGTCCATGGGCAGAAACCGAAAGTTAAACTACCGAGCGTTCGGGTTTCTTGCGTGTCTCGTTCGGGAGAGTCTAAAATTTCTTTCTAGTTGTTTTGCCTCCATAACACTGAAAATATCGGGTCGGAATAAATATCTTGGGCTGCTTTCAGGTGTGAACTTTTAACGGAAAATCAGCGATATGGCGTAAATAAAGTCCGGATATTAAATACGGGCTTGATGGCAGTTTTCTGAGTCCGAAAAAGTCGCTGACCCACGACTACTTGAGTCAATACATTGTGTTCAGTAGGCGTCTTATAGAGAAGTGGTCAACATAATGTGTAGCAATCTGCAAGAAACATGCCAAGCGGAATTCATGTTGAAAGGTTCGCACACGAATATCTCCTACATCAAGCCACTCACAAAACTCGAACTTCCACAAAATTCTCAGCACTGCAGTCGCTTTTCGTCAGCAATGAGAGAACCGATCAACTGCGCGAATTTAATAATTTTCAACTACAAATTTGATTCTTGAGATTTAACAAACGTTAACCGGAATACGGCTCCAAGGCGACTATATCGTCTCCTAGATCTAAGGCGCAAAGCCTAATCAAAGGCGCGGCGAATACTGAATTCCTATTGGCGACGCAATCATTACAAGATGACAACTAGTAATAATTTGCTACGTTATAGTGGTATTTATAATTAGACGACTGTGCATGATAGCGATACGACAACTACTCTCTAACACCTTTTCTTAATTCATTTAAAATATGCTATGGAAATGCAGAAGCATTTAAGCTTTTAGGAGGAGTTGGTTTTTCTCGATACTCGCCGTTTACCACGTCTCGTCTCCTAACCTGTGTCGTACGACATACTTGTATACTCAGCTTCAGTGGTACACGTCGATAACGTGAGGAAACATTTTGGCTAATAGCCAGTAACACTGAAGTACAAATTAATATAACATGACGAGGAATTTTAGGAAGCCAACATTCGAGATGTAGAGGTGGTGAAACTTTTACCTTTATACTTTTTGTGAGGGGGAGGTGCGGCGGTGAAGGGAGTAACAGTTTCGGAAAAGAATTAATTTGTTTTTGCAATCCGTTGGAGGTCGGTGGGTGCCACAGTTTACCCTTTACTGGCGCGACACGAGTTTCAGTGGGCTGTGATCAACAGTTTGCTTCTACACGCACGACAGCAGTAGCGGAAGCAGCTAAAGCAAAACATGCAGCTCTGTGATCGAGTGGAAAACCTGTTCGTTTTGGCAGTCAGAAAGTACATCGAAATTATGGAAGAGGAATACTGAATATTACCGGAAAGGGTATTCACAAGTGTTATGCAGCCAATGTTCATAAAACGCGAAGGACGGGGCATAACATTTCAGTAACAAAATTGCTCGACGATGCGGAGAGACAAAAGGTCCCACAACTTCACAACACAGACTTAGGTCGCTTTGAGTCGGTATCTACGGCAACAACGGTGTAAGACAGTGACAAATTCGAAAGATAAGGAAACCAGTTTAGAGAGCAAGAACAGCGTATCATCGGTCTCTGGGAATCGAACGAAATGAAATTCACTTACGTAGAGAACAGAAGGCGGAATGCTGATATTAGAAGGCAACAGCGGAAAAATACTGAAATTCGGACATCGTTCTAAGACTATTCGTTGTAACAAGGAACATGAACTTCCATCCTCCCTGTTAACAATTCTGGAACAAATGGAGAATCTGTTTTGTGTCGCAATACTTGGGTACCTTTGCTTGATAATGAACTCAGGCACTCGTGGAGAGCTGAACAAGTGCTACAAACTCTTCATAACAGTAAGTTATTTGTGGACATCGTCACCGATAAGAACAGGATGCGTTACACGACAGAGCGAACACACTTTGCCGAAGAGGTTATCAGAATAGTGTGTACAGCAGTCACGATTTGGAACAGACCGTTACAGGATCCGGGATCGATGCGGTGAAGTTTTCCAATCTTTCGTGGCCCTGCTGTGAGAAAATAGGCGCATCTCGCACGTAGACCCACATACGAACTACCTGGATCGCCCGTTTGGTGCCCTGAAGAGTTGGTTTGCCAACTGAAACTCTAGTTCGTAAGTGAGTAAGTGGACAGATGTGAGCTCTGTTGACACTGTGCTGTTGGCTTTTGTGTCACTGGGGGTTTGAGTCACTGGGTCGACAGATTGACCATATTTCGTACTGACAGGATACCAAAATTCCCTTCTCGCGGGAGAGGGTCTGTGCAGCGATAGCAGCAACGAAGAGGAATCACGTAGACATGGCAACGAGCGCGTGGAAGTGCTAAGAGGCTAGAGGGAAGAGTGCCTTCAGTATGGAAAAAGATAATTTTACCAAATGGCAGAAAATGGGTCAGCAATATGGGAAGCTCGGTGGCCTGTATGCCTGCTAAAGACTTCGTGCAGTAAGACATTCCTGTAAGGCTGCGGTCACGTCGACGACGGTATCTGTGCATTTTACATCGACCGAAGATCTTTCCAAACCAGTAAGTCGCTACGTGCGCGGTCACAGGGTAGCCGATGTTACCGCCCGATCGTGCACATTTCGGATAATTGCTGAAATTCATATGTTTTTCTTGGCATATCGGCCGACATTATATGAAGCAGACTGCAAGAAACAGATCGGTAAGAGGCGTTTGTGCCATTTTGTGAATGAAAAGTCATCGGGATATATTTTGGTATCAATAGATTGAAATCTCAGCTTTGTCGGAAACCACCCGTAGGATAAATCATTATCGGGAATTGTAAGTGTAACTTTACTTTTTAACGTCAAAGAATCTGTTAGAGAGGGATGCTGCATCTCACGGTTAGTTGCTTTAGTGGATATATCTTGGGCTGTGATAAGTGGACAAAAGTTGCATAGCTATTATTACTACTGCTACCAACTGGGGCTATGTCGGTAGTGTGATGGTTGCATGAAGGGGTTTCAGATGTGTGTGTTTCTTCATTTTTCAGTCTGTAGGTGAGCACAACATCAAATAAATTCGGCAACACATTAACTGTAATCTTGCTGTTAAAGGTTACCACGAATCATCGAGAATATATTGTACCGAAGACTCGTACGTGACTCACTTTCGGATAACGGAAGATGATTTTCAACACCAGCAGAGGTGTGATTAGGATCTAATAAAATCCGACAATCTGAGGGTGCAGTTCTGGCTAACGTAAAACGGGAACTTACACGACTGTATTTGCCATCTGGCGTTTACATCTTTCCAATACTGAGACCTATACGACGTTCTGACAAGTTCTTGTCACGTGTTGCATGCTATTCAGGCTACAATGCCCTGAAGATTAAAAAGCTACTTATTCCACTCCTGCGACCCACATAAAGTACGACTAAGGATTGCATTTCTTCCATACCGAATTTTGGAGCTACGCTTCGTTCAACCCCAGCGGGTTTGGGGTCAGAATAGGCCCAAGGTATTCCTGCCTGTCGTAAGAGGAGACTAAAAGGAGTCCCTCCCCCTCAAGGGGGTAGTTTGCGACTGTGTCCGGAGACGAACGGTTCAACGACTTACGTTTGATGTCATTTTTGTTTTTGGATTATTCTGGTTTCTTCCTCCCTTTCTTTGTTTTTCTTTCATTTCTTTTTCCTTCCATTCCTTTTCATTCCTTTGTTTTCCTTCCTTTGTTTTTCTTTCCTTTGTCCTTCTCCCTCCATCACTGTATTCCTTCCTTTTTTCCTTGCATTCTCCTCCTCCTCCTCCTATTTCTCGCCTTCTCCTCCTTCTCATCCTCATCATCACTTTCTCCTCCTCCTCCTCCTCCTCCTCCTCCTCCTCCTCCTCTTCCTCGACTTGCCCTTCCCTTCCTCGACTTCTCCTCCTCCTCCTCTTCCTCATCCTCGACTTCTCCTCCCTCCCTGCCTCCTCCTTACCTTTTTGTCCGCCCTATTGTCTCCAGCTCAGCGTTTAAAACAGTCTGTCCTTTCCCTCCCTCTCTCCCTTTTTTTCTATTCTTCTTTCCTCCCTGTGCGTGCCTGAAGGCCGACCCACGCATTCACACGCATAGCTGGTGACGGCGTAATGCGTAATTCCGTACGCCCTGGGTAGGCACGTAAGGTTCACACGTACCCCCTGGTAAAGGCCAGGCCCGGGTAGGGATGATCGCCTGAGCTGACACCTTCTGACTATGCCGATTGTTCCCTCAGTCCATTTCTCGGGAAGTGTGACCTGAGGTGTAAACATTCACCTAAGGCAGGAGCACCCTCTGGGAGGGTCCCAACAAGGAAGGAGCACGCCATCTGAGATTGTGGCAATCATAGGGGATTCATCCGCAATGAATTCTTCTTCTTCTCCTTCTCCTCTCTCGACTTCTGCCATAAAAACGGAAACATGACCGGCCACCAGTGACAAAAGTACTGCCGCCTGCCCCAAAGTTTCTCGTAGTTTCTAGATCTGAGGATGAAAAAGATTTTTCATCTGTCAACCCCTTCGTTATTCATAATTGCGTAGATGTCATAGGTGGATCTGACAAGTCTTGCACCAGGATGCGTAACTGTACCTTGTTGTTGGAAACTGAGAGCGCCTTTCAGGCACAAAAACTCCTTCGCGACACACTCCTGTACACGTTCCCTGTCCAGGTGGGGGCTCACTGCACTTTGAATTCATCTCGTGGTGTGGTATCTACTAGATCACTTGATGGATTGATTGACGAGGAGATTCAGTCTTTCCTCGCTGAGCAGAGCGTGACAGCTGTCCATAGGGTCATGAAAAAGGTCGACTATGACCTTGTAATGACCCAGACAGTTTTCTTGCCCCCCTATGGGGTCCACAACTTTTTTGTGGATACGTGTGTGGCGAGCAAGGGGCCCTGAGCTATTGCAGCCTTCTTTCTCTCCAGGGCTGCATTTCCTTTCATTTCCCCTCCTTTCCCCTCCTTGTTTCTTTCCCCTCGCCCTCTCCTCTCCCTCTCTTGGCGGCCTTGCTTAAGTTGGCCCCTGCTAACCTCCTGGTTCTGTTGGTTTTACAATTTGGCTTTGTTGCATAATCAGCTCCTCCTATTGGCATTCCCTGGTCCCCCTCTGGGGTTTGACCCCCATTCCTAAATTTTTGCTCCATAGTGTGAACCATTTGGGGAAGAGCACCTTACCTAGTGTCTCCTAGTACATTCCACCTTCTCTTTTACGTCGTTGTCTGATACTAGGTTGCATAGCCAGCACGGTAGCCAGCCCATGTGGTGGGGTCGCTATGTACCCTTTTGGTTGAGCCCCCTGAACACACAGGGATTACACTTCTGATACCTGAGCTGTGACCTCCTCATGCATGCCTTGGAGTGGTTGCTCGTCATGCTGGAGCATCGGAACTCCTGGCAATGTCGGCCATGCCAGATGGCCCTTGCTGTGGTTAGGTGGCACCTGTGAGGAGAGCCCCTGATCTGAGTTGGTGGTATCAGGGCGGACGCTATGCAAATGAAATGCATATGGGTCCAGAACTCTGGCTGTTCTTCTGCAGCTGTCTCTCAGCGTAGAACTGATTCTTAAAGTGCTTCTTCTCTTGCCCGCTTCGGCCTTCCCTTCCATGACTACCCCCTGGGAAGAGGGTCAGGCCCGTTGGCTACTGGCGAAGCACTTCCCCCGTTATCCAGTTTGCACCAGGACTGATGGGGATACTTTCACCAATACCAACTTTATATTTTGTGTAACACATGGAAGACAATTTTGGTGAAGTGGACTCCCTGATCAAGATGAGGTCAGGTTTGTTGCTGATCAAAATTGCTTCACTTGCCCAATCTATGGCCCTTTGTGCCTGTACCCATCTTGGATCAATGTGTATTTTTCACACGGTCCTCATCCTTCAAACTGATGAGGTACTTCGGGACAATCTCGGATGGCGGGGTGTTCAGATTGTTCGGCGTGTTCAGAAGGGTTCTAAAGACAGTCGTATTGATACTGGTGCCTTTATCTTGGACCCTGAAGGGGATACCCTGCCTGAAAAAGTTAAGATTATGTTTTATCGATGTGATGTGAAGCCGTACTTCCCACCACCTATGAGCTTGCGTTTTGGACACGTCTTCCTGCTGTTCACAGGCCCCTCTCTGTGGTGACTGTGGACGTCCACTCCATGTGTTACCCCTCCTGTGTGTGTAAATTGTCATGGTAGTCATTCTCCACGTTCACCCGATTGCCCAGTATATAAGAAGGAAAAGAAGATACAGGAGTATAAGTCCCTCGATTGATTAACCTACACAGAGGCCCGTAAGAAGTATCCAGGTCTTCAGCCTGTGTCCATGACATCTAGTTATGCTTTGGTTTCATCTTCACCCCTTCCTCACCCCCATCTCGGACCCCTCGCCTCCCCCCTCCCCTGCAGCTCCAGCACTTTCTTCTCTGGGCGGTGCTCCCCTCTCCAGCCGGAAAAGTGTCCCACTCCTTCGGCGTCTGCCGGTCAAGGCGCCTATTCAGGATGCCCCTTCCCAGCACCTTCCAGGCCAAAGCTCTGCTGCATCGTGACGACCGCGAGAGCCGCGGTCTGTCGGCCCCCAGGTTGCCCGGTCTTTCTGTTCGCGATATTGCAGCAGCTTGCTCCTTTATGCCACACGGCCCTCCTAGATCTCAAAGAGAAAAGAAGAAACAAAAGTCCGAGACAAAGAGCCTCTGGTGTCAGCAGAGGTCCTCGTGTTGAGTTTTATTCAGGGGTTTTTTATCGTATGATTTGAGTGTTTGTCCTTTTCTTTCCTGTATTGACTTGGGCCTTACGCCTGTGGTTTTAAACTGTGGGTTTTAATGTCATTTGGTGGTAGGCTTTTCCTTATTTTCATGGTCGGCCAACCACCTTCACACTCGGTGTGATTTTAGTTCCGTTTGTCTGGTCTTTGTCTGTCTTTCTCGTATTGTGTCGTCCCTTGTCTCAGTTCTCCGTTTTTAACGATTGACAGTTTTTATTTCGTGTGATTTTGTCGTGGAACAAGGGACCGATGACCTTAGCAGTCTGGTCCCTTCAATCCCACACCCAACCAACCAATCAGCAGAGGTCCCATCCGGATTCTGTCGTTCATGGATGTCGCCTCCTCCTTGTCGGTGACAGATGGTGACTGGGTGGTATGACTGGCTTTAGCCTGTTCAACCTCCATTGAAATCATTGTTCAGTGGTTATCCAATGGAACTGTAATGGATACTACCATCACCTTCAAGAATTGAAATCCCTTATTTCGTCTTACTCTGCAGCTTGTGTGGTTCTACAGGAATCTCATTTTACTGATGATCACTCACAGACCCTCTGTCGGTTCAGTGTTTTCTGTCGAAATCGGGTCGGACCCTCACGGGCTTCTGGTGGCGTTTGTACGTTGGTCCATACAGACATTGCTAGCAGGTGGATTCCTCTTCAAACTATATTGGAAGCTGTTGTTGTTAGGGTACACCTAGACTCTGAGGTCACGGTTTCCAATCTTTACCTCCCTCCTGACAGGACTCTTACACCTGCTGCCTTAACTGCCCTCCTTCAGCAACATCGTCTTCCCTTCTTCCTTTTTGGGGATTTTAATGCTCATCATCCCTTGTGAGGCAGTGCCTTTCCATCTAGACGAGGTCTTCTCATAGACCAGTTTATTGCAGACCACGACTTGTGCCTTCTTGATGATGGCTCTCCTAGTCATATCAGTGCCGGTCATGATACCTTTTATGCCATTG
This sequence comes from Schistocerca gregaria, assembly GCF_023897955.1. Taxonomy (NCBI): domain Eukaryota; kingdom Metazoa; phylum Arthropoda; class Insecta; order Orthoptera; family Acrididae; genus Schistocerca; species Schistocerca gregaria. The sequence continues at coordinate 44,788,397 of NC_064929.1, forward strand.
ATCTTTCTCTTTTCTTTGCACTCTCTCCTCCGTTCATTACACTGGTCGCCAAACGACGACCTTTGTGATAGTGACCATTTCCAGTTGATTATCTCTCTCCCTTCCCGCTCCCCAAATGACATGTTACCTTGTTGGTGTTTCCAACGCACCGATTGGCCTCTATAAACTAAACAGGTCTTGTTTTCTCCCTCTTTGTTGGGTTGTATTGATGACATCCTACATGACGTGTCTGACGCGATTGTTCGCGCTGCTAGCCCTGCTGTCCCGCGTTCATCTGGGCCATTAAGTCGCCGGCAAGTCCCATGGTGGAGTACAGCCATTGCCATTGCAATCCGTGATCGCTGTTGAGCTTTGCAACACCTTAAGGGGCACCCATCCGTAGCCAGACTTACTACCTTTAAACGCCTCTGCGCTAAAGCACGTTATTGAATCAAACAGAGGAAGTGGATATGTTGGGAACGATTCGTTTCTTTCCCTCTGTCACGAGTATGGGCTACACTTCGCTCTCTCCAAGGTTGCCATTGGCAGTCCACCCTCACAGGCCTTCACCTCCCAGATGGCCTTTGTACGGACCCATTAGCTTGTGCAGACTACCTTGCGACCCATTTTGCACTGGCATCAGCCTCCTATCCAGCTGCTTTCCTTCACCAGAAACTGATGGCTGAAGCTTTCATCTTATGTTTTACCCCTTGTGAGTCAGAATCTTAAAACAAACCTTTTACTGAATGGGAATTTCTTTCTGTTCTATCTTCTTCTCATGATACGGCCCCTGGCCCAGATTCCATTCATAACGAACTGCTTCAACATCTCAGTGCTCCACAATGACAACATCTTCTCCAGCTGTTTAACTGTATCCACTCCAGGGCGACTTCCCTTCTCTGTGGAGGGATAGCATCGTAGTTCCTGTCCTTAAGCCTGTTAAGAACCCCCTATGTGTAGACAGCTATTGGCCAATTAGTCTGACCAATGTTGTTTGTAAGTTACTTTAATGGATGGTAGCCCGTCGGCTCAATTCGGTCCTCCAGTCTCGAGATCTGTTGTCCCCTTACCAGTGTGGCTTCCAAGAGGGACGGTCTCCAATCATCCAATCATTTACTTCACTTGTAATCTGCAGTTCGGCAGGCTTTTTCCCAGCGCAACCATTTAGTTGCAGTGTTTTTTGACCTTCTAAAGGCCTATTACATGGCCTGGTGCCATCACATTTTGCTTACCCTTCATCAGAAGGGTCTTGGGGCCCACTACTGATTTTCATCCGCCAGTTCCTGTTCCATCGGTCATTCAGAGTTTGAGTTGGTACTGTTTTTAGTTCTCCACGGACCCAGGAGACAGGTATCCCACAGGGTTCTGTCTTGAGTGTCTTTTCCTCATTGCTATCGATGGACGTGTGGCCTCAGTCAGTCCTTTGGTTGCCCCTGCCCTGTATATGGATGGTTTCTGCATTTGGGTTGGTTCCTCCTCGATGGCATCTGCAGAACGGCAGCTCCAGGGAGCTACACGGAGTGCCTCTGCATGGACCCTCTCCCACGGGTTTCAATTTACTCCTCTACAATCGCAGGTGGTCCACTTCTGCCGCCGTACTATGATCCACCCCGATCCAGAGCCCTATCTTTATGCACAACGATTGCCAATGGTCCCACAGTTTCGTTTCCTTGGTTATCTTTTCCACAAAAAGCTCATTTGGCTGCCCCATATCAGACATCTGAGGGTAGGATGTTTCTGTAAACTCAATGTCCTTCACTTCCTTACCCACTCCTCTTCGGGTGCAGACCGTTCCCCCATCCTCCATTTTTATCATGCTCTAGTTCTGTCTCGCTTGGACTATTGTTGTCAAGTTTATGGTTCAGTTGCTCCTTCCACACTGCACGTGCTGGATCCAGTCCACTATTGTGGTATCCATTTGGCCACCGGTGCCTTCCCTACTACCTCTGTTGATAGTGTCCTGGTTGAATCTGGGATTCCCCTCCCCCCTTTTCTGTTCGGCGGTCCCAGCTTCTGGTGTCTTAAGCACTCGCTGTCCCTCCCTCTCATCCTTCCTATTCTGTCCTGTTACGAGACCATGGACGTCGCCCACCCCATTCCATCCCTCAGGCGGGTTTACCGGTGGGGCTCTGCCTTGCGTCTCTTTGCTGTGATTTTCAGCTTTCTTCTTTGTCCTGTCTTCCTCGCTCTCTCCCCTCCACCCCCCCCCCCCCCCCCCCTTGGCTAGTTCCTCAGCCTCTAATTTGGATCGATCTCCTCCAACGTCCAAAAGATTCCATCCCCCCAATGGTGATCCATTCCTTTTTCCGCCTAACTTAATGGGAGTTTCGGGATGCTGTCGTTTTTACACTGATGACTCAAAATCTGCTGATCATGTGGGGTATGCTTTCACGTCCCCTGTTGGAACGAAAAATCACCTGCTGCCACCTACATGTGGGGTTTTTACTGTGTAATTGATGGCAATTTCCCAGGCCCTTTACTTTTATTAAACAGTCCCAACACAACTGTGTTTTGTTAATGTAACGACTCAATGAGTGGCCTTCTTGCTATTGACTGATGTTTTTTGCGTCGTCCCTTGGTCTCTGTCATCCATGACCATCTCGTTGATATTCACTGTGCTGCTTGTTCCATTGACTTCCTTTATGTCCCTGGCCATGTGGGTATCCTGAGTAATGAGCTCGCTTATCATTTGGCTGGAGAAGCAGTCACTTACCCCCCGTTTTCTTTAACCCCTCCTGCAGCGGATTTACGGCTTCACATCAAATCCCACTTCACACAGGCATGGGCCAACTTTTGGGACGCTTCTCCCCTGTCTAATAAACCTCGTGCGATCAAGGTGATACAAGGATCATGGTGTTCTTCCTTCCACCTCTCGCGAAAGACTCGACCACACTGTGTCGTCTCCGCATTGGCCATACCAGGCTTTTGCGGGATGGGCCACCCCCACTTTGTGGTTGTGGAGCCTTCCAGTCAGTAGCCCACATTTTTCTTGAATGCCCCCTTCTTTTGGCTCTGCGTGCTAAGTACAGACTCACCCACACTTTACCTCTGATGTTGGCTGACGATTCCCACATGGTCTCTCTGGTTCTGTTTCCTCCGGGAAAGTGGTTTTTATTCTCAGTTTTAAGGTGTTGGGGCAGGGCGGTGAGTGCTTGGGTGTCTCCCACTGTAAGCCATGTTTGGAGATTCCAGACTCACCGCCCTGACAGAGATAATATTTTCTTCCCCTTTTACTCTGTTTTACCCTTTTTTAAAGGATTGGTTAGTCTCCTTTTCTCATAGGTACTTCTACATTCTAGCGGTTGCATGTCTTAAGTCATAGGTGGTATTGCCTATGCTGCTTCATCATAGTGTTGGGTTCGTTGTCTTGCTGACTTCCCTCATTTTGTTTTTTACCATTTACAACATGACTGCCCTTTTACATTTTCACCTTCTTCCCTTTTATTGTTCTGACTTTCCTGAGATGTCAAACAAGTGGAATGGACCACATTTGCAACAAGGGGCTGATGACCTTGCTGTTTGGTCCTATAAACCCCACACAACCAACCAACTAACCAAGCTTTCTTGCCTTTGACAGTGTTCAGCTGCCGTCGCGTATCAAAGTGGGCTATGAAGTTATTTCTGTTCGCCCTTACGTCCCGACACCTACTCGCTGCTACCAGTGTCATCGTTTTAATCACACCCGCCAGTCTAGTTCTAATGCCGATAAATGCGTCACTTGTGGCAGGGACGCCCATGGGGGTGACTGTCTGTCTGTCACCTTGTTGTGTGAACTGTCAGGGTGACCATGCAGCATCCTCCCACGAGTGTCCCATCTACAAGGATTAATACTGTTTACAGGAAATTCGGGTCAAAGAGAAAGTGTCCACCTTGGCTGCTCGCAAGCTATTTGTTAGTAGGAAGCCCACGCTGCTCCCAACAAGGAAATACAGTACTGTCCCCGCCCCTCCTTCGCCTACTAGGTAGGTGTCGACACAGACATGCTATCTGACCTTTAGCATTACGGTCGTCCGTTCGGCCACTGCTAAGATCGCCCGGTCAACGTCTCCTCTTCCTCCCGTCACCCCTAAGACACAAGAACCTTCATCAGCTTCTGCCTAGTCGAAGACCCAGAAGTCAGCTGCACGGGCCTTCAAGAAGGAACCGTCCCGTGAAGACTTCCTATGTACCTCGAACTCCCAGCCATCGACCAGTACTTCGACTAAACAACCTTCCAAGAAGGCTCATAGGAAGCACAGTTCTCCTTCTCGGCCACGGCGCGTTTCTTCTCCTGCGCCACCCAGCAGTTGCCCCCCCAGGCCGTCATCCGTTTCGCCTGGCCGCACCGCTGGTGGCCGAACATCTGGCCGTTCACCGCCGGAGGAAGCTCCCCCTCCCGGCCGTCTTAACAAGATGGCTGACGAACCTATTGAACAAATGGATAGCGACCATCTCGCTTACCATCTATGTCTGTAAGGTGATGGAACGAATGGTTAACTTTAGGCGTCGAGATTCGAGCAGCCAAACCAAACTACTTACCGATGTACAATGTGGATTTCGTAGGTGCCTCTCTGCTGACAACCATTTGGTTACCTTGTCGACCTTCATTATGAATAACTTCTTGCGGAAGTGCCAGACAGTAGCTGTGTTCATTGATTTGGAGAAGGCTTAAGACACCTTTTGGAGGGCGGGCGTTACCCACACCATGCTTACATGGGGATTTCACGGTCGCCTCCCTCTTTTTTTACGTGAATTTTTAATCGATCGACAGATAAGGGTACTTGTGGGTTCTGTTCTGTCCGACGCCTTTCGCTAGGAGAATGGGGTGCCACATTGCTCATTTTTGAGCGTCACTCTCTTCGCCATAGCGATCAGTCCAATAATGGATTGCCTCCAAGCTGATGTATTAGTCTCCCTTTTCTTGGACGATTTTACCATCTACTGCAGCGCACAGCGTACATGATTCCTGGAGCGCTGTCTTCAGCGTTGTTTTGACCATCTTTACTCCTGGAGTGTCGCCAATGGCTTCCGTTTTTCTGCCGAGAAGACGGTCTGTATTATCTTCTGGCGCTACAAAGAGTTTCTCCCACCGTCCTTAAATCTGGGCTCCGTTGCTCTCCCATTCGTGGAGACAGGAAAATTTTTAGGTCTTACATTTGACAGGAAACTTAGCTGATCTCCACATGTCTTATTTGGCTGCCAGTTGTACCCGTTCTCTAAATGCCCTCCATATTCTCAGCGGTACGTTGTGGGGAGCGGATCGAACCGTCCTACTTCGCTTATATCGGTCGATCGTCCGCTCCAAGCTGGATTGTGAGAGCTTTGTACACTCCTCTTTACGGCCGTCCATCTTACGCCGTCTCAACTCCATACAACATCGGGGTTTACGTCTTGCGATCGGAGCGTTTTATACTAGTCCCGTCGAGAGTCTTCATGCTGAAGCCGGTGAATTGCCACTAACCTCCCAGCGCGATGTACTGCTATGTTGGTATGCCTGTCGGCTATTATCAGTGGCCAACCAGCCGTCTTATAGTTCCTTTATTGATAACTCTCTCGACTGTCAATACGGGTTCTATGTATCTGCCCTGCTACACCCTGGAGTTCGCTTTCGTTGCCTCCTTCAGCAACTTAATTATCCACTCCCTGCAACCTTTAGAGTGGGCGAGAGCCAGACGCCACCTTCACCCTACGCTCAGGTTCGCGTTCACCTTGACCTCAGCTCGTTCCCAAAGGAGGTAACCTCAGCTTCAGTATATCTCTCGCGGTTTGTCGAACTTCGTTCGAAGTTCATTAATACGAACTTCATTTATACAGATGGCTCTAAGACCAATGACAGTGTCAGGTGTTCTTTTATTGTCGGGGCACACAGTTTCAAATACCGGCGCCATGGCCATTGTTCGGTTTCAGAACTGAGCTCTTTGCCCTCTACCAGGCTGTTCTATACATCCGCCGCCACCGACATTCTGCTTATGTCATCTGCTCTGATTCCCTGAGCGCCATCCAGAGCCTCAGTGATCCGTATCCGGTTGACCCTTTCGTGCGCCGGATCCAACGCTCTCTTCAGCAGCTGGCTGACGATGGTTCTCCGGTTACCTTTATGTGGGTTCCTGGCCATGTCGGTATCCCTGGGAATGAAGTTGCAGATGCCGCCGCCAAGGCTGCGGTCCTCCAGCCTCGGACAGGTTCTTGTTGTGTGCCTTCATCTGATTTCAGCAGGGTCATTTGTCAGCGCATTTTATCGCTGTGACATGCCAATTGGTCTACACTTATTGAAAACAAGCTTCGGACCTTGAAACCTCTCCCCACGGCTTGGACAACCTCTTCACGCCCTTCTCGGTGGGAGGAGGTCGTTTTGTCCCGGTTACGTATTGGACACTGCCGGTTCAGCCGCCGCCATCTGCTGACGGCTGCGTCGGCGCCGTTCTGCCAATGTAGGCAATCGCTACAATCGCTAACTGTACGCCACATTTTAATGTCCTGTCCAAATTTTAGTGCACTGCGCTTTGATCATAGCCCTCCATGTACTCTGGAAGAAATTTTAGCGGATGACCCAAAAGCAGCAGCTGCTCGCGTTCATCGTTTATCCACTCGACAAACCTGTCTGACATTTGATTATGCTGTTTTTTATTATTCCTTGCCTGTTAATGTGCCTTTTATTAGTGTTGTCCTTTTTAGTTGCTGCTTTAACATTGTGCCTCACAGTGCATTCATAATTTAGTCTGGGCGCTAATGACCACTGTAGTTTGCGCCCGAAAACTACAAAAATCACACATTGACAGAAAACCACAATTTCAAGGTGCACGCCGACAATTTCTTTATGAGTGACACTCTTTAGTACTCTCTTGAGTATTAGGAGTAAATATGCTGAAAGATTGACCTCCCCAACGAAAAGACATGAAGGCTGGAGAACGAGGAGCAATAGCATGTCCAATAAAAGATACAGGAGATCCATTGTAGTAATACGTACGATAACAAACGTCTTACTCTGCATTCATCTTTCGTTGGTATTGAGACTCAGGGTGAGACACAGGTGGAACATTCCACAAAGACAATACGTGCAAGTCCCAAGATGGGTCATTGCACCTTACAACACCTGTATTGGTGGTATTTGATTGACAAATTATCATCACTATAGAAATACTACATAGCATCGATGATTTAGTATTTATACAGCTTCCAGGACGCAATTAAAATTGCGGTGATCACCAGGTGACTCGAATGGACTGCAGGTTACTTCAAGAACAACACATTCCACTGCGCAAATTAAAAGCGGAAATTGCGGGTGGACTATTAGCCGTTAAGAGAAATCAAAGCGAGGACGCCCAAGTAAAGAGAACTTGTCAAAAAAGAATAGAGCTACGACAACAGTTCCGCCAGTTTTTGACTGCCAAAAGAAAAAGTAAGATGATTGGCTTGTAAGGGAGGAAACAAGAGGACGATGCAGATGAGTTTCAAGGTGGTAGCGTCTAAGTCTGCATCTGCATCTATACTTCGCAATCCATCATGAGGTCCATGGCAGAAGTTACGTCCCATTGTACCAGTTACTAGAGCTTCTTCCTCTTGTATTCACGTATACAGCACGGAAAGAACGATCATTCGTATGCCTCTGTGCGTGCAGTACATACTCTAATAATATACTCACGATCCCAATGTGAGCGATTGGGATGGTAGTATATCCTAGAGTAATCATTTAAAGCCGGTTCTTGAAACTTTAACACTTTCTCGGGATAGCTTCTGTATTCGAGAATTAGTTCTTTCATTCTCTCTCCCACGAATTAACCCTGTGACCATTCGTGCTGCCCATCTCTATATACGTTAAATGTCCTCATCGAAACGTCGCGGGTTTTCGACGCAGATACCCGGATGGAAGCCCGAGAAGATTTCATCTGCAGTACACGCCGGGAAAGCCTACATTCACATATTTGGCTACGGTAGTCACTGCCTGTCAACAGAGCGTGATCCCTTCAAACATTTCATTCAGCACCTAATTATAGCCCTACGCTTTCAGACCTATTTTGCACTAATGTTCCTTTAAAAGTTCCGTTACAGCGTTTCTATACCATCGAGGTTATCTCCCATTATGAACTGTTCTGTGGGACACACATCTATCCAGCATGTGGTCAATTACCCTTTCAAATTTGAGCCATATTTTTTCTACATGCTTCTGCCTTGTGTTGCCAGTTCCTCATTCACATATGACAACATCCATTTTCATCTAGTTTACAGAACATACTTATCTTTCTGCTCTAGTTGACCTCTGTACTTCAATAATCACTGTTGCCAGAACCCCACCATGGTCACTGATCCCAGTTTCGATGTGGGTATCCTCAGAATTCAGGTATGTTCGTTGCATTAAATCCAATATATTTCCATCATAACTAGGGTACTTAATTGTCAGTTAACAGTAATTGTTAGTGAACTTTCACAGGACGCCCTACCACACCCACCACTAGACGAAACCTCAGTTCACTTCTCAACAAGTTCCCCAATCATATTGTAATCAGTGGTGGAGACTTTAATCATCCAACAATTAACTGGGAAAATTAGTTTTGTTCAAGTGTTCGGTTACATCAGTAGAGGAGTCTGTTGGGCGATAGGATCCTTTTATACCCACCTGTGGTACTCAGTCTTGTGCAGTCACCCACATGCAGCTTCAATTTCTCTCTGTGGATTTGAGTTACTGTACTGCGACAAATACACGACCTGTATTTGTCATTTGGCTATAGTTTCCATGTACACCTAAATTTTCCCTAAAAATCTACCATTTCGGATTTGAACCAGCTTTCTGTACCTACCATAATGTGAGCATCACTGCTTTTGATGAGCACCTCAAACTCTGGCACTTAGTTGAAGTTTACCTTTAGGATTTTAATACTCTCACCAGTGGGACGTATTTTTCGAACTTCCACTGATATTTCTGGTTTTTCTGCAGCGAGTGTTATCTGGATGGATGAAGACCATCAGGTAATGAAACAGGTTGACAAAACCATAGTGCCTACACACACTGTTCCATGTCCGATGTAGTAGTGCTTCTGTCAGATCACGGCAAGCTAAGTAGTTCATCACGTGCCACATGACAAGCCCAGTCAGCTGTTGCTGGTGTCTACATTACAACCATACTCAAATATCTTCACGAAGCACAGCCGAATGTAGTACTTGCGGTAGGGATGCTCATGAGTGCAATTGCCCACCACCTTCTCCCTGCTGCATAAATTACAATATCAACTATGCTGCCTCATCTCGTTAATTTCCTCTGTACCTCCGTGAGTAAGCTGTCAAGGCGATCAGAGTGAAGGAAAAAGAGCCTTAACCTATCGTTAACAAGCTGTTGGATAGTGAAAGCTGTGTTTTCCACCATCTGCTACTAATAGTATAAATCTCGATACTCCTCGCTCCTCAAAGGAAATCGCCACACGGACATGCGTTCTCAAATGCAGCATCGCAGTTGTAAAATAGCCTAGTGTCACGGTAGTATCCGCTTCTCCTTCTCCGAAGCTGCAACTCGCAATATCTTCACCTCTGGCGGCGAAATCACCTGCTACACAACCAGCAGGCTAGAAATCAGGGACTAAAGTGCCCTGTGAAGATTTTAAACATCCTTCAAGCCAACAGACATCTGAAACTTCATCTGCCGACAGCAAAGGCTCAGATATCCAAGGAAAACTGTCTTTCCTTTCGCTGACTCGCTGGTCCTCATAAGCAGCGTCGTCACATGACACCCTCACCTGCCCAAGCTCCGTTCTGCCAGTGCCAACCTTTTTCGTGCCATGGAACCTGCACACTTACTCAGTGAGGATGCCGACACTTTCGTAGGTTGCATGGAACAGGATCCTCCAGCCACTACGCCCTATAGCATTGATTCTTTGAAGGCTGACACTCAGCAGCCCATGAGGTGACAACCCACCATTATTCCTCCTCCCATATCCGTCATGACTTCCCTCCAGTGGAATGTTTGTCACTACATCCAACAATGAAGATTTAAACTGCTCTTGGAATCCCTGCCCCGAGGAAACAAAATTGCCCTTGTGATGGCTTCGACGTCTTCCGTTTCTTTCCAGTCCACTTTAATCTCCCCCCTCTCTCCCAATGATTACATTCCATCTCGTGAAGGATTCATGCTGCTCCTATTGGTTGACGTTCATATTCAATCACTCTCACTGAACACTTGGCTGCAAGCTGTTACAGTCTGAATTTCCTTTCATCACTTGTTCCCTTTCTATTATTGACATCACTCCAGCATTTGATGTTAGCAGTGGCCAACACCCTCACCTCTTTTTGCTACTTCGTGACTTTAATGTACACAATACCCTTCAGGGCCCTCCCCCCATGAACCACGGACCTTGCCGTTGGTGGGGACGCTTGCGTGCCTCAACAGTACAGATATCCGTACCGTAGGTGCTGTGGTGTCACCGCCAGACACCACACTTGCTAGGTGGTAGCCTTTAAATCGGCCGCGGTCCGGTAGTATACGTCGGACCCGCGTGTCGCCACTATCAATGATTGCAGACCGAGCGCCGCCACACGGCAGGTCTAGAGAGACTTCCTAGCACTCGCTCCAGATGTACAGCCGACTTTGCTAGCGATGGTTCACTGACTTCTACGCTCTCATTTGCCGAGACGATAGTTAGCATAGCCTTCAGCTACGTTATTTGTTACGACCCAGCAAGGCGCCATTATCCGTATTATTGATATTGTGAATCATGTACTTTAAAGAGCGACGTTCTCCATTAATGGATTAAAGTTAAGTATTCCACCAGCTACGTCCGTTTTTCTCAATTCTAATTCCCTTGTCATGCTCCAGACCTCACGCGAGCCTGCGTGAGCTAAAACGCGAGCATTTCGGCCTCCTTTACTATCACGGTTGGCTCTCCTGCCAACCACAACAGGTGCAACTACAACGGAGGGATATCTGTTGAGAGGCCAGACAAACGTGTGGTTCCTGAAGAGTAGTTGCAGGGGCAACAGTCTGGATGATTGACTGATCTGGCCTTGTAACATTAACCAAAACGGCGTTGGTGTGCTGGTACTGCGAACGGCTGAAAGCAAGGGGAAATTGCAGCCGCAATTTTTCCCGAGGGCATGCAGCTTTACTGTATGGTTAAATGATGATGGCGTCCTCTTGGGAAAATATTCCGGAGGTAAAATAGTCCTCCATTCGGATTTCCGGGCGGGGACTACTCAAAAGGACGTCGTTATCAGGAGAAAGAAAACGGGCATTCTATGGATCGGAGTGTGGAATGTCAGATCCCTTAATCGAGCGGGTAGGTTAGAAAATTTAAAAAGGGAAATGGATATGTTAAAGTTAGATATAGTGGGAATTAGTGAAGTTCGGTGGCAGGAGGAACAAGACTTCTGGTCTGGTGAATACAGGGTTATAAATACGAAATCAAATAGGGGTAATGCAGGAGTAGGTTTAATAATGAATAAAAAAATATGAGTGCGGGTAAGCTGCTACAAACAGCATAGTGAACGTATTATAGTGGCCAAGATAGACACGAAGCCCATGCCTACTACAGTAGTACAAGTTTATATGCCAACTACCTCAGCAGATGGCGAAGAAATTCAAGAACTCCATGATCAGATAAAAGAAATTATTCAGGTAGTGAAGGGAGACGAAAATGTAATTGTCATGGGTGACTGGAAGACGAAAGTAGGAAAAGGGAGAGAAGGAACCATAGCAGGTGAATATGGATTGGGGCTAAGAAATGAAAGAGGAAGACGTCTGGTGAAATTTTGCACAGAGCACAACTTAATCATAGCTAACACTTGGTTCAAGAATCATAAAAGAAGGCTGTAAACATGGAAGAAGCCTGGAGATACTGGCAGGTTTCAGATAGATTATATAATGGTACGACAGAGATTCAGGAACCAGGTTTTAAATTGTAAGACATTTGCAGAAGCAGATGAGGAGTCTGACCACAATCTATTGGTTATGAACTGTAGATTAAAACTGAAGAAATTGCAAAAAGGTGGCAATTTAAGGAGATGGGACCTGGACAAATTGACTAAACCAGAGCTTGTACAGAGTTTCAGGGACAGCATATGGGAACAAGTGAAAGGAATGGGGGAAAGAAATACGGTTGAAGACGAATGGGTAGCTCTGAGGGATAAAGTAGTGAAGGCAGCAGAGGATCAAGTAGGTAATAAGACGAGGGCTAGTAGAAATCCTTGGGTAACAGAAGAAATATGGAATTTAATTGATGAAAGGAGAAAATATAAAAATGCTGTAAATGAAGCAGACAAAAAGGAATACAAACGTCTCAAAAATGAGATCGACAGGAAGTGCAAAATGGCTAAGCAGGCATGGCTAGAGGAGAAGTGTAAGGGTGTAGAGGCTTACCGCACTAGGGGTAAGATAGATACTGCGTATAGGAAAATTAAAGAGACCATTGGAGAAAAGAAAACGACTTGTATGAATATCAAGAGCTCAGATGGAAACACAGTTCTAAGCAAACAGGGAAAACAGAAACGTGGAAGGAGTATATAGAGGGTCTATACAAGGGCGATGTACATGAGTACAATATTTTGGAATTTTAAGAGGATGTAGATGAAGATGAAATGGGAGATAAGATACTGTGTGAAGAGTTTGACAGAGCACTGAAAGACCTGAGTTGAAACAAGGCCCCCGGAGTAGACAACATTCATTGGAACTACTGACGGCCTTGGTAGAGTTTTGTCAGGACTGGCTCTCCCATCTGGTGAGCAAGATGTATGAAACAGGCGAAATACCCTCAGACTTCAAGAAGAATATAAAAATTGCAATCCTAAAGAAAGAAGGTGTTGACAGATGTGAAAATTACCGAACTATCAGTTTAATAAGTGACAGCTGCAAAATACCAACGCGAATTCTTTACAGACGAATGGAAAAACTAGTAGAAGCCGACCTCGAGGAAGATCAGTGTGGTTTCCGTAGAAATATTGGAACAAGTGAGGCAATACTGACCCTACGACTTATCTGAGAAGCTAGATTAAAGAAGGGCAAACCTACGTTTCCAGCATTTGTAGACTTAGAGAAAGCTTTTGATAATGTTGACTGGAATACTCTCCTTCAAATTCTGAAGGTGGCAGGGGTAAAATACAGGGAGCGAAAGAGTATTTACAATTTGTACAGAAACCAGATGGCAGTTGTAAGAGTCGAGGGACATGAAATGAAATGGAAGCCCCTTCAGGGCTCTTCAAGAACCTGACAGAGGCGTGACGTCTTTGCTGACATTCACAATTAACTCAACCTCATCCGCCTTAACATTGGAGCACCCACTCCACACACACCTATCGCTATTTGGACTCCTCGTTCTGCACTGTACAGCTTGTAGAGTGGCCCGTTCTGTGACGTGTAATCCAGCAACTGTTTCCTTTGTGCTTTCTGTTTGCTGACACATACCCCTACATATGTGCAAAATTGATTGGTAGCTTTCTAAGGCTGAATGGAGGCTTCACTCCTCGCTGGCGACCTTCGATGAACAAACTTCCGCACTAGCGATGAGCAGGTTACCCTTAGTGCAGCCGAAAATTTCATTCCTCGAACTTCCTCTCTACTGCTCTGTGTCCTGGTCCCTTGGTGGACTGAGGCGTACTGCGAGGCACTTCGTGCGCGGAACCGTGCTCTCCGCGTTTATAACTGTCCTCCTACGATGACAAACTACATCTTTTGTAAACAGTTGCGTGCACAGTGCCACTGCATTCTTAGAGACAAAATTAGTAAATGAAATCCATCTACGTTTTTGCTAAGTTCCTCTCGCTCTTCTGCCATTTGCGCCAAACTCGTAGGGATATCTGGGAGAAAGGGCCTTTCTCAGATCTCTGGATGACAGTACCAGATGTCATAGTGGACTCTATCGCTATCTTAAACTTCCTGGAGCTTTGTTTTGTGGAGATTTCGAGCTCTACGCATTATTACCCGGCCTTCCTCCATCGGAAAAAAGTGGAGGCGGCTTGGACAATAACCTTGCTTTTTCAGAATCTTGAGGCTACAATGCCGGATTTACTATGAGAGAGTTGTACTATAATGTCACTTAATCCCGATTCTGTTCCCCAGGGCTGGAAGATGTTAACATTCAGATGTTGCAGCACCTTCTCTTGCAGGCAAGTATTTTATCCTCCATACGGACAATCCCCTCTAGGTGGAAGGAAGGTTTCCGAGATGCTGGACTGAAGCCACCGTCACACCCAAGCATAAGCAGGGTAAGGAGAAACACTCTTCCAGCTACTGCCCCATTTCTCTCAGCAGCTGTTTGCAAGGTTATTGAACATATGATTCATCCCACCTGGCGTGGTGTGGATTTAGAGTGCGCCATTCTCCAGTTGACCATTTCTTCACTTTGTCCACCTATGCCATGAAGGGCTTTCTGTGGAAATCCCTGGCAAGCAATATTTTTCGATTCTGTGGAAGACACCTGCTGGAGGACAGGTATGTCTGTATTCTACACATAGCTTCCCTGTTAACCTCAGCAATTTTTAGAAGATGGAGTTTTCAAGGTGTATGTGGGTTGTGCCTCGTCAGACAACTTTATCCAGGAAAACGGTGTACCTCAATTTCCATCCTCAGCGTTGTCCTCTTTGCTATCGCCATTAACGCTATAATGGCCTGCCTCCTGCTGAGCACCTCTGCCTCCCTTTTTGTTGACGATTCTGCCATCCATTGCAGTCCTCCAGGAACCTCTCACATTGAGCGACGTCTCTAACTTCTTCACTCATGGAGCATCGAGAATGGTATTGTTTTTTCCACTGACAAAACCGTTTGTGTTGGTTCCTGTCAGTGCAGTTGATTTCTCCCCCCATATTCTCAACTTTGGCCTGCTGCTCTTCTGTTAGTTGAAACTACGAAATTCCTGTGGCTCATGCTCAATAGGAAACTGTTCGTTCTCACGCGTGTCCCACCTTGGAGCCCACTGTACGTAGTTCCTGAATGTAGGACATGTCCTCAATGATACTTCCTGGGGGCAGATTGAACCCCCCTTATCGGTTTGTACTGGTCCCTTGTCCAATAAAAACTAGAATATTGGTGCTTTGTTTACGCATCTGCGCGTCTGTCCTTCGTATGCCATCTCAACACTACCCACCATCGTCGCATCTGTTTGGCCACTGGCGCCTTTTATGCTAGCCAAGTTCAGCGCGTATGCCGAAGCTGTTGAATTACCAGTCATACTAAAGTTATCCTCAAGAGATAAACATGGCGTTTTTCCGCCATGCCAGGCCACCCATCCTATGCCTCCTTCGATGACTACTTTGATAGCCAGTATCGGGCCCACTCCTCTTCAGTTACCTCCTGGAGCCCATTTTCAGTTCTTGCTCCAGCAGCCGAACTTTACACTACTTGCAAGTATCCTAGTGGGAGTGAACCCTTCTCCACCTTGGCTTTCTGTGGCAGCCTGTGTTCACCTTAGCCTTCATTTGCTCCCCAAGGACACTACTGCAGCCTCGTTCTATTGCCTTGACTTCCACTACCTACACACGCGACTTTTTAATAGTACCTTTCTGTATGCTGATGGCTCTGACTGTGGTATCAGGTGTGCCGTTGTCATCTGCACCAACGTTTTTCCGTATCTGCCTTTGCAACACTACTCAGTATTTCCAGCAGAGCTCTTCGCCCTCTGAGGCCAGAATAGATCTGGTGACACAGGCTTTTCCATTGTCCTGTGCACGAAGACTAAAGGGCACAGAGTCTGACCACTGTACACTGCCCATCCATTGGTGCAACGGGTCCAGGAAAACTCAGTTTCTCACTCCTGAGGGATCCACTGTGATGTCCATGTGGTTTCCTGCTCAGGTCAGTCTGCCAGGAAATGAGGCTGCTGACGCTGCTGCCTAGACTGCAGTCCTCGTACCTCAGCCGGCTGGTTCTTATATTCTCCCAGATGATCTCTGTTCCTGTCTGCCAGCAGGTGGTGTCACTTTGGCATCACCAGTTGTCCTCCATTCTAGGAATAATCCCTGGGTTTTTAAGGCTCTCCCAGTGGCTTGGACAGCCTCCTCCTCTGCCCTCTTGACGTCAGATCATCTTAGCTGGGTTGCGTATTGGGCACTCTCTTCTTAGCCATCGTCCTTAGTTTAGAGGTGATCACTTACCACTTTGTACTCATTATCCTGAGTCTCTGACGATTCACAATGCACTTTTCTTAACCACTTATGTTCTCATTTACGTTTGCCGTCTACGTTATCAGGCGTGCCGCGGGCTATCGACCGTGTTTTACTCTCGATCTGTTGTAGCGATATGGCGAAGGACATTTAATCTTCAGTGTAGCACCTCCATTGTCTCTATGGTGTATTTTATAGACCTTTATCAGTCTTTGTTTTTAAGCTGTCTTTTCCTCCATCAATTGAGTTTACCGTTTAGTCGTTTTAACCCCTTCTTCATCTTCGTGTTCTACAGTTCTGACGTTGGCACGAAAGAACAAAATCTTTGCGCCTTACAACAAAAAACAGCAAACCACCTGGAATGACAGAAGCCATTTGTTCAGAGCCCCGGTGTTCCTAGGACAGGCACCTGCTCCTTGGCGTGGACGGCGTCAACAAAATGCGTATATGTTGTGCTCCCTGCGTCGTCAGAGGTGGCGTTTCACTAATGTTAGCTGTAAGCATCCGTTTTGAGAAGTACTGTCAGTGCAGACAAATTACATGTGAGGACGTCTTCCGTATTTTAACAAATTTTGCTCGTTCTTATTATCCAATCAACAACGTAACCAAATTTCTTAGATATTATTTCTGGCACATCCACGATGTGAAGTGTAAGTACCATTGGGACTAATATTCCACCTTCATGTGAGCCATTGAGGAGGAATTCCTAGCTACTGATTGTATTTACTACAGTGACCTGGTATCATGTCACAAAACATGCTTTCAAGATTCTTTAACCTTTTGAATTGGGATTTCATTACCACTTCATACATTAGGCCCAGTCTCCCGATGATACCCTAGGCTTCAAACAAATTAATAAAAGCCAAAGATGTAGGCATCATCATCTGAAAGTTTGCATCAGTATGAGATGTCCAAAACTTAGCATGCACTGTTTCGTCTGGGGGCAAAAGCTGGCTGGCTGTCCATTTGTTTGACCAATCCCTATTACCAGTTCGCGTTCCAGAAATCTATAGAAAGGGGCGATAAAGTTAGAGAGCGTTGCTGCTGCGTGCCTGGAACACTCGGTAGAGCGTTTGAACAATAAAACTGTGTACTAAAAATAAAATTCTTGGCAGATTAAAGGCTAAGGTCCTGAGTAGTTGTAACTTGTAGAGTTTCCAACATTTCTTGTCTCAGCTTCGAATATATTCTTTGAATATTCTCAGGGTACATGCATCTTCGCTGTTACAGTAACCGCCCTCAAAAAGCTGTTGCCGTTATCGGCAGAAATAACTGAATGGTATGACTTCGTGTAAAACGATGAATGCCTGTATTCAATTCCTGTTTGTAGGTACCCTTTGCAACATAGGAATTAACATCATCAATGGGATTGTTCCTCCGATTCCTGCTGGAGCGAGACAGTATTGAAAATGAGGGAAATCTGACAAAATTTTGAGTTGTGACAAAGCTATGGTTCCCATCAGCAGTGCCAAACGTGAGTTTGTGCCGTTCTCCAATTCCAAGCTACTTAACTGAATGCAACCGTCTTCAGCATTGCAAACAAAATGTATGTTGTTTTTCTACCGCCTACTTAACGAATGTTTGAATAACATGTCGACCAAGGAAAGAGATTAGTTCGTCAGTTTAGGTGGTAACGTAATAGTGTCGTAAGTTGGTTAGCAGGTAACCATTTCTATTTTAGTACAGACGTGTTGCCTGCCTACTCGGTAAGCATCGTGTATGTCGCACCAACAGTATCGTGTCACACCATTTTCTCTTGTATAGCGTAGTTGATTTCCATTATCTGAACGACTTCCCTGTGGGACATATCATTGCTTTTGAACAACATGTTCTGTAGAATTTCTGCTAACGTTCTCGACGTTCATTTGACATAAACACCTACTCCCATTCTCCTAGAGATGTGGCCCTACAAAAGGAGCTTTTTATGTACTGATTCGTTCCCTCTCTGTCCAGTAAGGTCTTGGAATACATTAAGAAGACGTACAGCCATTGTCTGGCAGACAGTTGTTGCTCTACTAGCACCACGCGGTGGTCACATGTGGGACACGTTCAGGGAACACCTATGGATGTGAAGCTAAATAGACCCCTGAAACAGCTGTCAATTGTGAAACTAGAAAGCTTCTTACCTTAGATAAGGAGTCTGTTCACATGATGCGCAAGAGGGGTAGCATAAGGGGTGAGAGACAATGAATGCCAGTTATGCAACCTGCTGTGAGGAGGTGGTAAGTATGCTGCTCTGTAACTTTTTAATCTCCCTCCCACTGAGCTGAAAAGCTCATGGAATATTACTTCAGAAGTGGACTACAGCATTCATTTATTTGGAGTTACACATGTGAAATGCTGAGTTGTTCAGACAATGGAGTCCTTGATAGCAGCACATTAGAGAACTAAATGTATCGAGAAGCAAATCAGTTTAGCCAACTGAGAATACGCGAAACAGATTCTTGAACTTAGTTTACACACGAGTTTACTCACTTCACTAAGCAGTGAAGATAGTATGAGGAAGAGAATAGGTGGCCCAGAAGATAATTAGGTTTCTTTTCATAGAGTGCACAGAAACAACGTAAGCCTTTTTTGTGACCGTTTCGTCTCCAATATGAGAGACGTTTTGATGTAAAGGCTGCTGATCTCACTTTTGCTCAGTTGAATGAACGCCATGTTCCCAGCGTAGTTGGAAGCTGGCGCAAATGCCCAGGAACGTGGTGCTACCAACTCACCTGCTGGCTGTTGACTGTCTTTTTGTTAATCTGGCTTCTCGTGACTTCATATAAATTGTGTAATAGCTGTCAACTACTCCTTAGCCAGCCCAAGCAAAGGAATTCAGCATACCAAGTGGTATATGGAGCCTGCACTGGGTCTTAAAACGCAGAGTAACACTGAAAAACGTTTAGTTTTAATAACCATTACTTTCCAAATTTTTTACGTCAAAGTAGACTAATGAAGAGCATGAAGTTGAAAGGATTCGCAAGAACCATACATTTAATTAACATAGACCCTTCAAATATTGCAAATTCTGGGAACACTGAGACAACTTTTTTTTAAATCAGAAAATAATCGTGCAAACAGTCAGTGAGTGAAACAGACATGCAGGCCACTTAACAATGGGGAATGAATTAAAATCTCAACACTATTTACACACCTTGGACCTAAGGGACTATTGAAATGTATGATGCAGCAAATGCAATAATAAAGATTTGAAAGACAGGAAAAAACTAGGTTTAACAGAATGCAATGTAGCTTCCCCTGACGAAACCTTGGCCAACCCAAACTGCAACAGACCACTGTGCTACTAACAGCCGTTAACCTCCGGTTGGTAGCAACTGACGTCACATTTCAGACGCCAACATTTACTGGACATCAAATGCCCATCCAAGCACACGTCACACACATTTTACACAGTCTCAAATCAACCATAATTAGTTTCTGGAAGCCAGCATCGTAAAATTGATAGCCATAGCAAGGACACTCACAAGATAACTATGACAGCATAACGGTGGTATCCTCAATTTCAAATTCATTCCGAATTACTAATCACATGGCTATCTCCATCAGTTAATCACATTCTGCTACGATCTTTACGTAAATCCACATCTCTATACAGGTACGTCAAACCCATCAAAGGTTGGCAGCAGTGCTTCAGTAACCTTCCATTGAATATAACTAGTGAGAACCTATGTTTAACGTACTGTCATGTTTTCTGTCCATGTGTTAATGAAATAATAGTAGGTTTCATTACAACACTTGTCACACACAATGCCATGTGCTGCATATGACAGATGAGGAGTGTTCCGTAAAACTTGGGAAGGTTCTTGTGAGATGACAAACGTCTTAGGTTAAGTCACAGTCAGTATCTTAATACTGCCACGATCAGCGGAAGTAAATTGACCCACGAAAGTGCTGCTCCTTCTCCTACCCAAGTTTTGAGCCACCAAAATGCAAGACGTCTTCAATCACGATGGAAGTATAGAAATATATAGGGATGTGTAAGCTGATGTAAAGAATTAATCGTTAGCCACCAACAAGTAACATATTACTTCTGTAGGGAAGTCCATTCTCCTCTGCCTAAATCCACTATTGTAAGAAGTCTTACCATGCAAGTAAGGACATCACTCCAGTTAAGCACTGCCATATCAGCAGAATCAAGGCAGCGCCATTCATCAGACAATTACTTTAAATGTGCTATCACTGCCCGTATATTGCAGATATCATTGTCTTGCCCCACCAGCCTCCACCCTCCCAGGGGGTCAATAAGTCTTTTGTGAATACGTGCGTGGCGAGCATGGGGCCCCGAGCCATTGCAGCCTTCTTTCTCTCCAGGGCTGCATTTCCTTTCCCTTCCCCTGCTTTCCCCTCCTTGCTCCTTTCCCCTCGCCCTCTCCTCTCCCTCTGTTGGTGTCCTTGCTTATGTTGGCCCCTGCTATCATCCTGGTTCTGTTGGTTGTACAATTCGGCTTTGTTCCATAATCATTTCCTTCTTTTGGCATTCCTTGGTCCCCCCTCTGGGGTTTGACCTCCGTTACAAAATTTCTCCTCCATAGTGTGAACCATTTGGGGAAAAGCACCTTACCTAGTGTCTCCGACGTGCGCCCTCCTAGTACGTTCTACCTTCTCTTTCATGTCGTTGTCTGACACTAGGGTGCGTAGCGAGCACGGTAGCCAGCCCATGTGGTGGGGTCGCTATGTACCCTTTTTGTTGAGCCCCCTGAACACACAGCTCAGGTATCAGAAGTGTGATCCCTGTGACATCCTCATGCATGCCTTGGAGTTGTTGCTCGTCACCCTGGAGCATCGGAACTCCTGGCAATGGACGCGGTGCCAGACGGCCCTTGCTGTGGCTAGGTGGCGTCCGTGAGGAGAGCCCCTGATCGGAGGGGATGGTATCAGGGCGGACGCTATGCAAATGAAACGCATACGGGTCCTGAACTCTGGCCGTTCTTCTGCGGCCATGTCTCCGAGTGGAACTGATTCCTCAAGTGCTGCTTCTCTTGTCCCTTTGGCCTTCCCTTCCATGGCTACCCCTGGGAAGAGGGTCAGGCCCGTCAGCTAGGGGCAAAACCTTTCCCCCATTATCTAGTTTGCACTAGGACTGATGGAGATACTCTCACCAATACCAAACCTTTATTCTTTGTGGAACACACTGAAGACAAGTTTGGCGAAGTGGACTCCCTGAGCAAGATGCGGTCGGGTTTGGTGGGGGGTAATGGACACAGCAATTGTGCCAAGATGGATACAGGCACATAGGGCTGCAGACTGGGCAGCTAAAGCAGTTTTTATCAGCAACAGTCTCTATATATGGTACAAGGTGTGCTTTTAACAGGGACCTCATACTTCAAACTGATGAGGAACTTCAGGACAATCTCGGATGGCGGGGTGTTTACTTGGTTCAGCGTGTTCAGAAGGGTCCTAAAGACAATCGTATTGATACTGGTGCCTTTATTCTGGCCTCTGAAAGAGATACCCTCCCTGAGAAAGTTACGATTATGGTGTATCGATGTGATGGGAAGCCGTACATCCCACCTCCTTTGAGGTGTTTTAAATGCTTGCGTTTTGGACATGTCTTCCCGCTGCTCACAGGCACCTCTCTATTGCGACTGTGGACGTCCACTCCATGAGAGGAGTGCCTGTGTTCCCCCTCCTGTGTGTGTAAATTGTCACAGCAGTCATTCTCCACATTCACCAGATTGCCCAGTATATAAGAAGAAAGGAGTATAAGTCACTCGATCGTTTAACCTACACAGAGGGCACCTAAGAAATATACATGATTTCACCCCGTGTCTGTGACATCTAGTTACGGCTTGGTTACATTTTCACCCCTTCCTCACCCTTCCTTACCCTTATCCTGGATCCCTCTTTCCCCCCCCCCCCTTCCCCTGCAGCTCCCACACCTTCTCCCCTGGGGTCTGCCCTCCCTCCCCAGCCAGAGAAGTGTTCCACTCCTTCGGCGTCTGCCGGTCAAGGGCGACTCCCCAGGATGCCTCTTCCAGGCACCTTCCAGGCCAAAGGTTTGCTGCCCTGCAACGACCGAGAGAGCCGCGATCTTTTGGCCCCCAAGTCGCCCGGTCTCTTTCTGTTCCTGATCTTGCTGCAGCTGGCTCCTTTTTGCCACACAGCCCTCCTCGAGCGCAGCCTGAAAAGAAGAAGAAATATAAGTCCCGGGACAAAGAGCCTCTGGTGTCACCGGAGGTCCCTTCTCCGACTTCACAACCGGACTCTGACCTGTAGTTCATGGGTGTCGCCCCCTCGTTGTCGGTGACGGGTGGGGACCCTGCGGTATGACAGGATCCATTACAATTCCGTTGGAGAACCACAGAACGATGGTTTAAAGGGAGGCTGAACACGCTAAATCCAATCGTCGACTTCCAGAATTGAAATCCCTTCTTTTGTCCTACTATGCAGCTTGCGTGGTTCTCCAGGAATCTCATTTTACTGGTGCTCACTCACCGACCCTCCTTGCGTTCCGTGTTTTCTGTTGAAATCGGGTCGAACCCCTGCGGGCTTCTGGTGGCATTTGTACGTTGGTCCGTACACACATTACTAGCACGTGGATTCCTCTTCAAACTACATTGGAAGCGGTTGCTGTTAGGGTCCACTTACTCTGCGCTCATAGTTTGCAATCTTTATCTCCCTCTTGAGAGGAGTCTTACACGTGCTACCTTAACTGCCCTTCCTCAGCAAATTCCTCCTCCTTTCCTCCTTTTTGGGGATTTTAATGCTCATCATCTATTGTGGGGCAGTGGTCTATAAGAAGACCTCGTCTAGATGGAAAGGCAGTTTATAGCAGACCACGACTTGTGCTTTCTTAATGATGGCTCTCCTACTCATTTCAGTGCCGGTCATGGTACACTTTCTGCCATTGATCTTTCTCTTTCTTTTCCCTCTCTCCTACCTTCATTACACTGGTCGCCACCTTTGTGATAGTGAACATTTCCCATTCATTATCTCGCTCCCTTCCCGCTCTCCGATGGACACATTACCTCGTTGGTATTTCCAACGTGCCGATTGGCCTCTATACGCAGCACAGATCGTGTTTTCTCCCTCTTTGTCCGGTTGTATTGATGACATCCTACGTGACGCGTCTGACGCTATCGTTCATGTTGCTAGCCTTCCTGTCCACCGCTCATCTGGGCCATTTCGTCGCCGGCAAGTCCCATGGTGGAGTACAGCCATTGTCATTGACATCCGTGATCGACGTTGAGCTTTGCAACACCTTAAGAGGCACCCATCCATAGCCAGCCTTGCTACTTTTAAACGCCTCCGCGCTAAAGCCCGGTATTTAATCAAACTGAGCAAGCGGATATGTTGGGAACGATTCGTTTCTTCCCATGGTTCTTCTGTCCCTCTGTCACGAGTATGGGCTACACTTCGCTCTCTCCAAAGATGCCATCGGCAGTCCACCCTCCCAGGCCTTCACCTCCCAGATGGCCTTTGTACGGACCCATTAGCTTGTGCAGACTACCTTGCGACCCATTTTGCAGTGGCATCAGCATAAGCCTCCTATCCAGCGGCTTTCCTTCACCAAAAGCAGCAGCCTGATGCTTCCACCTTATGTTTTACCCCTTGTGAGTCAGAAACTTAAAACAAACCTTTCACTGAATGGGAATTTATTTCTGCTCTATCTTCTTCTTATGATACGTCCTCTGGTCCAGATTTCATTCATAATCAAGTGCTTCACCATCTCAGTGCTCCACAACAGCAACATCTTCTTTGGGTGTTTAACCGTATCTGGCTCCAGGGTGACTTCCCTTCTCAGTGGAGTGATAGCATCATGGTTCCTGTCCTTAAGCCTGATAAGAACCCGCTATCTGTTGACAGCTATCGGCCAATTAGTTTCACCAATGTTGTTTGTAAGTTATTTGAATGGATGGTAGCCCGTTGGCTCAATTGGGTCCTCGAATCTTGGGATCTATTGTCTCCTTACCAGTGTAACTTCCGAGAGGGACATTCTCCAATCGATCATTTTCTTCACTTGGAATCCACAGTTCGGCAGGCTTTTTCGGAGCGCCGACATTTGGTTGCAGTGTTTTTTGACCTTCGAATGGCCTATGACACGGCCTGGCGCCATCACATCTTACTTACCCTTCATCAGTGGGGTCTTTGGGGCCCACTACCGATTTTTATCGGTCATTCAGAGCTTGAGTTGGTACTGTTTTTAGTTCTCCACAGACCTAGACGACCAGTGTCCCACAGGGTTCTGTCTGGAGTGTCCTTCTTTTTCTCATTGTTGTCGATGGACCTGTGGCCTCTGCCAGTCCTTTGGTTGCCCCTGCCCTGTATGTGGATGATTTCTGCATTTGGGTTAGTTCCTCCTCGATGGCATCGTCAGAGCGGCAGCTCCAGGGAGCTATACGGCGTGCATCTGCATGGACCCTCTCACACGGGTTTCAATTCTCTCCTTCAAAATCGCGGGTGATCCACATCTGTCGCCGTACTACGATCCACCCTGATCCAGAGCTCTATCTCGCTGCACAACGATTGTCTTTTGGTCCCACAGTTTCGTTTCCTGGGTCTTCTTTTCGACAACAAGCTCACTTGACTGCCACATATCAGACTCCTGAAGGTAGAATGTTTCTGTAAACTCAATGTCCTTCGCTTCCTTGCCCACTCCTATTGGGGTATGGACCGTTGCCTCCTTCTCCGTCTTTATCATGCTCTAGTTCTGTCTCGCTTGGACTATGGTTGACAAGTTTATGGTTGTTGCTCCTTCCACACTGCACATGCTGGATCCAGTCTACCATTGTGGTATCCGTTTATCAACAGGGCTAGTAGGGAAGGCACCGGTGACCAGTCTCCTGGTTGAAGCTGGGATCCACCCCCCACTCTGTTCGGCGATCCCAGCTTCTGGTGTCTTATGCACTCGTTATCCGTTCCTCTCCTACGCATCCTTCCTATTCTATCCTGTTCCCAGACCATGGACGTCGCCCACCCGACTCCCGACCACAGGCGGGTTTATCGGTTGGGCTCCGCCTTGCATCTCTTTGTCGTGTTTTCAGCTTCCTTCTTTGTCCTGTCTTCCTCGCTCCGTTCCCTCCACCCCCCCACCCCCCCTCTTGGTTAGTTCCTCGGCCTCGAATTCGGATGGATCTCTGCCGTGGTCCGAAAGATTCCATCCCCCCTGGTGGTGTTCCTTTCCTTTTTCCGCCGAATTTTGTGGGAGTTTTGGGATGCTGTCGTTTTTTAGACTGATGGCTCTAAATCTACTGATCATGTTGGGTATGCCTTCACGTCCTCTATTGGAACGGAAAATCATCTGCTGCCATCTACATGTGGGGTGTTTACTGAGGAATTGATGGCAATTTCCCAGACTCTTACCTTCATTAAACAGTCCCAACACCACCGCATTTTGTTATGTACGGACTCGATGAGTGGCCTTCTTGCTATTGACCGGTGTTTTTCGCGCCATCCCTTGGTCTCTGCCATTCATGACCATCTCGCTGATATTCACCGTGCTGCTTGTTCCATTGACTTTCTTTGGGTCCCTGGCCATGTCGTCATCTCGGGTACTGAGCTCGCTGTTCGTTTGGCTGGAGGTGCAGGCACTTACCACCCATTTTCCGTAACCCCTCCTGCAGAGGATTTACGGCTCCACATCAAATCCCACTTCGCACAATCATGGGCCCACACTTGGTTGGCTACTCCTCTCTCTAATAAACTTCACGTGATTAAGGTGACCACAGGCCTGTGGCGTTCTTCCTTTCGCGTCTCCCGAAAGACTTGACCACACTGTGTCATCTCCGCATTCGCCATACCATGCTGACCCATGGTTTTCTTTTGCATCATGAGCCACCCCCACTTTGTGGTTGTGGGGCCTTCCAGTAAGTTGCCCATATTTTGTTTGAATGCCCCCTTCTTTTGGCTCTGCGTGCTAAGTACAGACTGCCCCACACTTTACCTTTGATGTTGGCTGACGATTCCCGGATGGTCTCTCTGGTTTTCGGTTTTCTCCAGGAAAGTGGATTTTATTCTCAGTTTTAAGGTATTGGGGCAGGGCGGTGAGTGTTTGTGTGTCTCCCACTGTAAGCCATGTTTGGAGATTCCAGACTCATCTCCCTGACAGAGATAATCATTTCTTGCCCTTTTACTCAAACCAATCCTTTAAAAAAAAGGTAAAACAGTCTCCTTTTACCATAGGTTACACATCTTAAGTCACAGGTGGTCTTGCCTATGCTGCTTCAGCATAGCGTTGGGTTTGTTCTCTTGCCAACTTGCCTCATTTTGTTTTTTACGATTTACAACATGACTGCCCTTTTACGTTTTTGCCTTCTTCCCTTTTATTGTTCTGACTTTCCTCAGATGTCCCATTAGCGGAATGGACCCTATTTGAAACAATTGACTGATGACCTTGCTGTTTGGTCCCTTAAACCTCAAACAACCAACTAACCAGTCTCCTCCACACGGCTCTCCTCTGATTCCCTTGGCGCCAGCAGTGGAGATCAAGGAGGCTGTAATTTGCAGATTTGCCACTCAGTCGTAAAAGATGTGTCAGAATTCTGGTGCCATGTGAAAACATGGTAAGTTTATTCTACACCATTCACAACTGCATTAGATCATTGAAATAAATCAGAAAAGCATGGACCCAGGACTGAAGGCACTTTTTTCCCAAACACTATTCCACTGATCTTACTAAAAGTTGAATCTAGTGCTGCATGTCATGAATTTGGTTAATCATTCCTATCTGATAGCTTCCTGGTTCAACAGAAATGAATCTTGGATGTAAGATCATACCTATTTATGAGTAAATCCAGACAATTTTATTTTCAGTGTTACATATATTTTCCTGCATCTTAAAAGATTACAACACACAAAGAAAAGGATTTGTCAGAAACGGTGAGAGGTCATCAGGCAGTGCAGATAAGGATGCACAACATACACTCACTTTCATAATGAGCACTTTGTTGCTTCCAACAAACATTAGACACAATTTCAAACCTCTAAATGCTGAACAACAGATATGTAAAATATTATCATTTGCAAAATACCAGAGATTCAAAGAAACCGCAGTGTATAAAACAGCTTTAAATAATTGTAATTGTAACTGATAACAATTAGAAACACAATAGTAAACATTTCCTCCTAGTTTGTATTTGGCCATCTCCCATAGCATTTTCAAAGTTTGCTTGAGGTCCAATACATCCTGGCCTATGGAAACCATATTTCCAGTCAGAGAATTCAAACAAAAGTTTTCTAACATCCATCATATTCATTTAAAATAAAGGCTTAAAACAACAAATGTATTAAATTTCTGCTTTGTGTCCTTTAGCTTTATCATTTTTCATGGGTTTTATTGCATGCTGTTGAAACTTTAAGAACACACAATCATAATATGGTACAACACTTGTTCCTGTCGTTATATGTAATAGGCCATAGTCAAGTACGAGGGTTGAGTGAAAAGTAATGCTCCACCTTCGTTAATTGGGTTTGGATGGCAATATCTTAATAAATCACATGTAGACATAGTCTGTAGAACGTGATCCTTAACTAAAAGTATTCACTTTTCCACATAATCAACACGAGCCAATTGGATAAATTTCTGCCAACAATGAACAAGTATTCTGAATCCATCACAGAAGAAGTCGACACTGTTCCTGAAACCAGTCTCACAGTTCTCTCAACGTATTCATCAGAAGCATAATGTTCCAGCAGATCGCCTTTCATTATCAAGAACAGATGGAAGTCAAATGGTGCTAAATCTGGACTGTATGGAGGATTCTGTATGGTTGTAACGTGCTGGGTTGTTTCCTCACCTGGGGCACCACATGTAACGTGCCGGGACATGTCCTTATTTAGTAGTGTCATTTAAAGTTCACGTCACAATCGGATGTACTGGTACTGAAATATTTCCTCGCCCAGTGTTCTCCATCTAACTTGCTTTGCTTATTCAATTTTGTCTTCCCGGTAGCTACGTCTGTCTCACCTAAATCACACTGAAATTAAGAAGCCAGGATCCTAGGTTAAGTTTTCCAAAATCAAAAGTCAAGATTGTATTGATTGTTGAACATTTATGTCAACCACATGGCGATTTCTTTGTTATCACTCGCACACAGAATATTCATGTGACCAGACCTCTTACACTTAATCGTCACATTAGAAAGGTTAAAAACTTCCAGTCTTTAACAAAGTTCACAGTCACAATTACCGAAAAAATTGACCAACTTGCTGCACTTTTGCTCCAAGAGAATCTGACCGAGAACTAACTAGAGCTGCACTAGCTCCGACCTTATATAGACGAGCGCTTGAATGTTTGACTATTCTGTTAATATATTATAGTTTATAATTTCCCAGGGTTAAAATGATCCTTTCTAACTGGTTTTTAAGTTAACTATTGGGTTTATTATTTAACTAACATGAGTAAGCTGTATCAATTTAAATACGCGAAACTAACTTATGCATCCGCCGCGGGAATTCCCGACTTGTAACCACGGTAGCCCTTTAGAACAATAATTTTTACATATTCAAATTTACTTAATTCTTAATTAATGCACTTACAAAGTTGAGACTGGAGTCACTTTACGTAGAAAAATAAAGATATCAAAAATATCAAAACAGATGTCGGAATTATTTAGTAGTTTGGTCACAATTGGCACTGAAAGTCATACAGGCAACTGATTTTAAGTCTTAATATCTATTGAACTAACAGACTTTGGGTAAATTTAAACACTTTGCTGGAATCAGTAAAATTTAGGCTTTCTTTTGGATGCAGTCTTATAGCTGAATTTGATCTATTAGCTCACTCGAATGTTACTTAATATATATTGCACAATATGTCATCGTCCATAACTGTTAATAGTATGCATTTCCAATAAAACTGATTACCTCATTGCTTTTAGAATATATACTAGAATGTACTGAAATAATAGGTTTTACTAGGGGAATTTTATTTAAACTATTTCTGAATTCTGTGCTATGAGGCTGAAGGCCACAGAATCTGTAGTCGGGATCTGAGTAGTGAAAATGAAAAAAAAAATTAAACGTTCATTGCTTAATTAGGTTACTGAAGTAGCGTAAGACCAAAGCAGGATAGCAGTGGGCAACCCTGCTTCGATACATGGTGGTGAGATTGTCCCTGAAATTCTTCTGTGGTTACACGTGAAGCAATAATGTGACCCACACATTCTTGTGAAATGCTGATTGTGCTTGAAATTTCTCTCTGACTGATAAGACGATCGTTCTGAATCAGTCATCGGTTTGCTTGTGAAACTCAGTGGTTGCTGTTCCAGGACATCCAACTCTGTCACGCCAGTCAGATGTTCTCGCATCAACACCTTTAAACTTACACGCCCAATGACGGACAGTACTCACATCAACACATTCACCATAAAATGCTTACATTCTCTGATGAATCTCCTTTGGAGTGACACATTCTGCTGTCAAGAATCAAATGACTACACGTTGCTTAAATGCATTGCCCTACCGTCTGTAGGGTTCCATACTTTACACTGTAACACTACAACAGTTCAATGCTTAGGCTTCCTGCCACCTGGAGCTGTAGAGGAGAGGCTACAGAACAAGCCAGTACCTGCCACATACCAATGCTGTCAACAGTTGAAATGTTACGGAGGTGAAGGCATTACCTTTCAGTCAACCCTCGTACACGACATGTTAGTTTGAGCTTGGTTTCCTATTAATAACTGTAATATCTAGAGTGTTACCTGGAAAGTGTGTGCAGCTACAAAGTAATTCATTGTTACTCTAGCGCTTATGAGCCTCTCTCTGTAAGAGTGCTTGCATCACAAATGTGTGTTCTTAGTATAATATTTCCTTGTAGATATTTGTACACACTACTGTGATTCAGTTGCGAATAGTTTCCTTTATAATTAGTAATTGTGGAAAGAGAAATGTCACAAGCGCACTCAGTATGATCGGTAATACTGGTTGCCTGTTGTTGACTCCCCACACCTTGTCTCAAGTACGACTAATATGAACGATGTATGGTTACATTTTTAAGGATTTATTGTTGTTGTGTGTTCTTTGTTAGTTTAATGTGATTATGCAGAAGCTTATAGAGAGATAGTTTTTGATACGATAGTTTGATATACACATTGCCATCTCTTCATATTATTATACTTCATAAATACTAGATGTAGTACTGCATCTACGTTCCTTGATAAAATTTAATTATATCTGACTCCAGTATGTTTAGAGAGTCAGCTGCTTATGACATGGGTGTTTTCTGCTTTCTACACGTTATGGTTTGTACACTGTTTTTATTACGTTTGTATGGCATGTATACATCATGTGCCCCCTGTACGTATGTTTGCCATTTGGTTGATTTTTTAAAGTGCCTTTGTTGAACACAGCTTTTTTACTGTTATACATTCGTACAAACTTGACATAGAAGTGTTTTTACCTAATGTTATGTATTATGCACATTCACGCTCTTTGTTTGCATGATCTTCGAACTGTTAACTTCGACACTTCATATCTTAGCTGTGTACCTCACAGACAGTTTTTTACTTTAGAATTCCAACACTACGTTCACTGTTTCATATATTTTCATTATGATAATCGTTTTTCGTGTACGATGAAAGGTATGAATTCTGATCATATGATGGTAATTTTCTCGAAAAGAAACTCTATTTAGTAATCTTACTGGGTCCTCTGTTCAGTTTCGATGTCAGATTGCTGGCCAGATTGGCCAAGCGGTTCTAGGCGCTACAGTTTGGAACCGCGCGACTGCTACTGTCGCAGTTCTAATTCTGCCTTGGGCCTGGATGTCCTTAGGTTAGTTAGGTTTAAGTAGCTCTAAGGTCTAGGGGACTGATGATCTCAGAAGTTAAGTCCCATATTGCTCAGAGCCATTTGAACCATTTTGATGTTAGATTCCATTTCCTTCTGTTTGGTCTTTTACATAAATGGTAAATGACCAAAACCAGTCATAATAAAAAGTAACCTCTCACTACACTTACCTCTCTGTGAAAGGAATTATTAGTTGAAGCCATAGTGTTCGCAGTTAAATTTTTCTGTTACCATAATCATACGACCTTAAAGCTTTTTAAAAAACTGGCTCAGAGCACTATGGGACTTAACATCTGACGTCATCAGTTCCCTAGACATAGAACTATTTAAACCTAACTAACGTAAGGGCAGCACACACATCCATGCCCGAGGCAGGATTCGAACCTGTGACTGTAGCAGCAGCATGGTTCCAGACTAAAGCGCCTAGAACTGCTCGGCCACAACGGCCGGCCACTGTTATTCACATATGTATTCAACAATTCGTGTAAAATTACTTTTTGGATTAATTTACAGTCTTAAAACTGCAGGTGTAGACTCCAAATTCCAGTTTCAAAGTAATTAATGAAATTGGTGTTTGTGTGCTTGGAGATGGTTTCGTTATCCATACTCTCTCCCCAAAATAGTTGTATTCCACAAATATATCATAGTTTAAGTTTGTACTATTAGTCTTTGAAATTAGTTCGCTTTGAAAGGAAACATAGTTTCGGTAATGGCAATCGGAAGTCCCTATTAGTGTTGGTTCTTGCGAGCACTGTAAAAAAAGTCTGGTACAAACATTTGCAACGATCAGAACTACATGTGGTTCAGTTAGATGATGCAGTGTCATGTTTAGTACTTCCAATGTGGATGGAACAATATTTTCAGATTAATACTACACGAGATTGTAGATGGCTGATGTAGAAATGTTAATTACTCTTCATGTAACATACAGCTATTACTTACTTTGCATGCTCCACAATTTTAAAATGTTATTGCTCACTTAACCGGCATCCTTAACAAAGGATGTGTTACATCTAGCTGATTATCCTGAAGGATGTATATTATACCTTCTCTTACAGGTGCTTACAATGTCGATTGACTTGTATATTGTGTTAAGTGTATCTTAGGCAGAAGTTTGAACAGCTAACTATATCTTGAC
Source organism: Schistocerca gregaria (assembly GCF_023897955.1). Taxonomy (NCBI): domain Eukaryota; kingdom Metazoa; phylum Arthropoda; class Insecta; order Orthoptera; family Acrididae; genus Schistocerca; species Schistocerca gregaria. The sequence continues at coordinate 44,820,300 of NC_064929.1, forward strand.
TCTCTGTTGTTACTAGATCAGTTATGGTTTTCACACTACAGAGTGTGGTTCTGAAGTAAAAGGACAGAATTTAAATCATAACATTTTATTGTCTACTGTTCTTCACATTGTTAAATGCTCTTCTGTTGCTGTTTGATATAATGCGTACTATTATGCATTTATTGTTATACAGGGTGTTACAAAAAGGTACGGCCAAATTTTCAGGAAACATTCCTCACACACAAATAAAGGGAAGATGATGTTATGTCGACATGTGTCCAGAAACGCTTAATTTCCATGTAAGAGCTCATTTTAGTTTCGCCATTATGTATTGATTCACCGCCATGATTTCATACGGGATACTACATGTGCTGCTAGAACATGTGCCTTTACAAGTACGACACAACATGTGGTTCATGCACGATGGAGCTCCTGCAGATTTCAGTAGAAGTGTTCGTATGCTTCTCAACAACAGATTCAGTTACCGATGGATTGGTAGAGGCGGACCAATTCCATGGCCTCCACGCTCTCCTGACCTCAACCCTCTTGACTCTCATTTATGGGGGCATTTGAAAGCTCTGGTCTACGCAACTCCGCCAAATGTAGAGACTCTTCGTGCTCGCATTGTGGACGTCTGTGATACAATACGCCATTCTCCAGAGCTGCATCAGAGCATCAGGGATTCCATGCGATGGAGGGTGGATGCATGTTTCCTAGCTAACGGAAGATATTTTGAACATTTCCTGTAACAAAGTGTTTGAAGTCACGCTGGTACGTTCTGTTGCTGTGTTTCCATTCCATGATTAATGTGATTTGAAGAGAAGTAATAAAATGAGCTATAACATGGAAAGTAAGCGTTTCCAGACACAAAGAAAGTAAATATGTTACGTGGACATGTGTGTGAGGAATGTTTCCTGAAAGTTTGGCCATACCTTTTTGTTAACACCCTGTATATGTGGACTGATAATGTGTGCTCTACATTTTGGGGGACATCATACATACTGTTAACATATTTTTAAATAATAGCCAATAATGCTAACTGAAATTAAGCTTGTAAATTGGATTTTTTAAACATTTTAATTAGTAAAACCCATTACTTCCTCTATAAGTCTTATAGAAATACATGGGGACTTTCGAAAAAGAAATTTATTCTGTTCTATAATCTACATATTAAAAAGTCTATATATTTTGTCTTGGTTGAAGTCAGTCGTTATCTGAACATGTATGGGCTATCATCATGACAATAATTTCCACTGCAAAGTATTTCAACTGACAGACATATCAGCTCTCTTAAAGATTAGCTTTGTGCTGAACATGCAGTGTGTTATTGCTGTATGATGCTTTCCTATAGATACACAATAACTATCTAAGTTAGTATTTTAGACAAAGATTGTAACATTTCAGTGGAACAATTTCAATTTAATTATGAGGAATTTTAACTTCTGTACCAGATCAAACAATATGTGTAATTATTTCCACTATTATTAAAATGAGGAAAATACTTTCATGCCAAGCAGCTTTAATTATTAGCTAAGGAGTGACCTGTGTGTACCAGTTAAACAGTTTTCAATGTCTCATTGAATGGTACATGTAACAAATCTCTATGAAGTGTCCACATGTAAAAATTATATTTATTCAGTAAGTGCTGTTCCTGTTAAAAGCACTTTCCTGTCAGTGCATAGAAAATAATGTTTATTACTTACGGTTTGCTTGCATGTATTGAGTGTACTATGCATTAAGTAACAATTCACAAATCTTCCTTCTCTTTGTGTCAAATAGCCTTAGATGACCTAGCGCTCTGACACCACTTCCACTAACTTTGACTTTTGGTTTCCTTTCCTGTCGGCCTCTCTTGGTCAACTCTTGATTTTTCGACCCCAACGGTATTAGGTTGCGAGCCCGAGGGTGTCCCTCATTCTCTTTCTCTAATCTTACATTCCATATGGAGGAGAGCCTCCATAGATGTGAAGTCAGCCCTGCTAGGAATGCCAACCTGTAAGACAAAATGTCGCCCTCCAAACTGAGGGTAATATGACAATACTGGTAATCTGTGCTAGAATCGTAGTACTCACAAGCTTCAGAACAAGCCCCAGATATGAAGGTTGATGAAAAGATGGCGAGATCATACCATAATGGGTGTGTAGACATCATGCACCCTCTACTACTCTCATTTGGGAACAATGTGGCCTGTGGTTGATGACGTCCCTCTGTATCAAAACTGAAGGAGTTGAGACATAAACCACATAAAATGGTAACAGTTGCTGCATTTGTATCATCGCCAAAAGAAGTAAATGAGAATAATGGTAACCCCCTCCTGGAGCCATTACTAGAGGGACAATCCTAGAGAGAAGCTTAGCACTTCAACACTGCACCGAGAGAAATCAACAAATGAGACAGATGAGGTTGGTGTTCCAAAATTACTGAGACGTTATGCACTGGGTTGGTCATTAATGAAGGATAGAACTAAAGTTATGTTGCTGGTGCGAAATGTGAAGACTGAAGTGAAAGTGCTTCCTCAATTTCAGCAACAGTGCCCCACAATGTTTCGACAGTTTACTTCAACCTAAAACAGTTCATTGCACAGCATCTCAAAAAATGTAATGTTCCCGATTGTCAGTCATCCCAGATCTAACGGATGTCTGCACTAATAGTCTTCATTTGGAACCTGGTGACCACTACTAGGAGAAATACGACAGTTACTGAAGAAGACGGTTCTGCATCTTTAACAGGAAGATGACATCATGTACAGTCAGCTTGATAAGGGGCCTGAAGAATCTTCACCTGCTGTTTTCTATTTGGAAGAGGGACATAAGATGCCTGTAGGCCAACATCATTCCACAAAACTTAAAATTCTGACAAATAAGCTCTACCTGCCAACCAGCCAGCACGTTTCTTCCTGTTGTGTACTTGTCTCACCTTTGCTGGAAAGTCCAGCATAAGAGCCAAGAAACCAATATACACAGAGCAGTTGACAACGACTGCCTGTGGCTACATGTTGTGAGATTCTGACATGCTTGTACCTCAGTCACTCGGAACACATCGTTGCATCTCAGAATCTTCAGCTGAATGCAATTTTAAATACCAGTGCACTGCTACTTTCGTCTGGCGTGGAAGTGGACAGCTTAGAATGAATAAAGTGCGAGATGCCAATCTTAGTAGATGTACCATCCCGATGTTTCACGAACCAATTTGTGAGATGTGGTAGTACTGTGGGTGATCTATAAAATGCCAAAGGACAGTGGTAACTCTATGGGTCGCTGTTCCTAAGTTGGCCTGTCTCTGGCTTTACATCAGAACATTTCTTGAGGGAGATAGGATAACCGGAAGAGTGCAATGTGCTACGTGGCACAAGAAACTGCCACCTGTTCTCCAATATCTGTGTTGACTTCGCACTGAACTACAGCAACAAAGAAGACCATCCAGAACTTGGGATATAAGGTAACAAGGTACAAAGAAACATGTTATTGTGAGGAGAAAATTGTGTCCCAGTCACTTCTGTTAACCTGGCTTCAGTGTAACATCAGCCACAGTTCCCACAGGTGTGATGCGCTGTTGCAACATTAGTTCTGACGAGGAGTAGTACACAAGTATCTCATGAGCAAGGGCAGTATTGGAAAAAAGAGCCTGTTGGTTGTTTCACTTCATGTATTCTTCACAAGCTGTTTATGTATGTGCCTCGCCTGCAGAGTTGCTATTACCTTTTTTCTTATTCATTGTATTTAATCATACAATACAGTTAAATAAATGTTAGCTGAGCATTATTCTCTACATCTGTTCTGCACCACGTAGGAAATGGTTAACATTTCAAGAAAGATGACTTCGTTGTGTGTAATGTGCATATTAAAATGAATGCACTGGATAAGTGAGGTAAATTGGCATATATAAGATAACAAAACCCATGAATATTTTGCAAATAATTAGTGGCAGAATTCCATGATTTATGAATTAAATGTACTGAAAGTAATTTAGCACCATTTTGGCTATTTACTTATGAGCAATAAACTGTTCAGCGTTTTTGACTATATAACATGTTCAGTGCTGATAAAAACATTAATAGAACAACGTTTAACAGCTTGGTATCGTCCTTTTACTACAAAATACATCTATATTTACTGTGCAGCTACCTTGGTGTGTTTATTTCGCACCGAAAGGGGTTTTATGCAGTCTGTGCAGCAGAACTTTGGTTTTTGTGTGTGTGTGTGTACTTTCTGTTACTGTGTCTTTCATTGTCATATTTGGGTGGCCAATGATAAACTTAACAGACGACAGCGCTAGTGGAATAATGACGTTTCTTTAATACAGTAATTTATATGAATTTAGAGCGCCTGTGTAATACTTCATTGTAACGTGATAATTAAGAGACTTGGATAAAATTCGTTATTGCAGTTATCTGCTCATTTTTTAGTTACAAAAATTGTATCCTGGAATGTGAACATCCACCGTAATACACTCGTTTGTTTTAGCACTACAGTCAAGAGACTTGTCATAATGCCAAGCTATACAAGAACTGACGACTTGCAGTTTTGAGTGTATACATCAGTTACATTGAAGTATACTATGAACAGCTTCTCATAAATTGAGACTGCCAATTTAGATGTTGCATCTGTTCAGTAAGGATGTCTTACTGCTCATTGTTTTATGCACTGCAGGTGATGTGAATTAACTTTGTCTCCTCGCCACCACAAACAAGATACAAAATCTGCAGTTTGCTCTCGCTGTTGTCCGTGTCCAGTGTGTTTCACAATTCCTAACACAGGCCTTCATGGTTTGTAGAGGAGACTTTGTACATTTCTGGACATGAGCTCATTACCAAAACTTCGTCTACTAAGCTTTCTATCAAAAAGTGTAACAGGAAACGTGAAATGCCCTGCATTTATTAGTGATCAGATTGATGGCAGATGCTTTGCACAGTTTATTGAGCGTCAGTATGAAAGTGTCTTATATATCTAGTTTTGCAGCATCTGCTACTATGTAGCAAGTGGAATTACGTCCAATTATTACACACAAAATTATGAAGTTAACGTCTAATTGCTATGTTTCTTCCAGTGTTACCAGTTGGGGTCTTTGGAAGTTCATTGTTCATTGGAAAGTTAACATAGCTAACGTAATGAACTAAGTTTGGAGAGTTGTAAATGATGGTTTTTTTGTTGGAGAGAAATTTGGCGGTGAATAAACTTCCTTCCACTTCACAAGCTTTCCTTCAATCTTCCTTAATGAACATCAGTGTGCAGTAATAGAAATACCTTGTTATTCTATGATGCCCATAAAATTCTCTGGTAATATTTCTACAATGAAACCTGGACAAAGTCTGTAAAATTAATAGCAAAGTTCTCCATGCGAATTAAACCAATGACTTTACGGCTTATGGATGTGAACAATACAATTAGTTTCTTCACAGTAGTATGAACACTCTGATAATATTTAAGAACGAAGTGATGAATTATGCAAATACTGGTTTGCAAGACACTTTAATTCTCTCATAAAGAACAAAGAAGTTTGTTAAAAGTTACTATGTGGGGTTATGTAATTTTGAATGTAAAAGACACAGGTCTTAAAAATGTACCAGTGTAACTTGAATTTCTAAAGATTCCCACGCATGAGAGTAGAGGACTCATCGCTCTGTAATTTGTGTTAATTGATTTGAAACATGTAAAAACGAAATGTTCTGGACAGTTTTGAAGTTGAGTGTCAAGTTTGGAAGTTGGTAAGCGCTCTTTCGCCAACAATGAATTGATAAAGTCCAGGTATACGCACACAATCTACGGGGAGTCGAAAAGCACTTGGTTCCTCAAGTTACTAACTATTTGTGTTATTCCGTTGAACTTCCACTATATTACACATCTAAATGAGTAAATTATGGCTTTATGAATGTCTGAATTTGGTCAATTATGTGAGATAATAATTATAAAATTTCTGTTGTCCTTGGAAGCTGTAATGTAGGCAACCTGAAATTAATAACCATCCCAGAGCCCGGTACCAGTGTCGCCATCTTAGTGACAACCAGGGACATGGAAGACATGATTGAATACCAGTTACAGGAACAATTGTTATAATCGTTGTAACCAAAGTGCTCACATAACAAGAAGGCAAAGTCAGATTTACAGTATGCTCTGACTGCCTGCATAGTGACTTTAACATATTGAACCTTGAGTTACTGGCACTGCGTTTTCACTTGTTACTTCAATGTTTTTATTAGACCAGCTACTGGCTACAGATGTCACCCCCCCCCCCTCCCCAGTCAAATGTATGTATTCATTCATGTAATAGGTTGTCACCCCTACACTGACATTTTTGTAGTATACCAGCAGTTTAAAAATGCTCCCCTGAGAACAAACAGGTGAAAATGTTTCTCTGTAAAAGAATGACAGAAAAGTGGGGAACCAGCTGCACAATCTCATTTTCGTTTCTTCATCAAACATTTTGGCGCATGAACGTACGCTGTTGTAACATGGAACATTGCACATCTTTTATCCCATCTCTCTGAGTTAAGTATTCATACTCCACTAAAATGGGGAACAAAAAGATGGCTATAGGGGTGTGGAAAACATGAAAATAATTCCCCCTACCACCCCCCCCCCCTACCCCCCACCGTGACGATGCCTGGAAAAATCTAGGCTCCACTCACTCTCAGCAGCGGTCTCCACCAGTTATCTCTACCACTGCCACTGTCGCCTCTGTTCCACAGTGTCTCTCTGCTACTCTCTCAATGCAAAAACGCGAATATGTTCTTCCTTAATTCAGTTCCATGCAGTCAGACCCAAAGGACAGCATGTGGCTAAAAGTTACCTTCCCACTATGTCCAGTCGATACTCGACTCGTCTCAGGAATATAGTACTATTTCTAGGATCAATATTTTTTATAGCTGAATCCTTAATGGTCTCGACATTCACCTCGACCAAAACAGATTCATTGGGCTGTAGGACAGGTTCCCTGCATAGATCATGGAGCTGATCTCTATTCGATATGAAGGGTTCCCATTGAGAAACTCAGTTGCAGGACTGGTCTTCCACCCACAGTAACAACTTGACCAGTATATTGACCCTGTCGACGAGTGCTAATGAACAGGCTTCTGTGGTGTTTGCAATCATAGAACTTGTGAAATCAACAGATTAAATCTGGTTCCTTACTGTGTCATCTGTTTTTCAGTGAATTACCAAAGAACGAAGATCTGATCTACTGTTCAGAACCTTGGCTCTCTGAATTCATCAATTACTAATTTTCAAGAGTTGAGTTCTCTATACGAGCAGCTGGACAAGATGACGTATCTTAGACAAATGTGTGTTATTGTTGAGTGGCCCTCCTTAGTCAATCATCCTCGTTTATGGACTGCATAGATTAGCAGCGTTTTCCTTTCTGGTATTTCTTCTTTGGTCCATACAATTATCTGCTGGTGTAATCTGCTGCAAGTAAGTTTCTCACGTCCAGTCTGGATCAATTTGGCTTGTATTCTGTTTTCACCTGGGCTTCCCTTCTTAAGCTATTTGATTCGTTTGGAAATCATGCTGTGTGCATTGGGAAAGGGGGGGAGGGAGGAGGGACGACAGTGGTGTGGGTCAGCCGTAGTTAGAATGGAAATAGAATCCTACTTTGGTTTCATTACAATTGGAGATGGTAGAAGTACTCCTTCCATCTTCTGGCGATTTCAGTCGTTTGCAACTATTTTACATCTTCGACAATATCCTTTGTAGCCTGTGAACGTTCTAAGCGTTACTGTGACACTGTCTGCTCTCGCCTGTTTCTGCATCCACGATGATGTCCTTGATATACTTCCTCTTCGCTCTTCTCAGTGTTGTCAGGGTAGCTCTTCAAGCCACCTCAAATTGTTCTTAATTCTGCACAAGATTTGTCTCCAGCAAACCCCTTCTCATGGTTTTCGGTCTCTGTTCAGAAGGAATTAAAGCTTGTAAATCATTACACACATAGAACTGGTCACGTTATTGTTAAACTCCAACAACAGCGAAAAATACTCCACCAACAACACCAACTCCATCAAACAACTCAAAAAAAGCACTTCGAACTTCATCTCAACGAGCAATGCATCTGAATGATTCACAGCTCTTCCTTTCGTCTGTCGCAGCCGTCAGCCTGATCACGTGACTCGCCAGCAGCGCCTCTCGTGGCGCCTCAACCAATGTCCGTCCGACAAATTGGTTGTGTGTCGGTGTTTTGACCGACCGACCAACTTTCACTGTCGGGCGCGACGCACCACTGGATAGCCGACCCAACAGATTGTGTCGAGTGTGCGTGATCGTGCCAACCACCCGACTAAAATTCATGTTTTGTCACAGCCGACGGAATTAAATAGTATTCTAATATACATGTCGACGTCCGAGGAGAAGATACTTTAAGGACTGAGTTTTTAAAGAAATTTAAAGACTGCTGATGTATTTAAGGCACATCGTGCGAGGAGTATTAACAATAGAGATGCAAGAAATGAGGCACCTGTTTCATTTTTTAACGAATACATATTGGTTTCTCTTTATGCAACACGAGGTTAAGTCTGTCGACCTTCTTTCTCTTTTTAGGTTTTATTTCCGATACTTATCGGAAATGAAATCTAAAACTGAAGTATCGACATTCCATGGACGTTAATTCATAAAATGTACTTGCTTCACTGTTGTAAGTACTGAAAAATTCCAGCCTATATGCATGCCATGTGCCATGTAGTTTTTTTCAGTTCTAACAGTCGCTAAATGCTTCATTTCTTATTCATCTGTTGTATTTATTAGATGATGCGCGCCTCCACCATGTGTAATCTTTCTTCTTCGAATATGGGTCTCGGAAATTTACAGGTAATCTTGTTGTGCTACATCCACAAATAAATCAATAATGTTTTCACGAATGACTTTTGTTTTATTTATTTTGCTTTACCACGATGTATTTTCTCAGTCAACTATAAATCACGTTGCACATTTCAGGAACAACTTTAGTTAATAATTGTGGCAGCAGAAGAACACTGAATCTTACGTCTCCTGCCATTGGCGACAAATCGTAATATACGTAGCTAACAGTCTCTCCTCGAAGTTTACAACCTCTGTCAGGACTGCAGTATTTTCGCTTAAGAATGGTTTTATGATGTTCAGCTGTTTCGTAATGCACGATTCACCCGTTTTTGCTTTTGTGAAAAACCGAGCGGGATCCCATAGGGCAAACACAATGAACTAAACATAAAATAAAGAAACTACGACAGCAGGCCCGCATTGTAATCACAGAGTTTAGTCGGTCGGGACGTGTGTAGGCTGTCATGGAATTGGTCGTCTGTCAGCCAGTAAATTGGTGGGTGTGCAGGGGTGTTATATACGCCCTAATTAACGCAAATAAAGTTCGTTTATACTCAAACTAATGACAAATGCGACTTCCCTGCTTTCCGACGCTGAGCTGCCTCTACTTCCTTTGCCTCGTCTGACGATAGCCAACACAGCCGGATAAATGTTTTCGCTATGGCACCAATTTTAATTACTTGCTGATGAACAAAAGAATCGTTCGCAAAGTATGGCACACAGGTTTTTAGTGACACCACATTCCGTGTGCAAATTGTGGTATCCATAGATATAGGCAAATATTAACTCCTATTTCGTAGCTGGAGGAGTAGCAGGTTAAAGTTTAACGTCCTGTTGACAACGAGGAGGAGCATATTCATGGAAGGATGGAGTAGGAAATCGGCCATGCCCTTTCAAGAGAACCAACATGGCATTCGCAGTAAATAGTTAAGGGAAATTACAGAAAACCTATACTTACCTGACCGGACGCAGGTTTGCACTGTCAACCTCCCGAATACGAGTACATTTTGCTAACTACTGCGTTACCTTGCTCGATAATTTCATAGTAGTTTCGAGGAACGATCCTGAGCTTACAAACAAACCTTAACGAGAAATCGTGGTCAGCCGCTCAAGCGATCTTCCCTCAAGCATTGCCAGTAACTTCCCATTGGATGTCGCCAGTGATCTGTCGTAATTTTCGCATCGATATACTACATAATTGGTAAGGTATAGTATTGAAACACTTAAGTAAGAAACTTGTTACGAGATGTCGGAATCTGCTGCTTCGAAATCTAGTTTTTCGAGCTCTTTCTATCATTCAGTTACGAGGCCAGGTATCACTGTCTCTCCATCCTGATAGTAGTAACTTTCAGAGAATTCTGTGGTGAGAATCACCGTGTGAGCTGATACAAGAATATGGATTGTCCACAGCCACTTATGGAACTGCTCCTGCTGCCTTTATTGCGACTACATGTCTCCAACAGTTAGGCTTCGAAAATCAAGACAAGTTTTCAGTGGCAGCCTAAACTTCGTTGATTAGTTTCTATGTGGGCGACTTCATAGGCGAGTCAGATATGGAATCTGAAACTCAGAAACCCAGGTGACTCAGCTATCAGCTTCTGGATGGTTTCTACTGAGGAAATGGAACTCCAGTAGCCACAAGGTTGTGGAACAAATTCCAGTGCAGCACACAGAAACGTTTGTACCTTGTAATCTCATTGATGGAGAAGTAATAAAAACATTAGGAATCTTACGGTACCACAGCTCTTATCCTTTTGAGTGCCACTCGAAGCTGAAGAATCATCGGTGCTCAAAGATCGCCTGTCTACAACAGCATTCATTTTTGAGCAACTAGGCCTTTTTGACCCATTAGTCACAAGATGGAACTGTTCTTGCAGCGCTTATGTCAACTAAGCCTTGACTTGTATTAAGTCCTTCTATCCAACCTAGCTGATGAATGGAATGTCCTTTATATGTAACTGCCTTAACGAACTGATATTTTTATTAGCAGGCATGTCATTCCCTGTCCTCAATACATTAAATTCGAAATTCCATGTTTCTGTGATGTTTCACAGTTGGCATATGATGCCTGTGTATACATCATATGTGTTCTTCCCAACAACAAGATAGTAGTTTCATTGGCTGTGGCCGAATCTCGTTTAGCCCCTGTCACAGAACTATCTGTTCTGTGACTGGAATTATGAGATGCTTTTCGTCTTGCTCGGCTCATTCATAATTTGGCCAGTGACTTAGACATTGTAAACAGTAGTGATATCCATATTTGGACGGATTCTCCAATAGTTCTCAGCTGGCTGCAACGTAGTCTCACGGGAAAACCTTTGTTGTCAACAGAGTCTCTGAAATTCAGGAAATGAGTTGTTTCCAACTGGAGACACATCAAATCAGAAGACACTCCCACTGATTGCTTATCACGTGGCATCAGCGCAGCACATATGGATTCACTTTTGCAGTGGTGCTCTGCCCCATCATGGCTATTCAGTAGTGACCTGGACTACAGCACTTTTCCTTCACTTGTGATAGGAGATGCGCCAGAAAGGGGTGTAGGTGTCTTTGATGTCTGTTATTGAGCTTAATGCTGAATCGTAGTGTAAGTATTCCCCTTTAAAGGAAACTCAAAGGATTTTGGCTTATGCACTAAGGTTTGTTAACAATATAAGGCGGCAACAAACAGAGGATAACTGGGCCACTCACCCCACAGGAATACCAAAACGCTATCAAAAGAGCTTTTGGCATAGTTGGTGATTGCGCTCGTGAGATCGCTTTGTTGAAGGCCAGTTACGCGGTTATAAGGCATATGACAGGAACCGTAGCGTCTATATCAGTGTCAGGTGGTGTTCATGTTTGTCCTAAACTCTCTAGTGAACCTGTGCCCTTTCAAATTCCTCTTCCCCCTGTGGGTCCAGGGCAAGAATAGGCCAACGGTATTCCTGCCCGTCCTAAGTGGCGACTAAAAAGAGTCCCTCTCCCTCAAGAGGGTAGATCGAGCCTGCATCCAGAAACGGTTCCACTACTTATATTTGTGGTCATTTGGTTTTTCACTTATTATGGTTTCTTCCTTCCTTTGGTTCCTTTCATTATCCTCCTCCCTCTTACTGTCTTCCCTCCTTCTCCTTCCCCCTCTTCCTCCTCCGTCCCCCTCTTCCTCCCCCCTCTTCCTTCCTCCTCTGCCTTCTCCCCCGCCCCTTCCTCCTCAGCCTTCTCCCTCGACATTCCTTCCTCCTCCACCTTACCCCATCCTTCCCCCCTACTTTTCCCTCCTTCCACCCCTGCACCCTTCCCCCATCCTTCCCCCCTCCGCCCCCTCCTCTGTTCCCCCCTCCCCCTCCTCCTTTCCCCCCTCCCCCTCCTTTCCCCCTCATTTCCCCACTCCTTCCCCACTCCTCCTCATGCTGATCCTCCTTCCCCCTCCACCTCCTCCTCCTCCTCCTCCTCCTCCTCCTCCACTTCCTCCTTCCCCCCTCCCCCTCCTCCTCTTCCTACTGATCCTCTTCCTTCCCCCCTCCTTCTCCGCTCCTTCTCCTGCTCCTCCTTCCCTGGCCTCCACCTCGGCGTTTGAGACAGTCTGCCCTCTCTCTCCCTCTCTCCCTACATTTTCCTCTCCTTCTTTCCTCCCTGTGTGCCTGAAGGCCGACCCACACGTTCACACGCGTATTCGGTGACGGGCTAACGCGTAATTCACCGCGCTGGGTAGACAAGTAAGGCACGCACATACCCCCTGGTATAGGCCGGGCCCAGGGAAACCTTCCGACCATGCCTATTGTTCCCTCTGTCCGTTTCTTGGGAGGTGTGACATGAGGTGGGAGTGCCCTTTGAGAGGGTCCCCACAAGGAAGGAACGCGCCATTGGAGACGTTGGCAATCATAAGGGGATTACTCCGCAATGGATATCTCTTCTTCTCTCTCGACTTCAGTCAAAAAACGGAAACTTGACCAGCCACCAGTTACAAAAGTACTACCGCCTGCCACAAAGTTCCTTGTAATTTCTAGATCTGTGGATGGACAAGATTTTTCTTCTTTCAACCCTTTAGTTGTCCAGAAGAGCGTAGATGCCAAAGCTGGATGTGTAAAATCACGTACCAGGATGCGTAGCGGTACCCTGTTACTAGAAACTGAGAGCACCTTCCAGGCACAAAAACTGCTTCGGGCCACACTCCTAAACGTTCCCTGTCTGGGTGGAGGCTCACCGCACTTTAAATTCGTCTCATGGTGTGGTATACACTAGATCGATGGACTGACTGACGAGGAGATTCAGTATTTCCTCGCTGAGCAGGGCATGACGGCTGTCCATAGGGTCATGGAAAAGGTCAACAATGACCTTGTACCAACCCGAACACTTTTCTTGACCATTGATAGTGTTCAACAGCTGCTGTGCATCAGAGCGGGCTACGAGGTTATTTCTTTTCGCCCCAAAGTCCCGACACCTACGCGCTGCTACCAGTGTAAGCGTTTTAATCACACTCGCCAGTCTTGTTTTAACGCGGCTAAATGTCAATTGTGGCAGGGATGTCCATGAGGGTGACCGTCCACCTCCATCTCATCATTCTGTGAACTGTCAAGAGTGACCATGCAGCATCCTCCCACGACTGTCCCATCTACAAGGAAGAACGCTGTATACAGGAAATTCGGGTCAAAGAGAAACTATCCACCTCAGCTCCTCGCAAGCTATTTGCTATTAGGAAGCCCACGCTGCTGCCAGCGGGGAAATATAGTACCGTCCTCGCCGCTCCTCGGACTACCAGGGAGTTATCGATGCAGACACGCGATCTGATCTTAAGCACTACGGTCGTCCGTTCGGCCAGTGCTAAGACCGCCCGGTCGACGTCTCCTCTTCCTCCCGTCACCCCTCAGACACAAGCACCTTCATCAGCTTCTGCCAAGACGAAAACCCAGAAGTCAGATGCACGGGCCTTCAAGAAGGAACCGTCCAGTGCAGACTTCCTACGAACCTCGAACTCCCAGCTATCGACCAGTACTACCACTAAACGACCTTCCAAGAAGGCTCATAGGAAGCAATGTTCTCCTTCTCCGCCACGGCGCATTTCTTTTCCTGCTGCACCCAGCGGTTGCCGCTCCAAGCCGTCATCCGTTTCCCCTGGCCGCACCGCTGGTAGCCCAACATCTGGCCGTTCACCGTTGGAGGAAGCTCCCCCTCCCAGCCATCTTAACAAGATGGCCGATGAACCTATTGAACCAATGGACAATGACAATCCGCCTATTGATAGCGGCGGCAGTGCTCGCTCAAAGCCAGGCCCTCAGCGGCCTTTGAGGTGACCCCCTTCTTGCATCTTGTTTTTCTTCTCATGATTGCACTTACTCACTGGAATATTCGCGGCATTCGCTCCAACCGAGAGGACTTAAAGGTGCTGCTCCACTTGCACTGTCCGCTCGTCATAGCTCTCCAGGAAATGAATCGATCAAATTGCCTTGGCACACTATATCCTGTGCGTTTTTGACCTACCCACTGCTGCAGGTATTTCAGCTCATGGAGTGGTTATGTTGCTGGTCCAGGATGATATTTACTACGATCCCATCACATTGAACACGGGCCTGCAGGCAGTTGCCGTCCGAATTACTCTCCCCACTTTCGCTTTTTCCGTTTGTACCGTTTACACTCATTCGTCATCTGCTGCTACTGGGGCAGACATGATGCAAATTATTGCTCAGCTGCCTGCACCATTTTTGTTAACTGGAGACTTCTATGCTCACCATCCTCTTTGGGGCTCTCCAGCATCCTGTCCGAGGGGCTCTCTTTTAGCAGACGTTTTGAACCAGCTCAATCTTGTCAGCCTCAATACTGCCGCCCCTACTTTTCTTTTGGACACAACTCACACCTATCCCCATTTATTCCTCTATATGTACTACCCAACTTGCACGCTGTTTTGAGTGGTATGCACTTTCTGCTACATATTAGAGTGACCACTTCCCTTGTGTTATCCATCTCCTGCATCATACCCCATCTACATGCTCAACTAGTTGGCACATCTCCAAAGCAGACTGGGGGCTCTTCTCTTCCAGGGCGACCTTCCAGGATCAAACCTTCGCAAGCTGCGATAGTCAGGTCGCACACCTCACGGAAGTCATTCTCACTGCTGCTGTATATTCCATTCCTCACACTGCTTCTTCTCCACGTCGCGCACCGGTCCCTTGGTGGACCACAGCAGGTAGATACGCTATACGTGCTCGTCGACATGCTTTACGCACCTTTAAACGCCACCATACGATGGCGAATTGTATTAATTATAAACGATTACGTGCACAGTGTCGTCGTGTTATTAAAGAAAGCAAGAAAGACAGCTGGGCTGCTTTCACAAGCTCTTTACAGTTTTACTTCTTCTGTTGTCTGGGGTAGCCTGCGCCGGCTATCTAGCACTAAGGTCCACTCACCAGCATCTCGCTTGACGGTCGCGAATGACGTCCTTGTGGCCCCTAAGGATGTCGGCAATGCCTTTGGCCGATTTATTGCTGAGGTTTCGAGAACTGCTCATTACCACCCTGCCTTCCTCCCCCGAAAACAGGCAGAGGAGCCTAGGCCACCTAACTTCCGCTCCTCGAATCGTGAAAGTTACAATGCCACATTCACCATGCGGGAACTCGAAAATGCACTTGCCCGGTCACGGTCCTCCGCTCCAAGACCTGATTCTATTCATATTCCGATGCTGAAGAACCTTTATCTTGTGGGTAAAGGTTTCCTTCTTCGTACTTATAATCCCATCTGGATTGAGGGTGGTGTTCCCACATGCTGGCGCTAATCTATTGCCACAATTCCTACGCCTGGAACGGACAAGCACTTGCCTTCCAGTTATCGACCCATCTCGCTTACCAGCTGTGTCTGTAAGGTGATGAAGCGAATGGATAACTCTCGTTTGGTTTGGCTGCTCGAATCTCGACACCTACTTACCAATGTATAATGTGTATTTCGTAGGCGCCGCTCTGCTGTTGACCATCTGGTTACCTTGTCGAACTTCGTTATGAATAACCTCTTGCACAAGCGCCTGACCACGGATGAGTTCTTTGATTTGGAGAAAGCTTACGACACCTGTTGGAGGGCGGGCATTCTCCGCACCATATTTTATTCATGCATTTTTAATCGATGGACAGTTCAGGGTACGTGTGGGTTCTGTCATGTCCGTCGCCTTTCGCTAGGAGAATGGGGTGCCACAGGGCTCAGTTTTGAGCGTCGGTCTCTTCGCCATAGCGATCAATCCAATAATGGATTGCCTCCCAGCTGATGTATCAGGCTCCCTTTTCGTGGACGATTTTACCATTTACTGCAGCTCGCAGCTTACATGTTTCCTGGACCGCTGTCTTTAGCGTTCTCTTGACCGTCTTTACTCCAGGAGTGTCGCCGAGAAGACGGTCTGTATTAACTTCTGGCGCTACAAAGAGTTTCTCCCACCATCCTTACGAGTCGGTAGCATTGCTCTCCCATTTGTGGAGGCAACAAAATTTTTAGGTGTTACATTTGACAGGAAACTCCTCCGTGTTCTCAGTGCTATGTCGTAGGGAGCGGATCGAACCGTCCAACTTCGCATATATCGGTCGATCGTCCGCTCCAAGCTGGATTATTGGGAGCTTCGGATACTCCTCTGCACGGCCGTCTATCTTACGCCGCCTCAATTCCATACAACATCGGTGTTGACGTCTTGCGATAGGAACGTTTTATACTAGTCCCATCGAGAGTCTCATGCTGAAGCCGGTGAATTGTCACTAACCTACCTGCGCGATTTGTCGTTATGCCTGTCGGCTACTATCAATGCTGGACCGCCCGTCTTATAGGTCCTTATTTTGACGACACTCTCGACCGTCTATACGGGTTGTATGTCTCTGCCCTGATACCCCCTGGAGTACGCTTTCGTTGCCTCCTTCAGCAACTTAAATATACACTCCCTGCAACCTTTAGAATGGGCGAGAGCCAAACGCCACCTTGGCTCCAGATTCAGGTTCGCGTTCACCTTGGCCTCAGCTCGTTCCCAAAGGAGGTATCCCCAGCTTCGGTATACCGCTCCCGTTTTGTCGAACTTCGTTCGAAGTTCTTTAATATGACCTTCATTTATACAGATGGCTCTAAGACCAATGACGGTATCGGGTGTTCTTTTATTGTCAGGGCACACAGTTTCAAATACCGGCTCCATAGCCATTGTTCGCTCTTAGCAACTGAGCTATTTCCTCTCTACCAGGCTGTTCTTTACATCTGCCGCCACCGACAATCTGCTTATGTCATCTGCTCCGATTCCCTGAGCGCTATCCACAGCCTCAGTGATCCATATCCGGTTTACCTTTTTGTGCACCGGGTCCAACGCTCTCTTCAGTAGCTGGTGGACGACGGTTCTCCGGTTAGCTTTGTGGGTTCCTGGCCATGTCGGTATCCCTGGGAACGAAGCTGCAGATGCCGTGGCCAAGGCTGTGGTCCTCCAGCCTCAGACAGCTTCTTGTTGTGTCCCTTCATCAGATTGTAGCAGGGTCATTTGACAGCGCATTTTGTCACTGTGTCATGCCGATTGGGCTGTACTTAGGGACAACAAGCTTCCGCCCTTGAAACCTCTTGCCGCGGCTTGGACGTCCTCTTCATGCCCTTCTCGGTGGGAAGAGGTCGTTTTGGCCCGGTTACGAATTGGACACTGCCTCTTCAGCCATCGCCATCTGCTGACGGTCCGCCACGTATTAAAGTTCCGTCCAAATTTTAATACACTGCGTGTTGATCTTCGCCTGCCATGTACTCTGGATGCCATTTTAGCGGATGACCCAGGAGCAGGTGCTCACGTTCTTCGTTTTGTCAACTTGACAAACCTGTCTGACATTTGATTATGCAGTTTTTTTTAATCCTCTGCCTGTCCGTCTTGTATAGTATTGTCCCTTTTAGTTGCTGTTTTAACCTTGTGCCTCGCGGAGCATTCCTAACTTAGTCTGGGCGCTAATTACAATTGCAGTTGTGCCCCCTAAAACCCCCCCAAAAAATCCCTCTTGAAGCTGTGGCTGTCAGAATATGGGCGACGCAGGAAATAACTGTGTGCAATGTATATCTTCCTCCAGATGGTGCAGTACACCTGATTGTATTAGGTGCACTGATTGATCAACTCCCTAAGCCTTTCCTACTTCTGGGAGATTTGAACGCCCATAACCCCTTGAGGTGGCAGTGTGCTTACTGGCAGAGTCAGAGACATCGAAACATTACTGTCTCAGTTCGACCTCTACCTCTTAAACACTGGGGCCGCTACACAATTCAATGTGGCTCGATGTAGTTACTCGGCCATTGATTTATCAATTTGCAGCCCAGGACCTCTCCCATCTATCCACTGGTGATCACTTAACGACAGAGTGAGGTCGCGCAGTGGCTAGCACACTGGACTGGCATTCGGGAGGACGAAGTCTCAATCCCGCGTCAGTCCATCCTGATTTAGGTTTTCCGTGATTTCCCTAAGTCACTCTAGGCAAATGCCGGGATGGATTCTTTGAAAGGCACTGCCGACTTCCTTCCCCGTCCTTCTGTAATCCGATGCTGAGAGAACATAACGGCCTGTATAGTAGTGACCACATCCCCATCTTCCTGTCACTGCCCCAGCATCAGGCATACAGACGCCTGCCCACATGGGCTTTAAACAAGGCAGACTGGGAAATTTTAACCTCTGATGTTACCGTTGACTCTCCCCCACATGGTAACACCGATCTTATGGTTGAGCAGGTGACAAAATTGTTTCTCTGCAGAAAAACGCGGTCCCTCGCTCTTCAGGGTGCCAGAGGTGTGAGGCAGTCCCTTGGTGGTCGCCAGAACTCTGTAAAGCAGTTAAGGAGCGTCGGTGAGCTCTACAGTGGCATAAGAAACATCCTTCCTGGAGCACCTCATTGCCTTTACAACAGCTCTGTGCCCTTGTTCGGCAACTTACCAAGTGATGGAAGCAGGAGTGTTTGGAGAGAGAAATCTCGACCACTGGGTGCCATGTGTCACCTTCGCAAGTCTGGGCAAAAATCAAGCGTCTTTTCGGGTACCAGACCCTAACAGGTGTTCAGTGTTAGGATAAATAGCGTATTGTTTACCGACGCAAACGCGATTGCCGAGCATTTTGCTCAAGTCTCTGTGTCGGAGGCCCACTCTTCCAGCCAAGCAAATCGCTGCGGCAGATTTAGAGATGGGCAGAGCTTCTTCTCTGAAATCGGATCACAACTGGTCAACCACCGGGAAGAACACTTTCTTTTTCATGACTCTCCACTCTCACACAGTTAGTGAAAGGAAGTCACATCGCCTTTTTAATTCATGTCACTAACCCGGAATTTTTATCTGGTTTGATCCTAGTTCTAAAGAACTTAAAAATAGTAAAAATTGTTACTGCCCTATTAATGGTGAGATATTAAAGTTTTAAACATCGTCTGCTGTAAAAGTTACAAATGTTGCAAAATAATACTAAATGTTTATCAAGTGATACTTCTTATATCTTGCTACCTCAATTGGAAATGTACAGTATACAAATTACAACTGTAATTAGTGTGTCTGCTTTCATTTAGTCAGTATTACCATATGTGTATTCAAAAAGGAATTTATAAATAAAATCTGACCCTCTTCAGTCGATGTCTCTCCTCAGTGGATATTTGTCGTGCTTTTAAAAATATTCGTTAACAGGGCACTGATGTTGCTCCGATGCATAACGCTTTTGGAACAAATTGATACAGCGTCGGCCATTGTAATTTTCTTGTTTCTCACCAGTTTACGGGATCGCTGTTTCTAGGCAAATATCCCTCCGCTAAATATTTATCCGAGTCTACAATTGCCGCATTTTGCACGTGGTGCCTTTCTTGGTTTCACCAAACTCATTCCAGGTTGCTCTGGCATTACAGTGGTAAATAGTTCAGAAATGAGCTGTGTTCTTGTTGAACAACCAACGCTTACTTCTCTGCAATAGCCTTCATGCTGAAAATCCTTGTTTGAATCGGAGGTCCAGTAACGTAACTTTGCCTGACCAGTTCGTTCCTGGAGATAACGCCAAAGCACTCAGATAACCCTTTAAGGAAATTATAAACCAGTGACTCGTTCTTGAGGACATTCTTTCTGTCCTTCAGATTCCAATTGTCGTTCCATTAATCTTGGCAAGATTCTCGTTTTTGAATGTGACAGTTTTGAAGACAACTCTTTGGTCACCTGACTGAAACTTTCAAAATCAGTAAAGGCTGTTGCATTATCTCCCAGGATGTATCTTATAAGTTCAAGATGATAGATTTTTGACCGAAAACAGCGAGGCAAGAAACTGAATCGCAAATTGTCAATTTTCGTTTTTTTCACTGAATAGTCATTTAAGAGTGTCGCGTATCGTTTGGTGTTGAAATGAAACTAGTCATACTTCTACAAATGGCAGAACAAGTAGTGCATTTTACGCTGTATGTTGGTGAAACCAAATAAGTCACTGACTTTTTTCGTTTCAACAGATGCTGCTCGCTCCTGCGTACAGCCTGTTTTCCTTCAATAGTTGACATCCAATTCCTTTGTTGTGGCACTAATAGTCGCTGTTAATGCTCATTGCGCGACAGTTGGTTGTACTACCATGGCTCCAAAAGAAGAATAGTACTGCAAATTATGGAGGAAATAAGGTAAAGGCAATCTCTGTAATTGCTTTTGTACGAGCTATGTTCGAGGGAAAACAGTTAGAGAATCTTGCAGGTAAATATCACTCGTCCTTGTAACAACCGTAGGAAACTATAGATGTAAATGTCAATATTACCAGAAATATCATTCTTGTATTATTAATTTCCTTCCATCTGCAGAATTCAATGTAATGCCTCAATTGACGTAATTCAACGTAATATTTTGACGAAATTCCTTGATCTTTCTCTTTCACAAGTAATTGTTGTAAACCACTGACAACTCTTAATATCTATTAGAGTTGTTCACAGTCAACAAAGAGATGTAAATTAGAATAATGTTACTACGTAGCCAGTGTTTCATGCACCGGATCTGAGGACGGCCACGTTTGCTCGTTCTAACGCCATTAGCTTGCTGTGTCGCCTGGACGAAAACACTGTCATTTGCTATAAGACAAAAGCACATTCTGCGTAATGGTACTTTTTAGTACTGTACTGTTACTTAGTAATGAGTTTATTTATGATAAAAATAAAAAATGTAAATTATTTCAGATACATAACAAACATCAAACACACATGTTAATGTGGCAGGGGGGATGTTAAGGAGTGGTAATCTAATGGAAGTAAAGGAAACCAAGGAGAGATTTAGGTGACAGATATCGTCCAGTAGAGTGTTTCTTTACAATTGTGATTCTAAGATGTTGTACACATTCAAATTGTCCACAAGATGCACCAGGCACCCATTTTAATCTGAAGTTTAGTTGTCATTATGGCTGGAATGAAATATGAGCTACCAGATCCATTTGGAGGTTACAAACTGCCGTCGGGCCTGCCTGGTGAATGGAAGAGGAGAACAAAAAACAAGTTACTTTTTGTGGCCAGACATGAATAGTCAAGGTGAGACTACCTTCAGAAAGTATCAGACTTGGTTGTGAAGTTCTTATGTCGGATAATTTTGTTTGACAAGTAGTTCCTCAGGTGTGTTCCATACAATATGACCTTTTTTTCATGGTTCATTTGACTCTCTACTTGTGTATAGTATGAAATGTATTATGATACAGGAGTATACCAGATACAGGAAGTATGCATACAAGTAAAGCTGGGATTGCAGACCTAGTTATGTAGAACTGGGACAGACAAGGAAGCATGGTCTGTTGCCCAGTCTACATTAATGTACATTAAAATACGTATCACTAAATGAATCGTGAATCAGGTCGTAAGTATGACATCCATGTAAATGTATAATCTAACCTGCAGCCCAGTAATTCCATCAATTCTAAAAATTTAGAGCAGCCAACTAAAAGTCGGACACCAGAGAAACTGCATAACACAAAAAGAAAAAAAACATCCATTTGCAAAGTGAAGGTACGTAAAAATGCGGTAGGTTCACTACTTAGAAAACAAGAATCGGTGACATTCATCTGTAGGTTAAATTTTCTGTATCAGCCTAGTTACACACCAGGTTAATTACAGAAATAGGGAAAAGACGTGATGAATACTTTAAACACACAGGGGCATATACTGTAAAATGTTGGCCAGACAGAGCACCTTTAGAATATGATAAAAGTAATATGTGGAGAGTACCGAAGTCAGTCTAGTTTAAGGAACCTATCTTGAAGGCCTTCACCACATTAATGGAGGCATGCAGAACATTTTACAGAGCTCTAGGAGGTAGGGAGAGGTCCAATTTTAAATATATATAGTTACTGACAAACATGACTCGCTACTTAGAGAATAGGACAAATATACTGCAGTGAAGAAAAATAAGTAGGCATTAAAGAGCTATTTCGAAAACTAGCCACATAAAGAATGACATATACGTAACACACAAGATGGACATATTTTGCTCCATGTGTTTTATTGAGCTCAAATGACCCATCTTCTCACAGATGGTTGTCGGACCTTGGCTTTTCTGTACAGACTGTTTTATACGGACAATTGAGCAGTCGGCAGGTGATGTTTAAAGTGAGCGTCGTATCAAAAATCTAGATGCCAGTCATTGAATACTGGCCCCTATTGTGACTGGGCCAGAGGTGGGAAAACTTCAAACACATTGGGCGTGGGGCCTGAAGACAGCATAATATATCACCAAAACTGTTTCCTCAATAACAAAGCAATTTGGAAATGTAGATGGTTAAAAGGTGTTTGGTTTGACTTTTGTACATGGAGAGAAAAGTTGTTCATAAATTGTATGGATGCCACACAGCAGTTAAGTGCTGAAAGACGCATAAGGGGAATAGTGTTAAGGTAGGGAGAGAGGGCTGGAGCTTACCAACAATGCTATTCAGTCGGTACATTGAACAAAGAAGTTAAAAAAGATGAAAGGAAAACCTTGGCTATGAAATTGTCAGATGACACATGACTTGGAAGAGCAGTTGAACACAGTGGATAGTGTCTTTGAGAGATCATAAGATGAGCAAGAAAAGTGTAATCTAATGTAGTCTAATTAAATGAAGTGACTATGAGAGAATTACACATAAGGCAATATATTGTATAATAGGATGCCATATAAATGTGGTATTCTCCCGTGATCGTATTTTAGACAGCTGAATAAGATTTTAGGTATTCAACCTAAAAATTTACAGTAAAAGTTTTCTCTTATAAGATTTGTTGTACATGATCCAGAACAGTTCATGAGAAATACTGATGTTTTAGCAGTCTCCTGACTGGTTTGATTTGGCGTACTGTGAACTCCTCTATCCCAACTACATAACCTCACAGTATAACACCCAGTTATTTTCTGGACATATTCCAATCTCTGCCATCTACTGAAATTATTACCTCTGTAGCTCCCCAAAGTATGATGAAAGTTAATTGTTAGTGTCTTAACGCATTCCCTTTAAGTTTGTCCCTTCTTGCCACTGTTCCTGTGGTGAAACTCTTCATTTCTTACCACAACAGTCCACTGAATTTTAGTCATTCCTCTGTAGAACCAGAGGCCAAATACTTAGAATTATATGAAAGTCAATTACACATTGTGATAAACCAGAAAAATAAATTTGTGTTCCAAAAGTAAAATTCCCCTCCCCAACTGCTTCACTCCCTCCTCCACTAGGAGTTTTAGGACTTCGTGTGCCTCCAGCATTATTGGATTACAGGTCTCCCAATAATTTATTCAACTCCTAATTTTCATTGCATCACCTATGTGTTCAAACTCTTCTTCTGTCATGTCATCAAACAGATCCTACCACACATAGAAGCCTTAATGCACTCTTACCACATGCCAGCTTAGTCCTCCGAGTTCAACAGTGGAATTACTTTCGCGTCATTTAACTTTGCCTCCTTTGCTTTCCTGTTTCAAACAAGTGACTTACTTCGCTGTATTTCTGTGATATATTGCACATTTTTGTAGTTCCTTACTTTACGAATCAATTTCAGTATTTATTCTGTAACAAGAGTTCTTTTACAGTTACCTCGTGCATACATAAATTTGTCTGTCCAACTTCTGTGACTGACTAACAGTTATGGACTATTCTCTTACGCCTCGGTCTGCTCTTGGTCATTACTAACTTGTGACGTGAATGTATATCTGTTCCTGAGTATACCCTGCTATCCAATATCAGATTTTACAAAATGTCTCAATGATGTAATCCAG
The DNA here is from genome assembly GCF_023897955.1 of Schistocerca gregaria. Taxonomy (NCBI): domain Eukaryota; kingdom Metazoa; phylum Arthropoda; class Insecta; order Orthoptera; family Acrididae; genus Schistocerca; species Schistocerca gregaria. Next base: position 44,844,218 of record NC_064929.1, read on the forward strand.
ATAGAATCTCCTCATGTCCCTCAGACTTTTTCCAAATATACCTCTTCCTCCAGTAACTTTAAAATAGCATATTCATAATTAATAACAGACTTATAGAGAAATGGAACTTTTTTACTCATCACTTCTATTATCAAGCTCATTCTCCTAAACTCTGCCATGTATTACATTGCCTTTTACAGCATTCCAGTCACTCATGATTATTAGATTTACATCCTCATTACATACACATTTTGCATATACTTCTCCCTCTTCGTCAGATTGTGACATTGGCAGATATACCTGAAACATAACCATTAGCTTTTTGGTGCAAATTTGGATGAGAATATTCTTATTACTGAACTGGCCACTGTACTGACCCACACATACACTCCCAAAATCTTTGTAAGCAGTTTGCAGTGTGTACCGTGCAAGTCAGATGGAGATGGTGCTTGTGGATGTACACAGCCTCTCATCCATGCACTCTGCTTTCGAGCTGACATCTTTTGGGTATAGGATGAGCAACCTCTAGCTCAGTCATGTTTACCTTGACATGCATGTTACCTCATTGTTATTGTGCACGTCTCTGTACCTGGTATAGTTTCTGTTTTAGATTTAGTTTGTTGTGTCCATCATTATATTGTGTTCTCTTGCAGGATTAGAACATTCAATGACTCAACCTCTACCCTACATTTCTGCTCGTGAGAAATCCATCTTACCAGAAATGATATTCTTCCTATATCGTTTCACTGACTGCCACTACATCCAGAGTGAACATTAAAATTTCCTCTTCAGATTTTCTAGCGTCTTTACCATATTGAACTACTACAGATTTGTGAGTCAAAGCATGGAATGTCAGTAGTCACTGGACATTCATGTTTTGCAAGTTCATTTTATCAGGGGGATCTTCAGAGCCGAGATATATCTTTAATGAAGAAATGTATACCGTACTCGAATCACACAACATCCCTATGAGTATGCCTTATTTGGTAATTTTTGATGGATTGTAAAATTTAACTGTCCACACCATGGTTTCATTCCTTCATCAGTTGAGATATTTTGACTTAGATTAAACATTTCTTTATACTTTTTGGAAAAATAATCAACTGCAAATTGCACTTCAAGAAGCCGGTCCGCATTATCTGGTTTATTGTTGTCAGAAAAATGTAAAAATGATAATACTTGTCTGAATATCTTGTGGACATCGCTTTGCGAAATATGTGTCTATCAATGGATTTGTTGATCAGTAATCATGGATCCTTGCGTTTCCAAAATTCCCATAAGGATACTAAGCCCAAACTATTTTATAAAAACGGATCCCATAATGCTGACAAATATGACATTTTTAATCCAGTTTCCTTCTATTGCAATGTTGACTGTAATACTCATGGGTTTCATTGCTAATGTACTCAAACAGATCTTTCCCAATATATAATTCTGAAATATCCATGACGCTCTGTGTATCTTTGGGAAATGTGTGTGGACCCGGAGATTCTTCAAATTTGTTATTGGTCCTCAGTAAATCATAGTCTGTCTTTGTCTGATTCATCTGAGAGCTGGTATCTGATAAAGCTGTTTTCACAGTTTTCACTTGTAGCCTTTCCTCTAATAGGTTGGGATAATCCTGTGTCAGACCTAGAAACATGGTTTTGGTGAATTGGACAGGCTATGCACCTTGTTCTCGAATGGAGATAATACCCCTATGGAGAGGTGATGGGGGATAGGAGTGTCAAAGGGGTGATTAGAATCCTTCGGAGGTTGTGCAGGCGTGGAAGACTACTTCAGGAGAGGTGGGAAGGATATGTTAGGATATCTCTTATTTCAGGTTACATGCTGCTATGTCAACTATTTCAACACTGTGCCTGACCAGCTCACCTCACAAACACAACTGCTGTTATGTAAGGCATAATGTAAGTGTTCACCAGTGGCAGGCTCAGTTGTGATCTACTTCTTACTTCGCGTGTTTTGGAAGACAGTATATGATTACTGTGCTACAGTGCCCTCCTCCTAGACAAGACCTGGCCCTCTGGATCATGACTTAGAACATCATTGCACTAAAATGACTGATCCTGTTGGCTGCCACAAATGGCTCCAGTCAGCTTTTTTAAGGATTTCTTTCACCATCATGTTACCTTACTCACAACTCATATCAAGTCTTGTTTCCTGATTGTTTATTGCTACAGCTCTCCCTCTGCTGCTTCCTAGTCTCTCGGAATCGAGTCCACAAGAGATCGAACATTGGCTGGATCCAAGCTTTGTCTAGGGATCCACTTCCAGCATGTGTAAACAAGAACTATTGTTGGTAGTGTCACAGCATTAACTATTATTACATTGGTCAATGCTATTTCCCTCTGGTTCTGACTCTCCCTGTGCTGACTTTCATGATGCACCCATGTCTCCATGGAGATGGGCCCAGCCTTACAGAGAATGAATTTGTCTGTGGACTATATAATCTCAGGTCCCAAAGTTCTATTTAACATAGTCAAATTAGTGGCTGGTAGCACTTCCATGTGTTCCCCTGCCCAATATAATCTGTGAGTTGTGCCTGAAACTGTGGCAGGTGGAGCAAAAATAAATATTGTTTTACATGGTGTCCTGTTCATTTATAATTTCCCCCGTCTTCCTTCAATATTAACTGCGTGGGATTTCTGACCCTCTCCACCTAGTCTGTTTGGACAAACCATAATGGCACTACTGTAATACTACGGTAACTTCTAGTTCCATATAGACAATCTGTGTTTGTCTTCCATAACAAATGATTTATTCCTTTACTCCAAGAAAGTTCTTCAGCATCTCACACTTATGAGGATACATGTGAACTGCATGATGTAGGTATTATGCATACTTGCTGCTTCTGGAAAGGAAATTGAAATCCATACTTTCCCCTGCTACTCATTTCCTCTGCTGTGGCTTGGTTAAAATGAAAAGGTTAGGTGCTACGATGATGCTAAAGGACAAACACTCTCTGGTATAGCTCCTATTGCACTTGACGTTGCACCTCCAGGCATTGTCTGGTGATCGGAATTCCGCTCCTAGCTGGCTTCTCACTTGTTCCATAGATTCATGTAATTCTCTGCCTCTGTCTCTGTATCTCTCTCTCTCTCTCTCTCTCTCTCTCTCTCTCTCTCTCTCTATCTCCCCCCGTCTCTCTCTCTCCCCCCCCCCATCTCACTCTCTCTCTCTCTCTCCCCCTCTGTCTCTCTCCATCTCACTCTCTCTCTCCCTCCCCATCTCACTCTCTCTCTCTCCCCCTCTGTCTCTCCCTCTCCCTCCCCATCTCACTCTCTCTCTCTCCCCCTCTGTCTCTCTCTCTCTCTCCCTCCCCCTCTGTCTCTCTCTCTCTCCCTCCCCATCTCACTCTCTCTCTCTCTCTCTCTCTCTCTCTCTCTCTCTCTCTCTCTCTCTCTCTCTCTCTCCCCCTCCTCTCTCCCCCTCTCCCTCTCCCCTCTCCCTATCCCGCTCCCCCTCCCTCTCCCCCTCCCTCTCCCCCTCTCTAATCCCCACTCTCTCCCCCTCTCTAACCCCCACTCTCTCCCCATCTCCCCCCGCTCTCCCCTCTCTAACCCCCACTCTCTCCCCCTCTCTCACACCCCCCCTCTCTCTCTCTCTCACCCCCTCTCTCTCTCACACCCCTCTCTCTCACACCCCCTCTCTCTCTCACACCCCCTCTATCTCTCTCACCCCCTCTCTCTCACACCCCCTCTATCTCTCTCACCCCCTCTATCTCATCCCCCCTCAGTCCCCCCTCTCTCTCCCCCCTCTCCCCATGCTGTCTTCCAAAGACAGTAGCAACTAAATTATTAGTTCTTTATCCAATTTTCTGCTTCATTTAGCAACATCTCAGTTAAGATTCACCATTTCTTCTGCTGTTTTGTGTAATAAACACTTCCAATTCAGCTGGTGCAGTAAGAGCATACCCTTCTGCAATCACGAGTTTTTGTGCTGTAGCACTCACTTATTGCCTTCCTTATTCTACCCGTTGTTTTATTACTTCTACTATATCATTCACTCTTTCAACCTCATCAGCTGTCCCACTGTTTCCACATGTCATCCTAACACAGTGATCCAACCTCTACTTCTGGTATGTGGTATATTCCCCAAAGCCTAAGTCACCTCATCCCCCAAATCCTCCCATGTTTCCTCCTACACACCCTGGAAACTCCTTCAAACATTCTGTGATCACATACCATCAGTTTAAAATTACCGAGGGCTTCTTCTAACCATGTTACCTCATTCTATGTCTACCATTCATTAAATAACACCTGTATCCCCCATTGATAAGCACATTTGTTGATGTGCTTGGTGAACAGTTCTCACTGTCAACGTGGTCGTTCTGAAATGCTGCCACTGCAATGACAAGCCATAGTCCTCTTAAGACTGGGTTTATCTTCTCTCCTGGCATAGTTCATCTGAGGACAGTGCATGTGTCTCTAATGCAAAAATCCACTGCTCCTGCACAGCAGGTAATCTTCCTTGTACCAAACATACAAAGAAAACTCCCTTACATCCTAGGTCTTCCCGTGTAGACCTACTATAGCTGTTTCACTTAAAACTTCTTGCTTGCTACTCATCACTTGTTTCCCACTTTCTTTCTGGCTCAGCCCTCCAATTCTTTGGTTAATCTAAGGACTTGTCACATGTTCCATATTTCCACATGCAGAATTCTCGTAGACAACTGCATTTTGAAAGTCACTGGTGACAGTTTCACAATCTGATATTGGCCATGACACTGCATAAAAAGTAGTGTCTTACTATTTGTAGTATGTGAATTCGATAGATTTCACATTGGCCATTTTTGTCTTGGTGTGATCTTTCCCTGTGAGTCACTGCTCCCTCTTGTTTATACAGTGCCAGTCTATTTGCCTTAACCAACCTTTTCAATTCTTCTCTTGCCACCCTCACAAATGCGTTAACATGCATTCAATTATTGAAATAGGAAAACAAAAAGAGAAAGACAATAGGTTTTGACCATATTCCACATCATATGGCTAAAGTTCTGTAGTTTTTGCTGTTTTGATTTGTACACAGACAAAGATAACTTGAACAGACATCACAATTGGTATGTGTGTGCTATATGGTATTATAGCATGCTCTCTATTGCTTCATGCACGCTTAACATGGTCCTACTAGCCTGACGATGTAGATGACTTGTCCTCAATTTCTTCCCACATTACAGCTTAAATTCCTTCTATAAATCCAAGATACGGATGACCTCCTTGATTTGTTATTTCTGGTACAATTAAGTTCCCTATTGTTAATTACTGCTTGTACCAATGTTGCTGCCTGTTCATTTGGCACTGCGACCATTTAGACAGGTTATGAAAAATGATTCATAATAACAAAACATCAATCCCAAAAAATTCAACCTCCTAAATCGCTCGTCACTTTTCAATGAGTTTGGGCTTGGCTACCATCGGACCTCTGCCATTGTAGCACCTTTGCACTTCCGTGCTGCATGTCTATCCTCCCTTTGGAACATGTCATGGACACGTTTTGTGAATGACGTTGAGGTGCTAGAGCTTCAGCACACAGACTACAGTTTCGTAATCTATCGTTCTCCATTTTGGCGTTTGAGGTTTGGCTTTGTTTCCTCTTCATCCCTGTGCAGTTCTGAAGGCCAGCCCAAGTGTACCATGTGACGGGGTAACACGTAATGACCATCCCCAGGTCTGCAGGTAGGGTTTCCACATACATGGTACAGGCCAGGTCCAGGGAGGTGTGGTAGTTTGAGCTGTAACCCTCCCAAATTGCCATTTAGTCCCTCTGTCAGAAGTTTGGGAGGTGTGATCCATCGCCTAATGAGTGTGAGCTCCCCTCTGAGAAAGGGTCCCACAGCAGGAGGGAACATGCTATGCCTTTGGAGATGATGGCGGTCTTGGGGATTCTGTCACAATGAGCCAATTCCAATCTGTGTCTACTAAACGTAATGGGAATGAGGTGAAACATTCAGACTCTTCCAGCTTTCACATTGGTTCCTCATACCACATAGTGGACATTGTCATTTCTTTGCTACAGATAATCCACATATTATTCAGAAAGGTGTTGACAAAATTGCCGGCCCTGTGAAATCCTGCTCTCATTTATGTAATTGCACTTTGCTTTTGGAGACCAAGTGTGGTCCTCAAGCCCAACAACTGCTTGCAGCTTCACTCCTCCAAAGCTATCATGTTAGTGGTAAGGCCCATCGAATCCTTAATTCATGTGGTGGTATTTACACCAGGCTGCTCAATGGTCAGAATGAAGGACAAATCGAAATATACCTTTCTGATGAGTGTGTCACTGCAGTCTGTTGGTTAATGAAACAGGTTGATGCAACCTTAGTCCGTACATACTCGCACTTTTGGTAGAGTAGTGCCTCTGTCAAACATAGACCAAGTTATGAAGTCATCAAAGTCCAACCACACATTTGAAGCCAGACGAGCTGTTACCACTGCTACTGTAACAACAACACTCCTGTCGCAACACAGCAAAATGTACTTGTGGTAGGGATGCTCATGAGTGATTGCCTGCCTTGTCCTCCCTCCTGCATAAATTTCACTGACGACCATGCAGTCTCATCCTGAGATGAGAAAGTCATGCATCAGATCTGAGTGAAGGCTTGCAAGTTGTTGGCTAGTTGAAAGCCTTGCATTTTACCATCCGGCACTTGCAGTACTGTTCTTGCTACACCTTGCTGCACAAAGGACATATCCAAGCAGACGTGACCTCAAATTCATCACTACAGCTGTAAAATTGCCCAGTGTAACAATAGTGTCACCTTCTCCTCTACCTGTGCAAGCCGCCAAATCTTTGCCTCTGGCAGCGAAATCACGTGCTACATAATAAGCAGGATGGAAAGGACAGAGGAAATGCTTCCGTGGAGGCTTCCTACTTCCTTCAAGCTAACAAACTTCTCAGCTTTCATCTACTGAATGCAAAGCTTGCAAGACACCAAAGGCAAACAGTCTTCTTCTTCATTGACTCACTGGTCCTCCTCAGTAGTCTCACTGAATAATACCCTCACCCACCCAACCTCAATTTTGCCAGTGCACGCTGCTAACCATTTGGATACTCCGGAATCTCCACACTGACTCTGATAGAATGCTGACACACACGTAGCTCACATAGAGCAGGACTCTACAGTGACTGTAGCTGCCAAGTGCCAGCCTTTGAAGATTCATTACTACAGGTGACAGAGGTGACGACCCGTCACTTCTTTACCTCTTCCCATTTCCCCACCGTGACCTCCCTTCAGTGGAACAGTCGCAGCACTAGATCCAACAAGGAGGGATTATGGCTACTCTTGCAATTGCAGTGTCCACTTGTTTTCTCCCTCCAGGAAACAAAATTGCCCTCACAACTGCTTCAAACCTCTTGGTATTCTTTCCAGTCCTCTTTCACCTTCCAACTGGGGATAGCATTCCATTTGAGGAGTCACACTGCTCATCTGCAATCACATTCACTGTCACTCTGTCTCACTGAACACCAGACTGAAGCTGTTGCAGTCATCACTTCATCTTTCCTGTTTCCATTGTCCACGTCTCTCCATCATTGTGTGTTACCAGTGCAGACATCCTTCAGCTTATTGGGCAACTTCCTCACTTTTTGCACTTCAATGTGCACCATCCCCTTTTGGGCTCTTCTGAATAAGATATTTGTAAAAATAGCAAAACCATGGTGAAGAGATAATAAACTTTTATCCACACCTTGTATTTGCGACTTACTGGCTGATTTTTTAACCTCTTTCTCGACCTTCATGCAGAAATTAGCAGTAGTACCTTCGTCAAAATGGATGGCTCTCACTGGTGTTGGGTCTCTCTTCATTATTGGTACAGACTTTCCAGCATCAGCTTTCAAAACATTGCTCAGTATTTAGAGCGGTTTTCTTTGTTGTGTATCAGGCCACATAGCGACACAGGCTTTTCAGTCGTATCATCTGCTCTGCCTACACCCTTCAGAGCCTGTGCTGTATGTTGTCCATCCCTTAGTGAAACAGATCCAAGAAATCTTTCACTTGCTGAACCTTTATGGAGCCACTGTGATGTATTTGTGGGTCCCTGGTCACGGCAACCTGAGAGGAAATGAGGGAGCTGATACTGCTGCTGAGGCAGCTGTCCTCTTACCTTGGCCTGCTAGTTCTTCCATTCCCTCCGATCTTTGTGTTGCTGTCTGTCAGCAAATGGTGTCTCTTTGTGATTAATACAGGTCTTCCCTTCATGGAACAAGCTCCAGGGAATTAAACCTCTTAGTGGCTTGGCCAACTTCTTCCTCTTACCTTAAAGAAATGTCTTGGAATGTACACGCTGAGCTACAGAATTAGTCCTTTGCCAGCCACAAATGACACCATATTACTCCATAAGGAAGTTTAATAATCCCAAGCAATCTTGCCCTCAATTCCAATTGTAAGAAGTCTTGCCATGCAACTAAGAACATCATTCCGGATAAGCACTGGTATATCAGCAAAATGAAGGCTGTGCCATTCACTCAAAACAAGGAAGCACTGCTCATACACTGCAGACATTGTCCTGCTGAACTGGCCTCCATCACTTGATTCCACATTGCTCTCCTTTGATTCCCATTACGCCAGCAGTACGGCTCAAGTTGGCAATAATTCACAGATGTGCCACTTGTCCTCATAACAGATATTCCATTGGAATACTGCTGCCATCTGCAAACATGGTAAATTTGGTAAATTTGTACTAAACACCATTCACAATAGCTGGCAGATAATTATCAGAAATCAGAGGACAGACACAGGACAGAAGGCCTTTTTCCCCCAAACCCTATCCCATTGCTATTACTAAAAGACTAACTTCATGGCCTGCAGTACCAGTTTCATATTGCTTATCTGACAGTGTCCTGGGTCAACAGAAATATTCCTTTTTAAAATGCAGGTAGTAATTACAAAAATACTGAAAATGGAACTGTTGTCAGAATGTAGTCAGTAAGAAGTATGATCTTGAATCAGCGGTTAAACATAAGAAGAACAGTATTCAGAAATGGCGTGCATGTCTTCAGCCAGTAGAGATAAAGATGTACAAAAAACACACACTATATTAATCCAGTGTTTCTTAATGAGAGCACTTAGCTGCTTCCAACAAAAACATTGATTATAAATTCAAACCTTCTCAAAATTCCTAATAGCAGACATTTAAAACACCATTTGCAAAGTAACAAAAGTTCAGAGAAACTGCAGTGTGTAAAACAACTCCAGATAATTTGAAGCTCAGTTATTAGAAGCAATAATAGCAATTAGAAACCCAATAGCAAACGATTTCCCTTAGTTTTTTTGTGGCCTTCCATAACATTTTCAAGGTTTGGCTGAGCTACAATAAATCCAGGTTTATGAAAACTATATTATCAGTGTCAGTTTGCTACACTTCACTTTCCTTTGATTTCTGTCACATGCTTTTGAAATTAAGACTTAAAGCAACATATGTATTACATTCCTGCTTTGTGTCCTTTAGCCTTTTCACTATCCAAGGTTTTTATTGCATACTGTGCGCATTGAGAACATAGAAATAACTGTAATCCGATATGACTCTCGTTCCTGTCATGCTATTAAATAGGTTATATTAAGTACATGAAGATCAGAGCATATTTTTCTACTACGTATGTATGTCTACAAACTACTATTTCATGTGCAGCTACACAAGAATGTATTGTTACTCCTGTGCTTTTTAATCTCTCTCTAGGAGAGCTTACATCACAAAGTTATAGGCTTTTTATGATACATTTTCCTGAAAATATATATTTGTGCACACTACTGCCATTCAGTTGTAAATTGTTTTCTTTGAAGCGAACAACTGTGCATATAGAAATATTACACGCTTGTAATATGATCTGAAATGCTGAGTGCCTGTTACTGTTGACATCCCACCTCTTGTCCTAAGCAGACTAATAAAAATGTTGATGTATTGTTACATTACAAAGCAGTTAATTGTATGTGTTGTCTGGCAGTTTATTGTGATCGTGTATAAGCTTAGGGGTGGCCACTTGCTTAAGATTGATCGACCCACAGATTGCCACCTCTTCATAATATTAGACTTCATAAATAAGACATAGTAATACATTTATGTTCCTTGACATGATGTAATTATAATGGAACTAGCTATAGTGAGTGAGCTGCTTATGACATTGCAGTTTTGTGTGTTTACACAAGTTAGGGTTGGTACACTGCGTTTCTCGTTATGGCATATATATACGTCAAGAATATGTGCACCCTTTTTATTCAGTTTTCTTCAGTCTTTTTTTTTTACACAATACTGGTACTGTGAGGATGGGAAATGACTGAAAAAAGTTGTAATAAAGTAACCTCTCACTACTCTCACCTGTCTGAGGAAAGAATTATTAGCTCAAGAAGCCATAGTTTCCTCATTTAAACATTTCTATTGACATTTTCACTGTTTTGATATGACTTGTTCACACTCGATTACAGTTGTATGATATTTATTCAAAAGTTTGCGTAAAATACAATAGATTTCATGTAAGTTTACATTCTGATAACTAGAATTAGTAGTATAAATTTGCATTTGTCAAAGTAGTTACTGAAATCAGAATTTCTGTGCTTGGAGTCTCTTATCCAGAAGCACTCTTCAAAATATTTTGTGTTCCAAAAATGTATCATTATTCACATTTGTAACTGTTAGTTGTTTAAATTTGGTCCCTTTGAAAGGAAGCATAAGTACTTCATATTGCAATTACTGAAGCTTCTACATTACTGTCGTTTCTTGCAATCATTGTAAAATGTCTGTGTCATTTAATTGAACCTCATGAAGCTCCCATTATTGCTAATATTTGCACCAATGTCATATTTTGTACTTCCAACATAGACATTACAGTATTTGGAGATTTACGAACTACAGGAAATAGTAAAGCACTGATGTAGAAACTGTATTCTATCCCTAATGTAACATCCAGTATTTAGGTTGCATGTTCCATAATATAAAAATTATTAAAATGATATTCCTCAGTTACTAGAAACTCTTACCCAGCTAGATGACATTCTTTGTTTGCATTTAGGATGTATATTATACCGTCAGCCACAGGGTCATATATTATAGATAGTCTTGTATGTTGTCTTTGTATCTTTGGCAGAAGTTAAAACAGCTAACTGGAACTTGACAAAATAATCTACTAGTAACATCAACATACAGAGTCATTTGTTGTTCGTCTGTCTGTCCGTTCTCAAGAATGGCTATACTATGGTAAACGATCCCTTTGCGATGTAAATAATTTAAGGTTCTAAGTCAATGTAGTCAAAAGATACGGCCACATATGTCACATATTTCGTTACTTGCAAACTCACTCGTCAAATCCTATTGATGAAATCAGAGCTCGACCCTGGGGCCTGGCGCTGTGCACGTATAGCGCAGAAACCGAGAGGTCGTTATCGTTTCTCGATCGGACCACCAATTTCTCATTCATCGTTTTAACCTAGTCTTCACATCTCAACGATGTGAGGAATCGTGAGGAACAACATGTGGTTCAGATTCCGCGTAAAAATATAGGTTGCCTTTACCCGGTTCGATAACGTAAGCAGGTTAGGGACACGGTAGTCGCTCTGGTGGCGTTGAATACGAAGACTTGCTTCACGCCTCTGAGCCACACTAAATTATTATTATTATTATTATCTATAAGAATAAGTAATTTGTACAGAAACCTCATAGCGCCGTCATCCTCCCAGTTGTACTGTCGTTTTTGGCAAATTTTGCCCAGGTGGATTACATAGGTCAGTCCTCCTCAAATAATGTGCTGCATGACAAAAGGTCACAACGCCCTTACCTACTCAGTTATATGACACGAAATTTGGTTTAAAAACATAGGGTGAGAGTGTACTTGAGATCTGGTTTTTGCGTTTACACTCTGTCATTTTTGAATAGACCATGAACACACACATCAACACAGAATCACAGACGGAAAGTAACACTTCCAGCAAAAATTTCCGCATACTACCGTGTTGACAGTATGTGCAACTGATAGTTATGTGATTTCATTTCAAAGATTATAGAATCAAGTCAAATGCAAGTTTTGGTTGTCAATGCAAATAAAATGGGCTCTAAGCACTATGGGAGTTAACATCTGAGGTCATCAGTCCCCTAGAACTTAGAACTACTTAAACCTAACTAACGTAAAGACATGACACACTTCCATGCCCGAGACAGGATTCGAACCTGCGACCGTAGCAGCAGCGCGGTTCCGGACTGAAGCGCCTAGAACCGCTCGGCCACAGTGCCGGTGGTTGTCAATGCAGATAATGAATATCGATGTGGACGAACAAGGTAATGAATGTGTCGAACAAGTAGCAATAAACCTACAGGGAATCAGAATTCTCTTTCAACGTGGAGCACCCTTACTTACGACGCAAACTGGAACAAACAAATGAACATTCTCTGTGTGCTTAAGGTCTGGGTGGGATTCACACGTCAGGCAACCATTTTTAACAAGTAAAAGACCCACTTCACCTGTGGTAAGGCCGGCTGAGCTGTGCCGTGTTGCACCGTGTTTCCATATCCACGTTAAACGCGACGACCGGTCGCTACATACTGGTGGAGTTGGATTGGGTTGTTTCGGGGAGAAGACCAGACAGCAAGGTCACCGATCTCATCGGATTAGGGAAGGATGGGGAAGGAAGTCGGCCGTGTCTTTTGACAGGAACCGTCCCAGCATTTGCCTGGAGCGATTTTGGAAAATCAAGAAAAATTAAATCATGGTGGTCGGACGCAGGACTGAACCGTCCACCTCCCGAAAGCGAGTCCACTTTGCTGACCACTGCGCCATCTCGCTCCGTCTACTGGTGGAGAGTCGCTAATTGTTGGAGACGTAATAGAGGCTGATGTCACGCTACATAGCGATTCTGTTATCAGTAAGTTTCTTTATACAAGAGTTATTATAATTAATGAACGAATCGTCACGTAAGGTCGCAGGACACTTATTTCTTACGGTGTTTGAACCCGAGATGTTGAAAATATTTGTCTGGGACTGAGATTCGAACTCTCATCCTTCCCTTCGCCAGGCTTCACCCCTTTCAGATGATTTAGTTCCAACGATTCAATGTTTCCCCTGGATTTCTGAGTTCTAAAAGTCTCTCCGAAAGACGCATATCTGGGTTCGACAACTGGTCTGGCAAAAAGTTTCCATCACGACGTTTCAAGCTGCAGTACGCGCACACCAGCCTGCAGGTGACAATTATAGCTTTCAACGTCTCTCCGTGCCTTTCAACATTATTGATTGCTGCCGGTTTCGACTCGCAATCAGAATGATTCGTCATATTAATTTCATATACAATCATCGTCGCTTAGTTTGGTGAAAAAGTATTTCATAGTCAATGCCTTTTCGTGTGTAGTCGAAACGAAGACATTTGCAGGGCTCGACTTCCAATCAGCACACAGCTGTACGTCATGTTATTTCCAGTTCAAATACCTGTACATCTCACAACTGGTGAAATAAAATGTTTTGTAACATGTGTTCATGACTGTATAACACTAAAAGGGGTACTGGTTTCGAATCCCGGTAAATCAAAAGTTTTTCACCTCGGTATTTCAGTTTTAGTCGTCTTGCTAGTGTTGAAAAGATTTCAGATCTAATATTTGATTGTGCTCGATTAACAATTCAGTATCAACTGGGTTCGAATCCCAATCCCCCACAAACTTTATGCCATGTCATTTCAAATTCAATCCTGCACACACTTGTTACTTTTGACCTGAACCATGTTTAAAATTTTTCGTTGTTACTTAACATGAAGAAGAATTGCTGGATTGGAGACTTCAGTCCCATTCCAGTACAAAAATGTCTGTAATATAATTTCAAGTTGAATTTTGCTTTTTGAAATGTTATTTACTGTAATAAATTTGAGTTTGCAAGCGTAATGGCCGTGTCATGTCTAATAACGTGTTTTCTGTATTAATTTGTATGTGGATTGATACCCATTAAGGGCAGTTATTTTTTGAGGCCTCTTGTAATAACCATTTTAGTTAGTCAAACAACTGTATCCAAAAGACCACAGAGGGTATGCAAGAAAGTTGCGTTATGGGGATTGCATATAAATCAGGCGAAACGCGATTCATGTCGTTCGGGTACTTTTGAGCATGACAGTACCACTCTCCTTAATAAAGCACTTGTGTTTAAAAAGGTATATAATGTTTCTGATATTTATGTCTTGATATAGTCAGATATTAAGCTCTTTAAACTATTTTGGACTTCTTCTGGCATAATGTCTACTGCGTTTCATACGTGGCATGTCTAATTTTCGTGCATGCACGTTCGCAGAGTCGCTTCGCGTTAGAATAACTTACTATACAAACTGATTGTTTAGGTCACGATATTTATTTCGCCATTAATCTGAAAATTCTGTTGTGATTATTTCCCTCGCAGAAAAGTGTAGCACGTTCTTTTACGAACAAAGTTCACCTACACGGTTTCCCATCGTTAGCGAACTATGAAATAGTTCTAGGTAGAGTTACTTGTTACATTGCACAAATCTGAAATACGTATGTTGCTAAATCTTGCAGTGAGAAAAATATGGGAATGTAGAGCATCAATTTCTCAGTTCAGATAAGTTTTGACTTCCAATTCTCTTACTGAGTTTCTACTGCACAAAGGGAAAATCTAATCTCATTACATAATTACTTGTTTACTATATATAGATCCCCCATTGGGATATTTTGAATCGATTATGAGGAATTTCGAATCCTTATTATGCTGTCTGCCAGACAGCAGAAAGCCGTTAACGGTCTGCGGTGACTTCAACATGGACTTACTAAAGGGTTCTGATAAAACATACACTCCTGGAAATTGAAATAAGAACACCGTGAATTCATTGTCCCAGGAAGGGGAAACTTTATTGACACATTCCTGGGGTCAGATACATCACATGATCACACTGACAGAACCACAGGCACATAGACACAAGCAACAGAGCATGCACAATGTCGGCACTCGTACAGTGTATATCCATCTTTCGCAGCAATGCAGGCTGCTATTCTCCCATGGAGACGATCGTAGAGATGCCGGATGTAGTCATGTGGAACGGCTTGCCATGCCATTTCCACCTGGCGCCTCAGTTGGACCAGCGTTCGTGCTGGACGTGTAGACCGCGTGAGACGACGCTTCATCCAGTCCCAAACATGCTCAATGGGGGACAGATCCGGAGATCTTGCTGGCCAGGATAGTTGACTTACACCTTCTAGAGCACGTTGGGTGGCACGGGATACATGCGGACGTGCATTGTCCTGTTGGAACAGCAAGTTCCCTTGCCGGTCTAGGAATGGTAGAACGATGGGTTCGATGATGGTTTGGATGTACCGTCTACTATTCAGTGTCCCCTCGACGATCACCAGAGGTGTACGGCCAGTGTAAGAGATCGCTCCCCTCACCATGATGCAGGGTGTTGGCCCTGTGTGCCTCGGTCGTATGCAGTCCTGATTGTGGCGCTCACCTGCACGGCGCCAAACACGCATACGACCATCATTGGCACCAAGGCACAAGCGACTCACATCGCTGAAGACGACACGTCTCCATTCGTCCCTCCATTCACGCCTGTCGCGACACCACTGGAGGCGGGCTGCACGATGTTGGGGCGTGAGCGGAAGACGGCCTAACGGTATGCGGGACCGTAGCCCAGCTTCATGGAGACGGTTGCGAATGGTCCTCGCCGATACCCCAGGAGCAACAGTGTCCCTAATTTGCTGTGAAGTGGCGGTGCGGTCCCCTACGGCACTGCGTAGGATCCAACGGTCTTGACGTGCATCCGTGCGTCGCTGTGGTACGGTCCCAGGTCGACGGGCACGTGCACCTTCCGCCGACCACTGGCGACAACATCGATGTACTGTGGAGACGTCACGCCTCACGTGTTGAGCAATTCGGCGGTACGTCCACGCGGCCTGCCGCATGCCCACTATACGCCTTCGCTCAAAGTCCGTCAACTGCACATACGGTTCACGTCCACGCTGTCGCGGCATGCTACCAGTGTTAAAGACTGCGATGGAGCTCCGTATGCCACGGAAAACTGGCTGACACTGACGGGGGCGGTGCACAAATGCTGCGCAGCTAGCGCCATTCGACGGCCAACACCGCGGTTCCTGGTGAGTCCGCTGTGCCGTGCGTGTGATCATTGCTTGTACAGCCCTCTCGCAGTGTGCAGAGCAAGTATGGTGGGTCTGACACACCGGTGTCAATGTGTTCTTTTTTTCCATTTCCAGGAATGTATGATGTGGAAACCATATTTGGTCTTACAGTGTGATCTCAGTGACTAATCTTCCAACATGGGTGGATAAAAGTAGCACCCCAACTAATGATATTTCCTTTGATGAAGCTGAATGCAAGAAAGTAACTGTGCACTCACTAACAATGCTGTCTCTGATCATGGTGCACAGTCAGTTAGAATAAAAACGACAGTGCCTCTCCTCAGTGAAAACCGAATAATTAATGATTGAAGAACAAATGTTTCTTAGAATGCTTTACGAGAAAAAAACATGGGATGAAATTTATAATGAACTAAATGCTAACACAAAATTTAATTTATTCTATGATAAATTCATATAACTGTTTGAAAATAGTTTAAGAAGACAGAGGGATTCATATTGACAATGTTTCCTTTGATGAAGCTCAAAGCCAGGTAATAGCTGCATAACTAATAATAAATTTTCTCTCAGTTCATGATGCACAGTTACTCAGGATAAATAAGACACTGCCTTACTGTATAAGACGTCTAAGTCGATACCAATTAGAGTAATTAATGACGCTTGGACAAATATTTTTGAGAATGGTTTACAAGCAATGACAAGGGATAAAATTTATAACGAGCCAAATGTTGAATTAAAATTTAATTTATGGAACTATAAATTGATATCAGAATTAGAAGACAGCTTTCAACATAAGCAAATTAGAAAGAACATTAACAAGCGTATAAAACACATGGATCACTAGAGGAATTCAATCATTTTGTGAAAGGAAAATGGAAATATATACACTCCTGGAAATGGAAAAAATAACACATTGACACCGGTGTGTCAGACCCACCATACTTGCTCCGCACACTGCGAGAGGGCTGTACAAGCAATGATCACACGCATGGCACAGCGGACACACCAGGAACAGCGGTGTTGGCCGTCGAATGGCGCCACCTGCGCAGCATTTGTGCACCGCCGCCGTCAGTGTCAGCCAGTTTGCCGTGGCATACGGAGCTCCATCGCAGTCTTTAACACTGGTAGCATGCCGCGACAGCGTGGACGTGAACCGTATGTGCAGTTGACGGACTTTGAGCGAAGGCGTATAGTGGGCATGCGGCAGGCCGCGTGGACGTACCGCCGAATTGCTCAACACGTGAGGCGTGACGTCTCCACAGTACATCGATGTTGTCGCCAGTGGTCGGCGGAAGGTGCACGTGCCCGTCGACCTGGGACCGGACCTCAGCGACGCACGGATGCACGCCAAGACCGTTGGATCCTACGCATTGCCGTAGGGGACCGCACCGCCACTTCACAGCAAATTAGGGACACTGTTGCTCCTGGGGTATCGGCGAGGACCATTCGCAACCGTCTCCATGAAGCTGGGCTACGGTCCCGTACACCGTTAGGCCGTCTTCCGCTCACGCCCCAACATCGTGCTGCCCGCCTCCAGTGGTGTCGCGACAGGCGTGAATGGAGGGACGAATGGAGACGTGTCGTCTACAGCGATGTGAGTCGCTTCTGCCTTCGTGCCAATGATGGTCGTATGCGTGTTTGGCGCCGTGCAGGTGAGCGCCACAATCAGGACTGCATACGACTGAGGCACACAGGGCCAACACCTGGCATCATGGTGTGGGGAGCGATCTCCTATACTGGCCGTACACCTCTGGTGATCGTCGAGGGGACACTGAATAGTGCACGGTACATCCAAACCGTCATCGAACCCATCGTTCTACCATTCCTAGACCGGCAAGGGAACTTGCTGTTCCAACAGGACAATGCACGTCCGTATGTATCCTGCGCCACCAAACATGCTCTAGAAGGTGTAAGTCAACTACCCTGGCCAGCATGATCTCCGGATCTGTCCCCATTGAGCATGTTTGGGACTGGATGAAGCGTCGTCTCACGTGGTTGCACGTCCAGCACGAACGCTGGTCCAACTGAGGCGCCAGGTGGAAATGGCTTGGCAAGCCGTTCCACAGGATTACATCCAGCATCTCTACGATCGTCTTCATGGGAGAATAGCAGCCTGCATTGCTGCGAAAGGTGGATATACACTGTACTAGTGCCGACATTGTGCATGCTCTGTTTCCTGTGTCTATGTGCCTGTGGTTCTGTCAGTGTGATCATGTGATGTATCTGACCCCAGGAATGTGTCAATAAAGTTTCCCCTTCCTGGGAGAATGCATTCACGGCGTTCTTATTTCAATTTCCAGGAGTGTATGTTGGGAAGAACAAGTAGAGATCCAGCAGTGATTGAACATTACAAACGTTTTTCATAATAATCACATAGGGAGTCTCCCAATGCTCAATCTTAGGTCTGCTATGGTTCCACATATATGTAAACGATTTTTGGTCTAATATACAGCAAGTGGAATTGGTTATTTTTGTGGATGACACTAGTATGGTAATCGTTCCAAGCATACATATCTTAACAAATGAGATGGTAAACAAGATTCTTAAAAGTATAATTGTTTTTCTGCTTGCAGGCTTACCCTCTATTATAAAAAGACACATACTCAGTTTTGAACATCTAGGGATACTATATCAATGATCAGGGTAAGGCACATAGTGGGGAAATAATAAGTAGGGTGGAAACTTCAGTATTCTTAGGTGCCCAAACTAAAGTTAATTTAAACTGCAAAAGCACATTTCGTTGCTCCCGAAAAAACTTTGTCCATGTAAACACACTTAGAATCATTGTAAATTTAGGGAGAAACAAAACAGAAAGTTGACATTTACATGTATTTTCATTCAATAACCTCTATGGAATAATGTTCTGGTATAACTCATCATTAAGGAAGCAAGTCTTCATTGCTCAAAAATGTCGTGCAAGAATGATATATAGTGCTCACCCATAATCATCTTGTTGACATCTGTTTAAGGAGTTGGGCGTTCTGACTACTTTTTCACAGTATTTTTATTACCTCATGAAGTTGACTATAAATAATCCAGTTCAGTTCAAAAGGAACAAATTACAATACCAGAACAAAAATGACATTCATTATTCCACATTAAAGTTTAGTTATCACAAAAAAGGGTGCACAACATTGCAACAAAAATTTTTGGTAACTTACCCAGTGATTTCAAATTTTACTTAGTTGTCTAAGATTATATTACAAACTGAAAAAGTTTCTAGAACGATAGTTTCTCTCCTCAATTATTATGGCCAATTGAGTCAATGATGAAGAGCTGGCAAATATTGTTCACGAAAATGTCCATTAACAACAGGAAATTATTTGTGACACATAACATGATTTGGTGGTATATTATGTCTTGCAGCAATATATCGTTGTCTGAAAGTGTAACATGGACCATAGAAATTCTTCAGATAGTGAGGATGGAAGCATGAAGGAGAATGTTAAAACGTGATGGAACCACAAAATGCAGATGATAATGTATTAGAGTAACTAAGAAGAAATTACAAGGGCTGCCGTAAGATGACCAGAATTAGAGGGCGGAGGTGTAAAGAGTATATACGAAAATGGACTCTTTGCAGCAGTAATTCAGGATGATGTGCGAAATAATCACCCCCATTAGAACAGGAAGATATGTAAAAGATAACGAAATCAGTTGCTGGACAGTTGTCAGTTGAGTGAAACACACAAGACAACGTATTCTCAGGAGCTCCTCACACTA
The DNA here is from genome assembly GCF_023897955.1 of Schistocerca gregaria. Taxonomy (NCBI): domain Eukaryota; kingdom Metazoa; phylum Arthropoda; class Insecta; order Orthoptera; family Acrididae; genus Schistocerca; species Schistocerca gregaria. Next base: position 44,863,978 of record NC_064929.1, read on the forward strand.
CAAATTTCGCTTTCAGTAATTTTCTATACTGTTTGTTTCTATGAAAATGAGGTTAGCAAACGCAAGAGATGAAATATAATTTCATTGTAAAATTAGGTTGAAGAGAATATTTGAGACTCCTAGTAATTAGAAAAAACTCACGTGTATGCATTTTTTGTGTTAAACGGATAATGACCTTGAGCAGCTGGTGGGCAAATTTCTTATACTGAACATTGTCAGCTAACAAATTTTCGCACATAATCCGCTCAATGGAATAGTTATGCATCATTGACATCTGACATTCTTATTTATACAGGGTGTTACAAAAGGTACGGTCAAACTTTCAGGAAACATTCATCACACACAAAGAAAGATGATATATTATGTGGACATGTGTCCGGAAACGCTTACCTTTCATGTTAGAGCTCATTTTATTTCTTCTCTCCAACTCACATTAATCGTGGAATAGAAACACACAGCAACAGAACGTACCAGCGTGACTTCAAACACATTGTTACAGGAAATGTTCAAAATGTCCTCCGTTACCGAGGATACATGCATCCACCCTCCGTCGCATCGAATCCCTGATGCGCTGATGCAATCCTGGAGAATGGCGTATTGTATCACAGCCGTCCACAATACGAGCACGAAGAGTCTCTACGTTTGGTACCGGGGTTGCGTAGACAAGAGCTTTCAAATGCCCCCATAAATGAAAGTCAAGAGGGTTGAGGTCAGGAGAGCGTGGAGGCCATGGAATTGGTCCGCCTCTACCAATGCATCGGTCACCGAATCTGTTGTTGAGAAGTGCACAAACACTTCGACTAAAATGTGCAGGACCCCGTGCGGGTTTGGGGGTTAGAATAGGTCCGCGGTATTCCTGCCTGTCCTAAGAGGCGACTAAAAGGAGTCTCAAACTTTTGGGCCTTATATGATGGTCCCCTGTTGGGTTTGACCTCCATCTCTCAAAATTTTCCGAAGAGCGAGCCGATTGGGGAAGGGCGTTTTACTTGGTGCATTGTGTCCATCTCGCGATCAGACCGTTCGCCTGCTTATACACTGTTGAATTGCAGTCCTCTCCACTCTCCATCTCTTGGGCATGACTCTGTTTCTCCGTGCAGATTACACCTTGCACTGTGCAGTGCCTGTTTCTGCACCGACGGCGACCATGGACCACATGTTACCTAACATCCAGCACGGTAGCCAGGCTGTTGTGGTGGGGCCGCCATGTACCCTATTGATTGTAGCCCCCTGACTACACAGGGATCGCTCTACTGATGCCTGCGCCGTTAACTCCCCACGTATGCCAAGGAGTAGATGCCTATCCTCCTGGGGTATCGGGACTCCCGGCAACAGCCATCCTGCCAGGTGGCTTTTTTGCCGTGGCTGGGTGGCGCCTGTGGGGAGGGCCCTTGGTCGGAGTAGGTGGCATCAGGACGGATGACCCGCAATGAAGCGTGGTACATCGTCTCTCGCTGGTGGCCAGCCGCCAGCAGTCTCTAAGCGTTCTCGGGCTCAGTTTAACGCTCAGAAGTACGATCCGAAAACGTTTCCCTCCCTGGCCACAGTGTGGGAGAAACGTATGTCTCAGGATGGCAGTAGCAGTTATTCGCCCCGCTTCTCAGTTTGTATGAGGGCTGATGGGGAGTCTTTGCTCTCCACAAAGCCTCAATTCTTCGTCAAGCATTTAGAGGACAAGTTTGAGGAGGTGGAGGGCTTGTCAAAATGCGCTCTGGGTCAGTCCTGATATAAATGGCATCCTCTGCCCAGTCACAATGGTTACTCGCTTGTGAGAAGTTGGGGGATGTTGCCGTTATGTTCACACCCCATAAGAGTTTAAATATGGTCCAGGGAGTTATTTACCATAGGGATCTTCTTTTGCAGTCTGATGAAGAGCTGCGCGCCAGTTTAGAGCGCCGAGGTGTACATTTCGTCCGGCACGTTCATCGGGGTCTGAAGGAAAATCAGATTGCTACCGGTGCCTTCATCTTGGCCTTCGAAGGGGATACATTACCGGAAAAGGTCAAGGTGATGGTCTACCGATGTGACGTTAAGCCCTATATCCCTCCCCCGATGCGGTTCTTTAAGTGCTGGAAGTTCGGCCATATGTCTTCTCGCTGCACTTCCAGCCTCACATGTCGAGATTGTGGACGGCCATCACATCCCAATACTCCATGTGCCCCGCCTCCCATCTGTGTCAACTGCGGGGAGCACCATTCACCTTGCTCGCCAGACTGCCGAATTTTCCAGAAAGAGCGTAAAATCATGGAATACAAGACCCTGGGCAGACTAACCTATACTGAGGCCAAAAGGAAATACGACTGACTCCATCCTGTGAGAATGACATCTTCCTACACTGCTGCTACAACACCTGTGCTAGCCCTGTCTGTTTCTCCAATTGCGGCCGGATCGACGAGTAGTACAACTCCTCCTGCCCCCTCGCCAGTGGGGGCTCTACCCACCGGGTTGCTCCTGCGCCACCTACCTCAGGAGAAACACCATCCCACCCATCGGGGACGTCCATCCCCACTTCTAAGCCAGAGAAGTGTCCAACTTCTTCGGCTTCTCACGCTTGCAAGGGGTCCCTTGGGGGTCCCTCCCTTTCCAGGTTTCCGCCAGCGAGAAGGCTGACGACTTACAGTCGCGTAAGTGCCCGCAATCCGCTGGTCGTGGGGCTTCACGATCCTCCTCCGTCCCGGAGACTGAATCGGTGAAGCCCTCCCAGCCGGTGCGACCCAAGGAACGGCGTGAGAAATCCAAGAAGAGCTCTCAGCCCAAGGAACTCGTGGTGGCAGCCATCCCACCGCAACCTTCCAGCTCTGCGTCTGAGGAAGAGGTGGAGATTCTGGCGTCCCCTGAGGACCTCAATCTCGCTGGTCCATCAGACGCCATGGAAAGCACTATCACAGGTGCTAAATCGGAGGCAGCAGGTGACCCAGTGGCGTAATCTCCCTTCCCAGTCCCGTCACGCCTTTCTCAGCCATGGACACACCATCCTCCAGTGGAACTGCAGCGGTTTCTTCCACCATCTAGCTGAGCTCCGCCAACTTACCAGCCTTCACCCTTTCCTCTGCATTGCTCTGCAGGAAACTTGGTTTCCGGCAATGCGAACCCCCACCCTCCATGGCTACCAGGGTTATTATAAGAACTGGGCAGCTTATGAAAGGGTGTCTGGTGGCGTCTGCATATATGTCCTGAACTCTCTTCACAGCGGGTCTGTACCTCTCCAAACACTTTTAGATGCTGTCGCTATTCGGGTGTGGACGCCACAGGCTGTTACCGTCAGCAGTCTTTACCTTCCACTGGATGGTGATCTCGTGCAGCATGTCCTGGCTGCTCGGATAGCCCAATTGCCGCCACCTTTCTTGTTACTGGGCGACTTTAACGCCCATACCCATCTGTGAGGTTGGTCAGTGGCAACAGGTCGAGGCGCCATCGTTGAGCATTTATTGGCGCAGCTTGATCTCTCGATATTAAATGATGGTGCCTTCACACACTTCAGTGTGGCGCATGGCACATACCCCGACAAAGACCTTTCGATCTGTAGCCCTAGCCTCTTACCGTCTGTCCAATGGAGAGTGCATGACGACCTTTGTGGTAGTGACCAGTTTCCGATCTTTCTGTCACTACCACAGCGTCAGTCTTCTGGGCGCCCTAGCAGATGGGCTCTGAATAAGGCTGACTGGGACTTGTTCTCCTCCACTGCCGCTATTGAGCCTCTCTCTAACGATGACAGTAATGCAGTGGTTCAATCGGTCACCACCGGCATCGTTACTGCCGCCGAATCTGCCATTCCCCGTTCTTCTGGGTACCCTCGGCTGCGGACTGTGCCTTGGTGGTCGCCTGAGATCGCTGAAGCGATTAAAGCTCGCCAGCGGGCGCTCCAGCTTTACAAGCGACATTCCTCAATCGAACTCCTTATCGCCTTAAAACGGCTGCGTGCGCGAGCCCGCCGCATTATCCGCCAACACAAGCAGGAGTGCTGGGAGCTGTATGTGTCCACCATTGGCCTCCATGTCACTCCATCGCAGGTCTGGGTCAAGATTCGCCGCCCCTATGGCTATCGGACCCCTGTCAGCGTCCCTGTGCTCTCACTGAATGGAGCAGTTTGTACTGACTCCGACGTCATTGCAAACCGCTTGGCAGAGCTCTTTGCTCTGAATTCCGCTTCTGCCAACTACCCCTTGGGCTTCCGCTGCATTAAAGAGCGGATAGAATGTCGGAGTCTTTCTTTTCGCACCCACCATCCTGAATTGTACAATGTTCCATTCAGTGAGTGCGAATTCCGCAGTGACCTCGCCGCTTGTCCTGATACCGCTCCTGGCCCAGATAGCATCCACTCTCAGATGCTGAAACATCTTTCAGTGGACAGCCAGCGACACCTCCTCGACCTTTACAACTGCATTTGGGTCGAGTGTGAGTTTCTGTCGCAATGGCGGGAAAGCCTTGTTGTCCCCATTCTGAAACCGGGGAAGAACCCTTTGGAGGTGGACAGCTACCGTCCCATTAGCCTCACCAACGTTCTTTGCAAGTTTCTTGAACGGATAGTGAGCCGGCGCTTGAATTGGATACTGGAGTCTCGCGGCCTTCTGGCTCCGTCTCAGGGTGGGTTCCGTAAAGGCCGCTCCACCACCAACAATCTGGTGAGCCTAGAGTCGGCCATCCGCTACTGCCTTTGCCCGCCATCAGCATCTGGTCGCTGTCTTTTTCGACATGAGGAAGGCGTATGATATGACATGGCGTAATCCCATCCTTTCTACGCTTTATGGATGAGGTCTTCGGGTCCCTCTGCCGATCTATACCCGTAATTTTCTGTCGTATCGTACTTTCCGCGTGCACGTCGCGGCCTCATGTAGTTCCTCCGAAGTCCAGAAGAACGGTGTGCAACAGGGTTCTGTTCTAAGTGTGTGTCTGTTTTTAATAGCCATTAACGGGCTCGCTGCGGCCGTGGGAAATTCTGTCTCCGCTTCCCTGTATGCTGACGACTTCTGCCTTTACTACAGCTCTATTGGCATTGCAGTTGCTGAACGTCAGCTACAGGGCGCAATCCGCAAGGCGCAGTCTTTGGCTGTAGCGCACGGTTTTCAGTTTTCGGCAGCCAAGACCTGCGTCATGCATTTCTGCCGGCGACGCACTGTTCACCCAGAGCCGCGGTTTTATCTCGACGGCGAGCTTCTTGCAGTGGTGGAGTTACATAGGTTTTTGGGGTGGTTTTTGGTGCCCGGTTGACTTGGCTGCAGCTTAAACAGGCGTGTTGGCGGCATGTAAATGCTCTGCGATGCCTGAGCCACACCAGGTGGGGCGCCGACCGATCTACTCTCCTACGGCTTTACCAGGCGTTAATCCAGTCCCGTCTGAACTATGGGAGTCTGGCTAATGGCTCAGCATCCCCATTTGCGCTGCGGGTGCTGGACCCAATCCTCCACAACGGGATACGCCTTGCCACTTGTGCCTTCCGGACCAGTCCTGTGGACGGCATACTTGTGGAGGCAGGTGTCCCTCCACTGCGGATACGACGCCAACAATTACTGGCTGCTTATGCTGCCCTTGTTTTTAGCTTGCCAGAGCATCCAAATTATCGTGTCCTGTTCCCGCAGTCCCTCGTCCATCTGCCAGAACGTCGGCCCAGGTCGGGTTGTCCGATCGCCGTACGCGTCAAACAGATTCTCTACGGGCTTGGATGTTTCCCTGTACCACCTCCTTTCCGGGCCCCTCTGCGTACACCCCCATGCCTTCGGCTCGACTTGGCACAGGGCCCAAAGGACTCAGTTTCTCCGGTGGCCTTCCGACGCCGCTTTTATTCCATCCTGGACACGTATCAGGGCTCTGGCGTTGTCTATTCCGACGGTTCGATGGTTCCTGGTCGTGTCGGTTATGCACTAACTCTAGGGGACCATTCTGAACAACGTTCGTTGCCGGCTGGCTGCAGTGTTTACACTGCTGAGCTGGTCACCATCTTTAGCTCCCTAGAGTATATCCGCTCCTGCTCAGACGAATCCTTCGTTATCTGTAGCGATTCCCTGAGCGGTTTACAAGCTATCGACCAGTGTTTCCCTCGTTCTCGTCTGGTGATGGCTATCCATGAGTCCCTGCATACTCTTACCCGTTGCGGCAGATATGTGGTCTTTGTTTGGACCCCGGGTCATGTTGGGATACCCCGAAATAAAACTGTTGACCGCCTGGCGAAAGAGGCCACTAGTGCACCATCTCTGGAGATTGGCCTCCCGGCGACTGATTTGCGGGCACTATTACGCCGCAAAGTTTTCGATTTATGGGACACTGATTGGCGCAACATGCCCGTGCCTAACAAACTCCGCCGTATCAAGGAGACGACTACTGTGTGGCGGTCATCCATGCGAGCTAACTGCAGGGAATCAGTCGTCCTTTGTCGGCTCCGCATTGGCCACACCTGACTGACGCACACTTATTTACTGTGTTGTGAGGATCCCCCTCTCTCTCGTTGTGGGGCGTCCTTGACGGTGGTCCATATTCTGTTGGAGTGCGCCCTTATATCTGTGCTCAGGCAGACTTTTGCGTTGCCTGATACGCTCTCTGCGCTTTTATCTGACGACTCTTCCATAGCGGACGTAGTTCTGCGTTTTATTCGGGCAGGGAGATTTTATCGCTTAATGTAAGTGTGTGAGTTTTTGTGTTGATTCTGGCCTATGGCCTACGATTTGTCTGATTTTTTTTCATGTCTTTCTCGATGGTTGGCTTTTCCGTTTTTGTTTGTATGGTCGGCCAACCACCGTCATACTCTGTGTGATTTTAGTTCGTCTTGTCTGGTCTTTGTCTACGTTTCTCTTGTTCTGTGTCGTCTGTCTTATCGTCTGTCTTATCGTCCGTTGATCGTTTTATTCTCAGTGGGTGTTTTTAGTATTTGGAAAAAGGGACGGATGACGGTAGCAGTCTGGTCCCTCTAACCCCCACAAACCAACCAACCAAAATGTGCAGGACCTCCATCGTGCATGAACCACATGTTGTGTCACACTTGTAAAGGCACATGTTCTAGCAGCACAGGTAGTATCCTGTATGAAATCATGATTACGTGCTCCATTGAGCGTAGGTGGAAGAACATGGGGCCAAATGAAGACATCACCAACAATGCCTTCCCCAAACGTTCACAGAAAATCTGTGTTGATGACGTGATTGCACAATTGCGTGAGGATTCTCGTCAGGCCACACATGTCGATTGTGAAAATTTACAATTTGATCACGTTGGAATGAAGCCTCATACGTAAAGAGAACATTTGCACTGAAATGAGGACTGACACATTGTTGGATGAACCATTCGCAGAAGTGTACCTGTGGATGCCAATCAGCTGCTGATACATGGTACAGAAACAACTGGTTCTCCCGTAGCTTTCTCCATACAGTGACGTGGTCAATGTTACCTTGTACAGCAACAACTTCTCTCACATTGAAATTAGGGTTATCGTCAACTGCACGAAGAACAGCCTCGTCCATTGCAGGTGTCCTCGTCGTTCTAGGTCTTCCCCAGTCGCGAGTCATAGGCTGGAATGTTTCGTGCTCCCTAAGACGCCGATCAATCGCTTCGAACGTCTTCCTGTCAGGACACCTTCGTTCTGGAAATCTGTCTCGATACAAACGTACCGCGCCACGGCTTTTGCCCCGTGCTAATCCATACATCAAATGGGCATCTGCCAACTCCGCATTTGTAAACATTGCACTGACTGCAAAACCACGTTCGTGATGAACACTAACCTGTTGATGCTACGTACTGACGTGCTTGAGCGTAGAGGAATGAGTCGCATGTCAACACAAGCACCAAAGTCAACTTTACCCTCCTTCAATTGGGCCAACTGGCGGTGAATCGATGAGGTACGGTACACACGGATGAAAATAAAATGAGCTCTAACATGGAAATTGAGCGTTTCCGGACACATGTCCACATAACATATTTTCTTTATATGTGTCTGCGGAATGTTTCCTGAAAGTTTGACCGTACCTTTTTGTAACACCCTGTATAGGTTCTATGTGTATCTATAAACGTTTATAGCTTCTACGAAATTTGGAAGGTATCAGTGTATGAAAAAACTGATGAACAATCAAAGATTATTTCCAAATGAAGAAAGTGAAATAGCAGAAGACCTTCTAAAATAATGGCTTAGAGGCATATCGGACCTAGCGAGGAGGCGCAGTGGTTAGCACAATGGACTCGCTTTCGGGAGGACGACGGTTCAAATTCTGATTTAGGTTTTCTGTGATTTCCCTAAATCGCTTCAGGCAAATGCCAGGATGGTTCCCTTGAAAGGTCACGGCCGGCTCCCTTCCCTAAGCCGACGAGACCGGTGGCCTCGCTGTCTGGTCCCCTCCCCAAATCAACCAACCAACAGAGACATCGGAAGAATCATATTGGAATACAGTTTTGTTATCGATTTGTAGACATATTAGATTTATTCTCTCTATGACTCCTTTCCCCTGTCTTCTTTATCTTCGTGGATGCATATTTATTTTTTCCTCGACACTTGGACGATAGTTTACATATGAACGGCGGCTTTCGTCAACGAATTAGACTATCACATGTGGCGATAAAATTGGGAAGTTGTAAGGCTGCAAGTATATGTCTTGGTGGGATTGTTAGAAAAATACGAAGCAGGATCCGCTTTGTACTTCGTACCTTGTATTTTAGATCGATAACCTATGTCTGGGGAATAAATAAATTACTGTAGTTATTGAGTCTGTCTAGTCTTGCTGTTCGTTGAGTGCAATAATGATTTCTTCAGATTTACTTACCTCATTAGTAACCTCAACAAGGGTATGTCAGTATAATACTCAGTATGTGATTAGTTCACGTTGTTTGATCAAAATAAACAAAGATCTGAACCGATTTGTAGCACCTATCACGTCAGTTGACCGGCATAAATATTGCCTCCTCTCGCTCTCAGAGAAACGATATGGCCTACAAATTATTGCGAGATTACGTAGCTAAGGTCTTAAGCTTTAAAATCATCTAAGATTATTGTATGCATCATTTATAGTTTACTAGTTACTGTCGATCATGGACAATATAACGTTTATAACCCAAACTTTTTCGAACATGCCTAAGGGCCTCGAACACGTGTAGCCACTCGCTAAGTAAGCCTTCTCAGTGTTTGTGTGCTTTCTTAACTGCGCCCTCAGAGCTTCGGCGCAAAACAAATCTGGAGCTGCATTTTGTGGAGGGCCGGTGCTTTCCCAGAAGTGACCTCCTGCTGCGAGACTAGGGGTGGCGGCTGCCCGCCTTTGTTTGTTTGACGTTATATAAGACGTCACTCAGCGGTAGGGTGACGGGAGGGCGACGCCAGTTGTCTGCAGTAACCACATTAGCAATCTGCAGACAAACATGACACTTTGTCCTGTCGTCGTCCTTGTGCCTCCACAAACATTCCCTGGCCGCGGTTGTGTGTTTCGGACAACATAAAGAAGAGGTTCAGTCACCGAAGTAAAGGAACAGCACATATGTTAACTGCTTCTTGGAGTGAAAACTTTACAGTTCTCTGTTAATACATCGAAAGCGGAGTCATATGCCCTCCTGTAAAATTGCTGAAGGGAATGAAAACTGAACATCAATTAAGTTTGTCTGTGTTTTGAGGACGTTGGTGTAAGAGAAATCGTTACCCCTGTTCATAGATTTGAATCCACTTCTGTCATTTACGAACCCAGGGATTTCTAACGTGGTGAAGCCCTCTATTGGTGATTAAGTAGTTACACCAACGGAATAGAGTCTCAGTTGGACAATGATATGAATCTTTATTAAAGGTATTTTGGGATGATAGTGCTGAAATAATAATCTACTGTCAGAGATATTTCGAATCTTCGAATAAATTTTTACTTTGTTATTTACATTTCTAGTGGTGATCATGTCATCTGGTTGCACTACCATTCCCTGTTACCGAATAACCCACTTGCGTTATTCATTTGCGTGTATAAAAGAAAACGAAGAATGCTCACATGTGCATTTCACCAAGTGTCGTGTAGGTTGCACATATATCAGAAATTTTGTGATGACTAAATCTTATACAAATGGTCCGCCCCCGGTAGCTGATTCAGTCTGCTTTCCGCAGCGCTGTGGCGAGGACGTCTTGTTTACGTCCCGTCCGCGCGGTCGCGAGTGCTCGTAGTTGTTTACTACTGCGTTGTCGCTAGTTTAGCGTCCATCACTACCGACGGAACATGGCACATTCATACAGACAAACCACCATCAAGATCAGTTTTCAACCTGATAATGCACGACCGCGAGCTTTTGAAGTGGAACGTTTCCTTCATGACGACGTTAAAATTGACCCGCGAGACGTAATTGGTATCCATCTCTCTATCACGAGCAGTGTTGTCTACGTCAAGCTAGTAAGTGACGAGGTGTGCAACAGAATCGTGAGCGCACATGCCAACGGTCTTAAATTCAAACATTCTGATGGCCATATTCGGGCGGTCTCTATCGATCACGCTGGGCTTGGCCTACGTACGATACGCGTCTTCGAACTCCCTTTTGAAGTACCACTGGACGTAGTCACCGCGGCTTTCCAGCCCAACGGCAGAGTAATCAGCCATATGGCCGAAAAATGGACCACCTTTACAACGTACCCCGTTCTTAACGGGGTACGACAGATTAAAATTGAATTGACCAAACATGTTCCGTCATATCTGTCATCGGCGGATGTAGGGCGATCATTATGTATGACGGTCAGCCACGCACTTGCTCTGGTTGTGGCCAAGTAGGGCACGTCCGTTCGGATTGACTCCGACGACGGCTTACTCAAATCCCGACAGGTGAATCTATGACTCCTTCTACGGTGACGACCCTTCCTCTCAATTACGCCGAAGTTACACGGGCAGCAACCTTTACCGCTGCTGACGACATTAGTCCGATAACCGCCCTCGATGGAGAGAACATAATGGCTTCTGCAGTACAGGATCCGGCACCCCCACCTGAAGATAATCACCGACCGACCTTGCAAGAAGGCGTAGATGCCAGGATGGACATTGACCCACGGGTTGTGCCGACAGCAGCTTTTCTTCCAGACACCGGAGCAGCTGAAGAAATCTACCCACATTCAGATACTGAAGCACACGTCCGTAAACAGCGTTCCCCGCGAAAATACAAGAGACGGCGGCGTGCTCCATCGGACGAGTGTTTGCAGCAATCGTCTGCCATGGACTGTGGAAATTCCGACGACGGTACCGGCGGTACAGAGGCCGCTGTAACTTCAAACTCAACAGATCGCCGTGGTGACGGCTTCAGCCCCTCCGACCCCACAGAACAGCAGGATCACAAGCAGACAGCCGCTGCCGATTCCCAGCCAGAAGAGCCGATGGAGTCAGCGCCGAGTGCCACAGCAGCCACTAACAGCCACCAACAGCCGATGGTATTTCATGGCGACTGGGCAGACGACTGTGAGGCACACTCCCTGCCCATCGTGTCGGACGACACGGGGGGAAATTTATCCCACCAGTGCTGACCCTTTCCCGCCATTAGGTAGAGTGACGAGACAGCCTTACAGGGGTACTGATGGCCAACACAGATGCTGTGGATAGACCTCAAACTTATCGCATTGCAAATATAAACATCAACACTATACGGACGCGCGCTAAGTTATCATTGCTTCAGGATATGTTGAACTCGGCTTCCATCGACATAGCCCTCCTCCAGGAAGTGTACGTCGACGACTTCCCAGACATGTACGGTTACGATGCTTGCGTCTCTCCAGCTTCCCCAAAAGGCAGTGGTGTCGCTGTACTTCTTCGGGAAGGGGTAGTGGCAGACGATATCCTGTTTCTGCCTGGGGCAAGAGGAACGGCACTCACAGTACAGGGTGTCCGCCTTATCAATATCTACGCACCTTCCGGGACGGACAAACGTCGCGAACGTTCACGATTCTTTGCGGAAGACGTCGCCCCGCTCTTCCAAGGCCCCCACGTCCATCTGTTGTTTGGAGGTGACTAAAATTGCGTACTGGCGCCCAAAGACCAACTCCCACGACATAATCCTTGCCCGGAACTGGAGACGCTAATTCGAGACCTGCAGATGGTGGACACTTGGGAACATCTTCACAGCCAACGACCGGGATTCACGCACTTCACGAGTCACTCTTCCAGTCGTATCGACAGGATTTATGTCTGACGCTCTCTCGCCGCTGGAACACAAGATGCGGAACTGTGGCCTGCAGCATTCTCGGACCACTCAGCTTACATTTGTGCCGTCACCCTGCGGCGGCAACAAGTTTGGAGAAGCCGCAGCCCGTGGAAATTAAACATCGCTCACCTGACGTACCCGGATTGCCGCCAAGCCGTTGAGGATACGTGGCATTCGTGTGAAAATCCCCTCCGTGCATATCCCACAACGATCCGCTGGTGGTTGGACTGCGCCAAACCGTCACTGAGGCGAACGTTGATAACCTACGGTCGCGACCACGCTACTTGGCGAAGTCATACACTCGACTTTTACTTCCGGGTCCTGCGCGACTGCGATACTATGGCGCCGTCTCCGGAACGACAAACGGCGGTCCACCGTGCTAAGGCTCATATTCTCGTTCATATGCGACGCCACCTAGAGGGGGTAGTCATCCGCTCGAGGACGCAGGATCGGATATCTAGCGAACGCCCGTCAATGTTCCACGTCCTTCGTGAACGTAAACGACGCCAACGAGCGCTGATACGCTTCATCGACACGGAGGACGGTCATCGCCTCACCACGCAACAAGACATAAACACAGCGTTCTACAATCATTAATCCCAGCTCAATTCCGCTCAGACCCCTGATCCGACAGCACTGGAGGACGTCTCTCAGACGATTTACAGCACCGTCACCCCGGTAATAGAAGCGGCCTTGATGGAAGAAATTACAGAAGAAGAAGTGATCAACGCCATTAGAAAAGGGGCTGTCAACAAGTCTCCGGGTCCTGATGGGCTCCCCTTGGAATTTTACCGGACTTTTCAATATTTATTAGCCTCCCGATGGACGGACATCTGTCGCGAACTACTATCCCCGGACGTGCCGCTCCCTGCGGCGCTTGTGGAAGGGATGATTATTCCTATTCACAAACCGTCCGGTGGCTCACGACTGCAGGACTACCGCCCGTTGACGCTATTGAACTGCGACTTTAAGATCTTTTCTCGACTGTTGGCGGCGCGGATACGCCAGACCCTACGCAATGTTATCTCACCCGGTCAGACGTCATTGGGAGGCGACAATAATATTCAAACGGCACTCAGCGAATATCGTGACTTGATCTCACTGGCGAGGGCATGTAGTCTGAAGGGTGCACTGGCTACCATCGATTTTAGTCAAGCTTTCGACCACAACTATTTGGAAGCGGTCCTCCAACATATGCGGTACCCACAGCCATTCGTCACTGTCGTCATGCGACTACTCCGCGGCGCAACGTCCAAGGTGATAGTCAACGGCCGACCTACGCAGCCCCTCACCATTTCTCGATCGATACGCCAAAGCTGCCCTCTGTCCACTTATACTTTACGCTGTGGCCACAGAACCTCTCCTCTGCGGCCTGCGCCAACGACTAACGGGTATGACGTTACGAGGCCACACTTTCCGATGTAAAGCGTACGCTGACGACCTGGTGATTGTCATCCGCAACGGTGACGACACCGCTAGCGCACTAACTTGGATAGCGAAATATGGCATGGCCACTGGTAGTCGTATCAACGTCGCAAAATTGGTGGCGATGAACATCGGGGTCGGATTATCTGAGAACAGTGTCACCCCCTTACAGCTCAGTGATAGTTTGAAATGTCTCGGCATTGATTTTACAGACGATATACGACGGACCGCTGCTCACAACTTTGGAAGGCTTTTACGAAATGTTCGGACTGGAATTGCCAACAACCGCCTACGAGCCCTGGATATCGTCCAACGGACCCAGTATGTCAACACACATTTAGCGTCACGCATTCCGCACTACGCCCAGATATTACCTATACCGGTGATGTTAGCTCGCCGTATACTTGCGGCTTTTGGGTCCTTCGTGAGTTCTGGAATGCTTTTCAAGATCAAATATGAGACTCTCACCCTTCCCCCGGATCGGGGAGGGCTTGGCCTTTATCACGTTTATGACAAAGGGGTCGCCCTATTTGTCAGCACATTAGTCAAACTATGGCACCGCCGTCCGGACAGTCTGACCAGTTTGTTAATAGAAGAACTAGCACCGCCCTCCCTGTTGCCGCCTGTGCCAATACACCACGTCCCCTCTTCGCTCTTCTACATCGGTGTCTTTTACCTCGAACTCAGTTACGTTCGACTTGCCTTACCAGCGACTCAACTGGCGACGGCAAAGACTGTTTGTAGGGTCCTGCAACGTGGACGACCCGATAACGTCGTGGAGAGGAAGCACCCAAACGTCAACTAGCGAGTAGTGTTGAGGACAATTCACCACGTAACACTAGACACTGACGTCACGGCGATGTGGTATATCACTATCAACGGTAATCAGGTGACCAGATCAAGGCTTCATGCGATCCACATGGTAGACTCACCCATGTGAACGAGCTGTGGCGTTCAAGACAACGATGAACACCGTCTTAGCTGTGGCGAGTCTACAGCAGTGTGGCACTTAGTGAGGCAAATGTCAGCATACTTCCTTCGGGTAACGCCGCATCATATCGACCCCAAGACTATCTTATACCCGGATGAAACGTATTACCCACGCACTAAAACTAATGCAACGACGTGGCTTCGTGGACATGCAGTGCACTATTTGTTTCAAGACGGCACTAAGGACACTTTAGACTTTTGGAACTATTTGCAGGAACGGCATTGCAAGATCCTCCGTAACCCAGAGTATCGACAATATTTTTCCAATTTTTTGTGGAGTGCGTTCCACGACCCTCCACGTAGCTGGAACATCACGGGTAAGAGAAGCTAAAATTACAATACGATAATAGAACACTACACGGTACAAGGTGGGATCTACTTTCATCATTACAAGAAGTCATACCTGGATGATACAGCAGATGGAGAGTTTCGTTGGGAACCCTCACACTCTGTAGCAGTATTTTTCCCATTTCCTCTTTTTGTCCCCGGTGCGAAAAGGTCTTCGCAGTTTTAGTTTTCCCATCCGGTGCAAGATGTAGCACTGGTTAATGGTGGTATGGATTCCACCCTTCAGTTTTGTTTCATGGTTTCCTACGCCCCGCACTTTGCTCTCTTTCTTTATGCCCTTTTCTACAACTATTAGTATGGTTTTAGTTACGTGCGTCCCCAACTCGACGCAACGAGTGCACTTACTAGTTTTCTGTTCCTTACTGTTAAAAGAAATAAAAATAAAAATTAAAAAATAGTGGTCAGCGCGACAGACTGTCAATCCAAAGGGCCCGGGTTCGATTCCCGGCTGGGTCGGAGATTTTCTCCGCTCAGGGACTGGGTATTGTGTTGTCCTAATCATCATCATTTCATCCTCATCGACGCGCAAGTCGCCGAAGTGGCGTCAAATCGAAAGACTTGCATCAGGCGAACGGTCTACCCGACTGGAGGACCTCGTCACACGACATTTCATTTCATTTTACAAATGAACTTGTCAGTTAGTTTTATATGTTGTCACATCGGATCGATATAGGATTTTAACACAATGGCATGTTCGATGTAGTTTTTTAATAGTATGATTGACAGTATAAAAGTGGTGACCAAAGCTCGTTTTGTTTAAAATCTTTCTGTTTGAATATGTTAGTCAAACATGAAACAGTTCCAAGTATAACATAACAAAGAAATGAAATTATTGCGCTAGTCGTACACTGGTCTTACTCAAAGAGCCTAAACAGCCCATCACCCATAAAAACAAGAACCCAAAATATATTTTATTATTATTAGGTGGCATTAAAGTTAGTTGACTACAGGCATACAGTAAAAGTACGGATCGATAATATGGTTTAATGTATATTAGCTAACGAGAAAATACCTATTATGTAAACGTAAACACCCTACGTAACGTAAAAAAAATATAAAAAGATGTCCACTGGCTGCCAAACTAATGCAGCACGTGGTGCAGTTATAAAGCTACAAGAACACAAGAAAGGTAATGGAAAGTTAGCGAGCATCACTTATAATGGCGGACACCAAGCTTACTCAGTTAAAAGTGGAAGTATTTCATGTGTGTCGTCAGTCTCTCTTTCATTACTCATTATTTTCGCGCTGGTATTTTATTAAAACGCTCATTGTTAATGAGTAATCATCGACACAGACACTCTTTTATATATTTTGTGGAGTTGTTTAAATATTCCGATACAAAAGTGGCTATGTAACTTATAAACTATTAAAGAGTCCATTTTCTTCCGTTTTCAGGTTATATCATCTACACAGTCTCTCAACTTGTCAACTAATTTTTTTCGCTTCAGGTATGGATCCATTTTTGGTTCAACTGCGTCTTCTGCCACTCATGTACTGCACCCTCCCGAGACAGTTTAACAAAATTTAAGTTGTCAACAATTAATTTTGAACTAAAACGATTAACAAACCAGCTTACTGGTAACAATTGTTCAATATACATACGCTTTTATACTTCACACACGTCTTCTTTGCAACTTGGGCTGCAATCGAGTGTTAATATTCGATCCACCAAGTCTATACTGCCAAAAAAGGAAAGAATCGTACTTTAGTGCATCGTGATTCGTTTAGCTAGACTGAACTATCATTGTCTGTCACCAATAAATCAAACTCTCATACAACGCCTTCATCACACAACTAATGTAACACGAGAAAATCACAAAATTAAATTGATAGCTTCCAGTCGAGTAACGCGAATTATCAAATAAATCTAAATCATTTACTCAGTAACAGCTGCGAGAAATACCGTTAAATTAAAACACAATAGTGACGGTCTACATTCCTGTGTTGAAACTGTCTTTTTTGTTGTACTTTTAACACTTCACGTCATCTAGTTAATATTTATTGTAAGCCTTCAGTAAGCTTTTCGATAATTGATGATAACTCTGTGTAGGGCATCTACGTATCTGTTCTTTGTTTTTCATACGATGGGTGCAACAGTTTTGTTTAGACAACGAAAAGAACGATGACTTACTTTCTCAGGTGAACTTCTTCCTCACTGACATCTCAACGGAAAGCCTTCCTCGCTGAGTAGCTGACTGTTTATAATGATCTTTGACAGACCGTGCGCTAAATTCGGCACCATTAACTGCAATAATAGAAAAATGCTAGTTGTTATATCAGATTATATGCCGTGTACAGACCTTCTCCATAAAATTTTGCTGATCTGAAAAATAAAATATAGTCTGTCAGATTCACTGCTCAGGATGTTAGCCCTAATTTTTGTGTATAAAATAGATTCATATATTGACGTCTCCGGTATGTGCACAGATACTGAAATTTTGGTAATTCCCAAGAATGATTGCCTATCGAAGTTGGTGGGGTCCAAACGATACATATCGAACGTGCGATAGTAAATCGATTACGGAAGTCTCGTGGCGGGCGTTATGAGTATGTTTCAAGTTGTCACTACAAAAACGACCAAAGAAAAGTGTTGGAGAAGCATTTGTAAATTCAAAGGAGACGACTTACCTTACTCGTCGTTGGTGTTATCGTCTTGTAACAGACCGTGTGATGTATAAAGTACAGGGGCAATTCCATTTTCCTGTGGCCAGGATAAACTCTGCCAATATCGCGCAGGAATATCGGAAGAGTGTCGCATGCATCGACTTTTCCCTGCAAACGCCAAGTTGTGGAAGTACAGGTACTGGAAGGAGTACAGTCCGTTCCTCTGTCCTGGACGCCATTCTCTTTTTATGGGAGACTTGACAGACTTCCACAGCCGTTCTATATTCTGGGTGTGGACACTGTGGAGTTCGTCTCTTTGGAAGACGCTAGAGTGGTTCACAAATTCGTGGTAGAACCCTTCAGCCTTCAGAGTCTGGTACGACTAAAATCTTGTGTGATTACTTTTGTTAGAGGCAGTATGAAGTGTTTTATGAGACCGATTAAACTCAACTTGTCTCGGGACAATACCCTCACAACACTTGCGGTACTCTCTTTGCCCGCATCTCGTGGTCGTGCGGTAGCGTTCTCGCTTTCCACGCCCGGGTTCCCGAGTTCGATTCCCGGCGGGGTCAGGGATTTTCTCTGCCTCGTGATGGCTGGGTGTTGTGTGATGTCCTTAGGTTAGTTAGGTTTAAGTAGTTCTAAGTTCTAGGGGACTGATTACCATAGATGTTAAGTCCCATAGCGCTCAGAGCCATTTTATTTGGACACCCTTTCTGTTCCACCGATAACCCAAATATGATCTACTTCACTTTTAGAAGGCCGTCCTCTCTGGTTCTTTCGTCTAATATATATAAGATTCGTCTACTTCTACTATTTTATTCGGTACTCCAATTTAGTTTGAGTGTGGCTGATTAACGTCTCTGCAAGTTAGTTTTACACTTTACACATCACAGAAACTAAAAAGTGTAGTTACATTGGAGACGTACACGAATTCCGTTAAAAATATCTATTACATGCATAATTGTAACATGACAGTTTTGTTATCCGCATTAAATATTAGTTCACGTGTATATGTACTGCTTCAAAAATTGCCAGAAAAATGGTACCGTAGGAATGAATGTTGAGAAAAGGATTAACTTTGTGGTGTGTTTGGTGCGTTGTGTGAGTGCCGTTCATATTCAGCCTTTGATGCCGGCGCCGTGCGCTGTGGCCGAGCACCAGTGCCCGCTGCACGCCGCATTTTTTGCGCGCAATGCAGCTCTGCTCTGTCCTGCTTTCACACTCGTAGTGCTGTCGCCAGTTTTGGACTTTGTACTATATATTTATTAGGCAAGATTTATACAAATCACTCATAAGTGTTCCATATTAATCGTCAGATTCGGACGATGATTCCCTTTCATCTTCAGAGTCACTATCCAGTATGAGAGAAAGAGTTTCATCCACAGTATATCGCTTACCTGCCATATCACTTCTAGTAGAAACTGAAGTTAACAACACGTCACTTCAGATCAGAATCAAGGCGGGAAATGAGCGAAACAAACACTTTGAAAGTGATTGCAACTGCATCTAGCGACTGTTGTTAACTACAGACGTTGAACAAAGCCGCTAGATGGTGCATAGGTCAAGCTTCCACACAAGTCGAGCGTAGTGAAGCGGAGAAGTATGACGCGAAGCGGAACTGCTGCACCAGTCCACCGGTTGAGCGCCACATTCGCTCCCGACTTCTACAGAAGTTCATCGTAGCGAAAGGGTTACTCGCGGGGATTGGATCCGTTTTATAAGAATCAGTTTGGCACCTAATTGCAGCACTCTCTCATACCCTAGCCAATCGACACAGCCAGAGTTCGAGCTCTGCGACAGTTCCCAACTCAAGTCATGGGCGGCACTGTCAAGTTTGATTTCTGATATCCGTCAAACTAACTCTGAGTTTCGATTTGTGTCATGTTAGCTTTATTGCCGACAGCATTGCAGTTACTAATCTGTTTCGTGCTGTCATTATTAATATTACTCCAAAATTGTTTCAACTGCGAGTAGACGACCTAACGTATTTAATTCACCGTGACAATGTAAACTTTAATCCAACTATGTCAGTGTTCGCCCGCCCGGTTGGCCGTGCGGTCTCACGCACGTCTTCGGGCGGGAAGGAGCGCCTGGTCCCCGGCACGAATCCGCCCGGCGGACTTGTGTCGAGGTCCGGTGAGCCGGCCAGTCTGTGGATGGTTTTCAGGCGGCTTTCCGTCTGCCTCGGCGAATGCGGGCTGGTTCCTCTTATTCCGCCTCAGCTACACTATGTCGGCGATTACTGCGCAAAACAGTTCTCCACGTACGCGTACATCACCATTACTCTACCACGCAAACATAGGGGCTACACTCGTCTGGTGCGAGACGTTCCCTGGGAGGTCCTTCAGGGGCCGAACCGCATAATAACCCTGGGTTCGGTGTGGGGCGGCGGAGCGGTGAAGTGGACTGCGGTAGTCGTCGTGGGGTTGTGAACCACTGCGGCTGCGGCCGGGACGGAGCCTCTCCGTCGTTTCTAGGTCCCCGGTTAACATACAATACAATGCAATGCAATGTCACTGTTCTCCTGCGGTCGGTCAGAATCCACTCCACATGTTATTTTCAACTAGTATCCGCACTGCGCGACAATCTCGCTCCCCACTGTCTACTACCGATAGTTTATTCTCGAGTCTTGTACAAGCTTCCGTAAGGATCACATACTCACATAATGAAAATCTGGAACCTAGCAGTTACAATTGGAAACTGATTGATAAGGGTTATCAAATGTCTATTTCGTAAAAGTACCTGCAGATATTAATGAAATATGAAAAATAAATTACAAGGTCTTTTCTTTTTTACTGTTTCCTGTTCACCGTACTTGAGTAATCTTAACTCTGGTTACGGTTCTCCCACAGTTGAAGTGCGAAGGAATGGTTGGACCCTTATTTTGAAAATATAATTTTAAGCTAAACGTCAAAGCAGCAAAAATATTTCTGAATTCATATTTGATGACGAACTACAGTTTCAAACACAGAAACTTAGTTCTTAAATTCAACTTAACTGTAATATATAAGGTGTTCAACTTTGCTTCCGCCGTTTGCCGATAGGTGGCGGCAACGATAAGTAGCGGTCGAGAGAAACAGATCGCAGACGTCAGGCAGTTAGCCTTGACCTCGGTCAACATAACCTCATTCAGACATTAGTCGATTTGTGTCTGCGTAATAAAGTCAGTTTACGATCCTAATTCTCGTCATTTGCGGGAGGTGTTACTGTTTTGTTTCAGTATGAACAAAACAGCGGCGAGTCTCATCGAATGTTCTCAAGCACGTATGGTAAGGACGCTATTAGTGAAAGAATGTTGCGTGAGTGGTTTCAACGATTCAAGAGCGGTGATTTTAACGTCTTAGACCGGCATAGTGGTGGAATAGAGAATGTTTTCGAAGATGCAGAATCGGAGGCATTGCTGAGTGAAGACTCTCGTCAAACTTAAGAATTGGCACGATTAGTGGGAGTGACACACCAAGATATTTCAAAACGTCTCAAGGCTATGGGCACGATTCAGAAAGAAAGAACGTGGATCCCCTGTGAACTGAAACCGAGAGATGTTGAACGGCGTTTTTGTGTGAATAGTTGCTTCAGAGACAAAAACGGAAGGGATCTGCATCGCATTGTGACCGGGGACGAAAAATGGGGTCATTACGATAACCTAAAGGCAGAAAATCATGGGGATATCTCGTCCAAACCGAATATTCACGACTCCGAGATCATGCTCTGCATTTGGTGGAACCAGCTCGGCGTCGTGTGGTGCAGTATGAGGTGTTAAAATCAAGTGAAACAATCACAGGTGCTCGTTATCGAACGCAGTTAATGCGTTTGAGCAGAGCATTTAAAGAGAAACGGCCGCAATAGAGCGAGAGGCACGATAAAGTGATTTTGCAGCACGACAACCCTCGACCCACGTTGTAAAGGAGGTCAAAATGTACTAGGAAACGTTGAAATGGGAGGTCCTACCCCACTCGCCGTATTCTTCACACATTGCTCCCTCTATCACCTGTTTAGATCAATGGCGCATGGCCTGGCTGACGAAAAGTTCTGAACTCGTGAAGAAGTAGGAAATTGGATCTATTCTTGGAACGTTACAAAAGATGAACAACTTTTTCGACGCTGGATTCGTACAGTGCCCGAAAGATGGGAGAACGTATTGGCTACCGGTCGAAAATACCTTGAATGATACAAGTGTAATCAATTTTTTTCTCTAAAGCCTCAAATGTTGGGGAAAAACGGGGGAAGCAAAGTTGTACACCTTGTAAACAAATTTATGCCGGCCCTGGTATCAGATTTTCAAATGTCGCATCGGTAGTACATCTATACCTTTTACAGTTAAGTTGAATTTCAGGAATAAATTTCAGTATTTCACAGTGCTTGTAGAGATATTTACACGGCTTGGAAATTGCTATGTTGGTACTCAGATCTAAAACTCCGGGAATGACGAGGATCGTAAGACGACAACATGTTAATATGTAACTCATTAGAAGGTTTGCTCCATAATGAACGTTGTATAATATATACAGGGTGTTACAGAAAGGTACGGCCAAACTTTCAGGAAACATTCATCACACACAAAGAAAGATGATATATTATGTGGACATGTGTCCGGAAACGCTTACTTTCCATGTTAGAGCTCATTTTATTACTTCTCTTCAAATCACATTAATCATGGAATGGAAAGACACAGCAACAGAACGTACCAGCGTACCTTCAAACACTTTGTTACAGGAAATGTTCAAAATAACCTCCGTTAGCGAGGATACATGCATCCACCCTCCGTCGCATGGAATCCCTGGTGCGCTGATGCAGCCCTGGAGAATGGCGTATTGTATCACAGCCGTCCGCAATTCGAGCACGAAGAGTCTGTATATTTGGTAGACAAGAGCTTTCAAATGCCCCCATAAATGAAAGTCAAGAGGGTTGAGGTCAGGAGAGCGTGGAGGCCATGCAATTGGTCCGCTTCTACCAATCCATCGGTCACCGAATCTGTTGTTGAGAAGCGTACGAACACTTCGACTGAAATGTGCAGGAACTCCATATTGCATGAACCACATGTTGTGTCGTACTTGTAAAGGCACGTGTTCGAACAGCACAGTATCCCGTATGAAATCATGGCGGTGAATAGAGGAAGTACGAAACTAAAATGAACTCTAACATGGAAATTAAGCGTTTCCGGACAGATGTCCACATAAGGTCTTTTCTTTATTTGTGTGTGAGGAATGTTTCCTGAAAGTTTGGCCTTACCTTTTTGTAACACTCTGTATAATATGAGTCGACCAAAAAGTTCCGTTTTAGGGCGTTGCTGCAGCATATATATAACGTAACTTGACTTATATGTGGGTATATAAACAGTATGATGCAGGCAAGGGATTAGTGTGGTATCCCTTTCTATCCGACGTGTGTCCGGTAAATGTCTAAACGTGGCATATTACCAAATGCGTTGAAAAGGGACCAACGTGCTGTTATTGTTTCCTTCACTGCCGAAGGATAAGCAGCGGTTGACGCCCTTCAGAGAATGAAGAATGCGTGCGCTAAGGGCTGCTGGTGCTTCACGATAACGTACGTCTCCACATTGCACATGCCGTGACGCATTTGTGCCAACTACTGATCTCTGCCCCATGTGATTGTCATACCTTTCGTCCCTTCAGAAAAGCCACTGAAGGATGGACGATGTGTAGCACGCAGCAACGGACTTCTTCACGCAGCAGGACACCGTGTTTCATCAACATGGTGCACCGATGGGGCGAGTACCTCAATGCTGACGGGGATTTCGCCGGATTGAAATATCGTTTCTGGATTGTACGGCCTTCGAACAGAAACATTTTGATCAACCCTTATATGAAGACCTTATCTTCATGATGTTTCCGTGTATGTATTGGAGTAAGTAAAAGTCGTAAAACATAAACGCTCCTTTTGTGTAAGAACCAGACGCTGTGGACAGAAACGGAGACTCATTTGTTACAAAAGGGTGAAAAACATTTTTCAGGAATCGTCAGGAAACTATTCTTCCTGCCAAACTAACATTCTCTCTTCTTCTGTTGCGGAAGCAGTGAACTAAATGGCCCATAATGAAACAAGAACCAGGAAATCATTGTAGAACTGTAGCTGTGTCGCCTGTAAAAAGGACTGTCAATACGTTTCACCTGGCCAGATGTAAAAACTTTAATAATCGCATTAAAACTACGAATTTCGTAAAAATTACACTAACTACGTATTACAAGAGTAATACTAATATAATTCGTTCAGTTGTTAAAATGAGTGCTTGATTTTTAATTACAAATGAGAATAACTGCAAATGTCAGCTCCTCTTCACATCGTGTTTAATGATAGAAACTCAGATTTTCGTCTACGTCTACATCATACTGCGCAAGCCACCTAATTGTGTGTGACGGGGGGTACTTACGGTACTACTATCTGATCCCTCCAGCCCTGTTCCACTCGCGAATACTGCGTGGGCAGAATGATTGACTGTAAACCTCTGTATTGGCTCTAAGATCTGTAATTTTCTCCGCGTGGTATGTGGAGGGAAGTAATATGTTGTCCGACTCCTCCTGAAAAGTGCTGTCCCGAAATTTCAGTAGTAAATCTCTCCGTGATGCACAACGCCTCTTTTGTAACGTCTGCCAGTGGAGTTTGTTTAGCATCTCCGTGATGGTCTCTCGCCAGCTAAACGATCCCGTGACGAAACGCGCCGCTCTTCTTTGGAACTTCTGTCCTAACTGACAGGGATCCCAGATGGATGGACAATACTCAAGAATCGGGCGAACAAGCGCCTTATAAACCACTTCGTTCGTTGCTGAGTTAGACTGATCGCAAGAATCGTAAGGAAATAGGAGTCTGGTGTCTGCTTTTCCCATTATTTCTTTTACGTGGTCATACCACTTAAGGTCGCTTTGGATAGTTACGCCTATCGGATATTTTACGGCATATGCTATTTCCAGGTGCTTGTCATCAATGGTATAGCTGTGTAGTTGCGGATTTCTTTTCCTACTTATATGCAATGTTACATTTATTTACGTTCAGGGTCAACGGTCAGCGCCTGCACCACTCATCGAATCTGTGCAGGTCGTTATGCAAATTCGTACCATCTTGTGGCGTTGCAACTATGGTATAGACAACTGCATCATCTGCGAATAGCCTTGAAAGGCATCCCACGCTTATATATATATAGTGTAAACAGCAACGGTGCTATAACACGTCCCTGTGGTACTCTGCATATTACCTTTACATCTGCCGATTTTGTTCCGTTCCCCTTCATGTGGCTTACGTTGTTAGTTATTGGTGAAACCTGCTAGGCAAGAGAAAGCAGGATTTGGTTACGCTTGTGGACGGGGCCGTTATACACAATTTATTTTAAACCAGTAATTCCATACTCAACAATAAATAAAAAATAACACACGTTAATAATGAAGAAGTAAACAACTGTCTAAAAAAGAGTTTTCAGTGTGTTAGAATTTAGCAAATCACCATTAAATACAGATACAGCAGATAATGTTTTAAAAGCAAGCCACTGTGATCTGGGCAGAAAGTCTTACACGCCAGGAATGGCAATATATTAAGAATTGTATAAGAACTAGCTGCAATTCACAACTTACTGGTATTGGAATATTAAAGGTAAGTCGCCACAAACACAGCAGAAGGCATCAGAGGCCAGGAATGACAAATTAGAATTTTAAGGCAGATGGCCGCAATCACGCCAGGAACGGCAATAATATAAAAAGTTTAGAAATCTGCTGTAAAACAGCAAATACAATAGCAAAGGTTAATTAAAAAACAACGCTTTCAATGTTAACCAACCACTGAACACTACACTGCTAGATTTATTCCAGAAGGTGACCAGAACTATTAAGTAGACATATATAACCTCTAATGTAGGCATTACAAGGTATTGTAGTAAATAATACAATACTAAAACACAAGGACCAGTACATAAGTTCCCTAATGGGTACTGAGGCAGATTATACCCGCAGAAGGCGTGGGCTGAAGGAGCGTAACACAGAACTATTGGCCATCAGTCCTTTTGGAACACACATGTCTTACAAGAACCAAGGGGCCACAGACGGTGCTCCAGGAATCGACCTCAGAGAAGCTCCGGCAACAAACACTTTCGCGAGCGATGAGATTGACAGCCAAGAGTTGCATTCACTTCACGAGATGGTAATTCAGACGAATGACTAATGGTAATTTTGGTGAAGCTACCTGACGTCTGATAAACCAAATTCAACGATGGAACAATACGCCAAAGCTGGAACCGGCAGTCTGTATTACGTCCCCAGAATACTGTGTTTAGAGCCCCCGGAACGAGAAAGCAATCAATACAACCGGAGTAGAAGAATCACCAGCCGGCCTACGATCAAGAAAACTTCCAAAACTACGCGCTTTACTGGACAGCAGAGGAAAGGCGAGGAAACTTACACTGCCGTTACGCACACTAACCCCCAGGGTAGGTAACTGGGACGTTAGCGGCCACCAGGCAAAAAAAATTACCGTTTGTTGAACTTAACAAATTGTAACAAGTTGAACGCAGTAAATAGTAATAAGAAGCTAATCAGATCTGCCTTTCCCAAGCACTCCACTCGCTACTCTTCGCGTCGGCGAAACTACGAGCAGCAACACGAACCCAAGTCACTGGAGAATCGCGAGATATCACATTGGTGGAGGTTTCTGTACATGGATTGAAATGCACTGACCTTAAAGCTTGCTGGATCCGGTTTACGACGAGGTCGTACTCCCTCGTGAACACAGCCCTTCCATCCGGCAGTCCATGCGTACCGCCAGCGACCCCGACGTGTTCTGGCACTGTGCGGGCCTGGCTCCTCCTGAGTCCCCAACCGAACTGGCCAACTCACACGACCCAGAAAACCAACGACGTCGCCCCAAAGATGGGGCAACAGTTACTACATATCGATAACAGCCGCAGCTGCCACTAGCTGGCATGCAACCCTTGCGAAACCGAGTGGCGCCAGTCAACACGAGAAGCTGACAAACAAACTCAACCGTGCCAACTAAACGATACCGTCTGGCCTCAAACACAGGGCGAAAACTGTACGTTGTAGAACAGCACCAACGTGACCGCAGCACGGCTCAGTTGGTGTCACACGCAAGCGTGGTGGAGGCAGAGCACAAGCACGAATTAGGGAAGGATAGGGAAGGAAATCGGCCGTGCCCTTTCGAAGGAACCATCCCGGCATCTGTGTGAAGCGATGTAGGGAAAACACGGAAAACCTAAATCAGGATGGCCGGACACGGGTTTGAACCGTCATCCCCCGAAAGCGAGTCCAGTGTGCTAACCACTGCGCCACCTCGCTCAGTGGCGTGCATGGTCTGTATGTAGACAGTCCACGTGACCACTGCCTAAGTCTGACGTCAGCGTGCAATAATCACTCACAGACAGCACGCCGCAGCAGTGGCAGTGGAGGGTACATGAAAGATGTCAAGGGAAGCGGAAAACAATACAGTCGTTGAAACTTCCTGACAGATTAAAACTATGTGCCAGACCGAGACTCGAACTCGGGACCTTTGCCAGTCGTTGACATAATCTACATCTACATCTACATCCATACCATGCAGCCACCTGACGGTGTGTGGCGGAGGGTACCCTGAGTACCACTATCGGTTCTCCCTTTCTATTACAGTCTCGTATTGTTCGTGGAAAGAAAGACTGTCGGTATGCTTCTGTTTGGGCTCTAATCTCTCTGACTTTATCCTCATGGTCTCTTCGAGAGACATACGTAGGAGGGAGCAATATACTGCTTGCCTCTTCGGTGAAGTATGTTCTCGAAACTTTAAAAGCCCGTACCGAGCTACTGAGCATCTCTCCATCTTCCACTGGAGTTTATCATATCTGTATCGCTTTCGCGATTACTAAATGATCCTGTAACGAAGCGCGCTGCTCTCCGTTGGATCTTCTCAATCTCTTCTATCAACCCTATCTGGTACGGATCCCACACTGCTGAGCAGTATTCAAGCAGTGGGCGAACAAGCGTACTGTAACCTACTTCCTTTGTTTTCGGATTCCATTTCCTTAAGATTCTTCCAATGAATCTCAGTCTGGCATCTGCTTTACAGACTATCAAATTTATATGATCATTCCATTTTAAATCACTCCTAATGCGTACTCCTACGGTGCTACATGTGGGCTTGAGCAGTAGGCGCCCGCTTCCTGCGCCCGTGGCGACTGCTGTTTGCCATTCACTGGCGACGAAGGGTGGAGTTTGCACGCCAGTACTGCAACTGGACGTCCACCGAGTGGCCTTTTCAGGTAAATCACGTTTTACGCTTCATCTGAATGAGACATCTGAAAGCAGGTACCCTTCAACAGTCATCGGAATGGTCCAGGCGGGGGAGGGGGTGATGGGGAAGGGGGGGGGGCAACGTTGTGACCTGGATATCTTTCCGTGGCCTTCCGTGGCCTTCCGTGGGTGATATCGTCATTCCGGAAGGCACAGTCGATCATAACATGTATGCATCCACCACTGTGAACCGTGTCGACTTCTATATGCAGCTCGTTTTTCCTCAGCACCACTGCATCTATCACCAGTACAATGCAACTTGTCACACAGTTGGCAGTGTACGTGTGTAGTTCGAAGAGGACCAGGTCACCAAACTCCAAGGATTTAAAACCAGTCGAGAATCTTGGGGACCACTTGGATCCGTGTGTTCTCACCACGGATCCTCAACCTGGATACCTATTGCAGCTCGTCTCGCAATTGGAGTTGGGGTTGCATCAGAACACGATTACTGACCCCGTGGAGTGCGAAAAAAGTAAACAATATTATTAAAATGGCTCAAATGGCTCTGAGCACTATGGGACTTAACCCTAGAACGTAGAACTACTTAAACCTAACTAACCTAAGAAATCACACACATCTATGCCCGAGGCAGGACTCGAACCTGCGACCGTAGCAGCCGCGTGTTTCCGGACTGAAGCGTCTATAACCGTTCGACCACAGAGGCCGGCAAAACCTGACGTCCTGCTATGACTAATGTACAATGAGGGGCAAAATTATAATTCAGGCAAAATAATAATTTAGAGTCCAAGAACAGAGCATTACCAATGCCCAAGTTCAGAAGAGCCTGTATTCACATCTCAGCGATTTGTGGAGATTCAGCTTGCTGTTTACGACTGCAAATAGAAGCAACACAATAGTTAGGATATAGTATTTGTCAAGATACATTGCAATTTAACTCATCCTTTCGCTTCGTTTGGAAATCATTATTCGAACTCGTAGACACGGTCGAAATATAAGAATTCCACGTCGGTAGAATTACTGCGACCAAAGTTGGCCGTCAGTGACGGACCGGCGAGGACGCGTCGTCGCCGCCCCGCCGGCCTCGTGGCGTTCGCGAGCGCGAGACGCTTACTACAAGCTCACTGCAATGACATGACGAACTCATTTAGGAAGAACACTACCAAGATTACATTCCAAGCCGAATATCCGAGACCGCGAGCACACGAAGTAGAAAACTTGTTGCGTGACGAACTGCGTCTAGATCCAAAGGACACAACTGGTATTCACTTTTAGCACACAGCCAGCGTAGTCAATATTTAGATGATTGACGAAGAACAGTGCACTGCCGACAAACCACAGTTTACGTACTTTGATGGACTTACCGGCGCTGATACCGCTGAACACGCAGGCAGGGGTGTAAGGCCACTTTCTGAGGTATCCACGAAGTCCGTTATCCCCCCCTCTCAAGTAATATATATATATATATGGTATCTGTTCTCTTGGACATGTCCGAAAGAACAGATACCATCGCTGACCATGCAGCTCGTTAGAATGATATTGCAATGAAATGAACACCCATAGCTGCTTACAGGCGTTGACATACGTCAACGGGGGCAGATGAAAATGTGTGGCCCGTACCGGGACTCGAACCCGGGATCTCCTGTTTACATGGCAGACGCTCTATCCATATGAGCCACCGAGGGCACAGAGGATAGTGCGACTACAGGGATTTATCTCTGGCACGCCTCCTGCGAAACCCACATTCTCAACGTATTGTCCCGCACTACATTCGTTGTGTCCCCGCCCATTATACTCATTCCTCACGGCGCATTGCCGATTCCCGTAAGAGTTCGGGCACTGTTCGTGCATTCGCACAATGTGGATTTCGCAGGAGGCGTGCCAGAGGTAAATTCCTGCAGTCGCGCTATCCTCTGTGCCCTTGGTGGCTTAGATGGACGCCGGCACGGTAGCTCAGCGTGCTCGGTCAGAGGGTTAGCTGCCCTCTGTATTAGAAAAAAAACTGAGATAATCGAGCAACAACGAACTTAAACGGATGGCTTACGACGTCCGCCCCGAGCAGATGCAACGAACAAAATGAAAATGAGATGTCGTACAATTATCGCGTACGATGGACAACCGGGCACATGCTCAGGAAGCAGCAAGGAGAGTCACATTCGCTCTGATTATTTGCAGGGGCGGATCGCCAAGAGTCCTTCAAGAGAAGCGGCACAGCACGTTCCTCCATCGATCCTGCCAGTTACTTATGTACATCTGCGACGTCGTGCGGCGGGGATCGGGACATGCTGCCACCGCAGGCGGGCGAAGACGCTGTTGATGAGCCACATACGGTCCTCCTTATGCAGACGGAGTCGCCTGATTGACCTGAACAGCAATCGTCACCTCACAACGAGCGGCTGGATGTTGATTCACGAGTCGTGCCAACCCGAACTTTCCTCTCTGAAGGCGCCGAGGCACGGAGGCACGCCGTCTCGGGACTGTCTCTTGTGGGCAGGGGCAAACGATC
The DNA here is from genome assembly GCF_023897955.1 of Schistocerca gregaria. Classification (NCBI taxonomy): domain Eukaryota; kingdom Metazoa; phylum Arthropoda; class Insecta; order Orthoptera; family Acrididae; genus Schistocerca; species Schistocerca gregaria. The sequence goes on from NC_064929.1 coordinate 44,894,198, forward strand.
ACACCGATGTAGACAGTGTCGTGGATGTCCGTGCTCCGGAGTTGTCGACCGACGCTGCTCACTCTTAGGAACTGCCACGACGGACTTTCCTTCTTGCTGACACCAGTGCGGGGATGGAGGGGCGATGGAACACCGACGCAGCCGCGAGGAATCGTAACAAGAGGGGCTTCTTTGGTAGCCGATGAACCACACCGACAGCCTCTCTCCAGTAACTCGTGGGCGGACGACTCTCAGGTGGGCACACCACATGCAGAAGAGGGGGAGTTACATCATCCTACCCATCTCCTGCGGACAACATGGTAATGGTAACGTCAGGGTGGCGTGCGGGTGAGCGAACCTGTCGCCACCGGGTGCACCGATGACTGACGCTGCCGTCGAGGGCGAACGACAGTCATGTCGATTCGTGAAGATTAACATCAATATCATCCAGTTGCGCGAGAATCTTGCATTGTTACGCGACACACTTTATTCAGCCGACACTGAGGTGGCCTTATTGCAGGAAATATACATTCTTGGCTTCCAGGACATCTCTGGATGCACGACACGCGTATCACATGCGTTGGATACAGGCAGTGGCCCCGCAAAACTTTTCAAAGAAAGTTTAATAGCGACCGATATAAGTTACCTATCAAATGCCAGGGGCATGGCTCTTATAATCCCAGAGATACTCCTCGTCAATGATTACGCAGCGTCCGGTACCAACAAAAGGCGTGAACGTTCCTCAGTTCTTTACTGAGGAATTAACACAATTATGCCCAGGCAGGATAGATGATATGGTGATCGGGGGCAGTTTTATTGTACAATTCGCTATGACCAAATTCCTCAGCATACACTACGCCCAGAACTCGGCACTGTCATTTGCGAGCTCGATTAGATAGACACTTGGATCATCATCTGTGCTGATAGGGTTTCGCGCACTTTACGGGACATTAATCAAGCAGAATTAAAAGGCTGTATACATCCCGCTCTCTCGAGGATGCGGTCAAGGCAGCCGAGTTGTGGCCAGCTGCATTTACTGATCACACTGCTTACGCCCGCCCCCAGGGGCTCAGCATTCACTTGCTGAGTACGGGCTTGGCGACCCCGGGGTCCTGAGCTGGGGACTGGTCTGCGCCGCCAGTGCCCTGACACCGTAACCCCCGGACATGCTTCAGCGACCACCGTACGGCGCGGCGGTGAAACGTTGTGTGCTGCGGGGAATGGTAATCTTGGCTTGACCGCCTGGATTGCGAGGAAGGCCAACCTCTATAAAAACCCCTCAATCTTTCGGTGTGCTCCGCGCCTAGAAGATGCATGGCTGTTGGGGTGGAACAGTCGCAAGCGGGCAACCTCTGGGGCACCTGCCGCACCCCAGTTGTAAAAGGCTTACTCAGGCACGCGGGGCTCTGTCTGAGCGGACTTTTAGTTCCCTAGCTGCTCGTGGGACCACAATGGACCCTTCGACCTCTACTTTTCCCCCTACCAGTGGCTTGGGTGGGCCGCTGGTAGGAAAACACACCCATTCGAAAAAGCGGCTACGCGCTGCGAGTCCTCCAGCGCCTGGTGTTGCTAGAGATTTAACAGAATGTAGTAACGGAGCGCATGCTGATCATCAGAATGTGTTTTTGATTATTAAAAGGAAGGAGGGTAGCTTTGAGAGGGTTTCTCCCTTTTACATCCACAAGGGTCTTGAGGGCATTGCAGGAACGCTGAAATCTGTAAAGCGACTGCGCAATGGGACTCTGTTAGTTGAAACTTCTAGTTCCCGTCAAGTCGCTGCCCTTCGGAAAGCAAATTGTCTAGGAGAGTACGCTGTCGAGACCGAGCTCCACTCCACTTTGAACTATAGTAAGGGTGTTGTGACGTGTAGGGACTTGGTGGATATCCCCATAGACGTGCTAAAATCTGAGTGGGCTGACGAAGGAATTGTTGACGTGCAGCACATTATGAAACGAGTCAATGGGGACCTCGTCAAATCTGACTCGTTTATTCTCACATTCAGTTGCCCGAGACTGCCGGAGCATGTTAAAGCGGGGTTCTTACGTTTGTCCGTACGGCCATATTTCCCCAACCCAATGCGCTGTTTTAAATGTCAGCGCTTTGGGCATACTACGTTGGGGTGCAATGGAATAGCCACGTGTGGTAAATGTGGTCAGCCTGCCCATGACGGAGCCGATTGTTCCTCGCCTGTGAAGTGCGTGAATTGCTCTGGGAGTCACCCTGTCTGGAGCCGGATCTGCCCCATCTATCTCGAAGAGCGGAAGGTACAGGAGATTAAAACCTCTAAGCGCATCCCCTATGGTGAGGCCAAGAAGATCTTTAAGGCCATGCAACCTCCTGTTTTTTCCACATCTTTCGCTTCCGCTCTCAAAAAACCGGTCCAACTGGCCACTGTTGCTACACAAACGGAGGTTGCTAGTGTTAGCACTAAAACCTGCGCTTGCCAGTGCACTTGTGCTGCTGCGGTTGTTTTGCAATCTGCGGCTCTCCCCGCTACATCGGACAAGGCCGTGGTTGCTGACATTGAGGTACTTCCAGCCTCCCCCCATATGGCGCCTTCTGCCCAGGCGAGTCAACCTCCAACTGTTGACAAGGCTCTGCATTCCAAGCCCCCCAAGACAAAGCCTCAGAAGCTGAAGGTTCTGCCACCTGAGGAGACTAGTCAGCGTCGGTCCGATGATGATGCCATCGTACTGTCTGACATCTCCCGTGGGTCGTCATCGGATCTTATGGACATTGATGTCGACCGGGGGCGGTCTTCTCGCCCCAGGAATAAATCTCCGGCCAGTACGGTCTCTCCTCCAAAGCACAGAGGCAGGGTGAAAGTTCAGCCACCCTGATCACTGGCTCCCATATTACAGTGGAACCTGAATGGTTTCAGGACGCATGTGGCCGAATTACAACTCCTCATACGAGAGTGCCCCTTGTGCTTATGTCTCCAAGAGACACATTTTCGGGCCACTGATTCTCCTTCTTTACGCGGCTATACCGCATATCGAAAAGATGATCTGACGGGGCAAAGGGCAAAGGGTGGTGTTGCAGTTTTTGTCCGTGATGTGCACCCCTCATCTGAGCTCCCTCTCGTCACCGACTTGCAAGCAGTTGCAGTTGACATTCTTGTGGGTCGGAGGCTCACAGTCTGTTCTGTTTATTTACCACCTCCGGATGCGATAGACACTGAGGCTCTCACGGACCTTATTAGCCAACTCCCTCGCCCATTTCTTCTTCTGGGGGACTTCAACGCTCATAATGTCTTATGGGGCTCTCCGACTACTTGCCCCAGGGGTCGCATTCTGGAAAGCGTCATGATGTCTGAAGAACTGTGCCTCCTCAACTCTGGTGCTCCCACTCATTTCTGTACTGCTTCCGGATCGTCATCGGCTATTGACCTTTCCTTTTGCTCTCCTGCACTCGCGGATTCTGCTCTGTGGGAGGCTGCAGCTGACCTCCATTCTAGTGACCACTTCCCCCTCTGGATTCGCCTCCTGGATGAGGCTGTGGCATTACCAGTGCCGCCCCGGTGGCACCTTTGCAGAGCTGACTGGACACTTTTCAGCCAACTGGCTGTTTTGGAACACCGTGCCAGCGTCCACGAATGGGTAGACCATGTTGCAGCCGTGATCTCTCATGCTGCTGAATTGTCCATCCCACGGTCATCCGGTCATCCCAAGAGGCGTCCTGTCCCTTGGTGGACCACTGAGTGCCACTCAGCCATCCGCGCCCGCCGTGCAGCACTGCGCCGCTTCAAGTGCCGTCCCTCAGCTGACAATCTTGCGGCCTTTCGAGTGGCAAGGGCCAGAGCGCGGCGGGTGATTAAAGAGAGCAAACGACGGTCATGGCAATCGTTCTTGAATTCCATCTCTCGCTCCACTAGTTCTACGAAAGTATGGGAAGCCATCAGGAGGATTTCCGGGAAACTCAGCCAGCTACCTGTCACGGCTTTGCTGCATCAGGGATGTCTCCTCACGGCGCCGAGAGACATTGCCCAGACACTGGCCATGCATTTTGCGGAATCTACCGCCACTATTAACTGTGATCCAGATTTCTGCCGCTACCGCACTGCCATCGAAAGGGGTCACTTGGACTTCCGGTCTCTAAATTCTGAACCCTATAACTGCCCCTTCACAATGTGGGAACTGGATTCTGCGCTGTCTGTGGCTCATGATACTGCGCCTGGTCATGATCAAATCCGGTACAGCATGCTGCGGCACCTGTCGCTGCCATCCAAGGAAGTTCTCCTGAACTGTTTCAATATGATATGGTTATCTGGCACGTACCCTGACTCGTGGAGGGAGGCAATTTTGATTCCCCTCCTCAAACCAGGGAAGGACCGAACGCATCCCAGTAGTTATCGGAGTATTGCCTTGACGAGCTGTGTTGGGAAGACGTTGGAACGCATGGTCAACCGCCGCCTGGTTTGGCTGCTCGAGACCAGGCAGCTCCTTAGCCCCTCTCAGTGTGGCTTTCGGAGATGTCGTTCCACTATAGACAACTTGACCCTGCTTGAGGCCGCCATCCAGCAGGCCTTTCTACGTAACCAGCATTGTCTAGGGGTCTTCTTTGACATTAATAAGGCGTATGACACTACTTGGCGCCGCCTTATCCTCAATCAACTCCATGAGTGAGGCTTTCGTGGCCGTCTCCCCATCTTCATTCGGTCCTTTCTTTCTCACCGCCTCTTTCGGTATCGGGTTGGTAATGTGCTATCGGATTTGTACGTGCAGGAGAATGGTGTTCCTCAGGGCAGCGTTTTAAGTGTCACCCTCTTTGCCGTTGCTATTAACAGTATCACGTCCACTATCCGGGGTCCTGCCCAATGCTCCTTGTTTGTGGACGATTTTGCTGTTTTCTGTTCTTCCTCCAGTCTTATCAGTGCTAGTCGGCAGTTACAGCTTACGATAAAGCGCTTAGAGGCATGGACTGCAAAGACGGGTTTTACCTTTTCTGCAGACAAATCTGTGTGTGTTCATTTTAATCGTTCTCGGCGTCTTTTTCCCTCCCCTGAATTGCGTCTGAGGGACACCGTTCTTCCTTTTAGAGACACTGTGAGGTTCCTGGGCCTCACTTTTGATTCCAAGTTGTCGTGGTTGCCTCACCTTAAAGACCTCAAGGTGCGGGCCCTGAAGGCACTGAATATTTTGAGGTGTCTGAGCCATCGGTCCTGGGGAGCAGATCGGGCGCGTCTGCTGCAGTTTTATAGGGCTTTCGTCCGATCGCGTCTTGACTATGCTTGCACCGTGTATGGGTCAGCAAGGCCTTCGTATCTGAAGATCCTTGACGCAGTACACCATGAGGGTATCAGGCTGGCCACTGGTGCCTTCCGTACCAGTCCCATCCCCAGCCTGTGTGCTGAGGCAGGGGAACCGCCGCTCGCCATCCGGCGGAAACTCCTCATGGTGCGACGGGTGTGTCATTTCCTTTCCTGTCCTACCTCCCCTGCGTACCCTACCGTTGCCCGACCGCCTATGGAACGTCTCTTTTCCAGTCGTCCCAGGGCAACAAAACCATTTGGGATTCGTGCCAAGCATTTGCTTGAGTCCCTTGGTGTGGAGCGTGTGGCCCCCCAACGACAAGGTTTTACTCGCCTGCCTCCCTGGTTGCTCCAGAGGCCCAGCATCCTTTTAGACTTGTCGGAGAACCGGAGGAACTGCACTCCGGCGTTTGTTTTTACCTCCTTATTTTACGATATTTTAAACCAGCATGCGGACCATGTACCTGTATTCACAGATGGCTCTAAACAGGGGGACACTGTTGGTTGTGCTGTTGTTTTCCCTGATCGAGTCGTCAAGTTACGGCTTCCTGCGGTGTTTACCATCCTCGATGCCGAATTGTTTGCAATATTGCGGGCATTGGAGCAGATGAGATGTGTTCCCAGTATTAAGTTCCTCATCTGTTCTGACTCCCTGAGTGCCCTTCAGACCATTCAACACTTGTACCCAGCGGATACGGTCGTCCAGAAGATCCATGATGCCCTACTCCACCTGCAACGGCAGGGGAAGGAGGTTTCTTTCTGCTGGGTGCCGGGGCACGTGGGTATTAGGGGCAACGAACTGGCGGATGTGGCTGCCAAAGATGCATGTTCCCTCCCTCACGTTGTTGAATGTGCCGTCCCCCTCCATGCTGTAACCTCCCTTTTGCGTTTTCGTGTTATGCATCAATGGGAAGAGGAGTGGTTGGCAGTTTCTGACAATAAGCTGCGTCTGGTAAAGGCCACTACGCGACCATGGCGTACGTCCTACCAGTCATACAGGCGGTATGAGGTTCTCCTCACTCGCCTCCGCATTGGACACAGTCCCTTCACGCATGGTTTCTTACTCCGGCGGGAGGACCCCCCAATCTGCAGTGCTTGTGGCGTCCAGATTACTGTCCGCCACATTTTACTTGACTGTCTTTTATTCTCTGACCAGAGGGCGGTGGTTTCCTTGCCACCGGATTTGCCCTCTATTTTGCAAGACGACGCAGCGACTGTCGTTAAGGTTTTACGGTTTTGTGTCCTGTCCAATCTGTTGCCTCGGATTTTAGGGAGAAGGTTTTAATGTGCTGCTGGGTGACTGGCTCACCCAGTTTTTAGGTAAGAGGTCCGCCAGTCACGATTACCTCCTTGTTTCACTTCGGTATCTGTTCTCTTTTCCTTGTGTTTCCTTTCCTTTTTTAGTGTGTTTCTTCTCCTCTTGTTTTGCCTCTGTATGTGCGCATTTGGAACTGCGTCAGGCCTGTGTCTTTTAGCCGTTCTCCTTGTTCGGCGTCCGTCTTCGTCCCTTCACCGCCTGTGTTCCTGTTTCTATGCGCTTGGGCGCTGATGACCACGCTGTTTAGCGCCCGTAAACCTCAAACACACACACACACACACACACACACACACACACACACACACACACGCTTACGCCTGTACCATCAAGCTTCGACGACAACTACTATGGCGTAGGCGCTGCCCGCTTACCTGATCTCACCGGAATGTCAACCGGCAGTTGGAGACACGTGTAGACTGTGCCTACTTAAACCTAACTAACCTAAGGACATTACACAACACCCGGTCATCACGTCGCAGAGAAAATCCCTGACCCCCCCCCCCCCCCCCCCGGGAATCACAGAGTTTTACTACGCCATCCTCGGATATTGTTCCGTTATGCGACAAGCACGGGCTCGACAGATGACTGTCAACCGAGCACGTCAACACTGTGAAGGGACCATCATTTGTACTCGTCAAATGGTTGGAATCATCAACGACTGCCCTCCATATCCCACGTTGTTTTTGTTGGAGTCTTCAGTCCTGAGACTGGTTTCAAGCAGCTCCTTATGCTTCTCTATCCCTCTGAATCTGCTTAGTGTATTCATCTCTTGGTCTCCCTCTACCATTTTTACTTTCCACGCTGCCCTCCAATACTAAATTGGTGATCCCTTGATCCTACCAACCGATCCCTTCTTCTAGTCAAGTTGTGCCACAAACTTCTCCCCAATTCTATTCAATACCTCCTAATTAGTTATGTGATCTACCCATCTAATCTTCAGCATTCTTCTCTATCACCATATTTCGAAAGCTTCTATTCTCTTCTTGTCTAAACTATTTGTCGTCCATGTCTCACTTCCATACATGGCTACACTCCATACAAATACTTTCAGTAAAGACTTCCTGACACTAAAATCTATATTTGATGTTAACAAATTTCTCTTCTTCAAAAACGCTTTCCTTGCCATTGCCAGTCTACATCTTATATCCTCTCTACTTGGACCATCATCAGTTATTTTGCTCCCAAAATAGCAAAACTCCTTTACTACTTTAAGTGTCTCATTTCCTAATCTAATACCTTCAGCATCAACCGACTTAATTCGAACACATTCTATTATCCTCGTTTGGCTTTTGTTGATATAATCTTTTATCCTCCTTTCAAGACACTATCCATTCCCCACAACTGCTGTTCGTAGTCCTTTGCTATCTCTGAGGTTTGCCGATGACATTGAGATGAAATAAATACATAAATCTATACTCGATGTTAACAAATTTCTCTTCTTCAGAAATGGTTACCTTGCCATTGCCAGTCTACATCTTATATCCTCTCTACTTCAAACATCATCTGTTATTTTACTTCCTAAATAGCAAAACTCCTTTACTACTTTAAGCGTCTCATTTCCTAATCTAATTCCCTCAGCGTTACCCGACGTAATTCGACTACATTCCATTATCATCGTTTTGCTTTTGTTGGTGTTCATCTTATATCTTCCTTTCAAGACACTATCCATTCCTTTCATTTGCTCTTCCAAGTCCTTTGCCCTCTCTGACAGAATTACAATTTCATCGCCGAACCTCAAAAGAAAACTTCGGAGTATGTATTAAAATCCATGGAGAAGAAATAAAAACTTTGTTTACTTCACTGCTTACTCAATATACAGATTGAATAACATCTGGGAGAGGCTACAAACCTGTCTCACTCCCTTCCCAACCACTGATTCCCTTTCATGCCCCTCGACTCTTATAAATGCCATCTTGTTTCTGTACAAATTGTAAATATCGTGTAAATACACTGTATATTACCCATGCCACCTTCAGAAAGTCAAAGAGAGAAAACTTTTGACAGTGTTGACTGGATTACTCTAAGGAAAGGCCAACCTACGTTTCTAGCTTTTGTAGACATAATCTATTTTCTAAGATAAGTCGTAGGGTCAGTATTGCCTCACGTATTCCAATATATCTACGGAATCGAAACTGATCTTCCCTGAGGTCGGCTTCTACCAGTTTTTCCATTCGTCTGTAAAGAATTCGCGTTAGTATTTTGCAGCCATGACTTACTAAACTGATAGTTCGGTAATTTTCACATTTGCCAACACGTGCTTTCTTTGGGATTGGAATTATTATATTCTTCTTGAAGTCTGAGGGTAATTTTTCTGTCCCATGCATTTTGGTCACCAGATGGTAGTTTTGTTAGGCTTGGCTCTCCCAAGGCTGTCAGTAGTTCTAATTGATTGTTGTCTACTCCTGGGGCCTTATTTCGACTTAGGTCTTCCAGTGCTTTGTCAAACTCTTGATGCAGTATCATATCTCCTATTTCAACTTCATCTACATTTTCCTCCTGTTGTATGATATTGTCCTCAAGAACACCGCCCTTGTATAGACCCTCTATATACTCCTTCCACATTTCTGGTTTCCCTTCTTTGCTTAGAACTGCGTTTCCATCTCAAATCTTGAAATCCATGCAAGTGGTTCTCTTTTCTCCAAAGGTCTCCTTAATTTTCCTGTAGGCAGTGTCTATCTTTCCCCTAGTGACTATCACGACAGCTGTCCCGCAGAAATATGTGGACGGCAATCAGCGCAAAGCGTGTGGCACGTGGTGTCCACTGACAAGCAAATATTCTGTTAGGCCAAATTATGACAATGGTATGATGCACACAGGAGTAAAAAACAAACCAGTTTGAGATGGGCTATAGTACCGTGTATACACGTATTCTGGGTCTGGTGCACAAGCCATGGACTACTTGGGTTGAGCTTAACGTGAGCTACTGATGTGTTTGGCTTTATTTAGGGCTGTCCACATGTTTCGCTTTCGTTCCTAAGTACAGTGTGCCTGGTGGTTCATAAAGAAAGTTTGCTTCACTCCAGACTTACGTCCATTGTTATTCCGTGGTCACGTGATCGGACGACATGCTCATATCACTGAGGCCTGTATGCCCTCAACGTGCACTCCTGTGAGAACATCATTTACCGCATTCACCAGCTAGTAGACATTATAAATAGATTTCATTTGCCGGTTACTTGTTTACTCTTTTGTGCAGAGTCAATGTATTTATGGCAAACAAACACCATCAAGTTCCATCGCCATGACATCACTTTATCCTTGTCCCTCAACACAGTACAGGTGTACAGCAATAAAGCTAGTTCACTGCGCAACTGGCATGTGAGCAACAATATTAGCCTGTTCCGTCTTCACTGGTGATCCAGATGTGATCTGTGCATAACATTTGGTGAAGGACTTTCGCTGATGTCTGTGACATGGAACCATTAGGTGACAAACCATCGAGTTTTTTGTAATAAGCCTCTGCATCCTTACATTTGTCCTATAGCCATCCCTGCTTAGCCATTTTGCACTTCCTGTCGATCTCATTTTTGAGACGGTTATATTCCTTTTTGCCCGCTTCATTTACTGCATTTTTATATTTTCTCCTTTCATCAATTAAATTCAATATATCTTCTGTTACCCAAGGACTTTTACTAGCCCTCGTGTTTTTACTTACTTGATCCACTGCTGCCTTCACTACTTCATCCCTCAAACCTACTCATTCTTCTTCTACTGTATTTCTTTGCCCTATTCCTCTCAATTGTTCCCTTATGCTCTCCTTGAAACTCCTTACAACCTCTGGTTCTTTCAGTTCATCCAGATCCCATCTCCTTAAATTCCCACCTTTTTGCAGTTTATTGAGTTTTAATCTACAGTTCATAATCAATAGATTGTGGTCACAGTCCACATCTGCCCCTGGAAATGTCATACAATTTAAAACCTGGTTCCTAAATCTCACGCATCGAGTGGCAGCTCGAATTCTGCGTACGACATCCCGTGTCCTATCAATTGATGAGTCATCGATAGGTGGGATGCATAATATGCGCTCCGCCCTGTGCCGCTGATTGCCCTCGCTAAGGTGCGTCGCGTATCGGGAGCTCTGGCTGCGATGTTCGTCAAGCATTTGATTGCGTCAGTCATACGTACTAAACTGCTGTTCTTCAGAATAAGCATTACCCCGACGCTTCCTCCGAGGTGTTACTCGTCTCCTACGTGGCGCAACAGGGAAAGCGCTTGTCAACGTTAGACTGTCGAACACCTTGTAAATTCGCCGCTGTGTTACACAGGTACGCCTATTATGGACAATACTGTACGCCTTGCAGTAGAACCTTTGTTGTGCGGGCTGCGACACCGCCTCACGGGTTTGTCTCTTGGTGGCTTCTTTTTTAGGTGCACTGCGTATGCTGATGATCTGATGTTACCTCTTCGTGACGAACATGATGTTCGCAAATCATTGGATTGGTTAGCCACTTCGAAGCTTCGAGATGCCGTGTAAATGTACATAAATCAATGGTTTTGAACACTGGCGTGGGATGACACCTGCGAGGGTGGCACTGCGCGATAAAATCCGTTGTCTCGGTATCGACTTCACGGACTACATCTCACGCACGACCACCATCAATTATCGGAGTCTCTTGCAAGTGCTGGGCTTGTGGATCTTCGTCTTCGTGTGTAGGACCTACATCAACGGACCGAATATGTTAACGTCTATCGGGCATCGCGAATTCCGCACGTAGCGCAAACACTACCGATGCCTAAACACATAGCTCGGAGCATCGTGGCCGCATTCGGTTCCTTTGTCAGCGCTGGAATGATATTAAAGGTTCGATATTACTCCGTCACTCTTCCGAAAGAACGAGGCGGACTTGGCCTTGTCAGTGTTCACTATCGAGCAGTATTTCTCTTCGTTAGTTTGCACCGCAGGCTTTGGCGACGATGACCGACCAGCCTCACCGGCCTACTGACGGATGGCCTGGCACCGTGTTCCCTTGACCCTCAGGTCAGACACGGGTGCCCTTTTCCTGCTCTGGCAGGCTTTACCTGGAGTACGGCAACCTCCCCGTCTCTCGCTTACCAACAGCCAGTCACCTGCCGCACACTACTTCGCCGCCGGTCGCTTAATGTCGTCGAATTGACGTGTCCTACCGTGCACTGGAACGTAGTATGGTGCTCTGTCAACGCGGTGACGCTCGATCCTGGTGTACGTTCGACCTGGTATTCGAGGGACTCTCCATAGGACCCATCTTGCAGATTCGCCTTATGTGTGAACTGCAACGTCTAGAATAGAGACCAACACCGGCTCCGTTGTGGGCCAGTGGAAGAGATCTGGTGTTTTGAGCGTCAAAGTCTGGCTCTCTTTTTACGTATGTCACCCTCTTATGCCGATTCCCGCACTCTACTCTACCCGGACGATGTTTATTATCCGAGGACGAAACACAACGCTGTCACGTAGATACAGTGCATGTACTACAGCTATTAAAACATCGATATCTAAGCCTCTTGTGGCGGTAATACAACACTAATGCTGTAGGTAGATAATAAATTTAAACAAATTTAAAGAAATTAATACAAATTTACAGAGATTATATTCGAAGTGAATTGGAAACACGCTACTAACTCCCACCGGCTGCTAGAGCAAATTTCGTGAGCAGAGTGGATGGTTGTAGTGCTATAGTCGTTAAAAAAAAGATTTATGTCTAGTTCATGTAATACAGTTATTCATATCTCAGCCTGTTATGGCGGTAGCATGAAACTAATGCAGCAGATAGGCAATAAATTTATAAAAATTTGAACAAATTATATTCGAATTGAAAGGAAACACCATACTAACTCTCATCAGCTGCAAGAATAAAGTGTTAGAGCAAATTTCGTGAACATTCTCAAAGACGGTGGCGAACACACTTGATGGTTGTAGAGGTTCTAATTGTTTAAATAAGGACATATGTCCAGTGCAAGTAATAGAACTATCGATATCTTAGCCCCCTATGGCGGCAACACAACACTAATGCTGTAGGTAGATAATAAATTTAAACAAATTATATCCGAATTGAATGAGCAGGCTCTAGTGGAGGCAACACAACACTAACTCCCATGATTTGTGGGAGTAAGCTCTTAGAGGCAGTACCACAATCCTCTTGGAAAATGCACGTTAATTTCGCTCTAACTGCTTAATAAGGACTTATGTGTAGAGTTGAATGATTTCATGTAACATACCGACAACCTATATCTCAGCCTCGTGGTGGTAACACACTAATGCCGTAGGTAGATAATAAATTTAAAGAAATCTAATCAAATTTAAACATATTTAAACAAATTTATAAAAATTATATTCGAATTAAATGACAAAATCATAATAACTTGCATCAGCTGCAGGAGTAAGCTCTTAGAGGAAAATTCGTGAACATTTGACAAGAGCATGGCGAAAACACTTGATAGTGGTACTGCCTCTAATGGTTTAAATAAAGACTTATGCCTACTTCCTAGGAAGAGTTGACTTAGGTTAGTGGAGATAGCCAATTCTTTCTCGCCATTTTTTTAGGTTAGTAGAGGTAGCGCAATTGAGCTATCATCCCTCCAAAAGCCACTATCTTGGATAACGGTAATCGTGTCATCAGCTAACATCAATCGCGTTATCAGTTGCCCCACTACTTGAAGTTACTCATTCTGAAACACTAAATTTTGAAAGTAACGTTAAATGTAATGCAAAAAAAGACGTTTAGTAACCTCAGTGTAACTTAATGCAAAATTTAGAAAACGGCAAGCATTTATTTTTGACTATTGAAAGATTGAACTGAATTACCTTTAAGCATATGAGAAATCGGTTTCACTTTTAAAATAACAACAATCAAATAAATACCAAGGTAGCAGAAGTCACTCTCTAAGGTTAATACAGAGTAAATGAAATTGCGCTCTCTTAATTTATATTGTTGTAGCCTACAGTCCTGAGGCTGGTTTGATGCAGCTCTCCATGCTACTCTACCGTGTGCAAGCTTCTTCATCTCCCAGTACCTACTGCAACCTACATTCTTCTGAATCTGCTTGGTGTATTCATCTATTGGTCTCCCTCTACGATTTTTACCCTCCACGCTCCCCTCCAACACTACACTGGTGATCTCTTGATGTCTCAGAACATGTCCTAGACGTCGATCCCTTCTTCTAGTCAAGTTGTGCCACAAACTTCTCTTCTCCCCAATCCTATTCAATATCTCCTCATTAGTTATGTCATCTACCCATCTAATCTTCAGCATTCTTCTGTAGCCCCACATTTCGAAAGCTTCTATTCTCTTCTTGTCTAAACTATTTATCGCCCATGTTACACTTCCATACATGGCTACACGCCATACAAATACTTTCACAAACGACTTCCTGACACTTACATCTATATTCAATGTTAACAAATTTCTCTTCTTCAGATAAGCTTTCCTTGCCGTTGCCAGTCTCCATTTTATATCCTCTCTACTTCGACCAACATCATTTATTTTTCTCCCCAAATAGAAAAACTCCGTTACAACTTTAAGTGTCACATTTCCTAATCTAATACCTTCAGCATCACCCGACTTAATTCGACAACATTCTATTATCCTCGTTTGGCTTTTGTTGATATCATCTTTTATCCTCCTTTCAAGACACTATCCATTCCCCACAACTGCTGTTCGTAGTCCTTTGCTGTCTCTGAGGTTTGCCGATGACATTGAGATGAAATAAAAACTTTGATAAGAATTACAATGGATTTTAATACCTACTCCGAATTTTTCTTTTGTTTCCTTCACTGTTTGCTCAATATACTGATTGAATAACATCGGGGCGAGGCTACAAACCTGTCTCACTCCCTTCCCAACCACTGATTCCCTTTCATGCCCCTCGATTCTTATAACTGCCATCTGGTTTCTGTACAAATTGTAAATAGCCTTTCGCTCCCTGTATATTACCTTCAGAAATTGAAAGAGAGAAAGCTTTTGACAGTGTTGACTGGAATACTCTAAGGAAAGGCAAACATACGTTTCTAGCATTTGTAGACTTAATCTATTTTCTAAAATAAGTCGTGGGGTTAGTATTGCCTCACGTATTCCAATATATCTACGGAATCGAAACTGATCTTCCCCGAGGTCGGTTTCTACTAGTTTTGCCAATCGTCTGTAAAGATTTCGCGTTAGTATTTGGCAGCTGTGACTTATTAAACCGACAGATCTGTAATTTTCACATCTGTCAATTCCTGCTTTCTTTGGGATTGAAATTATAATATTCTTCTTGAAGTCTGTGGGTATTTCGCCTGCAGATGGTAGAGTTTTGTCACGACTGGCTTTCCCAAGGCTGTCAGTAGTTCTAATGGAATGTTATATACTCCCGGGGCCTTGTTTCGACTCAGGTCTTTCAGTGCTCTCTCAAACTCTTCACGCAGTATCGTATCTCCCATTTCATCTTCATCTACATACTCTTCCATTTCCATAATATTGTCCTCAAGTACATCGCCCTTGCGTAGACTCTCTATATACTCCTTCCACCTTTCTGCTTTCTCTTCTTTGCTTAGAACTGGGTTTCCATCGGAGCTCTTGATATTCATGCAGTTGGGTCTCTTTTCTCAAACGGTCTCTTTAATTTTCCTGTAGGCAGTATCTATCTTCCCCCAAGTGAGATAAGCCTCCACATCCTTACATTTGTCCTGTAGCCATCCCTGCTTAGCCATTTTGCACTTCCTGTGGTTCTCATTTTGAGACGTCTGTATTCCTTTTTGCCTGCTTCATTTTCTGCATTTTTATATTTTCTCCGTTCATCAATTAAATTCAATATTTCTTCTGTTACCCAAGGATTTCTGCTAGCCCTTGTCTTTTTACCTACTTGTCCTCTACTACATTCACTATTTCATCCCTCAAAGCTACCCACTCTTCATCTACTGTATTTCTTTTCCCCATTCCTTTCAATTGTTCCCTTATGCTCCCCCTGAAATTCTGTACAACCTCTGGTTTAGTCAGTTTATCCAGGTCCCATGTACTTAAATTTCCACCTTTTTGCAGTTTCTTCAGTTTTAATCTACTGTTCATAACCAATAGATTGTGGTAAGAGTCCACATCTGCCCCTGGAAATCTCTTAGACTATACAACGGTAAGATACAACTTAAAACCTGGTTCCTAAATCTCTATCGGATACCTGCTAGTATCAACAGGATTCTTCCATGTATACAACCTTCTCTTACGATTCTTGAACCAAGTGTTGGCTTTGATTAAGTTGTGCTCTGTGCGAAATTCTACCAGGCTGCTTCCTCTTTCATTTCTTACCCCCCATTTACATCTACATGACTACTCTGCAATTCACATTTACGTGCTTGGCAGAGGGTTCATCGAACTACATTCATTCTATCTCTCTACCATTCCACTCCCGATCAGCGCGCGGGAAAAACGAACACCTAAACCTTTCTGTTCGAGCTCTAATTTCTCTTAATTTATTTTGATGATCATTTCTTCCTATGTAGGTTGGGCTCAACAAAATATTTTCGCATTAGGAAGAGAAAGTTGGTGACCGAAATTTCGTAAATAGATCTCGCCGCGACGGAACACGTCTTTGCTTTAATGACTTCCATCCCAACTCGCGTATCATATCTGCCACACTCTGTCCCCTATTACGTGATGATACAAAAGGAGCTGGCATTTTTTGCACCCTTTCAATGTCCTCCGCCAATCCCACCTGGTAAGGATCCCACACCGCGCAGCAATATTCTAACAGAGGACGAACGAGTGTAGTGTAAGCTGTCTCTTCTGTGGATTTGTTGCATCTTCTAAGTGTCCTGCCAATGAAACGCAACCTTTGGCTCGCCTTCCCCACAATATTATCTATGTGGTCCTTCCAACTGAAGTTGTTGATAATTTTAACACCCAGGTACTTAGTTGAATTGACAGCCTTGAGAATTGTACTATTTATCGAGTAATCGATTTCCAGAAGATTTCTTTTGGAACTCATGTGGATCACCTCAGACTTTTCGTTATTTAGCAACTGCCACCTGCCGCACCATATAGCAATCTTTTCTAAATTGCTTTGCAACTGATACTGGTCTTCGGATGACCTTACTAGACGGTAAATTACAGCATCATCTGCGAACAAAATAAAAGAACTGCTCAGATTGTCACCCAGATCATTTATATAGATCAGGAACAGCAGAGGTCCCAGGGCGCTTCCCTGGGGAACACCTGATATCACTTCAGTTTTACTCAATGATTTGCCGTCTATTACTACGAACTGCGACCTTCCTGACAGGAAATCACGAATCCAGTCACACAACTGAGACGATACCCCATAGGCGCGCAGCTTGATTAGAAGGCGCTTTTGAGGAACGGTATCAAAAGCTTTCCGGAAATCTAGAAATACTGAATCAACTTGAGATCCCCTGTCGATAGTGGCCATTGCTTCGTGCGAATAAAGAGTTAGCTGCGTTGCACAATAACGATGTTTTCTGAAACCATACTGATTACGTATCAATAGATCGTTCCCTTCGAGGTAATTCATAATGGTTGACGTCGGTTTTCAGGAGGGTTTTGGAGCATATACTGTATTCAATGATACAGGTCTGTTGTTCGATGGATTACTCCTACTACCCTTCTTAAACACTGGTGCGACCTGCGCAATTTTCCAATCTGTAGATACAGATCTATCGGTGAGCGAGCGGTTGTATATGGTTTCTACGTAGGGAGCTATTGTACCAACGTAATCTGAAAGGAACCTAATCGGTATACAATCTAGACCTGAAGACTTGCCCATATCAAGCGATTAGAGTTGCTTCGCAACCCCGAAGGTATCTACTTCTAAGAAACTCATGCTAGCAGCTGTTCGTGTTTCAAATTCTGGAATGTTCTATTCGTCTTCCCTGGTAAAGGAAATTCGGAAAACTGCGTTCAGTAAGTCCGCTTTAGCTTCACAATCGTCGGTAAGAGTACCATCGGCACTGCGCGACGATGGTATTGACTGCGTCTTGCCGCTTGTGTACTTTACATATGACCAGAGTTTCTTCGGATTTTCTACCAAATT
Source organism: Schistocerca gregaria (assembly GCF_023897955.1). Lineage (NCBI taxonomy): Eukaryota > Metazoa > Arthropoda > Insecta > Orthoptera > Acrididae > Schistocerca > Schistocerca gregaria. The sequence continues at coordinate 44,911,738 of NC_064929.1, forward strand.
TCGTTACAATGTTTTGTTGTGGAACCTATTAAAAGCATCTGGCATTGAAGTCCGTGCCAAATTTCACATGTCTGTAAATTTTAGCCAATCTTCGGGATTTCGCATTCTTCTGAACTTCGCATGCTTTTTCCGTTGCCTCTGCAATAGCGTTCGGCCCTGTTTTGTGTACCATGGGGGATCAGTTCCATCTCTTACCAATTTATGAGGTATGAATATCTCAATTGCTTTTGCTACTATATCTTTGAATTTGAGCCACATCTCGTCTACATTTGCGTAGTCAGTTCGGAAGGAATGGAGACTGTCTCTTAGGAAGGCTTCTAGTGACACTTCATCCGCTTTTATTTTGCGTTTGTTTCTGGTGGATTTGGAAGAAATGGCATTGAGCCTAGCTACAATGACCTTGTGATCACTAATCCCTGTATCAGCCACAAACAGTCCAGAGCTAATAGCATCGTGACTAAGAGGTCAAGTGTGTTTTCGAAACCATTTACAATTCATGTGGGTTCGTGGACTAACTGCTCGAAACAATTTCGGAGAAAGCATTTAGGACAATCTCGGAATATGTTTTCGCCTACCACCGGTTTTGAACAAGTATTTTTGCCAACATAACGAGGGAAGGTTGAAGTCCCCACCAACTATAACCGTTAGAGTGAGGGTATTTATTTGTTACGACACTCAAATTTTCTCTGAACTGTTCAGCAGCTATATCATCGGAGTCTGGGGGTCGGTAGGAGGAGCCAATTCAGTTGTTAAGTATAACCACCACACATACGAATTCGCACTGAGTACCTACTTCGGCTTCACTACAAGATAAACCACTACTGACAGACACAAACAGTCCACCACCAATTCTGCCTAATCTATCTTTCCTGAACACCGTCTAAGACTTCGTAAAAATTTCTGCAGAACTTATTTCAGGCTTTAGCCAGCTTTCTGTACCTATAACGATATCAGCTTCTGTGCTTTTTATTAGCGCTTGAAGCTCAGGGACTTTTCCAGCGCAACTACAACAATTTACAACTATAATTCCGACTGTTCCTTGATCCAAGCACGTCCTGTAATTGCCAAGCACCCTTTGACATTGCAGCCCATCCCGCACTTTCCCGAGGACTTCTAACCTAAAAAACCGCCCAGTCCACGCCACACAGCCTCCGCTACCCGTGTAGCCGCCAGCTGAGTGTAGTGAACTCCTGACCTATTCAGCGGAACCCGAAACCCCACCACCCTATGGCGCAAGTCAAGGAATCTGCAGCCAATACGGTCGCAAAACCGTCTGAGCCTCTGATTCAGACCCTCCACCCGGCTCTGCACCAAAGGTCCGCAGTCGGTTCTGTTAACGATGCTGCAGATGGTGAGCTCTGCCTTCATCTCGTAAGCAAGACCGGCAGCCTTCACCAAATCAGATAGCCGCTGGAATCCAGAGAGAATTTCCTCAGATCCAAAGCGACACACGTCATTAGTACCGACATGTGCCACCACCTGCAGCTGGCTGCACCCTGTGCTCTTCATGGCATCCGGAAGGACCCTTTCCATATCAGGAATGACTCCTCCCGGAATGCACACGGAGTGCACACTGGATTTCTTCCCCTCCTTAGCCGCCGTATCCCTAAGGGGCCCCATTACGCGCCTAACATTGGATCTCCCAACTACCAGTAAGCCCACCCTCTGCGATTGCCCGGACCTTGAAGGCTGAGAATGATCCTCTTAAACAGGGCAGGCAGCTACATCTGGCTCAGCCAGAGACAGTGCCTGAAACCGGTTTGTCAGACACACAGGGGAGGCTTTCTGATCAGCCTCCGGGGACGCCTTTCGCTGCCTGCCACGCCTTGGAACGACCTCCCAATCAACCACAGGCGAGGGCTCAGCCCCACTGCGGGCAGCAACCGGGGCAACCACAGCGGCAGACCGATCTGGGGACAGACGGGACGAGGTTGACATCCCCGTGATACCCGAGCCCGGCTCCCCACAGTGGTGCCCATTGGCAACAGCCTCAAGCTGCGCGACCGAAGTCAGCGCCGATTGCAGCTTTGAGCGAAGGGATGGCAAGTCAACCCTCATCCGAACACAGCAATCGCAGTCCCTGTCCATACTAATCGATGTTTCACAACAGTTACCGAAACACGAGAACGTGCCTAGATAACGCAAGCGGAACACGCAAAGAATATATCAACTAACCACGGATACGTACGGGACAGGCAACAGCTGAAACTGCAGCTTCCCCCGCCGGTCCACTCCTACCGTGCTCTCAGTAATCACAGGTTAACGAGTGAGGGATGTCTACACTGGCGCGAGTATAGGTACACACCGGGTCGGCCGGAGCGTTCAACAAACACTTCCGCACTCTTTCATGACACAAACTGCTCTGCCTCCCATCTGCACGCCACGCGACAGAGGCTCTCCATGCGCAAAGATAAACATCGGTACAGCTATTATCATTTCGTCGTTGCTATTGATACATCTCAATAAAGCTCCCTTGGCTATTACCCGGCAATTTATAATATTTCTATTATAATTACAATCAATTATATACAGTCAAATTTTTATTTAATACGTAATCGAAGTATTGATGTATTTAATTTCTGTAGTGCAGCATATAGCATCAGAATCAAGAGTATAGTGCAAGATATCAACGAAAATTAAACGGCGAAAATTTTGGATGTTGCAGACGGTACTTTGTCTGCATTTTTGGTGTTATACCCTCTATGAGACATGTGTATATTGATGATTACCCGGTACACGCCTGATCACGTGGTACCGTAGACATGCCAGAAAATGGAGAGACACCGAAATCCATTGCAAATAAATACATAAAAAACCACATTTAGACGTCAACTGCTAGGAGTCTCACGCGTACATCCGAAGGACTATCTCATGTATATATGTTTGAGGGAGTCCCATCAGTCCCAGAGTGACAGGTAGGTATGGCAACTCGCCGGACAATGATGTGACCGCCCAACATTCACCAAGCTTTTGTATGCACAGAAAGGACATCCACTTGCTTTGCCTGTAAGTTAGGACGATAATTGCCCGTGGATGATACTGAGGCCAAGAAGATTTACTAATCATCAGGACACAGTGGTTGCGAATTCTGGGAGATATCGTAAACCAACCATTAACCAGGAAAGGAATCCTTTTACATTGACAATTTTTTTGTGAAATACGTCTTTCTTTATGTGTGTGGCAAAGGCATTGCCCAACCGTAAGGGAAGCTGCTAAGAAGTAATTCAGCTGACTGCTTGTAGAATCCTATCTGGCTAATCAAACGTAAAGAAACGACCACGGTGAATAAAGTGCTCGGAATACTGCTGCATCCAGTAACTGACCTGTGCTGATATTTCGTCCGAGACTTCTTCGCAGCCGTATATTCTTCACAGATGTCAGCATCTTCCGAATTGCTGTTTTATATTGTTTATTGAGGTCAGAGTATGTGTTACTCGATGCATATATCTCGCTTACCAAGTGGAATGGTGCTACGAAGGTAAGTTCACCCAGAGTTTCAAGAACTCTGAAGGAATTTCGTCTACTACAGCTGCCTTCTTTTGATTTATGTGTTTCAGTGCTCTTCGGCAACTGCTGTTGCTATAACGTCAAAACTCAGAGACTGAAAAATATTCCCGTTACGAGCAACACTACCGCTGAAATGGGTAGTTTGAAGCGCGAGAAGTTGTCAGATACTACCCTACGCCTTGTACTGTACATGAACGCCTGCGGTTCAGCGGGGCATCCTCATGGCTGGATGCACGTTCCCCTCACGCTGCGGCATCCCGTCACACCGGTAAGCTCTGCGGACTGCCGTGTCTCATGCAGAAAAGGTATTTGGCTGGTGCATAAGTTCTAACGTAACACAGACGTTTATCAATAATACGTTCTCCTTCTCTATTTAAAACAATCCGTCAACGCTGGAGTACGTTTTATATTCCGCGACTGTGGAAATCACGTGGTTTTGAGGCGAAGAACTCGTCGAGCCATGTTCATAGAGCATCTTCATTGGAAAGGGAAGTTCCTTCAAGGTTGTATCTGTGTATGAGGACACCAGATCAGCTGAATAACGTGGTTGCGGAAGGACTCCCCAACACAACTCCCGTATAGTGTCTTCCCTCAGCCTAGCAAAATGCGGGTGGTCGTTATCGTGGAGTAGCATCACTTCACGCGGTCTTCCTCCTTGTCGTTCTTGGATTGCGTCTGCAAAACGTCGCGGTTGCTGAGAATAAACGTCAGCAGTGATGGTTACACTTCGGGGAAGCAATTCGTAGCGCACCAGATGCATAACATCATCTTTTGTAGATGATTACAGGTCGTTGTTCGGGGAGTTGCTGCTTTGCTAAGCTCAACCATTCCTTTCGTTTCCCTGTGTTAGCATTGTTGTTGTTTGCTGTCTTCAGTTCTGAGACTTTCTTGATGCAACTCTCCATGCTACTCTATCCTGTGCAAGCTGCTTCATCTCCCAGTACCTACTGCAACCTTCATCCTTTAGAATCTGCTTAGTGTATTCATCTCTTGGTCTCCGTCTACGATTTTTACCCTCCACGCTGCCCTCCAGTGCTAAATTTGTGATCCCTTGATGCCTCAGAACATGTCCTACCAACTGGTCCCTTCTTCTTGTCAAGTTGTGCCACAAACTCCTCTTCTCCCGAATTCTATTCAATACTTCATCGTTAGTTATGTGATCTGCCCATCTAATCTTTAGCATACTTCTGTAGCACCACATTTCGCAAGCTTCTATTCTCTTCTTGTCCAAACTATTTATCGTCATGTTTCACTTCCATGCACGGCTGTCGTGCGGTAGCGTTCTCGCTTCCCACGCCCAGGTTCCCGGGTACGATTCCCGGCGGGGTCAGGGATTTTCTCTGCCTCGTGATGACTGCGTGTTGTGTGCTGTCCTTAGGCTAGTTCGGTTTAAGTAGTTCTAAGTTCTAGGGGACTGATGACCATAGATGTTAAGTCCCATAGTGCTCAGAGCCACTTGAACCATTTGAACCATACATGACTACACTCCATACAAATACTTTCAGAAACGACTTCCTGACACTGAAATCTATACTCGATGTTAACAAATTTTTCTTCTTCAGAAACGCTTTCCTTGCCATTTCCAGTCTCTATTCTATATCATCTGTACTTCGACCATCATCAGTTATTTTGCACCCCAGTAGTGGTACGGAGTAGTCATCGTCGGTGTTGTTCACGAGCCAAGCAATGATGCACATGTGGTCACCTGCTGATTTTGTGATTTTGGCTTAGGGCATGCGGCACCCGTACTCTTGATGTTTGAGCCTTTCCCATTGCACTTAAATTCGTACGGTGGTGAAATAATTGCAGTTTACCACATTTACCAGCTCTCGAGTACACTCGCGTGGATCATTGTGGGTTCATGAGTGTGAACGACTTCCATCAAACAGCGAAATCATTAACGTCAAAACGATCCTCCTTAACAAGAGAAAACCACTTCCTTAGAGTTCTCTGTCCAATAGTCCAATAGTATTATCCCCACACACGGTGCAAATGTTTCTGGGTGCCTCCGTTGCTGTAGCCCCTCGAATGAACTGAGACCGTGAAAAATGTCGGAAATGTTCCGATTTCTCCTGTTTGTACTCCATTTTGTAGCGTCGACAGCTCCACTCACTATCTTCAGACACAATATTTCAACATGTAAACTCAAATAGCAACAGTAAACTAAAAATAAAAACTGACAATCGTTAAATAAACCCATAGCAACCTGAATACCAGCTGACAAAAAAAAAAAAAAAGAAAAAGCTGTGAACTTCTGCACCAGCCTAATAGATACATATTATCAAGTGAACCTAAGATTTCAGACTTAAATTTTTTGTTTTAGAGCGATTGTATCAGGACGCTAATTATGGACAAAGTATGGTCACAAAATTTCGACATAATATTTACAGATGACTTTGACATAACACAAATCAATATTTTGCACATTTTGCGCCATTTTCTGGAGCATCTATGTTCCACTACATCCGCATTATGTACAAACCAGCAGAATTTCTGAGATTTATAGTAGTGTTGCAAAACAATACCTATGATGTATAAGAAAACACAATTAGTTACTTCAGACTTTTTTTGAGTACACCCTGTGGTCCATAGCATTCTACTTAAAGCTCCTAAAGCATCTCGCTAACACTAGGCAGATATGAGACATCGACGTGACAATTCTAAACACTGCGTATGACTTTAGTATGACAGATGTATCCCATCAGCAACGAAAGATTTAACTTTTTCTCAGTTTCCCTGATTTATTTAAAGAAGTTAAATCGTTTTTCGCAAAACTAGGCCTCACGCTGGTCTATTTGCTTCCTCATTTGGTCATATCCTACTCTTTGTTTCGAACAATTTATAGAGAATCATATTTTCGTTACAATGAAAAGTTTGACCAATGAAATACACAGACAGCATTCCGCTCTAGGCAGAAGCACGCCAAAAAGAGAAACTAAAGTGTAGCCTGTATAGAAACAATAGCTGTTGTACGTTCTCGCTTCCCACCCCCGGGTTCCCGGGTTCGATTCCCGGCGGGGTCAGGGACTTTCTCTGCCTCGTGATGGCTGGCTGTTGTATGCTGTCCTTAGGTTGAAGTAGTTCTACGTTCTAGAGGACTGATGACAATAGATGTTAAGTCCCATAGTGCTTAGAGCCATTTTTTGAATAACTGTTGTAGAATTAAGGAACATGTTTTATGTGGAAGAACTGCGATGTTTTTGGAAAATGAATATCTCTTCTATACAAGTCAACATTGACTTATCAGGATGGCAACGTAAGAAGGCAGTATTGAATACTGAAAAGAATTGTCAGCACCATTGCTCTTTGCAACGTATGTGAGCCGTGACTGGCTGGATGGGTGCCTTGCTTTTTTTTTTTTTTTTTTTTTAATCATTTGTTGTAGCCCAGTGGTTACCGCTAAACGTTGCTGTCTTCTCTCCGTGAGCCGCAGCAGTGTGTATCGATACTAGTACTGCTGTACTATGTCTGGTGTGGCGGATATGTTTTCCGGGTGTGCTGTGTGTGACAGTCGGTCCGTTGGGTCAGAGCAACGAGGAAGTCTCTGTGGCGCGTGGTCAGACAGGAGCCGCTGGCGGCGTGCACGTGCGGTTGGAGTTGTGAGGTGCTTGTTGCGAGGGTTACGAAGTTCGTCAGCCACCGAAACTGGACACTAAAGTTGAGTGCTCACTTAACCTACTATCAAGCCTCAACTGCTATCACATCTCTTGGTTTGATCCTGGTTGTCACTTTCTGAGAGATCCACGCGAGCAACAACGTGTGTGCATTGAAGTCGACTAGAATTGCAGCCGTCTTCCTGTGTGGTGTTAAACTTCATTAATGAAGGAATGACTTAAATTAAGTGTACCAGAGGTATCTCCTGTGTTGTGGCCGTTGACGTTCCAGTGACCTAAAGTGGTTGTTGACGTAGTTTCTGGCAGTGTATTTTCCACATCGTGTTGGTATTGTACAGCACAGCGTGTAGTGTGACAGCTAAGGTGTTGGTAGTTTTGGGCGTTTATTCTCATTTGGCTTGATTGGCCACCAGTATCCGGAACGTTTTGCGATTGACATCTTGTTGTCGTTTTGCTGTTCAGATGCAGTAGAAGTGATGTTGTTGGTTGGTTCCTCGGCTGGCTTTTTGTTGGGTTGCCTTTTGATTAAGAAGTTGTCGGTCTGGCTGCCTGTTTCACCTAAAAGTGCGTTAGTTACTTCCCCAGGTTGGAACCTTCTGAGCGCCGCTCCTTGTGTTTTACAGAGTGATTTCCTTTTTAGTCTTAAGTACTGTGTGTGGCCTTCAGCGGAGTTTTTTCTTATTGAAATTTCAAGGCTTTTCTTCTTAGGCCTTAAGGCGTAAAAAAAGTTTCTTGACTGGTATGTGGCCTTCAGCCGAGTTTTCAGCCTTTTAAAATCAAAAGTTGAAAATTTTGTCTAGGATTTAAGCCGGAAGAAATATTTTGTAGTTTTTATGTGGCCTTCAGCCGAGTTTTTCAGTTAAAGCCCAGACAAAGAAATTTCCAATTTTTAATTTTAAGACGTGAGATTGTTTGGGTTTCGTATGTGGCCTTCAGCCGAGTGTTATGTGAAGCATTTTAGGATAAAGACTTTAGCCTATTGTAGTTGAAATTCAGAATCGCTTCCTTGAGGCCTTAAGTCGTAAAATTGTTTTCTCCATGATGTGTGTTTTAATCTCTATTAAATTAAAAATTCAAAATCCTTGTCTTGCCCTTAAGTCATAAGATTGTTATTTTTTAATATGAGGCCTGCAGCAGAGTTTTACACGAAGTATTTTGAGATCAGGCCTTCAGCCTTTCCAAATTGAAAGCTCTTCTTCCCAGGCAAAATCCGTAAAATTGTTTTGTTGATATGCGGCCTTCAACCGAGTTTTCAGCCAATTTAAATTAAACTTTGAAAATCTTTGTCTCGGCCTTAAGCCGCGACACTATTCTTGATTAACGTGAGGCCTTCAGCCGCGTTATATGGGATAAAATTAAAGCTAAGGCTTTCAGCCTATTTATATTGAAGATAAAAAAAATTCTGAAGAAGTGAAACCGCCAGAAGAACTCCTGTACCTTGCTTAGGCCTTGTGCCTTGGATGTTCGATGTGGCCTTCAGCCGATCTAAATTAAATCAAAGGAGGTCTTTCGTTAAAACCTTGAGAGTTTTGATTCTTGCTTGTCTGATTGTGTGTTTTAAGAAATAAATTTTGTATGTTGGTGTGCAACTGACAGTAACATATTTTGACCTCTTTCCACAAATATAACCCCATCCGCTCCGTCCTGCTAGCCCAGGGATTTCACTGGTAGCAGAGAATGGTTACGTTTGTGTTCTTGCCATTCCAGTTACTGTTAGTTTCAATTTTATTTCTGTTCTGTGACACCACATTGTTTTGGGTGTTGATTGTTTCAGGTGTATTGTAATGGCGGTCAGTCAGAGTCCGGGGATCGGCCTGCTCAGGAACATCTTGTTTACGAGTTGGAAATAAGGCGCCAAGCTACTGAGAGCAGTGATCCGGATTTAGTGGCCCGTTTAGGTGCTGCCGTTTTTCAGCCGGTTGACGTCACGCCGGCGGTGTTGGGTGAGACAGGAGCGGCCACTGAATTTTTGTTGAAGGCTGTTAGGGGCCTTGTGGACAATATTTGCGTTTTGGAAGGCACTCAACCTAGTGCCAGTCTATTGGATACGGTGTAGGCCCAGTTAATGTATTTAACAAATCGGAAAGCGGATTTGGGCATGTTAGCTTTGGAAGATCACCATTAAAAATTAGCCGCCGAATTGGGCTCTTTGGTTAGTGCATTGCAGTTTAATCTTACGTGTTTAGAGTTGGTGAGAGGAGGATTGAGTAGCAGGACTTGCTGTGTTCGGGAGAGGGCGAGAGCCTACCCGGGATGGTACTGTTACGTCCTCGGTGAAGTTAGACGCAATGTTTGCCAAGTTGCCTAATCCTCTCGTGATATTACTGAATTAGTCGTGGAGCGGCTTGAACAGGTCGAAAAATTATTACGGTTGTCGGTTCGTCTTGAACTTTATGCTTCTCCCTTTCGTGGTTCCACACCAAGTAATTTTGTCACTGCCGTACCTGTTAGCTAGAAGTGAGTTGCAGAACCTCCTCTTCCGAGCCATGGCTGAAGTGTTCTCCTTACAGCAGTTCAGGGAGCTCGTCATTAGGCAGAGATTGACCACAGGAGTTCGAAAACCGCTTGAATGTCGTTACATTTGGGAGTTGCAGCGGGATAAAGAGCAGTTACATCAGTATGTGGACAGAGTTCAGACGGCGTCCTTGGCTTTGTTAATCGATTTGCCTGAACAACACCCGGTGTCTATTGTTCTTAGGGGAATGCGCGTTGCGGATAAGTAGCACTATGTCTTCCGTAATCAGCCTTCAGCTTGGGAAGAACTCCGTGCCGCGGTTGTAGCGATATGGGCGTTGCCGCTTGGATACGATGTATGTCACGAAGTTAAGGGGCAGGCCACCGGCGCTGGCAAGGGAAATTCCGAAGTGTCTGCATCCGCTGAAGCAGTAAAACTGGAACCCCGGTGTTGTTTCAGGTGCGGCAGCACGGCTCACTTGGAGCTCTCTCGGATTCAGCCTCGCGCTCTCAGAGCCAATAAATGACGCCGGACTGGGCAGCTATCTCGTGATCGAGCCTTTAGACGCTGGCGTACCCGTGTTGTCGCTCCCTCTTCACCGCCCTCGCCTTACGTTTGTTCTCGAGTAGGTGGCGAACCGATCTGTGCTCTTTCCGATTCTGCTAGCTCATTTTCATTATTGTGCTTCGAGTGGTTTTTGGAAGTTGGTCATTTTACGAAACTTCGGTCGGTGCTTTCTCCGGTGCAGAAATGTCGGGTGGCCAATGACCAGGTGTTGCCTCTGCATGATTGGGTCCGAGGGAATATATCGATGGGGGATTTTTCCTGGCCATTGTCATTAGCCTCGGTCAAGGAGCTGCCGGTCGATCTAATTTTGGGATGTGATTTCAGTAAATACTGGGTTATTCTTGGATTATTCTGGGCACACCTTTTTCTTTAAGTTAGATCCTGTGGAGAAGTTTCTACATCTACATCCATACTCCGCAAGCCACCTTATGTTTCTTTTATAAGTGCGCTAAACGTATTGTGCATCGAAATGCAGATGCATTGGCCGTTCAGGATGTGGCTAATGAGTTTGATCTTACCCATCTCTCGCCGCATCACGCTTCTCAATTACGGGATTTGTTACAGAGTTTTCCTGAGCTTCTTAGTGATAACTTGAGTGTCACTAATGTTCTTAATTACCATATCCTTCTATCCGACGATAGTCCTGTCAGGCAGCCCCCACGTCGCCTCTCACCTCCTAAGGTGAAGATACTGAAGGCGAGAATATCACAAATGCTCCAACAAGGAGTTATTACGCCTTCTACATCTACTTATGCTTCCCCCATATGCCATGTTCCCAAGGATCAGGAGCACTATTTCAGACCTGTGGTTAACTACCGGGTGCTTGAACACTAAGGTTGTCTTCGAATGTGCCTCTGCCTCTGATCTACATAACTTTTACCTGGTTTGCCGGTACTAATTGGTTTACTGTTCTTGGTTTGAACCAAGCCTGTTATCAGATTCCATTAGCTGAAGAATGTAAACATGTTACCGCATTTTGTACTGACTGGAATCTGTTTGACAGAGTTCCTTTTGGTTTGGCAACTCGTTTGCTGGATAATATCCTTAGGGACTTGAAATTAGTGTTTGCCTATAATTATTTGGACGATTTAGTCATCTATAGCCGTTCGTTTCAGGACCATTTGGATCATATCCAGAAAGTTCTTTCGAGGTTTCAGGGAGCCGGGCTGACTGTTAAACCCAGTAAGATGACATTAGAAAGGCAGCAGGTGTTCTTCTTAGGTCACCTAGTGTCAGGTCAGAGTATTCGCATCGAACAAGAGCGAACTAAGACCATACGGGCGTTGCCTCCGCCTACTGATAAACGCGGAATTTGCTAGGTTCATAGGCATGTTGAACTATTTTATCGTTTTGTCCCTAATTTTGCTTAGTTGGCCGCGACCTCAAACGAACAGTGCCGGAAGAGAGTGCGTTTTGAATAAGGACCTGTCCAGGAGCCCGCGTTTGAGTATATTAAGGCAGCTGTAGCCAATGCTCCATTTCTAGGAGTACCACACTTTAATAAAAGGCTTATTGTCCAAAATGACACATCTAATGCTGGTATTTGAGCTGTTCGAAGGTCAGACGCAGCCATTAGCTTACGCGTCTCGTCGGTTCACTGGCGCCGAACTTAAGTACTCCATCTACGAGTGCGAGGCGTTGGCCGTTTTGTTTGCATTGGAGAAGTACCACTTCTGCCTTGAGCATCGGGAATTTCAGTTAGAAGCCGACAATCAGGCTTTGAGCTGGGTGCTGGCTAGGCCGCGTAAAACTGGCCGTAGTGCCAGATGAGAGGTACGCATTTAATTTGAAGTTAAACACGTGAGAGACACTGAAAATATCCTTGCGGATGTCCTCAGCCGGTAGTTCGCCGAATCTACACCTAGTGAGGGAACCCGGGAGACAGATGGAGGCAGGATTGGGAGAAATTCCTCTTTAGTTTGATGTCGCTCAGCGTCGGGATCAGGACCCTATTTGGCTGGGGAACTGTCGCATGAGTATATTATTAACAGTTGCATTCTGCGTAAAAGGGTCGGGCATGCGAAGCAGTTAAAGAAGTTTGCCAGTAGCTCTGGTGCGCCCGGTTTTTCGGTACTTTCATGATTCGTTGGTGGGTAGCCACTTATAAGTTCCTAAGACTCTGAAAAAAGTCAAGGAGCAATTGACTTGGCCCTCCATGGAGCGAAATGTCAGAGAGATGGTATAGCAATATCGGCTGTATAATGTAGTCAAACCCAAGAATGCTCTTCAACAGGGTTTGCTGAGCTCTGAGCGCGAGTCCTGTCCTACGCACAAGCTCTATATCGATTATCTAGGACCCTTTCTTCGTACTAAGAAAGGTCATCGGTACGTGTTAGTTATTATTGATGCGTTCTCCGGATTCACTTGGCTCATTCCGAGCCGTAACGTCACTGCTACCACCACTATTTCTCATTTAACTAAAGTTTTCATTGTTTTTGGCCCCCCTAAGAAAATTGTTAGCGATAATGCGCCGGCCTTCCTTTCGGCTCCTTTCAAGGCGTCCTATTTTCAGAACGGTGTCGTATTATCCGCAGGCATGCTTTACGGAGAGGGTTAACCGAAATCGTAAATCCGCTTTGATTTCAGAAAACGCCTAGTAAGTGGGACTCTAGTCTTCCTTGGCTTAGTTTTGCTTTTAATACCACCAATCATGAAGCCTTGGGAGCTACTCCCGCCTCTTTGATCCTTTCCTATCCTGTTAATTCCCCTTTTTAGAACTTGTGGGGAATTCAAGATCTAGTTCCTCAAGTCATCAATGAAAACTGGAACCGTGCCAGACGTAATATACTCAGGGTCCATAATAATCAAGGTGAGCGTTACAATCGTAATCGGCGAACCTTTAGAGGGAGGCTAGGAGATCAGGTCTATGTCCGTAGTTTCCCCAGTAGGCAGCTGCGTGTCGGAAATATGAGTAAATTTACTCCTCATTTTCTGGGGCCTAGCACCAATTTGTTCATTTTAGGCCCGGTGAATCTGCTGGTTAAGGATAACCATTCCGGTAACCAGTACTGGGTTCACCTTAGCCAGGTTAAATCCAGTTAGTTAGTCTGATGGTTAAGTAGCCACCCCCCCGCCCCCCCTTCCAGCATCGTGTTTGTTTGAGGGCGGGAGGTTGAGCCGTGGCTGGCTCGTGTTATGCTTCCCATTAAATATTGGTTTTGGTTGATATTCTGTGATTAGTCTCTCGCGGTTAAGCTGTTATCCTCTCTCTCCGTGAGTCGCAGCAGCAGCGCGTATCGATATTAGTACCCTTGTACTATCTATGGCATCGCGCTTATAGTTTTCCGACTGCAGCGCGTGGGGGTAATGCTCCGGTCCTTTTGCCTCAGAAAGTCTACAAGGAAGAGCTATGTGGTCTACTTAGTTCTGGTGCATACCGGAAGATTAACAAAGATCCTACTAGCAAGGTGACAGTATGGACTGCTGCCTTGCTGAACGCTTCATCACTACCAAAGGAAGTCAAAAGAAGTACCACCGAGATATTATGGTCTTCCTAAAGTTCACAAAATGTCTAAGTATGAGAGTGTAGAGGTCTATGAGACCTATAACGAGCGCTATTGGTTCACCGACGTATTTTTCTGCAAAACACTTGACTTCCTAATTAAAACAATTGGTAGGAAAACGGAGTCACCACATTCGTAATTCTATGGATTTTATTCAGAGACTTAACACGTCAAAACTAACTAGCACATCATTATTATTTAGCCTGATGTTGCTGTCATTATGCACCGGTACCTTTAAAGGACTCTTTCTCTTATCAGCCAACATCTTGATACGAACATTACGGCCTTATTTGAACATGTGCTTTTATCATCTTATTTCCAGTTTAATGGTGAATTTTATGAGAAGATTGATAGTTAATAAAAATTTGCGGATTTCCAGCCGCGTCGGGTGGTTAAAATCCCACGGGCTTTCGACCGAGCTCTCCCCGGTCATTCTCAAGTGGTAAGACTGACTGCTGTGTCGTCGTGGCCGCGTCGTTATACAGCCGCACTGCTGGCTGTGACATCACTGGTGCTCTCTTCCACGTCATATATGATCATGTTTTCATACCGCGTTCATCGCGCCCGTTTTAACATCGCGATAGCCGGGTCCCTGGCTGTGCTGAGTTGCAAACATCCGCCATTGTTGATGGTGTCTTCAGCGTTTTTTATTTCAATAGCTTCTTTTATGACGCTATCGCAAAATCCCTCCGCTTTCATAACGACAGATGTTTCGTCGAATAGAATTCGGTGTCCATTTTCTAAGGCGTGTTCTTCCACGGCTGATTTTTCTGGATAGTGTAGGTGTAAGCACCTCTCGTGTTCCTTTTCCGACGTTGCTCTACCATGCGTACTGTTTGGCCGACGTAGTAACAGCCACACTGACATGGTATCTTGTACACTCCAGGCGTTCTTAGCCCTAGGTAGTCCATCACAGGCCTTATGAGCTGACGAATTTTTGCTGGGGGCCTGAACACCGATGAAATGTTATATCTCTTCAGGAGTCGGCTAATCTTTCCCGACACTGTACCACAGAAAGGCTAAAACACAAGTTTCTTGCTTTCTTCTTCGGTGGTGTTCTCTTCTCTGTTGGTGTGTTTCTTGCGTGTCAAGCCAGATATAGCCTGGACACCTGTCCGTGGCTGTACCCGTTTTCCCGGAAGACGTTTCGGAGGTGGCTCAGTTCTAGTGGCAGATTTGCTGCGCCTGGGACGACTTTAGCACGATGGACGAGGGTATTCAGAACGCCACGTTTTTGTGCCGGATGGTGGTGGCTGAGAGCGTGCAGATACTGATCTGTGTGTGTGTGTGTGTGTGTGTGTGTGTGTGTGTGTGTGTGTGTGTGTGTGTGTGTGTCTCCGTTTTCTGTAGACACTGTGGCTGAGGGGCCCCTTGGTTTTCCGTCGAATGAGGACGTGAAGCAAGGGCAATGTACCCTCTGTCTCGACTTACATCTTACACTTGATGTGGCCGTGAATGCTGTTCAGGTGTTCCAAAAATTCACGACCATGGGGCTACATGATGAAAGTGTCATCGACGTAACGCTAAAAGCAACTTGGTTTAGCTGGAGCCTTGTCCAAGGCGAAGTCTTCAAATTTTGCCATAAAAAGTTTGGCTATGGATGGAGCCAGAGGGCTTCCCATAGCCACGCCGTCCAACTGGACGAAATACTGGCCGCCATGTAGGAAGTACGACTATGTCACTGTGTGCTTAAACAGTCCCACAATTGTGCTATCAGATAATTGGAAGAGGAGATCTATACAGTCTTTGACCGGAACACGTGTAAACAGGGAGACCACACCAAAACTAACCATCATATCTCCTTGACTAAGACGCAGTTGTTTAATTCTGTTGAGAAAGTCGACGGTGTTCTTGATGTGATGCACACAACGACCCACATGCGGTGCAAGGAGGCTGGTCAGGTGTTCTGCCAGTCTATAAGTGGGTGACCCAATGGTGTTCACAATGGGACGAAGAGGAGAATCCGGTTGTGGATTTCTGGTAGTCCAGAAAGCGTAGGTGGTCTTGGCGCCTGAGGGAGGATAGTCTTAATAACGCCCTCTTCCAGCATTTACTGTTTTGGAAGCTCTGATGTCTTCCTCATTATTCTTGACGTCGGGTCCCGTGGCAGTTAACGCTATATATCCTCTTCAAGCATTAACTGAATTTTGGCATCGTAGTCAGCTTTATTTACAATGACGGATGCATTGCCCTTGTCGACTGGCAGAACCACGATGAGTGCGTCGTTGCGGAGTGCGTGAAGACCATTGCGTTTAGCCCTAGTCAAGTTAGACCTCGGTGGTTTAGATTTTGAAATGATGCGACACGTTTCGCGATGAATTTCGTCAGCATTCTCACTAGGCATCTTACGGATTGTTTGTTCAACCCCACTTATATCATCACAGACAGGGATGCTCTGAAGCGCTGGTGCGAAGTTAATACCCTTCTTAAGCGCCGAAATGGCACCCGCATCGACCTCTTTCTTCGTCATATTGATGACAGTTCCTTCTGTTGATTTCCGTTCTGCACCGTGTTGTTGTTAAGAAATCCGCGCGAACTACCCTTTCTGTTTCTCTGTGGCCTTCTTTTGCTGTGGTGGCCGCGTCGACCCACTCAAAATCTAATTGTGAGAGTACCTCTGTCAACTGCAGATGTATAGCCAGCAGTTCGCGACCTTTTAAATCCAGCTGCCTCCTAGTGAAGTGTATCGTCTCCCGCAACAGGGCAGAGCTGGCTGAACGGTAGATTCACCTGGCTGCCGAGGTAAATCGTGGAATCGCGTTCTCATCTCGACAGCGTAGCAGGAAGGCTAGAGAGCTTAACAGGTTAGCCTTCTTCCCAAGCAGGTTCCCTAGGCGCCACGTTTCCCCCCCGTAGAGGTACGCCATGTATGAATGCGTGGTTTCGTGGCGATATGAATTAATAAGATTTTCTCGGGCTTCCAGCCGCGTCAGGTGGTTATAATCCAACGAACTTTCGACCGAGCTCTCCTCGGCCACATCAAGTTTACGATGGAAGTCGAGACAGATGATGCACTGCCCTTGCTTGACGTACTCGTTCGACGGAAAACCAACGGGCACCTCAGCCACAGTGCCCGCAGGAAACCTACACACACAGATCGGTAACTCAGCCACCACCATCCGGCACAAAAAGTGGCCTTCTGAATACCCTCGTCCATTGTGCTAAAGTCGTCCCAGACGCAGCAAGTCTGCCACTAGAACTGAGCCACCTCCGAAACGTCTTCCGGGAAAACGGTTACAGCCACGGACAGGTATCACAGGCTATATCTGGCGCGACACGCAAAAAAACAAACTAAGAGAGGTGAGAACACCACCGAAGAAGCAAACAAGAAACTTGTGTTTTAGCCTTTCTGTGGTACAGTGTCGGGAAAGATTAGCCGGCTCCTGAAGAGATATAACATTTCATCGGTGTTCAGGTCCCCAGCAAAAGTTCGTCAGCTCATGAGGCCTGTGAAGGACGATCTAGATCTTAGAACGCTTAGAGTGTACAAGATACCATGTCAGTGTGGCTGTTACTACGTCAGCCAAACAGTACGCATGGTAGAGCAACGTCGGGAAGGAACACGAGAGGTGCTTACACCTACGCTATCCAGAAAATTCAGCCATGGAAGAACACGCCTTAGAAAGTGGACATCGAATTCTATTCGACGAAACATGTCGATATGAGGGAGGGATTTTGCGATAGCATCATAAAAGAAGCTATTGAAATAAAAACCGCTGAAAACACCATCAACAAAGACGGAACCCGACTATCGCGATGTTAAAACGGGCGCGACGGACGCGGAATGAAAACATAACTATATACAGTGTGTTACAAAAAGGGACGCCAAATTTCAGGAAATATTCCTCACACACAAATAAAGAAAAGATGTTATGTGGAGATGTGTCCGGAAACGCTCAATTTCCATGTTAGAGCTCATTTTAGTTACGTCAGTATGTACCCTACTTCCTCTATTCACCTCCAGTTGGCAAAATAGAAGGAAGGTAATGTTGACTTCGATGTTTGTGTTGACATGCGACTCATTGCTCTACAGTACTACCATCAAGCACATTAGTACGTAGCATCAACAGGTTAGTGTTCATCACGAACGTGGTTTTGCAGTCAGTGCAATGTTTACAAATGCGGAGTTGGCAGATGCCCATTTGATGTATGGATTAGCACGGGGTAATAACCGTGGCGAGGTATGTTTGTATCGAGACAGATTTCCGGAACGAAGGTGTCCCGACAGGATGACGTTCGAAGCAATTGATCGGCGTCTTAGGGAGCACGGAACATTCCAGCCTATGACTCGCGACTGGTGAAGACCGAGAACGACGAGGACACCCACAATGGACGAGATAATTCTTCGTGCAGTTGACGATAACCCTAATGTCAGCGTCAGAGAAGTTGCTGCTGTACAAGGTAACGTTGACCACGTCACTGTATGGAGGGTGCTGCGGGAGAACCAGTTGATTCCGTACCATATACAGCGTGTGCAGGCACTATCAGCAGCTGATTGGCCTCTACGGGTACACTTCTGCGAATGGTTCATCCAACAATGTGTCAATCCTCATTTTAGTGCAGATGTTCTCTTTACGGATGAGGCTTCATTCCAACGTGATCAAATTGTAAATTTTCAGAATCAACATGTGTGGGCTGACGAGAATCCGCACGCATTTGTGCAATCACGTCATCACCACAGATTTTCTGTGAACGTTTGGGCAGGCATTATTTGTCGGTGATGTCTTGATTGGGCCCCATGTTCTTCCACCAACGCTCAATGGAGCACGTAAATATGATTTCATACGGGATACCCTACCTGTGCTGCTAGAACATGTGCCTTTACAAGTACGACACAACATGTGGTTCATGCACGATGTAGCTCCTATACATTTCAGTCGAAGGGTTCATGTGCTTCTCAACAACAGATTCGGTGACCGATGGACTGGTAGAGGCGGACCAATTCCATGACCTCCACTCTCTGCTGACCTCAACCCTCTTGACTTTCATTTATGGGGGCATTTGGAAGCTCTTGTCTACGCAACCCCGGTACCAAACGTAGAGACTCTTCGTGCTCGTATTGTGGACGGCTGTGACACAATACACCATCCTCCAGGGCTGCATCAGCGCATCAGGGATTCCATGCGACGGAGGGTGGATGCATGTATCCTCGCTAACGGAGGACATTTTGAACATTTCCTGTAACAAAGTGTTTGAAGTCACGCTGGTACGTTCTGTTGATGTGTGTTTCCATTCCATGATTAATGTGATTTGAAGAGAAGTAATAAAATGAGCTCTAACATGGAGTTAAGCGTTTCCGGACACATGTCCACATAACATCTTTTCTTTATTTGTGTGAGGAATGTTTCCTGAAAGTTTCCCGTACCTTTTTGCAACACTCTGTTTGTCGAGGAAGAGAGCACCAGTGACGTCACAGCTAGCAGTGCGGCTGTATAACGACGCGGCCACGTCGACACAGCAGTCAGTCTTACCACTTGACAATGACCGGGGAGAGCTCGGTCGGAAGCTCGTGCGATTTTAACCGCTGGAAGCCTGAGAATATTTTATTAATTCATATCGCCGAGAAACCATGCATTCATACAAGACCGATGGTGTTGTCATGGGACGCCCCCTCTACCCTCTGGTAGCTAATTTATTCATGGAAGACTTCGAGGACAAGGCACTGGACTCAGCAAGTTTTAAACCAACGGTCTCCTGGAGGTACGTGGACGACACATTTGTGGTATCGCCGCACGGGATGAATGAATTACATCGATTTCTTGAGCATTAGAATTCCATCCATTCTAGTATCAAATTTACTATGGAAATATAAAAAAACGTCTACCTCCCATTTTTGGATGTTGTCGCTCGCCGTAAAGTTGATGGCACATTAGGACACGCCGTATACCGGAAACCAACGTATACAAATCTATATGTTCATGCCAGTAGCTGCCATCACCCTTCACAGACCGTATGTGTTCTTAAGACCTTAGTGCATAGGGCACACTGTATTTCCGATAAAGACAATTTGCAACAAGAGCTCACATACCTTAAGAGCATTTTTAAATCGAATGGATTTTCTCCGCAACAAATTTGTAGAGCATTCAATGTAAAACCTAGGAAGAAGATAGTAATTCTTTCAAATCTAGTACTTTTTTGCCGATGTGGGTGTATTCCTGAGAAATTCTGTGTTGTGGTGGTCTTTCACCCCCCCCCCCCCCCATCCCCCCCAACGAAGACTGCTGCAGCTTTACTCTGTGAAGGACGATTTACAGCTTCGTAAAGCGGGTGTGTATCAGATTTATAGCGGAAATTGTGAGAAATCGTACAGAGATCAAACAACACGCACCGTTCATGAGAGATGTGTAGAGCATCGAAGATACAAACGCTTATTACAGCCAGACAAGTCAGCTGTGGCCGAACATTATCTTGGTACAGGTCATTCCATGAATTACAGTGATGTGAATATTTTAACATCCACGTCTTCCTTTTGGGAATCTCCCGTCAAGGTATAGAGATTAGAGCAGCTAATAATTTAATAAACAGAGATAATTGTTTTAATTTGGACAAAGCATGGAATCCGGCTCTTGGGGTAATTGAACTGCAGAGAAGTCGTCACGGTGTCACCGCCGCCGCTCATACATCGATAAGCGAATCAAATGTCTGTACGCCTTCGCCACAGGCGGTGCATGTATAAGCGTATTTCTTTGCCGCCGACCAACATCTCTCACTCGCATGCGCAGTACCGCCGCGGTGGAGCATCTAAGGCCGCGCTTGGCATCTTGTCGTCAGTCTTATGACTCACTCTGAGGATGGCCGGACGATACGCGGCCGAAATATCAGCGGAGGAAATTTTATTTGCGCGGCTGCGTGCCCAAAATTTAATGGACTGTTCATTACGCCGCGAGAAATTGAAAATGGACAGTGGTTATGAAGTTTTTTAAGTGAGAAACTGAGGAAAAATAGGGAGGAAACGTTTATGAAAAAGCACATCGCCGATTCAAAAATGAGCTTGTAATGTCTTCACTTACGTTGTACTATATCCCACAGTATGTCTCGTTTCACCAGCTATCGATGCCCCTTAATAATTACATTGTTTCATCGTATAATGCGGTCAATAATTAAGTTTTGCATGTTAACCATACGGCAAAGCACTCTTCTCTTTGCGTGCTGTCATTTGCGAAAATCTTGTTTCCATATCTCAAACCGTTTGAGATGTGAGGAATGTTGAGAATATCTCATTCTAGCTTTTTCGCTGGCTCGGACGGTTGCAGATGAGTGCGCTACATCAGATTAATTTTTCCGTCATTGGTGACTGAGACTTCCACCAAAGTCTAAAGAAAAATTCATTATCTCAGCTGAATTTTATACGCGGCAACATATTATGTAATGTGTACCAAACGCAAAATCTTAGCAACCCCTATTTTCTATTTTAAGCTTTTTCGTATTTCATGCAGTGTCTTACTTAAATCGAAGTACCATAATAACTGTCACCATTAACGAAATGATGGGCACGTCACACGAAGCTGGCATATAAAGCTATAAGTAGGGAAAAAAGATTTTTTTTTTTTTTTACGGAATAGTATCTGTAAAATCGTTTGAGGAAGAACGCAGGGCGTGTGGCTCGCTTCTGCCATCGCAGTGTGTCGCCAGCCGGCTGGAAGTGGCCAGACAAGGTCGGCCCCGCCTAAAGAAACAAATGAAATCGCTCAGTAACTGTTCCCTGCGCATCGGCCACTGTATCCAGCACGGATTCCACCATCTGCCACAGCATATTACACGGCTTGCAAGGTATAGGGTAGATGTGGACCAGTGATTTTCCACAGCTGCCACTTTGCTCTGTATGTAAGTAAAGATTTTACAGCGGGTTTGTCGTTCAGAAATCGCATTTGAGTGTTGTTTGTTTGTGGGAAGACTGTGTGACACCTTGTGTACGAAGGGGAAACGTCTACCAGCACGTACCAAAGTCCGAGACTGCAGTTTGTCGTTACGCTGCTCGCGCTGTCACGTGAATACGGTGCCTATCGGTTCGCGAGGGTCACGTAGGCTGTTAATGGCCCTACGTGACTAGCGCCTGAGAGGCTCGACGTGCTGTTTGGTTGGCTGTGCAGGACCACACAGACACACCAGGTTCCCTGTGTCATGGAACGCAGCGAGCTCACTGGTGGCCAGAAGAGCGCCCTCACGGACAGTGCGGCGACGTCCAGCGACAACTGCTGTCGAAGCCCACATCGACGCGGCAGGAGACCGAGGCGGTCGACAGTGGAACTCCCAACAAGGAGACTGGACATACCAAAGTGGCACTATGTCGTCTTTGCAAACGAGTCCCAGTCCTGTGTACAACATCACATTGGACGTATCCATGCATGCAAGCTCTGAGGAGGACGAACGTTGCCAGACTGCTTTCGTCATCTTCTCATGGGCTCATCATCTGAATTGTTGGTATGGGGTACCACTGGGTAAATAAGATGATCGCGTCTTGTCCACACAGATGGTAATTTGCACTGTACCTATCACATTTCTGGCGCCTTAAGGACGGTGGCTATGACCCTTCTCCGAGATCTTCGTGACATTATCTTTCAACACATTACACCAACATCGCATGTTGCCCATGCTGTGCTGACCTGTGCCGCACACCGGAGTATATTTACCGAAATTATGGCCAAAATGGCAAAAATGGACGTTTGGTCAACTATTGTAGCAAGTACATGAAAGGTTCTCGGTTCACTTGCCTCGTCAAATTTTCAGAAAATTCCACGCTTTCGATGATACCCTCCACCATCGTCGTCAGGGACTAAAACTGACTGTCGTGAACTGGCAAGGTTCCCTCTTTCATACTCATAGGAAGGCATCTGATTTGGTGGATTACGTCACCGTGTAGCATACAGATGTGTTGCCCCCCTACGTAGATAGATTTTGCTTGCAATCGAGCGCTGCATGCAGCACCATCTATCGCATCAGGCTGTGAACTGCGAGAAGTAAGAAAATAAACCAACGTGCAATTGAAAAGAACTTTGCGAGAGGCCTGGGACAATCACCTGCTGTGATCGGTAACATTAGACAAGTGAACGTAGCAGAACCAACCTAGATTAAACATACTAACATACACTTCTCAATACGCACATATATAACACAGTACATAGCTATAATTAGTTTGAAGGCGCATTTAAAAATTGCGAGAAAAGTATGGCAAACTAACTACATATGGAACAATCACACACGTGACGAGCAATTCGGTGCCCTAGTAGAAGCAGTCCTGTCATCACGTCACCAGTAAAATCGGTACAGCAAATTAAGGGTATCACACGAATCTACTTTGAAATTTTCAAGTACAAAAGGTTAAAAACTAGTGGAAAGTGGCATGGTACAAACTGAAAGACAGGCAGACAAACTAACAAATGCATGCCGAGTCATCCCAGGCCAATCTCTATGGACGGCAGTGGAGTAGTTTAGGGGTATTCACAACTACAGTTAACCTAGTAGTGAAAGGGAGTGCTTTAAAGGTTTGAAACTATCAAAAATAATTTTGGCCAGGATTTCGGTACATGTAATCCACTGTTGGTTGGTTGAATTGTTGGAGGGCACCAAACAGCAAGGCCATCGGTCCCTCACATTATGGAAGGATGGGGAAGGAAGGTGGCTATGCCCTTTCAGAGGAACCATCCCGGCATTTGCCTGAAGCGATTTGGGGAAATCACCGAAAACCTAAATCAGGATGGCGGAATGGGTTTGAACCGTCGTTCTCCCTAACTAGAGTCCAGTGTGGTAACCACTGCGCCACCACGCTCAGTATATAATCCTCTTTGCGTCGATACAGAGCGTTCCAGACTGTTGCTTTAAACAGACACCAGAAACACTGGCTACGAACTGTGCAGAGACAGCCACAACAGGGGGTGAAACCCGTGTAGGGGCTACACGTAACACGACTTCGGTTCGCTGTCAGGCCACTTGCAGTGCTGCAAGTTTATTAATGCATCATGTCGCTTTCTTATTGGATGATCTTTAGGTTCTGTGTTTGTTTTCGTTCCGTAGTGAACGGAACTTAACAGAAGCTCGTTTCAAATCATTGTGCGTCTCATTCCTTATTGTGTGCTTTGCACTCTTTGAGTTACGTTGTAAGTATGTTGCTCATATTCTGATTGAGCTCTGTTGACATCAGTAATACTGGGTCGGGTAAATGGGTCCATATTTGGTTGTTGTTCATATAAAACAGAAGTTGGTTTCTTCACATGATGTTCTGAGATTTATGATTTTTGTTACCACTTACGAATCTGTGTGTTAACTACGCGATTTAGACAATTGTTAAGAACGCCGCTTTTATTATACTTTATGTGGTGGCACCGCCAGACACCACACTTGCTAGGTGGTAGCCTTTAAATCGGCCGCGGTCCGGTAGTATACGTCGGACCCGCGTGTCGCCACTATCAGTGATTGCTTACCGAGCGCCGCCACACGGCAGGTATAGTCTAGAGACTCCCTAGCACTCGCCCCAGTTGTACAGCCGACTTTGCTAGCGATGGTTTACTGTCTACATACGCTCTCATTTGCAGAGGCGACAGTTTAGCATAGCCTTCAGCTACGTCATTTGGTACGACCTAGCAAGGCGCCATATTCAGTTAATATGAATGTATTCTGAACAGATAATATTGTGAATCATGTACCGTCAAGAGCGACGTTCATCATTAATGGATTAAAGTTAAGTATCAAAATAATTACGTCCGCTTTCTGAATTCTAATTCCTTGTCATGTTCCAGATCTGACGTTAGTATAGTTCTTTCCTCCTCACGCCAGCCTGCGTGAGCTAAAACGCGTGCATTTCGGCCTCCTCTTGTAACACGGTGTTGGCTCTTCTGCCAACACAACACTTTATATCTGTTTACATACGTGTCCTGTACTTTCACGCTTTTAATGAAGAACTCCATCTTATCGGGTGTCGACAGTATTGCAACTCCACATTATTACATCTGTTGCGGAACTTGTATCTAATTCTGCATTGAGTGCTGTTGCTTCTCGTCACTGGATGCCATGCGTTTCGCAATGGCTCGAAGAGTGTCGATGTAGGTGTAGATGTCTGTTTCGTAGTCTCAGTAACTAGCAAATGTTTTCACACGTTAGTAACAGGCAGTGCAGATAGTGCATTTTAGCAGAAGTCAATGAAAATTTTGGTGGAGTACGAAAAACGAATGGGAACAAAAATAACAAAGGATACGAAGAGTACACTAACAATGGATTTCAATCGAGGTTCTTAAGCTGTAACAAAAATACGTGAGTCTGCAGAACACCGCGATACAAAACTAGCGTCCTTTAGCATGCAACAAAAACAAATACAGAAGCATTTAGTTCACCCTATAATACGGATGTCAGCAAAAATTAAACAGAATACGAGCAACGTATTTGCAATGCAATTCAAAGACTGCAATACACATAGAGAGGTCCTCAAGTGGTTTGAATGGCTGTGAGCACTATGGGACTTAACATCTGAGGTCACCAGTCTCCTAAAACTACTTAAACCTAACCAACCTAAGGCCATCACACACATCCATGCCCGAGGCAGGATTCGAACCTGCCACCGTAGCGGTCGCGCGGTAGAGATGTCTTAATCGGGAACATAATTTCAACTCGATTACAGCCAAACGGTAGAAATTGCATTATTGGGTTTTAAAATAAATGCACTTTGTCACCAGACCCACTCATATAAATGAAAAATATTATCATATAGTACTCGCATTTTGCAGAGCAAGAATACAGATTATCACGTCATATTTCCCCGAATTCAAAGTTCACCGCCAGGGCATTTGGAGCGCTAGTGTCGGTCTCTGCGACCGTACCTTAACATAGTCGCTACTCTTGTGATATTTTGGTATTCTGTGTGGCGGATCACCACCCTCGATTCAGTACGATACAGAGTCGTATCAGCGTGGAATGCCTCGCGGCACCCCTGTCTGTCACACGAGCTTAGTTCGACTCGATGTGCTGCCGCTTGTCACTGCCTGATGTAGCTTCACTGTCTATTATTCTGAATGAACAAAAAATTAAGTACTCTAACTAGAAGAGAAACCAGGCATTGAGCAAGTATTTATTTCTTCTAGTCTTCCGTTATTCCATCTCTTCCTCCCGCTTCACTCTGTCCACCTACTTCCCCCCTTTCTCTAGCCATCCTCTCTCTTTATCCACTCTTCTCTCCCGTCCCTCCTTTATCCACGGCCTCCACACCTCCCCTGTCTCTTGCCATCTCGTCCTCTCCCCTCTCTCTGTCCATTTCCTCTCTTCTGCTGTCCATGTCCTCCTCCTCCTCCTCCTCCCCTCGTCCCTCTCCACGCTATCACGCTCACCCCAGCAGGAAGCTGGTGGTTTTTAGCTCTTCATTCTAGACAGCGACTAATATGTGTGCCAAATATGACTGAAGTCGTTCCAAGTATTAGGATGAGAATTTTACCGCTAGTTTGCTCGTATACGTACACGTCACCTAATTTCAGACAAATTTCGATCATATTTGTATACATATTTCACCTGTATGCCTAGCGAATTTTCACCCTGCTGTTGTGTTTTCATATAGCTAAATGTTTATGACGTCGTATATCCTGAAATATGTGTTGTACAAAAAGATAATTTTCCAGGTAGATCCAGCAGTATACGTGGCCACTATCTGCGAAATGCGTTGTGAACACAGTTGGCAGTAAAGAGGTAATAAATTAAAACGTCACACATCATCTGACAGTTTCTCGCGCATCTCACTGTTTATGACGTAATATCTCTTGAACTATTTGTTATAAAATTATATATTTTTGTAGGTACGTTGAGCGGCATATATGGATGATGTTTGCGACTAGAGTTGGTTTCAAATAAGTGATAAATTAAAACGTCATGCATAATCTGAACGTTTTTCACTCATGGTTCAGGAGACATGTCAAATACTGAGATGAGTTGTAGAATTATATATTGTAGGTACATTCAGCGACAAATGTGGATATTGTCTGTAAAAAATGTTGCGAATAGAATAAGTAGCAACTAAGTAATAGATTTAAACGTCTTACATGATATGGTAGTTTTCCACGCAGTCAGTGTTTATGAAGTCTTGTCGCCACCATACTTGCTCCGGACACTGCGAGAGGGCTGTACAAGCAATGATCACACGCACGGCACAGCGGACACACCAGGAACCGCGGTGTTGGCCGTCGAATGGCGCCACCTGCGCAGCATTTGTGCACCGCCGCCGTCAGTGTCAGCCATTTTGCCGTGGCATACGGAGCTCCATCGCAGTCTTTAACACTGGTAGCATGCCGCGACAGCGTGGACGTGAACCGTATGTGCAGTTGACGGACTTTGGGCGAGGGCGTATAGTGGGCATGCGGGAGGCCGGGTGGACGTACCGCCGAATTGCTCAACACGTGGGGCGTGAGGTCTCCACGGTACATCGATGTTGTTGCCAGTGGTCGGCGGAAGGTGCACGTGCCCGTCGACATGGGACCGGACCGCAGCGACGCACGGATGCACGCCAAGACCGTAGGATCCTACGCAGTGCCGTAGGGGACCGCACCGCCACTTCCAAGCAAATTAGGGACACTGTTGCTCCTGGGGTATCGGCGAGGACCATTCGCAACCGTCTCCACGAAGCTGGGCTACGGTCCCGCACACTTTTAGGCCGTCTTCCGCTCACGCCCCAACATCGTGCAGCCCGCCTCCAGTGGTGTCACGACAGGCGTGAATGGAGGGACGAATGGAGACGTGTCGTCTTCAGCGATGAGAGTCGCTTCTGCCTTGGTGCCAATGATGGTCGTATGCGTGTTTGGTGCCGTGCAGGTGAGCGCCACAATCAGGACTGCATACGACCGAGGCACACAGGGCCAACACCCGGCATCATGGTGTAGGAAGCGATCTCCTACACTGGCCGTACACCTCTAGTGATCGTCGAGGGGACACTGAATATTGCACAGTACATCCAAACCGTCATCGAACCCATCGTTCTGCCATTCCTAGACCAGCAAGGGAACTTGCTGTTCCAACAGGACAATGCAAGTCCGCATGTATCCCGATCGACCCAACGTACTCTAGAAGGTGTAAGTGAACTACCCTGGCCAGCATGATCTCCGGATCTGTTCCCCATTGAGCATGTTTGGGACTGGATTAAGCGTCGTCTCACGCGGTCTGCACGTCCAGCACGAACGCTGGTCCAACTGAGGCGCCAGGTGGAAATGGCATGGCAAGCCGTTCCACAGGACTACATCCAGCATCTCTACGATCGTCTCCATGGGAGAATAGCAGCCTGCATTGCTGCGAAAGGTGGATATACACTGTACTGGTGCCGACATTGTGCATGCTCTGTTGCCTATGTCGATGTGCCTGTGGTTCTGTCAGTGTGATCATGTAATGTATCTGAGCCCAGGAATGTGTCAATAAAGTTTCCCCTTCCTGGGACAATGAATTCACGGTGTTCTTATTTCAATTTCCAGGAGTGTAAATGTCGTTCCACGATGTAATTTTCTGCTACATTCAGAGCTATAGGCGAATACTGTCTGCATAAAAAATTTGCCACGAAAACGTTAGCAACAAATACCCAATTAAAACGTCACTTGCCAAGTGAACAGCAACACTGTAGTAAGCGACATTTTTTTTTTGTTTTCATCAGTTTTTGGTGTTATGAGAGAGAAAAAGTTTCCTAAAGATTTGAAATTATGTGTCAAGTTTATTGCAAGTCTGTAAGTGATCTGAGCTACAACTGCTGGATGACTGAAGAGTGGGTGTTCTCGATCGTGGGCTGCGCTGGTTTTGCACTCCCATCCCCCACCCCCACCCCTTGTGGTCCTTACCACCACAGTGCTCCTTTCCACTCAGTAAATGATACGTGCACCAAGTTTGGTTGAAATTCGTCCTGTGGTTTAGGCAGGTGTGTTTAACGAACATACATACATACACATATACATACAAACATGTATATAATTTGTGTGAAGTACACAGTGAGAAGATTTAGTTATTTACTGTCCTTCCAGTGCAGTTTTAACACTCGCAATACCAAGCCATTTTCAGTAACGTGTATTACCAAAGAGAGGGGGGCGGGGGGCTACTCTGTACCCACCGTAAAGAATTTATAAAATAAAAACGTCTCATTAATTGTTTTTAAATTGCGTTAATAGCATACTTTTGAAAGATCTATTGAACATAGTCAGGATCCAGTACCTCAATATGTCTTATAAAATGCATTTTTGAAAACAGTTTTAACCTTTCACTTACTTCACTTTTAAGTTAAGTAAGTCTAATTATCTTGAGAAAAATTAGTAGTAAAAGTCGTTAAAATACTATTGAAGTGCACTTTACTATAATTAAAATAGTTACAAATACCTGAGGTAATATAGAAATATATGTTATGTACATAACATAGTGTCGTGAGAGTAATTATTCACGACTTTCTTGGGCTTGGAACATACAACAGTTTTTTGCTGTTTTGCACATATGTACCTCTTACAATTGTGGCAGACTATTATTGTTTTGTTCACTTTGTTGTACTTTTCTGCTTTTGAAAGGCTTTCACTAACACACAAAAGACATCTACCTTTACCTCCATGAGCTTCCTTTGCACCGTAGTCCTGCTGGATTTTCCTCTGAGAATACCCTCCATTCTTGAAACTACAGGCTTTGGCAGTCCAGAAATATTTTAGCCCTTTCTTCAGTGTATGGTTTCGCGAGCTGTAGTCCAAGTTCTTGAAGAATAAGTCGTCACTTACTAGGTTCTTCTTATCCCAGTCCGGCAAGTTCAACAAAAATAGTGTAGACCTATTCACCACTGCTATGTACACAAGAGTACAGAAAAGAGATAGCGCCCACCTTCTTGTAGCCCTCTTAGTTGTATATTTCCTCACCATTTGATCTATCGTGTCAACGCCACCTTTAGTCTCATTATAGTATAAATTTATGATCAGATGATAGAAATAGCAGATTTCTTTTGGGTTTTTACGGGGGATACAATTGTGATTGGAATATTTCCAACACTAATATGTAATTCTCGTCTTGAGATGTCTCTCAGTTCTTGAGGTATGTGTTTCCAATTAGCTTGTAATGTTCCCACGAGAGTCAGCTTGTGATTCCTCTATAGATCTTCGGCCAAATCAATTGAAGTGTAATATCTATATGTGGTGACCTTTCTCACTGAATTATGTATAGGAACTTTCAGGCGTTTGACCACAGCTGCAGCGGAATTTGAGTGCTGTGTACCATTATTTCTTTTCCCAGCATAAGGCTCCGTGCAGATAACATATCTGGTTTTAGCGTCTGTGAGCATGCGTGTAAGTACACCGTATTTACCATGCTTTTCCTTCACGAAGACCTTGACGGGACACCTGCCACGGAACAATGGAAACTTTTTATCAATAACGGTGTGCATCCCAACAGAATAATATTTTGGACAAAATTCATTCTTTTTATCAAAAACTTCTTGTATTGCAGCAAACTTATCACGTTTATTGCGATCGCTTCGTGACTCTCTGTGATCAAATCTTATTACTTTAGTAAGCTGCTCGAATCTGGTACGACTTGTAGCAGTATAAACAAACATTCCTTAAGTATAGAACCATAAATCTATAAATGATGACTTACTGTCGTTTTCCTTCCCCATTATAATAAATAGTCCTATATACGCTATGAACGCAGGTCTGTCTGTCTGTCTGTCTTGGGTATTTTCTGCCTCAATGCTTCTTGATTGGTATGCTTTATTATGATGTTGACAATTTCTGGAGACAAAAACTCTTCAAATATGTCTGTTATTGTTCCTAGTTTACCTTCGTCTCTTATGCCTTCTCTTTCTTTCACTGTGTTTTCTGCTACTCGTCTTCTAATTTGAGGTGGTTTGGAGGTATAAATTTTTCCAGTGCTTGTAATATCCTTGTCACTAACCTCGCAAACTGCGACGTCATCAGTTTCAGGTACCCAGAGTTCATCATCAGCTTCTGTAAGTGCTCTATCACTGTCCACATCCTAGCGCACAACACAATCCTCTTCAGGTCCACTCACTACAGCTTCAGTTTGATCAGATTCCATTTGAGAAGCCGTAGCTTCTTCCAAAATCTGTGATATTTCTCCATCAGTAAGTGAATGTCGACAAGTTTTGAAGCACAGTTGTATTAAGACTGAACTAAGTGCCACTGAACAGGAAACAATAAAGAAACAAAGGGAAATGAATCATTGTTGGGACCATTGTTGCTATCAGTCCAGAGAAATATAATTTCCATGTGTTCTAAGGTCATATAATGCTGTTATTTGTGGAGTAAGACAAACATTGTGGAAGTCTCATCTACTACCAAGCGGGTAAGACATTATGACCACCTCCCTTCAACTTAAAATTTCGGATTAAGCTTAAACGAAAAATGTAAAACAATCATAAAATCTGTAAGAAGATTTCATCAAAGACAACAAACATTTTTTACAAAACTTAAGAAAATAAAGTACCCGAGTAGATTTGAATATTTTCAAAAGGTGGGTACAAAGTACCCCCCCCCCCTGGTAATGCGAGTATTGCGAGGGTTACTGGTCAAGACTGTAAGTGATTAGGATTTCCATTACTATATTTGACCGATATACTACTAACTCGCAAAAAAGAAACGATATTGCTCGCATTACTAACGATTTCTTTTAACGAACATTTTCTGAGTATGTCGTTTTTGACCTGCGATAGCGCCACTACACCATCACAAAAATTGCATCAAAACTGATAAAGTGGACCAACAATTTCCTGCAAACGTGTTCTTACGCTCTGACACGAAAGAAACGACAATGATGTCCCGATACCGGATACGCTCCGTTGCTGTAACCTGCTCTGAGGCAGACGAGAGGACCTTGCTGAATTGCCCTCTGCCACTTCCTTCATACCTACCGCAGTTCAAGGTCAGTGTCGCACGTGTACTTCCTTGCGTACGTATAGTACGACACAGTTCTCAAAAAAGGTTGAAATATCGCCTTTGCTTAATATACTCGGAAGTTCTGTAACCTTCACAGAACTCTTATAGTTATCTTCTTAATATATTCCTCCGCAAGTGAGTGTGCAGCGAAATGATTGGCCCGTGTCACGCACACGGCGCCTTCAACCATACCGCTAGAAAATAGACTGAAGCACCAAAGAAACTGGTATAGGCATGCGTATTCAAACAGAGAGGTATGTAAACAGGGAGAATACGGCGCTGCGGTCGGCAACGCCTACGTAAGACAAGTGTTTCGCGCAGTCGTTAGACCTGTCAAGGCTGCTACAATAGGTCATGATTGTGAGTTTGAACGGGATGTTACTGTCCACGCACGAGCGATGGGACACAGCATCTCCGAGGTAGCGAAGAATTGGGGATTTTCCCGTACGAGGATTTCACGAGGGTACCGTGAATATCAGAAATCCGGCAAAACATATAATTCCCGACATCGCTGTGGCCGGAAAAATATTCGGCAAGAACGGGACCAACGACGACCGAAGAGAATCGTTCAATGTGACAGAAGTGCAGTCCTTCCGAAAATTGCTGCAAATTTCAATGCAGTTGGAATGATATGGGACCCCTGATACGTCTAGATACTACTCTGACACGTTCCTAAGCATCCTGTCTGATCACCTGCATCCGTTCACTTTCATTGTGCTTTCCGACGGACGTGGGCAATTTCAGCAGGACAGTGCGACACCCTACACGTCCAGAATTGCCTCAGAGTGGCTCCAGGAACACTTTTCTGAATTTAAACACTTACGTTGGCCACCAAGGTGCGCAGCCACGAAAATTATTGAGCATATCTGGGATGCCTTGCAACGTGCTGTTCAGAAGAGATCTCCACCCCCTCGTATTCTTATGGATTTATGGACAGCCCTGCAGGATTCACAGCGTCAGTTCTCTACCGCATTACTTCAGACGTTAGTCGAGTCCATGCCACGTCGTGTTGCGGCACTTGTGTGTTCGTGGGGGACCTACACGATATTAGGCAGGTGTACCAGTTTCTTTGGCTCTTCAGTGTATATTACCATCGGATTGGCAGTTCTAACATAACATTTGCGTGTGGTACGTGACTCACATTGTCCCTTACATACTCACTTCAACGAGAGACACAACGGGCGTTAGTGACTACTTAAATATGCAACAGTAGTTTTAATAACCAACTTACAACAGAAATAGAAATAATTTTCCTGCAATTTTCTAGAAATTTCTCCCAGTAAAATAGATTAATGGCCGATGTACATGTATTTTGATTGTTTTTTTAAGAAGAGTTGTTATTGCTTGTTTTTCCTGTGAAGAGGAGCCTTTTTCTTGTTGTCTTCCAGAGTAATTTGTTATAACTTCCTTTCTTCGCGTGACGATGTTTAACAATTTTGCGAAGAGGAGTGTTACTTCACAGTTTATTCCATTCTTTTGCATGAAGAAGTTGTTTCTCTGCTTTTCACGAAGCAGCTCACCTTGTACAAAGACCAGGTTATAGTTTTGAGAGGGTTACTTAAGCATTCTGGAAGAGGAATCAGGTCGAATCCTGTGAGGAAAATACCGTTACGAGCTACAAGCCTCCATCAACTTAAGAATTCTTTTATGGTGAGCGTAAGACGGAGCTAAATGGGAAAAGTAAAAAGGAGCGTAGCTGTGATTCGAATCTTGCTAGTAGCAATGTCTATTTTTAGTATTTATGTTTCACATTTATTAACAAATGAAAATGACATTATCTCATAGTCTTTAATGATAATAAAATCTCTCCATTTCGAATTACTGACCGCGTAAAAATTTGATATAGAGAGGCGAAACGCGTTTATTAAATAAGAAAGTTGTACATCAACAACGCAGTTCAATCTCTAGAAATGAAAATAGGGTTTATTTTGTATCTAATGTTTCGCATTTTTGTACCCAATAAATTTTAAAAAGGACGTTATTTTTATTAAAAAATGTGATTCGATACTTGATAATAAACGTTTCCATATTATCATAAATTCGTTATTTAAATAAAAGTAAAAGTGAATGCTAATAGCGAAATTCGAACTAACGATTTTACGCTTACAGGCCTCTACGAAATGGCTCTGAGCACTGTGGGACTTAACATCTGAGGTCATCAGTCCCTTAGAACTTGGGTTAGTTGGTTTTAAGTAGTTCTAAGGACATTACACACATACATGGCCAATGCCTTTACACTATGCATTTCAATGCCAGTGAATACGTTAATGGTAATAAATTTTTTGTACGGTACTTAATAATGAAGAGAATTCTTATGATATTCAAGAGCGACATATTCGAGGTGTTTCTTATTTAATTGTGTCGTATTTCGTTAGAATGTTGCTATCCCAACACAAACCTTAATATCCCGTTACGCCAGTGCTATGCAGCCTTCCTTACTTCTTTGCCTCTGGAGGTTTACAGGAGGTACAAAGTGTCTGAGAACCATGGCGCCCTGATTGCTTCCCACTCTTCAGCTCTAAGGCGTGCAGGGCTGCAGTGCTGCCTGTGACTTCCAATGTGCACTCACATTAATATGACCATCTGTCGGATGACTTTGCGGCTAAGAGTGCTGGGAGACGCGTGGGAAGAGAGTCGCTGAGGTTCTGGAAGGTACCGGCAGGGATGTGGAGCCGTGCCAAGTCTACAGCCGTGGCCAGCCTGGCTACTTGTCTTAGCTGAGCAAGCATGGAACGAGCAGCCCCATCCAGCCACTCTTTGAAACCACTCGTACACTGTGAGCTGTGTGACTCGTTGCATTGTCCTGCTGGTAGTTGCCATCGCGCTTAGGAAAAACAAACTGCATGTAGAGGTTGACATCGACGCATATTTGTGTTGATCCACTGTGGCTTCCAGAATGACAAGATCATTCAAGGAATTTTGTGTCGTCTTGTTGTCACTGTAGACTTGTACTGTGGGAAGCAAGGAGAGCATGTTGTTTGGTGGCCAGTATCCTCTTCTATAACAAAAGGTGCATGGGTGTATTAACAGGGTTCTTTACTTAAAAGAACAAGAAGTTACTTAAGATGGCCGACTTTTACTTCACACAAGACCTGGACTATGCACACTATTCTGATGGCTAGGTACTGACTGTGAGCTAGAGGCTGAGCTAACTGCGATTTCGACTCCCATTAGGCTGTGACTGATGACTCAGTTCGTTGACTCACTGGACGCCTGCTGACTACCCCCCTCTCCACCCCAAATCTGCGGCGGCGATCTAAATACTGGAGGTCGAGAGGGCGCTGGCGGCGCATTGTTTGCGAGTGCGTCTTTGGCCTCTCTCCCGATAGGCTCGCTTGCTCCGGTGACTACAATCAATCTTCTCACAACCTCTGTGTCACCTGCTGTGCTGGCGAGAGCTTATGCCAGCACATTACCTCCCCTCCCCTCCCCCCGAAATGGCGCACCGTTGCCGTGTAGTGAGGCAGTTAATGACAATGGGGAGGGAGGCAGGACGCTGGACGTAGAGATGAGCGAGGAGCCGTAGGTGTGGAGAATGGCGTGCTTCTGGCTGTACCCTGCCTTCTGGCTTGTGAGGCAACAGCAACGCACTCCAGAAAACTGCTGCCAGGCCGCACATCCAGGCCTAAGGGCGTGTCCTGGGGCAACGAGGGCGACGGCGATGCTGATGCCATGTCCACCTCCATTGGGTCGGCGAGCGGGTACGGTAGGGCGAGGGCGTATCGTCCATCTGTTTCTTGGTGGCACCAGCGGGCATCTGCGAAGGCCGTGCGCCCCTGTGAGGCAGTGAACATGGGGGAAGAAAAGCAGCAGAATGGTGGAGAGATGACACGCACGAATTTGGTTCTGATGGCGGCGGTGCAAACCATT
The DNA here is from genome assembly GCF_023897955.1 of Schistocerca gregaria. Taxonomy (NCBI): domain Eukaryota; kingdom Metazoa; phylum Arthropoda; class Insecta; order Orthoptera; family Acrididae; genus Schistocerca; species Schistocerca gregaria. Next base: position 44,947,118 of record NC_064929.1, read on the forward strand.
CGAAGCTGCAATCAAATATGTAAAGAGCCAATGCGTTCCTGAACCACGCCTCTTGCACCAGCGCTCACTGTTGCCATAAACAGTACAAAAAAAAAACAAGATTACGCGGCACGAAGCGGTACCTGCGGCCCATTCGCGGCACCGGGTGCTGTGGTGGGTGTAGCAACTGAAGCACTGACCTATGGCTGCGGCCGTGCAGAAGTTCCGGCAGTGATGGTCCGTCTCGTGGGTGTGAGCGATAGGAGGCGGAAAAGAGTTGCAGCGCCTGTTCCGATTAGAATCTTAATGAATTTACAATAAAACACCATTCCGAGGTTTTTAATTTAAACTATTAATCAGATTTTATTCTGTATTATAGTAAATGTGTAGGTGGTGAGAAGCTTGGCCACTGTTGTTTGCAAGTCCGTATGAAGCGATCTGCTTGTCCGCTGGTCTGCGGGTGAAACGGAGCACTTGTTAGATGACGAATGCCGTTTCGTTCACAAAACTGTTCAGGGTTTGCCATGAAAACGTTCCCAATACCACAACGCTCCCGCCTCTGGCCTGGACTCTTCTGACGACTGTTGCCGGGTGTTTTCTTTTAGATGTTTCTAGCCATAAACGCCAGCAGCCGTCAGTCTAGTGGACCATAAAAACGGGAACCACGTGATGAGGCCATCTGTTGCCACTGGGTGGACGTCCAATTACGGTACTGGGCTGCGAATTCCAGCCTCTGTCGACGACGAACAGCGGTCAGCATGCTGACCTGAAGCGGGCGCCTCCTGTAGAGGTTCAGACACAGCAACGTGTGGTGAACGGCCGCTGAGGAGACGCAGTCGGCAGCCCCTCGGCTAAGATGGGCGGCCAGCTGCTCAACAGCTGCTCGTCTCTTCGGCCGTACACGTCTCCACAGCCATCATTCACTCCTGTCATCTGTGGGGCGCGCTGCACTACACTTCCACTGGCGCCAGGTTTGGTTAGCGCCGTCTTACCGTTGACTTCATGCTTCAGCCACGGTGACAGCGAACAATTTTTAAACTTAGCCGCTTCCATCCCTGGCTCGAAAAACAATTGTCGTGCCCTTTTGGTCGCCAATTCAGTTTCTCCTTTTCCTATCAACGACTGCACCGTTTTCCGCGTCCCCTGACACGCTATGCGTACACCCTCCACTGCTAGAGCTGCACTTGCTGTCTGTGAGTGGTTACTGCATGTGTGACGCTATTTCAGTGATTACATAATCATGTCAAGTTACAAAGAACTTGACCGTATGAGCCCATTTATCAGTTTGACGTTGCTCTCCTTCTCTCCTAGCTGTCATGCACTGATTCGGTTGAGGAAGATGCCATAAGGTCAGTTTACCCCGGAGCCACTGCGCTGAAACAGTTTATTTGGCGTCTTCAGTCCCCAATACTCGTTCTATGTGCAATCTTGAGATGCAGATCTCCAATCTAAATGTACATGTGCACCACTGCAAACATTCTATTTTCAGTTGGTCATCCTGCTAAGATGCAGATGTGCTAATGCCGTCTACATTATTTAATGGGACCCACATAGCAAGTCTTTCTGTTCAGTACGGGACGTTGGCCAGCAGAGATGTCTATTGAGGCAATGGAGGACTGCAGGATAGGTGTGTTGAATCTGCAAATATCTTACATTAGGTGTCAGGTTACCAACTTGGGAATGCTTGGTAAACACCCCCCCCCTTCCACCCTATTCCCCGAGAACCAGTGAGAATTGATTAAAGTCCCCAGAGTAGTCATCGAGGCAACTTTGTCATGTGACAAAGGTGACGACAACCGGCTCACTTACTCTCCCCTCTAAGCAATGAGGATCAAGCATTACCTCCTCCCCTCTTTTATAACTGGGACACTTCAGTGCGAGGGGCTACTCCAGAGCTGTAAAGCACGGGGGGGGGGGGGGGGGGGCATCAGCCAATGGCTATTTGTTTGTAACGAATTACATTAAGTCATGTCACTTCAGTTATATTTGTTAATACCAGTATTATATAATTAGAGGCACCAGCGGATGCCGCATCCAGGAAGTACTCTCATTATTCCATATTTTTTTGTAGTTTTCACCCATTTTCATATTTTTTTGTGTATTCCTCAGTTTTATGTATTTTTCTTTCTTTTTCTTATTGCTACCAGATCCACCACACTTTTCCCGGCGTCACGTCGCCATTGTGACTCTATCTGCCAATCACAGTCCAGCGTGGTTCCGATTTACGGATCACTGCTAAGCCACCATTCCATTACTAGTGTGTGTGTTATGTCATAGTGTTAGAAATGAAGAAATTGGTAGAAATAGTGACGTCTCGTCTAATACATAATAAAGAATTTCTAACCAAAGATATTCTATGTATAACAAATACCACACTGTGATACATAAATACCAAATACATCGTCAGATTGTGTGATGTCATAGCGATATATTGATGCTTCCAATCAAAGCTACTGTGTTTGTAGAACAGCACTACAAAATATGCCTCTGGAGAGGTGAGCAGTATCTGCAACAAACCTACCTAATGAACAGCACATCACCTGCAGGATGGTCCTCCACTCAGAGACCCAAGGAAACTGAGTTTTGTCATTTAATACTAACATGGCATTCTGAGTCATATGTTTAGTCATTTCAAGTATTTCCAGGTGGATCATCCTTTTGATATTCTTTACAGAATGTAAAATCTTACAATCAACATAATTTGAGCGATTAGTTTTCTGTTATCAGATAATTAGCAAAGGTTTAACCTTTCTTTCTTAATCTGTAGTTTCTCTCATGTTCAGATAACCTAAGTTATTGGTCTGCCGCTGTGGTTGCCCCGGTTGCCGCCCGCAGTGGCGCTGAGCCCTCGCCTGTGGTTGATTGGGAGGTCGTTCCAAGGCCTGGCAGGCAGCGAAAGGCGTCCCCGGAGGCTGATCAGAAAGCCTCCCCAGTGTGTCTGACAAACCGGTTTCAGGCACTGTCTCTGGCTGAGCCAGATGCAGCTGCCTGCCCTATTTCAGAGGATCATTGTCAGCCTTCAAGGTCCGGGCAATCGCAGAGGGTGGGCTTACTGGTAGTTGGGAGATCCAATGTTAGGCGCGTAATGGGGCCCCTTAGGGATACGGCGGCTGAGGAGGGGAAGAAATCCAGTGTGCACTCCGTGTGCATTCCGGGAGGAGTCATTCCTGATGTGGAAAGGGTCCTTCCGGATGCCATGAAGAGCACAGGGTGCAGCCAGCTGCAGGTGGTGGCACATGTCGGCACTAATGACGTGTGTCGCTTTGGATCTGAGGAAATTCTCTCTGGATTCCAGCGGCTATCTGATTTGGTGAAGGCTGCCGGTCTTGCTTACGAGATGAAGGCAGAGCTCACCATCTGCAGCATCGTTGACAGAACCGACTGCGGACCTTTGGTGCAGAGCCGGGTGGAGGGTCTGAATCAAAGGCTCAGACGGTTTGGCGACTGTATTGGCTGCAGATTCCTTGACTTGCGCCATAGGTTTGTGGGGTTTCGGGTTCCGCTGAATAGGTCCGGAGTTCACTACACTCATCTGGCGGCTACATGGGTAGCAGAGGCTGTGTGGCGTGGACTGGGCGGTTTTTTAGGTTAGATGGCCTCGGGAAAGTGCGGGATGGGCTGCAATGCCAAAGGGTGCTTGGCAAATACAGGACGTGCTTGGATCAAGGAACAGTCGGAATTATAGTTGTAAATTGTTGTAGTTGCGCTGGAAAAGTCCCTGAGCTTCAAGCGCTAATAGAAAGCAGAGAAGCTGATATCGTTATAGGTACAGAAAGCTGGCTAAAGCCTGAAATAAGTTCCGCAGAAATTTTTACGAAGTCTCAGACGGTGTTCCGGAAAGATAGATCAGGCAGAATTGGTGGTGGAGTGTTTGTGTCTGTCAGTTGTGGTTTATCTTGTAGTGAAGTCGAAGTAGATACTCCGTGCGAATTGGTGTCTGTGGAGGTTATACTTAACAGCCGAATTAAGATAATAACTGGCTCCTTCTACCGACCCCCAGACTCCGATGATACAGTTGCGGAACAGTTGAGAGAAAGTTTGAGTCTCGTAACAAATAAATACCCGACTCATACGGTTATAGTTGGTATGTTGGCAAAAATACTTGTTCAAAACCGGTGGTAGGCAGAAAACGTCTGCCGAGATTGTCCTAAATGCTTTCTCCGAAAATTATTTCGAGCAGTTAGTCGACGAACCCACGCGAATTGTAAATGGTTGCGAAAACACACTTGACCTCTTAGCCACAAACAATCCAGAGCTGATAGAGAACATCATGACTGATACAGGGATTAGTGATCACAAGGTCATTGTAGCTAGGCTCAATACCATTTCTTCCAAATCCATCAGAAACAAACGCAAAATAATTTTATTTAAAAAAGCGGATAAAGTGCCACTAGAAGCCTTCCTAACAGACAATTTCCATTCCTTCCGAACTGACTATGCGAATGTAGACGAGATGTGGCTCAAATTCAAAGATATAGTAGCAACAGCAATTGAGATATTTATACCTCATAAATTGGTAAGAGATGGAACGGATCCCCCGTGGTACACAAAAAAGGTCCGAACGCTGTTGCAGAGGCAACGGAAAAATCATGCGAAGTTCAGAAGAACGCGAAATCCCGAAGGTGGTCTAATATTTACAGACGCGCGAAATTTGGCACGTACTTCGATGCGAGATGCCTTTAATAGGTTCCACAACGAAACTTTGTCTCGAAATTTGGTAGAAAATCCGAAGAAATTCTGGTCGATGTAAAGTACACAAGCCGCAAGACGCAGTCAATACCTTCGCTGCGCAGTGCCGATGGTACTGTTATCGACGACTGTGCCGCTAAAGCGGAGTTATTGAACGCAGTTTTCCGAAATTCCTTCACCAAGGAAGACGAATGGGATATTCCAGAATTTGAAACACGAACATCTGCTAGCATGAGTCTCTTAGAAGTAGATACCTTAGGGGTTGCGAAGCAACTCTAATCGCTTGATACGGGCAAGTCTTCAGGTCCAGATTGTATACCGATTAGGTTCCTTTCAGATTACGCTGATACTATAGCTCCCTACTTAGCACTCATATACAACCGCTCGCTCACCGATAGATCTGTACCTACAGATTGGAAAATTGCGCAGGTCGCACCAGTGTTCAAGAAGGGTAGTAGGAGTAATCCATTTAACTACAGACCTATATCATTGACGTCGGTTTGCAGTAGGGTTTTGGAGCATATACTGTATTCAAACATTATGAATCACCTCGAAGGGAACGATCTATTGACACGTAATCAGCATGGCTTCAGAAAACATCGCTCTTGTGCAACGCTGCTAGCTCTTTATTCGCACGAAGTAATGGCCGCTATCGACAGGGGATCTCAAGTTGATTCCGTATTTCTAGATTTATGGAAAGCTTTTGACACCGTTCCTCAAAAGCGACTTCTAATCAAGCTGCGGAGCTATGGGGTATCGTCTCAGTTGTGCGACTGGATTCGTGATTTCCTGTCAGGAAGGTCGCAGTTCGTAGTAATAGACGGCAAATCATCGAGTAAAACTGAAGTGATATCAGGTGTTCCCCAGGGAAGCGTCCTGGGACCTCTACTGTTCCTGATCTATATAAATGACCTGGGTGACAATCTGAGCAGTCCTCTTAGACTGTTCGCAGATGATGCTGTAATTTACCGTCTAGTAAGGTCATCCGAAGACCAGTATCAGTTGCAAAGCGATTTAGAAAAGATTGCTGTATGGTGTGTAAGGTGGCAGTTGACGCTAAATAACGAAAAGTGTGAGATGATCCACATGAGTTCCAAAAGAAATCCGTTGGAATTCGATTACTCGATAAATAGTACAATTCTCAAGGCTGTCAATTCAACTAAGTACCTGGGTGTTAAAATTACGAACAACTTCAGTTGGAAGGACCACATAGATAATATTGTCGGGAAGGCGAGCCAAAGGTTGCGTTTCATTGGCAGGACACTTAGAAGATGTAACAAGTCCACTAAAGAGACAGCTTACACTACACTCGTTCGTCCTCTGTTAGAATATTGCTGCGCGGTGTGGGATCCTTACCAGGTGGGATTGACGGAGGACATCGAAAGGGTGCAAAAAAGGGCAGCTCGTTTTGTATTATCACGTTATAGGGGAGAGAGTGTGGCAGATATGATACACGAGTTGGGATGGAAGTCATTACAGCACAGACGTTTTTCGTCGCGGCGAGACCTTTTTACGAAATTTCAGTCAACAACTTTCTCTTCCGAATGCGAAAATATTTTGTTGAGCCCAACCTACATAGGTAGGAATGATCATCAAAATAAAATAAGAGAAATCAGAGCTCGAACAGAAAGGTTTAGGTGTTTCCCGCTCGCTGTTCGCGAGTGGAATAGTAGAGAGATAGTATGATTGTGGTTCGATGAACCCTCTACCAAGCACTTAAATGTGAATTGCAGAGTAGTCATGTAGATGTAGATGTAGATGTACCACAGATCTACCTGACTCACAAGCAGTACTGTGGAGAAGTATAAGTTAGTCACTCTATACACAACACTCATTGCCAGTACTTCTCGGTGACATAAGCAAAGTGATACTTTCCTATGTAAACAATCTACATCTCATTATCTTTGGATCTTATGCATTTATAACATCCACGAACTCAGTTTGAATTACCTTTGGCAATAAGACCGGAGCTCATTAAGGCGATTAAAGGGCAATCACCACGCAGCATTGCAAGAGAAGATCTTAATGAATTCTCGGTTCCACAAAACCAATTACAGCAAAATAAGCATCTCCGGTTTAAAGACTATGAGACTAGCCGACAGAGATTTTCCAAGCCCTTTATAGCTCCTAGGTCTCCGTGAGACACCCTATTGTAGTGCAGAAATGAAGCAGTTGCTGAAGTGAAGCACATCCTGTTCATCAAAGAGAACTACTGACGGATGTGTTATGGAAAAATGTTCTTCTCCCCGTGTCCAGTGCAACTCTGTTGCGATCATGAGTAGTTGCCATCTACGATCACTGTTTGTAGGTAATGTCTAGTAAAGTCATTAGAAGATCGAAATCGGTTGCAAAACGATTTAGTAAAGATATCTGTATGGTTCGAAAGTTGGCAGTTGGCAATTAGCGCAAAGTTAAGAAAAGTGTGGGGTTATCCGCAAGAGTGCTACTAGAAATCCGTTAAACATCGGCTACACGATAAATCAAATCTAAAAGCCGTAATTTTAAATTAATACCTAAGAATTACAGTTACGAACTACTTAAGTGGAAAGAAGAGAGAGAAAATGATGCGGGGAAGACAAACCAAAGACTGCGTTTTTTTGGCGGAACAGTTAGAATATGTAACAGATCTACTGATGAGTCTAGCTACACTGTGCTTGTCCGTCTCCTTTCGAAGTACTGCTGCGCGGTGTGGGATTGTTACCAGATGGAATTAACGGAGTACATCGAGAAACTTCAAAGAAGCGCTGCTCGTTTTGTATTAATATGGAATAGGGGAGAGAGTGTCACTGCATGATACACAGTTAGGGGAGGACGTCATCAAAACGAAGGCGTTTTTCGTTGCGGCGGAATCTTCTCACGGAATTTCAGTCATTAACTTTCTTCTCCGAACGTGAAAATATTTTGTTAACGCTGACCTACATAGGGAGAAACGATCATCATAATAAAATAAGGGAAATAAGAGCACGCACTGACAGATATACGTGTTAGTTATTCCACCACGCTGTTCGAGATTGGAATAATAGAGAATTATTGTGAAGGTGGTTCGATAAACCCTCTGCCATGCACTTAAGTGTGATTTGCAGTCTACCCATGTAGATATAGATGTAGACAGTGGACGCTCATATCAATAAAAGTACCCCGTAACTCCACAGGAGAAAACGCAAAAATCACTGCATGAAGGATTATAATTAGTGTGTTTATGATATGTTGAAATGTCTGTGTAGAGTCGCTTCATAAGACTGTTGTCCTGTTTGATTCTGTTTGTCTGCAGTTGGTTCTACTAACTCTCCCAGAAGGACTGAGAAGTTTCAGTGATAATCTGACGTTAAGTGCAAGCAACTCGTTCTGCGCATCAGTATGTCAGTACTTTAAGTGATCCATTAATATTCCATGTGTAATCGAGCCCCATATTTATAAAGTTCGTCCATTAGCCTATCTTGTGTGACCAGGTCTTTTTATGTGTCTTTTCAGGTTTGTCTTGGGTTTGGTACTTGAGCTGCTTTTCGTCTGCTAGAAGCACAGGATAACCAATTTTGTACCTCTTACGTGGGCAAAGAGTTCTATCGGTGCTGTTCGACAGCTTCGTGGTTGTCAAGTTGGTATTGTCCGTTTCCCGTGTGGGCTTTCCATGCGCTCCGAGCCGAGCGGTGGCTGTCGGTGGATGTATGGCTCTGAGCGCTATGGGACGTAACTTCTGAGGTCATCAGTCCCCAAGAACTTAGAATTACTTAAACCTAACTAACCTAAGGACATCACACACATCCATGCCCGAGGCAGGATTCGAACCTGCAACCGTAGCAGTCGCGCGGTTCCGGACTGAACTCGGTGGATGGTAGCTGTGCTCTTAAGTGAGCCCTCTCCTGCCAGTGATGAGATAGGTCGTAGCTTCAAACGCGGCCTTCATGCGTGGAGCCGTTCGGAAAAGCTCTTGGCCTGAATGAAGTGTTTCGATTACTTCTTGCTTTATATTGCTCTTAATAGGATGCTTGAGTCTATGATTTTGTCAGTGTCCGGAGTTTGCTTTGTTCCTTTCTACTATTGTTGTGTCAATGGGCTCTACGGGATATGGTTAGCCTGAGTTAATGTGCTTTAAAGCTTTGTGAATATGACAGAACTTGTGTTTTCGTGTATGTGCGATATTTCTTTTTATGTATTGTAGTTTATCGCATGTTCTATTTTCTGCTGTGATCTCGAGTTGTCTTTATTCTGTGAGCGTTGCGCTCTATTACTGAATCTCAATAGTTGTTCCGTGTTATTTTAACTGATAAGTTATGGGTGAATATTTGCGTTACTGCATTTCCGTGTTTTGTGGGAACGTGTAGCAGCTGCCTTTGTTTAATGGGGGCCATATGTTTCTCGAATCATTGGGGCCTTCCGCCTTGATGGTTTTATTATGAATTCGGTGTGATTCATGATCTATTCGTTGTTACAGTGGTGTACTCTCATTGATTTATACATTTAGCGATTTTCACTCACATCTGTTTGAAACAGTTGGATGTGCAACTCAGGTGACTTCTTTTCATGATGCTTGCGTGAATTCTCAGGTGGTGTATTTGCTGTAACAAGATGTTTCAATCGGTGTAAACCCCTTTGATGTTAGTGCATGCAGGCAATGCAGGTATTGTTCCTCTGAATTTCGTCGTTTTCGTGTGAAGCTTGATTGGATAACTGAAGTCATATGTTTCTGTTCCCTTTCCTCTCTTTTCCCTCACGTATGCATAGTTAAATTGCGCTATGTAATTTCTTCTTGCCAGATCAGATTAGTTTATTTCGTGTTCAGGCACAACTAAAGTATATCTACAGAATGTCCACCCATAATTCTTTGTGGCTATTTTTGAATAAATGTGTTTCATGAAAACTCAAATCGTGTGTCCTCTAACTACTTCAGAACGCACCAAATAGCTGCCAGACTTGCAACTCGATGCTCTTAACGGCTTCTTTCTTTGAAATATTAGCCTGATTTTTATATGCTGCACAAAAAGACAGTGATAACGAAGTACCCAGAGAGAGGAATGAGTAGAACTAATGTGCCAAATTCACAATCCATTGATTAATTATACAGGTTCATTTAACGATGTTATGTACTATGGTTAGATTTAGTATTGCATTAACTGCATGCAAATTTTTTTTCCACTATGCTCAAACAACCTCTGTGCCGGTTGGTGAACTCACGAAGGGACTGAAGAGAAATTTAATGAGCCGAGGAAAGTGAATGAAAAGCTATTTGATGACTTAGAAGCTGCGAATCTTAAGCTCGAACGGAACGTGGAAAGTAAAGCGAATGACTAGAAGATGCTACGGGATGAAATAGTGATCGAGTTAGCGAAAACGTCGAGGGTCGTCGAGAAGCGTCTGTGAAGCTGAAAGCGAGCAGTTGCCGCTAAACAGAGTGCTCGAAGAACAGGAGAGCAGGGTTATGGCGACGTTCGTGGCTGTCCCAAAGTGAACGCGTAGAGCTACTGTCCCGAGCTGAGAGAGCGGCTGCCGGGCGTTTGGAAGCCACGAAGGGTCAGGCAGAGCAGAGAATCAGCGCGATACGTACTCTGTCTTTTGCTGCGCCCGAGTTCCTGTTCCTAAGAGCTGCCGAGAGCCGGGAGTTAACGTCGCAGAGACAGCGAGCACCAGTTCGGCCGCAGGCGGTGGCGATAAAGCAACAGACTGCCGGCTACTGTGAGCAACACCCAGGTTTGGTCCAGAGGGGACGATACGTAGCTCGTGACTTGAAGAAACGTGTGGCTCACCTCAAAGCAGGTTGTCCCGAAATTGAAGTAGACAGTTCCTGCGAATTAGTATGCACAGAGGACATTCTTGGCAACCGGAATCAAATAATAACTGGATCCTTTTACCGACCTCCCAATTCAGATGATACAGTAGGTGAAAGGTTCAAAGACGAGTCGCGTTTAATTTCAAACGCGTACCCGACTCATACAAATATAGTTCGTGGTGCCTTTAATCTATCCTCGATATGTTAGTGAAAATACATGTTTAATTCCGGAGGTACGCATAAAACATCATCCGAAATTTTGCTAAACGCTTTCTCCGACAACTATTTCGAGCAGTTACTTCATGAATAGTAAAAGGTTGTGAAAACCGCGCTTTACCTGTTAACACGGAATAATCCTGAACTAGTAACGAGGATTAAAACGGATACTGGTATTATTGAACGTACCCAGACCCCCAAGTCCTCCACAAATAAACGAAATATATACCTGTTCAAAAAAGCACATAAAAATTCACATAACATCTTCCTCCACTCCTTCCACATTAATAATGTCACTGCAGACCAGATGTGACTTGAATGCAAAGAAATAGTATCGGCGGCAATTCAGAGATTTACACCAAATAAATTAACAAACGACGCAGTTCATCCTCATTGGTACGCCAAACGCGTCAAAACACTGTTGCAGAAACAACGAAACAAACCTGCCAAATTTAAACGGAAACAAAATCTCCAACATTGGCGATCTTTTAAAGAGACTGGAAATTTAGCGCTGACTTCAATGCGACATGCTTATAATAGTTTCCACAACGAAACTTTATCTCCAAACCTGGCAGAAAATTCAGACAGATTCTGTTCGTATGTGAAGTATGCTAGCGGCAAGACACAATCAATGCCTTCTCTGCGCGATAGCAATGGAGATACTATCGAAGACAGTGCTGCCAAAACAGAGCAACTAAACACAGTTATCCGAAATGCCTTCACAAAGGAACACGAAGTAAATATTCAAGAATTCGAAACAAGATCAGGTGTCAACATGAGTAACGTCGAAGTAGATATCCTTGGAGTAGTGAAGCAACTTGAATTACTTAATAAACGCATGTCTTCTGGCCCAGAGTGTATACCAATTAGGTTCCTATCAGAGTTTGGAGGTGCAAGTCATCGAGTAAAACAGAAGTGATTCCTGGCGTTCTCCAGGGTCCTTTGCTGTTCCTCATCTCTATAAACGATTTGGGAGACAATCTGAGCATCCGTCTTTGATTGTTTGCAGATGACCCTGTCGTTTATCGGCTAATAAAGTCATCAAAAGATCAAAACAAATTGCAAAGCCATTTAGAAAAGGTATCTGGATGGTGCGAAAATTGGCAATTGACCCTAAATAACGGAAAGTGTGAGGTCATCCACATGAGTGCTAAACGTAATCCGTTAAACTTCGGTTACACAAAAAATCAGAAAAATCTAAAGGTCGTAAATACCTAGGAATTATTATTACGAACAACTTAAATTGTAAGTCACACACAGAGTATGTTCTGGGGAAGGCTAACCCAAGACTGCATTTTACTGGCAGGAGACTTAGGAAGTGTAATACATCTGCTAAGGAGACTGCTTACACTATGCTTGTCCGTTATCTTTTAGAATACTGCTGTGCGGTGTGGGATCCTTACCACATAGGACTGACGGGGTGCATCGAAAAAGTGTATTATCACGATATAGGGGAGAGAGTGTGACTGAAATGTTGGAGGCTTTGGGATGGAGATCATTAAAACAAAGGCGTTTTTCGTTGCAGAGGAAGCTTCCTACGAAATTTCAATCACCAACGTTCTCCTCCGAATGCTAAAATATTCTGCTGACGGAGACCAACATAGGGAGAAACGATCAGCATAATAAAATAAGGGAAACCAGACCTCGCATTGAAAGATATATATGTTCGTTTCTTCTGCGCTCTATACGAGATTGGAATAATAGGGAATTGTGAAGGTTGTTCGATGAAATGGCTCAAATGGCTCTGAGCACTATGGGACTCAACATCTGAGGTCATCAGTCCCCTAGAACTTAGAACTACTTAAACCTAACTAACCTAAGGACATCGCACACATCCATGCCCGAGGCAGGATTCGAACCTGCAACCGTAACGGTCGCGCGGGGTTCGATGAACCCTCTGCCAGCCACTTAAATATAATTTGCAGAGTATCCATGTAAATGTAGATGTATAGGGGCTGATGGAGTTGGAGCCTCAGGGAATAAAGTGCAAAGAGGGTCTCGGAAAGCGAGGATAAGTGCGATTACAGGGAAAGCAATGTTGCGGGAGGTTCTCGCGGCGGAGGACAGACCTTCGCGAGAGAAAAGCAAAGCTTCTGTTTTAAGCATTTCCTTTCACTACGTGAGTTTGAGATGTTCCTGAACTCGGTTAACTGAATTCACCCTATGTCTGGTCGGAACTGTTCGAATTTGTGCTTTCCCCAGTGTGGCCCAGCACACACTACTGGATTCGTGCGTTGTTTCTTAGCAGGGGAACCTGCCATGCCAATGAGGACCAGATCGCGGCGTTGTGCGACAGTAAGGGAATTTCGGCTGGCTTTCCTTTCAGCGCCGCCCGTTTGCTCGAACACATGGTACAGGCTAATCAATTTTTGTTTTATACGTTCGGAGAAACAGAGCTGATCAGTATTTGCCTGACTATCATGCCAACCCACATGTGTCACATCATCCCAGCTGCCAAATGCAGCCGGCCGGTGTGGCCATGAGGTTCTAGGCGCTTCAGTGTGATGTCATTTGGTTAGTTAGGTTTAAGTAGTTCTAAGTTATAGGGGACTGATATCTCATCGTTTTGCAAAATGAAAGGATGATGTGGAAGCATTTAAAGCGGTGCAATAAGAGTTCGAGTACGATTTGGGGGAGTATCTGCCTAAGTATACGATCTAGTCACGCGGTGCGCAAACGCACGATTCCAGTTGCGGGCGCAGTCGAAAACCTAGACCAGAGTGACAGACTGTACGCAGCCACCCTAGTTCCTTTGGGAACAACTGGGGAATAGAAAAACGTAGGGTAAATCAGTACACGAATGAAGGGGCACACGTACGCGGTCACGAGAACCCTGGAAGCAGTGGGATCAAAAACCATTTTTATGCATTTCTGTCTGTAAAATATCGGAGTGTGCATGCGGAACGATTTGAAGTGGAATGATCATATAAAATTAATTTTTGGTAAGGCGGTCACCAGGTTGAGATTCATTGGGAGAGTCCTTAGAAAATGTAGTCCATCAACAAAGGAGGTGGCTTACAAAACACTCGTTCGACCTATACTTGAGTATTGCTCATCAGTGTGGGATCCGTACCAGATTGGGTTGACGGAGGAGATAGAGAAGATCCGAAGAAGAGCGGCGCGTTTCGTCACAGGGTTATTAAGCGTGATAGCGTTACGGAGATGTTTAGCAAACTCAAGTGGCAGAGTCTGCAAGAGAGGCGCTGTGCATCACGGTGTAGCTTGCTGTCCAGGTTTTGAGAGGGTGCGTTTCTGGATGAGGTATCGAATATATTGCTTCCCCCCGCTTATACCTCCCGAGGAGATCACGAATGTAAAATTAGAGAGATTCGAGCGCGCACGGAGGCTTTCCGGCAGTCGTTCTTCCTGCGAACCATACGCGACAGGAACAGAAAAGGGAGGTAATGAGAGTGGCACGTAAAGTGCCCTCCGCCACACACCGTTGGGTGGCTTGATCAGTATAAATGTAGATGTAGTAGCGACAACAACGGGCGGTCGTAGTGAGTTCGATTACGGGGCTGGAATCAGCTGAGTGGTGATAGCAATAACGGGTGGCGGTGATTTGGGAACATCTGGGGAATAGAAAAAGATAGGGCAAATCAGTACAGGAATGAAGAGACACGCGAACGCAATCACAAAACCCTGGAAGCAGTGGGATCAGAAACCACTTTAATGCCTTTCTGTCTGTTTTAATTATTCGGGAGCTGACCGTTTGGTTTTAAACTTTGTTTTCTGCGTTTAATTTGATTGGGAAACCGTTGAGATTAAACTTAACATATACGTGGATGGACATGAGAAATGAAAGGTGTAAGTAGGCTGTTTAGGTTTTTATGTTGGTAACGCCACATAGCGCTCTGTATGAAAATCACTGATTGTGCTATGTGCAGTCTGTGGCTGGTTGGCATTGTTGAAATATTCGCTATTGTAGTGTTGGGCAGTTGGATGTGAACAGCGCTTAGCGTAGCGCAGTTGGAGGTGAGCCGCCAGCAGTGTTGGATGTGGGGAGAGAGATGACAGAGTTTTGAGAGCGGATGATCTGGACGTGTGTCCATCAGAGTAAATTTGTAGGACTGGATTTCTAGTTAGTGCCTTCAATAGTTAGAATCTTTTATGTAGCTGGCAGTACTGGCGCTCGCTATATTGCAGTAGTTCGAGTAACGAAGATTTTTATGAGGTTAGTGATTCGTGAAAGGTATAGGTTATTGTTAGTCGGGGCCATTCTTTTGTGGGGATTATATAAGTCAGATTGCGTTGCGCTAAAATATTGTGAGTCCGTTTAGTGATGATCAGAGTAAGTGAAGAGAAATGTCTGAGTACGTTGAGTTTTGCTCAGCTGTTTGAAAATCAAATAACGTAAAGGAGATTATCAGCACAATCATTAATAAATTTTTCTAAAGGGAGGTTTCAAAGGTTGCAATAAATTTTTCATCTATGATTATTACTTTACATATGAAATATTCTATTGCAGATTAATAAAAACGAATTTCTTTGAATGTTCCCAAAATAATGTTCAAGTTTTATTTTTATTCAAGGACTACAGCTGTTTGTACAAGAATGAAAATATAATTTTCCATCGAACTTAGCAAAGATTTTCACGTTGCACTGGATTTTTGTTTACTGGATATAGCCCGACTAGCTTTGAAGCATAAGACTATCTTTACTTTATGAATTCTTTTTTATATTTCTAAGCTCTCCTGAAGAATTATCCACTTTTAAATACACTTCACGTTATGTTCAGAATTTATCACTTTTTGAATGAAAATTTAAAAGAGCTGCAGCTTGTATCCACCTGTGAATGCACAAGATAAAATCTACTATCTCTTTGTATTCTGCCTATGGAATGCTGTGAAAAGAAACACGTTTTTATTTTCGTTCACCTCTACCTGCACCCTTTTTAGGATGTGGTCGTTATTGCGATGGTATATTTTAATCTGCCGCTGTTCCAGAATGCTCGCTCACGGTGCAGCTCCGTACTGCCAGCGATATCCAATAAAATGCTGGAAATTCTAAAATAAAATGGGTAATGTCCGGTGCGAACTTTGCAGTAATTGTGACAAACAGATTTTACTAGATAAATATATTTTAACAGAAACAATTAAAATCTTTACACACCGTTTACAATCCCAGCTACAAATGGCGTCGATCATCGACTTATGACAAATGAAGACTACGTAAGAGCCTAATGCAACGTTACGGGTTCCTCTCCCATTCAGTCTGTGCAGAAGGCAAGCGATTCTACTACAATATATTGCCAATTTATATCTTACCTAATTTTTGTACAGTCTTTGTCTTTTCTGATAACATATCCTTTCTTCTGTAGCGGTTTTCACATCCTCCGCCACAGATAGTATTTAACAGTCTTTGAATAATCATTTATAATAGCAAAATTCATAATTATCTTTTAAATGTCCTTTTGAAATACAATTAACAGAAACACATATAAATTATTTGTTGCAATGAACATTATACATCGAAATGTTCTTTTAACTTTCACTTTGGATGCATGCTGCCAGAGAACGTTACACCACGAAAGCAGAGACTGCTCATGAGGGGACCGTGAGCAGAATAGGAATGTCTTGGCGGGACCACCACAGTTGGAGAAAATCAAACCCGCTGATCCACAACATAATCCACTTAACGACAATGAGTGGCGGGAACTCTCGCGACAGAATGGTGCGGAACAGGACGGATCTCTGAGCAAGGTAAGTGCGAATGTTCTACACGTGGAAAAATCCAGCACACGGGACGATTTGTTACAGGAGGCTGCAGGCAGTAAGGTTTCAGCTTTTATGCCAGATATCACCACCTCTATTAGAGTATCAGTACCCAGAACGCACTTGAGCTGCATCTGCCTGTGTTCTATTACAGGTGAGGCAGTGTTTCGTAACTATGTGTGGCTACAGAGGCAGCGTGCAATATTTCTGCAAGGGACTTCTATCGACTTTTTGAGTACACGCCACACGGAGATGATGCTCTGTACTGGGTGAAACGAGGTCCGACACGATGCTACGACGTGCTCCGTGACTTTTGCTACTTCAGTGTATAAATGTACCGGATGTCTCTCTTAAAAGTCTTCAGGCACATTTCTTCTGGTTTTTCAGTAGATATTTTAAATGTGTAGATGCAGTCAGTCCAAACGTGTACTGGTCATCACGTCGACGGAAAGCTTCGGTTTGTTTCCGTTACACGCGAAATGCTGTTTGAAGCGGAATTTTACATTCTCATTCGTTAGAGCGGCCCGAGATTAGTCCAGCTTGGTATTCGTTTTAGCGATACGTATTAGCAGGAAAACTGGAAAACGGAGAGTGGCGGTAGCTATCAATTTGGGCCAGGGCCTTGTTGTCGCTGTTAGAGTATCGGTTATTCTTAGAGTTTTCCCGCTCCTGTTAATACAAATGGATGAAGCGAATGACGTTGTAGACTAGTTTGTGGCCCGTCCATCCCAATGGGTACGTGAAATTCCGCTTTGAAAATAAATTATTTTTCTTTAACGGGGAACAAACCGACGCTTTGCGGCGACAGTGGCAATCATGACAGGCGTAATGCACAGTATTAATTTCGACTGACTCCACCTACACATTCCAAACACGAAATTGAAAATATCTGTCGGAACACCAGAGCAAATGCGCCTGAAGACTCTTGGGTGGAATACCTACACCGAATATTGGAGAAATAGTGGCAAATATTTTGATAGGTGATACCAACCACAAGAACAAGAAAAAAAATACCTCGAACGTGGGTCTGGAAATGCATACTTTGTGAGATCTCTACACTTGTCCATTGTGGCTGAAGACGTTCGGGTGTGAATATGTCCGCCTGACACGCAAGGTAGATATTAAATAAACAAGTGATGTATGGCCACAGGTGCTGCCCCCATGATCCGTGAACCGAGCGAGGTGACGCAGTGGCTTGCACACTGGACTCGCATTCGGGAGGACGACGGTTCAATCCCGCGTCCGTCCATCCTGATTTAGGTTTTCCGTGGTTTCCCTAAATCACTCCAGGCAAATGCCGGGATGGTTCCTTTGAAAGGGCACGGCCGACTTTCTTCCCCGTTCTTCCCTAATCCGATGAGACCGATGACCTCACTGTCAGCTCTCCTTCCCCAAACAACCGAACCCCAACCCATGATCCGTCAATAGCGTTCACTACTGTACGTGTCTTTCCGTATTGACGTACTCCAGTGTACACAAGTCTGAGCACTGGGTAATCTACAGGCAGTTGTGTTGCATGTACTATAGTTTTAGCGTTGTTGGTGTGTGTTATTTTGTAGTAAATTGCTTGCAACTATGGGTATGTATCGCATTTATTTATTCGGAGTATGGCATTTAAGTACATTTCAGAATTGCATCACGTTATTCTATATTACATGGTTTCACAGACAAACATCTAGTCCCTGTAAGTCATATCGCAATGTTTACTGTCACTGTGATATTTGTACTGCACTGTGCACGAATAGGTTGGTAAATTTTCCATTTCTCTTCTGCTTGTTAACAATGGAAGCTTACTACTCATAAAGTGACATGACGGATATAATTATCTCCTATGGGTTAGCAATTGGAAATAGGCCGTAAGCACGTTCCCACTACGCAGAAAAATACCCACGTTGCAGAGTACCATGTGATAAGTTGTTGACCCAAAGTTTTCGGCTTCTTAAGGACACGGATTTTCTAGCATCCAAAAGACGAATGGTGGACCGAATGAGTCAGTTCACACACCTCAGATGCAGGGGGACATACCAGATTTGCTGGACGAAAGACGTGCAACAGCAGTGTGATGATTTGGCGATTGACACCAACAGAAGGCATAAGTCATCCTGTTGTCCGGCTGGTACTGCTTGAGCTATTGCTGTATCCGTAACACCTTCAACACATCGAGGCACTAATGCCAGAGGACCACGATAGCCTATCATAGTTGTGTCATTGGCCCATACAGAAGCGTGCTGCAGGTCCACTGTTTTCGACGAAGAATTTATTTCTCTGATCCTGTGCGGTTCACAAAGGGTCGTGCTGTGGACTTCCGTACTCAGCACGTGTGGGCTTATGAAAACCCCTATGCTGCTGTACAAAGAGTACATCAACCTCATTTCTCCGTCAACTAATGGATAGACATTCTTGGTGATAAGTTACTAGGGCCATATATCCTACTCCAAACATTTAATGGAGCTCATTATCGTCAACTTCTTGTTAACATTTTGCTTACCTTGTCTGAGGAGGTACCACATCAGTAAAGACTACCGATGTGGTTTATGCATTATGTCACATTTCATCTGCAATGTGTGTGAATATCGGATGCTGACGCTTCATGTCTTTTGGAATGGTTGGGGCGGAGGGGGCACACCTTCGTCCCCTGTTCCCTCGACTTCAGTCCTCTGTAGTTTTGGTTATGGGAACAGTTCAAGGCGTTAGTCTTGCAGTACCACATGTATGTGAAATTAGAAATCGTTACCAGAGTCGGAGACTATTTAGACTCTGAAAAATCCCTTTAGATACAGTTTTGATATACATAATACAATGGAAATATGCTACTTGATATTTGGCCCTTACATGAGGTCCTAGGGTGAACAATTTGTATAAAATTACTTAATAACTGTATTTTAAAAACAATTAATAATGCAAATCGAATGAAAGGAACACTAAATTCTTTAAATGAAATTCAAGTAAAAAATGAACTGGTGATTTATTGCAAAAAGTCTTCTTCGTACACAAGAAAACCAATAGACTAACTGTCTATCATGTTAGACTAATACTGACAATCAGCAAAAGCATAATGTCCAGGGAAGGATAATGTGTTCATGCTGCACATTCCCTCCACGATGTTGAGGCGAAATAAATAAAAAAATTAAATTTCTTGGTTTTTTGTAAAGAGGAAAAATTGTGGACATGGAATTGTAACTTCAGAATTTTTGAAATGCCTTTCTTTTTTTACGGGCTGTATTGACCAGCTTGAATGCGGACAAATTCAGTGCTGCGTGAAATATGCCTGTAATATAATTTACCATTCCGATTAATTACATTTTTGAATTCTACGTCACTGTTGATTTAATCAGAGTTCTCACCTTAGACGTAGAATTAGTCCTTCTGCCACAATATTAATTCATTAGTCGTCCTCGATGTTCTTCTCTTTGTTGACCGTGTGTACCTTCCTAAGTCGGCATCGGTTCACTTCACGAAGACGGTGGAAACCAAAGAAATACAATGGTACGTCACTTTAAAAAATAGTGAGAAGTATCGAAGTGTTACGAAAATTATTTATTCACAAGACAACAAGACTTGCTCTGCTCGTCGCACAAATCATGATTACTAACAACATGGCTGCCTTTCCGCACAGTCCGAAATTACGTCCGTCCTCCACAAGGCAACAATCGAAAGTGTCTCTCAGCTCCTTCTTGGAGTATGAAACAAAAGAGAATCCAATTTGAACATTACAGAGATTATATTCTACATCCCTCTCAATTTGATCTTTGGCGCAGCCTTTAAGGTGTTGTATGTCTCTGCGTCGGAATGTGTCATTACAATGTGAATAAACCCTACGAATCTGAATTTTCCTATGTAGTGGTTCCTTGTCGGGACTAAAATGAAAAGAACCTCTCTTCGTATCCGGAATCTTACGGTACTGCGGTGGTGTACAACTATAAAATGGTAATCTCCCAGGCAAATTGGTGCCGCTACAATGTGCTCACCAATCACTAGCCATCTCGATCTACATCCACATCTACATCGATACTCTGCTAATTACGTTGAAGTGCCTTGCAGAGGGTTCTTCGAACCACCTTCAAAATTCTCTATTCTCCAAATGTCGTATAGCGCGCGGAAATAACAAACACCTACATCTTTTTCGTACGTGCTCTTCAAATGGTTCAAATGGCTCTAAGCTCTATGGGACTTAACATCTGAGGTCATCAGTCCCCTAGACTTAGAATTACTTAAACATTAACGAACCTAACCACACACACACATCCATGCCCGCGGCAGGATTCGAACCTGCGACCGTAGCAGAAGCGCCGTTCCAGACCGAAGCGCCTAGAACCGGTTGGCCACAGCGACCGGCTGTACGAGCTCTGACTTCCCTTATTTTATCATAGTGATCGTTTCTTCCTATCTAGATCGGCGTCAACAAAATATTTTCGCATTCAGAGGAGAAAGCTGGTGACCGGAATTTCGTGAGAAGATTGTTCCGCAACGAAAAATGCCTTTGTTTTAATAATCTCCATCACAAATCCTCCATCATTTCAGTGACACTCTCCCCCCTATTTCGTGTTGATGCAAAACATGCTACCATCTTTGCACTTTTTCGATGTACCTGCTAATAAAACGCAGTGTTGGGTCAGCCTTCCCCACATGATTTTCTGTGTGTTCCTTACAATTTAAGTTGTTCATAATTGTAATTACTAGGTATTTAGTTGAATGTATGGCCTTTAGATTTGACTGATTTATCGTGTGACGGAAGTTTAACGGATTACTTTTAGCACTCATGTGGATGACCCCACACTTTTCGTTATTTATGGTCGTTGCAATTTGTTTGCCGGCCGGTGTGGCCGTGCAGTTCTAGGCGCTACAGTCTGGAACCACGTGACCGCTACGATCGCAGGTTCGAATCCTGCCTCGGGCATGGACATGTGTGATTTCCGTAAGATAGTTAGGTTTAAGTAGTTCTAAGTTCTAGGGGACTGATGACCACAGATGTTAAGTCCCATAGTGCTCAGAGCCATTTATCTATTTCTTTGCAATGTGTTTTGATCTTCTGATGACTTTATTAGTCGATAACCGACAGCGTCATCTGCAAACAACCTAAGCGACTGCTCAGATTGTCTCGCAAATCGTTTATACGGATAAGGAACAGCAAAGGGCCTGTAACACTAAGATGTGTGCGTCAACACGAGATCTGCGCCCCCATGGAACTTGTGGACCGAGTTAAGTTGTCAGGACGACTTCCCAGTTCGGAACACCAGAATGATCGCCCCCTTCAGCGATCGAGCACGAGAAGTCTCCTCTACCCAAGAGTGTTCGATCATCCACATCCAACTCCTCAGTTTGGGCCGTCATGGCAACAAGCATGTCAGGTAAAACGTTATGTACTTCTGTCCAATGACAGCAGACGAATCAGAGCCTTGTATAAACAACTCAGAATTTCCAACAAGCCAAGCAAACGCCGCTGGAACCCCACCAGGTCAGGTTCACACAGCAGCAGGCCGCTCCTCGTCAAGAACTGGTCAGTTCTCTCCAGATGTTACCGGGTAAGACACTCAGCGTCAAATTCTGAGCTTCCTGGTGTCGTGACTCGTGACGTCACTATGTGTGCCACTGGATGTCAGACTCGGAAAAACTTTCTTCTTCAAGGCGTGAAAATGACTGTAATGCGTGAGTTATTGCCGGATTTGTTATGCGCTCTGTATGTGCTTTCACCCTGCTCAGACAGCAGCTGGTATAGATTTTACGCTTGTGAGCGTATATATACGTTGTTATGTGGCTAGCGGAGCTTGTGGACTGGCCCTGTTCGATTTCCTTTACGTACATTTATGTAATTCGAAAATCTGTGCCCAGACATCAGTTTACTAAAACAACGTGACAATTTTAAAAAACGCAAAAATGTTAATTCTAAAAAAAGGGAGATATTTTTCCGGCTCAGTTAAATACAAATCTATTCGTAAGTATTTGAGTTTCATATTGGAACAGTGTCGAGGTTAGAACCTCATATTCAGCATTTTTTTAAATTGTACTAATATTGTATTTTTTTGTCAACTGGAAATACTGAATTATAATATTCTAATGAAAATACGATTTTATTTGAGTCAAATCAAATAAATTAAAATTTGATTCAGACATGTGAAATGACTTGTCTATACTAATAAAACTCCCTGAAAGAATATCACTCTGCAGCAGAGAGTGCGCTGCGATGATACGTCCTCTCAGAACTAGAATAATCTGCCAGAAGGTTCCATCAGTAATACTGGTGCGCTTTATATGTTCGTTTCTCCATGTAATGGAGAAAAAAGAATTACTCGACATTCACAGTGACTAGAGTATGTACAAAAAGGGCAATCAATACACATTTGCAGTTGACCAGCAGATCGTTCTGCAGATACAGTCTATCCTTTTGAATTTTTAAGTACTATAATCTATTTCTGTGAAGGATGCTTATCACGATATTTATTTGGTCTTTCACTTTATTCACATGAACTCTGAGAGTTTTATGTGACTATATTATTTTGTTTCTGCAAACATAATTCGTTCCACCAAAATAGCTGGAAATCCCACAGCAGATCAGTTCCAGTCATTCCACGAGTAAGGAGGTACACGGCTCGTCTTGTCTGTAATTCAACCATGCCTAGACGGTCAATACCGTATTTTATCGCGTCCGCTTTGTTACTTTGTGCCAAGAAGGTCTCTCAACAAGGGAGGGGTCAGGCGTCTCGGAGTGAACCAAAGCTATGTTGTTCGGGTATGGAGGAGATACACAGAGAGAGAGGAAATCCCTCGTTCAGACCGTCCAAGGACTACTACGGCAGTGGATGACCGTATCCTACGGATTATGGCTCGGAGGAACTCTGACAGCAACGCCACCATGTTGAATAATGCTCTTCGTGCAGCCACAGGACGTCTTGTTACGACTCAAACTTTGCGCTACAGGCTGCATGATGCGCAACTTCACTTCCGACTTCCATGGCGAAGTCGATCTTTGCAACCACGACATTTTGCAGTACAGGTGGGCCCAACAACACGCAGAATGGACCGCTGAGGATTGGCATCACGTTCTATCCACCGATGAGTGTCGCATATGCCTTCAACCAGACAATCGTCGGAGGAGGATGAATGCCTCAAGATACACTGTCCAGCGAGTGCAGCAAGGTGGAGGTTCCCTTCTCTTTTGGGATGGCATTATGGAGGGCGGACGTACGTCGTTGGTGGTCATGGAATGCGCCGTAACGGCTGTACAATACGTGAATACCACCTTCCGACCGATAGTACAACCATGTCGGCAGCATATTGGCGAGGCATTCGTCTTCATGGACGACAGTTCGCGCCCCCATCGTGCACATCCTGTGAATGACTTCCTTCAGGATAACGACATCGCTCGATTAGGGTGGCCAGCACCTTCTCCAGACATGAACGCTATAGAACATGTCTGGGATAAATTGAAAAGTGCTGTTTGTGGAAGACGTGACGCACCAACCACTCTCAGTGATCTACGCCCAATCGCCGTTGAGAAGTGGGACAATCTTGACCAACAGTGCCTTGATGAACTTATGGCTAAAATGCCACTACAAATACAGGCACGAATCAATGCAATAGGACGTGCTACTGGCTATTAGAGGGAGAGGTGTGTACAGCAATGTTGACCACCACCTCCGAAGGTGTCCCTGTATGGTGGCACAAGATGCAATGCCTGACTTTCATTAGCAATAAAAAGGGTGCAAAGGATATTCATGTTGATCTCAATTCCAATTTTGTGTACAGGTTCCGGAGTTCTTGGAGCCGAGGTGATGCGAAACTTTTTTGATGTATGTACATTTTTACTTTGTCTGTACAGAACTGTATACACTGTTAGCGTAAATAGCTCTAGGGAGGTGCATTATAGATTCAGTAAGCGTACAATACTTCAAAACTCGTTTACTACCTCATTTTCCGCAATTTGATCTTACGTTCTTGCCTCAGTGTCAGAGGTACAACAACAGAGTTTGCGCTTGGCTGTCATCCATTCGTATGTTCCGCTACATTTTTGGAGAGAAACCCGGTTGCCGCACAGTCGCGGCGTTGGCCTCCCTCTCTCTCTCTCTCTCTCTCTCTCTCTCTCTCTCTCTCTCTCTCTCTCTCTCCGTCTCTGGTGCCAACTCGCTGAGTGTGACACCTAGCGGCAGCACTGGGTACCTTTGGCGCGACGTCGCGAGTCACAATCCCAGAAAGCTAAGGAATTAACGCCGGGTCTTGAGACTCAGACCTGCTAGCCGCCAGTGGCGCACGCAACACCAAAGATCCCACCCTCCTCCGCGTGACCCCTGCGGGCCGCAATGTAGCTGCCCTGCCGGACTTATAACCGGGGACTCAATGCTCTGAGTGGTGAGCAGGCTGTCCCTCCCTTATTCCCATTGTTGTGTGCCTCGGATGTTCTACAACTCTTGGGGAAACGAACTCCGAGGTTCCCACGAATTCTCTCAGCTGAAGTGATGTAAGTTAAGACACACAACCTCTGGAATTTTATCAGGCACAATAGTGAAAATCAAGTATATTAATGAGAGTTTAATAAAGTGATGAGAATCGTGTTCCAGCATTTCTCCGTCATAAGGAGCGGATGGTGTTAGTTTATCAATGGATGGAGCAACCCAGATTGCTTGTAACATTTCAGCCGACGCCACGCCGGTCAATGATACCGAGACACTACAGGATCGCGTCTTCGACGCAACAACGAGCAAGCGTATTTCGGAGAGTGCGTGATCTCTTAAGCTGAGGAGCAGAGCGATACATTGCCATTGGAGGAACGTCACGTTGAGCACCTCATATGAGAAATGTCATTAACGGATATCAGGATGGACGGCTCCTATGGACAAGTGTGCAGATCACAGAAAGTATGCGTTTCCCGATCCACGTTATAACATCCCAGCTTCCTCAACCAAATTATAACGTCCCAGGACTTTCTGCACCAAATTATAACATTTCAGCTCCTCAACACCAAGTTAAAACGTTGCATTAGGAGGTGTCTGCTTCGTGTAAAAGGTCTTGAGTTCATATTGACGACAACAAGTAATTCTTCATTACAGACATTTATTTACAAGCAGAACTGACAGACTTCACAGACTCAACAACTGACTCTCCGAGCTAACCGCACTGCATATCCGAACTGGCAACTGACAACTCCTAGGTGTATTAATATCTTTCCAAACAATGAGAGTCTTTGACAATGTTTTGTTTACAATACGATAGCAATTCACGACTTAAAACTAAATTAGACATCACAGAATTTTAGTTCAGATTAAAGTAAGTAAGAGGATCAGTACATATAAATTTTTACAAGCATAATTTCCAAATTGATTTTATAACATTTTTCTACCAGCTTCTGGATAACCTTCACCAGATTTGTACCGGTGTTTCCAGAAATATTTTGACATTTGATTCTGGATATTTCTTGAGTGATTTAGAACAACTATTTATATGTAAAATGATTTAAATCGTGTTTCAAAACGTAAATAAATCTTTTTAGCAATAGTTCTTGATACAAATCGTCTTTCGAAATTAGGTTATGAAACAGTTTTCACAAGTTTTCCTATTTTTGCGATCATAATATACAATTTCTCCATTGAAAGTTCCAGAAGTGTGCATTAAACGTTCATTTCCAGACTTTCTCTTTAGCTGGTGAGTTTTTAAAAGTATCTTGTCCATATTATACGAAATAATTTAGCTCAAAACTGATAATTTATACAATTAATCAGAGCTACAGCAAACAGTGAGTCTTTCTTTTACAAAATGAAATATAATTGCAAAATTGAATGAAAATAGGTTACTAACACTAATATATATTTACATTAATTCTATTTTTGTTCTTTCTGTGCAAAAGTCCTAATATTGACACAGTACAATATTTAAACATCACCAAAGTTTCCCTTTACATTTTGCATATCTGTATCGACATCCCCTAAAAGTCTACAGTATCGAATACTTCAATATGTCCCAATATGTCCTGTAATGTTACAACGTGTAATGGATTTTTTTTCTTGTTTTGGGGGACAGTCCCACCTCTCGAAATATTCGACACTTTGCACTACAGGTTAAAAGAAGAGTGACGAACATAAGATGCCTTCAATATTTATTAACGTTGTGGGTGGTTCTCTTGATTTATGCTAACTTTTTTCCACCCTACGTCTAGATCTGGTTTTGTTCCCTGCATATAAAATTATATGCAAGCGTTTCTATCGCACCAGAAAGGATGGAGGGGGTTTGATGTAAGATCTATTCGTGGTTTCTCCCTTATCGAAATCGTTTCCCATATGAATCCAAGCTACATCGTTAGCCTCGTGGCTATTGAGGTTGATCCTCAAAAAAACGTAGTACTAATAGTTCAATCCAGAACGGTTTAGGTAGCCTTTACGGTACTTGGGTATAGCTGTGTGGTTGGTATCCGAACAGACATCCGAAGTAGTGTGGCGGTAATGCTTCAATCTGTCCGAAGAACAGTTCCAGCTTTATAAATGTAGCCAGAAGTGTATCGTGGCTAATGGAGTTGATCATGAAGACCGATTAAAGTATTTTCCTAATATATTTTGTTGCCCTTATTTTATAAAACCATTCGGTGGCTTTCTAAGAGGTACTTTGTGTTAGGAGTACGAAACGTAAATAAAATTACATTTTCACACGTTTTTCTTCAGGCAGAATGAGGTAATAAAGCCAGTCGATACCTATCGTATAGTGCAACGACATAGTTGCTTACTGGCTGAGTATTTTTCAAGAGATCCTCTCACACAGACTGGTAATTTACACTGTTTTTAAGAGACACTCCGAGTGCGCCGTATCAGTCACTCTTTAACCTGTTACGTAAGGCGATTCGTTCCTGCTGTTATCTTTTGCGTGTATTCAGTCCCGCAACCTATAACCGTGCATTCGGGCGGTAATCAGTTATCGGTGCGTTATTGTAGTCTAAAAACTGAATCCGTTATAGTAACTCTTTTGTTTACTCACTCGGGGTCCCACCGTTTTGTACACAACTGAGGTGAGAAGTAGTTGTGACGTTCTCTACGGCGACATCAAAAACCCATTCTGAGGTGGTGCCGTCGAAAGCGTAAACCGAAGCAATCGGACTGGATTCGAATACATCTTTCGAAAGCGAGTACAAAAGAATATTATCACAGGACTTTACAAACAGGTTTTTCAGAAATTCCTACCAGTTCACTTACTTAACTTATTTAATATTGCAACGCGTTTCGAGCTATCACCTCTTTATCAGGCAAGCCGGCCGCGGTGGTCTCGCGGTTCTAGGCGCGCAGTCCGGAACCGTGCGACTGCTACGGCCGCAGGTTCGAATTCTGCCTCGGGCATGGATGTGTGTAATGTCCTTAGGTTAGTTAGGTTTAAGTAGTTCTAAGTTCTAGGGGACTGATAACCACAACAGTTGAGTCCCATAGTGCTCAGAGCCATTATCAGGCAAAATATGACAAAACAAAAAACATTCAAAC
Organism: Schistocerca gregaria; assembly: GCF_023897955.1. Classification (NCBI taxonomy): domain Eukaryota; kingdom Metazoa; phylum Arthropoda; class Insecta; order Orthoptera; family Acrididae; genus Schistocerca; species Schistocerca gregaria. The sequence goes on from NC_064929.1 coordinate 44,974,927, forward strand.
AGAATGGACATAGACCTTAATGCAAGTATTTTTTCAGTCTTGTCGTTTGTTGTGGCTTTCCTGCAGAGAAAGTCAAATAGAAGCCGTATGAGAGCGCGTTTACTTCGTTTTCTTGTCTGTAGATGAATACTGGAGCACTCCGTTCATCAGAAAAGGCTGCCGTCTTGTGGCCACTGTGGCTTTAAATTGTAAGCACACCACGTAGCTCACTCGGAAAACATGAATAACTGATCTGGCTACTTCAGTATTATGGGCTTAATTTGTATTATTAGTTCACTTTTCTCGGACATGAGCAGACATCCACAAGTAGCAAATAATGTGACCGTGGCTTCCAAGTTAAGGTTCTTCGGTTAATCACAAGGCGTCTACTTCGGTAATAATCTTGCTGGCATTTCGATGATCTTTCTTGGGATTTCTTCATGATTCATTACATTCTTGCACGTGCTACCTTTTTATAGTTTTATGCACTGTGAGATATAATATCTAGCGATTTTAAAAAGCGAGTGAATCAAGCTGCGTCGGATAGAGGTGGAGGGGATAGCTTCAGTTACGTTTGACGCGAAATAGCATTTAGTCATAATGGAGCGTACACTGTCAAAGCATTTTATCAAAACGGTAGTTCGTACCAGCTAGCACGACGTGCAATCCGCAACCACTTCAGCGTTAATCGAAATTGGCCGCTGCACCTGCCTGGGCGATTAAAATGTGGCTGGGGAACATTGAGGAGACGGCGCCAACTGGGAGACCAAAAACTGTGCGCTCGCCTGAAAAACATCGAACGTGTACGTCAAATGAAACGCGTATAGCACGTGTGATTTGACACGACACTACAGCGCGACACGCACGTGCCGCACGAGTCGCGCGGCTGCAGTGCATATTGCGACACGTACACCGTACTTAGCACGCGCCGACTGGCGACGCTCTGCGCTGACAGAACCGTAGGGCGCGCACCTTTTTATCTTTCTCTAATAATTTACAGAAACTATTCACTGAAAATATTTGATTTTTTTCCGTACTTGTGGCTTTACGTGTGAACTTCTTGGCCAAGTGCCTATCATCTGGCTAATAGTCATGCTTACTGTGATCTACACATTTTAGTAAGTCACTACGCAAAACTCAAAAAGTTTGCAATGAAAAATAGGGGGCGCTATGATTTTGCGTTTGGTGAGTATTACAAAATATGTTTATGAGTATGAAATTCAGCTAACATATTAAATTTTTGTTTAGACTTAGGAGGAGGTCTCCATCTGTCTTCGATTTCGAGAAAATGGATCCCATGTAGAGCATTCACTCCCAATCTTACGCCACGGGAATGAAATATTCCTACATCACTGGTATTTCCTAAACCGCTCGAGACATCGAAACAAGATTTTGGTGAATGATGACACAAGGAAGAGAGTACTTTGCCACCCCGGCCGGTGTGGCCAAGTGGTTCTAGGCGCTTCAGTCTGGAACCGCGCGACCACTACGATCGCAGGTTCGAATCCTACCTCGGGAATGGATGTGTGTCATGCCCCTAGGTTAGTTAGGTTTAAGTAGTTCTAAGTTCTATGGGACTGATGACCTCAGATTTTAAGTCCCATAGTGTTCAGAGCCATTTGAACCATACTTTGCCACGTCGTAAACACACTGAGCTTTCTTATCTATCACGGTATATCAGTAGTTACACTTCCCTATTTATTTTTTTTTCATTCCACTGTCTATTTTTTTTAGAGTTATCGACAGCTAGTGAGACAAGAGTGTCCTAATAAGAAAGTAAACATGAAATTTCTTCTCTTATGTTGCCACAAACCGTCACAATGAGTTTTTTGGTAAGATATTCGGCTCTCTGGTCGCCAATTACTTGTTTAATGAGACAGATTTCTAAAACAGTGTGTCACAATAACTGCTGCAAAAATGAGTTTATGCAAATCATATTGTGTTTTGGCAAAAGAAGTGCTCTCAAACCCTTCAACAAGAGAAGTGTGGCCGTTACTCGCAAATGGTATTGCATCTTCGAATGAGACGAGGTTAACAACTCACACGAAAATAAATCGCTAATTCTGTTGGAATTTTTGTTGAATCTCACAACCCATTTTATTTTTAACACCGAGCGACTGAAATGGAAACTTACCAAAGAGTTTTATTCCTTTCCTTCATCTGAGCAATAGCAAAGTAATGAAGAGCGTGGTCTTCAGGCGGGATACCACGCACACTACTGATGCCGGTTCCTCACCAACGCCTTGCCAAACTGACAGACCGTGGTTCGCGAATAAAATAGTTGTTACTGAGAAAAGTAAACAACTGATACGTGGCACAACACAATGGCCAGTGTATCGTCAGCAGCTGCGAATAAATCGCGCGACAGGAATGCGGAAGCCAGCAAGTGTGCTTTGTGAGAGGAAGAGTTCACATCGTTCCGAAAACATTGTCACCATTACATTTCTACATATCACCACACTCTTTCAGGATATTCCTACTTTTATAATAGTACCGACCACTAATTCCTTTGTGTAGCCTGTTGTGTAATTAGTTTATTAATGCTGATAGCGTGTATGCAACCACTGAAATACTTTTCCTCGTCACGACGAGCCGATTAAAACATCGTTATTTACGAGGGCTTCTCGACTATTTCGGGCTTGCAATGGAAATGTCACGTCCACATGTACGAAGTATAACGTCTCTTATTAGACCCATATCCACATGATGATATGAAGTACTTAAGTTTTACTATCTCGGACGCTTTTTACCAGGAGCGCAAAGGGGTCATACCTGTGGAAATTATGCCTTCCCGACTTTTTGTAATGGATCGCAGAGATACTTCAGCATAAGAGGCAGCAAGTAGGTAACCTTGTTTTACTTTCCTGTCTTGCTTCTAGATGACACGATTTTATAATATTCCTTACTTCCTTATTCACTACCCTCACGGTAAATCGTCTGTCCCTTCTTACGTTCTGAAAAAATTGTGGAGGCAGACGATATACTTTCAGTGGCTAATGGCTCACCGGTTATTGAACTGTGCATTGGGTTTTTTGACAAAGAATAAACAAAACAAAAGAACTGTACATATGTATGTAAATGAAAACTATTACGTGCTAACGAAAATGGACGGAGCGCTTAAACAGCGAAAAAAAGAACACTGCTCAGTGATAGAAAACTTCAGTTTACATTACAGGCCGTACTCTTCGGATGGACAATACTTCCACTGCCCGTATGCGCCATGCCGAAGTGAGTATATGGCAGAACTGCCCTCCCGCTCCCCGCCTCACACATCCGTCAGTACCCGCGTGACGCGCGGCGCGAGAAACTACGCCGCTACCACAAAGCCGCGCGACCTGGCGCAGGCGCGTGTCGCGTCCCAGTCGCGTCGCGTCGCAGTTTGCGCGGTCCCATTTGAACCTGTGAAGTTGCAAAAACGCGCGCTGCGCTGCGCCTAGCCTTTAGAGTTGCCATTGAGAGACACACTCGTCGCTCAGTTCGCCGGCACAGCGCTACACTTGGGATTTCAAAGAGAACGGTAGGAAGGATTTAACCCCAGGATTTGCACTTTCACCCCTACAAAATCTAAACGGTACAGGTCCTTAAGGGAATAGATTATGTGATCCGCAGCCGCTTCTAATTAAAAGTTTTGGTCATGATTATTCGGGACCAGGACATTGTAAACCGTTTGTGGATGAGGGATGAAGCTCACTTCCGTCTCTCCAGTTATGTGAACAAGCAGAACTTTCGATTTTGCAGTGACGTTAATACTAGAGAACTACATCAGCAACCACTGCACTGGGCAAAAGTTACTGTGTGGTTCGTAATGTCTTCAATTAGGGATCATAAGGCCAAACGATTTTTAAGTTGTAACAGTGACTTCGCAGAGATACGCTAGTAAGCATGAATATTGTCAGTCGTTTGTTTCCAAAGATATGGCCTCCCGAAATGGGTACATTGCATGGCCCTCTTGTTCACTGGACGTCACATGTTTGTGACTTTTTCTTTGGGGTTATCTGAAGCGGAAAGTTTAGCAAGATAACCCACCTCGAACAACTGAAGCCCTGAAAGAGTGGACGCGACAGGAAGTGTGATGAGTCAGTACAAGGTCTGGCTGGAGGAATGCGTGCTTCTAAGCGGACGCCATAATAAGACAGTTATCTTGAAAAAGTAACTGAGGAGGAGGAGGAGGACATTAGTGTTTAACGTCCCGTCGACAACGAGGTCATTAGAGACGGAGCGCCAGCTCGGGTGAGGGAAGGATGGAGAAGGAAATCGGCCGTGCCCTTCAAAGGAACCATCCCGACATTTGCCTGAAGCGATTTAGGGAAATCAGGGAAAACCTAAATCAGGACGGCCGGAGACGGGATTGAACCGTCGTCCTCACGAATGCGAGTCCAGTGTGCTAACCACTGCGCCACCTCACTCGGTGAAAAAGTAACTGACGTTTTACTGTTACAGAAAACACTTTTTCGTATATTTTAAGATTATGAAATAGAAAAAGTGTCTTTATTTAACAGCTTTTCAAAAATCGCTCTTTATTATGCCTCACCCTGTAGTTGAAACTCTCTTCTTCATTTAGCTCATGAGGCCCTCAGCTTTAAAAGAATTTATTGTGTCGTAAACACAGTACTATTTCAATATGCTATACGAGCTTATTTTAGGAAAGACACACGGGAAATATATAGTGGTAAATGCGAAAAACAAATACAGAACTAGTTCTCTCACAAATGTTATGACTACTCTTATTTTTTATTTGGGGGACTTATGAAATCTGAATATTTTCGTAGTCTCCATGAAATAGCTGTGTTAATCTTAGATAACGGTGGGTGTGATTAACGTCTCTGACTGGTGGTGTGGAACTGTCTCAAGTGAAGGACAGCAGTAATTGGGTTATTCAGATACACACAGTAGACGATTGTAACTGCACTGTTTACGTGGAAAGAACCCACACATATTACAAAAAATTGATGTATGTACGTATGTGGCACATCTCCCCCTAGACCACTGGACTGATATGGACCAAAGTTTGTGCACATACCACTTACTGACAGGTAACAATCATAATTCAGGAGGTGCGGCATCATAAACGATGAGATGCATGAAAATCAGCCGCACCATGCCTGATGTTGAAATTTGCTTCTGTACTACTAACTCTATTCGTAACAAATTTCGCAGACATTCGCAGCGAAAGGCACATACAAAACTATATCATGATGCCACACATGATTCGGGAGATCCGACGTCATGAACACCAAGATGTGTGAAGAACTGCCGGAGTGTGCCTAATGTTTATATTTATCCTTGCTGCTCACTCTGTTAGCAACATATTTTGCTGACGGTATCGACATACGCCGCTGAATGCGCCTACATGAATGCATCGTTGTAGGACTCTTTACTGCCGAGCCACTCGTGCAGTCGAGTGAAGTGACTCCAGGCAGCGCTTTTGGCAGCTTTCAACTATGAGGCGCAAACGGTTGTAGGCCTCGCCACAGAGGCGTGCAGATACTCGAAGCAGCTGTGCCAAGCGCATCATCCCACGCCGAGCCTACTGGCAGGTGTGCGTGCAAGGTTCCTCGTTGTGGAAAACTAGCAAAGTGAACACCCCGACCGACAGTGCCGGCTGTCAGCTAGTGTACAATAAAAACATTATGACAGGTGACAGACTTACGTCATTCAACAGTCTCTGGTCAATGAATTAGTTCTTTCTTATGATCTTAATGAATTATTGTCAATGTAAACAACAAGACACCAACAGAGATAGTGATAAATGGTTCAAATGGCTCTGAGTACTATGGGACTTAACATCTGAGGTCATCAGTCCCCTATACCTAGGGTAGTTAGGTTTAAGTAGTTCTAAGGACAGCACACACATCCATGCCCGAGGCAGGATTCGAACCTGCAACCGTAGCAGCAGCGCGGTTCCGGACTGAAGCGCCTAGAAACGATCGGCCACAACGGCCGGCAAAAGCGATAAATGAGGTATTAGTGAAAGATACTGGCTTATTAACATGGCTTGCTTCAAATTTTCAGAAAATGTAACTGATTCGAATATTTGACTAACGTAAAGCCTACCAAAATCGGCTGTATAGTTACGTTCACAGTCTGCACATAACTTTGCGGTGCACGGCCGTTGCCCCTGATAACAAAGTGCGAGTGCACCGCCCTCGTGGATAACATTGCGCCCCCCTAGAGTGTGCAGCTGGAACACTGATAGAGGCAGAACATTCCCATTCGTCTGGTGCGCTCTCAAGTGTCATTGATACCTTCTCTGACAATGATCTCTTACCTTCGCCATCAAAATGGCCTACCTCACTGGGAACGCATTTCTGGCCATATGTCCGCATGACCTTTTTTGCTCCTTTTGCTGCGGAAGCTGTGATCTCTGTATCTTGAAACAATACAAACCAAGGGAAAATCGAAATCACTATCTCTCGCCAATAAATAAACGATCTCTATAATCATACAACACGAGCGAATTGTGTTAAGTAACTGATCGTTCATTTTGGCCGCTGTGCACAACGCAAATACCGTCTCCTTGCGATGAACAGCTTACGAATAGAAGAGGTTATAGTTATTATTTGCGGGTCGTCTTGCCCCTCAAAAACTGGAGGGCAGTAAGTGATCTTGAAATTCGGCGACGTTCCTGGGTGCATTACGTGCTCCCACTTCTGGCCATATGAGGGTACGACGAGAATTGTCCATATAATCGTTCCGATGCGCTCACGTGTTATGTTTTGGAGAGGCATACCGTTGGTTGGGCAAATTGATCATGGTACACTCGCAGGTCAGCGGCATTGTGACACTGCATTCGTTTCCCATGCGTATCTTTTCAGGCTGTATGCGACCCTCACTGTACTTTTAAGGACGACAATGCGTGATCGCATCGAAAGCACTGGTGTAGGAGGTCTTTGAATGAGTGGATGTTCGGCAAACGTAAACACCGTGGGCCACGTCGTTATGCATTGGGGATGCATACCGCAGCTCGCCTACATGTTCCAGCGACCATCCAGAGTTCTCAGTCAAACTTGTTGAGGAATGGAACGCTCTACCACATTTCCTTACCAACCTCGTGCCCAGCTTGGGAGCTGGTTACAGAGCACGCACAGCTGTGTTTGGTGATCACATGCTTCATGGAGAACAGGTTCCGCCTTTTGCAATGTGACTACTGTCTTTGAACAAAAACGTCAGTTATGTTCGTATCATTGCATGCTGCTTTGTTACCATCTGTACCATGCAGCAGCAATTATTTCTATTTTGCTTGACAGTGACACAACATGTGAAAGTTACTTTGGCCCGGAGTTTCGCAAAGCACTATAATCGAAAACGAAAAAGGTCTGACGGGGTCTATTGGGGTGAAGTGAGACCACGGGGGCTGATTCCATACCACTGTGGCGGCTCCTTTATTGTATGAAGGACTGAATTTAGTTGAAAGTACTTGATCTTCATTTGTCGAGTATATGCTGAAGATTAAAGTTAATCGCATGTGAACCGGTACTTTCAGAGACTAAAATAAAGAGCTCCTGCAAACGCTATTTACTATTCTAAAGAAATGTGACTGGGATCCTAGAATACGCAACTGACTACAACTGTATGTAAGCAATATCTGTTTCTGGTGCTCCATTTATGACAATATGAGAATAGGGGGGGGGGGGGGGCATAGGATAGTGTACCTACAAACACATCTTCTTTCTTGGTCGGTGTTTCAGTTAGTCACCGATTTTAGAACTAAATGAAGCAACGCGTACTAGAGGACGCGGTAAGTAGTTCCTGGCATTTTCGACTGCTGCTGTTGTGGGGCCTGAGGTTTTGTTTTCTGCAGGGTTTGCAAATATAACGAGTTCTACATATTTAGTGTTGTGTAATATATTAAAGATATTTGGAGGATACTGTCTGTTCTATGGTTAAAGAATTTTGTGGTGAATAAAATATTGTTTAATTTTGACTAGTTACATAACGTGTGGATGAATAAGTTATAGTTCGTGGGTCACAAACCATCTCGTACCTTCAAACGGAAGACCTTGCACCATGGAGTATATGAGATTTGCAAAAGAAGTATGTTTATGTAATGTATTAACGAAGTTACCAGTCTCGAAAAGGGAAATTTGTGATAGCTGCAACAGCTTCTATTTCAGATCGTTGTTAACTTCTAACTGGTTTTTGATAAAACGATTGATTTCGCTTGCTGATTATTCTTGTGTAGTAGAGTAATAACGTAAGACATTTCTCATAGAGAAATACACTACTGACAAAATTTTTTCTCGATTGCAACGATTTGAACTGATATTTGTACCTAGGTACATGACCATGTTGTATCTTGGAACAGTCTCTCATTTGTCAAAAATCTTACTTTTCCGGAGTAATTGTAATTTCAGAAAGAAAGTGCACCACTCCTAAAGTGAATGCTGTCATTTCAAAATAGAATAACAAAATGGAGTGAAGGTCTATTAAAGTGTGAAAGTCTGAAGTGTGTTCCACGGTAAAACACTTTTCGCTAATAATTGTCAAAACTAAGAACAAACACAAAACGCTGTCCGAGCATATAAACGATCGATAGTCGAACTAAAAATCTGAATGCCGGGTGTTCGGACAAACTTCTAGGACTTGTAGAAGGGAGACAGGAAAGAATATTTTGAGTACAAACCCATGCCCAGGAATGTACCGTTTCAGTTCTACAATGGTTTCAACTTCGATTTTTAACTCATCCACTTCTGTTTGAGGGATTAAATTACGCATAAGGCAATACAAAACAATTCGAAATGAAACATAACGGAACACCTGTTTATCACTTAAGCACATTTGTTTGTGTTAAGACTCCTCGCCCTGTCCATCTGTCACCATATCGTTTGTTCAGATGTCTGCAAACTGCACGATACAAGCGAGTTGGTGCATCATCATGCTGAAACCACATTTCCTGATGGGCAATCACTGGCACAGCTTTCAAGGACGGCCCCAATATCTTTTGTAGAGACATAAGAGATGCAAGACCAGTTAGAGTGGAAGGAGGTACGGCCCAGTTACACGACAGTCTGGAATGGCTGCCAACAAACAAATATCCAACAGGCACCGAAGCCTCGGAATGTGCTTTGCATGGAGCTTTTTGGCTGCCAGACATGGCTGTTTAGCGAATTCAGAACACAATCCCTCCCCAGTGAACTCACATTTGTCTGTGAACAGGAGTAGTTGGGTAAGGAAAGGATCAGCACATTTTGTTAGCGCAGGTTGCCTACATCAGGAGCAAGCATACATTCAGTGGAAAACCTATTGGTCTCTTTTGATTGACAAGTCCTTAACTTACTATTTTGCTAAGTGGATTATGTCCACCTGAGGATAATCCGTCATTCCAAGAAACCCTCCACACTCCTCCCTTCCCTCTCCTTCTCCCCACTTCTCCTCCTTCTCCACCACCCCTCTGGAAATTGTCTCGCAATACAAGCACACTTATGATATGGACCCATTTGACTAATTAATTAAATCGACCAATTAATTAACCCCTCCCTATCTGGGACACCCCCAGCAGTTCCCCTCCCCTCCCCTCCCCCTCCAGGAATTTGTCTGGAAAAAGACCCAATTGATTGGCTAGCAGGTGGAAAATTGATTGCAGTGTATGGAATATTGTTTAACCCTTTATTTGGCAGTGTTGCTTTCAAGCAACATCACATTTACCTTGGCCTTATGGGACAACAAACTCTTCCCAGTGCATTTTACTGGCATTACTGCCTCCAGGCAACATTCCTTTACACACTGCCAACGCCAGTTTTTGTAATAGCTTAAGGTTTTCCACACGAGATAGCAGTTTGTGCAGTGGTGTTACAGAGATCTCCTCGTGTGAGCAACAGAGGTGTCTTATTTTGGTTCTAAAAGAGTGGATTTAAATAGATTGAAGAAAAACTGCTAAGATTACTGGCAAGATATACCCAGAGGTAAGTTTACAGCAGAAATATTTCAATCTTTGTTTGGAAATACGTAAGTAGTATAAAACTTTTATGTTGCCTGTGAGCAACATTGCCTATAGTTGGGACATGTGCCATTAGTATATTACACATGTTTACGGTGTGACAGAGAAGATATTTTTATTTTTAGGGGCTTTTTAGCAATGGATTCCAGAATATTTTATGGAATTGAAAAAGCGAGAGGAATAGTAGTTCCACTAGAAAACCCGGCTTTGTCTGATCTAAGTGAATCTGATGACACTGAACTCGAAGCTTTGGCAGGCTGTAGTGATTCCAGAGCGTCAATCTCAGTTCCATAACCAAGTTATACCAGACACTGATTCTGATTTAGGAAGTGAAATCTCAGAAGCTGAACATGTGCAAGGACCTTCTGCAGTGAATCCTTCTAGTGCAAGTGGCAGTCAAGTGAAAAAGTAAATTACAAAAGCAGTCACTTACATGTGGGTAAAGGAAGATACAACTGCTAGGGCAGAAAGTCTCTCTCCTGTGTTTTCTGATGAAGGCAATACAATACTGGGTTATTTCAGAAGATTCTTTGATTCAGAACTAATTGACAAAATTGTGCAGGAAACGAACTTAAACTCTGACCAACGAACTACACGTCAGTAAACAGCAATATAAATTAAATAGAACAATTTTTCGGTGTTCTGATATACATGGGTCTTGTTTCTATGTCTTAGTAGACTGACTATTGGTCTCAGTCAATGAACTGTGAAAAATTCACCAGCATTTTCAGTTTGAAGCGCTTTCAGAAACTCCGCCGATACCTGCATTTTACGAGCAATGAGAATGCTGTGAACTGTTCTGAAAGACTTTTGAAAATAAGACCTGTTCTTGAGTCAATTGTATAGAACTGCCGTGAGCAGAAACAAGAGTCGGCATTTTCTACAGATGAGAAGATGGTTGCATATAAAGGTACAAGAGCAGGTAATTTGCGCCAATATATTCAAATAAGCCACACAAGTGGCGTTTTAAGATTTTTGTTCGTGCTGGTGTGTCTAGAGTTGTCTATGATTTTCTTCCCTATACTGGCAAGGGGATGATAACTGATCTTGCTGATGACGTGAAAATAATGGAATTGGAATACTTTTATTTTGACAATTTATTTTGCAGCCTTGAACTTAAAACATACTTAAAAAACATCAAAACATTGAGTCCATGGGCACCATAAGGAGGAACTGAATAAAGAACTGTCCTCTACATGACGAGAAGCGGTTACTGAATGACGAGTCAGCTATGACTACAGGAAGGACAGTCACTCCGACCTCATTTTAGTAAGGTGGGCAGGCTATAAAATCGTGACACTTGCAAGCTCGTTTTTTGGTGTCCAACCACTCTCAACAGGAAAACGATGGGACAGCAATCAAAAAAGAATTGATGTGCCCTGTCCCAGTAATGTACGTCAGTACAACAAGCACATGGGAGGAGTTGATCTTGCTGGTATGCTGATAGAGCTCTACAGAGTACCAATGAAAACTAGGCGATGGTACATGAGATGGTTTAGATTTATTCTAGATCTGAGTGTTTTAAATGCTTGCCTGCATTTTTCGAAGAGAATCTCTGGACAAAAAGACCTCATCAAAGTCATTTAGGGCAGATACTGCCAATGGTTTGATATTTTCAGGTAAAAGTAAAGTAGGAAGACCTTCAACAGACAAACCACCACCATAAAAGAAGAGGAGGAAGGCAACAGCTCCGACTGTTACACAAGATGCCCGATTTGATAATATGGAGCATTGGGCCTGTATACGGTCCCAAAGGTCGTTGTCGTTATTGTCCGTCTGAATATTCTACAGTCATGTGTTCCAATTGCAATCTAGTATTGTACTTCGATCCAAAGAGGAACTGTTTCCAAAAATTCCATTGCAAGAAGAACAAGAAGGGAAAATGAAACAGTTCTATTACACAGCAGGAATGCATAAATGTGTTTATAAATTAAATTATTCACGTACGGCAAACATTTTGCTTCAGGTTATCGGCAAACTCCTTTTTCCTATAATATGTATAAGTGTGATCTACTGCTGGCAATGTTGCTTGTAAGCAACGTTTCATAATTTTCATAATTTTTGTCAAAAATTTCTAAAACTGACTGAATTGTATTTCTTTAAGTATAATAAATAGATATAAGCACTTAATTTTTTTTATTTTCACCATTTGCCAAATAAAGAGTTAAAAAGTTTCTCATACACAAAACAATGTGTGAAAGATTCTTTATTTAAACAATTTAAGGGATACAAGGCAGTGTATATCATACAGTTCATTTATTTACTTTAAATATTTAAATAGACAAAATTCCATTACCTACAAATTCTTTGAGGGTGAGAAGATACTTGGAATATTAAACAACTTCGAAATTTTTTTTTTAGCCCACACGCCCAAACACTTCACTGGGCTTGTCATTCCACGTATTACTATATGTGGAGGCCACGCTACCCCTGCTCAGGTCCGTGACTGGCCACTATGAGAGCAGACGTTGCAGTAATCCCCAAACAAAAGAGCTTCTGATGGTGGCTGTTCTTTATTATTTGATTGCTGAGAAATTCCTGTTCAAGAACATGCTCTCTCTCTCTTTCCCCTATCCCCCTCTCTCTCCCTCCACCCCCCCCCCCCCCTCATCACAACCGGTCATGTCCTGTAGTGTAACCCTGCTAGGACTGCATTCACCATTGGCCATGGTCGGATCGAATCACACACAAAGCAGCATTTACCTAGTAAACCCCACCTGTGCATTTCTTAGAGTGAGGTAATATCTCCATCAGATTGATTGTCTAATTAATTAAATCGATGCCCTTCGTGTGGGACAGTTTTCCGTTGCTTTCTATTGGTGGATTACTAGGATTAGAATATTTGATGTGATTCGATCCTACAGCTTCCCAATTTCCGAACCCTACTGTTATTTTTTCCCGTTGTCTCCTATTGGTGTATACTGATACAGTTAAGTCATTTATAGAAAGTCCATTAACCTGGAGGTAGCTGAAAATTTCAAATTTCAGCTCAGCTGCATGCTGTGTCCATAGAAATTCTGTGGAGATTTCGGACTGGTATGTGTGCTCGTAATAAAGCAACAACAATAAATTGATTAAACGGGGATTGGATATTGCGATTGGATTTTTAAATCTTTGTAGAATTCCTAAATTGGTTCTCTCCACTACATTCGGAAGGAGGAGGAGGAGGAGGAGGAGAAAGGGTGGGTTAGGGGGTAGGACAAAGACACAGAAAATACCACAGTCCAGGCCGTAGCAGTAGTTGTCATGGCCAGATGTTGGATATCGCTGAAATACATCCTGAATGCACATGCCCAGTGTCCACACGTCACTCGCCAATCTCCTCATGAGCAACCAGCGCCAACGCTCAGAGGTCGGACGGCCGTAGCCAGTTTGGTGGACGCGTGTGTCCGCCAGAGTGCACCACCCTGACGTGGAGGGCGTCTGGAAGTGATTGGAGTGGTAGGAATTAGGATGTTATCAACACGTTCATTGCCAACACTTGACAGTTATCGATATTGAATGACTCAATTTTCCAAGGGGAATACATGCAACACATACGATCACAGAGACAGCCCAATGCACACTGTGTATTAGTTTGCTGTTTAGCTATCGAAAGGGCACTGTGGCTGGGACTTGTGTGTGCAATAACCGACTAGCTGGCCTACTGGAACTTTTCGTTGTAACCACCGATTGCCAGAAAAGCCCATTTGTTCTGGCCACATGCCTCCTCTGGCACACGCCTCACATTCGAAACCGCGTCGTCCTAGGAAACCAGCAAAATTTATTTATCGCTGTAATTAGAATTAAATATTACACTTGCAGCCCTAATCGCATAACATTGGACACCGACTCTGGAAATATCGCCCTTATAATTGGGTACAGTTTAACACATAAAATGATTCATCCTCCTTGGGGGTATTGGTGCATTAGTACAATGGACATCCAGCTCACAAAATAGTTTGATTGGGGTGATCATGTGCCATCACTGTGGATTTTTAGAGTATAAAAGGAGGTGTGATAGGAGCAATCGTACACCTTGCATGTTTATTATTACTGGAGAATCTAGACAATATTGGTTGTTGTTTTGGTCTTCAGTCCTGAGACTGGTCTGATGCAGCTCTCCATGCTACTCTATCCTGTGCAAGCTTCATCATCTGCCAGTACCTACTGCAACCTACATCCTTCTGAATCTGCTTAGTGTATTCATCTATTGGTCTCCCTCGCCGTTTTTTACCCTCAAAGCTGCCCTCCGATACTAAATTGGTGATCCCTCGGTGTCTCAGAACATGTCCTACCAACCGATCCCTTCTTCAAGTCAAGTTGTGCCACAAGCTTCTCTTCCCCCCAATTCTATTCAATACCTCCTCATTAAGTATGTGATCTACCCATCTAATCTTCAGCACTCTTCTGTAGAACCACATTTCGAAAGCTTCTATTCTCTTCTTGTCTAAGCTATTTATCGTCCATGTTTCACTTCCATACATGGCTACACTCCAATACAAATATTTTCAGAAACCACTTCCTGACATTTAAATCTATACTCGATGTTAACAAAATTTTCTTCTTCACAAACGCTTTCCTTGCCATTGCCATTCTATATTTTATATCCTCTCTACTTCGGCCATCATCAGTTATTTTGCTCCCCAAATAGCAAAACTCCTTTACAACTTTAAGTGTCTCATTTCCTAAACAAAAATCCCTCAGCATCAGCCTCGTTTTGCTTTTGTTGATGTTCATCTTATACCCTCCTTTCAAGACACTGTCCATTTTGTTCAACTGCTATTCCAAGTCCTTTGCTGCCTCTGACGTTCGCCGATGACATTGTAATTCTGTCAGAGTTTTTATTTCTTCTCCATGGATTTTAATACCTACTCCGAACTTTTCTTTTGTTTCCTTCATTGCTTGCTCAATATACAGATTGAATAACAACGGGGACAGGCTACAACCTTGTCTCACTCCCTTCCCAACCACTGCATGCCTTTCATACCCCCCGACTCTTATAACTGCCATCTGCTTTCTGTACAGATTGTAAATAGCCTTTCGCTCCCTGTATTTTACCCCTGCCACCTTCAGAATTTGAAAGATAGTATTACAACCAACATTGTCAAAAGCTTTCTCTAAGTCTACAAATGCTAGAATCGTAGATTTGCCTTTCCTTAATCTTTCTTCTAAGATACGTCTTAGGGTAGGTATTGCCTCACGTGTTCCAACATTACTATGGAATCCAAGGTGATCTTCCCCGAGGACGGCTTCTATAAGTTTTTCCATTCGTCTGTAAAGAATGCACGTTAGTATTTTACAGCTGTGACTTATTAAACTGATAGGTAATTTTCACATCTGTCCACGCCTGCTTTCTTTGTGATTGGAATTATTATATTCTTCTTGAAGTATGAGGGTATTTCACCTGTCTCATACCAAATGGTAGAATTTTGTCAGAACTGACTCTCCCAAGGCTGTCAGTAGTTCTAATGGAATCTTGTCTACTCCCGGGGCCTTGTTTCGACTCAGGTCTTTCAGTGCTCTGTCAAGCTCTACACGCAGTATCATATCTCCTATTTCATCTTCACCTACATCCTCTTCGATTTCGATAATATTATCCTCAAGTACATTGCCCTTGTATAGACCCTCTATATACTCCTTCCACCTTTCTGCTTTCCCTTCTATGCTTAGAACTGGGTTTCCATCTGAGCTCTTGATATCCATGCAATTGGTTCTCCTTTCTCCAAAGGTCTCTTTAATCTTCCTGTAGGCAGTATCTATCATACCCCTTGTGTGATAAGCCTCTATATCCTTACATTTATAGTCTAGCCATCCCTGCTTAGTCATTTTCCACTTGCTGTCGATCTCATTTTTGAGACGTTTGTATTCCTTTTTGCCTGTTTCATTTATTGCATTTTTATATTTTCTCCTTTCATCAGTTAAATTGAGTATTTCTTCTGTTACCCAAGGATTTCTACTAGCCCTCGTGTTTTAACCTACTTGATCTTCTGCTGCCTTGACTATTTCATCCCTCAAAGCTACCCATTCTTCTTCGACTGTATTTCATTCCCCCATTCCTGTCAATTGTTCTGTTATGCTCTCCCTGAAACTCTGTACAACCTCTGGTTCTTTCAGTTTATCCAGGTCTCATGTCCTTAAATTCCCTCCTTTTTGCAATTTCTTCAGCTTTAATCTTCATTTCATAACCAATAGATTGTGGCCAGAGTCCAAATCTGCCCCTGGAAATGTCTTGCACAAATATTGGTAATATAAGTTATATCGAAATAGGTATGATCTTTAGCAGCACGAATTTAAATGTTGTGGTGTCCTAACAGAGGATGGAGGGAAGACAGGGGTTTAAGGTCAGTCTACAAGTTCTGAATGGTGAGAAGTAAATGCCGGCAGACAAATATCCAGTGAAGGGAGGTTGATGATTTGGATCAGCGTCAAACGGTGTCACAGGGCATCTACAAGAGATGCAGATGTTGAGACTCGATACTTGCAGCAGGGGTCTGATTAGCACATTTGATTTGTGTTCAGACTATCTATTACACTGAATGCTAATTCTAAACATTAGAAAAAACAAAGGAGGCGATTTGTTGCACAACACAAGTCAATATCTAAAGCCACGGGAGCTGCACTACATGAGTCTGCAGACAGCCTCTCTCATGGATCATATCAGCACATGGAATTGTTTTTCAACGGCTGGCGCGGATGATGGATGTAGTGGAGTCTCATACAGGTACTAATCGACTGCTACTATATTTTTAATGATCGGCCTATCCAAAATTCATGCATGTGGACCATAAGGGAAAGGGCAAGTCTTGGGATTTTTAATAGTTTGGTGTACAATAAACGCAAATATTCTTGTAGAATATCAGACAGTACATGGGATGTCAGCACTACGACCACACCTATGGGAAACTTTGACGAAAAATTGAATAACGCATTATACGAGGTTTTTCTCGAATTTTACCGATTTCATCACGAGATACTGATGTGAAATACGTTGAAATTGAGGGAAATGCGATAAAATATGTAAAATCACGAAAAACTAGTTAAATATACAAAATTAGAGAAGAATGCCATGAGATATGAAGCTAGCGAAATCAATAGGACTGCATATTCTGGAGGAGGGTGGTAGAATGGCGCTACATAAAGACACCTTAATAGCGGAGATGGCAATATTATCGTGCACATGAGCAATACAACCTAAAATCGAACCATGACATCTGTGTGCAAGAGGAAGGTTACAAGGGGCTATGGTAAACTGTAGGACTGTTACACATTCTCTGGCACTGCCTGTAGTGCTTATTTCCTTGTAAGCTGTCGCTGTTCCTTCGTATGCATTTTTGCCTGCTGACGACCATTTTATGGGACTGTTGTGAAAAGATCACAATTTCTGAACTGTAATTGGCCTTCATACTTTTACAGAGGTGTATGACACCAGGTGTTTACAAAGTTGGAGTGTTTGTTTTACAAAGAATTAATGCCTTCTTTGGCGTGATAAGTAGTAGTTTTATCACCTTACAGTGCGTCACCATAGTTCACCATAAAGAAACTCACAGGAAGAATGTATATCATGCGCTTTATTGCACTGGAATATTAACAGCGTTGTATTCCACACGACTCAGAAGTCACAAGCAGCACAGCTCTAGCAATATAGCGTGTTTAGTGCAGGACCATGTAGCCCTTGGAATGTGTTTATGTTCCACGATCATTTCTCTCTTTCTGATACCTTACTTGTATGGGCGCCAAACACAGGACCAATAATTTGGAATATTTTATATGAATCTACTGTGCTACCAGTTCTAAACTACATTCGTCTGGAGCTCAATCATGCACAAATTTCTTCTTTACGATCATCTGTTATATCATCACAACACTTTCATATCTACCATACACCGATAAGGGGTGCTAACCTCTTCCACATGTCTGCATCTGGAGATGCGCTGTGAGTACGATTGGTTGTGAATAGTCTCCCTGAACACCTGTTACGGATTCAGCTCTCTCTGTTCCTTCACGAGACCTGGGGTTTAATGGGTATAATAACCTCCTACTTCTAGTCAGTTTAAAATGAAATAGGAGACAGTTTTTAGGGAGGGTTGGTCAAAGACAGTGCAAGGAGACCTTTCAATATCCAACTTTATCTAATCAATGCAAGAATAGTCTGTGACCCACATCCACGCAGGGAAAGATGGGCAATCGTAATACTAAATTACGCAGTATGATCAAACTGCTAGAAATATGTAGATAACCTAACTTCATAAGTAGAGGTGCTGTCTGGTCTACTTTGTGCAGTACACCCATTCATCGATAATTCTTGTACATATGCACCAGTCATCTATCTGCATTCGCAATGGTACTCGCAAAGTAGAGGGGGGCAGTTTAGTGATGATGTAGAACCTGGGAAACATGCTACCATGTCACTGGTCAGCGTTGACATTATGGAAAAACTGATAATATTGCTGAAATTGATAGCACCACCAACTGTGGTGCTTATTACAGTGCATCGGTGGCATCTTTTCCATCTACTGGTACATGGTTGATTACCACATAATGATTGACCGACTCCACCTGTTTGAGGGGGAGAGAGTCTTTATGAGAGCAACACGTTCCAGGGATGACCAGCACCGATTCCTTATATTGCAGCTATGTACGTGATATCTGTTTCAATCATAATGGAACACCAAGACGTCTGCTACCCCCATCACTATTGAAGATGAGATTAAATGTACAGGTCATCACCTCTGTATAGCTGTTTGGAAACGCTCCACAATGCCGCAAACTCTTCCAGTTTCCACATGTTGTGATGTTTTCCACATTTTTGTCAGTAAGAAACAC
The DNA here is from genome assembly GCF_023897955.1 of Schistocerca gregaria. Classification (NCBI taxonomy): domain Eukaryota; kingdom Metazoa; phylum Arthropoda; class Insecta; order Orthoptera; family Acrididae; genus Schistocerca; species Schistocerca gregaria. The sequence goes on from NC_064929.1 coordinate 44,993,648, forward strand.
CGCCTCTCTCTTATTTCAACCATCCTGTGTGCTGTGAGAACAGCATCATAGTTTACACCATGCAATGTCCAGCTTTCTGTGAGAGCCAATGGATCGAAATGTGTTTATGTCGGTTTAACACCTGACACAGACCTTGAAGTCATGGTGGATAAAAAAAAAAGGTATGGCGGTGTACAAAGCTGCAGACATATACTACTTCGATGTGTTACAGCGGAAAGCAACATATCAAACAAAGGCCCAATGACACTCTTTTTTAATTGATAATCTGTGGGATATGGTGGTCCTACAGTGCAGGTCCTGAAGCGACTTCGATCACTGGTTACCTGCTCCAGTCGAGCAGTACCTGTATATTTTCAGTAGGATCTCCACATAGCACACAGACGGTACTTGTTTTTGACATATCGGAAGAGAGGAACACAGTAACACCTTATCAAATTCTCTATTGGGTGAGAGTGAAGTTTTTATAGCTCATAGTTTCTTTCTATTGGATGGTACAAAATAACGAAGATAGAGATAACGTTTTCGTGACAGATAGAAATGCACCCTGAGGGATGCTGTGCGCTAAGTCCGCCGCTGGCGGCCGGAGTGGCCGTGCGTTCTAGGCGCTACAGTCTGGAGCCGAGAGACCGCTACCGTCGCAAGGTAGAATCCTGTCTCGGGCATGGATGTGTGTGTGATGTCCTTAAAACTAATTAAACCTAACTAACCTAAGTTCTAGGCGACTGATGAGCTCAGAAGTTAAGTCGCATAGTGCTCAGAGCCATTTGAACCATTTGTAGTTTGAAAACATCCCTCAAAGCTGTAGCAAAATCATTGTCCATCTTCTAGTTCACATATTATGTGGAGTCTACCTAACTTTCCTCATAAACACTACTGTAACTGCTGGTACTGTCTTTCCTACTAGCTTGTGTCGCAGGAGAAAGCTTTGTTTGGCACTGGCTTTACACATTGCACACGGTTAGCACAGCTACGACAAAATGTTCCCATTTCCACCAGACGGTAAAAAGATGGTCCCGTTGCATTAACTCAGCTCTCCGTGTTTGTCTCTCCAACTTCGGCTCAGTTACGACTCAAACTGTGATGACCACATGGACAAGGCTGCAGTGAGATCGTGGCAGAGACCGAGGGAGAGTTACAAGGTGCAGAGGGACTGATTAAAATCACGATGGAGTTTTGCCGTACAGGGTCCTTAGCAGACAGGATCGAAAGAGGTAACTAGTTTTGAGATAGGAGAGTGCCGTGAATATAATCTACCAGTGGCTGTAATCATGAAAATGTGAATCTCGTGTCACTATGGCCTCCCGTCGGGTAGAGTGTTCGCCGGGTGCAAGTCTTTCTACATCTACATTCATACTCCGCAAGCCACCTGACGGTGTGTGGAGGTGGGTACCCTGAGTACCTCTATCGGTTCTCCCTTCTATTCCAGTCTCGTATTGTTCGTAGAATGATGTATTGTCGGTATGCTTCTGTGGGGGTTCTAATCTCTCCGATTTTATCCTCATGGTCTCTTCGCGAGATATACGTAGGAGGGAGCAATATACTGCTTGACACTTCGGTGAAGGTATGTTCTCGAAACTTTAACAAAATCCCGTACCGAGCTACTGAGCGTCTCTCCTGCAGAGTCTTCCACTGGAGCTTATCTATCATCCCGTAACGCTTTCGCGATTACTAAATGATCCTGTATCGAAGCGCGCTGCTCTCCGTTGGATCTTCTCTGTCTCTTCTATCAAACCTATCTGGTGCGGATCCCACACTGCTGAGCAGTATTCAAGCAGTGGGCGAACAAGCGTACTGCAGCCTACTTCCTTTTTTTTCGGATTGCATTTCCTTGGGATTCTTCCAACGTATCTCAGTCTGGCATCTGCTTTACCGACGATCAACTTTATATGATCATTCAATTTTAAATCACTCCTAATGCGTACTCCCAGATAATTTATGCAATTAACTGCTTCCAGTCGCTGACCTATTTTGTAGATAAATAAGGGATCTATCTTTCTATGTATTCGCAGCACATTACACTTGTCTACATTGAGATTCAATTGCCATTCCTTGCACCATGCGTCAATTCGCTGCAGATCCTCCTGCATTTCAGTACAATTTTCCATTGTTGCAACCTCTCGATACACCACAGTATCACCTGCAAAAAGCCTCAGTGAACTTCCGATGTCATCCACCAGGTCATTTATTGTGAAAAGCAACGGTCCTATGACACTCCCCAGCGGCACACCTGAAATCACTCTTACTTCGGAACACTTCTCTCCATTGAGAATGACATGTTGCGTTCTGTTATCTAGGAACTCCTCAATCCAATCACACAATTGGTCTGATAGTCCGTATGCTCTTACTTTGTTCGTTAAACGACTGTGGGGAACTGTGTCAAACGCCTTGCGGAAGTCAAGAAACAGGGCATCTGCCTGTGAACCAGTGTCTGTGGCCCTCTGAGTCTCGTGGACGAATAGCGCGAGCTGGGTTTCAAACGACCGTCTTTTTCGAAACCATTGCTGATTCCCACAGAGTAGATTTCTAGTCTCCAGAAAATACATTGTACTCGAACATAATACGTGTTTCAATATTCTACAACTGATCGACGTTAGAGATATAGGTCTATAGTTCTGCACATCTGTCTGATGTCCCTTCTTGAAAACGGGGAGGACCTGTGCCCTTTTCCAATCCTTTGGAACGCTTCGCTCTTCTAGAGACCTACGGTACACTGCTGCAAGAAGGGGGGCAAGTTCCTTCGCGTACTCTGTGTAAAATCAAACTGGTATCCCATCAGGTCCAGCGGCCTTTCCCCTTTTGAGCAATTTTAATTGTTTCTCTATCCCTCTGTCGTCTATTTCGATATCTACCATTTTGTCAACTGTGCGACAATCTAGAGAAGGAAGTACTGTGCAGTCTTCCTCTGTGAAACAGCTTTGGAAGAAGACATTTAGTATTTCGGCCTTTAGTCTGTCATCCTCTGTTTCAGTACCATTTTGATCACAGAGTGGACATTTTGTTTTGATCCACCTACCGCTTTGACATAGGACCAACATTTCTTAGGATTTCTGCCAAGTCAGTACATAGAACTTTACTTTCGAATTCATTGAACGCCTCTCGCATAGCCCTCCTCACACTACCTTTCGCTTCGCGTAATTTTTGTTTGTCTGGAAGGCTTTGGCTATGTTTATGTTTGCTGTGAAGTTCCCTTTGCTTCCGCAGCAGTTTTCTAACTCGGTTGTTGTACCACGGTGGCTCTTTTCCATCGCTTACGATCTTGCTTGGCACATACTCATCTAACGCATAGTGTACGATGGTTTTGAACTTTGTCCACTGATTCTCAACACTATCTGTATTTGAGACAAAACTTTTATGTTGAGCCATCAGGTACTTTGTAATCTGCTTTTCGTCACTTTTGCTAAACAGAAAAATCTTCCTACCTTTTTTTTATATTTCTATTTACGGCTGAAATCATCGATGCAGTAACCGCTTTATGATCGCTGATTCCCTGTTCTGCATTAACTGATTCAAATAGTTCGGGTCTGTTTGTCACCAGAAGGTCTAATATGTTATCGCCACGAGTCGGTTCTCTGTTTAACTGCTCAAGGTAGTTTTCAGATAAAGCACTTAAAAAAATTTCACTGGATTCTTTGTCCCTGCCACCCGTTATGAACGTTTGAGTCACCCAGTCTGTATCCGGCAAATTAAAATCTCCACCCAGAACTCTAACATGGTGGGGAAATGTACTCGAAATGTTTTCTAAATTATTCTTCATGTGCTGAGCCCGGGGTCCTATAGAGACATCCAATTGCGATGTCTGAGCCTGCTTTATCCTTGACCCTCACCCAAATCATTTGACAATTCGGATCTCCGTCAATTTCCTTCGATACTATTGCACTTCTTATCGCTATAAACACGCCTCCCCGTTCACTGTCCAGCCTGTCTCTGCGGTATACATTCCAATCTGAGTTTAGGATTTCATTACTGTTTACGTCTGGTTTCAGCCAACTTTCTGTCCCTAGTACTATATGGGCGCTGTGACCGTTTATTAATGAGAGCAGTTCTGGGACCTTTCTATAGACGCTCTTGCAGTTTACTATTAGCACATTAATATTGTTATTCCCTGTTGCATTTTGCCTACTCCTACCTTGCCGCGTCTCAGGAGGCGTCTTGTCGGGCCTAGGGAGGGAATTCTCTAACCTAAAAACCCCCATGTGCACTCCACACGTACTCCGCTACCATTGTAGCCGCTTCCGGCCTGTAGTGCACGCCTGACCTATTCAGGGGGACCCTACATTTCTGCATCCGATAGCGGAGGTCAAGAAACTTGCACCCCAGCTCTCCGCAGAATCGTCTGAGCCTCTGGTTTAAGCCTTCCACTCGGCTCCAAACCAGAGGACCGCGATCGGTTCTGGGAACGATACTACAAATAGTTAGCTCAGATTCCACCCCGCGAGCGAGGCTTTCCGCCTTCACCAATTCCGCCAACCGCCTGTACGAACTGAGGATGACCTCTCAACCCAGACGGCAGGAGTCATTCGTGCCGACATGAGCAACAATTTGCAGTCAGGTGCACCCAGTGCTCTCTATCGCCGCCGGTAGGGCCTCCTTCACATCTCGGATGAGACCCCCCGGCAAGCAGACAGAGTGAACACTGGCCTTCTTCCCCGACCTTTCCGCTATTTTCCTAAGGGGCTCCATCACCCCCCCCTAACGTTGGAGCTCCCAATAACTAATAAACCCCTCCCCCCGTGTGCCTGCTCGGACCTTGCTGAAGGAGCAGCCACATGTCCACTCACAGACAGAGCGGGTGATGCCACACGGCCAGCCTCCACATTGACCCTCCGCCTCGTGCGCCGCGAACGCCACTGAACCCGCCACTCCCCTTGCGGAGAGGGTGGCCCAACCGCGCCCGGTACCCGAGAAGATATCTTGACAGCAGGGACAGTGGGTGAAGCATGTAACACCTGGGGTGTACCTTGAGACGCTCCAGACTCCCCACTGCCGCTACACTCCGAGGTAGCAGCCTGAAGTCGGATGACCGCGGCCATCAACACGCTCAGCTGTTCGCGAAGAGTGGCCAGCTCCTCGTGCGTCCGTACACAGCAGTCACACATCCTATCCATCCTAAGGAATTAATTTACTGAAGAGACTTAATAAACTTTTAACTAGACTGCTAATTCACTAAAGGCGGCTGATTATTGACTAAACTGTGATTGCTAGCCACTTCTTGTAGAAAACAATGAAAATAGCACTACCCGTCTCTGGACTGTATTGAAAACAAACACTAGCACTACTGGCACTATGGCTCACTAAAGGGACTCTCTCTGACTGTATTCAAAACTAACACGAAATCTATGGAACACTATTAATAGCAGTCGACAATTAAAGCTTCCTAAAAGCAAAAACACACGGTAAAAGAAGTGACAAGTAAGAAAAATACTGTTAATACTTAAATAACGTAGCTCGCTGCACAGCAGACGTGAAGCAGACGGCGGTTAGGACGACATTTTCGGTTTGACGCCACTTCGACGAGTTGCGCGTCGATGGGGGATGAAATGATGATGGTTAGAACAACACAACATCCAGTCCCTGAGCGGAAAAAATCTCCAGTCCAGCCGGGAATCGAACCCGGTCGCTTAGGATTGACATTCTGTCGAGCTGACCACTCAGCTACCGGGACTGGACGGTGTAATCATTAAGACAACGCGATAGGATGCACCCAAAATATGTGGCTGAATGGTACTAAATTCCAGACAGCATTTCTGGCTGAAAGCTTGACACTAAAGACCTGAGAAGTCATGGGATTTTATACATATTTTATGAGGTCCATGTAGTGATGCATTTTTAAGTGATTGCTCATATAACATACCATCCACTGTATGTGATCATTCTCAATCAACCATCAACCTCCCCTATAACCACGTGGATATATCGCAGAACCTCTGTTACACTGTCTACATACTATCGATATAGAAGACGCTACAAATACTGTTTGTTAGTGTGACAAATACGTAGCAGCTGCAAGAAGCAGTTGCAAATATTGGACTAGTACCATGTTTCTTAGCTGCATCACTTTCTAAATTCGGTGATAGTGTTGATTTTATTACGGGCTTACATCGCTAGCAATGTGCACCTACACTTTCGGTCTGTTAATACAGAAACCGCAATCACTATCCACGTTCAATATCTTGGTATTTGTGCGGAAGACTACTTTATTCAGAAGCACTAGCATACCTCGATTTATAAGGAAGGTATACTTTTCAGCATGGATATCGTTGTTGATACTTGGGTGTCTGTAGAACGAAGACCGATTTTTATGCGGGGTTACAATAACACGGTCTTTGCGATCGTGTTTTTAATATCTGGCAGCTCATAGGACGATTATGCCTCTCTTCCTAAGACACACATGCAAGGTAAACAAATGAGGCATGTCGATCCATTGCGGTTTTCCACTGAATATTGCTTGGAGCCACCAGCATTCAGTTACTGGCAAAGTATTGTACTTAGTAGGCGGTGTGAATGGCAGGATTATAAAGCTAGTTTTGGGGGTGTGAAGTGACTGTGGTTATTGTTTCAACATGTACAAAGAAAACGGCTGTGTCCAGTCATAAGGGAGATATGGGTTTGACATGGGGGATTGCAGTTTCAAGGCATCGATAGCCATAAGGAGGTGCCCAGTCATAAGAGGGTTATTGATATTTCCAGAGCCACAGTCTTCAGGAGGAGGTGTTTCTCTTACTTCGATCTCTTTTTAATGTTATCAGGTTGGGGCTGCAATCGAACTATGTGATTGTAATTACAGTGATAAATACGTCGCTGGTTTCCTAGGACGACAAAGTTCGTCATGAGGAGCACGTGGCAGAGGTAGACTGTGGCCAGAACAAATGGGTTTGCTGGCTAAAAGCTCTTGCGAGTGGTAGAGACAAAGAAAAGTTCAGGCCAGCGGACTAGTCGTTTTTTGCGCACAGCTGCAGGACAACTCCCGGCGATTATGCCCTCTGGATAGCTGAATAGCGAACTGATACTCAGTACGAGTTGAGCTGTCTTTTCGATCGCGTGTGTTGCATGTATTCTCCATGGACAATTGAACAATTCAGTATTGATCACTGCCAAGTGTTGGTCCTGAACGCATTGATGAAATCCGAAGTCCTACCACTCCAATTATCCCTGGACGCCGCCCATGGCTTGGATGGTGCATTCTGGTATACACGCACATCCATGGCTGCTACAGTTTTCTCTGGCCTCTGAGCGTTGGCAATGGCGGTGTACGAGGGGACAGGTGCGCTGTGTGTGGACGATCAGGAGGTGGTTTAAGTGTGTCAGGTTTAGTGCTTCTCAATACATCACAGTGATCTCTGTCTTTCAGTGGTATTTGCTGTTGTCTCTATCATATCAGGCAGTAGACCCTTCCTTCTCGTTCTCCTCCATCTCCATCTCATTGTAGCACCAGTACAAACCCTCCACAGATTGTTTATAGACATAGCGTGCAACTGAACTGAACTTCGAAATTTTCAGTTACCTTCAACTTAATGGACTTTCTACCAAATGACGTAACTGTACTAGTATCGACCGATAGGAGGCAAGTGAAAAAAATAACAGTAGGGTTTGCATACTGGGAGGTTGTAAAAATGGCTGTGAGCACTATGGGACTTAACAGCTCAGGACATCAGTCCCCTAGAACTTAGAACTACTTAAACCTAACTAACCTAAGGACATCACACACATCCATGCTCGAGGCCGGATTCGAACCTGCGGCCGTAGCAGTCGCGCGGTTCCAGACTGAAGCGCCTAGAAACGCTCGGTCACTCCGGCCGGCTGGGAGGTTGTAGGATAACATCCCATCAAATATTCCAGTTCTATTATCCACCAATAGGAAGCAAGGAAAAACTGTCCACAAAAAGGGTATCGATGTAATTAATTACTCAATCAGTCAGATAGAGTGCGGGAATATTTCCAAGACATCCACACCTGGGGTTTACCAGGTAAATGCTGCTTTGTTTGTGGTTTAAACCAACAATGACCAACGGTGCGTACAGTCCTGGCAGTGGCACACTACATGACGTGACTGCTTGAGAGAGAGAGAGAGAGAGAGAGAGAGAGAGAGAGAGAGAGAGAGAGAGAGAGAGAGAGCATGTGCTTCAACAGGAATTTCTCAGGTATCAAATATCGAAACTTTGCCACCAGCTGAAGCTTTTGTTTAGGGATTAGTGCAACTTCCGCTCTGCCAGTAGCCAGTCATGGACCTGAGTGGGAGTAGTGCAGCCTCCGCATGAAGAAATAGGCTAAATGGCCAGCCTCGCGAAGTGGTTGGAGGTGTGGTCGCACAGTGCTATGAGGTTGATGAAAAGGATTTTCAACAGTGTAATAACGCTTGGTGAGTTATGTTGATGGAATTCCTTGCACAATTGGGATAATAAAGCGCCACAATTGTTTAAATATTCGGAACTACATTGTCACCATCAAAATTTTCCAAGCTCTCGTAAACGACGGCAAAAGTATTTACAGAAAATCTAAATAATTCTAATCATTCTAATATTTCAAATATTTCCCCCTATGAGTGAATATAAATTGGTTCAAGAATCATGAAAGAAGGTTGTGTACATGGAAGAAGCTTAGAGATACTAGAAGGTATCAGATAGATTATATAATGGTGAGACAGAGATTTAGGAACCAGGTTTTAAATTTTAATGACAAAAAAAAGTTCAAATGGCTCTGAGCACAATGGGACTTAAAATCTGAGGTCATCAGTCCCCTAGAAATCCGAAATAAATAAACCTAACTAACCTAAGGACATCACACACATCCATGCCCGAGCCAAAATTCGAAACTGCGACAGTAGCGGTCGCGCGGTTCCAGACTGTAGCACCTAGAACCGCTCGGCCACTCAGGCCGACAAATTGTAAGGCATTTTCAGGGGTAGATGTGGACTCTGACCACAATCTATTGGTTATGAATTGCAGATTAAAACTGAAGAAACTGCGAAAAGGGGAGAATTTAAGGAGATGGGACCGTGGATAAACTGACTAAACCAGAGATTGTACAGAGTTTTAGGGAGAGCATAGGGGCACAATTGACAAGAATGGGGGAAAAGAAATACAGCAGAAGAATAATGGGTAGCTCTGAGGGATGAAGTAGTCAAGGCAGCAGAGGATCAGGTAGGTAAAAAGACGAGAGATGCTAGAAATCTTTGGGTAACAGAAGAAATATTGAATTTAATTGATGAAAGGAGAAAATATAAAAATGCAGTAAATGAAGCGGGCAAAAAGGAATAGAAACGTCTCAAAAATGAGATCGGCAGGAAGTGCAAAATGGCTAAGCAGGGATGGCTAGACGACAAATGTAAGAATGTAGAGGGCTCATCTCACTAGGGGTAAGATAGATACTGCCTACAGGAAGAAAGGAGAAAGGAGAACCACTTGCATGGATATCAAGAGCTCAGATGGAAACCCAGTTCTAAGCAAAGAAGGGAAAGCAGAAAGGTGGAAGGAGTATATAGAGGGTCTATACAAGGGCAATGTAATTGAGGACAATGTTATGGAAATGAAAGAGGATGTAGATGAAGGTGAAATGGGAGATATGATACTGCATGAAGAGTTTGAAAGAGCACTGAAAGACCTGAGTCGAAACAAAGACCCGAGAGTGGACAACATTCCATTAGAACTACTGACAGCCTTGGGAGAGCCAGTCCTGACAAAACTCTACCATCTGGTCAGTAAGATATATGAGACAGGCGAAATACCCTCATACTTCAAGAAGAATATAATAATTCCAATTCCAAAGGAAGCAAGTGTTGACAGATGTGAAAATTACCGAACTATCAGTTTAATAAGTCACGGCTGTAAAATACTAGCACGAATTCTTAACAGAAGAATGGAAAAACTGGTAGAAGTCGAACTCAAGAAAGATCAGTTTGGATTCCGTAGAAATGCTGGAACACGTGAGGCAATATTGACCCTACGGCTTATCTTAGAAGAAAGATTAAGGAAAGGCAAACCTACATTCCTAGCATTTGTAGACTTAGAGAAAGCTTTTGACAGTGTTGACTGGAATACCCTCTTTCAAATTCTGAAGGTGGCAGGGGTAAAATACAGGGAGCGAAAGTCTATTTTCAATTTTAACAGAAACCAGATGGCAGTTATAAGAGTCAAGGGGCACGAAAGGGAAGCAGTGGTTGGAAAGGGATTGAGACGGGATTGTAGCCTCTCCCCGATGCTGTTGAATCTGTATATTGAGCAAGTAGTAAAGAAAACCAAATATAAATTCGGAGTAGGTATTAAAATTCATGGAGAAGAAATAAAAACTTTGACAGAGTTACAATGTCATTCGCGAACCTCAGAGACAGCAAAGGACTTGGAAGAGCAGTTGAACGGAATGGACAGTGTCTTGAAAGGAGGATATAAGATGAACATCAACAAAAGCAAAACGAGGATAATGGAATGTAGTCGAATTAAGGCCTGTGATGCTGAGGGAATTGGATTAGGAAATGAGACGTTTAATGTAGTAAAGGAGTTTTGCTACTTGGGGAAAAAAATAACTGATGATGTGATGTTCTAATTAGAGAGGATATAAAATGTAGACCGAGAATGGCAAGGAAAGCGTTTCTGAAGAAGAGAAATTTGTTAAAACCGAGTATAGATTTAGAAGTATTTGTATGGAGTACGTGGACGATAAATAGTTTGGACAAGAAGAGAATAGAAGCTTTCGCAATGTGGTGCTATACAAAGATGCTGAAGATTAGTTGGGTGGATCACATAACTAATGAGAAGGTATTGAATTGAATTGGGGAGAAGAGGAGTTTGTAGCACAACTTGACTAGAAGTAGGAATCGGTTGGTAGGACATGTTCTGAGGCATCAAGGAATCACCAATTTAGTACTGGAGGGCAGTGTGGAGGGTAAAAATCGTAGAGGGAGACCAAGAGATGACTACACTAAGCAGATTCAGAAGGATGTAGGTTGGGGTAGGTGCTGGGAGATGAAGCAGCTTGCACAGGATAGAGTAGCATGGAGAGCTGCATCAAACCAGTCTCAGGACTGAAGACCAAAACAACAACAACAAAACGTGAGTGATTACAATGACTACTGTTAACCCGCTGCCCCACACTTTGTATAGACCCTCTACATACTCCTTCGACCTCCCACCTTTCCCATCTTTGCTGAAGACTGGTTCTCCATCTGAGATCTTTATATTCGTACAGCTGCTTCTCTTTGTTTCCCGAATACCTCCTTAACTTTCCTGTAGCCTAATTCACAGAACAATTTCGGTCGAGTGGTAAAAAGTGAAACAAATGCCTGAAATGGCATCGGCTTTTATTGAAATGGAAAAAGACAGTAAAACTGGGCAACAGACGGGCAACTTTGCAAACTGTCAGCGTGGCGGGTGCGAGGTAGGTCGATGTTACTAAATCGCATCGTCCCATGTCTGGCTAATAAACACTCTCCGAAAGGTACGACTTTTATCCAGGACGGCGCCCCACTCCGCACTGCTACACGTGTGCAAGATGTCTCGCGCACATTATTTAGTGAGGATCACGAGCTGAGCAGCCACTCCCGGCTCCCCAGACCTCAGTACGTGTGATTATTGGCTGTGGGCTTAGCTGAAGTCTCAAGTCACCCGCGATCGTCCGACCGCATTAACGATGCTAAAAGACAACACTCGACGGCAGTTTTTCACCATACCTACTGGTGAGTTGTACAGAGCATTTCACAACGTTGTCGCCTGACTACAGGCACTGTGGGTGAATGACGGCCGACATACTGAGCATTTGTTATAAGTAACATCTTCAAAACTCCATTGCTATGCTAAATATTGCTTTTGTATCATATAAAGAGCCATCTGTTGGTGTACATCTACATCTACATGGATACTCTGCAAATTACATTTAAGTGCCTGGCAGAGGGTTCATAGAAACACCTTCACAATTCTCTATTATTCCAATTTCGTATAGCGCGGGGAAAGAATGGAAACCTGTATCTTTCCGTACGAGCTCTGATTTCCGTTATTTTATGGTGGTGATCGTGCCTCCCAATATAGTTCGGTGTCAACAAAACATTTTCGCACCCGGAGGAGAAAGTTGGTGATTGGAATTTCGTGAGAAGATTCCGTCACTACGAAAAACGCCTTAAATGATGCCTAATCCACATCCGGTATCATTTCGGTGACACTCTCTCCCATATTTCGCGATAAAACAAAATGTGCTGCCTTTCTTTGAACTTTTTCGATGTACTCCGTCAGTCCTATCTGGTAGGTATCCCATACCGCGCACCAGTATTCTAAAAGAGGACGGACAAGTGTAGTGTAGGCAGTCTCCTTAGAAAATATAACCGACCTACTAAGTGTCCTGAAAATAAAACGCAGCCTTTGGTGAGCCTTTCCCACAACATTTTCTATGTGTTCTGTCCAATTTAACTTGTTCGTAATTGTAATACCTAGATATATAGTTGAATTTACGGCTTTTCGATTAGACCTATTTATCGTGTAACCGAAGTTTAAAGAGTTCCTTTCAGTACTCTTGTGGATGATCTCACACTTTTCGTTATTTAGGGTCAGCAGCCACTTTTCGCACAATCAGATATCTTTTCTAAATCATTTTGCAGTTTATTTTGATCTTTTGATCTAGGCGCGCAGTCCGGAACCGTGCGACTGCTACTGTCGCAGGTTCGAATCCTGTGTGTGATGTCCTTAGGTTAGTTAGGTTTAAGTAGTTCTAAGCTCTAGGGGACTAGTGACCGCAGCAGTTGATTCCCATAGTGCTCAGAGTAATTTAAATTTGATCTTTTGATGACTTTATTAGTCGATAAACGGAAGCGTCATCTGCAAACAACCGAAGACAGCTGCTCAGATTGTGTCCCAAATCGTTTATATGGATAAGGAACAGAAAAGGGCCTATAGCACTACCTTGGGGAACGCAGGAAATCACTTCTGCTTTACTCGATGACGTTCCGTCAATTACTAAGAATTGTGACCTCCGTGACAGGAAATGGCCAATCCAGTCACAAAACTGAGACGATATTCCATAATCACGCATTTTCACTACGAGCCGCTTGTGCGGTACAGTGTCAAAGGCCTTCCGGAAATACGGAATCGATCTCAAATCCCTTGTCAATAGCACTCAACAAGAGCTAGTTGTGTTTCACAGGAACAATCTTTACAAAACCCATGTTGACTGCGTGTCAGTGTTATAGCGCAGAGGAGGCATTGATTGTAAATTGCCACTAGCATACTTCATATACGACCAGAATATCTTGGATTTGTCTGCCAGGTTTCGAGACAAAGTTTCGTCGTGGAAACTGTTATAGGCATCTCGCATTGAACTCTGGCTATCCTTTAGAGAAGCCCGGAATTTAAGCAATCTTAGGGATTTTGCGTCTGTTTAAATTTGGCATGTTTGTTTCGTTGTTTCTGCAACAGTGTTCTAACCCGTTTTGTGTACCACGGAGGATCAGCTCCGCCGTTTGTTAGTTTATTTCGTATAAATCTCTCAATTGCTGCCGATACTATTTTTTGAATGCAAACCACTTCTGGTCTACACTTATATTATTAATTTGGAATGAGTCTCTCAGGAAGGCGTCAAGTGAAATTTTATCAACATTTTTGAATAGGTATAATTTTTATTTGTTTTTCGAGGATTTCGGGATTACAATATACAGTCTCGCTACGACAACCCTGTGTTCACTAATCCCTATAACGGTTTTGATGCTCGTTATTAACTCAGGATTATTTGTCATTTGCACTTTCTTTAGTTTCAGTAAAAACCTAAATTTGGGAAATTTGTGGTAAGTTCCTATGGGACCAAACAGCTGAGACCATCGGTCCCTAACTTAAACTGACTTACATTACGGACAAAACACACACCCGTGCCCGAGGAAGGGCTCGAACCTCCGAGGGGAGCCGTGCGAACCGTGGCAAGGCGCCCAAGACAACTCGGCTACCGCGTGCGGCTATCTCTACCTGCATTATTCCGTGAAATATTGACTTTTGAAATAATATGGACTTTAGCATATCCCTGCACAATATCAACAGCAAGGCTTCCAAGACACTTCCCTCGGGCACAATCTAAGTTACTTTGATACTTAATGATGACTCTTCATCCAAGATTACAAGCTACATTCTCCTTATCAAATATCCTCAACTGACGCAAATTTTCATTGATTCCTCATAGTGCCTTACTATTGATAATAGTATAGCATTGGTACTGAATCAAATACTTTTCGAAAATCGAAAAATACTGCATTTATCTGCCTTCGTCCATTACTTTTAGCAGTCATCTGATAAAATAGCGAGTTGGGTTTCACGTGATCATTGTTTTCGGAAATCATACAGGTTGCCATAGGGAGGTCATTCTGTCAGACATACCTCGTTATTTTTTTAATTTAGAATATATTCTAAGATTCTATAACAAATCGATATCAAGGATACCGGACGGAAGTTTTGAGGATCACGTGTACTGCCCTTCTTGTAAACGGGTGCGATCTGTGACTTCTTCCAACTACTGGGCAGGGCTTTTTGTTCGTGCGATGGACGATGGATTATAGTTAACAGAACTGCTAACGCAGCCGCAAATACCATGCACCGTGTTAAGGGATCGGCCGAGCCATGGAGCTTCATTCAATTAGAGAGATTTCAGCTGTTCTCAATGTTCGATGATCTATTGGAATTTGCCGGACGCTGTGGCCGAGCGGTTCTAGGCCCTTCAGTCCGGGAATGCACTGCTGCTACGGTCGCAGGTTCGAATCCTGCCTCGGGCATGGATGTGTGTGATGTCCTTAGGTTAGTTAGGCTTAAGTAGTTCCAGGTCTAGGGGACTGATGACTTCAGATGTTAAGTCCCATAGAGCTCAGAGAAATTTGAACCATCTATTGAAACTGATTAAAGGTAAACACACTATATGAGCAGAAGCGTTCTCTTCTGCAAATGCTTTGCAAAAAAGGGATGACAGTCCTTTTTGAACAGCAATCTGTTGTAGACTAATTATTATTGGTTTTCCCATTTTAAGGATACTGCAAATACACTCCTGGAAATGGAAAAAAGAACACATTGACAAGGGTGTGTCAGACCCACCATACTTGCTCCGGACACTGCGAGAGGGCTGTGCAAGCAATGATCACACGCACGGCACAGCGGACACACCAGGAAGCGCGGTGTTGCCCGTCGAATGGCGCTGGCTGCGCAGCATTTGTGCACCGCCGCCGTCAGTGTCAGCCAGTTTGCCGTGGCATACGGAGCTCCATCGCAGTCTTCAACACTGGTAGCATGCCGCGACAGCGTGGACGTGAACCGTATGTGCAGTTGACGGACTTTGAGCGAGGGCGTATAGTGGGCATGCGGGAGGTCGGGTGGACGTACCGCCGAATTGCTCAACACGTGGGGCGTGAGGTCTCCACAGTACATCGATGTTGTCGCCAGTGGTCGGCGGAAGGTACACGTGCCCGTCGAACTGGGACTGGACCGCAGCGACGCACGGATGCACGCCAAGACCGTAGGATCCTACGCAGTGCCGTAGGGGACCGCCCCGCCAATTTCCATCAAATTAGGGACACTGTTGCTCCTGGGGTATCGGCGAGGACCATTCGCAACCGTCTCCATGAAGCTGGGCTACGGTCCCGTACACCGTTAGGCCGTCTTCCGCTCACGCCCCAACATCGTGCAGCCCGCCTCCAGTGGTGTCGCGACAGGCGTGAATGGAGGGACGAATGGAGACGTGTCGTCTTCAGCGATGACAGTCGCTTCTGCCTTGGTGCCAATGATGGTCGTATGCGTGTTTGGCGCCGTGCAGGTGAGCTCCACAATCAGGACTGCATACGACCGAGGCACACAGGGCCAACACCCGGCATCATGGTGTGGGGAGCGATCTCCTACACTGGCCGTATACCTCTGGTGATCGTCGAGGGGACACTGAACAGTGCATGGTACATCCAAACCGTCATCGAACCCATAGTTCTACCATTCCTAGAACGGCAAGGGAACTTGCTGTTCCAACAGGACAATGCACGTCCGCATCTATCCCGTGCCACCCAACGTGCTCTAGTAGGTGTAAGTCAACTACCCTGGCCAGCAAGATCTCCGGATCTGTCCCCCATTGAGCATGTTTGGGACTGGATCAAGCGTCGTCTCAAGCGGTCTGCACGTCCAGCACGAAGGCTGGTCCAACTGAGGCGCCAGGTGGAAATGGCATGGCAAGCCGTTCCACAGGACTACATCCAGCATCTCTACGATCGTCTCCATGGGAGAATAGCAGCCTGCATTGCTGCGAAAGGTGGATATACACTGTACTAGTGCCGACATTGTGCATGCTCTGTTGCCTGTGTCTATGTGCCTGTGGTTCTGTCAGTGTGATCATGTGATGTATCTGAGCCCAGGAATGTGTCAATAAAGTTTCCCCTTCCTTGGACAATGAATTCACGGTGTTCTTATTTCAATTTCCAGGAGTGTATTTCATACCTGCCACAGAAAATTTGTGTACGTGGGGTTTGTATTCTAATTCGAACGTTTGATTTACGCTATACGTATTCGTTTCGGAATATCGTTTCTACGTCTTCCGTTAACTATACTTGGTTAACATTATGAAGACATTTAATAACATTAATGAAATACAACTTTGTTTGCGGAAAACATAATGATGTTCGAAGTTGCCAGTTTTTCCACGACAAACTACTTTCAACAACTTATTATATGCATAATTGTTGCAACTGATTGCTGGGAATTATATATATATATATATATATATATATATTTTGTGTGTATGTACACAAATTTGAATTACAAAAAACAAATACTAAAAAAAATGGTTGCATGGCGCGAGATTCGATCCGGCGAACTTCGGAATTACCAACCCGAACCCGAGAGTTTACCGCTGCGCCACGACGCTGTAGAATACTATCAATCGTAGTGAGTATTTCACCGCAACGGTTTCTTTTAACTGTCAATTTTCTCGACAACGGCTGAGAAGTACATCTTGGTGCTTTCCCACATAGCACCTCTGGCCATGAGCTTTTATTATGCGCAGTATGAATTGAATCTGAATTTCACAATTGGCGGCCTCCCCTTGTAAGAGTGCTTCGAATTCCTCACGAGGGATCACAGACAGCCAACCGCTCGACGCTTGTTTACAGCGAGGCACGGGACAGAATGCACACGGGGAGAGTTATGTTGTCCCGGTTGCCTCTTCGTCATATCATAGTTTTGAATCTGGAAGAGAGAAGGTGTCCAGCACGAGCCTTATAGACGTAAATCGGAAAGAGTTGTTTTCCGTCATTAGGCTGCCGCGATCCTGGCGGATACAGTAGTGATTTTTCCATCATTAATGTGCCGAATGAAATAAGTTTCGTGAATGAATACAGTGTTATTCTGTAAGTAACATATGACGAGTGCTGTATGTAGTTTGTAGAAATTAGCTCGTCTGTTTATGCCGTAGTAACTAGTTATTATTTGTTGTCATATCTTTCAGGTGCATAATCTGAGTAACGGAGGATGTACACCCTTCGACTAGCGTTGTAATATATAGTTGGGAGCCTGTCACAGACGATGGCAAGCGGGAAGTTACTGTCACTGTGTTTTGGTTTGCAAAATACAGATGCATTATCAACGCACTACCGGAAGCAGCCAGGTCTGTTTCTCGGCGTTCCAGGTTGACAGGAACGGCTATGGTGGAGAGATTTTTGGTGGTGACGAACGAAATGACTTTTCTTGATACTGAGGTACTATACCATGAAGACGAAGCAGAAGGTGATTCAGTGGAAGATATCCCGACTAGTGAATCGCTAAATTGTCATAACACTTCAGAAATCTCCACATCACTGGGAATATGTGCTTCATCCGTTCCCGATAAGTATCACGAACCGGTTACTAAACGACTTAACTACAGCTCTATACCCCTTGAAGTAAAAGTTAAGGCGGTAGCGCTAGCCAGGAATCATCCAAATTTGAACTTACAAACACTGCAAAGGAATGGAGCAACAACAGCCCTGGAACAGAAGAAGGACTTGAAATTGTGTGAAAGTGATATCGTTAAAGGAGGGACAAGATACGACAAATACCAGGCGATAAATATGTGGACATACGACCGATTTGTCGAATCTTGTTGACGTAACTAGAATGTAACAGCGAGAATACTTCAGGAGTGGGCTGCAGGTGCAGCGCTTCAATATACGGCCAACAAGGATTCTACGTCTGCTGCATCATTATCTTGGGCAAAAAATTTCAGATCGGGGTATAAAATTCGTCAACGGCGCGTCACTAAATACGTCTCTCATAAGGAGGTACAAAATATAGAAGATATACAGGAAGTGGGAGCTCTTTTCAACAGGCAAACGGCGTCACTTATGACCGGTTTTAATAGTGATTACGTGATCAACACCGGCATACAGGATGCGAGTATTGGATGAACATTCGACGCACGTTATCGCATAAGGGAGAAAAACGAATCCTTGTCGCAGTTGGTAGTAAAAACCTACTAACACATTCGTACACGGCGCAACATGCCACTACAGCCTCTGGAAAACTGTTACGTAAGGTTTTCCTATGTTTACAAGAAACGAATGTTACATTTGGTCCTCAGGTTATAGAAGAGGTCAACCGTTTAACCGACTCGTTGAAAAATGTTTACATTACCTTCTCCAAACTGACGAATGCGATTTACAGAACATTTCTTGAGAATGTTTTAAAACCATACGTTCCCGATAGCAAGTTTTTTCTAGTAGTGGATTCCTGGAGTGGACAAAGTAATGCTATATTATATGACACAATGATTATAGTTGGCGAGGGTCAGCCGACGTGCACGGTAAAAGTAATACCGCCCAACTGTACACCTGTGTACCAGCCGTGTGATGTTGATTTCTATCGCCAGGTTAAAAACTTTATTTCCAGGCTTCAGGATTGCAGTGTGCTTCTGGAAGCCCAGCGGGAATTGGACGACCGCACGGATACAATAACTATTTACAACATAATTCATAACCAACTTTCAGCACCGATTTTTCACGCAATGATATCGTATGCGTGGTACGCATCAAAATTAATTCCCGAAAAAGACATTTTTAAATGTAAACCAAGTTTGTTTTCCGCCTACTCTTGGGAAGGAACAGTGTAGCTATCGAAAGATTGCATTCATTAGATGTTCTTGGTGCCGTGAGTATATTTGCTTCAAATTTTTATGTGACAAGTACCAGCCATCTCGTTGTTCGACGAAAAATGAGGACACGTAACAGTGACTGGAAGAGCCATTCTAAAGTGACCTGGAGTAACATTTTAGTTGTTTACTACCCCAAGAAGTTTCAGAAATTTATTTGCCTACCTTATTTTTATCGTTCCTTATAGATTTACTTACCTTATTAACCCTCCTATTCCTATGAATTGAGATATGGAAAAATACAAACGAAAATAATAACATCCACTGGGTTTCCTCGCGATTCGAACCCGGGTTCTTAGATTCCCAGCCAGTTACCTTGGCTGTTGCGCTATCAGTGCTGTCGGCAAAAACCGTTTAAAAAGTAGGAACAGAAGCGACAGTTGTAAAACTTTCTTTCCTCGGTTTCTGGAATAGTATGCGTTTTCAGTTACAATAGCTGATATTGAAAAATGCTCTATTTACAATTATCTATCGATCCCACCAATTTTGAGTCGATTGCTCTTCATAACTTTTAGGGGTGATTTTTTTCAATAACGTGGCGGTGTTGACCTAAAATATCTTAGATTCCTCCGTTTTAGGTTGTACACAAGCGACCTGCCAAATTTTAGCCGAATCGGTTGGCCGTGTCTGAGGCCTTCCATTTGTAAGGAGTTACATGTCAAGCTCAAGGAACAAACGCGCCGTCTCAGTGCGACGTCAAACATTATTTGTGAATATTTGAATGTTGTTGAAAGAGAAGGAACAATTACTTATTCATTCTTTCTCTTACTTTTGTAAGGTCCAGACGGTTGTCTTGTTAAATTTTGTGAGATTTGTACACTGTATTTATGGAAAAATGAATGTGATAGTTTCTGACGGACCAGAAGGTTCCGAGCTTGCGAAAAATGTTTTGTTGTTGTTGTTGTTGTTGTGGTCTTCAGTCCTGAGATTGGTTTGCTGCAGCTCTCCATGCTACTCTGTCCTGTGCAAGCTTCTTCATCTCCCAGATCCTACTGCAACCTACATCCTTCTGAATCTGATTAGTGTATTCAGCTCTTGGTCTCCCTCTACGATTTTTACCCTCCACGCTGCCCTCCAATGCTAAATTTGTGATCCCTTGATGCCTCAAAACATGTCCTACCAACGGATCCCTTCTTCTAGTCAAGTTGTGCTACAAATTGCTCTTCTCCCCAATTCTATTCAATACCTCCTCATTAGTTACGTGATCTATCCACCCTATTTTCAGCATTCATCTGTAGCACCACATTTCGAAAGCTTCTATTCTATTCTTGTCCAAACTATTTATCGTACATGTTTCACTTCCATACATGACTACACTCCATACTTTCAGAAACGATTTACTGATACATAAATCTATACTCGATGTTAACAAATTTCTCTTCTTCAGAAATGGTTACCTTTCCATTGCCAGTCTACATTAATAGGATGTATACATCCCGCTCTCTCGAGGATGCAGTCAAGGCAGCCGAGTTGTGGCCAGCTGCATTTACTGATCACACTGCTTACGCCTGTACCATCAAGCTTTGACGACAACTACTATGGCGTAGCCGCTGCCCGCTTACCTGATCTCACCGGAATGTCAACCGTCAGTTGGAGACACGTGTAGACTGTGCCTACTTAAACCTAACTAACCTAAGGACTTTACACAACACTCGGTCATCACGTGGCAGAAAAATGCCTGACCCCCCCCCCCCCCATCCGGGAATCGCAGACTTTTACTACGCCATCCTCAGGTAGTGTTCCGTTATGCCACAAACACGGACTCGACAGATGACTGTCAACCGAGCACATCAACACTGTGAAGGGACCATCAATTGTACTCGTCAAATGGTGGGAATCATCAACGACAGCCCTCCATATCCCACGTTGTTGTTGTTGGAGTGTTCAGTCTTGAGACTGGTTTGAAGCAGCTCCTTATGCTTCTCTATCCCTCTGAATCTGCTTAGTGTATTCATCTCTTGGTCTCCCTCTACGATTTTTACTTTCCACGCTGCCCTCCAATACTAAATTGGTGATCCCTTGATCCTACCAACCGATCCCTTCTTCTAGCCAAGTTGTGCCACAAACTTCTCCCCAATTTTATTCAATACCTCCTAATTAGTTATGTGATCTACCCATCTAATCTTCAGCAATATTCTATAGCACCATATTTCGAAAGCTTCTATTCTCTTATTGCCCAAACTATTTATCGTCCATGTCTCACTTCCATACATGGCTACACTCCGTACAAATACTTTCAGAAAAGACTTCCTGACACTTAAATCTATATTTGATGTTAACAAATTTCTCTTCTTCAAAAACGCTTTCCTTGCAATTGCCAGTCTACATCTTATATCCTCTCTACTTGGACCATCATCAGTTATTTTGCTCCCCAAATAGCAAAACTCCTTTACTACTTTAAGTGTCTCATTTCCTATTTTAATTCCCTCAGCGTTACCCGACGTAATTCGACTACATTCCATTATCATCGTTTTGCTTTTGTTGGTGTTCATCTTATATCTTCCTTTCAAGACACTATCTATTCCTTTCAATTGCTCTTCCAAGTCCTTTGCCCTCTCTGACAGAATTACAATGTCATCGCCGAACCTCAAAAGAAAAATTCGGAGTAGGTATTAAAATCCATGGAGAAGAAATAAAAACTTTGTTTACTTCACTGCTTACTCAATATACAGATTGAATAACATCGGGGAGAGGCTACAAACCTATCTCACTCCCTTCCCAACCACTGATTCCCTTTCATGCCACTCGACTCTTATAAATGCCATCTTGTTTCTGTACAAATTGTAAATAGCCTTTCACTCCCTGTATATTACCCATGCCACCTTCAGAAATTCAAAGAGAGAAAACTTTTGACAGTGTTGACTGGAATACTCTAAGGAAAGGCAAACCTACGTTTCTAGCTTTTGTAGACATAATCTATTTTCTAAGATAAGTCGTGGGGTCAGTATTGCCTCACGTATTCCAATATTTCCTAACTGATCTTCCCTGAGGTCGACTTCTACCAGTTTTTCCATTCGTCTGTAAAGAATTCGCGTTAGTATTTTGCAGCCATGACTTACTAAACTGATAGTTCGGTAATTTTCACATCTGCCAACACCTGCTTTCTTTGGGATTGGAATTATTATATTCTTCTTGAAGTCTGAGGGTAATTTTTCTGTCTCATGCATTTTGGTCACCAGATGGTAGTTTTGTTAGGCGTGGCTCTCCCAAGGCTGTCAGTAGTTCTAATTGAATGTTGTCTACTCCCGGGGCCTTATTTCGACTTAGGTCTTTCAGTGCTTTGTCAAACTCTTGCTGCAGTATCATATCTCCTATATCAACTTCATCTACACTTTCCTCCGGTTGTATGATATTGTCCTCAAGAACACCGCCCTTGTATAGACCCTCTATATACTCCTTCCACCTTTCGGGTTTCCCTTCTTTGCTTAGAACTGCGTTTCCATCTCAAATCTTGAAATTCATGCAAGTGGTTCTCTTTTCTCCAAAGGTCTCCTTAATTTTCCTGTAGGCAGTGTCTATCTTTCCCCTAGTGACTATCACGACAGCTGTCCCGCAGAAATATGTGGACGGCAATCAGCGCAAAGCGTGTGGCACGTGGTGTCCACTCACAAGCAAATATTCTGTTAGGCCAAATTATGGCAATGGTGCACTCCTGTGAGAACATCATTTACCGCATTCACCAGCTAGTAGACATTGTAAATAGATTTCATTTGCCGGTTACTTGTTTACTCTTTTGTGCAGAGTCAATGTATCTATTTCAAACAAACCTCATCAAGTTCCATCGCCATGTCATCACTTTATCCTTGTCCTTCAACACAGTACAAGTGTACAGCAATAAAGCTAGTTCACTGCGCAACTGGCATGTGAGCAACAATATTAGCCTGTTCCGTCTTCACTGGTGATCCAGATGTGATCTGTGCATAACACTTGGTGAAGAACTTTCGCTGATGTCTGTGACATGGAACCATGAGGTGACAAACCATCGAGTTTTTTGTAATAAGCCTCCACATCCTTACATTTGTCCAATAGCCATCCCTGCTTAGCCATTTTGCACTTCCTGTCGATCTCATTTTTGAGACGGTTATATTCCTTTTTGCCCGCTTCATTTACTGCATTTTTATATTTTCTCCTTTCATCAATTAAATTCAATATATCTTCTGTTACCCAAGGACTTTTACTAGCCCTCGTGTTTTTACTTACTTGATCCACTGCTGCCTTCACTACTTCATCCCTCAAACCTACTCATTCTTCTTCTACTGTATTTGTTTGCCCTATTCCTCTCAATTGTTCTCTTATGCTCTCCTTGAAACTCCTTACAACCTCTGGTTCTTTCAGTTCATCCAGATCCCATCTCCTTAAATTCCCACCTTTTTGCAGTTTATTGAGTTTTAATCTACAGTTCATAACCAATAGATTGTGGTCACAGTCCACATCTGCCCCTGGAAATGTCATACAATTTAAAAGCTGGTTCCTAAATCTCTGTCTTATAATTATATAATCTATCTGAAACCTGTCAGTATCTCCAGGCCTCTTCCATGTATACAACCTTCTTTTATGGTTCTTGAACCATGTGTTAGCTATGATTAAGTTGTGCTCTGTACAAAATTCTACCAGGCGGCTTCCTCTTTCATTTATTACCCCCAATCCATCTTCACCTACTACGTTACATTCTCTCCCTTTTCCTACTGTCGAATTCCTGTCACCCATGACTATTAAATTTTAGTCTCTCTTCACTATCTGAATAATTTCTTTTATTTCATCAATTTCTTCGTCATCTGCAGAGCTGGTTGGCATATAAACTTGTACTACTGTAATAGGCGTGGGCTTCGAATCTATCTTGGCCACAATAATGCGTTCACTATGCTGTTTGTAGTAGCTTACCCGAACTCCTATTTTTTTATTCATTATTAAGCGTACTCTTGCTTTATCCCTATTTGATTTTGTGTTTATAACCCTGTATTCACCTGACCGGAAATCTTGTTCCTCCTGCCACCGAACTTCACTAATTCCCACTATCTCCAACTTTAACCTATCCATTTCCCTTTTTAAATTTTCTAACCTACCTGCGCGATTAATGGGTCTGACATTCCACGCTCCGATTCGTAGAATGCCAGTTTTCTTTCTCCTGATAACGATATCCCCTTGAGTAGCCCCGCCCAGAGATCCAAATGGGGGACTATTTTTCCACCGGAATATTTTACCCAAGAGGACGCCATCATCATTAAGCATACAGTAAAGGTGTATGCCCTCGGGAAAAATTACGGCTGTAGTTTCCCCTTGCTTTCAACCGTTCGCAGTACCAGCACAGCAACGCCGTTTTGATTAGTGTTACAGGGTTAGATCAGTCAATCATCCAGACTGTTGCCCCTGCAACTACTGAAGAGGCTGCTGCATCTCTTCAGGGACCACACATTTGCCTGGTCTCTCTACTGATACCCCTCCATTGTGGTTGCACAAACGGAACGGCTATCTGTATCGCTGAGGCACGCAAGCCTCCCTACCAACGGCAAGGTCCATGGTTCATGTGGGAGATTTATATTGTATCTGTAGTTATTTGTTTTGCCAGCGAAACTTACTTTGCTGTAAGTAGCTTCTGTTAAGCAATACAACAATGTAGTTACTAAGGCAGAAAATTTAGACTGAAACTGGTCAGTATGAAGTACACGAAACTAGCAGTAAATATTTAATCAGTTTTGATATTCTTATGACACTCGACGATTGCATGGAAAGGAAAGGGACCCTGCATGGTAATAATGTATGAGGACAATGCAACACAGGTGTCCTAGAAATTTTAACTTTTGCAAGTTATTATTCAAGTTATTCACACTCTGTGAATGAAATGTTGCTGGTTGAAGCCTCTCTACACTACAATGTTTGTCAATTAACAGTCCTTCGATATTGTAGCTGTGCGGATGACAAGTATGTAGCCGACGACAATGCGGAGCTGCTGTTGCTGCTGCTGCTTGATGAGAGGAACCCCGAGTCGTCTCCAGAGCCACGGATACTTACGGGACAGGCAACAGTTGAAACTGCAGCTTCCCCCGCCGGTCCACTCCTACCGTGCTCTCAGTAATCGCAGGTTAACGAGTTAGGGATGTCTACACTGGCGCGAGTATAGGTACACAACGGGTCGGCCGGAGCGTTCAACAAACACTTCCGCACTCTTTCATGACACAAACTGCTCTGCCTCCCATCTGCACGCCACGCGACAGAGGCTCTCCATGCGCAAAGATAAACATCGGTACAGCTATTATCATTTCGTCTTTGCTATTGATACATCTCAATAAAGTTCCCTTGGCTATTACCCGGCAATTTATAATACTTCTATTATAATTACAATCAATTATATACAGTCAAATTTTTATTTAATACGTAATCGAAGTATTGATGTATTTAGTTTCTGTAGTACAGCATATAGCATCAGAATCAAGAGTATAGTGGAAGATATCAACGAAAATTAAACGGCGAAAATTTTGGATGTTGCAGACGGTACTTTGTCTGCATTTTTGGTTTTATACCCTCTATGAGACATGTGTATATTGATGATTACCCGGTACACGCCTGATCACGTGGTACCGTAGACATGCCAGAAAATGGAGAGACACCGAAATCCATTGCAAATAAATACATAAAAAACCACATTTAGACGTCAACTGCTAGGAGTCTCACGCGTACATCTGAAGGACTATCTCATGTATATATGTTTGAGGGAATCCCATCATTCCCAGAGTGACAGGTAGGTATGGCAACTCGCCGGACAATGATGTGACCGCCCAACATTCACCAAGCTTTTGTATGCACAGAAAGGACCTCCACTTGCTTTGCCTGTAAGTTAGGACGATAATTGCCCGTGGATGATACTGAGGCCAAGAAGATTTACTAATCATCAGGATACAGTGGTTGCGAATGCTGAGAGATATCGTAAGCCAACCATTAACCAGGAAAGGAATTCTTTTACATTGACAATCTTTTTGTGAAATACGTCTTTTTTTATGTGTGTGGCAAAGGCATTGCCCAACCGTAAGGGAAGCTGCTAAGTAGTAATTCAGCTGACTGCTTGTAGAATCCTATCTGGCTAATCAAACGTAAAGAAACGACCACGGTGAATAAAGTGCTCGGAATACTGCTGCATCCAGTAACTGACCTGTGCTGATATTTCGTCCGAGACTTCTTCGTAGCCGTAATATTCTTCACAGATGTCAGCATCTTCCGAATTGCTGTTTTATATTTTTTATTGATGTCAGAGTATGTGTTACTCGATACATATATCTCGCTTACTAAGTGGAATGGTGCTACGAAGGTAAGTTCACCCAGAGTTTCAAGAATTCTGAAGGAATTTCGTCTACTACAGCTGCCTTCTTTTGATTTATGTGTTTCAGTGCTCTTCGGCAGCTGCTGTTGTTATAACGTCAAAACTCAGAGATTGAAAAATATTCCCGTTACGAGCAATACTATCGCTGAAATGGGTAGTTTGAAGCCCGAGAAGTTGTCAGATACTACCCTACGCCTTGTACTGTTCATGAACGCCTGCAGTTCAGCGGGGCAACCTCATGGCTGGATGCACGTTCCCCTCACGCTGCGGCATCCCGTCACACCGGTAAGCTCTGCGGACTGCCGTGTCTCATGCAGAAAAGGTATTTGTCTGGTGCATAAGTTCTAACGTAACACAGACGTTTATCAATAATACATTCTCCTTCTCTATTTAAAACAATCTGTCAACGCTGGAATACGTTTTATATTCCGCGACTGTGGAAATCACGTGGTTTTGAGGCGAAGAACTCGTCGAGCCATGTTCATAGAGCATCTTCATTGGAAAGGGAAGTTCCTTCAAGGTTGTATCTGTGTTTGAGGACACCAGATCAGCTGAATAACGTGGTTGCGGAAGGACTCCCCAACACAACTCCCGTATAGTGTCTTCCCTCAGCCTAGAAAAATGCGGGTGGTCATTATCGTGGAGTAGCATCACTTCACGCGGTCTTCCTCCTTGTCGTTCTTGGATTGCGTCTGCAAAACGTCTCGGTTGCTGAGAATAAACGTCAGCAGTGATGGTTACACTTCGGGGAAGCAATTCGTAGCGCACTAGATGCATAACATCATCTTTTGTAGATGATTACAGGTCGTTGTTCCGGGAGTTGCTGCTTTGCTGGGCTCAACCATTCCTTTCGTTTCCCTGTGTTAGCATTGTTGTTGTTTGCTGTCTTCAGTTCTGAGACTGGCTTGATGCAACTCTCCATGCTACTCTATCCTGTGCAAGCTGCTTCATCTCCCAGTACCTACTGCAACCTTCATCCTTTTGAATCTGCGTAGTGTATTCATCTCTTGGTTTCCGTCTAATCTCTTGGTCTCCGTCTACGATTTTTACCCTCCACGCTGTCCTCCAGTGCTAAATTTGTGATCCCTTGATGCCTCAGAACATGTCCTACCAACCGGTCCCTTCTTCTTGTCAAGTTGTGCCACAAATTCCTCTTCTGCCGAATTCTATTCAATACTTCATCGTTAGTTATGTGATCTGCCCATCTAATCTTTAGCATACTTCTGTAGCACCACATTTCGCAAGCTTCTATTCTCTTCTTGTCCAAACTATTTATCGTCATGTTTCACTTCCATACACGGCTGTCGTGCGGTAGCGTTCTCGCTTCCCACGTCCGGGTTCCCGGGTACTATTCCCGGCGGGGTCAGGGATTTTCTCTGCCTCGTGATGACTGCGTGTTGTGTGCTGTCCTTAGGCTAGTTAGGTTTAAGTAGTTCTAAGTTCTAGGGGACTGATGACCATAGATGTTAAGTCCCATAGTGCTCAGAGCCACTTGAACCATTTGAACCATACATGACTACACTCCATACAAATACTTTCAGAAACGACTTCCTGATACTGAAATCTATACTCGATGTTAACAAATTTTTCTTCTTCAGAAACGCTTTCCCTGCCATTTCCAGTCTATAATCTATATCCTCTGTTCTTCGACCATCATCAGTTATTTTACACCCCAATAGCGGTACGGAGTAGTCATCGCCGGTGTTGTTCACGAGCCAAGCAATGATGCACATGTGGTCACCTGCTGATTTTGTGATTTTGGCTTAGGGCATGCGGCACCCGTACTCTTGATGTTTGAGCCTTTCCAATTGCACTTAAATTCGTACGGTGGTGAAATAATTGCAGTTTACCACATTTACCAGCTCTCGAGTACACTCGCGTGGATCATTGTGGGTTCATGAGTGTGAACGACTTCCATTAAACAGCGAAATCATTAACGTCAAAACGATCCTCCTTAACAAGAGAAAACCACTTCCTTAGAGTTCTCTGTCCAATAGTATTATCCCCACACACGGTGCAAATGTTTCTGGGTGCCTCCGCTGCTGTAGCCCCTCGAATGAACTCAGACCGTGTAAAATGTCGGAAATGTTCCGATTTATCCTGTTTGTACTCCATTTTGTAGCGTCGACAGCTCCACTCACTATCTTCAGACACAAAATTTCAACATGTAAACTCAAATAGCAACAGTGAACTAACAATAAAAACTGACAATCGTTAAATAAACCCTTAGCAACCTGAATACCAGCTGACAAAAAAAAAAAAAAGCTGTGAACTTCTGCACCAGCCTAATAGATACATATTTTCAAGTGAACCTAGGATTTCAGACTTAATTTTTTTTGTTTAAGAGCGATTATATCAGGACGCTAATTATGGACAAAGTATGGTCACAAAATATCGACATAATATTTACAGATGACTTTGACATAACACAAATCAATATTTTGCACATTTTGCGCCACTTTCTGGAGCATCTATATTCCACTACATCCGCATTATGTACAAACCAGCAGAATTTCTGAGATTTATAGTAGTGGTGCAAAACAATAACTATGATGTATAAGAAAACACAATTAGTTACTTCAGACATTTTTTGAGTACACCCTGTGGTCCATAGCATTCTACTTAAAACTCCTAAAGCATCTCGCTAACACTAGGCAGATATGAGACATCGACGTGACAATTCTAAACACTGCGTATGACTTTAGTATGACAGCAACGAAAGATTTAAGTTTTTCTCAGTTACCCTGATTTATTTAAAGAAGTTAAATCGTTTTTCGCAAAACTAGTCCTCACGCTGGTCTATTTGCTTCCTCATTTGGTCATATCCTACTCTTTGCTTCGAACAATTTATAGAGAATCATATTTTCGTTACACTGAAAAATTTGACCATTGAAATACACAGACAGCATTCCGCTCTAGGCAAAAGCACGCCAAAAAAAGAAACTAAAGTGTAGCCTGTATAGAAACAATAACTGTTGTACGTTCTCGCTTCCCACGCCCGGGTTCCCGGGTTCGATTCCCGGCGGGGTCAGGGACTTTCTCTGCCTCGTGATGGCTGGGTGTTGTATGCTGTCCTTAGGTTAGTTAGGTTGAAGTAGTTCTAAGTTCTAGAGGACTGATGACCATAGATGTTAAGTCTCATAGGGCTCAGAGCCATTTTTTGAATAAGTGTTGTAGAATTAAGGAACATGTTTTATGTGGAAGAACTGCGATGTTTTTGGAAAATGAATATCTCTTCTATAAAAGTCAACATTGACTTATCAGGATGGCAACGTGAGAAGGCAGTATTGAATACTGAAAGGAATTGTCAGCACCATTGCTCTTTGCAACGTATGTGAGCCGTGGCTGGCTGGATGGGTGCCTTGTTTTTTTTTTTTTTTAATCATTTGTTGTAGCCCAGTGGTTACCGCAATAACGTTGCTGTCTTCTCTCCGTGAGCCGCAGTAGCAGTGTGTATCGATACTAGTACTGCTGTACTATGTCTGGTGTGGCGGATATGTTTTCCGGGTGTGCTGTGTGTGACAGTCGGTCCGTTGGGTCAGAGCAACGAGGAAGTCTCTGTGGCGCGTGGTCAGACCGGAGCCGCTGGCGGCGTGCACGTGCGGTTGGAGTTGTGACGCACTTCTTGCGAGGGTTACGAAGTTCGTCAGCCACCGAAACTGGACACTAAAGTTGAGTGCTCACTTAACCTACTATCAAGCCTCAACTGCTATCACATCTCTTGGTTTGATCCTGGTTGTCACTTTCTGAGAGATCCACGCGAGCAACAACGTGTGTGCATTGAAGTCGACTAGAATTGCAGCCGTCTTCCTGTGTGGTGTTAAACTTCATTAATGAAGGAATGACTTAAATTAAGTGTACCAGAGGTATCTCCTGTGTTGTGGCCGTTGACGTTCCAGTGACCTAAAGTGGTTGTTGACGTAGTTTCTGGCAGTGTATTTTCCACATCGTGTTGGTATTGTACAGCACAGCGTGTAGTGTGACAGCTAAGGTGTTGGTAGTTTTGGGCGTTTATTCTCATTTGGCTTGATTGGCCACCAGTATCCGGAACGTTTTGCGATTGACATCTTGTTGTCGTTTTGCTGTTCAGATGCAGTAGAAGTGATGTTGTTGGTTGGTTCCTCGGCTGGCTTTTTGTTGGGTTGCCTTTTGATTAAGAAGTTGTCGGTCTGGCTGCCTGTTTCACCTAAAAGTGCGTTAGTTACTTCCCCAGGTTGGAACCTTCTGAGCGCCGCTCCTTGTGTTTTACAGAGTGATTTCCTTTTTAGTCTTAAGTACTGTGTGTGGCCTTCAGCGGAGTTTTTTCTTATTGAAATTTCAAGGCTTTTCTTCTTAGGCCTTAAGGCGTAAAAAAAGTTTCTTGACTGGTATGTGGCCTTCAGCCGAGTTTTCAGCCTTTTAAAATCAAAAGTTGAAAATTTTGTCTAGGATTTAAGCCGGAAGAAATATTTTGTAGTTTTTATGTGGCCTTCAGCCGAGTTTTTCAGTTAAAGCCCAGACAAAGAAATTTCCAATTTTTAATTTTAAGACGTGAGATTATTTGGGTTTCGTATGTGGCCTTCAGCCGAGAGTTATGTGAAGCATTTTAGGATAAAGACTTTATCCTATTTTAGTTGAAATTCAGAATCTCTTCCTTTAGGCCTTAAGTCGTAAAATTGTTTTCTCCATGATGTGTGTTTTAATCTCTATTAAATTAAAAATTCAAAATCCTTGTCTTGCCCTTAAGTCATAAGATTGTTATTTTTTAATATGAGGCCTGCAGCAGAGTTTTACACGAAGTATTTTGAGATCAGGCCTTCAGCCTTTTCAAATTGAAAGCTCTTCTTCCCAGGCAAAATCCGTAAAATTGTTTTGTTGATATGCGGCCTTCAACCGAGTTTTCAGCCAATATAAATTAAACTTTGAAAATCTTTGTCTCGGCCTTAAGCCGCGAGACTATTCTTGATTAACGTGAGGCCTTCAGCCGCGTTATATGGGATAACATTAAATCTAAGGCTTTCAGCCTATTTATATTGAAGATAAAAAATTCTGAAGAAGTGAAACCGCCAGAAGAACTCCTGTACCTTGCTTAGGCCTTGTGCCTTGGATTTTCGATGTGGCCTTCAGCCGATCTAAATTAAATCAAAGGAGGTCTTTCGTTAAAACCTTGAGAGTTTTGATTCTTGCTTGTCTGATTGTGTGTTTTAAGAAATAAATTTTGTATGATGGTGTGCAACTGACAGTAACATATTTTGACCTCTTTCCACAAATATAACCGCATCCGCTCCGTCCTGCTAGCCCAGGGATTTCACTGGTAGCAGAGCGTGGTTACGTTTGTGTTCTTGCCATTCCAGTTACTGTTAGTTTCAATTTTATTTCTGTTCTGTGACACCACATTGTTTTGGGTGTTGATTGTTTCAGGTGTATTGTAATGGCGGTCAGTCAGAGTCCGGGGATCGGCCTGCTCAGGAACATCTTGTTTACGAGTTGGAAATAAGGCGCCAAGCTACTGAGAGCAGTGATCCGGATTTAGTGGCCCGTTTAGGTGCTGCCGTTTTTCAGCCGGTTGACGTCACGCCGGCGGTGTTGGGTGAGACAGGAGCGGCCACTGAATTTTTGTTGAAGGCTGTTAGGGGCCTTGTGGACAATATTTGCGTTTTGGAAGGCACTCAACCTAGTGCCAGTCTATTGGATACGGTGTAGGCCCAGTTAATGTATTTAACAAATCGGAAAGCGGATTTGGGCATGTTAGCTTTGGAAGATCACCATAAAAAATTAGCCGCCGAATTGGGCTCTTTGGTTAGTGCATTGCAGTTTAATGTTACGTGTTTAGATTTGGTGAGAAGAGGATTGAGGAGCGGGACTTGCTGTGTTCGGGAGAGGGCGAGAGCCTGCCCGGGATGGTACTGTTACGTCCTCGGTGAAGTTAGACGCAATGTTTGCCAAGTTGCCTAATCCTCTCGTGATATTACTGAATTAGTCGTGGAGTGGCTTGAACAGGTCGAAAAATTATTACGGTTGTCGGTTCGTCTTGAACTTTATGCTTCTCCCTATCGTGGTTCCACACCAAGTAATTTTGTCACTGCCGTACCTGTTAGCTAGAAGTGAGTTGCAGAACCTCCTCTTCCGAGCCATGACTGAAGTGTTCTCCTTACAGCAATTGAGGGAGCTCGTCATTAGGCAGAGATTGACCACCGGAGTTCGAAAACAGCTTGAATGTCGTTACATTTGGGAGATGCAGCGGGATAAAGAGCAGTTACATCAGTATGTGGACAGAGTTCAGACGGCGTCCTTGGCTTTGTTAATCGATTTGCCTGAACAACAGCCGGTGTCTATTGTTCTTAGGGGAATGCGCGTTGCGGATAAGTAGCACTATGTTTTCCGTAATCAGCCTTCAGCTTGGGAAGAACTCCGTGCCGCGGTTGTAGCGATATGGGCGTTGCCACTTGGATACGATGTATGTCACGAAGTTAAGGGGCAGGCCACCGGCGCTGGCAAGGGAAATTCCGAAGTGTCTGCATCCGCTGAAGCCGTAAAACTGGAACCCCGGGGTTGTTTCAGGTGCGGCAGCACGGCTCACTTGGAGCGCTCTCGGATTCAGCCTCGCGCTCTCAGAGCCAATAAATGACGCCGGACTGGGCAGCTATCTCGTGATCGAGCCTTTAGACGCTGGCGTACCCGTGTTGTCGCTCCCTCTTCACCGCCCTCGCCTTACGTTTGTTCTCGAGTAGGTGGCGAACCGATCTGTGCTCTTTCCGATTCTGGTAGCTCATTTTCATTATTGTGCTTCGAGTGGTTTTTGGAAGTTGGTCATTTTACGAAACTTCGGTCGGTGCTTTCTCCGGTGCAGAGATGTCGGGTCGCCAATGACCAGGTGTTGCCTCTGCATGATTGGGTCCGAGGGAGTATATCGATGGGGGATTTTTCCTGGCCCTTGTCATTAGCCTCGGTCAAGGAGCTGCCGGTCGATCTAATTTTGGGATGTGATTTCAGTAAATACTGGGTTATTCTTGGATTATTCTGGGCACACCTTTTTCTTTAAGTTAGCTCCTGTGGAGAAGTTTCTACATCTCCATCCATACTCCGCAAGCCACCTTATGTTTCGTTTTATAAGTGCGCTAAACGTATTGTGCATCGAAATGCAGATGCATTGGCCGTTCAGGATGTGGGTAATGAGTTTGATCTTACCCATCTCTCGCCGCATCACGCTTCTCAATTACGGGATTTGTTACAGAGTTTTCCTGAGCTTCTTAGTGATAACTTGAGTGTCACTAATGTTCTTAATTACCATATCCTTCTATCCGACGATAGTCCTGTCAGGCAGCCCCCACGTCGCCTCTCACCTCCTAAGGTGAAGATACTGAAGGCGAGAATATCACAAATGCTCCAACAAGGAGTTATTACGCCTTCTACATCTACTTATGCTTCCCCCATATGCCATGTTCCCAAGGATCAGGAGCACTATTTCAGACCTGTGGTTAACTACCGGGTGCTTGAACACTAAGGTTGTCTTCGAATGTACCTCTGCCTCTGATCTGCATAACTTTTACCTGGTTTGCCGGTACTAATTGGTTTACTGTTCTTGGTTTGAACCAAGCCTGTTGTCAGATTCCATTAGCTGAAGAATGTAAACATGTTACCGCATTTTGTACTCATTGGAATCTGTTTGACGGAGTTCCTTTTGGTTTGGCAACTCGTTTGCTGGATAATATCCTTAGGAACTTGAAATTAGTGTTTGCCTATAATTATTTGGACGATTTAGTCATCTATAGCTGTTCGTTTCAGTCCATTTGGATCATATCCAGAAAGTTCTTTCGAGGTTTCAGGGAGCCGGGCTGACTGTTAAACCCAGTAAGATGACATTAGAAAGGCAGCAGGTGTTCTTCTTAGGTCACCTAGTGTCAGGTCAGAGTATTCGCAACGAACAAGAGCGAACTAAGACCATACGGGCGTTGCCTCCGCCTACTGATAAACTCGGAATTGCTAGGTTCATAGGCATGTTGAACTACTTTAGGCGTTTTGTCCCTAATTTTGCTTAGTTGGCCGCGACCTCAAACGAACAGTGCCGGAAGAGAGTGCGTTTTGAATAAGGACCTGTCCAGGAGCCCGCGTTTGAGTATATTAAGGCAGCTGTAGCCAATCGTCCATTTCTAGGAGTACCATACTTTAATAAAAGGTTTATTGTCCAAAATGACACATCTAATGCTGGTATTTTAGCCGTAAAACTGGCCGTAGTGCCAGATGAGAGGTACGCATTTAATTTGAAGTTAAACACGTGAGAGACACTGAAAATATCCTTGCGGATGTCCTCAGCCGGTAGTTCGCCGAATCTACACCTAGTGAGGGAACCCGGGAGACAGATGGAGGCAGGATTGGGAGAAATTCCTCTTTAGTTTGATGTCGCTCAGCGTCGGGATCAGGACCCTATTTGGCTGGAGAACTGTCGCATGAGTATATTATTAACAGTTGCATTCTGCGTAAAAGGGTCGGGCATGCGAAGCAGTTAAAGAAGTTTGCCAGTAGCTCTGGTGCGCCCGGTTTTTCGGTACTTTCATGATTCGTTGGTGGGTAGCCACTTATAAGTTCCTAAGACTCTGAAAAAAGTCAAGGAGCATTTGACTTGGCCCACCATGGAGCGAAATGTCAGAGAGATGGTATAGCAATATCGGCTGTATAATGTAGTCAAACCCAAGAATGCTCTTCAACAGGGTTTGCTGAGCTCTGAGCGCGAGTCCTGTCCTACGCACAAGCTCTATATCGATTATCTAGGACCCTTTCTTCGTACTAAGAAAGGTCATCGATACGTGTTAGTTATTATTGATGCGTTCTCCGGATTCACTTGGCTCACTGCTACCACCACTATTCCTCATTTAACTAAAGTTTTCATTGTTTTTGGCCCCCCTAAGAAAATTGTTAGCGATAATGCGCCGGCCTTCCTTTCGGCTCCTTTCAAGGCGTCCTAATTTCAGAACGGTGTCAAGCATATCACGACTGCGTCGTATTATCCGCAGGCATGCTTTACGGAGAGGGTTAACCGAAATCGTAAATCCGCTTTGATTTCAGAAAACGCCTAGTAAGTGGGACTCTAGTCTTCCTTGGCTTAGTTTTGCTTTTAATACCACCAATCATGAAGCCTTGGGAGCTACTCCCGCCTCTTTGATCCTTTCCTATCCTGTTAATTCCCCTTTTTAGAACTTGTGGGGAATTCAAGATCTAGTTCCTCAAGTCATCAATGAAAACTGGAACCGTGCCAGACGTAATATACTCAGGGTCCATAATAATCAAGGTGAGCGTTACAATCGTAATCGGCGAACCTTTAGAGGGAGGCTAGGAGATCAGGTCTATGTCCGTAGTTTCCCCAGTAGGCAGCTGCGTGTCGGAAATATGAGTAAATTTACTCCTCATTTTCTGGGGCCTAGCACCAATTTGTTCATTTTAGGCCCGGTGAATCTGCTGGTTAAGGATAACCATTCCGGTAACCAGTACTGGGTTCACCTTAGCCAGGTTAAATCCAGTTAGTTAGTCTGATGGTTAAGTAGCCACCCCCCCGCCCCCCCTTCCAGCATCGTGTTTGTTTGAGGGCGGGAGGTTGAGCCGTGGCTGGCTCGTGTTATGCTTCCCATTAAATATTGGTTTTGGTTGATATTCTGTGATTAGTCTCTCGCGGTTAAGCTGTTATCCTCTCTCTCCGTGAGTCGCAGCAGCAGCGCGTATCGATATTAGTACCCTTGTACTATCTATGGCATCGCGCTTATAGTTTTCCGACTGCAGCGCGTGCGGGTAATGCTCCCGTCCTTTTGCCTCAGAAAGTCTACAAGGAAGAGCTATGTGGTCTACTTAGTTCTGGTGCATAACGGAAGATTAACAAAGATCCTACTATCAAGGTGACAGTATGGACTGCTGCCTTGCTGAACGCTTCATCACTACCAAAGGAAGTCAAAAGAAGTACCACCGAGATATTATGGTCTTCCTAAAGTTCACAAAATGTCTAAGTATGAGAGTGTAGAGGTCTATGAGACCTATAACGAGCGCTATTGATTCACCGACGTATTTTTCTGCCAAACACTTGACTTCCTAATTAAAACAATTGGTAGGAAAATGGAGTCACCACATTCGTAATTCTATGGATTTTATTCAGAGACTTAACACGTCAAAACTAACTAGCACATCATTATTATTTAGCCTGACGTTGCTGTCATTATGCACCGGTACCTTTAAAGGACTCTTTCTCTTATCAGCCAACATCTTGATACGAACATTACGGCCTTATTTGATCATGTGCTTTTATCATCTTATTTCCAGTTTAATGGTGAATTTTATGAGAAGATTGATAGTTAATAAAAATTTGCGGGTTTCCAGCCGCGTCGGGTGGTTAAAATCCCACGGGCTTTCGACCGAGCTCTCCCCGGTCATTCTCAAGTGGTAAGACTGACTGCTGTGTCGTCGTGGCCGCGTCGTTATACAGCCGCACTGCTGGCTGTGACGTCACTGGTGCTCTCTTCCACGCCATATATGATCATGTTTTCATACCGCGTTCATCGCGCCCGTTTTAACATCGCGATAGCCGGGTCCCAGGCTGTGCTGAGTTGCAAACATCCGCCCTTGTTGATGGTGTTTTCAGCGGTTTTTATTTCAATAGCTTCTTTTATGACGCTATCGCAAAATCCCTCCGCTTTCATAACGACAGATGTTTCGTCGAATAGAATTCGGTGTCCATTTTCTAAGGCGTGTTCTTCCACGGCTGATTTTTCTGGATAGCGTAGGTGTAAGCACCTCTCGTGTTCCTTTCCGACGTTGCTCTACCATGCGTACTGTTTGGCCGACGTAGTAACAGCCACACTGACATGGTATCTTGTACACTCCAGGCGTTCTTAGCCCTAGGTAGTCCTTCACAGGCCTTATGAGCTGACGAATTTTTGCTGGGGGCCTGAACACCGATGAAATGTTATATCTCTTCAGGAGTCGGCTAATCTTTCCCGACACTGTACCACAGAAAGGCTAAAACACAAGTTTCTTGCTTTCTTCTTCGGTGGTGTTCTCTTCTCTGTTGGTGTGTTTCTTGCGTGTCACGCCAGATATAGCCTGGACACCTGTCCGTG
This sequence comes from Schistocerca gregaria, assembly GCF_023897955.1. Taxonomy (NCBI): domain Eukaryota; kingdom Metazoa; phylum Arthropoda; class Insecta; order Orthoptera; family Acrididae; genus Schistocerca; species Schistocerca gregaria. The sequence goes on from NC_064929.1 coordinate 45,031,142, forward strand.
GCTGTACCCGTTTTCCCGGAAGACGTTTCGGAGGTGGCTCAGTTCTAGTGGCAGACTTGCTGCGCCTGGGACGACTTTAGCACGATGGACGAGGGTATTCAGAACGCCACGTTTTTGTGCCGGATGGTGGTGGCTGAGAGCGTGCAGATACTGATCTGTGTGTGTGTGTGTGTGTGTGTGTGTGTGTGTGTGTGTGTGTGTGTGTGTGTGTGTGTGTGTCTCCGTTTTCTGTAGACACTGTGGCTGAGGGGCCCCTTGGTTTTCCGTCGAATGAGGACGTGAAGCAAGGGCAATGTACCCTCTGTCTCGACTTCCATCTTACACTTGATGTGGCCGTGAATGCTGTTCAGGTGTTCCAAAAATTCACGACCATGGGGCTACATGATGAAAGTGTCATCGACGTAACGCTAAAAGCAACTTGGTTTAGCTGGAGCCGTGTCCAAGGCGAAGTCTTCAAATTGTGCCATAAAAAGTTTGGCTATGGATGGAGCCAGAGGGCTTCCCATAGCCACGCCGTCCAACTGGTCGAAATACTGGCCGTCATGTAGGAAGTACGACTATGTCACTGTGTGCTTAAACAGTCCCACAATTGTGCTATCAGATAATTGGGAGAGGAGATCTATACAGTCTTTGACCGGAACACGTGTAAACAGGGAGACCACACCAAAACTAACCATCATATCTCCTTGACTAAGACGCAGTTGTTTAATTCTGTTGAGAAAGTCGACGGTGTTCTTGATGTGATGCACACAACGACCCACATGCGGTGCAAGGAGGCTGGTCAGGTGTTCTGCCAGTCTATAAGTGGGTGACCCAATGGTGTTCACAATGGGACGAAGAGGAGAATCCGGTTGTGGATTTCTGGTAGTCCAGAAAGCGTAGGTGGTCTCGGCGCCTGAGGGAGGAGAGTCTTAATAACGCCCTCTTCCAGCATTGACTGTTTTAGAAGCTCTGATGTCTTCCTCATTATTCTTGACGTCGGGTCCCGTGGCAGTTAACGCTATATATCCTCTTCAAGCATTAACTGAATTTTGGCATCGTAGTCAGCTTTATTTACAATGACGGATGCATTGCCCTTGTCGACTGGCAGAACCACGATGAGTGCGTCGTTGCGGAGTGCGTGAAGACCATTGCGTTTAGCCCTAGTCAAGTTAGACCTCGGTGGTTTAGATTTTGAAATGATGAGACACGTTTCGCGATGAATTTCGTCAGCATTCTCACTAGGCATCTTACGGATTGTTTGTTCAACCCCACTTATATCATCACAGACAGGGATGCTCTGAAGCGCTGGTGCGAAGTTAATACCTTTCTTAAGCGCCGAAATGGCACCCGCATCGACCTCTTTCTCCGTCATATTGATGACAGTTCCTTCTGTTGATTTCCGTTCTGCACCGTGTTGTTGTTAAGAAATCCGCGCGAACTACCCTTTCTGTTTCTCTGTGGCCTTCTTTTGCTGTGGTGGCCGCGTCGACCCACTCAAAATCTAATTGTGAGAGTACCTCTGTCAACTGCAGATGTATAGCCAGCAGTTCGCGACCTTTTAAATCCAGCTGCCTCCTAGTGAAGTGTATCGTTTCCCGCAACAGGGCAGAGCTGGCTGAACGGTAGATTCACCTGGCTGCCGAGGTAAATCGTGGAATCGCGTTCTCATCTCGACAGCGTAGCAGGAAGGCTAGAGAGCTTAACAGGTTAGCCTTCTTCCCAAGCAGGTTCCCTAGGCGCCACGTTTCCCCCCCCGTAGAGGTACGCCATGTATGAATGCGTGGTTTCGTGGCGATATGAATTAATAAGATTTTCTCGGGCTTCCAGCCGCGTCAGGTGGTTATAATCCAACGAACTTTCGACCGAGCTCTCCTCGGCCACATCAAGTTTACGATGGAAGTCGAGACAGATGATGCACTGCCCTTGCTTGACGTACTCGTTCGACGGAAAACCAACGGGCACCTCAGCCACAGTGCCCGCAGGAAACCTACACACACAGATCGGTAACTCAGCCACCACCATCCGGCACAAAAAGTGGCCTTCTGAATACCCTCGTCCATTTTGCTAAAGTCGTCCCAGACGCAGCAAGTCTGCCGCTAGAACTGAGCCACTTCCGAAACGTCTTCCGGGAAAACGGTTACAGCCACGGACAGGTATCACAGGCTATATCTGGCGCGACACGCAAAAAAACAAACTAAGAGAGGTGAGAACACCACCGAAGAAGCAAACAAGAAACTTGTGTTTTAGCCTTTCTGTGGTACAGTGTCGGGAAAGATTAGCCGGCTCCTGAAGAGATATAACATTTCATCGGTGTTCAGGTCCCCAGCAAAAGTTCGTCAGCTCATGAGGCCTGTGAAGGACGATCTAGATCTTAGAACGCTTCGAGTGTACAAGATACCATGTCAGTGTGGCTGTTACTACGTCAGCCAAACAGTACGCATGGTAGAGCAACGTCGGGAAGGAACACGAGAGGTGCTTACACCTACGCTATCCAGAAAATTCAGCCGTGAGCCGTGGAAGAACACGCCTTAGAAAGTGGACATCGAATTCTATTCGACGAAACATGTCGATATGAAGGAGGGATTTTGCGATAGCGTCATAAAAGAAGCTATTGAAATAAAAACCGCTGAAAACACCATCAACAAGGACGGAACCCGACTATCGCGATGTTAAAACGGGCGCGACGGACGCGGAATGAAAACATGACTATATACAGTGTGTTACAAAAAGGGACGGCCAAATTTCAGGAAATATTCCTCACACACAAATAAAGAAAAGATGTTATGTGGAGATGTGTCCGGAAACGCTCAATTTCCATGTTAGAGCTCATTTTAGTTACGTCAGTATGTACCCTACTTCCTCTATTCACCTCCAGTTGGCAAAATAGAAGGAAGGTAATGTTGACTTCGATGTTTGTGTTGACATGCGACTCATTGCTCTACAGTACTACCATCAAGCACATTAGTACGTAGCATCAACAGGTTAGTGTTCATCACGAACGTGGTTTTGCAGTCAGTGCAATGTTTACAAATGCGGAGTTGGCAGATGCCCATTTGATGTATGGATTAGCACGGGGTAATAACCGTGGCGAGGTATGTTTGTATCGAGACAGATTTCCAGAACGAAGGTGTCCCGACAGGAAGACGTTCGAAGCAATTGATCGGCGTCTTAGGGAGCACGGAACATTCCAGCCTATGACTCGCGACTGGCGAACACCGAGAACGACGAGGACACCTGCAATGGACGAGACAATTCTTCGTGCAGTTGACGATAACCCTAATGTCAGCGTCACAGAAGTTGCTGCTGTACAAGGTAACGTCGACCACGTCACTGTATGGAGGGTGCTGCGGGAGAACCAGTTGATTCCGTACCATATACAGCGTGTGCAGGCACTATCAGCAGCTGATTGGCCTCTACGGGTACACTTCTGCGAATGGTTCATCCAACAATGTGTCAATCCTCATTTTAGTGCAGATGTTCTCTTTACGGATGAGGCTTCATTCCAACGTGATCAAATTGTAAATTTTCAGAATCAACATGTGTGGGCTGATGAGAATCCGCACGCATTTGTGCAATCACGTCATCACCACAGATTTTCTGTGAACGTTTGGGCAGGCATTATTTGTCGGTGATGTCTTGATTGGGCCCCATGTTCTTCCACCAACGCTCAATGGAGCACGTAAATATGATTTCATACGGGATACCCTACCTGTGCTGCTAGAACATGTGCCTTTACAAGTACGACACAACATGTGGTTCATGCACGATGTAGCTCCTATACATTTCAGTCGAAGGGTTCGTATGCTTCTCAACAACAGATTCGGTGACCGATGGACTGGTAGAGGCGGACCAATTCCATGACCTCCACTCTCTACTGACCTCAACCCTCTTGACTTTCATTTATGGGGGCATTTGGAAGCTCTTGTCTACGCAACCCCGGTACCAAACGTAGAGACTCTTCGTGCTCGTATTGTGGACGGCTGTGATACAATACACCATCCTCCAGGGCTGCATTAGCGCATCAGGGATTCCATGCGACGGAGGGTGGATGCATGTATCCTCGCTAACGGAGGACATTTTGAACATTTCCCGTAACAAAGTGTTTGAAGTCACGCTGGTACGTTCTGTTGATGTGTGTTTCCATTCCATGATTAATGTGATTTGAAGAGAAGTAATAAAATGAGCTCTAACATGGAGTTAAGCGTTTCCGGACACATGTCCACATAACATCTTTTCTTTATTTGTGTGAGGAATGTTTCCTGAAAGTTTGCCGTACCTTTTTGCAACACCCTGTTTGTCGAGGAAGAGAGCACCAGTGACGTCACAGCTAGCAGTGCGGCTGTATAACGACGCGGCCACGTCGACACAGCAGTCAGTCTTACCACTTGACAATGACCGGGGAGAGCTCGGTCGGAAGCTCGTGCGATTTTAACCGCTGGAAGCCTGAGAATATTTTATTAATTCATATCGCCGAGAAACCATGCATTCATACAAGATCGATGGTATTGTCATGGGACGCCCCCTCTACCCACTGGTAGCTAATTTATTCATGGAAGACTTCGAGGACAAGGCACTGGACTCAGCAAGTTTTAAACCAACGGTCTTCTGGAGGTACGTGGACGACACATTTGTGGTATCGACGCACGGGATGAATGAATTACATCGATTTCTTGAGCATTAGAATTCCATCCATTCTAGTATCAAATTTACTATGGAAATATAAAAAAAACGTCTACCTCCCATTTTTGGATGTTGTCGCTCGCCGTAAAGTTGATGGCACATTAGGACACGCCGTATACCGGAAACCAACGTATACAAATCTAAATGTTCATGCCAGTAGCTGCCATCACCCTTCACAGACCGTATGTGTTCTTAAGACCTTAGTGCATAGGGCACACTGTATTTCCGATAAAGACAATTTGCAACAAGAGCTCACATACCTTAAGAGCATTTTTAAATCGAATGGATTTTCTCCGCAACAAATTTGTAGAGCATTCAATGTAAAACCTAGGAAGAAGATAGTAATTCTTTCAAATCTAGTACTTTTTTGCCGATGTGGGTGTATTCCTGAGAAATTCTGTGTTGTGGTGGTCTTTCACCCCCCCCCCCCCCCATCCCCCCCAACGAAGACTGCTGCAGCTTTACTCTGTGAAGGACGATTTACAGCTTCGTAAAGCGGGTGTGTATCAGATTTATAGCGGAAATTGTGAGAAATCGTACAGAGATCAAACAACACGCACCGTTCATGAGAGATGTGTAGAGCATCGAAGATACAAACGCTTATTACAGCCAGACAAGTCAGCTGTGGCCGAACATTGTCTTGGTACAGGTCATTCCATGAATTACAGTGATGTGAATATTTTAACATCCACGTCTTCCTTTTGGGAATCTGCCGTCAAGGTATAGAGATTAGAGCAGCTAATAATTTAATAAACAGAGATAATTGTTTTAATTTGGACAAAGCATGGAATCCGGCTCTTGGGGTAATTGAACTGCAGAGAAGTCGTCACGGTGTCACCGCCGCCGCTCATACATCGATAAGCGAATCAAATGTCTGTACGCCTTCGCCACAGGCGGTGCATGTATAAGCGTATTTCTTTGCCGCCGACCAACATCTCTCACTCGCATGCGCAGTACCGCCGCGGTGGAGCATCTAAGGCCGCGCTTGGCATCTTGTCGTCAGTCTTATGACTCACTCTGAGGATGGCCGGACGATACGCGGCCGAAATATCAGCGGAGGAAATTTTATTTGCGCGGCTGCGTGCCCAAAATTTAATGGACTGTTCATTACGCGGCGAGAAATTGAAAATGGACAGTGGTTATGAAGTTTTTTAAGTGAGAAACTGAGGAAAAATAGGGAGGAAACGTTTATGAAAAAGCACATCGCCGATTCAAAAATGAGCTTGTAATGTCTTCACTTACGTTGTACTATATCCCACAGTATGTCTCGTTTCACCAGCTATCGATGCCCCTTAATAATTACATTGTTTCATCGTATAATGAGGTCAATAATTAAGTTTTGCATGTTAACCATACGGCAAAGCACTCTTCTCTTTGCGTGCTGTCATTTGCGAAAATCTTGTTTCCATATCTCAAACCGTTTGAGATATGAGGAATGTTGAGAATATCTCATTCTGGCTCTTTCGCTGGCTCGGACGGTTGCAGATGAGTGCGCTACATCAGATTAATTTTTCCGTCATTGGTGACTGAGACTTCCACCAAAGTCTAAAGAAAAATTCATTATCTCAGCTGAATTTTATACGCGACAACATATTATGTTATGTGTACCAAACGCAAAATCTTAGCAACCCCTATTTTCTATTTTAAACTTTTTCATATTTCATGCAGTGTCTTACTTAAATCGAAGTACCATAATAAATGTCACCATTAACGAAATGATGGGCACGTCACACGAAGCTGGCATATAAAGCTATAAGTAGGGAAAAAAGATTTTTTTTTACGGAATAGTATCTGTAAAATCGTTTGAGGAAGAACGCAGGGCGTGTGGCTCGCTTCTGCCATCGCAGTGTGTCGCCAGCCGGCTGGAAGTGACCAGACAAGGTCGGCCCCGCCTAAAGAAACAAATGAAATCGCTCAGTAACTGTTCCCTGCGCATCGGCCACTGTATCCAGCACGGATTCCACCATCTGCCACAGCATATTACACGGCTTGCAAGGTATAGGGTAGATGTGGACCAGTGATTTTCCACAGCTGCCACTATGCTCTGTATGTAAGTAAAGATTTTACAGCGGGTTTGTCGTTCAGAAATCGCATTTGAGTGTTGTTTGTTTGTGGGAAGACTGTGTGACACCTTGTGTACGAAGGGGAAACGTCTACCAGCACTTACCAAAGTCCGAGACTGCAGTTTGTCGTTACGCTGCTCGCGCTGTCACGTGAATACGGTGCCCATCGGTTCGCGAGGGTCACGTAGGCTGTTAATGGCCCTACGTGACTAGCGCCTGAGAGGCTCGACGTGCTGTTTGGTTGGCTGTGCAGGACCACACAGACACACCAGGTTCCCTGTGTCATGGAACGCAGCGAGCTCACTGGTGGCCAGAAGAGCGCCCTCACGGACAGTGCGGCGACGTCCAGCGACAACTGCTGTCGAAGCCCACATCGACGCGGCAGGAGACCGAGGCGGCCGACAGTGGAACTCCCAACAAGGAGACTGGACATACCAGAGTGGCACTATGTCGTCTTTGCAGACGAGTCCCAGTCCTGTGTACAACATCACATTGGACGTATCCATGCATGCAAGCTCTGAGGAGGACGAACGTTGCCAGGCTGCTTTCGTCATCTTCTCATGGGCTCATCATCTGACTTGTTGGTATGGGGTACCACTGGGTAAATAAGATGATCGCGTCTTGTCCACACAGATGGTAATTTGGACTGTACCTATCACATTTCTGGCGCCTTAAGGACGAATGCTATGACCCTTCTCCGAGATCTTCGTGACATTATCTTTCAACACATTACACCAACATCACATGTTGCCCATGCTGTGCTGACCTGTGCCGCACACCGGAGTATATTTACCGAAATTATGGCCAAAATGGCAAAAATGGACGTTTGGTCAACTATTGTAGCAAGTACATGAAAGGTTCTCGGTTCACTTGCCTCGTCAAATTTTCAGAAAATTCCACGCTTTCGATGATACCCTCCACCATCGTCGTCAGGGACTAAAACTGACTGTCGTGAACTGGCAAGGTTCCCTCTTTCATACTCATAGGAAGGCATCTGATTTGCTGGATTACGTCACGGTGGAGCATACAGATATGTTGCCCCCCTACGTAGATAGATTTTGCTTGCAATCTAGCGATGCATGCAGCACCATCTATCGCATCACGCTGTGAACTGCGAGAAGTAAGAAAATAAACCAACGTGCAATTGAAAAGAACTTTGCGAGAGGCCTGGGACAATCACCTGCTGTGATCGGTAACATTAGACAAGTCAACGTAGCAGAACCAACCTAGATTACACACACTAACATTCACTTCTCAATACGCACATATATAACACAGTACATAGCTATAATTAGTTTGAAGGCGCATTTAAAAATTGCGAGAAAAGTATGGCAAACTAACTACATATGGAACAATCACACACGTGACGAGCAATTCGGTGCCCTAGTAGAAGCAGTCCTGTCATCACGTCACCAGTAAAATCGGTACAGCAAATTAAGGGTATCACACGAATCTACTTTGAAATTTTCAAGTACAAAAGGTTAAGAACTAGTGCAAAGTGGCATGGTACAAACTGAAAGACAGGCAGACAAACTAACAAATGCATGCCGAGTCATCCCAGGCCCATCTCTATGGACGGCAGTGGAGTAGTTTAGGGGTATTCACAACTACAGTTAACCTAGTAGTGAAAGGGAGTGCTTTAAAGGTTTGAAACTATCAAAAATAATTTTGGCCAGGATTTCGGTACATGTAATCCACTGTTGGTTGGTTGAATTGTTGGAAGGCACCAAACAGCAAGGCCATCGGTCCCTCACATTATGGAAGGATGGGGAAGGAAGGTGGCTATGCCCTTTCAGAGGAACCATCCCGGCATTTGCCTGAAGCGATTTGGGGAAATCACCGAAAACCTAAATCAGGATGGCGGAATGGGTTTGAACCGTCGTTCTCCCTAACTAGAGTCCAGTGTGGTAACCACTGCGCCACCATGCTCAGTATATAATCCTCTTTGAGTCGATACAGAGCGTTCCAGACTGTTGCTTTAAACAGACACCAGAAACACTGGCTACGAACTGTGCAGAGACAGCCACAACAGGGGGTGAAACCCGTGTAGGGGCTACACGTAACACGACTTCGGTTCGCTGTCAGGCCACTTGCAGTGCTGCAAGTTTATTAATGCATCATGTCGCTTTCTTATTGGATGATCGTTAGGTTCTGTGTTTGTTTTCGTTCCGTAGTGAACGGAACTTAACAGATGCTCGTTTCAAATCATTGTGCTTCTTATTCCTTATTGTGTGCTTTGCACTCTTTGAGTTACGTTGTAAGTATGTTGCTCATATTCTGATTGAGCTCTGTTGACATCAGTAATACTGGGTCGGGTAAATGATTCCATATTTGGTTGTTGTTCATATAAAACAGAAGTTAGTTTCTTCACATGATGTTCTGAGATTTATGATTTTTGTTACCACTTACGAATCTGTGTGTTAACTACGCGATTTAGACAATTGTTAAGAACGCCGCTTTTATTATACTTTATGTGGTGTCACCGCCAGACACCGCACTTGCTAGGTGGTAGCCTTTAAATCGGCCGCGGTCCGGTAGTATACGTCGGACCCGCGTGTCGCCACTATCAGTGATTGCTTACCGAGCGCCGCCACACGGCAGGTATAGTCTAGAGACTCCCTAGCACTCGCCCCAGTTGTACAGCCGACTTTGCTAGCGATGGTTCACTGTCTACATACGCTCTCATTTGCAGAGGCGACAGTTTAGCATAGCCTTCAGCTACGTCATTTGGTACGACTTAGCAAGGCGCCATATTCAGTTAATATGAATGTATTCTGAACAGATAATATTGTGAATCATGTACCGTCAAGAGCGACGTTCATCATTAATGGATTAAAGTTAAGTATCAAAATAATTGCGTCCGCTTTCTGAATTCTAATTCCTTGTCATGTTCCAGATCTGACGTCAGTATAGTTCTTTCCTCCTCACGCCAGCCTGCGTGTGCTAAAACGCGTGCATTTTGGCCTCCTCTTGTAACACGGTGTTGGCTCTTCTGCCAACACAACACTTTATATCTGTTTACATACGTGTCCTGTACTTTCACGCTTTTAATGAAGAACTCCATCTTAGCGGGTGTCGACAGTATTGCTATTCCACATTATTACATCTGTTGCGGAACTTGTATCTAATTCTGCATTGAGTGCTGTTGCTTCTCGTCACTGGATGCCATGCGTTTCACAATGGCTCGAAGAGTGTCGATGTAGGTGTAGATGTCTGTTTCGTAGTCTCAGTAACTAGCAAATGTTTTCACACGTTATTAACAGGCAGTGCAGATAGTGCATTTTAGCAGAAGTCAATGAAAATTTTGGTGGAGTACGAAAAACGAATGGGAACAAAAATAACAAAGGATACGAAGAGTACACTAACAATGGATTTCAATCGAGGTTCTTAAGCTGTAACAAAAATACGTGAGTCTGCAGAACACCGCGAGACAAAACCAGTGTCCTTTAGCATGCAACAAAAACAAATACAGAAGCATTTAGTTCACCCTATAATACGGATGTCAGCAAAAATTAAACAGAATACGAGCATCGTATTTGCAATGCAATTCAAAGACTGCAATACACATAGAGAGGTCCTCAAGTGGTTTGAATGGCTGTGAGCACTATGGGACTTAACATCTGAGGTCACCAGTCTCCTAAAACTACTTAAACCTAACCAACCTAAGGCCATCACACACATCCATGCCCGAGGCAGGATTCGAACCTGCCACCGTAGCGGTCGCGCGGTAGAGATGTCTTAATCGGGAACATAATTTCAACTCGATTACAGCCAAACGGTAGAAATTGCATTATTGGGTTTTAAAATAAATGTACTTTGGCACCAGACCCACTCATATAAATGAAAAATATTATCATATAGTACTCGCATTTTGCAGAGCAAGAATACAGATTATCACGTCATATTTCCCCGAATTCAATGTTCACCGCCAGGCCATTTGGAGCGCTAGTGTCGGTCTCTGCGACCGTACCTTAACATAGTCGCTACTCTTGTGATATTTTGGTATTCTGTGTGGCGGATCACCACCATCCATTCAGTACGATACAGAGTCGTATCAGCGTGGAATGTCTCGCGGCACCCCTGTCTGTCACACGAGCTTAGTTCGACTCGATGTGCTGCCGCTTGTCACTGCCTGATGTAGCTTCACTGTCTATTAATTTTCGAAGCCTGAATGAACAAAAAATTAAGTACTCTAACTAGAAGAGAAACCAGGCATTGAGCAAGTATTTATTTCTTCTAGTCTTCCGTTATTCCATCTCTTCCTCCCGCTTCACTCTGTCCACCTTCTTCCCCCCTTTCTCTAGCCATCCTCTCTCTCTCTTTATCCACTCTTCTCCCCCGTCCCTCCTTTATCCACGGCCTCCACACCTCCCCTGTCTCTTGCCATCTCGTCCCCTCCCCTCTCTCTGTCCATTTCCTCTCTTCTGCTGTACATGTCCTCCTCCTCCTCCCCTCGTCTCTCTCCACGCTATCACGCTCACCCCAGCAGGAAGCTGGTGGTTTTTAGCTCTTCATTCTAGACAGCGACTAATATGTGTGCCAAATATAACTGAAGTCGTTCCAAGGATTAGGATGAGCATTTTACCGCTAGTTTGCTCGTATACGTACACGTCACCTAATTTCAGACAAATTTCGATCATATTTGTATACATATTTCACCTGTATGCCTAGCGAATTTTCACCCTGCTGTTGTGTTTTCATATAGCTAAATGTTTATGACGTCGTATATCCTGAAATATGTGTTGTACAAAAAGATAATTTTCCAGGTAGATCCAGCAGTATACGTGGCCACTATCTGCGAAATGCGTTGTGAACACAGTTGGCAGTAAAGAAGTAATAAATTAAAACGTCACACATCATCTGACAGTTTCTCGCGCATCTCACTGTTTATGACGTAATATCTCTTGAACTATTTGTTATAAAATTATATATTTTTGTAGGTACGTTGAGCGGCATATATGGATGATGTTTGCGACTAGAGTTGGTTTCAAATAAGTGATAAATTAAAACGTCATGCATAATCTGAACGTTTTTCACTCATGGTTCAGGAGACATGTCAAATACTGAGATGAGCTGTAGAATGATACATTGTAGGTACATTCAGCGACAAATGTGGATATTGTCTGCAAAAAATGTTGCAAATAGAATAAGTAGCAACTAAGTAATAGATTTAAACGTCTTGCATGATATGGTAGTTTTCCACGCAGTCAGTGTTTATGAAGTCTTGTCGCCTAAACTACACTCCTGGAAATGGAAAAAAGAACACATTGACACCGGTGTGTCACACCCACCATACTTGCTCCGGACACTGCGAGAGGGCTGTACAACCAATGATCACACGCACGGCACAGCGGACACACCAGGAACCGCGGTGTTGGCCGTCGAATGGCGCTAGCTGCGCAGCATTTGTGCACCGCCGCCGTCAGTGTCAGCCATTTTGCCGTGGCATACGGAGCTCCTTCGCAGTCTTTAACACTGGTAGCATGCCGCGACAGCGTGGACGTAAACCGTATGTGCAGTTGACGGACTTTGGGCGAGGGCATATAGTGGGCATGCGGGAGGCCGGGTGGACGTACCGCCGAATTGCTCAACACGTGGGGCGTGAGGTCTCCACGGTACATCGATGTTGTTGCCAGTGGTCGGCGGAAGGTGCACGTACCCGTCGACATGGGACCGGACCGCAGCGACGCACGGATGCACGCCAAGACCGTAGGATCGTACGCAGTGCCATAGGGGACCGCACCGCCACTTCCAAGCAAATTAGGGACACTGTTGCTCCTGGGGTATCGGCGAGGACCATTTTCAACCGTCTCCACGAAGCTGGGCTACGGTCCCGCACACTGTTAGGCCGTCTTCCGCTCACGCCCCAACATCGTGCAGCCCGCCTCCAGTGGTGTCACGACAGGCGTGAATGGAGGGACGAATGGAGACGTGTCGTCTTCAGCGATGAGAGTCGCTTCTGCCTTGGTGCCAATGATAGTCGTATGCGTGTTTGGCGCCGTACAGGTGAGCGCCACAATCAGGACTGCATACGACCGAGGCACACAGGGCCAACAGCCGGCATCATGGTGTGGGGAGCGATCTCCTACACTGGCCGTACACCTCTGGTGATCGTCGAGGGGACACTGAATATTGCACAGTACATCCAAACCGTCATCGAACCCATCGTTCTGCCATTCCTAGACCGGCAAGGGAACTTGCTGTTCCAACAGGACAATGCTCGTCCGCATGTATCCCGATCCACCCAACGTACTCTAGGAGGTGTACGTCAACTACCCTGGCCAGCAAGATCTCCGGATCTGTTCCCCATTGAGCATGTTTGGGACTGGATGAAGCGTCGTCTCACGCGGTCTGCACGTCCAGCACGAACGCTGGTCCAATTGAGGCGCCAGGTGGAAATGGCATGGCAAGCCGTTCCACAGGACTACATCCAGCATCTCTACGATCGTTTCCATGGGAGAATAGCAGCCTGCATTGCTGCGAAAGGTGGATATACACTGTACTAGTGCCGACATTGTGCAAGCTCTGTTGCCTGTGTCGATGTGCCTGTGGTTCTGTCAGTGTGATCATGTGATGTATCTGACCCCAGGAATGTGTCAGTAAAGTTTCCCCTTCCTGGGACAATGAATTCACGGTGTTCTTATTTCAATTTCCAGGAGTGTAAATGTCGTTCCACGATGTAATTTTCTGCTACATTCAGAGCTATAGGCGAATACTGTCTGCATAAAAAATTGGCCACGAAAACGTTAGCAACAAATACCCAATTAATTAAAACGTCACTTGCCAAGTGAACAGCAACACTGTAGTAAGCGACATTTTTTTTTGTTTTCATCATTTTTTGGTGTTATGAGAGAGAAAAAGTTTCGTAAAGATTTGAAATTATGTGTCAAGTTTATTGCAAGTCTGTAAGTGATCTGAGCTACAAATGCTGGATGACTGAAGAGTGGGTGTTCTGGCTCGTGGGCTGCGCTGGTTTTGCACTCCCACCCCCCACCCCCAACCCTTGTGGTCCTTACCACCACAGTGCTCCTTTCCACTCAGTAAATGATACGTGCACCAAGTTTGGTTGAAATTCGTCCTGTGGTTTAGGCAGAGGTGTGGAACGAACATACATACATACACATATACATACAAACATGTATATAATTTGTGTGAAGTACACAGTGAGAAGATTTAGTTATTTACTCTCCTTCCAGTGCAGTTTTAACACTCTCAATACCAAGCCATTTTCAGTAACGTGTATTACCAAAGAGAGGGGGGCGGGGGGCTACTTTGTACCCACAGTAAAGAATTTATAAAATAAAAACGTTTCATTACTTGTTTTTAAATTGCGTTATGAACATAATCAGGATCCAGTACCTCAACATGTCTTATAAAATGCATTTTTGAAAACAGTTTTAACCTTTCACTTACATCACTTTTAAGTTAAGTAAGTCTAATTATCTTGAGAAAAATTATTAGTAAAATTCGTTATAAAACTATTGAAGTGCACTTTACTATAATTAAAATAGTTACAAATACCTGACGTAATATAGAAATATATGTTATGTACATAACATAGTGTCGTGAGAGTAATTATTCACGACTTTCTTGGGCTTGGAACATACAACAGTTTTTTGCTGTTTTACACATATGTACCTCTTACAATTGTGGCAGACTATTATTGTTTTGTTCACTTTGTTGTACTTTTCTGCTTTCGAAAGGCTTTCACTAACACACAAAAGACATCTACCTTTACCTCCATGAGCTTCCTTTGCACCGTAGTCCTGCTGGATTTTCCTCTGAGAATACCCTCCATTCTTGAAACTACAGGCTTTGGCAGTCCAGAAATATTTTTAGCCCTTTCTTCAGTGTATGGTTTCGCGAGCTGTAGTCCAAGTTCTTGAAGAATAAGTCGTCACTTACTAGGTTCTTCTTATCCCAGTCCGGCAAGTTCAACAAAAATAGTGTAGACCTATTCACCACTGCTATGCACACAAGAGTACAGAAAAGAGATAGCGCCCACCTTCTTGTAGCCCTCTTAGTTGAATATTTCCTCACCATTGGATCTATCGTGTCAACGCCACCTTTAGTCTCATTATAGTATAAATTTATGATCAGATGATAGAAATAGCAGATTTCTTTTGGGTTTTTTACGGGGGATACAATTGTTATTGGAATATTTCCAACACTAATATGTAATTGTCGTCTTGAGATGTCTCTCAGTTCTTGAGGTATGTGTTTCCAATTAGCTTGTAATGTTCCCACGAGAGTCAGTTTGTGATTCCTCTATAGATCTTCGGCCAAATCAATTGAAGTGTAATATCTATATGTGGTGACCTTTCTCACTGAATTATGTATAGGAACTTTCAGGCGTTTGACCACAGCTGCAGCGGAATTTGAGTGCTGTGTACCATTATTTCTTTTCCCAGCATAAGGCTCCGTGCAGATAACATATCTAGTTTTAGCGTCTGTGAGCATGCGTGTAAGTACACCGTATTTACCATGCTTTTCCTTCACGAAGACCTTGACGGGATACCTGCCACGGAACAATGGAAACTTTTTATCAATAACAGTGTGCATCCCAACAGAATAATATTTTGGACAAAATTCATTCTTTTTATCAAAAACTTCTTGTATTGCAGCAAACTTATCACGTTTATTGCGATCGCTTCGTGACTCTCTGTGATCAAATCTTATTACTTTAGTAAGCTGCTCGAATCTGATACGACTTGTAGCAGTATAAACAAACGTTCCTTAAGTAAAGAACCATAAATCTGTAAATGATGACTTACTGTCGTTTTCCTTCCCAATTATAATAAATAGTCCTATATACGCCATGAACGCAGGTCTGTCTGTCTGTCTGTCTGTCTGTCTTGGGTATTTTCTGCCTCAATGCTTCTTGATTGGTATGCTTTATTATGATGTTGACAATTTCTGGAGACAAAAACTCTTCAAATATGTCTGTTATTGTTCCTAGTTTACCTTCGTCTCTTATGCCTTCTCTTTCTTTCACTGTGTTTTCTGCTACTCGTCTTCTAATTTGAGGTGGTTTGGAGGTATAAATTTTTCCAGTGCTTGTAATATCCTTGTCACTAACCTCGCAAACTGCGACGTCATCAGTTTCAGGTACCCAGAGTTCATCATCA
Source organism: Schistocerca gregaria (assembly GCF_023897955.1). Classification (NCBI taxonomy): domain Eukaryota; kingdom Metazoa; phylum Arthropoda; class Insecta; order Orthoptera; family Acrididae; genus Schistocerca; species Schistocerca gregaria. The sequence continues at coordinate 45,046,995 of NC_064929.1, forward strand.
GCTTCTGTAAGTGCTCTATCATTGTCCACATCCTAGCGCACAACACAATCCTCTTCAGGTCCACTCACTACAGCTTCAGTTTGATCAGATTCCATTTGAGAAGCCGTAGCTTCTTCCAAAATCTGTGGTATTTCTCCATCAGTAAGTGAATGTCGACAAGTTTTGAAGCACAGTTGTATTAAGACTGAACTAAGTGCCACTGAACAGGAAACAATAAAGAAACAAAGGGAAATGAATCATTGTTGGGACCATTGTTGCTATCAGTCCAGAGAAATATAATTTCCATGTGTTCTAAGGTCATATAATGCTGTTATTTGTGGAGTAAGACAAACATTGTGGAAGTCTCATCTACTACCAAGCGGGTAAGACATTATGACCACCTCCCTTCAACTTAAAATTTCGGATTAAGCTTAAACGAAAAATGTAAATCAATCATAAAATCTGTAAGAAGATTTCATCAAAGACAACAAACATTTTTTACAAAACTTAAGAAAATAAAGTACCCGAGTAGATTTCAATATTTTCAAAAGGTGGGTACAAAGTACCCCCCCCCCCCCCCCCCTGGTAATGCGAGTATTGCGAGGGTTACTGGTCAAGACTGTAAGTGATTAGGATTTCCATTACTATATTTGACCGATATACTACTAACTCGCAAAAAAGAAACGATATTGCTCGCATTACTAACGATTTCTTTTAACGAACATTTTCTGAGTATGTCGTTTTTGACCTGCGATAGCGCCACTACGCCATCACAAAAATTGCATCAAAACTGATAAAGTGGACCAACAATTTCCTGCAAACGTGTTCTTACGCTCTATAGAGAAATTTCAAGTAGCGCTTCTGACACGAAAGAAACGACAATGATGTCCCGATACCGGATACGCTCCGTTGCTGTAACCTGCTCTGAGGCAGACGAGAGGACCTTGCTGAATTGCCCTCTGCCACTTCCTTCATACCTACCGCAGTTCAAGGTCAGTGTCGCACGTGTACTTCCTTGCGTACGTATAGTACGACACAGTTCTCAAAAAAGGTTGAAATATCGCCTTTGCTTAATATACTCGGAAGTTCTGTAACCTTCACAGAACTCTTATAATTATCTTCTTAATATATTCCTCCGCAAGTGAGTGTGCTGCGAAATGATTGGCCCGTGTCACGCACACGGCGCCTTCAACCATACCGCTAGAAAATAGACTGAAGCACCAAAGAAACTGGTATAGGCATGCGTATTCAAACACAGAGGTATGTAAACAGGGAGAATACGGCGCTGCGGTCGGCAACGCCTACGTAAGACAAGTGTTTCGCGCAGTCGTTAGACCTGTCAAGGCTGCTACAATAGGTCATGATTGTGAGTTTGAACGGGATGTTACTGTCCACGCACGAGCGATGGGACACAGCATCTCCGAGGTAGCGAAGAATTGGGGATTTTCCCGTACGAGGATTTCACGAGGGTACCGTGAATATCAGAAATCCGGCAAAACATATAATTCCCGACATCGCTGTGGCCGGAAAAATATTCGGCAAGAACGGGACCAACGACGACCGAAGAGAATCGTTCAATGTGACAGAAGTGCAGTCCTTTCGAAAATTGCTGCAAATTTCAATGCAGTTGGAGTGATATGGGGCCCCTGATACGTCTAGATACTACTCTGACTCGTTCCTAAGCATCCTGTCTGATCACCTGCATCCGTTCACTTTCATTGTGCTTTCCGACGGACGTGGGCAATTTCAGCAGGACAGTGCGACACCCTACACGTCCAGAATTGCCTCAGAGTGGCTCCAGGAACACTTTTCTGAATTTAAACACTTACGTTGGCCACCAAGGTGCGCAGCCACGAAAATTATTGAGCATATCTGGGATGCCTTGCTACGTGCTGTTCAGAAGAGATCTCCACCCCCTCGTATTCTTATGGATTTATGGACAGCCCTGCAGGATTCACAGCGTCAGTTCTGTACGGCATTACTTCAGACGTTAGTCGAGTCCATGCCACGTCGTGTTGCGGCACTTGTGTGTTCGTGGGGGACCTACACGATATTAGGCAGGTGTACCAGTTTCTTTGGCTCTTCAGTGTATATTACCATCGGATTGGCAGTTCTAACATAACATTTGCGTGTGGTACGTGACTCACATTGTCCCTTACATACTCACTTCAACGAGAGACACAACGGGCGTTAGTGACTACTTAAATATGCAACAGTAGTTTTAATAACCAACTTACAACAGAAATAGAAATAATTTTCCTGCAATTTTCTAGAAATTTCTCCCAGTAAAATAGATTAATAGCCGCTGTACATGTATTTTGATTGTTTTTTTAAGAAGAGTTGTTATTGCTTGTTTTTCCTGTGAAGAGGAGCCTTTTTCTTGTTGTCTTCCAGAGTAATTTGTTATAACTTCCTTTCTTCGCGTGACGATGTTTAACAATTTTGCGAAGAGGAGTGTTACTTCACAGTTTATTCCATTCTTTTGTATGAAGAAGTTGTTTCTCTGCTTTTCACGAAGCAGCTCACCTTGTACAAAGACCAGGTTATAGTTGTGAGAGGGTTACTTAAGCATTCTGGAAGAGGAATCAGGTCGAATCCTGTGAGGAAAATACCGTTACGAGCTACAAGCCTCCATCAACTTAGGAATTCTTTTATGGTGAGCGTAAGACGGAGCTAAATGGGAAAAGTAAAAAGGAGCGTAGCTGTGATTCGAATCTTGCTAGTAACAATGTCTATTTTTAGTATTTATGTTTCACATTTATTAACAAATGAAAATGACATTATCTCATAGTCCTTAATGATAATAAAATCTCTCCATTTCGAATTACTGACCGCGTAAAAATTTGATATAGAGAGGCGAAATGCGTTTATTAAATAAGAAAGTTGTACATCAACAACGTAGTTCAATCTCTAGAAATGAAAATAGGGTTTATTTTGTATCTGATGTTTCGCATTTTTGTACCCAATAAATTTTAAAAAGGACGTTATTTTTATTAAAAAATGTGATTCGATAGTTGATAAGAAACGTTTCCATATCATCACAAATTCGGTATTTAAATAAAAGTAAAAGTGGATGCTAATAGCGAAATTCGAACTAACGATTTTACGCTTACAGGCCTCTACGAAATGGCTCTGAGCACTGTGGGACTTAACATCTGAGGTCATCAGTCCCTTAGAACTTGGGTTAGTTGGGTTTAAGTAGTTCTATGGACATTACACACATACATGGACAAGGCCTTTACAATATGCATTTCAATGCCAGTGAATACGTTAATGGTAATAAATTTTTTGTACGGTACTCAATAATGAAGAGAATTCTTATGATATTCAAGAGCGACATATTCGAGGTGTTTCTTATTTAATTGTGTCGTATTTCGTTAGAAAGTTGCTATCCCAACACAAACCTGCTGGGAGACGCGTGGGAAGAGAGTCGCTGAGGTTCTGGAAGGTACCGGCAGGGATGTGGAGCCGTGCCAAGTCTACAGCCGTGGCCAGCCTGGCTACTTGTCTCAGCTGAGCAAGCATGGAACGAGCAGCCCCATCCAGCCACTCTTTGAAACCACTCGTACACTGTGAGCTGTGTGACTCGTTGCATTGTCCTGCTGGTAGATGCCATCGCGCTTAGGAAAAACAAACTGCATGTAGAGGTTGACATCGACGCATATTTGTGTTGATCCACTGTGGCTTCCAGAATGACAAGATCATTCAAGGAATTTTGTGTCGTCTTGTTGTCACTGTTGACTTGTATTGTACGAAGCAAGGAGAGCATGTTGTTTGGTGGCCAGTATCCTCTTCTATAACAAAAAGTGCATGGGTGTATTAACAGGGTTCTTTACTTATAAGAACAAGAAGTTACTTAAGATGGCCGACTTTTACTTCACACAAGACCTGGACTATGCACACTATTCTGATGGCTAGGTACTGACTGTGAGCTAGAGGCTGAGCTAACTGCGATTTCGACTCCCATTAGGCTGTGACTGATGACTCAGTTCGTTGACTCACTGGACGCCTGCTGACTACCCCCCTCTCCACCCCAAATCTGCGGCGGCGATCTAAATACTGGAGGTCGAGAGGGCGCTGGCGGCGCATTGTTTGCGAGTGCGTCTTTGGCCTCTCTCCCGATAGGCTCGCTTGCTCCGGTGACTACAATCAATCTTCTCACAACCTCTGTGTCACCTGCTGTGCTGGCGAGATCTTATGCCAGCACATTACCTCCCCCCCCCCTCCCCCCGAAATGGCACACCGTTGCCGTGTAGTGAGGCAGTTAATGACAATGGGGAGGGAGGCAGGATGCTGGACGTAGAGATGAGCGAGGAGCCGTAGCTGTGGAGAATGGCGTGCTTCTGGCTGTACCCTGCCTTCTGGCTTGTGAGGCAACAGCAACGCACTCCAGAAAACTGCTGCCAGGCCGCACATTCAGGCCTAAGGGCGTGTCCTGGGGCGACGAGGGCGACGGCGATGCAGATGCCATGTCCACCTCCATTGGGTCGGCGAGCGGGTACGGTCAGGGCGAGGGCGTATCGTCCATCTGTTCCTTGGTGGCACCAGCGGGCATCTGCGAAGGCCGTGCGCCCCTGTGAGGCAGTGAACATGGGGGAAGGAAAGCAGCAGAATGGTGGAGAGATGACACGCACGAATTTGGTTCTGATGGCGGCGGTGCAAACCATTCGGAGCTGCAATCAAATATGTAAAGAGCCAATGCGTTCCTGAACCACGCCTCTTGCACCAGCGCTCAATGTTGCCATAAACAGTACAAAAAAAAACAAGATTACGCGGCACGAAGCGGTACCTGCGGCCCATTCGCGGCACCGGATGCTGTGGTGGGTGTAGCAAGTGAAGCACTGACCTATGGCTGCGGCCGTGCAGAAGTTCCGGCAGTGATGGTCCGTCTCGTGGGTGTGAGCGATAGGAGGCGGAAAAGAGTTGCAGCGCCTGTTCCGAATTAGAATCTTAATAATTTTACAATAAAACACCATTCCGAGGTTTTTAATTTAAACTATTAATCAGATTTTATTCTGTATTATAGTACATGTGTAGGTGGTGAGAAGCTTGGCCACTGTTGTTTGCAAGTCCGTATGAAGCGATCTGCTTGTCCGCTGGTCTGCGGGTGAAACGGAGCACTTGTTAGATGACGAATGCCGTTTCGTTCACAAAACTGTTCAGGGTTTGCCATGAAAACGTTCCCAATACCACAACGCTCCCGCCTCTGGCCTGGACTCTTCTGACGACTGTTGCCGGGTGTTTTCTTTTAGATGTTTCTAGCCATAAACGCCAGCAGCCGTCAGTCTAGTGGACCATAAAAACGGGAACCACGTGATGAGGCCATCTGTTGCCACTGGGTGGACGTCCAATTACGGTACTGGGCTGCGAATTCCAGCCTCTGTCGACGACGAACAGCGGTCAGCATGCTGACCTGAAGCGGGCGCCTGCTGTAGAGGTTCAGACACAGCAACGTGTGGTGAACGGCCGCTGAGGAGACGCAGTCGGCAGCCCCTCGGCTAAGATGGGCGGCCAGCTGCTCAACAGCTGCTCGTCTCTTCGGCCGTACACGTCTCCACAGCCATCATTCACTCCTGTCATCTGTGGGGCGCGCTGCACTACACTTCCACTGGCGCCAGGTTTCGTTAGCGCCGTCTTACCGTTGACTTCATCCTTCAGCCACGGTGACAGCGAACAATTTTTAAACTTAGCCCTTTCTATCCCTGGCACGAAAAACAATTGTCGTGCCCTTTTGGTCGCCAATTCAGTTTCTCCTTTTCCTATCAACGACTGCACCGTTTACCGCGTCCCCTGACACGCTATGCGTACACCCTCCACTGCTAGAGCTGCACTTGCTGTCTGTGAGTGGTTACTGCATGTGTGACGCTCTTTCAGTGATTACATAATACTGTCAAGTTACAAAGAACTTGACAGTATGAGCCCATTTATCAGTTTGACGTTGCGCTCCTTCTCTCCTAGCTGCTATGCACTGATTCGGTTGAGGAAGATGCCATAAGGTCAGTTTACCCCGGAGCCACTGCGCTGAAACAGTTTATTTGGTGTCTTCAGTCCCCAATACTCGGTCTATGTGCAATCTTGAGATGCAGATCTCCAATCTAAATGTACATGTGCACCACTGCAAACATTCTATTTTCAGTTGGTCATCCTGCTAAGATGCAGATGTGCTAATGCCGTCTACATTATTTAATGGGACCCACATAGCAAGTCTTTCTGTTCAGTACGGGACGTTGGCCAGCAGAGATGTCTATTGAGGCAATGGAGGACTGCAGGATAGGTGTGTTGAATCTGCAAATATCTTACATTAGGTGTCAGGTTACCAACTTGGGAATGCTTGGTAAACACCCCCCCCCCCCCTCCACCCTATTCCCCGAGAACCAGTGAGAATTGATTAAAGTCCCCAGAGTAGTCATCGAGGCAACTTTGTCATGTGACAAAGGTGACGACAACCGGCTCACTTACTCTCCCCTCTAAGCAATGAGGATCAAGCATTACCTCCTCCCCTCTTTTATAACTGGGACACTTGAGTGCGAGGGGCTACTCCAGAGCTGTAAAGCACGGGGGGGGGGGGGGGCATCAGCCAATGGCTATTTGTTTGTAACGAATTACATTAAGTCATGTCACTTGAGTTATATTTGTTAATACCAGTATTATATAATTAGAGGCACCAGCGGATGCCGCATCCAGGAAGTACTCTCATTATTCCATATTTTTTTGTAGTTTTCACCCATTTTCATATTTTTTTGTGTATTCCTCAGTTTTATGTATTTTTCTTACTTTTTCTTATTGCTACCAGATTTTCCACAATTTTACGTATTTTCCACCACACTTTTCCCGGCGTCACGTCGCCATTGTGACTCTATCTGCCAATCACAGTCCAGCGTGGTTCCGATTTACGGATCACTGCTAAGCCACCACTCCATTACTAGTGTGTGTGTTACGTCATAGTGTTAGAAATGAAGAAATTGGTAGAAATAGTGACGTCTCGTCTAATACATAATAAAGAATTTCTAACCAAAGATATTCTATGTATAACAAATACTACACTGTGATACATAAATACCAAATACATCGTCAGATTGTGTGATGTCATAGCGATATTTTGATGCTTCCAATCAAAGCTACTGTGTTTGTACAACAGCACTACAAAATATGCCTCTGGAGAGGTGAGCAGTATCTGCAACAAACCTACCTAATGAACAGCACATCACCTGCAGGATGGCCCTCCACTCAGAGACCCAAGGAAACTGAGTTTTGTCATTTAATACTAACATGGCATTCTGAGTCATATGTTTCTTCATTTCAAGTATTTCCAGGTGGATCATCCTTTTGATATTCTTTACAGAATGTAAAATCTTACAATCAACATAATTTGAGCGATTAGTTTTCTGTTATCAGATAATTAGCAAAGGTTTAACCTTTCTTTCTTAATCTGTAGTTTCTCTCATGTTCAGATAACCTAAGTTATTGGTCTGCCGCTGTGGTTGCCCCGGTTGCTGCCCGCAGTGGGGCTGAGCCCTCGCCTGTGGTTGATTGGGAGGTCGTTCCAAGGCCTGGCAGGCAGCGAAAGGCGTCCCCGGAGGCTGATCAGAAAGCCTCCCCGGTGTGTCTGACAAACCGGTTTCAGGCACTGTCTCTGGCTGAGCCAGATGCAGCTGCCTGCCCTATTTCAGAGGATCATTGTCAGCCTTCAAGGTCCAGGCAATCGCAGAGGGTGGGCTTACTGGTAGTTGGGAGCTCCAATGTTAGGCGCGTAACGGGGCCCCTTAGGGATACGGCGGCTAAGGAGGGGAAGAAATCCAGTGTGCACTCCGTGTGCATTCCGGGAGGAGTCATTCCTGATGTGGAAAGGGTCCTTCCGGATGCCATGAAGAGCACAGGGTGCAGCCAGCTGCAGGTGGTGGCACATGTCGGCACTAATGACGTGTGTCGCTCTGGATCTGAGGAAATTCTCTCTGGATTCCAGCGGCTATCTGATTTGGTGAATGCTGCCGGTCTTGCTTACGAGATGAAGGCAGAGCTCACCATCTGCATCATCGTTGACAGAAACGACTGCGGACCTTTGGTGCAGAGCCGGGTGGAGGGTCTGAATCAGAGGCTCAGATGGTTTGGCGACCGTATTGGCTGCAGATTCCTTGACTTGCGCCATAGGTTGGTGGGGTTTCGGGTTCCGCTGAATAGGTCAGGAGTTCACTACACTCATCTGGCGGCTACATGGGTAGCAGAGGCTGTGTGGCGTGGACTGGGCGGTTTTTTAGGTTAGATGGTCTCGGGAAAGTGCGGGATGGGCTGCAATGCCAAAGGGTGCTTGGCAAATACAGGACTTGCTTGGATCAAGGAACAGTCGGAATTATCGTTGTAAATTGTTGTAGTTGCGCTGGAAAAGTCCCTGAGCTTCAAGCGCTAATAGAAAGCAGAGAAGCTGATATCGTTATAGGTACAGAAAGCTGGCTAAAGCCTGAAATAAGTTCCGCAGAAATTTTTACGAAATCTCAGACGGTGTTCAGGAAAGATAGATCAGGAAGAATTGGTGGTGGACTGTTTGTGTCTGTCAGTAGTGGTTTATCTTGTAGTGAAGTCGAAGTAGATACTCCGTGCGAATTGGTGTCTGTGGAGGTTATACATAACAGCCGAATTAAGTTAATAACTGGCTCCTTCTACCGACCCCCAGACTCCGATGATACAGTTGCGGAACAGTTGAGAGAAAGTTTGAGTCTCGTAACAAATAAATACCCGACTCATACGGTTATAGTTGGTATGTTGGCAAAAATACTTGTTCAAAACCGGTGGTAGGCAGAAAACGTCTGCCGAGATTGTCCTAAATGCTTTCTCCGAAAATTATTTCGAGCAGTTAGTCGACGAACCCACGCGAATTGTAAATGGTTGCGAAAACACACTTGACCTCTTAGCCACAAACAATCCAGAGCTGATAGAGAACATCATGACTGATACAGGGATTAGTGATCACAAGGTCATTGTAGCTAGGCTCAATACCATTTCTTCCAAATCCATCAGAAACAAACGCAAAATAATTTTATTTAAAAAAGCGGATAAAGTGCCACTAGAAGCCTTCCTAACAGACAATTTCCATTCCTTCCGAACTGACTATGCGAATGTAGACGAGATGTGGCTCATATTCAAAGATATAGTAGCAACAGCAATTGAGATATTTATACCTCATAAATTGGTAAGAGATGGAACGGATCCCCCGTGGTACACAAAAAAGGTCCGAACGCTGTTGCAGAGGCAATGGAAAAAGCATGCGAAGTTCAGAAGAACGCGAAATCCCGAAGATGGGCTAATATTTACAGACGCTCGAAATTTGGCACGTACTTCGATGCGAGAAGCCTTTAATAGGTTCCACAACGAAACTTTGTCTCGAAATTTGGTAGAAAATCCGAAGAAATTCTGGTCGTATGTAAAGTACACAAGCCGCAAGACGCAGTCAATACCTTCGCTGCGCAGTGCCGATGGTACTGTTATCGACGACTGTGCCGCTAAAGCGGAGTTATTGAACGCAGTTTTCCGATCTTCCTTCACCAAGGAAGACGAATGGGGTATTCCAGAATTTGAAACACGAACATCTGCTAGCATGAGTCTCTTAGAAGTAGATACTTTAGGGGTTGCAAAGCTACTCAAATCGCTTGATACGGGCAAGTCTTCAGGTCCAGATTGTATACCGATTAGGTTCCTTTCAGATTACGCTGATACTATAGCTCCCTACTTAGCACTCATATACAACCGCTCGCTCACCGATAGATCTGTACCTACAGATTGGAAAATTGCGCAGGTCGCACCAGTGTTCAAGAAGGGTAGTAGGAGTAATCCATTTAACTACAGACCTATATCATTGACGTCGGTTTGCAGTAGGGTTTTGGAGCATATATTGTATTCAAACATTATGAATCACCTCGAAGGGAACGATCTATTGACACGTAATCAGCATGGCTTCAGAAAACATCGCTCTTGTGCAACGCAGCTAGCTCTTTATTCGCACGAAGTAATGGCCGCTATCGACAGGGGATCTCAAGTTGATTCCGTATTTCTAGATTTCCGGAAAGCTTTTGACACCGTTCCTCACAAGCGACTTCTAATCAAGCTGCGGAGCTATGGGGTATCGTCTCAGTTGTGCGACTGGATTCGTGATTTCCTGTCAGGAAGGTCGCAGTTCTTAGTAATAGACGGCAAATCATCGAGTAAAACTGAAGTGATATCAGGTGTTCCCCAGGGAAGCGTCCTGGGACCTCTACTGTTCCTGATCTATATAAATGACCTGGGTGACAATCTGAGCAGTCCTCTTAGACTGTTCGCAGATGATGCTGTAATTTACCGTCTAGTAAGGTCATCCGAAGACCAGTATCAGTTGCAAAGCGATTTAGAAAAGATTGCTGTATGGTGTGTCAGGTCGCAGTTGACGCTAAATAACGAAAAGTGTGAGATGATCCACATGAGTTCCAAAAGAAATCCGTTGGAATTCGATTACTCGATAAATAGTACAATTCTCAAGGCTGTCAATTCAACTAAGTACCTGGGTGTTAAAATTACGAACAACTTCAGTTGGAAGGACCACATAGATAATATTGTCGGAAGGCGAGCCAAAGGTTGCGTTTCATTGGCAGGACACTTAGAAGATGCAACAAGTCCACTAAAGAGACAGCTTACACTACACTCGTTCGTCCTCTGTTAGAATATTGCTGCGCGGTGTGGGATCCTTACCAGGTGGGATTGACGGAGGACATCGAAAGGGTGCAAAAAAGGGCAGCTCGTTTTGTATTATCACGTTATAGGGGAGAGAGTGTGGCAGATATGATACACGAGTTGGGATGGAAGTCATTACAGCACAGACGTTTTTCGTCGCGGCGAGACCTTTTTACGAAATTTCAGTCAACAACTTTCTCTTCCGAATGCGAAAATATTTTGTTGAGCCCAACCTACATAGGTAGGAATGATCATCAAAATAAAATAAGAGAAATCAGAGCTCGAACAGAAAGGTTTAGGTGTTTCCCGCTCGCTGTTCGCGAGTGGAATAGTAGAGAGATAGTATGATTGTGGTTCGATGAACCCTCTGCCAAGCACTTAAATGTGAATTGCAGAGTAGTCATGTAGATGTAGATGTAGATGTAGATGTACCACAGATCTACCTGACTCACAAGCAGTACTGTGGAGAAGTATAAGTTAGTCACTCTATACACAACACTCATTGCCAGTATTTCTCGGTGACATAAGCAAAGTGATACTTTCCTATGTAAACAATCTACATCTCATTATCTTTGGATCTTATGCATTTATAACATCCTCGAACTCAGTTTGAATTACCTTTGGCAATAAGACCTGATCTCATTAAGGCGATTAAAGGGCAATCACCACGCAGCATTGTAAGAGAAGATCTCAATGAATTCTCGGTTCCACAAAACCAATTACAGCAAAATAAGCATCTCCGGTTTAAAGACTATGAGACTAGCCGACAGAGATTTTCCAAGCTCTTTATAGCTCCTAGGTCTCCGTGAGACACCCTATTGTAGTGCAGAAATGAAGCAGTTGCTGAAGTGAAGCACATCCTGTTCATCAAAGAGAACTACTGACGGATGTGTTATGGAAAAATGTTCTTCTCCCCGTGTCCAGTGAAACTCTGTTGCGATCATGAGTAGTTGCCATCTACGATCACTGTTTGTAGGTAATGTCTAGTAAAGTCATTAGAAGATCGAAATCGGTTGCAAAACGATTTAGTAAAGATATCTGTATGGTTCGAAAGTTGGCAGTTGGCAATTAGCGCAAAGTTATGAAAAGTGTGGGGTTATCCGCAAGAGTGCTACTAGGAATCCGTTAAACATCGGCTACACGATAAATCAAATCTAAAAGCCGTAATTTTAAATTAATACCTAAAAATTACAGTTACGAACTACTTAAGTGGAAAGAAGAGAGAGAAAATGATGCGGGGAAGACAAACCAAAGACTGCGTTTGTTTGGCGGAACAGTTAGAATATGTAACAGATCTACTGATGAGTCTAGCTACACTGTGCTTGTCCGTCTCCTTTCGAAGTACTGCTGCGCGGTGTGGGATTGTTACCAGATGGAATTAACGGAGTACATCGAGAAACTTCAAAGAAGCGCTGCTCGTTTTGTATTAATATAGAATAGGGGAGAGAGTGTCACTGCATGATACACAGTTAGGGGAGGACGTCATCAAAACGAAGGCGTTTTTCGTTGCGGCGGAATCTTCTCACGGAATTTCAGTCATTAACTTTCTTCTCCGAACGTGAAAATATTTTGTTAACGCTGACCTACATAGGGAGAAACGATCATCATAATAAAATAAGGGAAATAAGAGCACGCACTGACAGATATACGTGTTAGTTATTCCACCACGCTGTTCGAGATTGGAATAATAGAGAATTATTGTGAAGGTGGTTCGATAAACCCTCTGCCAGGCACTTAAGTGTGATTTGCAGTCTACCCATGGAGATATAGATGTAGACAGTGGACGCTCATATCAATAAAAGTACCCCGTAACTCCACAGGAGAAAACGCAAAAATCACTGCATGAAGGATTATAATTAGTGTGTTTATGATATGTTGAAATGTCTGTGTAGAGTCGCTTTATAAGACTGTTGCCCTGTTTGATTCTGTTTGTCTGCAGTTGGTTCTACTAACCCTCCCAGAAGGACTGAGAAGTTTCAGTGATAATCTGACGTTAAGTGCAAGCAACTCGTTCTGCGCATCAGTATGTCAGTACTTTAAGTGATCCATTAATATTCCATGTGTAATCTAGCCCCATAGTTATAAAGTTCGTCCATTAGCCTACCTTGTGTGACCAGGTCTTTTTATGTGTCTTTTCAGGTTTGTCTTGGGTTTGGTACTTGAGCTGCTTTTCGTCTGCTAGAAGCACAGGATAACCAATTTTGTACCTCTTACGTGGGCAAAGAGGTCTATCGGTGCTGTTCGACAGCTTCGTGGTTGTCAAGTTGGTATTGTCCGTTTCCCGTGTGGGCTTTCCATGCGCTCCGAGCCGAGCGGTGGCTGTCGGTGGATGTATGGCTCTGAGCGCTATGGGACGTAACATCTGAGGTCATCAGTCCCCAAGAACTTAGAACTACTTAAACCTAACTAACCTAAGGACATCACACACATCCATGTCCGAGGCAGGATTCGAACCTGCAACCGTAGCAGTCGCGCGGTTCCGTACTGAACTCGGTGGATGTAGCTGTGCTCTTAAGTGAGCCCTCTCCTGCCAGTGATGAGATAGGTCGTAGCTTCAAACGCGGTCTTCATGCGTGAAGCCGTTCGGAAAAGCTCTTGGCCTGAATGAAGTGTTTCGATTACTTCTTGCTTTATATTGCTCTTGATAGGCAATGCTTGAGTCTATGATTTTGTCAGTGTCCGGAGTTTGCTTTGTTCCTTTCTACTATTGTGGTGTCAATGCGCTCTACGGGATATGGTTAGCCTGAGTTAATGTGCTTTAAAGCTTTGTGAATATGACAGAACTTGTGTTTTCGTGTATGTGCGATATTTCTTTTTATGTATTGTAGTTTATCACATGTTCTATTTTCTGCTGTGATCTCGAGTTGTCTTTATTCTGTGAGCGTTGCGCTCTATTACTGAATCTCAATAGTTGGTCCGTGTTATTTTAACTGATAAGTGATGGGTGAATATTTGCGTTACTGCATTTCCGTGTTTTGTGGGAACGTGTAGCAGCTGCCTTTGTTTAATGGGGGCCATATGTTTCTCGAATCATTGGGGCCTTCCGCCTTGATGGTTTTATTATGAATTCGGTGTGATTCATGATCTATTCGTTCTTACAGTGGTGTACTCTCATTGATTTATACATTTAGCGATTTTCACTCACATCTGTTTGAAACAGTTGGATGTGCAACTCAGGTGACTTCTTTCCATGATGCTTGCGTGAATTCTCAGGTGGTGTATTTGCTGTAACAAGATGTTTCAATCGGTGTAAACCCCTTTGATGTTAGTGCATGCACGCAATGCAGGTAATGTTCCTCTGAATTTCGTCGTTTTCGTGTGAAGCTTGATTGGATAACTGAAGTCATATGTTTCTGTTCCCTTTCCTCTCTTTTCCCTCACGTATGCATAGTTAAATTGCGCTATGTAATTTCTTCTTGCCAGATCAGATTAGTTTATTTCGTGTTCAGGCACAACTAAAGTATATCTACAGAATGTCCACCCATAATTCTTTGTGGCTATTTTTGAATAAATGTGTTTCATGAAAACTCAAATCGTGTGTCCTCTAACTACTTCAGAACGCACCAAATAGCTGCCAGACTTGCAACTCGATGCTCTTAACTGCTTCTTTATTTGAAATATTAGCCTGATTTTTATATGCTGCACAAAAAGACAGTGATAACGAAGTACCCAGAGAGAGGAATGAGTAGAACTAATGTGCCAAATTCACAATCCATTGATTAATTATACAGGTTCATTTAACGATGTTATGTACTATGGTTAGATTTAGTATTGCATTAACTGCATGCAAATTTTTTTTCCACTATGCTCAAACAACCTCTGTGCCGGTTGGTGAACTCACGAAGGGACTGAAGAGAAATTTAATGAGCCGAGGAAAGTGAATGAAAAGCTATTTGATGACTTAGAAGCTGCGAATCTTAAGCTCGAACGGAACGTGGAAAGTAAAGCGAATGACTTTAGAAGATGCTACGGGATGAAATAGTGATCGAGTTAGCGAAAACGTCGAGGGTCGTCGAGAAGCGTCTGTGAAGCTGAAAGCGAGCAGTTGCCGCTAAACAGAGTGCTCGAAGAACAGGAGAGCAGGGTTATGGCGACGTTCGTGGCTGGCCAAAGTGAACGCGTAGAGCTACTGTCCCGAGCTGAGAGAGCGGCTGCCGGGCGTTTGGAAGCCACGAAGGGTCAGGCAGAGCAGAGAATCAGCGCGATACGTACTCTGTCTTTTGCTGCGCCCGAGTTCCTGTTCCTAAGAGCTGCCGAGAGCCGGGAGTTAACGTCGCAGAGACAGTGAGCACCAGTTCGGCCGCAGGCGGTGGCGATAAAGCAACAGACTGCCGGCTACTGTGAGCAACACCCAGGTTTGGTCCAGAGGAGACGATACGTAGCTCGTGACTTGAAGAAACGTGTGGCTCACCTCAAAGCAGGTTGTCCCGAAATTGAAGTAGACAGTTCCTGCGAATTAGTATGCACAGAGGACATTCTTGGCAACCGGAATCAAATAATAACTGGATCCTTTTACCGACCTCCCAATTTAGATGATACAGTAGCTGAAAGGTTCAAAGACGAGTTGAGTTTAATTTCAAACGCGTACCCGACTCATACAAATATAGTTCGTGGTGCCTTTAATCTATCCTCGATATGTTAGTGAAAATACATGTTTAATTCCGGAGGTACGCATAAAACATCATCCGAAATTTTGCTAAACGCTTTCTCCGACAACTATTTCCTGCAGTTACTTCATGAATAGTAAAAGGTTGTGAAAACCGCGCTTTACCTGTTAACAAGGAATAATCCTGAACTAGTAACGAGGATTAAAACGTATACTGGTATTATTGAACGTACCCAGATCCCCAAGTCCTCCACAAATAAACGAAATATATACCTGTTCAAAAAAGCACATAAAAATTCACATAACACCTTCCTCCACTCCTTCCACATTAATAATGTCACTGCAGACCAGATGTGACTTGAATGCAAAGAAATAGTATCGGCGGCAATTCAGAGATTTACACCAAATAAATTAACAAACGACGCAGTTCATCCTCATTGGTACGCCAAACGCGTCAAAACACTGTTGCAGAAACAACGAAACAAACATGCCAAATTTAAACGGAAACAAAATCTCCAACATTGGCGATCTTTTAAAGAGACTCGAAATTTAGCGCTGACTTCAATGCGACATGCTTATAATAGTTTTCACAACGAAACTTTATCTCCAAACCTGGCAGAAAATTCAGACAGATTCTGTTCGTATGTGAAGTATGCTAGCAGCAGGACACAATCAATGCCTTCTCTGCGCAATAGCAATGGAGATACTATCGAAGACAGTGCTGCCAAAACAGAGCTACTAAACATAGTTATCCGAAATGCCTTCACAAAGGAACACGAAGTAAATATTCAAGAATTCGAAACAAGATCAGGTGCCAACATGAGTAACGTCGAAGTAGATATCCTTGGAGTAGTGAAGCAACTTGAATTACTTAATAAACGCATGTCTTCTGGCCCAGAGTGTATACCAATTAGGTTCCTATCAGAGTTTGGAGGTGCAAGTCATCGAGTAAAACAGAAGTGATTCCTGGCGTTCTCCAGGGTCCTTTGCTGTTCCTCATCTCTATAAACGAGTTTGATTGTTTGCAGATGACCCTGTCGTTTATCGGCTAATAAAGTCATCAGAAGTTCAAAACAAATTGCAAAGCCATTTAGAAAAGGTATCTGGATGGTGCGAAAATTGGCAATCGACCCTAAATAACGGAAAGTGTGAGGTAATCCACATGAGTGCTAAACGTAATCCGTTAAACTTCGGTTACACGATAAATCAGAAAAATCTAAAGGCCGTAAATACCTAGGAATTATTATTACGAACAACTTAAATTGTAAGTAACACACAGAGTATGTTCTGGGGAAGGCTAACCCAAGACTGCATTTTACTGGCAGGAGACTTAGGAAGTGTAATACATTTGCTAAGGAGACTGCCTACACTATGCTTGTCCGTTATCTTTTAGAATACTGCTGTGCGGTGTGGGATCCTTACCACATAGGACTGACGGGGTGCATCGAAAAAGTGTATTATCACGATATAGGGGAGAGAGTGTCACTGAAATGTTGGAGGCTTTGGGATGGAGATCATTAAAACAAAGGCGTTTTTCGTTGCAGAGGAAGCTTCCTACGAAATTTCAATCACCAACGTTCTCCTCCGAATGCTAAAACATTCTGCTGACGGAGACCAACATAGGAAGAAACGACCAGCATAATAAAATAAGGGAAACCAGACCTAGCATTGAAAGATATATATGTTAGTTTCTTCTGCGCTCTATACGAGATTGGAATAATAGGGAATTGTGAAGGTTGTTCGACGAAATGGCTCAAATGGCTCTGAGCACTATGGGACTCAACATCTGAGGTCATCAGTCCCCTAGAACTTAGAACTACTTAAACCTAACTAACCTAAGGACATAGCACACATCCATGCCCGAGGCAGGATTCGAACCTGCAACCGTAACGGTCGCGCGGTGTTCGATGAACCCTCTGCCAGCCACTTAAATATAATTTGCAGAGTATCCATGTAAATGTAGATGTATAGGGGCTGATGGAGTTGGAGCCTCAGGGAATAAATTGCAAAGAGGGACTCGGAACGCGAGGATAAGTGCAATTACAGGGAAAGCAATGTTGCGGGAGGTTCTCGCGGCGGAGGACAGACCTTCGCGAGAGAAAAGCAAAGCTTCTGTTTTAAGCATTTCCTTTCACTACGTGAGTTTGAGTTGTTCCTGAACTCGGTTAACTGAATTCACCCTATGCCTGGTCGGAACTGTTCGAATTTGTGCTTTCCCCAGTGTGGCCCAGCACACACAACTGAATTCGTGCGTTGTTTCTTAGCAGGGGAACCTGCCATGCCAATGAGGACCAGATAGCGGCGTTGTGAGACAGTAAGGGAATTTCGGAAGGCTTTCCTTTCAGCGCAGGGCGGAGTAGCCACGAGGTTTGAGGCGCCGTGTCACGGATTGAGAGCCCTTCCTGCCGGAGGTTCGAGTCCTGCCTCTTGCATGGGTTGTGTGTTGTTCTTAGGTGGGGTTATTGTAAGTGATGATCTCAGCAGTTTGGTACTTTAGGAATTCACTCACACACATTCCTTTCAGCCTACTAGTCGGAGGCTGCACGAGCCCACACAACACTATCGTAATACTCTTCCTTAAATATTCTGGATTTACGAGCGCCGCCCGTTTGCTCGAACACATGGTACAGGCTAATCAATTTTTATTTTATACGTTCGGAGCAGCAGAGCTGATCAGTATCTGCCTGACTATAATGCCAACCCACATGTGTCACATCATCCCAGCTGCCAAATGCAGCCGGCCGGTGTGGCCATGAGGTTCTAGGCGCTTCAGTGTGATGTCATTTGGTTAGTTAGGTTTAAGTAGTTCTAAGTTATAGGGGACTGATACCTCATCTTTTTGCAAAATGAAAGGGTGATGTGGAAGCATTTAAAGCGGCGCAATAAGAGTTCGAGTACGATTTGGGGGACTATGTGTCTAAGTATACGATCTAGTCACGCGGTGCGCAAACGCACGATTCCAGTTGCGGGCGCAGTCGAAAACCTAGACCAGAGTGACTGACCGTACGCGGCCACCCTAGTTCCTTTGGGAAGAACTGGGGAATAGAAAAACGTAGGGTAAATCAGTACAGGAATGAAGGGGCACACGTACGCGGTCACGAGAACCCTGGAAGCAGTGGGATGAAAAACCATTTTTATGCATTTCTGTCTGTAAAATATCTGGGAGTGTGCGTGCGGAACGATTTGAAGTGGAATGATCATATAAAATTAATTTTTGGTAAGGCGGTCACCAGGTTGAGATTCATTGGGAGAGTCCTTAGAAAATGTAGTCCATCAACAAAGGAGGTGGCTTACAAAACACTCGTTCGACCTATATTTGAATATTGCTCATCAGTGTGGGATCCGTACCAGATTGGGTTGACGGAGGAGATAGAGAAGATCCGAAGAAGAGCGGCGCGTTTCGTCACAGGGTTATTAAGCGTGATAGCGTTACGGAGATGTTTAGCAAACTCAAGTGGCAGACTCTACAAGAGAGGCGCTGTGCATCACTGTGTAGCTTGCTGTCCAGGTTTTGAGAGGGTGCGTTTCTGGATGAGGTATCGAATATATTGCTTCCCCCCGCTTATACCTCCCGAGGAGATCACGAATGTAAAATTAGAGAGATTCGATCGCGCACGGAGGCTTTCCGGCAATCGTTCTTCCTGCGAACCATACGCGACTGGAACAGAAAAGGGAGGTAATGAGAGTGGCACGTAAAGTGCCCTCCGCCTCACACCGTTGGGTGGCTTGCGCAGTATAAATGTAGATGTAGTAGCGACAACAACGGGCGGTCGTAGTGAGTTCGATTACGGGGCTGGAATCAGCTGAGTGGTGATAGCAATAACGGGTGGCGGTGATTTGGGAACAACTGGGGAATAGAAAAAGATAGGGAAAATCAGTACAGGAATGAAGAGACACGCGAACGCAATCACAAAACCCTGGAAGCAGTGGGATCAGAAACCACTTTAAGGCCTTTCTGTCTATTTAATTATTCGGGAGCTGACCGTTTGGTTTTAAACTTTGTTTTCTGCGTTTAATTTGATTGGGAAACCGTTGAGATTAAACTTAACATATACATGGATGGACATGAGAAATGAAAGGTGTAAGTAGGCTGTTTAGGTTTTTATGTTGGTAACGCCACATAGCACTCTGTATGAAAATCACTGATTGTGCTGTGTGCAGTCTGTGGCTGGTTGGCATTGTTGAAATATTCTCTATTGTAGTGTTGGGCAGTTGGATGTGAACAGCCCTTAGCGTAGCGCAGTTGGAGGTGAGCCGCCAGCAGTGTTGGATGTGGGGAGAGAGATGACAGAGTTTTGAGAGCGGATGATCTGGACGTGTGTCCATCAGAGTAAATTTGTAGGACTGGATTTCTAGTTAGTGCCTTCAATAGTTAGAATCTTTTATGTAGCTGGCAGTACTGGCGCTCGCTATATTGCAGTAGTTCGAGTAACGAAGATTTTTATGAGGTCAGTGATTCGTGAAAGGTATAGGTTATTGTTAGTCGGGGCCATTCTTTTGTGGGGATTATATAAGTCAGATTGCGTTGCGCTAAAATATTGTGAGTCCGTTTAGTGATGATCAGAGTAAGTAAAGAGAAATGTCTGAGTACGTTGAGTTTTGCTCAGCTGTTTGAAAATCAAATAACATAAAGGAGATTATCAGCACAATCATTCATAAATTTTTCTAAAGGGAGGTTTCAAAGGTTGCAATAAATTTTTCATCTATGATTATTACTTTACATATGAAATATTCTATTGCAGATTAATAAAAACGAATTTCTTTGAATGTTCCCAAAATAATGTTCAAGTTATATTTTTATTCAAGGACTACAGCTGTTTGTACAAGAATGAAAATATGATTTTTCATCGAACTTAGCAAAGATTTTCACGTTGCACTGGATTTTTGTTTACTGGATATAGCCCGACTAGCTTTGAAGCGTAAGACTATCTTTACTTTATGAATTCTTTTTTATATTTCTAAGCTCTCCTGAAGAATTATCCACTTTTAAATACACTTCACGTTATGTTCAGAATTTATCACTTTTTGAATGAAAATTTAAAAGAGCTGCAGCTTGTATCCACCTGTGAATGCACAAGATAAAATCTACTATCTCTTTGTATTCTGCCTATGGAATGCTGTGAAAAGAAACACGTTTTTATTTTCGTTCACCTCTACCTGTACCCTTTTTAGGATGTGGTCGTTATTGCGATGGTATATTTTAATCTGCCGCTGTTCCAGAATGCTCGCTCACGGTGCAGCTCCGTACTGCCAGCGATATACAATAAAATGCTGGAAATTCTAAAATAAAATGGGTAATGTCCGGTGCGAACTTTGCAGTAATTGTGACAAACAGATTTTATTAGATAAATATATTTTAACAGAAACAATTAAAATCTTTACACACCGTTTACAATCCCAGCTACAAATGGCGTCGATCATCGACTTATGACAAATGAAGACTACGTAAGAGCCTAATGCAACGTTACGGGTTCCTCTCCCATTCAGTCTGTGCAGAAGGCAAGCGATTCTACTACAATATATTGCCAATTTATATCTTACCTAATTTTTGTACAGTCTTTGTCGTTTTTGATAACATATCCTTTCTTCTGTAGCGATTTTCACATCCTCCGCCACAGATAGTATTTAACAGTCTTTGAATAATCATTTATAATAGCAAAATTCATAATTATCTTTTAAATGTCCTTTTGAAATACAATTAACAGAAACACATATAAATTATTTGTTGCAATGAACATTATACATCGAAATGTTCTTTTAACTTTCACTTTGGATGCGTGCTGCCAGAAAACGTTACACCACGAAAGCAGAGACTGCTCATGAGGGGACCGTGAGCAGAATAGGAATGCCTTGGCGGGACCACCACAGTTGGAGAAAATCGAACCCGCTGATCCACAACATAATCCACTTAACGACAATGAGTGGCGGGAACTCTCGCGACAGAATGGTGCGGAACAGGACGGATCTCTGAGCAAGGTAAGTGCGAATGTTCTACACGTGAAAAAATCCAGCACACGGGACGATTTGTTACAGGAGGCTGCAGGCAGTAAGGTTTCAGCTTTTATGCCAGATATCACCACCTCTATTAGAGTATCAGTACCCAGAACGCACTTGAGCTGCATCTGCCTGTGTTCGATTACAGGTGAGGCAGCGTTTCGTAATTATGTGTGGCTACAGAGGCAGCGTGCAATATTTCTGCAAGGGACTTCTGTCGACTTTTTGAGTACACGCCACACGGAGATGATGCTCTGTACTGGGTGAAACGAGGTCCGACACGATGCTACGACGTGCTCCGTGACTTTTGCTACTTCAGTGTATAAATGTACCGGATGTCTCTCTTAAAAGTCTTCAGGCACATTTCTTCTGGTTTTTCAGTAGATATTTTAAATGTGTAGATGCAGTCAGTCCAAACGTGTAATGGTCATCACGTCGACGGAAAGCTTCGGTTTGTTTCCGTTACACGCGAAATGCTGTTTGAAGCGGAATTTTACATTCTCATTCGTTAGAGCGGCCCGAGATTAGTCCAGCTTGGTATTCGTTTTAGCGATACGTATTAGCAGGAAAACTGGAAAACGGAGAGTGGCGGTAGCTATCAATTTGGGCCAGGGCCTTGTTGTCGCTGTTAGAGTATCGGTTATTCTTAGAGTTTTCCCGCTCCTGTTAATACAAATGGATGAAGCGAATGACGTTGTAGACTAGTTTGTGGCCCGTCCATCCGAATGGGTACGTGAAATTCCGCTTTGAAAATATATTATTTTTTTTAACGGGGAACAAACCGACGCTTTGCGGCGACAGTGGCACATCATGACAGGCGTAATGAACAGTATTAATTTCGACTGACTCCACCTACACATTCCAAACACGAAATCGAAAATATCTGTCGGAACACCAGAGCAAATGCGCCTGAAGACTCTTGGGTGGAATACCTACACAGGATATTGGAGAAATAGTGGCAAATATTTTGATAGGTGATACCAACCACAAGAACAAGAAAAAAAATACCTTGAACGTGGGTCTGGAAATGCATACTTTGTGAGATCTCTACACTTGTCCATAGTGGCTGAAGACGTTCGGGTGTGAATATGTCCGCCTGACACGCAAGGTAGATATTAAATAAACAAGTGACGTATGGCCACAGGTGCTGCCCCCATGATCCGTGAACCGAGCGAGGTGACGCAGTGGCTTGCACACTGGACTCGCATTCGGGAGGACGACGGTTCAATCCCGCGTCCGTCCATCCTGATTTAGGTTTTCCGTGGTTTCCCTAAATCACTCCAGGCAAATGCCGGGATGGTTCCTTTGAAAGGGCACGGCCGACTTTCTTCCCCGTTCTTCCCTAATGCGATGAGACCGATGACCTCACTGTCAGCTCTCCTTCCCCAAACAACCGAACCCCAACCCATGATCCGTCAATAGCGTTCACTACTGTACGTGTCTTTCCGTATTGACGTACTCCAGTGTACACAAGTCTGAGCACTGGGTAATCTACAGGCAGTTGTGTTGCATGTACTATAGTTTTAGCGTTGTTAGTGTGTGTTATTTTGTAGTAAATTGCTTGCAACTATGGGTATGTATCGCATTTATTTATTCGGAGTATGGCATTTAAGTACATTTCAGAATTGCATCACGTTATTCTATATTACATGCTTTCACAGACAAACATCTAGTCCCTGTAAGTCATATCGCAATGTTTACTGTCACTGTGATATTTGTACTGCACTGTGCACGAATAGGTTGGTAAATTTTCCATTTCTCTTCTGCTTGTTAACAATGGAAGCTTACTACTCATAAAGTGACATGACGGATATAATTATCTCCTATGGGTTAGCAATTGGAAATAGGCCGTAAGCACGTTCCCACTACGCAGAAAAATACCCACGTTGCAGAGTACCATGCGATAAGTTGTTGACCCAAAGTTTTCGGCTTCTTAAGGACACGGATTTTCTAGCTTCCAAAAGACGAATGGTGGACCGAATGAGTCAGTTCACACACCTCAGATGCAGGGGGACATACCAGATTTGCTGGACGAAAGACGTGCAACAGCAGTGTGGGGATTTGGCGATTGACACCAACAGAAGGCATAAGTCATCCTGTTGTTCGGCTGGTACTGCTTGAGCTATTGCTGTATCCGTAACACCTTCAACACATCGAGGCACTAATGCCAGAGGACCACGATAGCCTATCATAGTTGTGTCATTGGCCCATACAGAAGCGTGCTGCAGGTCCACTGTTTTCGACGAAGAATTTATTTCTCTGATCCTTTGCGGTTCACAAAGGGTCGTGCTGTGAACTTCCATACTCAGCACGTGTGGGCTTATGAAAACCCCTATGCTGGTGTACAAAGAGTACATCAACCTCATTTCTCCGTCAACTAATGGATAGACATTCTTGGTGATAAGTTACTAGGGCCATATATCCTACTCCAAACATTTAATGGAGCTCATTATCGTCAACTTCTTGTTAACATTTTGCTTACCTTGTCTGAGGAGGTACCACATCAGTAAAGACTACCGATGTGGTTTATGCATTATGTCACATTTCATCTGCAATGTGTGTGAATATCGGATGCTGACGCTTCATGTCTTTTGGAATGGTTGGGGCGGAGGGGGCACACCTTCGTCCCCTGTTCCCTCGACTTCGGTCCCCTGTAGTTTTGGTTATGGGAACAGTTCAAGGCGTTAGTCTTGCAGTACCACATGTATGTGAAATTAGAAATCGTTACCAGAGTCGGAGACTATTTAGACTCTGACAAATCCCTTTAGATACAGTTTTGATATACATAATACAATGGAAATATGCTACTTGATATTTGGCCCTTACATGAGGTCCTAGGGTGAACAATTTGTATAAAATTACTTAATAACTGTATTTTAAAAACAATTAATAATGCAAATCGAATGAAAGGAACACTAAATTCTTTAAATGAAATTCAAGTAAAAAATGAACTGGTGATTTATTGCAAAAAGTCTTCTTCGTACACAAGAAAACCAATAGACTAACTGTCTATCATGTTAGACTAATACTGACAATCAGCAAAAGCATAATGTCCAGGGAAGGATAATGTGTTCATGCTGCACATTCCCTCCACGATGTTGAGGCGAAATAAATAAAAAAAAATTAAATTTCTTGGTTTTTTGTAAACAGGAAAAATTGTGGACATGGAATTGTAACTTCAGAATTTTTGAAAGGCGTTTGTTTTTTTACGGGCTGTATTAACCAGCTTGAATGCGGACAAATTCAGTGCTGCGTGAAATATGCCTGTAATATAATTTACCATTCCGATTAATTACATTTTTGAATTCTACGTCACTGTTGATTTAATCAGAGTTCTCACCTTAGACGTAGAATTAGTCCTTCTGCCACAATATTAATTCTTTAGTCGCCCTCGATGTTCTTCTCTTTGTTGACCGTGTGTACCTTCCTAAGTCGGCATCGGTTCACTTCACGTAGACGGTGGAAACCAAGGAAATACAATGCTACGTCACTTTAAAAAATAGTGAGAAGTATCGAAGTGTTACGAAAATTATTTATTCACAAGACAATAAGACTTGCTCTGCTCGTCGCACAAATCATGATTACTAACAACATGGCTGCCTTTCCGCACAGTCCGAAATTACGTCCGTCCTCCACAAGGCAACAATCGAAAGTGTCTCTCAGCTCCTTCGTGGAGTATGAAACAAAAGAGAATCCAATTTGAACATTACAGAGATTATATCCTACATCCCTCTCAATTTGATCTTTAGCGCAGCCTTTAAGGTGTTGTATGTCTCGGCGTCGGAATGTGTCATTACAATGTGAATAAACAGTACGAATCTGAATTTTACTATGTAGTGATTCCTTGTCGGGACTAAAATGAAAAGAACCTCTCTTCGTATCCGTAATCTTACGGTACTGCGGTGGTGTACAACTACAAAATGGTAATCTCCCAGACAAATTGGTGCCGCTACAATGTGCTCACCAATTACTAGCCATCTCGATCTACATCCACATCTACATCGATACTCTGCTAATTACGTTGAAGTGCCTTGCAGAGGGTTCTTCGAACCACCTTCAAAATTCTCTATTCTCCAAATGTCGTATAGCGCACGGAAATAACAAACACCTACATCTTTTTCGTACGAGCTCTTCAAATGGTTCAAATGGCTCTAAGCTCTATGAGACTTAACATCTGAGGTCATCATTCCTCTGGACTTAGAATTACTTAAACATTAACGAACCTAACCACACACACATCCATGCCCGCGGCAGGATTCGAACCTGCGACCGTAGCAGAAGCGCCGTTCCAGACCGAAGCGCCTAGAACCGGTTGGCCACAGCGACCGGCTGTACGAGCTCTGACTTCCCTTATTTTATCCTAGTGATCGTTTCTTCGTATCTAGATCGGCGTCAACAAAATATTTTCGCATTCAGAGGAGAAAGCTGGTGACTGGAATTTCGTGAGAAGATTGCTCCGCAACGAAAAATGCCTTTGTTTTAATAATCTCCATCACAAATCCTCCATCATTTCAGTGACACTCTCCCCCCTATTTCGCGTTGATGCAAAACATGCTACCATCTTTGCACTTTTTCGATGTACCTGCTAAAAACGCAGTGTTGGGTTAGCCTTCCCCACATGATTTTCTGTGTGTTCCTTACAATTTAAGTTGTTCATAATTGTAATTACTAGGTATTTAGTTGAACGTATGGCCTTTAGATTTGACTGATTTATCGTGTGACGGGAGTTGAACGGATTACTTTTAGCACTCATGTGGATGACCTCACACTTTTCGTTACTTATGGTCGTTGCAATTTGTTTGCCGGCCGGTGTGGCCGAGCAGTTCTAGGCGCTACAGTCTGGAACCACGTGACCGCTACGATCTCAGGTTCGAATCCTGCCTCGGGCATGGATATGTGTGATGTCCCTAAGATAGTTAGGTTTAAGTAGTTCTAAGTTCTAGGGGACTGATGACCACAGATGTTAAGTCCAATAGTGCTCAGAGCCATTTATCTATTTCTTTGCAATGTGTTTTGATCTTCTGATGACTTTATTAGTCGATAACCGACAGCGTCATCAGCAAACAACCTAAGCGACTGCTCAGATTGTCTCACAAATCGTTTATACGGATAAGGAACAGCAAAGGGCCTGCAACACTAAGATGTGTGCGTCAACACGAGATCTGCGCCCCCATGGAACTTGTGGACCGAGCTAAGTTGTCGGGACGACTTCCTAGTGCAGAACACCAGAATGTTCGCCCCCCCTCAGCGATCGAGCACGAGAAGTCTCCTCTACGACGATCGACCCAAGAGTGTTCGATCATCCACATTCAACTCCTCAGTTTGGGCCGTCATGGCAACAAGCATGTCATTTAAAACGTTATGTACTTCTGTCCAATGACAGCAGACGAATCAGAGCCTTGTATAAACAACTCAGAATTTCCAACAAGCCAAGCAAACGCCGCTGGAACCCCACCAGGTCAGGTTCACACAGCAGCAGGCCGCTCCTCGTCAAGAACTGGTCAGTTCTCTCCAGATGTTACCGGGTAAGACACTCAGCGTCAAATTCTGAGCTTCCTGGTGTCGTGACTCGTGACGTCACTATGTGTGCCACTGGATGTCAGACTCGGAAAAACTTTCTTCTTCAAGGCGTGAAAATGACTGTAATGCGTGAGTTATTGCCGGATTTGTTATGCGCTCTGTATGTGCTTTCACCCTTCTCAGACAGCAGCTGGTATAGATTTTACGCTTGTGAGCGTATATATACGTTGTTATGTGGCTAGAGGAGCTTGTGGACTGGCCGTTCGATTTCCTTTACGTACATTTATGTAATTCGAAAATCTGTGCCCAGACATCAGTTTACTAAAACAACGTGACAATTTTGTAAAACTCAAAATTGTTAATTCTAAAAAAGGGAGATATTTTTCCGGCTCACTTAAATACAAATCTATTCGTAAGTATTTGAGTTTCATATTGAAACAGTCTCGAGGTTAGAACCTCATTTTCAGCAGTTTCTTTAATTGTATTAATATTGTATTTTTTTGTCAACTGGAAATACTGAATTATAATATTCTAATGAAAATACGATTTTATTTGAGTCAAATCAAATAAATTAAAATTTGATTCAGACATGTGAAATGACTTGTCAATACTAATAAAACTCCCAGAAAGAATATCACTCTGCAGCAGAGAGTGCGCTGCGATGAGACGTCCTCTCAGAACTAGAATAATCTGCCAGATGGTTCCATCAGTAATACTGGTGCGCTTTATATGTTCGTTTCTCCATGTAATGGAGAAAAAAGAATTACTCGACATTCACAGTGACTAGAGTATGTACAAAAAGGGCAATCAATACACATTTGCAGTTGACCAGCAGATCGTTCTGCAGATACAGTCTATCCTTTTGAATTTTTAAGTACTATAATCTATTTCTGTGAAGGATGCTTATCACGATATTTATTTGCTCTTTCACTTTAATCACATGAACTCTGAGAGTTTTATGTGACTATATTATTTTGTTTCTGCAAACATAATTCGTTCCACCAAAATAGCTGGAAATCCCACAGCAGATCAGTTCCAGTCATTCCACGAGTAAGGAGGTACACGGCTCGTCTTATCTGTAATTCAACCATGCCTAGACGGTCAATACCGTATTCTATCGCGTCCGCACTGTTACTTTGTGCCAACAAGGTCTCTCAACAAGGGAGGGGTCAGGCGTCTCGGAGTGAACCAAAGCTATGTTGTTCGGGTATGGAGGAGATACACACAGAGAGAGGAAATGTCGATGACATGCCTCGTTCAGACCGTCCAAGGACTACTACTGCAGTGGATGACCGTATCCTACGGATTATGGCTCGGAGGAACTCTGACAGCAACGCCACCATGTTGAATAATGCTTTTCGTGCAGCCACAGGACGTCTTGTTACGACTCAAACTTTGCGCTACAGGCTGCATGATGCGCAACTTCACTTCCGACGTCCATGGCGAAGTCGATCTTTGCAACCACGACATTTTGCAGCTCGGTACAGGTGGGCCCAACAACACGCAGAATGGACCGCTGAGGATTGGCATCACGTTCTATCCACCGATGAGTGTCGCATATGCCTTCAACCAGACAATCGTCGGAGACGTGTTTGGAGGCAACCCGGTCAGGATGAACGCCTCAAGATACACTGTCCAGCGAGTGCAGCAAGGTGGAGGTTCCCTTCTCTTTTGGCATGGCATTATGGAGGGCGGACGTATGCCGCTGGTGGTCATGGAAGGCGCCGTAACGGCTGTACGATACGTGAATACCACCTTCCGACCGATAGTACAACCATGTCGGCAGCATATTGGCGAGGCATTCGTCTTCATGGACGACAGTTCGCGCCCCATCGTGCACATCCTTTGAATGACTTCCTTCAGGATAACGACATCGCTCGACTAGGGTGGCCAGCATCTTCTCCTGACATGAACGCTATAGAACATGTCTGGGATAGATTGAAAAGGGCTGTTTATGGAAGACGTGACGCACCAACCCTCTCAGGGATCTACGCCCAATCGCCGTTGAGAAGTGGGACAATCTTGACCAACAGTGCCTTGATGAACTTATGGCTAAAATGCCACTACGAATACAGGCACGAATCAATGCAATAGGACGTGCTACTGGCTATTAGAGGGAGAGGTGCGTACAGCAATGTTGACCACCACCTCCGAAGGTGTCCCTGTATGGTGGTACAAGATGCAATGCCTGACTTTCATTAGCAATAAAAAGGGTGCAAAGGATATTCATGTTGATCTCAATTCCAATTTTGTGTACAGGTTCCGGAGCTCTTGGAGCCGAGGTGATGCGAAACTTTTTTGATGTATGTACATTTTTACTTTGTCTGTACAGAACTGTATACACTGTTAGCGTAAATAGCGCTAGGGAGGTGCATTATAGATTCAGTAAGCGTACAATACTTCAAAACTCGTTTACTACCTCATTTTCCGCAATTTGATCTTACGTTCTTGCCTCAGTGTCAGAGGTACAACAACAGAGTTTGCGTTTGGCTGTCATCCATTCGTATGTTCCGCTACATTTTTGGAGAGAAACCCGGTTGCCGCACAGTCGCGGCGTTGGCCTCTCTCTCTCTCTCTCTCTCTGTCTCTCTCTCTCCGTCTCTGGTGCCGACTCGCTGAGTGTGACACCTAGCGGCAGCACTGGGTACCTTTGGCGCGACGTTGCGAGTCACAATCCCAGAAAGCTAAGGAATTAACGCAGGGTCTTGAGACTCAGACCTGCTAGCCGCCAGTAGCGCACGCAACACCAA
Organism: Schistocerca gregaria; assembly: GCF_023897955.1. Lineage (NCBI taxonomy): Eukaryota > Metazoa > Arthropoda > Insecta > Orthoptera > Acrididae > Schistocerca > Schistocerca gregaria. The sequence continues at coordinate 45,076,539 of NC_064929.1, forward strand.
AGATCCCACCCTCCTCCTAACGGCGCGTGACCCCTGCGGGCACCAATGTAGCTGCCCTGCCGGACTTATAACCGGGGACTCAATGCTCTGAGCGGTGAGCAGGCTGTCCCTCCCTTATTCCCATTGTTGTGTGCCTCGGACGTTCTACAACTCTTGGGGAAACGAACTCCGAGGTTCCCACGAATTCTCTCAGCTGAAGTGATGTAAGTTAAGACACACAACCTCTGGAATTTTTATCAGGCACAATAGTGAAAATCAAGTATATTAATGAGAGTTTAATAAAGTGATGAGAATCGTCTTCCAGCATTTCTCCGTCATAAGGAGTGGGTGGTGTTAGTTTATCACTGGATGGAGCAACCCAGATTGCTTGTAACATTTCAGCCGACGCCACGCCGGTCAATGATACCCAGACACTACAGGTTCGCGTCTTCGACGCAACTACGAGCAAGCGTATTTCGGAGAGTGCGTGATCTCTTAAGCTGAGGATCAGAGCGATACATTTCCATTGGAGGAACGTCACGTTGAGCACCTCATATGAGAAATGTCATTAACGGATATCAGGATGGACGGCTCGTATGGACAAGTGTACAGATCACAGAAAGTATGCGTTTCCCGATCCACGTTATAACATCCCAGCTTCCTCAACCAAATTATAACGTCCCAGGACTTTCTGCACCAAATTATAACATTTCAGCTCCTCAACACCAAGTTAAAACGTTGCATTAGGAGGTGTGTGCTTCGTGCAAAAGGTCTTGAGTTCATATTGACGACAACAAGTAATTCTTCATTACAGACGTTTATTTACAAACAGAACTGACAGACTTCACAGATTCAATAACTGGATCTCCGAGCTAACCGCACTGCATATCCGAACTGGCAACTGACAACTCCTAGGTGTATTAATATCTTTCCAAACAATCAGAGTCTTTGACAATGTTTTGTTTACAATACCATAGCAATTCACGACTTAAAACTAAATTAGACATTACAGAATTTTAGTACAGATTAAAGTAAGTAAAAGGATCAGTACATATAAATTCTTACAAGCATAATTTCCAAATAGATTTTATAACATTTTTCTACCAGCTTCTGGATAACCTTCACCAGATTTGTACCGGTGTTTCCAGAAATATCTTGACATTTGATTCTGGATATTTCTTGAGTGATTTAGAACAACTGTTTATATGTAAAATGATTTAAATCGTGTTTCAAATCGTAAATAAATCTTTTTAGCAATATTTCTTGATACAAATCGTCTTTCGAAATCAGGTTATGAAACAGTTTTCACAAGTTTTCGTATCTTTGCGATCATAATATAGAATATCTCTTTAGCTGGTGAGTTTTTAAATGTATCTTGTCCATATTATACGAAATAATTTAGCTCAAAACTGATAATTTATACAATTAATCAGAGCTACAGCAAACAGTGAGTCTTTCTTTTACAAAATGAAATATAATTACAAAATTGAATGAAAATAGGTTACTAACACTAATATATATTTACATTAATTCTATTTTTGTTCTTTCTGTGCAAAATGTCCTAATATTGACACAGTACAATATTTAAACATCACCAAGGTTTCCCTTTACATTTTGCATATCTGTATCGACATCCCCTAAAAGTCTACAGTATCGAATACTTCAATATGTCCCAATATGTCCTGTAATGTTACACAACCCCCCCATCAGCACTTCCACGTGAAACACGGAAGGGTTGATGTCCTTACATTGCAAAACAGAAAAGTTTTACACATATCTTTGGTGTCTTCTTTCTTGAAGACCGGTGATCTTCTTTCTTGAAGGTCAGTGATCTTCTTCCTTAAAGGTCGGTATACCTCAATGCCGCACACTGTATTTCAGTCTCATCTTCACAGTCCGTATGGTTTCCATATACACTGCATGCAATCACAGGCTGCAATAGCACAGTCCGCTATGAATATACAGCACACAGTGGTCAAACCCAGTTAAACATTAGCAAAAGCATTTAATAGTCGGTGCACCGGTTTTTAAGGACACAGAAATTTGAATTCTCTAAAGTCTAATTACTCAAGAAAATTTACTCTAAATAATTTCTTAAAGCTAAGAGAGGATAGACTGACAGGTGGAGAAAATTGATTATACAGGATCACAGAATAAGTGTAAGATGCAATGCCAGAATACTAACATGAAATATGACAATTGCATAGCTAGGGGACCTAGTGCTCGCCAAACACTTAGCACACAAAGAATGTATGCTCCCCTGAGGAATCAGATAAATACAACATAACAAAGTATACAAAAATATCCTGGTAAGATTACATATAAAAGTCTATAAACATCTATTATCTAAAACACTTTTTTACATTTTTTTATACAATTTCAGTTCGGTCACGTTTTGTAGGTCAAACAGTCTCCAAGAATTTGGGTAGACTAGATGGTAAGCATTCGGATGAGGATTGTCCTGAATCTTGAAAGGTCCAATGTATATGTCAAAAAACTTTTTTAATTCACCACTGATGGCTTTAGACTTCTCTTGTGTTTTAACAAGGACCAAGTCTTCAATTTTAAATTGAGTAGGCTCCAATCTTTTGTCACGTCTACATTCCCTCTTATCACCTTGAGATTTCATGGTCTTTCTCACTATTTCCTCTCTCTCTTGAGTACTTAATGGTTTGCAGACTGGAAAATCAATGAAATCACTAATTGGATGTGGTGGTTTGCTATTATACTGTATTTCATACGGCGAAAACACTAATGCTGTAGGCTGTTCACAACATCTTCGAATTTCTCAACATAGTCAATCCAACTAGCATGATCAGTATTGCAGTAGGTTCTAAAGAATCGCCCAATTTCCCTCATGTATCTCTCCGAAGGGTTTCCTGACAGATGATAAGCTGAAATAAGAATGTGACTTATATTTTCATCTTCAACAAAAGCTTTCCATACTCCAGAAGTAAATTGAGTCCCATTGTCTGATAATATTTTCTGAGGTTTTCCAACCCTGCCAAAATAGTCTCCTCTGATTTTTGAAATAATGCTCTTACTGTTTGCCTTGCGAAGAGGGTATGACTTAATGAATTTTGAAAAAAACATCAACCATAACAAAAACGTTGCAATAGCCTCCTCTGGTCTTCGGTAATGGTCCATATAATTTGACAGCGACAAACTCGTGTTGTTCTTTCGGTAAGATGTTTTGCATCAATCCTCGACAAGTTTGGTTGGATACTTTTACTCTTTGGCACCTGTCACAACCCGTTAAAATTTTTCTAACCCTCCTGGCTATGTTGTTAAAGTACACATTTTCTTGGATTTTCTGGATACACTTTTGAATCCCACAATGACCAAAACTTTCATGAATGTACTTGATGAGTACATTGATGTACTGTTCAGGCCAACATAATTTCCATACATCGCTATCTACACTGTTTCTCTTGAATAGAATCCCTTTGTAGATTTTGTAATAATCTCCCACTTTTTCATGTCCCTATTTCCCTAAATAACTTTTGACCAGTTTACAGTTCTCATCGTGGTTCTGATTCCGTCGGATGTCATTACAAATGTCTCTGATTTCTTGTTCATTGTCCACCCCTCTTAAATACATAATTTTGAATTCTTTTTCACATTCCCCACTGTCATCTTCAAAGTCACCCCCCACAGGTAGTCTAGATAAAGCATCAGCAACTACATTATCGGGTCCTCTAAGATATTTTATTGAGTAATTAATTTGTTGTAACAAGAGTGCCCACCTGGTAATCCTTCCATGATGCAACCTACATTCTTGAATATAAATTAATGCCTTATGGTCTGTGTAGACAACTACCTGGTTTCCCAATAAACAATTTCTGAATTTAGAAAATGCCCAGTAAATGGCCAAAAGCTCTTTCTCAGTAACAGTGTACTGCCTCTCATGTTTTTTCAAGGTTTGACTAGCAAAAGCAATAGACCTGTGTTCTATTTTCCCATTTATATTTACTTCTTGGAAAAGGTGAGCACCTAGGCCATAATCACTACTATCTGCCATAATGCAAAAAGGTAAACTTAAATCAGGATGGTACAAAATTTTACTGTTACATAACTGTGTTTTTATTTCTTCAAAAGCAGCTTCACATTCCTGATCCCAAACCCACATTGCGTTTTTCTTCAGCAATCTGTTAAGACTTGGAGCAATTAGAGCTTGGGTACTAATGAACTTTCTGTAGTAACCGCACATCCCGAAAATTGACTTGAGTTGTTTCTTGGTTTTTGGAATTGGGAATTTTGCAATTGCCTTGAGTTTTTCAGGATCTGGCAAAATACCATCCTCAGAAATACTGTGCCCCAGAAACTTCAATTTTTTCATACCAAACTTACATTTAGATAATTTAAGTGACATTCCCCCTTTCCTTAATCTATTGCAAACCTCCCTCAAAGTATTAACATGTTCTTCCCAAGTTTCTCCAGTGATCAAAATGTCATCTACATACACAGTTAATTTTGATAAAAGATCTTTTCCCAAAACAAAGTCAAGTGCTCTAATGAATTCGGCTACTGAGACATTCAGCCCAAATGGTACCACACAATACTGGTAACATCTTCCCCCATACAAAAAGGCAGTATACTTTTTGGAATCATTTTCTAATTCTACTTGGTGAAATCCTGGTGTGAGATCTAAACTGGTCATATATTTCATTCTTTCAAATTTATGAAGTAGTTCGTCTATATTCTCGAGATGATCGGTCTCTCTTTCCACATACTTATTTAGGTGTCTTGAATCTAGTACAAGCCTGACACTGCCATCACGTTTTGCAACCACTACCAAAGGATTATTGTATTGGCTCTTACTTCTCTCAATGATGCCCCACTCTTCCATCTTTTGAAGTTCCTTTTCTACATCTTTTCTCTTTGCAATGGGTACACTATAAGGTTTTATAAAGAATGGCTCATGTGGTTTTAACCTGAGTTTACATTGGTAATTCTTTACTCTGCCAGGTCTATCATCAAAAACATCACAGTAATTCCACAATAATCTTTCTACCTCTACCTTCTGTTCTTGGTTCAAATTATCTGATTCCCGTAATTTTTCTTGAACTATATCCCCATATTCTCCATCATCATAATCCTCAGTAATTTCATCTACACAATAACCACTGTCTTTAGAAAATGTAACGTCCCTAATTTCAATTCCCTTATCAGCACAGTTTTGAACCGACATGTCAGTACTGGAACATACTCTCGTCTTAAGATCAATAAAGGTAAACAAACTCTTTTCCCAATCAAATGCTGCATTAGCTTTTAATATCCAGTCCATACCCAACAGTACATTCTCATTTAGGTCACTTATTACAGGACATCCTTGAGTAAACTGTACATCATTTATACTGAAGGACAACAACATCTGTCTATTAACAATTTTGCTCAGTTTGCCAGTAATGCCTCTAATTTTTATTCCAACAACAGGTAATTCAACAAAGTCAGGATCATGGTTAATTATATCTCTTAATTTGCTTGAAATGGCACTAATTGGACTCCATGTGTCAATCAAACAATACCCTTCCCAACCTGCAGCTTTAATTTTTATGTATGGACAACCCATAGTGGTGTTTTCCCTTTCTTCCTGTTCTTCATACAAAAGATCTTCTGCTATCTCATCATACCTCTGTTCCATATTTAGGTTTCCTTTATTAGGCAATACTTTCTTCAAACTTCTAGGTCTACTGGAATTTACTGGAATGTCTGGATTACTATTTACCTCACTCACATCCTGACTAGTACCCCGTTTGATGATTTCATTAGGCTTAAAAGCAGAAACTGGTTCACAAATTTCCCTTAATTTGATCTTAACATCATTGTCATCACTGTAATCTTTAAATTTGTCCCAAACAGATTTCAAAATAATCACAGATGCATCAGCACAATCAACCCCCCTGTCTCCTGATGTATTACTAAGCTGAACTGGCACAATCTGATTCTCATGTGGAATGTAGTTAGAGTTCCTGGCACAACTATTCTCAACACTATTGCTTATAACATCCTCCTTAACCTCAACATAAACTATTCCATCCAATTCACCATCAAAATCTTCTAGTACATAATCACCATTAGCCTTAACATCAACATTATCATCATCATTGCCTGAGCTTACACTACAAACACTACTAGTATCACCAACATTACTCACAACACCATCTTCACCAACCACATCCACATGAATATCAGACTCTCCAGAAACTTCAGTACGAACATCATTATGACAACTTACATCTAAAACATCACCACACATACGTTTGTACAATCCAAAATTATCAAAGTTATTCTTACCTTTCATTTCAGCATTAGATGCTGCTTCTTGATTATATAAATTTGCAATTATATCATCTTCTAGGCCTACTTCATCAACGGTAGCCTGGTTCCTATTACAGTTGTTTCTAGTATTTTCTCTGATGACATTCCAAAATTTCCTGTCAAATTTAATTTTTTCATTACCTCTATCTACAGATCGATCATAGCATACTGTCTATACTGGTTAGGTCTCTGATTATAGTGCTGTCTGTTCCGAGTGAAATTAGCCTGATTTTGAAAATTCCTTGCCTCAAACTGACAGACTCCCAGTGGAGCATTTAGTCGTTTAAAGGCCTATGTCTGTCGTTTCCCTGCCTCGGGTTACCTTCTCTCATGTCATTACCCCAGGACCTGTTTCGATTTTCCCATTCTCTGTTTGAATTAAAGTGCTGATCATTCCTACCAAAATTTCTTCTGTCATTGCTATTATAATTATCCCTGTTGTTGTTAAAGTTTCTTCGTTCACTATTACTGTTATTATTTGCACGGTTCGGTTCCCACCCTCTGTGTGCTGAACCTACAAAGTCGTTGAATGTGTTGTTTTGTTCAAAGGCTCTATCAAGTTTGTCCACATATTTCAAGAATTGTTCTATGGACTCATCTGGACCATATACTAAACCCCATTGTACTCTTTTCGGAAGTCTCCGGTTTAGTGCATCAATTTGAGTTAGCTCATCAAATGGCTTATCCAGATGCACTAATTTTTGCAACTGTTTCTCACAATAGGCTTTCATTGACCCATCAGATTCTCTGTAACTAGGACCATTCAAGAATTCACTTTTGATTCGAGCTTGCTCAGTTTCAGACCAAAATTTGGTTAGAAAACATTTTTTCGAAATCTTCAAAGGACATTTCCGCATAACAATTCTGATTGGCCCACGAAAGCGCCTCACCATCAAGTAATTTCTTTACAAATTTTATCTTAACACTATCTGTCATTATGGACGTGAACTGCTCCTTGCAGAATTGCATGAAGTCTTTTGGGTGTATATTCTTGTCACCGGGATAAGTTTTAATTGGAAAATTTCCCCATATCCCATTACAACTATTACTAAAACCTTTTTGAAACATAGTTTCTTGTATTTCTACAAATTTTCTGTCTACATTTTTTTCGACATTACCTACTCTACTACAAATTTCTGTGACCTTTTTGTCCGTATCAGATTCCGTATCAGATTTGAAAGATTCAATTTCGTTTTCAAAAAATCGTTTTGTCTGGTCAAATTCATTTCTCAATTGAGAATTTTCCTCATTTACAAAATCAACAACTTTTTTAAAATTTGACTGGTTATTTGAAATTTCGTTACTTAAATCAGTTTCAAGGACAGAAATTTTGAACTCAACCGTGTCCACACGACAACTAACTTCTTTTTGGTTTGACTCAAAAGTAATTCGCCATTCTTCGAGAACCTGATTAGTGTGAGCAATCTGTTCTGTATTTGAGTTTATTTCTGATTTTAAATCACACACAGCCTTCGAAATCGACCTGTCCATCTGTTGTTGTGTCTGTTCAATTTGTTGACGTAATTCGGCACGAGAATCGTCCATCTTCGAGTTTAACTCTGAAAACATTTGTTTTAACATTTCCAACATTCCTACACTGTCAGAAGCACTTTCCCTAATAGGTGTACTCGCTACACCGCTGTCAGTACTGAAATCTGCGTCTTTTTCCATTATTTTAGGAAGCAGTTACTTATCTTAGTGTCCGTCGGCGGTCGTTGGTGTCCGTGTTTTGCGAAATTTCTTCAATTCCAGGATGGTTTCACTCGGTTGATTCACTCCTCTTCTAGTGACCCCAGAATCGACGTATTTACTTCTTGTGATCCCAGAAGAGACGTATTTTATTTAGAAGAATCACTGGGTGGTCGCCAAATAGTCTGCTTCCTCCACCAAATTAAAATATCCCAGCTCCAGCGCCTCCACCAAATTATGACATCCCAGCTTCCTCAACCAAATTATAACGTCCCAGGACTTTCTGCACCAAATTATAACATTTCAGCTCCTCAACACCAAGTTAAAACGTTGCATTAGGAGGTGTCTGCTTCGTGCAAAAGGTCTTGAGTTCATATTGACGACAACAAGTAATTCTTCGTTACAGACCTTTATATACAAACAGAACTGACAGACTTCACAGACTCAACAACTGACTCTCCGAGCTAACCGCACTGCATATCCGAACTGGCAACTGATAACTCCTAGGTGTATTAATATCTTTCCAAACAATGAGAGTCTTTGACAATGTTTTGTTTAGAACACGATAGCAATTCACGACTTAAAACTAAATTAGACATTACAGAATTTTAGTACAGATTAAAGTAAGTAAGAGGATCAGTACATATAAATTCTTACAAGCATTATTTACAAATAGATTTCATAACATTTTTCTACCAGCTTCTGGATAACCTTCACCAGATTTGTACCGGTGTTTCCAGAAATATTTTGACATTTGATTCTGGATATTTCTTGAGTGATTTAGAACAACTATTTATATGTAAAATGATTTAAATCGTGTTTCAAAACGTAAATAAATCTTTTTAGCAATAGTTCTTGATACAGATCGTCTTTCGAAATTAGGTTATGAAACAGTTTCCACAAGTTTTCCTATTTTTGCGATCATAATATAGAATTTCTCCATTGAAAGTTCCAGAAGTGTGCATTAAACGTTCATTTACAGACTTTCTCGTTAGCTGGAGAGTTTTTAAAAGTATCTTCTCCATATTATACGAAATAATTTAGCTCAAAACTGATAATTTATACAATTAATCAGAGCTACAGCAAACAGTGAGTCTTTCTTTTACAAAATGAAATATAATTACAAAAATTGAATGAAAATAGATTACTAACACTAATATATATTTACATTAATTCTATTTTTGTTCTTTCTGTGCAAAAGTCCTAATATTGACACAGTACAATATTTATACATCACCAAAGTTTCCCTTTACATTTTGCATATCTGTATCGACATCCCCTAAAAGTCTACAGTATCGAATACTTCAATATGTCCCAATATGTCCTGTAATGTTACAACGTGTAATGGATTTTTTTTCTTGTTTTGGTGGACAGCCCCACCTCTCGAAATATTCGACACTTTGCACTACAGGTTGAAAGAAGAGTGACGAACATAAGATGCCTTCAATATTTATTAACGTTGTGGGTGGTTCTCTTGATTTATGCTAACTTTTTTCCACCCTACGTCTGGTTTTGTTCCCTGCATATAAAATTATATGCAAGCGTTTCTATCGCACCAGAAAGGTTGGAGGAGGTTTGATGTAAGATCTATTCGTGGTTTCTCCCTTATCGAAATCGTTTCCCATAAGAATACAAGCTACATCGTTAGCCTCGTGGCTATTGAGGTTGATCCTCAAAAAAACGTAGTACTAATAGTTCAATCCAGAACGGTTTAGGTAGCCTTTACGGTAGTTGGGTGTAGCTGTGTGGTTGGTATCCGAACAGACATCCGAAGTAGTGTGGCGGTAATGCTTCAATCTGTCCGAAGAACAGTTCCAGCTTTATAAATGTAGCCAGAAGTGTATCGTGACTAATGGAGTTGATCATTAAGACCAATTAAAGTATTTTCCTAATATATTTTGTTGCCCTTATTTTATAAAATCATTCGGTGGCTTTCTAAGAGGTACTTTGTGTTAGGAGTACGAAACGTAAATAAAATTACATTTTCACACGTTTTACTTGAGGCAGAATTAGGTAATAAAGCCAGTCGATACCTTTCGTATAGTGGAACGACGTAGTTGCTTACTGGCTGAGTATTTTTCAAGAGATCCTCTCACACAGACTGGTAATTTACACTGTTTTTAAGAGACACTCCGAGTGCGCCGTATCAGTCACTCTTTAACCTGTTACGTAAGGCGATTCGTTCCTGCTGTTATCTTTTGCGTTAATTCAGTCCCGCAACCAATAACCGTGCATTCGGGCGGTAATCAGTTATCGGTGCGTTATTGTAGTCTAAAAACTGAATCCGTTATAGTAACTCTTTTGTTTACTCACTCGGGGTCCCACCGTTTTGTACACAACTGAGGTGAGAAGTAGTTGTGACGTTCTCTACGGCGACATCAAAAACCCATTCTGAGGTGGTGTCGTCGAAAGCGTAAACCGAAGCAATCCGCCTGGATTCGAATACATCTTTCGAAAGCGAGTACAAAAGAATATTATCACAGGACTTTACAAACAGGTTTTTCAGAAATTCCTACCAGTTCACTTACTTAAATTATTTAATATTGCAACGCGTTTCGAGCTATCACCTCTTTATCAGGCAAAATATGACAAAACAAAAAACATTCAAACAGAATGGACATAGACCTTAATGCAAGTATTTTTTTAGTCTTGTCGTTTGTTGTGGCTTTCCTGCAGAGAAAGTCAAATACAAGCCGTATGAGAGCGCGTTTACTTCCTTTTCTTGTCTGTAGATGAATACTGGAGCACTCCGTTCATCAGAAAAGGCTGCCGTCTTGTGGCCACTGTGGCTTTAAATTGTAAGCACACCACGTAGCTCACCCGGAAAACATGAATAACTGATCTGGCTACTTCAGTATTATGGGCTTAATTTGTATTATTAGTTCACTTTTCTCGGACATGAGCAGACATCCATCAGTAGCAAATAATGTGACCGTGGCTTCCAAGTTAAGGTTCTTCGGTTAATCACAAGGCGTCTACTTCGGTAATAATCTTGCTGGCATTTCGATGATCTTTCTTGGGATTTCTTCATGATTCATTACATTCTTGCACGTGCTACCTTTTTATAGTTTTATGCACAGTGAGATATAATATTTAGCGATTTTAAAAAGCGAGTAAATCAAGCTGCGTCGGATAGAGGTGGAGAGGAAAGCTTCAGTTACGTTTGACGCGAAATAGCATTTAGTCATAATGGAGCGTACACTGTCAAAGCATTTTATCAAAACGGTAGTTCGTACCAGCTAGCACGTCGTGCAATCCGCAACCACTTCAGCGTTAATCGAAATCGGCCGGTGCACCTGCCTGGGCGATTAAAAAGTGGCTGGGGAACATTGAGGAGACGGCGCCAACTGGGAAACCAAAAACTGTGCGCTCGCCTGAAAAACATCGAACGTGTACGCCAAATGAAACGCGTATAGCACGTGTGCCTTGACACGACACTACAGCGCGACACGCACGTGCCGCACGAGTCGCGCGGCTGCAGTGCATATTGCGACACGTACACCGTACTTAGCACGCGCCGAATGGCGACGCTCTGCAATGACAGAACCGAAGCGCGCGCACCTTTTTATCTTTCTCTAATAATTTACAGAAACTATTCACTGAAAATATTTGATTTTTTTCCGTACTTGTAGCTTTATGTGTGAACGTCTTGGCCAAGTGCCCATCATCTCGCTAATGGTCATGCTTACTGGGATCTACACATTTTAGTAAGTCACTACGCAAAACTCAAAAAGTTTGCAATGAAAAATAGGGGGCGCTATGATTTAGCGTTTGGTGCGTATTACACCATATGTTTATGAGTATGAAATTCAGCTAACATATTAAATTTTTGTTTAGACTTAGGAGGAGGTCTCCATCTGTCTTCGATTTCGAGAAAATGGATCCCATGTAGAGCATTCACTCCCAATCTTACGCCACGGGAATGAAATATTCCTACATCACTGGTATTTCCTAAACCGCTCGAGACATGGAAACAAGATTTTGGTTAATAATGATACAAGGAAGAGAGTACTTTGCCACGCCGGCCGGTGTGGCCAAGTGGTTCTAGGCGCTTCAGTCTGGAACCGCGCGACCGCTACGATCACAGGTTCGAATCCTGCCTCGGGCATGGATGTGTGTCATGCCCCTAGGTTAGTTAGGTTTAAGTAGTTCTAAGTTCTATGGGACTGATGACCTCAGATTGTAAGTCCCATAGTGTTCAGAGCCATTTGAACCATACTTTGCCACGTCGTAAACACACTGAGCTTTCTTATCTATCACGGTATATCAGTAGTTACACTTCCCTATTTATTTATTTTTTTTCATTCCACTGTCTAATTTTTTTAGAGTTATCGACAGCTAGTGAGACAAGAGTGTCCTAATATGAAAGTAAACATGAAATTTCTTCTCTTATGTTGCCACAAACCGTCACAATGAGTTTTTTGATAAGATATTCGGCTCTCTGGTCGCCAGTTACTTGTTTAATGAGACAGATTTCTAAAACAGTGTGTCACAATAACTGCTGCAAAAATGAGTTTATGCAAATCATATTGTGTTTTGGTAAAAGAAGTGCTCTCAAACCCTTCAACAAGAGAAGTGTGACCGTTACTCGCAAATGGTATTGCATCTTCGAATGAGACGAGGTTAACAACTCACACGAAAATAAATCGCTAATTCTGTTGGAATTTTTGTTGAATCTCACAACCCATTTTATTTTTAACACCGAGCGACTGAAATGGAAACTTACCAAAGAGTTTTATTCCTTTCCTTCATCTGAGCAATAGCAAAGTAATGAAGAGCGTGGTCTTCAGGCGGGATACCACGCACACCACTGATGCCGGTTCCTCACCAACGCCTTGCCAAACTGACAGTCCGTGGTTCGCGAATAAAATAGTTGTTACTGAGAAAAGTAAACAACTGATACGTGGCACAACACAATGGCCAGTGTATCGTCAGCAGCTGGGAATAAATCGCGCGACAGGAATGCGGAAGCCAGAAAGTATGCTTTGTGAGAGGAAGAGTTCACATCGTTCCGAAAACATTGTCACCATTACATTTCTACATATCACCACACTCTTTCAGGATATTCCTACTTTTATAATAGTACCGACCACTAATTCCTTTGTGTAGCCTGTTGTGTAATTAGTTTATTAATGCTGATAGCGTGTATGCAACCACTGAAATACTTTTCCTCGTCACGACGAGCCGATTAAAACATCGTTATTTACGAGGGCTTCTCGACTATTTCGGGCTTGCAATGGAAATGTCACGTCCACATGTACGAAGTATAACGTCTCTTATTAGACCCATATCCACATGATGATATGAAGTACTTAAGTTTTACTATCTCGGACGCTTTTTACCAGGAGCGCAAAGGGGTCATACCTGTGGAAATTATGCCTTCCCGACTTTTTGTAATGGATCGCAGAGATACTTCAGCATAAGAGGCAGCAAGTAGGTAACCTTGTTTTACTTTCCTGTCTTGCTTCTAGATGACACGATTTTATAATATTCCTTACTTCCTTATTCACTACCCTCACGGTAAATCGTCTGTCCCTTCTTACGTTCTGAAAAAATTGTGGAGGCAGACGATATACTTTCAGTGGCTAATGGCTCACCGGTTATTGAACTGTGCATTGGGTTTTTTGACAAAGAATAAACAAAACAAAAGAACTGTACATATGTATGTAAATGAAAACTATTACGTGCTAACGAAAATGGACGGAGCGCTTAAACAGCGAAAAAAAGAACACTGCTCAGTGATAGAAAACTTCAGTTTACATTTCAGGCCGTACTCTTCGGATGGACAATACTTCCACTGCCCGTATGCGCCATGCCGAAGTGAGTATATGGCAGAACTGCCCTCCCGCTCCCCGCCTCACACATCCGTCAGTACCCGCGTGACGCGCGGCGCGAGAAACTGCGCCGCTACCACAAAGCCGCGCGACCTGGCGCAGGCGCGTGTCGCGTCCCAGTCGCGTCGCGTCGCAGTTTGCGCGGTCCCATTTGAACCTGTGAAGTTGCAAAAACGCGCGCTAAACTTGGGATTTCAAAGAGAACGGTAGGAAGGATTTAACCCCAGGATTTGCACTTTCACCCCTACAAAATCTAAACGGTACAGGTCCTTAAGGGAATAGATTATGTGATCCGCAGCCGCTTCTAATTAAAAGTTTTGGTCATGATTATTCGGGACCAGGACATTGTAAACCGTTTGTGGATGAGGGATGAAGCTCACTTCCGTCTCTCCAGTTATGTGAACAAGCAGAACTTTCGATTTTGCAGTGACGTTAATACTAGAGAACTGCATCAGCAACCACTGCACTGGGCAAAAGTTACTGTGTGGTTCGTAATGTCTTCAATTAGGGATCATAAGGCCAAACGATTTTTAAGTTGTAACAGTGACTTCGCAGAGATACGCTAGTAAGCATGAATATTGTCAGTCGTTTGTTTCCAAAGATATGGCCTCCCGAAATGGGTACATTGCATGGCCCTCTTGTTCACTGGACGTCACATGTTTGTGACTTTTTCTTTGGGGTTATCTGAAGCGGAAAGTTTAGCAAGATAACCCACCTCGAACAACTGAAGCCCTGAAAGAGTGGACGCGACAGGAAGTGTGATGAGTCAGTACAAGGTCTGGCTGGAGGAATGCGTGCTTCTAAGCGGACGCCATAATAAGACAGTTATCTTGAAAAAGTAACTGAGGAGGAGGAGGAGGACATTAGTGTTTAACGTCCCGTCGACAACGAGGTCATTAGAGACGGAGCGCCAGCTCGGGTGAGGGAAGGATGGAGAAGGAAATCGGCCGTGCCCTTCAAAGGAACCATCCCGACATTTGCCTGAAGCGATTTAGGGAAATCAGGGAAAACCTAAATCAGGACGGCCGGAGACGGGATTGAACCGTCGTCCTCACGAATGCGAGTCCAGTGTGCTAACCACTGCGCCACCTCACTCGGTGAAAAAGTAACTGACGTTTTACTGTTACAGAAAACACTTTTTCGTATATTTTAAGATTATGAAATAGAAAAAGTGTCTTTATTTAACAGCTTTTCAAAAATCGCTCTTTATTATGCCTCACCCTGTAGTTGAAACTCTCTTCTTCATTTAGCTCATGAGGCCCTCAGCTTTAAAAGAATTTATTGTGTCGTAAACACAGTACTATTTCAATATGCTATACGAGCTTATTTTAGGAAAGACACACGGGAAATATATAGTGGTAAATGCGAAAAACAAATACAGAACTAGTTCTCTCACAAATGTTATGACTACTCTTATTTTTTATTTGGGGGACTTATGAAATCTGAATATTTTCGTAGTCTCCATGAAATAGCTGTGTTAATCTTAGATAACGGTGGGTGTGATTAACGTCTCTGACTGGTGGTGTGGAACTGTCTCAAGTGAAGGACAGCAGTAATTGGGTTATTCAGATACACACAGTAGACGATTGTAACTGCACTGTTTACGTGGAAAGAACCCACACATATTACAAAAAATTGATGTATGTACGTATGTGGCACATCTCCCCCTAGACCACTGGACTGATATGGACCAAAGTTTGTGCACATACCACTTACTGACAGGTAACAATCATAATTCAGGAGGTGCGGCATCATAAACGATGAGATGCATGAAAATCAGCCGCACCATGCCTGATGTTGAAATTTGCTTCTGTACTACTAACTCTATTCGTAACAAATTTCGCAGACATTCGCAGCGAAAGGCACATACAAAACTATATCATGATGCCACACATGATTCGGGAGATCCGACGTCATGAACACCAAGATGTGTGAAGAACTGCCGGAGTGTGCCTAATGTTTATATTTATCCTTGCTGCTCACTCTGTTAGCAACATATTTTGCTGACGGTATCGACATACGCCGCTGAATGCGCCTACATGAATGCATCGTTGTAGGACTCTTTACTGCCGAGCCACTCGTGCAGTCGAGTGAAGTGACTCCAGGCAGCGCTTTTGGCAGCTTTCAACTATGAGGCGCAAACGGTTGTAGGCCTCGCCACAGAGGCGTGCAGATACTCGAAGCAGCTGTGCCAAGCGCATCATCCCACGCCGAGCCTACTGGCAGGTGTGCGTGCAAGGTTCCTCGTTGTGGAAAACTAGCAAAGTGAACACCCCGACCGACAGTGCCGGCTGTCAGCTAGTGTACAATAAAAACATTATGACAGGTGACAGACTTACGTCATTCAACAGTCTCTGGTCAATGAATTAGTTCTTTCTTATGATCTTAATGAATTATTGTCAATGTAAACAACAAGACACCAACAGAGATAGTGATAAATGGTTCAAATGGCTCTGAGTACTATGGGACTTAACATCTGAGGTCATCAGTCCCCTATACCTAGGGTAGTTAGGTTTAAGTAGTTCTAAGGACAGCATACACATCCATGCCCGAGGCAGGATTCGAACCTGCAACCGTAGCAGCAGCGCGGTTCCGGACTGAAGCGCCTAGAAACGATCGGCCACAACGGCCGGCAAAAGCGATAAATGAGGTATTAGTGAAAGATACTGGCTTATTAACATGGCTTGCTTCAAATTTTCAGAAAATGTAACTGATTCGAATATTTGACTAACGTAAAGCCTACCAAAATCGGCTGTATAGTTACGTTCACAGTCTGCACATAACTTTGCGGTGCACGGCCGTTGCCCCTGATAACAAAGTGCGAGTGCACCGCCCTCGTGGATAACATTGCGCCCCCTAGAGTGTGCAGCTGGAACACTGATAGAGGCAGAACATTCCCATTCGTCTGGTGCGCTCTCAAGTGTCATTGATACCTTCTCTGACAATGATCTCTTACCTTCGCCATCAAAATGGCCTACCTCACTGGGAACGCATTTCTGGCCATATGTCCGCATGACCTTTTTTGCTCCTTTTGCTGCGGAAGCTGTGATCTCTGTATCTTGAAACAATACAAACCAAGGGAAAATCGAAATCACTATCTCTCGCCAATAAATAAACGATCTCTATAATCATACAACACGAGCGAATTGTGTTAAGTAACTGATCGTTCATTTTGGCCGCTGTGCACAACGCAAATACCGTCTCCTTGCGATGAACAGCTTACGAATAGAAGAGGTTATAGTTATTATTTGCGGGTCGTCTTGCCCCTCAAAAACTGGAGGGCAGTAAGTGATCTTGAAATTCGGCGACGTTCCTGGGTGCATTACGTGCTCCCACTTCTGGCCATATGAGGGTACGACGAGAATTGTCCATATAATCGTTCCGATGCGCTCACGTGTTATGTTTTGGAGAGGCATACCGTTGGTTGGGCAAATTGATCATGGTACACTCGCAGGTCAGCGGCATTGTGACACTGCATTCGTTTCCCATGCGTATCTTTTCAGGCTGTATGCGACCCTCACTGTACTTTTAAGGACGACAATGCGTGATCGCATCGAAAGCACTGGTGTAGGAGGTCTTTGAATGAGTGGATGTTCGGCAAACGTAAACACCGTGGGCCACGTCGTTATGCATTGGGGATGCATACCGCAGCTCGCCTACATGTTCCAGCGACCATCCAGAGTTCTCAGTCAAACTTGTTGAGGAATGGAACGCTCTACCACATTTCCTTACCAACCTCGTGCCCAGCTTGGGAGCTGGTTACAGAGCACGCACAGCTGTGTTTGGTGATCACATGCTTCATGGAGAACACGTTCCGCCTTTTGCAATGTGACTACTGTCTTTGAACAAAAACGTCAGTTATGTTCGTATTATTGCATGCTGCTTTGTTACCATCTGTACCATGCAGCAGCAATTATTTCTATTTTGCTTGACAGTGACACAACATGTGAAAGTTACTTTGGCCCGGAGTTTCGCAAAGCACTATAATCGAAAACGAAAAAGGTCTGACGGGGTCTATTGGGGTGAAGTGAGACCACGGGGGCTGATTCCATACCACTGTGGCGGCTCCTTTATTGTATGAAGGACTGAATTTAGTTGAAAGTACTTGATCTTCATTTGTCGAGTATATGCTGAAGATTAAAGTTAATCGCATGTGAACCGGTACTTTCAGAGACTAAAATAAAGAGCTCCTGCAAACGCTATTTACTATTCTAAAGAAATGTAACTGGGATCCTAGAATACGCAACTGACTACAACTGTATGTAAGCAATATCTGTTTCTGGTGCTCCATTTATGACAATATGAGAATAGGGGGGGGGGGGGGGGGGGGCATAGGATAGTGTACCTACAAACACATCTTCTTTCTTGGTCGGTGTTTCAGTTAGTCACCGATTTTAGAACTAAATGAAGCAACGCGTACTAGAGGACGCGGTAAGTAGTTCCTGGCATTTTCGACTGCTGCTGTTGTGGGGCCTGAGGTTTTGTTTTCTGCAGGGTTTGCAAATATAACGAGTTCTACATATTTAGTGTTGTGTAATATATTAAAGATATTTGGAGGATACTGTCTGTTCTATGGTTAAAGAATTTTGTGGTGAATAAAATATTGTTTAATTTTGACTAGTTACATAACGTGTGGATGAATAAGTTATAGTTCGTGGGTCACAAACCATCTCGTACCTTCAAACGGAAGACCTTGCACCATGGAGTATATGAGATTTGCAAAAGAAGTATGTTTATGTAATGTATTAACGAAGTTACCAGTCTCGAAAAGGGAAATTTGTGATAGCTGCAACAGCTTCTATTTCAGATCGTTGTTAACTTCTAACTGGTTTTTGATAAAACGATTGATTTCGCTTGCTGATTATTCTTGTGTAGTAGAGTAATAACGTAAGACATTTCTCATAGAGAAATACACTACTGACAAAATTTTTTCTCGATTGCAACGATTTGAACTGATATTTGTACGTAGGTACATGACCATGTTGTATCTTGGAACAGTCTCTCATTTGTCAAAAATCTTACTTTTCCGGAGTAATTGTAATTTCAGAAAGAAAGTGCACCACTCCTAAAGTGAATGCTGTCATTTCAAAATAGAATAACAAAATGGAGTAAAGGTCTATTAAAGTGTGAAAGTCTGAAGTGTGTTCCACGGTAAAACACTTTTCGCTAATAATTGTCAAAACTAAGAACAAACACAAAACGCTGTCCGAGCATATAAACGATCGATAGTCGAACTAAAAATCTGAATGCCGGGTGTTCGGACAAACTTCTAGGACTTGTAGAAGGGAGACAGGAAAGAATATTTTGAGTACAAACCCATCCCCAGGAATGTACCGTTTCAGTTCTACAATGGTTTCAACTTCGATTTTTAACTCATCCACTTCTGTTTGAGGGATTAAATTACGCATAAGGCAATACAAAACAATTCGAAATGAAACATAACGGAACACCTGTTTATCACTTAAGCACATTTGTTTGTGTTAAGACTCCTCGCCCTGTCCATCTGTCACCATATCGTTTGTTCAGATGTCTGCAAACTGCACGATACAAGCGAGTTGGTGCATCATAATGCTGAAACCACATTTCCTGATGGGCAATCACTGGCACAGCTTTCAAGGACGGCCCCAATATCTTTTGTAGAGACATAAGAGATGCAAGACCAGTTAGAGTGGAAGGAGGTACGGCCCAGTTACACGACAGTCTGGAATGCCTGCCAACAAACAAATATCCAACAGGCACCGAAGCCTCGGAATGTGCTTCGCATGGAGCTTTTTGGCTGCCAGACATGGCTGTTTAGCGAATTCAGAACACAATCCCTCCCCAGTGAACTCACATTTGTCTGTGAACAGGAGTAGTTGGGTAAGGAAAGGATCAGCACATTTTGTTAGCGCAGGTTGCCTACATCAGGAGCAAGCATACATTCAGTGGAAAACCTATTGGTCTCTTTTGATTGACAAGTCCTTAACTTACTATTTTGCTAAGTGGATTATGTCCACCTGAGGATAATCCGTCATTCCAAGAAACCCTCCACACTCCTCCCTTCCCTCTCCTTCTCCCCACTTCTCCTCCTTCTCCACCACCCCTCTGGAAATTGTCTCGCAATACAAGCACACTTATGATATGGACCCATTTGACTAATTAATTAAATCGACCAATTAATTAACCCCTCCCTATCTGGGACACCCCCAGCAGTTCCCCTCCCCTCCCCTCCCCCTCCAGGAATTTGTCTGGAAAAAGACCCAATTGATTGGCTAGCAGGTGGAAAATTGATTGCAGTGTATGGAATATTGTTTAACCCTTTATTTGGCAGTGTTGCTTTCAAGCAACATCACATTTACCTTGGCCTTATGGGACAACAAACTCTTCCCAGTGCATTTTACTGGCATTACTGCCTCCAGGCAACATTCCTTTACACACTGCCAACGCCAGTTTTTGTAATAGCTTAAGGTTTTCCACACGAGATAGCAGTTTGTGCAGTGGTGTTACAGAGATCTCCTCGTGTGAGCAACAGAGGTGTCTTATTTTGGTTCTAAAAGAGTGGATTTAAATAGATTGAAGAAAAACTGCTAAGATTACTGGCAAGATATACCCAGAGGTAAGTTTACAGCAGAAATATTTCAATCTTTGTTTGGAAATACGTAAGTAGTATAAAACTTTTATGTTGCCTGTGAGCAACATTGCCTATAGTTGGGACATGTGCCATTAGTATATTACACATGTTTACGGTGTGACAGAGAAGATATTTTTATTTTTAGGGGCTTTTTAGCAATGGATTCCAGAATATTTTATGGAATTGAAAAAGCGAGAGGAATAGTAGTTCCACTAGAAAACCCGGCTTTGTCTGATCTAAGTGAATCTGATGACACTGAACTCGAAGCTTTGGCAGGCTGTAGTGATTCCAGAGCGTCAATCTCAGTTCCATAACCAAGTTATACCAGACACTGATTCTGATTTAGGAAGTGAAATCTCAGAAGCTGAACATGTGCAAGGACCTTCTGCAGTGAATCCTTCTAGTGCAAGTGGCAGTCAAGTGAAAAAGTAAATTACAAAAGCAGTCACTTACATGTGGGTAAAGGAAGATACAACTGCTAGGGCAGAAAGTCTCTCTCCTGTGTTTTCTGATGAAGGCAATACACCACTGGGTTATTTCAGAAGATTCTTTGATTCAGAACTAATTGACAAAATTGTGCAGGAAACGAACTTAAACTCTGACCAACGAACTACACGTCAGTAAACAGCAATATAAATTAAATAGAACAATTTTTCGGTGTTCTGATATACATGGGTCTTGTTTCTATGTCTTAGTAGACTGACTATTGGTCTCAGTCAATGAACTGTGAAAAATTCACCAGCATTTTCAGTTTGAAGCGCTTTCAGAAACTCCGCCGATACCTGCATTTTACGAGCAATGAGAATGCTGTGAACTGTTCTGAAAGACTTTTGAAAATAAGACCTGTTCTTGAGTCAATTGTATAGAACTGCCGTGAGCAGAAACAAGAGTCGGCATTTTCTACAGATGAGAAGATGGTTGCATATAAAGGTACAAGAGCAGGTAATTTGCGCCAATATATTCAAATAAGCCACACAAGTGGCGTTTTAAGATTTTTGTTCGTGCTGGTGTGTCTAGAGTTGTCTATGATTTTCTTCCCTATACTGGCAAGGGGATGATAACTGATCTTGCTGATGACGTGAAAATAATGGAATTGGAATACTTTTATTTTGACAATTTATTTTGCAGCCTTGAACTTAAAACATACTTAAAAAACATCAAAACATTGAGTCCATGGGCACCATAAGGAGGAACTGAATAAAGAACTGTCCTCTACATGACGAGAAGCGGTTACTGAATGACGAGTCAGCTATGACTACAGGAAGGACAGTCACTCCGACCTCATTTTAGTAAGGTGGGCAGGCTATAAAATCGTGACACTTGCAAGCTCGTTTTTTGGTGTCCAACCACTCTCAACAGGAAAACGATGGGACAGCAATCAAAAAAGAATTGATGTGCCCTGTCCCAGTAATGTACGTCAGTACAACAAGCACATGGGAGGAGTTGATCTTGCTGGTATGCTGATAGAGCTCTACAGAGTACCAATGAAAACTAGGCGATGGTACATGAGATGGTTTAGATTTATTCTAGATCTGAGTGTTTTAAATGCTTGCCTGCATTTTTCGAAGAGAATCTCTGGACAAAAAGACCTCATCAAAGTCATTTAGGGCAGATACTGCCAATGGTTTGATATTTTCAGGTAAAAGTAAAGTAGGAAGACCTTCAACAGACAAACCACCACCATAAAAGAAGAGGAGGAAGGCAACAGCTCCGACTGTTACACAAGATGCCCGATTTGATAATATGGAGCATTGGGCCTGTATACGGTCCCAAAGGTCGTTGTCGTTATTGTCCGTCTGAATATTCTACAGTCATGTGTTCCAATTGCAATCTAGTATTGTACTTCGATCCAAAGAGGAACTGTTTCCAAAAATTCCATTGCAAGAAGAACAAGAAGGGAAAATGAAACAGTTCTATTACACAGCAGGAATGCATAAATGTGTTTATAAATTAAATTATTCACGTACGGCAAACATTTTGCTTCAGGTTATCGGCAAACTCCTTTTTCCTATAATATGTATAAGTGTGATCTACTGCTGGCAATGTTGCTTGTAAGCAACGTTTCATAATTTTCATAATTTTTGTCAAAAATTTCTAAAACTGACTGAATTGTATTTCTTTAAGTATAATAAATAGATATAAGCACTTAATTTTTTTTATTTTCACCATTTGCCAAATAAAGAGTTAAAAAGTTTCTCATACACAAAACAATGTGTGAAAGATTCTTTATTTAAACAATTTAAGGGATACAAGGCAGTGTATATCATACAGTTCATTTATTTACTTTAAATATTTAAATAGACAAAATTCCATTACCTACAAATTCTTTGAGGGTGAGAAGATACTTGGAATATTAAACAACTTCGAAATTTTTTTTTTAGCCCACACGCCCAAACACTTCACTGGGCTTGTCATTCCACGTATTACTATATGTGGAGGCCACGCTACCCCTGCTCAGGTCCGTGACTGGCCACTATGAGAGCAGACGTTGCAGTAATCCCCAAACAAAAGAGCTTCTGATGGTGGCTGTTCTTTATTATTTGATTGCTGAGAAATTCCTGTTCAAGCACATGCTCTCTCTCTCTTTCCCCTATCCCCCTCTCTCTCCCTCCACCCCCCCCCCCCCTCATCACAACCGGTCATGTCCTGTAGTGTAACCCTGCTAGGACTGCATTCACCATTGGCCATGGTCGGATCGAATCACACACAAAGCAGCATTTACCTAGTAAACCCCACCTGTGCATTTCTTAGAGTGAGGTAATATCTCCATCAGATTGATTGTCTAATTAATTAAATCGATGCCCTTCGTGTGGGACAGTTTTCCGTTGCTTTCTATTGGTGGATTACTAGGATTAGAATATTTGATGTGATTCGATCCTACAGCTTCCCAATTTCCGAACCCTACTGTTATTTTTTCCCGTTGCCTCCTATTGGTGTATACTGATACAGTTAAGTCATTTATAGAAAGTCCATTAACCTGGAGGTAGCTGAAAATTTCAAATTTCAGCTCAGCTGCATGCTGTGTCCATAGAAATTCTGTGGAGATTTCGGACTGGTATGTGTGCTCGTAATAAAGCAACAACAATAAATTGATTAAACGGGGATTGGATATTGCGATTGGATTTTTAAATCTTTGTAGAATTCCTAAATTGGTTCTCTCCACTACATTCGGAAGGAGGAGGAGGAGGAGGAGGAGGAGAAAGGGTGGGTTAGGGGGTAGGACAAAGACACAGAAAATACCACAGTCCAGGCCGTAGCAGTAGTTGTCATGGCCAGATGTTGGATATCGCTGAAATACATCCTGAATGCACATGCCCAGTGTCCACACGTCACTCGCCAATCTCCTCATGAGCAACCAGCGCCAACGCTCAGAGGTCGGACGGCCGTAGCCAGTTTGGTGGACGCGTGTGTCCGCCAGAGTGCACCACCCTGACGTGGAGGGCGTCTGGAAGTGATTGGAGTGGTAGGAATTAGGATGTTATCAACACGTTCATTGCCAACACTTGACAGTTATCGATATTGAATGACTCAATTTTCCAAGGGGAATACATGCAACACATACGATCACAGAGACAGCCCAATGCACACTGTGTATTAGTTTGCTGTTTAGCTATCGAAAGGGCACTGTGGCTGGGACTTGTGTGTGCAATAACCGACTAGCTGGCCTACTGGAACTTTTCGTTGTAACCACCGATTGCCAGAAAAGCCCATTTGTTCTGGCCACATGCCTCCTCTGGCACATGCCTCACATTCGAAACCGCGTCGTCCTAGGAAACCAGCAAAATTTATTTATCGCTGTAATTAGAATTAAATATTACACTTGCAGCCCTAATCTCATAACATTGGACACCGACTCTGGAAATATCCCCCTTATAATTGGGTACAGTTTAACACATAAAATGCTTCATCCTCCTTGGGGGTATTGGTGCATTAGTACAATGGACATCCAGCTCACAAAATAGTTTGATTGGGGTGATCATGTGCCATCACTGTGGATTTTCAGAGTATAAAAGGAGGTGTGATAGGAGCAATCGTACACCTTGCATGTTTATTATTACTGGAGAATCTAGACAATATTGGTTGTTGTTTTGGTCTTCAGTCCTGAGACTGGTCTGATGCAGCTCTCCATGCTACTCTATCCTGTGCAAGCTTCATCATCTGCCAGTACCTACTGCAACCTACATCCTTCTGAATCTGCTTAGTGTATTCATCTATTGGTCTCCCTCGCCGTTTTTTACCCTCAAAGCTGCCCTCCGATACTAAATTGGTGATCCCTCGGTGTCTCAGAACATGTCCTACCAACCGATCCCTTCTTCAAGTCAAGTTGTGCCACAAGCTTCTCTTCTCCCCAATTCTATTCAATACCTCCTCATTAAGTATGTGATCTACCCATCTAATCTTCAGCACTCTTCTGTAGAACGACATTTCGAAAGCTTCTATTCTCTTCTTGTCTAAGCTATTTATCGTCCATGTTTCACTTCCATACATGGCTACACTCCAATACAAATATTTTCAGAAACCACTTCCTGACATTTAAATCTATACTCGATGTTAACAAAATTTTCTTTTTCACAAACGCTTTCCTTGCCATTGCCATTCTATATTTTATATCCTCTCTACTTCGGCCATCATCAGTTATTTTGCTCCCCAAATAGCAAAACTCCTTTACAACTTTAAGTGTCTCATTTCCTAAACAAAAATCCCTCAGCATCAGCCTCGTTTTGCTTTTGTTGATGTTCATCTTATACCCTCCTTTCAAGACACTGTCCATTTTGTTCAACTGCTATTCCAAGTCCTTTGCTGCCTCTGACGTTCGCCGATGACATTGTAATTCTGTCAGAGTTTTTATTTCTTCTCCATGGATTTTAATACCTACTCCGAACTTTTCTTTTGTTTCCTTCATTGCTTGCTCAATATACAGATTGAATAACAACGGGGACAGGCTACAACCTTGTCTCACTCCCTTCCCAACCACTGCATGCCTTTCATACCCCCCGACTCTTATAACTGCCATCTGCTTTCTGTACAGATTGTAAATAGCCTTTCGCTCCCTGTATTTTACCCCTGCCACCTTCAGAATTTGAAAGATAGTATTACAACCAACATTGTCAAAAGCTTTCTCTAAGTCTACAAATGCTAGAATCGTAGATTTGCCTTTCCTTAATCTTTCTTCTAAGATACGTCTTAGGGTAGGTATTGCCTCACGTGTTCCAACATTACTATGGAATCCAAGGTGATCTTCCCCGAGGACGGCTTCTATAAGTTTTTCCATTCGTCTGTAAAGAATGCACGTTAGTATTTTACAGCTGTGACTTATTAAACTGATAGGTAATTTTCACATCTGTCCACGCCTGCTTTCTTTGTGATTGGAATTATTATATTCTTCTTGAAGTATGAGGGTATTTCACCTGTCTCATACCAAATGGTAGAATTTTGTCAGAACTGACTCTCCCAAGGCTGTCAGTAGTTCTAATGGAATCTTGTCTACTCCCGGGGCCTTGTTTCGACTCAGGTCTTTCAGTGCTCTGTCAAGCTCTACACGCAGTATCATATCTCCTATTTCATCTTCACCTACATCCTCTTCGATTTCGATAATATTATCCTCAAGTACATTGCCCTTGTATTGACCCTCTATATACTCCTTCCACCTTTCTGCTTTCCCTTCTATGCTTAGAACTGGGTTTCCATCTGAGCTCTTGATATCCATGCAATTGGTTCTCCTTTCTCCAAAGGTCTCTTTAATCTTCCTGTAGGCAGTATCTATCATACCCCTTGTGTGATAAGCCTCTATATCCTTACATTTATAGTCTAGCCATCCCTGCTTAGTCATTTTCCACTTGCTGTCGATCTCATTTTTGAGACGTTTGTATTCCTTTTTGCCTGTTTCATTTATTGCATTTTTATATTTTCTCCTTTCATCAGTTAAATTGAGTATTTCTTCTGTTACCCAAGGATTTCTACTAGCCCTCGTGTTTTAACCTACTTGATCTTCTGCTGCCTTGACTATTTCATCCCTCAAAGCTACCCATTCTTCTTCGACTGTATTTCATTCCCCCATTCCTGTCAATTGTTCTGTTATGCTCTCCCTGAAACTCTGTACAACCTCTGGTTCTTTCAGTTTATCCAGGTCTCATGTCCTTAAATTCCCTCCTTTTTGCAATTTCTTCAGCTTTAATCTTCATTTCATAACCAATAGATTGTGGCCAGAGTCCAAATCTGCCCCTGGAAATGTCTTGCACAAATATTGGTAATATAAGTTATATCGAAATAGGTATGATCTTTAGCAGCACGAATTTAAATGTTGTGGTGTCCTAACAGAGGATGGAGGGAAGACAGGGGTTTAAGGTCAGTCTACAAGTTCTGAATGGTGAGAAGTAAATGCCGGCAGACAAATATCCAGTGAAGGGAGGTTGATGATTTGGATCAGCGTCAAACGGTGTCACAGGGCATCTACAAGAGGTGCAGATGTTGAGACTCGATACTTGCAGCAGGGGTCTGATTAGCACATTTGATTTGTGTTCAGACTATCTATTACACTGAATGCTAATTCTAAACATTAGAAAAAACAAAGGAGGCGATTTGTTGCACAACACAAGTCAATATCTAAAGCCACGGGAGCTGCACTACATGAGTCTGCAGACAGCCTCTCTCATGGATCATATCAGCACATGGAATTGTTTTTCAACGGCTGGCGCGGATGATGGATGTAGTGGAGTCTCATACAGGTACTAATCGACTGCTACTATATTTTTAATGATCGGCCTATCCAAAATTCATGCATGTGGACCATAAGGGAAAGGGCAAGTCTTGGGATTTTTAATAGTTTGGTGTACAATAAACGCAAATATTCTTGTAGAATATCAGACAGTACATGGGATGTCAGCACTACGACCACACCTATGGGAAACTTTGACGAAAAATTGAATAACGCATTATACGAGGTTTTTCTCGAATTTTACCGATTTCATCACGAGATACTGATGTGAAATACGTTGAAATTGAGGGAAATGCGATAAAATATGTAAAATCGCGAAAAACTAGTTAAATGTACAAAATTACAGAAGAATGCCATGAGATATGAAGCTAGCGAAATCAATAGGACTGCATATTCTGGAGGAGGGTGGTAGAATGGCGCTACATAAAGACACCTTAATAGCGGAGATGGCAATATTATCGTGCACATGAGCAATACAACCTAAAATCGAACCATGACATCTGTGTGCAAGAGGAAGGTTACAAGGGGCTATGGTAAACTGTAGGACTGTTACACATTCTCTGGCACTGCCTGTAGTGCTTATTTCCTTGTAAGCTGTCGCTGTTCCTTCGTATGCATTTTTGCCTGCTGACGACCATTTTATGGGACTGTTGTGAAAAGATCACAATTTCTGAACTGTAATTGGCCTTCATACTTTTACAGAGGTGTATGACACCAGGTGTTTACAAAGTTGGAGTGTTTGTTTTACAAAGAATTAATGCCTTCTTTGGCGTGATAAGTAGTAGTTTTATCACCTTACAGTGCGTCACCATAGTTCACCATAAAGAAACTCACAGGAAGAATGTATATCATGCGCTTTATTGCACTGGAATATTAACAGCGTTGTATTCCACACGACTCAGAAGTCACAAGCAGCACAGCTCTAGCAATATAGCGTGTTTAGTGCAGGACCATGTAGCCCTTGGAATGTGTTTATGTTCCACGATCATTTCTCTCTTTCTGATACCTTACTTGTATGGGCGCCAAACACAGGACCAATAATTTGGAATATTTTATATGAATCTACTGTGCTACCAGTTCTAAACTACATTCGTCTGGAGCTCAATCATGCACAAATTTCTTCTTTACGATCATCTGTTATATCATCACAACACTTTCATATCTACCATACACCGATAAGGGGTGCTAACCTCTTCCACATGTCTGCATCTGGAGATGCGCTGTGAGTACGATTGGTTGTGAATAGTCTCCCTGAACACCTGTTACGGATTCAGCTCTCTCTGTTCCTTCACGAGACCTGGGGTTTAATGGGTATAATAACCTCCTACTTCTAGTCAGTTTAAAATGAAATAGGAGACAGTTTTTAGGGAGGGTAGGTCAAAGACAGTGCAAGGAGACCTTTCAATATCCAACTTTATCTAATCAATGCAAGAATAGTCTGTGACCCACATCCACGCAGGGAAAGATGGGCAATCGTAATACTAAATTACGCAGTATGATCAAACTGCTAGAAATATGTAGATAACCTAACTTCATAAGTAGAGATGCTGTCTGGTCTACTTTGTGCAGTACACCCATTCATCGATAATTCTTGTACATATGCACCAGTCATCTATCTGCATTCGCAATGGTACTCGCAAAGTAGAGGGGGGCAGTTTAGTGATGATGTAGAACCTGGGAAACATGCTACCATGTCACTGGTCAGCGTTGACATTATGGAAAAACTGATAATATTGCTGAAATTGATAGCACCACCAACTGTGGTGCTTATTACAGTGCATCGGTGGCATCTTTTCCATCTACTGGTACATGGTTGATTACCACATAATGATTGACCGACTCCACCTGTTTGAGGGGGAGAGAGTCTTTATGAGAGCAACACGTTCCAGGGATGACCAGCACCGATTCCTTATATTGCAGCTATGTACGTGATATCTGTTTCAATCATAATGGAACACCAAGACGTCTGCTACCCCCATCACTATTGAAGATGAGATTAAATGTACAGGTCATCACCTCTGTATAGCTGTTTGGAAACGCTCCACAATGCCGCAAACTCTTCCAGTTTCCACATGTTGTGATGTTTTCCACATTTTTGTCAGTAAGAAACACCGCCTCTCTCTTATTTCAACCATCCTGTGTGCTGTGAGAACAGCATCATAGTTTACACCATGCAATGTCCAGCTTTCTGTGAGAGCCAATGGATCGAAATGTGTTTATGTCGGTTTAACACCTGACACAGACCTTGAAGTCATGGTGGATAAAAAAAAAAGGTATGGCGGTGTACAAAGCTGCAGACATATACTACTTCGATGTGTTACAGCGGAAAGCAACATATCAAACAAAGGCCCAATGACACTCTTTTTTAATTGATAATCTGTGGGATATGGTGGTCCTACAGTGCAGGTCCTGAAGCGACTTCGATCACTGGTTACCTGCTCCAGTCGAGCAGTACCTGTATATTTTCAGTAGGATCTCCACATAGCACACAGACGGTACTTGTTTTTGACATATCGGAAGAGAGGAACACAGTAACACCTTATCAAATTCTCTATTGGGTGAGAGTGAAGTTTTTATAGCTCATAGTTTCTTTCTATTGGATGGTACAAAATAACGAAGATAGAGATAACGTTTTCGTGACAGATAGAAATGCACCCTGAGGGATGCTGTGCGCTAAGTCCGCCGCTGGCGGCCGGAGTGGCCGTGCGTTCTAGGCGCTACAGTCTGGAGCCGAGAGACCGCTACCGTCGCAAGTTAGAATCCTGTCTCGGGCATGGATGTGTGTGTGATGTCCTTAAAACTAATTAAACCTAACTAACCTAAGTTCTAGGCGACTGATGAGCTCAGAAGTTAAGTCGCATAGTGCTCAGAGCCATTTGAACCATTTGTAGTTTGAAAACATCCCTCAAAGCTGTAGCAAAATCATTGTCCATCTTCTAGTTCACATATTATGTGGAGTCTACCTAACTTTCCTCATAAACACTACTGTAACTGCTGGTACTGTCTTTCCTACTAGCTTGTGTCGCAGGAGAAAGCTTTGTTTGGCACTGGCTTTACACATTGCACACGGTTAGCACAGCTACGACAAAATGTTCCCATTTCCACCAGACGGTAAAAAGATGGTCCCGTTGCATTAACTCAGCTCTCCGTGTTTGTCTCTCCAACTTCGGCTCAGTTACGACTCAAACTGTGATGACCACATGGACAAGGCTGCAGTGAGATCGTGGCAGAGACCGAGGGAGAGTTACAAGGTGCAGAGGGACTGATTAAAATCACGATGGAGTTTTGCCGTACAGGGTCCTTAGCAGACAGGATCGAAAGAGGTAACTAGTTTTGAGATAGGAGAGTGCCGTGAATATAATCTACCAGTGGCTGTAATCATGAAAATGTGAATCTCGTGTCACTATGGCCTCCCGTCGGGTAGAGTGTTCGCCGGGTGCAAGTCTTTCTACATCTACATTCATACTCCGCAAGCCACCTGACGGTGTGTGGAGGTGGGTACCCTGAGTACCTCTATCGGTTCTCCCTTCTATTCCAGTCTCGTATTGTTCGTAGAATGATGTATTGTCGGTATGCTTCTGTGGGGGTTCTAATCTCTCCGATTTTATCCTCATGGTCTCTTCGCGAGATATACGTAGGAGGGAGCAATATACTGCTTGACACTTCGGTGAAGGTATGTTCTCGAAACTTTAACAAAATCCCGTACCGAGCTACTGAGCGTCTCTCCTGCAGAGTCTTCCACTGGAGCTTATCTATCATCCCGTAACGCTTTCGCGATTACTAAATGATCCTGTAACGAAGCGCGCTGCTCTCCGTTGGATCTTCTCTGTCTCTTCTATCAAACCTATCTGGTGCGGATCCCACACTGCTGAGCAGTATTCAAGCAGTGGGCGAACAAGCGTACTGCAGCCTACTTCCTTTTTTTTCGGATTGCATTTCCTTGGGATTCTTCCAACGTATCTCAGTCTGGCATCTGCTTTACCGACGATCAACTTTATATGATCATTCAATTTTAAATCACTCCTAATGCGTACTCCCAGATAATTTATGCAATTAACTGCTTCCAGTCGCTGACCTATTTTGTAGAAAAATAAGGGATCTATCTTTCTATGTATTCGCAGCACATTACACTTGTCTACATTGAGATTCAATTGCCATTCCTTGCACCATGCGTCAATTCGCTGCAGATCCTCCTGCATTTCAGTACAATTTTCCATTGTTGCAACCTCTCGATACACCACAGTATCACCTGCAAAAAGCCTCAGTGAACTTCCGATGTCATCCACCAGGTCATTTATTGTGAAAAGCAACGGTCCTATGACACTCCCCAGCGGCACACCTGAAATCACTCTTACTTCGGAACACTTCTCTCCATTGAGAATGACATGTTGCGTTCTGTTATCTAGGAACTCCTCAATCCAATCACACAATTGGTCTGATAGTCCGTATGCTCTTACTTTGTTCGTTAAACGACTGTGGGGAACTGTGTCAAACGCCTTGCGGAAGTCAAGAAACAGGGCATCTGCCTGTGAACCAGTGTCTGTGGCCCTCTGAGTCTCGTGGACGAATAGCGCGAGCTGGGTTTCAAACGACCGTCTTTTTCGAAACCATTGCTGATTCCCACAGAGTAGATTTCTAGTCTCCAGAAAATACATTGTACTCGAACATAATACGTGTTTCAATATTCTACAACTGATCGACGTTAGAGATATAGGTCTATAGTTCTGCACATCTGTCTGATGTCCCTTCTTGAAAACGGGGAGGACCTGTGCCCTTTTCCAATCCTTTGGAACGCTTCGCTCTTCTAGAGACCTACGGTACACTGCTGCAAGAAGGGGGGCAAGTTCCTTCGCGTACTCTGTGTAAAATCAAACTGGTATCCCATCAGGTCCAGCGGCCTTTCCCCTTTTGAGCAATTTTAATTGTTTCTCTATCCCTCTGTCGTCTATTTCGATATCTACCATTTTGTCAACTGTGCGACAATCTAGAGAAGGAAGTACAGTGCAGTCTTCCTCTGTGAAACAGCTTTGGAAGAAGACATTTAGTATTTCGGCCTTTAGTCTGTCATCCTCTGTTTCAGTACCATTTTGATCACAGAGTGGACATTTTGTTTTGATCCACCTACCGCTTTGACATAGGACCAACATTTCTTAGGATTTCTGCCAAGTCAGTACATAGAACTTTACTTTCGAATTCATTGAACGCCTCTCGCATAGCCCTCCTCACACTACCTTTCGCTTCGCGTAATTTTTGTTTGTCTGGAAGGCTTTGGCTATGTTTATGTTTGCTGTGAAGTTCCCTTTGCTTCCGCAGCAGTTTTCTAACTCGGTTGTTGTACCACGGTGGCTCTTTTCCATCGCTTACGATCTTGCTTGGCACATACTCATCTAACGCATAGTGTACGATGGTTTTGAACTTTGTCCACTGATTCTCAACACTATCTGTATTTGAGACAAAACTTTTATGTTGAGCCATCAGGTACTTTGTAATCTGCTTTTCGTCACTTTTGCTAAACAGAAAAATCTTCCTACCTTTTTTTTATATTTCTATTTACGGCTGAAATCATCGATGCAGTAACCGCTTTATGATCGCTGATTCCCTGTTCTGCATTAACTGATTCAAATAGTTCGGGTCTGTTTGTCACCAGAAGGTCTAATATGTTATCGCCACGAGTCGGTTCTCTGTTTAACTGCTCAAGGTAGTTTTCAGATAAAGCACTTAAAAAAATTTCACTGGATTCTTTGTCCCTGCCACCCGTTATGAACGTTTGAGTCACCCAGTCTGTATCCGGCAAATTAAAATCTCCACCCAGAACTCTAACATGGTGGGGAAATGTACTCGAAATGTTTTCTAAATTATTCTTCATGTGCTGAGCCCGGGGTCCTATAGAGACATCCAATTGCGATGTCTGAGCCTGCTTTATCCTTGACCCTCACCCAAATCATTTGACAATTCGGATCTCCGTCAATTTCCTTCGATACTATTGCACTTCTTATCGCTATAAACACGCCTCCCCGTTCACTGTCCAGCCTGTCTCTGCGGTATACATTCCAATCTGAGTTTAGGATTTCATTACTGTTTACGTCTGGTTTCAGCCAACTTTCTGTCCCTAGTACTATATGGGCGCTGTGACCGTTTATTAATGAGAGCAGTTCTGGGACCTTTCTATAGACGCTCTTGCAGTTTACTATTAGCACATTAATATTGTTATTCCCTGTTGCATTTTGCCTACTCCTACCTTGCCGCGTCTCAGGAGGCGTCTTGTCGGGCCTAGGGAGGGAATTCTCTAACCTAAAAACCCCCATGTGCACTCCACACGTACTCCGCTACCATTGTAGCCGCTTCCGGCCTGTAGTGCACGCCTGACCTATTCAGGGGGACCCTACATTTCTGCATCCGATAGCGGAGGTCAAGAAACTTGCACCCCAGCTCTCCGCAGAATCGTCTGAGCCTCTGGTTTAAGCCTTCCACTCGGCTCCAAACCAGAGGACCGCGATCGGTTCTGGGAACGATACTACAAATAGTTAGCTCAGATTCCACCCCGCGAACGAGGCTTTCCGCCTTCACCAATTCCGCCAACCGCCTGTACGAACTGAGGATGACCTCTCAACCCAGACGGCAGGAGTCATTCGTGCCGACATGAGCAACAATTTGCAGTCAGGTGCACCCAGTGCTCTCTATCGCCGCCGGTAGGGCCTCCTTCACATCTCGGATGAGACCCCCCGGCAAGCAGACAGAGTGAACACTGGCCTTCTTCCCCGACCTTTCCGCTATTTTCCTAAGGGGCTCCATCACCCCCCCCTAACGTTGGAGCTCCCAATAACTAATAAACCCCTCCCCCCGTGTGCCTGCTCGGACCTTGCTGAAGGAGCAGCCACATGTCCACTCACAGACAGAGCGGGTGATGCCACACGGCCAGCCTCCACATTGACCCTCCGCCTCGTGCGCCGCGAACGCCACTGAACCCGCCACTCCCCTTGCGGAGAGGGTGGCCCAACCGCGCCCGGTACCCGAGAAGATATCTTGACAGCAGGGACAGTGGGTGAAGCATGTAACACCTGGGGTGTACCTTGAGACGCTCCAGACTCCCCACTGCCGCTACACTCCGAGGTAGCAGCCTGAAGTCGGATGACCGCGGCCATCAACACGCTCAGCTGTTCGCGAAGAGTGGCCAGCTCCTCGTGCGTCCGTACACAGCAGTCACACATCCTATCCATCCTAAGGAATTAATTTACTGAAGAGACTTAATAAACTTTTAACTAGACTGCTAATTCACTAAAGGCGGCTGATTATTGACTAAACTGTGATTGCTAGCCACTTCTTGTAGAAAACAATGAAAATAGCACTACCCGTCTCTGGACTGTATTGAAAACAAACACTAGCACTACTGGCACTATGGCTCACTAAAGGGACTCTCTCTGACTGTATTCAAAACTAACACGAAATCTATGGAACACTATTAATAGCAGTCGACAATTAAAGCTTCCTAAAAGCAAAAACACACGGTAAAAGAAGTGACAAGTAAGAAAAATACAGTTAATACTTAAATAACGTAGCTCGCTGCACAGCAGACGTGAAGCAGACGGCGGTTAGGACGACATTTTCGGTTTGACGCCACTTCGACGAGTTGCGCGTCGATGGGGGATGAAATGATGATGGTTAGAACAACACAACATCCAGTCCCTGAGCGGAAAAAATCTCCAGTCCAGCCGGGAATCGAACCCGGTCGCTTAGGATTGACATTCTGTCGAGCTGACCACTCAGCTACCGGGACTGGACGGTGTAATCATTAAGACAACGCGATAGGATGCACCCAAAATATGTGGCTGAATGGTACTAAATTCCAGACAGCATTTCTGGCTGAAAGCTTGACACTAAAGACCTGAGAAGTCATGGGATTTTATACATATTTTATGAGGTCCATGTAGTGATGCATTTTTAAGTGATTGCTCATATAACATACCATCCACTGTATGTGATCATTCACAATCAACCATCAACCTCCCCTATAACCACGTGGATATATCGCAGAACCTCTGTTACACTGTCTACATACTATCGATATAGAAGACGCTACAAATACTGTTTGTTAGTGTGACAAATACGTAGCAGCTGCAAGAAGCAGTTGCAAATATTGGACTAGTACCATGTTTCTTAGCTGCATCACTTTCTAAATTCGGTGATAGTGTTGATTTTATTACGGGCTTACATCGCTAGCAATTTGCACCTACACTTTCGGTCTGTTAATACAGAAACCGCAATCACTATCCACGTTCAATATCTTGGTATTTGTGCGGAAGACTACTTTATTCAGAAGCACTAGCATACCTCGATTTATAAGGAAGGTATACTTTTCAGCATGGATATCGTTGTTGATACTTGGGTGTCTGTAGAACGAAGACCGATTTTTATGCGGGGTTACAATAACACGGTCTTTGCGATCGTGTTTTTAATATCTGGTAGCTCATAGGACGATTATGCCTCTCTTCCTAAGACACACATGCAAGGTAAACAAATGAGGCATGTCGATCCATTGCGGTTTTCCACTGAATATTGCTTGGAGCCACCAGCATTCAGTTACTGGCAAAGTATTGTACTTAGTAGGCGGTGTGAATGGCAGGATTATAAAGCTAGTTTTGGGGGTGTGAAGTGACTGTGGTTATTGTTTCAACATGTACAAAGAAAACGGCTGTGTCCAGTCATAAGGGAGATATGGGTTTGACATGGGGGATTGCAGTTTCAAGGCATCGATAGCCATAAGGAGGTGCCCAGTCATAAGAGGGTTATTGATATTTCCAGAGCCACAGTCTTCAGGAGGAGGTGTTTCTCTTACTTCGATCTCTTTTTAATGTTATCAGGTTGGGGCTGCAATCGAACTATGTGATTGTAATTACAGTGATAAATACGTCGCTGGTTTCCTAGGACGACAAAGTTCGTCATGAGGAGCACGTGGCAGAGGTAGACTGTGGCCAGAACAAATGGGTTTGCTGGCTAAAAGCTCTTGCGAGTGGTAGAGACAAAGAAAAGTTCAGGCCAGCGGACTAGTCGTTTTTTGCGCACAGCTGCAGGACAACTCCCGGCGATTATGCCCTCTGGATAGCTGAATAGCGAACTGATACTCAGTACGAGTTGAGCTGTCTTTTCGATCGCGTGTGTTGCATGTATTCTCCATGGACAATTGAACAATTCAGTATTGATCACTGCCAAGTGTTGGTCCTGAACGCATTGATGAAATCCGAAGTCCTACCACTCCAATTATCCCTGGACGCCGCCCATGGCTTGGATGGTGCATTCTGGTATACACGCACATCCATGGCTGCTACAGTTTTCTCTGGCCTCTGAGCGTTGGCAATGGCGGTGTACGAGGGGACAGGTGCGCTGTGTGTGGACGATCAGGAGGTGGTTTAAGTGTGTCAGGTTTAGTGCTTCTCAATACATCACAGTGATCTCTGTCTTTCAGTGGTATTTGCTGTTGTCTCTATCATATCAGGCAGTAGACCCTTCCTTCTCGTTCTCCTCCATCTCCATCTCATTGTAGCACCAGTACAAACCCTCCACAGATTGTTTATAGACATAGCGTGCAACTGAACTGAACTTCGAAATTTTCAGTTACCTTCAACTTAATGGACTTTCTACCAAATGACGTAACTGTACTAGTATCGACCGATAGGAGGCAAGTGAAAAAAATAACAGTAGGGTTTGCATACTGGGAGGTTGTAAAAATGGCTGTGAGCACTATGGGACTTAACAGCTCAGGACATCAGTCCCCTAGAACTTAGAACTACTTAAACCTAACTAACCTAAGGACATCACACACATCCATGCTCGAGGCCGGATTCGAACCTGCGGCCGTAGCAGTCGCGCGGTTCCAGACTGAAGCGCCTAGAAACGCTCGGTCACTCCGGCCGGCTGGGAGGTTGTAGGATAACATCCCATCAAATATTCCAGTTCTATTATCCACCAATAGGAAGCAAGGAAAAACTGTCCACAAAAAGGGTATCGATGTAATTAATTACTCAATCAGTCAGATAGAGTGCGGGAATATTTCCAAGACATCCACACCTGGGGTTTACCAGGTAAATGCTGCTTTGTTTGTGGTTTAAACCAACAATGACCAACGGTGCGTACAGTCCTGGCAGTGGCACACTACATGACGTGACTGCTTGAGAGAGAGAGAGAGAGAGAGAGAGAGAGAGAGAGAGAGAGAGAGCATGTGCTTCAACAGGAATTTCTCAGGTATCAAATATCGAAACTTTGCCACCAGCTGAAGCTTTTGTTTAGGGATTAGTGCAACTTCCGCTCTGCCAGTAGCCAGTCATGGACCTGAGTGGGAGTAGTGCAGCCTCCGCATGAAGAAATAGGCTAAATGGCCAGCCTCGCGAAGTGGTTGGAGGTGTGGTCGCACAGTGCTATGAGGTTGATGAAAAGGATTTTCAACAGTGTAATAACGCTTGGTGAGTTATGTTGATGGAATTCCTTGCACAATTGGGATAATAAAGCGCCACAATTGTTTAAATATTCGGAACTACATTGTCACCATCAAAATTTTCCAAGCTCTCGTAAACGACGGCAAAAGTATTTACAGAAAATCTAAATAATTCTAATCATTCTAATATTTCAAATATTTCCCCCTATGAGTGAATATAAATTGGTTCAAGAATCATGAAAGAAGGTTGTGTACATGGAAGAAGCTTAGAGATACTAGAAGGTATCAGATAGATTATATAATGGTGAGACAGAGATTTAGGAACCAGGTTTTAAATTTTAATGACAAAAAAAAGTTCAAATGGCTCTGAGCACAATGGGACTTAAAATCTGAGGTCATCAGTCCCCTAGAAATCCGAAATAAAT
Organism: Schistocerca gregaria; assembly: GCF_023897955.1. Lineage (NCBI taxonomy): Eukaryota > Metazoa > Arthropoda > Insecta > Orthoptera > Acrididae > Schistocerca > Schistocerca gregaria. The sequence continues at coordinate 45,114,538 of NC_064929.1, forward strand.
AAACCTAACTAACCTAAGGACATCACACACATCCATGCCCGAGCCAAAATTCGAAACTGCGACAGTAGCGGTCGCGCGGTTCCAGACTGTAGCACCTAGAACCGCTCGGCCACTCAGGCCGACAAATTGTAAGGCATTTTCAGGGGTAGATGTGGACTCTGACCACAATCTATTGGTTATGAATTGCAGATTAAAACTGAAGAAACTGCGAAAAGGGGAGAATTTAAGGAGATGGGACCGTGGATAAACTGACTAAACCAGAGATTGTACAGAGTTTTAGGGAGAGCATAGGGGCACAATTGACAAGAATGGGGGAAAAGAAATACAGCAGAAGAATAATGGGTAGCTCTGAGGGATGAAGTAGTCAAGGCAGCAGAGGATCAGGTAGGTAAAAAGACGAGAGATGCTAGAAATCTTTGGGTAACAGAAGAAATATTGAATTTAATTGATGAAAGGAGAAAATATAAAAATGCAGTAAATGAAGCGGGCAAAAAGGAATAGAAACGTCTCAAAAATGAGATCGGCAGGAAGTGCAAAATGGCTAAGCAGGGATGGCTAGACGACAAATGTAAGAATGTAGAGGGCTCATCTCACTAGGGGTAAGATAGATACTGCCTACAGGAAGAAAGGAGAAAGGAGAACCACTTGCATGGATATCAAGAGCTCAGATGGAAACCCAGTTCTAAGCAAAGAAGGGAAAGCAGAAAGGTGGAAGGAGTATATAGAGGGTCTATACAAGGGCAATGTAATTGAGGACAATGTTATGGAAATGAAAGAGGATGTAGATGAAGGTGAAATGGGAGATATGATACTGCATGGAGAGTTTGAAAGAGCACTGAAAGACCTGAGTCGAAACAAAGACCCGAGAGTGGACAACATTCCATTAGAACTACTGACAGCCTTGGGAGAGCCAGTCCTGACAAAACTCTACCATCTGGTCAGTAAGATATATGAGACAGGCGAAATACCCTCATACTTCAAGAAGAATATAATAATTCCAATTCCAAAGGAAGCAAGTGTTGACAGATGTGAAAATTACCGAACTATCAGTTTAATAAGTCACGGCTGTAAAATACTAGCACGAATTCTTAACAGAAGAATGGAAAAACTGGTAGAAGTCGAACTCAAGAAAGATCAGTTTGGATTCCGTAGAAATGCTGGAACACGTGAGGCAATACTGACCCTACGGCTTATCTTAGAAGAAAGATTAAGGAAAGGCAAACCTACATTCCTAGCATTTGTAGACTTAGAGAAAGCTTTTGACAGTGTTGACTGGAATACCCTCTTTCAAATTCTGAAGGTGGCAGGGGTAAAATACAGGGAGCGAAAGTCTATTTTCAATTTTAACAGAAACCAGATGGCAGTTATAAGAGTCAAGGGGCACGAAAGGGAAGCAGTGGTTGGAAAGGGATTGAGACGGGATTGTAGCCTCTCCCCGATGCTGTTGAATCTGTATATTGAGCAAGTAGTAAAGAAAACCAAATATAAATTCGGAGTAGGTATTAAAATTCATGGAGAAGAAATAAAAACTTTGACAGAGTTACAATGTCATTCGCGAACCTCAGAGACAGCAAAGGACTTGGAAGAGCAGTTGAACGGAATGGACAGTGTCTTGAAAGGAGGATATAAGATGAACATCAACAAAAGCAAAACGAGGATAATGGAATGTAGTCGAATTAAGGCCTGTGATGCTGAGGGAATTGGATTAGGAAATGAGACGTTTAATGTAGTAAAGGAGTTTTGCTACTTGGGGAAAAAAATAACTGATGATGTGATGTTCTAATTAGAGAGGATATAAAATGTAGACCGAGAATGGCAAGGAAAGCGTTTCTGAAGAAGAGAAATTTGTTAAAACCGAGTATAGATTTAGAAGTATTTGTATGGAGTACGTGGACGATAAATAGTTTGGACAAGAAGAGAATAGAAGCTTTCGCAATGTGGTGCTATACAAAGATGCTGAAGATTAGTTGGGTGGATCACATAACTAATGAGAAGGTATTGAATTGAATTGGGGAGAAGAGGAGTTTGTAGCACAACTTGACTAGAAGTAGGAATCGGTTGGTAGGACATGTTCTGAGGCATCAAGGAATCACCAATTTAGTACTGGAGGGCAGTGTGGAGGGTAAAAATCGTAGAGGGAGACCAAGAGATGACTACACTTAAGCAGATTCAGAAGGATGTAGGTTGGGGTAGGTGCTGGGAGATGAAGCAGCTTGCACAGGATAGAGTAGCATGGAGAGCTGCATCAAACCAGTCTCAGGACTGAAGACCAAAACAACAACAACAAAACGTGAGTGATTACAATGACTACTGTTAACCCGCTGCCCCACACTTTGTATAGACCCTCTACATACTCCTTCGACCTCCCACCTTTCCCATCTTTGCTGAAGACTGGTTCTCCATCTGAGATCTTTATATTCGTACAGCTGCTTCTCTTTGTTTCCCGAATACCTCCTTAACTTTCCTGTAGCCTAATTCACAGAACAATTTCGGTCGAGTGGTAAAAAGTGAAACAAATGCCTGAAATGGCATCGGCTTTTATTGAAATGGAAAAAGACAGTAAAACTGGGCAACAGACGGGCAACTTTGCAAACTGTCAGCGTGGCGGGTGCGAGGTAGGTCGATGTTACTAAATCGCATCGTCCCATGTCTGGCTAATAAACACTCTCCGAAAGGTACGACTTTTATCCAGGACGGCGCCCCACTCCGCACTGCTACACGTGTGCAAGATGTCTCGCGCACATTATTTAGTGAGGATCACGAGCTGAGCAGCCACTCCCGGCTCCCCAGACCTCAGTACGTGTGATTATTGGCTGTGCGCTTAGCTGAAGTCTCAAGTCACCCGCGATCGTCCGACCGCATTAACGATGCTAAAAGACAACACTCGACGGCAGTTTTTCACCATACCTACTGGTGAGTTGTACAGAGCATTTCACAACGTTGTCGCCTGACTACAGGCACTGTGGGTGAATGACGGCCGACATACTGAGCATTTGTTATAAGTAACATCTTCAAAACTCCATTGCTATGCTAAATATTGCTTTTGTATCATATAAAGAGCCATCTGTTGGTGTACATCTACATCTACATGGATACTCTGCAAATTACATTTAAGTGCCTGGCAGAGGGTTCATAGAAACACCTTCACAATTCTCTATTATTCCAATTTCGTATAGCGCGGGGAAAGAATGGAAACCTGTATCTTTCCGTACGAGCTCTGATTTCCGTTATTTTATGGTGGTGATCGTGCCTCCCAATATAGTTCGGTGTCAACAAAACATTTTCGCACCCGGAGGAGAAAGTTGGTGATTGGAATTTCGTGAGAAGATTCCGTCACTACGAAAAACGCCTTAAATGATGCCTAATCCACATCCGGTATCATTTCGGTGACACTCTCTCCCATATTTCGCGATAAAACAAAATGTGCTGCCTTTCTTTGAACTTTTTCGATGTACTCCGTCAGTCCTATCTGGTAGGTATCCCATACCGCGCACCAGTATTCTAAAAGAGGACGGACAAGTGTAGTGTAGGCAGTCTCCTTAGAAAATATAACCGACCTACTAAGTGTCCTGAAAATAAAACGCAGCCTTTGGTGAGCCTTTCCCACAACATTTTCTATGTGTTCTGTCCAATTTAACTTGTTCGTAATTGTAATACCTAGATATATAGTTGAATTTACGGCTTTTCGATTAGACCTATTTATCGTGTAACCGAAGTTTAAAGAGTTCCTTTCAGTACTCTTGTGGATGATCTCACACTTTTCGTTATTTAGGGTCAGCAGCCACTTTTCGCACAATCAGATATCTTTTCTAAATCATTTTGCAGTTTATTTTGATCTTTTGATCTAGGCGCGCAGTCCGGAACCGTGCGACTGCTACTGTCGCAGGTTCGAATCCTGTGTGTGATGTCCTTAGGTTAGTTAGGTTTAAGTAGTTCTAAGCTCTAGGGGACTAGTGACCGCAGCAGTTGATTCCCATAGTGCTCAGAGTAATTTAAATTTGATCTTTTGATGACTTTATTAGTCGATAAACGGAAGCGTCATCTGCAAACAACCGAAGACAGCTGCTCAGATTGTGTCCCAAATCGTTTATATGGATAAGGAACAGAAAAGGGCCTATAGGACTACCTTGGGGAACGCCGGAAATCACTTCTGCTTTACTCGATGACGTTCCGTCAATTACTAAGAATTGTGACCTCCGTGACAGGAAATGGCCAATCCAGTCACAAAACTGAGACGATATTCCATAATCACGCATTTTCACTACGAGCCGCTTGTGCGGTACAGTGTCAAAGGCCTTCCGGAAATACGGAATCGATCTCAAATCCCTTGTCAATAGCACTCAACAAGAGCTAGTTGTGTTTCACAGGAACAATCTTTACAAAACCCATGTTGACTGCGTGTCAGTGTTATAGCGCAGAGGAGGCATTGATTGTAAATTGCCACTAGCATACTTCATATACGACCAGAATATCTTGGATTTGTCTGCCAGGTTTCGAGACAAAGTTTCGTCGTGGAAACTGTTATAGGCATCTCGCATTGAACTCTGGCTATCCTTTAGAGAAGCCCGGAATTTAAGCAATCTTAGGGATTTTGCGTCTGTTTAAATTTGGCATGTTTGTTTCGTTGTTTCTGCAACAGTGTTCTAACCCGTTTTGTGTACCACGGAGGATCAGCTCCGCCGTTTGTTAGTTTATTTCGTATAAATCTCTCAATTGCTGCCGATACTATTTTTTGAATGCAAACCACTTCTGGTCTACACTTATATTATTAATTTGGAATCAGTCTCTCAGGAAGGCGTCAAGTGAAATTTTATCAACATTTTTGAATAGGTATAATTTTTATTTGTTTTTCGAGGATTTCGGGATTACAATATACAGTCTCGCTACGACAACCCTGTGTTCACTAATCCCTATAACGGTTTTGATGCTCGTTATTAACTCAGGATTATTTGTCATTTGCACTTTCTTTAGTTTCAGTAAAAACCTAAATTTGGGAAATTTGTGGTAAGTTCCTATGGGACCAAACAGCTGAGACCATCGGTCCCTAACTTAAACTGACTTACATTACGGACAAAACACACACCCGTGCCCGAGGAAGGGCTCGAACCTCCGAGGGGAGCCGTGCGAACCGTGGCAAGGCGCCCAAGACAACTCGGCTACCGCGTGCGGCTATCTCTACCTGCATTATTCCGTGAAATATTGACTTTTGAAATAATATGGACTTTAGCATATCCCTGCACAATATCAACAGCAAGGCTTCCAAGACACTTCCCTCGGGCACAATCTAAGTTACTTTGATACTTAATGATGACTCTTCATCCAAGATTACAAGCTACATTCTCCTTATCAAATATCCTCAACTGACGCAAATTTTCATTGATTCCTCATAGTGCCTTACTATTGATAATAGTATAGCATTGGTACTGAATCAAATACTTTTCGAAAATCGAAAAATACTGCATTTATCTGCCTTCGTCCATTACTTTTAGCAGTCATCTGATAAAATAGCGAGTTGGGTTTCACGTGATCATTGTTTTCGGAAATCATACAGGTTGCCATAGGGAGGTCATTCTGTCAGACATACCTCGTTATTTTTTTAATTTAGAATATATTCTAAGATTCTATAACAAATCGATATCAAGGATACCGGACGGAAGTTTTGAGGATCACGTGTACTGCCCTTCTTGTAAACGGGTGCGATCTGTGACTTCTTCCAACTACTGGGCAGGGCTTTTTGTTCGTGCGATGGACGATGGATTATAGTTAACAGAACTGCTAACGCAGCCGCAAATACCATGCACCGTGTTAAGGGATCGGCCGAGCCATGGAGCTTCATTCAATTAGAGAGATTTCAGCTGTTCTCAATGTTCGATGATCTATTGGAATTTGCCGGACGCTGTGGCCGAGCGGTTCTAGGCCCTTCAGTCCGGGAATGCACTGCTGCTACGGTCGCAGGTTCGAATCCTGCCTCGGGCATGGATGTGTGTGATGTCCTTAGGTTAGTTAGGCTTAAGTAGTTCCAGGTCTAGGGGACTGATGACTTCAGATGTTAAGTCCCATAGAGCTCAGAGAAATTTGAACCATCTATTGAAACTGATTAAAGGTAAACACACTATATGAGCAGAAGCGTTCTCTTCTGCAAATGCTTTGCAAAAAAGGGATGACAGTCCTTTTTGAACAGCAATCTGTTGTAGACTAATTATTATTCGTTTTCCCATTTTAAGGATACTGCAAATACACTCCTGGAAATGGAAAAAAGAACACATTGACAAGGGTGTGTCAGACCCACCATACTTGCTCCGGACACTGCGAGAGGGCTGTGCAAGCAATGATCACACGCACGGCACAGCGGACACACCAGGAAGCGCGGTGTTGCCCGTCGAATGGCGCTGGCTGCGCAGCATTTGTGCACCGCCGCCGTCAGTGTCAGCCAGTTTGCCGTGGCATACGGAGCTCCATCGCAGTCTTCAACACTGGTAGCATGCCGCGACAGCGTGGACGTGAACCGTATGTGCAGTTGACGGACTTTGAGCGAGGGCGTATAGTGGGCATGCGGGAGGTCGGGTGGACGTACCGCCGAATTGCTCAACACGTGGGGCGTGAGGTCTCCACAGTACATCGATGTTGTCGCCAGTGGTCGGCGGAAGGTACACGTGCCCGTCGAACTGGGACTGGACCGCAGCGACGCACGGATGCACGCCAAGACCGTAGGATCCTACGCAGTGCCGTAGGGGACCGCCCCGCCAATTTCCATCAAATTAGGGACACTGTTGCTCCTGGGGTATCGGCGAGGACCATTCACAACCGTCTCCATGAAGCTGGGCTACGGTCCCGTACACCGTTAGGCCGTCTTCCGCTCACGCCCCAACATCGTGCAGCCCGCCTCCAGTGGTGTCGCGACAGGCGTGAATGGAGGGACGAATGGAGACGTGTCGTCTTCAGCGATGACAGTCGCTTCTGCCTTGGTGCCAATGATGGTCGTATGCGTGTTTGGCGCCGTGCAGGTGAGCTCCACAATCAGGACTGCATACGACCGAGGCACACAGGGCCAACACCCGGCATCATGGTGTGGGGAGCGATCTCCTACACTGGCCGTATACCTCTGGTGATCGTCGAGGGGACACTGAACAGTGCATGGTACATCCAAACCGTCATCGAACCCATAGTTCTACCATTCCTAGAACGGCAAGGGAACTTGCTGTTCCAACAGGACAATGCACGTCCGCATCTATCCCGTGCCACCCAACGTGCTCTAGTAGGTGTAAGTCAACTACCCTGGCCAGCAAGATCTCCGGATCTGTCCCCCATTGAGCATGTTTGGGACTGGATCAAGCGTCGTCTCAAGCGGTCTGCACGTCCAGCACGAAGGCTGGTCCAACTGAGGCGCCAGGTGGAAATGGCATGGCAAGCCGTTCCTCATGACTACATCCAGCATCTCTACGATCGTCTCCATGGGAGAATAGCAGCCTGCATTGCTGCGAAAGGTGGATATACACTGTACTAGTGCCGACATTGTGCATGCTCTGTTGCCTGTGTCTATGTGCCTGTGGTTCTGTCAGTGTGATCATGTGATGTATCTGAGCCCAGGAATGTGTCAATAAAGTTTCCCCTTCCTTGGACAATGAATTCACGGTGTTCTTATTTCAATTTCCAGGAGTGTATTTCATACCTGCCACAGAAAATTTGTGTACGTGGGGTTTGTATTCTAATTCGAACGTTTGATTTACGCTATACGTATTCGTTTCGGAATATCGTTTCTACGTCTTCCGTTAACTATACTTGGTTAACATTATGAAGACATTTAATAACATTAATGAAATACAACTTTGTTTGCGGAAAACATAATGATGTTCGAAGTTGCCAGTTTTTCCACGACAAACTACTTTCAACAACTTATTATATGCATAATTGTTGCAACTGATTGCTGGGAATTATATATATATATATATATTTTGTGTGTATGTACACAAATTTGAATTACAAAAAACAAATACTAAAAAAAATGGTTGCATGGCGCGAGATTCGATCCGGCGAACTTCGGAATTACCAACCCGAACCCGAGAGTTTACCGCTGCGCCACGACGCTGTAGAATACTATCAATCGTAGTGAGTATTTCACCGCAACGGTTTCTTTTAACTGTCAATTTTCTCGACAACGGCTGAGAAGTACATCTTGGTGCTTTCCCACATAGCACCTCTGGCCATGAGCTTTTATTATGCGCAGTATGAATTGAATCTGAATTTCACAATTGGCGGCCTCCCCTTGTAAGAGTGCTTCGAATTCCTCACGAGGGATCACAGACAGCCAACCGCTCGACGCTTGTTTACAGCGAGGCACGGGACAGAATGCACGCGGGGAGAGTTATGTTGTCCCGGTTGCCTCTTCGTCATATCATAGTTTTGAATCTGGAAGAGAGAAGGTGTCCAGCACGAGCCTTATAGACGTAAATCGGAAAGAGTTGTTTTCCGTCATTAGGCTGCCGCGATCCTGGCGGATACAGTAGTGATTTTTCCATCATTAATGTGCCGAATGAAATAAGTTTCGTGAATGAATACAGTGTTATTCTGTAAGTAACATATGACGAGTGCTGTATGTAGTTTGTAGAAATTAGCTCGTCTGTTTATGCCGTAGTAACTAGTTATTATTTGTTGTCATATCTTTCAGGTGCATAATCTGAGTAACGGAGGATGTACACCCTTCGACTAGCGTTGTAATATATAGTTGGGAGCCTGTCACAGACGATGGCAAGCGGGAAGTTACTGTCACTGTGTTTTGGTTTGCAAAATACAGATGCATTATCAACGCACTACCGGAAGCAGCCAGGTCTGTTTCTCGGCGTTCCAGGTTGACAGGAACGGCTATGGTGGAGAGATTTTTGGTGGTGACGAACGAAATGACTTTTCTTGATACTGAGGTACTATACCATGAAGACGAAGCAGAAGGTGATTCAGTGGAAGATATCCCGACTAGTGAATCGCTAAATTGTCATAACACTTCAGAAATCTCCACATCACTGGGAATATGTGCTTCATCCGTTCCCGATAAGTATCACGAACCGGTTACTAAACGACTTAACTACAGCTCTATACCCCTTGAAGTAAAAGTTAAGGCGGTAGCGCTAGCCAGGAATCATCCAAATTTGAACTTACAAACACTGCAAAGGAATGGAGCAACAACAGCCCTGGAACAGAAGAAGGACTTGAAATTGTGTGAAAGTGATATCGTTAAAGGAGGGACAAGATACGACAAATACCAGGCGATAAATATGTGGACATACGACCGATTTGTCGAATCTTGTTGACGTAACTAGAATGTAACAGCGAGAATACTTCAGGAGTGGGCTGCAGGTGCAGCGCTTCAATATACGGCCAACAAGGATTCTACGTCTGCTGCATCATTATCTTGGGCAAAAAATTTCAGATCGGGGTATAAAATTCGTCAACGGCGCGTCACTAAATACGTCTCTCATAAGGAGGTACAAAATATAGAAGATATACAGGAAGTGGGAGCTCTTTTCAACAGGCAAACGGCGTCACTTATGACCGGTTTTAATAGTGATTACGTGATCAACACCGGCATACAGGATGCGAGTATTGGATGAACATTCGACGCACGTTATCGCATAAGGGAGAAAAACGAATCCTTGTCGCAGTTGGTAGTAAAAACCTACTAACACATTCGTACACGGCGCAACATGCCACTACAGCCTCTGGAAAACTGTTACGTAAGGTTTTCCTATGTTTACAAGAAACGAATGTTACATTTGGTCCTCAGGTTATAGAAGAGGTCAACCGTTTAACCGACTCGTTGAAAAATGTTTACATTACCTTCTCCAAACTGACGAATGCGATTTACAGAACATTTCTTGAGAATGTTTTAAAACCATACGTTCCCGATAGCAAGTTTTTTCTAGTAGTGGATTCCTGGAGTGGACAAAGTAATGCTATATTATATGACACAATGATTATAGTTGGCGAGGGTCAGCCGACGTGCACGGTAAAAGTAATACCGCCCAACTGTACACCTGTGTACCAGCCGTGTGATGTTGATTTCTATCGCCAGGTTAAAAACTTTATTTCCAGGCTTCAGGATTGCAGTGTGCTTCTGGAAGCCCAGCGGGAATTGGACGACCGCACGGATACAATAACTATTTACAACATAATTCATAACCAACTTTCAGCACCGATTTTTCACGCAATGATATCGTATGCGTGGTACGCATCAAAATTAATTCCCGAAAAAGACATTTTTAAATGTAAACCAAGTTTGTTTTCCGCCTACTCTTGGGAAGGAACAGTGTAGCTATCGAAAGATTGCATTCATTAGATGTTCTTGGTGCCGTGAGTATATTTGCTTCAAATTTTTATGTGACAAGTACCAGCCATCTCGTTGTTCGACGAAAAATGAGGACACGTAACAGTGACTGGAAGAGCCATTCTAAAGTGACCTGGAGTAACATTTTAGTTGTTTACTACCCCAAGAAGTTTCAGAAATGTATTTGCCTACCTTATTTTTATCGTTCCTTATAGATTTACTTACCTTATTAACCCTCCTATTCCTGTGAATTGAGATATGGAAAAATACAAACGAAAATAATAACATCCACTGGGTTTCCTCGCGATTCGAACCCGGGTTCTTAGATTCCCAGCCAGTTACCTTGGCTGTTGCGCTATCAGTGCTGTCGGCAAAAACCGTTTAAAAAGTAGGAACAGAAGCGACAGTTGTAAAACTTTCTTTCCTCGGTTTCTGGAATAGTATGCGTTTTCAGTTACAATAGCTGATATTGAAAAATGCTCTATTTACAATTATCTATCGATCCCACCAATTTTGAGTCGATTGCTCTTCATAACTTTTAGGGGTGATTTTTTCAATAACGTGGCGGTGTTGACCTAAAATATCTTAGATTCCTCCGTTTTAGGTTGTACACAAGCGACCTGCCAAATTTTAGCCGAATCGGTTGGCCGTGTCTGAGGCCTTCCATTTGTAAGGAGTTACATGTCAAGCTCAAGGAACAAACGCGCCGTCTCAGTGCGACGTCAAACATTATTTGTGAATATTTGAATGTTGTTGAAAGAGAAGGAACAATTACTTATTCATTCTTTCTCTTACTTTTGTAAGGTCCAGACGGTTGTCTTGTTAAATTTTGTGAGATTTGTACACTGTATTTATGGAAAAATGAATGTGATAGTTTCTGACGGACCAGAAGGTTCCGAGCTTGCGAAAAATGTTTTGTTGTTGTTGTTGTTGTGGTGGTCTTCAGTCCTGAGATTGGTTTGCTGCAGCTCTCCATGCTACTCTGTCCTGTGCAAGCTTCTTCATCTCCCAGATCCTACTGCAACCTACATCCTTCTGAATCTGATTAGTGTATTCAGCTCTTGGTCTCCCTCTACGATTTTTACCCTCCACGCTGCCCTCCAATGCTAAATTTGTGATCCCTTGATGCCTCAAAACATGTCCTACCAACGGATCCCTTCTTCTAGTCAAGTTGTGCTACAAATTGCTCTTCTCCCCAATTCTATTCAATACCTCCTCATTAGTTACGTGATCTATCCACCCTATTTTCAGCATTCATCTGTAGCACCACATTTCGAAAGCTTCTATTCTATTCTTGTCCAAACTATTTATCGTACATGTTTCACTTCCATACATGACTACACTCCATACTTTCAGAAACGATTTACTGATACATAAATCTATACTCGATGTTAACAAATTTCTCTTCTTCAGAAATGGTTACCTTTCCATTGCCAGTCTACATTAATAGGATGTATACATCCCGCTCTCTCGAGGATGCAGTCAAGGCAGCCGAGTTGTGGCCAGCTGCATTTACTGATCACACTGCTTACGCCTGTACCATCAAGCTTTGACGACAACTACTATGGCGTAGCCGCTGCCCGCTTACCTGATCTCACCGGAATGTCAACCGTCAGTTGGAGACACGTGTAGACTGTGCCTACTTAAACCTAACTAACCTAAGGACTTTACACAACACTCGGTCATCACGTGGCAGAAAAATGCCTGACCCCCCCCCCCCTCCCCATCCGGGAATCGCAGACTTTTACTACGCCATCCTCAGGTAGTGTTCCGTTATGCCACAAACACGGACTCGACAGATGACTGTCAACCGAGCACATCAACACTGTGAAGGGACCATCAATTGTACTCGTCAAATGGTGGGAATCATCAACGACAGCCCTCCATATCCCACGTTGTTGTTGTTGGAGTGTTCAGTCTTGAGACTGGTTTGAAGCAGCTCCTTATGCTTCTCTATCCCTCTGAATCTGCTTAGTGTATTCATCTCTTGGTCTCCCTCTACGATTTTTACTTTCCACGCTGCCCTCCAATACTAAATTGGTGATCCCTTGATCCTACCAACCGATCCCTTCTTCTAGCCAAGTTGTGCCACAAACTTCTCCCCAATTTTATTCAATACCTCCTAATTAGTTATGTGATCTACCCATCTAATCTTCAGCAATATTCTATAGCACCATATTTCGAAAGCTTCTATTCTCTTATTGCCCAAACTATTTATCGTCCATGTCTCACTTCCATACATGGCTACACTCCGTACAAATACTTTCAGAAAAGACTTCCTGACACTTAAATCTATATTTGATGTTAACAAATTTCTCTTCTTCAAAAACGCTTTCCTTGCAATTGCCAGTCTACATCTTATATCCTCTCTACTTGGACCATCATCAGTTATTTTGCTCCCCAAATAGCAAAACTCCTTTACTACTTTAAGTGTCTCATTTCCTATTTTAATTCCCTCAGCGTTACCCGACGTAATTCGACTACATTCCATTATCATCGTTTTGCTTTTGTTGGTGTTCATCTTATATCTTCCTTTCAAGACACTATCTATTCCTTTCAATTGCTCTTCCAAGTCCTTTGCCCTCTCTGACAGAATTACAATGTCATCGCCGAACCTCAAAAGAAAAATTCGGAGTAGGTATTAAAATCCATGGAGAAGAAATAAAAACTTTGTTTACTTCACTGCTTACTCAATATACAGATTGAATAACATCGGGGAGAGGCTACAAACCTATCTCACTCCCTTCCCAACCACTGATTCCCTTTCATGCCACTCGACTCTTATAAATGCCATCTTGTTTCTGTACAAATTGTAAATAGCCTTTCACTCCCTGTATATTACCCATGCCACCTTCAGAAATTCAAAGAGAGAAAACTTTTGACAGTGTTGACTGGAATACTCTAAGGAAAGGCAAACCTACGTTTCTAGCTTTTGTAGACATAATCTATTTTCTAAGATAAGTCGTGGGGTCAGTATTGCCTCACGTATTCCAATATTTCCTAACTGATCTTCCCTGAGGTCGACTTCTACCAGTTTTTCCATTCGTCTGTAAAGAATTCGCGTTAGTATTTTGCAGCCATGACTTACTAAACTGATAGTTCGGTAATTTTCACATCTGCCAACACCTGCTTTCTTTGGGATTGGAATTATTATATTCTTCTTGAAGTCTGAGGGTAATTTTTCTGTCTCATGCATTTTGGTCACCAGATGGTAGTTTTGTTAGGCGTGGCTCTCCCAAGGCTGTCAGTAGTTCTAATTGAATGTTGTCTACTCCCGGGGCCTTATTTCGACTTAGGTCTTTCAGTGCTTTGTCAAACTCTTGCTGCAGTATCATATCTCCTATATCAACTTCATCTACACTTTCCTCCGGTTGTATGATATTGTCCTCAAGAACACCGCCCTTGTATAGACCCTCTATATACTCCTTCCACCTTTCGGGTTTCCCTTCTTTGCTTAGAACTGCGTTTCCATCTCAAATCTTGAAATTCATGCAAGTGGTTCTCTTTTCTCCAAAGGTCTCCTTAATTTTCCTGTAGGCAGTGTCTATCTTTCCCCTAGTGACTATCACGACAGCTGTCCCGCAGAAATATGTGGACGGCAATCAGCGCAAAGCGTGTGGCACGTGGTGTCCACTCACAAGCAAATATTCTGTTAGGCCAAATTATGGCAATGGTATGATGCACACAGGAGTAAAAAACAAACCAGTTTGAGATGGGCTATAGTACCGAGTATACACGTATTCTGGGTCTGGTGCACGAGCCATGGACTACTTGGGTTGAGCTTAACGTGAGCTACTGATGTGTTTGGCTTTATTTAGGGCTGTCCACATGTTTCGCTTTCGTTCATAAGTACAGTGTGCCTGGTGGTTCATAAAGAAAGTTTGCTTCACTCCAGACTTACGTCCATTGTTATTCCGTGGTCACGTGATAGGACGACATGCTCATATCACTGAGGCCTGTATGCCCTCAACGTGCACTCCCGTGAGAACATCATTTACCGCATTCACCAGCTAGTAGACATTGTAAATAGATTTCATTTGCCGGTTACTTGTTTACTCTTTTGTGCAGAGTCAATGTATCTATTTCAAACAAACCTCATCAAGTTCCATCGCCATGTCATCACTTTATCCTTGTCCTTCAACACAGTACAAGTGTACAGCAATAAAGCTAGTTCACTGCGCAACTGGCATGTGAGCAACAATATTAGCCTGTTCCGTCTTCACTGGTGATCCAGATGTGATCTGTGCATAACACTTGGTGAAGAACTTTCGCTGATGTCTGTGACATGGAACCATGAGGTGACAAACCATCGAGTTTTTTGTAATAAGCCTCCACATCCTTACATTTGTCCAATAGCCATCCCTGCTTAGCCATTTTGCACTTCCTGTCGATCTCATTTTTGAGACGGTTATATTCCTTTTTGCCCGCTTCATTTACTGCATTTTTATATTTTCTCCTTTCATCAATTAAATTCAATATATCTTCTGTTACCCAAGGACTTTTACTAGCCCTCGTGTTTTTACTTACTTGATCCACTGCTGCCTTCACTACTTCATCCCTCAAACCTACTCATTCTTCTTCTACTGTATTTGTTTGCCCTATTCCTCTCAATTGTTCTCTTATGCTCTCCTTGAAACTCCTTACAACCTCTGGTTCTTTCAGTTCATCCAGATCCCATCTCCTTAAATTCCCACCTTTTTGCAGTTTATTGAGTTTTAATCTACAGTTCATAACCAATAGATTGTGGTCACAGTCCACATCTGCCCCTGGAAATGTCATACAATTTAAAAGCTGGTTCCTAAATCTCTGTCTTATAATTATATAATCTATCTGAAACCTGTCAGTATCTCCAGGCCTCTTCCATGTATACAACCTTCTTTTATGGTTCTTGAACCATGTGTTAGCTATGATTAAGTTGTGCTCTGTACAAAATTCTACCAGGCGGCTTCCTCTTTCATTTATTACCCCCAATCCATCTTCACCTACTACGTTACATTCTCTCCCTTTTCCTACTGTCGAATTCCTGTCACCCATGACTATTAAATTTTAGTCTCTCTTCACTATCTGAATAATTTCTTTTATTTCATCAATTTCTTCGTCATCTGCAGAGCTGGTTGGCATATAAACTTGTACTACTGTAATAGGCGTGGGCTTCGAATCTATCTTGGCCACAATAATGCGTTCACTATGCTGTTTGTAGTAGCTTACCCGAACTCCTATTTTTTTATTCATTATTAAGCGTACTCTTGCTTTATCCCTATTTGATTTTGTGTTTATAACCCTGTATTCACCTGACCGGAAATCTTGTTCCTCCTGCCACCGAACTTCACTAATTCCCACTATCTCCAACTTTAACCTATCCATTTCCCTTTTTAAATTTTCTAACCTACCTGCGCGATTAATGGGTCTGACATTCCACGCTCCGATTCGTAGAATGCCAGTTTTCTTTCTCCTGATAACGATATCCCCTTGAGTAGCCCCGCCCAGAGATCCAAATGGGGGACTATTTTTCCACCGGAATATTTTACCCAAGAGGACGCCATCATCATTAAGCATACAGTAAAGGTGTATGCCCTCGGGAAAAATTACGGCTGTAGTTTCCCCTTGCTTTCAACCGTTCGCAGTACCAGCACAGCAACGCCGTTTTGATTAGTGTTACAGGGTTAGATCAGTCAATCATCCAGACTGTTGTCCCTGCAACTACTGAAGAGGCTGCTGCATCTCTTCAGGGACCACACATTTGCCTGGTCTCTCTACTGATACCCCTCCATTGTGGTTGCACAAACGGAACGGCTATCTGTATCGCTGAGGCACGCAAGCCTCCCTACCAACGGCAAGGTCCATGGTTCATGTGGGAGATTTATATTGTATCTGTAGTTATTTGTTTTGCCAGCGAAACTTACTTTGCTGTAAGTAGCTTCTGTTAAGCAATACAACAATGTAGTTACTAAGGCAGAAAATTTAGACTGAAACTGGTCAGTATGAAGTACACGAAACTAGCAGTAAATATTTAATCAGTTTTGATATTCTTATGACACTCGACGATTGCATGGAAAGGAAAGGGACCCTGCATGGTAATAATGTATGAGGACAATGCAACACAGGTGTCCTAGAAATTTTAACTTTTGCAAGTTATTATTCAAGTTATTCACACTCTGTGAATGAAATGTTGCTGGTTGAAGCCTCTCTACACTACAATGTTTGTCAATTAACAGTCCTTCGATATTGTAGCTGTGCGGATGACAAGTATGTAGCCGACGACAATGCGGAGCTGCTGTTGCTGCTGCTGCTTGATGAGAGGAACCCCGAGTCGTCTCCAGAGCCACGGATACTTACGGGACAGGCAACAGTTGAAACTGCAGCTTCCCCCGCCGGTCCACTCCTACCGTGCTCTCAGTAATCGCAGGTTAACGAGTTAGGGATGTCTACACTGGCGCGAGTATAGGTACACAACGGGTCGGCCGGAGCGTTCAACAAACACTTCCGCACTCTTTCATGACACAAACTGCTCTGCCTCCCATCTGCACGCCACGCGACAGAGGCTCTCCATGCGCAAAGATAAACATCGGTACAGCTATTATCATTTCGTCTTTGCTATTGATACATCTCAATAAAGTTCCCTTGGCTATTACCCGGCAATTTATAATACTTCTATTATAATTACAATCAATTATATACAGTCAAATTTTTATTTAATACGTAATCGAAGTATTGATGTATTTAGTTTCTGTAGTACAGCATATAGCATCAGAATCAAGAGTATAGTGGAAGATATCAACGAAAATTAAACGGCGAAAATTTTGGATGTTGCAGACGGTACTTTGTCTGCATTTTTGGTTTTATACCCTCTATGAGACATGTGTATATTGATGATTACCCGGTACACGCCTGATCACGTGGTACCGTAGACATGCCAGAAAATGGAGAGACACCGAAATCCATTGCAAATAAATACATAAAAAACCACATTTAGACGTCAACTGCTAGGAGTCTCACGCGTACATCTGAAGGACTATCTCATGTATATATGTTTGAGGGAATCCCATCATTCCCAGAGTGACAGGTAGGTATGGCAACTCGCCGGACAATGATGTGACCGCCCAACATTCACCAAGCTTTTGTATGCACAGAAAGGACCTCCACTTGCTTTGCCTGTAAGTTAGGACGATAATTGCCCGTGGATGATACTGAGGCCAAGAAGATTTACTAATCATCAGGATACAGTGGTTGCGAATGCTGAGAGATATCGTAAGCCAACCATTAACCAGGAAAGGAATCCTTTTACATTGACAATCTTTTTGTGAAATACGTCTTTTTTTATGTGTGTGGCAAAGGCATTGCCCAACCGTAAGGGAAGCTGCTAAGTAGTAATTCAGCTGACTGCTTGTAGAATCCTATCTGGCTAATCAAACGTAAAGAAACGACCACGGTGAATAAAGTGCTCGGAATACTGCTGCATCCAGTAACTGACCTGTGCTGATATTTCGTCCGAGACTTCTTCGTAGCCGTAATATTCTTCACAGATGTCAGCATCTTCCGAATTGCTGTTTTATATTTTTTATTGATGTCAGAGTATGTGTTACTCGATACATATATCTCGCTTACTAAGTGGAATGGTGCTACGAAGGTAAGTTCACCCAGAGTTTCAAGAATTCTGAAGGAATTTCGTCTACTACAGCTGCCTTCTTTTGATTTATGTGTTTCAGTGCTCTTCGGCAGCTGCTGTTGTTATAACGTCAAAACTCAGAGATTGAAAAATATTCCCGTTACGAGCAATACTATCGCTGAAATGGGTTGTTTGAAGCCCGAGAAGTTGTCAGATACTACCCTACGCCTTGTACTGTTCATGAACGCCTGCAGTTCAGCGGGGCAACCTCATGGCTGGATGCACGTTCCCCTCACGCTGCGGCATCCCGTCACACCGGTAAGCTCTGCGGACTGCCGTGTCTCATGCAGAAAAGGTATTTGTCTGGTGCATAAGTTCTAACGTAACACAGACGTTTATCAATAATACATTCTCCTTCTCTATTTAAAACAATCTGTCAACGCTGGAATACGTTTTATATTCCGCGACTGTGGAAATCACGTGGTTTTGAGGCGAAGAACTCGTCGAGCCATGTTCATAGAGCATCTTCATTGGAAAGGGAAGTTCCTTCAAGGTTGTATCTGTGTTTGAGGACACCAGATCAGCTGAATAACGTGGTTGCGGAAGGACTCCCCAACACAACTCCCGTATAGTGTCTTCCCTCAGCCTAGAAAAATGCGGGTGGTCATTATCGTGGAGTAGCATCACTTCACGCGGTCTTCCTCCTTGTCGTTCTTGGATTGCGTCTGCAAAACGTCTCGGTTGCTGAGAATAAACGTCAGCAGTGATGGTTACACTTCGGGGAAGCAATTCGTAGCGCACTAGATGCATAACATCATCTTTTGTAGATGATTACAGGTCGTTGTTCCGGGAGTTGCTGCTTTGCTGGGCTCAACCATTCCTTTCGTTTCCCTGTGTTAGCATTGTTGTTGTTTGCTGTCTTCAGTTCTGAGACTGGCTTGATGCAACTCTCCATGCTACTCTATCCTGTGCAAGCTTCTTCATCTCCCAGTACCTACTGCAACCTTCATCCTTTTGAATCTGCGTAGTGTATTCATCTCTTGGTTTCCGTCTAATCTCTTGGTCTCCGTCTACGATTTTTACCCTCCACGCTGTCCTCCAGTGCTAAATTTGTGATCCCTTGATGCCTCAGAACATGTCCTACCAACCGGTCCCTTCTTCTTGTCAAGTTGTGCCACATCGTCATGTTTCACTTCCATACACGGCTGTCGTGCGGTAGCGTTCTCGCTTCCCACGTCCGGGTTCCCGGGTACTATTCCCGGCGGGGTCAGGGATTTTCTCTGCCTCGTGATGACTGCGTGTTGTGTGCTGTCCTTAGGCTAGTTAGGTTTAAGTAGTTCTAAGTTCTAGGGGACTGATGACCATAGATGTTAAGTCCCATAGTGCTCAGAGCCACTTGAACCATTTGAACCATACATGACTACACTCCATACAAATACTTTCAGAAACGACTTCCTGATACTGAAATCTATACTCGATGTTAACAAATTTTTCTTCTTCAGAAACGCTTTCCCTGCCATTTCCAGTCTATAATCTATATCCTCTGTTCTTCGACCATCATCAGTTATTTTGCACCCCAATAGCGGTACGGAGTAGTCATCGCCGGTGTTGTTCACGAGCCAAGCAATGATGCACATGTGGTCACCTGCTGATTTTGTGATTTTGGCTTAGGGCATGCGGCACCCGTACTCTTGATGTTTGAGCCTTTCCAATTGCACTTAAATTCGTACGGTGGTGAAATAATTGCAGTTTACCACATTTACCAGCTCTCGAGTACACTCGCGTGGATCATTGTGGGTTCATGAGTGTGAACGACTTCCATTAAACAGCGAAATCATTAACGTCAAAACGATCCTCCTTAACAAGAGAAAACCACTTCCTTAGAGTTCTCTGTCCAATAGTATTATCCCCACACACGGTGCAAATGTTTCTGGGTGCCTCCGCTGCTGTAGCCCCTCGAATGAACTCAGACCGTGTAAAATGTCGGAAATGTTCCGATTTATCCTGTTTGTACTCCATTTTGTAGCGTCGACAGCTCCACTCACTATCTTCAGACACAAAATTTCAACATGTAAACTCAAATAGCAACAGTGAACTAACAATAAAAACTGACAATCGTTAAATAAACCCTTAGCAACCTGAATACCAGCTGACAAAAAAAAAAAAGCTGTGAACTTCTGCACCAGCCTAATAGATACATATTTTCAAGTGAACCTAGGATTTCAGACTTAATTTTTTTTGTTTAAGAGCGATTATATCAGGACGCTAATTATGGACAAAGTATGGTCACAAAATATCGACATAATATTTACAGATGACTTTGACATAACACAAATCAATATTTTGCACATTTTGCGCCACTTTCTGGAGCATCTATATTCCACTACATCCGCATTATGTACAAACCAGCAGAATTTCTGAGATTTATAGTAGTGGTGCAAAACAATAACTATGATGTATAAGAAAACACAATTAGTTACTTCAGACATTTTTTGAGTACACCCTGTGGTCCATAGCATTCTACTTAAAGCTCCTAAAGCATCTCGCTAACACTAGGCAGATATGAGACATCGACGTGACAATTCTAAACACTGCGTATGACTTTAGTATGACAGCAACGAAAGATTTAAGTTTTTCTCAGTTACCCTGATTTATTTAAAGAAGTTAAATCGTTTTTCGCAAAACTAGTCCTCACGCTGGTCTATTTGCTTCCTCATTTGGTCATATCCTACTCTTTGCTTCGAACAATTTATAGAGAATCATATTTTCGTTACACTGAAAAATTTGACCATTGAAATACACAGACAGCATTCCGCTCTAGGCAAAAGCACGCCAAAAAAAGAAACTAAAGTGTAGCCTGTATAGAAACAATAACTGTTGTACGTTCTCGCTTCCCACGCCCGGGTTCCCGGGTTCGATTCCCGGCGGGGTCAGGGACTTTCTCTGCCTCGTGATGGCTGGGTGTTGTATGCTGTCCTTAGGTTAGTTAGGTTGAAGTAGTTCTAAGTTCTAGAGGACTGATGACCATAGATGTTAAGTCTCATAGGGCTCAGAGCCATTTTTTGAATAAGTGTTGTAGAATTAAGGAACATGTTTTATGTGGAAGAACTGCGATGTTTTTGGAAAATGAATATCTCTTCTATAAAAGTCAACATTGACTTATCAGGATGGCAACGTGAGAAGGCAGTATTGAATACTGAAAGGAATTGTCAGCACCATTGCTCTTTGCAACGTATGTGAGCCGTGGCTGGCTGGATGGGTGCCTTGTTTTTTTTTTTTTTTTTTTTTAATCATTTGTGGTAGCCCAGTGGTTACCGCAATAACGTTGCTGTCTTCTCTCCGTGAGCCGCAGTAGCAGTGTGTATCGATACTAGTACTGCTGTACTATGTCTGGTGTGGCGGATATGTTTTCCGGGTGTGCTGTGTGTGACAGTCGGTCCGTTGGGTCAGAGCAACGAGGAAGTCTCTGTGGCGCGTGGTCAGACCGGAGCCGCTGGCGGCGTGCACGTGCGGTTGGAGTTGTGAGGCACTTCTTGCGAGGGTTACGAAGTTCGTCAGCCACCGAAACTGGACACTAAAGTTGAGTGCTCACTTAACCTACTATCAAGCCTCAACTGCTATCACATCTCTTGGTTTGATCCTGGTTGTCACTTTCTGAGAGATCCACGCGAGCAACAACGTGTGTGCATTGAAGTCGACTAGAATTGCAGCCGTCTTCCTGTGTGGTGTTAAACTTCATTAATGAAGGAATGACTTAAATTAAGTGTACCAGAGGTATCTCCTGTGTTGTGGCCGTTGACGTTCCAGTGACCTAAAGTGGTTGTTGACGTAGTTTCTGGCAGTGTATTTTCCACATCGTGTTGGTATTGTACAGCACAGCGTGTAGTGTGACAGCTAAGGTGTTGGTAGTTTTGGGCGTTTATTCTCATTTGGCTTGATTGGCCACCAGTATCCGGAACGTTTTGCGATTGACATCTTGTTGTCGTTTTGCTGTTCAGATGCAGTAGAAGTGATGTTGTTGGTTGGTTCCTCGGCTGGCTTTTTGTTGGGTTGCCTTTTGATTAAGAAGTTGTCGGTCTGGCTGCCTGTTTCACCTAAAAGTGCGTTAGTTACTTCCCCAGGTTGGAACCTTCTGAGCGCCGCTCCTTGTGTTTTACAGAGTGATTTCCTTTTTAGTCTTAAGTGCTGTGTGTGGCCTTCAGCGGAGTTTTTTCTTATTGAAATTTCAAGGCTTTTCTTCTTAGGCCTTAAGGCGTAAAAAAAGTTTCTTGACTGGTATGTGGCCTTCAGCCGAGTTTTCAGCCTTTTAAAATCAAAAGTTGAAAATTTTGTCTAGGATTTAAGCCGGAAGAAATATTTTGTAGTTTTTATGTGGCCTTCAGCCGAGTTTTTCAGTTAAAGCCCAGACAAAGAAATTTCCAATTTTTAATTTTAAGACGTGAGATTATTTGGGTTTCGTATGTGGCCTTCAGCCGAGAGTTATGTGAAGCATTTTAGGATAAAGACTTTATCCTATTTTAGTTGAAATTCAGAATCTCTTCCTTTAGGCCTTAAGTCGTAAAATTGTTTTCTCCATGATGTGTGTTTTAATCTCTATTAAATTAAAAATTCAAAATCCTTGTCTTGCCCTTAAGTCATAAGATTGTTATTTTTTAATATGAGGCCTGCAGCAGAGTTTTACACGAAGTATTTTGAGATCAGGCCTTCAGCCTTTTCAAATTGAAAGCTCTTCTTCCCAGGCAAAATCCGTAAAATTGTTTTGTTGATATGCGGCCTTCAACCGAGTTTTCAGCCAATATAAATTAAACTTTGAAAATCTTTGTCTCGGCCTTAAGCCGCGAGACTATTCTTGATTAACGTGAGGCCTTCAGCCGCGTTATATGGGATAACATTAAATCTAAGGCTTTCAGCCTATTTATATTGAAGATAAAAAATTCTGAAGAAGTGAAACCGCCAGAAGAACTCCTGTACCTTGCTTAGGCCTTGTGCCTTGGATTTTCGATGTGGCCTTCAGCCGATCTAAATTAAATCAAAGGAGGTCTTTCGTTAAAACCTTGAGAGTTTTGATTCTTGCTTGTCTGATTGTGTGTTTTAAGAAATAAATTTTGTATGATGGTGTGCAACTGACAGTAACATATTTTGACCTCTTTCCACAAATATAACCGCATCCGCTCCGTCCTGCTAGCCCAGGGATTTCACTGGTAGCAGAGCGTGGTTACGTTTGTGTTCTTGCCATTCCAGTTACTGTTAGTTTCAATTTTATTTCTGTTCTGTGACACCACATTGTTTTGGGTGTTGATTGTTTCAGGTGTATTGTAATGGCGGTCAGTCAGAGTCCGGGGATCGGCCTGCTCAGGAACATCTTGTTTACGAGTTGGAAATAAGGCGCCAAGCTACTGAGAGCAGTGATCCGGATTTAGTGGCCCGTTTAGGTGCTGCCGTTTTTCAGCCGGTTGACGTCACGCCGGCGGTGTTGGGTGAGACAGGAGCGGCCACTGAATTTTTGTTGAAGGCTGTTAGGGGCCTTGTGGACAATATTTGCGTTTTGGAAGGCACTCAACCTAGTGCCAGTCTATTGGATACGGTGTAGGCCCAGTTAATGTATTTAACAAATCGGAAAGCGGATTTGGGCATGTTAGCTTTGGAAGATCACCATAAAAAATTAGCCGCCGAATTGGGCTCTTTGGTTAGTGCATTGCAGTTTAATGTTACGTGTTTAGATTTGGTGAGAAGAGGATTGAGGAGCGGGACTTGCTGTGTTCGGGAGAGGGCGAGAGCCTGCCCGGGATGGTACTGTTACGTCCTCGGTGAAGTTAGACGCAATGTTTGCCAAGTTGCCTAATCCTCTCGTGATATTACTGAATTAGTCGTGGAGTGGCTTGAACAGGTCGAAAAATTATTACGGTTGTCGGTTCGTCTTGAACTTTATGCTTCTCCCTATCGTGGTTCCACACCAAGTAATTTTGTCACTGCCGTACCTGTTAGCTAGAAGTGAGTTGCAGAACCTCCTCTTCCGAGCCATGACTGAAGTGTTCTCCTTACAGCAATTGAGGGAGCTCGTCATTAGGCAGAGATTGACCACCGGAGTTCGAAAACAGCTTGAATGTCGTTACATTTGGGAGATGCAGCGGGATAAAGAGCAGTTACATCAGTATGTGGACAGAGTTCAGACGGCGTCCTTGGCTTTGTTAATCGATTTGCCTGAACAACAGCCGGTGTCTATTGTTCTTAGGGGAATGCGCGTTGCGGATAAGTAGCACTATGTTTTCCGTAATCAGCCTTCAGCTTGGGAAGAACTCCGTGCCGCGGTTGTAGCGATATGGGCGTTGCCACTTGGATACGATGTATGTCACGAAGTTAAGGGGCAGGCCACCGGCGCTGGCAAGGGAAATTCCGAAGTGTCTGCATCCGCTGAAGCCGTAAAACTGGAACCCCGGGGTTGTTTCAGGTGCGGCAGCACGGCTCACTTGGAGCGCTCTCGGATTCAGCCTCGCGCTCTCAGAGCCAATAAATGACGCCGGACTGGGCAGCTATCTCGTGATCGAGCCTTTAGACGCTGGCGTACCCGTGTTGTCGCTCCCTCTTCACCGCCCTCGCCTTACGTTTGTTCTCGAGTAGGTGGCGAACCGATCTGTGCTCTTTCCGATTCTGGTAGCTCATTTTCATTATTGTGCTTCGAGTGGTTTTTGGAAGTTGGTCATTTTACGAAACTTCGGTCGGTGCTTTCTCCGGTGCAGAGATGTCGGGTGGCCAATGACCAGGTGTTGCCTCTGCATGATTGGGTCCGAGGGAGTATATCGATGGGGGATTTTTCCTGGCCCTTGTCATTAGCCTCGGTCAAGGAGCTGCCGGTCGATCTAATTTTGGGATGTGATTTCAGTAAATACTGGGTTATTCTTGGATTATTCTGGGCACACCTTTTTCTTTAAGTTAGCTCCTGTGGAGAAGTTTCTACATCTCCATCCATACTCCGCAAGCCACCTTATGTTTCGTTTTATAAGTGCGCTAAACGTATTGTGCATCGAAATGCAGATGCATTGGCCGTTCAGGATGTGGGTAATGAGTTTGATCTTACCCATCTCTCGCCGCATCACGCTTCTCAATTACGGGATTTGTTACAGAGTTTTCCTGAGCTTCTTAGTGATAACTTGAGTGTCACTAATGTTCTTAATTACCATATCCTTCTATCCGACGATAGTCCTGTCAGGCAGCCCCCACGTCGCCTCTCACCTCCTAAGGTGAAGATACTGAAGGCGAGAATATCACAAATGCTCCAACAAGGAGTTATTACGCCTTCTACATCTACTTATGCTTCCCCCATATGCCATGTTCCCAAGGATCAGGAGCACTATTTCAGACCTGTGGTTAACTACCGGGTGCTTGAACACTAAGGTTGTCTTCGAATGTACCTCTGCCTCTGATCTGCATAACTTTTACCTGGTTTGCCGGTACTAATTGGTTTACTGTTCTTGGTTTGAACCAAGCCTGTTGTCAGATTCCATTAGCTGAAGAATGTAAACATGTTACCGCATTTTGTACTCATTGGAATCTGTTTGACGGAGTTCCTTTTGGTTTGGCAACTCGTTTGCTGGATAATATCCTTAGGAACTTGAAATTAGTGTTTGCCTATAATTATTTGGACGATTTAGTCATCTATAGCTGTTCGTTTCAGTCCATTTGGATCATATCCAGAAAGTTCTTTCGAGGTTTCAGGGAGCCGGGCTGACTGTTAAACCCAGTAAGATGACATTAGAAAGGCAGCAGGTGTTCTTCTTAGGTCACCTAGTGTCAGGTCAGAGTATTCGCAACGAACAAGAGCGAACTAAGACCATACGGGCGTTGCCTCCGCCTACTGATAAACTCGGAATTGCTAGGTTCATAGGCATGTTGAACTACTTTAGGCGTTTTGTCCCTAATTTTGCTTAGTTGGCCGCGACCTCAAACGAACAGTGCCGGAAGAGAGTGCGTTTTGAATAAGGACCTGTCCAGGAGCCCGCGTTTGAGTATATTAAGGCAGCTGTAGCCAATCGTCCATTTCTAGGAGTACCATACTTTAATAAAAGGTTTATTGTCCAAAATGACACATCTAATGCTGGTATTTTAGCCGTAAAACTGGCCGTAGTGCCAGATGAGAGGTACGCATTTAATTTGAAGTTAAACACGTGAGAGACACTGAAAATATCCTTGCGGATGTCCTCAGCCGGTAGTTCGCCGAATCTACACCTAGTGAGGGAACCCGGGAGACAGATGGAGGCAGGATTGGGAGAAATTCCTCTTTAGTTTGATGTCGCTCAGCGTCGGGATCAGGACCCTATTTGGCTGGAGAACTGTCGCATGAGTATATTATTAACAGTTGCATTCTGCGTAAAAGGGTCGGGCATGCGAAGCAGTTAAAGAAGTTTGCCAGTAGCTCTGGTGCGCCCGGTTTTTCGGTACTTTCATGATTCGTTGGTGGGTAGCCACTTATAAGTTCCTAAGACTCTGAAAAAAGTCAAGGAGCATTTGACTTGGCCCACCATGGAGCGAAATGTCAGAGAGATGGTATAGCAATATCGGCTGTATAATGTAGTCAAACCCAAGAATGCTCTTCAACAGGGTTTGCTGAGCTCTGAGCGCGAGTCCTGTCCTACGCACAAGCTCTATATCGATTATCTAGGACCCTTTCTTCGTACTAAGAAAGGTCATCGATACGTGTTAGTTATTATTGATGCGTTCTCCGGATTCACTTGGCTCACTGCTACCACCACTATTCCTCATTTAACTAAAGTTTTCATTGTTTTTGGCCCCCCTAAGAAAATTGTTAGCGATAATGCGCCGGCCTTCCTTTCGGCTCCTTTCAAGGCGTCCTAATTTCAGAACGGTGTCAAGCATATCACGACTGCGTCGTATTATCCGCAGGCATGCTTTACGGAGAGGGTTAACCGAAATCGTAAATCCGCTTTGATTTCAGAAAACGCCTAGTAAGTGGGACTCTAGTCTTCCTTGGCTTAGTTTTGCTTTTAATACCACCAATCATGAAGCCTTGGGAGCTACTCCCGCCTCTTTGATCCTTTCCTATCCTGTTAATTCCCCTTTTTAGAACTTGTGGGGAATTCAAGATCTAGTTCCTCAAGTCATCAATGAAAACTGGAACCGTGCCAGACGTAATATACTCAGGGTCCATAATAATCAAGGTGAGCGTTACAATCGTAATCGGCGAACCTTTAGAGGGAGGCTAGGAGATCAGGTCTATGTCCGTAGTTTCCCCAGTAGGCAGCTGCGTGTCGGAAATATGAGTAAATTTACTCCTCATTTTCTGGGGCCTAGCACCAATTTGTTCATTTTAGGCCCGGTGAATCTGCTGGTTAAGGATAACCATTCCGGTAACCAGTACTGGGTTCACCTTAGCCAGGTTAAATCCAGTTAGTTAGTCTGATGGTTAAGTAGCCACCCCCCCGCCCCCCCTTCCAGCATCGTGTTTGTTTGAGGGCGGGAGGTTGAGCCGTGGCTGGCTCGTGTTATGCTTCCCATTAAATATTGGTTTTGGTTGATATTCTGTGATTAGTCTCTCGCGGTTAAGCTGTTATCCTCTCTCTCCGTGAGTCGCAGCAGCAGCGCGTATCGATATTAGTACCCTTGTACTATCTATGGCATCGCGCTTATAGTTTTCCGACTGCAGCGCGTGCGGGTAATGCTCCCGTCCTTTTGCCTCAGAAAGTCTACAAGGAAGAGCTATGTGGTCTACTTAGTTCTGGTGCATAACGGAAGATTAACAAAGATCCTACTATCAAGGTGACAGTATGGACTGCTGCCTTGCTGAACGCTTCATCACTACCAAAGGAAGTCAAAAGAAGTACCACCGAGATATTATGGTCTTCCTAAAGTTCACAAAATGTCTAAGTATGAGAGTGTAGAGGTCTATGAGACCTATAACGAGCGCTATTGATTCACCGACGTATTTTTCTGCCAAACACTTGACTTCCTAATTAAAACAATTGGTAGGAAAATGGAGTCACCACATTCGTAATTCTATGGATTTTATTCAGAGACTTAACACGTCAAAACTAACTAGCACATCATTATTATTTAGCCTGACGTTGCTGTCATTATGCACCGGTACCTTTAAAGGACTCTTTCTCTTATCAGCCAACATCTTGATACGAACATTACGGCCTTATTTGATCATGTGCTTTTATCATCTTATTTCCAGTTTAATGGTGAATTTTATGAGAAGATTGATAGTTAATAAAAATTTGCGGGTTTCCAGCCGCGTCGGGTGGTTAAAATCCCACGGGCTTTCGACCGAGCTCTCCCCGGTCATTCTCAAGTGGTAAGACTGACTGCTGTGTCGTCGTGGCCGCGTCGTTATACAGCCGCACTGCTGGCTGTGACGTCACTGGTGCTCTCTTCCACGCCATATATGATCATGTTTTCATACCGCGTTCATCGCGCCCGTTTTAACATCGCGATAGCCGGGTCCCAGGCTGTGCTGAGTTGCAAACATCCGCCCTTGTTGATGGTGTTTTCAGCGGTTTTTATTTCAATAGCTTCTTTTATGACGCTATCGCAAAATCCCTCCGCTTTCATAACGACAGATGTTTCGTCGAATAGAATTCGGTGTCCATTTTCTAAGGCGTGTTCTTCCACGGCTGATTTTTCTGGATAGCGTAGGTGTAAGCACCTCTCGTGTTCCTTTCCGACGTTGCTCTACCATGCGTACTGTTTGGCCGACGTAGTAACAGCCACACTGACATGGTATCTTGTACACTCCAGGCGTTCTTAGCCCTAGGTAGTCCTTCACAGGCCTTATGAGCTGACGAATTTTTGCTGGGGGCCTGAACACCGATGAAATGTTATATCTCTTCAGGAGTCGGCTAATCTTTCCCGACACTGTACCACAGAAAGGCTAAAACACAAGTTTCTTGCTTTCTTCTTCGGTGGTGTTCTCTTCTCTGTTGGTGTGTTTCTTGCGTGTCACGCCAGATATAGCCTGGACACCTGTCCGTGGCTGTACCCGTTTTCCCGGAAGACGTTTCGGAGGTGGCTCAGTTCTAGTGGCAGACTTGCTGCGCCTGGGACGACTTTAGCACGATGGACGAGGGTATTCAGAACGCCACGTTTTTGTGCCGGATGGTGGTGGCTGAGAGCGTGCAGATACTGATCTGTGTGTGTGTGTGTGTGTGTGTGTGTGTGTGTGTGTGTGTGTCTCCGTTTTCTGTAGACACTGTGGCTGAGGGGCCCCTTGGTTTTCCGTCGAATGAGGACGTGAAGCAAGGGCAATGTACCCTCTGTCTCGACTTCCATCTTACACTTGATGTGGCCGTGAATGCTGTTCAGGTGTTCCAAAAATTCACGACCATGGGGCTACATGATGAAAGTGTCATCGACGTAACGCTAAAAGCAACTTGGTTTAGCTGGAGCCGTGTCCAAGGCGAAGTCTTCAAATTGTGCCATAAAAAGTTTGGCTATGGATGGAGCCAGAGGGCTTCCCATAGCCACGCCGTCCAACTGGTCGAAATACTGGCCGTCATGTAGGAAGTACGACTATGTCACTGTGTGCTTAAACAGTCCCACAATTGTGCTATCAGATAATTGGGAGAGGAGATCTATACAGTCTTTGACCGGAACACGTGTAAACAGGGAGACCACACCAAAACTAACCATCATATCTCCTTGACTAAGACGCAGTTGTTTAATTCTGTTGAGAAAGTCGACGGTGTTCTTGATGTGATGCACACAACGACCCACATGCGGTGCAAGGAGGCTGGTCAGGTGTTCTGCCAGTCTATAAGTGGGTGACCCAATGGTGTTCACAATGGGACGAAGAGGAGAATCCGGTTGTGGATTTCTGGTAGTCCAGAAAGCGTAGGTGGTCTCGGCGCCTGAGGGAGGAGAGTCTTAATAACGCCCTCTTCCAGCATTGACTGTTTTAGAAGCTCTGATGTCTTCCTCATTATTCTTGACGTCGGGTCCCGTGGCAGTTAACGCTATATATCCTCTTCAAGCATTAACTGAATTTTGGCATCGTAGTCAGCTTTATTTACAATGACGGATGCATTGCCCTTGTCGACTGGCAGAACCACGATGAGTGCGTCGTTGCGGAGTGCGTGAAGACCATTGCGTTTAGCCCTAGTCAAGTTAGACCTCGGTGGTTTAGATTTTGAAATGATGAGACACGTTTCGCGATGAATTTCGTCAGCATTCTCACTAGGCATCTTACGGATTGTTTGTTCAACCCCACTTATATCATCACAGACAGGGATGCTCTGAAGCGCTGGTGCGAAGTTAATACCTTTCTTAAGCGCCGAAATGGCACCCGCATCGACCTCTTTCTCCGTCATATTGATGACAGTTCCTTCTGTTGATTTCCGTTCTGCACCGTGTTGTTGTTAAGAAATCCGCGCGAACTACCCTTTCTGTTTCTCTGTGGCCTTCTTTTGCTGTGGTGGCCGCGTCGACCCACTCAAAATCTAATTGTGAGAGTACCTCTGTCAACTGCAGATGTATAGCCAGCAGTTCGCGACCTTTTAAATCCAGCTGCCTCCTAGTGAAGTGTATCGTTTCCCGCAACAGGGCAGAGCTGGCTGAACGGTAGATTCACCTGGCTGCCGAGGTAAATCGTGGAATCGCGTTCTCATCTCGACAGCGTAGCAGGAAGGCTAGAGAGCTTAACAGGTTAGCCTTCTTCCCAAGCAGGTTCCCTAGGCGCCACGTTTCCCCCCCCGTAGAGGTACGCCATGTATGAATGCGTGGTTTCGTGGCGATATGAATTAATAAGATTTTCTCGGGCTTCCAGCCGCGTCAGGTGGTTATAATCCAACGAACTTTCGACCGAGCTCTCCTCGGCCACATCAAGTTTACGATGGAAGTCGAGACAGATGATGCACTGCCCTTGCTTGACGTACTCGTTCGACGGAAAACCAACGGGCACCTCAGCCACAGTGCCCGCAGGAAACCTACACACACAGATCGGTAACTCAGCCACCACCATCCGGCACAAAAAGTGGCCTTCTGAATACCCTCGTCCATTTTGCTAAAGTCGTCCCAGACGCAGCAAGTCTGCCACTAGAACTGAGCCACTTCCGAAACGTCTTCCGGGAAAACGGTTACAGCCACGGACAGGTATCACAGGCTATATCTGGCGCGACACGCAAAAAAACAAACTAAGAGAGGTGAGAACACCACCGAAGAAGCAAACAAGAAACTTGTGTTTTAGCCTTTCTGTGGTACAGTGTCGGGAAAGATTAGCCGGCTCCTGAAGAGATATAACATTTCATCGGTGTTCAGGTCCCCAGCAAAAGTTCGTCAGCTCATGAGGCCTGTGAAGGACGATCTAGATCTTAGAACGCTTCGAGTGTACAAG
Source organism: Schistocerca gregaria (assembly GCF_023897955.1). NCBI lineage: Eukaryota > Metazoa > Arthropoda > Insecta > Orthoptera > Acrididae > Schistocerca > Schistocerca gregaria. The sequence continues at coordinate 45,145,801 of NC_064929.1, forward strand.
ATACCATGTCAGTGTGGCTGTTACTACGTCAGCCAAACAGTACGCATGGTAGAGCAACGTCGGGAAGGAACACGAGAGGTGCTTACACCTACGCTATCCAGAAAATTCAGCCGTGAGCCGTGGAAGAACACGCCTTAGAAAGTGGACATCGAATTCTATTCGACGAAACATGTCGATATGAAGGAGGGATTTTGCGATAGCGTCATAAAAGAAGCTATTGAAATAAAAACCGCTGAAAACACCATCAACAAGGACGGAACCCGACTATCGCGATGTTAAAACGGGCGCGACGGACGCGGAATGAAAACATGACTATATACAGTGTGTTACAAAAAGGGACGGCCAAATTTCAGGAAATATTCCTCACACACAAATAAAGAAAAGATGTTATGTGGAGATGTGTCCGGAAACGCTCAATTTCCATGTTAGAGCTCATTTTAGTTACGTCAGTATGTACCCTACTTCCTCTATTCACCTCCAGTTGGCAAAATAGAAGGAAGGTAATGTTGACTTCGATGTTTGTGTTGACATGCGACTCATTGCTCTACAGTACTAGCATCAAGCACATTAGTACGTAGCATCAACAGGTTAGTGTTCATCACGAACGTGGTTTTGCAGTCAGTGCAATGTTTACAAATGCGGAGTTGGCAGATGCCCATTTGATGTATGGATTAGCACGGGGTAATAACCGTGGCGAGGTATGTTTGTATCGAGACAGATTTCCAGAACGAAGGTGTCCCGACAGGAAGACGTTCGAAGCAATTGATCGGCGTCTTAGGGAGCACGGAACATTCCAGCCTATGACTCGCGACTGGCGAACACCGAGAACGACGAGGACACCTGCAATGGACGAGACAATTCTTCGTGCAGTTGACGATAACCCTAATGTCAGCGTCACAGAAGTTGCTGCTGTACAAGGTAACGTTGACCACGTCACTGTATGGAGGGTGCTGCGGGAGAACCAGTTGATTCCGTACCATATACAGCGTGTGCAGGCACTATCAGCAGCTGATTGGCCTCTACGGGTACACTTCTGCGAATGGTTCATCCAACAATGTGTCAATCCTCATTTTAGTGCAGATGTTCTCTTTACGGATGAGGCTTCATTCCAACGTGATCAAATTGTAAATTTTCAGAATCAACATGTGTGGGCTGATGAGAATCCGCACGCATTTGTGCAATCACGTCATCACCACAGATTTTCTGTGAACGTTTGGGCAGGCATTATTTGTCGGTGATGTCTTGATTGGGCCCCATGTTCTTCCACCAACGCTCAATGGAGCACGTAAATATGATTTCATACGGGATACCCTACCTGTGCTGCTAGAACATGTGCCTTTACAAGTACGACACAACATGTGGTTCATGCACGATGTAGCTCCTATACATTTCAGTCGAAGGGTTCGTATGCTTCTCAACAACAGATTCGGTGACCGATGGACTGGTAGAGGCGGACCAATTCCATGACCTCCACTCTCTACTGACCTCAACCCTCTTGACTTTCATTTATGGGGGCATTTGGAAGCTCTTGTCTACGCAACCCCGGTACCAAACGTAGAGACTCTTCGTGCTCGTATTGTGGACGGCTGTGATACAATACACCATCCTCCAGGGCTGCATTAGCGCATCAGGGATTCCATGCGACGGAGGGTGGATGCATGTATCCTCGCTAACGGAGGACATTTTGAACATTTCCCGTAACAAAGTGTTTGAAGTCACGCTGGTACGTTCTGTTGATGTGTGTTTCCATTCCATGATTAATGTGATTTGAAGAGAAGTAATAAAATGAGCTCTAACATGGAGTTAAGCGTTTCCGGACACATGTCCACATAACATCTTTTCTTTATTTGTGTGAGGAATGTTTCCTGAAAGTTTCCCGTACCTTTTTGCAACACCCTGTTTGTCGAGGAAGAGAGCACCAGTGACGTCACAGCTAGCAGTGCGGCTGTATAACGACGCGGCCACGTCGACACAGCAGTCAGTCTTACCACTTGACAATGACCGGGGAGAGCTCGGTCGGAAGCTCGTGCGATTTTAACCGCTGGAAGCCTGAGAATATTTTATTAATTCATATCGCCGAGAAACCATGCATTCATACAAGATCGATGGTATTGTCATGGGACGCCCCCTCTACCCACTGGTAGCTAATTTATTCATGGAAGACTTCGAGGACAAGGCACTGGACTCAGCAAGTTTTAAACCAACGGTCTTCTGGAGGTACGTGGACGACACATTTGTGGTATCGACGCACGGGATGAATGAATTACATCGATTTCTTGAGCATTAGAATTCCATCCATTCTAGTATCAAATTTACTATGGAAATATAAAAAAAACGTCTACCTCCCATTTTTGGATGTTGTCGCTCGCCGTAAAGTTGATGGCACATTAGGACACGCCGTATACCGGAAACCAACGTATACAAATCTAAATGTTCATGCCAGTAGCTGCCATCACCCTTCACAGACCGTATGTGTTCTTAAGACCTTAGTGCATAGGGCACACTGTATTTCCGATAAAGACAATTTGCAACAAGAGCTCACATACCTTAAGAGCATTTTTAAATCGAATGGATTTTCTCCGCAACAAATTTGTAGAGCATTCAATGTAAAACCTAGGAAGAAGATAGTAATTCTTTCAAATCTAGTACTTTTTTGCCGATGTGGGTGTATTCCTGAGAAATTCTGTGTTGTGGTGGTCTTTCACCCCCCCCCCCCCCCCATCCCCCCCAACGAAGACTGCTGCAGCTTTACTCTGTGAAGGACGATTTACAGCTTCGTAAAGCGGGTGTGTATCAGATTTATAGCGGAAATTGTGAGAAATCGTACAGAGATCAAACAACACGCACCGTTCATGAGAGATGTGTAGAGCATCGAAGATACAAACGCTTATTACAGCCAGACAAGTCAGCTGTGGCCGAACATTGTCTTGGTACAGGTCATTCCATGAATTACAGTGATGTGAATATTTTAACATCCACGTCTTCCTTTTGGGAATCTGCCGTCAAGGTATAGAGATTAGAGCAGCTAATAATTTAATAAACAGAGATAATTGTTTTAATTTGGACAAAGCATGGAATCCGGCTCTTGGGGTAATTGAACTGCAGAGAAGTCGTCACGGTGTCACCGCCGCCGCTCATACATCGATAAGCGAATCAAATGTCTGTACGCCTTCGCCACAGGCGGTGCATGTATAAGCGTATTTCTTTGCCGCCGACCAACATCTCTCACTCGCATGCGCAGTACCGCCGCGGTGGAGCATCTAAGGCCGCGCTTGGCATCTTGTCGTCAGTCTTATGACTCACTCTGAGGATGGCCGGACGATACGCGGCCGAAATATCAGCGGAGGAAATTTTATTTGCGCGGCTGCGTGCCCAAAATTTAATGGACTGTTCATTACGCGGCGAGAAATTGAAAATGGACAGTGGTTATGAAGTTTTTTAAGTGAGAAACTGAGGAAAAATAGGGAGGAAACGTTTATGAAAAAGCACATCGCCGATTCAAAAATGAGCTTGTAATGTCTTCACTTACGTTGTACTATATCCCACAGTATGTCTCGTTTCACCAGCTATCGATGCCCCTTAATAATTACATTGTTTCATCGTATAATGAGGTCAATAATTAAGTTTTGCATGTTAACCATACGGCAAAGCACTCTTCTCTTTGCGTGCTGTCATTTGCGAAAATCTTGTTTCCATATCTCAAACCGTTTGAGATGTGAGGAATGTTGAGAATATCTCATTCTGGCTCTTTCGCTGGCTCGGACGGTTGCAGATGAGTGCGCTACATCAGATTAATTTTTCCGTCATTGGTGACTGAGACTTCCACCAAAGTCTAAAGAAAAATTCATTATCTCAGCTGAATTTTATACGCGACAACATATTATGTTATGTGTACCAAACGCAAAATCTTAGCAACCCCTATTTTCTATTTTAAACTTTTTCATATTTCATGCAGTGTCTTACTTAAATCGAAGTACCATAATAAATGTCACCATTAACGAAATGATGGGCACGTCACACGAAGCTGGCATATAAAGCTATAAGTAGGGAAAAAAGATTTTTTTTTACGGAATAGTATCTGTAAAATCGTTTGAGGAAGAACGCAGGGCGTGTGGCTCGCTTCTGCCATCGCAGTGTGTCGCCAGCCGGCTGGAAGTGACCAGACAAGGTCGGCCCCGCCTAAAGAAACAAATGAAATCGCTCAGTAACTGTTCCCTGCGCATCGGCCACTGTATCCAGCACGGATTCCACCATCTGCCACAGCATATTACACGGCTTGCAAGGTATAGGGTAGATGTGGACCAGTGATTTTCCACAGCTGCCACTATGCTCTGTATGTAAGTAAAGATTTTACAGCGGGTTTGTCGTTCAGAAATCGCATTTGAGTGTTGTTTGTTTGTGGGAAGACTGTGTGACACCTTGTGTACGAAGGGGAAACGTCTACCAGCACTTACCAAAGTCCGAGACTGCAGTTTGTCGTTACGCTGCTCGCGCTGTCACGTGAATACGGTGCCCATCGGTTCGCGAGGGTCACGTAGGCTGTTAATGGCCCTACGTGACTAGCGCCTGAGAGGCTCGACGTGCTGTTTGGTTGGCTGTGCAGGACCACACAGACACACCAGGTTCCCTGTGTCATGGAACGCAGCGAGCTCACTGGTGGCCAGAAGAGCGCCCTCACGGACAGTGCGGCGACGTCCAGCGACAACTGCTGTCGAAGCCCACATCGACGCGGCAGGAGACCGAGGCGGCCGACAGTGGAACTCCCAACAAGGAGACTGGACATACCAGAGTGGCACTATGTCGTCTTTGCAGACGAGTCCCAGTCCTGTGTACAACATCACATTGGACGTATCCATGCATGCAAGCTCTGAGGAGGACGAACGTTGCCAGGCTGCTTTCGTCATCTTCTCATGGGCTCATCATCTGACTTGTTGGTATGGGGTACCACTGGGTAAATAAGATGATCGCGTCTTGTCCACACAGATGGTAATTTGGACTGTACCTATCACATTTCTGGCGCCTTAAGGACGAATGCTATGACCCTTCTCCGAGATCTTCGTGACATTATCTTTCAACACATTACACCAACATCACATGTTGCCCATGCTGTGCTGACCTGTGCCGCACACCGGAGTATATTTACCGAAATTATGGCCAAAATGGCAAAAATGGACGTTTGGTCAACTATTGTAGCAAGTACATGAAAGGTTCTCGGTTCACTTGCCTCGTCAAATTTTCAGAAAATTCCACGCTTTCGATGATACCCTCCACCATCGTCGTCAGGGACTAAAACTGACTGTCGTGAACTGGCAAGGTTCCCTCTTTCATACTCATAGGAAGGCATCTGATTTGCTGGATTACGTCACGGTGGAGCATACAGATATGTTGCCCCCCTACGTAGATAGATTTTGCTTGCAATCTAGCGATGCATGCAGCACCATCTATCGCATCACGCTGTGAACTGCGAGAAGTAAGAAAATAAACCAACGTGCAATTGAAAAGAACTTTGCGAGAGGCCTGGGACAATCACCTGCTGTGATCGGTAACATTAGACAAGTCAACGTAGCAGAACCAACCTAGATTACACACACTAACATTCACTTCTCAATACGCACATATATAACACAGTACATAGCTATAATTAGTTTGAAGGCGCATTTAAAAATTGCGAGAAAAGTATGGCAAACTAACTACATATGGAACAATCACACACGTGACGAGCAATTCGGTGCCCTAGTAGAAGCAGTCCTGTCATCACGTCACCAGTAAAATCGGTACAGCAAATTAAGGGTATCACACGAATCTACTTTGAAATTTTCAAGTACAAAAGGTTAAGAACTAGTGCAAAGTGGCATGGTACAAACTGAAAGACAGGCAGACAAACTAACAAATGCATGCCGAGTCATCCCAGGCCAATCTCTATGGACGGCAGTGGAGTAGTTTAGGGGTATTCACAACTACAGTTAACCTAGTAGTGAAAGGGAGTGCTTTAAAGGTTTGAAACTATCAAAAATAATTTTGGCCAGGATTTCGGTACATGTAATCCACTGTTGGTTGGTTGAATTGTTGGAAGGCACCAAACAGCAAGGCCATCGGTCCCTCACATTATGGAAGGATGGGGAAGGAAGGTGGCTATGCCCTTTCAGAGGAACCATCCCGGCATTTGCCTGAAGCGATTTGGGGAAATCACCGAAAACCTAAATCAGGATGGCGGAATGGGTTTGAACCGTCGTTCTCCCTAACTAGAGTCCAGTGTGGTAACCACTGCGCCACCATGCTCAGTATATAATCCTCTTTGAGTCGATACAGAGCGTTCCAGACTGTTGCTTTAAACAGACACCAGAAACACTGGCTACGAACTGTGCAGAGACAGCCACAACAGGGGGTGAAACCCGTGTAGGGGCTACACGTAACACGACTTCGGTTCGCTGTCAGGCCACTTGCAGTGCTGCAAGTTTATTAATGCATCATGTCGCTTTCTTATTGGATGATCGTTAGGTTCTGTGTTTGTTTTCGTTCCGTAGTGAACGGAACTTAACAGATGCTCGTTTCAAATCATTGTGCTTCTTATTCCTTATTGTGTGCTTTGCACTCTTTGAGTTACGTTGTAAGTATGTTGCTCATATTCTGATTGAGCTCTGTTGACATCAGTAATACTGGGTCGGGTAAATGATTCCATATTTGGTTGTTGTTCATATAAAACAGAAGTTAGTTTCTTCACATGATGTTCTGAGATTTATGATTTTTGTTACCACTTACGAATCTGTGTGTTAACTACGCGATTTAGACAATTGTTAAGAACGCCGCTTTTATTATACTTTATGTGGTGTCACCGCCAGACACCGCACTTGCTAGGTGGTAGCCTTTAAATCGGCCGCGGTCCGGTAGTATACGTCGGACCCGCGTGTCGCCACTATCAGTGATTGCTTACCGAGCGCCGCCACACGGCAGGTATAGTCTAGAGACTCCCTAGCACTCGCCCCAGTTGTACAGCCGACTTTGCTAGCGATGGTTCACTGTCTACATACGCTCTCATTTGCAGAGGCGACAGTTTAGCATAGCCTTCAGCTACGTCATTTGGTACGACTTAGCAAGGCGCCATATTCAGTTAATATGAATGTATTCTGAACAGATAATATTGTGAATCATGTACCGTCAAGAGCGACGTTCATCATTAATGGATTAAAGTTAAGTATCAAAATAATTGCGTCCGCTTTCTGAATTCTAATTCCTTGTCATGTTCCAGATCTGACGTCAGTATAGTTCTTTCCTCCTCACGCCAGCCTGCGTGTGCTAAAACGCGTGCATTTTGGCCTCCTCTTGTAACACGGTGTTGGCTCTTCTGCCAACACAACACTTTATATCTGTTTACATACGTGTCCTGTACTTTCACGCTTTTAATGAAGAACTCCATCTTAGCGGGTGTCGACAGTATTGCTATTCCACATTATTACATCTGTTGCGGAACTTGTATCTAATTCTGCATTGAGTGCTGTTGCTTCTCGTCACTGGATGCCATGCGTTTCACAATGGCTCGAAGAGTGTCGATGTAGGTGTAGATGTCTGTTTCGTAGTCTCAGTAACTAGCAAATGTTTTCACACGTTATTAACAGGCAGTGCAGATAGTGCATTTTAGCAGAAGTCAATGAAAATTTTGGTGGAGTACGAAAAACGAATGGGAACAAAAATAACAAAGGATACGAAGAGTACACTAACAATGGATTTCAATCGAGGTTCTTAAGCTGTAACAAAAATACGTGAGTCTGCAGAACACCGCGAGACAAAACCAGTGTCCTTTAGCATGCAACAAAAACAAATACAGAAGCATTTAGTTCACCCTATAATACGGATGTCAGCAAAAATTAAACAGAATACGAGCATCGTATTTGCAATGCAATTCAAAGACTGCAATACACATAGAGAGGTCCTCAAGTGGTTTGAATGGCTGTGAGCACTATGGGACTTAACATCTGAGGTCACCAGTCTCCTAAAACTACTTAAACCTAACCAACCTAAGGCCATCACACACATCCATGCCCGAGGCAGGATTCGAACCTGCCACCGTAGCGGTCGCGCGGTAGAGATGTCTTAATCGGGAACATAATTTCAACTCGATTACAGCCAAACGGTAGAAATTGCATTATTGGGTTTTAAAATAAATGTACTTTGGCACCAGACCCACTCATATAAATGAAAAATATTATCATATAGTACTCGCATTTTGCAGAGCAAGAATACAGATTATCACGTCATATTTCCCCGAATTCAATGTTCACCGCCAGGCCATTTGGAGCGCTAGTGTCGGTCTCTGCGACCGTACCTTAACATAGTCGCTACTCTTGTGATATTTTGGTATTCTGTGTGGCGGATCACCACCATCCATTCAGTACGATACAGAGTCGTATCAGCGTGGAATGTCTCGCGGCACCCCTGTCTGTCACACGAGCTTAGTTCGACTCGATGTGCTGCCGCTTGTCACTGCCTGATGTAGCTTCACTGTCTATTAATTTTCGAAGCCTGAATGAACAAAAAATTAAGTACTCTAACTAGAAGAGAAACCAGGCATTGAGCAAGTATTTATTTCTTCTAGTCTTCCGTTATTCCATCTCTTCCTCCCGCTTCACTCTGTCCACCTTCTTCCCCCCTTTCTCTAGCCATCCTCTCTCTCTCTTTATCCACTCTTCTCCCCCGTCCCTCCTTTATCCACGGCCTCCACACCTCCCCTGTCTCTTGCCATCTCGTCCCCTCCCCTCTCTCTGTCCATTTCCTCTCTTCTGCTGTACATGTCCTCCTCCTCCTCCCCTCGTCTCTCTCCACGCTATCACGCTCACCCCAGCAGGAAGCTGGTGGTTTTTAGCTCTTCATTCTAGACAGCGACTAATATGTGTGCCAAATATAACTGAAGTCGTTCCAAGGATTAGGATGAGCATTTTACCGCTAGTTTGCTCGTATACGTACACGTCACCTAATTTCAGACAAATTTCGATCATATTTGTATACATATTTCACCTGTATGCCTAGCGAATTTTCACCCTGCTGTTGTGTTTTCATATAGCTAAATGTTTATGACGTCGTATATCCTGAAATATGTGTTGTACAAAAAGATAATTTTCCAGGTAGATCCAGCAGTATACGTGGCCACTATCTGCGAAATGCGTTGTGAACACAGTTGGCAGTAAAGAAGTAATAAATTAAAACGTCACACATCATCTGACAGTTTCTCGCGCATCTCACTGTTTATGACGTAATATCTCTTGAACTATTTGTTATAAAATTATATATTTTTGTAGGTACGTTGAGCGGCATATATGGATGATGTTTGCGACTAGAGTTGGTTTCAAATAAGTGATAAATTAAAACGTCATGCATAATCTGAACGTTTTTCACTCATGGTTCAGGAGACATGTCAAATACTGAGATGAGCTGTAGAATGATACATTGTAGGTACATTCAGCGACAAATGTGGATATTGTCTGCAAAAAATGTTGCAAATAGAATAAGTAGCAACTAAGTAATAGATTTAAACGTCTTGCATGATATGGTAGTTTTCCACGCAGTCAGTGTTTATGAAGTCTTGTCGCCTAAACTACACTCCTGGAAATGGAAAAAAGAACACATTGACACCGGTGTGTCACACCCACCATACTTGCTCCGGACACTGCGAGAGGGCAGTACAACCAATGATCACACGCACGGCACAGCGGACACACCAGGAACCGCGGTGTTGGCCGTCGAATGGCGCTAGCTGCGCAGCATTTGTGCACCGCCGCCGTCAGTGTCAGCCATTTTGCCGTGGCATACGGAGCTCCTTCGCAGTCTTTAACACTGGTAGCATGCCGCGACAGCGTGGACGTAAACCGTATGTGCAGTTGACGGACTTTGGGCGAGGGCATATAGTGGGCATGCGGGAGGCCGGGTGGACGTACCGCCGAATTGCTCAACACGTGGGGCGTGAGGTCTCCACGGTACATCGATGTTGTTGCCAGTGGTCGGCGGAAGGTGCACGTACCCGTCGACATGGGACCGGACCGCAGCGACGCACGGATGCACGCCAAGACCGTAGGATCCTACGCAGTGCCATAGGGGACCGCACCGCCACTTCCAAGCAAATTAGGGACACTGTTGCTCCTGGGGTATCGGCGAGGACCATTTTCAACCGTCTCCACGAAGCTGGGCTACGGTCCCGCACACTGTTAGGCCGTCTTCCGCTCACGCCCCAACATCGTGCAGCCCGCCTCCAGTGGTGTCACGACAGGCGTGAATGGAGGGACGAATGGAGACGTGTCGTCTTCAGCGATGAGAGTCGCTTCTGCCTTGGTGCCAATGATAGTCGTATGCGTGTTTGGCGCCGTACAGGTGAGCGCCACAATCAGGACTGCATACGACCGAGGCACACAGGGCCAACAGCCGGCATCATGGTGTGGGGAGCGATCTCCTACACTGGCCGTACACCTCTGGTGATCGTCGAGGGGACACTGAATATTGCACAGTACATCCAAACCGTCATCGAACCCATCGTTCTGCCATTCCTAGACCGGCAAGGGAACTTGCTGTTCCAACAGGACAATGCTCGTCCGCATGTATCCCGATCCACCCAACGTACTCTAGGAGGTGTACGTCAACTACCCTGGCCAGCAAGATCTCCGGATCTGTTCCCCATTGAGCATGTTTGGGACTGGATGAAGCGTCGTCTCACGCGGTCTGCACGTCCAGCACGAACGCTGGTCCAATTGAGGCGCCAGGTGGAAATGGCATGGCAAGCCGTTCCACAGGACTACATCCAGCATCTCTACGATCGTTTCCATGGGAGAATAGCAGCCTGCATTGCTGCGAAAGGTGGATATACACTGTACTAGTGCCGACATTGTGCAAGCTCTGTTGCCTGTGTCGATGTGCCTGTGGTTCTGTCAGTGTGATCATGTGATGTATCTGACCCCAGGAATGTGTCAGTAAAGTTTCCCCTTCCTGGGACAATGAATTCACGGTGTTCTTATTTCAATTTCCAGGAGTGTAAATGTCGTTCCACGATGTAATTTTCTGCTACATTCAGAGCTATAGGCGAATACTGTCTGCATAAAAAATTGGCCACGAAAACGTTAGCAACAAATACCCAATTAATTAAAACGTCACTTGCCAAGTGAACAGCAACACTGTAGTAAGCGACATTTTTTTTTGTTTTCATCATTTTTTGGTGTTATGAGAGAGAAAAAGTTTCGTAAAGATTTGAAATTATGTGTCAAGTTTATTGCAAGTCTGTAAGTGATCTGAGCTACAAATGCTGGATGACTGAAGAGTGGGTGTTCTGGCTCGTGGGCTGCGCTGGTTTTGCACTCCCACCCCCCACCCCCAACCCTTGTGGTCCTTACCACCACAGTGCTCCTTTCCACTCAGTAAATGATACGTGCACCAAGTTTGGTTGAAATTCGTCCTGTGGTTTAGGCAGAGGTGTGGAACGAACATACATACATACACATATACATACAAACATGTATATAATTTGTGTGAAGTACACAGTGAGAAGATTTAGTTATTTACTCTCCTTCCAGTGCAGTTTTAACACTCTCAATACCAAGCCATTTTCAGTAACGTGTATTACCAAAGAGAGGGGGGCGGGGGGCTACTTTGTACCCACAGTAAAGAATTTATAAAATAAAAACGTTTCATTACTTGTTTTTAAATTGCGTTATGAACATAATCAGGATCCAGTACCTCAACATGTCTTATAAAATGCATTTTTGAAAACAGTTTTAACCTTTCACTTACATCACTTTTAAGTTAAGTAAGTCTAATTATCTTGAGAAAAATTATTAGTAAAATTCGTTATAAAACTATTGAAGTGCACTTTACTATAATTAAAATAGTTACAAATACCTGACGTAATATAGAAATATATGTTATGTACATAACATAGTGTCGTGAGAGTAATTATTCACGACTTTCTTGGGCTTGGAACATACAACAGTTTTTTGCTGTTTTGCACATATGTACCTCTTACAATTGTGGCAGACTATTATTGTTTTGTTCACTTTGTTGTACTTTTCTGCTTTCGAAAGGCTTTCACTAACACACAAAAGACATCTACCTTTACCTCCATGAGCTTCCTTTGCACCGTAGTCCTGCTGGATTTTCCTCTGAGAATACCCTCCATTCTTGAAACTACAGGCTTTGGCAGTCCAGAAATATTTTTAGCCCTTTCTTCAGTGTATGGTTTCGCGAGCTGTAGTCCAAGTTCTTGAAGAATAAGTCGTCACTTACTAGGTTCTTCTTATCCCAGTCCGGCAAGTTCAACAAAAATAGTGTAGACCTATTCACCACTGCTATGCACACAAGAGTACAGAAAAGAGATAGCGCCCACCTTCTTGTAGCCCTCTTAGTTGAATATTTCCTCACCATTGGATCTATCGTGTCAACGCCACCTTTAGTCTCATTATAGTATAAATTTATGATCAGATGATAGAAATAGCAGATTTCTTTTGGGTTTTTTACGGGGGATACAATTGTTATTGGAATATTTCCAACACTAATATGTAATTGTCGTCTTGAGATGTCTCTCAGTTCTTGAGGTATGTGTTTCCAATTAGCTTGTAATGTTCCCACGAGAGTCAGTTTGTGATTCCTCTATAGATCTTCGGCCAAATCAATTGAAGTGTAATATCTATATGTGGTGACCTTTCTCACTGAATTATGTATAGGAACTTTCAGGCGTTTGACCACAGCTGCAGCGGAATTTGAGTGCTGTGTACCATTATTTCTTTTCCCAGCATAAGGCTCCGTGCAGATAACATATCTAGTTTTAGCGTCTGTGAGCATGCGTGTAAGTACACCGTATTTACCATGCTTTTCCTTCACGAAGACCTTGACGGGATACCTGCCACGGAACAATGGAAACTTTTTATCAATAACAGTGTGCATCCCAACAGAATAATATTTTGGACAAAATTCATTCTTTTTATCAAAAACTTCTTGTATTGCAGCAAACTTATCACGTTTATTGCGATCGCTTCGTGACTCTCTGTGATCAAATCTTATTACTTTAGTAAGCTGCTCGAATCTGATACGACTTGTAGCAGTATAAACAAACGTTCCGTAAGTAAAGAACCATAAATCTGTAAATGATGACTTACTGTCGTTTTCCTTCCCAATTATAATAAATAGTCCTATATACGCCATGAACGCAGGTCTGTCTGTCTGTCTGTCTGTCTGTCTTGGGTATTTTCTGCCTCAATGCTTCTTGATTGGTATGCTTTATTATGATGTTGACAATTTCTGGAGACAAAAACTCTTCAAATATGTCTGTTATTGTTCCTAGTTTACCTTCGTCTCTTATGCCTTCTCTTTCTTTCACTGTGTTTTCTGCTACTCGTCTTCTAATTTGAGGTGGTTTGGAGGTATAAATTTTTCCAGTGCTTGTAATATCCTTGTCACTAACCTCGCAAACTGCGACGTCATCAGTTTCAGGTACCCAGAGTTCATCATCAGCTTCTGTAAGTGCTCTATCATTGTCCACATCCTAGCGCACAACACAATCCTCTTCAGGTCCACTCACTACAGCTTCAGTTTGATCATATTCCATTTGAGAAGCCGTAGCTTCTTCCAAAATCTGTGGTATTTCTCCATCAGTAAGTGAATGTCGACAAGTTTTGAAGCACAGTTGTATTAAGACTGAACTAAGTGCCACTGAACAGGAAACAATAAAGAAACAAAGGGAAATGAATCATTGTTGGGACCATTGTTGCTATCAGTCCAGAGAAATATAATTTCCATGTGTTCTAAGGTCATATAATGCTGTTATTTGTGGAGTAAGACAAACATTGTGGAAGTCTCATCTACTACCAAGCGGGTAAGACATTATGACCACCTCCCTTCAACTTAAAATTTCGGATTAAGCTTAAACGAAAAATGTAAATCAATCATAAAATCTGTAAGAAGATTTCATCAAAGACAACAAACATTTTTTACAAAACTTAAGAAAATAAAGTACCCGAGTAGATTTCAATATTTTCAAAAGGTGGGTACAAAGTACCCCCCCCCCCCCCCCCCTGGTAATGCGAGTATTGCGAGGGTTACTGGTCAAGACTGTAAGTGATTAGGATTTCCATTACTATATTTGACCGATATACTACTAACTCGCAAAAAAGAAACGATATTGCTCGCATTACTAACGATTTCTTTTAACGAACATTTTCTGAGTATGTCGTTTTTGACCTGCGATAGCGCCACTACGCCATCACAAAAATTGCATCAAAACTGATAAAGTGGACCAACAATTTCCTGCAAACGTGTTCTTACGCTCTATAGAGAAATTTCAAGTAGCGCTTCTGACACGAAAGAAACGACAATGATGTCCCGATACCGGATACGCTCCGTTGCTGTAACCTGCTCTGAGGCAGACGAGAGGACCTTGCTGAATTGCCCTCTGCCACTTCCTTCATACCTACCGCAGTTCAAGGTCAGTGTCGCACGTGTACTTCCTTGCGTACGTATAGTACGACACAGTTCTCAAAAAAGGTTGAAATATCGCCTTTGCTTAATATACTCGGAAGTTCTGTAACCTTCACAGAACTCTTATAATTATCTTCTTAATATATTCCTCCGCAAGTGAGTGTGCTGCGAAATGATTGGCCCGTGTCACGCACACGGCGCCTTCAACCATACCGCTAGAAAATAGACTGAAGCACCAAAGAAACTGGTATAGGCATGCGTATTCAAACACAGAGGTATGTAAACAGGGAGAATACGGCGCTGCGGTCGGCAACGCCTACGTAAGACAAGTGTTTCGCGCAGTCGTTAGACCTGTCAAGGCTGCTACAATAGGTCATGATTGTGAGTTTGAACGGGATGTTACTGTCCACGCACGAGCGATGGGACACAGCATCTCCGAGGTAGCGAAGAATTGGGGATTTTCCCGTACGAGGATTTCACGAGGGTACCGTGAATATCAGAAATCCGGCAAAACATATAATTCCCGACATCGCTGTGGCCGGAAAAATATTCGGCAAGAACGGGACCAACGACGACCGAAGAGAATCGTTCAATGTGACAGAAGTGCAGTCCTTTCGAAAATTGCTGCAAATTTCAATGCAGTTGGAGTGATATGGGGCCCCTGATACGTCTAGATACTACTCTGACTCGTTCCTAAGCATCCTGTCTGATCACCTGCATCCGTTCACTTTCATTGTGCTTTCCGACGGACGTGGGCAATTTCAGCAGGACAGTGCGACACCCTACACGTCCAGAATTGCCTCAGAGTGGCTCCAGGAACACTTTTCTGAATTTAAACACTTACGTTGGCCACCAAGGTGCGCAGCCACGAAAATTATTGAGCATATCTGGGATGCCTTGCTACGTGCTGTTCAGAAGAGATCTCCACCCCCTCGTATTCTTATGGATTTATGGACAGCCCTGCAGGATTCACAGCGTCAGTTCTGTACGGCATTACTTCAGACGTTAGTCGAGTCCATGCCACGTCGTGTTGCGGCACTTGTGTGTTCGTGGGGGACCTACACGATATTAGGCAGGTGTACCAGTTTCTTTGGCTCTTCAGTGTATATTACCATCGGATTGGCAGTTCTAACATAACATTTGCGTGTGGTACGTGACTCACATTGTCCCTTACATACTCACTTCAACGAGAGACACAACGGGCGTTAGTGACTACTTAAATATGCAACAGTAGTTTTAATAACCAACTTACAACAGAAATAGAAATAATTTTCCTGCAATTTTCTAGAAATTTCTCCCAGTAAAATAGATTAATAGCCGCTGTACATGTATTTTGATTGTTTTTTTAAGAAGAGTTGTTATTGCTTGTTTTTCCTGTGAAGAGGAGCCTTTTTCTTGTTGTCTTCCAGAGTAATTTGTTATAACTTCCTTTCTTCGCGTGACGATGTTTAACAATTTTGCGAAGAGGAGTGTTACTTCACAGTTTATTCCATTCTTTTGTATGAAGAAGTTGTTTCTCTGCTTTTCACGAAGCAGCTCACCTTGTACAAAGACCAGGTTATAGTTGTGAGAGGGTTACTTAAGCATTCTGGAAGAGGAATCAGGTCGAATCCTGTGAGGAAAATACCGTTACGAGCTACAAGCCTCCATCAACTTAGGAATTCTTTTATGGTGAGCGTAAGACGGAGCTAAATGGGAAAAGTAAAAAGGAGCGTAGCTGTGATTCGAATCTTGCTAGTAACAATGTCTATTTTTAGTATTTATGTTTCACATTTATTAACAAATGAAAATGACATTATCTCATAGTCTTTAATGATAATAAAATCTCTCCATTTCGAATTACTGACCGCGTAAAAATTTGATATAGAGAGGCGAAATGCGTTTATTAAATAAGAAAGTTGTACATCAACAACGTAGTTCAATCTCTAGAAATGAAAATAGGGTTTATTTTGTATCTGATGTTTCGCATTTTTGTACCCAATAAATTTTAAAAAGGACGTTATTTTTATTAAAAAATGTGATTCGATAGTTGATAAGAAACGTTTCCATATCATCACAAATTCGGTATTTAAATAAAAGTAAAAGTGGATGCTAATAGCGAAATTCGAACTAACGATTTTACGCTTACAGGCCTCTACGAAATGGCTCTGAGCACTGTGGGACTTAACATCTGAGGTCATCAGTCCCTTAGAACTTGGGTTAGTTGGGTTTAAGTAGTTCTATGGACATTACACACATACATGGACAAGGCCTTTACAATATGCATTTCAATGCCAGTGAATACGTTAATGGTAATAAATTTTTTGTACGGTACTCAATAATGAAGAGAATTCTTATGATATTCAAGAGCGACATATTCGAGGTGTTTCTTATTTAATTGTGTCGTATTTCGTTAGAAAGTTGCTATCCCAACACAAACCTGCTGGGAGACGCGTGGGAAGAGAGTCGCTGAGGTTCTGGAAGGTACCGGCAGGGATGTGGAGCCGTGCCAAGTCTACAGCCGTGGCCAGCCTGGCTACTTGTCTCAGCTGAGCAAGCATGGAACGAGCAGCCCCATCCAGCCACTCTTTGAAACCACTCGTACACTGTGAGCTGTGTGACTCGTTGCATTGTCCTGCTGGTAGATGCCATCGCGCTTAGGAAAAACAAACTGCATGTAGAGGTTGACATCGACGCATATTTGTGTTGATCCACTGTGGTTTCCAGAATGACAAGATCATTCAAGGAATTTTGTGTCGTCTTGTTGTCACTGTTGACTTGTATTGTACGAAGCAAGGAGAGCATGTTGTTTGGTGGCCAGTATCCTCTTCTATAACAAAAAGTGCATGGGTGTATTAACAGGGTTCTTTACTTATAAGAACAAGAAGTTACTTAAGATGGCCGACTTTTACTTCACACAAGACCTGGACTATGCACACTATTCTGATGGCTAGGTACTGACTGTGAGCTAGAGGCTGAGCTAACTGCGATTTCGACTCCCATTAGGCTGTGACTGATGACTCAGTTCGTTGACTCACTGGACGCCTGCTGACTACCCCCCTCTCCACCCCAAATCTGCGGCGGCGATCTAAATACTGGAGGTCGAGAGGGCGCTGGCGGCGCATTGTTTGCGAGTGCGTCTTTGGCCTCTCTCCCGATAGGCTCGCTTGCTCCGGTGACTACAATCAATCTTCTCACAACCTCTGTGTCACCTGCTGTGCTGGCGAGATCTTATGCCAGCACATTACCTCCCCCCCCCTCCCCCCGAAATGGCACACCGTTGCCGTGTAGTGAGGCAGTTAATGACAATGGGGAGGGAGGCAGGATGCTGGACGTAGAGATGAGCGAGGAGCCGTAGCTGTGGAGAATGGCGTGCTTCTGGCTGTACCCTGCCTTCTGGCTTGTGAGGCAACAGCAACGCACTCCAGAAAACTGCTGCCAGGCCGCACATTCAGGCCTAAGGGCGTGTCCTGGGGCGACGAGGGCGACGGCGATGCAGATGCCATGTCCACCTCCATTGGGTCGGCGAGCGGGTACGGTCAGGGCGAGGGCGTATCGTCCATCTGTTCCTTGGTGGCACCAGCGGGCATCTGCGAAGGCCGTGCGCCCCTGTGAGGCAGTGAACATGGGGGAAGGAAAGCAGCAGAATGGTGGAGAGATGACACGCACGAATTTGGTTCTGATGGCGGCGGTGCAAACCATTCGGAGCTGCAATCAAATATGTAAAGAGCCAATGCGTTCCTGAACCACGCCTCTTGCACCAGCGCTCACTGTTGCCATAAACAGTACAAAAAAAAACAAGATTACGCGGCACGAAGCGGTACCTGCGGCCCATTCGCGGCACCGGATGCTGTGGTGGGTGTAGCAAGTGAAGCACTGACCTATGGCTGCGGCCGTGCAGAAGTTCCGGCAGTGATGGTCCGTCTCGTGGGTGTGAGCGATAGGAGGCGGAAAAGAGTTGCAGCGCCTGTTCCGAATTAGAATCTTAATAATTTTACAATAAAACACCATTCCGAGGTTTTTAATTTAAACTATTAATCAGATTTTATTCTGTATTATAGTACATGTGTAGGTGGTGAGAAGCTTGGCCACTGTTGTTTGCAAGTCCGTATGAAGCGATCTGCTTGTCCGCTGGTCTGCGGGTGAAACGGAGCACTTGTTAGATGACGAATGCCGTTTCGTTCACAAAACTGTTCAGGGTTTGCCATGAAAACGTTCCCAATACCACAACGCTCCCGCCTCTGGCCTGGACTCTTCTGACGACTGTTGCCGGGTGTTTTCTTTTAGATGTTTCTAGCCATAAACGCCAGCAGCCGTCAGTCTAGTGGACCATAAAAACGGGAACCACGTGATGAGGCCATCTGTTGCCACTGGGTGGACGTCCAATTACGGTACTGGGCTGCGAATTCCAGCCTCTGTCGACGACGAACAGCGGTCAGCATGCTGACCTGAAGCGGGCGCCTGCTGTAGAGGTTCAGACACAGCAACGTGTGGTGAACGGCCGCTGAGGAGACGCAGTCGGCAGCCCCTCGGCTAAGATGGGCGGCCAGCTGCTCAACAGCTGCTCGTCTCTTCGGCCGTACACGTCTCCACAGCCATCATTCACTCCTGTCATCTGTGGGGCGCGCTGCACTACACTTCCACTGGCGCCAGGTTTCGTTAGCGCCGTCTTACCGTTGACTTCATCCTTCAGCCACGGTGACAGCGAACAATTTTTAAACTTAGCCCTTTCTATCCCTGGCTCGAAAAACAATTGTCGTGCCCTTTTGGTCGCCAATTCAGTTTCTCCTTTTCCTATCAACGACTGCACCGTTTACCGCGTCCCCTGACACGCTATGCGTACACCCTCCACTGCTAGAGCTGCACTTGCTGTCTGTGAGTGGTTACTGCATGTGTGACGCTCTTTCAGTGATTACATAATACTGTCAAGTTACAAAGAACTTGACAGTATGAGCCCATTTATCAGTTTGACGTTGCGCTCCTTCTCTCCTAGCTGCTATGCACTGATTCGGTTGAGGAAGATGCCATAAGGTCAGTTTACCCCGGAGCCACTGCGCTGAAACAGTTTATTTGGTGTCTTCAGTCCCCAATACTCGGTCTATGTGCAATCTTGAGATGCAGATCTCCAATCTAAATGTACATGTGCACCACTGCAAACATTCTATTTTCAGTTGGTCATCCTGCTAAGATGCATATGTGCTAATGCCGTCTACATTATTTAATGGGACCCACATAGCAAGTCTTTCTGTTCAGTACGGGACGTTGGCCAGCAGAGATGTCTATTGAGGCAATGGAGGACTGCAGGATAGGTGTGTTGAATCTGCAAATATCTTACATTAGGTGTCAGGTTACCAACTTGGGAATGCTTGGTAAACACCCCCCCCCCCTCCACCCTATTCCCCGAGAACCAGTGAGAATTGATTAAAGTCCCCAGAGTAGTCATCGAGGCAACTTTGTCATGTGACAAAGGTGACGACAACCGGCTCACTTACTCTCCCCTCTAAGCAATGAGGATCAAGCATTACCTCCTCCCCTCTTTTATAACTGGGACACTTGAGTGCGAGGGGCTACTCCAGAGCTGTAAAGCACGGGGGGGGGGGGGGGGGCATCAGCCAATGGCTATTTGTTTGTAACGAATTACATTAAGTCATGTCACTTGAGTTATATTTGTTAATACCAGTATTATATAATTAGAGGCACCAGCGGATGCCGCATCCAGGAAGTACTCTCATTATTCCATATTTTTTTGTAGTTTTCACCCATTTTCATATTTTTTTGTGTATTCCTCAGTTTTATGTATTTTTCTTTCTTTTTCTTATTGCTACCAGATTTTCCACAATTTTACGTATTTTCCACCACACTTTTCCCGGCGTCACGTCGCCATTGTGACTCTATCTGCCAATCACAGTCCAGCGTGGTTCCGATTTACGGATCACTGCTAAGCCACCACTCCATTACTAGTGTGTGTGTTACGTCATAGTGTTAGAAATGAAGAAATTGGTAGAAATAGTGACGTCTCGTCTAATACATAATAAAGAATTTCTAACCAAAGATATTCTATGTATAACAAATACTACACTGTGATACATAAATACCAAATACATCGTCAGATTGTGTGATGTCATAGCGATATTTTGATGCTTCCAATCAAAGCTACTGTGTTTGTACAACAGCACTACAAAATATGCCTCTGGAGAGGTGAGCAGTATCTGCAACAAACCTACCTAATGAACAGCACATCACCTGCAGGATGGCCCTCCACTCAGAGACCCAAGGAAACTGAGTTTTGTCATTTAATACTAACATGGCATTTTGAGTCATATGTTTCTTCATTTCAAGTATTTCCAGGTGGATCATCCTTTTGATATTCTTTACAGAATGTAAAATCTTACAATCAACATAATTTGAGCGATTAGTTTTCTGTTATCAGATAATTAGCAAAGGTTTAACCTTTCTTTCTTAATCTGTAGTTTCTCTCATGTTCAGATAACCTAAGTTATTGGTCTGCCGCTGTGGTTGCCCCGGTTGCTGCCCGCAGTGGGGCTGAGCCCTCGCCTGTGGTTGATTGGGAGGTCGTTCCAAGGCCTGGCAGGCAGCGAAAGGCGTCCCCGGAGGCTGATCAGAAAGCCTCCCCGGTGTGTCTGACAAACCGGTTTCAGGCACTGTCTCTGGCTGAGCCAGATGCAGCTGCCTGCCCTATTTCAGAGGATCATTGTCAGCCTTCAAGGTCCAGGCAATCGCAGAGGGTGGGCTTACTGGTAGTTGGGAGCTCCAATGTTAGGCGCGTAACGGGGCCCCTTAGGGATACGGCGGCTAAGGAGGGGAAGAAATCCAGTGTGCACTCCGTGTGCATTCCGGGAGGAGTCATTCCTGATGTGGAAAGGGTCCTTCCGGATGCCATGAAGAGCACAGGGTGCAGCCAGCTGCAGGTGGTGGCACATGTCGGCACTAATGACGTGTGTCGCTCTGGATCTGAGGAAATTCTCTCTGGATTCCAGCGGCTATCTGATTTGGTGAATGCTGCCGGTCTTGCTTACGAGATGAAGGCAGAGCTCACCATCTGCATCATCGTTGACAGAAACGACTGCGGACCTTTGGTGCAGAGCCGGGTGGAGGGTCTGAATCAGAGGCTCAGATGGTTTGGCGACCGTATTGGCTGCAGATTCCTTGACTTGCGCCATAGGTTGGTGGGGTTTCGGGTTCCGCTGAATAGGTCAGGAGTTCACTACACTCATCTGGCGGCTACATGGGTAGCAGAGGCTGTGTGGCGTGGACTGGGCGGTTTTTTAGGTTAGATGGTCTCGGGAAAGTGCGGGATGGGCTGCAATGCCAAAGGGTGCTTGGCAAATACAGGACTTGCTTGGATCAAGGAACAGTCGGAATTATCGTTGTAAATTGTTGTAGTTGCGCTGGAAAAGTCCCTGAGCTTCAAGCGCTAATAGAAAGCAGAGAAGCTGATATCGTTATAGGTACAGAAAGCTGGCTAAAGCCTGAAATAAGTTCCGCAGAAATTTTTACGAAGTCTCAGACGGTGTTCAGGAAAGATAGATCAGGCAGAATTGGTGGTGGACTGTTTGTGTCTGTCAGTAGTGGTTTATCTTGTAGTGAAGTCGAAGTAGATACTCCGTGCGAATTGGTGTCTGTGGAGGTTATACATAACAGCCGAATTAAGTTAATAACTGGCTCCTTCTACCGACCCCCAGACTCCGATGATACAGTTGCGGAACAGTTGAGAGAAAGTTTGAGTCTCGTAACAAATAAATACCCGACTCATACGGTTATAGTTGGTATGTTGGCAAAAATACTTGTTCAAAACCGGTGGTAGGCAGAAAACGTCTGCCGAGATTGTCCTAAATGCTTTCTCCGAAAATTATTTCGAGCAGTTAGTCGACGAACCCACGCGAATTGTAAATGGTTGCGAAAACACACTTGACCTCTTAGCCACAAACAATCCAGAGCTGATAGAGAACATCATGACTGATACAGGGATTAGTGATCACAAGGTCATTGTAGCTAGGCTCAATACCATTTCTTCCAAATCCATCAGAAACAAACGCAAAATAATTTTATTTAAAAAAGCGGATAAAGTGCCACTAGAAGCCTTCCTAACAGACAATTTCCATTCCTTCCGAACTGACTATGCGAATGTAGACGAGATGTGGCTCATATTCAAAGATATAGTAGCAACAGCAATTGAGATATTTATACCTCATAAATTGGTAAGAGATGGAACGGATCCCCCGTGGTACACAAAAAAGGTCCGAACGCTGTTGCAGAGGCAATGGAAAAAGCATGCGAAGTTCAGAAGAACGCGAAATCCCGAAGATGGGCTAATATTTACAGACGCTCGAAATTTGGCACGTACTTCGATGCGAGAAGCCTTTAATAGGTTCCACAACGAAACTTTGTCTCGAAATTTGGTAGAAAATCCGAAGAAATTCTGGTCGTATGTAAAGTACACAAGCCGCAAGACGCAGTCAATACCTTCGCTGCGCAGTGCCGATGGTACTGTTATCGACGACTGTGCCGCTAAAGCGGAGTTATTGAACGCAGTTTTCCGATCTTCCTTCACCAAGGAAGACGAATGGGGTATTCCAGAATTTGAAACACGAACATCTGCTAGCATGAGTCTCTTAGAAGTAGATACTTTAGGGGTTGCAAAGCTACTCAAATCGCTTGATACGGGCAAGTCTTCAGGTCCAGATTGTATACCGATTAGGTTCCTTTCAGATTACGCTGATACTATAGCTCCCTACTTAGCACTCATATACAACCGCTCGCTCACCGATAGATCTGTACCTACAGATTGGAAAATTGCGCAGGTCGCACCAGTGTTCAAGAAGGGTAGTAGGAGTAATCCATTTAACTACAGACCTATATCATTGACGTCGGTTTGCAGTAGGGTTTTGGAGCATATATTGTATTCAAACATTATGAATCACCTCGAAGGGAACGATCTATTGACACGTAATCAGCATGGCTTCAGAAAACATCGCTCTTGTGCAACGCAGCTAGCTCTTTATTCGCACGAAGTAATGGCCGCTA
Source organism: Schistocerca gregaria (assembly GCF_023897955.1). Taxonomy (NCBI): domain Eukaryota; kingdom Metazoa; phylum Arthropoda; class Insecta; order Orthoptera; family Acrididae; genus Schistocerca; species Schistocerca gregaria. The sequence continues at coordinate 45,169,267 of NC_064929.1, forward strand.
TCGACAGGGGATCTCAAGTTGATTCCGTATTTCTAGATTTCCGGAAAGCTTTTGACACCGTTCCTCACAAGCGACTTCTAATCAAGCTGCGGAGCTATGGGGTATCGTCTCAGTTGTGCGACTGGATTCGTGATTTCCTGTCAGGAAGGTCGCAGTTCTTAGTAATAGACGGCAAATCATCGAGTAAAACTGAAGTGATATCAGGTGTTCCCCAGGGAAGCGTCCTGGGACCTCTACTGTTCCTGGTCTATATAAATGACCTGGGTGACAATCTGAGCAGTCCTCTTAGACTGTTCGCAGATGATGCTGTAATTTACCGTCTAGTAAGGTCATCCGAAGACCAGTATCAGTTGCAAAGCGATTTAGAAAAGATTGCTGTATGGTGTGTCAGGTCGCAGTTGACGCTAAATAACGAAAAGTGTGAGATGATCCACATGAGTTCCAAAAGAAATCCGTTGGAATTCGATTACTCGATAAATAGTACAATTCTCAAGGCTGTCAATTCAACTAAGTACCTGGGTGTTAAAATTACGAACAACTTCAGTTGGAAGGACCACATAGATAATATTGTCGGAAGGCGAGCCAAAGGTTGCGTTTCATTGGCAGGACACTTAGAAGATGCAACAAGTCCACTAAAGAGACAGCTTACACTACACTCGTTCGTCCTCTGTTAGAATATTGCTGCGCGGTGTGGGATCCTTACCAGGTGGGATTGACGGAGGACATCGAAAGGGTGCAAAAAAGGGCAGCTCGTTTTGTATTATCACGTTATAGGGGAGAGAGTGTGGCAGATATGATACACGAGTTGGGATGGAAGTCATTACAGCACAGACGTTTTTCGTCGCGGCGAGACCTTTTTACGAAATTTCAGTCAACAACTTTCTCTTCCGAATGCGAAAATATTTTGTTGAGCCCAACCTACATAGGTAGGAATGATCATCAAAATAAAATAAGAGAAATCAGAGCTCGAACAGAAAGGTTTAGGTGTTTCCCGCTCGCTGTTCGCGAGTGGAATAGTAGAGAGATAGTATGATTGTGGTTCGATGAACCCTCTGCCAAGCACTTAAATGTGAATTGCAGAGTAGTCATGTAGATGTAGATGTAGATGTAGATGTACCACAGATCTACCTGACTCACAAGCAGTACTGTGGAGAAGTATAAGTTAGTCACTCTATACACAACACTCATTGCCAGTATTTCTCGGTGACATAAGCAAAGTGATACTTTCCTATGTAAACAATCTACATCTCATTATCTTTGGATCTTATGCATTTATAACATCCTCGAACTCAGTTTGAATTACCTTTGGCAATAAGACCTGATCTCATTAAGGCGATTAAAGGGCAATCACCACGCAGCATTGTAAGAGAAGATCTCAATGAATTCTCGGTTCCACAAAACCAATTACAGCAAAATAAGCATCTCCGGTTTAAAGACTATGAGACTAGCCGACAGAGATTTTCCAAGCTCTTTATAGCTCCTAGGTCTCCGTGAGACACCCTATTGTAGTGCAGAAATGAAGCAGTTGCTGAAGTGAAGCACATCCTGTTCATCAAAGAGAACTACTGACGGATGTGTTATGGAAAAATGTTCTTCTCCCCGTGTCCAGTGAAACTCTGTTGCGATCATGAGTAGTTGCCATCTACGATCACTGTTTGTAGGTAATGTCTAGTAAAGTCATTAGAAGATCGAAATCGGTTGCAAAACGATTTAGTAAAGATATCTGTATGGTTCGAAAGTTGGCAGTTGGCAATTAGCGCAAAGTTATGAAAAGTGTGGGGTTATCCGCAAGAGTGCTACTAGGAATCCGTTAAACATCGGCTACACGATAAATCAAATCTAAAAGCCGTAATTTTAAATTAATACCTAAAAATTACAGTTACGAACTACTTAAGTGGAAAGAAGAGAGAGAAAATGATGCGGGGAAGACAAACCAAAGACTGCGTTTGTTTGGCGGAACAGTTAGAATATGTAACAGATCTACTGATGAGTCTAGCTACACTGTGCTTGTCCGTCTCCTTTCGAAGTACTGCTGCGCGGTGTGGGATTGTTACCAGATGGAATTAACGGAGTACATCGAGAAACTTCAAAGAAGCGCTGCTCGTTTTGTATTAATATAGAATAGGGGAGAGAGTGTCACTGCATGATACACAGTTAGGGGAGGACGTCATCAAAACGAAGGCGTTTTTCGTTGCGGCGGAATCTTCTCACGGAATTTCAGTCATTAACTTTCTTCTCCGAACGTGAAAATATTTTGTTAACGCTGACCTACATAGGGAGAAACGATCATCATAATAAAATAAGGGAAATAAGAGCACGCACTGACAGATATACGTGTTAGTTATTCCACCACGCTGTTCGAGATTGGAATAATAGAGAATTATTGTGAAGGTGGTTCGATAAACCCTCTGCCAGGCACTTAAGTGTGATTTGCAGTCTACCCATGGAGATATAGATGTAGACAGTGGACGCTCATATCAATAAAAGTACCCCGTAACTCCACAGGAGAAAACGCAAAAATCACTGCATGAAGGATTATAATTAGTGTGTTTATGATATGTTGAAATGTCTGTGTAGAGTCGCTTTATAAGACTGTTGCCCTGTTTGATTCTGTTTGTCTGCAGTTGGTTCTACTAACCCTCCCAGAAGGACTGAGAAGTTTCAGTGATAATCTGACGTTAAGTGCAAGCAACTCGTTCTGCGCATCAGTATGTCAGTACTTTAAGTGATCCATTAATATTCCATGTGTAATCTAGCCCCATAGTTATAAAGTTCGTCCATTAGCCTACCTTGTGTGACCAGGTCTTTTTATGTGTCTTTTCAGGTTTGTCTTGGGTTTGGTACTTGAGCTGCTTTTCGTCTGCTAGAAGCACAGGATAACCAATTTTGTACCTCTTACGTGGGCAAAGAGGTCTATCGGTGCTGTTCGACAGCTTCGTGGTTGTCAAGTTGGTATTGTCCGTTTCCCGTGTGGGCTTTCCATGCGCTCCGAGCCGAGCGGTGGCTGTCGGTGGATGTATGGCTCTGAGCGCTATGGGACGTAACATCTGAGGTCATCAGTCCCCAAGAACTTAGAACTACTTAAACCTAACTAACCTAAGGACATCACACACATCCATGTCCGAGGCAGGATTCGAACCTGCAACCGTAGCAGTCGCGCGGTTCCGGACTGAACTCGGTGGATGTAGCTGTGCTCTTAAGTGAGCCCTCTCCTGCCAGTGATGAGATAGGTCGTAGCTTCAAACGCGGTCTTCATGCGTGAAGCCGTTCGGAAAAGCTCTTGGCCTGAATGAAGTGTTTCGATTACTTCTTGCTTTATATTGCTCTTGATAGGCAATGCTTGAGTCTATGATTTTGTCAGTGTCCGGAGTTTGCTTTGTTCCTTTCTACTATTGTGGTGTCAATGCGCTCTACGGGATATGGTTAGCCTGAGTTAATGTGCTTTAAAGCTTTGTGAATATGACAGAACTTGTGTTTTCGTGTATGTGCGATATTTCTTTTTATGTATTGTAGTTTATCACATGTTCTATTTTCTGCTGTGATCTCGAGTTGTCTTTATTCTGTGAGCGTTGCGCTCTATTACTGAATCTCAATAGTTGGTCCGTGTTATTTTAACTGATAAGTGATGGGTGAATATTTGCGTTACTGCATTTCCGTGTTTTGTGGGAACGTGTAGCAGCTGCCTTTGTTTAATGGGGGCCATATGTTTCTCGAATCATTGGGGCCTTCCGCCTTGATGGTTTTATTATGAATTCGGTGTGATTCATGATCTATTCGTTCTTACAGTGGTGTACTCTCATTGATTTATACATTTAGCGATTTTCACTCACATCTGTTTGAAACAGTTGGATGTGCAACTCAGGTGACTTCTTTCCATGATGCTTGCGTGAATTCTCAGGTGGTGTATTTGCTGTAACAAGATGTTTCAATCGGTGTAAACCCCTTTGATGTTAGTGCATGCACGCAATGCAGGTAATGTTCCTCTGAATTTCGTCGTTTTCGTGTGAAGCTTGATTGGATAACTGAAGTCATATGTTTCTGTTCCCTTTCCTCTCTTTTCCCTCACGTATGCATAGTTAAATTGCGCTATGTAATTTCTTCTTGCCAGATCAGATTAGTTTATTTCGTGTTCAGGCACAACTAAAGTATATCTACAGAATGTCCACCCATAATTCTTTGTGGCTATTTTTGAATAAATGTGTTTCATGAAAACTCAAATCGTGTGTCCTCTAACTACTTCAGAACGCACCAAATAGCTGCCAGACTTGCAACTCGATGCTCTTAACTGCTTCTTTCTTTGAAATATTAGCCTGATTTTTATATGCTGCACAAAAAGACAGTGATAACGAAGTACCCAGAGAGAGGAATGAGTAGAACTAATGTGCCAAATTCACAATCCATTGATTAATTATACAGGTTCATTTAACGATGTTATGTACTATGGTTAGATTTAGTATTGCATTAACTGCATGCAAATTTTTTTTCCACTATGCTCAAACAACCTCTGTGCCGGTTGGTGAACTCACGAAGGGACTGAAGAGAAATTTAATGAGCCGAGGAAAGTGAATGAAAAGCTATTTGATGACTTAGAAGCTGCGAATCTTAAGCTCGAACGGAACGTGGAAAGTAAAGCGAATGACTTTAGAAGATGCTACGGGATGAAATAGTGATCGAGTTAGCGAAAACGTCGAGGGTCGTCGAGAAGCGTCTGTGAAGCTGAAAGCGAGCAGTTGCCGCTAAACAGAGTGCTCGAAGAACAGGAGAGCAGGGTTATGGCGACGTTCGTGGCTGCCCAAAGTGAACGCGTAGAGCTACTGTCCCGAGCTGAGAGAGCGGCTGCCGGGCGTTTGGAAGCCACGAAGGGTCAGGCAGAGCAGAGAATCAGCGCGATACGTACTCTGTCTTTTGCTGCGCCCGAGTTCCTGTTCCTAAGAGCTGCCGAGAGCCGGGAGTTAACGTCGCAGAGACAGTGAGCACCAGTTCGGCCGCAGGCGGTGGCGATAAAGCAACAGACTGCCGGCTACTGTGAGCAACACCCAGGTTTGGTCCAGAGGAGACGATACGTAGCTCGTGACTTGAAGAAACGTGTGGCTCACCTCAAAGCAGGTTGTCCCGAAATTGAAGTAGACAGTTCCTGCGAATTAGTATGCACAGAGGACATTCTTGGCAACCGGAATCAAATAATAACTGGATCCTTTTACCGACCTCCCAATTTAGATGATACAGTAGCTGAAAGGTTCAAAGACGAGTTGAGTTTAATTTCAAACGCGTACCCGACTCATACAAATATAGTTCGTGGTGCCTTTAATCTATCCTCGATATGTTAGTGAAAATACATGTTTAATTCCGGAGGTACGCATAAAACATCATCCGAAATTTTGCTAAACGCTTTCTCCGACAACTATTTCGAGCAGTTACTTCATGAATAGTAAAAGGTTGTGAAAACCGCGCTTTACCTGTTAACAAGGAATAATCCTGAACTAGTAACGAGGATTAAAACGTATACTGGTATTATTGAACGTACCCAGATCCCCAAGTCCTCCACAAATAAACGAAATATATACCTGTTCAAAAAAGCACATAAAAATTCACATAACACCTTCCTCCACTCCTTCCACATTAATAATGTCACTGCAGACCAGATGTGACTTGAATGCAAAGAAATAGTATCGGCGGCAATTCAGAGATTTACACCAAATAAATTAACAAACGACGCAGTTCATCCTCATTGGTACGCCAAACGCGTCAAAACACTGTTGCAGAAACAACGAAACAAACATGCCAAATTTAAACGGAAACAAAATCTCCAACATTGGCGATCTTTTAAAGAGACTCGAAATTTAGCGCTGACTTCAATGCGACATGCTTATAATAGTTTTCACAACGAAACTTTATCTCCAAACCTGGCAGAAAATTCAGACAGATTCTGTTCGTATGTGAAGTATGCTAGCAGCAGGACACAATCAATGCCTTCTCTGCGCAATAGCAATGGAGATACTATCGAAGACAGTGCTGCCAAAACAGAGCTACTAAACATAGTTATCCGAAATGCCTTCACAAAGGAACACGAAGTAAATATTCAAGAATTCGAAACAAGATCAGGTGCCAACATGAGTAACGTCGAAGTAGATATCCTTGGAGTAGTGAAGAACCATGAATTACTTAATAAAGGCAAGTCTTCTGGCCCAGAGTGTATACCAATTAGGTTCCTATCAGAGTTTGGTGGTGCAAGTCATCGAGTAAAACAGAAGTGATTCATGGCGTTCTCTAGGGTCCTTTGCTGTTCCTCATCTCTATAAACGAGTTGGGAGACAATCTGAGCATCCGTCTTTGATTGTTTGCAGATGACACTGTCGTTTATCGGCTAATAAAGTCATCAGAAGATCAAAACAAATTGCAAAGCCATTTAGAAAAGGTATCTGGATGGTGCGAAAATTGGCAATCGACCCTAAATAACGGAAAGTGTGAGGTAATCCACATGAGTGCTAAACGTAATCCGTTAAACTTCGGTTACACGATAAATCAGAAAAATCTAAAGGCCGTAAATACCTAGGAATTATTATTACGAACAACTTAAATTGTAAGTAACACACAGAGTATGTTCTGGGGAAGGCTAACCCAAGACTGCATTTTACTGGCAGGAGACTTAGGAAGTGTAATACATTTGCTAAGGAGACTGCCTACACTATGCTTGTCCGTTATCTTTTAGAATACTGCTGTGCGGTGTGGGATCCTTACCACATAGGACTGACGGGGTGCATCGAAAAAGTGTATTATCACGATATAGGGGAGAGAGTGTCACTGAAATGTTGGAGGCTTTGGGATGGAGATCATTAAAACAAAGGCGTTTTTCGTTGCAGAGGAAGCTTCCTACGAAATTTCAATCACCAACGTTCTCCTCCGAATGCTAAAACATTCTGCTGACGGAGACCAACATAGGAAGAAACGACCAGCATAATAAAATAAGGGAAACCAGACCTAGCATTGAAAGATATATATGTTAGTTTCTTCTGCGCTCTATACGAGATTGGAATAATAGGGAATTGTGAAGGTTGTTCGACGAAATGGCTCAAATGGCTCTGAGCACAATGGGACTCAACATCTGAGGTCATCAGTCCCCTAGAACTTAGAACTACTTAAACCTAACTAACCTAAGGACATAGCACACATCCATGCCCGAGGCAGGATTCGAACCTGCAACCGTAACGGTCGCGCGGTGTTCGATGAACCCTCTGCCAGCCACTTAAATATAATTTGCAGAGTATCCATGTAAATGTAGATGTATAGGGGCTGATGGAGTTGGAGCCTCAGGGAATAAATTGCAAAGAGGGACTCGGAACGCGAGGATAAGTGCAATTACAGGGAAAGCAATGTTGCGGGAGGTTCTCGCGGCGGAGGACAGACCTTCGCGAGAGAAAAGCAAAGCTTCTGTTTTAAGCATTTCCTTTCACTACGTGAGTTTGAGTTGTTCCTGAACTCGGTTAACTGAATTCACCCTATGCCTGGTCGGAACTGTTCGAATTTGTGCTTTCCCCAGTGTGGCCCAGCACACACAACTGAATTCGTGCGTTGTTTCTTAGCAGGGGAACCTGCCATGCCAATGAGGACCAGATAGCGGCGTTGTGAGACAGTAAGGGAATTTCGGAAGGCTTTCCTTTCAGCGCAGGGCGGAGTAGCCACGAGGTTTGAGGCGCCATGTCACGGATTGAGAGCCCTTCCTGCCGGAGGTTCGAGTCCTGCCTCTTGCATGGGTTGTGTGTTGTTCTTAGGTGGGGTTATTGTAAGTGATGATCTCAGCAGTTTGGTACTTTAGGAATTCACTCACACACATTCCTTTCAGCCTACTAGTCGGAGGCTGCACGAGCCCACACAACACTATCGTAATACTCTTCCTTAAATATTCTGGATTTACGAGCGCCGCCCGTTTGCTCGAACACATGGTACAGGCTAATCAATTTTTATTTTATACGTTCGGAGCAGCAGAGCTGATCAGTATCTGCCTGACTATAATGCCAACCCACATGTGTCACATCATCCCAGCTGCCAAATGCAGCCGGCCGGTGTGGCCATGAGGTTCTAGGCGCTTCAGTGTGATGTCATTTGGTTAGTTAGGTTTAAGTAGTTCTAAGTTATAGGGGACTGATACCTCATCTTTTTGCAAAATGAAAGGGTGATGTGGAAGCATTTAAAGCGGCGCAATAAGAGTTCGAGTACGATTTGGGGGACTATGTGTCTAAGTATACGATCTAGTCACGCGGTGCGCAAACGCACGATTCCAGTTGCGGGCGCAGTCGAAAACCTAGACCAGAGTGACTGACCGTACGCGGCCACCCTAGTTCCTTTGGGAAGAACTGGGGAATAGAAAAACGTAGGGTAAATCAGTACAGGAATGAAGGGGCACACGTACGCGGTCACGAGAACCCTGGAAGCAGTGGGATGAAAAACCATTTTTATGCATTTCTATCTGTAAAATATCTGGGAGTGTGCGTGCGGAACGATTTGAAGTGGAATGATCATATAAAATTAATTTTTGGTAAGGCGGTCACCAGGTTGAGATTCATTGGGAGAGTCCTTAGAAAATGTAGTCCATCAACAAAGGAGGTGGCTTACAAAACACTCGTTCGACCTATATTTGAATATTGCTCATCAGTGTGGGATCCGTACCAGATTGGGTTGACGGAGGAGATAGAGAAGATCCGAAGAAGAGCGGCGCGTTTCGTCACAGGGTTATTAAGCGTGATAGCGTTACGGAGATGTTTAGCAAACTCAAGTGGCAGACTCTACAAGAGAGGCGCTGTGCATCACTGTGTAGCTTGCTGTCCAGGTTTTGAGAGGGTGCGTTTCTGGATGAGGTATCGAATATATTGCTTCCCCCCGCTTATACCTCCCGAGGAGATCACGAATGTAAAATTAGAGAGATTCGATCGCGCACGGAGGCTTTCCGGCAATCGTTCTTCCTGCGAACCATACGCGACTGGAACAGAAAAGGGAGGTAATGAGAGTGGCACGTAAAGTGCCCTCCGCCTCACACCGTTGGGTGGCTTGCGCAGTATAAATGTAGATGTAGTAGCGACAACAACGGGCGGTCGTAGTGAGTTCGATTACGGGGCTGGAATCAGCTGAGTGGTGATAGCAATAACGGGTGGCGGTGATTTGGGAACAACTGGGGAATAGAAAAAGATAGGGAAAATCAGTACAGGAATGAAGAGACACGCGAACGCAATCACAAAACCCTGGAAGCAGTGGGATCAGAAACCACTTTAAGGCCTTTCTGTCTATTTAATTATTCGGGAGCTGACCGTTTGGTTTTAAACTTTGTTTTCTGCGTTTAATTTGATTGGGAAACCGTTGAGATTAAACTTAACATATACATGGATGGACATGAGAAATGAAAGGTGTAAGTAGGCTGTTTAGGTTTTTATGTTGGTAACGCCACATAGCACTCTGTATGAAAATCACTGATTGTGCTGTGTGCAGTCTGTGGCTGGTTGGCATTGTTGAAATATTCTCTATTGTAGTGTTGGGCAGTTGGATGTGAACAGCCCTTAGCGTAGCGCAGTTGGAGGTGAGCCGCCAGCAGTGTTGGATGTGGGGAGAGAGATGACAGAGTTTTGAGAGCGGATGATCTGGACGTGTGTCCATCAGAGTAAATTTGTAGGACTGGATTTCTAGTTAGTGCCTTCAATAGTTAGAATCTTTTATGTAGCTGGCAGTACTGGCGCTCGCTATATTGCAGTAGTTCGAGTAACGAAGATTTTTATGAGGTCAGTGATTCGTGAAAGGTATAGGTTATTGTTAGTCGGGGCCATTCTTTTGTGGGGATTATATAAGTCAGATTGCGTTGCGCTAAAATATTGTGAGTCCGTTTAGTGATGATCAGAGTAAGTAAAGAGAAATGTCTGAGTACGTTGAGTTTTGCTCAGCTGTTTGAAAATCAAATAACATAAAGGAGATTATCAGCACAATCATTCATAAATTTTTCTAAAGGGAGGTTTCAAAGGTTGCAATAAATTTTTCATCTATGATTATTACTTTACATATGAAATATTCTATTGCAGATTAATAAAAACGAATTTCTTTGAATGTTCCCAAAATAATGTTCAAGTTATATTTTTATTGAAGGACTACAGCTGTTTGTACAAGAATGAAAATATGATTTTCCATCGAACTTAGCAAAGATTTTCACGTTGCACTGGATTTTTGTTTACTGGATATAGCCCGACTAGCTTTGAAGCGTAAGACTATCTTTACTTTATGAATTCTTTTTTATATTTCTAAGCTCTCCTGAAGAATTATCCACTTTTAAATACACTTCACGTTATGTTCAGAATTTATCACTTTTTGAATGAAAATTTAAAAGAGCTGCAGCTTGTATCCACCTGTGAATGCACAAGATAAAATCTACTATCTCTTTGTATTCTGCCTATGGAATGCTGTGAAAAGAAACACGTTTTTATTTTCGTTCACCTCTACCTGTACCCTTTTTAGGATGTGGTCGTTATTGCGATGGTATATTTTAATCTGCCGCTGTTCCAGAATGCTCGCTCACGGTGCAGCTCCGTACTGCCAGCGATATACAATAAAATGCTGGAAATTCTAAAATAAAATGGGTAATGTCCGGTGCGAACTTTGCAGTAATTGTGACAAACAGATTTTATTAGATAAATATATTTTAACAGAAACAATTAAAATCTTTACACACCGTTTACAATCCCAGCTACAAATGGCGTCGATCATCGACTTATGACAAATGAAGACTACGTAAGAGCCTAATGCAACGTTACGGGTTCCTCTCCCATTCAGTCTGTGCAGAAGGCAAGCGATTCTACTACAATATATTGCCAATTTATATCTTACCTAATTTTTGTACAGTCTTTGTCGTTTTTGATAACATATCCTTTCTTCTGTAGCGATTTTCACATCCTCCGCCACAGATAGTATTTAACAGTCTTTGAATAATCATTTATAATAGCAAAATTCATAATTATCTTTTAAATGTCCTTTTGAAATACAATTAACAGAAACACATATAAATTATTTGTTGCAATGAACATTATACATCGAAATGTTCTTTTAACTTTCACTTTGGATGCGTGCTGCCAGAAAACGTTACACCACGAAAGCAGAGACTGCTCATGAGGGGACCGTGAGCAGAATAGGAATGCCTTGGCGGGACCACCACAGTTGGAGAAAATCGAACCCGCTGATCCACAACATAATCCACTTAACGACAATGAGTGGCGGGAACTCTCGCGACAGAATGGTGCGGAACAGGACGGATCTCTGAGCAAGGTAAGTGCGAATGTTCTACACGTGAAAAAATCCAGCACACGGGACGATTTGTTACAGGAGGCTGCAGGCAGTAAGGTTTCAGCTTTTATGCCAGATATCACCACCTCTATTAGAGTATCAGTACCCAGAACGCACTTGAGCTGCATCTGCCTGTGTTCGATTACAGGTGAGGCAGCGTTTCGTAATTATGTGTGGCTACAGAGGCAGCGTGCAATATTTCTGCAAGGGACTTCTGTCGACTTTTTGAGTACACGCCACACGGAGATGATGCTCTGTACTGGGTGAAACGAGGTCCGACACGATGCTACGACGTGCTCCGTGACTTTTGCTACTTCAGTGTATAAATGTACCGGATGTCTCTCTTAAAAGTCTTCAGGCACATTTCTTCTGGTTTTTCAGTAGATATTTTAAATGTGTAGATGCAGTCAGTCCAAACGTGTAATGGTCATCACGTCGACGGAAAGCTTCGGTTTGTTTCCGTTACACGCGAAATGCTGTTTGAAGCGGAATTTTACATTCTCATTCGTTAGAGCGGCCCGAGATTAGTCCAGCTTGGTATTCGTTTTAGCGATACGTATTAGCAGGAAAACTGGAAAACGGAGAGTGGCGGTAGCTATCAATTTGGGCCAGGGCCTTGTTGTCGCTGTTAGAGTATCGGTTATTCTTAGAGTTTTCCCGCTCCTGTTAATACAAATGGATGAAGCGAATGACGTTGTAGACTAGTTTGTGGCCCGTCCATCCGAATGGGTACGTGAAATTCCGCTTTGAAAATATATTATTTTTTTTAACGGGGAACAAACCGACGCTTTGCGGCGACAGTGGCACATCATGACAGGCGTAATGAACAGTATTAATTTCGACTGACTCCACCTACACATTCCAAACACGAAATCGAAAATATCTGTCGGAACACCAGAGCAAATGCGCCTGAAGACTCTTGGGTGGAATACCTACACAGGATATTGGAGAAATAGTGGCAAATATTTTGATAGGTGATACCAACCACAAGAACAAGAAAAAAAATACCTTGAACGTGGGTCTGGAAATGCATACTTTGTGAGATCTCTACACTTGTCCATAGTGGCTGAAGACGTTCGGGTGTGAATATGTCCGCCTGACACGCAAGGTAGATATTAAATAAACAAGTGACGTATGGCCACAGGTGCTGCCCCCATGATCCGTGAACCGAGCGAGGTGACGCAGTGGCTTGCACACTGGACTCGCATTCGGGAGGACGACGGTTCAATCCCGCGTCCGTCCATCCTGATTTAGGTTTTCCGTGGTTTCCCTAAATCACTCCAGGCAAATGCCGGGATGGTTCCTTTGAAAGGGCACGGCCGACTTTCTTCCCCGTTCTTCCCTAATGCGATGAGACCGATGACCTCACTGTCAGCTCTCCTTCCCCAAACAACCGAACCCCAACCCATGATCCGTCAATAGCGTTCACTACTGTACGTGTCTTTCCGTATTGACGTACTCCAGTGTACACAAGTCTGAGCACTGGGTAATCTACAGGCAGTTGTGTTGCATGTACTATAGTTTTAGCGTTGTTAGTGTGTGTTATTTTGTAGTAAATTGCTTGCAACTATGGGTATGTATCGCATTTATTTATTCGGAGTATGGCATTTAAGTACATTTCAGAATTGCATCACGTTATTCTATATTACATGCTTTCACAGACAAACATCTAGTCCCTGTAAGTCATATCGCAATGTTTACTGTCACTGTGATATTTGTACTGCACTGTGCACGAATAGGTTGGTAAATTTTCCATTTCTCTTCTGCTTGTTAACAATGGAAGCTTACTACTCATAAAGTGACATGACGGATATAATTATCTCCTATGGGTTAGCAATTGGAAATAGGCCGTAAGCACGTTCCCACTACGCAGAAAAATACCCACGTTGCAGAGTACCATGCGATAAGTTGTTGACCCAAAGTTTTCGGCTTCTTAAGGACACGGATTTTCTAGCTTCCAAAAGACGAATGGTGGACCGAATGAGTCAGTTCACACACCTCAGATGCAGGGGGACATACCAGATTTGCTGGACGAAAGACGTGCAACAGCAGTGTGGGGATTTGGCGATTGACACCAACAGAAGGCATAAGTCATCCTGTTGTTCGGCTGGTACTGCTTGAGCTATTGCTGTATCCGTAACACCTTCAACACATCGAGGCACTAATGCCAGAGGACCACGATAGCCTATCATAGTTGTGTCATTGGCCCATACAGAAGCGTGCTGCAGGTCCACTGTTTTCGACGAAGAATTTATTTCTCTGATCCTTTGCGGTTCACAAAGGGTCGTGCTGTGAACTTCCATACTCAGCACGTGTGGGCTTATGAAAACCCCTATGCTGGTGTACAAAGAGTACATCAACCTCATTTCTCCGTCAACTAATGGATAGACATTCTTGGTGATAAGTTACTAGGGCCATATATCCTACTCCAAACATTTAATGGAGCTCATTATCGTCAACTTCTTGTTAACATTTTGCTTACCTTGTCTGAGGAGGTACCACATCAGTAAAGACTACCGATGTGGTTTATGCATTATGTCACATTTCATCTGCAATGTGTGTGAATATCGGATGCTGACGCTTCATGTCTTTTGGAATGGTTGGGGCGGAGGGGGCACACCTTCGTCCCCTGTTCCCTCGACTTCGGTCCCCTGTAGTTTTGGTTATGGGAACAGTTCAAGGCGTTAGTCTTGCAGTACCACATGTATGTGAAATTAGAAATCGTTACCAGAGTCGGAGACTATTTAGACTCTGACAAATCCCTTTAGATACAGTTTTGATATACATAATACAATGGAAATATGCTACTTGATATTTGGCCCTTACATGAGGTCCTAGGGTGAACAATTTGTATAAAATTACTTAATAACTGTATTTTAAAAACAATTAATAATGCAAATCGAATGAAAGGAACACTAAATTCTTTAAATGAAATTCAAGTAAAAAATGAACTGGTGATTTATTGCAAAAAGTCTTCTTCGTACACAAGAAAACCAATAGACTAACTGTCTATCATGTTAGACTAATACTGACAATCAGCAAAAGCATAATGTCCAGGGAAGGATAATGTGTTCATGCTGCACATTCCCTCCACGATGTTGAGGCGAAATAAATAAAAAAAAATTAAATTTCTTGGTTTTTTGTAAACAGGAAAAATTGTGGACATGGAATTGTAACTTCAGAATTTTTGAAAGGCGTTTGTTTTTTTACGGGCTGTATTAACCAGCTTGAATGCGGACAAATTCAGTGCTGCGTGAAATATGCCTGTAATATAATTTACCATTCCGATTAATTACATTTTTGAATTCTACGTCACTGTTGATTTAATCAGAGTTCTCACCTTAGACGTAGAATTAGTCCTTCTGCCACAATATTAATTCTTTAGTCGCCCTCGATGTTCTTCTCTTTGTTGACCGTGTGTACCTTCCTAAGTCGGCATCGGTTCACTTCACGTAGACGGTGGAAACCAAGGAAATACAATGCTACGTCACTTTAAAAAATAGTGAGAAGTATCGAAGTGTTACGAAAATTATTTATTCACAAGACAATAAGACTTGCTCTGCTCGTCGCACAAATCATGATTACTAACAACATGGCTGCCTTTCCGCACAGTCCGAAATTACGTCCGTCCTCCACAAGGCAACAATCGAAAGTGTCTCTCAGCTCCTTCGTGGAGTATGAAACAAAAGAGAATCCAATTTGAACATTACAGAGATTATATCCTACATCCCTCTCAATTTGATCTTTAGCGCAGCCTTTAAGGTGTTGTATGTCTCGGCGTCGGAATGTGTCATTACAATGTGAATAAACAGTACGAATCTGAATTTTACTATGTAGTGATTCCTTGTCGGGACTAAAATGAAAAGAACCTCTCTTCGTATCCGTAATCTTACGGTACTGCGGTGGTGTACAACTACAAAATGGTAATCTCCCAGACAAATTGGTGCCGCTACAATGTGCTCACCAATTACTAGCCATCTCGATCTACATCCACATCTACATCGATACTCTGCTAATTACGTTGAAGTGCCTTGCAGAGGGTTCTTCGAACCACCTTCAAAATTCTCTATTCTCCAAATGTCGTATAGCGCACGGAAATAACAAACACCTACATCTTTTTCGTACGAGCTCTTCAAATGGTTCAAATGGCTCTAAGCTCTATGAGACTTAACATCTGAGGTCATCATTCCTCTGGACTTAGAATTACTTAAACATTAACGAACCTAACCACACACACATCCATGCCCGCGGCAGGATTCGAACCTGCGACCGTAGCAGAAGCGCCGTTCCAGACCGAAGCTTCTAGAACCGGTTGGCCACAGCGACCGGCTGTACGAGCTCTGACTTCCCTTATTTTATCCTAGTGATCGTTTCTTCGTATCTAGATCGGCGTCAACAAAATATTTTCGCATTCAGAGGAGAAAGCTGGTGACTGGAATTTCGTGAGAAGATTGCTCCGCAACGAAAAATGCCTTTGTTTTAATAATCTCCATCACAAATCCTCCATCATTTCAGTGACACTCTCCCCCCTATTTCGCGTTGATGCAAAACATGCTACCATCTTTGCACTTTTTCGATGTACCTGCTAAAAACGCAGTGTTGGGTTAGCCTTCCCCACATGATTTTCTGTGTGTTCCTTACAATTTAAGTTGTTCATAATTGTAATTACTAGGTATTTAGTTGAACGTATGGCCTTTAGATTTGACTGATTTATCGTGTGACGGGAGTTGAACGGATTACTTTTAGCACTCATGTGGATGACCTCACACTTTTCGTTACTTATGGTCGTTGCAATTTGTTTGCCGGCCGGTGTGGCCGAGCAGTTCTAGGCGCTACAGTCTGGAACCACGTGACCGCTACGATCTCAGGTTCGAATCCTGCCTCGGGCATGGATATGTGTGATGTCCCTAAGATAGTTAGGTTTAAGTAGTTCTAAGTTCTAGGGGACTGATGACCACAGATGTTAAGTCCAATAGTGCTCAGAGCCATTTATCTATTTCTTTGCAATGTGTTTTGATCTTCTGATGACTTTATTAGTCGATAACCGACAGCGTCATCAGCAAACAACCTAAGCGACTGCTCAGATTGTCTCACAAATCGTTTATACGGATAAGGAACAGCAAAGGGCCTGCAACACTAAGATGTGTGCGTCAACACGAGATCTGCGCCCCCATGGAACTTGTGGACCGAGCTAAGTTGTCGGGACGACTTCCTAGTGCAGAACACCAGAATGTTCGCCCCCCCTCAGCGATCGAGCACGAGAAGTCTCCTCTACGACGATCGACCCAAGAGTGTTCGATCATCCACATTCAACTCCTCAGTTTGGGCCGTCATGGCAACAAGCATGTCATTTAAAACGTTATGTACTTCTGTCCAATGACAGCAGACGAATCAGAGCCTTGTATAAACAACTCAGAATTTCCAACAAGCCAAGCAAACGCCGCTGGAACCCCACCAGGTCAGGTTCACACAGCAGCAGGCCGCTCCTCGTCAAGAACTGGTCAGTTCTCTCCAGATGTTACCGGGTAAGACACTCAGCGTCAAATTCTGAGCTTCCTGGTGTCGTGACTCGTGACGTCACTATGTGTGCCACTGGATGTCAGACTCGGAAAAACTTTCTTCTTCAAGGCGTGAAAATGACTGTAATGCGTGAGTTATTGCCGGATTTGTTATGCGCTCTGTATGTGCTTTCACCCTTCTCAGACAGCAGCTGGTATAGATTTTACGCTTGTGAGCGTATATATACGTTGTTATGTGGCTAGAGGAGCTTGTGGACTGGCCGTTCGATTTCCTTTACGTACATTTATGTAATTCGAAAATCTGTGCCCAGACATCAGTTTACTAAAACAACGTGACAATTTTGTAAAACTCAAAATTGTTAATTCTAAAAAAGGGAGATATTTTTCCGGCTCACTTAAATACAAATCTATTCGTAAGTATTTGAGTTTCATATTGAAACAGTCTCGAGGTTAGAACCTCATTTTCAGCAGTTTCTTTAATTGTATTAATATTGTATTTTTTTGTCAACTGGAAATACTGAATTATAATATTCTAATGAAAATACGATTTTATTTGAGTCAAATCAAATAAATTAAAATTTGATTCAGACATGTGAAATGACTTGTCAATACTAATAAAACTCCCAGAAAGAATATCACTCTGCAGCAGAGAGTGCGCTGCGATGAGACGTCCTCTCAGAACTAGAATAATCTGCCAGATGGTTCCATCAGTAATACTGGTGCGCTTTATATGTTCGTTTCTCCATGTAATGGAGAAAAAAGAATTACTCGACATTCACAGTGACTAGAGTATGTACAAAAAGGGCAATCAATACACATTTGCAGTTGACCAGCAGATCGTTCTGCAGATACAGTCTATCCTTTTGAATTTTTAAGTACTATAATCTATTTCTGTGAAGGATGCTTATCACGATATTTATTTGCTCTTTCACTTTAATCACATGAACTCTGAGAGTTTTATGTGACTATATTATTTTGTTTCTGCAAACATAATTCGTTCCACCAAAATAGCTGGAAATCCCACAGCAGATCAGTTCCAGTCATTCCACGAGTAAGGAGGTACACGGCTCGTCTTATCTGTAATTCAACCATGCCTAGACGGTCAATACCGTATTCTATCGCGTCCGCACTGTTACTTTGTGCCAACAAGGTCTCTCAACAAGGGAGGGGTCAGGCGTCTCGGAGTGAACCAAAGCTATGTTGTTCGGGTATGGAGGAGATACACACAGAGAGAGGAAATGTCGATGACATGCCTCGTTCAGACCGTCCAAGGACTACTACTGCAGTGGATGACCGTATCCTACGGATTATGGCTCGGAGGAACTCTGACAGCAACGCCACCATGTTGAATAATGCTTTTCGTGCAGCCACAGGACGTCTTGTTACGACTCAAACTTTGCGCTACAGGCTGCATGATGCGCAACTTCACTTCCGACGTCCATGGCGAAGTCGATCTTTGCAACCACGACATTTTGCAGCTCGGTACAGGTGGGCCCAACAACACGCAGAATGGACCGCTGAGGATTGGCATCACGTTCTATCCACCGATGAGTGTCGCATATGCCTTCAACCAGACAATCGTCGGAGACGTGTTTGGAGGCAACCCGGTCAGGATGAACGCCTCAAGATACACTGTCCAGCGAGTGCAGCAAGGTGGAGGTTCCCTTCTCTTTTGGCATGGCATTATGGAGGGCGGACGTATGCCGCTGGTGGTCATGGAAGGCGCCGTAACGGCTGTACGATACGTGAATACCACCTTCCGACCGATAGTACAACCATGTCGGCAGCATATTGGCGAGGCATTCGTC
This sequence comes from Schistocerca gregaria, assembly GCF_023897955.1. Lineage (NCBI taxonomy): Eukaryota > Metazoa > Arthropoda > Insecta > Orthoptera > Acrididae > Schistocerca > Schistocerca gregaria. The sequence continues at coordinate 45,187,904 of NC_064929.1, forward strand.
TTCATGGACGACAGTTCGCGCCCCATCGTGCACATCCTTTGAATGACTTCCTTCAGGATAACGACATCGCTCGACTAGGGTGGCCAGCATCTTCTCCTGACATGAACGCTATAGAACATGTCTGGGATAGATTGAAAAGGGCTGTTTATGGAAGACGTGACGCACCAACCCTCTCAGGGATCTACGCCCAATCGCCGTTGAGAAGTGGGACAATCTTGACCAACAGTGCCTTGATGAACTTATGGCTAAAATGCCACTACGAATACAGGCACGAATCAATGCAATAGGACGTGCTACTGGCTATTAGAGGGAGAGGTGCGTACAGCAATGTTGACCACCACCTCCGAAGGTGTCCCTGTATGGTGGTACAAGATGCAATGCCTGACTTTCATTAGCAATAAAAAGGGTGCAAAGGATATTCATGTTGATCTCAATTCCAATTTTGTGTACAGGTTCCGGAGCTCTTGGAGCCGAGGTGATGCGAAACTTTTTTGATGTATGTACATTTTTACTTTGTCTGTACAGAACTGTATACACTGTTAGCGTAAATAGCGCTAGGGAGGTGCATTATAGATTCAGTAAGCGTACAATACTTCAAAACTCGTTTACTACCTCATTTTCCGCAATTTGATCTTACGTTCTTGCCTCAGTGTCAGAGGTACAACAACAGAGTTTGCGTTTGGCTGTCATCCATTCGTATGTTCCGCTACATTTTTGGAGAGAAACCCGGTTGCCGCACAGTCGCGGCGTTGGCCTCTCTCTCTCTCTCTCTCTCTCTCTGTCTCTCTCTCTCCGTCTCTGGTGCCGACTCGCTGAGTGTGACACCTAGCGGCAGCACTGGGTACCTTTGGCGCGACGTTGCGAGTCACAATCCCAGAAAGCTAAGGAATTAACGCAGGGTCTTGAGACTCAGACCTGCTAGCCGCCAGTAGCGCACGCAACACCAAAGATCCCACCCTCCTCCTAACGGCGCGTGACCCCTGCGGGCACCAATGTAGCTGCCCTGCCGGACTTATAACCGGGGACTCAATGCTCTGAGCGGTGAGCAGGCTGTCCCTCCCTTATTCCCATTGTTGTGTGCCTCGGACGTTCTACAACTCTTGGGGAAACGAACTCCGAGGTTCCCACGAATTCTCTCAGCTGAAGTGATGTAAGTTAAGACACACAACCTCTGGAATTTTTATCAGGCACAATAGTGAAAATCAAGTATATTAATGAGAGTTTAATAAAGTGATGAGAATCGTCTTCCAGCATTTCTCCGTCATAAGGAGTGGGTGGTGTTAGTTTATCACTGGATGGAGCAACCCAGATTGCTTGTAACATTTCAGCCGACGCCACGCCGGTCAATGATACCCAGACACTACAGGTTCGCGTCTTCGACGCAACTACGAGCAAGCGTATTTCGGAGAGTGCGTGATCTCTTAAGCTGAGGATCAGAGCGATACATTTCCATTGGAGGAACGTCACGTTGAGCACCTCATATGAGAAATGTCATTAACGGATATCAGGATGGACGGCTCGTATGGACAAGTGTACAGATCACAGAAAGTATGCGTTTCCCGATCCACGTTATAACATCCCAGCTTCCTCAACCAAATTATAACGTCCCAGGACTTTCTGCACCAAATTATAACATTTCAGCTCCTCAACACCAAGTTAAAACGTTGCATTAGGAGGTGTGTGCTTCGTGCAAAAGGTCTTGAGTTCATATTGACGACAACAAGTAATTCTTCATTACAGACGTTTATTTACAAACAGAACTGACAGACTTCACAGATTCAATAACTGGATCTCCGAGCTAACCGCACTGCATATCCGAACTGGCAACTGACAACTCCTAGGTGTATTAATATCTTTCCAAACAATCAGAGTCTTTGACAATGTTTTGTTTACAATACCATAGCAATTCACGACTTAAAACTAAATTAGACATTACAGAATTTTAGTACAGATTAAAGTAAGTAAAAGGATCAGTACATATAAATTCTTACAAGCATAATTTCCAAATAGATTTTATAACATTTTTCTACCAGCTTCTGGATAACCTTCACCAGATTTGTACCGGTGTTTCCAGAAATATCTTGACATTTGATTCTGGATATTTCTTGAGTGATTTAGAACAACTGTTTATATGTAAAATGATTTAAATCGTGTTTCAAATCGTAAATAAATCTTTTTAGCAATATTTCTTGATACAAATCGTCTTTCGAAATCAGGTTATGAAACAGTTTTCACAAGTTTTCGTATCTTTGCGATCATAATATAGAATATCTCTTTAGCTGGTGAGTTTTTAAATGTATCTTGTCCATATTATACGAAATAATTTAGCTCAAAACTGATAATTTATACAATTAATCAGAGCTACAGCAAACAGTGAGTCTTTTTTTTACAAAATGAAATATAATTACAAAATTGAATGAAAATAGGTTACTAACACTAATATATATTTACATTAATTCTATTTTTGTTCTTTCTGTGCAAAATGTCCTAATATTGACACAGTACAATATTTAAACATCACCAAGGTTTCCCTTTACATTTTGCATATCTGTATCGACATCCCCTAAAAGTCTACAGTATCGAATACTTCAATATGTCCCAATATGTCCTGTAATGTTACACAACCCCCCCATCAGCACTTCCACGTGAAACACGGAAGGGTTGATGTCCTTACATTGCAAAACAGAAAAGTTTTACACATATCTTTGGTGTCTTCTTTCTTGAAGACCGGTGATCTTCTTTCTTGAAGGTCAGTGATCTTCTTCCTTAAAGGTCGGTATACCTCAATGCCGCACACTGTATTTCAGTCTCATCTTCACAGTCCGTATGGTTTCCATATACACTGCATGCAATCACAGGCTGCAATAGCACAGTCCGCTATGAATATACAGCACACAGTGGTCAAACCCAGTTAAACATTAGCAAAAGCATTTAATAGTCGGTGCACCGGTTTTTAAGGACACAGAAATTTGAATTCTCTAAAGTCTAATTACTCAAGAAAATTTACTCTAAATAATTTCTTAAAGCTAAGAGAGGATAGACTGACAGGTGGAGAAAATTGATTATACAGGATCACAGAATAAGTGTAAGATGCAATGCCAGAATACTAACATGAAATATGACAATTGCATAGCTAGGGGACCTAGTGCTCGCCAAACACTTAGCACACAAAGAATGTATGCTCCCCTGAGGAATCAGATAAATACAACATAACAAAGTATACAAAAATATCCTGGTAAGATTACATATAAAAGTCTATAAACATCTATTATCTAAAACACTTTTTTACATTTTTTTATACAATTTCAGTTCGGTCACGTTTTGTAGGTCAAACAGTCTCCAAGAATTTGGGTAGACTAGATGGTAAGCATTCGGATGAGGATTGTCCTGAATCTTGAAAGGTCCAATGTATATGTCAAAAAACTTTTTTAATTCACCACTGATGGCTTTAGACTTCTCTTGTGTTTTAACAAGGACCAAGTCTTCAATTTTAAATTGAGTAGGCTCCAATCTTTTGTCACGTCTACATTCCCTATTATCACCTTGAGATTTCATGGTCTTTCTCACTATTTCCTCTCTCTCTTGAGTACTTAATGGTTTGCAGACTGGAAAATCAATGAAATCACTAATTGGATGTGGTGGTTTGCTATTATACTGTATTTCATACGGCGAAAACACTAATGCTGTAGGCTGTTCACAACATCTTCGAATTTCTCAACATAGTCAATCCAACTAGCATGATCAGTATTGCAGTAGGTTCTAAAGAATCGCCCAATTTCCCTCATGTATCTCTCCGAAGGGTTTCCTGACAGATGATAAGCTGAAATAAGAATGTGACTTATATTTTCATCTTCAACAAAAGCTTTCCATACTCCAGAAGTAAATTGAGTCCCATTGTCTGATAATATTTTCTGAGGTTTTCCAACCCTGCCAAAATAGTCTCCTCTGATTTTTGAAATAATGCTCTTACTGTTTGCCTTGCGAAGAGGGTATGACTTAATGAATTTTGAAAAAAACATCAACCATAACAAAAACGTTGCAATAGCCTCCTCTGGTCTTCGGTAATGGTCCATATAATTTGACAGCGACAAACTCGTGTTGTTCTTTCGGTAAGATGTTTTGCATCAATCCTCGACAAGTTTGGTTGGATACTTTTACTCTTTGGCACCTGTCACAACCCGTTAAAATTTTTCTAACCCTCCTGGCTATGTTGTTAAAGTACACATTTTCTTGGATTTTCTGGATACACTTTTGAATCCCACAATGACCAAAACTTTCATGAATGTACTTGATGAGTACATTGATGTACTGTTCAGGCCAACATAATTTCCATACATCGCTATCTACACTGTTTCTCTTGAATAGAATCCCTTTGTAGATTTTGTAATAATCTCCCACTTTTTCATGTCCCTATTTCCCTAAATAACTTTTGACCAGTTTACAGTTCTCATCGTGGTTCTGATTCCGTCGGATGTCATTACAAATGTCTCTGATTTCTTGTTCATTGTCCACCCCTCTTAAATACATAATTTTGAATTCTTTTTCACATTCCCCACTGTCATCTTCAAAGTCACCCCCCACAGGTAGTCTAGATAAAGCATCAGCAACTACATTATCGGGTCCTCTAAGATATTTTATTGAGTAATTAATTTGTTGTAACAAGAGTGCCCACCTGGTAATCCTTCCATGATGCAACCTACATTCTTGAATATAAATTAATGCCTTATGGTCTGTGTAGACAACTACCTGGTTTCCCAATAAACAATTTCTGAATTTAGAAAATGCCCAGTAAATGGCCAAAAGCTCTTTCTCAGTAACAGTGTACTGCCTCTCATGTTTTTTCAAGGTTTGACTAGCAAAAGCAATAGACCTGTGTTCTATTTTCCCATTTATATTTACTTCTTGGAAAAGGTGAGCACCTAGGCCATAATCACTACTATCTGCCATAATGCAAAAAGGTAAACTTAAATCAGGATGGTACAAAATTTTACTGTTACATAACTGTGTTTTTATTTCTTCAAAAGCAGCTTCACATTCCTGATCCCAAACCCACATTGCGTTTTTCTTCAGCAATCTGTTAAGACTTGGAGCAATTAGAGCTTGGGTACTAATGAACTTTCTGTAGTAACCGCACATCCCGAAAATTGACTTGAGTTGTTTCTTGGTTTTTGGAATTGGGAGTTTTGCAATTGCCTTGAGTTTTTCAGGATCTGGCAAAATACCATCCTCAGAAATACTGTGCCCCAGAAACTTCAATTTTTTCATACCAAACTTACATTTAGATAATTTAAGTGACATTCCCCCTTTCCTTAATCTATTGCAAACCTCCCTCAAAGTATTAACATGTTCTTCCCAAGTTTCTCCAGTGATCAAAATGTCATCTACATACACAGTTAATTTTGATAAAAGATCTTTTCCCAAAACAAAGTCAAGTGCTCTAATGAATTCGGCTACTGAGACATTCAGCCCAAATGGTACCACACAATACTGGTAACATCTTCCCCCATACAAAAAGGCAGTATACTTTTTGGAATCATTTTCTAATTCTACTTGGTGAAATCCTGGTGTGAGATCTAAACTGGTCATATATTTCATTCTTTCAAATTTATGAAGTAGTTCGTCTATATTCTCGAGATGATCGGTCTCTCTTTCCACATACTTATTTAGGTGTCTTGAATCTAGTACAAGCCTGACACTGCCATCACGTTTTGCAACCACTACCAAAGGATTATTGTATTGGCTCTTACTTCTCTCAATGATGCCCCACTCTTCCATCTTTTGAAGTTCCTTTTCTACATCTTTTCTCTTTGCAATGGGTACACTATAAGGTTTTATAAAGAATGGCTCATGTGGTTTTAACCTGAGTTTACATTGGTAATTCTTTACTCTGCCAGGTCTATCATCAAAAACATCACAGTAATTCCACAATAATCTTTCTACCTCTACCTTCTGTTCTTGGTTCAAATTATCTGATTCCCGTAATTTTTCTTGAACTATATCCCCATATTCTCCATCATCATAATCCTCAGCAATTTCATCTGCACAATAACCACTGTCTTTAGAAAATGTAACGTCCCTAATTTCAATTCCCTTATCAGCACAGTTTTGAACCGACATGTCAGTACTGGAACGTACTCTCGTCTTAAGATCAATAAAGGTAAACAAACTCTTTTCCCAATCAAATGCTGCATTAGCTTTTAATATCCAGTCCATACCCAACAGTACATTCTCATTTAGGTCACTTATTACAGGACATCCTTGAGTAAACTGTACATCATTTATACTGAAGGACAACAACATCTGTCTATTAACAATTTTGCTCAGTTTGCCAGTAATGCCTCTAATTTTTATTCCAACAACAGGTAATTCAACAAAGTCAGGATCATGGTTAATTATATCTCTTAATTTGCTTGAAATGGCACTAATTGGACTCCATGTGTCAATCAAACAATACCCTTCCCAACCTGCAGCTTTAATTTTTATGTATGGACAACCCATAGTGGTGTTTTCCCTTTCTTCCTGTTCTTCATACAAAAGATCTTCTGCTATCTCATCATACCTCTGTTCCATATTTAGGTTTCCTTTATTAGGCAATACTTTCTTCAAACTTCTAGGTCTACTGGAATTTACTGGAATGTCTGGATTACTATTTACCTCACTCACATCCTGACTAGTACCCCGTTTGATGATTTCATTAGGCTTAAAAGCAGAAACTGGTTCACAAATTTCCCTTAATTTGATCTTAACATCATTGTCATCACTGTAATCTTTAAATTTGTCCCAAACTGATTTCAAAATAATCACAGATGCATCAGCACAATCAACCCCCCTGTCTCCTGATGTATTACTAAGCTGAACTGGCACAATCTGATTCTCATGTGGAATGTAGTTAGAGTTCCTGGCACAACTATTCTCAACACTATTGCTTATAACATCCTCCTTAACCTCAACATAAACTATTCCATCCAATTCACCATCAAAATCTTCTAGTACATAATCACCATTAGCCTTAACATCAACATTATCATCATCATTGCCTGAGCTTACACTACAAACACTACTAGTATCACCAACATTACTCACAACACCATCTTCACCAACCACATCCACATGAATATCAGACTCTCCAGAAACTTCAGTACGAACATCATTATGACAACTTACATCTAAAACATCACCACACATACGTTTGTACAATCCAAAATTATCAAAGTTATTCTTACCTTTCATTTCAGCATTAGATGCTGCTTCTTGATTATATAAATTTGCAATTATATCATCTTCTAGGCCTACTTCATCAACGGTAGCCTGGTTCCTATTACAGTTGTTTCTAGTATTTTCTCTGATGACATTCCAAAATTTCCTGTCAAATTTAATTTTTTCATTACCTCTATCTACAGATCGATCATAGCATACTGTCTATACTGGTTAGGTCTCTGATTATAGTGCTGTCTGTTCCGAGTGAAATTAGCCTGATTTTGAAAATTCCTTGCCTCAAATTGACAGACTCCCAGTGGAGCATTTAGTCGTTTAAAGGCCTATGTCTGTCGTTTCCCTGCCTCGGGTTACCTTCTCTCATGTCATTACCCCAGGACCTGTTTCGATTTTCCCATTCTCTGTTTGAATTAAAGTGCTGATCATTCCTACCAAAATTTCTTCTGTCATTGCTATTATAATTATCCCTGTTGTTGTTAAAGTTTCTTCGTTCACTATTACTGTTATTATTTGCACGGTTCGGTTCCCACCCTCTGTGTGCTGAACCTACAAAGTCGTTGAATGTGTTGTTTTGTTCAAAGGCTCTATCAAGTTTGTCCACATATTTCAAGAATTGTTCTATGGACTCATCTGGACCATATACTAAACCCCATTGTACTCTTTTCGGAAGTCTCCGGTTTAGTGCATCAATTTGAGTTAGCTCATCAAATGGCTTATCCAGATGCACTAATTTTTGCAACTGTTTCTCACAATAGGCTTTCATTGACCCATCAGATTCTCTGTAACTAGGACCATTCAAGAATTCACTTTTGATTCGAGCTTGCTCAGTTTCAGACCAAAATTTGGTTAGAAAACATTTTTTCGAAATCTTCAAAGGACATTTCCGCATAACAATTCTGATTGGCCCACGAAAGCGCCTCACCATCAAGTAATTTCTTTACAAATTTTATCTTAACACTATCTGTCATTATGGACGTGAACTGCTCCTTGCAGAATTGCATGAAGTCTTTTGGGTGTATATTCTTGTCACCGGGATAAGTTTTAATTGGAAAATTTCCCCATATCCCATTACAACTATTACTAAAACCTTTTTGAAACATAGTTTCTTGTATTTCTACAAATTTTCTGTCTACATTTTTTTCGACATTACCTACTCTACTACAAATTTCTGTGACCTTTTTGTCCGTATCAGATTCCGTATCAGATTTGAAAGATTCAATTTCGTTTTCAAAAAATCGTTTTGTCTGGTCAAATTCATTTCTCAATTGAGAATTTTCCTCATTTACAAAATCAACAACTTTTTTAAAATTTGACTGGTTATTTGAAATTTCGTTACTTAAATCAGTTTCAAGGACAGAAATTTTGAACTCAACCGTGTCCACACGACAACTAACTTCTTTTTGGTTTGACTCAAAAGTAATTCGCCATTCTTCGAGAACCTGATTAGTGTGAGCAATCTGTTCTGTATTTGAGTTTATTTCTGATTTTAAATCACACACAGCCTTCGAAATCGACCTGTCCATCTGTTGTTGTGTCTGTTCAATTTGTTGACGTAATTCGGCACGAGAATCGTCCATCTTCGAGTTTAACTCTGAAAACATTTGTTTTAACATTTCCAACATTCCTACACTGTCAGAAGCACTTTCCCTAATAGGTGTACTCGCTACACCGCTGTCAGTACTGAAATCTGCGTCTTTTTCCATTATTTTAGGAAGCAGTTACTTATCTTAGTGTCCGTCGGCGGTCGTTGGTGTCCGTGTTTTGCGAAATTTCTTCAATTCCAGGATGGTTTCACTCGGTTGATTCACTCCTCTTCTAGTGACCCCAGAATCGACGTATTTACTTCTTGTGATCCCAGAAGAGACGTATTTTATTTAGAAGAATCACTGGGTGGTCGTCAAATAGTCTGCTTCCTCCACCAAATTAAAATATCCCAGCTCCAGCGCCTCCACCAAATTATGACATCCCAGCTTCCTCAACCAAATTATAACGTCCCAGGACTTTCTGCACCAAATTATAACATTTCAGCTCCTCAACACCAAGTTAAAACGTTGCATTAGGAGGTGTCTGCTTCGTGCAAAAGGTCTTGAGTTCATATTGACGACAACAAGTAATTCTTCGTTACAGACCTTTATATACAAACAGAACTGACAGACTTCACAGACTCAACAACTGACTCTCCGAGCTAACCGCACTGCATATCCGAACTGGCAACTGATAACTCCTAGGTGTATTAATATCTTTCCAAACAATGAGAGTCTTTGACAATGTTTTGTTTAGAACACGATAGCAATTCACGACTTAAAACTAAATTAGACATTACAGAATTTTAGTACAGATTAAAGTAAGTAAGAGGATCAGTACATATAAATTCTTACAAGCATTATTTACAAATAGATTTCATAACATTTTTCTACCAGCTTCTGGATAACCTTCACCAGATTTGTACCGGTGTTTCCAGAAATATTTTGACATTTGATTCTGGATATTTCTTGAGTGATTTAGAACAACTATTTATATGTAAAATGATTTAAATCGTGTTTCAAAACGTAAATAAATCTTTTTAGCAATAGTTCTTGATACAGATCGTCTTTCGAAATTAGGTTATGAAACAGTTTCCACAAGTTTTCCTATTTTTGCGATCATAATATAGAATTTCTCCATTGAAAGTTCCAGAAGTGTGCATTAAACGTTCATTTACAGACTTTCTCGTTAGCTGGAGAGTTTTTAAAAGTATCTTCTCCATATTATACGAAATAATTTAGCTCAAAACTGATAATTTATACAATTAATCAGAGCTACAGCAAACAGTGAGTCTTTCTTTTACAAAATGAAATATAATTACAAAATTGAATGAAAATAGATTACTAACACTAATATATATTTACATTAATTCTATTTTTGTTCTTTCTGTGCAAAAGTCCTAATATTGACACAGTACAATATTTATACATCACCAAAGTTTCCCTTTACATTTTGCATATCTGTATCGACATCCCCTAAAAGTCTACAGTATCGAATACTTCAATATGTCCCAATATGTCCTGTAATGTTACAACGTGTAATGGATTTTTTTTCTTGTTTTGGTGGACAGCCCCACCTCTCGAAATATTCGACACTTTGCACTACAGGTTGAAAGAAGAGTGACGAACATAAGATGCCTTCAATATTTATTAACGTTGTGGGTGGTTCTCTTGATTTATGCTAACTTTTTTCCACCCTACGTCTAGATCTGGTTTTGTTCCCTGCATATAAAATTATATGCAAGCGTTTCTATCGCACCAGAAAGGTTGGAGGAGGTTTGATGTAAGATCTATTCGTGGTTTCTCCCTTATCGAAATCGTTTCCCATAAGAATACAAGCTACATCGTTAGCCTCGTGGCTATTGAGGTTGATCCTCAAAAAAACGTAGTACTAATAGTTCAATCCAGAACGGTTTAGGTAGCCTTTACGGTAGTTGGGTGTAGCTGTGTGGTTGGTATCCGAACAGACATCCGAAGTAGTGTGGCGGTAATGCTTCAATCTGTCCGAAGAACAGTTCCAGCTTTATAAATGTAGCCAGAAGTGTATCGTGACTAATGGAGTTGATCATTAAGACCGATTAAAGTATTTTCCTAATATATTTTGTTGCCCTTATTTTATAAAATCATTCGGTGGCTTTCTAAGAGGTACTTTGTGTTAGGAGTACGAAACGTAAATCAAATTACATTTTCACACGTTTTACTTGAGGCAGAATTAGGTAATAAAGCCAGTCGATACCTTTCGTATAGTGGAACGACGTAGTTGCTTACTGGCTGAGTATTTTTCAAGAGATCCTCTCACACAGACTGGTAATTTACACTGTTTTTAAGAGACACTCCGAGTGCGCCGTATCAGTCACTCTTTAACCTGTTACGTAAGGCGATTCGTTCCTGCTGTTATCTTTTGCGTTAATTCAGTCCCGCAACCAATAACCGTGCATTCGGGCGGTAATCAGTTATCGGTGCGTTATTGTAGTCTAAAAACTGAATCCGTTATAGTAACTCTTTTGTTTACTCACTCGGGGTCCCACCGTTTTGTACACAACTGAGGTGAGAAGTAGTTGTGACGTTCTCTACGGCGACATCAAAAACCCATTCTGAGGTGGTGTCGTCGAAAGCGTAAACCGAAGCAATCCGCCTGGATTCGAATACATCTTTCGAAAGCGAGTACAAAAGAATATTATCACAGGACTTTACAAACAGGTTTTTCAGAAATTCCTACCAGTTCACTTACTTAAATTATTTAATATTGCAACGCGTTTCGAGCTATCACCTCTTTATCAGGCAAAATATGACAAAACAAAAAACATTCAAACAGAATGGACATAGACCTTAATGCAAGTATTTTTTTAGTCTTGTCGTTTGTTGTGGCTTTCCTGCAGAGAAAGTCAAATACAAGCCGTATGAGAGCGCGTTTACTTCCTTTTCTTGTCTGTAGATGAATACTGGAGCACTCCGTTCATCAGAAAAGGCTGCCGTCTTGTGGCCACTGCGGCTTTAAATTGTAAGCACACCACGTAGCTCACCCGGAAAACATGAATAACTGATCTGGCTACTTCAGTATTATGGGCTTAATTTGTATTATTAGTTCACTTTTCTCGGACATGAGCAGACATCCACCAGTAGCAAATAATGTGACCGTGGCTTCCAAGTTAAGGTTCTTCGGTTAATCACAAGGCGTCTACTTCGGTAATAATCTTGCTGGCATTTCGATGATCTTTCTTGGGATTTCTTCATGATTCATTACATTCTTGCACGTGCTACCTTTTTATAGTTTTATGCACAGTGAGATATAATATTTAGCGATTTTAAAAAGCGAGTAAATCAAGCTGCGTCGGATAGAGGTGGAGAGGAAAGCTTCAGTTACGTTTGACGCGAAATAGCATTTAGTCATAATGGAGCGTACACTGTCAAAGCATTTTATCAAAACGGTAGTTCGTACCAGCTAGCACGTCGTGCAATCCGCAACCACTTCAGCGTTAATCGAAATCGGCCGGTGCACCTGCCTGGGCGATTAAAAAGTGGCTGGGGAACATTGAGGAGACGGCGCCAACTGGGAAACCAAAAACTGTGCGCTCGCCTGAAAAACATCGAACGTGTACGCCAAATGAAACGCGTATAGCACGTGTGCCTTGACACGACACTACAGCGCGACACGCACGTGCCGCACGAGTCGCGCGGCTGCAGTGCATATTGCGACACGTACACCGTACTTAGCACGCGCCGAATGGCGACGCTCTGCAATGACAGAACCGAAGCGCGCGCACCTTTTTATCTTTCTCTAATAATTTACAGAAACTATTCACTGAAAATATTTGATTTTTTTCCGTACTTGTAGCTTTATGTGTGAACGTCTTGGCCAAGTGCCCATCATCTCGCTAATGGTCATGCTTACTGGGATCTACACATTTTAGTAAGTCACTACGCAAAACTCAAAAAGTTTGCAATGAAAAATAGGGGGCGCTATGATTTAGCGTTTGGTGCGTATTACACCATATGTTTATGAGTATGAAATTCAGCTAACATATTAAATTTTTGTTTAGACTTAGGAGGAGGTCTCCATCTGTCTTCGATTTCGAGAAAATGGATCCCATGTAGAGCATTCACTCCCAATCTTACGCCACGGGAATGAAATATTCCTACATCACTGGTATTTCCTAAACCGCTCGAGACATGGAAACAAGATTTTGGTTAATAATGATACAAGGAAGAGAGTACTTTGCCACGCCGGCCGGTGTGGCCAAGTGGTTCTAGGCGCTTCAGTCTGGAACCGCGCGACCGCTACGATCACAGGTTCGAATCCTGCCTCGGGCATGGATGTGTGTCATGCCCCTAGGTTAGTTAGGTTTAAGTAGTTCTAAGTTCTATGGGACTGATGACCTCAGATTGTAAGTCCCATAGTGTTCAGAGCCATTTGAACCATACTTTGCCACGTCGTAAACACACTGAGCTTTCTTATCTATCACGGTATATCAGTAGTTACACTTCCCTATTTATTTATTTTTTTTCATTCCACTGTCTAATTTTTTTAGAGTTATCGACAGCTAGTGAGACAAGAGTGTCCTAATATGAAAGTAAACATGAAATTTCTTCTCTTATGTTGCCACAAACCGTCACAATGAGTTTTTTGATAAGATATTCGGCTCTCTGGTCGCCAGTTACTTGTTTAATGAGACAGATTTCTAAAACAGTGTGTCACAATAACTGCTGCAAAAATGAGTTTATGCAAATCATATTGTGTTTTGGTAAAAGAAGTGCTCTCAAACCCTTCAACAAGAGAAGTGTGACCGTTACTCGCAAATGGTATTGCATCTTCGAATGAGACGAGGTTAACAACTCACACGAAAATAAATCGCTAATTCTGTTGGAATTTTTGTTGAATCTCACAACCCATTTTATTTTTAACACCGAGCGACTGAAATGGAAACTTACCAAAGAGTTTTATTCCTTTCCTTCATCTGAGCAATAGCAAAGTAATGAAGAGCGTGGTCTTCAGGCGGGATACCACGCACACCACTGATGCCGGTTCCTCACCAACGCCTTGCCAAACTGACAGTCCGTGGTTCGCGAATAAAATAGTTGTTACTGAGAAAAGTAAACAACTGATACGTGGCACAACACAATGGCCAGTGTATCGTCAGCAGCTGGGAATAAATCGCGCGACAGGAATGCGGAAGCCAGAAAGTATGCTTTGTGAGAGGAAGAGTTCACATCGTTCCGAAAACATTGTCACCATTACATTTCTACATATCACCACACTCTTTCAGGATATTCCTACTTTTATAATAGTACCGACCACTAATTCCTTTGTGTAGCCTGTTGTGTAATTAGTTTATTAATGCTGATAGCGTGTATGCAACCACTGAAATACTTTTCCTCGTCACGACGAGCCGATTAAAACATCGTTATTTACGAGGGCTTCTCGACTATTTCGGGCTTGCAATGGAAATGTCACGTCCACATGTACGAAGTATAACGTCTCTTATTAGACCCATATCCACATGATGATATGAAGTACTTAAGTTTTACTATCTCGGACGCTTTTTACCAGGAGCGCAAAGGGGTCATACCTGTGGAAATTATGCCTTCCCGACTTTTTGTAATGGATCGCAGAGATACTTCAGCATAAGAGGCAGCAAGTAGGTAACCTTGTTTTACTTTCCTGTCTTGCTTCTAGATGACACGATTTTATAATATTCCTTACTTCCTTATTCACTACCCTCACGGTAAATCGTCTGTCCCTTCTTACGTTCTGAAAAAATTGTGGAGGCAGACGATATACTTTCAGTGGCTAATGGCTCACCGGTTATTGAACTGTGCATTGGGTTTTTTGACAAAGAATAAACAAAACAAAAGAACTGTACATATGTATGTAAATGAAAACTATTACGTGCTAACGAAAATGGACGGAGCGCTTAAACAGCGAAAAAAAGAACACTGCTCAGTGATAGAAAACTTCAGTTTACATTACAGGCCGTACTCTTCGGATGGACAATACTTCCACTGCCCGTATGCGCCATGCCGAAGTGAGTATATGGCAGAACTGCCCTCCCGCTCCCCGCCTCACACATCCGTCAGTACCCGCGTGACGCGCGGCGCGAGAAACTGCGCCGCTACCACAAAGCCGCGCGACCTGGCGCAGGCGCGTGTCGCGTCCCAGTCGCGTCGCGTCGCAGTTTGCGCGGTCCCATTTGAACCTGTGAAGTTGCAAAAACGCGCGCTAAACTTGGGATTTCAAAGAGAACGGTAGGAAGGATTTAACCCCAGGATTTGCACTTTCACCCCTACAAAATCTAAACGGTACAGGTCCTTAAGGGAATAGATTATGTGATCCGCAGCCGCTTCTAATTAAAAGTTTTGGTCATGATTATTCGGGACCAGGACATTGTAAACCGTTTGTGGATGAGGGATGAAGCTCACTTCCGTCTCTCCAGTTATGTGAACAAGCAGAACTTTCGATTTTGCAGTGACGTTAATACTAGAGAACTGCATCAGCAACCACTGCACTGGGCAAAAGTTACTGTGTGGTTCGTAATGTCTTCAATTAGGGATCATAAGGCCAAACGATTTTTAAGTTGTAACAGTGACTTCGCAGAGATACGCTAGTAAGCATGAATATTGTCAGTCGTTTGTTTCCAAAGATATGGCCTCCCGAAATGGGTACATTGCATGGCCCTCTTGTTCACTGGACGTCACATGTTTGTGACTTTTTCTTTGGGGTTATCTGAAGCGGAAAGTTTAGCAAGATAACCCACCTCGAACAACTGAAGCCCTGAAAGAGTGGACGCGACAGGAAGTGTGATGAGTCAGTACAAGGTCTGGCTGGAGGAATGCGTGCTTCTAAGCGGACGCCATAATAAGACAGTTATCTTGAAAAAGTAACTGAGGAGGAGGAGGAGGACATTAGTGTTTAACGTCCCGTCGACAACGAGGTCATTAGAGACGGAGCGCCAGCTCGGGTGAGGGAAGGATGGAGAAGGAAATCGGCCGTGCCCTTCAAAGGAACCATCCCGACATTTGCCTGAAGCGATTTAGGGAAATCAGGGAAAACCTAAATCAGGACGGCCGGAGACGGGATTGAACCGTCGTCCTCACGAATGCGAGTCCAGTGTGCTAACCACTGCGCCACCTCACTCGGTGAAAAAGTAACTGACGTTTTACTGTTACAGAAAACACTTTTTCGTATATTTTAAGATTATGAAATAGAAAAAGTGTCTTTATTTAACAGATTTTCAAAAATCGCTCTTTATTATGCCTCACCCTGTAGTTGAAACTCTCTTCTTCATTTAGCTCATGAGGCCCTCAGCTTTAAAAGAATTTATTGTGTCGTAAACACAGTACTATTTCAATATGCTATACGAGCTTATTTTAGGAAAGACACACGGGAAATATATAGTGGTAAATGCGAAAAACAAATACAGAACTAGTTCTCTCACAAATGTTATGACTACTCTTATTTTTTATTTGGGGGACTTATGAAATCTGAATATTTTCGTAGTCTCCATGAAATAGCTGTGTTAATCTTAGATAACGGTGGGTGTGATTAACGTCTCTGACTGGTGGTGTGGAACTGTCTCAAGTGAAGGACAGCAGTAATTGGGTTATTCAGATACACACAGTAGACGATTGTAACTGCACTGTTTACGTGGAAAGAACCCACACATATTACAAAAAATTGATGTATGTACGTATGTGGCACATCTCCCCCTAGACCACTGGACTGATATGGACCAAAGTTTGTGCACATACCACTTACTGACAGGTAACAATCATAATTCAGGAGGTGCGGCATCATAAACGATGAGATGCATGAAAATCAGCCGCACCATGCCTGATGTTGAAATTTGCTTCTGTACTACTAACTCTATTCGTAACAAATTTCGCAGACATTCGCAGCGAAAGGCACATACAAAACTATATCATGATGCCACACATGATTCGGGAGATCCGACGTCATGAACACCAAGATGTGTGAAGAACTGCCGGAGTGTGCCTAATGTTTATATTTATCCTTGCTGCTCACTCTGTTAGCAACATATTTTGCTGACGGTATCGACATACGCCGCTGAATGCGCCTACATGAATGCATCGTTGTAGGACTCTTTACTGCCGAGCCACTCGTGCAGTCGAGTGAAGTGACTCCAGGCAGCGCTTTTGGCAGCTTTCAACTATGAGGCGCAAACGGTTGTAGGCCTCGCCACAGAGGCGTGCAGATACTCGAAGCAGCTGTGCCAAGCGCATCATCCCACGCCGAGCCTACTGGCAGGTGTGCGTGCAAGGTTCCTCGTTGTGGAAAACTAGCAAAGTGAACACCCCGACCGACAGTGCCGGCTGTCAGCTAGTGTACAATAAAAACATTATGACAGGTGACAGACTTACGTCATTCAACAGTCTCTGGTCAATGAATTAGTTCTTTCTTATGATCTTAATGAATTATTGTCAATGTAAACAACAAGACACCAACAGAGATAGTGATAAATGGTTCAAATGGCTCTGAGTACTATGGGACTTAACATCTGAGGTCATCAGTCCCCTATACCTAGGGTAGTTAGGTTTAAGTAGTTCTAAGGACAGCACACACGTCCATGCCCGAGGCAGGATTCGAACCTGCAACCGTAGCAGCAGCGCGGTTCCGGACTGAAGCGCCTAGAAACGATCGGCCACAACGGCCGGCAAAAGCGATAAATGAGGTATTAGTGAAAGATACTGGCTTATTAACATGGCTTGCTTCAAATTTTCAGAAAATGTAACTGATTCGAATATTTGACTAACGTAAAGCCTACCAAAATCGGCTGTATAGTTACGTTCACAGTCTGCACATAACTTTGCGGTGCACGGCCGTTGCCCCTGATAACAAAGTGCGAGTGCACCGCCCTCGTGGATAACATTGCGCCCCCTAGAGTGTGCAGCTGGAACACTGATAGAGGCAGAACATTCCCATTCGTCTGGTGCGCTCTCAAGTGTCATTGATACCTTCTCTGACAATGATCTCTTACCTTCGCCATCAAAATGGCCTACCTCACTGGGAACGCATTTCTGGCCATATGTCCGCATGACCTTTTTTGCTCCTTTTGCTGCGGAAGCTGTGATCTCTGTATCTTGAAACAATACAAACCAAGGGAAAATCGAAATCACTATCTCTCGCCAATAAATAAACGATCTCTATAATCATACAACACGAGCGAATTGTGTTAAGTAACTGATCGTTCATTTTGGCCGCTGTGCACAACGCAAATACCGTCTCCTTGCGATGAACAGCTTACGAATAGAAGAGGTTATAGTTATTATTTGCGGGTCGTCTTGCCCCTCAAAAACTGGAGGGCAGTAAGTGATCTTGAAATTCGGCGACGTTCCTGGGTGCATTACGTGCTCCCACTTCTGGCCATATGAGGGTACGCCGAGAATTGTCCATATAATCGTTCCGATGCGCTCACGTGTTATGTTTTGGAGAGGCATACCGTTGGTTGGGCAAATTGATCATGGTACACTCGCAGGTCAGCGGCATTGTGACACTGCATTCGTTTCCCATGCGTATCTTTTCAGGCTGTATGCGACCCTCACTGTACTTTTAAGGACGACAATGCGTGATCGCATCGAAAGCACTGGTGTAGGAGGTCTTTGAATGAGTGGATGTTCGGCAAACGTAAACACCGTGGGCCACGTCGTTATGCATTGGGGATGCATACCGCAGCTCGCCTACATGTTCCAGCGACCATCCAGAGTTCTCAGTCAAACTTGTTGAGGAATGGAACGCTCTACCACATTTCCTTACCAACCTCGTGCCCAGCTTGGGAGCTGGTTACAGAGCACGCACAGCTGTGTTTGGTGATCACATGCTTCATGGAGAACACGTTCCGCCTTTTGCAATGTGACTACTGTCTTTGAACAAAAACGTCAGTTATGTTCGTATCATTGCATGCTGCTTTGTTACCATCTGTACCATGCAGCAGCAATTATTTCTATTTTGCTTGACAGTGACACAACATGTGAAAGTTACTTTGGCCCGGAGTTTCGCAAAGCACTATAATCGAAAACGAAAAAGGTCTGACGGGGTCTATTGGGGTGAAGTGAGACCACGGGGGCTGATTCCATACCACTGTGGCGGCTCCTTTATTGTATGAAGGACTGAATTTAGTTGAAAGTACTTGATCTTCATTTGTCGAGTATATGCTGAAGATTAAAGTTAATCGCATGTGAACCGGTACTTTCAGAGACTAAAATAAAGAGCTCCTGCAAACGCTATTTACTATTCTAAAGAAATGTGACTGGGATCCTAGAATACGCAACTGACTACAACTGTATGTAAGCAATATCTGTTTCTGGTGCTCCATTTATGACAATATGAGAATAGGGGGGGGGGGGGGGGGCATAGGATAGTGTACCTACAAACACATCTTCTTTCTTGGTCGGTGTTTCAGTTAGTCACCGATTTTAGAACTATATGAAGCAACGCGTACTAGAGGACGCGGTAAGTAGTTCCTGGCATTTTCGACTGCTGCTGTTGTGGGGCCTGAGGTTTTGTTTTCTGCAGGGTTTGCAAATATAACGAGTTCTACATATTTAGTGTTGTGTAATATATTAAAGATATTTGGAGGATACTGTCTGTTCTATGGTTAAAGAATTTTGTGGTGAATAAAATATTGTTTAATTTTGACTAGTTACATAACGTGTGGATGAATAAGTTATAGTTCGTGGGTCACAAACCATCTCGTACCTTCAAACGGAAGACCTTGCACCATGGAGTATATGAGATTTGCAAAAGAAGTATGTTTATGTAATGTATTAACGAAGTTATTAACCAGTCTCGAAAAGGGAAATTTGTGATAGCTGCAACAGCTTCTATTTCAGATCGTTGTTAACTTCTAACTGGTTTTTGATAAAACGATTGATTTCGCTTGCTGATTATTCTTGTGTAGTAGAGTAATAACGTAAGACATTTCTCATAGAGAAATACACTACTGACAAAATTTTTTCTCGATTGCAACGATTTGAACTGATATTTGTACGTAGGTACATGACCATGTTGTATCTTGGAACAGTCTCTCATTTGTCAAAAATCTTACTTTTCCGGAGTAATTGTAATTTCAGAAAGAAAGTGCACCACTCCTAAAGTGAATGCTGTCATTTCAAAATAGAATAACAAAATGGAGTAAAGGTCTATTAAAGTGTGAAAGTCTGAAGTGTGTTCCACGGTAAAACACTTTTCGCTAATAATTGTCAAAACTAAGAACAAACACAAAACGCTGTCCGAGCATATAAACGATCGATAGTCGAACTAAAAATCTGAATGCCGGGTGTTCGGACAAACTTCTAGGACTTGTAGAAGGGAGACAGGAAAGAATATTTTGAGTACAAACCCATGCCCAGGAATGTACCGTTTCAGTTCTACAATGGTTTCAACTTCGATTTTTAACTCATCCACTTCTGTTTGAGGGATTAAATTACGCATAAGGCAATACAAAACAATTCGAAATGAAACATAACGGAACACCTGTTTATCACTTAAGCACATTTGTTTGTGTTAAGACTCCTCGCCCTGTCCATCTGTCACCATATCGTTTGTTCAGATGTCTGCAAACTGCACGATACAAACGAGTTGGTGCATCATCATGCTGAAACCACATTTCCTGATGGGCAATCACTGGCACAGCTTTCAAGGACGGCCCCAATATCTTTTGTAGAGACATAAGAGATGCAAGACCAGTTAGAGTGGAAGGAGGTACGGCCCAGTTACACGACAGTCTGGAATGCCTGCCAACAAACAAATATCCAACAGGCACCGAAGCCTCGGAATGTGCTTCGCATGGAGCTTTTTGGCTGCCAGACATGGCTGTTTAGCGAATTCAGAACACAATCCCTCCCCAGTGAACTCACATTTGTCTGTGAACAGGAGTAGTTGGGTAAGGAAAGGATCAGCACATTTTGTTAGCGCAGGTTGCCTACATCAGGAGCAAGCATACATTCAGTGGAAAACCTATTGGTCTCTTTTGATTGACAAGTCCTTAACTTACTATTTTGCTAAGTGGATTATGTCCACCTGAGGATAATCCGTCATTCCAAGAAACCCTCCACACTCCTCCCTTCCCTCTCCTTCTCCCCACTTCTCCTCCTTCTCCACCACCCCTCTGGAAATTGTCTCGCAATACAAGCACACTTATGATATGGACCCATTTGACTAATTAATTAAATCGACCAATTAATTAACCCCTCCCTATCTGGGACACCCCCAGCAGTTCCCCTCCCCTCCCCTCCCCCTCCAGGAATTTGTCTGGAAAAAGACCCAATTGATTGGCTAGCAGGTGGAAAATTGATTGCAGTGTATGGAATATTGTTTAACTCTTTATTTGGCAGTGTTGCTTTCAAGCAACATCACATTTACCTTGGCCTTATGGGACAACAAACTCTTCCCAGTGCATTTTACTGGCATTACTGCCTCCAGGCAACATTCCTTTACACACTGCCAACGCCAGTTTTTGTAATAGCTTAAGGTTTTCCACACGAGATAGCAGTTTGTGCAGTGGTGTTACAGAGATCTCCTCGTGTGAGCAACAGAGGTGTCTTATTTTGGTTCTAAAAGAGTGGATTTAAATAGATTGAAGAAAAACTGCTAAGATTACTGGCAAGATATACCCAGAGGTAAGTTTACAGCAGAAATATTTCAATCTTTGTTTGGAAATACGTAAGTAGTATAAAACTTTTATGTTGCCTGTGAGCAACATTGCCTATAGTTGGGACATGTGCCATTAGTATATTACACATGTTTACGGTGTGACAGAGAAGATATTTTTATTTTTAGGGGCTTTTTAGCAATGGATTCCAGAATATTTTATGGAATTGAAAAAGCGAGAGGAATAGTAGTTCCACTAGAAAACCCGGCTTTGTCTGATCTAAGTGAATCTGATGACACTGAACTCGAAGCTTTGGCAGGCTGTAGTGATTCCAGAGCGTCAATCTCAGTTCCATAACCAAGTTATACCAGACACTGATTCTGATTTAGGAAGTGAAATCTCAGAAGCTGAACATGTGCAAGGACCTTCTGCAGTGAATCCTTCTAGTGCAAGTGGCAGTCAAGTGAAAAAGTAAATTACAAAAGCAGTCACTTACATGTGGGTAAAGGAAGATACAACTGCTAGGGCAGAAAGTCTCTCTCCTGTGTTTTCTGATGAAGGCAATACACCACTGGGTTATTTCAGAAGATTCTTTGATTCAGAACTAATTGACAAAATTGTGCAGGAAACGAACTTAAACTCTGACCAACGAACTACACGTCAGTAAACAGCAATATAAATTAAATAGAACAATTTTTCGGTGTTCTGATATACATGGGTCTTGTTTCTATGTCTTAGTAGACTGACTATTGGTCTCAGTCAATGAACTGTGAAAAATTCACCAGCATTTTCAGTTTGAAGCGCTTTCAGAAACTCCGCCGATACCTGCATTTTACGAGCAATGAGAATGCTGTGAACTGTTCTGAAAGACTTTTGAAAATAAGACCTGTTCTTGAGTCAATTGTATAGAACTGCCGTGAGCAGAAACAAGAGTCGGCATTTTCTACAGATGAGAAGATGGTTGCATATAAAGGTACAAGAGCAGGTAATTTGCGCCAATATATTCAAATAAGCCACACAAGTGGCGTTTTAAGATTTTTGTTCGTGCTGGTGTGTCTAGAGTTGTCTATGATTTTCTTCCCTATACTGGCAAGGGGATGATAACTGATCTTGCTGATGACGTGAAAATAATGGAATTGGAATACTTTTATTTTGACAATTTATTTTGCAGCCTTGAACTTAAAACATACTTAAAAAACATCAAAACATTGAGTCCATGGGCACCATAAGGAGGAACTGAATAAAGAACTGTCCTCTACATGACGAGAAGCGGTTACTGAATGACGAGTCAGCTATGACTACAGGAAGGACAGTCACTCCGACCTCATTTTAGTAAGGTGGGCAGGCTATAAAATCGTGACACTTGCAAGCTCGTTTTTTGGTGTCCAACCACTCTCAACAGGAAAACGATGGGACAGCAATCAAAAAAGAATTGATGTGCCCTGTCCCAGTAATGTACGTCAGTACAACAAGCACATGGGAGGAGTTGATCTTGCTGGTATGCTGATAGAGCTCTACAGAGTACCAATGAAAACTAGGCGATGGTACATGAGATGGTTTAGATTTATTCTAGATCTGAGTGTTTTAAATGCTTGCCTGCATTTTTCGAAGAGAATCTCTGGACAAAAAGACCTCATCAAAGTCATTTAGGGCAGATACTGCCAATGGTTTGATATTTTCAGGTAAAAGTAAAGTAGGAAGACCTTCAACAGACAAACCACCACCATAAAAGAAGAGGAGGAAGGCAACAGCTCCGACTGTTACACAAGATGCCCGATTTGATAATATGGAGCATTGGGCCTGTATACGGTCCCAAAGGTCGTTGTCGTTATTGTCCGTCTGAATATTCTACAGTCATGTGTTCCAATTGCAATCTAGTATTGTACTTCGATCCAAAGAGGAACTGTTTCCAAAAATTCCATTGCAAGAAGAACAAGAAGGGAAAATGAAACAGTTCTATTACACAGCAGGAATGCATAAATGTGTTTATAAATTAAATTATTCACGTACGGCAAACATTTTGCTTCAGGTTATCGGCAAACTCCTTTTTCCTATAATATGTATAAGTGTGATCTACTGCTGGCAATGTTGCTTGTAAGCAACGTTTCATAATTTTCATAATTTTTGTCAAAAATTTCTAAAACTGACTGAATTGTATTTCTTTAAGTATAATAAATAGATATAAGCACTTAATTTTTTTTATTTTCACCATTTGCCAAATAAAGAGTTAAAAAGTTTCTCATACACAAAACAATGTGTGAAAGATTCTTTATTTAAACAATTTAAGGGATACAAGGCAGTGTATATCATACAGTTCATTTATTTACTTTAAATATTTAAATAGACAAAATTCCATTACCTACAAATTCTTTGAGGGTGAGAAGATACTTGGAATATTAAACAACTTCGAAATTTTTTTTTTAGCCCACACGCCCAAACACTTCACTGGGCTTGTCATTCCACGTATTACTATATGTGGAGGCCACGCTACCCCTGCTCAGGTCCGTGACTGGCCACTATGAGAGCAGACGTTGCAGTAATCCCCAAACAAAAGAGCTTCTGATGGTGGCTGTTCTTTATTATTTGATTGCTGAGAAATTCCTGTTCAAGCACATGCTCTCTCTCTCTTTCCCCTATCCCCCTCACTGTCCCTCCACCCCCCCTCCTCACAACCGGTCATGTCCTGTAGTGTAACCCTGCTAGGACTGCATTCACCATTGGCCATGGTCGGATCGAATCACACACAAAGCAGCATTTACCTAGTAAACCCCACCTGTGCATTTCTTAGAGTGAGGTAATATCTCCATCAGATTGATTGTCTAATTAATTAAATCGATGCCCTTCGTGTGGGACAGTTTTCCGTTGCTTTCTATTGGTGGATTACTAGGATTAGAATATTTGATGTGATTCGATCCTACAGCTTCCCAATTTCCGAACCCTACTGTTATTTTTTCCCGTTGCCTCCTATTGGTGTATACTGATACAGTTAAGTCATTTATAGAAAGTCCATTAACCTGGAGGTAGCTGAAAATTTCAAATTTCAGCTCAGCTGCATGCTGTGTCCATAGAAATTCTGTGGAGATTTCGGACTGGTATGTGTGCTCGTAATAAAGCAACAACAATAAATTGATTAAACGGGGATTGGATATTGCGATTGGATTTTTAAATCTTTGTAGAATTCCTAAATTGGTTCTCTCCACTACATTCGGAAGGAGGAGGAGGAGGAGGAGGAGAAAGGGTGGGTTAGGGGGTAGGACAAAGACACAGAAAATACCACAGTCCAGGCCGTAGCAGTAGTTGTCATGGCCAGATGTTGGATATCGCTGAAATACATCCTGAATGCACATGCCCAGTGTCCACACGTCACTCGCCAATCTCCTCATGAGCAACCAGCGCCAACGCTCAGAGGTCGGACGGCCGTAGCCAGTTTGGTGGACGCGTGTGTCCGCCAGAGTGCACCACCCTGACGTGGAGGGCGTCTGGAAGTGATTGGAGTGGTAGGAATTAGGATGTTATCAACACGTTCATTGCCAACACTTGACAGTTATCGATATTGAATGACTCAATTTTCCAAGGGGAATACATGCAACACATACGATCACAGAGACAGCCCAATGCACACTGTGTATTAGTTTGCTGTTTAGCTATCGAAAGGGCACTGTGGCTGGGACTTGTGTGTGCAATAACCGACTAGCTGGCCTACTGGAACTTTTCGTTGTAACCACCGATTGCCAGAAAAGCCCATTTGTTCTGGCCACATGCCTCCTCTGGCACATGCCTCACATTCGAAACCGCGTCGTCCTAGGAAACCAGCAAAATTTATTTATCGCTGTAATTAGAATTAAATATTACACTTGCAGCCCTAATCTCATAACATTGGACACCGACTCTGGAAATATCCCCCTTATAATTGGGTACAGTTTAACACATAAAATGCTTCATCCTCCTTGGGGGTATTGGTGCATTAGTACAATGGACATCCAGCTCACAAAATAGTTTGATTGGGGTGATCATGTGCCATCACTGTGGATTTTCAGAGTATAAAAGGAGGTGTGATAGGAGCAATCGTACACCTTGCATGTTTATTATTACTGGAGAATCTAGACAATATTGGTTGTTGTTTTGGTCTTCAGTCCTGAGACTGGTCTGATGCAGCTCTCCATGCTACTCTATCCTGTGCAAGCTTCATCATCTGCCGGTACCTACTGCAACCTACATCCTTCTGAATCTGCTTAGTGTATTCATCTCTTGGTCTCCCTCGCCGTTTTTTACCCTCAAAGCTGCCCTCCGATACTAAATTGGTGATCCCTCGCTGTCTCAGAACATGTCCTACCAACCGATCCCTTCTTCTAGTCAAGTTGTGCCACAAGCTCCTCTTCTCCCCAATTCTATTCAATACCTCCTCATTAAGTATGTGATCTACCCATCTAATCTTCAGCACTCTTCTGTAGAACGACATTTCGAAAGCTTCTATTCTCTTCTTGTCTAAGCTATTTATCGTCCATGTTTCACTTCCATACATGGCTACACTCCAATACAAATATTTTCAGAAACCACTTCCTGACATTTAAATCTATACTCGATGTTAACAAAATTTTCTTTTTCACAAACGCTTTCCTTGCCATTGCCATTCTATATTTTATATCCTCTCTACTTCGGCCATCATCAGTTATTTTGCTCCCCAAATAGCAAAACTCCTTTACAACTTTAAGTGTCTCATTTCCTAAACAAAAATCCCTCAGCATCAGCCTCGTTTTGCTTTTGTTGATGTTCATCTTATACCCTCCTTTCAAGACACTGTCCATTTTGTTCAACTGCTATTCCAAGTCCTTTGCTGCCTCTGACGTTCGCCGATGACATTGTAATTCTGTCAGAGTTTTTATTTCTTCTCCATGGATTTTAATACCTACTCCGAACTTTTCTTTTGTTTCCTTCATTGCTTGCTCAATATACAGATTGAATAACAACGGGGACAGGCTACAACCTTGTCTCACTCCCTTCCCAACCACTGCATGCCTTTCATACCCCCCGACTCTTATAACTGCCATCTGCTTTCTGTACAGATTGTAAATAGCCTTTCGCTCCCTGTATTTTACCCCTGCCACCTTCAGAATTTGAAAGATAGTATTACAACCAACATTGTCAAAAGCTTTCTCTAAGTCTACAAATGCTAGAATCGTAGATTTGCCTTTCCTTAATCTTTCTTCTAAGATACGTCTTAGGGTAGGTATTGCCTCACGTGTTCCAACTTTACTATGGAATCCAAGGTGATCTTCCCCGAGGTCGGCTTCTATAAGTTTTTCCATTCGTCTGTAAAGAATGCACGTTAGTATTTTACAGCTGTGACTTATTAAACTGATAGGTAATTTTCACATCTGTCCACGCCTGCTTTCTTTGTGATTGGAATTATTATATTCTTCTTGAAGTATGAGGGTATTTCACCTGTCTCATACCAAATGGTAGAATTTTGTCAGAACTGACTCTCCCAAGGCTGTCAGTAGTTCTAATGGAATCTTGTCTACTCCCGGGGCCTTGTTTCGACTCAGGTCTTTCAGTGTTCTGTCAATCTCTACACGCAGTATCATATCTCCTATTTCATCTTCACCTACATCCTCTTTGATTTCGATAATATTATATATATATATATATAATATCACCTACATCACATTAAACTGATAGAGCTACCCATTCTTCTTCTGCTGTGTTTCTTTCCCCCATTCCTGCCAATTGTTCCCTTATGCTCTCCTTCAAAGTCGGTACAACCTCTGGTTCTTTCAGCTTATCCAGATCCCATGTCCTTAAATTCCCACCTTTTTGCAGTTTCTTCAGTTTTAATCTACAGGTCATAACCAATAGATTATGGCCAGTGTCCACATCTGCCCCTGGAAATCTACTACAATTAAAAACTTGATTCCTTAATCTCTGTCTTACCATTAAATAATCTGATACCTTTTAGTATCTCCAGGATTCTTCCATGTATACAACCTTCTTTTATGATTCTTCAACCAAGTGTTAGCTATGATTAAGTTATGCTCTGTGCAAAATTCTACCAGACGGCTTCCTCTTTCATTTCTTAGCCCCAATCCATATTCACCCACTATGTTTCCTTCTCTCCCTTTTCCTACTGACGAATTCCAGTCACCAATGACTATTACATTTTCGTCTCCCTTCACTACCTGAGTAATTTCTTTTATCTCATTATACATTTCATCAATTTCTTCATCATCTGCAAAGCTAGTTGGCATATAAATTATACTACTCTAGTAGGCATGGGCTTTCTGTCTATCTTGGCCACAATAATGCGTTCACTATGCTGGTTGTAGTAGCTTACCCGCACTCCTATTTTTTTATTCATTATTAAACCTACTCCTGCATTACCGCTATTTGATTTTGTATTTATAGCCCTATATTCACCTGACCAAAAATCTTGTTCCTCCTGCACAGAACTTCACTAATTCCCACTATATCTAACTTTAACCTATCCATTTCCCTTTTTAAATTTTCTAACCTACCTTCCCGATTAAAGGATCTAACATTCGACGCTCCGATCCGTAGAACGCCAGTTTTCTTTCTCCTAATAATGACGTCCTCCTGAGTAGTCCCCGCCTGGAGATACAAATGGCGGATTATTGTACCTCCAGAATATTTTACCCAAGAGGACGCCATTATCATTTAATCATACAGTAAAGCTGCATGTCCTCAGGAAAAATTACGGCTGTAGTTTCCCCTTGCTTTCAGCCTTTCCCAGTACCAGCACAACAAGGCCGTTTTGGTTAATGTTGCAAGGCCAGATCAGTCAATCATCCAGACTGTTGCCCCTGCAACTACTGAAAAGGCTGCTGCCCCTCTTCAGGAACCACATGTTTGTCTGGCCTCTCAACAGATACCCCTCCGTTCTATCTACAAACCTTGCCACAGCGACCCCATTCCAGTAATCCAGCAAGATCTCCAGTCACTACTCAAATCCTTATGCCCACCTCAGAGCCTCTCCCTGGAGTCCTTGCCTCTGCTCAACTCTCTCACTCCACTAATAAATCCTACCTTCTACATGATTCCTAAAGTCCATAAACCTAATCACCCAAGACACCCCATTGTGGCCGGTTACTGAGAGAATTGCTGCTCTCATAGACCAACCCCTACAATCTATTACCCCTAACATACCTTCCTATTTAAAAGGCACCAACGATTTCCTCCAGCCACCCAGAGTGGCCGAGCGGTTCTAAGCACTACAGTCTGAAACCGCGCGACCGCTATGGTTGAAGGTCCGAATCTTGCATCGGGCATGGATATGTGTGATGTCCTTAGGTTAGTTAGGTTTAAGTAGTTCTAAATTCTGGGGGACTTATGACCTCAGAAGTTAAGTCCCGTAGTGCTCAGAGGCATTTGAACAATTTCCTTCACTGACTCTCCACAGTTCCTGACTCTTTACCACAAAGTGCCATGCTTCTCACTATTGGTGCCACCTCGCTGTACACTAATGTTCCTAATGCCCATAGCCTTCCTGCTATTGAACACTCCCTTTCCCAAAGGTTGCACAGATTCCAAACCAACAACCTAGTCACCATGACAAGTTTATCCTCACACACAATTTCTTCTGCTTTGAAGGCATTACCCACAAACGAATCCAGGGTATGGCTATGGGCACCCTCATAGCACCATCTAATGCCAACCTATTCATGGGCCATATAAACGAACCCTTCCTAAAAACAGAGAATCCTAAACCCCACTCCTGGTTCAGATTCAGTGATTACATCTTTGCTATCTGGAGTGAGGATAAGGATACCCAATCCACATTCCTCCAGAACTTCAACTACTTCTCCCCCATTTGCTTCACAAGGTCCTACCCAACCCAACAATCTACCTTCCTAGATGTTGACCTCCACCTCAAATGTGGTTACATCAGTACCTCCGTCCATATCAAACCTACTAACCACCAGCAATACCTCCACTTCAACAATTGCCATCCATTCCATACCAAGAAGTCCCTTCCGTATAGCCTATCCCCACTTGGTCACCGCATCTGCAGTGATGAGCAGCCCCAATCTAACTACCTCACTGAAGCCTTCACTGACCATAATTATCCTCCCAACCTTGTATAATAACAAATCTTGCATGCCTTATCTATTCAGTCTCCCACCACCTCCCAAAATCCCACTGTCTGACCACAGACAACCATGCCCCTCATAACTCAGCATCACCCAGGACTGGAGAAACTGAATTACACTCTATGCCAGGGTTTTGATTACCTCTTGTCGTGGCCTGAAATGAGAAGTATCCAGACCACTATCCTTCCCATGCCTCACATGGTATTCTGTCATCCACCGAACCTACATAATGTACCCATCCTTACACAACCCCTGCTCCCAATCCCTTACCTCATGGTTCATACCTCTGTAACACACCTACATCCATACATTCTCCTGCCACCACCTACTCCAGGTCAGGCACCATCACCACTAATCCTATCAAAGGCAGGCCTACCTGTGAAACTAGTCATGTGCTTTACAAGCTAAGTTGCTACCACTGTGCTGCATTCTATGTAGGAATGAGAACCAACAAGCTGTCTGTCCACACAAATGGTCACCAACAAACTGCAACCAAGAAACAAGTGGACCACCCTGTTGCTGAACATGCTGCCAAACATGATATATCAATGACTGCTTCACAGTGTGTGCTATATAGATCCTTCCCACCAACACCAGCTTTTCTGAATTGTGCAGGTGGGAACTTTCCCTGCAATACATCCGATATTCCCATAAACCTCCTGGTCTCAACCTTCATTAGTCACTGTTCTCATCCATCCCACACATTCCCTGCACCCGTTCCAGCACTATGCAGCCATTATTCCACCACCACACCCAGTCTTTTTATTTCCCTCCGTTTCTGCTACTTCTGCCACCCTCCCCACCTCTCCCCTGCCCATGGTCTAACCTGCAGCACTTTACTCTAAATCACTTCCACCCTCCCTCCCTGCCCCAGTATCCTCCATACCCCCACCCAGTTGCCACTCCCATCATGCAATGTTGCTATGTGTAAGTGTGTGTGTGTCTGTGTGTGTGTGTGTGTGTGAGTGAATTGTGAGAGTCGTTGTTGTGTGTATCAGCGACACAGCATCTCCACTAGATAGTGAGTAGGAGCTTTCTTTCTCGTAATATTGTTAATTCTATCCAGGATTTTCCATTATTTGAATATATATTATACTAATTCATGAACGAGATAGATGAGCACTTAAAATAAAGGGCCAAAGGGCCAAAATGAACTCCCTTGGCCTCTTTCAAAACAGAAAGAGCATATATTATTCAAAAAATTTCATGTAGAATGCCCAAGTACAAGTAGACCCTAATATAAGTAAATCTATATTTTTATTTGAATGCTCCTGATAAAGTAACTGATGTGACTATTGTTGTAAGCATACCTGTATTCATTCCATCTATGCTGCGATCAAATGGTTAATTTTCCATACTTGTGTGTGAAGTGTAAATATTCCATTGTACAATTTCCCTGTATAAAACTGATGTGCTCAATACTATGTGGAAAATGATTCAAAATCAGTAGCCAATAATTAATTAAATAAAAAAAGTCCATTTGCAGTGTATATGTACAAATTGAGAAAGCTCATTTTTCTTAGTAAAGCCACAAAGACAAGTTTTATGAAATTACACAAGTTTTTTTGTACTCAAGTTGATCAGATACACTAATTACATACAGCAGCAGCGTTTTTTCATCATAATGGTCCAGCTAGGCATTGGGGATATGGTATTCTTTGAGAAGGTACTCCATTATTTTCCATTTTTAGATCACCTACAATGCTCAAATATTTCAATATGTGTAAAGCCCTAAAAACCATTAACAATACCCTCTAACATAACCGAAGGCCAGATAGAAGGTCAACTGTTTCAGGAATTACAAGAAATGGAAAGAATAGAATCCCATTAGTTGTCAACTGCTGGACACTGCGGGTTCTAGATAGTTATTTCCATAGCGGTACAAAAATATTTTGCTCACTCCAGTAACTATTCTCTCTGGAAATGTCACTGGGTTACCTGTAGTGGTAGCGTGTTAAGTGTCAGAGAATGAAACTTAAAGAGAATAATAACAGCTAGAGAAAAATAACAACCTCTGACAGTTATTTCCATTGTCGCTCTAATTGCTTTATTTGTACTAACTGCCCAAACTAATGACGCAAGGGAACTCTAGTACATCTACAATGCCTTTAAGTTTGCTCCTATCAGCAACCACTCTGACATTAACTTTATTTAGTTTTTGTGCTGAAAGTAGTGAGAGCGCACAAAATAACTCATAGTTGTATTAATAGATGGCGCATAGTCTCTGTTATTTCCATGACATGTAGAACCTCTTCCAGATGACATATCCCTCTCTATCATAGCCAGATCTCAGATTAATTGACGTGAAAGCATAGTATGATCTTCTGTAAACAGGTGGCGCAAAGCACTGTTATGTAAGTAACTGCTAGTATCAGATGAGCCCTTATCACAGTAACTGCTACTTCTCAATAACCAGTTATTTCTATCAGTTACGTTATTTTCTTGTCACCTCTAATGTACACCATTACGCCAGGAGATACTGATTTACTGAATACTGGGGAAAACATCTGCAGTAAAATTCATTTTTACAGCCTTATATACACTCCTGGAAATGGAAAAAAGAACACATTGACACCGATGTGTCAGACCAACCATACTTGCTCCGGACACGCCCCAACATCGTGCATCGTGCCTCCTGTGGTGTCGCGACAGGCGTGAATGGTGGGACGAGTGGAGACGTGTCGTCTTCAGCGATGAGAGTCGCTTTTGCCTTGGTGTCAATGATGGTCGTATGCGTGTTTGGCGCCGTGCAGGTGAGCGCCACAATCAGGACTGCATACGACCGAGGCACACAGGGCCAACACCCGGCATCATGGTGTGGGGAGCGATCTCTTACACTGGCTGTACACCTCTGGTGATCGTCGAGGGGACACTGAATAGTGCACGGTACATCCAAACCGTCAGCGAACCCATCGTTCTACCATTCATAGACCGGCAAGGGAACTTGCTGTTCCAACAGGACAAAGCACGTCCGCATGTATCCCGTGCCACCCAATGTGCTCTAGAAGGTGTAAGTCAACTACCCTGGCCAGCAAGATCTCCGGATCTGTCCCCCATTGAGCATGTTTGGGACTGGATGAAGCATCGTCTCACGCGGTTGCACGTCCAGCACGAACGCTGGTCCAACTGAGGTGCCAGATGGAAATGGCATGGCAAGCCGTTCCACAGGACTACATCCAGCATCTCTACGATTGTCTCCATGGGAGAATAGCAGCCTGCATTGATGTGAAAGGTGGATATACACTGTACTAGTGCCGACATTGTGCATGCTCTGTTGCCTGTGTCTATGTGCCTGTTTTTCTGTCAGTGTGATCATGTGATGTATCTGACCCCAGGAATGAGTCAATAAAGTTTCCCCTTCCTGGGACAATGAATTCATGGTGTTCTTATTTCAATTTCCAGGAGTGTATATATCAAGATAGACGACAAACAATGTCATATAGTTATTAGCCATATCAAGCGAGAACAAATTCCCTCTCGTTCATACCACTACACTTCATAACTGTATCAAGAAGAAGATTCCGTAAGCTAAACGGCAGCAGATGTCCAGGGCTGTTAAAATGACAATTTTTGCTATGCCTAGGTTGTATAACCTGAGTTGACAAGTAGCATAAATAATAGTTGAAGGAGACCAAAAGAGTGTTACAATACAGTACAAACATGGACAAAGACCACAGTATGGAGATAGCTACACATTGTATAAAAGTCTCATTCACAGTGATTATTAATTTTATAAAAATCGTTCATGCACTTGCAGCTTGTTTCATATTTCACTGTACACATATGGACCAAAAATTCACACAATTCAGAGCAATGATCAGTTAATGACTTCAGATTTCTAAAGTCAAGGCTATGTTTTTTACTTGTGGTGGCAGGCTGTTCTGTATCTTGGTTAAATGGTGCCATTGTTCATTGTTTGGACATGGAGTTTCCTATCTAATACAAAGTGTGTTGAAATGACGATAATGTAATAATAATCCTTTGAGTTATTTTCTCTTTGCCTTTTTATGTGTTTTTTCTGTGTTTCTTCGCTCTGTTTATATTTTGTCTTCATTGTTGTCCCATGGTTGTAATTGTAAATTGTGTGAAGTAACGAGTTGAAATTACTTATCCTAAATAACTGTTATTTTTTTAGCAACTGGTCATGGACCCAGGTGCCAGGTGTTGCAGTACAACAAATAAAGGTGGAAAAAATTAATCCAGTACCTAATTTAGAGTCATGGCTCAAGAAGAAGAGGAATACAAGGTACTGTTGTTTAATGGGAAGAACTTTAGCAACTGAAAATTTAGGACTGAAATACTTCTATATGAGCTGGAAGTGAGTTTTGTGTGAAAGAGATACATGGACATGGCTGAGACAGCTGAATAGTGTGCATGGAAGAAAACTCTTCTGGGAGAGATTGGCAAAACCGATAAGAAGTGTAAGTCTCAAGTAATCCAAAGAATTTCACAAAGTTGCTTGGAGTAGGCCTACACCAAAAATAAGAAATACATTAATTCAAACATTTGAGCTGAAAGGTTATGGCTTTTATTAAGAACGACCTTTAAACATTAATGCAAATGACAATAACTCTTGAAATTAATTTTTTGGAGTTTCGTAAGTTAATGGGTAATTTGAAGGATCGGATGATAATATTGGAGGAACTGATATAGTATGCGGTTTCTTACAAACAATTCCACCAGAATCATAAGTAGTTGTTACTGCTCTGAATACCTTCTCAAGTGAGGAATTGGAACCGAATTTCTTAAAGGGTAGATTACTAGACAAAGAAGCAAAACTTAGTAAATCTAAAGGTAACAACTGGACAGTAAATGAATTGCCATCGTCGACAGCATCTGACAGCAAGGTAAAAGGATGTATTCAGAGACAACCAAGTCTCAAGCTATGTATGATGCAGTTAAAGCTTTGTCTAAAAATAAGATTTTAGTTGATATTGTGGATGCTAGGAGTTGTCATTTTTTACTTTGTAATTCACTGTTGCTATATGAGTTCACATATTGTCATTTTGTTATATAGAGATAATGAGTGGAGGTTCGGACACTAGAAAATGGAGTGCCTAGTGGAGAAATCTATACATTTCTTATGTATTCTTCTATTACAGTTCAATAGGAATGACAGCTACGGAGGCAGTCAGAAACATTCACGCCACATGTGGGAGGGGGATAATTCCATGAGACAGATCATGGCAAGAATGCAGTTTTCTTGTTTTAAGAAGGATCATTTTGACATTAGTGATTCAGCACATTCAGGAAGACAGTCAAAGTTTCATAAAGATTGTTTAAACACATTAACCCACAATAATCAATGTCAGTAAACTCGAGAACTGGAAAATGTTATTAACTGTGATCATTCTACCATCGTGCGACATTTGCATGCAATGGAGAAGGTTGCAAAAAGGTACCACATGCTCTAAGCCGAAAACACATAAATCAGCAGGTGGATGTATGTGCTTTTCTCATTGTTAGTGATCAGTTTGCTTGAAAGCAA
This sequence comes from Schistocerca gregaria, assembly GCF_023897955.1. Lineage (NCBI taxonomy): Eukaryota > Metazoa > Arthropoda > Insecta > Orthoptera > Acrididae > Schistocerca > Schistocerca gregaria. The sequence continues at coordinate 45,222,840 of NC_064929.1, forward strand.
CGTTGACCATTCCTAACTTGTATCGTTATAGCCTTATAGGTGACAAGAAATGGTGTCTTTATCCTAAGATCATAAGGAAAAGAAAAGAATGGTTGCCCCCAAACAAAGCAGCAACTCCCCATATAAAAGCCTGCATGCATCCATAATATTATGCATCTAGTTGAACAGTGATGGTGTGGTGTAGTACAGATTGCTTCCCTGAGATGTAACCATCACTGATGATATTTATTGTCAGTAACTGAGACATCTTATGGACGCAATTTGAGGACAACGACCAGGCAGACTGCGAAAAGTGATGCTACTCCACGATAACGCCCGCGCCCATTCTGCGAGACTGACCAAAAACTTTATACTAGAATTGGATTGTGAGGTCATTCTGCACTCACCTTATTCAACTGATCTTGCACCCTCAGTTTTTCCTGCTCCCTATCGAACAAACTTCAAGCTAAGCTTTGCCGGATGCAAAAGGTGCTCCTACCATGGCTCGACGAGTTCTTCACCTCAAAACCACTCGATGTCTACAGTCATGGAATCAAAAAGTTATTTCAGCATTGATAGACTGTTGTAAATAGTGAAGGAGAATATATTATGGATGAGTAGGGTGTGTATGTGTATCTGTTGTGTTTATCAAACGTACAGAAAAATGCAACAAACTTATGTAACAACCCAATATATGTGTTACAGACGTGGGAAACAATGCCATTATTGAGGAAAAATACAATGTTAGATTGCCACAAAAGCATAGAGGTATAGTTCTGCAAATTTAGCTAAATCTCTCCAAAAAATAAACAGAAATGAAAATAATTTTTCTTTCTCAGCTGTTACTGGAAGTTTTCCAGGTGGCAAAGTGGATTGGTTTCTAGATTTGAGGGTAACAGGATATTTAGTTAATTAATCTGTTCTTTGATGGATGTGAACAAACTGGTGAATCAAATAAGAATAAAGTTTGGAGAAATTTATGTTGAAAGCATAGTTTGTGGACTGGAATTTCAAATTAAAACTAAAAGGTGCTCTTCTAGTGTCAGGTTCACTAAATAATTAACTGTCAGTGCATAAACTATTATTGGCTGGATGATGCTTGTTTTTAAAAATTCAGCAGGTTCAATTCAAAAGGGTGATAGCTATAGCTGCTGCTCACAGAAATGATTCAATTGTGTATATACACACACTAACAAGGGGAGTGTGAGGGTTGGGAAATGATGTTAAGAGTGGGATGGCATGTGTTGGCAGCACTACCCCATAGAGTTACAATGCCCCAGCCATACGGCCAGATGGCTAGCCACTCACGAGAAAAACACTCCGAAACTTTCAGTCCTACAGTATATAATACCCATGTGTCAGCTCACTGAACTGTATGGCACAGTGGTCGATACAATATTGGTAACAATTCTTGCTTCGTATTTCCAAAGTATGTATTTGCTGAAAATCAGGAGATTTAAAAGTGACAACGGTCATGAGTATATTTGCAAAGTCATTTACGAAATGGAGTGGCGGAGCGACTAAATCATACTGTCATTGAGAAGTCTCATTGCACAATTCTTGGACGCGAAGTTTGAAAGCAATTTTAGTCAAAAGTTACTGGCAGATACTTTTATCATTAACCGTAGTTATACTTCAGTTTTAGATGCAGAAATTCTAGAAATGCTATCGGATGGAAGAAAGCCAAATTTAACAAATATGACTTTGGGTGTGTTGCATAGTGGCACATTCCCAGGAAAGTATTGAAAAGGAACTAGCCCATTAAAATGAAACTGTCTAATTAGCCACAGAATATAGTGCGCCAAGCAACACAAAGTTGTATTTGGGAGAGATGTAATTTTTGAAAAAGATAAGTTTCAATTTGAAGATGAAAGCAATTATGATTGGATCTTGAAGAAGACCATTCAAGTGAACAATGTAATTCAGAACATTCTTCAGTTTCCTCAAAGTTATTTCTGTTTTGAAGTCCTTGATTTTGTGCAAACTGTTGAAGGGAACTCAAGGCCCACAATGTCAGAAGAAGTGGAAGCCAGCAGAAACTTTGCTGAAAAGCAATAGAATAACAAGAAAATTATGTTTTTCAAGGATTATCCAGTGTTTCCCTTGAATGCAAAAACATTAGTGGGAAAACTTACCTCAGAAGTCTGAAGACGTTCAGGTTAGGCATCATGAAGAAGAAGTAGAAGAAGAATGGAAAAAAAGCAATAATGGAAAAACTGGGCTCTCAGTCATCTAATGGAACTTTGACTTATGCACCACTTACAGCAAATAAAAGTATCACTGACAGTAAGAGGATGTTCAAAGTAAAAATAGACATGTCTGGAAATATTGAAAGAGATATGACTATACTCCACTTGCTCAATTCACAACACTAAGAATGCTCCTTAGTGTGGTGAAGGAACATAATTCATTTATGGAACAAACAGATGTACAAAATTGATTCCTGCATTGAGACCTGGTGTAAAGATTAAGAAAAGACTTGTATGCAAACTAAAAAAAAACTTTTGACAGTTTTAGAAGGAAATCATGTTTCGACAACCCAAAATTGGCAGATGTCTCTATGTTGAAATCATTGATGATCATTATACTCAATTTGCTTCCATAAGTAGATAATATTCCAGCTGGATGTAATAGTAAAAAAAAAAGTCACCTACATTAAGAACTAGTTAAAATGTCGAATGTGAGAACTTGGAGAACCAAAATCATTCCTCAGAATAAATATGCAGAGCAACAGTGGCAAAATGTTTCTTTGTCACTATGTTCATCTTGAATACTTATTGAAAAGATTCAACATGGAAGACTGTAAGCACTGAGAACATCGATGGAAGTCAAATCCAGTGGAGATGCGTGTGGTCAAATGGATGAATTTAAACCAGATGGACAATTACTGTGTTTTTCAATGTATATAATGACAGCTATGACCAGACGAAGTGCATCACTTAACTATTTTAGTAGACAGAAAAATTAACCAACAGAATTAGAGTAGAAATTTTTGAAATGAATTCTTTAATATATTAAAGGAACACTTGATGTTGGCCTGTGTTACAAAAAGGAAATTTTAAATGCTATTACTGCTATGTTGATTCTGACTATGTTATGTTGTAGATCTTCTGTCTTCTTCACTTTCTTATAGTTTTTTGTTTGAAAATACTGTTTCTGGTGACAAGGAGACAGATGAGTTTCACTAGGAAATAGAAGCAGAATATCCAGCTTCGGCGACAGCTATGACAGACACCCCATGGCTTAAGCATCTTCTTGAAGAATCTGTCAATTACGGAAGTGGGAACATAGATGACTGAAGCATTTGGATGTGAAATCCGTTCTACACAAGAGCTATACAACAAAGGCCATCTGAATGTTCAATACATTAGCTCCGAGGAACAAATGGCCCATATTTTACCAAAAGTAGCTAAGAGTGCACGTTTCAATGGACTGTGTTAAAAGCTGGGGATAGTGAATTTTATGAGCAATTTAGGAAATTATTAAATTGATTGGGGGGGGGGGGGTGTTGAAGTAATGACAATTTAATAATTATACTTTTCTAACTTCCAGCATTCTGGAAGGCATTGTAATGCCTAAGGAATTTTGGAGTAAATTCTAGAGACCCTCGTATTTCCACCGTCTTGAACACGCGTTATTTTAGAGATGAGTAGAACTGTGTCTACTGCACCACAGTTATGTGTGTGTGCAGGACGGACGTGTATGGGACGGATGATCGGCGTGGGCAGGTAGTCGCCTATAGTTACACATCCAGCTCAAGGAATAAACGCGCCGTACTCCATGCGACATGAAACATTACTGTGTGAACATTTGAATGTTGTTGAAAGAAGAGAAGGGACAATTACGAATGTAAGAGAAAGAATCAATAAGTAAGGTCTAGAGAGTTGTCTTGTTAAACTTTGTGAGATTTGTAGACTGTATTTATGGAAAAATGAATGTGATAGTTTTCATACAACTAAAACATTTTTTGTAAGCTTGAAACCTTCCGGTCTGTCAGAAACTGTTGTGTGTGATGAAAATACAGTGAGATTCAGTTTTAAAATAACTCCGTACACTCAAGAATATTTTAAAGTATAAAAAATTTCCTCCATGTAGCATCCTATATTCAGAGAAGAAGACGTGCAGGACATCACAGCTAGCTATCCTGAAAAGATGATCGGCGAAGCAACTCCAAGTAAGTTTGATAGCCAAGAGGGAGTGTGAGTCTTGCACACCAGTACCACACTGACACCCTTAATCACCGGAAACCACCAGAGCATGTCAGAAAAAACAGTATGGTTTACCAAATTATGCAATAAATTGCAGAGAACTGTCAAAGTGGAAATATTAATTTGTTTTACTTCATTACTATGCAATAATTAATGCAGAGTAATGTTGGAGGCAGCCACTTCCAGATACGTTGGAAATGTGAGATGGTCTATGGACAGCTGATTCTAAGTGAGAAATGACAACCATGGCAGACAAAGCCCTGAATTCAAATTTGTGTCCTAAGCTAACCACAACCCCATGATGTGAAATGCATAAGAGAGAATAGCAATCAACAATCTGTGCAGATTTAAAAATCGCACTTGCTTTGTTTATGGTGGTTAAAGCTAACCTCTACGAAGCAACTTGAGACGGACACACACACATTAACAATTATTTCCACATTATAGGTGACACAGGCAGATTCCAGGAGAAAAAAGAATGACAGAAAGAAAAATAAGGGTAAATAAAACAAACAATAATATCAAAAATTACATGTAAACGAATTAATTGAATAACAATAATAATCAAATTCTTTTGATCAGATTTATAAATTGAAAAAAAAGTTTCATTTGTCGTTTTTTGATCCAACAACCTTCTACATCATGTTTATATGATAACCATTGCGCTAGGCCCCAACACAGGTATGTAGCTGGTGCATTAGTTTGTATACTTTTTCTATAGGTTTAATAAACATAACAGAGACTTCAGCGTACAATAATATATCATCCTTCAGTGCTTACAATGGACAGCAAACATTGGGGAAATTTTCGATTCTGCGAAATGTAAATGGCATGGTTTTCTGGTGAAGAATTCATTGAGTCATCTTCAGAACACTTTCTTAATCCGAAAGGGAAGTTCCATGAAAGTTATTTGATAGAGAGTGGAAAAGGCTCAAATCTGAGGCACAAGATCAGGTGAATAAGGTGGGTGTGACATGACTTCCCAACCCAACTTTTGCTAGACTGACAAAAAAATACTGTACGGAATGCAGGCAGGCTCTTTCATGGATCAGTATTGCTTCACTTGGACTTCCTGGTTGCTGTTCTTAGACTGTATAAGCAAGACATCTTTTCTGTTGACAGAAAATGTCAGCAATGACCGTTACATCTTGCGGAAGCAATTCATAATACACCCCACCATCGTCGTTCCACTAGATGCATAACATTATCTTTTGTGAAAGCATGCAGATTTTTCTATGGGATGTTGCTCCTTTGTTTGGCCCCAACCAATCCTTTCTTTTCCTTATGTTAGAATACAGACACAATTGTTCATCACCAGGATAGTGCTGCACTAGTGTCAATCTAGTCAAGGGAAAGGGAAATTTTTTCGAAATTCAATGAAGGCGCTGTTGGGGGATGAAATCTGGGGCCGCTGGCAGAGTGCCATAACGGACGACAGCCAGCAGGCCAGGCAAGTTAACATGGCACCTGCCGGCGCAGAGCTGCGACAGCGGTATTGCATGCACGATTTGTTTTGAGTGGAGCAACAACAAGGTAGGAAACTGCAGCGTTGCTCTTAGTTAGTGGATATATGAGGTGGGGCACTAGGCCAGAGCCAGGAGAGGATATTTGTAAATGGCTGACCTGTAGGAATTTATCCCTACAATTGTTCCTGTCTCTCTCTGACACTATGTCAGAAGCAAGGGAGAAATCAATATAAATAGACGGGCAAGTTTAGCTTGACAGGGTCTGCCAGGTCAGTGGAACGTCTGGACAGACCTGTGCTGCTCTATGCTTATAGTGGCCAGTCTGGCAGCAATATTATAAGCATTCTGTATAAATTTGTACTTTGTTTCTATGTTGTTGCTCGGGCTATATTCTGCATCGGGGGACACAACGCCAGGGGAGGGTGGAATGGCATCCTTCCACTTGGAAATAGCATAGTCTGCCTGAAAAACGGCAGTGAGAGAGGTCTGCAGCAGGTCCAGGAGGGACTCAGTTCCACTCTAGTGTAGTTGCCAAGTTTGCTTCCCACCTGGCAAACTGGGTCCGGGCGAGGCGTACCCTAAGGGTAGCAGAGCAGCGCTACGACAGCGCCAGAGATGGCAGTGGGTGTTGCCATCCGGCAAGCACCATTAGCGGAAAATTTCAGCACAGAATCCAGGTGCGCGTGGGTTTGAGTCAGGTCACTAGTTGGGAGCAGCGGTGGCCTGAGGGCCACGGGTCACCAGTACATCCACCTTCATCCCTTGGTCAGACAGAGCAGGCCTAATGGGGCAGAGAAAGTCACAAGGCGCTATGCATCGCTGGGTGGTGACCGGGAGAGCGGCGGCCAAGTTCCGTTGGCAGGCAGCCTTGATAACAACAGCAGTGGCATCGGCATACCAGGAGTCTGCTGAGCCGGCTGGACTTGCAGGACATCGGGCGGGCAGCACGCTGACACTACGCTTCACCATCAAATACTGTAAATTAGCTGAATAAAGCAATGTTACTGAATACCGCTTTATCACTCTGCACTGTCTCTCAAAATTCTTGAACTTGCTTGGCCTCCTGACGAAATACGGTGTGGTGGGTCCCAGCTTCAGGTCTGCCATGTGGAGTCCCGGGTTTGACCCCTAACCCTGCAACAATTGTAATGTTCAGTATTTCATGAGCCACTTGATGATGAGCAAATAGAGATAGATATGGCCACCAACTGATTTTTGCGATTTTCACTTCGGACATGCGGTACTCATACACCTCATTTTGTAACCTTTCTGTTTCATGCAAAATTTGCACAGTGGTGGAATGCAACATGCAAAACGAAAATGCTATTAACTTGTGTGTGAACCTTATACGTGTCAAAGTGTATGAGAAAGCTGATAGTTATACATATGTTACATAATTGGGCATAAAGTGTTTGACACACAATAAATAAAGGTTTTGAGTTTGATAATTTAATGTTTTTTTTCAATTGGGATTAACAAAAAGATAGTTGTGTTCTCAGTGGAAAGTGAAAAGCTACTGTATCACATATATACCTAGTATATGACAAAGTAGTTGAGAGGAAAAGTAACAAATTAAAGGAAACTTCTGTATTCTCAGTACTACTTCATGATTTCAAAATGAGTGGTGCACAACTCTATTGATAAGAACAAACTGGATAACAACATTTCCATGTGTAACAGCAAATGAGGTCTTAATGAACAGTCTGTAGTTAATCTTAAGTTTGTATCAGAGAAAGCACATTATTAAATGTTAATATAACATAGATGGAAGGTATGACTCAGTGAAAGACACAGTAAGAGTGACAGAATGGAAAGTAGTAGGAAACCCATGTATCAAGTAAAACTTAAATATGCTATATAGACACTTTTGACACAGAAAGAGATATAGTTTCAATTTTTAAGTTCAGTGAACCCCATTTTATGTATGGAAGTGAGGGGGACATAGACGGACCCATAGGAGGGATGGTGTTACCTGGGGACAGGTGGATACATACAGGAAATTACCTATACTATTTTTGTATGGAGGTATAAAAGAAGGGACAATATCATCTCAAAAATAATATATGTACACAGTGTCTGTCCTAAAATTGAGTTGTAAATGTTGGTGCTACAAATATTTTAAGCTGCAATGTGATGTTGTGTCACAATAATGACATAGTCTCCAAAATAGTCAAAAGTAAAGAGACTTAGCTGGAAAATGACAAGTCAACCTGTACAGAGACACCATTTAATATTTGTCACAAATCAGATTTGAAGTAACGTAGTGCAGTATAGAGCCCAGAATCAGCATGTGACTCCCTATGGTAAAGAACAGTTAAACTATTTCCACCAAAACATGGTTATAAACTATGTCCTTACGAATTAATTACATACTATTACACTTAACTGGAAATGTTATAAGTGTGATCAAACTTAACAACAACTTGAAATGCATGTATTATCTCTCACGCCGAGGAACGACATTCGTAATTGTTAAAAACATATTTTAAGTAATCAGTAAGTGTGGGCCAACCAACCGTGTGTGCCCTTTGTCGTGTATGTATAGATTTGTGAAAAGTGGAGTTAACTAATTAAGATCAGCAAGGCACAGCAGTGTTTGTGCTTCCACCCTGCTGTGGAGGTCCACCTGTGGGTTGAAGTCATGGCTTGGCAGTGTCTTTGAACTCGAGGAGAAAATGGACACTGGCGACCATGATCCAGAAACTTTTCTGTCACAGAAAGATTGAATGAGAGCTCCTGTTATGAGCCTGGCCACACCTACATACATATTCCACCAGCAGCTGTAGTGTGCGTGTACCCTGTTCCACTACTAGTCATTCCCTTTCCTCTTCCACTCGCATAAAGAGTGAGGTAGAAATGAATATCTATATGCGTCTGTGTAAGCCCCAGTATCTTATAGCTTATCTTTATAATTCATATGCAAAATGTATGCTGCTGGCAGTAGAATCATTCTGCATTCGGCTTTAGATGCCAGTTCTCTAAATTTCTCTATACAGTGTTCCTCAAAAAGAATATTGCTTTCTCTCCAGGGATTCCCATACGAGTTCCCAAAGCATCTATGTACAACTTACATGTCATTTGAAAATACCGTTAACACATCCTTCTCTCTCTCTCTCTCTCTCTCTCTCTCTCTCTCTCTCTCACTCACTCACTCACTCACTCACTCACACACACACACACACACACACACACACACACACACACACACACACAACCATAAATGTTGTCTAAATCATCTTGTATCACAGCATCATCTGCAAACAACCGCACATTATTCCCCACCCTGCTTGCCAAATCATTATGTTTACAGAAAACACTTCCCTAGGGGCATTCCTGACAATACCATTGTTTCCGTTGAACACTCGTCTCATTAGAGGAGTTTGTTAAGAGTGGTTACATTACTTTATCATGAGTCTGAGTAGATATGTGCTTTCTTACGGTCCTCAATCATCTGCAAACAGAAATAAAATTACATGGCCAGAAGTATTGGAACTGCACAGCAGGTCCACTGCATCAAGAAAGTACAAAGTGCAGCAGCAAATTTAAAGATCTATTCACAGCAAATGAGAGACAAGAGTGTTACTATGGAACGGTGGGTTTCCTACGGATTTCCGTGAATACTACTACAGGTTGTTGAATGGAGATGTGGATCGTGTGCTGCCTAAACCAGACATAAGTACAGAGAGATGACAAACCAAAGATTCTGTGTGAGAGCTCCCACAGTTGTTTCTATAGGTATTTTGAAGCAATAAATTGCAACGGGCACCAGTATATTTGATTTACCTGTTGCACCAATCTGAAAAATCCAATAAATATTTCTCACTGTGGAACAATGAATGGTAAATGGTTATCAATCTCATACCCTAATATTTGTGTTTTGGAACAGATGAGACAGTATGCCATGCACTTGTGACCACCCACTTTCTGGGAGGGCATGGTGAAAGCATCATTAAGAATGGGAGGTTAAACCCTAGTATACCTTTCTGTTTACATAATTAGGCATTCACAGTTTTCCTGTCGATGGCATGGAATAAACTGCAAGTTCCTCTTTTTCAGTTTGCAAAAGCCACAAGATTTTACATACCACTTAAAATTTTGAAAATGGTGCCTTAACATGATAACGAGTCACTCCCTAAACGAATGTGATAATTAACGTACCCTAAATATGAGTGTAAATTTATTTACCACAACAGGGCTTATTTATTGCGTCCGAGTGTTACTTAGGAGTAACAATTGTTTCTACACAATCAGAACAAGATTATGAAATTTTTAGATATGTTTTTCAGATTTACTTGCCCCTTAAGGTTTTAGGGAGAAATAAAGCTTTCAACAGCTTCTCTGTTATTGACAGGACCTGCCTGTTGAACCGCACACTGTCATCCTCTGTATGTAAAAAACTGTCACAGTGTTACTGGCAGAGCTAACTCTCTTAACTGAGTATGGAAGAAGCTCCCAAATGCTCAAGCTATCTGTGCACCCTCATGTGGGAATAGGAGAAAATTATCCCATAATGCTGTCACAAAAGAAATTTTGATTATTGGAAAATTCTGTTCTAATGTAGTGTATAACCACTCAGATACAACCATTTCAGTGTTGTGTATTTGATAACAGCACTTGCCACCATTATCTTTCTTCCCAATTCCAAATATTATGGACAAAAACGTTGCAAGAGTTTGTTTTACATCTTGAGGTTGCTTCCAGACTACCACATCAAATTAATAAACACTGCCAGAGATGAAATAAGTTATATGTGAGATATCCTGAGGGAGATGAATTAAAATACCTATACATGTCAAACATATTTTTATTTCTTTCTGGATGAAGGCATAGCCGCTTACACTATAATTCAACAACATTGTTAACATCCACTTTCCGCAGCAGGCAATAAAGATATAAAAATAGATGATGTATATAAATCAAGAATCTGCTTTTATAAGAGATCAGTAACAAAATAATGGTAAGTGGCCATAAAAGTGTAAATCAGCATCAACATATTACAATGACTTACAAAACACTGTGAGTGACAGTAGGGGATAACTTTAATAATGTATTTCAGGATAGTTAGTAATATTCTTTAATGTTCAGAACATACTAACAGTGAAACATCAAACTAAACTTAAATAACATATTAAACACAAACAACTTTCTTTTTTTTACAATTATAGCTTTGAAAACTAAATTACAAACAAGTGTTAGGCAATGCTATACATAAATTCGAGATAAAAATGGCAATAGTGACAAGGATTCAGATGAGGCATTAAAGAAATGATACACTGGTGTATTTAACATCCAAATGAATACAGAATTCCATCAAATGAACAATTCAATCATATCATTTAATTTTACTTTATTGTTGCAGCAACATATGTGGACACGAAAAATTTATTGAATAAAGCAGAAATTTGTATTAAGCAGTCTTGCTTCAGGTGGTAATGCAGTCATCATTGCACTGATTAACAATCAACTCATCTAACAGAATAAATAAATAATTACAAATTTACTGTCCAGTGAATAGACTATTATAAGTGTTGTTCATGTCATCAATGTCGTTATCATCGCCATTAATACTGTTCACTGTGCTGTGTGTTATTTATGTAATGTTATAAATTAACTGGGTCAAAGAGCACTTCATGACACATTCGATGCTGTAGAATTAAATACTCTGAAACCCCTGATGGATGTTCTCAAAAAGAAGTACATGCCACATATGCACAGCCTTTATTGCTACTACTTTAGAGGCAGTCTTGGATAAGGTAGTGGTAAGCTGTCAAGTTACAGTTCACAGTGCCGCAAACGTATGTCGGCTACCCATGTCTTGTGTTGCATAAGAAGGGCTTTGATGCACATACAGATTCATATCCATATAAAATTTGAGAACTGTTGTTCATGGGTGGAGTGAGGATGGGTCTGTGTAGGACCAATTTTCTCTTGGAAAGGAAACTGAAGCCTCTTCACAAGTGTCATGTTACCCACTGCACCTGCAAAGGGAGGTACAAAGAACAGGGTGTGGTAGACAGTGTGATAGCAGTACAGATTAATCCAGGAGTCTAAGAAATATGGAATGTCCAGTACAGCTAGGAACAGATCGTAATCCTGGTGGCTGCACACCTATCAAGAGAAATTCTTGCACCCCAGAGATGGTCATCCACTCAAGAATGTTTTCATCTCCACACCAGTCCCATTGTAGCACTAGTCCCATCGTCAAATCAGCCCCATCGTAGCACTAGTTATGCTGTTACATCCAGAAACATCATAGAAATGACGTTTCTGATTATCACAGAATGTCATTAGCTCTGATAGTATTGTTAACATGCGAATACAGAGCTCATTTGTTTTACACAAAAGTAGTATTGTTTTGACTTCTCCCATATGATGCATACAAATATAAAGTAACCAAGCAAAACTGAAGCTAACACAGCTAACATTTACAGCATTAAGTATCAGGTACCAGCAAGGCATCTTTACACTTAAAAATGCATGCAGAAATCAGTGTACAGTAAGAAAGGAAAGAATGTCTTTAAGCATTAATCTGAATGTTACTAAGTTTACATTTAATTTTGTATATTTTAAGATAATTGTGCATAAACTATTTTAATTATTATCATAAATTATAACTGTCTGTTTGGAATTGTGTTGACCCAAACTTAAGTTTCCTAGCGAACAATAAACATTTACATACATAATGTATAAACAGGTTACTATATAACATGAATAAAAGTACTTACGTAACTAGAAACATTCTAGATTAAGGAATAATCATTATGTCAACATGACAAATTACTATCAAGCAGTTACAACTTTTACAAGCAGCGCAATGGCAGATTTCTATAGTGATGTTTGCTACATACAGAATGTAAACATCAAAGGTAATTATAAGTTTAAGGTAGAAGATCAATTTTCAACATTTGGTAAATACAACTTCAGTTATAGCTGAGCAGTCTAAATATGCACATAGTGCAAACTTCACATCATCCTCTGTAAGTCATTCATTTTACATTATTGTTTGCACAACATACTTATATGTAGCATCTCTGTCCCAAATAATCCCACCACAAACCTCATAGTTTGGGCAATTACATAATATCAGACTGAATAACAATATTTTTGGCTTATACAGAACAAAGCAGTTATCTCACAAACAGCTGTATTCACATGATCTGAGTAAATATCAGTTTTGTCCGACACATGTTTCAAGATAAACAAAACAACAGCCAGTATTTTCTACAATGGAATAAAACTGCACCATAATTTTTTTGAATGCATTAAAACCCTAATATTAAAAAAAATGAAGCATACCTCTCAAATAGTTAATACTAAAAAGTCCATGATTATTTATGTAACATCAAGCAGGCATTGAAAAAATTATTATTATTTAACTAGAAATAATGTGAAATTCTGCACCCAGTGTCTGTGATGGATAATTTCCATCCTTCATCCAATTTTGTCATCTTAACTTTGTGGTGAGCTGATGACTCTGCTTTTTCAAATGGGCTAAAGAGACAACACAAAGAATACAAGGGGATGCTAAAAGTATTGTCAAGGTACTTGAAACAGCTGAAAGGCAGTGCCCAAACTACAAATATTCGCTCACCCAGTGTGTAGTTATGCGACACAAACTGTATTTTTTTTTTTTACATAAATTGTACACTTGTTTGGCAATGTGTATAAAAAATTGTACAAAACACTTCAAAATTAACAGCAGATCATCATCATCTACAACTGTAAAAGATGTTATTGCTGTATGTATGGATTAGTTAATTAAAAAACTGTTTCCTCTTTCAATTAACATGACATATGTAATATTTCATAAATATTCTATGGTTGAATAAAGTAACTTACTAATATTTTCTGCACAATTTCGACTTTAAGCCCATAGATGCACACTAAATGCGGCAACATAACATAGTACATAAAACCAAAACCATTGTGCTGGGTCTCTAAAACTGAGGAGTACACAGTACTGATTGTGACAATTGCATCAGATTTTATCTTGGCCTGACTGGCAGCAACTTCAAGATATAATAAGTACAAGGATGCTTTTAGACTGAAAACATTTAAGTACATCTGCAACTGCCACTCACATGGCTCAATATAGATACAGCATTTCAAACACTAAAGATAATCTACAAACAAAATATACAACTAACTTATGGAGGAAAATGGGTATCTTAAAATAACTAGAAATATGCATTCACACCTTCAATTCATCTCAGCAAATTCTAAATGAGCAACTACAGCTGGCTAACAAACAATCCTGAAAATGTTCATTGCACTTTTCACACAAATTAAACATGATTGGTCTGTGTTAGGACTCTGAACAAGGGTATCCTTATTCCACTAGCTGCCCAACTTAACATCCATTGAAGAATATTGTCAGGGACCAAAATCAAAACACATGCCATTGCTTCTCGAGAGTAGCCTGATAAATCTTCTTGTTAATTTCTCCTATGACATGCTACAATTAGAGTTCCTCACTTGTAAGAAGTGCACTTTTCTGGACAAAGCATTTTTCTGTTATTTAGATTTGTATCGTCCACACATTCTTTACTTAACATACAGTAGATGAGATGTTTCCTTGTTGAGAAATGAGTGATATCATTGGTCAGTGGATAGACTTTTCACTGTAAGCAAAATCATTACATGTGAAGTACTTGTCAAAGGCTGCAACTGATGAAAAATACTGTGAAGTGTGTGCACAACACAGTGGATTGTTTAGAATAAGTGCATTGTCTATAATTCTTAACTCTTCGTGTGTCATGCTGAAAATGCTTAAGGACCAAAGAAAGCCTAAATGATACCGACAAAACAAATCGAGGGTATGTAAGTATTTCATTTTATATTTTATCAAATACACGTATATTAGCACATTGTTGCAATTACTTAAAAAAAAGTAAGTAAATAAAATAAAAACCTGTAGACAGACATAATAGCTTGAGACTGGTAATGGCATTTAAATAAATACTTTTAGAAGTACTCATGGTTGGTTGCATTCTTAATCAACATTTGTTCACAGCTGATGAGTTCAGAAAGATCCAGAATGGATAATAGACCATTAAAATTATATGCTAAGCTGACAACAGCCAATGATTCAACATTACATATTTATAAAAGCATTTCAACCCTCAGAGAAATTTTGAAGTGAAATTATCTATAAAACATGATAAACTGAACTGTACATTTAACTATGTGGGCCCGAATAGTATGGAAACAAATGTGTACCCAGTAACTCAGATCCATAAGGGAATGCATCACATATCCTGTGACTATCTACATACTGCAAATAATAATGGTGTACTGGCATTTTTCCATATTATAAAAAGTTTTTACATCTATTTATCATGTTTTATGTTATTAAATTACAGGAAAATTGAAAATAACTCTGTGGGCAGCTACTGACAGGTTATGTATACAGAGATGCATGCTGAACTGATTACAAAAAATGCAATATTAAATACTTGTTATTGTATGCAGGCCTGCAAGGGACTGCAAGTGCTTTATGTGGATCAAATCAGTTTCATATAAGCATCATTTCATTATACTGGAAGAAAAAAACATCGGGACAGTGGAAGGTTTATAAAACTAAACGAAACAAACCAGGACCAGAAATGAGAAAAATCAGTAAAAAGTAGTAAATAGTGTTATGATGATGAAACTTTCCAAATTATTACTAATGTTAACAGTTTAATTCCATTACCCACAGACATTCTTGAATTCATTCACAAATTACTGTAACTATTGTCACTGATAAGCTTATTAAGCAAACGACTTCATTGACATGAACGTTCATAAATATCCTGAAGCTTATTAGCAAGAAAAACAGATATAAAAGACTGAAGGTGACACTGTCAAAAGGGTGCAACAGTAAAGAACTGACTTATTTGTAACTACAGATTCTTTAATTTTTTGTATTTTCATTAAATACGCCACCAGCTTGTTCCCCTATCCAGGTGTTTTGCTATTTCATACTTCAAATATCTGTATCTGTGCTTACAAACATATCAATTCTTTACCATTGGATCGTTTTGACAACTTCACTTTCAGTTCTTTATATCAATTTTTCCCATGGATAATAAGTTTCAGGGCTACTCAAAATTCATGCAGGTTCAAGATCCGTGCCAACATAGTTGAGGGCAAAAGCTAGTGGATATTAAGAGAAGAATTGGAATGCCCAAGCCTTCAGAAATAAGAGTAAATTATTTACAGACAGACACCTTAGTATACAAAGAAGAAGGACAGTGACTTGGATCATTTTAAATTATAGTTGCCAGGAGTGGACTTTGTAGAAACAGGAAAAAATATACAGAAGCATTAGGAATGTGAAGTTGCAGAAAATCTGCTACAACATCCTGGGCCGGAAGAAGATATTTTTCCCATTTGGTTGCAGTTGCTGCTCACTGTTAACCCATTGTGATACAGATTTTCTGGACACACAACTTGGTGTTTTTTCAGGCTTTTCACTTTAAATGTGTTTTTGTGAAACTTTTACATTTATTTACGTCTCTAATAGTTTTACGTCTCTATATCAGGCTGATTTTCTTTCAGCCCAAGATGTTCATAAACACTGCCCGGCTAAGAAATTGAAATTCGCAGAAATAAAAGAAATGCCATGGGTTCAGACGGTATGTGATGTTACTTTAGTGATTACAAAATTGAGTCAGATTTACAAAGAACTTGGCAGTATGATCTCACTTATCAATATGACATGCACCAAATTGCCCTTCTTGCATACACTTGTTTGGTTGGAAGGGTGTCATAAGGCCACTAGATTCCTTCCTCGGGCAAGCTGGCCTCAAACTCCTGTAATGGTCCACAATATTCTGGATACTGACACTGGGGCAGAGTTTATGTCCAAGCTCGTGCCACATATGCTCTGCAGGGAACATATCTAAGGATTTTGCTGACTATGGGAGCAGCTAATACCATGCATACAATTGATACATACACATGCCACTATGTGGATGAGCACTGTTGTGTTGGAAATAACATCACGATACTGTCATACAAGATGTAACACGAGGATTATCGACATCTGAAAGATTGTTGTTCCGTCACAGTTCCCTCAATCACTATCAACTGCAACCTACATTCATAACCATTTGCTGGCCATACTGTGCCTTTCCAAAACATTGGAAGAATGGAATGTCCCCCAAGCTGCCGCCACACGTGCTGACAGTGGTCATCGGGGATAGTGCAGAACCGTGATTCAACACTGAACACAATGTGACACCTCTCATCAGTAGTCTACCCGATGGTGCTCACACCTCTTGTATACCCTCCACCATCAACACTAGTGGCCTTTCTACTTTCGCTGAGAACCGCTGCTGTAATTGTGTACATGCCCGCTAATAGTTTGTACTTGTACAAAGTTACACTGTTATGGGTGCTTTATTTCCTTTTTCCAGACACTGCATATGAGGTGTGATCAAAAAGTTACAGGAATTTAATTCTGTCGGCTGTATACATTTTTGTTCTTTTCTTATTAGTACACGTGTTCCTGATGTACCGTACATATATTTACATCTATTTTCAGTATTTAGTTCATTGTTGACAGTGGAAAAGGAGGTTTTTGTTTTTGAGTGCTCAGAGAATTTTTACTTTCAAAAAAGATGGATCAAAGATTCTCCATTAAATTTTGTTTAAAAATGGAACAAAGTGCAGTATCGCATTGGAAACATCGAGTGTGGCTTTTGGCGACTCTACTACGAGTACAAGACTTTACAAGTGGTACAAATGTTTCAAAGATGGTTGAGAAGATGTTGAAAATGACTACTGCAATTACTGACGACAATGTGGTAGGAGCGAAGTAAATTGTGGTAACCACAACCATCAGCAGGAATGGCTGGGGTTGCGGATCGGAGCCGCCAGGCAGGGAAGACACCAGCGGTGGAGCACGCACCACAAGGTAAACACAGGACAAGTCGGACGACAGACCAATGACACCTGACAACAACCAACCGCTACCGACTATAGGCGACACAAGGAGGAAGAGATAAACAACAGAGGCTTGTGGAAACCAAACACCAAACGTAAATCCACTCAGAACCAGAGCCAGGCTATTGTCAACAACGAGCAACGACCAGAATGCACTACCACCGAGATAGAAACAAAACCCAGAGCGAGTACCAGACTGGCTGGACTAGGGCAGAGCGGGTCCCTATTACGAAACCGGAGAGAGCAGCTATTGGCCACTGTCTGCACGTGGCTTTCACTGTGACATAGATTAAGGCTTCCTGAATGAAAATGAGGAGAGATTTAATTAGGTGAAAAATGAATTAGTTACTTAAATTGTATCCTTTATTTCTCATCAACTGAGTTTGCACATGTTCCCCATGTGCTAAATATAATGCATAAATATGAATTATGTTCACTGGAAGCTCAGATGTAACTAAAGAAGATCTACGTAGTTAGTGTGTGTGTGTGTGTGTGTGTGTGTGTGTGTGTGTGTGTGTGTGTGTGTGAAGTTTGATTTCAACTTGCAATGGTACAGAATATAAAATACAATGGCCAGGTTGCCCTGCCTTACCACACAGACATAGGACACTCATTTACAGAAGGAAATGGCTTTCACTCAAATCATTTTTCAATGTCGGCCACTGTGGAAGACATGTTCTACAACAAACACATTGTTAATGATATGCAGAAAAACCTGCATATTCATTCCAGTGGCAGGAAAATGTATCTCCTGGAGCGGATAGATATACATTTATAAATGAAAAATAACAAAATGTATACCACCAGAAAAAGAATGGTTTACCAGTCACACCTGATTCTACTGACTCTTTTAGACCTTTTGTAAAGTTACAGAATTTTTAATACTGCAGTTTACCACAATAGCATTGTCTGTGTTTTCACGTCGACTAAAGATCTTATTCTTTGCCAAACCCACAACGCTTCTCAACTCTCAACTGCTTCAATCCTGTATATGAACATGAGGAATTAGAGCACAGCAGAAAGGCCTTTTGAAGTACATTACTTGACACACATTTCCTCAGACAGGTCCGATAATAATTTAAGTTAAATAGTGACAACAGTTGGAGACTGTGGCTGAAATTCACTACATTCTAGTTCAATCCCAAGGAAACATGTACGCCAGGTTAGTGCTGTTTCCTCTAAATACACGAGCTACAACAAAATACTTTGTCGATGACTAATATTCAGTGTTTTATCAAGAATGAAAACACATGATACGTGAAGGATAGAAAATACTGCGAAGCTACTCACACCACGCGCATTAAATCACCTCCTACTCCTCCTTTCACAAGGTACACTTCAGGAGACAAGCACACATTTACACAACATAGGCCAGAATCAACACAAAAACACACACAAAAACACACACATTTACATTAAGCGATAAAATCCCCCTGCCCGAATAAAATGCAAAACTAAGTCCGCTATGGAACAGTCATAAGTTAAAAGCGCAGAGAGCATTTCAGCCATCGCAAAAGTCTGCCTGAGCACACTTAAAAGGGCGCACTCCAACAGAATATGGACCACTGTCAAGGAAGCCCCACAACGACAAAGAGGTGGATCCTCACGACACAGGAAATAACTATGCATCAGTCAGGTGTGGCCAATGCGGAGATGACAAAGGATGACTGAGTCCCTGCGGTGGCACGCATGGATGACCAGCACACAGTCATCGTCTCCTTGTTATGACGGAGTTTGTTTGGCATGGGCAAGTTGCGCCAATCACTGTCCCATAAATCTAAAACTTTTTGGCGTAATAGTGCGCGCAAATCAATCTCCGGGAGGCTAATCTCCAGAGATGCTTTACTGGTGGCCTCTTTCGCCAGGCAGTCAACAGTTTCATTGCAAGCTATCCCAACATAGCCTGGGTTCCAAACAAAGACAACAGATCCGCCGCAACGGGCAAGATTATGCAGGGACAACTGGATAGCCATCACCAGACGAGAATGAGGGAAACACTTGTCGAGAGCTGGTAAACCGCTCAGGTAATAGCCACAGATAATGAAGGACTCACCTGAGCAGGAGCGGAGATACTCTAGAGCTCGAAAGATGGTGACCACGTCAGCAGTGTAAAAGCTGCAGCCAGCCGGAAATGAAAGATGTTCACAATGGTCCCCTAGAGTTAGGGCATAACCGACACGACCAGCAACCATCGAACCGACAGTGTAGACAATGCCAGAGCCGTGATACGTGGCTAAGATGGAATAAAAGTGGTGGCGCAAGACCTCCGGAGGGACTGAGTCCTTCGGGCACTGTGCCAATTACAGCCGAAGTCAAGGGCGAGGCACACACCAAGGCAGCATACACTATGTGGTATAATTAGTACACAGACACAATCAATACATTTCTTTTATGGAGTTTGTTTGTTGGAATGGTTACTACAAAGCAAAAATCATTGCATTTCATTCATTACCCTATGTATGGTTACTACAATCGTTACATTTCATCCATTACCTGATGTGACATATTTCTGAGGGAAGCTACATAAAGCTCCTCCCTCATTTCGTTTGTTTGTTGGAATGGTTCCTAAAAACCCAGAATCATGGCATTTCATCTATCACCCTATGTGAAATATTTCTGAGAAAAGCTACAGAAAGGTCCTCCCTCATTTGCGTTTGTTTTTTGGTATGGTTACTACAAAGCCAGAACCATCGCATTTCATCTATAACCCTATGTGATGTATTTCAGAGAGAAGGTGCAGAATGCTCCTCCCTCACTTTCATCTGATCGTTGGTATGATTAGTACACTACCCTACGTGAAGTATTTCTGAGAGAAGGTGCAGAAAGCTCCTCCATCACTTTCATCTGATTGTTGGTATGATTAGTACACAGACACAATCATTACATTTCATCCATTACCTGATGTGATTTATTTCTGAGGGAAGCTGCAGAAAGCTAATCCCTCAATTGGATCCCATTGTTGGTATGATTAGTACAGAGACAAAATCATTACATTTCTTTTATGGACTTTGTTTGTTGGTAGGGTTACTAGAAAGCCAGAATCATCGCATTTCAACTATTACCCTATGTGAAGTATTTCTGAGGAGAGCTACAGAAAGCTCCTCCCACATTTGCATTTGTTTGTTGGTATGGTTACCACAAAACCAGAATCATTGCATTTCATCTATTACCCTATGTAATGTATTTCATGGAAAAGCTGCAGAAAGCTCTTCCCTCACTTGCATCTGTTTATGGTATGATTAGTACACAAACACAA
Organism: Schistocerca gregaria; assembly: GCF_023897955.1. Taxonomy (NCBI): domain Eukaryota; kingdom Metazoa; phylum Arthropoda; class Insecta; order Orthoptera; family Acrididae; genus Schistocerca; species Schistocerca gregaria. Next base: position 45,243,680 of record NC_064929.1, read on the forward strand.
ACACTACATTTAATCCATTACCGGATGTGAAGTATTTCTGAGGGAAGCTGCAGAAAGCTCTTCCCTCACTTACATCTGTTTGTTGTTATTTTCAGTACACAGACACAATCACTGCATTTCATCCATTACCTGATGTGAAGTATTTCTGAGGGGGGCTACAGGAAGCTCCTACCTCAGTTGTGTTTGTTTGTTGGTATTATTACTACAAATCCAGGATCATCGCATTTCATCTGTTACCCTTTGTGATGTATTTCTGAGAAAAGCTACAGAAGGCTCAAGCGTCACTTGCGTTTGTTTGTTGGTATGGTTACTACAAAGCCAGAATCATTGCATATAATCCATTACCCTATGTGATGTATTTCAGCCAATGAAAGCTCCTTAATCACTTGCCTCTGTTTGTTGGAATGATTAGTACACAGACACAATCAGTACATTTCACCCATTGCCTGATGTGAAATATTTCAAAGGGAAGCTATGGAAAGCTCCTCCATGATTTGCGTTTGTTTGTTGGTGGGGTTACTACGATGCCGGAATCAACGCATTTCATCTATTACCCTATGTGATTTATTTCTGAGAATAGCTAGAGAAACCTCCTGCATTATATGTGTTTGTTTGTTGCTATGGTTACTACAAAGCCAGAATCATTGCATTTCAACCATTGCGATATGTAGTGTATTTCAGCGAGGAGCAGCAGAAAGCTCCTCCCTCACTTGCATCTGTTTGTTGATATTCTTACTACAAAACCAGAATCATTGTATTTCATTTATTACTCTATGTGATGTATTTCAGGGAGGAGTAGCAGAAAGCTCTTCCCTCACTTGCATCTGTTTGTTGCTATTATTAGTACACATACACAAACATTAAATTTCATTTACTAGATGATGTGAAGTATTTCTCAGGGATGCTCTGGAAGCAGCTCCCTTATTTGCATTTGTTTGTTGGTATGGTTACTACAAAGCCAGAATTATACCATTTCATTTATTACCCAATGTGATGTATTTAAGAGAGAACTTGCAGAAAGCTCCTCCTTCACTTGCATCTGTTTGTTGTATGATTAGTACACAGATACAAACAATACATTTCATTTATTACACGATGTGAATTATTTCTGAGGTATGCTACAGAAATCTCCTCACTAATTTGCATTTGTTTGTTGGTATGGTTACTACAAAGCCAGAATCATCGCACTTCATTTATTAACCTATGTGAAGTATTTCTGAGAAGAGCTACAGAAAGCTCCTCCCTCAATTGCATTTGTTTGTTGCTATGGTTACTACAAAGCCAGAATCATCGCATTTCATCTATTACCGTATCTGAGGTATTTCAGAGAGGAGCAGCAGAAATTTCCTCCCTCACTTGCTCTGTATGTTGGTATGATTAGTACCCAGGCACAATCATTACATTTCATCCATTACCTGATGTGAAGTATTTCTGAGGGAAGGTACAGAAAGCTCCTCCCTCATTTGCGTTTGTTTGTTGGTATGGTTATTGTGAAGCCAGAAACATTGTGTTTCATCCATTATCCTATGTGGTGTATCTCAGAGAGAAGCTGCAGAAAGCTCATCCCTCACTTGCAACTGTTTGTTGTTGTGATTAGTACACAGACACAATCATTACACTTCATCCATTACTTGATGTGAAATATATCTGAGGGAAGCTACAGAAAGCACCTCCCTCATTTGCGATTGTTTTTTGGTATGATTACTACAAAGCCAGAATCATCGCATTTCGTCCATTACCCCATGTGATGTATATCAGAGAGAACCTGCAGTATGCTCTTTCCTCACTTGCATCTGTTTATGGCAATATTAGTACACAGACACAATCATTACCTTTCATCCATTACCGGATGTGAAGTATTTCTGGGGGAAGGTACAGAAAGCTCCTCCCTCATTTGCATTTGTTTGTTGCTATGGTTACTACAAAGCCAGAATCATCGCATTTCATCTATTACCCTATCTGAGGTATTTCAGAGAGGAGCAGCAGAAATTTCCTCCCTCACTTGCTCTGTATGTTGGTATGTTTAGTACACAGGCACAATCATTACATTTCATCCATTACCTGATGTGAAGTATTTCTGAGGGAAGGTACAGAAAGCTCCTCCCTCATTTGCGTTTGTTTGTTGGTATGGTTACTGTGAAGCCAGAAACATTGTGTTTCATCCATTATCCTATGTGGTGTATCTCAGAGAGAAGCTGCAGAAAGCTCGTCCCTCACTTACAACTGTTTGTTGTTGTGATTAGTACACAGACACAATCATTACACTTCATCCATTACTTGATGTGAAATATATCTGAGGGAAGCTACAGAAAGCACCTCCCTCATTTGCGTTTGTTTTTTGGTATGATTACTACAAAGCCAGAATCATCGCATTTCGTCCATTACCCCATGTGATGTATATCAGAGAGAAGCTGTAGTATGCTCTTTCCTCACTTGCATCTGTTTATGGCAATATTAGTACACAGACACAATCATTACATTTCATCCATTACCGGATGTGAAGTATTTCTGGGGGAAGCTAAAAATGCTCCTCCGTCATTTGCGTTTGTTTGTTGGTGGGGTTACTACAAAGCCAGAATCATCGTATTTCTCATCTATTACCCTATGTCATGTATTTCAGAGGAAAGCTCCTGAAAGCTCCTTTCTCACTTGCAACAGTTCGTTGGAATGATTACTACAGAAAGCACCTGCCTCATTTGCGTTTGATTGTTGGTATGGTTACTACAAAGCTAGAATCATTGCATTTCACCTATTTTCAGAGAAAAGCTGCAGAATCCTTGTCCCTCACTTGCACCTGTTTGTTGTTATGATTAGTACACAGAACGATCATTACATTTCATCCATTACCTGATGTGAAAAATTTCTGAGGGAAGCTACAGAAAGCTCCACCCTCATCTGCGTTTGTTTGTTGGTATGGTTACTACAAAGCCAGAACCATCACATTTCATCTATTACCCAATGTGAAGTATATCTGAAAAAAACTGCAGAAAACTCCTCCCTCATTTGTGTTTCTTTGTTGGTATGGTTACTACAAAGCCAGAATCATTGCATTTCATTTATTATCCTAAGTGAAGTATTTCTGAGGGAAGCAGCACAAAGCTCCTCCCTCACTGGCATCTGTTTGTTGATATGATTAGTACTCAGACACAACCATTACATTTCATCCATTACCTAATGTGAAGTATTTCTGAGGGTATTTACAGAAAGCTCTTCCCTCATTTACGTTTATTTGTTGGTATGGTTACTACAAAACCAGAATCATCGCTTTTTATCTGTTAACCTATGTGATGTATTTCAGAGAGAAGCTGCAGAAAGCTCCTCCCTCATTTGCATCTGTTTGTTGGTATTCTTACTACAAAACCAGAATCATCACATTTCATTTATTACTCTATGTGATGTATTTCAGAGTGAAGTTTGCAGAAAGCTCTTACCTCACTTGAATCTGTTTGTTGGTATTATTAGTGCACAGACACAAGCATTAAATTTCATTTACAAGATGATGTGAAGTATTTCTCAGATATGCTACAGAAAGCTCTTCCCTAATTTGCATTTGTTTGTTGGTATGGTTACTACGAAGCCAGATTCATCCCATTTCATTTATTACCCTATGTGATGTTTTTCAGAGAGAAGCTGCAATAGATGTAATTCAGAGAGAAGCTGCAATAATCTCTTCCCTCGCCTGCATCTGTTTTTGTATGATTAGTACACAGACACATGTATTTCGGAGGAAAGCTGCAGAAAGCTCCTTTCTCACTTGCATCAGTTCGTTGGAATGATTACTACAGAAAGCACCTCCCTCATTTGTGTTTGTTTGTTGGTATGATTAGTACACAGACACAATCATTACATTTCATTTATTACATGATGTGAAATATTACTGAAGGCTGCTACTGAAAGCTTCTCCCTAATTTTCATTTCTTTGTTTGTATGATCACTACAAAGTTAGAATCATCACATTTCATCTATTACCCTATGTCAAATATTTCTGAGAATAGCTATAGAAAGTTCATCCCTCATTTGCATTTGTTTCTTCGTATGGTTATTACAAATCTAGAATCTTCGCAATTCATTTATTACCCTATGCGATGTATTTCAGAAAAAAAAAACCTGCAGAAAGCTTTTCCCTCACTTGCATCTGTTTATGGTATGATTAGTACACATACACAATCACTGCATTTCATCCATCACCTGATGTTAAGTATTTCTGAGGGGGGCTAGCGAGGGCTCTTCCCCCATTTGCGTTTTGTTGTTGGTATGGTTACCACAAAGCCAGAATCATCGCATTTCATCTTTTGCCATGTGTGAAGTATTTCTGAAAAGAGCTACAGAAAGCTCAAGCGTCATTTGCGTTTGTTTGTTGGTATTGTCACTACAAAGCCAGAATCATTGCATTTCATCCATTACCCAATGTGATGTATTTCAGAGAGGAGCTGCAGAAAGCTCCTCCCTCACTTGCATCTGTTTATGGTATTCTTACTACAAAACCAGAATCATCGCATTTCATTTATTACTCGGTGTGATGTATTTTAGAGAGAAGTTGCAGTAAGCTCCTCCTTCACTTGCATCATTTTGTTGTATGATTAGTACACAGACACAAACATTACATTTCATTCATTACATGGTGTGAAGTATTTCTGAGGGATGCTACAGAAAGCTCCTCCATAATTTGCAATTGTTTGTTGGTATGGTTACTACGAAGCCAGAATAATTGCATTTCATCTATTACCCTATGTGAAGTATTTCTGAGAATACACAAACATTAAATTTCATTTACTAGATGATGTGAAGTATTTCTCAGGTATGCTCTGAAAGCAGCTCCCTAATTTGCATTTGTTTGTTGGTATAGTTACTACAAAGCCAGAATCATCCCATTTCACTTATTACCCATTGTGATGTATTTCAGAGAGAAGTTGCAGAAAGCTCCTCCTTCAATTGCATCATTTTGTTGTATGATTAGTACACAGACACAAACATTACATTTCATTTATTACATGAAGTGAAGTATTTCTGAGGGATGCTACAGAAAGCTCCTCCCTAATTTGCATTTGTTTGTTGGTATGGTTACTACGAAGCCAGAATCATCGCATTTCATCTATTACCCTATGTGAAGTATTTCTGAGTATAGCTACAGAGAGCTCCTCCGTCATTTGCATTTGTTTGTTGCTAGGCTACTACAAAGCCAGAATCATCGCATTTTACTATTACCCTATGTGAGGTATTCCAGAGAGGAGCAGCAGAAAGCTCCACCCTCACTTGCTCTGTATGTTGGTATGATTAGTACTGAGACACAATCATTACATTTCATCCATTACCTGATGTGAAGTATTTCTGAGGGAAGCTACAGAAAGCTCCTCCCTCATTTGCGTTTGTTTGTTGGAATGGTTACTACGAAGCCAGAATCATTGCATTTCATCCATTATCCTATGTAATGTAATTCAGCGAGACCATGCAAAAAGCTCCTCACTCACTTGCATCTGTTTGTTGGAATGATTAATACACAGACACAAACATCACATTTCGACCATTATCTGATGTGAAGTATTTCTCAGGGAAGCTACAGAAAGCTCCTCACTCCTTTGCGATTGTTTGTAGGTATGGTTACTACAATGCCAGAATCATCGCATTTCATCTATTACCTAATGTGATGTATTTCAGAAAGAAGCTGCAGAAAGGTCCTCCCTCACTTGCATCTGTTTGTTGGAATGATTAATACACAGACACAATCATCACATTTTGTCCATTACCTGATGTGAAGTATTTCTGAGGGAAGCTGCAGAAAGCTCTTCGCTCATTGCATTTGTTTTTGTTGTTCTGATCAGTACACAGACACAATCATTACATTTCATCCATTACCTGATGTGAAGTATTTCTGAGTGAAGCTACAATAAAATCCTTCCTCAGTTGCGTTTGTTGGTTGGTATGGTTACTACAAAGCCAGAATCATCGCATTTCATTTATTACCCTATGTGATGTATTTAAGAGAAAAGCTGCAGAAATCTCCTCCCTCATTTGCTTCTGTTTATGGTATGATTAGTACACAGACACAATCATTGCATTTCATCCATTACCTGATGTGAAATATTTCTGAGGGAAGCTACAGGAAGCACAACCCTCATTTGCGTTTCTTTGTTGGTATGGTTACTGCAATGCCAGAATCATCGCATTTCATCTATTACCTAATGTGATGTATTTCAGAAAGAAGCTGCAGAAAGGTCCTCCCTCACTTGCATCTGTTTGTTGGAATGATTAATACACAGACACAATCATCACATTTCGTCCATTACCTGATGTGAAGTATTTCTGACGGAAGCTACAGAAAGATCTTCCCTCATTTGCATTTGTTTATTGAAATGGTTACTATAAAGAAAGAATTATCGCATTTCATCTATTACCCTATGTGAAGTATTTCTGAGAATAGCTACAGAAAGCTACTCATTCATTTGCGTTTGTTTTTGGTATGGTTACTACAAAGCCAGAATCATTGCATTTCATCTATTACCCCATGTGATGTATTTCAGAGAAAAGTTGCAGATAACTCACCCCTCATTTGCAACTGTTTGTTGGAATGATTAGTACACAGCCAAAATCATTACATTTCATTTATTACATGATGTGAAGTAATTATGAGGTTAGCTACAGAAAGCTCCCCCCTCATTTGTGTTTGTTTGTTTTATGGTTACTACAAACCCAGATTCAAAGCATTTCGTCCATTACCAAATGTGATGTATTTTAGAGAGGAGCTGCAGAATCCTCATCCCTCACTTGCAGCTGTTTGTTGTTATGATTAGTATACAGACACAATCATAACATTTCATCCATTACCTGATGTAAAATATTTCTGAGGGAAGACGCAGAAAGCTCCTCCCCCATTTGCGTTTGTTTGTTGGTATGTTTAACTCAAAACCAGAATCATTGCGTTTCATCTATTACCCTATGTGATGTATCTCAAATAAAAGCTGCAGAAAGCTTTTCCCTCACTTGCATGTATTTATAGTATGATTAGTACACAGACACAATCATTATATTTCATTTATTACATGATGTGAAATATTACTGAAGGCTGCTACTGAAAGCTTCTCCCTAATTTTCATTTCTTTGTTTGTATGATCACTACAAAGATAGAATCATCACATTTCATCTATTACCCTATGTCAAATATTTCAGAGAATAGCTATAGAAAACTCATCCCTCAATTGCATTTGTTTCTTCGTATGGTTATTACAAATCTAGAATCTTCGCAATTCATTTATTACACTATGTTTTGTATTTCAGAAAAAAAAACCTGCAGAAAGCTTTTCCCTCACTTGCATCTGTTTATGGTATGATTAGTACACATACACAATCACTGCATTTCATCCATCACCTGATGTTAAGTATTTCTGAGGGGGGCTAGCGAGAGCTCTTCCCTCATTTGCGTTTTGTTGTTGGTATGGTTACCACAAAGCCAGAATCATCGCATTTTATCTTTTGCCATGTGTGAAATATTTCTGAAAAGAGCTACAGAAAGCTCTAGCGTCATTTGCGTTTGTTTGTTGGTATTGTTACTACAAAGCCAGAATCATTGCATTTTATCCATTACCCAATGTGATGTATTTCAGAGAGAAGCTGCAGAAAGCTCCTCCCTCACTTGCATCTGTTTATGGTATTCTTACTACAAAACCAGAATCACAGCATTTCATTTATTACTTGATGTGATATATTTTAGAGAGAAGTTGCAGTAAGCTCCTCCTTCACTTGCATCATTTTGTTGTATGATTAGTACACAGACACAAACATTATATTTCATTCATTACATGGTGTGAAGTATTTCTGAGGGATGCTACAGAAAGCTCCTCCTTAATTTGCAATTGTTTGTTGGTATGGTTACTACATTAGAACTACTGACGGCCTTGGGAGAGCCTGTCATGACAAAACTCTACCAGCTGGTGAGCAAGATGTATGAGACAGGCGAAATACCCTCAGACTTCAAGAAGAATATAATAATTCAAATCCCAAAGAAAGCAGGTGCTGACAGATGTGAAAATTACCGAACTATCAGTTTAATAAGCCACGGCTGCAAAATACTAACGCGAATTCTTTACAGACGAATGGAAAAACTGGTAGATGCAGACCTCGGGGAGGATCAGTTTGGATTCCGTCGAAATGTTGGAACACGTGAGGCAATACTGACCTTACGACTTATCTTAGAAGAAAGATTAAGAAAAGGCATACCTACGTTTCTAGCATTTGTAGACTTAGAGAAAGCTTTTGACAATGTTGACTGGAATACTCTTTTTCAAATTCTAAAGGTGGCAGGGGTAAAATACAGGGAGCGAAAGGCTATTTATAATTTGTACAGAAACCAGATGGCAGTAATAAGAGTCGAGGGGCATGAAAGGGAAGCAGTGGTTGGGAAAGGAGTGAGACAGGGTTGTAGCCTATCCCCGATGTTATTCAATCTGTATATTGAGCAAGCAGTAAAGGAAACAAAAGAAAAATTCGGAGTAGGTATTAAAATTCATGGAGACGAAGTAAAAACTTTGAGGTTCGCCGATGACATTGTAATTCTGTCAGAGGTGGCAAAGGACTTGGAAGAGCAGTTGAACGGAATGAACAGTGTCTTGAAAGGAGGATATAAGATGAACATTAACAAAAGCAAAACGAGGATAATGGAATGTAGTCAAATTAAATCGGGTGATGCTAAGGGAATTAGATTAGGAAATGAGACACTTAAAGTAGTAAAGGAGTTTTGCTATTTAGGAAGTAAAATAACTGATGATGGTCGAAGTAGAGAGGATATAAAATGTAGACTGGCAATGGCAAGGAAAGCGTTTATGAAGAAGAGAAATTTGTTAACATCGAATATAGATTTATGTATCAGGAAGTCGTTTCTGAAAGTATTTGTTTGGAGTGTAGCCATGTATGGAAGTGAAACATGGACGATAACTAGTTTGGACAAGAAGAGAATAGAAGCTTTCGAAATGTGGTGCTACAGAAGAATACTGAAGATAAGGTGGATAGATCACGTAACTAATGAGGAGGTATTGAATAGGATTGGGGAGAAGAGAAGTTTGTGGCACAACTTGACTAGAAGAAGGGATCGGTTGGTAGGACATGTTCTGAGGCATCAAGGGATCACCAATGTAGTATTGAAGGGCAGCGTGGAGGGTAAAAATCGTAGAGGGAGACCAAGAGATGAATACACAAAGCAGATTCAGGAGGATGTAGGTTGCAGTAGGTACTGGGAGATGAAGAAGCTTGCACAGGATAGAGTAGCATGGAGAGCTGCATCAAACCAGTCTCAGGACTGAAGACAACAACAACAACATGGTTACTACGAAGCCAGAATCATTGCATTTCATCTATTACCCTATGTGAAGTATTTCTGAGAATACACAAACATTAAATTTCATTTACTAGATGATGTGAAGTATTTCTCAGGTATGCTCTGAAAGCAGCTCCCTAATTTGCATTTGTTTGTTGGTATAGTTACTACAAAGCCAGAATCATCCCATTTCATTTATTACCCAATGTGATGTATTTCAGAGAGAAGTTGCAGAAAGCTCCTCCTTCACTTGCATCATTTTGTTGTATGATTAGTACGCAGACACAAACATCACATTTCATTTATTACATGAAGTGAAGTATTTCTGAGGGATGCTACAGAAAGCTCCTCCCTAATTTGCATTTGTTTGTTGGTATGGTTACTACGAAGCCAGAATCATCGCATTTCATCTATTACCCTATGTGAAGTATTTCTGAGTATAGCTACAGAGAGCTCCTCCGTCATTTGCATTTGTTTGTTGCTAGGCTACTACAAAGCCAGAATTATCGCATTTTACATATTACCCTATGTGAGGTATTCCAGAGAGGAGCAGCAGAAAGATCCTCCCTCACTTGCTCTGTATGCTGGTATGATTAGCACTAAGACAAAATCATTACATTTCATCCATTACCTGATGTGAAGTATTTCTGAGGGAAGCTACAGAAAGATCCTCCCTCAGATGAGTTTGTTGGCTCGTATGGTTACTACAAACACAGAAATATCGCTTTTCATCTATTACCCCATGTGATGTTTTCAGAGAGAGACTGCAGGAATCTCAACCCTCACTACCATCTGATTGTTGGTAAAATTAGTACACAGACACAATCATTACATTTCATCCATTGCCTGATGTGAAGTATTTCTGACGGAAGCTACAGAAAGATCCTCCCTCTTTTGCATTTGTTTATTTAAATGTTTACTATAAAGAAAGAATTATCGCATTTCATCTATTACCCTATGTGAAGTATTTCTGAGAATAGCTACAGAAAGCTACTCATTCATTTGCGTTTGTTTTTGGTATGGTTACTACAAAGCCAGAATCATTGCATTTCATCTATTACCCCATGTGATGTATTTCAGAGAAAAGCTGCAGATAACACACGCCTCATTTGCATCTGTTTGTTGGAATGATTAGTACACAGCCAAAATCATTACATTTCATTTATTACATGATGTGAAGTAATTATGAGGGAAGCTACAGAAAGCTCCCCATCATTTGTGTTTGTTAGTTTTATGGTTACTACAAACCCAGATTCAAAGCATTTCGTCCATTACCCTATGTGATGTATTTTAGAGAGGAGCTGCAGAATCCTCATCCCTCACTTGCAGCTGTTTGTTGTTATGATTAGTATACAGACACAATCATAACATTTCATCCATTACGTGATGTGAAATATTTCTGAGGGAAGCTTCAGAAAGCTCCTCCCCCATTTGCGTTTGTTTGTTGGTATGTTTAACTCAAAATCAGAATCATTGCATTTCATCTATTACCCTATGTGATGTATTTCAAATAAAAGCTGCAGAAAGCTCTTCCCTCACTTGCATCTGTTTATAGTATGATTAGTACATAGACACAAACATTACATTTGATCCATTAGCGGATGTGAAGTATTTCTGAGGGAAGCTGCAGAAAGCTCTTCCCTCACTTACATCTGTTTGTTGTTATGATTAGTACGCAGACACAATCACCTCATTTCATCCATTACCTGATGTGAAGTATTTCTGAGAGGGATACAGCAAGCTCCTCCCGCATTTGTGTTTGTTTGTTGGAATTATTACTACAAAGCCAGAATCATCGTATTTCATCTATTAACCAATGTGAAGTATTTCTGAAAAAACTGCTGAAAAATCTCTCTCATTTGAGTTCCTTTGTTGGTATGGTTACTACAAAGCAAGAATCGTTGCATTTCATTTATTATCCTATGTGAAATATTTCTGAGGGAAGCTGCAGAAAGCTCCTCACTCACTGGCTTATGTTTGTTGGTATGATTAGTACACAGACACAATCATTACATTTCATCCATTACCTGATGTGAAGTATTTCTGAGGGAAGCTATAGAAAGCTCCTCCCTCATTTGCGTTTATTTGTTGGTATGGTTACTACAAAACCAGAATCATCGCATTTCATCTATTACCCTATGTGAAGTATTTCTGAGAATAGCTACAGGAAGCTACTCTTTAATTTGCGTTTGTATTTGGTATGGTTACCACAAAGCCGGAATCATTGCATTTCGTCTATTACCCCATGTGATGTATTTGAGATAAAAGCTGCAGAAAGCTCATCCCTCATTTGCATCTGTTTGTTGGAATGATTAGTACACAGCCAAAATCATTACATTTCATTTATTACTTGATGTGAAGTAATTCTGATGGAAGCTACAGAAAGCTCCCCCCTCATTTGCGTTTGTTTGTATTATGGTTACTACAAACCCAGATTCAAAGCATTTCGTCCAGTACACTATGTGATGTATTTTAGAGACAAGCTGCAGAATCCTCATCCCTCACTTGCACCTGTTTGTTGTTATGATTAGTATACAGACACAATCATAACATTTCATCCATTACCTGATGTGAAGTGTTTGTGAGTGAAGCTACAATAAAATCCTCCCTCATTTGCGTATGTTGGTTTTGTATGGTTACTACAAAGCCAGTATCATCGCATTTCCTCTATTACCCTATGTGATGTATTTCAGAGAAAAGCTGCTGAAAGCTCACCCTTCATTTGCTTCTGTTTATGGTACGATTACTACACAGACAAAATCATTGCATTTCATCCATTAGCTGATGTGAAGTATTTCTCAGGGAAGCTGCAGAAAGCTCTTCCCACGCTTGCATCTGTTTGTTGTTTAGATTAGTACACAGACACCATCATTACATTTCATCCATTACCTGATGTTAAATATTTCTCAGGGGACCTACAGAAAGCTCCTCTCTCAGTTGCGTTAGTTTGTTGATATGGTTGCTACAAATATAGTGTCATCGCATTTCATCTATTACCCTATGTGAAATATTTCTAAATAAAGCTACAGGAAGCTCAAGTGTCATTTGCATTTGTTTGTTGGTATGGTTACTACAAAGCCAGAATCATCGCATTTCATCTATTACCCCATGAGATGTATTTCTGAGAATAGCTGCAGAAAGCTACTCCCTCATTTGCTTTAGTTTTTTGCTATGGTTATTACAAAGCCAGAATCATCGCTATTCATCTATTACTTTATGTGATGTATTTCAGCATGGAGCTGCAGAAAGCTCCACCCTCACTTGCATCTGTTTTGTTATAATGATTAATACACACACACACTGATTACATATCATCCATTACCTGATGTGAACTACTTCTGAGGGAAGCTGCAGAGAGCTCTTCCCTCAGTTGCATCTGTTTATGGTATGATTAGTACACAGACACAATCATTATTTTTCATCCATTACCGGATGTGAAGTATTTATGAGGAAAGCTGCAGAAAGCTCATCCATCACCTACATCTGTTTGTTGTTATGATTAGTACACAGACACAATCATTTCATTTCATCCATTACCTGACGTGAAGTATTTCTGAGGGGGGCTACAGCAAGCTTCTCAATCACTTGCGTTTGTTTGTTGGTATTATAACTACAAAGTGAGAAACATCGCATTTCGTCTATTACTCTATGTGAAGTATTCCTGACAAAAGCTACAGAAGGCTCAAGTGTCATTTGCGTTTGTTTGTTTTTATGGTTACTACAAAACCAGAATAATCGCATTTCATCTATTAACCTATTTGATGTATTTCAGAGAGAAGCTGCCGAAAGCTACTCCCTCACTTGCATCTGTTTGTTGGTATTCTTACCAGAATCATCGCATTTCATTTATTACTCTATGTGATATATTTCAGAGAGAAGTTGTGGAAAGCTCTTCCCTCACTTGCATCTGTTCGTTGGTATTATTAGTACACATACACTAACATTACATTTCATTTATTACATGATGTGAAGTACTTCTGAGGGATGCTACAGAAAGCTCCTCCCTAATTTGCATTTGTTTGTTGCTATGGTTTTTACAAAGCCAGAATCATCGCATTTCATCTATTACCCTATGTGAAGTATTTCATAGAGGAGCAGCAGAAAGCTCCTCCCACACTTGCTCTGTATGTTGGTATGATTAGTACAAAGACACAATCATTACATTTTGTCCATTACCTGATGTGAAGTATTTCTGAGGGAAGCCACAGAAAGCACATCCCTCATTTGCATTTGTTTGTTGGAAAGGTTACTATAAGGCCAGAATCATTCGTTTCATCTATTACCCTATGTGAAGTATTTTTGAGAATAGTACAGAAAGCAACACCCTTATTTCCGTTTAGTTCTTTGGTATGGTTACTACAAAGCCAGAATCATCGCATTTCATCTATTACCCTGTGCGATATATTTCAGAGAATAGCTGCAGAAAGTTCATCCCTCATTTGCATCTGTTTATGGTATGATTAGTACACAGACACAATCATTACATTTCATCCATTACCGGGTGTAAAGTATTTCTGAGGGAAGCAGGAGAAAGCTCTTCCCACACTTGCATCTGTTTGTTGTTATCATTAGTACACAGACACAATCATTACATTGCATCCATTACCTGTTGTGAAGTATTTCTGAGTTGAGCTACAGTAAGCACCTCTCTCAGTTGTGTTTGTTTGTTGGTTTATTTACTACCAAGCCAGAATCATCACATTTCATCTATTAACCTATGTGAAATATTTCTAAAAAAATCTACAGAAGGCTCCTCCCTCATTTGCTTTTGTTTGTTAGAATGGATACTACAAAGCCAGAATCATTGCATTTCATCCATTATCCTATGTGATGTATCTCAGAGAGAAGCTGCAGAAAGCTCGTGCCTCACTTGCTCATTTTTTTGTTATGATTAGTACACAGACACAATCATTATATTTCATCCATTACCTGATGTGAAATATTTCAGAGGGAGGCTACAGAAAGCACAACCCTCATTTGGGTTTCATTTGTTGGTATGGTTACTACAAAGCCAAAATCATCGCATTGCATCTATTACCTCATCTGATGAATTTCTGAGAATAGCTACAGAAAGCTCCTCCCCCATTTGCTTTAGTTTGTTGGTATGGTTATTACAAAGCCAGAATCATCGCAATTCATCTACTACCTTATGTGATGTATTTCAGAAAGGATCTGCAGAAAGCTCCTCCCTGACTTGCATCTGTTTGTTATAATGATTAATACACACACACACTCATTACATTACATCCATTACCTGATGTGAAGTATTTCTGCGGGAAGCTGCATAAAGCTCTTCCCTCACTTGCATCTGTTTGTTGTTGTTATCAGTACACAGACACAACCATAACATTTCATCCATTACCTGATGTGAAGTATTTCTGAGAGAAATGTGTTTGTTTGTTGGTATGGTTCCTACAAATCCAGAATCTACGCATTTCGTCTATTACCCTATTTGAAGTATTTCTAAAAAATGCTACAGAAAGCTTAAGTGTCGTTTGCATTTAGTTTGTTGGTATGGTTACTACAAAGCCAGAATCATCGCATTTCATCTATTACCATATGTGAAGTATTTCTGAGAATAGCTACAGAAAGCTCCTCCATCTTATGTGTTTGCTTGTTGGTATGGTTACTACAAAGCCAGAATCATTGCATTTCATTTATTACCCTATGTGAAGTATTTCTAAAGAAAGAATACAGAAAGCTGAAGTGTCATTTGAGTTTAGTTTGTTCGTATGGTTACTACAAAGCCAGAATCATTGCATTTTATCTATTAACCTATGTGAGGTATTTCAGAGAGGAGCAGCACAAAGCTCCTCCCTCACTTGCTCTGTATGTTGATATGATTAGTACTAAGACACAATCATTACCTTTCATCCATTACCTGATGTGAAGTATTTCTGAGGGAAGCTACAGAAAGCTCCTCCCTCATTTGCGTTTGTTTGTTGGAATGGTTACTACAAAACCAGAATCATTGCATTTCATCTATTACCTAATGTGATGTATTTCAGAAAGAAGCTGCAGAAAGCTCCTCCCACACTTGCATCTGTTTTTTGGAATGATTAATACACAGACACAATCATTACATTTCATCCATTATCTGATGTGAAGTATTTCTGAGGGTAACTACAGAAAGATCCTCCCTCAGTTGCGTATGTTTGCTGGTATGGTTACTACAAAGCCAGAATTATCGCATTTTATCTATTAGCCCATGTGATGTATTTCAGAGAGAGACTGCAGAAATCTCCCCCCTCACTCCATCTGATTGACTCCATCAATCATTGCATTTCATCCATTACCTTATGTAATGTACTTCGAGGAGAACCTGCAGAAAGCTCCTCCCACACTTGCATCTGTTTGTTGGAATCATTAATACACAGACACAATCATCACATTTCGTCCATTACCTGATGTGAAATATTTCTGAAGGAAGCTATAGAAAGCTCCTCACTCATTTGAGTTTGTTGGTTGGTATGGTTACTACAAAGCCAGGATCATTGCATTTCATCCATTACCCTATGTGAGGTATTTCAGAGATACGCGGGAGAAAGCTCTTCCCTCACTTGCATCTGTTTATGGTATGATTAGTACACAGACACAATCATTTCTTTTCATCCATTACCGGATGTGGAATATTTCTGAGGGAAGCTGCAGAAAGCTCTTATCTCACTTACACATGTTTTTCGTTATGAATAGTACACAGACACAATCACTGCATTTCATCCATTACCTGATGTGAAGTATTTCCGAGGGGGGCTACAGAAAGCTCCTCCCTCATTTGCATTTTTTTTTTGGTAAGGTTACTACAAAACCAGAAACATCGCATTTCGTCTATTACCATATGTGAAGTATTTCTAAAAAATGCTACAGAAAGCTTAAGTGTCATTTGCATTTAGTTTGTTGGTATGGTTACTACAAAGCCAGAATCATCGCATTTCATCTATTACCATGTGTGAAGTATTTCTGAGAATAGCTACAGAAAGCTCCTCCATCATATGTGTTTGCTTGTTGGTATGGTTTCTACAAAGCCAGAATCATTACATTTCATTTATTACCCTATGTGAAGTATTTCTAAATAAGCTACAGAAAGCTCAAGTGTCATTTGCGTTTAGTTTGTTGGTATGGTTACTACAAAGCCAGAAACATCGTATTTCATCTATCATCCCATGTGATGTATTTCTGAGAATAGCTACAGAAAACTCCTACCTCATTTGCGTTAGTTTGTTGATATGGTTATTACAAAGCCAGAATCGTTGCATTTCATCTATTACACTATAAGAAGTATTTCTGAGAATAGACACAAAATGCTCCTCCCTCATTTGCGTTAGTTTGTTGGGCTGGTTATTACAAAGCCAGAATCATCTGATTTCAATTTTTACCCTATGTGATGTATTTCACATTGAAGCACCAGAAAGCTCCTCAGTCATTTGCATCTGTTTGTTGGTATGATTAGTACACCGACACAATCATTACATTTCATCCATTACCTGATGTAAAATATTTCTGAAGGAAGCTATAGAAAGCTCCTCCCTCATTTGCGTTTGTTAGTTGGTACGGTTACTACAAAGCCAGAATCATTGCATTTCATCCATTACCCTATGTGATGTATTTCAGAGAAAAGCTGCTGAAAGCTCCTGCCTCACTTGCATCTGTTCATTGGTATCCTTACTACAAAACCAGAATCATTGAATTTCATTTATTACTCTTTGTGGTGTACATCAGGGAGAAGTTGCAGAAAGCTCTTCCCTCACTTGCATGTGTTTGATGGTATTATTACTATAAGGCCAGAATACCACAAACATTAAATTTCATTTACTAGATGATGTGAAGTATTTCTCAAATATCGTCTGAAAGCAGCTCCGTAGTTTGCATTTGTTTGTTGGTAAGGTTACTACAAAGCCAGAATCATCCCATTTCATTTATTACCCAATGTGATGTATTTCAGAGAGAAATGGCAGAAAGCTCCTACTTCACTTGCATCTGTTTGTTGTATGATTAGTTCACATACACAAACATTACATTTCATTTATTACATGATGTGAAGTATTTCTGAGGGATGTTACAGAAAGCTCCTCCCTAATTTGCATATGTTTGTTGGTATGGTTACTACGAAGCCAGAATCATCGCATTTCATCTATTACCCTATGTGAAGTATTTCTGAGTATAGCTACCAAAAACTCCACGTCATTTGCATGTGTTTATTGCTATGGCTACTACAATGCCAGAATCATTGCATTTTATCTATTACCCTATGTGAGGTATTTCAGAGAGGAGCAGCAGAAAGCTCCTCCCTCACTTGCTCTGTATGTTGTTATGATTTGAACTAAGACACAATCATTACATTTCGTCCATTACCTGATGTGAAGTATTTCTGAGGGAAGCTACAGAAATCTCCTCCCTCACTTCCATATGATTGTTGGTGCCATTAGTACACAGACACAATCATTACATTTCGTCCATTACTTGATGTGAAGTATTTCTGAGGGAAACTACAGAAAGCTCCTCCCTCATTTGTGTTTGTTTGTTGGAATGGTTATTACGAAGTCAGAATCATTGCATTTCATCCATTACCCTATGTAATGTACTTCAGAGAGAACCTGCAGAAAGCTCCTCCCTCACTTGCATGTGTTTGTTGGAATCATTAATACACAGACACAATCATCACATTTCGTCCATTACCTGATTGAAGTATTTCTCAGGGAAGCTACAGAAAGCTCCTCACTCCTTTGCATTTGTTTGTACGTATGGTTACTACAATGGCAGAATCATCGCATTTCATCTATTACCTAATGTGATGTCTTTCAGAAGGAAGCTGGAGAAAGCTCCTCCCTCACTTGCATCTGTTTTTTGGAATGATTAATACACAGACACAGTCATTACATTTCATCCATTACCTGATGTGAGGTATTTCTGAGGGAAACTGCAGAAAGATCCTCCCTCAGATGCGTTTGTTGACTGGTATCGTTACTAGAAACCAGAATTATCTCATTTCATCTATTACCCCATGTGATGTATTTCAGAGAGAGACTGCAGAAATCTCCTCCCTCACTTCCATCTGATTGCTGGTACCATTAGTACACAGACACAATCATTACATTTTGTCCATTACCTGATGTGAAATATTTCTGACGGAAGCTATAGGAAGATCCTCCCTCATTTGCGTTTGTTTGTTGAAATGGTTACTATAAAGAAAGAATTATCGCATTTCATCTATCACCCTATGTGAAGTATTTCTGAGAATAGCTACAGAAAGCTACTCATTAATTTGCGTTTGATTTTGGTATGGTTACTACAAAGCCAGAATCATTGCAATTCATCTATTACCCCATGTGATGTATTTCAGAGAAAAGCTGCAGAAAGCTCATCCCTCATTTGCATCTGTTTGTTGGAATGATTAGTACACAGCCAAAATAATTACATTTCATTTATTACTTGATGTGCAGTAATTCTGAGGGAAGCTACAGAAAGCTCCCCCCTCATTTGCGTTTGTTTGTATTATGGTTACTACAAACCCAGATTCAAAGCATTTCCTCCATTACACTATGTGATGTATTTGAGAGAGAAGCTGCAGAATCCTCATTCCTCACTTGCACCTGTTTGTTGTTATGATTAGTATACAGACACAATCATAACATTTCATCCATTACCTGATGTGAAATATTTCTGAGGGAAGCTACAGAAAGCTCCACTCCCATTTGCGTTTGTTTGTTGATATGTTTAACTCAAAACCAGAATCATTGCATTTCATCTATTACCCTATGTGATGTATTTCAAATAAAAGCTGCAGAAAGCTCTTCCCTCACTTGCATCTGTTTGTTGGAATGATTAATACACAGACACAATCATCACATTTCGTCCATTACCTGATGTGAAGTATTTCTCAGGGAAGCTACAGAAAGCTTCTCACTCCTTTGCGTTTGTTTGTAGGTTTGGTTACTACAATGCCAGAATCATCGCACTTCGTCTATTACCTAATGTGATGTATTTCAGAAAGAAGCTGCAGAAAGCTCTTCCCTCACTTGCATCTGTTTGTTGGAATGATTGATACACAGACACAATCATCACATTTCGCCCATTACCTGATGTGAAGTATTTCTGAGGGAAGCTGCAGAAAGCTCTTCGCTCATTGCATTTGTTTGTTGTTCTGATCAGTACACAGACACTATCATGACATTTCATCCATTACCTGATGGGAAGCATTTCTGAGTGAGGCTACAATAAAATCCTCCCTCAGTTGCGTTTGTTGGTTGGTATGGTTACTACAAAGCCAGAATCATCGCATTTCATCTATTACCCTATGTGATATATTTCAGAGAAAAGCTGCAGAAAGCTCATCCCTCATTTGCTTCTGTTTATGGTATGATTAGTACACAGACACAATCATTGCATTTCATCCATTAACTGATGTGAAATATTTCTGAGGGAAGCTACAGAAAGCACAACCCTCATTTGCTTTTTTTTGTTGGTATGGTTACTACAAAGCCGGAATCATTGCATTTCATCTATTACCCTATGTGATGTATTTCAGGGAAAAGCTGCAGAAAGCTCATCCCTCATTTGCATCTATTTATGGTATGATGAGTACACAGACACAATAATTACATTTCATCCATTACCGGATGTGAAGTATTTCTCAGGGAAGCTGCAGAAAGCTCCTCCCACACTTGCTTCTGTTTGTTGTTACGATTAGTACACAGACACAATCATTACATTTCATCCATTACCTGATGTGAAATATTTCTCAGGGGAGCTACAGAAAGCTCCTCTCACAGTTGCGTTTGTTTTTTGGTATGGTTACTACAAATATAGTGTCATCGCATTTCATCTATTACCCTATGTGAAATATTTCTAAATAAAGCTACAGGAAGCTCAAGCGTTATTTGCGTTTGTTTGTTGGTATGGTTACTACAAAGCCAGAATCATCGCATTTCATCTATTACCCCATGAGACGTATTTCTGACAATAGCTACAGAAAGCTACTCACTCATTTTCTTTAGTTTTTTGCTATGGTTATTACAAAGTCAGAATCATCGCAATTCATCTATTACTTTATGTGATGTATTTCAGCATGGAGCTGCAGAAAGCTCCACCCTCACTTGCATCTCTTTGTTATAATGATTAATACACACACACACTCATTACATAACATACATTACCTGATGTGAAGTATTTCTGAGGGAAGCTGCAGAAAGCTCTTCCCTCAGTTGCATCTGTTTATGGTATGATTAGTACACAGACACAATCATTACTTTTCATCCATTACCGGATGTGAAGTATTTATGAGGGAAGCTGCAGAAAGCTCATCCCTCACCTACATCTGTCTCTTGTTATGATTAGTACACAGACACAATCACTTCATTTCATCCATTACCTGATGTGAAGTATTTCTGAGGGGGGCTACAGCAAGCTCCTCAATCATTTGCGTTTGTTGGTTGGTATTATTACTACAAAGCCAGAATCATCGCATTTCATCTATTACCCTATGTGAAGTATTCCTGAGAGAAGCTATAGGAGGCTCAAGTGTCTTTTGCGTTTGTTTGTTTTTATGGTTACTACAAAACCAGAATCATCGCATTTCATTTATTACTCTATGTGATATATTTCATAGAGAAGTTGTGGAAAGCTCTTCCCTCACTTGCATCTGTTTGTTGGTATTATTAGTACACATACACAAACATTAAATTTCATTTACTAGATGATGTGAAGTATTTCTGAGGGATGCTACAGAAAGCTGCTCCCTAATTTGCATTTGTTAGTTGGTATGGTTACTTCAAAGCCAGAATCATTGCATTTTATCTATTACCCTAAGTGAGGTATTTCATAGAGGAGCAGCAGATAGCTCCTCCCTCACTTGCTCTGTATGTTGGTATGATTAGTACAAAGACACAATCATTACATTATGTCCATTACCTGATATGGAGTATTTCTGAGGGAAGCTACAGAAAGCTCCTCCCTCTATGGTGTGCATTTGTTGGTAAGATTACTACTAAGCCAGAATCATTGCATTTCATCTATTACCCTATTTGATGTATTTCAGAGAGAAGCTGTAGAAAGCTCATCCCTCACTTGCATCTGTTTATTGTTATGATTGGTACAAGGAGACAATCATTACACTTCATTCACTACCTAATGTGAAGAATTTCTGAGGGAAGCTACAGAAAGCTCCCCCCTCATTTGGATTTTGTTTGTTGGTATGGTAACTACAAAGCCAGAAACATCGGATTTCATCTACTACCTTATGTGAAGTATTTCTGAGACAAGCTGCAGAACGCTTCTCCCTCACTTGCATCTGTTTTTTGGTAAGATTACTATACAGACACTATGGTTACATTTCATCCGTTACCTGATGTGAAATATTTCTGTGGGATGCTACAGAAAGCTCCACCTGCACTTGTGTTTGTTTGTTGGTATGGATACTAGAAGCCCAGAATCATCGCATTTCATCTATTACCCTATGTGATGTATTTCTGAGAGAAGCTGCAGAAAGATCCTCCCTCACTTGCATCTGTTGTTGGTATGATTAGGACACAGACACAATTATTACACTTCATCCATTACCTGATGTAAAGTATTTATGAGACAAGCTACAGAAAGCTCATCCCTCATTTGCGTTTGTTTGCTGGTATGGTTACTTCAAAGCCAGAATAACCGCATTTTATCTACTACTCTATGTGAAGTTTTTGTGAGGGAAGCTGCAGATCGCTCCTCCATCACTTGTATCTGATTGTTGGTAAGATTAGTGCTCACACTCATTCAATACCTTTCATCAATTACCTAATGTGAACTATTTCTGAGGGTAGCTAGAGAAAGCTCCTCCCTCATTTGTGTTTGTTTGTTGGTATGGTTACTACAAACCCAGAATCATCCCATTTCATCTATTACCCTATGTGAAGTATCTCTGATAGAAGCTGCAGAAAGTTCCTCCCTCACTTGCATTTTTTTCATATGATTAGTATACAAACACAATCATTACATCTCATCCATAACCTGATGTGTAGTATTTCTGAGGGAAGCTACAGCAAACTCATCCCCCATTTGAGTTTGTTTGTTGGTATGGTTACTACAAAGCCAGGATAATCGCATTTCATCTGTTACCTTAAGTGAAGTATTTCTGAGAGAAGTTGTTGGAAGATCCTCCCTAACTTGCATCTCTTTTTTGGTTTGATTGTTACACAGAAAAGATCATTACACTTCATCCATTAACTGATGTGAGGTATTTATTATAGAAGCCACTGAAAGCCTCTCCCTGATTTTAATTACTTTGTTGGTATGTTTATTACAAAGCCAAAATCATCGGATTTCATTTTTTACCCTATGTGGTGTATTTCAGATAGAAGCTACAGAAAGCTCCTCCCTCACTTCCATCTGTTTGTTGGTATGATTAGTAGACGGTGACAATCATTATATTTAATCCATCACCTGATGTGAAGGATTTCTGAGGGAAGCTGCTGAAAGCTGCTCCCTCACTTGCGTCTCTTTGTTGGTATGGTTAGTACAAAGCCAGAATATTATCATTACATCCATTACCCTATGGATGTGTTTCAGAGAGAAGCTGCAGAAAGCTCCTCCCACACTTGCATCTGTTTGTTGCTATGATTAGTACACAGACACAATCATTTCATTTCATCCATTACTTGATGTGAAGTTTTTGTGGGAGAAGCCACAGAAAGCTCCTCCCTCACTTGCGTCTCTTTGTTGGTATGGTTAGTACAAAGCCAGAATAATCGCATTTCTTCTATTACCCTATTTGAAGTATTTCTGAGAGATGTTGCAGAAAGCTCCTCCCTCACTTGTATCTGTTTGTTGGTATGATTAGTACACAGACCCAATCATGACATTTCAGCATTTACCTGATGTGAAGTATTTATGAGGGGAGCCACAGAAGGCTCCTCCCTCATTTGCGTCTAATTGTTGGTATGATTACTACACAGACAGAATCATCACGTTTCATGCATTACCCTATGTGAAATATTTCTGAGAGAAGCTACAGAAAGTTCCTCCCTCCTTTGCATGTCTTTGTTGGTATGGTTACTATGAAGCCAGAAACATCGCACTTCACCCTTTACCCTATATGCAGTATTTCTGAGAGAAGCTGAAGAAAGCTTTTCACTCATTTGCTTCTCTTTGTTGGTATGGTTACTACAAAGCCAGAATCATCGCGTTTCCTCCATTACCCTATGTGAAGTATTTCTGAGAGATGTTGCAGTAAGCTCCTCCCTCATAGGCATATCTTTGTTGGTAAGGTTATTACGAACTCGGAATCATCGCATTTCGTCCATTACACTGTTGTTGTTGTGGTTGTTGTTGTGGTCTTCCGTCCTGAGACTGGTTTGATGCACCTCTCCCTGCTACTCTATCATGTGCAAGATTCTTCATCTCCCAGTACCTACTGCAACCTAGATCCTTCTGAGTCTGCTTGGTGTATTCATCTCTTGGCCTCCCTCTACGATTCTTACCCTCCACACTGGCCTCCAATACTAAATTGGCGATCTCTTGATGCCTCAGAACATGTCCTACCAACCGATTCCTTCTTCTGGTCAAGTTGTGCCAGTCACCAACTTTCTCTTCCGAATGCGAAAATATTTTGTTGAGCCCAACCTACATAGGTAGGAATGATCATCAAAATAAAATAAGAGAAATCAGAGCTCGAACAGAAAGGTTTAGGTGTTAATTTCTCCCGCTCGCTGTTCGGGAGTGGAATAGTAGAGAGATAGTATGATTGTGGTTCGATGAACCCTCTGCCAAGCACTTAAATGTGAATTGCAGAGTAGTCATGTAGACGTAGATGTAGATGTAGGAGGCATTGATTGTAAATTGCCACTAGCATACTTCATATACGACCAGAATATCTTGGATTTGTTTGCCAGGTTTCGAGACAAAGTTTCGTCGTGGAAACTGTTATAGGCATCTCGCATTGAACTCTGGCTATCCTTTAGAGAAGCCCGGAATTTAGCGCAATCTTAGGGATTTTGCGTCTGTTTAAATTTGGCATGTTTGTTTCGTTGTTTCTGCAACAGTGTTCTAACCCGTTTTGTGTACCACGGAGGATCAGCTCCGCCGTTTCTTAGTTTATTTCGTATAAATCTCTCAATTGCTGCCGATACTATTTTTTGAATGCAAACGACTTCTGGTCTACACTTATATTATTAATTTGGAATGAGTCTCTCAGGAAGGCGTCAAGTGAATTTTTATCAGCATTTTTGAATAGGTATACTTTTTGTTTGTTTTTCGAGGATTTCGGGATTACAATATACAGTCTCACTACGACAACCCTGTGTTCACTAATCCCTATAACGGTTTTGATGCTCGTTATTAACTCAGGATTATTTGTCATTTGCACTTTCTTTAGTTTCAGTAAAAACCTAAATTTGGGAAATTTGTGGTAAGCTCCTATGGGACCAAACAGCTGAGACCATCGGTCCCTAACTTAAACTGACTTACATTACGGACAAAACACACACCCGTGGCCCGAGGAAGGACTCGAACCTCCGAGGGGAGCCGTGCGAACCTTGGCAAGGCGCCCAAGACAAATCGGCTACCGCGTGCGGCTCTCTCTACCTGCATTATTCCGTGAAATATTGACTTTTGAAATAATACGGACTTTAGCATATCCCTGCACAATATCAACAGCAAGGCTTCCAAGACACTTCCCTGGGGCACAATCTAAGTTACACTGATATTTAATGATGACTCTTCATCCAAGATTACAAGCTACATTCTCCTTATCAAATATCCTCAACTGACGCAAATTTTCATTGATACCTCATAGTGCCTTACTTTTGATAATAGTATAGCCGTGGTACTGAATCAAATACTTTTCGAAAATCGAAAAATACTGCATTTATCTGCCTTCGTCCATTACTTTTAGCAGTCATCTGATAAAATAGCGAGTTGGGTTTCACGTGATCATTGTTTTCGGAAATCATACAGGTTGCCATGGGGAGGTCATTCTGTCAGAGATACCTCGTTATTTTTTAATTTAGAATATATTCGAAGATTCTATAACAAATCGATATCAAGGATACCGGGTACGATCTGTGATTTCTTCCAACTACAGGGCAGGGCTTTTGTTCGTGCGATGGGCAATGGATTATAGTTAACAGAACTGCTAACGCAGCTGCAAATACAATGCACCGTGTTAAGGGATCGGTCGAGCCATGGAGCTTCATTCAATTTGAGAGATTTCAGCTGTTCTCAATGTTCGATGATCTATTGGAATTTGCCGGACGCAATGGCCGAATGGTTCTAGGCGCTTCAGTCCGGGAATGGGCTGCTGCTACGGTCGCAGGTCCGAATCCTGCCTCGGGCATGGATGTGTGTGATGTCCTCAGGTTAGTTAGGCTTATGTAGTTCCAGGTCTAGGGGACTGATGACTTCAGATGTTAAGTCCTATAGGGCTCAGAGCAATTTGAACCATCTGTTGAAACTGATTAAAGGTAAACACATTATATGAGCAGAAGCGTTCTCTTCAGCAAATGCTTTGCAAAAAACAGATGACAGTCCTTTATGAACAGCAATCTGTTGTAGACTAATTATTATTGGTTTTCCCATATTAAGGATACTGCAAATAATTAAACAGTATTTTCACCATATTTATAACGCATCTTCTTAGTCATTCTGGGAGTATGGATATACGTTATAACACACATAAAAACTATAGGCCATGAAAGAATAATGCGAATGAGACGAAAATCCGTCGATGTGTAGTACATGTACAGAACAATGTGGATGATTTATCCAACACAAAGTGCTTCAGAAATCGAGCAAGTAAGTAACGCGTTGATCCACATCTGGTGCTTATTCAGGTATTTATTCGATTCGGCATTATTAAGTACAGTTATTGGATGTTCTCCTGAGGTATATCGTGCCAAAATTCTGTCGAACTGACGCGTTAGATCGGCGAAATCTCGACGAAAGATCCATACCCAAAGACTGGAAAGTTGCACAGGTCACACCAATATTCAAGAAAGGTAGTAGGATAACATTATGAATTACCTCGAAGAAAACGACCTATTGACACACAGTGAACATGGATTTAGTGAAGATCGTTCTTATGTAACATGTGAAGTGTTGACTGCTATTGACAAGTGATTTCAGATCGATTCCGTATTTCTGGATATCCAGAAGGCTTTTGACACTGTACCACATGAGCGGCTTTTAGTGAAATTGCGTGCTTTGGAATATCGTCTCAGTTTTGTGACTGGATTTGTGATTTGCTGTCAGGGAAGTCACAGTTCGTAGCAATCGACGGAAAGCCATCGAGTAAAACAGAAGTGACTTCTGGCGTTCCAAAGGTAGTGTTATAGGCCCTTTTCTATTCCTTATATTTATAAACGATTTTGAAGACAATCTGAGTAGCTGTCATAGATTGTTTGCAGATGACGCTGTCGTTTATCGACTAGTAAAGTCGTGAGAACAGCAAAACAAATTACAACACGATTTAGAAAATATGTATACTGCGAAAATTGTCAATTGACCCTAAATAACGAAAAGCGTGAGGTCATCCATTTGAGTGCTAAAAGGAATCAGTTAAACTTCGGTTACACGATAAATCAGTCAAATATGAAGGCCGTAGATTCAACTAAATGCCTAGGAATTACAATTACGAACAACCAAAAATTGGAAGGAAGACAAAGAAAATGTTGTGGGGACGGCTAACCAAAGACTCCGTTTTATTGGTAGGACACATAGAAAATGTAACAGATCTACTAACGAGACTGACTACATTACGTTTGTCCGTCCTCTTTTAGAATACTGCTGCGTGGTGTGGGTTCCTTACCAGATACGACTGACTGAGTACATCGAAAAAGTTCAAAGAAGGGCAGCACGTATTGTATTATCGCGAAATATGGGAGAGAGTGCCACAGAAATGATACAGGATTTGGGCTGGACATCATTAAAAGAAAGCCGTTTTTCGTTCCGACGGAATCTTGTCATGAAATTCACCAACCTTCCCCTCCGAATGCGAAAATATATTGTTGACACTGACTACACAGGGAGAAACGATCACCATGATAAGGGAAAGCAGAGCTCGTACGAAAAGATAAGGGTGTTCGTTGTTTCCGCGAGGTTTATGAGTTTCGAATAATAGAGGATTGTGAAGGTGGTTCTATGATCCCTCTGCCAGGCACTTCAATGTAATTTGCAGAGTATCCATGCAGATGAGGTGCTGCCCATAATGCTCCGAACGTTCTCAGTTGGAGAGAGACCAGGCGATCTTGCCGGCCGAGGTATGGTTTGGCAAGGACGAAGACAAGCAGTAGAAACTCTCGCCGTGTGCTGACAGGCACTGTCTTTCTGAAGTGTCAGACCAGAATGGCTTCTCATGAAGAACAAAAAAAAAAAAAAAAAAAAAAAAAAAAAAAACAGCACGTGCAATGTCTTGGACTGCTGTGCTGTAAGGGTGTCGCGGCTGACAACCAAAGAGGCCTTACTGTGAAAAGTAATGGCACCCCGGAGCATGACTCCTATTTGTCGGGTCGTATGGTGGTATACCACCACTGTCCATGAGGTTTCCACAAACGCTTTCGGCCTGGAATCTCATTGGCTGGGGTAGAGCTGTCTTCATTCTTGAGTCCCGCTTCGAACTGAGCGAAAGTGTGTCTGGAGGCGCCCTGGACAGCAGTGGGATACCTACTTGACTCTTCCAAATTGGCCTGTAGAGTGTAACGTGGTTACCGGTTCCAGTGTCTGCTTAGAATCGACGTTTAACGTGATCCGGTAACAAGATTTTGAGGTAATACTATTTTGTTCCCATCGGGATGCTTACTATCGCTGAGCACCCATGCCACTCACCATTGGAATGCTTGATTTCGTTGAGTATCCATGACAGGTGAGCCTGTCATTATCACCTTGTGGGCATTTTAACTTATTAGAGTGGTTGTGGTTTGTGTTCCGCGTAGCGGCCAGCGGGAGATTTACAGCGGTTGGGCGGAAACGCACATCTAAATGAGTCACCCTGTTGGAGGAGTTCGAGGGAGGCGACCGAAGTGAAGCATTCAGCTTCAAATGGTTCAAATGGCTCTGAGCACTATGGGACTTAACATCTGAGGTCATCAGTGCCCTACAACTCAGAACTCAGGATTGGAACCTGCGACAGTAGCGATCGCGCGGTTCCAGATTGAAGCGCCTAGAACCGCTCGGCCACAACGCCCGGCGATGCATTCACGTGGATTCTGAGAGAACTAAGTGTTCTACATCCCACAGTACACTGAGGTATCTGCCAACCACAATCACTCACCTCTGGCCACCACAGTACTGATGAAACACGTTGAAGACTCTATCACCACTAAATTGCACCATAAGTGATACAATCACAGCCACCCCGTAGGAAACAGAAAACTACGTTACCATACAAGTAGCTTATTTGCTAGAAATGTCTTTTATTTGCCCCGTACACATTTACAACACACTCAGGCAATGTCTGAAGATCAGTATGTACCTTTTGAACAGGAAGGTTTTCATTTACATCGTAAATTCTTTGTGTCTTAAATGCAAAAACAGGCACAGTGGATATTCGTCGATTACAGCGCCATCTACCGCGATTGGGAAACAAGAAACAATGGTTTGGGTAGGCCGTAGGAATGTTTCTTTTTTCTTTTCTTTTCTTTTCTTTTCTTTTCTTTTCTTTTCTTTTCTTTTCTTTTCTTTCTTTTACTTACACACTTTCCTGCATGACGGACTGCCATCGACTCCTTGTTATGTTCGTAGCTATCGCTTGGTCTCACGCTGTTAGTAAGATAGTAAGGGACTTCTGTCTTGGTGCGTGACAGTGGATAAGTGTGGCGAACAGAAATTCGCGAAATACTGAGCAACAAATACTCTTAGGAAGAGCTACATACTCTGTGATTTACGAACTTTACCGTACATATGAAAATGCGTTTATTGTTTCATTTGACAGACGCCATACGATGCTTGCCCAGTTTCATTATTCAAACTTTAATAAATATATCAGTTTTTAATGTTCCAGTGCGTTTTCGTTAATTACAGTTTGCCGACAATCAACAGAGTCACAAAGAAAAAAAATCCAGATATACTACGAGGTAAAACCACTCGTAACAAACAAATAAGTAACCGAACGATTCTCTACAGTGATCTCGCATAAGCATTTCGCTTTTTCTTCATATGTATAATGCTTTTCACGATTTTGCGCGTTTCCGTCAGTAACTGCAAATATAGTCTGTAAGAAAATATTATGAAAACAATATATTACATATATGCAATGAAAAGTAATGCCTAATGACATAAGGCAGCTTCCTCGCATTTCGAGCTTCATTTAAATAGCATTATTTTAAGAGAGTATTACTGCTGTTAAATATGTCGCGTAACGCAACGTTAATGCCAGTATGGATGCAACAGGGAGAGGATTGTATAAGCGAGTATATTAAGTAATGCGGTAAAGTTCAAAGGTAATAGAGAATATAGCCTTTTCTGAGAGAACTAAGTGTTCTACATCCCACAGTACACTGAGGTATCTGCCAACCACAATCACTCACCTCAGGCCACCACAGTACTGATGAAACACGTTGAAGACTCTATCACCACTAAATTGCATCATAAGTGATACAATCAAAACACTTTTACATATATGGCAATGCTCCTAAGTCATATACACTGAAGAGCCAAAGAAACTGGGACACCTCCCTAACATCGTGTAAAGCCCCCGTGAGTACACGGAAGTACTGCAACTCGACGTGGCATGGCTCGACTAATGTCTGAGGTTAGAATTACATTAACACCTTCAGCTGCTGATGGGCTTTGATATATATAAACGAGCACAGGTGAAAATGTGTGCCCCGACCGGGACTCGAACCCGGGATCTCCTGCTTACATGAAGGACGCTCTATCCCGGTCGGGCACACATTTCCACCAGTCCCCGTTGCTATACGTCAACGCCCGTCAGCAGCTCAAGGTATTAATACAATCGTAATTTCGTTCTAGACGGCCTCAGGTCAGCAATTGTGTCCGTTCTTTTGGACGAGAGTCGTCCGACCATGCAACATATTTCCAGTCACCAATAGTCCAATATCGGTGTTGAAGGGCCTAGTGCAGGCGTAAAGCTTTGTGTCGTGCAGTTATCAAGGATACACGAGTGGGCTTTCAGCTCCGAAAGCCCATATCGATGATGTTTCGTTAAATGATTCGGACGCAGCGATGTGGGACACTTGATATTTTACCGGATTCCTGATATTCACGGTTCACTACACATACATCCTCACTTCGTCGCTACTTTGGAGATGCTGTGTCCCATAGCTCGTGCGCCTACTATAACATCACGTTCAAACTCACTTAAATCTTGATAACCTGTCATTGTAGCAGTAGTAATGGATCTAACAACTGAGCGTGTCACCTGTTCTCTTATATTACCGTTGCCGACCGCAGCGCCGTATTCAGCCTGTATTTGAATACGCATGCCTATACCAGTCTGTTTGGCGCTTCAGTGCATATTATTTAGTATTACCGAAGAGTATTTATTGCTCCATATTTCGCGGATTTTGCCTACTTCACTCAGCCACTACCACGTACCGCGACCAAACTAACATGGTAACTGCATTCATAATATCCTTAATGAGATATACGTCTGTGTGCATCTCATATCTAGACCGCTACGCATGGGTGTTCTCATGCCACACATTCTGACTCGGGCAACGATCTGGATGAGAAAAACTGGCGATACCTGCAAGAAAATGACCCAGGTTCCGAGCCAGAACCACAATTCCACAACGAGGCAGCTTTCATCGCATAACCTGGTGGCTGGGATTTGTTGCAGCTGCGGTGTTCATTCCTTCGTATGGGCCATTACTGTGGAGTAACACTTGTAAGCAGCAACAATCTGATGTAATGAAAGTTTACTTTATTACTGGCGCTTCCTGGCAGATTAAAACTGTGTGCCGGACCGAGACTCGAACTCGGGATATTTGCCTCACGGCGTTCTCTGCCGTCTGAGCTACCCAAGCACGACTCACGACCCGTCCTCACAGCTTCAATTGTACCTTCCTAAATTCACCGAAGCTCTTCTGCGAGCGTTGCAGAACTGGCTCTCCTGGAAGAAAGGATTTTGTAGAGACATGGCTTAGCCACAGCCTGGTGGATATTTCCAGATTGATATTGGGTACTTTATTACTGTTTAATTAAACAGCTTCATTAAACAACGAAAAAGTAACTCACATTATATGAGCTGAATCACTAAGATTAAACTGCGTAATAACAGCAGCGCCGTCATTCACTAATGAACATGAAAAATATCAGTTCTGCAGAAGTATGTAAAGATTCTTACGAAAATTCCAATAGAGTTGCAGATTCTCAAGATAAGAAGGCTACACACAGCCCGCTACACTGGCCATACTAATGTAAAA
The DNA here is from genome assembly GCF_023897955.1 of Schistocerca gregaria. Classification (NCBI taxonomy): domain Eukaryota; kingdom Metazoa; phylum Arthropoda; class Insecta; order Orthoptera; family Acrididae; genus Schistocerca; species Schistocerca gregaria. Next base: position 45,275,336 of record NC_064929.1, read on the forward strand.
GTTGATTCCTTATTTCCCTCGCAAAGTCCAAAACATCCCCACCACGCCTGAGGTTTTGCGGACCTCCTACCACGCCGTGCGTCAGCGCCGGCACGGAGACCTGTCTCTGAACTAACAGAGCGCTCCATTAATTCGGGCTGAAACACGCCACCACTCTCCAGGACAGGTGCAAGACCCACCCGTGGCTGGCGATAAGTCGCACGGAGACGTGGTGTGGATGTTTTACCAAATAGGCGCGCCTCCACTGACGGAACAGTTTCTGTCAACCTGCAGACTACAGGGCCCCTCATCATACAAGATACTTCCAGTCAGCGTTTGGTGTTAGGAAGCCTTCCAAATTTCGTATATACTCTACACTCGACACTCAAAATTATGTTTGAGAACATTTTTCATATTATCCCCACTATTTGTAGTTAAAGAAAGAAAATGATTACAGTGCTTCAAAAAGTAATATTTGCAGTAAACTGAATAACGTATTGATTTAATTTTACATATTTTAAAAGAAGAAATGTTGAATTTTCTCGCGCAGAGTACGAGAGACTGGCGCGGCTATATGCGCACTGTTTTGACAGACAGGTGGAGCTGAGCTAGATAGGAGCTGGCGTGTATAGCTGGTTGTCTAACGAGCAGGCGATAACCGTGATACTGGCGGAATGTGTGCGCCACTTAGAAAGCGAGTGTCGTAATGACTGCAAGTCTAGTATACAGGCACGTTAATGCAAGTGCTTTTTCCAAGGGAGGGTGGTCTTCCCTGGCCCTCGCGACGTGTGACGGTGCCTCACGCCGCAAATTCTGAGATCGCAAGCTATTAGGATGGTGCATAAGATCGCAGCGTTTTCTTCTGTATATTAATATTGTTATAGGTTTTGGATTTTACAAGGAGTGTTATACGTCATTGGTCCCTTACCTGCATTTGTCGTAGATCCCTCGCCCAGCGCGAAGTTCCAAGCGACTGGAAAAAAAGCGCAGATGACTCCAGTATATAGAGAGGTAAGGAAACGGACCCGTAAAATTAGAGACCAATATCCCAAACTTCTGATTGCTGCAGACTCCCTGTACACATTCTCAGTTCGATTATAATAGACTTACGTGAGGCTAAGCAACATACGTCGACGAATCAACATGGCTTTAGGAAGCATCGTAAGTGCGAAACTCAGCTTGCCCTTTCCTCACGTGACATACTGAGAACTATGTACGAAGGGCAACAGGCAGATTCCATATTTCTAGATTTCCGGAAAGAATTTGACATCGTGCCCCATTGCAGATTGTTAAAGAAACTACGAGCATATCGTATAAGTTCACAGATATGTGAATGGCTCGAAAACTTCTTGAAAAATAGTACGCAGTATGTTGTCCTCGATGGTGAGGGTTCATCAGAGACAACGAAATGTGATAGAACGGCTGTTGTTCTTTATACAGGGCGAGGCCATCTAAATGTTCAATACATTAGCTCCGAGGAACAAATGGCAGTTTACTGAAATGTCCAGTCCTAGTTGCTTCTGGTAAAATATGTCAAAAGCTGGGGATAGTGAATTTTACGGGTAATTAAGGAAAGTATTAAATTGATGGGGGTGTTGAAGTAATGACAATTTAATAATTATACTTTGCTAACTTCCAGCATTCTGAAAGGCATTGTAGTGTCTCGAGAATTTCGGGGTAAATTCTAGAGACCCTCGTATTTCCACCGTCTTGAACACGGGTTATTTTAGAGACGAGTGTGGTATAGTAGAATGTATCTACTGCACCACAACTATGTGTGTGCAGGACGGACATGTATGGGACGGATGATAGGCGCGTGCAGGTAGTCGCCGATCCTGGCTAACAAGGGGAAGGCCTCAGACACGGCCAACCGATTCAGCTCAAATTTGGCAGGTTGCTTGTGTAGAACCTAAAATGAAATACTCCAAGATCTTTTGGGTCAACACCCCCGCGATTTTGAGAAAATCAACCCTAAAGGTTTTGACGAGCAACGGACTCAGAATTAGAGCGATCGATAGGTAATTGTAAATAGAGCATTTTTCATCATCAGGTATGGGGTCCGCAAACGCAAACTTTTCCAAAAATTGAGGAAAGAAACTTTTACAATTGTCGCTCCTGTACCCACTTGGTAAACGCTTTTCGCCGACAGCGGCGATAGCGGAACAGCTAAGGTAACTAACTGGCTGGGAATCGGAGAACCCTAGCGGATGTTATTATTTTCGTTTGTATTTTTCCATATCTCAATTGATAGGGATAGGATGGTTAATAAGGTAAGTAAATTAATAAAGAATGATAATAATAAAGTAGGCAAACTAATGACCCCAACGCCGTTGGTTAGTAAAATATTAAACTTTTAAGGCTTGTCACATGACCACAACTACGACTAACAAGGGGAGGCCGCCAATTGTGAAATTCAGATTCGATCCCTACTGCGCATAATAAAAGCACATGGCCAGAGGTGTAATGTGGCAAAGCACCAAGATGCACTTCTCAGCCGTTGTCGAGAAAATCGACAGTTAAAAGAAACCGTTGCGGTGAAATACTCTCTACGATTGATAGTTTTCTACAGCGTCGTGGATCAGCGGTAAACGCTCGGGTTCGTAATCCGAAGGTGGCCGGATCGAACAGCCGGCACGGTAGCTTAGCGCGTTCGGTCAGTGTGTTAGCTGCCGTCTGTAATAAAAAAACTGAGTTAATGGATCAACGACGAACTGAAACGGGTGTCTTGCGATGTCTGCCCCGAGCAGATACAATGAACAAAAATGAAATAAAAAAAATAAAAAAATCAATGGAACGCCTAACCAACTAATTAGCAGCATAAGCAGTGCAGGGTATATGAAGCGTTTTGGGAGAGGCGGAAAAATAAAAAAAAAAAAAAATCTCGCGCCATGCAACATTTTTTATTATTAGTGTTTTGTAATTCATATATGAATTGCTTACACATGTTGGTGAAGGCGGATCGCTGTCCAATTGTACCGCCTCAATTTTTCCGTTTGTTTAACAGGGTGTACCAAAGCTCTCACGTCCGCACTGATTTTCGACGATGTTATAAGTTGCGCTAGGGACCGAACCTACCTTCTTTCGAAGTTGGCAGGCAACTACGCTGTTATGCGGCGGCTCGTTTCGGCCCATTCAACATCTGTCCTTCGAGTGTAACGAGCGAGTAACGGAGTTTATATTTCATACCTGCCACAGCAAATTTGTGTACGTGGGGTTTGTATTCTAATTCGAACGTTTGATTTACGCTATACGTATTCGTTTCGGAATATCGTTTTTACGTCTTCCGTTAACTATACTTGGTTAACATTATGAAGACAATTAATAACATTAATGAAATACAACTTTGTTTGCGGAAAGGGTTAATAAGGTAACCTTATTAACTTTGTTTGAAGTTGCCAGTTTTTCCACGACAAACGACTTTCAACAACTTATTATATGCATAATTGTTGCAACTGATTGCTGGGAATTATATATATATTGTGTGTATGTACAAACATTTGAATTACAAAAAACAAATACTAAAAAAAAATGGTTGCATGGCGCGAGATTCGAACCGGCGAACTTCGGAATTACGAACCCGAACCCGAGAGCTTACCGCTGCGCCACAACGCTGTAGAAAACTATCAATCGTAGTGAGTATTTCACGCCGGTTTCTTTTAACTGTCGATTTTCTCGACAGCGGCTGAGAAGTACATCTTGGTGCTTTCCCACACAGCACCTCTGGCTATGAGCTTTTATTATGCGCAGTATGAATTGAATCTGAATTTCACAATTGGCGGCCTCCCCTTGTAAGAGTGCTTCGAATTCCTCACGAGGGATCACAGACAGCCAACCGCGCGACGCTTGTTTACAGCGAGGCACGGGGCAGAATGCACGCGGGGAGAGTTATGTTGTCCCGGTTGCCTCTTCGTCATATCATAGTTGTGAATCTGGAAGAGAGAAGGTGTCCAGCACGAGACTTATAGACGTAAATCGGAAAGAGTTGTTTTCCGTCATTAGGCTGCCGTGATCCTGGCGGATACAGTAGTGATTTTTCCATCATTAATGTGCCGAATGAAATAAGTTTCGTGAATGAATACAGTGTTATTCTGTAAGTAACATATGACGAGTGTTGTATGTAGTTTGTAGAAATTAGCTCGTCTGTTTATGCCGTAGTAACTAGTTATTATTTGTTGTCATATCTTTCAGGTGCATAATCTGAGTAACGGAGGATGTACACCCTTCGACTAGCGTTGTAATATATAGTTGGGAGCCTGTCACAGACGATGGCAAGCGGGAAGTTACCGTCACTGTGTTTTGGTTTGCAAAATACAGATGCATTATCAACGCACTACCGGAAGCAGCCAGGTCTGTTTCTCGGCGTTCCAGTTTGATAAGAACGGCTATGGTCGAGAGATTTTTGGTGGTGACGAACGAAATGACTTTTCTTGATACTGAGGTAGTATACCATGAAGACGAAGCAGAAGGTGATTCAGTGGAAGATATCCCGACTAGTGAATCCCTAAATTGTCATAACACTTCAGAAATCTCCACTTCTCTGGGAATATGTGCTTCATCCGTTCCCGATGAGTATCACGAACCGGTTACTAAACGACTTAACTACAGCTCTATACCCCTTGAAGTAGAAGTTAAGGCGGTAGCGCTAGCCAGGAATCATCCAAATTTGAACTTACAAACACTGCAAAAGAATGGAGCAACAACAGCCCTGGAACGGAAGAAGGACTTGAAATTGTGGGAAAGTGATATCGTTAAAGGAGGGACAAGATAGGACAAATACCAGGCGATAAATATGTGGACTTACGACCGATTTGTCGAATCTTGTTGACGTAACGAGAATGTAACAGCGACAATACTTCAGGAGTGGGCTGCAGGTGCAGCGCTTCAATATACGGCCAACAAGGATTCTACGTCTGCTGCATCATTATCTTGGGCAAAAAATTTCAGATCGGGGTATAAAATTCGTCAACGGCGAGTCACTAAATACGTCTCTCATAAGGAGGTACAAAATATAGAAGATATACAGAAAGTGGGAGCTCTTTTCAACAGGCAAACGGCGTCACTTATGACCGGTTTTAATAGTGATTACGTGATCAACACCGGTAATACAGGATGCGAGTATTGGGTGAACATTCGACGCACGTTATCGCATAAGGGAGAAAAACGAATCCTTGTCGCAGTTGGCAGTAAAAACCTACTAACACATTCGTACACGGCGCAACATGCCACTACAGCCTCTGGAAAACTGTTACGTAAGGCTTTCCTATGTTTACAAGAAACGAATGTTACATTTGGTCCTCAGGTTATAGAAGAGGTCAACCGTTTAACCGACTCGTTGAAAAATGTTTACATTACCTTCTCCAAACTGACGAATGCGATTTACAGAACATTTCTTGAGAATGTTTTAAAACCATACGTTCCCTATACCAAGTTTTTTCTAGTAGTGGATTCCTGGAGTGGACAAAGTAATGCTATATTATATGACACAATGATTATAAATGGCGAGGGTCAGCCGACGTGCACGGTAAAAGTAATACCGCCCAACTGTACACCTGTGTACCAGCCGTGTGATGTTGATTTCTATCGCCAGGTTAAAAACTTTATTTCCAGGCTTCAGGATTGCAGTGTGCTTCTGGAAACCCAGCGGGAATTGGACAACCGCACGGATACAATAACTATTTACAACATAATTCATATCCAACTTTCAGCATCGATTTTTCACGCAATGATATCGTATGCGTGGTACGCATCAAAATTAATTCCCGAAAAAGACATTTTTAAATGTAAACCAAGTTTGTTTTCCGCCTACTCTTGGGAAGGAACAGTGTAGCTTTCGAAAGATTGCATTCATTAGATGTTCTTGGTGCCGTGAGTATATTTGTTTCAAATTTTTATGTGACAAGTACCACCCATCTAGTTGTTCGACGAAAAATGAGGACACGTAACAGTGACTGGAAGAGCCATTCTAAAGTGACCTGGAGTAACATTTTAGATGTTTACTACCCCAAGAAGTTTCAGAAATTTATTTACCTACCTTATTTTTATCGTTCCTTATAGATTTACTTACCTTATTAACCCTCCTATTCCTATCAATTGAGATATGGAAAAGTACAAAGGAAAATAATAACATCCACTGGGTTTCCTCGCGATTCGAACCCGGGTTCTCAGATTCCCAGCCAATTACCTTGGCTGTTGCGCTTTCAGTGCTGTCGGCAAAAACCGTTTAAAAAGTTGGAACAGAAGCGACAGTTGTAAAACTTTCTTTCCTCGATTTCTGGAATAGTATGCGTTTTCGGATACCATAGCTGATGATGAAAAATGCTCTGTTTACAGTTATCTATCGATCCCGCCAATTTTGAGTCGATTGCTCTTCATAACTTTTAGGGGTGATTTTTTCAATAACGCGGCGGTGTTGACCTAAAATATCTTAGATTCCTCCGTTTTAAGTTGTACACAAGCGACCTGCCAAATTTGAGCCGAATCGGTTGGCCATGTCTGAGGCCTTCCATTTGTAAGGAGTTACACGTCCAGCTCAAGGAACAAACGCGCCGTCTCAGTGCGATGTCAAACATTATTTGTGAATATTTGAATGTTGTTGAAAGAGAAGAAGGAACAATTACTTATTCATTCTTTCTCTTACTTTTGTAAGGTCCAGACGGTTGTCTTGTTAAATTTTGTGAGATTTGTAGACTGTATTTATGGAAAAATGAATGTGATAGTTTCTGACGGACCAGAAGGTTCCGAGCTTGCGAAAAATGTTTTGTTGTTGTTGTTGTTGTGGTCTTCAGTCCTGAGATTGGTTTGCTGCAGCTCTCCACGCTACTCTGTCCTGTGCAAGCTTCTTCATCTCCCAGATCCTACTGAAACCCACGTCCTTCTGAATCTGCTTAGTGTATTCACATCTTGGTCTCCCTCTACGATTTTTACCATCCACGCTGCCCTCAAATGCTAAATTTGTGATCCGTTGATGCCTCAAAACATGTCCTACCAACGGATCCCTTCTTCTAGTTAAGTTGTGCTACAAATTGCTCTTTTCCCCAATTCTATTCAATACCTCCTCATTAGGTACGTAATCTATCCACCTTATTTTTAGCATTCTTCTGTAGCACCACATTTCGAAAGATTCTATTCTATTCTTGTCCAAACTATTTATCATACATGTTTCACTTCCATACATGACTACACTCCATACTTTCAGAAACGATTTCCTGATACATAAATCTATACTCAATGTTAACAAATTTCTTTTCTTCAGAAATGGTTACCTTGCCATTGCCAGTCTACATTTTATATCCGCTCTACTTCGAACATCATCTGTTATTTTACTTCCTAAATAGCAAAACTCCTTTACTACTTTAAGCGTCTCATTTCCTAATCTAATTCCCTCAGCATCACCCGATTTAATTTGACTACATTCCATTATCCTCGTTTTGCTTTTGTTGATGTTCGTCTTATATCCTCCTTTCAAGACACTGTCCATTCCGTTCAACTGCTCTTCCAGGTCCTTTGCTGTCTCTGACAGAATTACAATGTCATCGGCGAACCTCAAAGTTTTTACTTCTTCTCCATGAATTTTAATACCTACTCCGAATTTTTCTTTTGTTTCCTTTACTGCTTGCTCAATATACAGATTAAATAACATCGGGGAGAGGCTACAACCCTGTCTCACTCCTTTCCCAACCACTGCTTCCCTTTCATGCCCCTCGACTCTTATGACTGCCATCTAGTTTCTGTACAAATTGTAAATAGCCTCTCGCTCTCTGTATTTTATCCCTGCCACCTTCAGAATTTGAAAGAGAGTATTCCAGTCAACATTGTCAAAAGCTTTCTCCAAGTCTACAAATGCTAGAAACGTAGGTTTGCCTTTTCTTAATCTTTCTTCTAAGATAAGTCATAAGGTCAGTACTGCCTCACGTGTTCCAACATTTCTACGGAATCCAAACTGATCCTCCCTGAAGTCCGCATTTACCAGTTTTTCCATTCGTCTGTTAAGAATGCGCGTTAGTATTTTGCAGCTGTGACTTATTAAACTGATAGTTAGGTAATTTTCACATCTGTCAGCACCTGCTTTCTTTGGGATTGGAATTATTGTATTCTTTATTTAGTCTGAGGGTATTACGCCTGTCTCATATATCTTGCTCACCAGCTGGTAGAGTTTTGTCATGACTGGCTCTACCAAGGCTGTCAGTAGTTCTAATGGAATGTTGTCTACTCCTGGGGCCTTGTTTCGACTCAGGTCTTTCAGTGCTCTGTCAAATTCTTCAAGCAGTATCTTATCTCCTATTTCATCTTCATCTACATCCTCTTCCATTTCCATAATATTGTCCTCAAGTACATCGCCGTTGTATAGACCCTCTATATACTCCTTCCATCTTTCTGCCTTTCCTTCTTTGCTTAAAACTGGGTTTCCATCTGAGCTCTTGATCTTCATACAAGTGGTTCTCTTTTTTCCAAAGGTCTCTTTAATTTTCCTGTAGGCAATATCTATCTTACCCCTAGTGAGATAAGCCTCTACATCCGTACATTTGCCCTCTAGCCATCCCTGCTTAGCCATTTTCACTTCCTGTCAATCTCATTTTTGAGACCTTTTGTATTCCTTTTTGCCTCCGTCATTTACTGCATTTTTATCAATTAAATTCAATATTTCTTCTGTTACCCAAGGATTTCTAGCAGCTCTCGTCATTTTACTTACTTTATCCTCTGCTGCCTTCAATACTACATCCCTCAGAGCTACCCATTCTTCTTTTGCTGTGTTTCTTTCCCCCATTCCTGCCAATTGTTCCCTTATGCTCTCCTTCAAACTCGGTACAACCTATGGTTCTTTCAGCTTATCCAGATCCCATGTCCTTAAATTCCCACCTTTTTGCAGTTTCTTCAGTTTTAATCTACAGGTCATAACCAATAGATTATGGCCAGTGTCCACATCTGCCCCTGGAAATCTACTACAATTAAAAACTTGATTCCTTAATCTCTGTCTTACCATTAAATAATCTATCTGATACCTTTTAGTATCTCCAGGATTCTTCCATGTATACAACCTTCTTTTATGATTCTTCAACCAAGTGTTAGCTATGATTAAGTTATGCTCTGTGCAAAATTCTACCAGACAGCTTCCTCTTTCATTTCTTAGCCCCAATCCATATTCACCCACTATGTTTCCTTCTCTCCCTTTTCCTACTGACGAATTCCAGTCACCAATGACTATTACATTTTCGTCTCCCTTCACTACCTGAATAATTTCTTTTATCTCATCATACATTTCATCAATTTCTTCATCATCTGCAAAGCTAGTTGGCATATAAATTATACTACTCTAGTAGGCATGGGCTTTGTGTCTATCTTGGCCACAATAATGCGTTCACTATGCTGGTTGTAGTAGCTTACCCGCACTCCTATTTTTTTATTCATTATTAAACCTACTCCTGCATTACCGCTATTTGATTTTGTATTTATAGCCCTATATTCACCTGACCAAAAATCTTGTTCCTCCTGCACAGAACTTCACTAATTCCCACTATATCTAACTTTAACCTATCCATTTCCCTTTTTAAATTTTCTAACCTACCTGCCCGATTGAGGGATCTAACATTCCATGCTCCGATCCGTTTTCTTTCTCCTAATAATGACGTCCTCCTGAGTAGTCCCTGCCTGGAGATACAAATGGCGGACTATTTTACCTCCAGAATATTTTACCCAAGAGGACGCCATTATCATTTAATCATACAGTAAAGCTGCATGTCCTCAGGAGAAATTACGGCTGTAATTTCCCCTTGCATTCAGCCTTTCCCAGTACCAGCACAACAAGGCCGTTTTGGTTAATGTTGCAAGGCCAGATCAGTCAATCATCCAGACTGTTGCCCCTGCAACTACTGAAAAAGCTGCTGCCCCTCTTCAGGAACCACATGTTTGTCTGGCCTCTCAACAGATACCCCTCGTTGTGGTTACACCTACGGTACGGCCATCTGTATCGCTGAGGCACGCAAGCCTCCCCATCAACGGCAAGGTCCATGGTTCATGAGGGGAAAAATGTTTTAGTTGTATGAAAAGTGTTATGTGTGATAAAAATACAGTGAGATTGAGTTCAAAATATTCTCGAGTGTACGGAGTTATTTTAAAAGTATAAAACGTTTCCTCCAAAGTAGCATCTTATCTTGGGAGAAGAAGTTGTGCAGGACATCACAGCTGGCTATCCTGAAAAGAAGATCGGAGAAGCAACTCCAAGTAAGTTCGATAGCCAAGAGGGAGTGTGAGTCTTGCACACCAGTACCACACTGACACCCTTAATCACCGGAAACTGCCAGAGCATGGCATAAACAGTTGCCTCACTATCTTTCCCCAAATCCCTCAACATGCATTCTAACCTTACATCTGCAGAAATAGCTGCAGTCCACCACATAAGAACTGATCCTGACCTTCTAATCCTACCTGTGGACAAAGGCTCCACCACTGTTGTTTTTAACTGCAAGGATTACCTGGCAGTACGACTCTTCTGGCTGTCAGATACTTCTATCTACAAACCTTGCCACAGCGACCCCATTCCAGTAATCCAGCAAGATCTCCATTCACTACTCAAATCCTTATGCCCACCTCAGACCCTCTCCCTGGAGTCCATGCCTCGGCTCACCTCTCTCACTCCACTAATAAATCCTACCTTCTACATGATTCCTAAAGTCCATAAACCTAGTCACCCAAGACGCCCCATTGTGGCCAGTTACTGAGAGAATTGCTGCTCTCATAGACCAACCCCTACAATCTATTACCCCTAACATACCTTCCTATTTAAAAGATACCAACCATTTCCTCCAGACAGCCAGAGTGGCCGAGTGGTTCTAAGCACTACAGTCTGAAACCGCGCGACCGCTATAGTTGAAGGTCCGAATCTTGCCTCGGGCATGGATATGTGTGATGTCATTAGGTTAGTTAGGTTTAAGTAGTTCTAAATTCTGGGGGACTTATGACCTCAGAAGTTAAGTCCCGTAGTGCTCAGAGGCATTTGAACAATTTCCTTCACTGACTCTCCACAGTTCCTGACTCTTTACCACAAAGTGCCATGCTTGTCACTATTGGTGCCACCTCCCTGTACATTAATGTTCCTAATGCCCATAGCCTTCCTGTTATTGAACACTCCCTTTCCCAAAGATTGACAGATTCAAAACCAACAATCTAGTCACCATGGCAAGTTTATCCTCACACACAATTTCTTCTGCTTTGGAGGCATTACCCACAAACAAATTCAGGGTATGGCTATGGGCACCCACCAACACCAGCTTTTCTGAATTGTGCAGGTGAGAACTTTCCCTGCAATACATCCGATATTTCTATAACCCTCCTGGTCTCAACCTTCATTAGTCACTGTTCTCATCCATCCCACACCTTCCCTGCACCCGTTCCAGCACTATGCAGCCATTATTCCACCACCACACCCAGTCTTTTTATTTCCCTCCATTTCTGCTACTTCTGCTCCCCTCCCCACCTCTCCCCTGCCCATGGTCTAACCTGCAGCACTTTACTCTACATCACTACCCACCCTCCCTCCCTGCCCCAGTATCCTCCATACCCCCACCCAGTTGCCACTCCCATCATGCAATGTTGCTATGTGTAAGTGTGTGTGTGTCTGTGTGTGTGTGTGTGTGTGTGTGAATTGTGAGAGTCGTTGTTGTGTGTATCAGCGACACAGCATCTCTGCTAGATAGTGAGTAGCAGCTTTCTTTCTCGTAATATTGTTACATTCTATCCTGGATTTTCCATTATTTGAATATGTATTATACTAATTCATGAACGAGATAGATGAGCACTTAAAATAAAGGGCCAAAGGGCCAAAATGAAGTCCCTTGGCCTCTTTCAAAACAGAAAGAGCATATATTATTCAAAAAATTTCATGTAGAATGCCCAAGTACAAGAAGACCCTAATATAAGTAAATCTATATTTTTATTTGAATGCTCCTGACAAAGTACCTGATCTGACTATTGTTGTAAGCATACCTGTACTCATTCCATCTATGCTGGGATCAAATGGTTAATTTTCCATACTTGTGTGTGAAGTGTAAATATTCCATTGTACAATTTCCCTGTATAAAACTGATATGCTCAATACTATGTGGAAAATGATTCAAAATCAGTAGCCAATAATCAATTAAATAAAAAAAGTCCATTTGCAGTGTATATGTACAAATTGAGAAAGCTCATTTTTCTTAGTAAAGCCACAAAGACAAGTTTTATGAAATTACACAAGTTTTTTGTACTCAAGTTGATAAGACACACTAATTACATACAGCACCAGCGTTTTTTCATCATAATGGTGCCACTAGGCATTGGGGCTATGGTGTTCTTTGAGAAGGTACTCCACTATTTTCCATTTTTAGATCACCTACAATGCTCAAATATTTCAATATGTGTAAAACCCTAAAAACTATTAACAATACCCTCTAACACAACCAAAGGCCAGATAGAAGGTCAACTGTTACAGGAACTACAAGAAATGGAAAGAACAGAATCCCATTAGTTGTCAACTGCTGGACACTGGGGGTTCTAGATAGTTATTTCCATAGCGGTACAAAAATATTTTCCTCACTCCAGTAACTATTCTCGCCGGAAATGTCACTGGGTTACCTGTAGTGGTAGCGTGTTAAGTGTCAGAGAATGAAACTTAGAGAGAATAATAACAGCTAGAGAAAAATAACAACCTCTGACAGTTATTTCCATTGTCGCTCCAATTGCTTTATTTGTACTAACTGCCCAAACTAATGACCCAAGGGAACTCTAGTACATGTACAATACCTTTAAGTTTGCTCCTATCAGCAACCACTCTGACATTAACTTTATTTAATTTTTGTGCTGAAAGTAGTGAGAGCGCACAAAATAACACATAGTTGTATCAATAGATGGCGCATATTCTCTGTTATTTCCATGACATGTAGAACCTCTTCCAGATGATATATCCCTCTCTATCATAGCCAGATCTCAGATTAGTTGACGTGAAAGCATAGTATGATCTTCTGTAAACAGGTGGCGGCAAACACTGTTATTTAAGTAACTGCTAGTATCAGATGAGCCCTTATCACAGTAACTGCTACTCCTCAATAATCAGTTACTTCTATCAGTTATGTTATTTTCTTGTCACCTCTAATGTACACCATTACGCCAGGAGATACTGATTTACTGAATACTGGGGAAAACATCTGCAGTAAAATTCATTTTTACAGCCTTATATACACTCCTGGAAATGGAAAAAAGAACACATTGACACTGATGTGTCAGGCCAACCATACTTGCTCCGGACACGCCCCAACATCGTGCATCGTACCTCCAGTGGTGTCGCGACAGGCGTGAATGGAGGGACGAATGGAGACGTGTCATCTTCAGCGATGAGAGTCGCTTCTGCCTTGGTGCCAATGATGGTCGTATGCGTGTTTGGCGCCGTGCAGGTGAGCGCCACAATCAGGACTGCATACGACCGAGGCACACAGGGCCAACACCCGGCATCATGGTGTGGGGAGCGATCTCTTACACTGGCTGTACACCTCTGGTGATCGTCGAGGGGACACTGAATAGTGCACGGTACATCCAAACCGTCATCGAACCCATCATTCTACCATTCCTAGGGAACTTGCTGTTCCAACAGGAGAATGCACGTCCGCATGTATCCCGTGCCACCCAACATGCTCTAGAAGGTGTAAGTCAACTATCCTGGCCAGCAAGATCTCCGGATCTGTCCCCCATTGAGCATGTTTGGCACTGGATGAAGCGTCATCTCACACGGTTGCACGTCCTGCACGAACGCTGGTTCAACTGAGGCGCCAGGTGGAAATGGCATGGCAAGCCGTTCCACAGGACTACATCCAGCATCTCTACGATTGTCTCCATGGAAGAATAGCAGCCTGCATTGATGTGAAAGGTGGATATACACTGTACTAGTGCCGACATTGTGCATGCTCTGTAGCCTGTGTCTATGTGCCTGTGGTTCTGTCAGTGTGACCATGTGATGTATCTGACCCCAGGAATGAGTCAATAAAGTTTCCCCTTCCTGGGACAATGAATTCATGGTATTCTTATTTCAATTTCCAGGAGTGTATATATCAAGATAGACGACAAACAATGTCATATAGTTATTAGCCATATCAAGCGAGAACAAATTCCCTCTCGGTCATGCCACTACACTTCATAACTGTATCAAGAAGAAGATTCCGTAACCTAAACGGCAGCAGATGTCCAGGGCTGTTAAAATGACAATTTTTGCTGGACCCAGGTTGTATAATCTGAGTTGACAAGTAGCATAAATAATAGTTGAAGGAGACCAAAAGAGTGTTACAATACAGTACAAACATGGACAAAGACAACAGTATGGAGATAGCTACACATTGTATAAAAGTCTCATTCACAGTGATTATAAATTTTATAAAAATCATTCATGCACTTGCAGCTTGTTTGATATTTCACTGTACACATATGGACCAAAAATTCACACAATTCAGAGCAATGATCAGTTAATGATTTCAGATTTCTAATATCAAGGCTATGTTTTTTACTTGTGGTGGCAGGCTGTTCTGTATCTTGGTTAAATGGTGCCATTGTTCATTGTTTGGACATGGAGTTTCCTATCTAATACAAAGTGTGTTTAAATGATGATAATGTAATAATAATCCTTTGAGTTATTTTCTCTTTGTCTTTTTTATGTGTTTTTTCTGTGTTTCTTCGCTCTGTTTGTATTTTGTCTTCATTGTTGTCCCGTGGTTGTAATTGTAAATTGTGTGAAGTAACGAGTTGAAATTATTTATCCTAAATAAGTGTTATTTTCTTATCAAGTGGTCATGGACCCAGGTGCCAGGTGTTACAGTACAACAAATAAAGGTGGAAAAAATTAATCCAGTACCTAATTTAGAGTCATGGCTCAAGAAGAGGAGGAATACAAGGTACTGTTGTTTAATGGGTAGAACTTTAGCAACTGAAAATTTAGGACTGAAATACTTCTATGTTAGCTGGAAGTGAGTTTTGTCTGAAAGAGATACATGGACATGGCTGAGACAGCTGAATGGCAAAACCGATAAGAAGTGTAAGTCTCAAGTAATCCAAAGAATTTCACAAAGTTGCTTGGAGTAGGCCTACACCAAAAATAAGAAATACATTAATTCAAACATTTGAGCTGAAAGGTATGGCTTTTATTAAGAACGGCCTTTAAAGTTTACTGCAAATGACAATAACTCTTGAAATTAATTTTTTGGAGTTTCGTAAGTTAATGGGTAATTTGAAGGATCAGATGATAATATTGGAGGAACTGATATAGTATGCGGTTACTTACAAACAATTCCACCAGAATCATAAGTAGTTGTTACTGCTCTGAATACCTTCTCAAGTGAGGAATTGGAACCGGATTTCTTAAAGGGTAGATTACTAGACAAAGAAGCAAAACTTAATAATTCTAAAGGTAACAACTGGACAGTAAATGAATTGCCATCGTCGACAGCATCTGACAGAAAGGTAAAATGATGTATTCAGAGACAACCAAGTCTCAAGCTATGTATGATGCAGCCAAAGCTTTGTCTAAAAATAAGATTTTGGTTGATACTGTGGATGCTAGGAGTTGTCATTTTTTACTTTGTAGTTCACTGTTGCTATATGAGTTCACATATTGTCATTTTGAAGTATAGAGATAATGAGTGGACGTTTGGACACTAGAAAATGGAGTGCCTAGTGGAGAAATCTAAACATTTCTGATGTATTCTTCTATTACAGTTCAATAGGAATGACAGCTACGGAGGCAGTCAGAAACATTCACGCCACATTTGGGAGGGGGATAATTCCATGAGACAGATCATGGCAAGAATGCGGTTTTCTCGTTTTAAGAAGGATCATTTTGACATAAGTGATTCAGCACATTCAGGAAGACAGTCGAAGTTTCATAAAGATTGTTTAAACACATTAACCCACAATAATCAATGTCAGCAAACTCGAGAACTGGCAAATGTTATTAACTGTGATCATTCTACCATTGTGCGACATTTGCATGCAATGGAGAAGTTTGAAAAAATTTACCACATGCTCTAAGCCGAAAACACATAAATCAGCAGGTGAATGTATGTGCTTTTCTCATTGTTCGTGATTAATTTGCTTGAAAGCAACGTTGACCATTCCTAACTTGTATCGTTATAGCCTTATAGGTGACAAGAAATGGTGTCTTTATCCTAAGATCATAAGGAAAAGAAAAGAATGGTTGCCCCCAAACAAAGCAGCAACTCCCCATATAAAAGCCTGCATGCATCCATAATATTATGCATCTAGTTGAACAGTGATGGTGTGGTGTAGTACAGATTGCTTCCCTGAGATGTAACCATCACTGATGATATTTATTGTCAGTAACTGAGACATCTTGTGGACGCAATTTGAGGACAACGACCAGGCAGACTGCGAAAAGTGATGCTACTCCACGATAACGCCCGCGCCCATTCTGCTAGACTGACCAAAAACTTTATACTAGAGTTGGGTTGGGAGGTCATTCTGCACTCACCTTATTCAACTGATCTTGCACCCTCAGTTTTTCCTGCTCCCTATCGAACAAACTTCAAGCTAAGCTTTGCCGGATGCAAAAGGTTCTCCTACCATGGCTCGGCGAGTTCTTCACCTCAAAACCACTCGATGTCTACAGTCATGGAATCAAAAAGTTATCTCAGCATTGACAGACTGTTGTAAATAGTGAAGGAGAATAATTATGGATGAGTAGGGTGTGTATGTGTATCTGTTGTGTTTTTCAAACGTACAGAAAAACGCAACAAACTTATGTATCAACCCAATATATGTGTTACAGACGTGGGAAACAATGCCATTATTGGGGAAAAATACAATGTTAGATTGCCACAAACGCATAGAAGTATAGTTCTGCAAATTTAGCTAAATCTCTCCAAAAAATAAACAGAAATGAAAGTAACCTTTCTTTCTCAGCTGTTACTGGAAATTTTCCAGGTGGCAAAGTGGATTGGTTTCTAGATTTGAGGGTAACAGGATATTTAGTTAATTAATCTGTTCTTTGATGGATGTGAACAAACTGGTGAATCAAATAAGAATAAAGGTTGGAGAAATTTATGTTGAAAGCATAGTTTGTGGACTGGAATTTCAAATTAAAACTAAAAGGTGCTCTTCTAGTGTCAGGTTCACTAAATAATTAATTGTCAGTGCATAAACTATAAATGGCTGGAGGATGCTTGTTTTTAAAAATTCAGCGGGTTCAATTCAAAAGTGTGATAGCTATAGCTGCAGCTCACAGAAATGATTCAATTGTGTATATACACACACTAACAAGGGGAGTGCGAGGGTTGGGAAATGAAGTTAAGAGTGGGATGGCATGTGTTGGCAGCACTACCCCATAGAGTTACAACGCCCCAGCCATACGGCCAGATGGCTAGCCACTCACGAGAAAAACACTCCGAAACTTTCAGTCCTACAGTATATAATACCCATGTGTCTGCTCACTGAACTGTATGGCACAGTGGTCGATACAATATTGGTAACAATTCTTGCTTCGTATTTCCAAAGTATGTATTTGCTGAAAATCAGTAGATTTAAAAGTGACAACGGTCATGAGTATATTTGCAAAGTCAATTACGAAATGGAGTGGCAGAGCGACTAAATCATACTGTCATTGAAAAGGCTCATTGCACAATTTTTGGACGCGAAGTTTGAAAGCAATTTTAGTCAAAAGTTACTGGCAGATACTTTTATCATTAACCATAGTTATACTTCAGTTTTAGATGCAGAAATTCTAGAAATGCTATCGGATGGAAGAAAGCCAAATTTGAACAAATATGACTTTGGGTGTGTTGCATAGTGGCACATTCCAAGGAAAGTATTGAAAAGGAACTATCCCATTAAAATGTTTCGTGACTGGAAACTGTCTAATTAGCCACAGAATATGGTGTGCCAAGCAACACAAGGTTGTATTTGGGAGAGATGTAATTTTTGAAAAAGATATGTTTCTATTTGAAGGTGAAAGCAGTGATGATTGGATCTTGAAGAAGACCATTCAAGTGAACAATGTAATTCAGAACATTCTTCAGTTTCCTCAAAGTTAGTTCTGTTTTGAAGTCCTTGATTTTGTGCAAACTGTTGAAGGGAACTCAAGGCCCACGATGTCAGAAGAAGTGGAAGCGAGCAGAAACTTTGTGGAAAAGCAATAGAATAACAAGAAAATTTAGATTTTTCAAGGATTATGCAGTGTTTCCCTTGAATGCAAAAACATTCGTGGGAAAACTTACCTCAGAGGTCTGAAGACGTTCAGGTAAGGCATCATGAAGGAGATGTAGGAGAAGAATGGAAAAAAAAAATTAAGGAAAAATTGGACTCTCAGTCATCTAATGGAACTTTGACTTATGGACCACTTACAGCAAATAAAAGTATCACTGACAGTAAGAGGATGTTCAAAGTAAAAATAGACATGTCTGGAAATATTGAAAGAGATATGACTATACTCCACTTGCTCAATTCACAACACTAAGAATGCTCCTTTGTGTGGTGAAGGAACATAATTCATTTATGGAACAAACAGATGTACAAAATTGATTCCTGCATTGAGACCTGGTGTAAAGATTAAGAAAAGGCTTGTATGCAAACTAAAAAAAAAAAAAAAAAACTTTTGACAGTTTTATGAAGGAAATCATGTTTCGACAACCCAAAATTGGCAGATGTCTCTATGTTGAAAGCATTGATGATCATTATACTCAATTTGCTTCCATATGTAGATAATATTCCAGCTGGATGTAATAGTAAAAAAAAAAGTCACCTACATTAAGAACTAGTTAAAATGTCGAATGTGAGAACTCGGAGAACCAAAATCATTCCTCAGAATAAATATGCAGAGCAACAGTGGCAAAATGTTTCTTTGTCACTATGTTCATCTTGAATACTTATTGAAAAGATTCAACATGGAAGACTGTAAACACTGAGAACATCGATGGAAGTCAAATGCAGTGGAGATGCTTGTGGTCAAATGGATGAATTTAAACCAGATGGACAATTACTGTGTTTTTCAATGTATATAATGACAGCTATGACCAGACGAAGTGCATCACTTAACTATTTTAGTAGACAGCAAAATAAACCAACAGAATTAGAGTAGAAATTTTTGAAATGAATTCTTTGATATATTAAAGGAATACTTGATGTTGGCCTGTGATACAAAAAGGAAATTTTAAATGCTATTACTGCTATGTTGATTCTGACTGTGTTATGTTGTAGAGCTTCTATCTTCTTCACTTTCTTATAGTTTTTTGTTTGAAAATACTGTTTCTTGTGACAAGGAGACAGATGAGTTTCACTATGAAATAGAAGCAGAATATCCAGCTTCGTCGACAGCTATGACAGACACCCCATGGCTTAAGCATCTTCTTGAAGAATCTGTCAATTACGGAAGTGGGAACATAGATGACTGAAGCATGTGGATGTGAAATCCTTTCTATACAAGAGCTATACAACAAAGGCCATCTGAATGTTCAATACATTAGCTCCGAGGAACAAATGGCCCATATTTTACCAAAAGTAGCTAAGAGTGCACGTTTCAATAGACTGTGTTAAAAGCTGGGGATAGTGAATTTTATGGGCAATTTAGGAAATTATTAAATTGATTGGGGGGGGGGGGGGTGTTGAAGTAATGACAATTTAATAATTATACTTTTCTAACTTCCAGCATTCTGGAAGGCATTGTAATGTCTAAGGAATTTCGGAGTAAATTCTAGAGACCCTCGTATTTCCACCGTCTTGAACACGCGTTATTTTAGAGATGAGTAGATCTGTGTCTACTACACCACAGTTATGTGTGTGCAGGACGGACGTGTATGGGACGGATGATCGGCGTGGGCAGGTAGTCGGAATAAACGCGCCGTACTCCATGCGACATGAAACATTACTGTGTGAACATTTGAATGTTGTTGAAAGAAGAGAAGGGACAATTACGAATGTAAGAGAAAGAATCAATAAGTAAGGTCTAGACAGTTGTCTTGTTAAACTTTTTGAGATTTGTAGACTGTATTTATGGAAAAATTAATGTGATAGTTTTCATACAACTAAAACATTTTTTGTAAGCTTGGAACCTTCCGGTCTGTCAGAAACTGTTGTGTGTGATGAAAATACAGTGAGATTGAGTTTTAAAATAACTCTGTACACTCGAGAATATTTTAAAGTATAAAAAATTTCCTCCATGTAGCATCCTATATTCAGAGAAGAAGTCGTGCAGGACATCACAGCTGGCTATCCTGAAAAGATGATCGGCGAAACAACTCCAAGTAAGTTTGATAGCCAAGAGGGAGTGTGAGTCTTGCACACCAGTACCACACTGACACCCTTAATCACCGGAAACCACCAGAGCATGTCAGAAAAAACACTATGGTTTACCAAATTATGCAATAAATTGCAGAGAACTGTCAAAGTAGAAATATTAATTGGTTTTACTTCATTACTATGCACCAATTAATGCAGAGTAATGTCGGAGGCAGCCACTGCCAGGTACGTTGGAAATGTGAGATGGTCTATGGACAGCTGATTCCAAGTGAGAAAGGACAACCATGTCAGACAAAGCCCTGAATTCAAATTTGTGTCCTAAGCTAACCACAACCCCATGATGTGAAATGCATCAGAGAGAATAGCAATCAACAATCTGTGCAGATTTAAAAATCGCACTTGCTTTGTTTATGGTGGTTAAAGCTAACCTCTATGAAGCAACTCGAGACGGACACACACACATTAACAATTATTTCCACATTATAGGTGACACAGGCAGATTCCAGGAGAAAAAAAAAATGACAGAAAGAAAAATAAGGGTAAATAAAACAAACAATAATATCAAAAATTACATGTAAACGAATTAATTGAATAAAAATAATAATCAAATTTTTTGATCGGATTTATAAATTGTAAAAAAGTTTCATTTGTCGTTTTTTGATCCAACAACCTTCTACATCATGTTTATATGATAACCATTGCGCTAGGCCCCAACACAGGTATGTAGCTGGTGCATTAGTTTGCATACTTTTTCTATAGGTTTAATAAACATAACAGAGACTTCAGCGTACAATAATATATCATCCTTCAGTGCTTACAATGGACAGCAAACATTGGGGAAATTTTCTATCCTGCGAAATGTAAATGGCATGGTTTTCTGGGGAAGAATTCATTGAGTCATGTTCAGAACACTTTTTTAATCTGAAAGGGAAGTTCCATGAAAGTTATTTGATAGAGAGTGGAAAAGGCTCAAATCTGAGGCACAAGATCAGGTGAATAAGGTGGGTGTGACATGACTTCCCAACCCAACTTTTGCTAGACTGACAAAAAAATACTGTACGGAATGCAGGCAGGCTCTTTCATGGATCAGTATTGCTTCACTTGGACTTCCTGGTTGCTGTTCTTAGACTGTATAAGCAAGACATCTTTTCTGTTGACAGAAAATGTCAGCAATGACCGTTACATCTTGCGGAAGCAATTCATAATACCATTAGCGGAAAATTTCAGCACAGAATCTAGGTGCGCGTGGGTTTGAATCAGGTCATGTGTTGGGAGCAGCGGTGGCCTGAGGGCCACGGGTGACCAGTACATCCACCTTCATCCCTTGGTCAGGCAGAGCAGGCCTAATGGGGCGGAGTAAGTCGCAAGGCGCTACTCATCGCTGGGTGGTGACCGGGAGAGCGGCGGCCAAGTTCCGTTGGCAGGCAGCCTTGATAACAACAGCAGTGGCATCGGCATACCAGGAGTCTGCTGAGCCGGCTGGACTTGCAGGACATCGGGCGGGCAGCACGCTGACACTACGCTTCACCATCAAATACTGTAAATTAGCTGAATAAAGCAATGTTACTGAATACTGCTGTATCACTCTGCACTGCCTCTCAAAATTCTTGAACTTGCTCGGCCTCCTGACGAAATACGGTGTGGTGGGTCCCAGCTTCTGGTCTGCTATGTGGAGTCCCGGGTTTGACCCCTAATCCCACCACAATTGTAATGTTCAGTATTTCATGAGCCGCTTGATGATGAGCAAATAGAGATAGATATGGCCACCAACTGATTTTTGCGATTTTCACTTCGGACATGCGGTACTCATACACCTCATTTTGTAACCTTTCTGTTGCATGCAAAATTTGCACAGTGGTGGAATTATCATGATCATCAATGACCCAGATCTTGAATACACTGGCATGCATCACTGTGGATTAATCTTTCCATGATCTTCAGGAAGGCCTTCGCATTTTTATGAACTTAGTGGGTCACTAATGTGAAAATGGTCCTCCTTTAAATGAGAAAACCATATTCTTGCTGTGCTCTGATGAATAGCATTATCCCCACATATGGTGCAGATGTTTCTGGCTGCCTTCACTGCTGTCACCCCTCTACTGAACTCAAGAAGAAAATGTTCAGATTATTCCATTTGGCACTCCACTTTCTAGCGTCCACAGCTCCACTCACTATCTCCAAATGGAAAAATGTAAACTGAGATAGCAACAGTGAACCACAAATTAAAATGGCAATTGATAAAGAAACCCGTAGCAACATGCGAAACGAAAATGCTATTAACTTGTGTGTGAACCTTATACGTGTCAAAGTGTATGAAAAAGCTGATAGTTATACATATGTTACATAATTGGGCATAAGGTGTTTGACACACAATAAATAAAGGTTTTGAGTTTGATAATTTAATGTTTTTTTCAATTGGGATTAACAAAAAGATAGATGTGTTCTCAGTGGAAAGTGAAAAGCTGCTGTATCACATATATACCTAGTATATGACAAAGTAGTTGAGAGGAAAAGTAACAAATTAAAGGAAACTTCTGTATTCTCGGTACTACTTCATGATTTCAAAATGAGTGGTGCACAACTCTATTGATAAGAACAAACTGGATAACAACATTTCCGTGTGTAACAGCAAATGAGGTCTTAATGAACAGTCTGTAGTTAATCTTAAGTTTGTATCAGAGAAAGCACATTATTATATGTTAATATAACATAGAGGGAAGGTATGACTCTGTGAAAGGCACAGTAAGAGTGACAGAATGGAAAGTAGTAGGAAACCCATGTATCAAGTAAAACTTAAATATGCTATGTAGACACTTTTGACACAGAAAGAGATATAGTTTCAATTTTTAAGTTCAGTGAACCCCATTTTATGTATGGAAGTGAGGGGGACATAGACGGACCCATAGGAGGGATGGTGTTACCTGGGGTCAGGTGGATACATAGAGGAAATTACCTATACTATTTTTGTATGGAGGTATAAAAGAAGGGACAATATCATCTCAAAAATAATATATGTACACAGTGTCTGTCCAAAAATTGAGTTGTAAATGTTGGTGCTACAAATATCTTAAGCTGCAATGTGATGTTGTGTCACAATAATGACATAGTCTCCAAAATAGTCAAAAGTAAAGAGACTTAGCTGGAAAATGACAAGTCAACCTGTACAGAGACACCATTTAATATCTGTCACAAATCAGAGTTGAAGTAACGTAGTGCAGTACAGAGCCCAGCATCAGCATGTGACTCCCTATGGTAAAGAACAGTTAAACTACTTCCACCAAAACATGGTTATAAACTATGTCCTTACGAATTAATTACATACTATTACACTTAACTGGAAATGTTATAAGTGTGATCAATCTTAACAAGAGCTTGAAATGCATGTATTATCTCTCACGCCGAGGAACGACATTCGTAATTGTTAAAAACATATTTTAAGTAATCAGTAAGTGTGGGTCAACCAACCGTGTGTGCCCTTTGTCGTGTATGTATAGATTTGTGAAAAGTGGAGTTAACTCATTAAGATCAGCAAGGCACAGCAGTGTTTGTGCTTCCACCCTGCTGTGGAGGTCCACCTGTGGGTTGAAGTCATGGCTTGGCAGTGTCTTTGAACTCGAGGAGAAAATGGACACTGGCGACAATGATCCAGAAACTTTTCTGTCACAGCAAGATTGAATGAGAGCTCCTGTTATGAGCCTGGCCACACCTACATACATATTCCACCAGCAGCTGTAGTGTGCATGTACCCTGTACCACTTCTAGTCATTCCCTTTCCTCTTCCACTCGCATAAAGAGTGAGGTAGAAATGAATATCTATATGCGTCTGTGTAAGCCCCAGTATCTTATAGCTTATCTTTATAATTCATATGCAAAATGTATGCTGCTGGCAGTAGAATCATTCTGCATTCGGCTTTAGATGCCAGTTCTCTAAATTTCTCTATACAGTGTTCCTTAAAGAGAATATTGCTTTCTCTCCAGGGATTCCCATACAAGTTCCCAAAGCATCTATGTACAACTTACATGTCATTTGAAAATACCGTTAACACATCCTTCTCTCTCTCTCTCTCTCTCTCTCTCTCTCTCTCTCTCTCTCTCTGTCTGTCTGTCTCTCTCTCTCTCTCTCTCTCTCTCTCTCTCTCTCTCTCTCTCTCTCTCACACACACACACACACACACACACACACAACCTTAATCATCTGCTAACAGAAATAAAATTACATGGCCAGAAGTATTGGAACTGCACAGCAGGTCCACTGCATCAAGAAAGTACAAAGTGCAGCAGCAAATTTAAAGATCTATTCACAGCAAATGAGAGACAAGAGTGTTACTATGGAACGGTGGGTTTCCTATGGATTTCCGTGAATACTACTACAGGTTGTTGAATGGAGATGTGGAACGTGCGCTGCCTAAACCAGACATAAGTACAGAGAGATGACAAACCAAAGATTCTGTGTGAGAGCTCCCACAGTTGTTTCTATAGGTATTTTGAAGCAATAAATTTCAACGGGCGCCAGTATATTTGATTTACCTGTTGCACCAATCTGAAAAATCCAATAAATATTTCTCACTGTGGAACAATGAATGGTAAATGGTTATCAATCTCATACCCTAATATTTGTGTTTTGGAACAGATGAGACAGTATGCCATGCACTTGTGACCACCCACTTTCTGGGAGAGCATGGTGAAAGCATCATTAAGAATGGGACTTTAAACCCTAGTATACCTTTCTGTTTACATCATTAGGCCTTCACAGTTTTCCTGTCGATGGCATGGAATAAACTGCAAGTTCCTCTTTTTCAGTTTGCGAAAGCCACAAGATTTTACATACCACTTAAAATTTAGAAAATGGTGCCTTAACATGATAAAGAGTCACTCCCTAAACGAATGTGATAATTAGCGTACCCTAAATACGAGTGTAAATTTACTTACCACAACAGGGCTTATTTATTGCGTCCGAGTGTTACTTAGGAGTAACAATTGTTTCTACACAATCAGAACAAGATTATGAAATTTTTAGATATGTTTTTCAGATTTACTTGCCCCTTAAGGTTTTAGGGAGAAATAAAGCTTTCAACAGCTTCTCTGTTATTGACAGGACCTGCCTGTTGAACCGCACACTGTCATCCTCTGTATGTAAAAAACTGTCACAGTGTTACTGGCAGAGCTAACTCTCTTAACTGAGTATGGAAGAAGCTCCCAAATGCTCAAGCTATCTGTGCACCCTCATGTGGGAATAGGAGAAAATTATCCCATAATGCTGTCACAAAAGAAATTTTGATTATTGGAAAATTCTGTTCTAATGTAGTGTATAACCACTCAGATACAACCATCTCAGTGTTGTGTATTTGATAACAGCACTTGCCACCATTATCTTTCTTCCCAATTCCAAATTTTATGGACAAAAATGTTGCAAGAGTTTGTTTTACATCTTGAGGTTGCTTCCTGACTACCACATCAAATTAATAAACACTGCCAGAGATGAAATAAGTTATATGTGAGATATCCTTAGGGAGATGAATTAAAATACCTATACATGTCAAACATATTTTTATTTCTTTCTGGGTGAAGGCATAGCCGCTTACACTATAATCCAACAACATTGTTAACATCCACTTTCCGCAACAGGCAATAAAGATATAAAAATAGATGATGTATATAAATCAAGAATTTGCTTTTATAAGAGATCAGTAACAAAATAATGGTAAGTGGCCATAAAATTGTAAATCAGCGTCAACATATTACAATGACTTACAAAAAACACTGCGAGTGACAGTAGGGGATAACTTTAATAATGTATTTCAGGATAGTTAGTAATATTCTTTAATGTTCAGAACATACTAACAGTGAAACAACATACTAAACTTAAACAACATATTAAACACAAACAACTTTTTTTTTACAATTATAACTTTGAAAACTAAATTACAAACAAGTGTTAGGCAATGCTATACATAAATTCGAGATAAAAATGGCTATACTGACAAGGATTCAGATGAGGCATTAAAGAAATGATACACTGGTGTATTTAGCATCCAAATGAATACAGAATTCCATCAAATGAACAATTCAATCATATCATTTAATTTTACTTTATTGTTGCAGCAACATATGTGCACACCAAAAATTTAATGAATAAAGCAGAAATTTGTATTAAGCAGTCTTGCTTCAGGTGGTAATGCAGTCATCATTGCACTGATTAACAATCAACTTATCTAACAGAATAAATAAATAATTACAATTTTACTGTCCAGTGAATAGACTATTATAATAGTTGTTCATGTCATCGACATCGTTATCATCGCCATTAATACTGTTCACTGTGCTGTGTGTTATTTATATAATGTTATAACTTAACTGGGTCAAAGAGCACTTTGTGACACATTTGATGCTGTAGAATTAAATACTCTGAAACCCTTGATGGATGTTCTCAAAAAGAAGTACATGCCACATATGCACAGCCTTTATTGCCACTACTTTAGAGGCAGTCTTGGATAAGGTAGTGGTAAGCTGTCAAGTTACAGTTCACAGTGCCGCAAACGTATGTTGGCTACCCATGTCTTGTGCTGCATAAGAAGGGCTTTGATGCACATACAGATTCATATCCATATAAAATTTGAGAACTGTTGTTCATGGGTGGAGTGAGGATGGGTCTGTGTAGGACCAATTTTCTCTTGGAAAGGAAACTGAAGCCTCTTCACAAGTGACATGTTACCCACTGCACCTGCAAAGGGAGGTACAAAGAACAGGGTGTGGTAGACAGCGTGATAGCAGTACAGATTGATCCAGGAGTCTAAGAAATATGGAATGTCCAGTACAGCTAGGAACAGAGCGTAATCCTGGTGGCTGCACACCTATCAAGAGAAATTCTTGCACCCCAGAGATGGTCATCCACTCAAGAATGTTTTCATCTCCACGCCAGTCCCATTGTAGCACTAGTCCCATCGTCAAATCAGCCCCATCGTAGCACTAGTTATGCTGTTACATCCAGAAACATCATAGAAATGACGTTTCTGATTATCACAGAATGTCATTAGCTCTGATAGTATTGTTAACATGCGAATACAGAGCTCATTTGTTTTACACAAAAGTAGTATTGTTTTGACTTCTCCTATATGATGCATACAAATATAAAGTAACCAAGCAAAACTGAAGCTAACACAGCTAACATTTACAGCATTAAGTATCAGGTACCAGCAAGGCATCTTTACACTTAAAAATGCCTGCAGAAATCAGTGTACAGTATGAAAGGAAAGAATGTCTTTAAACATTAATCTGAATGTTACTAAGTTTACATTTAATTTTGAATATTTTAAGATAATTGTGCATCAACTATTTTAATTATTATCATAAATTATAACTGTCTGTTTGGAATTGTGTTGACCCAAACTTAAGTTTCCTAGCGAACAATAAACATTTACATACATAATGTATAAACAGGTTACTATATAACATGAATAAAAGTACTTACGTAACTAGAAACATTCTAGATTAAGGAATAATCATTATGTCAACATGACAAATTACTATCAAGCAGTTACAACTTTTACAAGCAGCATAATGGCAGATTTCTATAGTGATGTTTGCTACATACAGAATGTAAACATCAAAGGTAATTATAAGTTTAAGGTAGAAGATCAATTTTCAACATTTGGTAAATACAACTTCAGTTATAGCTGAGCAGTCTAAATATGCACATAGTGCAAACTTCACATCATCCTCTGTAAGTCATTCATTTTACATTATTGTTTGCACAACATACTAATATGTAGCATCTCTGTCCCAAATAATCCCACCACAAACCTCATAGTTTGGGCAATTACATAATATCAGACTAAATAACAATATTTTTGGCTTATACAGAACAAAGCAGTTATCTCACAAACAGCTGTATTCACATGATCTGAGTAAATGTCAGTTTTGTCCGACTCATGTTTCAAGATAAACAAAACAACAGCCAGTATTTTCTACAAAGGAATAAAACTGCACCATAAATTTTTTGAATGCATTAAAACCCTAATATTAAAAAAAAAATGAAGCATACCTCTCAAATAGTTAATACTAAAAAGTCCATGATTATTTATGTAACATCAAGCAGGCATTGAAAAAATTATTATTATTTAATTAGAAATAATGTGAAATTCTGCACCCAGGGTCTGTGATGGGTAATTTCCATACTTCATCCAATTTTGTCATCTTAACATTGTGGTGAGCTGATGACTCTGCTTTTTCAAATGGGCTAAAGAGACAACACAAAGAATACAAGGGGATGCTAAAAGTATTGTCAAGGTACTTAAGACAGCTGAAATGCAGTGCCCAAACTACAAATATTTGCTCACCCAGTGTGTATTTATCCGACACAAACTGTATTTTTTTTTTTTTTACGTAAATTGTAAACTTGTTTGGCAATGTGTATAAAAAATTGTACAAAACACTTCAAAATTAACAGCAGATCATCATCATCTACAACTGTAAAAGATGTTATTGCTGTATGTATGGATTAGTTAATTAAAATACTGTTTCCTCTTTCAATTAACA
This sequence comes from Schistocerca gregaria, assembly GCF_023897955.1. Lineage (NCBI taxonomy): Eukaryota > Metazoa > Arthropoda > Insecta > Orthoptera > Acrididae > Schistocerca > Schistocerca gregaria. Next base: position 45,304,106 of record NC_064929.1, read on the forward strand.
TGACATATGTAATATTTCATAAACATTCTATGGTTGAATAAAGTAACTTACTAATATTTTCTGCACAATTTCGACTTTAAGCCCATAGATGCACACTAAATACTGCAACATAACATAGTACATAAAACCAAAACCATTGGGCTGGATCTCTAAAAACTGAGGAGTACACAGTACTGATTGTGACAATTGCATCAGATTTTATCTTGGTCTGACTGGCAGCAACTTCAAGATATCTTAAATAAAAGGATGCTTTTAGACTAAAAACATTTAACTACATCTGCAACTGCCACTCACATGGCTCAATATAGATACAGCATTTCAAACACTAAAGATAATCTACAAACAAAATATACAACTAACTTATGGAGTAAAATGGGTACCTTAAAATAACTAGAAATATGCATTCACACCTTCAATTCATCTCAGTAAATTCTAAATGAGCAACTACAGCTGGCTAACAAACAATCCTGAAAATGTTCATTGCACTTTTCACACAAATTAAACATGATTGGTCTGTGTTAGGACTCTGAACAAGGGTATCCTTATTCCACTAGCTGCCCAACTTAACATCCATTGAAGAATATTGTCAGGGACCAAAATCAAAACACATGCCATTGCTTCTCGAGAGTAGCCTGATAAATCTTCTTGTTAATTTCTCCTATGACATGCTACAATTAGAGTTCCTCACTTGTAAGAAGTGCACTTTTCTGGACAAAGCATTTTTCTGTTATTTAGATTTGTATCGTCCACACATTCTTTACTTAACATACAGTAGATGAGATGTTTCCTTGTTGAGAAATGAGTGATATCGTTGGTCAGTGGATAGACTTTTCACTGTAAGCAAAATCATTACATGTGAAGTACTTGTCAAAGGCTGCAACTGATGAAAAATACTGTGAAGTGTGTGCACAACACAGTGGATTGTTTAGAATAAGTGCATTGTCTATAATTCTTAACTCTTCGTGTGTCATGCTGAAAATGCTTAAGGACCAAAGAAAGCCTAAATGATACCGACAAAACAAATCGAGGGTATGTAAGTATTTCATTTTATATTTTATCAAATACACGTATATTAGCACATTGTTGCAATTACTTAAAAAAAGTAAGTAAATAAAATAAAAACCTGTAGACAGACATAATAGCTTGAGACTGGTAATGGCATTTAAATAAATACTTTTAGAAGTACTCATGGTTGGTTGCATTCTTAATCAACATTTGTTCACAGCTGATGAGTTCAGAAAGATCCAGAATGGATAACAGACCATTAAAATTATATGCTAAGCTGACAACAGCCAATGATTCAACATTACATATTTATAAAAGCATTTCAACCCTCAGAGAAATTTTGAAGTGAAATTATCTATAAAACATGATAAACTGAACTGTACATTTAACTATGTGGGCCCGAATAGTATGGAAACAAATGTGTACCCAGTAACTCAGATCCATAAGGGAATGCATCACATATCCTGTGACTATCTACATACTGCAAATAATAATGGTGTACAGGCATTTTTCCATATTATAAAAAGTTTTTACATCTATTTATCATGTTTTATGTTATTAAATTACAGGAAAATTGAAAATAACTCTGTGGGCAGCTACTGACAGGTTATGTATACAGAGATGCATGCTGAACTGATTACAAAAAATGCATTATTAAATACTTTTTATTGTATGCAGGCCTGCAAGGGACTGCAAGTGCTTTATGTGGATCAACTCAGTTTCATATAAGCATCATTTCATTATTCTGGAAGAAAAAAACATCGGGACAGTGGAAGTTTTATAAAACTTAACGAAACAAACCAGGACCAGAAATGAGAAAAATCAGTAAAAAGTAGTAAATAGTGTTATGATGATGAAACTTTCCAAAATATTACTAATGTTAACAGTTTAATTCCATTACCCACAGACATTCTTGAATTCATTCACAAATTACTGTAACTATTGTCACTGATAAGCTTATTAAGCAAACGACTTCATTGACATGAATGTTCATAAATATCCAGAAGCTTATTAGCAAGAAAAACAGATATAAAAGACTGAAGGTGACACTGTCAAAAGGGTGCAACAGTAAAGAACTGACTTATTTGTAACTACAGATTCTTTAATTTTTTGTATTTTCATTAAATACGCCACCAGCTTGTTCCCCTATCCAGGCGTTTTGCTATTTCATACTTCAAATATCTGTATCTGTGCTTACAAACATATCAATTCTTTACCATTGGATCGTTTTGACAACTTCACTTTCAGTTCTTTATATCAATTTTTCCCATGGATAATAAGTTTCAGGGCTACTCAAAATTCATGCAGGTTCAAGATCCGTGCCAACATAGTTGAGGGCAAAAGCTAGTGGATATTAAGAGAAGAATTGGAATGCCCAAGCCTTCAGAAATAAGAGTAAATTATTTACAGACAGACACCTTAGTATACAAAGAGGAAGGACAGTGACTTGGATCATTTTAAATTATAGTTGCCAGGAATGGACTTTGTAGAAACAGGAAAAAATATACAGAAGCATTAGGAATGTGAAGTTGCAGAAAATCTGCTACAACATCCTGGGTCGGAAGAAGATATTTTTCCCATTTGGTTGCAGTTGCTGCTCACTGTTAACCCATTGTGATACAGATTTTCTGGACACACAACTTGGTGTTTTTTCAGGCTTTTTCACTTTAAATGTGTTTTTAGTGACACTTTTACATTTCATTACGTCTCTAATAGTTTTACGTCTCTATATCATGCTAATTTTCTTTCAGCCCAAGATGTTCATAAACACTGCCCGGCTAAGAAATTGAAATTCACAGAAAGAAAAGAAATGCCATGGGTTCAGTCGGTATGTGATGTTACTTTAGTGATTACAAAATTGAGTCAGATTTACAAAGAACTTGGCAGTATGAGCTCACTTATCAATATGACATGCACCCAATTGCCCTTCTTGCATACACTTGTTTGTTTGGGAGGGTGTCATAAGGCCACTAGATTCCTTCCTCGGGCAAGCTGGCCTCAAACTGTTGTAATGGTCCACAATATTCTGGATACTGACACCGGGGCAGAGTTTACGTCCAAGCTCGTGCCACATATGCTCTGCAGGGAATATATCTAAGGATTTTGCTGACTATGGGAGCAGCTAATACCATGCATACAATTGATACATACACATGTCACTATGTGGATGAGCACTGTTGTGTTGGAAATAACATCACGATACTGTCATACAAGATGTAACACGAGGATTATCGACATCTGAATGATTGTTGTTCCGTCACAGTTCCCTCAATCACTATCAACTGCAACCTACATTCATAACCATTTGCTGGCCATACTGTGCCTTTCCAAAACATTGGAAGAATGGAATGTCCCCCAAGCTGCCGCCACACGTGCTGACAGTGGTCATCGGGGATAGTGCAGAACCGTGATTCAACACTGAACACAATGTGACACCTCTCATCAGTAGTCTACCCGATGGTGCTCACACCTCTTGTATACCCTCCACCATCAACACTAGTGGCCTTTCTACTTTCGCTGAGAACCGCTGCTGTAATTGTGTACATGCCCGCTAATAGTTTGTACTTGTACAAAGTTACACTGTTATGGGTGCTTTATTTCCTTTTTCCAGACACTGCATACGAGGTGTGATCAAAAAGTTACAGGAATTTAATTCTGTCGGCTGTATACATTTTTGTTCTTTTCTTGTTAGTACACGTGTTCCTGATGTACCGTACATATATTTACATCTATTTTCAGTATTTAGTTCATTGTTGACAGTGGAAAAGGAGGTCTTTGTTTTTGAGTGCTCAGAGAATTTTTACTTTCGAAAAAGATGGATCTAAGATTCTAAATAAAATTTTGTTTAAAAATGGAACAAAGTGCAGTATCGCATTGGAAACATCGAATGTGGCTTTTGGCAACTCTACTACGAGTACAAGAGTTTACAAGTGGTACAAATGTTTCAAAGATGGTTGAGAAGATGTTGAAAATGACTACTGCAATTACTGGCGACAATGTGGTAGGAGCGAAGTAAATTGTGGTAACCACAACCAACAGCAAGAATGGCTTGGGCTGTGGATAGGAGCCGCCAGGCAGGGAAGACGCCAGCGGTGGAGCACGCACCACAAGGTAAACACAGGACAAGTCGGACGACAGACCAATGACACCTGACAACAACCAACCACTACCGACTATAGGCGACACAAGGAGGAAGAGATAAACAACAGAGGCTTGTGGACACCAAACACCAAACGTAAATCCACTCGGAACCAGAGGCAGGCAAATGTCAACAACGAGCAACAATCAGAATGCACTACAACCGAGATAGAAACAAAACCCAGAGCGAGTACCAGACTGGCTGGACTAGGGCAGAGCGGGTCCCTATTACGAAACCGGAGAGAGCGGCTATTGGCCACTGTCTGCATGTGGCTTTCACTGTGACATAGATTAAGGCTTTCTGCCTGAAAGTGAGGAGAGATTTAATTAGGTGAAAAATGAATTAGTTACTTACATTATATCCTTTATTTCTCATCAACTGAGTTTGCACATGTTCCCCGTGTGCTAAATATAATGCATAAATATGAATTATGTTCACTGGAAGCTCAGATGTAACTAAAGAAGATCTACGTAGTTAGTGTGTGTGTGTGTGTCTGTCTGTGTGTGTGTGTGTGTGTGTGTGTGTGTGTGTGTGTGTGTGTGTGTGTGTGTGTGAAGCTTGATTTCAACTTGCAATGGTACAGAATATAAAATACAATGGCCAAGTTGCCCTGCCTTACCACACAGACATAGGACACTCATTTACAGAAGGAAATGGCTTTCACTCAAATCATTTTTCAATGTCGGCCACTGTGGAAGACATGTTCTACAACAAACACATTATTAATGATATGCAGAAAAACCTGCATATTCATTCCAGTGGCAGGAAAATGTATCTCCTGGAGCGGATAGATATACATTTATAAATGAAAAATAACAAAATGTATACCACCAGAAAAAGAATGGTTTACCAGTCACACCTGATTCTACTGACTCTTTTAGACCTTTTGTAAAGTTACAGAATTTTTAATACTGCAGTTTACCACAATAGCATTGTCTGTGTTTTCACGTCGACTAAAGATCTTATTCTTTCCCAAACCCATAACGATTCTCAACTCTCAACTGCTTCAATCCTGTATATGAACATGAGGAATTAGAGCACAGCAGAAAGGCCTTTTGAAGTACATTACTTGACACACATTTCCTCAGACAGGTCCGATAATAATTTAAGTTAAATAGTGACAAAAGTTGGAGACTGTGGCTGAAATTCACGACATTCTAGTTCAATCCCAAGGAAACATGTACGCCAGGTTAGTGCTGTTTCCTCTAAATACACGAGCTACAACAAAATACTTTGTCGATGACTAATATTCAGTGTTTTATCAAGAATGAAAACACATGTTACATGAAAGATAGAAAATACTACGAAGCTACTCACACCACAAGCATTAAATCACCTCCTACTCCTCCTTTCACAAGGTACACTTCAGGAGACAAGCACACATTTACACAACATAGGCTTTCACAGCGACTGTTCACATTAGTCAAAACTTCTGGACTGGCTTGTGGGAGGACGGCACAGTCGATGAATAAAATTATTTCTGACATTTCATCTCCGACTGAGGTAGACATCTTAGGATTGGTTGGTTTTTGGGGGTTAAAGAGACCAGACTGCTACGATCATTGGTCCCTTTTTCTAATACTAAAAACACCCACAGAGAATAAGAACAATCAACAAACGAGAGGACAGATGACACAGAATGAGAGAAACTGAGACAAAGACCAGACAAGAAGAACTAAAATCATACGGAGAGTGACGGTGGGTGGCCGACCATAGAAACAGAAAAGGAAAAGACAACCACCGAGAAACACATTAAAAAAAGCAGACTAAAATTGTAGCCCATAGGCCAGAATCAACACAAAAACACACACATTTACATTAAGCGATAAAATCCCCCTGCCCGAATAAAATGCAAAACTAAGTCTGCTATGGAACAGTCATAAGTTAAAAGCGCAGAGAGCATTTCAGCCATCGCAAAAGTCTGCCTGAGCACAGTTAAAAGGGCGCACTCCAACCGAATATGGACCACTGTCAAGGAAGCCCCACAACGACAAAGAGGTGGATCCTCACAACACAGGAAATAACTATGCATCAGTCAGGTGTGGCCAATGCGGAGACGACAAAGGATGACTGAGTCCCTGCGATGGCTCGCATGGATGACCACCACACAGTCATCGTCTCCTTGTTATGACGGAGTTTGTTTGGCATGGGCAGGTTGCGCCAATCACTGTAACATAAATCTAAAACTTTTTGGCGTAATATTGCCCGCAAATCAGTCTCCGGGAGGCTAATTTCCAGAGATGCTTTACTGGTGGCCTCTTTCGCCAGGCAGTCAACAGTTTCATTGCAAGCTATCTCAACATAGCCTGGGTTCCAAACAAAGACAACAGATCCGCCGCAACGGGCAAGATTATGCAGGGACAACTGGATAGCCATCACCAGATGAGAATGAGGGAAACACTGGTCAAGAGCTGGTAAACCGCTCAGGTAATCGCCACAGATAATGAAGGACTCACCTGAGCAGGAGCGGAGATACTCTAGAGCTCGAAAGATGGTGACCACATCAGCAGTGTAAAAACTGCAGCCAGCCGGTAATGAAACTTGTTCACAATGGTCCACTAGAGTTAGGGCATAACCGACATGACCAGCAACCATCAAACCAACAGTGTAGACAATGCCAGAGCCGTGATACGTGGCTAAGATGGAATAAAAGTGGTGGCGCAAGGCCTCCTCAATGGCATCACTTTGTTAGTATGATTAGTACACAAACACAATCATTACATTTCTTTTATGGAGTTTGTTTGTTGGAATGGTTACTACAAAGCCAAAATCATTGCATTTCATTCATTACCCTATGTATGGTTACTACAATCATTACATTTCATCCATTACCTGATGTGACATATTTCTGAGGGAAGAATCATGGCATTTCATCTATCACCCTATGTGAAATATTTCTGAGAAAAGCTACAGAAAGGTCCTCCCTCATTTGCGTTTGTTTTTGGTATGGTTACTACAAAGCCAGAATCATCGCATTTCATCTATAACCCTATGTGATGTATTTAGGAGAGAAGGTGCAGAATGCTAAAGACTGATAGTTGGTATGATTAGTACGCAACGCTACGTGAAGTATTTCTGAGAGAAGGTGCAGAAAGCTCCTCCATCACTTTCTTCTGATTGTTGGTATGATTAGTACACAGACACAATCATTGCATTTCATCCATTACCTGATGTGAAGTATTTCTGACGGGAAGCTACAGCAAGCTCCTCCCTCATTTGCGTTTGATTGTTGGTATAGTTACTACAAAGCCAGAATCATCGCATTTCATATATTACCCTATGTGAAATATTACTCAGAAAAGCTACAGTAAGCTCCTCCCTGATTTGTGTTTGTTTGTTGGTATGGTTACTACAAAGATAAAATAATTGCATTTCACCTATTGTCCTATATGAAGTATTTCTGAGAGATGCTGCAAAACCCTCCTCCCTCACTTGCATCTGTTTGTTGGAATAATTAGTACACAGACACAATCCTTATATTTCATCCATTCCCTGATGTGAAGTATTTCTGAGGGAAGCTACAGAAAGCTCCTCCCTCATTTGCGTTTGTTTGTTGGTATGGTTACTAGAAAGCCAGAATCATCGCATTTCATCTATTACAATATGTTATTTATTTCAGAGAGAAGCTGCAGAAAGCTCTTCATTCACATACATCTGTTTGTTGGTATGATTAGTACGTATACACAAACATTGCATTTCATCCACTACCTGATGTGAAGTATTTCTGAGGGAAGCTAATGAAAGCTCCTCCCTCATTTGCGTTTGATTGTTGGTATGGATACTACAAAGATAGAATCATTGGATTTCATCTATTACCCTATGTGAAATATTTCTCAGAAAAGCTACAGAAAGCTCCTCCCTCATTTGTGTTTGTTTGTTGGTATGGTTACTACAAAGCACGAATAATTGCATTTCATCTATTCCCCTATATGAAGTATTTCAGAGAGAAGCTGCAGAAAGCTACTCCCTCACATGCATCTGATTGTTTGTATGATTAGTACACAGACACAATCATTACATTTTATCCATTACTTAAAGTGAATTATTTCTGATGGAACCTGCAGAAAGCTCCTCCCACACTTGCATCTGTTTGTTGTTAAGATTAGTACACAGACACAATCATTACACTCCATCCAATACCTGACGTGAAATATTTCTGAGGGAAGCTACAGAAAGCTCCTCTCTCAGTTGCGTTTGTTTGTTGGTATGGTTACCACAAAGCCAGAATCATCGCATTTCATTTATTTCCATATAAGAAGTATTTCTGAGGTAAGCTACAGAAAGCTCAAGCGCCATTTGCGTTTGTTTGTTGGTATGGTTTTTACAAAGCCAGAATCATCGTATTTCTTTTTTTACCCTATGTGATGTATTTGAGAAAAAAGCTGCAGAAAGCTCCTCCCTCACTTGCATCTGTTCTTTGGAATGATTAGTACAGAGACACAATCATTACATTCATCATTACCTGATGTGAAGTATTTCTGAGGGAGGCTGTAGAAAGCTATTCCCTCACTAGCATCTGTTTGTTGTTCTGATCAGTACACAGACACAATTTTTTCATTTCATCCATTACCTGATGTGAAGTATTTCTGAGGAAAGCTATAGAAATAACCTCCCTTAGTTGCGTTTGTTGGTTGGTATTATTACTACAAAGCCAGAATCATTGCATTCCATCTATTACCCCTTGTGATGTATTTCAGAGAGAGACTGCAGAAATCTCCTCCCTCACTTGCATCTGTTTGTTGGTACGATTAGTACACTGACACAATCATTACATTTCGTCCATTACCTGATGTGAAGTATTTCTGAGGGAAGCTACAGAAAGCTCCTCCCTCAATTTCGTTTGTTTGTTGGAATGGTTACTATAAAGCCAGAATCATCGCATTTCATCTATTATCCAATGTGAAATACTTCTGGGATTAGCTACAGAGTGCTACTCCCTCATTTGCGTTTCTTTGTTGGTATGGTTACAACAAAACCAGAATTATTGCATTATATCCATTACCCTACGTGATGTATCTCGGAGAGAAGATACAGAAAGCTCGTCCCACACTTGCACCTCTTTGTTCTTATGATTAGTACACAGACACAATCATTACATTCCATCCATTACCAGATGTGAAATATATCGGAGGGAAGCTACAGAAAGCACCTCCCTCAATTGTGTTTGTTTGTTGGTCTGGTTATTACAAAGCCAGAATTAACGCATCTCATCTATTACCCTATGTGAAGTATTTCTGAGAATAGCTAAAGAAAGCTACTCATTCATTTGCGTTTGTTTTTGGTATGGTTACTACAAAGCCAGAATCATTGCATTTCATCTATTACCCCATGTGATGTATTTCAGAGAGAAGCTGCAGAATCCTTGTACCTCACTTGCACATGTGTTTTGTTATGATTAGTACACAGACAAAATCATTACATTTCATCCATAACCTGATGTGAAATATTTCTGAGGGAAGCTACAGAAAGCTCTTCCCTCATTTGCATTTGGATGTTGGTTTGGTTACCACAAAACCAGAATCATTGCATTTCATCTATTACTCTATGTAATGTATTTCATATCAAAGCTGCAGAAAGCTCTTCCCTCACTTGCATCTGTTTATGGTATGATTATTACACAGACACAATCACTGCATTTCCTCCATTACCTGATGTGAAGTATTTCTGAGGGGGGCTACAGGAAGCTCCTAACTCAGTTGTGTTTCTTTGTTGGTATTATTACTACAAATCCAGGATCATCGCATTTCATCCATTACCGGATGTGAAGTATTTCTGAGATAAGCTACAGAAGGCTCAAGCGTCACTTGCGTTTGTTTGTTGGTATGGTTACTACAAAGCCAGAATCATTGCATTTCATCCATTACCCTATGTATTTCAGCCGAGGAAAGCTCCTTAATCACTTGCATCTGTCTGTTGGAATGATTAGTACACAGACACAATCAGTAGATTTCACCCTTTGCTTGATGTGAAATAGTTCAAATGGAAGCTACAGAAAGCTCCTCCATGACTTGCGTTTGTTTGTTGGTGGGGTTACTACGATGCCAGAATCAACACATTTCATCTATTACCCTATGCGATTTATTTCTGAGAATAGCTACAGAGAGCTCCTGTCTTATATGCGTTTGTTTGTTGCTACCGTTACTACAAAGCCAGAATCATTGCATTTCATCCATTGGGATATGTGATGTATTTCAGCGAGGAGCAGCAGAAAGCTCCTCCCTCACTTGCATTTGTTTGTTGGTATTCTTACTACAAAACCAGAATCATTGCATTTCACTTATTACTCTATGTGATGTATTTCAGGGAGAAGTTGCAGAAAACTCTTCCCTCACTTGCATCTGTTTGTTGCTATTATTAGTACACATACACAAACATTAAATTTCATTTACTAGATGATGTGAAGTATGTCTCAGGGATGCTCTCTAAGCAGCTCCCTTATTTGCATTTGTTTGTTGGTATGGTTACTACAAAGCCAGAATCATCACATTTCATCTATTACCATATATGAGGTATTTCAGAGAGGAGCAGCAGAAAGCTCCTAACTCACTTGCTCTGTATGTTGGTATGATTAGTACACGGACACAATCGTTACATTTTATCCATTATCTGATGTGAGGAATTTCTGAGGGAAGCTACAGAAAAGCTCCTCCCTCATTTGCGTTTGTTTGTTGGTACGGTTTCTGCGAAGCCAGAAACATTGTGTTTCATCCATTATCCTATGTGATGTATCTCAGAGAGAAGCTGCAGAGGGCTCGTCCCTTAGTTGCAACTGTTTGTTGTTGTGATTAATACACAGACACAATCATTACACTTCATCCATTACTTGATTTGAAATATATCTGAGGGAATCTGCAGAAAGCATCTCCCTCGTTTGCGTTTGTTTGTTGGTATGATTACTACAGAGCCAGAAACATCGCATTTCGTCCATTACCCCATGTGATGTATATCAGAGAGAAGCTGCAGTATGCTCTTCCCTCACTTGCATATGTTTATGGCAATATTAGTACACAGACAAAATCATTTCATTTCATCCATTACTGGATGTGAAGTATTTCTGAGGGATGCTGTAAAAGCTCCTCGTAATTTTCGTTTGTTTGTTGGTGGGGTTACTACAAAGCCTGAATCATCGTATTTCATCTATTACCCTATGTGATGTATTTCAGAGGGAAGCTGCAGTAAGCTACTTTCTAACTTGCATCGGTTCGTTGGAATGATTACTACAGAAAGCACCTCCCTCATTTGCGTTTGATTGTTGGTATGGTTACTACGAAGCCAGAACCATCACATTTCATCTATTACCCAATGTGAAGTATTTCTGAAAAAAACTGCAGAAAACTCCTCCCTCATTTGTGTTTCTTTGTTGGTATGGTTACTACAAAGTCAGAATCATTGCATTTCATCTATTACCCCATGTGATGTATTTCAGAGAAAAGCTGCAGAAAGCTCATCCCTCATTTGCTTCTGTTTATGGTATGATTAGTACACAGACACAATCATTGCATTCTATCCATTACCTGATGTGAAATATTTCTGAGGGAAACTACAGAAAGCACAAACCTCATTTGCGTTTCATTGTTGGTATGGTTACTACAGAGCCAGAATCATCGCATTTAATCTATTAACCTATGTGATGAATTTCAGAGAAAAGCTGCAGAAAGCTCATTACTCATTTGCATCTGTTTATGGTATGATGAGTACACAGACAAAATCATTACATTTCATCCATTACCTGATGTGAAATATTTCTCAGGGGAGCTACAGAAAGCTCCTCTCTCAGTTGCGTTTGTTTGTTGGTAAGGTTACTACAAATATAGTGTCATCGCATTTCATCTATTACCCTATGTGAAATATTTCTAAATAAAACTAAAGGAAGCTCAAGTGTCCTTTGCGTTTGTTTGTTGGTATGGTTACTACAAAGCCAGAATCATCGCAATTCATATATTACTTTATGTGATGTATTTCAGCATGGAGCTGCAGAAACTTCCACCCTCACTTGCATCTGTTTGTTATAATTATTAATACACACACACACTCATTACATAACATCCATTACCTGATGTGAAGTATTTCTGAGGGAAGCTGCAGAAAACTCTTCCCTCACTTGCATCTGTTTATGGTATGATTAGTACACAGACACAATCATTACTTTTCATCCATTACTGGATGTGAAGTATTTATGAGGGAAACTGCAGAAAGCTCATCCCTCACCTACATCTGTTTGTTGATATGATTAGTACACAGACACAATCATTTCATTTCATCCATTACCTGATGTGAAGTATTTCTGAGGGGGGCTACAGCAAGCTCCTCAATCATTTGCGTTTGTTTGTTGGTATTATTACTACAAAGCCAGAATCATCGCATTTCATCTATCACACTATGTGAAGTATTCCTGAGAAAAGCTACAGAAGGCTCAAGTGTCATTTGCGTTTGTTTGTTTTTATGGTTACTACAAAACCAGAATCATCGCATTTCATCCATTATCCTATGTGATGTATCTCAGAGAGAAGCTGAAGAAAGCTTGTGCCTCACTTGCTCCTTTTTTGTTATGATTAGTACACAGACACAATCACTAAATTTCATCCATTACCTGTTGTGAAATATTTCAGAGGGAGGCTACAGAAAGCACAAACCTCATTTGGGTTTCATTTGTTGGTATGGTTACTACAAAGCCAAAATCATCGCATTTCATCTATTACCCCATGTGATGAATTTCTGAGAATAGCTACAGAAAGCTCCCCCCTTATTTGCTTTAGTTTGTTGGTACGGTTATTACAAAGCCAGAATCATCACAATTCATCTATTACTTTATGTGATGTATTTCAGAAAGGATCTGCAGAAAGCTCCTCCCTCACTTGCATTTGTTTGTTATAATGATTAATACACACACACACTCATTACATTACATCCATTACCTGATGTGAAGTATTTCTGCGGGAAGCTGCAGAAAGCACTTCCCTCACTTGCATCTGTTTGTTGTTCTTATCAGTACACAGACACAACCATAACATTTCATCCATTACCTGATGTGAGGTATTTCTGAGGGAATTTACAGAAAGATCTTACCTCAGTTGCATTTGTTGGTTGGTATGGTTACTACAACGCCAGAATCTTTGAATATCATCTATTACTCCATGCGATGTATTTCAGAAAGAGACTGCAGAAATTTTCTCCCTCACTTGCATCTGATTGTTGGTACGATTAGTACACAGACACAATCATTACATTTCATGCATTACCTGATATGAAGTATTTATGAGTGAAATGTGTTTGTTTGTTGGTATGGTTACTACAAATCCAGAATCATCGCATTTCATCTATTACCCTATGTGAAGTATTTCTAAAAAATTCTACAGAAAGCTCAAGTGTCATTTGCGTTTAGTTTGTTGGTATGGTTACTACAAAGCCAGAATCGTTGCATTTCATCTATTACCCTATGTGAAGTATTTCTGAGAATAGATACAAAATGCTCATCCCTCATTTGCCTTAGTTTGTTGGGCTGGTTATTACAAAGCCAGAATCATCTTATTTCATATTTTACCCTATGTGATGTATTTCAGATAGAAGCTGCAGAAAGCTCCTCCCTCATTTGCATCTGTTTGTTGGTATGATTAGTACACAGACACAATGATTACATTTCATCCATTACCTGATGTCAAATAATTCTGAGGGAAGCTACAGAAAACTCCACCCTCATTTGCATTTGTTTGTTAGTATGGCTACTTTAAATCCAGAATCATCACATTTCATCTATTACCCAATGTTAAGTATTTCTAAAGAAATCTACAGAAAGCTCCTCCCTCATTTTCGTTTGTTTGATGTTATAGTTACTACAAAGCCAGAATCATTGTATTTCATCCATTACCCTATGTGATTTATTTCAGCTGATGAAAGCTCCTTCCTCACTTGTATCTGTTTGTTGGAATGATTAGTACACAGACACAATCATTACATTTCACCCATTACCTGATGTGAAGTATTTCTGAGGGAAGCTACAGAAAGCTCCTCCGTCATTTGCGTTTGTTTGTTGGTGTGGTTACTACAAAGCCAGAATCATCACATTTCATCTATTACCCTATGTGATGTATTTCAGAGGGAAGCTGCAGAAAGCTCCTCCCTCACTTGCATCTGTTTGTTGGAATGATTACTACACAGACACAATCATTACATTTCATCCATTACCTGATGTGAAATATTTCTGAGGGAAGCTGCAGAAAGCTTATAACACTATTGTCTGCTGCTGCTGAACCATAACCTTAAAGCAGGTTGTGAAGTAAAACAATATTATTAAAGCAATTATGGTATAATGCAACAGAGCAGTGTTACCCTCTGGGAGGAATTTTGTTGTGTTGACCGTGTTGTACCTAACGGAAGTGGCTTATCGGAAATGAAAGTCAGAATTACGGAAATATTTGAACAGTAATAAACAAAATTTTGCCTATCTGCACTGTTTAACAGGTAAAGAAAACGGTCGCCAGCCTAAGTAGGCAAGAGAATGATTAACATTCTCGTTCAAGAAAATAGTTATTAGTAACTTGAATGGATAAACACAACCTATACATTGTCACATGCGAGAGCAGTATACTCTTGACACATTCATGTGGGTACGGTAAGATTGAAACTAACAGTTAAAGCAGCACAAACTATTTGCAAAATTATAACAGATACTGAAACACACTATTACTTTCAGGGCTTACACAAACTGAATGGTCTTTATAACATTATTACTACTAACTGCAGAATCATTAATTGGATATAGGTTAAGTCTCTCTCAGTTAAGTGCTTTACTATTTAAAACGAAAGTTAATTTGAATCCACTTACAGGTTGCTCCTCACTATCATTTGATTAAAGAAATTAAGGTTTTCCTAATTAGTGGTCTTTCTGTTACTTGTTACCAAGCATTAACCCAATATACAAACTGTGGATCCTGTTATATTATTAATAAGCACTTCTAAAACACAGGAGAGACATACACTTAGCAGACTTGAGTATATAATGTTCCACACTGCAGTTTTCCACTTTTACTACATTGACACACAAAATTAACATATATGTAAGATACTGACTCACCTTCTGTGATTTACAACAGGTGGTAATGAGATCATTTACGAAGCAAAACTTATAAGCCTCAGCCTCACGAACTTTTTAATTTGAAGTTGGCAACAATGCATTAATAAGCAGTATTATTAGGAAAATTACTTTCATTAACTTTCTTTTTCTATGTTCATGAGGCATTAATTAGCAAAAACACTGGTCTTTAATGTTCTTTCAGTAGGGACACTTGGAAATCTCTTTACTTCAAACGGAGAGGAACCTGATAGGTGTTATGGTAAGGAGAAAAATCAAGGTAGGTACATAAACTCAGTTATAAATTACCTTATATTTGAACACACTAACACATCCATTTAGCTGATCCATCACTGTACATCATTATAGTACTCGATTACAGTGATTGCGCAATGTAGTGGCGACTGCATGTCAGTAGGTGGAATTGCGGGTAGAATTGCTGGACTCTGTCATTTCTTGGTGGCGATGATAGATACAAATTCCAGAATAGTTCCAGCTACTTATCATTTACCTGATGTGAAGTATTTCTGAGGGAAGCTACAGAAAGTTGCACCATCACTTACGTTTGTTTGTTAGTATTGTTACTACAAAGCCAGAATAATCGCACTTCATCTATTACCCTTAGTGAAGTATTTCTAAGAATAGCTACAGAAAGCTTCTCCCTCATTTGCGTTAGTTTGTTGGGATGGTTGTTACAAAGCCAAATTCATCGTATTTCATATTTTACCCTATGTGGTGTATTTCAGATAGAAGCCTCAGAAAGCTTATCTCTCACTTGCATCTGTTTGTTGGTATGATTGGTACACCATCACAATCATTATATTTAATCCATCACCTGATGTGAAGTATTTCTGAGGGAAGCTACAGAAAGCTCCTCAATCATTTGCGTATGTTTGTTGGTATGGTTACTACAAAGGCAGAATCATCAGAATTCATCTATTATCCAATGTAATGTATTTCAGAGAGAAGGTCAGAAAGCTCCTCCCTCACTTGCATATGGTTGTTTTTATGATTAGTACAGAGACACAGTCATTACATTTCATCCATTACCTGATGTGATGTATTTCTGAGGTAAGCTACAGAAAGCTCCTCCCTCATTTGCGTTTGGTTGTTGGTATGGTTACTACAAAGCCAGAATCATTGCATTTCATCTATTACCCTATGTGATGTATTTCAGAGAGAAGCTGCAGAAAGCTCCACCCTCCCTTTAATCTGATTGTTGGTATGGTTAGTACAAAGCCAGAATCATAGCATTTCACCTATTAAACTATGTGAAATATTTCTGAGGAAATCAACAGAAAGCTCCTCCCTCATTTGCGTTTGTTTGTTGGTATGGTTACTACAAAGCCAGAATCATCGCAATTCATCCTATACGTATATGAAGTATTTGTGAGAGAAGCTACAGAAAGCTCCTCACTCATGTGCATCTGTTTGTTGGTATGATTAGTACTCAGACACAATCACTACATTTCATCCATTACCTGATGTGGAGTATTTCTGAGGGATGCTACAGAAAGCTTGCCCATCATTTATGTTTGTTTGTTGGTATGGTTACTACAAAGCCAGAATCAACACATTTCATCTATTGCACTATGTGAAATATTTTCAAGAAAAGCTACAGAAAGCTCCTACCTCATTTGGTTTTGTTTTTTGGTATGGTTACTACAAAGCAAGAAACATCGTATTTCATATTTTACCATATGTGATGTATTTCAGACAGATGCTGCAGTAAGCTACTCCCTCACTTGCATTTGTTTGTTGGTATGATTAGTACACAGACACAACAATTATATTTCATTTATTACATGATGTGAAGTATTTCTGAGAGAAGCTACTGAATGCTCCTCCGTCATTTGCGGTTGTTTGTTGGTATGGTTACTACAAAACCAGATTCATTGCATTTCATCAACTACCCTTTGTGATGTATTTCAGAGTGAAGCTGCAGAAAGCTTCTCCTTCACTTGCAACTGTTTGTTGGTATGATTAGTACACAGACACAATCATTACATTTCATCCATTTCCAGATGTGAGGTATATCTGGGGGAAGCTAAAGAAAGCTCCTTCCTCAATTGCATTTGATTGTTGGTATGTCTTCTACCAAGTAAGAATCATTGCATTTCACACAATACCCTACGTGATGTGTTTCACAGAGAAGCTCCAGAAACCTCTTCCCTAATTTGCATCAGTTTGTTGGTATGATTAGTACACAGACACCATCATTACATTCCATCCATTACCTGATGTGGAGTATTTCTGAGGGAAGATGTAGAAAGCTCCTCACTCACTTGCATCTGTTGGTACGGTCACTACAAGCCAGAAACATCGCGTTTCATCTATTACACAATGTGAAGAATTTCTGAGTGAAACTACAAAAAGCTCCTCCATCACTTGCGTTTGTTTGTTTGTATGGTTACTACAAAGCCAGTATCATCGCAGTTCATCTATTACATTATGTGATGTATTTCAAAGAGAAGCTGCAGTTACTTCACCCTCACTTGCATCTGTTTGTTGATATGATTAGAATACAGACTCAATCATTACATATCACACATCACCTGATGTGAAATATTTCTGATGGAAGCTACAGAACATTCCACCCTCTTTTGTGTTTGTTTGTTCTTAAGGTTACTACAAAGCCAGAATCATAGCATTTCATTTTTCACCCAATGTGAAGTATTTCTGAGAGAAGCCGCAGAAAGCTCGTCCCTCACTTACATCTGTTTGTTGGTATGTTTAGTACACACACACAATCAATACATTTCATTTATTCCATGATGTGAAGTATTTCTGAGGGAAGTTACAGAAAGCTCCTCAATCATTTGCATATGTTTGTTGGTATGGTTTCTACAAAGCCAGATTCATCGCAATTCATCTATTACCCTCTGTGAACTATTTCTGAGAATAGCTACAGAAAGCTCCTCCCACATTTGCCTTAGGTTATTGGTATGGTTATTACAAAGGCAGAATCATCGGATTTCATTTTTTACCCTTAATGATGCACTTCAGAGAGAAGCTGCAGAAAGCTCCTCCCTCACATGCATTTGTTTGTTGGTATGATTATCACACAGACACAATCTTTACATTTCATCCATTAGCTGATGTTGAGTTCTTCTGAGGGATGCTACAGAAAGCTCGCCCCTCATTTACGTTTGTTTGTTGGTATGGTTACTACAAAGCCAGAATCAACACATTTCATCTATTGGACTTCGAGAAATATTTTTGACAAAAGCTACAGAAAGCTTTCTACCACATTTGTGTTTGATTTTTTGTATGGTTACTAGAAAGCAAGAGTCATCGTATTTCATATTTTACCCAATGCGATGTATTTATGACAGATGCTGCAGAAAGCTACAACCTAACTTGCATCTGTTTGTTGGTATGATTAGTACACAGACACAATCATTACATTTCATTCATTACCTTATGTGAAGTATTTCTGAGACAAGCTACAGAAAGCTCCCACCTCATTTTGGTTTGATTGTTGGTATGGTTAATACAAAGCCAGAATAATTGCATTTCATCCATTACTCTTTGTGATGTATTTAAGACAGAGGCTGCAGGAAGATCCTCCCTCATTTGCGTTTGATTGTTGGTATGGTTACTACAAAGCCAGAATCATTGCAATTCATCCATTACCCTCTGTGATGTATTTCAGAGAGAAGCTGCAGAAAGCTCATCCCTCACTTGCATCTGTTTGTTGGTATCATTGGTACACAGACACAATCATTACATTTCATTCATTACCTAATGTGAAGTATTTCTGAGATAAGCTACAGAAAGCTCCCCCCTCATCTGGATTTTGTTTGTCGGTATGGTTACTACCATGCCAGAAACATAGCATTTCATCTACTACCCTATGTGAAGTATTTCTGAGAAAAGCTGCAGGACGCTCCTCCCTCACTTGCATCTGTTTGTTGGTAAGATTACTATACAGACACTGTGGTTACATTTCATCCCTTACCTGATGTGAAATATTTCTGTGGGATGCTACAGAAAGCTCCACCTGCACTTGTGTTTGTTTGTTGGTATGGATACTATAAGCCCAGAATCATCGCATTTCATCTATTACCCTATGTGATGTATTTCTGAGAGAAGCTACAGAAAGATCCTCCCTCACTTGCATCTGTTGTTGGTATGATTAGGACACAGCCACAATTATTACATTTCATCCATTACCTGATGTAAAGTATTTGTGAGGGAAGCTACAGAAAGCTCCTCCCTCATTTGTGTGTGTTTGTTGGTATGGTTACTTCAAATCCAGAATCATCGCATTTCATTTTTACCCTATGTGAAGTATCTCAGTGAGAAGCTGCAGAAAGTTCCACCCTCACTTGCATATGTTTGTTGGTATGATTAGTACACAGACACAATCATTACATTTCATTCATTACCCGATGTGAATTATTTGTGACGGAAGCTACAGAAGCTCCTCCTTCATTTGTGTTTGTTTGTTGGTAAGGTTACTACAAAGCCGGAATCCTTGCATTTCATCTATTACCCTATGTGAAGTATTGCTGAGAAAAGGTACAGAAAGCTCCCACCTCATTTTGGTTTGATTGTTGGTATGGTTACTACAAAGCCACAATAATTGCATTTCATCCATTACCCTTTGTGATGTATTTCAGACAGAGGATGCAGGATTCTCCTAGCTCATTTGATTTTGATTGTTGGTATGGTCACTACAAAGCCAGAATCATTGCATTTCATCCATTACCGTGTGTGATGTTTTTCATAGAAAAAGTACAGAAAACGCCTCCTTCACTTGCATCTGTTTGTTGGTATGATAACTACACAGACACAATTATTATATTTCAATCATTACCTAATGTGAAGTATTTCTGAGGGAAGCTACAGATAGCTCCCCCCTCATTTGGATTTGTTTGTTGGTATGGTTACTACAAAGCCAGAAACATCGCATTTCATCTACTACGCTATGTGAAGTATTTCTGAGACAAGCTGTAGTATGCCCCTCTCTCACTTGCATCTGTTTGTTGGTAAGATTACAACACAGACACTATGGTTACATTTCATCCCTTACCTGATGTGAAATATTTCTGTGGGATGCTACAGAAAACTCCACCCGCACTTGTGTTTGTTTGTTGGTACGGTTACTGCAAGCCCAGAATCATCGCATTTCATCTATTACCCTATGTGAAGTATTTATGAGTGAAGCTGCAGAAAGCTCCTCCCTCACTTGCATCTGTTGGTATGATTAGTACACAGACACAATCATTACATTTCATCCATTACCTGATGTGAAGTATTTCTGAGGGAGGCTACAGAAAGCTCCACCCTCATTTGTGTTTGTTTGTTGGTATGGTTACTACAAAGCCAGACCCTCGCATTTAATCTATTACCCTATGTGAAGTATTTCTGAGAGAAGCTGCAGGACGCTCCTCCCTCACTTGCATCTGTTTGTTGGTAAGATTACTATACAGACACTGTGGTTACATTTCATCCCTTACCTGATGTGAAATATTTCTGTGGGATGCTACAGAAAGCTCCACCTGCACTTGTGTTTGTTTGTTGGTATGGATACTATAAGCCCAGAATCATCGCATTTCATCTATTACCCTATGTGATGTATTTCTGAGAGAAGCTACAGAAAGATCCTCCCTCACTTGCATCTGTTGTTGGTATGATTAGGACACAGCCACAATTATTACATTTCATCCATTACCTGATGTAAAGTATTTGTGAGGGAAGCTACAGAAAGCTCCTCCCTCATTTGTGTGTGTTTGTTGGTATGGTTACTTCAAATCCAGAATCATCGCATTTCATTTTTACCCTATGTGAAGTATCTCAGTGAGAAGCTGCAGAAAGTTCCACCCTCACTTGCATATGTTTGTTGGTATGATTAGTACACAGACACAATCATTACATTTCATTCATTACCCGATGTGAATTATTTGTGACGGAAGCTACAGAAGCTCCTCCTTCATTTGTGTTTGTTTGTTGGTAAGGTTACTACAAAGCCGGAATCCTTGCATTTCATCTATTACCCTATGTGAAGTATTGCTGAGAAAAGGTACAGAAAGCTCCCACCTCATTTTGGTTTGATTGTTGGTATGGTTACTACAAAGCCACAATAATTGCATTTCATCCATTACCCTTTGTGATGTATTTCAGACAGAGGATGCAGGATTCTCCTAGCTCATTTGATTTTGATTGTTGGTATGGTCACTACAAAGCCAGAATCATTGCATTTCATCCATTACCGTGTGTGATGTTTTTCATAGAAAAAGTACAGAAAACGCCTCCTTCACTTGCATCTGTTTGTTGGTATGATAACTACACAGACACAATTATTATATTTCATTCATTACCTAATGTGAAGTATTTCTGAGGGAAGCTACAGATAGCTCCCCCCTCATTTGGATTTGTTTGTTGGTATGGTTACTACAAAGCCAGAAACATCGCATTTCATCTACTACGCTATGTGAAGTATTTCTGAGACAAGCTGTAGTATGCCCCTCTCTCACTTGCATCTGTTTGTTGGTAAGATTACAACACAGACACTATGGTTACATTTCATCCCTTACCTGATGTGAAATATTTCTGTGGGATGCTACAGAAAACTCCACCCGCACTTGTGTTTGTTTGTTGGTACGGTTACTGCAAGCCCAGAATCATCGCATTTCATCTATTACCCTATGTGAAGTATTTATGAGTGAAGCTGCAGAAAGCTCCTCCCTCACTTGCATCTGTTGGTATGATTAGTACACAGACACAATCATTACATTTCATCCATTACCTGATGTGAAGTATTTCTGAGGGAGGCTACAGAAAGCTCCACCCTCATTTGTGTTTGTTTGTTGGTATGGTTACTACAAAGCCAGACCCTCGCATTTAATCTATTACCCTATGTGAAGTATTTCTGAGAGAAGCTGCAGGACGCTCCTCCAACTCCTCCCTTGTTTACGTCTCTTTGTTGGTATGGTTACTACAAAGCCTAAATAATCTCATTTCATCCATTAGCATATGTGAAGTATTTCAGAGAGAAGCTGATGAAAGCTCCTCCCTCACTTGCATCTGTTTGTTTGTTTGATTAAACTGACACAATCATTACATTTCATCCATTTCCTGATGTGAAGTAGTTCTGAGGGACGCTACAGAATGCTCCTCCCTCACTTGCATCTGTCAGTTGGTATGATTAGTACACAGACACAATCATTACATTTCATCCATTACCTGATGTGAAGTATTTCTGAGGGAGGCTACACAAAGCTCCACCCTATTTTTGTGTTTGTTTGTTGGTATGGTTACTACAAAGCCAGACCCTCGCATTTAATCTATTACCCTATGTGAAGTATTTCTGAGAGAAGCTGCAGGACGCTCCTCCCACTCCTCCCTTGTTTACGTCTCTTTGTTGGTATGGTTACTACAAAGCCTAAATAATCTCATTTCATCCATTAGCATATGTGAAGTATTTCAGAGAGAAGTTGATGAAAGCTCCTCCCTCACTTGCATCTGTTTGTTGGTTTTATTAAACAGACACAATCATTACATTTCATCCATTTCCTGAAGTGAAGTAGTTCTGAGGGACGCTACAGAATGCTCCTCCCTCACTTGCATCTGTTAGTTGGTATGATTAGTACACAAACACAATTATTACATTTCACCCATTACCTGATATGGAGTATTTCTGAGGGAAGCTACAGAAAGCACCTACCACATTGTCGTGCATTGGTTGGTAAGTTTACTACTAAGCCAGAATCATTGCATTTCATCTATTACCCTATTTGATGTATTTCAGAGAAAAGCTGCAGAAAGCTCATCCCTCACTTGCATCTGTTTGTTGGTATGATTAGTACACAGACACTATGGTTACTTTTCATCCCTTACCTGATGTGAAATATTTCTGTGGGATGCTACAGAAAGCTCCACCCGCACTTGTGTTTGTTTGTTGGTATGGTTACTACAAGCCCAGAATCATCCCATTTCATCTATTACCCTATGTGAAGTATTTCTGATAGAAGCTGCAGAAAGCTCCTCCCTCACTTGCATCTTTTATTGGTATAATTAGTACACAGACACAATCATTACACTTCATCCATTACCTGGTGAAGTATTTCTGATGGAAGCTTCAGAAAGCTCCTCCCTCATTTGCGTTTGATTGTTAGTATGTTTACTACAAAGCCAGAATCATCGCATTTCACCTATTACCCTATGTGAAGTATTTCTGAGTATAGCTACAGAAAGCTCCTCCCTCATTTGCATTAGTTTGTTGGTATGGTTATTACAAAGCCAAAATCATCGGATTTCATTTTTTACCCTATGTGGTGTATTTCAGATAAAAGCTACAGAAAGCTCCTCCCTCACTTGCGTCTCTTTGTTGGTATGGTTAGTACAAAGGCAGAATATTCACATTCCATCTATTACCCTATTTGAAGTATATCTGAGAGATGTTGCGGAAAGCTCCTCCCTCTCTTGTATCTGTTTGTTGGTATGATTAGTACACAGACCCAATCATGACTTTTCAACTTTTACCTGATGTGAAGTATTTATGAGAGGAGCCGCAGAAGGCTCCTCCCTCATTTGTGTCTCTTTGTTGGTATGCTTACTCTAAAGCCAGAATAATCATTTTCATCCATTACCCTATGTTAAGTATTTCAGAGGGAAGCTGCAGAAAGCTCCTCCCTCATAGGCATCTATCTGTTGTTAGGGTTCCTACATAGCCAGAATCATCGTATTTCATCCATACCCTATGTGAAGCATTTCTGAGAGAAGCTACAGACAGCTCCATGTTCATTTGTGTCTCTTTGTTGGAAGGTTTACTACAGACCGCGAATCATCACATTTCATCCATTATACTATGTGAAGTATTTCAAAGAGAAGCTGGAGAAAGCTGCCCCCTCATAGGCGTCTGTTTGTTGGTATGATTACTATGCAGATAGAATGATCACATTTCATCCATTACCTGATATGAAGTTTATCAGAGAAGCTACAGAAAACTCTTCCCTCATATCCGTTTCTTTGATTGGTTACTAGAAAGCCAGAATCATCACATTTTATCCATTACTGTATGTGATGTATTTCTGAGAAGAGCTTTAGAAAGCTCCTCACTCAGAGGCGTCTCTATGTTGATAACGTTACTACAAAGCCAGAATCATCACATTTAGAAAGCTTGTATCCTCTTCTTGTTCAAACTAGTTATCGTCCATGTTTCACTTCCATACATAGCTGCACTCCATACAAATACTTTCAGAAATGACTTCCTGTCACTTAAATCTATACTCGATGTTAACAAATTTATCTTCTTCAGAAATGCCTTCCTTACCATTGCCAGTCTACATATTATATCCTCTCTACTTTGACCATCATCAGTTATTTTGCTTCCCAAATAGCAAAACTCATTTACTACTTTAAGTGTCTCATTTCTAATCTAATTGCCTCAGCATCACCCAACTTAATTCGAGTACATTCCCTCATCCTCATTTTGCTTTTGTTGATGTTCATCTTATATACTCCTTTCAAGACACTCTCCATTCTATTCAACTGCTCTTCCAAGTCCTTTGCTGTCTCTGACAGAATTACAATGTCATCGGCAAACCTCAAAGTTTTTATTTCTTCCTCATGGATTTTAATACCTACTCAGAATTTTTATTTTGTTTCCTTTACTGCCTGCTTAATATACAGATTGAATAACATCAGTTAGAGGCTACAACCCTGTCTCACTCCCTTCCCAACCACTGCTTCCCTTTTATGCCCCTCGACTCTTATAACTGCCATCTGGTTTCTGTACAAATCGCAAATAACCTTTCGCTCCCTGTATTTTACCCCTGCCACCTTTAGAATTTGAAAGAGAGTATTCCAATCAACATTGTCAAAAGCTTTCTCTAAGTCTACAAATGCGAGAAACATAGGTTTGCCTTTCCTTAATCTTTCTTCTAAGATAAGTCGTAAGGTCAGTATTGCCTCATGTGTTCCAGTATTTCTACAGAATCCAAACTGATCATCCCTGGGGTCAGCTTCTACTAGTTTTTCCATTCGTCTGTAAAGAAATCGTGTTAGTATTTTGCCGCTGTCGCTTATTAAAGTGATTGTTCGGTAATTTACACATCTGTCAGCACCTGGTTTCTTTGGGATTGGAATTATTATATTCTTCTTGAAGTCTGAGGGTATTTCGCCTGTTTCATACATCTTGCTCACCAGATGATAAGAGTTTTGTCAGGACTGGCTCTCCCAAGTCTGTCAGTAGTTCCAGTGGAATGTTGTCTACTCTGGGGGCCTTGTTTCAACTCAGGTCTTTCAGTGCTCTGTCAAACTCTTCACGCAGTATCGTATCTCCCATTTCATCTTCATCTACATCCTCTTCCTTTTCCATAATATTGTCCTCAATTGCATCACCCTTGTATAGACCCTCTATATACTCATTCTACCTTTCTGCTTTCCCTTCTTTGCTTAGAACTGGGTTTCCATCTGAGCTCTTGATGTTCATACAAGTCGTTCTCTTATCTCCAAAAGTCTCTTTAATTTTCCTGTAGGCAATATCTATCTTACCCCTAGTGAGATAAGCTTCTACATCCTTACATTTGTCCTCTAGCCATCCCTGCTTAGCCATTTTGTACTTCCTGTCGATCTGATTGTTGAGACGTTTGATTTCCTTTTTGCCTGCTTCAGTTATTGCATTTTTATATTTTCTCCTTGCATCAATTAAATTCAATATTTCTTCTGTCACCCAAGGATTTCTAGCAGCCCTCGTATTTTTACCTACTTGATCCTCTGCTGCCTTCACTACTTAATCTCTCAAAGCTAGCCATTCTTCATCTACTGTATTTCTTTCCCCCACTCCTCTCAATTGTTCCCTTATGCTCTCCTTGAAACTCTGTACAAACTCTGGTTCTTTCAGTTTATCCAGGTCCCATCTCCATAAATTCGCACGTTGTTGCAGTTTCTTCAGTTTTAATCTACAGGTCATAACCAATAGATTGTGGTCAGAGTCCACCTCTGCCCCTGGAAATGTCTTACAATTTAAAACTTGATTCCTAAATCTCTGTCTTACCATTATATAATCTATCTGATACCTTTTAGTATCTCCAGGGTTCTTCCATGTATACAACCTTCTTTCATGATTCTTAAACCAAGTGTTAGCTATGATTAAGTTGAAGTCTGTGCAAAATTCTACCAAGCGGCTTCCTCTTTCATTTCTTAGCCCCAATCCATATCCACCTACTATGTTTCGTTCTCTCCCTTTTCCTACACTCGAATTCCAGTCACCCATGACTATTAAATTTTCACCTCTCTTCACTATCTGAATAATTTCTTTTATCTCATCATACATTTCTTCAATTTAGTCATCATCTGCAGAGCTAGTTGGCCTATAAACTTGTACTACTGTAGTAGGTGTCGGATTCGTATCTATCTTGGCCACAATAATGCTATCACTATGCAGTTTGTAGTAGCTTACCCACATTTATATTTTCCTACTCATTATCAAACCTACTCCTGCATTACCTCTATTTGATTTTGTGTTTATAGCCCTGTAGTCACCTGACCAAAAGTCTTGTTCCTCCTGCCACGGAACTTCACCAATTTTCTAACCTACCTGCTAGATTAAGGGATCTGACATTCCATGCTCCGATCCGTAAAACACCAGTTTTCTTTCTCCTGATAATGACATCCTCTTGAGTAGTCCCCGTCTGGAGATCAGATTGGGGGACTATTTTACCTCCGGAATATTTTACCCAAGAGGACCCAATCATCATTTAATCATACAGTAAAGCTGCATGCCCTCAGGAAGTTTCCCCTTGCTTTCAGCCGTTCACAGTACAAGCACAGCAAGGCCGTTTTGGTTATTGTTACAAGGCCAGATCAGTCAATCATCCAGACTGTTGCCCTTGCAGCTACTGAAAAGGCTGCTGCCCCTCTTCAGAAACCACACATTTGTCTGGCCTCTCAACAAATACCCCTTCGTTGTGGTTGCACCTACGGTATGGCTATCTGTATCACAGAGACACGCAAGCCTCCCCACGATTGGGAAGGTCCATTGTTCATGGGGTGTCCATTACACAATGTGAAGTATTTCTGAAAGAAGCTAAAGAAAGCTTTTCCCTCATTTGTGACTGTTTGTTGGTATGATTACTACAGAGGCCAGAATATTCGCATTTCATCTATTACCCCATGTGAAGTATTTCAGAGAGAAGCTGCAGGAAGCTCTCCCCTCATACGTGTACATTTGTTGGTAACGTTACTACAAAGCCAGGATCATCGCAATTCATCCATTACCTTATGTGAAGTAATTCTGAGAGAAGCTACAGAAAGCCCTTCCCTCATTTGCAATTTTTGTTTGTATGATTACTACACAGACAGCATCATCACATTTCATTTATTACCTGATGTGGTGTACATAAGAGAAGCTACAGAAAGCTCCTCCCTCATTTACATCTGTTTGTTGGTATGATTACTACACAGACAGAATCATCACATTTCATCCACTACCTGATGTGAGGTATTTAAAAGAAGCTACAGAAAGCTCGTCCCTCATTTCTGTTTCTTTGTTGGTATGGTTACTACAAAGCCAGAATCATCACATTTCATCCCTTACCCTATGTGAACTATTTCTGAGAGGAGCTGCAGAAAGCTCCTCCCTCAAAGACGTGTCGTTGTTGGTAAGGTTATTACAAAGTCAGAATCATCGCATTTTATCCATTACACTTCGTGAAGTATTTCTGAGAGGAGCTGCAGAATGCGCTTGCCTCATAGGTGTCTCTTTATTGGAGAAGTGACTACAAAGCCAGAATCATCACATTTGGTCCTTTACCCTATGTGAAATTTTTTAAGGGAAGCTACAGAAAGCTCCTCCCTCATTTGCCTCTCTCTGTTCTTCCGGTTACTACAAAGCCAGAATCAATGCATTCCATGCATTACCCTTTGTGAAGCATTTCTGTGAGAAACTGCAGAAGGCTCATCCCCCATTGGCGTCTGTTTGTTGGTATGGTTACTACAAAGCCAGATTCATCGCATTTCATCCATTACACTATGTGAAGTATTTCTGAGAAGAGCTACAGAAAGCTAATCTCTCATTTGCTTCTCTTTGTTAGTAAGGTTACTACAAAGCCAGAATCATTGCATTTTATCCATTACTTTATGTGAAGTATTTCTGAAAGAAGTTACACGGCATCTAAGTGTGAACCCATGTCTATGGTCCTCTGAGTCTTGTGGATGATTAGCAAGAGCTGGGTTTCACATGGCCGTCTTTTTCAAAACAAATGATGATTCCTACAGAGTAGGTTTGTAGTCTCCAGAAAACTCATTATACTCTAACATAATTCGTGTTCCAAAGTTCTACAACTAATCAACATTAGAGATATAGGTCTATAGTTCTGCACATCTGTTCGAAGTCCCTTCTTGAAAATGGGGAAGACCATGCTGTTTTCCAATCCTTTGGAATGCTATGCTCTTCTAGAGACCTACGGTACACTGCTACAAGAAGGGGGCTAAGTTCCATCGCGTGCTCTGTGTAAAATCTAACTGGTATCCCTTCAGGTCCAGTGGGCTTTCCTCTTTTGTGTGATTTTAATTTTTTCTCTATCACTCTGTCGTCTATTTTGGTATCTACCCTTTTGTCATCTGTGGTGTCAGGACATTTTGTTTTGATCCACCTATCGCTTTGACGTAAGACCAAAATTTCTTAAATTTTCTGCCAAGTCAGTACATAGAACATTACTTTTGAATTCATTAAGTGCCTCTCACATAGCCCTCCTCACACTACATTTCACTTCGCATAATTTTTGTTTGTCTGCAAGGCTTTGGATATGTTTATGTTTGTTGTGAAGTTCCCTTTGCTTCCGCAGCAGTTTTCTAACTCGGTTGATGTACCATGGTGGATCTTTTCCATCTCTTACGATCTTGCTTGGCACATACTCATCTAACGCATATTGTACGATGGTTTTGACCTTGTCCACTGATCCTCAACACTATCTGTACTTGAGACAAAACTTTTGTGTTGAGCTGTCAGGTACTCTGTAATCTGCTTTTTGTCAGTTTTGCTAAACAGAAAAATCTTCCTCCCTTTTTTAATTTTTCAATTTATGGCTGAAATCATCGATGCAGTAACTGCTTTATGATTGCTGATTCCCTGTTCTGCATTCACTGTTTCAAATAGTTCAGGTCTTTTTGTCACCAGAAGGTCTAATATGTTATCGCCATGAGTTGGTTCTCTGTTTAACTGCTCAAGGTATTTTTCAGATAAAGCACTTAAAAAAAAATTCACTGGATTCTTTGTCCTTGCCATCCGTTATGAACGTTTGAGTCTCCCAGTCTATATCTGGCAAATTAAAATCTCCACCATGAACTATAACATGGTGGAGAAATCTGCTCAAAATATTTTCCAAATTACCCTTCAGGTGCTCAGCGACAACAGCTGCTGAGCCAGGAGGCCTATAGAGACATCCATAGGACTGTTGCTATTCACAATATACATAAATGACCTTGTGGATGACATCGGAAGTTAACTGAGGCTTTTTGCAGATGATGCTGTGGTGTATTGAGAGGTTGCAACAACGGAAAATTGTACTGAAATGCAGGAGGATCTCCAGCGAATTGACGCATGGTGCAGGAAATGGCAATTCAGTCTCAATGTAGACAAGTGTAATGTGCTGTGAATTCACTGAAAGATAGATCCCTTATCATTTATCTACAAAATAGCAGGTCAGCAACTGGAAGCAGTTAATTCCATAAATTATCTGGGAGTACGCAGTAGGAGTGATTTAAAATGGAATGATCATATAAAGTTGATCGTCAGTAAAGCATATGCCAGACTGAGATACGTTGGAAGAATCCTAAGTAAATGAAATTCGAAAACAAAGGAAGTAGGTTACAGTACGCTTGTTCGCCCACTGCTTGAATACTGCTCAGCAGTGTGGGATCCGTACCAGATAGGGTTGATAGAAGAGATAGGGAAGATCCAACGGAGAGCAGCGCACTTCGTTACAGGATGATTTAGTAATCTCGAAAGGGTTACGGAGATGATAGACAATCTCCAGTGGAAGACTCTGCAGGAGAGACGCTCAGTACTCGGTATGGGCTTTTGTTAAAGTTTCGGGAACATACCTTTACCGAAGAGTCAAGCATTATATTGCTACTTCCTACATATACCTCGCAGAGAGACCATGAGTACAAAATCAGGGATTAGAGCAAAAACAGAAGCATACCGACAATACATCTTTCAATGAACAATACGAGACTGGAATAGAAGGGAGAACGGATAGAAGTACTCAGGGTACCCTCCAAAAACACACAGTCAGGTGTCTTGCGGAGTATGGATGTAGATGTAGATGTAGATGTAGATGTAGATGTAGAAGCTGCAGAAAGGTCCTCCATCATTTGTGTCTCTTTGTTCGTATGATTACTACAAAGCCAGAATCATTGCATTTGATCCATTACCATATGTGAATTATTTCTGAAAGAAGCTGCAGAAAGCCCCTCCTGCAGCAGCATATCTATATTGATATGATTACTACAAAGCAAGAATTATTGCATTTCATCCATTACCCTATGCGAATTATTTCTGAAAGGAGTTCCATACAGCTCCTGCTACATCAGTGTCTTTATGGTCGTATATTTAATACAAAGCTAGAATCATCCCATTTCATTCATCACGCTATGTGAATTATTTCTGAAAGAAGTTGCAGAAAGCTCCTCCCACAGCAGCGTCTCTCTGTTGGTATGATTACCACAAAGCCAGAATCAACATATTTCATACATTATCCTATGTGAATTATTGCTGAAAGAACATGCAGAAGGCTTCACTCACAGCACCACCTGTTTCTTGTTATGGTTACTACAAAGCTAGGAACATCGCATATCATCCATTACACTATGTGAATAATTTCTGAATGAAGCAGCAGAAAGTTCCTTCTGCAGTAGTGTCTCCTTGCTTGTATGATTCCTACAAAGCCAGAATCAATGCATTTAATCCATTAGCATATGTGATTTATTTTTGAAAGGACCTGCAAAAAGCTCCTCACATAGCAGCGTCTTTTTGTTCATATGATTACTACAAAGCCAGAATCATTCCATTTCATTCATTACCATATGTGTATTATTTCCGAAAAGAGGTGCAGAAATCCCTTCCACAGTAGTTTCTCTTTTTTCATCAGATTACTATAAAAACCAGAATCATCAAATTTCATCCTTTACACTATGTGAATTATTTCTGAAAGGAGCTGCAGAAAAGCTCCTAGCACAGCAGCATCTTTTTGTTGATATGATTACTACAAAGCCACAATCACGCATTTCATCCATTACCCTATGCAAATTATTTCTGAAAGAAGTTGCAGTCCCTCCTCCAGCAGCAGTGTCTATTTGTTGGTATGATTACCACAAAGCCAGAATCATCGCATTTCATCCATTATCCTATGTGAATTATTTCTGAAAGAAGCTGCAGAAGGCTTCTCCCACCTCACCACCTCTCTGTTGTTATGATTACTACAAAGCTAGAATCATCCTATTTCATCTATTACCCTAAGTGAATTATTTCTGAACAATGCTGCTGAAATCTCCTCCTGCAGCAGCATCTCTTTGTTGCTATGATTACTACAATGCCAGAATCATCGCATTTCATCCATTACCCTATGTGAATTATTTCTCAAAGAAGTTACAGAAAGCGTCTCCCACAGCTGCATCTTTTTCTCCGTATGATTATTACAAAGCCAGAATCATCCAATTTCATCCATTACTGTATGTGGTTATTTTCTAAAAGAAGCTGCAGAAAGCTCCTCCCGCAGCAGCATCTCTTTTTTGGTATCATTACAACAAAGCCATAACCGTCACACTACATCCATAACCGTATCTGATCTATTTCTAAAAGAAGTTGCAGAAAGCTCCTCAGGCAGCAGTGTCACATCGTTCATATGATTACTGCAAAGTGAGAATCATCCCATATCATCCATCATGCTATGTGAATTATTTCTGAAAGAAGTTGCAGAAATCTCCTCCCACAGCACCGTGTCTTTGTTGGTATGATTACTACGAAGCCAGAATCATCTCATTTCATCCTTAAGACTATATGAATTATTTCTCACAGGCAGTGTCAAAAGAACCTCCCACTGCAGCGTCACATTGTTGGTATGATTACTCCAAAACCAGAATCAAAACATTTCATCCATTACACTACGTGCATTTTCTCTGAAAGAAGCTACAGAAAGCTCCACCCATATTTGCGTTACTTTGTTGGTGTCATTACTACAAGACCAGAATCATCAATTTTCATCTATTACCCTATGTGAATTACTTTTGAAAAAAGCTGCAAAATGTTCCACCCACAATGGCGTCACTCTGTTGGTATGATTAATACAAATCCTCAATTATCACATTTCATCTGTTACCCTATTTGAATTTTTTTCCGGAAAAAGCTGCAGAAAACGCCTCTCACATTTGCGTTGTTTTCTTGGTATGATTACTACAAAGTGAGAATCATTGCATTTCTTTGATTACCCTATGTGAATTATTTCTGAAAGGAGCTGCAGAAAGGTCCTGCCGCAATTGTGTCACTTTGTTGCTATGATTACAACAATGCCAGAATCATTTCATTTCATCCATTACCCTATGAGAATTATTTCTAAATGATGCTACAAAGAGCTCCTCCCACACTTGCGTCACACTACAAAGCCAGAATCATTACATTTCATCAATTACACCATGCGAATTATTTCTGAAAGAAGCTGCAAAAAGCTCCTCCCACATTTGCATCACTTTGTTGGTATGATTACTACAAAGCCAGAATCATCGCATTTCATGCATTTCCATATGTGAATTTTTTTTTTCAAGAGAATCAGCAGAACGCTCATACCACAGCAGCTTCACATTGTTGGTATGATTACATAAAAGCCAGAATCATTGCATATTATCCATTACACTACCTGAAATATTTCTGAGAGGAGCTGCAGAAAGCTCCACTCACACTACTACACTTTGATCCTACAGTTACTACAAAGACAGAATCATCACATTTCATCCATTGCCCTATGAGTATTATTTCTGAAAGGAACTGCAGGGAGCTCCTACCACACTGCTATCACTTTCATGGTATAGTTACAACAAAGCCAGAATCTTCTGATTTCATCCACTACCATACGTTAATTATTGCTGAAACGAATTGCTTGTAGCTCTGCTCACAGTACTGTAACTTTGTTAGTACAGTTTCTACAAGGCCACATTCATCGCATTTCATCCACAACCCTGTGGAAATTATTTCTGAAAGAAGCTGCAGAAAGATTCTCTCACATTACTATCACATTGTTGGTTCAGTTGTGATCTATTTCTGAAGGAAGCTGCAAAAGCACCTCTCTCAGTACTGTCACATTGTTTGAAATTTTACACGAAGCAATACTACTACTACTAGTACTACGTGATCAGGCCCAGTAGACCACACACATCTACAAGTTACCTCCTCCACTGTATTCTGTCCAATGCTGCTATCTGCCATTCGTCCACATCTATTGACACTTGGATTAAATCTTCATGGGATCCACCACTCCAATGGTTCTTGGGTCTCCCAGGAAGTCTCTTTCCTGTAGGTGTGAAATCCAGGAGCTTCCGAGGCCATCTGTGATCCTCCATCCAAGCTATAATGTCGGCCCACTGCATTTGTTTGGCTTTGAGGGTACCTGCTATGTTGGGCCACTGGTATAGTTCCTCAAGCGCTTCATTGTATCTGATCCTCCATTCCCCAGTATCTGCATCCAGAACTGTACCAAAAATCTTCCGAAGCACTTTTCTCTCAAAAACAAGGAGCTTATGGAAGCCCTGTTTCCGGATACTCCATATCTCACAGCCATATAGAACAAGAGGCTGGATAAAGGTTTTGTACGGTTGAATCTTGAACTGTCTGGAGAGATATTTCTACCAAAGCAGTTGTGCTAGGCTGTGGAAAGATCGGTTTCCTGCTTGTATTCTGGCATTGATCTCTGCATCACATGACGAGTTCACAGTGGAAAGTGCCCCTAGGTATTTGAATTCTTGCACTCTCTTGTAGGAAAGGTCCACAACAAGCAACAAGCATTGCATTTTATCGATAACCCTATGAAGATTATATCTGAAAGAAGCTGACAAAAGCTCCTCTCAAATTACTATTCCTTTGTTGGTATAGTTACAAAAAAGCCACAATCATGGCATTTCATCTTTAACACTATGATAATTATTTCTGGAAGAAGCTCCAGAAAGCTCCTCTCACACTACAATCACTTTCACAGTTAGTTACTACAAAGCCACAGTCGTCTCATTTCAGCCATAACACTATGTGAATTATTTCTGGATGAAGCTGCAGAAAGCTCCTCTCACACTACAATCACTTTCTTGGTGTAGTTACCATAAAGCCAGAATCATCACATTTCATTCATAACACTATGTGAATTATTTCTGAAAGAATCTGCAGTAAGATGCTCTTCCTTAACAATCAATCTGTTCATATAGCTACTACAAAGCAACAATCGTTGCGTTTAATTTGTAACATCATGTGAATTATTTCTGAAAGAAGCCACAGAACGCTCCCCTCAAAATACTATAAACCTTGATGGTGTAGTTACTACAAAGCCACAATTATTGCATTTGATTCATAGCATGCTGTGAAATATTTCTGAAAGAATCTGCAAAAAGTTCCATTCACTCTAGAACCAAAGTGTTGGTATAGTTATTAAAAAGTGACAATCATTGCACTTCACTCATAATGGTATGTGAATTATTTCTGAAAGAAGCTGCAGAAAGCTCACAATACTATCACCTTGTCGGTATAGTAACTACAAAGTCATATCCATCACATTTTATGCATAACCCTATGTGAATTATTTCTGAAAGACGCTGCACAAAGGTACTCTCACTGTAGAATCATTTTGTTGCTATAGCTACAACAAAACCACATACATGGCATCTCACCCATAACACTATGAGATTTATTTCTTAAAGAAGCTGCAGGAAGATTCCCTCACAATACTATCACTTTGTTGTTATAGTTACTGAAGACATACAACCATTGCATTTAATCCATAACCATATGTGTATTATTTCTGAAAGAAGGTGCAGCAAGCTCCTCTCACTCAAGTATCAATCTGTTGGTATAGCTATTACAAAGCCACAATCATAGCATTTCATCCATAAGCCTATGTGATTTATTCCTGAAAGAAGCCGCAGGAAGCTCCCCTCACAATACTATCACTTTTCCAGTATAATTACTAATGAGCCACAATCATCTCATCTCATTCGTAGTCCTATGTGAATTATTTCCAAAAGAAACTGTAAAAAGCTTTCCGACCAATACCACGGGTTTTGGTACAGTTACTAAAAAGCCACAATCATTGCATTTCATTCATAGTCCTATGTGAATTATTTCTGAAAGGAGCTTCAGAAAACTCCACTCACAATACTATCATCCTGTTGGTATAGTTACTACATGGCCACAATCATCACACTTCATCCAAAACCCTATGTGAATTATTTCTGAAAGAAGCTCCAGCAAGCTCCTCTCACTCTATTACACTATGTTGGTATGGTTACTACAAAGCAACAGTCATCCCATTTCATCCATAATCCTAAGTGCTTTATGGGACATAAGCTGCACGAAGCCCCCTCACAATACAATCACTTTGTTGGTTTCCTGAATGAGATTTTCACTCTGCAGCGGAGTGTGCATTGATATGAAACTTCCTGGCAGATTAAAACTGTGTGCCCTACCGAGACTCGAACTCAGAAACTTTGCCTTTTGTGGGCAAGTGCTCTACCATCTGAGCTACCATAGTATGACTTACGCCCGGTCCTCACAGCTTTACTTCTGCCAGTATCTCGGCTCCTACCTTCCAAACTTTACAGATTTTCTCCTGTGAATCTTGCAGAATTAGCACTCCTGAAAGAAAGGATATTGCGGAGACATGGCTTAGCCACAGCCTGGGGGATGTTTCCAGAATGAGATTTTCACTCTGCAGTGTAGTGTGCACTGATATGAAACTTTCTAGCAGATTAAAACTGTTCTGGAAACATCCCCCAGGCTGTGGCTAAGCCATATCTCCGCAGTATCCTTTCTTTCAGGAGTGCTAGTTCTGCAAGGTTCACAGGAGAGCTTCTGTAAAGTTTGGAAGATAGGAGACGAGATACTGGCAGAAGTAAAGCTGTGAGGACCTGTATCTTCATTAGGGTGATCCCCATATGCATCTGCTTCCCACTTACTTACTGTTTTTAGAGTGTCATATGCCTGTAACGCTATCAGGTGGCATCCGACATCACAGTGGGCAGTGGTCATAATGTTTTGGCTCCTCGGTGTATAGGGGATCTATACAAGGGAGATATAACTGAGGGCAACATCATACAAATAATAGAAGAGACAGATGAAGGTAACAAGGGAGATATACTGTGAAAAGCATTTGACTGAGCACTGAAGACTCACAGTGAAACAAGGAAACAAGTACCCAGGGGTAGACAACATTCTGTCAAAACTACCGATAGCATTGGGAGAGACAACAATGACAAAATTATTCCATTTGCTGTGCTAGATGTACGAAACAGGTGAAATATCCACGAATTTCACTAAGAATGTATTAATTTCACTTCCAAAGAAATAAGGTGCTGTGAGGTGTGAATATTCCCAAACTGTCAGTTTAGGAATTTGTCGTTGCAGAATACAAACACAAATTCTTATATAAAAGGACCAAAAAGCAGCAGATACTGACTTCATAGAAGATAACTTTGGATTCTGGAGAAATGTAGGACCACATGTGACAATACTGACCCTACAACTTATCTTAGAAGATGCATTCAGGAAAGGCAAACCTATGTTTCTACCATTTGTAGACTTAGAGAAAGCTTTTGACAATGTTGACTGGAATGCTCTTCTTCAAATTATGAACCAGGGATGAAATACAGGGAGTGAAAGACTATTTAAAATTTTTACAGAACCAGATGGCAGCTATAACAGTTGAGGGGCATGAAAGGGAAGCAGTGGTTGGGGAGCAAGTGACACAGGGTTGTAGCCTATACGTGATGTTATTCGAACTGTATATTTGGCCACCAGTAAAAGAAACAAAAGAAAAGTTCAGAATAGGAATTAAAATACATGGAGAAGAATTAAAAAAACTTTGAGGTTTGCTGACAACATTGTAATTCTGTCAGAGACAGCAAAGGACCTGCAAGAGCAGTTGCACGGAATGGACAGTTCTTGAAAGGAAGATATGATATGAACATAAACAAAAGCAAAAGAAGATAATGGAATGTAGTCAAATTAAATCAGGTGATGTGAGGGAATTAGATTAATGAATGAGACACTTAAAGATGATGATTTTTGCTATTTGGGCAGCAAAATCGCTAATGATGTTCAAGGTAGAGATGATATAAAATCTAGGCAGACAATGGAGAGGAAAGTGTTTCTGAAGAAGAGAAATTTTGGAGCATTGAATATAAACTTAGGTTGTAGAGTAATTGCACTTTATGCAAGACACCTTTGTAGCTTTGTTTTCAGTGAGACATTTTTCAGCACTTTTTTTTGCTATCTTCAGACATGTAGATGTAGATAGTACAGAAAATGCTAAAACAGGTTTGTGTGAAAACACAGCTATGAACATGCCCGAAAAAAAAAGAGAGGGGAAATTTCTCTCTAATTTTCTTAGACACAGAAATAAAGAGAACTGCAATATTCACAACATGGAACTGCAATATTCACAACATGTTTATAGATTTAGGTGTTACAAAGATTTTTCTGGAAACATTTGTATTGATTGTTGTCATATACGAAGTGAAACATGGATATCAAACAGCTAGACAGGATGAGAATAGAAGCTTCTGAAATGTGGTGCTACAGATGTATACTGAACATAAGGTGGGTGAATGGACTTGGAGAGAAAAGAAATTTCCTACACAATCTGACTAAAAGAAAGGATTAGCGGACAGGATGCATTCTAAGATGTTAACGGATCACTAGTTTAGCACTGGAGAGAAGTGTGGAGCAGTGGCACCACACCAATATCGTATATTAAGATCCACATAAGACTTTTGGTAACTTTATTTTCAAAATTCTGATGATGAAGTTCATACTTTATGCAAAGTCTTACGAGTTAATAGGTATATTTTGAAGGAAAGATCACTTTCAAATTAAAGGGCTATTTTTCCTCTTTTCAGTAAACTTTACTATCTTAACAGATATTGAATATAATAGAGGGAAACATTCCACATGGTAAAAATATACATAAAAAACAAAGATGCTATGACTCACCAAATGATAAAACACTGGTAGACAGACGTTGCTTCATCTATGGGTTGTGAAAGTTTGAAATTTGTGTGTGTGTTTGTGTATTTTTTATTGTGTCTATCTACCATCACTTTCTCATTTGGTAAGTCACAGCAACTTTCTTTGTTATATGCATTAACAGATATTGATAATTGTTAGTTTAACTTTATCCACATTTGTAGTGCCAGTTATGGACATATTGCTGTGAATTTCCAGGATCTGTTGATACACTTTTGATCATCTGATTTTTCTAATTTCTATTGACACCAGTACTAATGAGCAAGAGTCCTGAATTACAAATTACAGATTTTTCAGTAACTACATTTTAATATGCAAGATGGGTCCCATAATAATAATAATAAGCCCTTGATTTCCAATGCATAGGCATAAATTAGAATTGAACTTTTGAATAGACGCTGCTCATGCAAAGTAACATACTGCTACAAACAAAATATAATGACAATATCCACAGCCAATAAAACTTAGCCTTCTGGCTCACAGGTTTTGTAAATAATAATAAATTAACATAATTCATTAATACCGTAGAACAAATCTGTTTACGGCCTACATTCACTCCACTTTCTTGATTCTGCTGTTAATCTTCTTCAGGTATGGCTTCAGTTTAACTTGGCTGCATTCTAGACCACTCTTGGGAACTATTTGTGTTGCCTCTCCATTCATTTAAGTCAGGCTGAGAGAACTCCTTTTACAATTATGAGCAATAAATATCATTATGTGTGTATTTCAGTTTTGTTTAGTAATATTTGTGTTTACAACAACCATTCTTTGCTGTGTTTTACTTAACTGTATGTGAAACAACTTTTGATCACTTCATCTGTATTGTGTGCACATTTACTTTCTGAAGAGATAATAAGTATTGTGCTCCACAGATGTCCATACTAAGTACCTGTCTGCATACATCATTAGAAACTGTAAGAGATCTGGTCATCCCCAACAGGATCTTAAAGACATGATTAAAGATTAGTGAGCTCATAATTTTGAACTTATAAAAGAAACTTCTGGCTATCCATTTTAAGTACGGAACTATCAACAGTAATTTCAGGTGCTGATCCTCTGAAACTGTACAGCTTCTGAACGGCTTGTATCACAACTACTGATGTGACATAACACCTACGGTATATTTTCTATTGTCATCTGGAATGAAGATCCCATTCTATCCATTACAGGGTTTAACCTTACTTGAACCATAATCATGATGATGAACATCTCAATAATTTAGTGGGTTCTGAACCTGAAACATGAAATAGTAGAGGACTACAAATACGACAGTGGGAGCTCATCTTCAGTGCTGTGTGAAAGATCATGCACAAAAATCCTTGTGGGATAGTGTTGCTAACAACTATTGTTTTGATTTAGTTAACTTCAGTGCTAGTAAACAGTCACTATTGCTCAATAGATATTAAAACTGAAAATAAGTAAATTTTTTGAAATATGTAGAATCTGATCACAGATGGAAGAAAATAGAAATAATCTTAAATATATGTTCTTGATTATTAGCATTATTTTCAGAGAGAGATAACAGAAATAAGATTGAGCCCACAGTGTTTTAAATGTTTCAAAGCCAGAAGCTTCTTCAAGGAAATGCACCCAACTGTAGAGCTTTTCTTTGACAGTAGACAATGATAATCCCATTCCTTAATAGAATGTTGATACCTTGCATATTGGCTGCATATTAATAATCATAACAAATCTTCATCAGAGCAAGGAAAACAAACACAAAAGCACACAAGCTCTGGCACCCAAGACCAGACTGCAAGCAGAAGCACATGGTGGGAGAAGCAAACAGGTGGTAGGGAAGGAGGAGAATGGGGCAGGGAGAGATAGTAGGGTAGGGGGACAGTTATGTGCTGCTTGTAGACGGTTACAGGGACAAAGTGGGGAGAGAGTACGGCAGCTAGTTGGAGTCAGGAGATTAGACAGATGTCAGCAGGGGGGTGGGAGGGCCATCAGAAAAGGAGGTAGCTATAAAAACTGTGGGTGCATTACTGGAATTGAGTTCTGGAATGGGAACAAGGAATGGTATAGTTTGGTGGTAGACAGTGACTAATGAAGGTTGAGGGTTACTTAAATGTAAGCTATACTGTAGGGAGAGTTCCCACTAGTGCAATTCAGAAAAGTTGGTGTTGGTGGGAAGAATCCAGAAGGCACAGGTTGTGAAGCAGTCACTGAAATGACAAATGTCATGCTGCGCAGCATGCTCAGAAATTGATTGGCCCAACTGTTTCTTCATCACAGGATTTTGGTTGTCATTCATGTGAACATACATTTTGTCAGTTGCCGTGTCAACATAAAATACAGCTCAGTGGTTGCAGCTTAGCTCTTGGATCACATGACTGGTTTCACAGGTAGCATTGTCTTTGATTGGGCAAGCGATAATTGTGAGTGGACTGGAGTAGGTGGTGGAGGGAGGATGTATGGGACAAGTCTTGCATCTATGTCTATTACAGGGGCATGAGCCATGAGGTAAAGGGCAGCAAGCAGGGGTTGTGTAGTAGTGATATTCTCTAGGTTCAGTGGTCAGTGGAATACTACTGTGGAAGGGATGTAAAAGATAGTGCTTAATACATTCCCCATTCCAGGGTACTATGATATATATTTTTGGTTTGTAAATAAAGCTTCCTTTTCCTTCTGCTAGTTACTTTATTTATCCTATATGTGTTTCGCCTTCTGTTCTAAGGCATCATCAGTGGGATATATAATGATACAATTTTGTTAGCTTTAGATTATTAAACAGTTCACTTTGTAAAAAAAAGTAATTACTTATGATTTGCTAATTTGCTTATCCTCACATCTGGTCTGGAGGTCACACTACCACTTTTATCACTGCCATATAATCACATTTTTGTGTTCTCACCTTCCATACACCATTCACCATATTTCTTCCCTTTCTTTGGTCGACTATTGTTCCTTTGTCACTCAATACATTTATTTCGTCGTACACCGTTTTTCTCAACGTAAATATTGCAACTCTATTATTTGTTTCATCTTCTTTGAGAAATTTACCTATTTGTTGCAAATGTAACTAAGTATATGTTCGAGACTAACTTCTATTTCTGATGTTTATACTGTGTGTGCGTATGATTGAGAGAGAGGGAGGGAGGGGGATAGAGCTGACGAGTTTTAATTTGGGTGGGGGGGGGGGGGCAGTGGAGGGGGGAATACAAGCTATCAGTGAGTGGTTGAAAACTTTGGTGACAGCGACAGCTGATTTGACTTTTCCTTTCAATATTCTGTGGAGGGGCTCATGGATTTTTTGGATTCTATTATTATTATATTGGACTGTATTATTTTATTAATCCTTTTTGCAGATGGTATTCTATTATTTTAAATAATGAATGGCTTGGCATGTGTACTTGGTCATTCAACAGGATTTTCCCTTCTGATTTGGTTTTCTGTATGTGGTAATTTTCTTGCATTATTAGGAGGTGTTGTTTTACTGTCGATTAAAATTATTTTATGTCATTGTCTCTAGTGGTTGGTTTGTGGTCATTTTCTCTTAGGCATTCTGCAAATGTGATGTGGTTTGTCCCATATTTCCAAACTCTCATGTGTTTTTTTATCTGACATCAGATGTTCCCCTGTTTGCTCTATGTAACTGCCTTCACAAGTGTTACACTGTAGCTGATATATACTTGCTTTCTGGTATATGTCTCTGTTATTAGTCAGTTTTGGGGTGTATTTTTGCATAGAACTGTCTGTTGTGACTGCTATGTTTATTCCTTGTCTCTTGAAAATGTTGGTGATTTGATAGGTGAGTTTGCGTTCGTATGTCATTGTGTACCATCTATTGTTTTCTTTCAACTTTTTCTGATTATCCTGTGCAGTTGTTATGGGACTACATGTTTGTGTTTGGTTCTGTTGTGTTGTTGTCTGTGGTTTGGAGCTTTCTGCTTTTATTTTACTTTTAATTTTGTTGTTAAGCTTTGTTACTGTGTTACTGTTGTAACCATTATTTTGTGCCTCCTGCATCATTATGTCCCATTCTTTTTGGTAGCCTTCTTTGGCAAGTGGTACTGTGTTGAGTCTATGGAGCATGTGTTGAAGTGCTGTTTGCTTTTGTGTGTGCGGGTGGTTAGAGGACTGAGGAATCATATTGTCTGTTGCTGTGGGTTTACGGTAAATTTCAAACATATGCTTATGGTTCTGTTTTTTTATTGTTATATCCAGGAAGTTAATTTGGTTGTTCTGTTCTCTTTCAATTGTGAATTTTATATTTTTATGGATCTTGCTGATGTCAGTATGTAGTTTTTCAATTTAACTTTGTGGTATATTTGTTAAGCAAAGGATGTCATCCATGTATCTGAACCACTATAATATGTTGTATTCTTTTGCTAATATTTTTGTGAAAATGATCTGTTAAATGTGGTTTACCAAAATATCTGCTAAGGCTTCTGAAACTGGGGACCCAATTGGTAATCCATCTTCTTCTAAATAATATTCATTACTGAATTTGAAGTAATTTTGTTGTGTTATGAGCTTTATTAGTGTGTATATTTCCTTAATCTGTTCATCAGGAAGGTGACTATAAGTTTTCAGGTACTTATCTATAATTTCTATTACTTCTGGTACTCCTGGCTGGTGTGACCAAGCCATTCTAGGCACATCAGTCAGGAACTGCGCAGCCACTAAGGTTGCAATTTCGAATCCTGCCTCTGGCATGACAGTGTGTGTGTTGTCCTTAGGTTAGTTAGGTTTAAGTAGTTCTAAGATCTAAGGGACTGACGACTTCAGATGTTAAGTCCCATAGTGCTCAGAGCCATTTGAACCATTTCTGGTACTGGTATGTTGCAATACATGATTTCTATAACAAATGAAAAGAGGGTTATATTTTTTGTTCATTGTGTTTGCTGTGTAGTGTTTTTAATGGTTCTGTCTTCTTGTACTTTGAAATTTTCAGACAGAAATTTTAACATGTATCCTGCAAGCTCTGAAGTGGGGGGAGTTTCTGAAATCCAGTATTGGCCTCACAGAAGATTCGGTTTGTGGATTTTTGGTTGGCTTTGGAGAACCAGCGCAGTGGGACTGATCTATGACAACTTTCTTTTCTCTATGTTATCCAATATGATGTCAATATTTTTCAGAGTGTGTTTTCTTTTTTCTTTTTTTTTTTTACTTTTGTCTTTAATCTGAATGTCATGTCTGATTTTAAATTTGTAATGCTATTTTGTAAAATGAATTCTTGTGTTTTTTCAATGTATTGTTCTTTGTGTATCAGTAATATTGTGGTCTCCTTGTCTCCTTTTAAAATGTTGTTGTTGTTGTTGTTGTTGTTGTTGTTGTTGTTGATGTGGTCTTCAGTCCTGAGACTGGTTTGATGCAGCTCTCCATGCTACTCTATCCTGTGAAAGCTTCTTCATCTCCCAGTACCTACTGCAACCTACATCCTTCTGAATCTGCTGAGTGTATTCTTCTCTTGGTCTCCCTCTATGATTTTTACCCTCCATGCTGCCCTCCAATACTACATTGGTGATCCCTTGATGCCTCAGAACATGTCCTACCAACCGATCCCTTCTTCTAGTCAAGTTGTGCCACAAACTTCTCTTCTCCCCAATCCTATTCAATACCTCCTCATTAGTTACGTGATCTACCCATCTAATCTTCAGCAT
Organism: Schistocerca gregaria; assembly: GCF_023897955.1. NCBI lineage: Eukaryota > Metazoa > Arthropoda > Insecta > Orthoptera > Acrididae > Schistocerca > Schistocerca gregaria. The sequence continues at coordinate 45,348,154 of NC_064929.1, forward strand.
TCTTCTCTAGCACCACATTTCGAAAGCTTCTATTCTCTTCTTGTCCAAACCAGTTATCATCCATGTTTCACTTCCATACATGGCTACACTTCATACAAATTCTTTCAGGAAAGAGTTCCTGACACTTAAATCTATACTCGATGTTAACAAATTTCTCTTCTTTATAAACGCTTTCCTTGCCATTGCTAGTCTACATTTTATATCCTCTCTAATTCAACCATCATCAGTTATTTTGCTCCCCAAATAGCAAAACTCATTTACTACTTTAAGTGTCTCATTTCCTAATCTAATTCCTTCAGCATCACCTGACTTTATTTGACTACATTCCTTTATCCTCATTTTGCTTTTGTTGATGTTCATCTTATATCCTCGTTTCAAGCCACTATCCATTCCATTCAACTGCTCTTCCAAGTCCTTTGCTGACTCTGACAGAATTACAATGTCATAGGCGTACCTCAAAGTTTTTATTTCTTCCCCATGGATTTTAATACCTACTCTGAATTTTTCTTTTGTTTCCTTTACTTCTTGCTCAATATACAGATTGAATAACATCAGTGAGAGGCTACAACCCTGTCTCACTCCCTTCCCAACCACTGCTTCCCTTTTATGCCCCTCGACTCTTATGACTGCCATCTGGTTTCTGTACAAATTGCAAATAGCCTTTCGCTCCCTGTATTTTACCCCTGCCACCTTTAGAATTTGAAAGAGAGTATTCCAATCAACATAGTCAAAAGCTTTCTCTAAGTCTACAAATGCTAGAAACATAGGTTTGCCTTTCCTTAATCTTTCTTCTAAGATAAGTCGTAAGGTCAGTATTGCCTCATGTGTTCCAGTATTTCTATGGAATCCAAACTGATCTCCCAGAGGTCAGCTTCTACTAGTTTTTCCATTCGTCTGTAAAACATTCATGTTAGTATTTTGCAGCTGTCACTTATTAAACTGATTGTTTGGTAATTTTCTCATCTGTCAACACCTGCTTTCTTTGGGATTGGAATTATTATTTTAAAATGATAACATTTTGTTTTTGTAGTTTTCTCCTAATTTTTCCTAGTGTTGCAGATCTGAGTTTTTGTTGTTTTGTGTTGTTGCATTTTTATGCTGGTTATTATATTCTGGATTTCTTTTTTTACTAGTTCTCTAGTTAATCCAATGCTGACACTGCTATTTTCATTCCTATCATCCCTTGTCAAAACACTTTATGCTTCTATAATTAGATTTCATAAGTAACCTTCATCTATTTCTGAATTTAGATTGTATTTTCATCCTTTCTCCAACAGCTGTCTTTCTTTACTGTTTAACTGTGTGTCTGTAAGGTTCACTAATCTTGGGTAGAATTTGTGTGTGTGAGTAAAGGTAATATGTTGTAACTGTAGTTTTTTGAGTAGGTTGATCTTTCTTCTATTAACTGTTTCTATTCTTTGTGCAGCAGTTTTTGTAAGCTTTTCGACCCTGTTGACCAGATGGGAGAAAACTTTCATATTATTTATGGTGTCTGTGAGTTGTAAATATGTTTTATACAACTCGTAATTTAACTCTTGTTTTTTAGAGTCTAGGGATTTTATCTCGTATTTTAACCATATTTTCTGAGCAGAATGCATTGCTTTTTGGGTGGTGGTTGAACTGTTTTTAATTTTTACATTGAATATTTAGGTACCAGATTGTTACATTTGCATATGTTGAATTTTGTGTGTTGTATGGTTTTATGGATGTTCAGATGATTCTTCTGAATTTCTGGTATGGGCCATGTGGAAATGCCTGGCATGGTATGAATAACAAGTCTGTTTGTGTGGCCATCCTCTGCAGCAAGCATATAAAAATTTGTTTTGTAAATAAAGCTGCCTTACCCTGCTGCTAGTTACTTTATTTATCCCGTACACTTTTCACCTTCTCCTGTTCTAAGGTATCATCAGTGGGATTTATAACGATACAGTTGTGTTAGTTTCATATTATTAAACAGTTAAATTCACATTTTGGTGATTTGCATTTTCTCACAACTGCCTATCATACAAGTTCATGGCCAGGGATAATGACGTGTCCTGGGGTCCACTGATAAACCACGGAATGGCTCCCAAGCAGGCGACGTGGAAACTGCTTCATGAGATAGGCATTCTCTGAAGCTGACCTACATTCTGTCTACACCATGGGGTTTTCTGGCTTTGGGAGAGGGAATGGCATAACAGCACACATAACAAACTGCATGTCGTTAAGGAGGCTATGAATGTGTGGAAGTCTTCCAGGCAGGCCTCTCCCAGGGAATCAGTCATCCTCTTCCGGCTCTGCATTGACTATATGAGGCTAATGCATGGTTAACTACTCTGTAGCGAGAAGCCACCTAAGTGTCGATGTGGCTTCCAAATGACAGTTGTTCACCTCTTGCTGGACTACTCACATTTAACCGCTCTGTGACAGACTTTCAACTTTCCCACCAACCTGCCTTCGGTGTTGGACACAATGACTCCACAGCAGCTTTAGTTCTACATTTTATCGGTGAGAGTGGGTTTTATACTTCTATATAGGGTTTAGTGTATCCTTTGACCCTCTGTGTCCTCCAGCCTAGTGCTTTACGGTTGAGTTTTTAATGTGTTGCAGAGTCACTGGCTTTCCCTTTCTATTCTCGTGCTTGCCAGCCACTGTAATCTGCTTTCATGTTTTACTCTCTTCTGTTGTTTCCTTGTCCTCTTTTGTTCCTTTTAGTGTTCATAGTGTGCCCTTCATTCTTATGGCTTTTCCTTTCTTTCTGTTTTGTGTTACACATTTAATCCGTTTTATTCTCACTCTTGTGGCATTGCTTTTTAGGAACATTGGTGAGGCAGATGGTGTGATAGCTGTCCACATCAAGTGCGTTTTTACACAATCTCACCATAGCCGGTTGAAGATGATGATTATATGTCACTTGTAGTCAGATGAGATATGTTTAATCACCTGGCTGTGGATGCGGTCAGGCCCAGGAACTGTGTCGGTGCAATGTGCAAGAGCACTGAAAAGCTTCCACTTTGTAAATGGGGCGTTATAGGATTCACCACAGCATGTAGTGCATTAGAGTACATTACCTTTCAGCCACCGTTCCAGTGTGCGAAACCTTGGGGGGTGATTATCCAATGCAGTGCCCGGCAAAGTGCCCGGAAATCGCATTTGTGTTGGTACATAACTCGCCATTTAAGGTAACACCAGGGACAGCCATTGAGGCTTGGTACCCAAAGAGACATTTGATCTTTTTCCAGACTTGGGAAGACATGTGGCCTCCAATGGTGGAGACTTATCTCTCCCAACACCACTCCTTCTGTTGCTCGATAAGGTAGCGAACACTGGCACAGAGCCATTTAAGGCTATGATGTGCTCCAGGGAAGGGTGCCACTTACGGGCTGTAAAGCTTGCAGACACTCTTCAATTGCCTGAACGATTTGCGGTGACCACCAAGTGACTGCCTTACTCCTTGGGCAACCTAAAGAGCGAGGGATTCCGTTTTCTGTGACATAAACAATTGTGCTAGTCATCTGCTCAACCATCACATCGATATTACAATGTAGGGGAGATTCAGCGGTGACAGCTAAGGTGAAAGTTACCCAGTTAGCCTTGTTCAAAGCCCATCTGGGCAGGCATCTGTGTGCCTGATACTGGGGCACTGCCAGGAAGATGGGGAAGTGCTCACTACCACACAGGTAGTCATGTCTTCTTCAGTGGATGGATGGGAGATGTTCTGGGCTGCAGATTGATACGTCAATGGCTTAGTAACTCCCATGAGCCACACTGAAACATGTGGCGGCCCCAGTATTTAAGAGTCATAGGTCAAATTGCAACAGTAAATTTCGACAACTCTGCCTCGCCCAGTAACTATGGTACCACCCCACAAGGGGTTATGGGCATTAAAATCATCCCGAAGAAGGAAAGGTTTAGGCAGTTTATCAATTAGTGCAGCTAATACATTCAGGGGTACTACACCATCTAGATGAAGATATACATTTCAGACAGTTATTTCCTGCATCATCTTTATTCTGACAGCCACAGCTTCAAGAGAGTTTTGAAGGGGCACATGTTCACTACAGACTGAGTTTAGAACATAAACGCAAACTCCACCTGTCAATCGATTATAGTCACTGTAGTTGCTGTAATATGCCTTATAGTCACGGAGGGCAGGGAACCAGGTTACCTGGAGGGCAATGCAGATGGCAGGTTTAAACCTCAACAGTTGCTGTAGCTCAGCCAGGCAGTGGATAAAACCACCACAGTTGCACTGGAAGATGACATCGTGAGACTGGGAAGGCACGGAAAATTCAGTGAAGCACTGTATGGCTCACAGTCACCTGCTTCCACTGATTTATTGCCTGAATAGTCTATATCCATCATGTGAGAGGATCTGGCAAGATCTACACTCCTGGAAATGGAAAAAAGAACACATTGACACCGGTGTGTCAGACCCACCATACTTGCTCCGGACACTGCGAGAGGGCTGTACAAGCAATGATCACATGCACGGCACAGCGGACACACCAGGAACCGCGGTGTTGGCCGTTGAATGGCACTAGCTGCACAGCAGTTGTGCATCGCCGCCGTCAGTGTCAGCCAGTTTGCCGTGGCATACGGAGCTCCATCGCAGTCTTTAACACTGGTAGCATGCCGCGACAGCGTGGACGTGAACCGTATGTGCAGTTAATGGACTTTGAGCGAGGGCATATAGTGGGCATGCGGGAGGCCGGGTGGACGTACCGCCGAATTGCTCAACACGTGGGGCGTGAGGTCTCCACAGTACATCGATGTTGTCGCCAGTGGTCGGCGGAAGGTGCACGTGCCCGTCGACCTGGGACCGGACCGCAGCAACGCACGGATGCACGCCAAGACTGTAGGATCCTACGCAGTGACGTAGGGGACCGCACCGCCACTTGCCAGCAAATTAGGGACACTGTTGCTCCTGGGGTATCGGCGAGGACCATTCGCAACCGTCTCCATGAAGCTGGGCTACGGTCCCGCACACCGTTAGGCCGTCTTCCGCTCACGCCCCAACATCGTGCATCCCGCCTCCTGTGGTGTCACGACAGGCGTGAATGGGGGACGAATGGAGACGTGTCGTCTTCAGCGATGAGAGTTGCTTCTGCCTTGGTGCCAATGATGGTCGTATGCGTGTTTGGCGCCGTGCAGGTGAGCGCCAAAATCAGGACTGCATACAACCGAGGCACACAGGGCCAACACCCAGCATCATGGTGTGGGGAGCAATCTCCTACACTGGCCGTACACCTCAAGTGATCGTCGAGGGGACACTGAATAGTGCACAGTACATCCAAACCGTCGTCGAACCCATCGTTCTACCATTCCTAGACCGGCAAGGGAACTTGCTGTTCCAACAGGACAATGCACATCCACATGTATCCCGTGCCACCCAACGTGCTCTAGAAGGTGTAAGTCAACTACCCTGGCCAGCAAGATCTTCGGATCTGTCCCCCAATGAGCATGTTTGGGACTGGATGAAGCGTCGTCTCACGCGGTCTGCACGTCCGGCACGAACACTGGTCCAACTGAGGCGCCAGGTGGAAATGGCATGGCAAGCCGTTCCACAGGACTACATCCAGCATCTCTACGATCGTCTGCATGGGAGAATAGCAGCCTGCATTGCTGCGAAAGGTGGATATACACTGTACTAGTGCCGACATTGTACATGCTCTGTTGCCTGTGTCTATGTGCCTGTGGTTCTGTCAGTGTGATCATATGATGTATCTGACAACAAGAATGTGTCAATAAAGTTTCCCCTTCCTATGACAATGAATTCAAGGTGTTCTTATTTCAATTTCCAGGAGTGTAGGTACTTAGCAGGTGCCCAAATCTCCACCCCACCCTCAGCTGCAGAGCCTGTAGGTAGCAGTGGTGTGGGTGCGACCGCAATTTCTTTGGTCTTAGCGGTTTTCGTTTTGGATTTCTCTCACTGCTCCTTGGGTTTCCCTGGCTGGGAGGACTTCACTGGCTCAGTCTCCAGGACTGAGGATGAGCGTGACGTCCTACAACCAGCTGCTTTTTTGCTCTTTGGCCACTGGCAGGTGTCTTGTTTCCCACTAGAAGCTACCTAGGAATGGAGTGACCCAAGGGACCACTTCCTAGGGAGAGAAGCTGAAGAACACTTACGCTTCTCCAGCTCCAGCCATGATTGTTGCGCAATGATGGTGGCGGCGGGGGGCGGCGGGGGGGGGGGGGGGGGCAGGGTGGTGTTGCTCCTCAAGTAGGTGGTGCAGGATCAACAGGGATGGAAATGCTCTCCAACATCAAGGGGGCAGGTGAGTCTACCAGCTCTGAGAGTTGACCTGGGTTGGCAGAGCTCATGGTGTCAGAACTGTTGTAGTGGTGGTGTAAGACTATGTCATACACACAGGATGCAGGTGTTCAAATTTTCTCTTATCCTCAGTGTAGGTCATTCATTCCAGCGTCTTGTACTCCATGATTCTCCTTTCTTTCTGGAGAATCCTGCAGTCAGGTGAGCAAGGTGAATGGTGCTCTCTGCAGTTGACACAGGTGGAAGGCAGTGCACATGGAGTATTGGGATGTGATGGGCATCCAAAATCTTGGTTTGTGACACTGGAAGTAGTGAGGGAAAACATATTGCTGAATTTCCAGCACTTCAAGCACCGAGTTGGGGGGTGGATACAGGGCCTTACATCACACCAGTAGACCATCACCTTGACCTTCTCGAACAATGTATCACCCTCAAAGGCCAATATGAAGGCACCGCTGGCAACCTCATTATCCTTCCGACCCCGGTGGACATGCTGGACGAAATTTACACCTCGTCACTCTAAATTGGCCAGCAGCTCAATTTCGGACTGCAAAAGAATGTCTCTATGAAATGTGATACCCTGGACCACATTTAGGCTCTTACTTGTTGTACTGTTGTGTGTTGAATTGTGCTTGTGATCGCTTAGAGACTGCTGGTGTTTCACCACCAGCAAGAGGTGATGGACTGCGCTTCATCGTTTGTCATCCACCCTGATGCCGCCCACTCTGACCAGGGGCCCTCCCAACAGGCGCCACCTGATAGGATGGCCTTTGCTGGGAGTCCTGATGCCTCAGGAGGATGGGCATCTACCCCTTGGCATATGCAGGGAGTTAACAGTGCAGTCATCAGCAGCACAATGCCTGTGTGGTTATGGGTCTAAAGATCTTAATTCACGAAGAACACGATGGACCTTTTAAGGCTCCCTTCTCCAGTTGGCTCATTCTTTTGGAAATGTTTGAAGAATGGAAGTCAAACCCTACAGGGGGCCATCACATAAAGGCTGAAACAAGTGAAACTCCTTTTAGTCACCTTGTACGACAGGCAGGAATACCCCGGACCTGCAGGGGAGAAGGAGAATATGATATGGTTGCTCCAGTCCTGATTGTGCTACCATGTCATGAGTGGAATGCTGCACCTTTGGGAGGTGGTGGGTGACTGGAGCAATAAGGCACGGGGATGTGTTGTTGTACGAAGCTGGGAAGGTAATAACAGTGTGTGAAGGCCTCAGTGAGATCCTCAGCATATTTTCAGAGGAACTGCTCATCACTACTGATGCAACAGCCATGGATGACTAGGCTGTATGGAAGGGACTTCTTGGTATAGAAAGTGTTGCAGCTGTGAAAGTGTTCTAGAAACTAGAACTGAGATCCAGACATTTTTATTAATTAGACTGCGCATCTTATGTGGTGAGAAAAAGTCAATAATTGTATCTGGGGACTTTATAATGTCAATATGTTGGTACACAGTGCAAATAAAATTCCGTTCCTTAACTTTCTATGTAGTTTCAACTTTTATTCTAATACACACATCAAAAAAGTTTTGCATAACCTCATTCCCTAGAGTTGGAGAGTACAGAACCTGTACAGAAAATTGGAATAGAAATCAACATAAACAACATTTCTGCCCTTTTTATTGCTCATAAAAACCACACACTGCATGTTGTACCACTATACAGTGATACCTTCACAGGTAGGGGGTCCAGATTTCTGTATACACTGGTACCTCTAATACCCAATAGCACATCCACTTGCATTGATGCATGCCTGTATTTGTCATGGCATACCATCCACAAGTTCATCAAGGCACTGTTGGTCCAGATTGTCACAGTCCTCAACGGCGATTTGGCATAGATCCCCAAGAGTGGTTGGCGGGTCATGTTATCCATAAACAGCCATTTTCAATAAATCCCAGACAAGTTTGATGGGTTCTGTTTGGAGAGCATGCTGGCCACTCTAGTTAAACAATATAATTATCCCGAAGGAAGTCATTCTTGGGGGTATGAATTCTCGTCCACAACAATTAATGCCTCACGAATATGCTGCCGATATCATTGCGCTATTGGTTGGAGAATGGCATTCATGTATCATGCAGCCATTATGATGCCTTCCATGACCAGCAGCAACATACATCAGCCCCACATAATGAAACTACACCTGCTGTACAGTGTGTCTTAGGTGTTCAGCTTCACCGTGTTGCCTCTAAACACGTCTCCAACGATTGTGTGGTTGAAGGCATATATGATACTCATTAGTGAAGAGAATGTGATGCCAATCCTGAGTGGTCTGTTCAGCATGTTGTTGGACCCATCTGTAAGACACTGCATGTTGTCATGGTTGCAAAAATGAACCTCACCATGGATGTCAGGAGTGGAGCTGCCCATCATACAGCCTGTGGTGCACAGTTTGAGTCATAACACGACATCCTGTGGCTCCACAAAAAGCATTATTCTGGCATTGCTGTCAGGGTTCCTATGAGCCATAATCCATAGCTAGCAGTCATCCACTGCAGTTGTAGCCCTTGGGTGGCTTGAGTGAGGATTGTCATCAGGAGTTCCTGTATCTCTGTAGGTCCTCTATGTTTGAACATTATCACTTTGGTTCACTTCGAGATGCCTGGACACTTCCCCTGTGGAGAGACCTTCCTAGCACAAAGTAACTAAGTGGATGTGTTCAAACCACAGTATTGGCCATCTAGGCATGGCTGAACTTCAGACAACATGAGCTGTCTACCTCCTTCCAGGTGGAATGACTCGAACTTATTGGCTGTCGGAGCCCCTCCGTCTAATAGGTGCTGCTCATGCATGGTTGTTTACATCTTTGGGTGGGTTTAGTGACATCTCTTAACAGTCAAAGGGACTGTGTCTGTAATACAATATAAACAGTCAACATCTATCTTCAGGAGTTCTTGGAACTGGGATGATGCAAAACTTTTCCGGCATGTGTATAAATATCCCAGCTATGCTAACAAACTCTTCAAAAAGTTTCATAGACAATACATCTTCAAATCTAGAAACCTCAGATTTAGAAGTAAGGAACATTGACCTAGGCTTATCTGACCACAATGCACTCATTACAGTTCTCACACTTCCCGTAAATACAACAATAGTACATCATAGGTACAAAAGAATTTTCTCCCCTGAAAACTGCCACCAGTTTACTACCACACTGACTGACCAATCCTCAGCATACGTATTGTCACAAACAAATACAAATGACATGTTCTCTCTTTCCATGATAGATCTGGAAATGTGCTGTCTATAAAGATTCATGAAAGTCCACTCACATACACTTACAAAAACACACTGAGAAACTTCTACACTGAAGTGAAAATTTTTTCTGTCACTAAAAAAGAAAAAAAAGTATGAAACTGCAAATGTAAGTGTATAAAAAGGATAATTAATGTAGCATACATATTACATAATTATAGATTGGTAAGGGAGTCAGACAATGAATCAAGCAGAACATGGTAAATAGTTAAAGAGAACTGGGAAAAGCAGTAAGGAACAGGAGACTATACTTATATCTGGAGATAACAATCAACTAAAAAAAGAAGCATTGCTCAATTACATTATTAACTACTTTCTAAGTGTACTTGAGAAACTAAGCATGAACTTTAACAAACAAAAGTAAAAACCAGCACCAAAGTAGGCATCAGTAGGAGAATAAGTTCCAAGTTCCACTAATGAATATGAAATGTGGAAGTAATTAATAGTCTGAGGCCAAAAATGTCTGCAGAAATGGATAAAGTGCAAGTGTCACAAATAAAAAAGTTGCGCCACAAATTTTGTAGCCACAGGTACATACTGCCAATTTCTCATTCAGTGAAGGTGTGTTCACACAGAGGATGAAAATTTCTAAGGTTAGAACTCTGTTCAAAAATGGGTATTCATGCTAGGTAGAAAACTGCAGACGTATGTCCCTCCTTCAATCTCTTTCATAAATCTTTAGGAAGTTGATGAAAATCAGGATCATAAGCTATCTCGACACCTCCAATCTTCTGAATTGTAATCAACACAGCTTTCATACAGGTTATAACACAGGAGCCATACAAGCCTCATGAAGGAGCCAGAAGGAATTTCGACCATAACAAAAGTGTTGTAGCAATCAACCAAGATCTTATCAATGCCTTTGATACAGTAAACCACTAAATACTCCATGAGAAACTGGAAGCTATAGCATCAAAGATATTGGCAAGGAACTAACTTAATCCTATCTACAACATAGAACACAGGTTTTGGAACTCACAGGGTCTCAAAACAGGCAAAAAATAAAGTGGCTATCAGATGCTAAGAGGGTGGCAAAAGGTGTCCTGTAGGGTACTGTTCATGGCCCCACCTATAATTTCTTATCTATATAATTGACATTAAAAGCCCAAACAGTTTGTCAAAAATGATGTTATTTGCAGACCATACAACCATAATTTGGTGATGATGGAAAATCCTTATCTATTACTGCTGAAAAAGTTGTGAAATGCGTGCTGCAGCAGTTTCTTCCTAATAAGTTAACATTTAATTTAAATAAAATAAATTAGCTACAGTACAGTAAAGGAAATGAGAAGTATATCCTCCAGTTTTTATTGAGTGCCCACGAAATAGAGAAAGTAAAGTTTACAGAATTATTGGGCATGCACACTGACCATGTCTTCAGCTGGAAAAGCCATTGCATTTACATATCCCAAAAACTCAATTCTGCATGTTTTGCACCGAGCATAATTTATGGAATTTGTTACAAACAATGTACAACGTTACTGTATTTTGCTTATTTCCAGTCTGCTGTATCTTATAGAAGAATGTTCTGAGGTGTCAAAAAACCTCACTTGCAGATACTTTGAAATGACAGGAAAATGTCATTAAAATTATTAAATACAGCTCTCCACAAACACACTGCAAGCCCTTATTCATGCATTTAATAATACTTACAGTACCATTGTTGTTCATATTCAAAAGTATGTCTGATAGAAGTACACACACAAGTAATTTACATATGAATTCAGATTTACAGAAGTACAACACACGTCAGTAAGAATCTGCATGTAGAAAGAGCTATAAAAACAAAAACTCAAAACAGGTTGAGCCATTATGGAATAAAGCTGTATAACACACTGTCAATTTAGATCAAGGGAATTATGGATGACAAAAAATTTGTCAGAAATAAAACTTAAGTATTAAATTAATGTATCTATATCATGGATGAGTATTTTGAATTCCTTGATGACTAATAACCACTTGTTTTCTTTTCATTGTCATTCAAACATGCTGTTCTGATTGTAAATATTAAATACTGTTTGTATATTCTTGTTTCTTGAAGTGTACTGCTTGTATGTCAGAATTGTTATAGGGCACATCTAATACCAATCCATTAGTCCATTATGAAATTTTTTAAACACATTGTATAATGTTAATTTCATATTAGTTATATTAACATCTAGAATTGTGATGTATGTATGCTGTATCTCATTATGACAATACCTACATCATGTATGTGATGCAAAGGATACTATGGTGAACAGTAATTACTTACTTAAATCTGAACACACTTTTCTTTTTGTAAATAATAAAGAAAAAACACAAACTAGGAAATGATCAGAAAGTAATTATATGTACAAATTAACTTGGAATGTCAATGTAAAATGACTTTCTCCACATCATTACAATCTGTCATGCAAAATTGTCCATGGAATGTGTAACTAACTAACTTTATAATGGGTCACTGATGAAGATGGAGTAGTTTCTTCTTTTATTTCTTTGATACACTAATAATAACACACAAATGGTAAAAACATTAAGCCGTTTTCAAGATTTTTAGTGTTATTGTTGTTGTTGTTGTTGTTGTTGTTGTGATCTTCAGTCCTGAGACTGGTTTGATGCAGCTCTCCATGCAACTCTATCCTGTGCAAGCTTCTTCATCTCCCAGTACATACTGTAGCCTACATCCTTCTGAATCTGCTTAGTGTATTAATCTCTAGGTCTCCCTCTATGATTTTTACCCTCCACACTGCCCTCCAATACTAAATTGGTGATCCCTTGATGCCTAAGTACATGTCCTACCAACCAATCCCTACTTCAAGTCAAGCTGTGCCACAAACTCCTCTTCTCTCCAATTCTACACAATACCTCCCCATTAGTAATGTGATCTACCCATCTAATCTTCAGCATTTTTCTGTAGCACCAAATTTTGAAAGCTTCTATTCTCTTCTTGTCCAACTATTTATCATCCATGTTTCACTTTCATACATAGCTACACTCCATACAAATACTTTCAGAAACGACTCCCTGTGTTCCAGCCAACATTGTCAAAAGCTTTTTCCAAGTCTAGAAATGCTATAAACACAGGTTTGCCTTTTCTTAATCTAGCTTCTAAGATAAGTCATAGGGTCAGTGTTGCTGCACGTGTTCCAATATTTCTACGGAATCCGAACTGATCTTCCCCGAGGTCAGCTTCTACCAGTTTTTCCATTCATCCGTAAAGAATTCTCGTTAGTATTTTGCACCTGTGACTTATTGAACTTATAGTTCGGTAATTTTCACATCTGTCAACACCTGCTTTCTTTGGGATTGGAATTATTATATTCTTCTTGAAGTCTGAGGGTATTTCACCTGTCTCATACATTTTGCTCACCAGATGGTAGAGTTTTGTCAGGACTGGCTCTCCTAAGGCTGTCAGTAGTTCTAATGCAATGTTGCCAACTCCCAGGGCCTTGTTTCAACTTAGGTCTTTCAGTGCTCTGTCAAACTCTTCGCACAGCATCATATCTCTCACTTCATCTCAGCATTTTAAGTGTTATATAGGGACAAAATGGAAGAATCTGATGTCTTGGTTCAGTTACACGTAATATTTTTTGAGTGTTTTATCTACCAATGGGAAAATGCTCCTCTCTAAACACAAATAAGTGTATATGCTCCTTTTTAAATAATTGACTGAAAAATCTGATTCTAGCTGCCTCATCCTACTTTACACAGCACCTTCCCAAAAATTTCCCAAAACTTTTGGTACACAAATATACTTGTTCTCTTCTCACTAATATGTCACTCATACCCCTCACAGCGGCTTGCCCATTCTCACTCATTCACTACTACTATTACTACTACTACCACTACTAGTAGTACTAGTAGTAGTAGTAGTAGTATTTCCTCTTGCTGTCACTATCTCTGCCTTGCTCTATCTTACTGCTACTATCTGTTTCACTCCTTCCTACTGCTGCTGTATCTTCTCACTGACACACTGTCTCTCTTCTTTTTCGCCATTGTCACAGACTCAGTGTTGCATAATCATTGGTTCTCACCTACTTCCACATCCCAATTTTCTACATTCCTCTCCAACCATGGAGAAAAGTTCGCATGGTGCCTGTTGTATTAAATTCCGATGCAATTTCTATCTTTCATAAACACTCTGAAGGTACACCGATTACATAATGCCTCCAGTTGTGCTTTGGAAACTACTATTAGTCTTCCAGGGAACGATCAAAGCGTAGACAGTTTGAGACATTACTCCCATGGAGAAAAGTCCCCATGTTGCCTGTTGTATTCAATGCTGATGCAATTTCTGTGTTCCATCAACACTCTGAATGTCCAAAGATTACTGAATGCCTCCAGATGTGCTTCGGAAACTACTACTGGTTTTCCAGGGAACGATCAAAGCGTAGACAGTTTGAGACATTACTCCCATAGAGAAAAATCTAGTGCCTGTTGTATTCAATCCCGATGAAATTTCTGTGTTTCATCAACACTCTGAAGGTCCACAGATTACATAATGACTCCAGATGTGCTTCGGAAACTACTACTGGTCTTCCAGGGAACGATCAGAGCGTAGACAGTTTGAGACATTACTCCCATGGAGAAAAGTCCGCATGGTGCCTGTTGTTTTCAATGCCGATGCAATTTCTGTGTTTCATCAACACTCTGAATGTCCAACGATTACTGAATGCGTCCAGATGTCCTTTGGAAACTACTACTGGTCTTCCAGGGAACGATCAAGCCGTAGACAGTTTGAGATATTACTCCCATGGAGAAAAGTCCGCATGGTACCTGTTGTATTCAATCCCGATGCAATTTCTGTGTGTCATCAACACTCTGAAGGTCCAAAGATTGCAGAGTGCCTCCAGATGTGCTTCGGAAACTACTACTAGTCTTCCAGGGAACTATGTAAATCCAGACAGTTTGAGACTTTACTCCCACAGAGGAACATCCGCATGGTGCCTGTTGTATTCAATCCCGATGCACTTTCTTAGTTTCATGAACACTGTGAAGGTCCACAGATTTCAGAATGCCTCCAGATGTGCTTCGGAAACTATTGCTGGTCTTTCAGTGAACGATCAAAGCGTAGACAGTTTGAGACATTACTCCCATGGAGAAAAGTCCGCATGGTGCCTGTTGTTTACAATGCCGATGCAATTTCTGTGTTTCATCAACACTCTGAATGTCCAACGATTACTGAATGCGTCCAGATGTCCTTTGGAAAATACTACTGGTCTTCCAGGGAACGATCAAGCCGTAGACAGTTTGAGATATTACTCCCATGGAGAAAAGTCCGCATGGTACCTGTTGTATTCAATCCCGATGCAATTTCTGTGTGTCATCAACACTCTGAAGGTCCAAAGATTACAGAGTGCCTCCAGATGTGCTTCAGAAACTACTACTAGTCTTCCAGGGAACTATGTAAATCCAGACAGTTTGAGACTTTACTCCCACGGAGGAACAGCCGCATGGTGCCTGTTGTATTCAATCCCGATGCACTTTCTGTGTTTCATGAACACTCTGAAGGTCCACAGATTTCAGAATGCCTCCAGATGTGCTTCGGAAACTATTGCTGGTCTTTCAGTAAACGATCAAAGCGTAGACAGTTTGAGACATTACTAACATGGAGAAAAGTCCGCATGGTGCCTGTTGTATTTAATCCCGATGCACTTTCTGTGATTCATGAACACTCTGAAGGTCCACAGATTACAGAATGCCTCCACATGTGCTTCGGAATCTATGACAGGTCTCCCAGGAATAGATCAAAGCGTAAACAGTTTGAGACATTACTCCCATGGAGGAAAGTCTGCATGGTGCCTGTTGTATTCAATCCCGATGCAATTTCTGTGTTTCGTCAACACTCTGAATGCCCAAAGATTCCTGAATGCATCCAGATTTGCATCGCAAACTACTACTGGTCTCCCAGGAATCGGTCAAAGCGTAGACGTTTGAGACATTACTCCCATGGAGAAAATTCCGCATGGTGAATGGTGTATTCCATCACGATGCAATTGTTTGTTTCACCAACACTCTGAAGGTCCACAGATTATATAATGCCTCCACATGTGCTTCGGAAACTAGTACTGGTCCTCCAGTGAAATATCTAAGCGTAGACAGTTTCAGAAATTCCTCCCATGGAGAAACGTCCGCCTGGTGCCTGTTGTATTCAATCCCTTATCAATTTCTGTGTTTCATCAAACCTCTGAAGGTCCAAAGATTACTGAATGCCTCCATATGTGCTTTGGAAACTACTACAGGTTCTTCCAGGGAACGATCAAAGTGTAGACAGTTTGAAACATTACTTCCATGACGCCTGTTGTATTCAATCCCGATGCAATTTCTGTGTTTCTTCAACAATCTGAATGTCCGCAGATTAAAGAATGGCTCCAGATGTGCTTCTGAATCTATGACTGGTCTCCCAGGAACGATCAAACCGGAGACAATTTGAGACATTACTCCCATGGAGAAAAGTACGCATGGTGCGTGTTGTATTCAATGCCGATTCAATTTCTGTGTTTCATCAACACTCTGAATGTCCAAAGATTACTGAATGCCTCCAGATATGCTTTGGAAACTACTACTGGTCTTCCAGGGTACGATCAAAGCGTAGACAGTTTGAGACATTACTCCCATGGAGAAAAGTCCGCATGGTACCTGTTGTATTCAATCCCGATGCAATTTCTGTGTTTCATCAACACACTGTAGGTCCAAAGATTGCAGAGTGCCTCCAGGTGTGATTCGGAAAATACTACTGGTCTTCCAGGGAACGATGTAAACCTAGACAGTTTGAGACATTACTCCCATGGAGAAACATCCGCATGGTGCCTGTTGTATTCAATGGCGATGCACTTTCTGAGTTTCATGAACACTCTGAAGATCCACAGATTACAGAATGAATCCAGATGTGCTTCGAAAACTACTACTGTTCTTCCAGGGAACGATCAAAGCGTAGACAGATTGAGACATTTCTCCCATGGAGAAAAGTCCGCATGGTGAATGTTGTATTCCATCACGATGCAATTTCTTTGTTTCACCAACACTCTGAAGGTCCACTGATTACAGAATGCCTCCAGATGTACTTCGGAAACTACTACTGGTCTTCCTGGGAACGATCAAAGCATAGACAGTTTGAGCATTAGTTCCATGGAGAAAATTCCGCATGTTGAATGTTGTATACCATCTCGATGAAATTTCTGTGTTTCACCAACACTCTGAAGGTCCACAGATTATAGAATGCCTCCAGATTTGCTTCGGGAAACTACTACTTGTCTTCCAGGTAACGATCAAAGCGTAGACAGTTTGAGACATTACTCCCATGGAGAAAACTCCGCATGGTGCATATTGAACTCAATCCCGATGCAATTTTTTGTTTCATCAACACTCTGAAAGTCCACAAATTACAGAATGCCTAAAGATGGGCTTCGGAAACTACTACTGGTCTATCAGGAATCGATCAAAGCGTAAACACTTTGAGACAATACTGCCATGGAGAAAAGTCCGCATGGTGGCTGTTGTATTCAATCGCGATGCAATTTCTGTGTTTCATCAACACTCTGAAGGTCCACAGATTACAAACTGCCTCCAGATGTGCTTCGGAAACTACAATTGGTATTCCAGGGAATGATCAAAGCGTTGACAGTTTAGGACATTTCTCCCATGGGGAAAAGTCCGCATGTTGTATGTTGTATTCCATCACGATGCAATTTCTTTGTTTCACCAACACTCTGAAGGTCCACTGATTACAGAATGCCTCCAGATGTACTTCGGAAACTACTAATGGTCTTCCTGGGAAAGATCAAAACATAGACAGTTTGAGATATTACTCCCATGGAGAAAATTCCGCATGGTGAAGGTTGTACACCATCTCGATGCAATTTCTGTGTTTCACCAACACTCTGAAGGCCCACAGATTATAGAATGCCTCCGGATTTGCTTGGGAAACTACTACTTGTCTTCCAGGGAACGATCAAAGCGTAGGAAGTTTGAGACATGCCTCCCATGGAGAAAGATCCGCATGGTCACTGTTGTATTCAATCCCGATGAAATCTCTGTGTTTCATCAACACTCTGAAGGTCCACAGATTACAGAATGCCTCCAGATGTGCTTCGGAAACTACTACTAGTCTTCCAGGGAACGATCAAAGCGAAGACAGTATGAGACATTACTCCCATGGAGAAAAGCCCGAATGGTGCCTGTTGTATACAATCTCGATGCAATTTTTGTGTTTCATCAACACTCTGAAAATCCAGAGAATACAAACTGCCCCAGATATGCTTCGGAAACTACTATTGGTCTGCCAGGGAACGATCATATCGTAGACAGTTTGAGACATTACACCTATGGAGAAAAGTCCGCATGGTGAATGTTGTATTAAATCCCGATGCAATTTCTATGTTTCATCAAGACTCTGAAGGTCCACAGATTACGATTTGCCTACACATGTGCTTCGGAAACTACTAAGGTCTTCCATGGAACGATCAAAGCGTTGACAGTTTAGGACATTACTCCCATGGAGAATAGTCCGCATTGTGCCTGTTGTATTCAATCCCGTTGCAATTTTTGTGTTTCATCAACACTCTGAAGGACCACAGATTACAGTGTGCCTCCAGATGTAATTCAGAAATTGCTGCTGGTCTTCCTGGGAGCGATCAAAGTGTAGACAGTTTGAGACAATACTCCCATTGAGAAAAGTCCGCTTGGTTACTGTTGGATTCAATCCCGATGCAATTTCTGTGTTTCACCAACACTCTGAAGGTCCAAAGATTACTTAATGCCCCCAGTTGTGCTTTGGAAACTACTAGTGGTCTTCCAGGGAACGATCAAAGCGTAGACAATTTCAGACACTACTCCCGTGGAGAAAAGTAGGCATGGTGTCTGTTGTATTCAATCCCGATGCAATTTCTGTGTTTCATCAACACTCTGAAGGTCCACAGATTACAGAATGCTACCAGATGTGCTTCGGATATTGCTACAGGTCTTCCTGGGAACGTTCAAAGCGTAGACAGTTTGAGACAATACTCCCATTGAGAAAAGTCCGCTTGGTTACTGTTGGATTCAATCCCGATGCAATTTCTGTGTTTCACCTACACCCTGAAGGTCCAAAGATTACAGAATGCTTCCAGATGTGCTTCGGAAATTGCTACAGGTCTTCCAATGAACGATCTAAGCGTAGACACTTGATACGTTACTCCCATAGAGTAACGTCCGCATGGTGCCTGTTGTATTCAATCCCGATGCAATTTCTGAGTTTTATCAACACTCTGAAGGTCCACAGATTACTGAATGCCTCCAGACGTGCTTCGGAATATACTACAGGTCTCTCAGGAATCGATCAAAGCGTAGACAGTTTGAGACATTACTCCCATGGTGAAAAGTCCGCACGGTCCCTGTTGTATTCAATCTCGATGCAATTTCTGTGTATCATCAACACTCTGAGGGTCCACAGATTACAGAATGCCTCCAGATGTGCTTCAGAAATTGCTACTGGTCTTCCAGGGAACGATCAAAGAGTAGACAGATTCAGAAGTTACTCCCATTGAGAAAAGTCCGCATGGTGCCTGTTGTATTCACCCTGATGTAATTTTAGTGTATCATCATCACTCTGAAGGTCCCCACATTACAGAATGTCTCCAGATGGTCTTCGGAAACCACTACTGGTCTCCCAGGAATCGATCAAAGCGTAGACAGTTTGAGACATTACTAATGAGGCGAAAAGTCCACATGGTGCTTGTTGTATTCAGTCCCGGTGCAATGTTTGTGTTTCATCAACACTTTGAAGGTCCACAGATTACAGAATGCCTCCAGATGGGCTTCGGAAACCACTACTGGTCTCCCAGGAATCGATCAAATCGTAGACAGTTTGAGACATTACTCCCATGGAGAAAAGTCCGCATGGTGCCTGTTGTATTCAATCCCGATGCAATTTCTGTGTTTCATCAACACTCTGAAAGTCCACAGATTACAGGATGCCTCCAGATGTGCTTCGAAAACTACTACTTGTCTTCCAGGGAACGATGTAAACGTAGACAGATTGAGACATTACTCCCATGGAGAAACGTCTGCATATAGCCTGTTGTATTCAATCCCGATGCAATT
Source organism: Schistocerca gregaria (assembly GCF_023897955.1). Classification (NCBI taxonomy): domain Eukaryota; kingdom Metazoa; phylum Arthropoda; class Insecta; order Orthoptera; family Acrididae; genus Schistocerca; species Schistocerca gregaria. The sequence goes on from NC_064929.1 coordinate 45,367,734, forward strand.
TCTGTGTTTCATGAACACTCTGATATTGCACAGATTACAGAATTCCTCCAGATGTGCTTCGGAGACTACCACTGGTCTTCCAGGGAACGATCAAGGCGTAGACACTTCGAGACATTACTCCCACGGAGAGAAGTCCACGTGGTGAATGTTGTATTCCTTTACTTTGCAATTTCTGTGTTTCACCAACACTCTGAAGGTCCACAGATTATAGAATGCCTTGAGATGGGCTTCGGAAACTACTACTGGTCTTCCAGGGAACAAACTAACCGTAGACAGATAAAGAAATTACTCCAATGGAGAAACGTCCGCATGGTGCCTGTTGTATTCAATCCCGATGCAATCTTTGTGTTTCATCAACACTCTGAAGGTCCAAAGATTACAGAATGCCTCCAGATGGGCTTCGGAAACCACTACTGGTCTCCCAGGAATCGATCAAAGCGTAGAAAGTTTGATACATTACTCCCATGAAGATAAGCCGCATGGTGCATCTTGTATTCAATCCCAATGGAATTTCTATGTTTCATCAACACTCTGAAGGTCCACAGATTACAAACAGCCTAAAGATATGCTTGGGAAACTACTATTGTTCATCCAGGTAACGATCAAAGCGTACATAGTTCGAGACATTACTGCCATGGAGAAAAGTCCTCATGGTGCCTGTTGTATTCAATCCCGATGCAGTTTTTGTGTTTCATCAACACTCTGAAGGTCCACAGATTACAGAATGCCTCCGGATGGGCTTCGGAAACCACTACTGGTCTCCCAGGAATCGATCAAATCGTAGACAGTTTGAGACATTACTCCCATGGAGAAAACTCCGCATGGTGCCAGTTGTATTCAATCCCGATGCAATTTCTGTGTTCCATCAACACTCTGAAGGTCCACAGATTATAGAATGCCTTGAGATGGGCTTCGGAAACTACTACTGGTCTTCCAGGGAACAAACTAACTGTAGACAGTTAAAGAAATTACTCCAATGGAGAAACGTCCGCATGGTGCCTGTTGTATTCAATCCCGATGCAATTTCTGTGTTCCATCAACACACTGAAGGTCCACAGATTACACAAAGCTTCCAGATATGCTTCGGAAACTACTACTGGTCTTCCAGGGAACTATAAAAGCGTAGACAGTTTGAGACCTTACTCCCATAGAAAAAAGTTCGCATGGTGAATGCTGTATTCAATCACGATGCAATTTCTGTGTTTCACCTTCACTCTTAAGGTCCACAGATTATAGAATGCCTCCAGATTTGCTTCGGAAACTACTACTGGTCTTCCAGGGAACGGTCATTGCGTAGGCAGTTTGAGACGTGACTTCATGGAGAAAAGTCCGCATGGTGCCTGTTGTATTCAATCCCGACGCAATCTTTGTGTTTCATCAACACTCTGAAGGTCCAAAGATTACAGAATGCCTCCAGATGGGGTTCGGAAACCACTACTGGTCTCCCAGGAATCGATCAAATCGTAGACAGTTTGAGATATTACTCACATGGTGAAACGTCCGCATGGTGACTATTGTATTCAAACCCGATGCAATTTTTGTGTATCATCAACACTCTGAAGGTCCAAAGATTACGAATGCCTCCAGATGGGCTTCGGAAAACACTACTGGTCTCCCAGGAATCGATCAAAGCGTAGAAAGTTTGAGACATTACTCCCATGAAGATAAGCCGCATGGTGCCTCTTGTATTCAATCCCGATGCAATTTCTATGTTTCATCAACACTCTGAAGTTCCACAGATTACAAACAGCCTCCAGATATGCTTGGGAAACTACTATTGTTCTTCCAGGGAACGATCAAAGCGTACACAGTTTGAGACATTACTCCCATTGAGAAAAGTCCGCATGGTGCCTGTTGTATTCAATCCCGATGCAATTTTTGTGTTTCATCAACACTCTGAAGGTCAAAAGATTACAGAATGCCTCCAGATGGGCTTCGGAAACCACTACTGGTCTCCCAGAAATCAATCAAATCGTAGACAGTTTGAGACATTACTCCCATGGAGAAAAGTCCGCATGAGGCATGTTGTATTCAATCCCGATGCAATATCTGTGTTTCATCAACACTCTTAAGGTCCAAAGAATACTGAATGCCTCCAGTTGTGCTTTGTAAACAACTACTGGTCTTCCAGGGAACGATCAAAGCGTAGACAGTTTGAGACATTACTCCCTTCCAGAAAAGTCCGCAAGGTGAATATCTTATTCCATCACGATGCAATTTCTGTGCTTCATCATCACTCTGAAGCTCCACTGAGTACAGAATGCCTCCAAATGTGTTTCGGAAACTACTGCTGGTCTTCCAGGGAACGATCAAAGCGTAGACAGTTAGAGACATTACTCGCATGGAGAAAAGTCCTCATGGTGCCTGTTGTATTCAATCAGGATACAATTTTAATATTTCAACAACATTCTGAAAGGAAGGTCCACAGATTACAGAGTTCCTGCAGATGTACTCCGGAATCTGCTACTGGTCTTCCAGGGAACGATCAAAGCGTAGACAGTTTGAGACATTAGTCCTATGGAGAAAATTTCGCATGGTGCCTGTTGTATTCAATCTCGATACAATTTCTGTGATCCATCAACACTCTGAAGGTCCACAATTACAAACTGCCTCCAGATGTGCTTCAGAAACCACTACTGGTCTCCAAGGAATCGATCAAAGCGCAGACAGTTTGAGACATTACTCCCAAGGAGAAAAGTTCGCATGGTGAATGTTGTATTCCATTTCGGTGCAACTTCTGTGTTTCATCAACACTCTGAAGGTCCACAGATTACAAACTGCCTCCAGATGTGCTTCGGAAACTACTATTGGTCTGCTAGGGAGCGATCAAAGCGTGGAGAGTTTGAGACATTACTCCCATGGGGAAAAGTCCGCATGGTGCCTGTTGTATTCAATCGCGATGCAATTTCTGTGTTTTCATCGACACCTTTCTTTGGTGAATTTGGACATGAGCTAGGAACTTAAGATTTTGCATGAAAGGAGGACTATTAGCCGCGTTGCACTGCAGATTGTGAAAAGTGTTCATATGTAGTAAAAACCAGAGAAATCCGTCCGTATTCGTCATTTGATATCGAATCGACTTAAAACCAGATCGTCACATTGTCCGCTCTTCTTTCTGAAACGGTTACATTTATCGTCTGCAATGCAATGTCACGTGCTACGGTATGCGGAGACTCTAGAAGCACCACAGTAGAACACAGAAGAAGCTTCTAAGTTGATCTAATAGCCAGTAAGAAGCAGTACAATTCGAGTTTTAGTTATCGGTTATTGACTTTTTACCCTTCTTTGGTGCTTTTGTACATGAGCTAGGACCTTAACATTTTGCATGAAAGGAGGACTAGCAGCTGCGTTGCACGGGAAAATGTGAAAACTGTTGATATGTACTAAAAACCTGAGAAATCCGTGCGTTCTCGTCATTTGTTATCGAATCGACTTAAAGCCAGATCGCCACATTGGCCGCAATTCTCTTTGAAACGGTTACATTTATTGTCTGAAAAGCTATGTCGCGTGCTGCGGTATGCGAAGACACTAAAAGCACCGTAGGAGAACACAGAAGAAGCTTCCAAGTTTATGTAATAGCCAGTAAGAAGCAGTACTACTCAAGTTTTAGTAATGGATTATTGACTTTTTAGCAGGCTTTGTTGCCTTGGAAATGAGCTAAGACCTTAAGATATTGCATGAAAGGAGGACTAGCAGCCGCGTTGCACGGAAGAATGTGAAAGGTGTTCATATGTAGAAAAACCTGAGAAATCCGTCCGTTCTCGTCATTTGTTGTCGAATCGAGTAAAAGTCAGAACGTCACATTGGACGCTATTCTCTCTGAAAATGTTAAATTTATCGTCTGAAAAGCTATGTCGCGTGCTGCGGTATGCGGAGACACTAAAAGCTGCATGGTAGAACACAGATGAAGCTTCTAAGTTGATGTAATAGCCTGTAAGAAACATTACAATTCATATTTTAGTTATCGATTATTGATTTTTTTACCATTCTTTGGTGCTTTGGACACGAACTAGGACCTTAATATTTTGCATGAAAGGTGGACTAGCAGCCGTGTTGCACGGGAGAATGTGATAAGTGTTCATATGTAGCAAAAACCTGAGAAACCCGTCCGTTTCCGTCATTTGTTATCGAATCGACTTAAAGCCACATCGCCACATTGGCTGCAATTCTCTTTGAAATGGTTACATTTATTGTCTGAAAAGCTATATCGCGTGCTGCGGTATGCGAAAACTCTAAAAGCACCATAGGAGAACACAGAAGAAGCTTCTAAGTTGATGTAATAGCCAGTAAGAAGCAGTACAATTCAAGTTTTAGCTATCGATTATGACTTTTTACCCTTCTTTGGTGCCTTGGATATGAGCTAGGACCTTAAGATTTCACATGAAAGGAGGACTAGCAGGTGCGTTGCACGGGAGAATGTGAAAAGTGTTCATATGTAGAAAAAACCTGAGAAACCCGTCCGTTCTCGTCATTTGTTCTCGAATCGACTAAAAGCCAGATCGCCACATTGGATGCTATTCTCTCTGACACGGTTAAATTTATTGTCTGAAAAGCTATGTCGCGTGCTGCGGTATGCGGAGACACTAAAAGCTCCATGGTAGAACACAGAAGAAGCTTCTAATTTGATGTAATAGCCAGTAAGAAGCAGTACAATTCAAGTTTTAGTAATCGATTATTGACTTTTTACCCTTCTTTGGAGCCTTGGACTAGAGCTAGGATCTTAAGATTTTGCATGAAAAAATTACTAGCAGCCGCGTTGCACGGAAGAATGTGAAAAGTGTTAATATGTAGTAAAAACATGAGAAACCCGTCCGTTTAAGTCGTTTGTTATCGAATCGACTTAAAGCCAGATCAACACATTGGCCGCTGTTCCCTATGAAACGGTTACATTTATCGTCTGCAACGCTATGTCGCATTCTGCGGTATGCGGTGACACTAAAAGCGTCATAGTAGAACTAAGAAGAAACTTCTAAATTGATGTTATAGCCAGTAAGAAGCAGTACAATTCATGTTTTAGTAATCGATAATTGAGATTTTACCCTTCTTTGGTGCCTTGGACATGATCTAGGATCTTAAGATTTTGTATGAAAGGATTCCTGGCAGCCGCGTTGCACGGGAGAATGTGAAATGTATTCATATGTAGTAAAAACCTGAGAATTCCGTCCGTTTTCGTCATTTGTTATCGAATCGACTTAAACCCAGATCGTCACAATCGCCGCTCCTCTCTCTGAAACGGTTACATTTATCGTCTGCAAAGGTATGTCACGTGCGGCGTAATTCGGAGACACTAAAAGCACCATATTAGAACACAGAAGAAGCTTCTACGTTGATGTAATAGCCAGTAAGAAGCAGTACAATTCAAGTTTTAGCTATGGATTATTCACTTTTTACGCTTCTTTGGTGCCTTGGACATGAGGTAGGACCTTAAGAATTTGCATGTAAGGAAGACTAGCAGCCGCGTTGCACGCGAGAATGTGAAAAGTGTTCGTATGTAGTAAAAACCGGAGAAATCTGTCCGTTTTCGTCATTTGTTATCGGATCAACTTAAAGCCAGATCGTCACATTGGCCACTATTCTCTCTGAAACAGTTACATTTATCGTCTGCAAAGTTATGTCGCGTGCTGCGGAATGCGGAGACACTAAAATCGTCATTGTAGAACACTGAAGAAGCTTCTAAGGTGATGTAATTGCCAGTAAGAAGCAGTACAATTCAAGTTTTTGCTATCGATTATTGACTTTTTAGCCTACCTTGGTGCCTTGGACATGAGCTAGGACCTTAAGATTTTGCGTGAGAGGCGTACTAGCAGCCGCGTCGCACGGGAGAATGTGAAAAGTGTTCATATGTAGTAAAAACCTGAAAAATCCGTCCATTTTCTTCCTTTGTTATCGAATCGACTTAAAGCCAGATATTCACATTGACCGCTCTTCTCTCTGAAACGGTTACATTTGTCGTCTGCCAAGCTATGTCGCGTGCTGAGGTATGCGGTGACACTAAAAGCACCATAGTAGAACACAGAAGAAGCTTCTAAGTTTATGTAATAGCCAGTAAGAAGCAGCACAATTCAAGTTTTGCTATCGATAATGGACTTTTTACCCTTCTTTGGTGCCTTGGACGTGAGATAAGACCTTAAGATTTTGCATGAGAGGAGGACTAGCAGCCGCGTTGCACGAGAGAATGTCAAAACTGGTCATATGTAGCAAAAACCTGAAAAATCCGTCCGTTATCCTCCTTTGTTATCGAATCGACGTAAAGCCAGATCTTCACATTGACCGTTCTTCTCTCTGAAACGGTTACATTTATAGTCTGCAAAGCTATGTCGCGTTCTGCGGTATGCGGAGACACTAAAAGCGTCATAGTAGATCAAAGAAGAAACTTCTAAGTTGATGTAATAGCCAGTAAGAAGCAGTAAAATTCAAGTTTTAGCTATCGATTATTGACTTATTATCCGGCTTTGGTGCCTTGGACATGAGATAGGACCTTAAGATTTTGAATGAAAGAAGGACTAGCAGACGCGTTGCACGGGAGAATGTGAAAAGTGTTCATATGTAGTAAAAACCTAAGAAATCCGTCCGTTTTCCTCATTTATTATCGAATAGACTTAAAGCCAGATCGTCACATTGACCGCTATTCTCTCTCAAACAGTTACATTTATCGTCTGCAAAGTTATGTCGCGTGCTACGGTATGCGTAGACGCTATATGCACCATAGTAGAACACAGCAGAAGCTTCCAAGTTTATGTAAAAGCAAGTAATATGCAGTAGAATTCAAGTTTTAGTTATCGATTATTGACTTTTTAGCCGGCTTTGGTGCCTTGGACATGAGCTAGGACCTTAAGATTTTGCATGAAAGGAGGACTAGCAGATGCGTTGCACGGAAGAATGTGAAAATTGTTCATATGTAGAAAAACCTGTGAAACCCGTCCGTTTCCGTCATTTGTTATCGAATCGACATAAAGGGATCGTCACATTGGCCGCTATTCTCTCTGAAACGGTTACATTAATCGTCTGCAAAGCTATGTCACGTGCTGCGGTATGCATAGACACTAAAAGCACCATAGGAGAACACAGAAGAAGCTCTAAGTTGATATAATAGCCAGTAAGAAGCAGTACAATTCAAGTTTTAGTTATCGATTATTGACTTTTTATCTTTATTTGGTGACTTGGACATGAGCTAGGACCTTCAGATTTCACATGAAAGGAGGATTAGCAGGTGCGTTGCACGGGAGAATGTAAAAAGTGTTCATATGTAGAAAAAACCTCAGAAACCCGTCCGTTCTCGTCATTTGTTCTCGAATCGAGTAAAAGCCAGATCGCCTCATTGGCCGCTATTCTCTCTGAAACGGTTACATTCGTCGTCTGCAAATCTATGTCGCGTGCTGCGGTATGCGGAGACACTAAAAGCACCATAGTAGAACACAGAAGAAGCTTCTAAGTTGATGTAATAGCCTTTAAAAAGCAGTACCATTCAAGTTTTAGCTATCGACTATTGACTTTTTACCCTTCTTAGCTGCCTTGGACATGAGCTAGGACCTAAAGATTTTGCATGAAAGGAGGACTAGCAGCCGCGTTGCACGGGAAAATGTGAAAAGTGTTCATTTCTAGTAAAAACCTGAGAAATCCGCCAACTTTCGTCATTCGTTATCGAATAGACTTAAAGCCAGATCGTCACTTTGGACGCTCTTCTCTCTGGAACGGTTACATTTATCGTCTGAAAAGCTATGTCGCGTGCTGCGGTATGCGGAGACACTAAAAGCACCATAGTAGTTGATGTAATAGCCTGTAAGAAGCAGTACAATTCAAGTTTTAGTTATCGATTATTGACTTTTTAGCCTTCCTTGTTGCCTTGGACATGAGCTAGGACCTTAAGATTTTGCGTGAAAAGAGTACTAGCAGCCGCGTTGCACGGGAGAATGTGAAGAGTGTTCATATGTAGTAAAAACCTGAGATATCCGTCCGTTTTCGTCATTCGTTATCGAATCGACTTAAAGCCAGATCGTCACATTGACCGCTATTCTCTCTGAAACGGTTACATTTATCGTCTGCAAAACTATGTCGCGTGCTGCGTATGCGGAGACACAAAAAGCACCATAGTGTAACACAGAAGAAACTTCTAAGTTGATGTAAAAGCCAGTAAGAAGCAGTACAATTCAAGTTTTAGTTATCGATTATTGACTTTGTAGCCTTCCTTGGTTCCTTGGACATGAGCTAGGACCTTAAGATTTTGCATGAATGGCGGACTAGCAGCCGCGTTGCACGGGAGAATGTGAACTGTGTTCATATGTAGTAAAAACAGAAGAAATCCGTCCTTTTTCGTCTTTCGTTATCGAATCGACTCAAAGCCAGATCGTCACATTGGCCGCTCTTCTCGCTTAAACGGTTACATTTATCGTCTGCAAAATTATGTCACGTGCTGCGGTATGCGAAGACACTAACAGCACCATAGTAGAACACAGAACAAGCTTCTAAGTTGATGTAATAGCCAGTAAGAAGCAGTACAATTCAAGTTTTACCTATCGATTATTGACTTCTTACCCTTCCTTGGTGCCTTGGACATGAGCTAGGACCTTAAGATTTTGCATGAAAAGAGGACTAGCAGCCGCGGTGCTCGGGAGAATGTGAACTGTGTTTATATACAGTAAAAACCTGAGAAATCCGTCCGTTTTCGTCATTTGTTATAGAATCGACTAAAAGCCAGATCGTTACATTGGCCGCTCTTCTCTCTGCAACGGTTACATTAATCGTCTGCAAACCTATGTCGCGTGCTGCGGTATGCGGAGACACTAAAAGCACCATAGTAGAACACAGATAAACCTTCTAAATTGATGTAATAGCCAGTAAGAAGCAGTACAATTCAAGTTTTAGTTATCGATTATTGACTTTTGAGCCGGCTTTGGTGCCTTGGACATGAGCTAGGACCATAAGATTTTGCATGGAAGGAGGACTAGCAGCCGCTTTGCCCGGAAGAATGTGAAAGGTGTTCATATGTAGTAAAAACCTGAGAAATCCGTCCGTTTTCGTCATTTGTTATCAAATCGACTCAAAGCCAGATCGTCACATTGGCCGCACTTGTCTCTGGAACGGTTACATTTATCGTCTGCAAAGGTATGGCGCGTACTGCGGAATGCCGAGACTCTGAAAGCACCATAGTAGAACACAGAAGAAGCTTCTAAGTTGATGTAAAAGCCAGCAAGAAGCAGTACAATTCAAGTTTCAGTTATTGATTATTGACTTTTTAGCCTTATTTGGTTCCTTGGATATGAGCTAGGACCTTAAGATTTAGCATGAATGGCGGACTAGGAGCCGAATTGCACGGGAGAATGTGAACTGTGTTCATATGTAGTAAAAACCTGAGAAATCCGTCCATTTTCGTCATTTGTTATCGAATCGACTTAAAGCCAGATCGTCACGTTGGCCGCTCTTCTCTCTGGAACGGTTACATTTATCGTCTGCAAAGCTATGTCGCGTTCTGCGGTATGCGAAGACACTAAAAGCACCATAGTAGAACACAGAAGAAGCTTCTAAGTTGATGTAATAGCCAGTAAGAAGCAGTACTATTCAAGTTTTAGCTATCGATTATTAACTTTTTACCCTTCTTTGGTGCCTTGGACATGAGCTAGGACCTTAAGATTTTGCATGAAAAGAGGACTAGCAGCCGCGGTGCACGGGAGGATGTGAAAAGTGTTCATATATACTAAAAACCTGAGAAATCCGTGCGTTTTCGTCACTTGTTATAGAATCGACTTAAAGCCAGATCGTCACTTTGGCCGCTATTCTCTCTGAAACGGTTAAATTTATCGTCTGAAAAGCTATGTCGCGTGCTGCGGTATGCGGAGACACTAAAAGCACCATGGTAGAACACAGAAGAAGCTTCTAAGTTGATGTAATAGCCTGTAAGAAGCAGTACAATTCACATTTTAGCTATCGATTATTGATTTTTTACCATTCTTTGGTGCTTTGGACATGAGCTAGGACCTTAAGATTTTGCACGAAAGGAGGACTAGCAGCTGCGTTGCACGGGAGAATGTGAAAAGTGTTCATATGTAGTAAAAACCTGAGAAACCCGTCCTTTCTCGTCATTTGTTATCGAATCGACTTAAAGAGGTCGTCACATTGGCCGCTATTCTCTCTGAAACGGTTACATTTATCGTCTGCAAAGGTATGTCGCGTGCGGCGGAATGCGGAGATACTAAAAACACCATAGCTGAACACAGAAGATGCTTCTAAGTTGATGTAATAGCCAGTAAGAAGCAGCTGAACTCAAGTTTTAGTTATCGATTATTGACTTTTTTGCTGGCTTTGGTGCCTTGGACATGAGCTAGGACCTTAAGGTTTTGCATGAAAGGAGGACTAGCAGACGCTTTGCTTGGGAGAATGTGAAAAGTGTTCATATGTAGTAAAGACCTGAGAAATCCGTCCGTTTTCGTCTTTTGTCATCGAATCGACTTAAAGACAGATCGTCACATTGGCCGCTATTCTCTCTCAAACGTTTACTTTTATCGTCTGCAAAGCTATTTTGCGTGCTGCGGCATGCGGAAACACAAAAAGCACCATAGTATAACACAGAGGAAACTTCTACGTTGATGTAAAAGCCAGTAAGAAGCAGTACAATTCAAGTTATAGTTATCGATTATTGACTTTTTAGCTATCCTTGGTTCCTTGGAAATGAGCTACGACCTTAAGATTTTGCATGAATGGCGGATTAGCAGCCGCGTTGCACGGGAGAATGTGAACTGTGTTCATCTGTAGTAAAAACAGGAGAAATATGTCCGTTGTCGTCATTCGTTATCGAATCGACTCAAAGCCAGATCGTCACATTGGCCGCTCTTCTCTCTGGAACGGTTACATTTATCGTCTGCAAAGCTATGTCGCGTTCTGCGGTTTGCGAAGACACTAAAAGCACAATAGTAGAACACAGAAAAAGCTTCTAAGTTGATGTAATAGCCAGTAAGATGCAGTACAATTCAAGTTTTAATTATCGATTATTGACTTTTTACCCTTCTTTGGTGCCTTGGGCATGAGGTAAGACCTTAAGATTTTGCATGAGAAGAGGACTAGCAGCCGCGTTGCACGAGAGAATGTAAAAAGTGTTCATATGTAGTAAAAACCTCAAAAATCCGTATATTTTCCTCCTTTGTTACCGAATCGACTTAAAGCCAGATCGTCACATTGGCCGCTATTTTCTCTGAAACAGTTACATTTATCGCCTGCAAAGTTATGCCGCGTGCTGCGAAATGCGGAGACACTAAAAGCACCATAGTAGAACACAGAAGAAACTCCTAAGTTGATGTAAAAGCCAGTAAGAAGCAGTACATCAAAATTTACTTATCGATTATTAACTTTTTAGCCTTCCTTGGTGCCTTGGACATAAGCTAGGACCTTAAGATTTTGCGTGAAAGGCGTACTAGTAGCCGCGTCGCACTGGAGAATGTGAAAAGTGTTCATATGTAGTAAAAACATGAGATATCCGCCCATTTTTGCCATTCGTTATCGAATAGACTTAAAGCCAGATCGTCACATTGGACGCTCTTCTCTCTGGAACGGTTACATTTATCTTCTGAAAAGCTATGTCGCGTGCTGCGGTATGCGGAGACACTAAAAGCACCATAGTAGTTGATGTAATAGCCAGTAAGGAGCAGTACAATTCAAGTTTTAGTTATCGATTATTGACTTTTTAGCCTTCCTTGGTGCCTTGGACATGAGCTAGGACCTTAAGATTTTGCGTGAAAGGCGTACTAGCAGCCGCGTCGCACGGGAGAATGTGAAAAGTGTTCATATGTAGTAAAAACCTGAGAAATCCGTCCGTTTTCTTCATTTGTTATCGAATCGACTTAAAGCCCGATCGTCACAAAGGCCGCTATTTTCTCTGAAACGGATACATTTATCGTCTGCAAAGCTATGTCGCGTGGTGCGGTATGCGGTGACACTAGAAGCACCATAGTAGAACACAGAAGAAGCTTCTAAGTTGATGTAAAAGCCAGCAAGAAGCAGTACAATTCAAGTTTTAGTTATCGATTATTGACTTTTTAGCCTTATTTGGTTCCTTGGACATGAGCTAGGACCTTAAGATTTAGCATGAATGGCGGACTAGCAGCCGCGTTGCACGGGAGAATGTGAACTGTGTTCATATGTGGTAAAAACCTGAGAAATCCGTCCGTTTTCGTCATTTGTTATCGAATCGACTTAAAGCCAGATCGACACATTGGCCACTATTCTCTCTGAAACGGTTACATTTATCGTCTGCAAAGGTATGTCGCGTGCGGCGGCATGCGGAGACACTAAAAAGACCATAGTTGAACACAGAAGAAGCTTCTAAGTTGATGTAATAGCCAGTAAGAGGCAGTTGAACTCAAATTTTAGTTGTCGATTATTGACTTTTTAACTGGCTTTGGTGCCTTGGACATGAGCTAGGACCTTAAGATTTTGCATGAATGGCGGATTAGCAGCCGCGTTGCACGGCAGAATGTGAACTGTGTTCATATGTAGTAAAAACAGGAGAAATATGTCCGTTTTCGTCATTCGTTATCGAATCGACTCAAAGCCAGATCGTCACATTATCCGCTCTTTTCTCTGGGACGGTTACATTTATCGTCTGCAAAGCTATGTCGCGTTCTGCGGTATGCGAAGACACTAAAAGCACAATAGTAGAACACAGAAAAAACTTCTAAGTTGATGTAATAGCCAGTAAGAAGCAGTACTACTCAAGTTTTAGTTATCGATTATTGACTTCTTATCCGGCTTTGGTGCCTTGGACATGAGCTAGGACCTTAAGATTTTGCATGAAAGGAGAACTAGCAGACGCGTCGCTTGGGAGAATGTGAAAAGTGTTCATATGTAGTGAAAACCTGAGAAATCCGCCGGTTTTCGTCATTTGTCAACGAATCGACTTAAAGCCAGATCGTCACATTGGCCGCTATTCTCTCTGAAACGGTTACATTTATCGTCTGCAAAGCTATGTCGCGTGCTGCGGTATGCGGAGACACTAAAAGCAACATAGTAGAACACAGAAGAATCTTCTAAGTTGGTGTATTAAACAGTAAGAAGCAGTACAATTCAAGTTTTACTTATCGATTATTCACCTTTTACCCTTCTTTGTTGCCTTGGGCATGAGCTAGGACCTTACGATTTTGGATGAAACGAGGACAAGCAGCCGCGTTGCACGGGAGAATGTGAAAAGAGTTTATATGTAGTAAGAACCAGAGAAATCCGTCCGTTTTCGTCATTTGTTATCGTTACGACTTAAAGCCAGATCGTCACATTGGCCGCTCTTCTGTCTGAAACGGTTACATTTATCGTCTGCAAAGCTATGTAGCGTGATGCGGTATGCGGGGACACTTAAAGCACCATTGCAGAACACAGAAGAAGCTTCTCAGTTGATGTAATAGCCAGTAAGAAGCAGTACAATTCAAGTACTAGTTATCGATTATTCACTTTTTACCCTTCTTTGGTGTCTTGTAGATGTGCTAGGACCTTAAGATTTTGCATGGAAGGACCACTAGCAGCCGCGATGCATGGAAGAATGTAAAAAGTGTTCATATGTTGTAAAAACCTGAGAAATCCGTCCGTTTTCGTCATTTGTTAGCGAATCGACTTAAGGCCAAATCGTCACATTGGCCGCTTTTCTCTCTGAAACGGTTACATTTATCGTCTGCAAAGGTATGTCGCGTGCTGCGGTATGCGGAGACACTAAAAGCACCATAGTATACCACAGATGAAGCTTCTAAGTTGATGTAATAGCCAGTAAGAAGTAGTACAATTCAAGTTTTAGTTATCGATTATTAATTTTTTACCCATCTTTGGTGCCTTGGACATGAGCTTGTAAGTAGGCTGTTTAGGTCTTCTTATTGGTAACGCCACATAGCGCTCGGTATGAAAAAATCACTGGCTGTGCCGTGTGCAGTCTGTGTTTAGTTTGCATTGTTGTCTGCCATTGTAGTGTTGGGCAGCGGCAGCTGGATGCTAACAGCGCGTAGCGTTGCGCAGTTGGAGGTGAGCCGCCAGCAGTGGTGGACGTGGGGAGAGAGATGGCGGAGTTTTGAAATTTGTAAGAATTGGTGTCATGAACTGATATATATATTATGACTATTAAAGTAAATACATTGTTTGTTCTCTATCAAAATCTTTCATTTGCTAACTGTACCTATCAGTAGTTAGTGCCTTCCGCAGTTTGATTATTTTAGTTAGCTGGCAGTAGTGGCGCTCGCTGTATTGCAGTAGTTCGAGTAACGAAGATTTTTGTGAGGTAAGTGATTTGTGAAACATATAGGTTAACGTTAGTCAGGGCCATTCTTTTGTAGGGATTATTGAAAGTCAGATTGCGTTGCGCTAAAAACTATTGTGTGTCAATTTAAGCACAGTCTTGTATAATTTTTCTAAGGGGACGTTTCATATGTCGACCCTTAGCCGAGGATACCTCACTGGAATCTTCTGATTTTTTCCTTGTAGTTTGTGTAATTAGTGTAGCTTTTGTTTATTGCTAGCGCCTAATCTTAGAGTGAATTTCCTTTGTAGTTGTAGTCTTTCATTGTTGTACAGTACAACAGTTGTGGCATGCATGTAGAGTTGCACCAAGTATTTCGCAGCTGCGCTTGCAATTAACTAGATATTATTTTCAGTGCTATGTTAATGTGTTCTGTTATTTTTGCTCTTCAAATTGTGCTTTTCTGTTTTATCGTGTGAAATATTGTGACAATAATGGCGTGTGAAAAACGTAATACTAGGCTACAAAGTAAACTGGGAAATGACAGTGAAGACGGAAGCAATGTGTTAGCGCCACCATGTAATGAATTCACAAATGTTCAAAGTAGTAATTTGGTAATAGTGCATAGGAAAATGGAGCGGGCTGCAAATAATGGTGTAGGAAGTGAAACAGTTAGTGAACAGGGAAGCATTATCGATCGATTGGTCGGCAACAGCTCGCGTCAGGAAAATCCGATATGACAGGACACAATCTTGCAAATACTGTACATTCAGGTTTGCGTCCTCACCGTTTTCTCAAATAAGCCGAGACACATTTTCTGCTTGTCAAACTGTGAATGTTGCCGGTGCAAATGCACTGATGAAATGCATAGATGATCAAATTCCAGACACTAATACATTATTATTGCAATTAATGCAACAAATGAAACAAAACAAGAGACAAACACAGCAACAGTTAGACACAATGGAACAAAATCTTCAAAAGTTAGACACAATGGAACATAATCTTCAAAAGTTAGACACAATGGAACAAAATCTTCAAAAGTTAGACACAATGGAACAAAATCAGAGACAAACACAGCAACAGTTGGACACAATGGAACATAATCTTCGGAAGTTAGACACCACACTTGAACAAACACGTGAAGATTTAACTACTGAGTTACATAACATTGAATCGAAATGTCAAAAAATCTGTAATGACGTAAAAACACAAATTTGTGAGCATTTTCAACCTATTTTTTCGCGGCATGAAAACTCATTACAGAATCACGAAGCAGCCATAAAAGAATTGCAAACTGTTGTTCGTTAAAATCACGACACCTTGCAAGCTAAAATGGACTCAGTTGCATCCACCGATTCGGTTATGCAACTTGCAAGAACTCAGGAAAACTTAAAGGACACAGTAGATTCGATTTCAACACAAATGGACATTCTGAAATTTGGTTCAGAAAATCACACTGAGGAAATGTGTTCACTATCGGAGAAAGTAGCCGAACTTTCGGATCAGTTCACTAATTTATCTACGAAGGTAGATGATAATTTGAATGACACAAAACCGGTAGTCTTTAATGACACAGAAGAGTGCGAACAAATTAGGAAATTCAAACAAAGTCTGAATCAAATTAGTACGCAACACCAAAGAGAAATCCGGGAAGTACAGGATCAGCTGACACAGGTAATACAACAATTACGTATTTCAGAGGACACTCGCGCTCCAACACGGAAAGAGCGACATAGAAATACGGAACAGCCACAAAATAATATCACAGGGCACTTCGGAAATTATGAAAGAAATTGGCAAGGTACACCGAATTCTGAGATGGAACCGCCGACACGACGTAACAATGACCGATATGCTACCCGCCGAGACGATGATTTTGACTATAAGCTGTTCATTACTGCACGTAAATTCAAAACATTTAAGAATTCTGGCAACGACATTCATCCACAAGCGTGGCTCCATCAATTCTCTCATTGTTTTCCTCCCAACTGGTCACTAGAGCACAGATTAGAATTTATGTATGGCTGCTTAGAGAATGAACCAGCTGTAAGAATGCGATCGGTCATTCACGATTGCCACAGTGAAGGAGAATTTTACCATGCCTTCCTCTCAGCATATTGGCCGCAAGCCACACAAGACCGAGTAAAACATGGCATCATGATGATGAAACATTTCGAACAATCTGAATTTTCCAGTCTTGTGAAATATTTTGAAGACATGTTGCACAAGAATCAGTACCTGTCAAACCCATACAGCCTGTCAGAACTCATCCGCATTTGCTTAATCAAATTGCCTGAACATTTACGGCATATTATTTTGGCAGGCCGTTGCAAAGACGACATTGAAGCTTTTCAGGGACTCTTACAAGAATTAGAAATTGACACTGACAATCGCGGAACGCGAAAACAGGAACACAACAATTACAGGTCACATCCGTCGCAATTCCGCGATGAAAGAAATAATAACTGGACACGACAAGGCTATTCTCACAATACAAATCGTGACCAAAACAGACACCACCCGTATGACAACCGTTGGCAGAGTAGTAATAATTACAGGGAAAGGTCACCTCTCCGCGGTAATGACTATCACAGAGACAATCAGAGAAACAGACAATATGGGAACCAAAATAATTACTATCAAGGGAGACAGAATAACTTTAGACGCAACGGTCCAGCGCGCAGTTACGATTCAGAGAGAAATTCTCCACCACGTGACCGACAAGAAAGAAACTATGGAATCTACCGACATGACGACAGACGATATGATCGTAACGACAGACCTGAATTGCAGCAGAACTGGCGGGAATCAAACAGAGCAGGGCCCTCTCGACAAGGTGAATTTGTAGAAGTTAGGTCTCCAAATCCCAATAACGACGCGCGCCAACAAAGACACAGTAGGCAATGACTCATACCGCTGGCAGCCTCAAAACGTAGTTATCAAACTGACGACGCAGCTGCCGTAGCTAGTAATTACGTTAAAATGGAAGAAATTAGGGACATATTACTCCAGGAACACGACGTAAAACACAACAACATTGCATATCCTGTGATTCACATTACTGTAAATGACGTAAAATTTACGGCAGTACTTGACTCAGGCAGTCCCATTTCAGTAATTAGTGAAACAGCTTTTAGCAAATGCAATAAATCGAACGATTGCCCCACACTTCCGTTACGCAAGATTAAATTACAAAGTGCAGTCATTGGAAAAAGTGTAGATGTACACCAACAAACCAACTTAGAATTCTTTTGTCAGAGCCACAGCTTCTCTATGAACTTTCTTATTGTTCCATTGTTGTCGACGGAAATTATACTGGGAGTAGACTTTTTGAATGAATACAAAGCAATCTTAAACTTTCACGATGCTGAAATAAGTTTAGAGAAAGAAGGTAAGTCAATAGCTTTGAAATTTGAAGATTGGCTCTCAAACCATGACGAGGAAATTAATCGGATTTTCCTTCTGTTAGACAACAGTTCGGAATTTTCTACGGAACTAGACACTAACAGTCGCTCTGCAAGTACTGACAGGGATGATATCGACGGCACAATTGAAACTAATGAGTTAATTCAGAATAAAATTCAAACAATTGAGAATTGTAATTACACTGATAGGCAGGACCTTTCTGAGATTTTACAAGCACATTCCACAGTTTTTACTCACAAAACAGGAACAATCAAGGGATTTCAATACCAATTTCGTGTTCATGAGCATACTAAATTTTGTGTTAGACCATACGTAATTCCAGCACATTATAGGGACCGTGTTAGAACAGAAATACAATCCATGCTTGACGACGGCATTATTGAGCCTGCAGTAAGCTCATACAACAATCCATTACATGTTGTTGAGAAGAAAAATGGATCGATCAGGCTTGTCTTAGATTCGAGACAAATCAATACTATCATTATTCCTGAAACAGACAGGCCGCAAACGTTGGAAGAACTTCTTCAAAATTTTAATGGTGTAAAAGTGTTGTCTTCCATTGATCTCAGATCCAGCTTTTATCAGATCGAACTTCATCCAGAATGTAGAAAATATACAGCTTTTCTTTGTTTTGGCGTTTGTTATCAGTTTCGGAAACTTCCTTTTGGTTTGAACATTTCCTCGGCAGCATTCATTCGCGGGCTAAATTCCATATTACCTGAGCTCTTAAAACGTCACATCACCTTATATGTGGACGATATTCTGATAGCAGAAGCCTCATGGGAACAACATAATCGCATCCTCAACAGCGTGTTACATATTTTTGCAGAATCTGGAATTACAGTTAACTTGGAAAAGTCTGAATTCGGTAGGACAAAAGTGAAGTTTTTGGGACATATTATTTCTTCTGAAGGCATCCAGCCGGTTCCTGAAAAGTTAGAAGCAATCAGAGCCATTCCAATTCCATCCACAAAAAAACAAGTCCGCAGTTTTCTAGGTCTCGTAAATTTTTACCGTCGTTTTCTGAATATGCAAATTCTAGTTACACCAAAACTTTGTTCTCTCACTGGAAAAAATACTATTTGGAACTGGGACGAACAAGCACAGTTGGAATTCAATTCTTTGAAAGAATCGCTCCTTAACGCGCCAATACTAGCTCATCCAGATCTTTCACAAGACTTTTGCCTAAGCACGGATTCTTCTAAAGTCGGTCTTGGTGCCCATTTATTTCAAGAAGACACAGAAAATGACATTACTGTTCAGAAAACCATTGCTTTTGCTAGCCGAGTGCTAACAAAATCTGAAAAAAATTATTCCGTTACTGAATTAGAAGCTTTAGCTATCGTTTGGGCATTTAACAAATTCCGTTTCTTTCTTTATGGTAAGCACGTAAAAGTATACAGTGACCACCGTGCATTACAATTTCTTATGTCTTCAAAATTAAATCATGACAGGTTAAAACGTTGGGCATTGTTTCTGCAAGAATTCCACTTCACAATAGTTTACATTCCCGGCAAGGAGAACATTGTTGCGGACGCACTGTCACGCGCACCGGCTGGGCTTGAGAAAAGTAACACAGAAAGCAACCTCGAGAGAAATTTCAGTATTCTTTACATCCAGAAAGTCGCCTTTGAAAACTTCATCACCACATCTTTAAAGGACATTGCTCATGAACAAGACAAAGATCCGATTTGGAAAGACATCAAAAGTAAATGGCATGAAAAGACACACACACAGATTCGGCTTTATTATCTGGTTAGAAACAACATACTGTTCAAACGATGCACTGTTGATGACAAGCTATGGGTACTTTGCATTCCAGACGATTTTGTTAATAAGCTCATTTGGTACATTCATTTCAGCTATGCACATTTTGGTCCACGAAAATGTTATCATATTCTTCGAACGACTTGTTATTTTAACAATATGGAAAAGAGAATTCGAAGAGTCTTGTCTATTTGTAAACTTTGTCAAAAGGCGAAACCATCTACTGTCACTCATCGTGCTCCATTGTTTCCTATCATTCCTTCTAAATTAAAAGAATTTGCTGCTGTTGATCTCTTGGGACCGCTTGTCAGAACATCTAATGGATTTTCGTACGTTCTAGTCGCTGTTGAACTTACTTCAAAATTCGTTTCTTTCACTCCGTTACGTAAAGCCACTGGACGGTCTGTATCCAACGCCTTTGTTAGAAATTTCTTACGTGAAGTTGGACACGTTAGTAAAGTAATTTCAGATAACGGACCGCAATTCAGATCTGCTGTTTGGTCACGCATGCTTCGTAACCATAAAATCAAATCTGTTTTTATTTCATTGTACTCACCACATTGTAACCCGTCTGAACGGATTATGAAAGAAATCAATAAGCTTTGCAGACTTTATTGTCACAGAAAGCATCAGCATTGGGACAGATATTTACACTTATTTCAAAACGTGCTGAATGAAATGCCTCATGACTCCACTGCTTTACCACCTGTTCTTGTACTGAAGAATAAAGAACCACCAAACAGAATCAGAGAGCTTGTACCTTTTCCGAATACACGTAAACTTCGACACAAAGACATAATTGATTTGGCTATTAAAAATATAAATTCTGCTGCAAACAAAAGGAAAAAATTACACGGTAAAGCAAATGCAAAGAAATTATATATTGGTCAGAAAGTTCTCATTAAAGCTCATCCATTGTCACATAAGAAGAAACACTTGAGTCACAAATTCTTTCTAGTTTACAATGGACCTTACAGAATCCGACGTATACCACATGATAATTGCGTTGAAGTTGAAACTCTGCGTACTAGGAAGAGTAAAGGTTTACACCACATTTCACATGTAAAACCGTTTATTGAAAGATAATCTGCTTTTTAACTTTGTCTTTGCCATAAAACATTTCACTTCACATTTCTAGTATGCTTTGTCACACTGAGAAACTGTTAACATGCAACAATGTTTGAAGTTTACTATCCAGTTTAGAACCTACGGAACATATTTAAACAGAAATTACGAATGCATTGTTATAGTGAACAGACGTCACAGTGTTATTGTGCGTGTACATTCTTGCTTGTTAGTTGCACGATTACGTAACGACCATAAGGTTCACATACTTAGAACATTTACCAGTATTGCTAATGGGATTTTAATGCAACATTTTGGTTTACTTGAAAATACATTCTGGATTTAAAGTACTTTCTGTGAGATACCAGATGATACAGTGGTTAGTTTATGTGACAGCTACACGATTTTATCACGACGCTACTGATGAGTGACAATTTACAACGTTGCTTTTGCAGTTTATCTGTTTTATATCTACACAGTTTTTCTGAATTTTTCTGGAAAGTAAAACATGTTTTAGTAGTAACGTTTGTGGTATAGCTACAATGAGACAGCCTTTTCTGTAGCACAACAATACGTACAGTACAGTACTTACTTCATCACGGCAATAAGTGTAATAACTATGATATCTATACGCATAGCATTTCAATTTCGTTTATCATGAGGTAAGTACATTGACTTCTGCAGAACTTAGCCTTCGGAGGACAACAACTACGACACTTCCACAGAGATTGTCTTACAGCAAGACGCACATTTAGCGCTACAGGACACGCATTAAACTATTTATTTTTCAACATATTTTAATTACAAAGAAAGTTTTCCGTAATACATTTCATTCCATTGCTGTAATCTGTAACACTTGAGGATATAATTACATTATCCTCAGGGGGGTACACGCATGCTTTGTGTACCATGTGTTTGGCAAGCACAAGGAGCCCTAGCTAATATGGTATTTGCTTATACAACTTTACACATCGGTACCATATTTCTCTAACACATAAATTACACAGCTATCTGATCATTTAACTGAGAGAGACAAACATTTACTTTACTACATCAGCGACAGATGTTTACGTAATTACACCATTGGATAACTTCACACTTACGAAGTTGTATTTTGTCTGTACTTTGTGAACTGTTCATATTTTTTCGGAACCATTGTGATACTATGAGAGCTTTGAATGACATATTTGGTATGGGATCACGATTTTTAAAGTACGTTTGAGGCAGATGACACTTTTGACATGAGCAGAGAATTTTTTTTTTAGGTTTTGAAATTATTGGAGGAAGTTACGGAGATTTTGAGAGTTGACTGAGGTGTTATGATGTTATTATTACGATTACTATGTGTATTATGCTCTTGCGGTATGTTTATGATCAATAAGCCGATGCTATATGAGTCATTTGATTATGCTATGTATCTGTTATGATGAAATATTGAAGAAGTGTCGACGAATAAGGTAAGAAATAATGAGAAGAGGTTAGGGACTCTGGTTTGTGAAAAAAGTTGTTGGAAACCAAGAATCGTACTTTAAGAGTTATGAGATGTATGTAAATGCGTGAACGTATTACAATGCCGACGAAAATTTTTTGGACACTGTTATATCAATAGTATTTTGTTTCTACAGATGTGTAACGCAAATTCTTGACCTGTGAATTTTTTTATATGAGCCTGCCACTGTAGCGGAAACTGGTGTCGTAAATATTTCGATAAGACAGTTAAGTGACCAACTGCATGTAATGCGTCGTGGGCACCCAGCTGCGCGACAACCACCTGACAAAAAGAAAGCCATTAGTGTGTGACTTTCAGAGACACAGGTAAAAAAAAAGAGGCCATTATCCTCGCTATTGACATTCATTCCTTTGTAGAAAGCATCGCAAATACGCCACGCCCAAACCTGAAAACATATGATTACACTGTGAAGCTCTTAATTTATGATATTTACTGAAATGAAATGATGAGAAATATTTTATATCTATTGTCTTTATAGCTGAGAGATTGCTCATTTTCTTTAATATCCAGTTTCTATCTGCACTGCAGCATTGGCTAAAACAAAATTTAATAGATGTACTAATATCACTATTTTCTGTCTACAGACCCAGTAAAGAATCATTTTATGATACTTTCTTAGAAAAGAGAACACAAATAGACATTTCCCTTCACAGGAATTGCAAAAATAATCTTTTTACGATTTGGTAACTTATCTGCTAGCGTATGTTTTCGTGATGCATCACTCTAATGTTAAGATGTGACATAGGTATTAAACATTTATACTGTAATATTTTTTCTGCTTCAGCTTTGTCATGTTTAGGTATAAGTTATAGCATTTGCTGCGGCTGCTTGCCATTCATAGTGCTACTGAATGTCACTTTGTATTACTAGGTTAAGCTAATTTTATTACTGATTTATTTTTCTTGTTTGCCTTATATTAGTTGTAATATTGCTGCCTTTTTTTGCCAATTTCCATTTTTTTATCATTGCTGTTTGTGTTAATTGTTTTGTGCTGCTGCATTGCCTCGTCTCTTAGTTTCGTATCTGAGCTCAGTAGATTTAAGTTAGCTTAAGAGGGGGTAGACTATATAAGAAACTAACTATGATGAATTGGAAGAAAAGCATTGAGAAGCTTTAAGAAACTGGTTTGGCCAAAAAAGTAGTGTACAGTGGAGAAAAACTATTTTTGAAAGAGGATGTGAACCGAATACAGAAAGCAGGTTTAGATAGGACTTTTTGGAAAAATGATGAACTAAGGGAGATCTCTATGCAAAATACTGCAGTAAAACAAACCCTGTCCTTTTCTTTCGTATTATCCCTCTATGTGTTTATGTACCCTTGTGTATTTGTCTTTTTCCTGTCTTTATGTGTTTAGCTAATAAGATTTATGTTGTAGAATTTTTCAAATACTATGTCATTTTCTTTGTAAATATGTTCAGACATTATTTATAGTGTTTTGTTTTAATGCTCATGTGTGAAGTTGATGTTTCAAAAGTTATTCTGAACCTTATGTATGTACTTTTGTTGTAATTTTTGTAACACTGATATATTTGCTATTTCGATTCTTTTGTAAAGCCTGTACTACTGCAAATGTTATCTGTATTGTTATGTTCTTTAAAGATGTATTTTGTACCTTTGTTATTGCATTCTTATGTTATAAAATTGTAATTGACACCAGTTCATCAAATTAAGTAACTTGTAAATTACATTTCACGTCACACGTTTCTGTTGGTCATAGTATATGGACAATATGTGAGAAGTAGGGACTGATAGTGTTTGCACGTGTGTTAATAACTCAGTAAGGGAATGGATAACAGCATTGCTGGTTCTAAGGACAATTCAAAAACAATTTTTCTGAGTGCACAAGTGGTGGTTATGGACTTGTTATATTATCCGCAAGACTCTTCAATGGTGATTGTGCGCCTGCACAGTCAAACAGATAGCTGCTGGCCATCTCTACAAGGACTACAGTGGGTCTACACCTTTGATGACTCACCAATACCATTATTTCTACAAGGACTGCAATGGGTCTGCACCTCTGGTGGCCCACCAATACCGTAATCTCTACCAGGACTACAATGGGCCTATTCTGTGACGACCTACCTACCAATATTCTTCAAAACTTGGGCTGACTCTGCTGTGGGTTTGCTATGTGGTGGCCCATTACCTGTCAGCATCTGAAGAGCCAGCACTGTCTTTCTGTTGGAAGGAAAACACTACTTCTTCAAGACTGCATGGAAATCCACTACTTCAGTGCGCACTTTCTTTTACTCCATAGACATTGATCAAAAACACTGCTATTTTACTATGATGAACGATCAGGACTGTCTTTATGGACTGTGAGCTATATCGCGTGTTGCGATACGTGTGGACGCTAAAAGAACCACAGTAGAACACAGAGGAAGCTTCGAAGTTGATGTAATAGGCAGTTAGAAGCAACACAATTCAAATTTTAGTTATCGATTATTGATTTTAGCTGGCTTTGGTGCCTTGAACATGAGCTAAGACCTTAAGATTTTGTATGAAGGGAGGTCAGGGTGCCGCGTTGCACGGAAGAATGAGAAAAGTGTTCATATGTAGTTAAAACCTGAGAAATACGGCCGATTTCGTCATTTGCTATCGATTCGACTTCATTCCACACCGCCACATTGGTCGCTCTTCTGTC
The DNA here is from genome assembly GCF_023897955.1 of Schistocerca gregaria. Lineage (NCBI taxonomy): Eukaryota > Metazoa > Arthropoda > Insecta > Orthoptera > Acrididae > Schistocerca > Schistocerca gregaria. The sequence goes on from NC_064929.1 coordinate 45,392,346, forward strand.
TGAAACCGTTACATTTGTTGTGTGTAAAGCTATGTCGCATGCTGTGGTATGCGGAGACACTAAACGCACCATAGTAGAACTCAGAAGAGGCTTCTAAGTTGATGTAATAGCCAGTAAGATGCAGTACAATTCAAGTTTTAGTTATCGATTATTGAATTTTTACCATTCTTTGGTGCCTTGGACATGAGCCGGGACCTTAAGATTTTGCATGAAAGGAGGACTAGCAGCCGCGTTGCACGGGAGAATGTGAAAAGTGTTCATATGTATTAAAAAAATAAGAAATCCATCCGTCTTCGTCATTTGTTATCGAATCGACTTAAAGCCAGACCGTCAGATTGGCCGCTCTTCTCCCAGAAACGGTTAAATTTATCGTCTGCAAAGTTATGTCGCGTGCTGCGGTATGCGGAGACACTAAAAGCACCATAGTAGAACACAGAAGAAGCTTCTAAGTTGAAGTAATAGCCTTTAAGAAGCAGTACAATTCAAGTTTTAGTTATCGATTATTGACTTTTTAACCGGCTTTGGTGCCTTGGACATGAGCTAGTATCTTACGATTTTGCATGAATCGAGGTCTAGCAGCCACGTTGCACGGGAGAATGTGAAAGGTGTTCATATGTAGTAAAAACAAGAGATATCCGTCCGTTTTCGTAATTTAGTATCGAATCGACTTAAGGCCGGATCGTCACATTGCCTGCTCTGTTCTCTGAAAGGGTTACATTTAACGTCTGCAAAGCTATATCGCGTGCTGCGGTACGTGGAGACACAAAAAGAACCACAGTACAACACAGAAGAAGCTTCGAAGTTGATGTAATCGCCAGTTAGAAGCAGTAAAATTAAAGTTTTTGTTATCGATTATTGACTTTTTAGCTGGCTTTGGTGCCTTGGACATGAGGTAAGACCTTAAGATTTTGCATGAAGGGAGGTGAGGGAGCCGCATTGTACGAAAGAATGTGAAAAGTGTTTAAATCTAGTAAAAACCTGAAAAATACGACCGTTTTCGTAATTTGCTATCGAATCGACTTCATTCCATATCGCCACATTGGCCGCTCTTCTCTCTGAAACGGTTATATCCTTCGTGTGTAAAGCTATGTCGCGTGCTGCGGTATGCGGAGACACTAAAACCACCATAGTAGAACACAGAAGAAGCTTCTAAGTTGATACAATAGCCAGTAAGAAGCAGTACAATTCAAATTTTAGTTAACGATTATTGACTTTTTAGCCGCCTTTGGTGTCTTGGACATAAGCTAGGACCTTACGATTTTCGATGAAGGGAGGTCTAGCACACACGTTGCACGGGAGAATATGAAATGTGTTCATATATAGTAAAAACCTGCGAAATCCGTCCTTTTCGCCATTTGTTATCGAATCGACTTAAAGCCAGATCGTCACATTGGCCGCTCTTCTCTCTGAAACGGTTAAATTTATCGTCTGCAAAGCCATATCGCGTGCTGCGGTACGTGGAGACACTAAAAGAACCACAGTAGAACACAGTAGAATCTTCAAAGTTGATGTAATAGCCAGTTAGAAGCAGTAAAATTCAAGTTTTAGTTATCGATTATTGACTTTTTAGCTGGCTGTGGTGTCTTGGACATGAGCTAAGACCTAAAGATTTTGCATGAAGGGAAGTCAGGGAGCCGCGTTGCACGGACGAATGTGAAAAGTGTTCACATGTAGTGAAAACCTGGAAAATCCGTCCGTTTTCGTTATTTATTATCGAATCGACTTAAAGCCAGGTCGTCACATTGGCCGCCCTTCTCTCTGAAATGGTTACATTTATCGTCTGCAAAGCTATGTCGCGTGCTGCAGTATGCGGAGACACTAAAAGCACCATAGTAGAATACAGAAGAAGCTTCTAAGTTGATGTAACAGCCACTAAGAAGCAGTACAATTCCAGTTTTAGTTATCGATTATTGACTTTTTAACCGGCTTTGATACCATGGACATGAGCTAGTACCTTAAGATTTTGCATGAAAGGAGGACTAGCAACCACGCTGCATGAGAGAATGTGAAAATTGTTCAGATGTAGTAAAAACCTGATAAATCCGTCCGTTTTCGTCATTTGTTATCGAATCGACTTAAAGCCAGATCTTCACATTGGCGCTCTTCCTTCTGAGATGGTTACATTTATCGTCTGCAAAGCAATGTCGCGTGCTGCGGTATGCCGAGACACTAAAGGCACCATAGTACAACACAAAAGAGGCTTCTAAGTTGATGTAATAGCCAGTAGGAAGCAGTACAATTGAAGTTTTAGTTATGGATTATTGACTTTTTACCCCTCTTTGGTGCCTTGGACATGAGCTAGGCATTAAAGATTTTTGCATTAAAGGAGTACTAGCAGCCGCGTTGCACGGGAGAATGTGAAAAGTGTTAATATGTAGTAAAAACCTGAGAAATCCGCCCGTTTTCGTCATTTGTTATAGAATCGACCTAAAACCAGAACGTCACATTGGCCGCTATTCTCTCTGAAACGGTTACATTTATCGTGTGCAAAGCTATGGCGCGTGCTGCGGTATGCAGAGACACTAAAAGCACGATAGTATAAAACAGATAAAGCTTCTAAGTTGATGTAATAGCCAGTAAGAAGCAGTACAACTGAAGTTTTAGTTATCGATTATTGACTTTTTACCCTTCTTTGGTGCCTTGGACAAGAGCTAGGCCCTTAAGATTTTTGCATTAAAGGAGGACTAGCAGCCGCGTGGCACGGGAGAATGTGAAAAGTGTTCATTTGTAGTAAAAACCTGAGAAATCCGCCCGTTTTCGTCATTTGTTATCGAATCGACTTAATGCCAGATCGTCACATTGGCCACTTTTCTCCCTGAAACGGTTAAATTTATCGTGTGCAAAGCTATAACGAGTGCTGCGGTATGTGGAGACACCTGGTAAGGATCCCACACTGCGCATGAATATTCTAACAGAGGACGAACGAGTGTAGTGTAAGCTGTCTCTTTAGTGGAGTTGTTGCATTTTCTAAGTGTCCTGCCAATGAACCGCAACCTTTGGCTCGCCTTCCCGACATTATTATCTATGTGGTCCTTCCAACTGAAGTTGTTCGTAATTTTAACACCCAGGTACTTAGTTGAATTGATAGCCTTGAGAATTATACTATTTATCGAGTAATGGAATTTCAGCGGATTTCTTTTGGAACTCATGTATATCATCTCACACTTAATACCAGATCGTCACATTGGCCGCTCTTCTCTATGAAACGGTTACACGTTTCGTCTGTAAAGCTATGTCGCGTGCTGCGGTATGCGGAGACACTAAAAGCACCGTAGTAGAACACAGAAGAAGTTTCTAAGTTGATGTAATAGGCAGTAAGGAGCAGTACAATTCAAGTTTTAGTTATCGATTATCGACTTTTTAGCCGACTTTGGTGATATGGACATGAGCTAGTACCTTATGATTTTGCCTTAAGCGAGGTCTAGCAGCCATGTTGTACGCGGGAATGTGAAATGATTTCATATCTAGTAAAAACCTTAAAAACAGCTCGTTTTCGTCATTTGCTATCGAATCGACTTAATTACTAGATCGTCACATTGGCCGATCTTCTCTATGAAACGGTTACACTTTTCGTCTGCAAAGCTATGTCACGTGCTGCGGTATGCGGAAACACTAAAAGCACCATAGTAGAACGCAGAAGAAGCTTCTAAGTTGATGTGATAGCCAGTAAGAAGCAGTACAAATCGAGTTTTAGTCGTCGATTATTGTCTTTTTAGCCGGCTTTGATGCCTTGGGCATGAGCTGGAACCTTAAGATTTTGCCTGAAGAGAGGTCTATTATCTAAGTTGCACGGGAGAATGTGAAAAGTGTTCATATGTAGTAAAAACCTGTAAAATCCGCCCGTTTTCGTCCTTTGGTATCGAAACGACTGAAAGCCAGATCGTCACATTGCCCGCTCTTCTCTATGAAACGGTTACACTTTTCGTCTGCAAAGCTATGTCGCGTGCTGTGGTATGCGAAGACACTAAAAGCACCATAGTAAAACGCAGAAGAAGCTTGTAAGTTGACGTGATAGCCAGTAAGAAGCAATACAAATCAAGTTTAAGTTTTCTATTATTGTCTATTTAGCTGGCTATAGTGCCTTGGATACGAGCTAGGACCTTAAGATGTTGCATGAAGGGAGGTCTATCAGCCCGCGTTGCACGGTAGAATGTGAAAAGTGTTCACATGTAGTAAAAACCTGTAAAATCCGCCCGTTTTCGTAATTTGCTATCGAATCGACTTCATGCCAGATCGTCACAATGTACGCTCCTCTCTATGAAACGGTTATATTTATCGTCAGCAAAGCTATGTCGCTTGCTGCTGTATGCGGAGACACTAAAAGCACCAAGTAGAACATAAAATAAGCTCCGAAGTTGATGTAATAGCCAGTAAGAAGCAGTACAATTCAAGTTTTAGTTATCGGTTATTGACTTTGTAGCCGGCTTTGGTGCCTTGGACAATGGCTAGGACCTTAAGAGTATGCATGAAGAGAGGTCTAGCGGCCACGTATCACGGGAGAATGTAAAAAGTGTTCATATGTAGTAAAAACCTGTAATATCCGCCCGGTTTCGTCATTTCCTGTCGAATCGACTTAATGCCAGATCGCCAAATTGGCCGCTCTTCTCTAAGAAACGGTTACACTTTCCGTCTGCAAAGCTATGTCGCGTGCTGTGGTATGCGAAGACACTAAAAGGACCATAGTAGAACGCAGAAGAAGCTTCTAAGTTGATGTGATAGATAGTAAGATGCAGTAGAAATCAAATTTAGTTTTCAATTATTGTCGTTTTAGCCGGCTTTGGTGCCTTGGACATGAGATAGGACCTTAAAATATTGCATGAAGAGAGGTCAGGCAGCCACGTTGAACGGTAGAATGTGAAAGGTGTTCGTATGTAGTAAAAACCTGTAATATCCGCCCGTTTTCGTCCTTTGCTATCGAATCGACTCTAAGCCAGATCGTCACACTGGCCGCTCTTCTCTATGAAACTGTTACACGTTTCGTCTGCAAAGCTATTTCACTTGCTGCGGTATGCGGAGACACTAAAAGCACCATAGTAGAACATAAAACAAGCTTCTAAGTTGATGTAATAGCCAGTAAGAAGAAGTAAAATTCAAGTTCGAGTTATCGATTATGGTTCTTTTTGCCGGCTTTGGTGCCTTGGACATGAGCTACTACCTTAAGATTTTGCCTGAAGTGAGATCTATCAGCCATGTTGTACGCGGGAATGTGAAATGTGTTCATATGTAGTAAAAACCTTAAAAACTGCTCCTTTTCGTCATTTGCTGTCGAATAGACTTAGTGCCAGATTGTCACATTGGCCGATCTTCTCTATGAAACGGTTACTCTTTCCGTCTGCAAAGCTATGTCACGTGCTGCGGTATGCGGAGACAAAAAAAGCAACATAGTAGAACGCAGAAGAAGCTTCTAAGTTGATGTGATAGTCAGAAAGAAGCACTACAAATCAAGTTTTAGTTATCGATTATTAACTTTGTAGCCGGCTTTGGTATCTTGGACATGAGCTAGGAACTTACGATTTTGCATGAAGAGAGGTCTAGTAGCCACATTGCACGGGAGAATGTGAAAAGTGTTCATATGTAGCAGAAACCTGTAAAATCGCCAGTTTTCTTCATTTGCTATCGAATCGACTTCATGCCAGATCGTCACATTGGCGGCTCTTCTCACTGAAACGGTTACATTTTTCGTCTGCAAAGCTATGTCACGTGCTGCGGTATTTGGAGACAGTAAAAGCAATATAGTAGAACACAAAAGAAGCTTCTAAGTTGATGTAATTGCCAGTAAGAAGCAGTACAATTCAAATTTTAGTTATCGATTATTGATTTTTTTTTCAAGTTCGAGTTATCGATTATTGTTTTTTTAGCTGGCTTTCGCGCCGTGGACATGAGCTACTGAAGGGAGGTCTAGCAGCCACGTTGCACGGGAGAATGTGAAAAGTGTTCATATGTAGTAAAAACCTGTAAAATCTGCCCGTTTTCGTCTTTTTCTATGGAATCGACTTAATGCCAGATCGTCACATTGGCCGCTCTTCTCTGTGAAATTGTTACACTTTTTGTCTGCAAAGCTATGTCTGCTGCTACGGTATGCAGAGACAGTAAAAGCAACATAGTAGAACACAAAAGAAGCTTCTAAGTTGATGTAATTGCCAGTGAGAAGGAACACAATTAAAATTTTAGTTATCGATTATTGAATTTTTAGTCGGCTTAGGTGCCGTGGACATGAGCTAGTTCCTTGAGATTTTGCCTGAAGGGAGGTCTAGCAGCCACGTTGCACGGGAGAATGTGAAAAGTGTACATTTGTAGTAAAAATCTGTAAAATCCGCCTGTTTTCGTCATTTGCTGTCGAATCGACTCAATGCCAGATCGTCACATTGGCCGCTCTTCTCTAAGAAACGGATACACTTTCCGTCTGCAAAGCTATGTCGCGTGCAGCGGTATGCGAAGACACTAAAAGGACCATAGTAGAACGCAGAAGAAACTTCTAAGTTGATGTGATAGATAGTAAGAAGCAGTAGAAATCAAATTTAGTGTCCGATTATTGTCTTTTTAGCCGGCTTTGGTCCGTTGGACATGAGCTAGGACCTTAAAATATTGCATGAAGTGAGGTCTAGCAGCTACGTTGCACGGAAGGGTGTGAAAGGTGTTCGAATGTAGTAAAAACCCCTAAAATCCGCCCGTTTTCGTCCTTTGCTATCGAATCGACTCAAAGCCAGATCGTCACACTGGCCGCTCTTCTCTATGAAACTCTTACACGTTTCGTCTGTAAAGCTATGTCGCGTCCTGCTGTATGCGGATACACTAAAAGCACAATCGTAGATCACACAAGAAGTTTCTAAGTCGGTGTAATAGCCAGTAAGAAGCAGTACAATTCAAGTTTTAGTTTTCGATTATTGACATTTTTGCCACCTTTGGTCCATGGACATGAGCTCGAACCTTAAGATTTTGCATGAAGGGAGGTCTAGCAGACCGTGTTGCACGGTAGAATGTGAAAGTTGTTTGTAGGTAGTAAAAACCTGTAAAATCCAAGCGTTTTCGTCATTTGCTATCGAATCGACTTAATGCCAGATCGTCACATTGGCCGCTCTTCTCTATGAAACAGTTACACGTTTCGTCTGTAATGCTATGTCGCGTGCTGCGGAATGCGGAGACACTAAAATCACCATAGTAGAACACAAAAGAAGGTTCTAAGTTGATGTAATTGCCGGTAAGAAGCAGTACAATTCAAGTTTTAGTTATCGATTATTGACATTTTTGCCACCTTTGGTCCATGGACATGAGCTCGAACCTTAAGATTTTGCATGAAGGAGGTCTAGCAGACCGCGTTGCACGGTAGAATGAGAAAGTTGTTTGTAGGTAGTAAAAACCTGTAAAATCCGAGCGTTTTTGTCATTTGCTATCGAATCGACTTAATGCCAGATCGTCACATTGACCGCTCTTCTCTATGAAACAGTTACACGTTTCGTCTGTAATGCTATGTCGCGTGCTGCGGTATGCGAAGACACTAAAAGGACCATAGTAGAACGCAGAAGAAGCTTCTAAGTTGATGTGATAGCCAGTAAGAAGCTTTACAAATCAAGTTTTAGTTGTCGATTATTGACTTTTTAGCCGGCTTTGGTGCCTTGGACAACAGCTAGGACATTAAGGTTTTGCATGAAGTGAGGTCTAGCAGCCACGTTGCACGGAAGGGTGTGAAAGGTGTTCGAATGTTGTAAAAACCTCTAAAATCCGCCCGTTTTCGTCAATTGCTGTCGAATCGACTCAATGCCAGATCGTCACATTGGCCGCTCTTCTCTAAGAAACGGATACACTTTCCGTCTGCAAAGCTATGTCGCGTGCTGCGGTATGCGGAGACACGAAAAGCACAATCGTAGATCACACAAGAAGCTTCTAAGTTGGTGTAATAGCCAGTAAGAAGCAGTACAATTCAAGTTTTAGTCATCGATTATTGACATTTTTGCCATCTTTGGTCCATGGACATGAGCTCGAACCTTAAGATTTTGCATGAAGGGAGGTCTAGCAGCAAGCGTTGCACGGTAGAATGTGAAAGGTGTTCGTAGGTAGTAAAAACCTGTAAAATCCGAGCGTTTTCGTCATTTGCTATCGAATCGACTTAATGACATATCGTCACATTGGTCGCTCTTCTCTATGAAACGGTTACACGTTTCGTCTGTAATGCTATGTCGCGTGCTACGGTATGCGAAGACACTAAAATCACAATAGTAGAACACAGAAGAAGCTTCTAAGTTGATGTATTAGCCAGTGAGAAGCACTACAATTTTAGTTTTAGTTATCGATTATTGTCTCTTTAGCCGGCTTTGGTGCCTTCGACATGAGCTAGTACCTTAAGATTTTGCCTGAAGAGAGGTCTATTACCACGTTGCGCGTGAGAATGTGAAAAGTGTTCATATGTATTAAAAACCTGTAAAATCTGCCCGTTTTCGTTATTTGCTATCGAATCGACTTAATGCCAGATCGTCACATTGGCCGATCTTCTCTATGGAACGGTTACACTTTTCGTCTGCAAAGCTATTTCACTTGCTGTGGTATGCGGAGACACTAAAAGCACCATAGTAGAACAAAAACAAGCTTCTTAGTTGATGTAATAGCCAGTAAGAAGAAGTAAAATTCAAGTTCGAGTTATCGATTATTGTTTTTTTAGCCGGCTTTGGCGCCGTTTACATGAGCTAGTTCCTTGAGATTTTGCCTGAAGGGAGGTCTAGCAGCCACGTTGCACGGGAGAATGTGAAAGGTGTTCATATGTAGTGAAAACCTGTAAAATCTGCCCGTTTTCGTCATTTGCTATGGAATCGACTTTATGCCAGATCGTCACATTGGTCGCTCCTCTCTAAGAAACGGTTACATTTTCCGTCTGCAAAGCTACGTCGCGTGCTGTGGTATGCGAAGACACTAAAAGGACCATAGTAGAACGCAGAAGAAGCTTCTAAGTTGATGTGATAGCCAGTAAGAAGCTATACAAATCAAGTTTTAGTTGTCGATTATCGACTTTTTAGCCGGCTTTGGTGCCTTGGACAAGAGCTAGGAACTTAAGATTTTGCATGAAGTGAGGTCTAGCAGCCACGTTGCACGGAAGGGTGTGAAAGGTGTTCGAATGTAGTAAAAACACCTAAAATCCGCCCGTTTTCGTCCTTTGCTATCGAATCGACTCAAAGCCAGATCGTCACACTGGCCGCTCTTCTCTATGAAACTCTCACACGTTTCGTCTGTAAAGCTATGTCGCGTCCTGCTGTATGCGGATACACTAAAAGCACAATCGTAGATCACACAAGAAGTTTCTAAGTTGGTGTAATAGCCAGTAAGAAGCAGTACAATTCAAGTTTTAGTTTTCGATTATTGACATTTTTGCCACCTTTGGTCCATGGACATGAGCTCGAACCTTAAGATTTTGCATGAAGGGAGGTCTAGCAGACCGCGTTGCACGGTAGAATGTGAAAGTTGTTTGTAGGTAGTAAAAACCTGTAACATCCAAGCGTTTTCGTCATTTGCTATCGAATCGACTTAATGCCAGATCGTCACATTGGCCGCTCTTCTCTATGAAACAGTTACACGTTTCGTCTGTAATGCTATGTCGCGTGCTGCGGTATGCGGATACACAAAATCACCATAGTAGAACACAAAAGAAGCTTCTAAGTTGATGTAATTGCCAGTAAGAAGCAGTACAATTCAAGTTTTAGTTATCGATTATTGACATTTTTGCCACCTTTGGTCCATGGACATGAGCTCGAACCTTAAGATTTTGCATGAAGGGAGGTCTAGCAGACCGCGTTGCACGGTAGAATGAGAAAGTTGTTTGTAGGTAGTAAAAACCTGTAAAATCCGAGCGTTTTCGTCATTTGCTATCGAATCGACTTAATGCCAGATCGTCACATTGGCCGCTCTTCTCTGTGAAATTGTTACACTTTTCGTCTGCAAAGCTATGTCTGCTGCTACGGTATGCGGAGACAGTAAAAGCAACATAGTAGAACACAAAAGAAGCTTCTAAGTTGATGTAATTGCCAGCGAGAAGGAGTACAATTAAAATTTTAGTTATCGATTATTGAATTTTTAGTCGGCTTTGGTGCCGTGGACATGAGCTAGTTCCTTGAGATTTTGCCTGAAGGGAGGTCTAGCAGCCACGTTGCACGGGAGAATGTGAAAAGTGTACATTTGTAGTAAAAACCTGTAAAATCCGCCCGTTTTCGTCATTTGCTGTCGAATCGACTCTAAGCCAGATCGTCACACTGGCCGCTCTTCTCTATGAAACTGTTACACGTTTCGTCTGCAAAGCTATTTCACTTGCTGCGGTATGCGGAGACACTAAAAGCACCATAGTAGAACATAAAACAAGCTTCTAAGTTGATGTAATAGCCAGTAAGAAGAAGTAAAATTCAAGTTCGAGTTATCGATTATGGTTTTTTTTGCCGGCTTTGGTGCCTTGGACATGAGCTACTACCTTAAGATTTTGCCTGAAGTGATGTCTATCAGCCATGTTGTACGCTTGAATGTGAAATGTGTTCATATGTAGTAAAAACCTTAAAAACTGCTCCTTTTCGTCATTTGCTATCGAATCGACTTAATGCCAGATTGTCACATTGGCCGATCTTCTCTATGAAACGGTTAGTCTTTCCGTCTGCAAAGCTATGTCACGTGCTGCGGTATGCGGAGACAATAAAAGCAACATAGTAGAACGCAGAAGAAGCTTCTAAGTTGATGTGATAGTCAGAAAGAAGCACTACAAATCAAGTTTTAGTTATCGATTATTGACTTTGTAGCCGGCTTTGGTATTTTGGACATGAGCTAGGAACTTACGATTTTGCATGAAAAGAGGTCCAGTAGCCACATTGCACGGGAGAATGTGAAAAGAGTTCATATGTAGCAGAAACCTGTAAAATCGGCCAGTTTTCTTCATTTGCTATCGAATCGACTTAAAGCCAGATCGTCACATTGGCCGCTCTTCTCACTGAAACGGTTACATTTTTCGTCTGCAAAGCTATGACACGTGCTGCGGTATGCGGAGACACTAAAAGCACCATAGTAGAACAAAAACAAGCTTCTTAGTTGATGTAATAGCGAGTAAGAAGAAGTAAAATTCAAGTTCGAGTTATCGATTATTGTTTTTTTAGCTGGCTTTCGCGCCGTGGACATGAGCTACTGAAGGGAGGTCTAGCAGCCACGTTGCACGGGAGAATGTGAAAAGTGTTCATATGTAGTAAAAACCTGTAAAATCTGCCCGTTTTCGTCTTTTTCTATGGAATCGACTTAATGCCAGATCGTCACATTGGCCGCTCTTCTCTGTGAAATTGTTACACTTTTTGTCTGCAAAGCTATGTCTGCTGCTACGGTATGCGGAGACAGTAAAAGCAACAAAGTAGAACACAAAAGAAGCTTCTAAGTTGATGTAATTGCCAGTGAGAAGGAGTACAATTAAAATTTTAGTTATCGATTATTGAATTTTTAGTCGGCTTAGGTGCTGTGGACATGAGCTAGTTCCTTGAGATTTTGCCTGAAGGGAGGTCTAGCAGCCACGTTGCACGGGAGAATGTGAAAAGTGTACATTTGTAGTAAAAATCTGTAAAATCCGCCTGTTTTCGTCATTTGCTGTCGAATCGACTCAATGCCAGATCGTCACATTGGCCGCTCTTCTCTAAGAAACGGATACACTTTCCGTCTGCAAAGCTATGTCGCGTGCAGCGGTATGCGAAGACACTAAAAGGACCATAGTAGAACGCAGAAGAAACTTCTAAGTTGATGTGATAGATAGTAAGAAGCAGTAGAAATCAAATTTAGTTTCCGATTATTGTCTTTTTAGCCGGCTTTGGTCCGTTGGACATGAGCTAGGACCTTAAAATATTGCATGAAGTGAGGTCTAGCAGCTACGTTGCACGGAAGGGTGTGAAAGGTGTTCGAATGTAGTAAAAACCCCTAAAATCCGCCCGTTTTCGTCCTTTGCTATCGAATCGACTCAAAGCCAGATCGTCACACTGGCCGCTCTTCTCTATGAAACTCTTACACGTTTCGTCTGTAAAGCTATGTCGCGTCCTGCTGTATGCGGATACACTAAAAGCACAATCGTAGATCACACAAGAAGTTTCTAAGTTGGTGTAATAGCCAGTAAGAAGCAGTACAATTCAAGTTTTAGTTTTCGATTATTGACATTTTTGCCACCTTTGGTCCATGGACATGAGCTCGAACCTTAAGATTTTGCATGAAGGGAGGTCTAGCAGACCGTGTTGCACGGTAGAATGTGAAAGTTGTTTGTAGGTAATAAAAACCTGTAAAATCCAAGCGTTTTCGTCATTTGCTATCGAATCGACTTAATGCCAGATCGTCACATTGGCCGCTCTTCTCTATGAAACAGTTACACGTTTCGTCTGTAATGCTATGTCGCGTGCTGCGGAATGCGGAGACACTAAAATCACCATAGTAGAACACAAAAGAAGGTTCTAAGTTGATGTAATTGCCGGTAAGAAGCAGTAAAATTCAAGTTTTAGTTATCGATTATTGACATTTTTGCCACCTTTGGTCCATGGACATGAGCTCGAACCTTAAGATTTTGCGTGAAGGAGGTCTAGCAGACCGCGTTGCACGGTAGAATGAGAAAGTTGTTTGTAGGTAGTAAAAACCTGTAAAATCCGAGCGTTTTCGTCATTTGCTATCGAATCGACTTAATGCCAGATCGTCACATTGACCGCTCTTCTCTATGAAACAGTTACACGTTTCGTCTGTAATGCTATGTCGCGTGCTGCGGTATGCGAAGACACTAAAAGGACCATAGTAGAACGCAGAAGAAGCTTCTAAGTTGATGTGATAGCCAGTAAGAAGCTTTGCAAATCAAGTTTTAGTTGTCGATTATTGACTTTTTAGCCGGCTTTGGTGCCTTGGACAACAGCTAGGACATTAAGGTTTTGCATGAAGTGAGGTCTAGCAGCCACGTTGCACGGAAGGGTGTGAAAGGTGTTCGAATGTTGTAAAAACCTCTAAAATCCGCCCGTTTTCGTCACTTGCTGTCGAATCGACTCAATGCCAGATCGTCACATTGGCCGCTCTTCTCTAAGAAACGGATACACTTTCCGTCTGCAAAGCTATGTCGCGTGCTGCGGTATGCGGAGACACGAAAAGCACAATCGTAGATCACACAAGAAGCTTCTAAGTTGGTGTAATAGCCAGTAAGAAGAAGTAAAATTCAAGTTCGAGTTATCGATTATTGTTTTTTTAGCCGGCTTTGGCGCCGTTTACATGAGCTAGTTCCTTGAGATTTTGCCTGAAGGGAGGTCTAGCAGCCACGTTGCACGGGAGAATGTGAAAGGTGTTCATATGTAGTAAAAACCTGTAAAATCTGCCCGTTTTCGTCATTTGCTAAGGAATCGACTTTATGCCAGATCGTCACATTGGTCGCTCCTCTCTAAGAAACGGTTACATTTTCCGTCTGCAAAGCTACGTCGCGTGCTGTGGTATGCGAAGACACTAAAAGGACCATAGTAGAACGCAGAAGAAGCTTCTAAGTTGATCTGATAGCCAGTAAGAAGCTATACAAATCAAGTTTTAGTTGTCGATTATCGACTTTTTAGCCGGCTTTGGTGCCTTGGACAAGAGCTAGGAACTTAAGATTTTGCATGAAGTGAGGTCTAGCAGCCACGTTGCACGGAAGGGTGTGAAAGGTGTTCGAATGTAGTAAAAACACCTAAAATCCGCCCGTTTTCGTCCTTTGCTATCGAATCGACTCAAAGCCAGATCGTCACACTGGCCGCACTTCTCTATGAAACTCTCACACGTTTCGTCTGTAAAGCTATGTCGCGTCCTGCTGTATGCGGATACACTAAAAGCACAATCGTAGATCACACAAGAAGTTTCTAAGTTGGTGTAATAGCCAGTAAGAAGCAGTACAATTCAAGTTTTAGTTTTCGATTATTGACATTTTTGCCACCTTTGGTCCATGGACATGAGCTCGAACCTTAAGATTTTGCATGAAGGGAGGTCTAGCAGACCGCGTTGCACGGTAGAATGTGAAAGTTGTTTGTAGGTAGTAAAAACCTGTAACATCCAAGCGTTTTCGTCATTTGCTATCGAATCGACTTAATGCCAGATCGTCACATTGGCCGCTCTTCTCTATGAAACAGTTACACGTTTCGTCTGTAATGCTATGTCGCGTGCTGCGGTATGCGGATACCCAAAATCACCATAGTAGAACACAAAAGAAGCTTCTAAGTTGATGTAATTGCCAGTAAGAAGCAGTACAATTCAAGTTTTAGTTATCGATTATTGACATTTTTGCCACCTTTGGTCCATGGACATGAGCTCGAACCTTAAGATTTTGCATGAAGGGAGGTCTAGCAGACCGCGTTGCACGGTAGAATGAGAAAGTTGTTTGTAGGTAGTAAAAACCTGTAAAATCCGAGCGTTTTCGTCATTTGCTATCGAATCGACTTAATGCCAGATCGTCACATTGGCCGCTCTTCTCTGTGAAATTGTTACACTTTTCGTCTGCAAAGCTATGTCTGCTGCTACGGTATGCGGAGACAGTAAAAGCAACATAGTAGAACACAAAAGAAGCTTCTAAGTTGATGTAATTGCCAGCGAGAAGGAGTACAATTAAAATTTTAGTTATCGATTATTGAATTTTTAGTCGGCTTTGGTGCCGTGGACATGAGCTAGTTCCTTGAGATTTTGCCTGAAGGGAGGTCTAGCAGCCACGTTGCACGGGAGAATGTGAAAAGTGTACATTTGTAGTAAAAACCTGTAAAATCCGCCCGTTTTCGTCATTTGCTGTCGAATCGACTCTAAGCCAGATCGTCACACTGGCCGCTCTTCTCTATGAAACTGTTACACGTTTCGTCTGCAAAGCTATTTCACTTGCTGCGGTATGCGGAGACACTAAAAGCACCATAGTAGAACATAAAACAAGCTTCTAAGTTGATGTAATAGCCAGTAAGAAGAAGTAAAATTCAAGTTCGAGTTATCGATTATGGTTTTTTTTGCCGGCTTTGGTGCCTTGGACATGAGCTACTACCTTAAGATTTTGCCTGAAGTGATGTCTATCAGCCATGTTGTACGCTTGAATGTGAAATGTGTTCATATGTAGTAAAAACCTTAAAAACTGCTCCTTTTCGTCATTTGCTATCGAATCGACTTAATGCCAGATTGTCACATTGGCCGATCTTCTCTATGAAACGGTTACTCTTTCCGTCTGCAAAGCTATGTCACGTGCTGCGGTATGCGGAGACAATAAAAGCAACATAGTAGAACGCAGAAGAAGCTTCTAAGTTGATGTGATAGTAAGAAAGAAGCACTACAAATCAAGTTTTAGTTATCGATTATTGACTTTGTAGCCGGCTTTGGTATTTTGGACATGAGCTAGGAACTTACGATTTTGCATGAAAAGAGGTCCAGTAGCCACATTGCACGGGAGAATGTGAAAAGTGTTCATATGTAGCAGAAACCTGTAAAATCGGCCAGTTTTCTTCATTTGCTATCGAATCGACTTAAAGCCAGATCGTCACATTGGCCGCTCTTCTCACTGAAACGGTTACATTTTTCGTCTGCAAAGCTATGACACGTGCTGCGGTATGCGGAGACACTAAAAGCACTATAGTAGAACACAAAACAAGCTTCTAACTTGATGTAATAGCCAGTAAGAAGAAGTAAAATTCAAGTTTGAGTTATCGATTATTGTCTTTTTAGCCGGCTTTGGTGCCTTTGACATGAACTAGGACCTTAAGTGTATGCATGAAGAGAGGTCTAGCAGCCACGCTTCACGGGAGAATGTAAAAAGTGTTCATATGTAGTAAAAACCTGTAAAATCCAACTGTTTTCGTCATTTCCTATCGAATCGATTTAATGCCAGATCGTCACATTGGCCGCTCTTCTCTAAGAAACGGTTACATTTATCGTCTGCAAAGCTGTGTCGCGTGCTGTGGTATGCGAAGACACTAAAAGGACCATAGTAGAACGCAGAAGAAACTTCTAAGTTGATGTGATAGCCAGTAAGAAGCTATACAAATCAAGTTTTAGTTGTCGATTATTGACTTTTCAGCCGGCTTTAGTGCCTTGGACAAGAGCTAGTACCTTAAGATTTTGCCTGAAGAGAGGTCTATTACCACGTTGCGCGGGAGAATGTGAAAAGTGTTCGTATGTGGTAAAAACCTGTAAAATCTGACTGTTTTCGTTATTTGCTATCGAATCGACTTAATGCCAGATCGTCACATTGGCCGCTCTTCTCTATGAAACGGTTACACTTTTCGTCTGCAAAGATAAGTCGGGTGCTGCGGTATTTGGAGACAGTAAAAGCAATATAGTAGAACACAAAAGAAGCTTCTAAGTTGATGTAATTGCCAGTAAGAAGCAGTACAATTCAAATTTTAGTTATCGATTATTGATTTTTTAGTCGGCTTTGGTGCCTTGGACAAGAGCTAGGACCTTAAGGTTTTGCATGAAGTGAGGTCTAGCAGCCACGTTGCACGGAAAGGTGTGAAAGGTGTTCGAATGTAGTAAAAACCTCTAAAATCCGCCCGTTTTCGTCATTTGCTATCGATTCGACTTAATGCCAGATCGTCACATTGGCCGATCTTCTCTATGTAACGGTTACACTTTTCGTCTGCAAAGCTATTTCACTTGCTGCGGTATGCGGAGACACTAAAAGCACCATAGTAGAACAAAAACAAGCTTCTTAGTTGATGTAATAGCGAGTAAGAAGAAGTAAAATTCAAGTTCGAGTTATCGATTATTGTTTTTTTAGCTGGCTTTCGCGCCGTGGACATGAGCTACTGAAGGGAGGTCTAGCAGCCACGTTGCACGGGAGAATGTGAAAAGTGTTCATATGTAGTAAAAACCTGTAAAATCTGCCCGTTTTCGTCTTTTTCTATGGAATCGACTTAATGCCAGATCGTCACATTGGCCGCTCTTCTCTGTGAAATTGTTACACTTTTTGTCTGCAAAGCTATGTCTGCTGCTACGGTATGCGGAGACAGTAAAAGCAACATAGTAGAACACAAAAGAAGCTTCTAAGTTGATGTAATTGCCAGTGAGAAGGAGTACAATTAAAATTTTAGTTATCGATTATTGAATTTTTAGTCGGCTTAGGTGCCGTGGACATGAGCTAGTTCCTTGAGATTTTGCCTGAAGGGAGGTCTAGCAGCCACGTTGCACGGGAGAATGTGAAAAGTGTACATTTGTAGTAAAAATCTGTAAAATCCGCCTGTTTTCGTCATTTGCTGTCGAATCGACTCAATGCCAGATCGTCACATTGGCCGCTCTTCTCTAAGAAACGGATACACTTTCCGTCTGCAAAGCTATGTCGCGTGCAGCGGTATGCGAAGACACTAAAAGGACCATAGTAGAACGCAGAAGAAACTTCTAAGTTGATGTGATAGATAGTAAGAAGCAGTAGAAATCAAATTTAGTTTCCGATTATTGTCTTTTTAGCCGGCTTTGGTCCGTTGGACATGAGCTAGGACCTTAAAATATTGCATGAAGTGAGGTCTAGCAGCTACGTTGCACGGAAGGGTGTGAAAGGTGTTCGAATGTAGTAAAAACCCCTAAAATCCGCCCGTTTTCGTCCTTTGCTATCGAATCGACTCAAAGCCAGATCGTCACACTGGCCGCTCTTCTCTATGAAACTCTTACACGTTTCGTCTGTAAAGCTATGTCGCGTCCTGCTGTATGCGGATACACTAAAAGCACAATCGTAGATCACACAAGAAGTTTCTAAGTTGGTGTAATAGCCAGTAAGAAGCAGTACAATTCAAGTTTTAGTTTTCGATTATTGACATTTTTGCCACCTTTGGTCCATGGACATGAGCTCGAACCTTAAGATTTTGCATGAAGGGAGGTCTAGCAGACCGTGTTGCACGGTAGAATGTGAAAGTTGTTTGTAGGTAGTAAAAACCTGTAAAATCCAAGCGTTTTCGTCATTTTCTATCGAATCGACTTAATGCCAGATCGTCACATTGGCCGCTCTTCTCTATGAAACAGTTACACGTTTCGTCTGTAATGCTATGTCGCGTGCTGCGGAATGCGGAGACACTAAAATCACCATAGTAGAACACAAAAGAAGGTTCTAAGTTGATGTAATTGCCGGTAAGAAGCAGTACAATTCAAGTTTTAGTTATCGATTATTGACATTTTTGCCACCTTTGGTCCATGGACATGAGCTCGAACCTTAAGATTTTGCGTGAAGGAGGTCTAGCAGACCGCGTTGCACGGTAGAATGAGAAAGTTGTTTGTAGGTAGTAAAAACCTGTAAAATCCGAGCGTTTTCGTCATTTGCTATCGAATCGACTTAATGCCAGATCGTCACATTGACCGCTCTTCTCTATGAAACAGTTACACGTTTCGTCTGTAATGCTATGTCGCGTGCTGCGGTATGCGAAGACACTAAAAGGACCATAGTAGAACGCAGAAGAAGCTTCTAAGTTGATGTGATAGCCAGTAAGAAGCTTTACAAATCAAGTTTTAGTTGTCGATTATTGACTTTTTAGCCGGCTTTGGTGCCTTGGACAACAGCTAGGACATTAAGGTTTTGCATGAAGTGAGGTCTAGCAGCCACGTTGCACGGAAGGGTGTGAAAGGTGTTCGAATGTTGTAAAAACCTCTAAAATCCGCCCGTTTTCGTCACTTGCTGTCGAATCGACTCAATGCCAGATCGTCACATTGGCCGCTCTTCTCTAAGAAACGGATACACTTTCCGTCTGCAAAGCTATGTCGCGTGCTGCGGTATGCGGAGACACGAAAAGCACAATCGTAGATCACACAAGAAGCTTCTAAGTTGGTGTAATAGCCAGTAAGAAGCAGTATAATTCAAGTTTTAGTCATCGATTATTGACATTTTTGCCAACTTTGGTCCATGGACATGAGCTCGAACCTTAAGATTTTGCATGAAGGGAGGTCTAGCAGCAAGCGTTGCACGGTAGAATGTGAAAGTTGTTCGTAGGTAGTAAAAACCTGTAAAATCCGAGCGTTTTCGTCATTTGCTATCGAATCGACTTAATGACATATCGTCACATTGGTCGCTCTTCTCTATGAAACGGTTACACGTTTCGTCTGTAATGCTATGTCGCGTGCTACGGTATGCGAAGACACTAAAATCACAATAGTAGAACACAGAAGAAGCTTCTAAGTTGATGTATTAGCCAGTGAGAAGCACTACAATTTTAGTTTTAGTTATCGATTATTGTCTCTTTAGCCGGCTTTGGTGCCTTCGACATGAGCTAGTACCTTAAGATTTTGCCTGAAGAGAGGTCTATTACCACGTTGCGCGTGAGAATGTGAAAAGTGTTCATATGTATTAAAAACCTGTAAAATCTGCCCGTTTTCGTTATTTGCTATCGAATCGACTTAATGCCAGATCGTCACATTGGCCGATCTTCTCTATGGAACGGTTACACTTTTCGTCTGCAAAGCTATTTCACTTGCTGTGGTATGCGGAGACACTAAAAGCACCATAGTAGAACAAAAACAAGCTTCTTAGTTGATGTAATAGCCAGTAAGAAGAAGTAAAATTCAAGTTCGAGTTATCGATTATTGTTTTTTTAGCCGGCTTTGGCGCCGTTTACATGAGCTAGTTCCTTGAGATTTTGCCTGAAGGGAGGTCTAGCAGCCACGTTGCACGGGAGAATGTGAAAGGTGTTCATATGTAGTAAAAACCTGTAAAATCTGCCCGTTTTCGTCATTTGCTATGGAATCGACTTTATGCCAGATCGTCACATTGGTCGCTCCTCTCTAAGAAACGGTTACATTTTCCGTCTGCAAAGCTACGTCGCGTGCTGTGGTATGCGAAGACACTAAAAGGACCATAGTAGAACGCAGAAGAAGCTTCTAAGTTGATGTGATAGCCAGTAAGAAGCTATACAAATCAAGTTTTAGTTGTCGATTATCGACTTTTTAGCCGGCTTTGGTGCCTTGGACAAGAGCTAGGAACTTAAGATTTTGCATGAAGTGAGGTCTAGCAGCCACGTTGCACGGAAGGGTGTGAAAGGTGTTCGAATGTAGTAAAAACACCTAAAATCCGCCCGTTTTCGTCCTTTGCTATCGAATCGACTCAAAGCCAGATCGTCACACTGGCCGCTCTTCTCTATGAAACTCTCACACGTTTCGTCTGTAAAGCTATGTCGCGTCCTGCTGTATGCGGATACACTAAAAGCACAATCGTAGATCACACAAGAAGTTTCTAAGTTGGTGTAATAGCCAGTAAGAAGCAGTACAATTCAAGTTTTAGTTTTCGATTATTGACATTTTTGCCACCTTTGGTCCATGGACATGAGCTCGAACCTTAAGATTTTGCATGAAGGGAGGTCTAGCAGACCGCGTTGCACGGTAGAATGTGAAAGTTGTTTGTAGGTAGTAAAAACCTGTAACATCCAAGCGTTTTCGTCATTTGCTATCGAATCGACTTAATGCCAGATCGTCACATTGGCCGCTCTTCTCTATGAAACAGTTACACGTTTCGTCAGTAATGCTATGTCGCGTGCTGCGGTATGCGGAGACACTAAAAGCACAATAGCAGATCACACAAGAAGCTTCTAAGTTGGTGTAATAGCCAGTAAGAAGCAGTACAATTCAAGTTTTAGTTATCGATTATTGACATTTTTGCCATCTTTGGTGCCTTCGACATGAGCTAGAACCTTAGGATTTTGCATGAATGGGGTGTAGCTACCCGCATTGCACGGTAGAATGTGAAAGTTGTTCGTAGGTAATAAAAACCTGTAAAATCCGCCCGTTTTCGTCATTTGCTATCGAATCGACTTAATGCCAGATCGTCACATTGACCACTCTTCTCTATAAAACGGTTACACGTTTAGTCTGTAATGTTATGTCACGTGCTGCGGTATGCGGAGACACTAAAATCACCATAGTAGAAGATAGAAGAAGCTTCTAAGTTGATGTATTAGCCAGTAAGAAGCACTACAATTCTAGTTTTAGTTATCGATTATTGTCTCTTTAGCCGGCTTTGGTGCCTTCGACATGAGCTAGTACCTTAAGATTTTGCCTGAAGAGAGGTCTATTACCACGTTGCGCGGGAGAATGTGAAAAGTGTACATATGTAGTAAAAACCTGCAAAATCCGCCTGCTTTCGTCATTTGCTATCGAATCGACTTCATGCCATATCGTCACATGGGCCGCTCTTCTCGATGAAAAGGTTGCACTTTTCGTCTGCAAAGCTATTTCACTTGCTGCGGTATGCGGAGACACTAAAAGCACCATAGTAGAACATAGAAAAAGCTTGTAACTTTATGTAATAGCCAGTAAGAAGAAGTAAAATTCAAGTTCGAGTTATCGATTATTGTTTTTTTAGCCGGCTTTGGCGCCGTTTACATGAGCTAGTTCCTTGAGATTTTGCCTGAAGGGAGGTCTAGCAGCCACGTTGCACGGGAGAATGTGAAAGGTGTTCATATGTAGTAAAAACCTGTAAAATCCGCACGTTTTCGAAATTTGCTATCGAATCAACTTAACGCCAGATCGTCACATCGGCCGCTCTTCTCTATGAGACGGTTACACTTTTCGTCTGCAATGCTATGTGGAGTGGTGCGGTATGCGGAGACACTAAAAGCACCATAGTAGAACACTGAAGAAGCTCGTAAGTTGATGTGATAGCCAGTAAGCAGCAGTACAAATCGAGTTTTAGTCATCGATTATTGTCTCTTTAGCCGGCTTTGATGCCTTGGGAATGAGCTAGGACCTTAATAATTTGCCTGAAGAGAGGTCTATTATCCACGTTGCACGGAAGAATGTGAAAAGTGTTCATATGTAGTAAAAAACCGTAAAACCCGCCCGTTTTCGTCCTTTGCTATCGAATCGACTTAATGCCAGTTCGACACATTGGCCGATCTCCTCTATGAAACAGTTACACGTTTCGTCTGTAATGCTATGTCGCGTGCTGCGGTATGCGGAGAAACTAAAATCACCATAGTAGAACACAGAAGAAGCTTCTATGTTGATGTAATTGCCAGTAAGAAGCAGTACAATTCAAGTTTTAGTTATCGATTATTGACAATTTTGCCACCTTTGGTCCATGGACATGAGCTCGAACCTTAAGATTTTGCATGAAGGGAGGTCTAGCAGACCGCGTTGCACGGTAGAATGTGAAAGTTGTTTGTAGGTAGTAAGAACCTGTAAAATCCGAGCGTTTTCGTCATTTGCTATCGAATCGACTTAATGCCAGATCGTCACATTGGCCGCTCTTCTCTATGAAACAGTTACACGTTTCGTCTATAATGCTATGTCGCGTGCTGCGGTATGCGGAGACACTGAAAGCACAATAGTAGATCACACAAGAAGCTTCTAAGTTGGTGTAATAGCCAGTAAGAAGCAGTACAATTCAAGTTTTAGTTTTCGATTATTGACATTTTTGCCATCTTTGGTGCCTTGGACATGAGCTAGAACCTTAGGATTTTGCATGATTGGAGGTGTAGCTACCCGCATTGCACGGTAGAATGTGAAAAGTGTTCGTAGGTAATAAAAACCTGTGAAATCCGCCCGTTTTCGTCATTTGCTATCGAATCGACTTAATGCCAGATCGTCACATTGACCGCTCTTCTCTATAAAACGGTTACACGTTTCGTCTGTAATGCTATGTCGCGTGCTGCGGTATGCGGAGACACTAAAATCACCATAGTAGAACACAGAAGAAGCTTCTAAGTTGATGTATTAGCCAGTAAGAAGCACTACAATTCTAGTTTTAGTTATCGATTATTGTCTCTTTAGCCGGCTTTGGTGCCTTCGACATGAGCTAGTACCTTAAGATTTTGCCTGAAGAGAGGTCTATTACCACGTTGCGCGGGAGAATGTGAAAAGTGTTCATATGTAGTAAAAACCTGTAAAATCTACCCGTTTTCGGCATTTGCTACCGAATCGACTTAATGACAGATCATCACATTGGCCGCTCTTCTCTATGAAACGGTTACACTTTTCGTCTGCAAAGCTATGTCTGCTGCTGCGGTATGCGGAGACACTAAAAGCACCATAGTAGAACACTGAAGAAGCTCCTAAGTTGATTTAATAGCCAGTAAGAAGCAGTACAATTCAAGTTTTAGTTATCGAATATTGACCTTGTAGCCGGCTTTGGTGCTTTGGACTTGAGCTAGGACCTTAAAATTTTGCATGAAGGGAGGTCTAGCAGCCCGCGTTGCACGGTAGAATGTGAAAAATATTCATATGTTGTAAAGTCCTGTAAAATCCGCCCGATTTTAAATTTGCTATCGAATCGACTTAATGCCAGACCGTCACATCGGCTGCTCTTCTCTATGAGACGGTTACACTTTTCGTCTGCAAACCTATGTCGTGTGCTCCGGTATGCGGAGACACTAAAAGCACCATAGTAAAACACTGAAGAAGCTTTTAAGTTGATGTAATAGCAAGTAAGAAGCAGTACAAATCAAGTTTTATTTATTGATTATTGACTTTTTAGCCGGCTTTGGTGCCTTGGACATGAGCTAAGACGTTACGATTTTGCATGAAGGGAGGTCTAGCAGCCGCGTTGCAAGGGAGAATGTGCAAAGTGTTCATATGTAGTAGAAACCAGAAAAATCCGCCCGTTTTCTTCATTTGCTATGGAATCGACTTAATGCCAGATCGTCACATTGGCCGCTATCATCTATGAAACGGTTACATTTTTCTTCTGCAAAGCTATGTCGGGTGCTGCGGAATGCGGAGATACGTAAAGCAACATAATAAAACACAGAAGAAGGTTTTAAGTTGATGTAATAGCCAGTAAGAAGAAGTACAATTCAAGTTATAGTTATCGATTATTGACTTTTTAGCCGGCTTTGGTGCCTTGGACTTGAGCTAGGACCTTAAGATTTTGCACGAAGGGAGGTCTAGCAGCCACGTTGCACGGTAGAATGAGTAAAATGTCCATATGTAGTAAAAACCTGTAACATCCGCACGTTTTCTTAATTTGCTATCGAATCCACTTAATGCCAGATCGTCACATCGGCCGCTCTTCTCTATGAAACGGTTACATATGTCGTCTGCAAAGCTATGTCGCGTGCTGCGGTATGCGGAGACACTAATAGCACCATAGTAGAACACTGAAGAAGCTTCTAAGTTCATGAAACAGACAGTATGAAGTAGTACAATTCAAGTTTTAGTTATTGATTATTGACTTTGTAGCCTTCTTTGGTGCCTAGGACATGAGCTTGGACCTTGAGATTTTGCCTGAAGCGAGGCCTAGCAACCACGTTGCACGGGAGAATGTGAAAACTGTTCATATGTGGTAAACACCTGAAAAATCTGCCGGTTTTCGTCATTTGCTATTGAATCGACTTAATGCCAGATCGACACATTGGCCGCTCTTCTCTATGCAAAGCTATGTCGCGTGCTGTGGTATGCGGAGACACTAAAAGCACCATAGTAGAACACAGAGGAAGCTTCTAAGTTGATGTAATAGCCAGTAAGAAGCAGTATAATTCAAGTTTTAGTGAATTATTATTGACTTATTAGCCGTCTTTGGTGCCTTAGACATGGGCTAGACCTTACGATTTTGCATGAAGGGAGGTCTAGCAGCCACGTTGCATGGGAGAATGTTGAAAGTGCTCATATGTAGTAAAAACCTGAGAAATCCGCCCGTTTTTGTCTTTTGCTATCGAATCGACTTAATGACAGTCCGTCACATTGGCCGCTCTTCTCTATGAAACGGTCACAATTATCGTCTGGAAAGCTATGTTGCGTGCTGCGGTATCCCTAGACACTGAAAGCACCATAGTAGAACACAGAAGAAACTTCTAAGTTGATGTAATACACAGCAAGAAGCAGTACAATTCAAGTTTTAGTTATCGATTATTGACTTTTAATCCGTTTTTTGTGCCTTGGACATGAGCTAAGACCTTACGATTTTGCATGAAAGGGGGTCTACCAGCCACGTTGCACGGGATAGATCGAAAAGTGTTAATATGTAGTAAAAACCTGAGGATTCCGCCTGTTTTGGTCATTTGATATCGAAACGACTTAATGCCAGATCGTCTGTTTGGCCACTTTTCTCTATGAAACGGTTACATTTATCGTCTGTAAAGCTATGTTGCGTGGTGCGCTATGCCGAGACACTAAAAACACCATAGTAGAACACAGACGAAGCTTCTGAGTTGATGTAATAGCCAGTAAGAAGCAGTACAATTCAAGTTTTAGTTACCCATTACTGATTTTGAAGCCGGCTTTGCTGCCTTGGACATGAGCTAAGACCTTACGATTCTGCATGAAGGGAGGCCTACCAGCCACATTGCACGGAAGAATGTGAAAAGTGTTCATATGTAGTAAAAACCTGAGAAATCCGCCCGTTGTTGTCATTTGCTATCGAATCGACTAAATGCCAGATCGTCAGTTTTGCTGATCTTGTCTATGAAACGGTTACACTTATCGTCTGCAAAGCTATGTTGCGCGCTGCGGTATCCGGAGACACTGAAAGCACCATAGTAGAACACAGAAGAAGCTTCTATGTTGATGTATGGACAGTAAGAAACAGTAAAATTCAAATTTAAGTTATCGATTATTGACTTTTTAGACGGCTTTGGTGCCTTCGACTTGAGCTAAGACCTTATGATTTTGCATTAAAGGAGGTCTAGCAGCCACGTTGCACGGGAGAATGTGAAAAGTGTTCATATGTAGTAAAAACCTGCGAAATCCGCCAGTTTTTGTCATTTGCTATCGAATCGACTTAATGCCAGATCGTCACTTTGGAAGCTCTTATCTATGAAACGGTTACACTTTTCGTTCTCAAAGCTATGTTGCCTGCTGCGGTATCCGGAGAGACTGAAAGCACCATAGTACAATACAGACGAAGCTTCTAAGCTGATGTAATAGCCAGTAAGAAGCAGTACAATTCAAGTTTTAGTTAACGATTATTGACTTTTAAGCCGACTTTGGAACTTTGGACATGAGCTAAGAACTTACGATTTTGCATGAAGGGAGGTCTAGCAGCCACGTTGCACGGGAGAATGTGAAAAGTAAAAACCTGAGAAATCCGACCGTTTTCCACATTTGCTATCGAATCGACTTAATGCCAGAACGTCACTTTGGCCGATCTTCTCTATGAAACGGTTACACTTATCGTCTGCAAAGCTATGTTGCGTGCTGCGGTATCGAGTGACGCTGCAAGCACCATAGTAGAACACAGACGAAGTTTCCAAGTTGATGTAATAGCCAGTAAGAAGCAGCACAATTCCAGTTTTAGTTTTCGATTATTGACTTTTTAGCCGGCTTTGGTGCCTTGGATATGAGCTAAGACCTTACGATTTTGCATGAAGGGAGGTCTACCAGCCACGTTGCACGGGAGAGTGTGTAAAGTGTTCATACGTAGTAAAAACCTGAGAGAACCACCCGTTTTTGTCATTTGCTATGGAATCGACTTAATGCCAGATCGTCACTTTGGACGCTCTTCTCTATGAAACATTTACACTTATCGTCTGGAAAGCTATTTTGCGTGCTGCGGTATCCGGAGACACTGAAAGCACCATAGTAGAACACACAAGAAGCTTCTAAGTTGATGTAATAGATCGTATGAAGCAGTACAATTCAAGTTTTATTTCTCGATTATTGACTTCTAAGACGGCTTTGCATCCTTGGACATGAACCAAGACCTTACGATTTTGCATTAAGGTAGGTCAACCAGCCACGTTGCAGGGGAGAGTGTGAAATGTGTTCATATGTGGTTAAAACCTGAGAAAACCGCCCGTTTTTGTCATTTGCAATGGAATCGACTGAATGTCAGATCGTCACTTTGGCCTCTCTTCTCTATGAAACGGTTACACTTATCGACTGGAAAGCTATGTTGCGTGCTGCAGTATGCGGAACCACTAAAATCACAATAGTAGAACACAGAAGAAGCTTCTAAGTTGATGTAATAGCCAGTAAGAAGCAGTACAATTCAAGTTTTAGCTATAGATTCTTGACTATTAAGCAGGGTTTGATGCCTTGGAAATGATCTAAGACCTAATGATTTGGATGAATTGAGGTCCACCACCCACGTTGCACGGGAGTATGTGAAAAGTGTTCATATGTATTAAAAACCTCAGATATCCGCCCGTTTTTGTCATTTACTATCGAATCGACTTAATGCCAGATCGTCACATTGGCTGCTCTTCTCTATGAAACGGTTAGACTTATCGTCGGCAAAGCTATGTTGCGTGCTGCGGTATCCGGAGACACTGAAAGCACCATAGTAGAACACAGAAGAAGCTTCTATGTTGATGTAATAACCAGTAAGAAGCAGTAGAATTCAAGTTTTACTTATCGTTTATTGACTTCTTAGGCGGCTTTGGTGCCTTGGACATGAGCTAAGACGTTACGATTTTGCATGAAGGGAGGTCTACCATCCACGTTGCACGGGAGAGTGTGAAAAGTGTTCATATGTAGTAAAAACCTGAAAAAACCGAACGTTTTTGTCATTTGCTATGTAATCGACTTAATGCCAAATCGTCACTTTGGCAGCTCTTCTCTATGAAACGGTTACACTTATTGTCTGCAAAGCTATGTTGCGTGCTGCGGTATCGGGAGACACTGAAAGCACCATAGTAGAACACAGATGAAACTTCTAAGTTGGTGGAATAGCCAGTAAGAAGAAGTACAATTCAAGTTTTACTTATCGATTACTGACTTTTTAGACGGCTTTGGTGTCTTGGACATGATCTAAGATCTTACGATTTTGCATGAAGGGACGACTACCAGCCACGTTGCATGGGAGAATGTGAAAAGTGTTACAATGCAGTAAAAACCTGAGAAATCTGCCCGTTTAGCTCATTTGCCATCAAATCGACTTAATGCCAGATCGTCACTTTGGCCGCTCTTCTGTATGAAACGGTTACACTTATCGACTGGAAAGCTATGTTGCGTGCTGCAGTATGCGGAACCACTAAAATCACAATAGTAGAACACAGAAGAAGCTTCTAAGTTGATGTAATAGCCAGTAAGAAGCAGTATAATTCAAGTTTTAGTTATCGATTATCGAGTTTCAAGCCAGCTTTTGTGTCTTGGACATGAGCTAAGACGTTACGATTTTGCAGGAAGGGCGGTCTAACAGCCACATTGCATGGGAGAGTGTGAAACGTGTTCATATGTAGTAAAAACCTGAGAAATCCGCCCGATTTTGTAATTTGCTATCGAATCCACTTAATGCCAAATCGTCACTTTGGCGGCTCTACTCTATGGAACGGTTACAGTTATCGACTGCAAAGCTATTTTGCGTGCTGCGGTATCCGGAGACACTGAAAGCACCATAGTGGAACATTGATGAAGCTTCTATATTGATGTAATAGACAGTAAGAAGCAGTACAATTCAAGTATTAGTTATCGATTATTGACTTTTAAGCCGGCTTTGGTGCCTTGGACATGAGCTAAGACCCTACGATTTTGCATGAAGGGAAGTATAGCAGCCACGTTGCAAGGGAGAGTGTGTAAAGTGTTCATACGTAGTAAAAACATGAGAGAAACGCCGGTTTTTGTCATTTGCTATGGAATCGACTTCATGCCAGATCGTCACTTTGGCTTCTCTTCTCTATGAAACGTTTACACTTATCGTCTGGAAAGCTATATTGCGTGCTGCGGTATCCGGAGACACTGAAAGTACCATAGTAGAACACAAGCTTCTAAGTTGATGTAGTGGATAGTAAGAAGCAGTATAATTAAAGTTTTAGTTCTCGATTAGTGACGGCTTGGTGCCTTGGACATGAGCTAAGACCTTACGATTTTGCATGAAGGGAGATCTAGCACCCACGTTGCACGTGAGTGTGAAAAGTGTTCATATGTAGTAAAAACGTAAGAAATCCGCCCGTTTTTGTCATTTGCTACCGAATCGACTTAATGCCACATCGTCACTTTGTTGCTCTTCTCTATGAAACGGTTACACTTATCGTCGGCAAAGCTATTTTGCGTGCTGCGGTAACCGGAGACACTGAGAACACTATAGTAGAACACAGAAGAAGCTTCTAAGTTGATGTAATAGCCAGTAAGAAGCAGTACAATTCAAATTTTGGTTAAAGATTATTGACTTTTTGGCCGGCTTTGGTGCCTTGGACATGAGCTAAGACCTTACGATTTTGCATGAAGGCAGGTCTACCAGTCACGTTGCATTGGAGAGTGTGAAAAGTGTTCATTTGTAGTAAAAACCTGAGAATTCCGCGCTTTTTTGCCATTGGCTATCGAATCGACTTAGTGCCAGATCGTCACAATGGCAGCTTTTCTCCCTGCAACGGATACATTTATCGTCTGCAAAGCTATGTCGTGTGCTGCGGCAATGCGGATACACTAAAAGCACAATATTAAAACACAGAAGAAGCTTCTAAGTTGATGTAATCGGCCAGTAAGAAGCAGTACAAATCATGTTTTAGCTATCAATGATTGATTTATTAGCTGGCTTTGGTGCGTTGGATACGACCGAGGCCTTTAAGATTTGGCATCGAACGAAGTCTGTCAGCCACGTTGCACAGTAGAATGTGAAAACTGTTCATATGTAGTAAAAACCTGAGAAATCCGCTCGTTTTCGTCATTTTCTATCGAATCGACCTAATGCCAGATCGTCACATTGGGAGCTCTTCTCTCTGAAACGGTTACTTTTATCGTTTGCAGAGCTATGTCACATACTGCTGTTTGCGAAGACACTAAGAGCACCACAGTAAAAGACAGAAGATGCTTCTAAGTAGATGTAATCGGACAGCAAGTGCCACTACAACTAAAGTTTTAGTTATCGATTATTTACTCATTACACGGCTTTGGTACTTTGGACATGAGCTAGGACCTTAAGATTTTGCATGAAACGAGGTCTGTCGACCACGTTGCACGGGAGAATGTGAAAGGTGTTCATATGTAGTAAAAACTCGAGAAATCCGCCCGTTTTAGTCATTTGCTATCGAGTCGAATTAATGCCAGATCGTCACAATGGCCGCTTTTCTCCCTACAACGGATACATTTATCGTCTGCAAAGCTATGTCGTGTGCTTCGGTAATGCGGATACACTAAAAGCACCATATTAAAACACAGAAGAAGCTTCTAAGTTGATGTAATCGGACAGTAAGGAGCAGTACAAATCAAGCTTTAGCTATCAATTATTGATTTATTAGCTGGCTTTGGTGCGTTGGATATGACCGAGGCCCTTAAGATTTGGCATCGAACGAGGTCTGGCAGCCACATTACACGAGAGAATCTGAAAGGTGTTCATATGTAGTAAAATTCTAAGAAAACCTTTCGTTTTCGTCATTTGCTTTTGAATCGACGTAATGCCAGATCGTCACATTCGCCGCTTTTTTCTCTGAAACTGTTACATTTATCGTCTGCAAGCTTATGTCGTGTGTTGCGGTATGCGGAGACACTAAAAGCAACAAAGTATAAAACAGATGAAGCTTCTAATTTGATGTAATCGGCCAGAAAGAACCAGTACAATTCAAGTTTTGGTTATCGATTATTGACATAGTAGCCGGCTTTGGTGCCTTGGACATGATCGTGGACCTTAAGCTTTTGCATCAATCGAGGTCTGGCCGCCACGTTGCACGGAGAAATGTGAAATGTGTTAATATGTAGTAAAAACCTGAGAAAACCTTTCGCATTTATTTAAGTTCCGTCAGTACAAAAAGAAACTGGCTACAATAATCATAATCTTGCTCTACAAATCAAGTAGCTACTATTATTAACAGTATTTATCAACAGCAAATATAACAAAAGACAAAACAGAAAGATAATCAAACGTCTAATGACACAGTAACGAAACTGAAAACAGTTCGCGAAAATTTCGTTTGAAATTATTTCACCAGATGACAATAAGAACACCGGACGAAGACTCTTAAAGTTCCAAAATAAGCCACTATACACAAACAAGTAATTAGTACTTAGCTTTGGATGCGCCGCTACAGCTGTACCTGGTCAGCGCGGAATGTAAACACAGGTAAGAAGTTAAGGTGCTCGATACGAAACACTCACAAAGATCGGGTCACAACTCAAGAAAGGCGGAGGTGACTGAAGAAACCATTAATAAGTAACTTATATAGTAAATATTATCACAAAAACCGTTAAAATATGTATCTGAAACCTAAAAATGTATGAAAACTTAGAGAGCGATTTCACACGCACTCACGCGCTTAATCGTAATGCCAGATCGTCGCAGTGGCAGCTTTGCTCACGGAAATGTTTACATATACATCTGGATACTTACGTCATGTGCTGAGGTATGCGGTGGGACCACAACCAACAAATATGAGCTTCTAAGTCGATGCAATAGGTAGGTAAGAAGTAGTTCTACTCAAGTTTTAGGTATCGAAAATTAAACTGTAGGCCGGTTTTGGTGCCTTGCATTTGACCGAGGACCTTATGATTTCGCATGAACCGAGGTCTGGCACCCACATTACACGAGAAAATGCGAAAAGTGATAATATGTAGTAAAAAACTGAGAAAACCTCACGATTTCGTCTTTTTCTTTCGTAATGACGTAATGACATCTCGTCACATTGATCTCTTTTTTTCCGGAAAGGTTTACATTTATCATCTGAAAACTTCTCTCGCCTGCTGATGTATGTGATGACTCCACAAGAAACAAAATAGAAACTTCTAAGTTGATGTAATAGGCAAGTAAGACATATTATAAGTCTAGTTTTAGTAATAGAAAATTCAGTTATTTGTCGGTTTTGGTGTTTCGCAGTTGATAGAGTACCTTGGAACATATCTGTCTATCTACCACCCCCCCTCGTAAGATGACAGCCTACGTACACCACCCCCCATCGTAAGATGTCTGTCTACCTACTTCCCCCTGAGATGTCTCTTTACTTATCCCCTCAACCGGAAAACGTGTTTTCAAACCCGCCATCAGAAGATGACTTTCTTCGTACACACACTTGGAAGATACCTGTCTACCTACCTCCCCCCCCCCCCCCCAGAAGATGTCTGCCCATCTACCTAGGTACCGCCATTTAGAAGGTGTCTGCCTACCTACCCCCACTTCGAAAGATGTTTAACTGCCTACCCCACCTCTGAAGATCTCTGTCAAACCCTCCCCCATCCCTGGAGGATGTCTGTGTACATACCCCCCTTTTGGAAGTCATTTGACAACCGAAAAAACCGCTTTGGAAGATGTATGACTTCCTATCACTACCCTCGTAAGGTGTATGTCTACCTAGGACCCCTCTGGAAGATGTCTGTCTAACTAACGAACCTCGGTATATGCCAGTCTCACCCCCTCAGAATATGTCTGTCTACGTACCCCACATGGAAGATGTCTGTCTACCTGCCCCCCCCCATAAGATGTTTGGCTATCTACCCCTCCTTGGAACATGTCTGTCTAACAACCACCCCCCCACCCCCCAGTTGTCTGTCTACCTACCCCCTTGAAGATGTCTGTCAACCTACCCCCCGCAAAATGTCTGTGTACCCATCTTACCCTGAGAAAATGATAGTCTACCTACCCCTGTATGTAAGATGTCTCACTACCTACCCCCCTCCCCCCCCCCATTCGGGAAATGTCTGTCTATCTACCCAATCCACTCTTGAAAGATGCTTATCTAACCACCTTCGAAGATGCCTTTCTACCCCAGCTC
This sequence comes from Schistocerca gregaria, assembly GCF_023897955.1. NCBI lineage: Eukaryota > Metazoa > Arthropoda > Insecta > Orthoptera > Acrididae > Schistocerca > Schistocerca gregaria. Next base: position 45,424,832 of record NC_064929.1, read on the forward strand.
AGAAATTGTCTATCTACTCCCTCGTCAGAAGATGTCGGCCAACATACCCGTCCCCTCAGAAAATGTATATCTATCACCCTTGGAAGATGTATGTCTGTCTACCCCCTCAAAGAATATATGTCTATCTGCCCAACTCGGAAAATGTCTGTCAACATGCCCCCTTCGGAAAATGTCTAACATCACCAAGCTCAGTAGATGTGTGTCTATCTGTCCCGCCCCCTCGGAAAATGTCTATTTCCAGCCCCCCTCGGAAGAAGTATGTTTACCAACCCTCCATCAGGAGAAGTCTGTCAAACTACGCCCCAGGAAGGTCTCTCTCTACCTACCCCCCTCCCCCCCATCGAATATATCTGTCCACTGAACCCATCCTTGGAAGATGATTGGCTACCTCCCCCATGGAAGATGTCAGGCAACCTGCCCCCTCACTTAGGAAGATGCCTACTTCCCCCTTGGAAGTTGTCTATTTTCCACCACTCGGAAGATGTCTAACTACCCCATCCCAATATATATGTCTATCAAATCCACACAAATGATGTCTGTTTACCTACTCCCATAAGATGTCTATCATCCCCTTCAGAAGGTATCTTCCTATATACCCCCTCCCCTTGGAAGATGCCTGTCTACATACCCAAACTAAGATGATGTCTATCAACCTTCCACCGCACATATGATGTCTGTCTACCTACCACCCTTGGAATATCTATGTCTTTCTACCCCCCGGAAGATGTCTGTCAGCCTGCCCAACTTGGAAAATATCTGTCCATGTGCCCTCCTTCGGAAGATTTCTATTATCCCCAGCCTCAGAAGAATTGTGTCTATCTGTCCTGCACCAACAGTAGATGTCTGTGTACCTACCCCTCTTCAGAAGAAGTCTGTTTACCAACCCCCCATCAGGAGATGTCTCTCAAACTACCACCAAGGAAGTCTCTGTCTACCTACCCCCCTTTGGAAGATATCTGTCTACCTATAACACAACTCAGAAAATGTCTGTCTACCTACCCCTCAGAAGATGTCTGTTTATCCACACCTCCACAGATAATGTCTATCTACCTACCCCCCCCCCCCCTATCCTCTGAGGATGTCTGTCTACCTACCCCCCCCCCCCCTCTTGGAAGATGTTGGTCTACTTACCCCTCTAGAAGATGTCTGTCTAAGTACGCCCCTCGGAAGTTGGCTGTCTACCAACCCACCAATGGGAGATGTCTGTCTACCTACCCCCCTCGGAAGGTGCCTTACTGCCTACTCCCTCAGAAGATTGTCTACCTACATACACTCAGAAAATGTATGTATACCCACGCCCCCCCCCCCCCCCCCCCCGGAAGAAGTCTGTCTAAATTATCCCCACCCCTTGGTAATTTCTGTCTACATATCACTCCCTTGCAAGATGTCTGTCTACCTACTCCCTCTCGAAAGATATCTGTTTACCTACATCTTCTGTGGGGAGGTAGGAAGACACACATCTTCTGCGAGGGGTAAGTAGACGGACATATTCCGAAGCAGGGTATGTGGTCAGACATCTTCTGAGGGGGTGGTAGGTAGACAGACATCTTCCAAGGGGGGAGGGAGTAGACATCTTCTGTGGTGATAATGGTAGACAAACAATTCCGAGGAGGGGTAGATAGACAGACATCTTCTGAGTGGTTGTTTCTTAGACAGACGTCTTCCAGGAGGGAGCTTGGTAGACAGACATTTTCCAAGGGGGAGACATTTTTCGATTCGGGCCGGATAGGTAAACAGATATCCTTCGAGAGAGAGGGTTGACATTTTTCTGGGGGGGGGGGGGAGGTAGATATTTTCGAGAGGTAGATTGACATCTTCTGGGAGGGGGGGAGATAGTATTCTTCCATGGGGGGAGGTGAGTAGTCAGGCATCTTCAAAGGGGGAGGGGGGTAGACAGACATCTTCCAAGAATGGTCGGTAAGTAGACAGACATGTTCTGTGGGGAGTGATGGTATGTACACTTACATCTTCCAATGGGTTCTGGTAGATAAACAGGCATCTTCCGTGAAGGGGTGATAGAGCTCCTCGAAGATGGGGTGTAGATATCTTCGGCAAGGAGGGTAGGTATACATCTTCCGAGAGAGGGTTAGATAGATTTCTTCCATAGGGGGGATAGATAGCCTTTTCCCGAGTTTGTGAGGAAGACAGACATACAGACATGTTCCTAGAATTTGGAGGTAGACAGACATCTTCAGAATAGGCGGTAGACACATTCCAAATGAAGGAAGGCTGTAGAAATCTTTTGAGTGTAGGATAAACGTCCTCTGAGGGGAGGGGCTAGATGGAAATCTTACAGGGGTGGGGTAGGTAGACAGACATATTCCAAGAGGAGGGGGTTGGTAGACAGGCATCTTTCATGAGGTGGGTTATATACATCCTCCTGGGGGATATACATCTTCTGAGGTGGGGATAGGTATCTTCCAGAGGGTGTAGATGTCATCTGAGGGTGGGGTAGATAGACATCTTCCAAGCTGTTGGTTGATTTTCACCATCCGAGTGGAGGGATACATAGATATTTTCCGCCTGGGCTGGGTAGATAGACATCTTCAGAAGGGGGTAGACATCTTCCATGGGGGGTAGGGAGACAGCTTCTAAGGGGGGTAGATAGACATTTTCCAAGATTAGTGGTAGATACACATCTTCTGAGGGGTGTAGATAGACCTCTTCCGAGGAGGGAGATTGGCATCTTTGGAGGGAATGGATAGATAATCTTATGAGGTGGGTGTGGGTAGGCATCAACCTAAGGGGCGAGATTGGCATCTTCCGATGTGGAAGGGGTTAGGTAGGCATTTTTAGAGGGAGGGATATCTTCCTAGGGGTTTAGATAGGCATCTTCCAAGGGGATGTAGGAAGACATCTCAGAGGGGGGGTAGACAAAATCCTCCGAGAGGTGGTAGGTAGACAGATATCTTTGGATGGGAGAGTAGGTAAGCAGACATCTTTTGAGTGGGGTTGGTAAACTGACATATTCCAAAGGGGCAAGGTAGACAGACAGTTTCTGAGGGTGGGGCATAAGTAGACTGACACTTTCCGAGATGTGGTAAGTAGAATTACATCTTCTGAGGTGATGGGGTAGGTAGACAGACATTTTCCGAAAGGGTGTAGGTATAAAAAAAATGGTTCAAATGGCTCTGAGCACTATGGGACTCAACTGCTGTGGTCATCAGTCCCCTAGAACTTAGAACTACTTAAACCTAACTAAACTAAGGACATCACACACATCTATGCCCGAGGCAGGATTCGAACCTGCGACCATAGCAGTCGCACGGTTTCGGACTGTGCGCCTAGAACCGCGAGACCACCACGGCCGTCTGTAGGTATACAGACATATGCCTAGGTGGGAAGGTAGACAGACATGTCCCGATTGGGGGTAGGTAGACAGCCATCTTCCAGGTGGGTAGGTACACAGACATCATCCGAAGGGGTTAGAAGGACAGACACTTTCCATGTGGGCATTGGTAGACATACATCATCTGAGGGGGAAGAGACATCTTTCGAGGGGAGGGTACATAGACAGATATCTTCAGAGAGGAGGTAGTCATCCTCCGAGAGGGAGGTAGTTGTCCATCATCCACTGGTCTTAGGTAGGCAGACATCTTCTGAGGGAGGGTATGTAGACAGACATCTTCTGAAGGCGATAACGTCGACAGTCATCTTATGATGGGGGTGGGTAGGTAGACAGACATCTTCTGAGTGGTGGTAGGTATGGAGACATCTTCTGAGGCTGGGTTTGGTAGACAGACATCTTCCATGGGGGGATGGGGGTGTTGGAAGACAGATATCTTCCAAGGGGTGGGAAACAGCTTCTAAAGGATGTAGTTTGGTAGACAGACATCCTCCGAGAGGGGTGTAGACATTCTCAGATGGGGAGTGTATAACTTCTGAGAGGAGTGGTAGACTGACATCTTCCGAGAGGGGAGAGATACTTTTCTTCCATGGTGGCAATAGATAGATATCTTTCGAGAGGAGGTACATAGATAGACATCTTCAAATGTGTGGTGAATGTAGAGAGACAACTTTTGAGAAGGGGGGTAGGTATACAGACACCCTCAGAGGGGGTGGGTAGGGAGACAGACATCTTCCGAGATAGGGATAAGATAGACACAAATCATTCGACGTTGGGTAGGTAAATATACAGATTCTGAGGGGTTTAGGTACACATTCATATTATGAGGGGTTGTGGGTGTAAGTAGACAGAAACCATCTGAGGAGGGGTATTTAGGCAGATAACGTCTGAGAGAGGGTTAGGTAGACTGACATCTTCTGAGGGGTTGTAGGAGGACAGACATCTTCCAAGTGGAGGGTTGGTAGACAGACATCTTCAGAGGTGGGGTGGGGTAGGTAGACAGACATCTTCCAATAGGGGGTTGGTTGGCAGACATCTTCTGTGAGGGGATGGTAGTAGACAGCCTTCTTCTGATGGGTGGGTGGGTAGACAGACATCTTCCATGATGGGGCATAGGTAGAGAGACATTGTCCGAGGTAGGGTGACTATAGACATTTTTCGAGAGGGGGGGTAGGTAGACAGACTTCTTCTGGGGGGTTGTAGGTAACTGACCTCTTCAGAGGGTTGGTGTAGAATGACATTTGCCAAGAGGGGATACGTAGAGAGACATATTCCGATGGTGGTAAGTAGACAACATCTTCTGATGGGTGTAGGTAGACAGACATCTTCCAAGCGGGAGCTACAGGTAGACAGACATCTTCAGAGGGCGATTGTAGGTTGATGGACATCTTTTGTGCTGGTAATAATAGATAAACATATTCCAAGGGGTGGTAGTTTAACAGACATCTTTCCAGGGGGGCTGAGTAGATAGACAGACATCATCCAACATGGGTAGACAGACATTTTCCAGGGGGAGTAGACATCCTCCAAGGGGGTAGACATCTTCGAATGGTGATGAGGGCTGGAAGACACCTTCTGAAGTTTGGGGGTCTCTAGACATCTTCCATGATAGGGGTAAACAACTTCTGAGCGGGGGGCTGGATGGGGGTTGGGATAGGTAGACAGACATATTCCGAGAGGGCAGGTAGGTAGATAGACATCTGCGTAGCGAGTGGGGGGGGGGGGGTGGAGGGTTGAGAGACATCTTCCAGAGTGATAGACATCTTACGAGGTGGGGAGAAAGTTTTTCTGGGGGATGTAGATAGACATCTTCAGAGGGTGAGGTAGGTGGACAAACATCTTCCTTAGGGGGTTGAGGTAGGCAGACATCTGCCGAGGGGGTTAAGTAGATAGACGTATTTCACGGGGCAGGTAGACAGACATCGCCTGTGGGGGGGTTATGTAGACTGATATTTTCTAAGGAGGCAAGTAGGTAGAATGACATATTAGGTGGTGGGGCGATGAGAGACAGACAGTTTTCAATGAGGAGAGGTAGAATGACATCTTCCGATGTGGGAGGTGTAGGTAGATATCTTCCGAGGGGTGGGGTAGGTAGACATACATATTCCGAGGGGAGTGGTAGGTAGTCATACATATTCTGAGGGGGGGGGGGGTTAGGTAGACAGACATCTTCCAAGGGTGTGGGTAGGTACACAGACATCATCTGAGGGGGTGGGGAGGTAGGTGCAGGTTGACATAGATCTTCCGAGGAGGGGTAGGTAGACAGATATCTTCCGAGGGGGGGGGGGGGTAGCTAGGCAGATATCTTCTGAGGGGGATAGATAGGCATATTTCGAGTGTGGGGTAGATAGGCACCATCCCAGGGGGGGGGGGGGCAGATGGTCATGGGTGTGACGTCAAGTGAGCTGCACTGCTGTTGAAATAGGTTGTTAATGTTTTATAACTTTTAGGCTTCATTTACGTATTTTATAGTTTGTTTGTGTTATTATTTTAGCCGTAAAAGCAACTTATTAGTGGATATTCATTTACCTCCGTCTTTCTTCCTGTTGCATTGACTCGAGTGGTCTATTATTTGTGAGTGTGCTTTCGTGGTTCGTCTAAGCCTCGCGCCTCATCAGTGTGTTTACATTTTGCGGCGTGCACTGCATCTGTAGCGGTTATAAGCTAAGTACTGACGAACTTGTTTGTGCTCTGTAATACAGTTATTAAATTGAATGGATTACAGTGGTGTTGCTTGCCGTTTGTGGTGAAATAATGACTTAATAAACTTTTGTAATCGTTCGCTCGCTGTGTTTTATAGAGTTTTCAGTAAATTTCGTGCTTTAGTTTTGAACTGGCGTTTAGTTTTAATTTTTTGGTTTTAGCCAATAATTTTGTGAAGTTTTGCTGGTATTGGTATCGGCTGTGTTGTAGTAGTATTAATACAAGTAGCTGCTTTCTTAGTAGTTAGAGAATTTCGAGACCATAGTTGTTAGTTCTTAAACAGTGCTGCTTTTGTAACTGAACTTTGGTAACGTAGACGTATAGTTTTTTTTAGTAACTGTAAAATTTTATCATGAGTGAGAAGTGTGGGTTCTGTCGTAGGTTTGTGAGTAGTGGATTACACTGTGGGATTTGTTCAAAGTGTTTTCATTGCGGGAAATGCATTGGGGAAGCCAGTGGTAATTTTAGGGTGATCCTGTCCTGGGAATGTAGAATCTGTAGTAGAAACAAGTTAATAGAGGAGCAGGAGTGTAAGATCTGTGCCCTTCAGGTGCAGTTACAATGCGCAAAGAAGGAACTAGATAAGTTGAGGAGGGTGAAGGGTGCTAGGGAATGGGAACTGGCAGTTGGCAGGATGATAGCTAGGAAAAGGAGGTAGTCAGACAGTTTTACTTTGCATACATGCAATAGATACGACAAACTGTCAGAGTAGAGCGGAGAGGAGCCTCGTGAAGCTGTATATGTAGGTAACTTGCAGCAGTCCTCAGCAATTAGGAGGCCTAGGTTCTGCTGCTAGGTAGTTCCCACGGTAGAGGTGTGGGCCAGCATTTGCAGGAAGTTTTGTGGAGTCAGTACCAGGTCACAAGCATTGTGAAGCCTAGTGCAGGGTTGGCTCAGGTGGCTGAAAGCGTAGGGGAGTTATGTAAGAATTTTACAAAGGAGGATAAGGTATTGATAGTGGATGGAGCTGGGAGCAGTCGCAATAGGGACAGGGGGTATGATGTCAGTGGTGACTTGGTTAAGATAGCTACTCAAACTGGTGGCACTAATGTGCTTTTCGTGAAACTGTTTCAGCATCATGATCGGCCACACCTTAATGCGGCTGTTAGGCGCGTTAATGTGGGGCTGGAGGGTGCACTGATGACAGAGGGCATGGATCACATCTCAGTGGTACCAGTTGGGTCTATCAGTAAATTGGGTTTCACTAGGATGGCCTGCACCTCAATAGGTATGCGAAGGGGAGGCTACCTAAGCTTATAGGTGACAGTGTAGTGGGTGGTGGTGGCGGTAGTGGTGTCACTCATGGAAAAGTTCCTGTAGTAGTTGCTGTTAGAGCTGCACCTTTTTAATACTGAAGTCAGCTGATAGGTATACCTGCTTAAAGGAAGTGCCTTTAAGGGCTCTCCTCCAGAGGATGTAATGTTTCCAAGTAAAGAAGGAATTAGCATATTTCATCAAAATATAAGATTTATTAGAGATAAAGATAGTGAACTGCTAATAGATGTTAATGCTGAAATTATTGGTACATCAGAGCACCACTTCAATAAATTGATAATTTATAGGCTTGCTTTACCAGGCTACAGATTAGCTGGCTGTTTCTCAAGGAGTTCCTTGCGGGGTGGGGAAGTGTCTCTGTACACAAAAAAACAGTATGTTATTTGAGTCCATAGACTTGTTGCGACACTGCACTGAACAGATATTTGAAAGTTGTGCAGCATTTGTTGAATTTAGTGAAATTAAACTTCTAATTGCTGTTGTTTATAGGGCCTCTAACTCCAACTTCAGAGCATTTTTGCTTAAGCTAGAGAGGGTTCTTGATTCACTTGTGTAGGAAGTACCAGAAAGTAGTTATATGTGGGGACTTCAATATTAATTTTGTATATGATTGTGCAAGAAAAAGGGGGGTTGGGTTGTTTGGGGAAGGAGACCAGACATCGAGGTCATTGGTCTCGTCGGGTTAGGGAAGGATGGGGAAGGAAGTCGGCCATGCCCTTTGAGAGGAACTAACCCGGCATTTGCCTGAAGTGATTTAGGGAAATCACAGAAAACCTAAATCAGGATGGCTGAATGCGGGACTGAACCGTCGTCCTCCCGGATGTGAGTCCAGTGTCTTAACCACTGCGCCACCTCGCTCGGTCCCAAGAAAAATGATGTTAGAAGATCTCCTAAATTCATATGATCTGATGCAAACTGTGTTTTTTTCCAACTAGGGTGCAGGGGAACAGTAGCACAGTCATAGACCATATTTTTATTCATTCTTCATTACTAGATGGGCATTCTGTTAGTAAAAGAGTGAATGGCCTTTCAGACCATAATGCACAAATTTTAACACTAAAAGGTTTTTTTACTCCAACCAATGTCATATTTAGTTACATAGAACATAGGAAAGTCAATCCAACAGCAATAGAGAGTTTTTTAAAACTTGTCAAGGAACAAGAGTGGCAAGATGTTTATAGTGCCAATAATACAGAGGATAAATGCAATGCTTTCCATAACACATTTCTCATGCTCTTTGAGAGTTGTTTTCCATTAGAACATTCTAAATGGGGTACTAGCAGTCATGGACAGCCCGGTTGGCTGACTAGTGGGATAAGGATATCATGTAGAACATAGTGGGAATTACATCAAAATGTTAGAAGTAGTCACAATCGAGCTACCATAGCCCCTTACAAACAGGATTATAAGGTGCCTAAAAATGTTATTAGCAAGGCAAAAAGTATGTGATATGCAAATAGAATAGCTTATTCACAGGATAAAATTAAAGACATTTGGTTAGTTGTGAAGGGAGTGACTGGTCATCAGCACAAGGTCGATGATATAAAGTTAGTTCTAAGTAATAATATTTTCGTTAGTGATAAATCAGATATATGTACGGTATTTAACAATCACTTTCTGAGCATTGCTGGCGAGCTAAATAAAAATTTAGTTTCAACAGGAAATCATACAAATTTCTTAGCAAATACCTTTCTGAGATTGATGTCTGAAATACTCCTCTGTGATACAGACAAGGGGGAGATTGAGTCAATAATTAAATCACTGAATACTAAGGACTCTCATGGTTATGATGGAGTGTCTTGCATAATATTAAAGTACTGTGCTGCACATGTTAGTCCTGTATTCAGCCAAATTTGTAATTTTTCTTTAGGAACGGTCAGTTTCCTGAGCGATTAAAGTAATCAGCTGTAAAGCCGCTTTATGAAAAGAAAGGGATAATGTAGAAAATTTTAGACCTATTTCTATGCCATCAGTGTTTGCAAAAGTTACCGAAAAGGCTGTGCATGTAAGGTTAGTTGATCATTTTACATCACACGATTTGTATCAAATGCACAGTTCGGTTTTAGAAGTCGTTTGGCAACTGAAAATGGTATATTCTCTTTTCTCTGTGAAGTACTGGATGGGCTAAACAAAAAGGTAGTCAGAACCTTACGAGGGGAGGTAGGCAGACAGACATCTTCAAAGTATAGGGTAGGTAGACAGACATCTTCCCAGGGGGGGGGGGGAGGGGTAGGTAGACAGACCTGTTCCGAGGGGTGGGTAGGGAGACATACATCTTCATAGAGAGTGAGTATGTAGACAGATATCTTCCAAGTGGGGTAGGTAGACAGACATCTTCCAAGGGTGCGGGTAGGTAGACAGACATCTTCAGATGGGAGGTAGGTGGACAGATATCCTCTGAAGGGGTAGGTAGACAGACATTTTCCGAGGGTAGGTAGACATCTTCCGAGTGGTGGTAGACATCTTCCGAGGGGGTTAGATACTTTCTGAGAGGGTGGTAGATAGACATATTCCGAGAGGGGGGAGACATCTTCCGACAGTTGGTTAGATAGCCTTCTTCCTAGGGGTGGTAGGTAGAGTGAAATCCTCCAAGACGGGAGGGGGGAGGGCGTAGATAGACACACATCTTCCAAAGCAGTGTGTATGGTAGAAAGACATCTTCCGAGTGAGGGATAAGGTCGACAGACATCTTCTGTGGGGAGGGTTGGCAGACAGACATCTTCCGAGGGGGAGTAGGAAGACATGTTCCAAGAGGGGGTAGACAGACATCTTCCAAGGAGGGGGGGATAGACACATCCTGGCATGGGGTAGGTAGACAGACATCTTCCAAGGGGGTAGGAAGACAAACATCTTCCGATTGCGTGGGTGGGTAATCAGACATCTCTGGAAAGGGGGAGGTCGACAGACATCTTCTGATGGGAGGAAGGTAGAGTGACATATTCCATGGAGGGGAGTAGGTAGACAAATGTCTTCCAATGGGTGAGGTAGGTAGAGAGAGATCTTCCAAGGGGTGGTAGGTAGGCAGACCTAATACGAGAGTAGCGGTAGCGGAAGAGCGATAGGTAGACAGAAATCTACCGGACGGGAGGGGAGGGGGGAGCGTAAGTAGACAGATAAGTTCCCAGGTCCTCAATCTACTGCAAGACACCAAAACTGGCCAATAATTGACATTCCGTAACCGAAACTAGTCTTGTACTACTTCTTACTAGTCAATTGCAACAACTTAGAAGCTTCTATTTTGTTCCTTGTGTTACTACTGGATACCTCAGTACGTGACATAGGTTTCCAGACCATAAATGTAAACGTTTCCAAGAGAAAAGATACCTATGTGACTATCTAGCAATACGTGATAAGGCAAGTGACGCAAACGGGTGCTCTTCTACAGTTTTTAAATACATATTAAAAGTTTTCGCATTTTTGCGTGTAACGTGGCTGCCTGACCTCGGCTCATGCTAAAGCATAGGGTCCTCGTTCACATGCAAGGCAATAAAAGCCGGCCAATAATTCATCAATCAGTAACAAAAATCTCACTTATACTACTTCTTACTGGCCGATTGCATCAACTAAGAAGCTCCTATTTTGTTGCTTGTAGTGTCACCCCACACCGCAGCAAGCGAAATAAGTTTTCAGACGATAAATGTAAACGTTTCAGAGAGAATAGGGGACAATGTGACGATATGGCATTACGTCGATTCGAAAGCAAAAGGTGAAACAGGGTGGATTTCTCAAGTCTTACCATATATAAACACTTTTCACATTATCCCGTGCAACGTGGCGTCCAGACGTCGTTTCATGCAAAATCGCAAGGTCCAAGCTCATGTCCAAGGCACTAAAGCAGCGAAATAAGTCAATAACCGATAAATAAAAATGAATTGTACTGCTTGTTACTGGCCGATTACATCTTCTTTGAAGCTTCTTCTGTGTTCTACTATAGTGCTTTTAGTGTCTCCGCATACCGCAGCACGCGACATAACTTTGCAGACGATAAATGTAAACGTTTCAGTGAGTAAAAAGCGACCGATGTGACGATCTGGCATTAAGTAAATTCGATAGCATATGACGAAAAGGGGCGGATTTCTCAAGTTTCTATTACATATGAACACTTTTCACATTCTCCCGTGCAACGTGGCGTCCAGATGTCGTTTCATGCAAAATCGCAAGGTCCTAGCTCATGATCAAGGCGCCAAAGCCGGCTAATAAGTCAATAATCGACGACTAAAACTTAAACTGTACTGCTTTTTACTCGCCGATTACATCGACTTAGAAGTTTCTGTGCTCTACTGTGGTGTTTTAGTGTCTCCACATACCGCAGCACGCCACACAAATTTGCAGACGATAAATGTAACCGTTTGAAAGAGGAAAGCGGCCAAAGAGACGATCTGGCATTAAGTCGATACGATAGCAAATGACGAAAACGGTGCGATTTCTCTGGTTTTTACTGCATATGGACACTTTTCATATTCCCTCGTGTAACGTGGCTGCCAGTCGCTGTTTCATGCAAAATCTTAAGGTCGTCGGTCATGTCCAAGTCACTAAATCCGGCTAATAAGCCAATAACCGATAACTAAAACTTCTTACTGGCCGATTACATCAACTTGGAAGCTTCTTCTGTCTTCTATTGTGGTCTTTTAGTGTCTCCGAATACCATAGCACGCGACATAAGTTTGCAGTCGATAAATGTAACCGTTTGAGAGAGAAAAGCGGCCCAACTGACGATCTGGCATTATTCCCCCGCCGGAGAAACAATGCACTTGACAGTTCGCTTTTTGTCTAGCTAGGTTGGCTATACTGTAATAGCGATGTTGTAACAGCAGCCTCTATACACACAGCAGACGATACAGTTTTCCGTCCCGTCTCGTAAATGCAAGCGATTGAGCAATTGCAATGTATATAAAAACTCGTTTTTAGTTGTACTACAATGACAGGAAGTAAACAACCGTATAATAATGCATGTAAAAGCATAACAATGCGCACCCTTTCGATAACGGAGCATAGAAATACAAAAAACAAGCAACTGACGACTGGTACTTTAAAATCAATAATGTACGTAGTTTACAAAATAAATAATAACCGAGATTGCAATAAATAACCAATATTAGAATTTTTTCACTCACCAATTTACAGCGATAATGGCGCAATTCCATCCAGCTCGCCATCGTCACTGTTGTCCGATTCATCGCTAAAACCGTCTTCATCGTCGTCATCGGCAAGACAAATCATTAATTGTTCAGGCCACTGATAATGCCTTCTATTGTCTGTGCTGCTCGTATAAGCTTCTCGACGTGCTCTACTTTTTTTCTCCGTGAGGCTGCATCCACAGTCACAAGAGCTTCACGCAACAGCTTTTCCACCTCTGCTATTGTAAAGGACTTGTTGTTGTTCCTTACATACATTTTTACGTCACTCCATACTAACTCAATAGGGTTGAAATGGCAGTGATATGGTGGCAGCCTTATTACAGTATGACCCTGCTCCTTGGCAATTTCGTCTACTACGTATGTAGGTGTCGTAGGCTTATTTTCTTTAACGAGAGAATATAACAGAACCTTTGTCATACCCATATCCGCTGCAATATTTCGAGCCTGTAACCACTGCACCATAATTTCTTTCCGATCATTTGTAGTTGGGGCATTGTTCTGTATCACCGAATGATATGGAGCATTGTCCATTACAATTGTTGTAGGGACAAGAAATTGTTTTAAAAGGTTCCTGAACTACTCAACAAATCGTGCGTGATCCATATCTTCATTGTAATCACCAGTCTTTTTTGATCTAAAAACTGAAAGTGCGTCAGGGACAAAACAACTGGAGGAGCCTGCATGGACCACAATTAATCTAGCTCCTCTTCCCTTCGGCTGATGGCCGGTACTGCTGGGTGTGTTATCCCTCCAACATTTACTGACAGCTTCCCCGGCATTAACCCACGTTTCGTCTAGCCAAATTATGGAATGAATGTCTCTGCCCACAATTTTGTGCAAGAAAATGCTACGAGCGGTAACAATATGTGCCCTCTCTAACAGTACTTTGCGTCCGTCTAGCGTTTTGTAACGGAAACCCATATTTTTTAGCACAAATTTTAGTGATGTTTTACCACCCCTGAAGAGTTCACTTTCTTTTAAAGAGATTAATAACTTAGCTACAGTCGGATACTCTTTTCTGCTGTAGTAAGCATAAACATGCCTACGAACTGCATCAGTCTGGAAAGAATCTAAATCTGTGATAGGACTACGCCGCTTTTTCTTCTTTCCCGGGGTTGATAAAAATGTATTATTTGATCCAGACAGCTCGGAGTCGTTACGGCTCACTTCAGTATCTTCAAAGTTTTGTAGTAATACTCCCTTACTTACTACCGTTCTTGCACTAATACCAAGAGTTTTCGACGTACGTTCCACCACTTTGTCGGCAGGAATTGATGGCTGTCCATGAATTCTTACGTAGCTTTTCTCCTGCTCGTAAAACTCACGAGTTCTGCGTAGCAACTCCAGTGCCTGGCTGTTTAGCGGCACCCCTCGACGCAAAGGATTGTCACTAGGTGAACGAAGTCTTTTCGGTGGCATTTTCCAAGTACGTAAACTCACAACGTAACAAAAGTCACAACGATATAGCACACAGTACAACGAAAATACGCGGTAAACAACACACAACTCACGTTGTACACACATTCACTAAACAAAGCCGGCAACGCGGTAACTTTAACGTCACAGCACGTGAGTAACAGCAGTGCTCACTGCGCTGTGATTGGCTGGCGCCCCACGCTGAACGCCTAGTGCCTATCGTTCTTCACTTGTTACTCTGTTACACTGCCAACTTCATACGCAAACGTCAAGTGCAATGTTTCAACGGCCCGGGTATAAGTCGATTCGATACCACATGACGAAAACGGTGCGATTTCTCAGGTTTTCACTACATGTGGATATTTTTTTCATTCTCTCCTGTAAAGTTTCTCCCAGTCGTTGTTTCCAGCAAAATCGAAAGATCGTCGGTCATGTCCAAGGCACCAAAGCCGGCTAATAAGTCAATAATCAATTACCAGCACATGAATTGTACTGCTTCTTACTGGCCGATTACATCAACTTAGAAGCTTCTTCTGTGTTCTACTGTGGAGCGTTTAGTGTCTCCGCATATCGCGGAACGCGATATAAGTTTGCAGAAGTTAAATGTAACCGTTCTAGTGAGAAACGCGGCCAAAGTGACGAACTGGCATTACGTCGATACGATAGCAAATGACGAAAACGGTGCGAATTCTCAGGTTTTTACAACATTTGGACACTTTTCACATTCTCTCGTTTAACGTGGCTGCCAGTCGTTGTTTCATGCAAAATCTTAGGGTCGTTGGTCATGTCCACGTCACCAAAGCCAGCTAATAAGTCAATAATCGATAACTAAAACTTGAATTGTACTGCTTCTTACTGTTTGATAACATCAACTTAGAAGCTTTTTGTGTGTTCAACTGTTATGCTTTTAGTGCCTCCACATACCGCAGCACGCCACATAGGTTTGTAGTCGATATATGTAACCGTTTGAGAGAGAAAAGCTTCCAATGCGACGATCTGGCATTCCGTCAATACGATTGCACATGACGAAAACGGTCTGATTCCTCAGACTTTTACTATTTATGGACTCTTTTCACATTCTCTCTTGTAACGTGGCTGCCAGCCGTTGTTACATGCAAAATTTTATGGTCCTCGATCATGTCCAAGACACCAAAGCCGGCTAATAAATCAATAATTGATGAATAAAACTTGATTTGTACTGCTTCTTACTGTTTGATAACATCAACTTAGAAGCTTTTTGTGTGTTCTGCTGTTATTCTTTTAGCGTCTCCACATACCACAGCACGCCACTTAAATTTGCAGGCGATAAATGTAACCGTTTGAGACAGAAAAACTTCCAATGTGACTATCTGGCATTACGTCGATACGATAGCAAATGACGAAAACGGTGCGATTTCTCAGGTTTTTACTACATATGAACACTTTTCACATTCTCCCGTGCAACGCGGCTGCTAGACCTCCCTTCATGCAAAATCTTAAGGTACTGGCTCATGTCCAATGCACCAAAGCCGGCTAAAAGTAAACAATAGATAATTAAAACTTGAATTTCACTGCTTCTTATTGGCTATTACATCAACTTAGAAGCTTCTTCTGTGTTCTACTGTTGTGCTTTTAGTGTCTCCGCGACATAAGTTTGCAGACGATAGAAGTTGCCGTTTGAGAGAGAAAAGCGGCCAATGTGACGATCTGGCATTGCGTCGATACGATAGCAAATGACGAAAACGGTGCAATTTCTCAGGTGTTTAGTACTTATGGACACTTTTCACATTCTCTCGCGTAACGTGGCTGCCAGTCGTTGTTTCATGCAAAATCGTAGGGTCGTTGGTCATGTCAAAGGCACCAAACCCGGCTAATAAGTCAATAATTGATAACTAAAACTGGAATTGTACTGCTTCTTACTGGTGGATTACATGAACTTAGGAGCTTCTTCTGTGTCCTACTGGGGTTCGTTTAGTGACTCCGCATACCGCAGTACGCCACACAAGTTTGCAGACGATAAATGTAACCGTTTGAGAGAGAAAAGCGGCCAATGGGACGATGTGGCATTACGTCGATACGATAGCAAATGACGAGAACAGTGCTATTTCTCAGGTTTTTACTACTTATGGACACGGCTAATAAGTCAATAATCGATAACTAAAACTTGATTGTACTGCTTCTTACTGACCGATAACATCAACTTAGAAATTTCTTGCGAGTTCTACTGTGGTGCTTTTAGTGTCTCCGCATACTGCAGCACGCCACATAGGTTTGCAGACGATATATGTAACCGTTTGAGAGAGAAAAGCTTCCAATGTGACGATTTGGCATTCCGACTATAGGATAGCAAATGACGAAAACGGTTCGATTTCTCACGTTTTTACTATTTATGGACACTTTTCACATTCTCTCGCATAACGTGGCTGCCCCCCCCCCCCCCCCCCCCCCCATGAACCATGGACGTTGCCGTTGGTGTGGTGGCTTGTGTGCCTCAACGATACAGATAGCCGTACCGTAGGTACAACCACAACGGATTGGTATCTGTTGAGAGGCCAGACAAACGTGTGGTTCCTGAAGAGGGGCAGCAGCCTTTTCAGTAGTTGCAGGGGCAACAGTCTGGATGATTGACTGATCTGGCCTTGTAACAATAACCAAAACGGCCTTGCCGTCCTGGTACTGCGAACGGCTGAAAGCAAGGGGAAACTACGGCCATAATCCTTCCCGAGAGCATGCAGCTTTACTGTATGATTAAATGATGATGGCGTCCTCTTGGGTAAAATATTCCGGAGGTAAAATAGCCCCCATTCGGATCTCTGGGCGGGGACTACTCAGGAGGATGTCGTTATCAGGAGAAAGAAAACTGGCGTTCTACGGGTCGGAGCGTGTAATGTCAGATCCCTCAATCGGGCAGGTAGGTTAGAAAATTTAAAAAGGGAAATGGATAGGTTAAAGTTAGATATAGTGGGAATTAGTGAAGTTTGGTGGCAGGAGGAACAAGACTTTTGGTCAGGTGAATACAGGGTTATAAACACAAAATCAAATAAGGGTAATGCAGGAGTAGGTTTAATAATGAATAGGAAAATAGGAATGCGGGTAAGCTACTACAAACAGCATAGTGAACGCATTACTGTGGCCAAGACAGATACGAAGCCCACACGTACTACAGTAGTACAAGTTTATATGCCAACTAGCTCTGCAGATGACGAAGAAATTGAAGAAATGTATGATTAAATAGAAGAAATTATTCAGGTAGTGAAGGGAGACGAAAATTTAATAGTCAAGGACGACTGGAAAACGAGTGTAGGAAAAGGGAGAGAAGGAAACGTAGTAGCTGATTATGGATTGGGGCTAAGAAATGTAAGAGGAAGCCGCCTCGTAGAATTTTGTACAGAGCACAACTTAGTCATAGCTAACACTTGGTTTAAGAACCATGAAAGAAGGTTGTATACATGGAAGAACCCTGGAGATACTAAAAGGTATCAGATAGATTATATAATGGTAAGACAGAGATTTAGGAACCAGGTTTTAAATTGTAAGACATTTCCAGGAGCAGATTTGGACTCTGACCACAATCTATTGGTTATGACCTGTAGATTAAAACTGAATAAACTGCAAAAAGGTGAGAATTTAAGGAGATGGGACCTGGACAAACTGAAAGAACCAGTGGTTGTACAGAGTTTCAGGGAGAGCATAAGGGAACAATTGACAGGAATGGGGGAAAGAAATACAGTAGAAGATGAATGGGTAGCTCTGAGGGATGAAGTAGTGAAGGCAGCAGAGGATCAAGTAGGTAACAAGACGAGGGCTGGTAGAAATCCTTGGGTAACAGAAGAAATATTGAATTTAATTGGTGAAAGGAGAAAATATAAAAATGCAGTAAATGAAGCAGGCGAAAAGGAATACAAACGTCTCAAAAATTAGATCGACATGAAGTGCAAAGTGGCCAAGCAGGGATGGCTAGAGGACAAATGTAAGGATGTAGAGGCTTATCTCACTAGGGGTAAGATAGATATTGCCTACAGCAAAATTAAAGAGACATTTGGAGATAAGAGAACCCTTGTATGAACATCAAGAGCCCAGATGGAAACCCAGTTCTAAGCAAAGAGGGGAAAGCAGAAAGGTGGAAGGAGTATATAGAGGGCCTGTACGCAGGCGAAATACTTGAGGGCAATATTATGGAAATTGAAGAGTATGTAGATGAAGATGAAATGGGAGATACGACATTGCGTGAAGAGTTTGACAGAGCACTGAGAGACCTAAGTCGAAACAAGGCTCCAGGAGTAGACAACATTCCATTAGATTTACTGACAGCCTTGGAAGAGCCAGTGCTGACAAAACTCTACCATCTGGTGAGCAAGATGTGTGAGACAGGTGAAATACCCTCAGACTTCAAGAAGAACATAATAATTCCAATCCCAAAGAAAGCAGGTGTTGACAGATGTGAAAATTACCGAACTAATCAGTTTAATAAGTTACAGCTGCAAAATACTAACACGAATACTTTACAGACGAATGGAAAAACTAGTAGAAGCCGATCTCGGGGAAGATCAGTTTGGATTCCATAGAAACACTGGAACACGTGAGGCAATACTGACCTTACGACTTATCTTAGAAGAAAGATTAAGGAAAGGCAAACCTATGTTCCTAGCATTTGTAGACTTAGAGACAGCTTTTGACAATGTTGACTGGAATACTCTCTTTCAAATTCTAAAGGTGGCAGGGGTAAAATACAGGGAGCGAAAGGCTATTTACAATTTGTACTGAAACCAGATGGCAGTTATAAGAATCGAGGGACATGAAAGGGAAGCAGTGGTTGGGAAGGGAGTGAGACAGGGTTGTAGCCTCTCCCCGATGTTATTCAATCTGTATATTGAGCAAGCGGTCAAGGAAACAAAAGAAAAATTCGGAGTAGGTATTAAAATCCATGGAGAAGAAATAAAAATTTTGAGGTTCGCCGATGACATTGTAATTCTGTCAGAGACAGCAAAGGACTTGGAAGAGCAGTTGAATGGAATGGACAGTGCCTTGAAAGGAGGATATAACATGAACATCAACAAAAGCAAATCGAGGATAATGGAATGTAGTCGAATTAAGTCGGGTGATGCTGAGGGAATTAGATTAGGAAATGAGACACTTAAAGTAGTAAAGGAGTTTTGCCATTTGGGGAGCAAAATAACTGATGATGGTCGAAGTAGAGAGGATATAAAATGTAGACTGGCAATGGCAAGGAAAGAGTTTCTGAGGAAGAGAAATTTGTTAACATCGAGTATAGATTTAAGTGTCAGGAAGACATTTCTGAAAGTATTTTTATGGAGTATAGCCATGTATGGAAGTGAAAGGTGGACGATAAATAGTTTGGACAAGAAGAGAATAGAAGCTTTTGAAATGTGGTGCTACAGAAGAATGCTGAAGATTACATGGGTAGATCACATAACTAATGACGAAGTGTTGAACAGTGTTGGGGAGAAGAGAAGTTTGTGGCAAACCTTGACCAGAAGAAGGGATCGGTTGGTAGGAAATGTTCTGAGGCAACAGGGGATCACGTATTTAGTATTGGAGGACAGGATGGAAGGCAAAAATCGTTGAGGGAGACCAAGAGATGAAACACTAAGCATATTCAGAAGGATGTAGGTTGCAGTAGGTACTGGGAGATGAAGAAGCTTGCACAGGATAGAGTAGCATGGAGAGCTGCATCAGACCAGTCTCTGGACTGAAGACCACAACAACAACAACAACAACAACGTGGCTGCCAGCCGTTGTTACATGCAAAATCTTATGGTCCTCGGTCATGTCCAAGACACCAAAGCCACCTAATAAGTCAATAATCGATAACTGAAACTTGAATTGTACTGCTCTTTACTGGCCGATTACATAATTTTAGAAGCTTCTTCTGTGTTCTACTATGGTCTTTTTAGTGTGTCCACCTACCGCAGCACGCCACATAGGTTTGCAGACGATATATGTAACCGTTTGAGAGAGAAAAGCTTCCAATGTGACGATCTTGCAATCCGTCGATACGATAGCAAATGAAGAAAGCGGTGCGATTTCTCAGGGTTTTATTACATATGGACCCTCTTCACATTCTCTCGTGCAACGTGACTGCCAGTCGTTGTTTGATGCAGAATCTTAAGGTCGTCGGTCATGTCCAAGGCACCAAATCCACCTAATAAGTCAATAATCGATAGCTAAAACTTGAATTGTACTGTTTCTAACTGACCGATATATCAAGTTAGAAAGTTTCTTGTGTGTTCTACTGTGGTGCTTTTAGTGTCTCCGCATACCGCAGCATCCCACATAAGTTTTCAGACGATAAATGTAATCGTTTGATAGAGAAAAGCGGCCAATGTGACGATCTGGCATTAAGTCGGTTCGATAGCAAATGAAGAAATCGGGTAGATTTCTCAGGTTCTTACTACATATGAACACTTTTCACATTCTCCCGTGCAACGTGGCTGCTAGACCTCCCTTCATACAAAATCGTAAGGTCATAGCTCATGTCCAAGGCACCAAATCCGGCTAAAAAGTCAATAATCGATAACAAACCTTGAATTGTACTGCTTCTTGCTGTCTATTACATCAACTTAGAAGCTTCTTCTGTGTTCTACTATGGTGCTTTTAGTGTCTCCGCATACCGCAGCACGCGACATAGCTTTGCACACGATAAATGTAACCGTTTTCGAGAGAAGAGCGGCCAATGTGACGATCTGGCATTACGTCAATTCGATAGCAAATGACGAAAACGGTCGGATTTCTCAGGTTTTTAATACATATGGACACTTTTCACATTCTTCGTGTAACGTGGCTGCTAGGTCTCGTTTCATGCCAAATCTTAAGGTCGTTGTTCATGTCCCAGGCACCAAAGTTGGCTAATAAGTCAATAATCGATAACTAAACTTCAATTGTACTACTTCTTACTGGCCGATTACATCAACTTATAAGCTTCTTCTGTGTTCTACCTTATTGCTATAAGTGCCTCCACGTACCGCAGCACGGAACATAAGTTTGCAGACGATGAAGGTAACCGTTTCAGAGAGAAATGAAAAATTCCGTGTCTGTGTCTACTGCCTGCTCATATTGTTTAAAGCAGGTTGCTCTAAATGCCCAGTGGATCTGATTCCCTTGATACATTCTAAACAAACTCGGAATGGGAAAGACCGAGCTCTGCTTATACTTATAGTCTGGAAAGTTGATATATCTTAGACAGTAAAATATGACTGTAATAGATGTCCACTGAGTATTCCCATTTATACTGAAATTAGCTTTGAACAACAAATTATTAATTGGCCACCTAGTCATGACTCAATAGCTACTAAGATCTTTCACTGGTGAAGGAGGTGACGACGTTGTTATGTCCATTAGAGGCTTCTGTAGCTTGCTGAGAATGATGTAAAATAATTGTGCCATGTGATTTTCTATGGAGTTTCAGAGTATGTTCTATACTGGTGCAGGACATTCATTCCTGCTGTTCTCATTATAGGCAATCCTAGATTCTGAATCTCAAACACCAGAAGATTAGAAACAGCAATGCAACCTCTGTCTTCCTGGCTGTGCACTATTTCAAAGTCTCTTCTCATTGTGCAGTACTTGTAGATTATTGTAAATAGATTATCTGTAATATTTAGAACATCTCATTCTAAACTTTCTAAAGAATGGGTCTTTTCTGTTATGACCATGTCATAACGCCGAGGTCGGCGGTTTTCCCCGAGGTCGGCGTTTTTCCCCCGAGGTCGGCGTTTTTGTCCCGAGGTCGGATCGGCGTTTTGTTTCCCCAGGTCTAGGAAGCTATCGTTATATTGAAAATCGAAACTATTTTCATGTATATCGAACTATACTGATATGTGTTGTCATCTTGAAACATATATCTGACCACTAGATATCGTTATTTATCGAGTTAGCGATATATTTCGATATTTATTTATTTATTTCGTGAATCGTTTTCTTAGAGGTCAGATTTATTTTGAGACATCCATACATATCACATTATCGATTCATTTCGATATACCATTTTATTTCGAGGCCCAGTTTTGTATTGAGCAGTCGATTTATTTCTATATATCTGTCTATATCGAGTAGTCGACGTATTTCGAGATATCGATTGATTCTGTGTATCCGGTTATGTCGAGATATCGATTTATTTTGATATACCGACACAATACGGGTTGTCTATATTTTTTGAGGTATCTATATATTTCCATGTATAGGTGTACTCCAGATAGCGATTTCTTTCGAGATATCGATATATTTCGAGATATCTCTATATCTCAAGTAACCATAAATTTCTAGATATCCCTCTTTTTAGAGAAATCTTTGTATTACGAGGTATCGATATATTTCCAGATATCGATGTGTTTCTAGACCACGCATCATATCGAGACCTCGAATTATTTCGAATTATCGATCCATTTCGTACGTCGTAATGCATCTTGATGTCTATACATTTCGATATTTCGACTCATTTCGATGTGTCGGTTGTTTTGGATGTGTCGGTTTATATCGAGGTTTTGATTTATCTCCGGGTCTCGATTTCTTTCGTGGTTTCGATTTATTTCGAGGTGGCGATTTATTTCGAGGTGGCGATTTATTTCGAGGTGACGATTTATTTCGAGGTGTTGATTTATTTCGAGGTGTCGATGTATTTCGAGGTGACAATATATTGCGACCATACTTGTCGACTGAATCACCTTAGAACCTACTGTATTTCGTACAGAGTGGTGCGACTGCATACCTCAGCACGAGACATTAATTGCCAGACGATAAATGTAAACGTTTCTGAGAGAAAAGCGTTCATTCTGACGATTTCCCATTTCGTTATTAGGAAAACAAATGTAGGAAACGTAAGGTTTTCTTCGGTTTTTACTACACATTAACACTCCTCGCATTTTCCCGTGTGGTGTGGCTACCGGACCTCGGTCGTGCAAAATCGCAAGGTCCTATGTCAACTACAAGGCAGAAAATAAGGCCTATAATTGAATTTTCCATATCTAAAACAAGACAGACACTGCTCCTTACTTGTCGACTCCATCAACTTAAGCTTCTGTCGACTCCATCAACTTAAGCTTCTGTTTCGTACAGAGTGGTGCGACTGCATACCTCGGCAGGCGACATTGATTGCCAGACGATGAATGTAAACGTTTCCGAAAGAAAAGCGTCCTATGTGACGAACTGGCACTACGTCAAACAAATGACGAAAACGTTAGGTTTTCTTCGGTTTTTCTGCCACTCAAAGTGCTGCCAACTTTAAATTCACCCCCTCCTCCCCCTCCCCAGTCATGGCGATCAGCTGGTGTGATAGAAATGGACACAGGAAAGTAATAACGTTCCATGAAATCCCATTCCAGGGACGTTCAAGGGTAAACGTTCCAGACGGTTTATTTCCATTAAGACACGCATACTGGGCATCTACAATGCCACATCTACCAGATCGTTTCTATTGTCAGCAGTGGAAAACAAAACTGTACTGAAGTAGCCATAGTGAGACGCGGTTTTTGGTAGACGAAATAATAGGAATTCTCTAGCCACTGGTAATGATGATCTAATGAGAATTCTGTTATTGTTTTGAAAGATGCATTTAAATATGCATTGAACGTAGCTCCAAATTATTTTGAGAATTATAATTGTGGCATGATGAATCTACATTGGAGATTTTGTAATGCTAAACATTTCGATCTGAGAATACTTTATGTGATAGAACGGCATTGACCTTGTGTGTCATTAGGGTAAAGTTAATTTGCCGCCATTAACATGAAATTTGAAACTTCCTGGCAGATTAAAACTGTGTGCCCGACCGAGACTCGAACTCGGGACCTTTGCCTTTCGCGGGCAAGTGCTCTACCATCTGAGCTACCGAAGCACGATTCACGCCCGGTACTCACAGCTTTACTTCTGCCAGTATCCGTCTCCTACCTTCCAAACTTTACAGAAGCTCTCCTGCGAACCTTGCAGAACTAGCACTCCTGAACGAAAGGATATTGCGGGCACATGGCTTACCCACTGCCTGGGGGATGTTTCCAGAATGATATTTTCAGTCTGCAGCGGAGTGTGCGCTGATATGAAACTTCCTGGCAGATTAAAACTGTGTGCCCGACCGAGTCTCGAACTCGGGACCTTTGCCTTTCGCGGGCAAGTGTTCTACCATCTGAGCTACCGAAGCACGATTCACACCCGGCACTCACAGCTTCCTTTCAGGAGTGCTAGTTCTGCAAGGTTCGCAGGAGAGCTTCTGTAAAGTTTGGAAGGTAGGAGACGGATACTTGCAGAAGTAAAGCTGTGAGTACCGGGCGTGAGTCGTGATTCGGTAGCTCAGCTGGTAGAGCACTTGCCCGCGAAAGGCAAAGGTCCCGAGTTCGAGTCTCGGTCGGGCACACAGTTTTAATCTGCCAGGAAGTTTCATATCAGCGCACACTCCGCTGCAGAGTGAAAATCTCATTCTGGAAACATAAAATTTATCTTCCATTAACGTAAAATCTATTTTTCAGCGCACTGTAATAAGGACTCACTTCAGATGATTGGACAATTAAAGAGAACTCAAACTGTTATTTTAATAGTATTCGTAGGTCCAATGCAGCATTTACCGTGGACAGTCCCTGAGCCTAGACTGTCAGTTTTATCTAGGCAGCACTACTTTAAAAAAGCACTCCGTCTTCAGGCCACAAGTGGCCAATCAGTACCATCCTACCGCCACGTTATCCTCACTGAGGGTGGAGGAGGAGCTGGCTCTCCCACTCGTTGTGGTAGTTTCCTTTGACTGGAGCCGCTACTATTCGGTCGAGTAGTTCCTCAACTGGCATCGCAAGGCTGAGTGCAACCCGAAAAATGGCAACAGCACATCGCGGCCCAGATGGTCACCCATCCAAGTGCCGACCTCGCCCGATAGTGCTAAACTTCAGTAATCAGACGGGAACCGGTGTATCCACTGCGGCAAGGCCGTGGCCCCTACCACATTTACAAGATATTTTTGATCGTAGATCAGGTCCGATGGCTCGAAAGAATGGACGTTTACCATGTTATGCACATTTATATTTTCACTACGTCGACACAAATGGTCCAATTTCGACCATAGGTGATGGTAGCTATAATGATCGTGCCAAGCATTCCGTGTACATTAGTTGCACCCAAGTGTGTGGGCATCACAGCATTCGTGACATTTAAATTTGTTACTTCTTTGCTACTATATTCGCAATAAATTTCGCAGAGAGTATCCGCATATGACGCTGAACGTACCTACAAAATTATATCATTGTACGACACATGTTTCAGGAGATACGTTATAAAAATTCAGGACAAGGCCAGACGCTGCATTGTACGGGCGTGGACGCACAGCTGTAAATAAATGCCTGGTCAACGCCATGCTTTTCCGCTAGTCATCTATAAAGATAAAAAATCCCCAATATTGTCCACCAGCGTATTTTTCAAAAACCTTTATTTTGTCATCCATTATTTTCCTGTAAAAATCGAAAATACCGTGTACCATTGTGTTTTTAAAAATCGTCTCTTATTGTCATCTCTTTTTATGTATTTTAAGCCATCTATCGCTTGTGTAACCTGTGGCTACAAGTCCATTCCCTTTATGGGGGAATCGAAATAATACACAACGGAAAAAAGTGTGGGCCAATTTCTTCCTCATTTTTCGGAACTTCTGATAATAGTAAATCGTTGGCTTTTTGAGGGCGTGGTAGGTAGATACAAGAGATTAGTGTAAGATTAGAATTTGGGTCAAATATAGTGCCAGGAACTTCTGTTTCTATCTGGCTAGCTTCAGAGTACTTCACCGTCTACTAAGTGATGCGTTTCAATGTGAATGGTGTGGTCTGTGCTAGGTCTACCCTTTACTGCACAATGCTGTTCCTTCGATGCTATTAAAACCAGGATGTTATCAAAACATATGCACAGTGGCAGACTGGAATCTGCAGAAATATTTCCAGTGGAGGGGAGTGCGGGAGGCGCGTCGGGGCTGGAGTGCATGATTCTGAAACTGGCACTGTGTGTACAAATCAGCTGGTCAGTTACGAGATGCAACAAGCTGCATGACCCTAACTCTATAAGCGCTACAACTGGTCAAAGCTAAGGTTTAGCAGTATTGTGGAGAAGTCTTATCTGGAAGAGTATGAGTATACTGTAACGAATAAAACCTCTTTACTCCAGATTCCAGGGAGGGTTGGGGGCTATGGGTGAAAGTGCCCCTTTGCCTCTTCTCCCCTCCCCACCTCCACCCCTCCCCCTCGAGGACGCCAATGGCTGGCCCGTTCATTTTGAGAACATCAGAGCTGCAGTAACCTTCCTGAAAAACTGTTCTAGATGTCTAAATCTACATCCATACTAGGCACGCTACCTGACGGTCTGTGGCGGAGGGTACTCTATCGGTTCTCCCTTCTATTCCAGTCTCATATTGTACGTGGAAAGAAGGATTGTCGGTATGCTTCTGTGTGGGCTCTAATCTCTCTGATTTTATCCTCATGGTCTCTTCGCTAGATATACGTAGAAGGGAGAAATATACTGCTTGACTCTTCGGTGAAGGTATGTTCTCGAAACTTTATCAAAAGCCCGTACCGGGCTACTGAGCGTCTCTCCTGCAGAGTCTTCCACTGGAGTTTATCTGTCATCTCCGTAACGCTTTCGCGATTACTAAATGATCCTGTAGCGAAGCGCGCTGCTCTCCGTTGGATCTTCTCTCTCTCTTCTATCAACCCTATCTGGTACGGATCCCACACTGCTGAGCAGTATTCAAGCAGTGGGCGAACAAGCGTATTGTAACCCACTTCCTCTGTTGTCGGATTGCACTTGTCTACATTGAGATTCAATTGCCATTCCGTGCACCATGCGTCAATTGCGCGTCAATCTTACCACGCAGAACTCCAGTGGGAATGTCGGTTATCGCTGAAACAACTGGTTTTCGGCTCACTTTAACCTAATTGTTAAAGCCCGTCACTATTCCAGTGCTTGTAATAACCGATTTTCAGTCTTTTATTTACATTATTTCCTCTAGTAAACGTAGGAATCCTACAAAGATTTAAAAAAATTGACTTTCTCAGTTTCTTGATAAATGGAATCAACACGTAAAATTAAATACTTTTATGATGACCTGCAGCCGTCCAGAACGAAATTAGAATTATATTAATACGGTCAGCTGCTCTCGGGTGTCGATATACATCAACGGGGACAGGTGACAATGTGTGCCCCGTCTGGGACTAAAGCCCGGGATCTCTTGCTTACATGGCAGACGCTCTGTCCATCTGAGCCACCGAGGGCACAGACTGCAGGGACTATCTCGCACAGGCCTCCCGCGAGACTCACATAGTATGTGCACACACTACATTCGTAGTGTCCCACACCAACACACTCATTACTCGTGGAAGACATTCTTACCAAGTGCCGTAACAGTTCGGGGAATACGTGTGCATCTTCACAGAAGAAGGTCATGGCTGGTATTGCCAGAACCATATACGTATATGGATATAGTGTCTGTTCTTTCGGACATAATTTAAAATAAATAGTCAAATAAAACTTTGTCAGCTGTTCGCTGCTTCTCTCAAAATATGGCGAGTGCTTCCGTACTACAGAAAACTGCCAGTATTCTCCTACTGATTTCAGTTTTTAGAAGCTCTGCTCAAAAATTATATTGTAATCGGTTATCACAGCACTATGCGGGAGTTACGTATAGTCCTGCAATAAAGGGTGAATACTTCGGCTGGAGAACTCTTTTTCGTTTTAATTTCTCTGTTTTCAAGGGCTACAAGCAGATAACGGCATACTACGTAGACACAGGCAGTAGATCAGGCACTTTCTATTTCTATCCCGGAAATTTTAACTTTTTTCCTTGTATGATGTTTCAAGTCGACCAAATCAACCCATGTGCTTCACTCGTTACCGCATATCGTAAAATACTTCCAGATTTCCAGATGGTGCCATTCTGTGTTACAACTGACGTTCGACAACAGCGAGAAACTGCGTCCAGTCTCGCGCACTGCTTGTATAACAGGCACAATATTGTCTCGGCAATGCTGGACCAATCCATTTGTTGCTCGTTTCTGTCAGCAGTGTTATTAAAGTGGCATACATCACTTTTCCCATTTTTCTGTAATAACGCAGTATTTCAGAGCTATGGAAATCTTACGAATAAAAATTACTCGTCTTTTTTAAAAAAAGGTTTACTTGAAAACTAAAAATTTTACGGCGGCTGCTGTGGCTAATCGATATATCTGTTTTTATGTGGTTATCAGGGAAAAAAAAAGATACTTGTTATAACCGAGAGCAAACAAATACCGAAAGACATGGGTTATTCAGAACTAAAATACCCATATCGTTTTAACCGATCGGTTTTTCTATCTCTAAAGTGCAGTGTCGCCATAGAAAAGTGTGTCGTTCCATCACTGTCCATAGCAACTTTGAGATATGTAAGTGTTTATGAGCAATATCGGCAAATAGAAACACGAAGAGGTAATAAGCATCTGAGCGATAGAATTTATTTCCCGATCAGAAAAGTCGAGTGACAGACAAGACTGAATCACTATAATAGAAGTTATATGGAAAGCTGTGTAAAGGAAAATTTCCAGTTCTTTCGTGGATTCCAAAATTGAAGCAAATTCCGGGACATCAAGGTGACATAGTCTTATACAGATAGTATTCCATGACTAACGTAATTGGCCCACATACTATACTGGTATACGGATAATATTACACGACTAACGTAATTTACCTGAAATAATGTACAAACATGTTACTATAACATTCGCTACTACTCATTACGCTAATTCACCTTCAGCCATTAAGCGCAAGCGCAGATCTCAGTTATGATACGTGCGCCATCCAAAAATTTATCAAGGTAGTAACTCAACACAACTACAAATGATCATTGTGTGTAAAATAAATAGAACACTTCATAAGAAGAACATGACAGGTTTGAATCATTCCCACCGCAAAGGATGAAAAATTCAGGCTCGCACACAAGACCACTTGATAACTAACCAGAAATTCAGATTAGTTGTAGCTTTGGTGACAATCGCCATTTTTACATTTTCCCCGTAAACTAGATAATTATGAAACGTTAGCAACTACTCTAAAATATCTGCGGCAACGACCTTGCCCCTGAGGTTGCATTGGTTCACGTGAGATCACCGAAGTTAAGTGCGTTGTCGGACGTGGTCGGCACTTGAATGGGTGATCATCCAGGCCGCCATGCGCTCTTGCCATTTTTCGGGGTGCACTCAGCCTCGTGGTGCCAATCGAGGAGCTACTCGACCGAATAGTAGCGGCTCCGGTCAAAGAAAACCGCCATAACGACGGGGAGAGCAGTGTGCTGACCCCACGCCCCTCCTGTTCGCATCCTCCACGGATGATGACGCAGCGGTCGGATGGTCCCGTCCCAGTAGGCCACTCGTGGACTGAAGACGGAGTGCTTACAAAGCAACTACTCTCCAGTGCATGGCCGTACTACTGAGACCTTGATGCCTGGCATCAACAACAGGTAGCAGCACACGAGGTTGGCTTACGCCTACTGCCGAATTTTGCGATCTGTCGTAAGCCTGCGTAAGCACGTGGGGCTTTCCGTCTTAAGTGCAAGCATATCCATTGCGTGTTCGGCCGCGCGACTTGAGTGGAATATTTCATTATTTCTGAAATTTTATAGAAATGTTTTTCGTTGTATATCCTCTCCATCGGTACTGAATTTACTGTAAAATTACTTGCTCACTTTTCGGAACTTCCGTTCATGGTAAATCGATATTATTAGAAGCCGTGGTAGACACGAGTCTAGTGTGCTTCACCTTCAGCACCTTCTGTGTCAGTCTCGGTTCCTATGTCGCTGATTTCACAACTAGCAGTTCGTTGTCTACTGAGTATACTGTCTCTTGTACGACACTATCCCTCCTACACTGAAAGGGGGAGACACAGGAAATTATAGGATTTTTGAAACATGTAGCTATTAAGGTAATTTTGAAGCTAGGCATACGAAAATTTGTATCTGGTTTCTAGGTCAGAAATAAAGAAATATGTGTTCCATTATTACTGGGAATGAAGTGAAATAGCGGGTGAACATTTTATTTTGAGATAAATAATTATGGAATAACTATGAAAGTATTTTTAAGGCTACATCTACGAAAATTGGTATTTGACTTCAAGGTTACAAATAAGAAAATACGTGTTTTAGTGTTTTTGGAAGTTCAACCCCTAAGGGGATGAAATAGAGTGAGCTGGTGCGTTTCTGGCGCCAGTTTCCATCGATCGTTGCTTCGATCTTTGAGTCGCGGTCCAGAGGACACTGCTCCCTAAGCGACTGTAGTAGTTCTCTGCACGGACCCACATCGGGCTTACCGCGCTTACACTGGACACAGTTGCCAACAAATCTCCTGACATCGCGATATAGGTTGGGCCAAAACATGTGTTCCCGAACTCGGTTCTAGGTCTTGTATAGCGCCAAATGACCCCCGACCACCGAATCGTGGATATATCATGCTAACTCGTTCCTGTGGAATAGAGACCTTCACTTCACCACGGTTGTCTCCCCCTTTACACAAGAGCCCCCCGCCCCCCCGAAGGCAACAGGGCAACAGCCAGTAACGACGTCGCCATCCGCCTACTGCTGCCTATTCGGTCCCCACCCGGGGTCCACAGCCTGTTTGCCGGCTGAGTCGCAGAAGAAACCGGGTGTCTCGGAGAGAAGGAAATTCGCTCCAAGATCCGGCTCCACGTGGCCCTTGCCTTCCCCAGACTCTCCCGCGAACATACGGCTAAGAGCGTCGCCAATTCATTGTCTCTGCCCCTAATATGCGGAACCTGGAGATAAATCTTGTCATCTTAACTTCGGCATGACTTTTAGCGAACTTATTAATCAAAGTTTAAGGGCTGGCACTGGGCAAGTAACTGACGGAGGCTCATTTGTTTCAGTTCAGTTGTAATGCTCACCTTCTCTCCAGATAAGGTTGTGTAGTATATGTCTCAGAAAACTCTCTACCCTTGATGTGTGTTGTGTTAGAGATAACTGGCAGCGGTCGACGCTAGCATACTGGGAACAGAGCACCACGGCGGCAGAGAGATGTTTAAGGCCATGTCCTCTCCTTTACATATTCGGTTATGTTGTCACTTTCGCGTGATTCCATCGTTCCGGTGGAGAACTATAGCATCCAAAGTTCAATTGCATTGTCAAGTTGAGTATATTTCTATGTCACTCCCTGTCTCGTGGATCTCTCGTATTGATTTGAATCCTTGGTCTGCTCGCGTCTATCGCCAATTCACACGAAATATTGAAGCAACCTTATTTTAAGGGAATTGTCATATGGTCATGTTCTAGTTGTAATCATTCTAAGAATATTGTTGATTAATCAATTGAGTAAGTAAATTTGAAGGTCGGTTTGGTCAAAATTAAAGTACCTCCTTAATTGCTTTAATCATTTGTATATAGTTTTGTTATGGAAAGTTGGGTAGCCAAACGTTAAAAAATCTGTTTCTTAGGCTTAATCTGTTTCTCTGCTGATTGGAAGTAATGAGAGTTCTGCTGCGCATTCTATGCACATTTGTACTATTTAAGTAAAGCCTTTCCTAAGTATATTTACCTAGTCATATCCAAATTTGAAGATTAACGGGTCTTGTTCCACGTAAAGAAATTTATTTATTATTTGTCCATCTGATCTGGCCTTGCATGGAGAGCTGCATCAAACCAGTCTCAGGACTGAAGACAACAACAACAACAACAACGATCTGGCCTTATAAGGCAATCTCTTGTATTTTTGTGATTGTGATTTTATAATGCTTTTGATTGTAATAAAATGTGTAGCAACTACAACGGATTACTATTGTGATTTTGGTGTGTCACTACCACAATCCCATTACATAGAGGATGAAATGTTTCATGAAATATTTAATTATGAAAGCATTTTTAAAGCTAAATATATTTAAACCTGAATTTGGCTTCTCGGTTGAAGTAAAAATAAAAAAAAAATTTACATGTCTCACTGTTTTTGATACATTCAATTCATAAGGAGAGGGAATATAGGATGAAATGTTTTATGAAAATAATTCAGTGTGAAAGAATTTTTAAAGATAAATCTATGGAAATTCTGTTATTGAAATATACGTGTTTCACTGTTTTTGGAACTACAACCTCCAAGGAGATGCGATAGGGGCACATGTATCCACTCACTCATCGCCTTCCAGCCCAACCTGCAAAGTATACAGACTTGAAATTTGATGAAGGTGTAAATATTACGCTGAAAGCACCATTTAAGAAGAGATTTTTCGAAATTCCACTCCTAAGGGGGTGAAATATGAGTTGAAAAGTTTTTTTAAAAAAAATATGTCCCTATGTCACTGTTGAAGCTAGAACTACAAAACTACGAAAATTGACATTTGGTTTCTCAGCCAGAAACAAAAAAAAAAAAGGTTTTTATCATTTTCCGAAATTCTTTCATTGGGGGGGGGGGGGATAGAATAAATAGTGAAGGTTTTTTGAAAATAAATCATTATTAAAGAACTACTAAAGCATTGTTAAAGTTACATCTATGAAAATAGGTAATTGACTTCTCAGTTGGATGTAAAAAGAATGTGTTTCATTGCTTTT
This sequence comes from Schistocerca gregaria, assembly GCF_023897955.1. Taxonomy (NCBI): domain Eukaryota; kingdom Metazoa; phylum Arthropoda; class Insecta; order Orthoptera; family Acrididae; genus Schistocerca; species Schistocerca gregaria. The sequence goes on from NC_064929.1 coordinate 45,457,236, forward strand.
GGAAATTTAACTCATTAATAGAGTGAAATAGGGGATGAAAAGTTTTATGAAATATTTCACTATGAAAGCATTTTTAGAATTAAATGGATGAAGATTTGAATTTGGCTCCTTGGTTCTAAATAGAAGAATACATGTTTAATTGTTTTTGAAAACCTAACTCCTAAAGGGTGTGAGATGTTTCTCAAAATGGTTCATTATGAAAGCATTACTAAATATATCTGACAATTCGTATTCGGCTCCTCTGTTAGAATTTTTAAAAACTATGTGTTTCAGTGGTTTTGGAACTTCGATAGTAAGGGGATGAAAATTTTAATGAAATATTTATTGCGTTATATTAAAATATGTTAAATCGGCATCTATGAAAACCGGTATTTCACTTCTCAGTTATATAAAAGAAATATGTGTTGCGGAATGAAAGATTCTATGGAGATATCACCACAAGAATACAAACGGCTTGATTAACAAAAACCTTCGACTCCAGCTGTCGGCATTGTTTTTTGGTCATTCAGTAAAAGACCATGCTTCAATGGCGTTAAGTTTAGAAAGTGTTGCAGTTGATAAAAGACATATAAAAACGATTAAAGAAAAAAAATCTTTGAAGACCATAAACGGTCTACGCAAGTAAAGAAGCGGATGATAAGTTAGCTCTTTATGCAAATGAGTTGGTCACTTTAAGTTAAGACACATGTCATGCACCAGGAACCAAATATTATAGTTGCTACGATTGGCTAACGGAAAAGTTTTGCAGAATCACGGGAAATCACTTCTGCAAGTGGCTGAGAATCTCGTAATGGATAAAAATTCTGTACTGAGAATTCCAAGGTGGGAGATGCAAATTCCTCGATTAGGAATTGTTAATCCACATGTGAAACCTGAGTACATAATCCCTGTGACATTTTATCAACGGTGTTCCATAGGGACAGGTTCTCATCCAAAAAGTTCGAAAATTCAATTTCTTTGTAGTTGCATTTTTTTTAAGGTGTACTTGTCCAGACTCTTGGAACGGAAAAGTTTTTTTTTTTAATCCGTGCTTTAAAAAAGTTTCTACAGTCCATTGTTTGAAGCAGTGTCACGACTGCCATGAGCCGCGCGGGGTATCCGCCATGTCTCAAACGCCTTGTCACGGTTCGCGCGGCTCCCCCCGTTGGAGGTTCGAGTCCTCCCTTGGGCATTGTTGTGTGTGTTTGTTGTCCTTAGCATAAGTTAATGTAAGTAGTGTGTAAGCACAGGGACTGATGGTTCAAATGGCTCTGAACACTATGGGACTTAACAATTGAGGTCATCAGTCCTCTAGAACTTAGAACGACTTAAACCTAACTAACCTAAGGACATCACACACATCCATACTCGAGGCAGTATTTGAACCTGCGACCGTAGCGGTCGCACGGCTCCCGACTGAAGCGCCTAGAACCGCTCGGCCACATAGGCCGGTCTACCATGTATTCTAGAGAAGCTGCCCGGTCGTCAGTGGCGCCTGTTCTTTCGAGAACAGTTACTATCTTCATATATATGGTTAAACGTTACCCAGCCATTGACCTTCGTCTGTGCGAATGCGCACAGATTGCCCGAAATCTTACGGGAATCGTCACCTTAGTGTGGGCCAGAATTGAGTGGATGGGCAAACACCTATTACGTACATTACGTTTGTGGATTGTGGCCGGTTGGAAATGTGAGTCTCACGGGAAGCGTGTAAGGGATAAATGCCTGCAGTCGCGGTATTCATCTGTGTCCTCAGTGGCTCAAATGGATAGAGCGTCTGCCATGTAAGCAGGAGATCCCGGGTTCGAGTCCCGGTCGGGGCACACATTTTCAGCTGTCCCCATCGAAGTGTATCAACAACACCTGTCGGCAGCTGAGGGTTTCAATTAACTATCAATTGTGAAGGGGATTCGAAGAACCCTTTGCCAGGCACTTAAATGTGATTTGCAGAGTATCCATATAGATGTAGATCAAAGCTCGTCCCGTGACGCACGTCCACAAAATGATTCATACTGCAAACATACTCGCCGATAACACTGACGAATAACGAGTGCTGCATATCCAGGTTAGACAGATCGGCTTTTCCTGCCAAGAAGAACAGGGAGTTGCTATCTAGGAACAATTCCAGCCAGAGGAAGGGTTGAAAAGTGCTCCTTGGATTGCACACTAAACGTAAATAACGAAAATGCATTTTTGGTAAAAATTGGACAAAGCATAATCCTGTGCTCTCCGTATTGCATTAGCCGTTTTGAATATTGAAAATCTTACTGCAGATTCGTGTTCAGCGACATTAAAAATATACATGTAACCCTCAGTTCATGCAAATCGAAGTAATAATATAACTAAAAGGTTTCCCTAGACGTTGAACTCTTTTTTTTTTTTTTTTTTTTTTTTTTTTTTTTTTTTTTTTTTTTTGAGAAACAATTTTCTCAGAACGGCATGCAGCATTAACTAAAAATGGTTCAATCTCTTAACTTCTACCTCTTACCCAGAAAAGTAAACAATTTTCTTAGGAGCTTATACCTATAATAAATGACACTGATTAATATTAAGTAATTTTTGTGAAGGCATAAGGAGTGAAACAAACCACCCAAAAAATCGAACTCAGAGTTCGAATTAGTACCGTATCGTTAAATTTACGGTTGTTTCATTGCGGTTAGGTATGCGCTCCCATAAATTTTATGTACCATCGACTGATGTTTTCCATTTTCAATTTCAGAGAAGTAATTTAGTATCAACTGATGTCATCCATTTTTGATTTCAGGTAACATCTGAGAGGCCACACTGCACGCAGTCCGCGTGATCAAATCATAATTGCGGGCGCCATTTTTTTTTACTGAAAATCTAAAATAAAGCTCATAGTATGATCACTCGTAACTCCCAAACAGATCCTTCAAGTGTATTTTCACTGTCTCAAAAAAATATATAACATTTTTTGCTCATTTGAATGAGAACCTGGCCGTAACGCCGGAATATAGTCACGAGATTTTTTTCGGAGACGCTGTACGTTCGCGAGAAGAATTTCGTTCTGCGCGTGTCGATGGACGTTCTACAGATATTACTGTTTGTGTGTTTGTGTGTGTACTACTCAGTCGTGCCATTCGAGTGTACATCTTTGCATAGTTTTCCTTTGACGGTGTAAACAGTGTTCGGCTCAGTTGCTAACTGGCCAGTTGAGTGGTTCCGAAGTTGTCGGATGTGCGGTGCGTTCTGTCTGCTAGGATAACAACAGACTGGCGTGGTGCGATGGCAGAAGCAGACACTGAAGGAGCTAGCTGCTGGGACGCCAGCGAACAATTTATGCCAAGTAAGACGAAGAGAACTATTCTAAAATTACGAGCCGCCTCAATAGTGTTTATCATTAGTAAATCTTGTAGTTGAGACTGCCACCAATCTACAATAACTGACATTTTTGCCTAGAGAGAGATTAGCGAGAAATACAGGATATCCCCCACACACTGAAATTTTGGTTGTGATGACAGGCCTATGGGCAGTGTAGCCCGAGATCTAAGTTAGGTTGGAAGGGGGTAATTTGATTGAGAGATGTTTACGCCAACGATTATTAATGCCGAGTAAACGTTGTGTAAGCAGATTTCCTTGTAGCGTAGCCTAGTGTTTCCGTCCGCGCCATGTTTAACACACTTTCTCTGGCTGTGTACAAAAGTCGCACAACAGCGACGAAAACTACGTTTCTGGTGGGGGGACGGGAGAGTTCCCTATGTAACTTTCACTACAAATTTTAGTAACCGCCGAAACTAGCCGAATTAGAAGCGTAATTTTAACTATATTTCCGTTTGTGGGAAAATAGTGATTCTCCTCTTTCGGCAGCAACTATAATATGTAGGCGACTTATTAGTTTCTTTTTTTTTTTAAAAAAAAACTCTGAATCATGATCTCAGTAGACGCAGTGCTTTTTACGTTGCTTGATCCGTGGTCGATAGTAAACAATGCAATGTATTGGTAAACTCTTTGAAGTGTGACGCGTGTTGCATAGACGGCGTCTGCAATGTTCGTAAGGCCAAGCTTGTATATATTCTGTGTCTGTTTAATTAAGGCGAGGAGGATAATGTTCAAGGAGCACTGCATTAGCAGTCTATGGAGAAATTGAGAATTTGGATCTGACGAACGGCATGCTCGGGCAGTTCGTGCTATTATGTTGACCACTGCGTAATTCGGACACAGTGATCATTGCCTCTCCCTAGTAACCAGGAGACTCGGGTGGTAATCCTGGTCTGGCACAAATTTTCAACAGTGCCTATTGTCAGATAATTTTATTAGTGGTCCGGTCTTAAATTGTGTTTTGTTCACGAAACGTCGTTTAGCTTTTTGGATAACAGCTTTGGAAAGCGTACAGTCTGTACAGGTTACATTGATAATCACACGTCGTTAGTCCAAGGCAACTACAGCTACATAGTTTTACCAAGAACTTCTTCGTAGGTAGTTTCCCTGTAGTGGTATTTTGTTTTAGTATTTATAGACTGTAGGCTTGGATGAAATATGAAACACATATCCGAAGTTTCTGTTGATGCTGTAGATCCTGTTTTATCCGTGCTAGGGGCACAAACACTTCATCAAATACTGGAGGACACAATATGCCTCGAGATTTAGCAATTTTTCGTAATATAGGCCTAGCTTCGATATATTTTTCTCTAATTGTTGTTTGGATTTAATCTTAAAACACACTAACTTTTACACCAGTTATTCTATATGTGGTTTCATCCCTTTCGTAGCATAGAGTTCCTAAACGGTCGATAATATTAATAATTTCCTTTCTCACTTTGATTTTCTGTAGAATCTCCTGTTTGTGGTTATTGCTAACCTGTTTCACATTCTCACTTTTATTATTTTTATTTTTCTAGTTTTGTGACTGGAAGCCAAATTTTCTTTGAATTCAGTCTTTCATTCTGAAACAGTTTCAGTTAAAGGTCAAGTGAAGATGGCGATCTATTTGAGGAGAATGGTTAGGAGATCTTTTATATTAGACGTACACAGGTCATTGAGATCCTTATCTATATAAAATTACCTCGAGTTTGATGTAGCCCATTCTCTTGTCATGATGTCGGCTGTATCGTAGCGTATTGTCTCGATTAGGTTGGAGATTTTGATTGAGAGTTGCAGAAGTCCACGAAAGTGATTACGAAGTCAAGACTATACTAACAGAACGATGTGTAGCGTAGACCAAAACGCTCTTTCTGTCCTTTTAAAATCTCTTTTAATTAAAAATAACTAAAGCTGCAAGATACAATTACAAAAACTGCTTTATGTAATACAGAAATCCCAGTCTATTGTTGTGTACGTACACTAATTTTTTGTCACCGAATATGTATTTTTTACTCATTTGCTGGATTCCAGTTTCCCGCTTTTTGCGGCGAAAACCCTTTCCCTGCGAAGGGCCCAATAGCATGTCGGTTATATTCGCGACTTTATCGACGATCAGTAATTTCATATAGTCTATCCACCGGCGTCATTGTTAACATCGAATATAGATTTAAGTATTAGGAAGGCCAATATGAACCTAACGCATGGGTAGGTCTAATGATGAATAAAAAAAAAATTCGAATGCGGGTTAGCTACTACAAGCAGCACAGTGAACGCGTTATTGTGGCCAAGATAGACATGAAGCCCACACCTACCATAATCTTAAAAGTAGTCCGCAGATGAGGAAGAAATTGATGAAATGTGTGATGAGATAAAAGAAATTATTCAGATAGTGAAGGGAGATGAAAATAGAATAGTGACAAGTGATTGGAATTTGATAGTAGAGAAATGAAGAAAAGGAAACGTAGTAGGTGAATATGGAATGGTGGTAAGAAATGAAAGAGGAAGCCGCCTGGTAGGTTTTTGCCCAGAGCATAACTTAATCATCGCTAACACTTGGTTCAAGAATCGTGAAAGAACGTTGTATACGTGGAAGAGACCTGGAGATACTGCAAGATTTTAGATAGATTATATAATGGTAAGAAACCAGGTATTAAATTGTAAGACATTTCCAGGGGCAAATGTGTACTCTGACCACAATCTATAGGTTATGAACTGTAGATTAAAACTGAAGAAACTGCAAAAATGTGGGAAATTAAGGAGATGGGACCTGGATAAACTGAAAGAACCAGAGGTTGTACAGAGTTTCAGGGAGAGCATAAGGGAACAATTGATAGGAATGGGGGAATGAAATACAGTAGAAGAAGAATGGGTAGCCTTGAGGGATGAAGTAGTAAAGGCAGCAGAGGATCAAGTAGGCAAAAAGCCGAGGGCTAGTAGGAATCCTTGGGTAACAGAAGAAATATTGAATTCAATTGATGAAAGGAGAAAATATAAAAATGCAGTAAATGAAGCAGGCGAAAAGGAATACAAACGTCTCAAAAATTAGATCGACATGAAGTGCAAAGTGGCTAAGCAGGGATGGCTAGAGGACAAATGTAAGGATGTAGAGGCGAAAATCACCATGGGTAAGATAGACACCGCCTAAAGGAAAATTAAAGTGACAGCATAGATCGAGGTGGTGGGATCACTCATGGGAAAATTCCTGCAGTAGTTGATGTTAGAGCTGTACCAGTCAGCTGATAGGTGTTCCTGCTTAAGGGAAGTCTCTCTAACAAAAGATCCACTTTTGACAAAGCTTAAGTATCCAAGTAATGAGAGAATTAGTATATTTCATCAAAATATACAAGATGTTAGAGATAAAGTTAGTGAACTGCTTATAGATGTTGACTCTGAAATTATTGGTATATTTGAGCACTTCTTAAATAAGGAGATAATTCAGAGGCTTCCTTTACCAGAATACAGGTTGGCTGGCAGCTTTTCTAGGAGCTCTTTTCGGTGTGGGGGAGTAGCCATGTATGTGAAAAGCAGCATCCCATTACAGTCAATTGATGTTTCTAAGTACTGCACTGAAAAGGTGTTAGAATGTTGTGAAGGTATGGTTAAATTTAATGGAGCTAAACTTCTAATTGTTATTTATAGAGGCACAGACGCCAATTTCACAACATTTTTGCTAAAGCTAGAGGAGGTTTTTGGTACACTTTGTAGGAAGTACAAAAAATTATTTATATATGGTGATTTCAATATTAATTGTAAAGTGATTGTGCAAGTAAAAGGATGTTGGTAGATCTCCTTAATTCATATAATCATATGTAAACTGGTATGGAAAAGTGGTATGCAGATAGAATAGCTACGTCTCAGGATACAATTAAAACCATATGGTCAGTCGTAAACGAAGTGGCTGGTCTGTAGAGACAGGTCGACGATATAGAATCAGTGCGTAGTGGGAATGTTCGTGTTACTGATAAGTCGCATATATGTACAGTATTTAATAATCACTTTCTGAATGTACCAGGTGAACTAAATAGAAACCTAGCCCCAACAGGGAATCATATAGCGCTCTTAGAAAAAAGTGTTCCGAGACTGTTACCTGAAACGGTCCTCCATGATACTGACAAGAGGGAGATTGAGTTAATAATTAAATCACTAAAGACCAAGAACTCTCATGGATATGGCAGGCTATCTAGCAGAATACTGAAGTATTGTTCTGTGTATGTTGGCCCAGTACTTAGCCATATCTGTGACTTTTCCTTTAGCGGTGGTCGGTTTCCTGACCGATTAAAGTACTCTCTACTGAAGCCACTTTATAAAAAGGGAGACAAGGATAATGTTGACAACTTTAGACCTATTTCCATGCCATCGGAGTTCGCTAAAGTTATCGAGAAGGTTGTATATACAAGGTTACTGGAGCATTTAAATTCACATTATTTGCTGTCAAATGTACAGTTTGGTTTCAGAAATGGTTTAACAACTGAAAATGCTATATTCTCTTTTCTCTGTGAGGTTTTGGACGGATAAAATAAAAGGTTGCGAACGCTAGGTGTTTTCTTTGATTTAACGAAGGCTTTTGACTGTGTTGACCACAAAATATTACTGCACAAGTTGGACCATTATGGAGTAAGGGAGTAGCATACAATTGGTTCCCCTCTTACTTTAAGAACAGAAAGCAGAAGGTAATTCTCTGCGATATTGAGAGTGGTAGTGATAATCATTCGCAATGGGGCTCTGTTAAGAGGGCATTCCCCCAAGGGTCGGTCCTGGGGCCACTGCTGTTTCTTACTTATATAAATGATATGCCCTCTAGTATTACAGGTGATTCAAAAATATTTCTGTTTGCTGACGACACCAGCTTGGCAGTGAAGGATCTTGTGTGTAATACTGAAACAGTATCAAATAATGTAGTTAATGGATTAACTTCATGGCTTGTGGATAACAATTTGATGCTAAATCACAGTAAGACTCAGTTTTTGCAGTTTCTAATTCACAATTCAACAAGGACCGATATTTTGATCAGACAGAATGGGCATGTTATAAGCGAGACGAAACAGTTAAAGTTCCTAGGCGATCGGATATATAGTAAGCCGTTGTGGAAAGCCCATGTCCAGGATCTTGTTCAGAAACTAAATGCTGCTTTAGTTACCATTAGAACAGTATCTGAAATTAGTGACAGTTCAACATGGAAAATAGTCTACTTCGCATATTTTCATACGCTTAGGTCGTATGGTATTATATTCTTTGGGTAATTCTTCTGATTCAAAAAGGGTATTTTTGGCTCAAAACGGGCTGTTCGAGCTATATGGGGTGTAAGTTCGAGAACCTCTTGTTGGCCCCTATTCAATAGTCTGGGAATTCTGACATTGCCCTGACAGCATATATTTTCTTTAATGTTGTTTATTGTTAGCAGTATTAGCGTATTCCCAACAGTTAGCAGCTTTCAATCAGTTAATACTAGGCACAAATCGAATCTGTATGTGGAATGCACTTCCTTGACTCTTGTGCAGAAAGGAGTGCAGTATTCTGCTGGATCCATTGTCAATCAGCTACCACAAGAACTCAAAAATCTTAGCAGTAGCCCAAAATCTTTTAAGTCTAAACTGAAGAGTTTCCTCATGGCTCACTCCTTCTATTCTGTCGAGGAGCTCCTGGAAGAGCTAAAAAATTATGCAAATTTCAGTGTTACGTAGTTAATTTTCTTTATTTAAACTTACGACTTGTCGCCTTAATATGTTTTTATATTTCATTTTATCTGTTTCTACTATCGTGTTATAATTTCATGTATTGACTCGTTCTATGACCATGAAGATTTCTCCTTAATATGGTCCCACGGAACAATAAATAAATAAAAATAAAAGCTTTGGAGAAAAGAGATCCACTTGTATGCATATCAAGAGCTCAGATGGAAACCCTGTTATAAGCGAAGAAGGGAAAGCAGAAAGGTGGAAGGAGTATATAGAAGATCTATACAAGGGCAATGGGCTTGAAAACAGAATTTGGAAATGGAAGAGCATGTAGATGAAGATGAAATAAGAGATGATATACTGCGTGAAGAGTTTGGCAGAGCAGTGAAAGACCTACGCCGAAACAAGGCCCCGGGAGTATTCAACATTCCATTATAACTACTGACACCCGTGGGAGAGCCAGCCCTGACTAAACTCTACCATCTGATGAGCAAGATGTATGAGACAGGCGAAATACCGTCAGACTTCAAGAAGAATATAATAATTCCAATCTCTAAGAAAGCAGTTGTTGACAGATGTGAAAATTATCGAACTATTTGTTTAGTAAGTCACAGGCGCAAAATACTAAAGCCAATTCTTTACAGACGAATGGAGAAACTGGTAGAAGCCGACCTCGGGGTATACCAGTTTGGATTCCGTAGAAATACTGGAACACATGAGGCAATACTGACCCTACGTCCTCTCTTAAGAGCTAGATTAAGGAAAGGCACACCTACGTTTCTAGCGTTTGTAGACTTAGAGAAATCTTTGGACAATGTTGACTGGAAAACTCTTTCAAATACTGAAGTGGCAGTGGTAAAATGCAGTGAGTGAAAGGCCATTTACAATTTGTACACATACCAGATGGGAGTTGCAAGAGTCAGGGGGCATGAAAGGGAAGCAGTGGTTGGGAAGGTAGTGAGATGCGGTTCTAGTCAATCGCCGATGTTATTCAATCTGTTTATTGAGCAAGCAGTAAAGGAAAAAAAGATAAAAATCGAAGTAGGAATTAAAATCTATGGAGAAGAAATTAAAACCTTGAGGTTCGCTCATGACATAATTCTGTCAGAGACATCAAAGGACCTGGAAGAGCAGCTGAATGGAGTGGAGTGTCCTGAAAGAATGATATAAGATGATCATCAATAAAAGCAAAACGAGGATAATGGAATGTAGTCGAAACATGTTTGGTGATGCTGAAGGAATTAGATTAGGAACTGAGACACTTAAAGTAGTAAAGGAGTTTTGGTATTTGGGGAGCAAAATAACTGATGACGGTCGAAGTATAGAGGATATAAATTGTATACTGGCAATGGCAAGGAAAGTGTTTCTGAAGAAGAAAAACTTGTTAACATCGAGTAAAGCTTTACGTATCAGGAAGTGTGTTATCCGAGTATTTGTATGGAGTGTAGCCATGTATGGAAGTGAATCATGGACGATAAAGAGTTTGGATAAGAAGAGACTAGAGGCTTTAGAAATAAGGTGCTACAGAAGAATGCTGAAGATCAGATGGGTAGATCACTTAACTAATGACGAGGTATTAAATAGTATTGGGGAGAAGAGAACTTTGTGGCACAACTTGACTACAAGAAGGAATCGGTTGGTAGGACACGTTCTGTGGCATCAGCGGATCACCATTTTAGTATTGGAGGGCAACGCGGAGGGTAAAGGTCGAGGAGGGAGACCAGGAGATGAATACACTAGCAGATTCAGAAGGATGTAGGTTGCAGTGGGTATTGGGAGATGGCGCTTGCACATGATACAGGAGCATGGAGAGCTGCATCAAACCAGTCTCTGGACTGAAGACCACAACAACAACAATAAGAAGGCATCTGTCTCATGTGTACCCTTCAACAGAGATAGGACAGACAAGACGGTTAGATTAGACTATATGTAGTTTCTGTTGCAAATGATCCATAATGAGGAGATGCTCAGTGGGAAACTAATATGCTAATTTACCTTCCACAGATCGCAAGTGGACTGATCATCGACGTGAAATGAGGGATGAAAATTTAAACGTACTTCTGATCGTACTCGTATTATTTGACACCCTCCCCCCCACTCTCTCTCTCTCTCTCTCTCTCTCTCTCTCTCTCTCTCTCTCTCTCTCTTATTCTAACTCACTCACTCCTCACTCACTCTCAATCGCGCACGCCCTAGTTCTACTAAAAAATTCAATTCATTAATGGTGTCGGAGGAGATGGTTAAATAAATCCTTTAGGCTGCACTTAAAATGAATTTTGACAGTAGTAAAACTTTTATGGCTGCTGATAAGTTATTGAAAATCCGTTTTCCTGAATGATCGAGACTTTATTGCACCAAAGTAATTAACTTCCAAATTTTTGTGGAGATTATTCATGTTTCTAGTAAGGAGTGTATGCAATGAGCTGTTGATTTGAAAATAATAATTTGACACAAAAGAAGCTCCTAAGTTTATGTAATACCCAGTAAGAAGCAGTACAAATCAAGTTTTAGTTAACGATTATTGACTTTTTAGCCGGCTGTGGTGCCTTGGACATGAGCTAGGACCTTAAGATTTTGCATGAAAGGAGGACAAGCAGCCGCGTTGCACGGGAGAATGTGAAAAGTGTTCATATGTAGTAAAAACCTGAGAAATCCGCCCGTTTTTGTCATTTGCTATCGAATCGACTTAATGCCAGATCGTCTCTTTGTCCTCTCTTCTCTAAGAAACAGTTTCACTTATCGTCTGCAAAACCATGTTGCGTGCTGCGGTATGCGGAAACACTAAAAGCACCATAGTAGAACACAGAAGAAGTTTCTAAGTTGATGTAATAGACTGTAAGAAGCAGTACAATTCAAGTAATCAGAAACATTGAAATTAAGTAAGTCCAAATGTTCAGATTGGTTTTTTAGGTCCGATTTTCTCAACAACTTGGTGATCAAACCAATATATCAGTCCGGAACAAGGACAAAATATTTCCACACTTCTGGAACGAAGGCACAAACGTTTTGCCCAAAATAGTCATTTTTTGTTAACTTGCAAGTATATGTGAAGGAAGGAATTGGTGTGTAGTCTAGTCAAGTAACCACTCCAATTTTACCTGAATGCTAGAATGAGATACTGTTATACAGTAGCTTCCAGAATTCAGAAGGTTACTGAAGTATATCTAAAAAAAAAAGAGGAACTATCCAATATTAAAAACTCTTGTGTCACGAATAATATATATAAAGCAATTGATTTAGTAACAGATGTTGATGAGAACTCAGAGCTTGTATGTATGAAACGTAAAAGGAGACCTCTGTAGGAAAAACAAATTAAGTTTTCGAAAAAACCAAGTGATTTTGTAAAGAAACGAAGACTTTCTCTTCTTATGATTCACTTCTGTTTTGACATTCGATGTACTAAGAGGAGGGTTGCCGAAATTCCTACGTCTTATTTTTTTTATGGAATAATAAGATTATCATTCATAAATATCGGTCTCTGCAGTTATTGTAGTGAACCTTTTAATACTACCGCACTGAACTACTTAAATGATTTTACACTTTTTAGGTAGATGTATCATGAAATTGTGGTCACGTTATTTGAAAGCAAGATGAACGACATACTTAAGCGGCACATTGCGATAAGCAATTATTCTCCATAGGTCGGACCTGAAGGCCTGCTTTCAGGAAGACCAGTAGATCATTGACAGCAGTGTCGTGCAGTCAACGAGCCTTAAAACAGCGGTTGACGATGGTGTTCAGTAACACCAGGATCTCATACATTGAAAGAATGTAACAGAGTTGGCATAGAGGGTAAATAATAGTAATGGTCCAGTAGATTACAAAGGTTAATTATATATATATGCGCGTACAGATACTGCCACAGGAAGGACACGTTACAAATATGATGCCACGGTGGGGTTAAACTCATAATTATGCGCAGATTATTTCTTTTCATTTATTTGAATATTTCTCTCACTTTTAACTACCCATAAGGAAAGAAACGTTACAGTGGACGCTAGTGTGCCATCTTTCTTGCTGAAGTGGAATATCGCGTTTATTAAATTTCCTTGATAGCTTAACTGAAACTGTTTTCCCTATCCCAGCTAATTGCTGGAAAGTCCGCCCTGAGAGTTCTCTGTCGACTTGTAGATTGTGAGTCTGTCTAATATCCAGAAGTGATCCACGTCGATTGCTGGTACGGAGGGCGCTAGAGTAGATTACACGTGGTATCTGTCACACGATGTTACCCATTAACGCTCGTAACATTGAGTGCCGCACTTCGGGCTTGTGGCGTGAAGCTTTCTTTTCACCTTCGAGCGCTGGCGTCGCTACAGCTGTTGGACGTGTCTGGAGTGTGTTTGTAAATATGGCTTCAAAGTTAGTTTCGTCGAATTTTTAAAAATAAAGTAGCTTGGGCTATGGGTGGGAGGGGGGGGGGGGGGCAAGGGGCATAATGCATGCTATCATTTGTGTGTTGATGGGAGGTGGAATATACTGCACTTGACTTCATGTCCACAATCACAGCTACAGCCATCCATCCCTACATCTGGAAACATACATGCAGCAAACCGGAATAGAGGATGTGGTCACACTCAAAAATTCTTTCTTAGCTTTCCTTTCTACTTTGTCTGTTTTTAGATTCTGGATGCGACAAATTAAAAAGCGCTTCATCTGTTTCGAACTTTGTATTAATTTTGCCGATGTGGTAACACTATTTAAAATTAAAAATTGTTCTTATAGTCCCCATAAAGTGTACTAAACGTTTATTTACCTTCACCGGTTTATAAATCGCTTGACACGTTTCTGAAATTATTTTGGTTGATTACAATGTGATATTAATGTGCCGTGTCATAAACCAGAGTAGCTCTCATGTATCAAGAAATCGCAGTGACACAGTTTATTCTTAGAAATGCTGTATGTCCAGAAGACATTCTGTTTTGTAACATGAGAATCCACTTTACTGAGCAAATACTGAAATAATCTCATCCATTCATAAGTAATTTATATGTTAAGACTTGAATTCCTCCTCTTGTAGCTCTCGTAACAAATTTTGCTGAATTCTTTTACTATCTTGACGTAATACCTAGGGCTTCATTCAAGTGTTTACTGTTTCTCTACCGCTTTTCTTCCAAATACACACACAATGCAATTGTGGTGTTTGCAAGAGTGTAAGAAAGAAAGCTGACGCAGTTTGTCTATCAAATTTTAGGGAAAATTTGTAAGAAGCTTTCAAACACAATAGTAAAATTCAAAACGGTGGTAAAGTGGCAGCGTTGTAAGGAACAACTTTTGTTCTTACTGTGCGTTATTTGGAATGGTTGACGGTTGATCGCGTAAGTGGGGACTAGGCGAAGAGGCATCAAAATTTTATTTCGAATGCTAAAAAGGACCAAGGTTCAATTTCACATGTTACAGCAACTGTTAAATACAATCAGCTAAGCACAGTAAGAATTGACCATGCTCTTTCACAAGCAGCACGATTGGAACATTGAAACACAACGAGAAGGTTACAGAAACAGAAGCGGAATAGATGCATTACGACTATCTGCTTTTCAGCATGGCAAAAGTTGTCTCCGAACTCGTGAGGAATCTGAGGCATGAGTGAATAAAATTTTTAGAACTTCTGAAATTCTTCGCTGGATACGAACACTCACGAAAGATTATTTAGCATCATGGAGTACTTGAAGCCACTTTCTGACAATCATTTAACAACTTGTATTATGGATGTTGTTAAAGAACAGATTTCAAGTGAAGTTAAAATAATCCTCTAGAGCAAGTTTCAAGTGAAATTAAGTCCTTTGTCAGTACAAGCCGACGAAATAACGGCTGTCTGAAGCAAGCTATTAGTAATTTTTCGTTTTGCAAATAAGGAGAAATATGAGATGGATGTGGTTTTATGACTTAGCTAAAAACTGGTGTGCACAAGGCATAGCCACTGTTTAGCTGCAAGTGCTAAGCAGTTAGAATATTGATAAAAACAAACTAGTATCGCAAACATAAGACGGCTGTAGTGCAATAACACGGAAAAATTGTGTACATCCTATAGTGAAAGAGGCACACCCTCGTGCAGTCTGTATCCACTGCTGTGCACATCAGTTGGACCATCCTCTGTGCTTCTAAAAATTACGCAATTAAATTTTTTTATAGCAAACCAGTATTTCACGAATCTTAGCCGTTGCGGTAAAACAAGTTAACTTCAGGGGGAAGGGGAATTTGAATTATAAGGTCCTTGCGAAACAAGGTATTTTCATTCACACGCTGTTAAAACCATTTTTCTTCACTACACGGACATGAGCAGCATTGAATGTGAAATACAAGCAAGACTGGGATTATATTTCTTTACATCGACCAATTGGGCTAAATTGTATACTTGATCACCAGACTTCTCTTTTTCTACTGCAGGTGTACAAATAGATTTTCCAGCATACCAGTATCTTGTTCGACATTTTGCAAAGTAAATCTGTAAGCCTGAAATAGAAAGCTGCATTAAGGCTAGTGAGAGACTAATATGTATGAAACGCAAAGTGGAAGGTAAGAAAGAGTCTTACAATTTCAGCAGGAGTATTTGAACTAGTGTAACGAAACAGAAATATGTATTTAGAAATGGAGAAGGCTAGTATTAGAGGTAATCGACACAGTAATAGTAAACACGGAAACTAGATTCCAGGACTACCGTGCCCGCATCTCGTGGTCGTGCGGTAGCGTTCTCGCTTCCCACGCCCGGGTTCCCGGGTTCGATTCCCGGCGGGGTCAGGGATTTTCTCTGCCTCGTGATGGCTGGGTGTTGTGTGATGTCCTTAGGTTAGTTAGGTTTAAGTAGTTCTAAGTTCTAGGGGACTGATGACCATAGATGTTAAGTCCCATAGTGCTCAGAGCCATTTGAACCATTTGAACCAGGACTACCGTGAAACAATTTCCCTATACGTAATGTTGAAAAGCTACTTAAAATGTATCCTTTGACAATGAGAAACTGAAGAGAAGAAACTTTATTTACAGCAGTGAGGATAAATGTCTGGAGCTTCATGACATCCTTCAGTCCATTGTAAACAATTGATTTAAAAAACGTGTTCTCCGGAGGAGTGAAATGACTGTCGTTGCTTCTTGCAATTCCACGAACCACCGTGTCTTGCAAAACAAGCGTGAGTACGTTGAAACGCGTTAAAGCCTACTTCCACAACACAATGACAAATGACACTGTCAAGCATCACTGTGTTGGCTGTAGAGAAGAGAACTCCGAAATCAAATCGACAGGATTTCATATCTCTCGTCACCGGTCTACGCCCAGGAAAAAGGGCTGCAGGATAGAACCTTATAAAAAGGTGTGAGGGTGTATTAATAAGTATTATATCCTGATGAATGTATAGCTGTTAAATACTTTTTGCATTTGTTTATAACAATTGCTGTAGTAATTTGTCTTACGAAGTATGTAAGTTACTTTCGCATTGTTTATTGGAATTGATGACGTTTATGTCAACGTCTTTTATTTTGCTTAACCGTGCTGTACTTCTTCAGTCATGTATAAATCGCTTTGCAGGGAAATGAATCATTTTAGTCAATTGTGGGGATACAACAGCCCTGAATTTGAGGTGCGCTCAAACCCTACCATTGGCTAGAAATCGCAATGTAGCGAGATGTTTCTCCTCGGAGCTTACAACCTATGATGAATTCATTTTTGGTTAAAAACGGTTTGATGCTCAGCAGTTCTTAAATAATTACGAATATCATTAGCTACCGTCTAAGTAACAACGTAGTTAAATTTCATTCCTGCAATTAGTCGCATCTTTGCCTTGGCTTTGAGTAACAAGGCCAGAAAATGCTAGATAAATGCTGGCAAACTCCAGTTTCTGTTCCTTTGTAAAACCAACCGGAATCACGTAGATATTTATCATACGAGCAAATCACATGAGGCACCGTGATTGCGTTGTGCAAGCGGTTACGAAATTGGTCCGTTGGTCGGTCGGCCGACAGATATAATAGTGCGTGTGGAGGGGCCTTAGCAGAACGATTTTCAGTGCAGCCCAGTCCCGTTCGCGCCATATTTACACACCTTTTGTCGTAGTTAGCAGACTAAGCATAAAAACCAAAACTTCGAGGTAAATGGAGACCCCCCCCCCCCCCCCACTACAGGTCCAGGGGTTGGAATAGACCCGAGGTATTTCCGCCTGTCGTAAGAGGCGACTAAAAGGAGTCTCACGTTTTGGCCTATATGTGGTGGTCCCCTCTATGAATTGACCTTAATTTTTCAAAATTTTCCCGAAGAGCGAGCCAATTTAGGAAGGACGCCTTACATGGAGTATAGCATTCATGTGCTCAGACTTACCGCATCCTTTGTCGACGTGGATCTGCACTTCTGCTCATTCTCCTACTGTTGGGCGAGGCCACCCTCCTGGGTGCGTATTTTTCCATAAACGGTGCAGTATCGTTTTCTATACCGACGATTATAATGGACTTGTTCGCTTGGTTGCACCTGACATCCAGCACGGTAGATTGCCCATTGTAGTGGGGCCGCTATGTACCCTGTCAGTTGTAGCCCTCTGACCACACCCCCTGATGCCTGTGCCATTAACTCCCCATGTATGCCCAGTCAGGGTATTTACTCGCTTATGACAAGCTGGGGATGTTTCTGTAACCACAAGAGCTTACATATGGTCGAGGGTATCATATTTCACAGGGACCTTATTTTGCAGTCTGACGATGAGCTGCGCGCAAATTTGGAGCGGCGCGGTGTTCATTTCGTCCAGCGTGTCCACTGGGGTCCGAGGTATAATCAGGTTGCCACCGCTGCTTTCGTCTTGGCCTTCGAGGGTGATACATTGACAGAGAAGGTCAACGTGACGGTCTAATACTGTGTTGTAAAGCCCAATGTTCCTCACACGATGCGGTGCGTTAAGAGCTGCAAGTTTGGACATATACAGCTGTACATCCAGCGTCACATGTCAAAATTCTGGATGCCCTTCACATCCCAATACTACATGTGCCCCGCCTCCAATCTGTCAAACTGTGGAGAGCACCATTCGCCTTGCTCACTACACTGCAGGATTCTCCAGAAAGAAAGGAAAATCATGGACTAAAACACACTGGACAGAATGACCTACACTGGGGCTAAGAGAAAATTTGAATGCCTGCATCCTGTGCCTGTGACATTGTACCACGACTGTTGTAACATCGGCGTAATACGATCAGCTCTGCCAATCATAGCCACCTCTCAGAGCCGAAAGATGTTCCTTGTTGGTGGAGGGCATTTCCCTCCCTATTGCTCCTGCACCACCTACTTTGGAAGCAACACTCCTCCAACCATCGGGGACATATGCTTCTCCATCTTGGAAGGGAACAGAAGTCTTCCTCGCTTCTCTCGCTAGGAAGGGGTCCCCTTCCCAGGTTTCTCCTAGTGGGAAATTTGACACCTGCCAGTGACTGAAGAGCCCAAAAGCAGCTTGTCGAAGGGCTTCACGCTCATTCTCAGTCCTGGAGACTGAATCAGTGAAGTTCTCCCAGCCAGGGAAACCCAAGGTGCAGTGAGAGAAATCCAAAAATAAAACCACTAGGACCAAGCTGTGTGTGTGTGTGTGTGTGTGTGTGTGTGTGTGTGTGTGTGTGTGTGTGTGTGTGTGTGTGTGTGTGTGTGTGTGTGTGTGTGTGTGTGTGTGTGTGTGTGGGTGGGTGTGGGAGGGTCTGGCGGGATATAGGTCCTCAGTAAATGCATAAATCACCATCCCATGCACACACACACACACACACAGACAGACATGACGGTTATAGAGTGCTCAGAGTCACATGCTGCCGCCGGCTTATTGCCTGAGGCATAAACCACTTCATTGAATGTTCCATGCTTTCACAGTGTCACGATGACGTCATTCATTATTCCACCACCTGGATGAGCTATGGCAACAGTTGGGCTTTACACCTGCTATCTGTATTGCCCTCCAGGAAAGCTGGTTTTTGACAATGCGGACCCTCTGCCCTCCATGGCTAAACAGATATTACAGTAACTGTAGCGGCTATAATAGGGTGTCAGGTGGAGTTTTCGTTTATGTCCTAAACTGTCTGTAGTGAACCTGTGCCCCTTCAAATCCCCCTTGAAGCTGTGGCTATCAGAATAAGGACGATGGAGGATCTTACTGTGCAATATATACCTTCCTCCAGATGGTGTCGAACCCCTAGATGTATTAGCTGCACTGATTGGTAAAATCTCCGAAAAGTGGGAAAGGTTTAGGGAGTTAATCAACCATAACCCCTTGTGGGTTGTCACTGTGCTTATTTGCCAAGACAGAGATGTCGAATCTTTGTCTCAGTTCGACCTCCGCCTCTTAAATACTGGGACTGCTACACATTTCAGTGTGGCTCGTGGTAGTTACTCAGCCATCGATTTGTCACTTCAAACCCCAAGACTTCCCCCATCAACCCACTGGAGAACCCGTGACGACCTGTATGGTAGTGACCACTTCCCCATCTTTCTGTCACTGCCCCAGTATCATGCTCATGGACGGCTGCCCAGATTGGCTTTAAACAAGGAGGAATGGGAATCTTTCACCTCTGCTGTCACCGTTTAATTTCCCCCACACAGTTACATTTAAGTGATGGTTGAGCAAGTTACTACAGCAATTGTTTCTGCAGTAGAAAACTTAATCCCTCTTTCTTCATGGTGCTCAAGGCGTAAGGCAGTCCCTTGGTGGTCGCCGGAAGATGCTGAAGTAATTAAGGAGCGTCGGAGATCTCTACAGTGGCATAAGCAGCACCCTGCCATGGAGCACCTCATACAGTAGCCTTTAAATAGCTCTGTGCCCGCGTTCGGCAACTTATCAAACGACGGAAGCAGGAAAGTTGGATGAGATACATCTCGACAATTAGACGCCATACGTCACCTTCCCACGTCTGGGCAAAGATCAATCATCTTTTTGGGTACCAGACCTTAACAAGTGTTACTGGTGTTAGCGTAAATGGCGTGTTATCTACAGACACAAACGCGATTGCCGAGCACTCTGCCGAGCACTCTGCCGAGCACTCTGCCGAGCACTCTGCCGAGCACTCTGCCCTGGAAAATTACCCCCAGCCTTTCACACACTATAAATGCGGCGTTATAGGGTTCACTGTGGCGTGTATTGACTGAGGTGATGTTCTCGTCCAGCCGCAGTTAAAGTGGGAGGTCCTCAGTGCAATTGCATATTGCCCTGACAGAGCTCCTGGACATGATCGGATCCACAGCCAGATACTTAAATGTCTCTCATCTGACTACAAGCGATATCATCTCGTCATGTTCAACCGGATCTCGAGCAGTGGCGTCTTTCCATTGCAATTGCAAGGAACAACATCATTCCGGTGCTCACACCCGGTAAAAACTCGCTTGACATGGTTAGCTGTCGGCCCATTAGCCTCACCAACGTTCTTCATAAGCTGCTGGAATGTATGGTATGTGGGCGGTTTAGTTGGGTCCCTTTAGTCACATGGCCTACTGGCTCCATGTCGGGGTGGTTTCTGCCAGGGTCGCTCTACCACTGCTAATCTTGTGTCCCTAGAGTTTACCATCCAAACGGCCTTCTCCAGACGCCAACGCCTGATTGCTGTCTCCATTGATTTACGAAAACCATATGACACGACCTGGCGATATCACATCCTTGTCACATTGTATGAGTAGTGTCTCTGGGGCCACTCTGGATGTTCATCGGAAACGTCTTGTCACTCCATGTCCGAGTTGGTGCCTTCCATAGTACGACCCATATCCAGGAGAATGGAGTTCCACAGTGCTCTGTATTGAGTGTCTCTATTTTTAGTGTCTCTATTTTTAGTGGCCTTTAACGATCTAGGAGCAGCTGTTTGTTGGACTCTCCATCTCACCTTCCCTGAATGCAGACGACTTCTGCATTTAGTACTGCTGCTCCAGTACTGGTGTTGCTGAGCATCACCTACAGGGAGCCATCCTCAAGGTGCAGGCATGGGCTATAGCCCACAGCCTCCAGTTTCCAGACGCAAAGTCGTGTGTCATACACTTCTGTCGGCGTCGTACCATTCATCTGGACCCAGAACTTTACCTTCATGACGATCCACTCACTGTAGTGGAGACACACACATTCTTAGGACTGGTTTTCGTTGCTCGATTGACTTGGCTTCCTCATCTTCGTCAGCTTAAGCAGAAGTGCTGGCAGCACCTCAATGCCCGCCGACGCCTGAGCAACACGAACTGGGGTGCAGATAGATCTACGCTGCTGTGGCTCTACAGAGCCCTTGTCCAATCACGAATTGACTATGGGAGTGTGATTTAGGGTTCGGCAGTGCCCTCAGCGCTGAATTTACTCGACCCTGTGCACCACTGTGGGGTTCGATTAGCGACAGGATGAGTCCGGTGACCAGTGTACTGGTGAAGGCTGGGATCCCTCCATTATAAATTAGACGTGCAAAATTGCTCGCCAGTTACATTGCACACATTTGTAGTTCTCCTGAGTATACAAATTACCCTCTCCTTTTCCCTGCCCACGGCATTCCAGCCCCCACAACAGCAACCCAGATCAGGGGGTTAATGATTACGGTTTGCATTCGATTGCTTCTGTCTGGAGTCCTTGCCTGTTCTACCTCTCCTCGAGGTCCATTCACGTACATCTCCATGCTGTAAGCCTCAGCCACAGCTTTGTCTAAATCTTTCACGTGGCCCTAACGACTCCATTAACCTTGCGGCTCTCCACTGTCACTTCATCTCTATTCTTGACACGTACTGAGGCGACAAATTGGTTTACTCTGATGGCTCGATGGCTGATGCTCTCGTCAGCGTCGCGTATGTCCATGGAGGACATAATGAACAGCATTCCTTCCCGATGGCTGCAGTTCTTCCATGGCGGAGCTGTTGGCTGTATCTTGAGCTTTTGAGCAGATGTGTTCATGCTCTGGGGAGTCGTTCCTGTGTGCCAACTCCTTGAGCAGCCTACAAGGTATCGACCAGTGCTCTCCTCGTCATCCGTTGGTAGCGATCATCTAGGAGTTCATCTACGCCCTGGAACGGTTCGGTCGTTCATTGGTGTTTCTCTGGACCCCTGGTGACTTCGGAATCCCAGGCATCAAACTTGCTGAGAGATTGGCCAACAGGCTACGTGGAAACCACTCATGGAGATCGGCTTCTCTGCAACTGACAAGCTTGCTGTACTACGCCGCAAGGTTTTGCGGCTTGGGAGACGAAAAGGCTTAACCTCAGCATGCACAACAAACTGCGTGCCACTAAGGAGACTTCGAATGTGTGGCAACCCTCCATGTGGGCCTCTCGTATGGACTCTGCGGTTCTCTGCCAGCTCCGCATTGGCCACGCTTGTGTGACACATGGCTGCCTCCTGCACCGTGATTACCCACCTCAGTCAGTTTCGGTGTGGCGCCCGGCTGACGGTGGCCCATATCTTGGTGAGCTGTCCTCCTTTGGCTGCCCTGTGACGGACTCTTCAGCTACCGGACTAGTTGTGACTTCGTAGGCTTTCCCGGCGTAATAAGTCTTGAAAATCTCTTC
Organism: Schistocerca gregaria; assembly: GCF_023897955.1. NCBI lineage: Eukaryota > Metazoa > Arthropoda > Insecta > Orthoptera > Acrididae > Schistocerca > Schistocerca gregaria. Next base: position 45,479,673 of record NC_064929.1, read on the forward strand.
GGGTTTGCTGCCGGACTAGTTGCCATTAATTTCAACTGAAAAAGCCTCATTGGCTAATTTAGGTTTAAGTTTTATTCGTGAGGGTGGGTTTTATCATTCTTTATAAGTTTCAGCTCTAAAGCTTGTGTGGTGGATGTTTTCATGTGTCGCAGAGTGGCTAGCTTTTTCCTTTTTGTTCTCGTGGTGGGTCAGCCACGATCATCTGCTCATGTTTTTATCTGTTCTATCTTGTTTCTTGCTCCTCTGTGGCTTTCTTTTCCTGTTTTGTCCATGGTAGTGTTGATTGTCCTGTTCTTCTCCTGGTTCCTCCATTCTCCTGTTACCGTGCTGTACATCTCTTTTATTTCCCTTGTGTAATAATTTTGTTGGGAACGAGAGACCGATGACCTCACAGTTTGGTCCCTTCCCCCCTCTTTCAAACCAACCAACCTAAATGGAGGAAACCTGTAGTAAGTGGTTGACAAGAATGAATATTTTTAGACCATTTGGATGTGTATTACGCTCTCGTATTATACACAAGCAACGGAAAATTTTATCCATATGTTACGCAAGTTTCATCGGAGTTCCTCGTCCGTGTAAAAGCTGCAAATGTAGCACAGCATAGAGGTTAAATGAAAAGAACCGAAATTTTTTTAGCGTTTAGTGTTTCTGAAGTGTTTGCAGTGAGAGCTGATAGCGGAAAATGAAAGTATGACGTTGTTACGTAGGATTACATTGCTTTATTGTTAAAAACCATTTCATTGCTTGTAGTTTAGATAGTGAATTTGTGTTCACATTGCCATCGAGGGCTTAGGTGTAGGCTAATTGCTCTCGTGCCGTCGAAATCAAACGAGACGCCTTTACAATATTAAAGGCTCAATAACTCGCGTTGAATATTTGTAGAGTTCAACTCATACTTAGTTGACACATATATCGTTCGGATCTAGGTGGCCTCTCTTTACAGGTTGAAAGAATTCTCTTGCTTAACGTAAATTTCATTCCCGAAATATTTCCGAAATCCTCATTTTCAGGATGTTACCTTTAAACTTCCGTGCAAGCGCGCAGCCAGTGGTATCGGGTTTTCTGTATGAATCGTTGACTTCACTGCTGCGTATTCCTTTGCTATTGTAATTTTGCAGAAGAAATTTTGTAACGCAGATGAAGTGACGTCTTTGATTTCACATTACGTGTATTAACGAAGCGCAAGTCAACAGTGTGGAAACATTTAGACGTAGAAATGTAATCGTAATTTGATGATAAATTAACCATTTTAGTCTGTTGTACTAAACTGATAATGAATTAGTGTTTTTCAAAGTAGAGAACAGCCAGAAAATATTATGTATGTTACAGAAGTTATTCCGAAGTACCGGTCGGTGCGCATTATTCTGCCGTTTTGGGAAAGGTGAAGTGTGCGCGGTGACAGTTGCTCGCCTGTGACATCCGCCTCTCGTGCTAAGACACGTTTCCTTGGGTGCAGAAACGTGTTGCAGCGTGCTGCGGAATACGGTTGCGTCATTCTGTGTGATGCTGGCTGCGTGGTCCTGCGTGAAACGTCTACCAAAGTGCGGGGAAAAAAAAAGAAAAAAAGTGGCGGCGCGTGTTGCTCTCACTGTCCTTTGGAGAACGTCCATCTACCTCTATAGTCTTCAGGTTTTCTGCACACTCACTGTGTGTAGGTAGATACTGGATTAGCCAACAGAAATAGCGTTGGCGAAAATTCGGCTAAGTGCCCACCACGAAAAAGCCACAACTCCAGTCCATGGGCAGAAACCGAAAGTTAAACTACCGAGCGTTCGGGTTTCTTGCATGTCTCGTTCGGGAGAGTCTAAAATTTCTTTCTAGTTGTTTTGCCTCCATAACACTGAAAATATCGGGTCGGAATAAATATCTTGGGCTGCTTTCAGGTGTGAACTTTTAACGGAAAATCAGCGATATGGCGTAAATAAAGTCCGGTTATTAAATACGGGCTTGATGGCAGTTTTCTGAGTCCGAAAAAGTCGCTGACCCACGACTACTTGAGTCAATACATTGTGTTCAGTAGGCGTCTTATAGAGAAGTGGTCAACATAATGTGTAGCAATCTGCAAGAAACATGCCAAGCGGAATTCATGTTGAAAGGTTCGCACACGAATATCTCCTACATCAAGCCACTCACAAAACTCGAACTTCCACAAAATACTCAGCACTGCAGTCGCTTTTCGTCAGCAATGAGAGAACCGATCAACTGCGCGAATTTAATAATTTTCAACTACAAATTTGATTCTTGAGATTTAACAAACGTTAACCGGAATACGGCTCCAAGGCGACTATATCGTCTCCTAGATCTAAGGCGCAAAGCCTAATCAAAGGCGCGGCGAATACTGAATTCCTATTGGCGACGCAATCATTACAAGATGACAACTAGTAATAATTTGCTACGTTATAGTGGTATTTATAATTAGACGACTGTGCATGATAGCGATACGACAACTACTCTCTAACACCTTTTCTTAATTCATTTAAAATATGGTATGGAAATGCAGAAGCATTTAAGCTTTTAGGAGGAGTTGGTTTTTCTCGATACTCGCCGTTTACCACGTCTCGTCTCCTAACCTGTGTCGTACGACATACTTGTATACTCAGCTTCAGTGGTACACGTCGATAACGTGAGGAAACATTTTGGCTAATAGCCAGTAACACTGAAGTACAAATTAATATAACATGACGAGGAATTTTAGGAAGCCAACATTCGAGATGTAGAGGTGGTGAAACTTTTACCTTTATACTTTTTGTGAGGGGGAGGTGCGGCGGTGAAGGGAGTAACAGTTTCGGAAAAGAATTAATTTATTTTTGCAATCCGTTGGAGGTCGGTGGGTGCCACAGTTTACCCTTTACTGGCGCGACGCGAGTTTCAGTGGGCTGTGATCAACAGTTTGCTTCTACACGCACGACAGCAGTAGCGGAAGCAGCTAAAGCAAAACATGCAGCTCTGTGATCGAGTGGAAAACCTGTTCGTTTTGGCAGTCAGAAAGTACATCGAAATTATGGAAGAGGAATACTGAATATTACCGGAAAGGGTATTCACAAGTGTTATGCAGCCAATGTTCATAAAACGCGAAGGACGGGGCATAACATTTCAGTAACAAAATTGCTCGACGATGCGGAGAGACAAAAGGTCCCACAACTTCACAACACAGACTTAGGTCGCTTTGAGTCGGTATCTACGGCAACAACGGTGTAAGACAGTGACAAATTCGAAAGATAAGGAAACCAGTTTAGAGAGCAAGAACAGCGTATCATCGGTCTCTGGGAATCGAACGAAATGAAATTCACTTACGTAGAGAACAGAAGGCGGAATACTGATATTAGGAGGCAACAGCGGAAAAATACTGAAATTCGGACATCGTTCTAAGACTATTCGTTGTAACAAGGAACATGAACTTCCATCCTCCCTGTTAACAATTCTGGAACAAATGGAGAATCTGTTTTGTGTCGCAATACTTGGGTACCTTTGCTTGATAATGAACTCAGGCACTCGTGGAGAGCTGAACAAGTGCTACAAACTCTTCATAACAGTAAGTTATTTGTGGACATCGTCACCGATAAGAACAGGATGCGTTACACGACAGAGCGAACACACTTTGCCGAAGAGGTTATCAGAATAGTGTGTACAGCAGTCACGATTTGGAACAGACCGTTACAGGATCCGGGATCGATGCGGTGAAGTTTTCCAATCTTTCGTGGCCCTGCTGTGAGAAAATAGGCGCATCTCGCACGTAGACCCACATACGAACTACCTGGATCGCCCGTTTGGTGCCCTGAAGAGTTGGTTTGCCAACTGAAACTCTAGTTCGTAAGTGAGTAAGTGGACAGATGTGAGCTCTGTTGACACTGTGCTGTAGGCTTTTGTGTCACTGGGGGTTTGAGTCACTGGGTCGACAGATTGACCATATTTCGTACTGACAGGATACCAAAATTCCCTTCTCGCGGGAGAGGGTCTGTGCAGCGATAGCAGCAACGAAGAGGAATCACGTAGACATGGCAACGAGCGCGTGGAAGTGCTAAGAGGCTAGAGGGAAGAGTGCCTTCAGTATGGAAAAAGATAATTTTACCAAATGGCAGAAAATGGGTCAGCAATATGGGAAGCTCGGTGGCCTGTATGCCTGCTAGAGACTTCGTGCAGTAAGACATTCCTGTAAGGCTGCGGTCACGTCGACGACGGTATCTGTGCATTTTACATCGACCGAAGATCTTTCCAAACCAGTAAGTCGCTACGTGCGCGGTCACAGGGTAGCCGATGTTACCGCCCGATCGTGCACATTTCGGATAATTGCTGAAATTCATATGTTTTTATTGGCATATCGGCCGACATTATACGAAGCAGACTGCAAGAAACAGATCGGTAAAAGGCGTTTGTGCCATTTTGTGAATGAAAAGTCATCGGGATATATTTTGGTATCAATAGATTGAAATCTCAGCTTTGTCGGAAACCACCCGTAGGATAAATCATTATCGGGAATTGTAAGTGTAACTTTACTTTTTAACGTCAAAGAATCTGTTAGAGAGGGATGCTGCATCTCACGGTTAGTTGCTTTAGTGGATATATCTTGGGCTGTGATAAGTGGACAAAAGTTGCATAGCTATTATTATTACTGCTACCAACTGGGGCTATGTCGGTAGTGTGATGGTTGCATGAAGGGGTTTCAGATGTGTGTGTTTCTTCATTTTTCAGTCTGTAGGTGAGCACAACATCAAATAAATTCGGCAACACATTAACTGTAATCTTGCTGTTAAAGGTTACCACGAATCATCGAGAATATATTGTACCGAAGACTCGTACGTGACTCACTTTCGGATAACGGAAGATGATTTTCAACACCAGCAGAGGTGTGATTAGGGTGTAATAAAATCCGACAATCTGAGGGTGCAGTTCTGGCTAACGTAAAACGGGAAATTACACGACTGTATTTGCCATCTGGCGTTTACATCTTTCCAATACTGAGACCTATACGACGTTCTGACAAGTTCTTGTCACGTGTTGCATGCTATTCAGGCTACAATGCCCTGAAGATTAAAAAGCTACTTATTTCACTCCTGCGACCCACATAAAGTACGACTAAGGATTGCATTTCTTCCATACCGAATTTTGGAGCTACGCTTCGTTCAACCCCAGCGGGTTTGGGGTCAGAATAGGCCCAAGGTATTCCTGCCTGTCGTAAGAGGAGACTAAAAGGAGTCCCTCCCCCTCAAGGGGGTAGTTTGCGACTGTGTCCGGAGACGAACGGTTCAACGACTTACATTTGATGTCATTTTTGTTTTTGGATTATTCTGGTATCTTCCTCCCTTTCTTGGTTTTTCTTTCATTTCTTTTTCCTTCCATTCCTTTTCATTCCTTTGTTTTCCTTCCTTTGTTTTTCCTTCCTTTGTCCTTCTCCCTCCATCACTGTATTCCTTCCTTTTTTCCTTGCATTCTCCTCCTCCTCCTCCTCCTCCACCTATTTCTCGCCTTCTCCTCCTTCCCCTCCTCATCATCACCTCCTCCTCCTCCTCCTCCTCCTCCTCCTCCTCTTCCTCGACTTGCCCTTCCCTTCCTCGACTTCTTCTCCTCCTCCTCTTCCTCATCCTCGACTTCTCCTCCCTCCCTGCCTCCTCCTTACCTTTTTGTCCGCCCTATTGTCTCCAGCTCAGCGTTTAAAACAGTCTGTCCTTTCCCTCCCTCTCTCCCTTTTTTTCTATTCTTCTTTCCTCCCTGTGCGTGCCTGAAGGCCGACCCACGCATTCACACGCATAGCTGGTGACGGCGTAATGCGTAATTCCGTACGCCCTGGGTAGGCACGTAAGGTTCACACGTACCCCCTGGTAAAGGCCAGGCCCGGGTAGGGATGATCGCCTGAGCTGACACCTTCTGACTATGCCGATTGTTCCCTCAGTCCGTTTCTCGGGAAGTGTGACCTGAGGTGTAAACATTCACCTAAGGCAGGAGCACCCTCTGGGAGGGTCCCAACAAGGAAGGAGCACGCCATCTGAGATGGTGGCAATCATAGGGGATTCATCCGCAATGAATTCTTCTTCTTCTCCTTCTCCTCTCTCGACTTCTGCCATAAAAACGGAAACATGACCGGCCACCAGTGACAAAAGTACTGCCGCCTGCCCCAAAGTTTCTCGTAGTTTCTAGATCTGATGATGGAAAAGATTTTTCATCTGTCAACCCCTTCGTTATTCATAATTGCGTAGATGTCATAGGTGGATCTGACAAGTCTTGCACCAGGATGCGTAACTGTACCTTGTTGTTGGAAACTGAGAGCGCCTTTCAGGCACAAAAACTCCTTCGCGACACACTCCTGTACACGTTCCCTGTCCGGGTGGGGGCTCACTGCACTTTGAATTCATCTCGTGGTGTGGTATCTACTAGATCACTTGATGGATTGATTGACGAGGAGATTCAGTCTTTCCTCGCTGAGAAGAGCGTGACAGCTGTCCATAGGGTCATGAAAAAGGTCGACTATGACCTTGTAATGACCCAGACAGTTTTCTTGCCCCCCTATGGGGTCCACAACTTTTTTGTGGATACGTGTGTGGCGAGCAAGGGGCCCTGAGCTATTGCAGCCTTCTTTCTCTCCAGGGCTGCATTTCCTTTCTTTTCCCCTCCTTTCCCCTCCTTGTTTCTTTCCCCTCGCCCTCTCCTCTCCCTCTCTTGGCGTCCTTGCTTAAGTTGGCCCCTGCTAACCTCCTGGTTCTGTTGGTTTTACAATTTGGCTTTGTTGCATAATCAGCTCCTCCTATTGCCATTCCCTGTCCCCCTCTGGGGTTTGACCCCCATTCCTAAATTTTTGCTCCATAGTGTGAACCATTTGGGGAAGAGCACCTTACCTAGTGTCTCCTAGTACATTCCACCTTCTCTTTTACGTCGTTGTCTGATACTAGGTTGCATAGCCAGCACGGTAGCCAGCCCATGTGGTGGGGTCGCTTTGTACCCTTTTGGTTGAGCCCCCTGAACACACAGGGATTACACTTCTGATACCTGAGCTGTGACCTCCTCATGCATGCCTTGGAGTGGTTGCTCGTCATGCTGGAGCATCGGAACTCCTGGCAATGTCGGCCATGCCAGATGGCCCTTGCTGTGGTTAGGTGGCACCTGTGAGAAGAGCCCCTGATCTGAGTTGGTGGTATCAGGGCGGACGCTATGCAAATGAAATGCATATGGGTCCAGAACTCTGGCTGTTCTTCTGCAGCTGTCTCTCAGCGTAGAACTGATTCTTAAAGTGCTTCTTCTCTTGCCCGCTTCGGCCTTCCCTTCCATGACTACCCCCTGGGAAGAGGGTCAGGCCCGTTGGCTACTGGCGAAGCACTTCCCCCATTATCCAGTTTGCACCAGGACTGATGGGGATACTTTCACCAATACCAACTTTATATTTTGTGTAACACATGGAAGACAATTTTGGTGAAGTGGACTCCCTGATCAAGATGAGGTCAGGTTTGTTACTGATCAAAATTGCTTCACTTGCCCAATCTATGGCCCTTTGTGCCTGTACCCATCTTGGATCAATGTGTATTTTTCACACGGTCCTCATCCTTCAAACTGATGAGGAACTTCGGGACAATCTCGGATGGCGGGGTGTTCAGATTGTTCGGCGTGTTCAGAAGGGTTCTAAAGACAGTCGTATTGATACTGGTGCCTTTATCTTGGACCCTGAAGGGGTTACCCTGCCTGAAAAAGTTAAGATTATGTTTTATCGATGTGATGTGAAGCCGTACTTCCCACCACCTATGAGCTTGCGTTTTGGACACGTCTTCCTGCTGTTCACAGGCCCCTCTCTGTGGTGACTGTGGACGTCCACTCCATGTGTTACCCCTCCTGTGTGTGTAAATTGTCATGGTAGTCATTCTCCACGTTCACCCGATTGCCCAGTATATAAGAAGGAAAAGAAGATACAGGAGTATAAGTCCCTCGATTGATTAACCTACACAGAGGCCCGTAAGAAGTATCCAGGTCTTCAGCCTGTGTCCATGACATCTAGTTATGCTTTGGTTTCATCTTCACCCCTTCCTCACCCCCATCTCGGACCCCTCGCCTCCCCCCTCCCCTGCAGCTCCAGCACTTTCTTCTCTGGGCGGTGCTCCCCTCTCCAGCCGGAAAAGTGTCCCACTCCTTCGGCATCTGCCGGTCAAGGCGCCTATTCAGGATGCCCCTTCCCAGCACCTTCGAGGCCAAAGGTCTGCTGCATCGTGACGACCGCGAGAGCCGCGGTCTGTCGGCCCCCAGGTTGCCCGGTCTTTCTGTTCGCGATATTGCAGCAGCTTGCTCCTTTATGCCACACGGCCCTCCTAGATCTCAAAGAGAAAAGAAGCAACAAAAGTCCGAGACAAAGAGCCTCTGGTGTCAGCAGAGGTCCTCGTGTTGAGTTTTATTCGGGGGGGTTTTTATCGTATGATTTGAGTGTTTGTCCTTTTCTTTCCTGTATTGACTTGGGCCTTTCGCCTGTGGTTTTAAACTGTGGGTTTTAATGTCATTTGGTGGTTGGCTTTTCCTTATTTTCATGGTCGGCCAACCACCTTCACACTCGGTGTGATTTTAGTTCCGTTTGTCTGGTCTTTTTCTGTCTTTCTTGTATTGTGTCGTCCCTTGTCTCAGTTCTCCGTTTTTAACGACTGACAGTTTTTATTTCGTGTGATTTTATCGTGGAACAAGGGACCGATGACCTTAGGAGTCTGGTCCCTTCAATCCCACACCCAACCAACCAATCAGCAGAGGTCCCATCCGGATTCTGTCGTTCATGGATGTCGCCCCCCCCTTGTCGGTGCCAGATGGTGACTGGGTGGTATGACTGGCTTTAGCCTGTTCAACCTCCATTGAAATCATTGTTCAGTGGTTATCCAATGGAACTGTAATGGATACTACCATCACCTTCAAGAATTGAAATCCCTTATTTCGTCTTACTCTGCAGCTTGTGTGGTTCTACAGGAATCTCATTTTACTGATGATCACTCACAGACCCTCTGTCGGTTCAGTGTTTTCTGTCGAAATCGGGTCGGACCCTCACGGGCTTCTGGTGGCGTTTGTACGTTGGTCCGTACAGACATTGCTAGCAGGTGGATTCCTCTTCAAACTATATTGGAAGCTGTTGCTGTTAGGGTACACCTAGACTCTGAGGTCACGGTTTCCAATCTTTACCTCCCTCCTGACAGGACTCTTACACCTGCTGCCTTAACTGCCCTCCTTCAGCAACATCGTCTTCCCTTCTTCCTTTTTGGGGATTTTAATGCTCATCATCCCTTGTGAGGCAGTGCCTTTCCATCTAGACGAGGTCTTCTCATAGACCAGTTTATTGCAGACCACGACTTGTGCCTTCTTGATGATGGCTCTCCTACTCATGTCAGTGCCGGTCATGATACCTTTTATGCCATTGATCTTTCTCTTTTCTTTGCACTCTCTCCTCCGTTCATTACACTGGTCGCCAAATGACGACCTTTGTGATAGTGACCATTTCCAGTTGATTATCTCTCTCCCTTCCCGCTCCCCAAATGACACGTTACCTTGTTGGTGTTTCCAACGCACCGATTGGCCTCTATAAACTAAACAGGTCTTGTTTTCTCCCTCTTTGTCGGGTTGTATTGATGACAACCTACATGACGTGTCTGACGCGATTGTTCGCGCTGCTAGCCCTGCTGTCCCGCGTTCATCTGGGCCATTAAGTCGCCGGCAAGTCCCATGGTGGAGTACAGCCATTGCCATTGCAATCCGTGATCGCTGTCGAGCTTTGCAACACCTTAAGGGGCACCCATCCGTAGCCAGACTTACTACCTTTAAACGCCTCTGCGCTAAAGCACGTTATTGAATGAAACAGAGCAAGTGGATATGTTGGGAACGATTCGTTTCTTTCCTTGGTAGTACTGTCCCTCTGTCACGAGTATGGGCTACACTTCGCTCTCTCCAAGGTTGCCATTGGCAGTCCACCCTCACAGGCCTTCACCTCCCACATGGCCTTTGTACGGACCCATTAGCTTGTGCAGACTACCTTGCGACCCATTTTGCACTGGCATCAGCCCCCTATCCAGCTGCTTTCCTTCACCAGAAACTGGTGGCTGAAGCTTTCATCTTATGTTTTACCCCTTGTGAGTAAGAATCTTAAAACAAACCTTTTACTGAATGGGAATTTCTTTCTGTTCTATCTTCTTCTCATGATACGGCCCCTGGCCCAGATTCCATTCATAACGAACTGCTTCAACATCTCAGTGCTCCACAATGACAACATCTTCTCCAGCTGTTTAACTGTATCCGCTCCAGGGCGACTTCCCTTCTCTGTGGAGGGATAGCATCGTGGTTCCTGTCCTTAAGCCTGTTAAGAACCCCCTATTTGTAGACAGCTATTGGCCAATTAGTCTGACCAATGTTGTTTGTAAGTTACTTTAACGGATGGTAGCCCGTCGGCTCAATTCGGTCCTCCAGTCTCGAGATCTATTGTCCCCTTACCAGTGTGGCTTCCAAGAGGGACGGTCTCCAATCATCCAATCATTTACTTCACTTGGAATCTGCAGTTCGGCAGGCTTTTTCCCAGCGCCACCATTTAGTTGCAGTGTTTTTTGACCTTCTAAAGGCCTATTACATGGCCTGGTGCCATCACATTTTGCTTACCCTTCATCAGAAGGGTCTTGGGGCCCACTACTGATTTTCATCCGCCAGTTCCTGTTCCATCGGTCATTCAGAGTTTGAGTTGGTACTGTTTTTAGTTCTCCACGGACCCAGGAGACAGGTATCCCACAGGGTTCTGTCTTGAGTGTCCTTCTTTTCCTCATTGCTATCGATGGACGTGTGGCCTCAGTCAGTCCTTTGGTTGCCCCTGCCCTGTATATGGATGGTTTCTGCATTTGGGTTAGTTCCTCCTCGATGGCATCTGCAGAACGGCAGCTCCAGGGAGCTACATGGAGTGCCTCTGCATGGACCCTCTCCCACGGGTTTCAATTTACTCCTCTACAATCGCAGGTGGTCCACTTCTGCCGCCGTACTATGATCCACCCCGATCCAGAGCCCTATCTTTATGCACAACGATTGCCAATGGTCCCACAGTTTCGTTTCCTTGGTTATCTTTTCCACAAAAAGCTCATTTGGCTGCCCCATATCAGACATCTGAGGGTAGGATGTTTCTGTAAACTCAATGTCCTTCACTTCCTTACCCACTCCTCTTCGGGTGCAGACCGTTCCCCCATCCTCCATTTTTATCATGCTCTAGTTCTGTCTCGCTTGGACTATTGCTGTCAAGTTTATGGTTCAGTTGCTCCTTCCACACTGCACGTGCTGGATCCAGTCCACTATTGTGGTATCCATTTGGCCACCGGTGCCTTCCCTACTACCTCTGTTGATAGTCTCCTGGTTGAATCTGGGATTCCCCTCCCCCCTTTTCTGTTCGGCGGTCCCAGCTTCTGGTGTCTTAAGCACTCGCTGTCCCTCCCTCTCATCCTTCCTATTCTGTCCTGTTACGAGACCATGGACGTCGCCCACCCCATTCCATCCCTCGGGCGGGTTTACCGGTTGGGCTCTGCCTTGCGTCTCTTTGCTGTGATTTTCAGCTTTCTTCTTTGTCCTGTCTTCCTCGCTCTCTCCCCTCCACCCCCCCCCCCCCTTGGCTAGTTCCTCAGCCTCTAATTTGGATTGATCTCCTCCAACGTCCAAAAGATTCCATCCCCCCAATGGTGATCCATTCCTTTTTCCGCCTAACTTAATGGGAGTTTCGGGATGCTGTCGTTTTTACACTGATGACTCAAAATCTGCTGATCATGTGGGGTATGCTTTCACGTCCCCTGTTGGAACGAAAAATCACCTGCTGCCACCTACATGTGGGGTTTTTACTGCGTAATTGATGGCAATTTCCCAGGCCCTTTACTTTTATTAAACAGTCCCAACACAACTGTGTTTTGTTCATGTAACGACTCAATGAGTGGCCTTCTTGCTATTGACTGATATTTTTTGCGTCGTCCCTTGGTCTCTGTCATCCATGACCATCTCGTTGATATTCACTGTGCTGCTTGTTCCATTGACTTCCTTTATGTCCCTGGCCATGTGGGTATCCTGAGTAATGAGCTCGCTTATCATTTGGCTGGAGAAGCAGTCACTTACCCCCGTTTTCTTTAACCCCTCCTGCAGCGGATTTACGGCTTCACATCAAATCCCACTTCACACAGGCACGGGCCAACTTTTGGGACGCTTCTCCGCTGTCTAATAAACCTCGTGCAATCAAGGTGATACAAGGATCATGGTGTTCTTCCTTCCACCTCTCGCGAAAGACTCGACCACACTGTGTCGTCTCCGCATTGGCCATACCAGGCTTTTGCGGGATGGGTCACCCCCACTTTGTGGTTGTGGAGCCTTCCAGTCAGTAGCCCACATTTTTCTTGAATGCCTCCTTCTTTTGGCTCTGCGTGCTAAGTACAGACTCACCCACACTTTACCTCTGATGTTGGCTGACGATTCCCACATGGTCTCTCTGGTTCTGTTTCCTCCAGGAAAGTGGTTTTTATTCTCAGTTTTAAGGTGTTGGGGCAGGGCGGTGAGTGCTTGGGTGTCTCCCACTGTAAGCCATGTTTGGAGATTCCAGACTCACCGCCCTGACAGAGATAATATTTTCTTCCCCTCTTACTCTGTTTTACCCTTTTTTAAAGGATTGGTTAGTCTCCTTTTCTCATAGGTACTTCTACATTCTAGCAGTTGCACGTCTTAAGTCATAGGTGGTATTGCCTATGCTGCTTCATCATAGTGTTGGGTTCGTTGTCTTGCTGACTTACCTCATATTGTTTTTTACCATTTACAACATGACTGCCCTTTTACGTTTTCACCTTCCTCCATTTTATTGTTCTGACTTTCCTGAGATGTCAAACAAGTGGAATGGACCACATTTGCAACAAGGGGCTGATGACCTTGCTGTTTGGTCCTATAAACCCCACACAACCAACCAACTAACCAAGCTTTCTTGCCTTTGACAGTGTTCAGCTGCCGTCGCGCATCAAAGTGGGCTATGAAGTTATTTCTGTTCGCCCTTACGTCCCGACACCTACTCGCTGCTACCAGTGTCGTCGTTTTAATCACACCCGCCAGTCTAGTTGTAATGCCGATAAATGCGTCACTTGTGGCAGGGACGCCCATGGGGGTGACTGTCTGTCTGTCACCTTGTTGTGTGAACTGTCAGGGTGACCATGCAGCATCCTCCCGCGAGTGTCCCATCTACAAGGATTAATGCTGTTTACAGGAAATTCGGGTCAAAGAGAAAGTGTCCACCTCGGCTGCTCGCAAGCTATTTGTTAGTAGGAAGCCCACGCTGCTCCCAACAAGGAAATACAGTACTGTCCCCTCCCCTCCTTCGCCTACTAGGTAGGTGTCGACACAGACATGCTATCTGACCTTTAGCATTACGGTCGTCCGTTCGGCCAGTGCTAAGATCGCCCGGTCAACGTCTCCTCTTCCTCCCGTCACCCCTAAGACACAAGAACCTTCATCAGCTTCTGCCTAGTCGAAGACCCAGAAGTCAGCTGCACGGGCCTTCAAGAAGGAACCGTCCCGTGAAGACTTCCTATGTACCTCGAACTCCCAGCCATCGACCAGTACTTCGACTAAACAACCTTCCAAGAAGGCTCATAGGAAGCACAGTTCTCCTTCTCGGCCACGGCGCGTTTCTTCTCCTGCGCCACCCAGCAGTTGCCCCCCCAGGCCGTCATCCGTTTCGCCTGGCCGCACCGCTGGTAGCCGAACATCTGGCCGTTCACCGCCGGAGGAAGCTCCCCCTCCCGGCCGTCTTAACAAGATGGCTGACGAACCTATTGAACAAATGGACAAGAACTCTCCGCCTATTGATAGCGACCATCTCGCTTACCATCTATGTCTGTAAGGTGATGGAACGAATGGTTAACTTTAGGCGTCGAGATTCGAGCAGCCAAACCAAACTACTTACCGATGTACAATGTGGATTTCGTAGGTGCCTCTCTGCTGACGACCATTTGGTTACCTTGTCGACCTTCATTATGAATAACTTCTTGCGGAAGTGCCAGACAGTAGCTGTGTTCATTGATTTGGAGAAGTCTTAAGACACCTTTTGGAGGGCGGGCGTTACCCACACCATGCTTACATGGGGATTTCACGGTCGCCTCCCTCTTTTTTTTTCGTGAATTTTTAATCGATCGACACATAAGGGTACTTGTGGGTTCTATGCTGTCCGACGCCTTTCGCTAGGAGAATGGGGTGCCACATTGCTCATTTTTGAGCGTCACTCTCTTCGCCATAGCGATCAATCCAATAATGGATTGCCTCCCAGCTGATGTATTAGTCTCCCTTTTCTTGGACGATTTTACCATCTACTGCAGCGCACAGCGTACATGATTCCTGGAGCGCTGTCTTCAGCGTTGTTTTGACCAGCTTTACTCCTGGAGTGTCGCCAATGGCTTCCGTTTTTCTGCCGAGAAGACGGTCTGTATTATCTTCTGGCGCTACAAAGAGTTTCTCCCACCGTCCTTAAATCTGGGCTCCGTTGCTCTCCCATTCGTGGAGACAGGATAATTTTTAGGTCTTACATTTGACAGGAAACTTATCTCCACATGTCTTTTTTGGCTGCCAGTTGTACCCGTTCTCTAAATGCCCTCCATATTCTCAGCGGTACGTTGTGGGGAGCGGATCGAACCGTCCTACTTCGCTTCTATCGGTCGATCGTCCGCTCGAAGCTGGATTGTGGGAGCTTTGTACACTCCTCTTTACGGCCGTACATCTTACGCCGTCTCAACTCCATACAACATCGGGGTTTACGTCTTGCGATCGGAGCGTTTTATACTAGTCCCTTCGAGAGTCTTCATGCTGAAGCCGGTGAATTGCCACTAACCTCCCAGCGCGATGTACTGCTATGTTGGTATGCCTGTCGGCTATTATCAGTGGCCAACTAGCCGTCTTATAGTTCCTTTATTGATAACTCTCTCGACTGTCAATACGGGTTCTATGTATCTGCCCTGCTACACCCTGGAGTTCGCTTTCGTTGCCTCCTTCAGCAACTTAATTATTCACTCCCTGCAACCTTTAGAGTGGGCGAGAGCCAAACGCCACCTTGACCCTACGCTCAGGTTCGCGTTCACCTTGACCTCAGCTCGTTCCCGAAGGAGGTAACCTCAGCTTCAGTATATCTCTCGCGGTTTGTCGAACTTCGTTCGAAGTTCATTAATACGAACTTCATTTATACAGATGGCTCTAAGACCAATGACAGTGTCAGGTGTTCTTTTATTGTCGGGGCACACAGTTTCAAATACCGGTGCCATGGCCATTGTTCGGTTTCAGAACTGAGCTCTTTGCCCTCTACCAGGCTGTTCTATACATCCGCCGCCACCGACATTCTGCTTATGTCATCTGCTCTGATTCCCTGAGCGCCATCCAGAGCCTCAGTGATCCGTATCCGGTTGACCCTTTCGTGCGCCGGATCCAACGCTCTCTTCAGCAGCTGGCTGACGATGGTTCTCCGGTTACCTTTATGTGGGTTCCTGGCCATGTCGGTATCCCTGGGAATGAAGTTGCAGATGCCGCCGCCAAGGCTGCGGTCCTCCAGCCTCGGACAGGTTCTTGTTGTGTGCCTTCATCTGATTTCAGCAGGGTCATTTGTCAGCGCATTTTATCGCTGTGACATGCCAATTGGTCTACACTTATTGAAAACAAGCTTCGGACCTTGAAACCTCTCCCCACGGCTTGGACAACCTCTTCACGCCCTTCTCGGCGGGAGGAGGTCGTTTTGTCCCGGTTACGTATTGGACACTGCCGGTTCAGCCGCCGCCATCTGCTGACGGCTGCGTCGGCGCCGTTCTGCCAATGTAGGCAATCGCTAACTGTACGCCACATTTTAATGTCCTGTCCAAATTTTAGTGCACTGCGCTTTGATCATAGCCCCCCATGTACTCTGGAAGAAATTTTAGCGGATGACCCAAAAGCAGCTGCTCGCGTTCATCGTTTATCCACTCGACAAACCTGTCTGACATTTGATTATGCTGTTTTTTATTATTCCTTGCCTGTTAATGTGCCTTTTATTAGTGTTGTCCTTTTTAGTTGCTGCTTTAACATTGTGCCTCACAGTGCATTCATAATTTAGTCTGGGCGCTAATGACCACTGTAGTTTGCGCCCGAAAACTACAAAAAACCACACATTGACAGAAAACCACAATTTCAAGGTGCACGCCGACAATTTCTTTATGAGTGACACTCTTTAGTACTCTCTTGAGTATTAGGATTAAATATACTGAAAGATTGACCTCCCCAACGAAAAGACATGAAGGCTGGAGAACGAGGAGCAATAGCATGTCCAATAGAAGATACAGGAGATCCATTGTAGTAATACGTACGATAACAAACGTCTTACTCTGCATTCATCTTTCGTTGGTATTGAGACTCAGGGTGAGACACAGGTGGAACATTCCACAAAGACAATACGTGCAAGTCCCAAGGTGGGTCATTGCACCTTACAACACCTGTATTGGTGGTATTTGATTGACAAATTATCATAACTATAGAAATACTACATAGCATCGATGATTTAGTATTTATACAGCTTCCAGGACGCAATTAAAATTGCGGTGATCACCAGGTGACTCGAATGGACTGCAGATTACTTCAAGAACAACACATTCCACTGCGCAAATTAAAAGCGGAAATTGCGGGTGGACTATTAGCCGTTAAGAGAAATCAAAGCGAGGACGCCCAAGTAAAGAGAACTTGTCAAAAAAGAATAGAGCTACGACAACAGTTCCGCCAGTTTTTGACTGCCAAAAGAAAAAGTAAGATGATTGGCTTGTAAGGGAGGAAACAAGAGGACGATGCAGATGAGTTTCAAGGTGGTAGCGTCTAAGTCTGCATCTGCATCTATACTCCGCAATCCATCATGAGGTCCATGGCAGAAGTTACGTCCCATTGTACCAGTTACTAGAGCTTCTTCCTCTTGTATTCACGTATACAGCACGGAAAGAACGATCATTCGTATGCCTCCGTGCGTGCAGTACTTACTCTAATCATATACTCACGATCCCAATGTGAGCAATTGGGATGGTAGTATATCCTAGAGTAATCATTTAAAACCGGTTCTTGAAACTTTAACACTTTCTCGGGATAGCTTCTGTATTCGAGAATTAGTTCTTTCATTCTCTCTCCCACGAATTAACCCTGTGACCATTCGTGCTGCCCATCTCTATATACGTTAAATGTCCTCATCGAAACGTCGCGGGTTTTCGACGCAGATACCCGGATGGAAGCCCGAGAAGATTTCATCAGCAGTACACGCCGGGAAAGCCTACATTCACATATTTGGCTACGGTAGTCACTGCCTGTCAACAGAGCGTGATCCCTTCAAACATTTCATTCAGCACCTATCTATAGCCCTAAGCTTTCAGACCTATTTTGCACTAATGTTCCTTTAAAAGTTCCGTTACAGCGTTTCTATACCATGGAGGTTATCTCCCATTATGAACTGTTCTGTGGGACACACATCTATCCAGCATGTGGTCAATTACCCTTTCAAATTTGAGCCATATTTCTTCTACATGCTCCTGCCTTGTGTTGCCAGTTCGTCATTCACATATGACAACATCCATTTTCATCTAGTTTACAGAACATACTTATCTTTCTGCTCTAGTTGACCTCTGTACTTCAATAATCACTGTTGCCAGAACCCCACCATGGTCACTGATCCCAGTTTCGATGTGGGTATCCTCAGAATTCAGGTATGTTCGTTGCATTAAATCCAATATATTTCCATCATAACTAGGGTTCTTAACTGTCGGTTACAGTAATTGTTAGTGAACTTTCACAGGACGCCCTACCATACCCACCACTAGACGAAACCTCAGTTCACTTCTCAACAAGTTCCCCAATCATATTGTAATCAGTGGTGGAGACTTTAATCATCCAACAATTAACTGGGAAAATTAGTTTTGTTCAAGTGTTCGGTTACATCAGTAGAGGAGTCTGTTGGGCGATAGGATCCTTTTATACCCACTCGTGGTACTCAGTCTTGTGCAGTCACCCACATGCAGCTTCAATTTCTCTCTGTGGATTTGAGTTACTGTACTGCGACAAATACACGACCTGTATTTGTCATTTATCTATACTTTCGATGTACACCTAAATTTTCCCTAAAAATCTACCATTTCGGATTTGAACCAGCTTTCTGTACCTACCACAATGTGAGCATCACTGCTTTTGATGAGCACCTCAAACTCTGGCACTTAGTTGAAGTTTACCTTTAGGATTTTAATACTCTCACCGGTGGGACGTATTTTTCGAACTTCCACTGATATTTCTGGTTTTTCTGCAGCGAGTGTTATCTGGATGGATGAAGACCATCAGGTAATGAAACAGGTTGACAAAACCATAGTGCCTACACACACTGTTCCATGTCCGATGTAGTAGTGCTTCTGTCAGATCACGGCAAGCTAAGTAGTTCATCACGTGCCACATGACAAGCCCAGTCAGCTGTTGCTGGTGTCTACATTACAACCATACTCAAATATCTTGACGAAGCACAGCCGAATGTAGTACTTGTGGTAGGGATGCTCATGAGTGCAATTGCCCACCACCTTCTCCCTGCTGCATAAATTACAATATCAACTATGCTGCCTCATCTCGTTAATTTCCTCTGTATCTCCGTGAGCAAGCTGTCAAGGCGATCAGAGTGAAGGAAAAAGAGCCTTAACCTATCGTTAACAAGCTGTTGGATAGTGAAAGCTGTGTTTTCCACCATCTGCTACTAAAAGTATAAATCTCGATACTCCTCGCTCCTCAAAGGAAATCGCCACACGGACATGTGTTCTCAAATGCAGCATCGCAGTTGTAAAATAGCCTAGTGTCACGGTAGTATCCGCTTCTCCTTCTCCGAAGCTGCAACTCGCAACATCTTCACCTCTGGCGGCGAAATCACCTGCTACACAACCAGCAGGCTAGAAATCAGGGACTAAAGTGCCCTGTGAAGATTTTAAACATCCTTCAAGCCAACAGACATCTGAAACTTCATCTGCCGACAGCAAAGGCTCAGATATCCAAGGAAAACTGTCTTTCCTTTCGCTGACTCGCTGGTCCTCATAAGCAGCGTCGTCACATGACACCCTCACCTGCCCAAGCTCCGTTCTGCCAGTGCCAACCTTTTTCGTGCCATGGAACCTGCACACTTACTCAGTGAGGATGCCGACACTTTCGTAGGTTGCATGGAACAGGATCCTCCAGCCACTACGCCCTATAGCATTGATTCTTTGAAGGCTGACACTCAGCAGCCCATGAGGTGACAACCCACCATTATTCCTCCTCCCATATCCGTCATGACTTCCCTCCAGTGGAATGTTTGTCACTACATCCAACAATGAAGATTTAAACTGCTCTTGGAATCCCTGCCCTGAGGAAACAAAATTGCCCTTGTGATGGCTTCGACGTCTTCCGTTTCTTTCCAGTCCACTTTAATCTCCCCCCTCTCTCCCAATGATTACATTCCATCTCGTGAAGGATTCATGCTGCTCCTATTGGTTGACGTTCATATTCAATCACTCTCACTGAACACTTGGCTGCAAGCTGTTACAGTCTGAATTTCCTTTCATCACTTGTTCCCTTTCTATTATTGACATCACTCCAGCATTTGATGTTAGCAGTGGCCAACACCCTCACCTCTTTTTGCTACTTCGTGACTTTAATGTACACAATACCCTTCAGGGCCCTCCCCCCATGAACCACGGACCTTGCCGTTGGTGGGGACGCTTGCGTGCCTCAACGGTACAGATATCCGTACCGTAGGTGCTGTGGTGTCACCGCCAGACACCACACTTGCTAGGTGGTAGCCTTTAAATCGGCCGCGGTCCGGTAGTATACGTCGGACCCGCGTGTCGCCACTATCAATGATTGCAGACCGAGCGCCGCCACACGGCAGGTCTAGAGAGACTTCCTAGCACTCGCTCCAGATGTACAGCCGACTTTGCTAGCGATGGTTCACTGACTTCTACGCTCTCATTTGCCGAGACGATAGTTAGCATAGCCTTCAGCTACGTTATTTGTTACGACCCAGCAAGGCGCCATTATCCGTATTATTGATATTGTGAATCATGTACTTTAAAGAGCGACGTTCTCCATTAATGGATTAAAGTTAAGTATTCCACCAGCTACGTCCGTTTTTCTCAATTCTAATTCCCTTGTCATGTTCCAGACCTCACGCGAGCCTGCGTGAGCTAAAACGCGAGCATTTCGGCCTCCTTTACTATCACGGTTGGCTCTCCTGCCAACCACAACAGGTGCAACTACAACGGAGGGATATCTGTTGAGAGGCCAGACAAACGTGTGGTTCCTGAAGAGTAGTTGCAGGGGCAACAGATGATTGACTGATCTGGCCTTGTAACATTAACCAAAACGGCGTTGGTGTGCTGGCACTGCGAACGGCTGAAAGCTAGGGGAAATTTCAGCCGCAATTTTTCCCGAGGGCATGCAGCTTTACTGTATGGTTAAATGATGATGGCGTCCTCTTGGGAAAATATTCCGGAGGTAAAATAGTCCTCCATTCGGATCTCCGGGCGGGGACTACTCAAAAGGACGTCGTTATCAGGAGAAAGAAAACAGGCATTCTATGGATCGGAGCGTGGAATGTCAGATCCCTTAATCGAGCGGGTAGGTTAGAAAATTTAAAAAGGGAAATGGATATGTTAAAGTTAGATATAGTGGGATTTAGTGAAGTTCGGTGGCAGGAGGAACAAGACTTCTGGTCAGGTGAATACAGGGTTATAAATACGAAATCAAATAGGGGTAATGCAGGAGTAGGTTTAATAATGACTAAAAAAATATGAGTGCGGGTAAGCTGCTACAAACAGCATAGTGAACGTATTATAGTGGCCAAGATAGACACGAAGCCCATGCCTACTACAGTAGTACAAGTTTATATGCCAACTACCTCAGCAGATGGCGAAGAAATTCAAGAACTCCATGATCAGATAAAAGAAATTATTCAGGTAGTGAAGGGAGACGAAAATGTAATAGTCATGGGTGACTGGAAGTCGAAAGTAGGAAAAGGGAGAGAAGGAACCATAGCAGGTGAATATGGATTGGGGCTAAGAAATGAAAGAGGAAGACGTCTGGTGAAATTTTGCACAGAGCACAACTTAATCATAGCTAACACTTGGTTCAAGAATCATAAAAGAAGGCTGTAAACATGGAAGAAGCCTGGAGATACTGGCAGGTTTCAGATAGATTATATAATGGTACGACAGAGATTCAGGAACCAGGTTTTAAATTGTAAGACATTTGCAGAAGCAGATGAGGAGTCTGACCACAATCTATTGGTTATGAACTGTAGATTAAAACTGAAGAAATTGCAAAAAGGTGGCAATTTAAGGAGATGGGACCTGGACAAATTGACTAAACCAGAGCTTGTACAGAGTTTCAGGGACAGCATATGGGAACAACTGAAAGGAATGGGGGAAAGAAATACGGTTGAAGACGAATGGGTAGCTCTGAGGGATAAAGTAGTGAAGGCAGCAGAGGATCAAGTAGGTAATAAGACGAGGGCTAGTAGAAATCCTTGGGTAACAAAAGGAATATGGAATTTAATTGATGAAAGGAGAAAATATAAAAATGCTGTAAATGAAGCAGGCAAAAAGGAATACAAACGTCTCAAAAATGAGATCGACAGGAAGTGCAAAATGGCTAAGCAGGCATGGCTAGAGGAGAAGTGTAAGGGTGTAGAGGCTTACCGCACTAGGGGTAAGATAGATACTGCGTATAGGAAAATTAAAGAGACCATTGGAGAAAAGAAAACGACTTGTATGAATATCAAGAGCTCAGATGGAAACACAGTTCTAAGCAAACAGGGAAAACAGAAACGTGGAAGGAGTATATAGAGGGTCTATACAAGGGCGATGTACATGAGTACAATATTTTGGAAATTTAAGAGGATGTAGATGAAGATGAAATGGGAGATAAGATACTGTGTGAAGAGTTTGACAGAGCACTGAAAGACCTGAGTTGAAACAAGGTCCCCGGAGTAGACAACATTCCATTGGAACTACTGATGGCCTTGGTAGAGTTTTGTCAGGACTGGCTCTCCCATCTGGTGAGCAAGATGTATGAAACAGGCGAAATACCCTCAGACTTCGAGAAGAATATAAAAATTGCAATCCTAAAAAAAGAAGGTGTTGACAGATGTGAAAATTACCGAACTATCAGTTTAATAAGTGACAGCTGCAAAATACCAACGCGAATTCCTTACAGACGAATGGAAAAACTAGTAGAAGCCGACCTCGAGGAAGATCAGTGTGGTTTCCGTAGAAATATTGGAACAAGTGAGGCAATACTGACCCTACGACTTATCTGAGAAGCTAGATTAAAGAAGGGCAAACCTACGTTTCCAGCATTTGTAGACTTAGAGAAAGCCTTTGATAATGTTGACTGGAATACTCTCCTTCAAATTCTGAAGGTGGCAGGGGTAAAATACAGGGAGCGAAAGAGTATTTACAATTTGTACAGAAACCAGATGGCAGTTGTAAGAGTCGAGGGACATGAAATGAAATGGAAGCCCCTTCAGGGCTCTTCAAGAACCTGACAGAGACGTGACGTCATTGGTGACATTCACAATTAACTCAACCTCATCCGCCTTAACATTGGAGCACCCACTCCACACACACCTATCACTATTTGGACTCCTCGTTCTGCACTGCACAGCTTGTAGAGTGGCCCGTTCTGTGACGTGTACTCCAGCAACTGTTTCCTTTGTGCTTTCTGTTTGCTGACACATACCCCTACATATGTGCAAAATTGATTGGTAGCTTTCTAAGGCTGAATGGAGGCTTCACTCCTCGCTGGCGACCTTCGATGAACAAACTTCCGCACTAGCGATGAGCAGGTTACCCTTAGTGCAGCCGAAAATTTCATTCCTCGAACTTCCTCTCTACTGCTCTGTGTCCTGGTCCCTTGGTGGACTGAGGCGTACTGCGAGGCACTTCGTGCGCGGAACCGTGCTCTCCGCGTTTATAACTGTCCTCCTACGATGACAAACTACATCTGTTGTAAACAGTTGCGTGCACAGTGCCACTGCATTCTTAGAGACAAAATTAGTAAATGAAATCCATCTACGTTTTTGCTAAGTTCCTCTCGCTCTTCTGTCATTTGCGCCAAACTCGTAGGGATATCTGGGAGAAAGGGCCTTTCTCAGATCTCTGGATGACAGTACCAGATGTCATAGTGGACTCTATCGCTATCTTAAACTTCGTGGAGCTTTGTTTTGTGGAGATTTCGAGCTCTACGCATTATTACCCGGCCTTCCTCCATCGGAAAAAAGTGGAGGCGGCTTGGACAATAACCTTGCTTTTTCAGAATCTTGAGGCTACAATGCCGGATTTACTATGAGAGAGTTGTACTATAATCTCACTTAATCCCGATTCTGTTCCCCAGGGCTGGAAGATGTTAACATTCAGATGTTGCAGCACCTTCTCTTGCAGGCAAGTATTTTATCCTCCATACGGACAATCCCCTCTAGGTGGAGGGAAGGTTTCCGAGATGCTGGACTGAAGCCACCGTCACACCCAAGCATAAGCAGGGTAAGGAGAAGCACTCTTCCAGCTACTGCCCCATTTCTCTCAGCAGCTGTTTGCAAGGTTATTGAACATATGATTCATCCCACCTGGCGTGGTGGTTAGTCCTGCAATTTACTACCCAGTGCCCAATGTGGATTTAGAGTGCGCCATTCTCCAGTTGACCATTTCTTCACTTTGTCCACCTATACCATGAAGGGCTTTCTGTGGAAATCCCTGGCAAGCAATATTTTTCGATTCTGTGGAAGACACCTGCTGGAGGACTGGTATGTCTGTATTCTACACATAGCTTCCCTGTTCACCTCAGCAATTTTTAGAAGATGGAGTTTTCAAGGTGTATGTGGGTTGTGCCTCGTCAGACAACTTTATCCAGGAAAACGGTGTACCTCAATTTCCATCCTCAGCGTTGTCCTCTTTGCTATCGCCATTAACGCTATAATGGCCTGCCTCCTGCTGAGCACCTCTGGCTCCCTTTTTGTTGACGATTCTGCCATCCATTGCAGTCCTCCAGGAACCTCTCACATTGAGCGACGTCTCTAACTTCTTCACTCATGGAGCATCGAGAATGGTATTGTTTTTTCCACTGACAAAACCGTTTGTGTTGGTTCCTGTCAGTGCAGTTGATTTCTCCCCCCATATTCTCAACTTTGGCCTGCTGCTCTTCTGTTAGTTGAAACTACGAAATTCCTGTGGCTCATGCTCAATAGGAAACTGTTCGTTCTCACTCGTGTCCCACCTGGGAGCCCACTGTACGTAGTTCCTCAATGTAGGACATGTCCTCAATGATACTTCCTGGGGGCAGATTGAACCCCCCTTATCTGTTTGTACTGGTCCCTTGTCCAATAAAAACTAGAATATTGGTGCTTTGTTTACGCATCTGTGCGTCTGTCCTTCGTATGCCATCTCAACACTACCCACCATCGTCGCATCTGTTTGGCCACTGGCGCCTTTTATGCTAGCCAAGTTCAGCGCGTATGCCGAAGCTGTTGAATTACCAGTCATACTAAAGTTATCCTCAAGAGATAAACATGGAGTTTTTCCGCCATGCCAGGCCACCCATCCTATGCCTCCTTCGATGACTACTTTGATAGCCAGTATCGGGCCCACTCCTCTTCAGTTACCTCCTGGAGCCCATTTTCAGTTCTTGCTCCAGCAGCCGAACTTTACACTACCTGCAACTATCCTAGTGGGAGTGAACCCTTCTCCACCTTGGCTTTCTGTGGCAGCCTGTGTTCACCTTAGCCTTCATTTGCTCCCCAAGGACACAACTGCAGCCTCGTTCTATTGCCTTGACTTCCACTACCTACACACGTGACTTTTTAATAGTACCTTTCTGTATGCTGATGGCTCTGACTGTGGAATCAGGTGTGCCGTTGTCATCTGCACCAACGTTTTTCCGTATCTGCCTTTGCAACACTACTCAGTATTTCCAGCAGAGCTCTTCGCCCTCAGAGGCCAGAATAGATCTGGTGACACAGGCTTTTCCATTGTCGTGTGCACGAAGACTAAAGGGCACAGAGTCTGACCACTGTACACTGCCCATCCCTTGGTGCAACGGGTCCAGGAAAACTCAGTTTCTCACTCCTGAGGGATCCACTGTGATGTCCATGTGGTTTCCTGCTCAGGTCAGTCTGCCAGGAAATGAGGCTGCTGACGCTGCTGCCTAGACTGCAGTCCTCGTACCTCAGCCGGCTGGTTCTTATATTCTCCCAGATGATCTCTGTTCCTGTCTGCCAGCAGGTGGTGTCACTTTGGCATCACCAGTTGTCCTCCATTCTAGGAATAATCCCTGGGTTTTTAAGGCTCTCCCAGTGGCTTGGACAGCCTCCTCCTCTGCCCTCTTGACGTCAGATCATCTTAGCTGGGTTGCGTATTGGGCACTCTCTTCTTAGCCATCGTCCTTAGTTTAGAGGTGATCACTTACCACTTTGTACTCATTATCCTGAGTCTCTGACGGTTCACAATGCACTTTTCTTAACCACTTATGTTCTCATTTACGTTTGCCGTCTACGTTATCAGGCGTGCCGCGGGCTATCGACCGTGTTTTACTCTCGATCTGTTGTAGCGATATGGCGAAGGACATTTAATCTTCAGTGTAGCACCTCCATTGTCTCTATGGTGTATTTTATAGACTTTTATCAGTCTTTGTTTTTAAGCTGTCTTTTCCTCCATCAATTGAGTTTACCGTTTAGTCGTTTTAACCCCTTTTTCATCTTCGTGTTCTACAGTTCTGACGTTGGCACGAAAGAACAAAATCTTTGCGCCTTACAACAAAAAACAGCAAACCACCTGGAATGACAGAAGCCATTTGTTCAGAGCCCCGGTGTTCCTAGGACAGGCACCTGCTCCTTGGCGTGGACGGCGTCAACAAATTGCGTATATGTTGTGCTCCCTGCGTCGTCAGAGGTGGCGTTTCACTAATGTTAGCTGCAAGCCTCCGTTTTCAGAAGTACTGTCAGTGCAGACAAATTATATGTGAGGACGTCTTCCGTATTTTAACAAATTTTACTCGTTCTTATTATCCAATCAGCAACGTAACCAAATTTCTTAGATATTATTTCTGGCACATCCACGATGTGAAGTGTAAGTACCATTGGGACTAATATTGCACCTTCATGTGAGCCATTGAGGAGGAATTCCTAGCTACTGATTGTATTTACTACAGTGACCTGGTATCATGTCACAAAACTTGCTTTCAAGATTCTTTAACCTTTTGAATTGGGATTTCATTACCACTTCATACATTAGGCCCAGTCTCCCGATGATACCCTAGGCTTCAAACAAATTAATAAAAGCCAAAGATGTAGGCATCATCTTCTGAAAGTTTGCATCAGTATGAGATGTCCAAAACTTAGCATGCACTGTTTCGTCTGGGGGCAAAAGCTGGCTGGCTGTCCATTTGTTTGACCAATCCCTATTACCAGTTCGCGTTCCAGAAGTCTATAGAAAGGGGCGATAAAGTTAGAGAGCGTTGCTGCTGCGTGCCTGGAACACTCGGTAGAGCGTTTGAACAATAAAACTGTGTACTGAAAATAATATCCTTGGCAGATTAAAGGCTAAGGTCCTGAGTAGTTGTAACTTCTAGAGTTTCTAATATTTCTTGTCTCAGCTTCGAATATATTCTTTGAATATTCTCAGGGTACATGCATCTTCGCTGTTACAGTAACCGCCCTCAAAAAGCTGTTGCCGTTATCGGCAGAAATAACTGAATGGTATGATTTCGTGTAAAACGATGAATGCCTGTATTCAATTCCTGTTTGTAGGTACCCTTTGCAACATAGGAATTAACATCATCAATGGGATTGTTCCTCCGATTCCTGCTGGAGCGAGACAGTATTGAAAATGAGGGAAATCTGACAAAATTTTGAGTTGTGACAAAGCTATGGTTCCCATCAGCAGTGCCAAACGTGAGTTTGTGCCGTTCTCCAATTCCAAGCTACTTAACTGAATGCAACCGTCTTCAGCATTGCAAACAAAATGTATGTCGTTTTTCTACCGCCTACTTAACGAATGTTTGAATAACATGTCGACCAAGGAAAGAGATTAGTTCGTCAGTTTAGGTGGTAACGTAATAGTGTCGTGAGTTGTTTAGCAGGTAACCATTTCTATTTTAGTACAGACGTGTTGCCTGCCTACTCGGTGAGCATCGTGTATGTCGCACCAACAGTATCGTGTCACACCATTTTCTCTTGTATAGCGTAGTTGATTTCCATTATCTGAACGACTTCCCTGTGGGACATATCATTGCTTTTGAACAGCATGTTCTGTAGAATTTCTGCTAACGTTCTCGACGTTCATTTGACATAAACACCTACTCCCATTCTCCTAGAGATGTGTCCCTACAAAAGGAGCTTTTTATGTACTGATTCGTTCCCTCTCTGTCCAGTAAGGTCTTGGAATACATTAAGAAGACGTACAGCCATTGTCTGGCAGACAGTTGTTGCTCTACTAGCACCACGCGGTGGTCACATGTGGGACACGTTCAGGGAACACCTACGGATGTGAAGCTAAATAGACCCCTGAAACAGCTGTCAATTGTAAAACTAGAAAGCTTCTTACCTTACATAAGGAGTCTGTTCACATGATGCGCAAGAGGGGTAGCATAAGGGGTGAGAGACAATGAATGCCAGTTATGCAACCTGCTGTGAGGAGGTGGTAAGTATGCTGCTCTGTAACTTTTTAATCTCCCTCCCACTGAGCTGAAAAGCTCATGGAATATTACTTCAGAAGTGGACTACAGCATTCATTTATTTGGAGTTACACATGTGAAATGCTGAGTTGTTCAGACAATGGAGTCCTTGATAGCAACACATTAGAGAACTAAATGTATCGAGAAGCAAATCAGTTTAGCCAACTGAGAATACGCGAAACAGATTCTTGAACTTAGTTTACACACAAGTTTACTCACTTCACTAAGCAGTGAAGATAGTATGAGGAAGAGAAAAGGTGGCCCAGAAGATAATTAGGTTTCTTTTCATAGAGTGCACAGAAACAACGTAAGCGGTTTTTGTGACCGTTTCGTCTCCAATATGAGAGACGTTTTGATGTAAAGGCTGCTGATCTCACTTTTGCTCAGTTGAATGAACGCCATGTTCCCAGCGTAGTTGGAAGCTGGCGCAAATGCCCAGGAACGTGGTGCTACCAACTCACCTGCTGGCTGTTGACTGTCTTTGTGTTAATCTGGCTTCTCGTGACTTCATATAAATTGTGTAATAGCTGTCAACTACTCCTTAGCCAGCCCAAGCAAAGGAATTCAGCATACCAAGTGGTATATGGAGCCTGCACTGGGTCTTAAAACGCAGAGTAACACTCAAAAACGCTTAGTTTTAATAACCATTACTTTCCAAATTTTTTACGTCAAAGTAGACTAATGAAGAGCATGAAGTTGAAAGGATTCGCAAGAACCATACATTTAATTAACATAGATCCTTCAAATATTGCAAATTCTTGGAACACTGAGACAACTTTTTTTTAAATCAGAAAATAATCGTGCAAACAGTCAGTGAGTGAAACAGACATGCAGGCCACTTAACAATGGGGAATGAATTAAAATCTCAACACTATTTACACACCTTGGACCTAAGGGAATATTGAAATGTATGATGCAGCAAATGCAATAATAAAGATTTGAAAGACAGGAAAAAACTAGGTTTAACAGAATGCAACGTAGCTTCCCCTGACGAAACCTTGGCCAACCCAAGCTGCCACAGTCCACTGTGCTACTAACAGCCGTTAACCTCCGGTTGGTAGCAACTGACGTCACATTTCAGACGCCAACATTTACTGGACATCAAATGCCCATCCAAGCACACGTCACACACATTTTACACAGTCTCAAATCAACCATAATTAGTTTCTGGAAGCCAGCATCGTAAAATTGATAGCCATAGCAAGGACACTCACAAGATAACTATGACAGCATAACGGTGGTATCCTCAATTTCAAATTCATTCCGAATTACTAATCACATGGCTATCTCCATCAGTTAATCACATTCTGCTACGATCTTTACGTAAATCCACATCTCTGTACAGGTACGTCAAACCCATCAAAGGTTGGCAGCAGTGCTTCAGTAACCTTCCATTGAATATAACTAGTGAGAACCTATGTTTAACGTACTGTCGTGTTTTCTGTCCATGTGTTAATGAAATAATAATAGGTTTCATTACAACACTTGTCACACACAATGCCATGTGCTGCATATGACAGATGAGGAGTGTTCCGTAAAACTTGGGAAGGTTCTTGTGAGATGACAAACGTCTTAGGTTAAGTCACAGTCAGTATCTTAATACTGCCACGATCAGCGGAAGTAAATTGACCCACGGAAGTGCTGCTCCTTCTCCTACCCAAGTTTTGAGCCACCAAAATGCAAGACGTCTTCAATCACGATGGAAGTATAGAAATATATAGGGATGTGTAAGCTGATGTAAAGAATTAATCGTTAGCCACCAACAAGTAACATATTACTTCTGTAGGGAAGTCCATTCTCCTCTGCCTAAATCCACTATTGTAAGAAGTCTTACCATGCAAGTAAGGACATCACTCCAGTTAAGCACTGCCATATCAGCAGAATCAAGGCAGCGCCATTCATCAGACAATTACTTTAAATGTGCTATCACTGCCCGTATATTGCAGATATCATTGTCTTGCCCCACCAGCCTCCACCCTCCCAGGGGGTCAATAAGTCTTTTGTGAATACATGCGTGGCGAGCATGGGGCCCCGAGCCATTGCAGCCTTCTTTCTCTCCAGGGCTGCATTTCCTTTCCCTTCCCCTCCTTTCCCCTCCTAGCTCCTTTCCCCTCGCCCTCTCCTCTCCCTCTGTTGGTGTCCTTGCTTATGTTGGCCCCTGCTATCATCCTGGTTCTGTTGGTTGTACAATTCGGCTTTGTTCCATAATCATTTCCTTCTTTTGGCATTCCTTGGTCCCCCTCTGGGGTTTGACCTCCGTTACAAAATTTCTCCTCCATAGTGTGAACCATTTGGGGAAAAGCACCTTACCTAGTGTCTCCGACGTGCGCCCTCCTAGTACGTTCTACCTTCTCTTTCATGTCGTTGTCTGACACTAGGGTGCATAGCGAGCACGGTAGCCAGCCCATGTGGTGGGGTCGCTATATACCCTTTTTGTTGAGCCCCCTGAACACACAGCTCAGGTATCAGAAGTGTGATCCCTGTGACATCCTCATGCATGCCTTGGAGTGGTTGCTCGTCATCCTGGAGCATCGGAACTCCTGGCAATGGACGCGGTGCCAGACGGCCCTTGCTGTGGCTAGGTGGCGTCCGTGAGGAGAGCCCCTGATCGGAGGGGATGGTATCAGGGCGGACGCTATGCAAATGAAACGCATACGGGTCCTGAACTCTGGCCGTTCTCCTGCGGCCATGTCTCCGTGTGGAACTGATTCCTCAAGTGCTGCTTCTCTTGTCCCTTCGGCCTTCCCTTCCGTGGCTACCCCTGGGAAGAGGGTCAGGCCCGTCAGCTAGGGGCAAAACCTTTCCCCCATTATCTAGTTTGCACTAGGACTGATGGAGATACTTTCACCAATACCAAACCTTTATTCTTTGTGGAACACACTGAAGACAAGTTTGGCGAAGTGGACTCCCTGAGCAAGATGCGGTCGGGTTTGGTGGGGGGTAATGGACACAGCAATTGTGCCAAGCTGGATACAGGCACGTAGGGCTGCAGACTGGGCAGCTAAAGCAGTTTTTATCAGCAACAGTCTCTAAATATGGTACAAGGTGTGGTTTTAACAGGGACCTCATACTTCAAACTGATGAGGAACTTCAGGACAATCTCGGATGGCGTGGTGTTTACTTGGTTCAGCGTGCTCAGAAGGGTCCTAAAGACAATCGTATTGATACTGGTGCCTTTATTCTGGCCTCTGAAAGAGATACCCTCCCTGAGAAAGTTAAGATTATGGTGTATCGATGTGATGGGAAGCCGTACATCCCACCTCCTATGAGGTGTTTTAAGTGCTTGCGTTTTGGACACGTCTTCCCGCTGCTCACAGGCACCTCTCTATTGCGACTGTGGACGTCCACTCCGTGAGAGGAGTGCCTGTGTTCCCCCTCCTGTGTGTGTAAATTGTCACAGCAGTCATTCTCCACATTCACCAGATTGCCCAGTATATAAGAAGAAAGTCACTCGATCGTTTAACCTACACAGAGGGCACCTAAGAAATATACATGATTTCACCCTGTGTCTGTGACATCTAGTTACGGCTTGGTTACATTTTCACCCCTTCCTCACCCTTCCTTACCCTCATCCTGGATCCCTCTTCCCCCCCCCCTCCCCTGCGGCTCCCACATCTTCTCCCCTGGGGCCTGCCCTCCCTCCCCAGCCAGAGAAGTGTTCCACTCCTTCGGCGTCTGCCGGTCAAGGGCGCCTCCCCAGGATGCCTCTTCCAGGCACCTTCCAGGCCAAAGGTTTGCTGCCCTGCAACGACCGAGAGAGCCGCGATCTTTTGGCCCCCAAGTCGCCCGGTCTCTTTCTGTTCCTGATCTTGCTGCAGCTGGCTCCTTTTTGCCACACAGCCCTCCTCGAGCGCAGCCTGAAAAGAAGAAGAAATATAAGTCCCGGGACAAAGAGCCTCTGTTGTCACCGGAGGTCCCTTCTCCGACTTCACAACCGGATTCTGACCTGTAGTTCATGGGTGTCGCCCCCTCGTTGTCGGTGATGGGTGGGGACCCTGCGGTATGACAGGATCCATTACAATTCCGTTGGAGAATCACAGAACGATGGTTTAAAGGGAGGCTGAACACGCTAAATCCAATCGTCGACTTCCAGAATTGAAATCCCTTCTTTTGTCCTACTATGCAGCTTGCGTGGTTCTCCAGGAATCTCATTTTACTGGTGCTCACTCACCGACCCTCCTTGTGTTCCGTGTTTTCTGTCGAAATCGGGTCGAACCCCTGCGGGCTTCTGGTGGCATTTGTATGTTGGTCCGTACACACATTACTAGCACGTGGATTCCTCTTCAAACTACATTGGAAGCGGTTGCTGTTAGGGTCCACTTACTCTGCGCTCACAGTTTGCAATCTTTATCTCCCTCCTGAGAGGAGTCTTACACGTGCTACCTTAACTGCCCTTCCTCAGCAACTTCCTCCTCCTTTCCTCCTTTTTGGGGATTTTAATGCTCATCATCTATTGTGGGGCAGTGGTCTATAAGAAGACCTCGTCTAGATGGAAAGGCAGTTTATAGCAGACCACGACTTGTGCTTTCTTAATGATGGCTCTCCTACTCATTTCAGTGCCGGTCATGGTACGCTTTCTGCCATTGATCTTTCTCTTTCTTTTCCCTCTCTCCTGCCTTCATTACACTGGTCGCCACCTTTGTGATAGTGAACATTTCCCATTCATTATCTCGCTCCCTTCCCGCTCTCCGATGGACACATTACCTCGTTGGTATTTCCAACGTGCCGATTGGCCTCTATACACAGCACAGATCGTGTTTTCTCCCTCTTTGTCCGGTTGTATTGATGACATCCTACGTGACGCGCCTGACGCTATCGTTCATGTTGCTAGCCTTCCTGTCCACCGCTCATCTGGGCCATTTCGTCGCCGGCAAGTCCCATGGTGGAGTACAGCCATTGCCATTGCCATCCGTGATCGACGTTGAGCTTTGCAACACCTTAAGAGGCACCCATCCATAGCCAGCCTTGCTACTTTTAAACGCCTCCGCGCGAAAGCCCGGTATTTAATCAAACTGAGCAAGCGGATATGTTGGGAACGATTCGTTTCTTCCCATGGTTCTTCTGTCCCTCTGTCACGGGTATGGGCTACACTTCGCTCTCTCCAAAGATGCCATCGGCAGTCCAGCCTCCCAGGCCTTCACCTCCCAGATGGCCTTTGTACGGACCCATTAGCTTGTGCAGACTACCTTGCGACCCATTTTGCAGTGGCATCAGCATAAGCCTCCTATCCAGCGGCTTTCCTTCACCAAAAGCAGCAGCCTGATGCTTCCACCTTATGTTTCTCCCCTTGTGAGTCAGAAACTTAAAACAAACCTTTCACTGAATGGGAATTTATTTCTGCTCTATCTTCTTCTTATGATACGTCCTCTGGTCCAGATTTCATTCATAATCAAGTGCTTCACCATCTCAGTGCTCCACAACAGCAACATCTTCTTTGGGTGTTTAACCGTATCTGGCTCCAGGGTGACTTCCCTTCTCAGTGGAGGGATAGCATCATGGTTCCTGTCCTTAAGCCTGGTAAGAACCCGCTATCTGTTGACAGCTATCGGCCAATTAGTTTCACCAATGTTGTTTGTAAGTTATTTGAATGGATGGTAGCCCGTTGGCTCAATTGGGTCCTCGAATCTTGGGATCTATTGTCTCCTTACCAGTGTAACTTCCGAGAGGGACAATCTCCAATCGATCATTTTCTTCACTTGGAATCCACAGTTCGGCAGGCTTTTTCGGAGCGCCGACATTTGGTTGCAGTGTTTTTTGACCTTCGAATGGCCTATGACACGGCCTGGCGCCATCACATCTTACTTACCCTTCATCAGTGGGGTCTTTGGGGCCCACTACCGATTTTTATCGGTCATTCAGAGCTTGAGTTGGTACTGTTTTTAGTTCTCCACAGACCTAGACGACCAGTGTCCCACAGGGTTCTGTCTGGAGTGTCCTTCTTTTTCTCATTGTTGTCGATGGACCTGTGGCCTCTGCCAGTCCTTTGGTTGCCCCTGCCCTGTATGTGGATGATTTCTGCATTTGGGTTAGTTCCTCCTCGATGGCATCGTCAGAGCGGCAGCTCCAGGGAGCTATACAGCGTGCATCTGCATGGACCCTCTCACACGGGTTTCAATTCTCTCCTTCAAAATCGCGGGTGATCCACTTCTGTCGCCGTACTACGATCCACCCTGATCCAGAGCTCTATCTCGCTGCACAACGATTGCCTTTTGGTCCCACAGTTTCGTTTCCTGGGTCTTCTTTTCGACAACAAGCTCACTTGACTGCCACATATCAGACTCCTGAAGGTAGAATGTTTCTGTAAACTCAATGTCCTTCGCTTCCTTGCCCACTCCTATTGGGGTATGGACCGTTGCCTCCTTCTCCGTCTTTATCATGCTCTAGTTCTGTCTCGCTTGGACTATGGTTGACAAGTTTATGGTTGTTGCTCCTTCCACACTGCACATGCTGGATCCAGTCTACCATTGTGGTATCCGTTTATCAACAGGGCTAGTAGGGAAGGCACTGGTGACCAGTCTCCTGGTTGAAGCTGGGATCCACCCCCCCCCCTCTGTTCGGCGGTCCCAGCTTCTGGTGTCTTATGCACTCGTTATCCGTTCCTCTCCTACGCATCCTTCCTATTCTATCCTGTTCCCAGACCATGGACGTCGCCCACCCGACTCCCGACCACAGGCGGGTTTATCGGTTGGGCTCCGCCTTGCATCTCTTTGTCGTGTTTTCAGCTTCCTTCTTTGTCCTGTCTTCCTCGCTCCGTTCCCTCCACCCCCCCCCCCCACCCCCCTCTTGGTTAGTTCCTCGGCCTCGAATTCGGATGGATCTCTGCCGTGGTCCGAAAGATTCCATCCCCCGTGGTGGTGTTCCTTTCCTTTTTCCGCCGAATTTTGTGGGAGTTTTGGGATGCTGTCGTTTTTTAGACTGATGGCTCTAAATCTACTGATCATGTTGGGTATGCCTTCACGTCCTCTATTGGAACGGAAAATCATCTGCTGCCATCTACATGTGGGGTGTTTACTGAGGAATTGATGGCAATTTCCCAGACTCTTACCTTCATTAAAGAGTCCCAACACAACCGCATTTTGTTATGTACGGACTCGATGAGTGGCCTTCTTGCTATTGACCGGTGTTTTTCGCGCCATCCCTTGGTCTCTGCCATTCATGACCATCTCGCTGATATTCACCGTGCTGCTTGTTCCATTGACTTTCTTTGGGTCCCTGGCCATGTTGTCATCTCGGGTACTGAGCTCGCTGTTCGTTTGGCTGGAGGTGCAGTCACTTACCACCCATTTTCTGTAACCCCTCCTGCAGACGATTTACGGCTCCACATCAAATCCCACTTCGCACAATCATGGGCCCATACTTAGTTCGCTACTCCTCTCTCTAATAAACTTCACGTGATTAAGGTGACCACAGGCCTGTGGCGTTCTTCCTTTCGCGTCTCCCGAAAGACTTCACCACACTGTGTCATCTCCGCATTCGCCATACCATGCTGACCCATGGTTTTCTTTTGCGTCATGAGCCACCCCCACTTTGTGGTTGTGGAGCCTTCCAGTAAGTTGCCCATATTTTGTTTGAATGCCCCCTTCTTTTGGCTCTGCGTGCTAAGTACAGACTGCCCCACACTTTACCTTTGATGTTGGCTGACGATTCCCGGATGGTCTCTCTGGTTTTCGGTTTTCTCCAGGAAAGTGGATTTTATTCTCAGTTTTAAGGTATTGGGGCAGGGCGGTGAGTGTTTGTGTGTCTCCCACTGTAAGCCATGTTTGGAGATTCCAGACTCATCTCCCTGACAGAGATAATCATTTCTTGCCCTTTTACTCAAACCAATCCTTTAAAAAAAAGGTAAAACAGTCTCCTTTTACCATAGGTTGCACATCTTGAGTCACAGGTGGTCTTGCCTATGCTGCTTCAGCATAGCGTTGGGTTTGTTCTCTTGCCAACTTGCCTCATTTTGTTTTTTACGATTTACAACATGACTGCCCTTTTACGTTTTTGCCTTCTTCCCTTTTATTGTTCTGACTTTCCTCAGATGTCCCATTAGCGGAATGGACCCTATTTGAAATAATTGACTGATGACCTTGCTGTTTGGTCCCTTAAACCTCAAACAACCAACTAACCAGTCTCCTCCACACGGCTCTCCTCTGATTCCCTTGGCGCCACCAGTGGAGATCAAGGAGGCTGTAATTTGCAGATTTGCCACTCAGTCGTAAAAGATGTGTCAGTATTCTGGTGCCATATGAAAACATGGTAAGTTTATTCTACTCCATTCACAACTGCATTAGATCATTGAAATAAATCAGAAAAGCATGGACCCAGGACTGAAGGCACTTTTTTCCCAAACACTATTCCACTGATCTTACTAAAAGTTGAATCTAGTGCTGCATGTCATGAATTTGGTTAATCATTCCTATCTGATAGCTTCCTGGTTCAACAGAAATGAATCTTGGATGTAAGATCATACCTATTTCTGAGTAAATCCAGACAATTTTATTTTCAGTGTTACATATATTTTCCTGCATCTTAAAAGATTACAACACACAAAGAAAAGGATTTGTCAGAAACGGTGAGAGGTCATCAGGCAGTGCAGATAAGGATGCACAACATACACTCACTTTCATAATGAGCACTTTGTTGCTTCCAACAAACATTAGACACAATTTCAAACCTCTAAATGCTGAACAACAGATATGTAAAATATTATCATTTGCAAAATACCAGAGATTCAAAGAAACCGCAGTGTATAAAACAGCTTTAAATAATTGTAATTGTAACTGATAACAATTAGAAACACAATAGTAAACTTTTCCTCCTAGTTTGTATTTGGCCATCTCCCATAGCATTTTCAAAGTTTGCTTGAGGTCCAATACATCCTGGCCTATGGAAACCACATTTCCAGTCAGAGAATTCAAACAAAAGTTTTCTAAAATCCATCATATTCATTTAAAATAAAGGCTTAAAACAACAAATGTATTAAATTTCTGCTTTGTGTCCTTTAGCTTTATCATTTTTCATGGGTTTTATTGCATGCTGTTGAAACTTTAATAACACACAATCATAATATGGTACAACACTTGTTCCTGTCGTTATATGTAATAGGCCATAGTCAAGTACGAGGGTTGAGTGAAAAGTAATGCTCCACCTTCGTTAATTGGGTTTGGATGGCAATATCTTAATAAATCACATGTAGACATAGTCTGCAGAACGTGATCCTTAACTAAAAGTATTCACTTTTCCACATAATCAACACGAGCCAATTGGATAAATTTCTGCCAACAATGAACAAGTATTCTGAATCCATCACAGAAGAAGTCGACACTGTTCCTGAAACCAGTCTCACAGTTCTCTCAACGTATTCATCAGAAGCATAATGTTCCAGCAGATCGCCTTTCATTATCAAGAACAGATGGAAGTCAAATGGTGCTAAATCTGGACTGTATGGAGGATTCTGTATGGTTGTAACGTGCTGGGTTGTTTCCTCACCTGGGACACCACATGTAACGTGCCGGGACATGTCCTTATTTAGTAGTGTCATTTAAAGTTCACGTCACAATCGGATGTACCGGTACTGAAATATTTCCTCGCCCAGTGTTCTCGATCTAACTTGCTTTGCTTATTCAATTTTGTCTTCCCGGTAGCTACGTCTGTCTCACCTAAATCACACTGAAATTAAGAAGCCAGGATCCTAGGTTAAGTTTTCCAAAATCAAAAGTCAAGATTGTATTGATTGTTGAACATTTATGTCAACCACATGGCGATTTCTTTGTTCTCACTAGCACACAGAATATTCATGTGACCAGACCTCTTACACTTAATCGTCACATTAGGAAGGTTAAAAACTTCCAGTCTTTAACAAAGTTCACAGTCACAATTACCGAAAAAATTGACCAACTTGCTGCACTTTTGCTCCAAGAGAATCTGACCGAGAACTAACTAGAGCTGCACTAGCTCCGACCTTAAATAGACGAGCGCTTGAATGTTTGACTATTCTGTTAATATATTATAGTTTATAATTTCCCAGGGTTAAAATGATCCTTTCTAACTGGTTTTTAAGTTAACTATTGGGTTTATTATTTAACTAACATTAGTAAGCTGTATCAATTTAAATACGCGAAACTAACTTATGCATCCGCCGTGGGAATTCCCGACTTGTAACCACGGTAGCACTTTAGAACAATAATTTTTACATATTCAAATTTACTTAATTCTTAATTAATGCACTTACAAAGTTGAGACTGGAGTCACTTTACGTAGGAAAATAAAGATATCAAAAATATCAAAACAGATGTCGGAATTATTTAGTAGTTTGGTCACAATTGGCACTGAAAGTCATACAGGCAACAGATTTTAAGTCTTAATATCTATTGAACTAACAGACTTTGGGTAAATTTAAACACTTTGCTGGAATCAGTAAAATTTAGGCTTTCTTTTGGATGCAGTCTTATAGCTGAATTTGATCTATTAGCTCACTCGAATGTTACTTAATATATATTGCACAATATGTCATCGTCCATAACTGTTAATAGTATGCATTTCCAATAAAACTGATTACCTCATTGCTTTTAGAATATATACTAGAATGTACTGAAATAATAGGTTTTACTAGGGGAATTTTATTTAAACTATTTCTGAATTCTGTGCTATGAGGCTGAAGGCCACAGAATCTGTAGTCGGGATCTGAGTAGTGAAAATGAAAAAAAAAAATTAAACGTTCATTGCTTAATTAGGTTACTGAAGTAGCGTAAGACCAAAGCAGGATAGCAGTGGGCAACCCTGCTTCGATACATGGTGGTGAGATTGTCCCTGAAATTCTTCTGTGGTTACACGTGAAGCAATAATGTGACCCACACATTCTTGTGAAATGCTGATTGTGCTTGAAATTTCTCTCTGACTGATAAGACGATCGTTCTGAATCAGTCATCGGTTTGCTTGTGAAACTCAGTGGTTGCTGTTGCAGGACATCCAACTCTGTCACGCCAGTCAGATGTTCTCGCATCAACACCTTTAAACTTACACGCCCAATGACGGACAGTACTCACATCAACACATTCACCATAAAATGCTTACATTCTCTGATGAATCTCCTTTGGAGTGACACATTCTGCTGTCAAGAATCAAATGACTACACGTTGCTTAAATGCATTGCCCTACCGTCTGTAGGGTTCCATACTTTACACTGTAACACTACAACAGTTCAATGCTTAGGCTTCCTGCCACCTGGAGCTGTAGAGGAGAGGCTACAGAACAAGCCAGTACCTGCCACATACCAATGCTGTCAACAGTTGAAATGTTACGGAGGTGAAGGCATTACCTTT
Source organism: Schistocerca gregaria (assembly GCF_023897955.1). Taxonomy (NCBI): domain Eukaryota; kingdom Metazoa; phylum Arthropoda; class Insecta; order Orthoptera; family Acrididae; genus Schistocerca; species Schistocerca gregaria. Next base: position 45,518,681 of record NC_064929.1, read on the forward strand.
CAGTCAACCCTCGTACACAACATGTTAGTTTGAGCTTGGTTTCCTATTAATAACTGTAATATCTAGAGTGTTACCTGGAAAGTGTGTGCAGCTACAAAGTAATTCATTGTTACTCTAGCGCTTATGAGCCTCTCTCTGTAAGAGTGCTTGCATCACAAATGTGTGCTCTTAGTATAATATTTCCTTGTAGATATTTGTACACACTACTGTGATTCAGTTGCGAATAGTTTCCTTTATAATTAGTAATTGTGGAAAGAGAAATGTCACAAGCGCACTCAGTATGATCGGTAATACTGGTTGCCTGTTGTTGACTCCCCACACCTTGTCTCAAGTACGACTAATATGAACGATGTATGGTTACATTATTAAGGATTTATTGTTGTTGTGTGTTTTTTGTTAGTTTAATGTGATTATGCAGAAGCTTATAGAGAGATAGTTTTTGATACGATAGTTTGATATACACATTGCCATCTCTTCATATTATTATACTTCATAAATACTAGATGTAGTACTGCATCTACGTTCCTTGATGTAATTTAATTATATCTGACTCCAGTATGTTTAGAGAGTCAGCTGCTTATGACATGGGTGTTTTCTGCTTTCTACACGTTATGGTTTGTACACTGTTTTTATTACGTTTGTATGGCATGTATACATCATGTGCCCCTGTACGTATGTTTGCCATTTGGTTGATTTTTTAAAATGCCTTTGTTGAACACAGCTTTGTTACTGTTATACATTCGTACAAACTTGACATAGAAGTGTTTTTACCTAATGTTATGTATTATGCACATTCACGCTCTTTGTTTGCATGATCTTCGAACTGTTAACTTCGACACTTCATATCTTAGCTGTGTACCTCACAGACAGTTTTTTACTTTAGAATTCCAACACTACGTTCACTGTTTCATATATTTTCATTATGATAATCGTTTTTCGTGTACGATGAAAGGTATGAATTCTGATCATATGATGGTAATTTTCTCGAAAAGAAACTCTATTTAGTAATCTTACTGGGTCCTCTGTTCAGTTTCGATGTCAGATTGCTGGCCAGATTGGCCAAGCGGTTCTAGGCGCTACAGTTTGGAACCGCGCGACTGCTACTGTCGCAGTTCTAATTCTGCCTTGGGCCTGGATGTCCTTAGGTTAGTTAGGTTTAAGTAGCTCTAAGGTCTAGGGGACTGATGATCTCAGAAGTTAAGTCCCATATTGCTCAGAGCCATTTGAACCATTTTGATGTTAGATTCCATTTCCTTCTGTTTGGTCTTTTACATAAATGGTAAATGACCAAAACCAGTCATAATAAAAAGTAACCTCTCACTACACTTACCTCTCTGTGAAAGGAATTATTAGTTGAAGCCATAGTGTTCGCAGTTAAATTTTTCTGTTACCATAATCATACGACCTTAAAGCTTTTTAAAAAACTGGCTCAGAGCACTATGGGACTTAACATCTGACGTCATCAGTTCCCTAGACATAGAACTATTTAAACCTAACTAACGTAAGGGCAGCACACACATCCATGCCCGAGGCAGGATTCGAACCTGTGACTGTAGCAGCAGCATGGTTCCAGACTAAAGCGCCTAGAACTGCTCGGCCACTACGGCCGGCCACTGTTATTCACATATGTATTCAACAATTCGTGTAAAATTACTTTTTGGATTAATTTACAGTCTTAAAACTGCAGGTGTAGACTCCAAATTCCAGTTTCAAAGTAATTAATGAAATTGGTGTTTGTGTGCTTGGAGATGGTTTCGTTATCCATACTCTCTCCCCAAAATAGTTGTATTCCACAAATATATCATAGTTTAAGTTTGTACTATTAGTCTTTGAAATTAGTTCGCTTTGAAAGGAAACATAGTTTCGGTAATGGCAATCGGAAGTCCCTATTAGTGTTGGTTCTTGCGAGCACTGTAAAAAAAGTCTGGTACAAACATTTGCAACGATCAGAACTACATGTGGTTCAGTTAGATGATGCAGTGTCATGTTTAGTACTTCCAATGTGGATGGAACAATATTTTCAGATTAATACTACACGAGATTGTAGATGGCTGATGTAGAAATGTTAATTACTCTTCATGTAACATACAGCTATTACTTACTTTGCATGCTCCACAATTTTAAAATGTTATTGCTCACTTAACCGGCATCCTTAACAAAGGATGTGTTACATCTAGCTGATTATCCTGAAGGATGTATATTATACCTTCTCTTACAGGTGCTTACAATGTCGATTGACTTGTATATTGTGTTAAGTGTATCTTAGGCAGAAGTTTGAACAGCTAACTATATCTTGACTCTCTGTTGTTACTAGATCAGTTATGGTTTTCACACTACAGAGTGTGGTTCTGAAGTAAAAGGACAGAATTTAAATCATAACATTTTATTGTCTACTGTTCTTCACATTGTTAAATGCTCTTCTGTTGCTGTTTGATATAATGCGTACTATTATGCATTTATTGTTATACAGGGTGTTACAAAAAGGTACGGCCAAATTTTCAGGAAACATTCCTCACACACAAATAAAGGGAAGATGATGTTATGTCGACATGTGTCCAGAAACGCTTAATTTCCATGTAAGAGCTCATTTTAGTTTCGCCATTATGTATTGATTCACCGCCATGATTTCATACGGGATACTACATGTGCTGCTAGAACATGTGCCTTTACAAGTACGACACAACATGTGGTTCATGCACGATGGAGCTCCTGCAGATTTCAGTAGAAGTGTTCGTATGCTCTCAACAACAGATTCAGTTACCGATGGATTGGTAGAGGCGGACCAATTCCATGGCCTCCACGCTCTCCTGACCTCAACCCTCTTGACTCTCATTTATGGGGGGGCATTTGAAAGCTCTGGTTCTACGCAACTCCGCCAAATGTAGAGACTCTTCGTGCTCGCATTGTGGACGTCTGTGATACAATACGCCATTCTCCAGAGCTGCATCAGAGCATCAGGGATTCCATGCGATGGAGGGGTGGATGCATGTTTCCTAGCTAACGGAAGATATTTTGAACATTTCCTGTAACAAAGTGTTTGAAGTCACGCTGGGTACGTGCTGTTGCTGTGTTTCCATTCCATGATTAATGTGATTTGAAGAGAAGTAATAAAATGAGCTATAACATGGAAAGTAAGCGTTTCCAGACACAAAGAAAGTAAATATGTTACGTGGACATGTGTGTGAGGAATGTTTCCTGAAAGTTTTGGGCCATACCTTTTTGTTAACACCCTGTATATGTGGACTGATAATGTGTGCTCTACATTTTGGGGGACATCATACATACTGTTAACATATTTTTAAATAATAGCCCAATAATGCTAACTGAAATTAAGCTTGTAAATTGGATTTTTTAAACATTTTTAATTAGTAAAACCCATTACTTCCTCTATAAGTCTTATAGAAATACATGGGGACTTTCGAAAAAGAAATTTATTCTGTTCTATAATCTACATATTAAAAAGTCTATATATTTTGTCTTGGTTGAAGTCAGTCGTTATCTGAACATGCATGGGCTATCATCATGACAATAAATTCCACTGCAAAGTATTTCAACTGACAGACATATCAGCTCTCTTAAAGATTAGCTTTGTGCTGAACATGTAGTGTGTTATTGCTGTATGATGCTTTCCTATAGATACACAATAACTATCTAAGTTAGTATTTTAGACAAAGATTGTAACATTTCAGTGGAACAATTTCAATTTAATTATGAGGAATTTTAACTTCTGTACCAGATCAAACAATATGTGTAATTATTTCCACTATTATTAAAATGAGGAAAATACTTTCATGCCAAGCAGCTTTAATTATTAGCTAAGGAGTGACCTGTGTGTACCAGTTAAACAGTTTTCAATGTCTAATTGAATGGTACATGTAACAAATCTCTATGAAGTGTCCACATGTAAAAATTATATTTATTCAGTAAGTGCTGTTCCTGTTAAAAGCACTTTCCTGTCAGTGCATAGAAAATAATGTTTATTACTTACGGTTTGCTTGCATGTATTGAGTGTACTATGCATTAAGTAACAATTCACAAATCTTCCTTCTCTTTGTGTCAAATAGCCTTAGATGACCTAGCGCTCTGACACCACTTCCACTAACTTTGACTTTTGGTTTCCTTTCCTGTCGGCCTCTCTTGGTCAACTCTTGATTTTTAACACGCGATCTAGTGTGCCCGAGGGTGTCCCTCATTCTCTTTCTCTAATCTTACATTCCATATGGAGGAGAGCCTCCATAGATGTGAAGTCAGCCCTGCTAGGAATGCCAACCTGTAAGACAAAATGTCGCCCTCCAAACTGAGGGTAATATGACAATACTGGTAATCTGTGCTAGAATCGTAGTACTCACAAGCTTCAGAACAAGCCCCAGATATGAAGGTTGATGAAAAGATGGCGAGATCATACCATAATGGGTGTGTAGACATCATGCACCCTCTACTACTATCATTTGGGAACAATGTGGCCTGTGGTTGATGACGTCCCTCTGTATCAAAACTGAAGGAGTTGAGACATAAACCACATAAAATGGTAACAGTTGCTGCATTTGTATCATCGCCAAAAGAAGTAAATGAGAATAATGGTAACCCCCTCCAGGAGCCATTACTAGAGGGACAATCCTAGAGAGAAGCTTAGCACTTCAACACTGCACCGAGAGAAATGAACAAATGAGACAGATGAGGTTGGTGTTCCAAAATTACTGAGACGTTATGCACTGGGTTGGTCATTACTGAAGGATAGAACTAAAGTTATGTTGCTGGTGCGAAATGTGAAGACTGAAGTGAAAGTGCTTCCTCAATTTCAGCAACAGTGCCCCACAATGTTTCGACAGTTACTTCAACCTAAAACAGTTCATTGCACAGCATCTCAAAAAATGTAATGTTCCCGATTGTCAGTCACCCCAGATCTAACGGATGTCTGCACTAATAGTCTTCATTTGGAACCTGGTGACCACTACTAGGAGAAATACGACAGTTACTGAAGAAGACGGTTCTGCATCTTTAACAGGAAGATGACATGATGTACAGTCAGCTTGATAAGGGGCCTGAAGAATCTTCACCTGCTGTTTTCTATTTGGAAGAGGGACATAAGATGCCTGTAGGCCAACATCATTCCACAAAACTTAAAATTCTGACAAATAAGCTCTACCTGCCAACCAGCCAGCACGTTTCTTCCTGTTGTGTACTTGTCTCACCTTTGCTGGAAAGTCCAGCATAAGAGCCAAGAAACCAATATACACAGAGCAGTTGACGACGACTGCCTGTGGCTACATGTTGTGAGATTCTGACATGCTTGTACCTCAGTCACTCGGAACACATCGTTGCATCTCAGAATCTTCAGCTGAATGCAATTTTAAATACCAGTGCACTGCTACTTTCATCTGGCGTGGAAGTGGACAGCTTAGAATGAATAAAGTGCGAGATGCCAATCTTAGTAGATGTACCATCCCGATGTTTCACGGACCAATTTGTGAGATGTGGTAGTACTGTGGGTGCTCTATAAAATGCCAAAGGACAGTGGTAACTCTATGGGTCGCTGTTCCTAAGTTGGCCTGTCTCTGGCTTTACATCAGAACATTTCTTGAGGGAGATAGGATAACCGGAAGAGTGCAATGTGCTACGTGGCACAAGAAACTGCCACCTGTTCTCCAATATCTGTGTTGACTTCGCACTGAACTACAGCAACAAAGAAGACCATCCAGAACTTGGGATATAAGGTAACAAGGTACGAAGAAACATGTTATTGTGAGGAGAAAATTGTGTCCCAGTCACTTCTGTTAACCTGGCTTCAGTGTAACATCAGCCACAGTTCCCACAGGTGTGATGCGCTGTTGCAACATTAGTTCTGACGAGGAGTAGTATTGGAAAAAAGAGCCTGTTGGTTGTTTCACTTCATGTATTCTTCACAAGCTGTTTATGTATGTGCCTCGCCTGCAGCGTTGCTATTACCTTTTTTCTTATTCATTGTATTTAATCATACAATACAGTGTAAATAAATGTTAGCTGAGCATTATTCTCTACATCTGTTCTGCACCACGTAGGAAATGGTTAACATTTCAAGAAAGATGACTTCGTTGTGTGTAATGTGCATATTGAAATGAATGCACTGGATAAGTGAGGTAAATTGGCATCTATAAGATAACAAAACCCATGAATATTTTGCAAATAATAAGTGGCAGAATTCCATGATTTATGAATTAAATGTACAGAAAGTAATTTAGCACCATTTTGGCTATTTACTTATGAGCAATAAACTGTTCAGCGTTTTTGACTATATAACATGTTCAGTGCTGATAAATACATTAATAGAACAACGTTTAACAGCTTGGTATCGTCCTTTTACTACAAAATACATCTATATTTACTGTGCAGCTACCTTGGTGTGTTTATTTCGCACCGAAAGGGGTTTTATGCAGTCTGTGCAGCAGAACTTTGGTTTTTGTGTGTGTGTGTACTTTCTGTTACTGTGTCTTTCATTGTCATATTTGGGTGGCCAATGATAAACTTAACAGACGACAGCGCTAGTGGAATAATGACGTTTCTTTAATACAGTAATTTATATGAATTTAGAGCTCCTGTGTAATACTTCATTGTAACGTGATAATTAAGAGACTTGGATAAAATTCGTTATTGCAGTTATCTGCTCATTTTTTAGTTACAAAAATTGTATCCTGGAATGTGAACATCCACCGTAATGCACTCGTTAGTTTTATCACTACAGTCAAGAGACTTGTTATAATGCCAAGCTATACAAGAACTGAAGACTTGCAGTTTTGAGTGTATACATCAGTTACATTGAAGTAAACTATGAACAGCTTCTCATAAATTGAGACTGCCAATTTAGATGTTGCATCTGTTCAGTAAGGATGTCTTACTGTTCATTGTTTTATGCACTGCAGGTGATGTGAATTAACTTTGTCTCCTCGCCACCACAAACAAGATACAAAATCTGCAGTTTGCTCTCGCTGTTGTCCGTGTCCAGTGTGTTTCACAATTCCTAACACAGGCCTTCATGGTTTGTAGAGGAGACTTTGTACATTTCTGGACATGAGCTCATTACCAAAACTTCGTCTACTAAGCTTTCTATCAAAAAGTGTAACAGGAAACGTGAAATGCCCTGCATTTATTAGTGATCAGATTGATGGCAGATGCTTTGCACAGTTTATTGAGCGTCAGTATGAAAGTGTCTTATATATCTAGTTTTGCAGCATCTGCTACTATGTAGCAAGTGGAATTACGTCCAATTATTACACACAAAATTATGAAGTTAACGTCTAATTGCTATGTTTCTTCCAGTGTTACCAGTTGGGGTCTTTGGAAGTTCATTGTTCATTGGAAAGTTAACATAGCTAACGTAATGAACTAAGTTTGGAGAGTTGTAAATGATGGGGTTTTTGTTGGAGAGAAATTTTGCGTGAATAAACTTCCTTCCACTTCACAAGCTTTCCTTCAATCTTCCTTAATGAACATCAGTGTGCAGTAATAGAAATACCTTGTTATTCTATGATGCCCATAAAATTCTCTGGTAATATTTCTACAATGAAACCTGGACAAAGTCTGTAAAATTAATAGCAAAGTTCCCCATGCGAATTAAACCAATGACTTTACGGCTTATGGATGTGAACAATACAATTAGTTTCTTCACAGTAGTATGAACACTCTGATAATATTTAAGAACGAAGTGATGAATTATGCAAATACTGGTTTGCAAGACACTTTAATTCTCTCATAAAGAACAAAGAAGTTTGTTAAAAGTTACTATGTGGGGCTATGTAATTTTGAATGTAAAAGACACAGGTCTTAAAAATGTACCAGTGTAACTTGAATTTCTAAAGATTCCCACGCATGAGAGTAGAGGACTCATCACTCTGTAAATTGTGTTAATTGACTTGAAACATGTAAAAACGAAAAGTTCTGGACAGTTTTGAAGTTGAGTGTCAAGTTTGGAAGTTGGTAAGCGCTCTTTCGCAACAATGAATGGATAAAGTCCATGTATACGCACACAATCTACGGGGAGTCGAAAAGCACTTGGTTCCTCAAGTTCCTAACTATTTGTGTTATTCCGTTGAACTTCCACTATATTACACATCTAAATGAGTAAATTATGGCTTTATGAATGTCTGAATTTGGTCAATTATGTGAGATAATAATTATAAAATTTCTGTTGTCCTTGGAAGCTGTAATGTAGGCAACCTGAAATTGATAACCATCCCAGAGCCCGGTACCAGTGTCGCCATCTTAGTGACAACCAGGGACATGGAAGACATGATTGAATACCAGTTACAGGAACAATTGTTATAATCGTTGTAACCAAAGTGCTCACATAACAAGAAGGCAAAGTCAGATTTACAGTATGCTCTGACTGCCTGCATAGTGACTTTAACATATTGAACCTTGAGTTACTGGCACTGCGTTTTCACTTGTTACTTCAATGTTTTTATTAGACCAGCTACTGGCTACAGATGTCACCCCCCCCCCCCCCTCCACAGTCAAATGTATGTATTCATTCATGTAATAGGTTGTCACCCCTACACTGACATTTTTGTAGTATACCAGCAGTTTAAAAATGCTCCCCTGAGAACAAACAGGTGAAAATGTTTCTCTGTAAAACAATGACAGAAAAGTGGGGAACCAGCTGCACAGTCTCATTTTCGTTTCTTCATCAAACATTTTGGCGCATGAACGTACGCTGTTGTAACATGGAACATTGCACATCTTTTATCCCATCTCTCTGAGTTAAGTATTCATACTCCACTAAAATGGGGAACAAAAAGATGGCTATAGGGGTGTGGAAAACATGAAAATAATTCCCCCTACCACCCCCCCCCCTACCCCCCACCGTGACGATGCCTGGAAAAATCTAGGCTCCACTCACTCTCAGCAGCGGTCTCCACCAGTTATCTCTACCACTGCCACTGTCGCCTCTGTTCCACAGTGTCTCTCTGCTACTCTCTCAATGCAAAAACGCGAATATGTTCTTCCTTAATTCAGTTCCATGCAGTCAGACCCAAAGGACAGCATGTGGCTAAAAGTTACCTTCCCCACTATGTCCAGTCGATACTCGACTCGTCTCAGGAATATAGCACTATTTCTAGGATCAATATTTTTTATAGCTGAATCCTTAATGGTCTCGACATTCACCTCGACCAAAACAGATTCATTGGGCTGTAGGACAGGTTCCCTGCATAGATCACGGAGCTGATCTCTATTCGATATGAAGGGTTCCCATTGAGAAACTCAGTTGCAGGACTGGTCTTCCACCCACAGTAACAACTTGACCAGTATATTGACCCTGTCGACGAGTGCTAATGAACAGGCTTCTGTGGTGTTTGCAATCATAGAACTTCGTGAAATCAACAGATTAAATCTAGTTCCTTACTGTGTCATCTGTTTTTCAGTGAATTACCAAAGAACGAAGATCTGATCTACTGTTCAGAACCTTGGCTGCAAACCTCTCTGAATTCATCAATTACTAATTTTCAAGAGTTGAGTTCTCTATACGAGCAGCTGGACAAGATGACGTATCTTAGACAAATGTGTGTTATTGTTGAGTGGCCCTCCTTAGTCAATCATCCTCGTTTATGGACTGCATAGATTAGCAGCGTTTTCCTTTCTGGTATTTCTTCTTTGGTCCTTACAATTATCTGCTGGTGTAGTCTGCTGCAAGTAAGTTTCTCACCTCCAGTCTGGATCAATTTGGCTTGTATTCTGTTTTCACCTGGGCTTCCCTTCTTAAGCTATTTGATTCGTTTGGAAATCATGCTGTGTGCATTGGGAAAGGGGGGGAGGGAGGAGGGACGACAGTGGTGTGGGTCAGCCGTAGTTAGAATGGAAATAGAATCCTACTTTGGTTTCATTACAATTGGAGATGGTAGAAGTACTCCTTCCATCTTCTGGCGATTTCAGTCGTTTGCAACTATTTTACATCTTCGACAATATCCTTTGTAGCCTGTGAACGTTATAAGCATTACTGTGACACTGTCTGCTCTCGCCTGTTTCTGCCTCCACGATGATGTCCTTGATATACTTCCTCTTCGCTCTTCTCAGTGTTGTCAGGGTAGCTCTTGAAGCCACCTCAAATTGTTCTTAATTCTGCACAAGATTTGTCTCCAGCAAACCCCTTCTCATGGTTTTCGGTCTCTGTTCAGAAGGAATTAAAGCTTGTAAATCATTACACACATAGAACTGGTCACGTTATTGTAAAACTCCAACAACAGCGAAAACTACTCCACCAACAACACCAACTCCATCAAACAACTCAAAAAAAGCACTTCGAACTTTATCTCAACGAGCAATGCAGGAAGAATGATTCACAGCTCTTCCTTTCGTCTGTCGCAGCCGTCAGCCTGATCACGTGACTCGCCAGCAGCGCCTCTCGTGGCGCCTCAACCACTGTCCGTCTGACAAATTGGTTGTGTGTCGGTGTTTTGACCGACCGACCGACCAACTTTCACTGTCGGGCGCGACGCACCACTGGACAGCCGACCCAACAGATTGTGTCGAGTGTGCGTGATCGTGCCAACCGCCCGACTAAAATTCATGTTTTGTCACAGCCGACGGAATTAAATAGTATTCTAATATACATGTCGACGTCCGAGGAGAAGATACTTTAAGGACTGAGTTTTTAAAGAAATTTAAAGACTGCTGATGTATTTGCGGCACATCGTGCGAGGAGTATTAACAATAGAGATGCAAGAAATGAGGCACCTGTTTCATTTTTTAACGAATACATATTGGTTTCTCTTTATGCAACACGAGGTTAAGTCTGTCGACCTTCTTTCTCTTTTTAGGTTTTATTTCCGATACTTATCGGAAATGAAATCTAAAACTGAAGTATCGACATTCCATGGACGTTAATTCATAAAATGTACTTGCCTCACTGTTGTAAGTACTGAAAAATTCCAGCCTATATCCATGCCATCTGCCATGTAGTTTTTTTCAGTTCTAACAGTCGCTAAATGCTTCATTTCTTATTCATCTGTTGTATTTATTAGATGATGCGCGCCTCCACCATGTGTAATCTTTCTTCTTCGAATATGGGTCTCTGAAATTTACAGGTAATCTTGTTGTGCTACATCCACAAATAAATCAATAATGTTTTCACGAATGACTTTTGTTTTATTTATTTTGCTGTACCACGATGTATTTTCTCAGTCAACTATAAATCACGTTGCACATTTCAGGAACAACTTTAGTTAATAATTGTGGCAGCAGAAGAACACTGAATCTTACGTCTCCTGCCATTGGCGACAAATCGTAATATACGTAGCTAACAGTCTCTCCTCGAAGTTTACAACCTCTGTCAGCACTGCAGTATTTTCGCTTAAGAATGGTTTTATGATGTTCAGCTGTTTCGTAATGCACGATTCACCTGTTTTTGCTTTTGTGAAAAACCGAGCGGGATCCCATAGGGCAAACACAATGAACTAAACATAAAATAAAGAAACTACGACAGCAGGCCCGCATAGTAATCACAGAGTTTAGTCGGTCGGGACGTGTGTAGGCTGTCATGGAATTGGTCGTCTGTCAGCCAGTAAATTGGTGGGTGTGCAGGGGTGTTATATACGCCCTAATTAACGCAAATAAAGTTCATTTATACTCAAACTAATGATAAATGCGACTTCCCTGCTTTCCGACGCTGAGCTGCCTCTGCTTCCTTTGCCTCGTCTGACGATAGCCAACACAGCCGGATAAATGTTTTCGCTATGGCACCAATTTTAATTACTTGCTGATGAACAAAAGAATCGTTCGCAAAGTATGGCACACAGGTTTTTAGTGACGCCACATTCCGTGTGCAAATTGTGGTATCCATAGATATAGGCAAATATTAACTCCTATTTCGTAGCTGGAGGAGTAGCAGGTTAAAGTTTAACGTCCTGTTGACAACGAGGAGGAGCATATTCATGGAAGGATGGAGTAGGAAATCGGCCATGCCCTTTCAAGAGAACCAACATGGCATTCGCAGTAAATAGTTAAGGGAAATTACAGAAAACCTATACTTAACTGGCCGGACGCAGGTTTGCACTGTCAACCTCCCGAATACGAGTACATTTTGCTAACTACTGCGTTACCTTGCTCGATAATTTCATAGTAGTTTCGAGGAACGATCCTGAGCTTACAAACAAACCTCAACGAGAAATCGTGGTCAGCCGCTCAAGCGAACTTCCCTCAAGCATTGCCAGTAACTTCCCATTGGATGTCGCCAGTGATCTGTCGTAATTTTCGCATCGATATACTACATAATTGGTAAGGTATAGTATTGAAACACTTAAGTAAGAAACTTGTTACGAGATGTCGGAATCTGCTGCTTCGAAATCTAGTTTTTCGAGCTCTTTCTATCATTCAGTTACGAGGCCAGGTATCACTGTCTCTCCATCCTGATAGTAGTAACTTTCAGAGAATTCTGTGGTGAGAATTAACGTGTGAGCTGATACAAGAATATGGATTGTCCACAGCCACTTATGGAACTGCTCCTGCTGCCTTTATTGCGACTACATGTCTCCAACAGTTAGGCTTCGAAAATCAAGACAAGTTTTCAGTGGCAGCCTAAACTTCGTTGATTAGTTTCTATGTGGGCGACTTCATAGGCGAGTTAGATATGGAATCTGAAACTCAGAAACCCAGGTGACTAAGCTATCAGCTTCTGGATGGTTTCTACTGAGGAAATGGAACTTCAGTAGCCACAAGGTTGTGGAACAAATTCCAGTGCAGCACACAGAAACGTTTGTACCTTGTATTCTCATTGATGGAGAAGTAATAAAAACATTAGGAATCTTACGGTACCACAGCTCTTATCCTTTCCAGTGCCACTCGAAGCTGAAGAATCATCGGTGCTCAAAGATCGCCTGTCTACAACAGCATTCATTTTTGACCAACTAGGCCTTTTTGACCCATTAGTCACAAGATGGAACTGTTCTTGCAGCGCTTGTGTCAACTAAGCCTTGACTTGTATTAAGTCCTTCTATCCAACCTAGCTGATGAATGGAATGTCCTTTATATGTAACTGCCTTAACGAACTGATATTTTTATTAGCAGGCATGTCATTCCCTGTCCTCAATACGTTAAATTCGAAATTCCATGTTTCTGTGATGTTTCACAGTTGGCATATGATGCCTGTGTATACATCATATGTGTTCTTCCCAACAACAAGATTGTAGTTTCATTGGCTGTGGCCGAATCTCGTTTAGCCCCTGTCACAGAACTATCTGTTCTGTGACTGGAATTATGAGATGCTTTTCGTCTTGCTCGGCTCATTCATAATTTGGCCAGTGACTTAGACATTGTAAACAGTAGTGATATCCATATTTGGACGGATTCTCCAATAGTTCTCAGCTGGCTGCAACGTAGTCTCACGGGAAAACCTTTGTTGTCAACAGAGTCTCTGAAATTCAGGAAATGAGTTGTTTCCAACTGGAGACACATCAAATCAGAAGACACTCCCACTGATTGCTTATCACGTGGCATCAGCGCAGCACATATGGATTCACTTTTGCAGTGGTGCTCTGCCCCATCATGGCTATTCAGTAGTGACCTGGACTACAGCACTTGTCCTTCACTTGTGATAGGAGATGCGCAAGAAAGGGGTGTAGGTGTCTTTGATGTCTGTTATTGAGCTTAATGCTGAATCGTAGTGTAAGTATTCCCCTTGAAAGGAAACTCAAAGGATTTTGGCTTATGCACTGAGGTTTGTTAACAATATAAGGCGGCAACAAACAGAGGATAACTGGGCCACTCACCCCACAGGAATACCAAAACGCTATCAAAAGAGCTTTTGGTATAGTTGGTGATTGCGCTCGTGAGATCGCATTGTTGAAGGCCAGTTACGCGGTTATAAGGCATATGACAGGAACCGTAGCGTCTATATCAGTGTCAGGTGGTGTTCATGTTTGTCCTAAACTCTCTAGTGAACCTGTGCCCTTTCAAATTCCTCTTCCCCCTGTGGGTCCAGGGCAAGAATAGGCCAATGGTATTCCTGCCCGTCCTAAGTGGCGACTAAAAAGAGTCCCTCTCCCTCAAGAGGGTAGATTGAGCCTGCATCCAGAAACGGTTCCACTACTTATATTTGTGGTCATTTGGTTTTTCACTTATTATGGTTTCTTCCTTCCTTTGTTTGGTTCCTTTCATTATCCTCCTCCCTCTTACTGTCTTCCCTCCTTCTCCTTCCCCCTCTTCCTCCTCCGTCCCCCTCTTCCTCCCCCCTCTTCCTTCCTCCTCTGCCTTCTCCCCCGCCCCTTCCTCCTCAGCCTTCTCCCCCGACATTCCTTCCTCCTCCACCTTACCCCATCCTTCCCCCCTACTTTTCCCTCCTTCCACCCCTGCACCCTTCCCCCATCCTTCCCCCCTCAGCCCCCTCCTCTGTTCCCCCCTCCCCCTCCTCCTTTCCCCCCTCCCCCTCCTTTCCCCCTCATTTCCCCACTCCTTCCCCACTCCTCCTCGTGCTCATCCTCCTTCCCCCTCCACCTCCTCCTCCTCCTCCTCCTCCTCCACTTCCTCCTTCCCCCCTCCCCCTCCTCCTCTTCCTACTGATCCTCTTCCTTCCCCTCTCCCCCTCCACCTCTTCCTACTGATCCTCTTCCTTCCCCCCTCCTTCTCCGCTCCTTCTCCTGCTCCTCCTTCCCTGGCCTCCGCCTTGGCGTTTGAGACAGTCTGCCCTCTCTCTCCCTCTCTCCCTACATTTTCCTCTCCTTCTTTCCTCCCTGTGTGCCTGAAGGCCGACCCACACGTTCACACGCGTATTCGGTGACGGGGTAACGCGTAATTCACCGCGCTGGGTAGACAAGTAAGGCACGCACATACCCCCTGGTATAGGCCGGGCCCAGGGAAACCTTCCGACCATGCCTATTGTTCCCTCTGTCCGTTTCTTGGGAGGTGTGACATGAGGTGGGAGTGCCCTTTGAGAGGGTCCCCACAAGGAAGGAACGCGCCATTGGAGACGTTGGCAATCATAAGGGGATTACTCCGCAATGGATATCTCTTCTTCTCTCTCGACTTCTGCCAAAAAACGGAAACTTGACCAGCCACCAGTTACAAAAGTACTACCGCCTGCCACAAAGTTCCTCGTAGTTTCTAGATCTGTGGATGGACAAGATTTTTCATCTTTCAACCCTTTAGTTGTCCAGAAGAGCGTAGATGCCAAAGCTGGATGTGTAAAATCTTGTACCAGGATGCGTAACGGTACCCTGTTACTAGAAACTGAGAGCACCTTCCAGGCACAAAAACTGCTTCGGGCCACACTCCTAAACGTTCCCTGTCTGGGTGGAGGCTCACCGCACTTTAAATTCGTCTCATGGTGTGGTATACACTAGATCGACGGACTGACTGACGAGATTCAGTATTTCCTCGCTGAGCAGGGCATGACGGCTGTCCATAGGGTCATGGAAAAGGTCAACAATGACCTTGTACCAACCCGAACACTTTTCTTGACCATTGATAGTGTTCAACAGCTGCTGTGCATCAGAGCGGGCTACGAGGTTATTTCTTTTCGCCCCAAAGTCCCGACACCTACGCGCTGCTACCAGTGTAAGCGTTTTAATCACACTCGCCAGTCTTGTTTTAACGCGGCTAAATGTCACTTGTGGCAGGGATGTCCATGAGGGTGACCGTCCACCTCCATCTCATCATTCTGTGAACTGTCAAGAGTGACCATGCAGCATCCTCCCACGACTGTCCCATCTACAAGGAAGAACGCTGTATACAGGAAATTCGGGTCAAAGAGAAACTATCCACCTCAGCTCCTCGCAAGCTATTTGCTATTAGGAAGCCCACGCTGCTGCCAGCGGGGAAATATAGTACCGTCCTCGCCGCTCCTCGGACTACCAGGGAGTTATCGATGCACACACGCGATCTGATCTTCAGCACTACGGTCGTCCGTTCGGCCAGTGCTAAGACCGCCCGGTCGACGTCTCCTCTTCCTCCCGTCACCCCTCAGACACAAGCACCTTCATCAGCTTCTGCCAAGACGAAAACCCAGAAGTCAGATGCACGGGCCTTCAAGAAGGAACCGTCCAGTGCAGACTTCCTACGAACCTCGAACTCCCAGCTATCGACCAGTACTACCACTAAACGACCTTCCAAGAAGGCTCATAGGAAGCAATGTTCTCCTTCTCCGCCACGGCGCATTTCTTTTCCTGCTGCACCCAGCGGTTGCCGCTCCAAGCCGTCATCCGTTTCCCCTGGCCGCACCGCTGGTAGCCCAACATCTGGCCGTTCACCGTTGGAGGAAGCTCCCCCTCCCGGCCATCTTAACAAGATGGCCGATGAACCTATTGAACCAATGGACAATGACAATCCGCCTATTGATAGCGGCGGCAGTGCTCGCTCAAAGCCAGGCCCTCAGCGGCCTTTGAGGTGACCCCCTTCTTGCATCTTCTTTTTCTTCTCATGATTGCACTTATTCACTGGAATATTCGCGGCATTCGCTCCTACCGAGAGGACTTAAAGGTGCTGCTCCACTTGCACTGTCCGCTCGTCATAGCTCTCCAGGAAATGAATCGATCAAATTGCCTTGGCACACTATATCCTGTGCGTTTTGACCTACCCACTGCTGCAGGTATTTCAGCTAATGGAGTGGTTATGTTGCTGGTCCAGGATGATATTTACTACGATCCCATCACATTGAACACGGGCCTGCAGGCAGTTGCCGTCTGAATTACTCTCCCCACTTTCACTTTTTCCGTTTGTACCGTTTACACTCCTTCGTCATCTGCTGCTACTGGGGCAGACATGATGCAAATTATTGCTCAGCTACCTGCACCATTTTTGTTAACTGGAGACTTCTATGCTCACCATCCTCTTTGGGGCTCTCCAGCATCCTGTCCGAGGGGCTCTATTTTAGCAGACGTTTTGAACCAGCTCAATCTTGTCAGCCTCAATACTGCCGCCCCTACTTTTCTTTTGGACACAACTCACACCTATCCCCATTTATTCCTCTATATGTACTACCCAACTTGCACGCTGTTTTGAGTGGTATGCACTTTCTGCTACATATTAGAGTGACCACTTCCCTTGTGTTATCCATCTCCTGCATCATACCCCATCTACATGCTCAACTAGTTGGCACATCTCCAAAGCAGACTGGGGGCTCTTCTCTTCCAGGGCGACCTTCCAGGATCAAACCTTCGCAAGCTGCGATAGTCAGGTCGCACACCTCACGGAAGTCATTCTCACTGCTGCTGTATATTCCATTCCTCACACTGCTTCTTCTCCACGTCGAGCACCGGTCCATTGGTGGACCACAGCAGGTAGATACGCTATACGTGCTCGTCGACATGCTTTACGCACCTTTAAACGCCACCATACGATGGCGAATTGTATTAATTATAAACGATTACGTGCACAGTGCCGTCGTGTTATTAAGGAATGCAAGAAAGACAGCTGGGCTGCTTTCACAAGCTCTTTACAGTTTTACTTCTTCTGTTGTCTGGGGTAGCCTGCGCCGGGTATCTAGCACTAAGGTCCACTCACCAGCATCTCGCTTGACGGTCGCGAATGACGTCCTTGTGGCCCCTAAGGATGTCGGCAATGCCTTTGGCCGATTTATTGCTGAGGTTTCGAGAACTGCTCATTACCACCCTGCCTTCCTCCCCCGAAAACAGGCAGAGGAGCCTAGGCCACCTAACTTCCGCTCCTCGAATCGTGAAAGTTACAATGCCACATTCACCATGCGGGAACTCGAAAATGCACTTGCCCGGTCACGGTCCTCCGCTCCAAGACCTGATTCTATTCATATTCCAATGCTGAAGAACCTTTCTCTTGTGGGTAAAGGTTTCCTTCTTCGTACTTATAATCCCATCTGGATTGAGGGTGGTGTTCCCACATGCTGGCGCGAATCTATTGCCACGATTCCTACGCCTGGAACGGACAAGCACTTGCCTTCCAGTTATCGACCCATCTCGCTTACCAGCTGTGTCTGTAAGGTGATGAAGCGAATGGATAACTCTCGTTTGGTTTGGCTGCTCGAATCTCGACACCTACTTACCAATGTATAATGTGTATTTCGTAGGCGCCGCTCTGCTGTTGACCATCTGGTTACCTTGTCGAACTTCGTTATGAATAACCTCTTGCGCAAGCGCCTGACCGCGGATGAGTTCTTTGATTTGGAGAAAGCTTACGACACCTGTTGGAGGGCGGGCATTCTCCGCACCATATTTTATTCATGCATTTTTAATCGATGGACAGTTCAGGGTACGTGTGGGTTCTGTCATGTCCGTCGCCTTTCGCTAGGAGAATGGGGTGCCACAGGGCTCAGTTTTGAGCGTCGGTCTCTTCGCCATAGCGATCAATCCAATAATGGATTGCCTCCCAGCTGATGTATCAGGCTCCCTTTTCGTGGACGATTTTACCATTTACTGCAGCTCGCAGCTTACATGTTTCATGGACCGCTGTCTTTAGCGTTCTCTTGACCGTCTTTACTCCTGGAGTGTCGCCGAGAAGACGGTCTGTATTAACTTCTGGCGCTACAAAGAGTTTCTCCCACCATCCTTACGAGTCGGTAGCATTGCTCTCCCATTTGTGGAGACAACAAAATTTTTAGGTGTTACATTTGACAGGAAACTCCTCCGTGTTCTCAGTGCTATGTCGTAGGGAGCGGATCGAACCGTCCAACTTCGCATATATCGGTCGATCGTCCGCTCCAAGCTGGATTATTGGGAGCTTCGGATACTCCTCTGCACGGCCGTCTATCTTACGCCGCCTCAATTCCATACAACATCGGTGTTGACGTCTTGCGATAGGAACGTTTTATACTAGTCCCATCGAGAGTCTCATGCTGAAGCCGGTGAATTGTCACTAATCTACCTGCGCGATTTGTCGTTATGCCTGTCGGCTACTGTCAATGCTGGACCGCCCGTCTTATAGGTCCTTATTTTGACGACACTCTCGACCGTCTATACGGGTTGTATGTCTCTGCCCTGATACCCCCTGGAGTACGCTTTCGTTGCCTCCTTCAGCAACTTAAATATACACTCCCTGCAACCTTTAGAGTGGGCGAGAGCCAAACGCCACCTTGGCTCCAGACTCAGGTTCGCGTTCACCTTGGCCTCAGCTCGTTCCCAAAGGAGATATCCCCAGCTTCGGTATACCGCTCCCGTTTTGTCGAACTTCGTTCGAAGTTCTTTAATATGACCTTCATTTATACAGATGGCTCTAAGACCAATGACGGTATCGGGTGTTCTTTTATTGTCAGGGCACACAGTTTCAAATACCGGCTCCATAGCCATTGTTCGCTCTTAGCAACTGAGCTATTTCCTCTCTACCAGGCTGTTCTTTACATCTGCCGCCACCGACAATCTGCTTATGTCATCTGCTCCGATTCCCTGAGCGCTATCCACAGCCTCAGTGATCCATATCCGGTTTACCTTTTTGTGCACCGGGTCCAACGCTCTCTTCAGTAGCTGGTGGACGACGGTTCTCCGGTTAGCTTTGTGGGTTCCTGGCCATGTCGGTATCCCTGGGAACGAAGCTGCAGATGCCGTGGCCAAGGCTGTGGTCCTCCAGCCTCAGACAGCTTCTTGTTGTGTCCCTTCATCAGATTGTAGCAGGGTCATTTGACAGCGCATTTTGTCACTGTGTCATGCCGATTGGGCTGTACTTAGGGACAACAAGCTTCCGCCCTTGAAACCTCTTGCCGCGGCTTGGACGTCCTCTTCATGCCCTTCTCGGTGGGAAGAGGTCGTTTTGGCCCGGTTACGAATTGGACACTGCCTCTTCAGCCATCGCCATCTGCTGACGGTCCGCCACGTATTAAAGTTCCGTCCAAATTTTAATACACTGCGTGTTGATCTTCGCCTGCCATGTACTCTGGATGCCATTTTAGCGGATGACCCAGGAGAAGGTGCACACGTTCTTCGTTTTGTCAACTTGACAAACCTGTCTGACATTTGATTATGCAGTTTTTTTAATCCTCTGCCTGTCCGTCTTGTATAGTATTGTCCCTTTTAGTTGCTGTATTAACCTTGTGCCTCGCGGAGCATTCCTAACTTAGTCTGGGCGCTAATTACAATTACAATTGCAGTTGTGCCCCCTAAAACCCCCCAAAAAAATCCCTCTTGAAGGTGTGGCTGTCAGAATATGGGCGACGCAGGAAATAACTGTGTGCAATGTATATCTTCCTCCAGATGGTGCAGTACACCTGATTGTATTAGGTGCACTGATTGATCAACTCCCTAAGCCTTTCCTACTTCTGGGAGATTTGAACGCCCATAACCCCTTGAGGTGGCAGTGTGCTTACTGGCAGAGTCAGAGACATCGAAACATTACTGTCTCAGTTCGACCTCTACCTCTTAAACACTGGGGCCGCTACACAATTCAATGTGGCTCGATGTAGTTACTCGGCCATTGATTTATCAATTTGCAGCCCAGGACCTCTCCCATCTATCCACTGGTGATCACTTAACGACAGAGTGAGGTGGCGCAGTGGCTAGCACACTGGACTGGCATTCGGGAGGACGAAGTCTCAATCCCGCGTCAGTCCATCCTGATTTAGGTTTTCCGTGATTTCCCTAAATCGCTCTAGGCAAATGCCAGGATGGATTCTTTGAAAGGCACTGCCGACTTCCTTCCCCGTCCTTCTGTAATCCGATGCTGAGAGAACATAACGGCCTGTATAGTAGTGACCACATCCCCAACTTCCTGTCACTGCCCCAGCATCAGGCATACAGACGCCTGCCCACATGGGCTTTAAACAAGGCAGACTGGGAAATTTTAACCTCTGATGTTACCGTTGACTCTCCCCCACATGGTAACACCGATCTTATGGTTGAGCAGGTGACAAAATTGTTTCTCTGCAGAAAAACGCGGTCCCTCGCTCTTCAGGGTGCCAGAGTTGTGAGGCAGTCCCTTGGTGGTCGCCAGAACTCTGTAAAGCAGTTAAGGAGAGTCGGCGAGCTCTACAGTGGCATAAGCAGCATCCTTCCTGGAGCACCTCATTGCCTTTACAACAGCTCTGTGCCCTTGTTCAGCAACTTACCAAGTGATGGAAGCAGGAGTGTTTGGAGAGAGAAATCTCGACCACTGGGTGCCATGTGTCACCTTCGCAAGTCTGGGCAAATATCAAGCGTCTTTTCGGGTACCAGACCCTAACAGGTGTTCAGTGTTAGGATAAATGGCGTATTATTTACCGACGCAAACGCGATTGCCGAGCATTTTGCTCAAGTCTCTGTGTCGGAGGCCCACTCTTCCAGCCAAGCAAATCGCTGCGGCAGATTTAGAGATGGGCAGAGCTTCTTCTCTGAAATCGGATCACAACTGGTCAACCACCGGGAAGAACACTTTCTTTTTCATGACTCACCACTCTCACACAATAAGTGAAAGGAAGTCACATCGCCTTTTTAATTCAGGTCACTAACCCTGAATTTTTATCTGGTTTGATCCTAGTTCTAAAGAACTTAAAAATAGTAAAAATTGTTACTGCCCTATTAATGGTGAGATATTAAAGTTTTAAACATCGTCTGCTGTAAAAGTTACAAATGTTGAAAATAATACTAAATGTTTATCAAGTGATACTTCTTATATCTTGCTACCTCAATTGGAAAAGTACAGTATACAAATTACAACTGTAAAATAGTGTGTCTGCTTTCATTTAGTCAGTATTACCATATGTGTATTCAAAAAGGAATTTATAAATAAAATCTGACCCTCTTCAGTCGATGTCTCTCCTCAGTGGATATTTGTCGTGCTTTTAAAAATATTCGTTAACAGGGCACTGATGTTGCTCCGATGCATAACGCTTTTGGAACAAATTGATACAGCGTCGGCCATTGTAATTTTCTTGTTTCTCACCAGTTTACGGGATCGCTGTTTCTAGGCAAATATCCCTCCGCTAAATATTTATCCGAGTCTACAATTGCCGCATTTTGCACGTGGTGCGTTTCTTGGTTTCACCAAACTCATTCCAGGTTGCTCTGGCATTACAGTGGTAAATAGTTCAGAAATGAGCTGTGTTCTTGTTGAACAACCAACGCTTACTTCTCTGCAATAGCCTTCATGCTGAAAATCCTTGTTTGAATCGGAGGTCCAGTAACGTAACTTTGCCTGACCAGTTCGTTCCTGGAGATAACGCCAAAGCACTCAGATAACCCTTTAAGGAAATTATAAACCAGTGACTCGTTCTTGAGGACATTCTTTCTGTCCTTCAGATTCCAATTGTCGTTCCATTAATCTTGGCAAGATTCTCGTTTTTGAATGTGACAGTTTTGAAGACATCTCTTTGGTCACCTGACTGAAACTTTCAAAATCAGTAAAGGCTGTTGCATTATCTCCCAGGATGTATGTTATAAGTTTAAGATGATAGATTTTTGACCGAAAACAGCGAGGCAAGAAACTGAATCGCAAATTGTCAATTTTCGTTTTTTTCACTGAATAGTCATTTAAGAGTGTCGCGTATCGTTTGGTGTTGAAATGAAACTAGTCATACTTCTACAAATGGCAGAACAAGTAGTGCATTTAACGCTGTATGTTGGTGAAACCAAATAAGTCACTGACTTGTTTCGTTTCAACAGATATTGCTCGCTCCTGCGGACAGCCTGTTTTCCTTCAATAGTTGACATCCAATTCCTTTGTTGTGGCACTAATAGTCGCTGTTAATGCTCATTGCGCGACAGTTGGTTGTACTACCATGGCTCCAAAAGAAGAATAGTACTGCAAATTATGGAGGAAATAAGGTAAAGGCAATCTCTGTAATTGCTTTTGTACGAGCTATGTTCGAGGGAAAACAGTTAGAGAATCTTGCAGGTAAATATCACTCGTCCTTGTAACAACCGTAGGAAACTATAGATGTAAATGTCAATATTACCAGAAATATCATTCTTGTATTATTAATTTCATTCCAGCTGCAGAATTCAATGTAATGCCTCAATTGACGTAATTCAACGTAATATTTTGACGAAATTCCTTGATCTTTCTCTTTCACAAGTAATTGTTGTAAACCACTGACAACTCTTAATATCTATTAGAGTTGTTCACAGTCAACAAAGAGATGTAAATTAGAATAATGTTACTACGTAGCCAGTGTTTCATGCACCGGATCTGAGGACGGCCACGTTTGCTCGTTCTAATGCCATTAGCTTGCTGTGTCGCCTGGACGAAAACACTGTCATTTGCTATAAGACAAAAGCACATTCTGCGTAATGGTACTTTTTAGTACTGTACTGTTACTTAGTAATGAGTTTATTTATGATAAAAATAAAAAATGTAAATTATTTCAGATACATAACAAACATCAAACACACATGTTAATGTGGCAGGGGGGATGTTAAGGAGTGGTAATCTAATGGAAGTAAAGGAAACCAAGGAGAGATTTAGGTGACAGATATCGTCCAGTAGAGTGTTTCTTTACAATTGTGATTCTAAGATGTTGTACACATTCAAATTGTCCACAAGATGCACCAGGCACCCATTTTAATCTGAAGTTTAGTTGTCATTATGGCTGGAATGAAATATGAGCTACCAGATCCATTTGGAGGTTACAAACTGCCGTCGGTCCTGCCTGGTGAATGGAAGAGGAGAACAAAAAACAAGTTACTTTTTGTGGCCAGACATGAATAGTCAAGGTGAGACTACCTTCAGAAAGTATCAGACTTGGTTGTGAAGTTCTTATGTCGGATAATTTTGTTTGACAAGTAGTTCCTCAGGTGTGTTCCATACAATATGACCTTTTTTTCATGGTTCATTTGACTCTCTACTTGTGTATAGTATGAAATGTATTATGATACAGGAGTATACCAGATACAGGAAGTATGCATACAAGTAAAGCTGGAATTGCAGACCTAGTTATGTAGAATTGGGACAGACAAGGAAGCATGGTCTGTTGCCCAGTCTACATTAATGTACATTAAAATACGTATCACTTAATGAATCATGAATCAGGTCGTAAGTATGACATCCATGTAAATGTATAATCTAACCTGCAGCCCAGTAATTCCATCAATTCTAAAAATTTAGAGCAGCCAACTAAAAGTCGGACACCAGAGAAACTGCATAACACAAAAAGAAAAAAAACATCCATTTGCAAAGTGAAGGTACGTAAAAATGCGGTAGGTTCACTACTTAGAAAACAAGAATCGGTGACATTCATCTGTAGGTTAAATTTTCTGTATCAGCCTAGTTACACACCAGGTTAATTACAGAAATAGGGAAAAGACGTGATGAATACTTTAAACACACAGGGGCATATACTGTAAAATGTTGGCCAGACAGAGCACCTTTAGAATATGATAAAAGTAATATGTGGAGAGTACCGAAGTCAGTCTAGTTTAAGGAACCTATCTTGAAGGCCTTCACCACATTAATGGAGGCATGCAGAACATTTTACAGAGCTCTAGGAGGTAGGGAGAGGTCCAATTTTAAATATATATAGTTACTGACAAACATGACTCGCTACTTAGAGAATAGGACAAATATACTGCAGTGAAGAAAAATAAGTAGGCATTAAAGAGCTATTTCGAAAACTAGCCCCATAAAGAATGACATATACGTAACACACAAGATGGTCATATTTTGCTCCATGTGTTTTATTGAGCTCAAATGACCCATCTTCTCACAGATGGTTGTCGGACCTTGGCTTTTCTGTACAGACTATTTTATACGGACAATTGAGCAGTCGGCAGGTGATGTTTAAAGTGAGCGTCGTATCAAAAATCTAGATGCCAGTCATTGAATACTGGCCCCTATTGTGACTGGGCCAGAGGTGGGAAAACTTCAAACACATTGGGCGTGGGGCCTGAAGACAGCATAATATATCACCAAAACTGTTTCCTCAATAACAAAGCAATTTGGAAATGTAGATGGTTAAAAGGTGTTTGGTTTGACTTTTGTACATGGAGAGAAAAGTTGTTCATAAATTGTATGGATGCCACACAGCAGTTAAGTGCTGAAAGACGCATAAGGGGAATAGTGTTAAGGTAGGGAGAGAGGGCTGGAGCTTACCAACAATGCTATTCAGTCGGTACATTGAACAAAGAAGTTAAAAAAGATGAAAGGAAAACCTTGGCTATGAAATTGTCAGATGACACATGACTTGGAAGAGCAGTTGAACACAGTGGATAGTGTCTTTGAGAGATCATAAGATGAGCAAGAAAAGTGTAATGGAATGTAGTCTAATTAAATGAAGTGACTATGAGAGAATTACACATAAGGCAATATATTGTATAATAGGATGCCATATAAATGTGGTATTCTCCCATGATCGTATTTTAGACAGCTGAATAAGATTTTAGGTATTCAACCTAAAAATTTACAGTAAAAGTTTTCTCTTATAAGATTTGTTGTACATGATCCAGAACAGTTCATGAGAAATACTGATGTTTTAGCAGTCTCCTGACTGGTTTGATTTGGCGTACTGTGAACTCCTCTATCCCAACTACATAACCTCACAGTATAACACCCAGTTATTTTCTGGACATATTCCAATCTCTGCCATCTACTGAAATTATTACCTCTGTAGCTCCCCAAAGTATGATGAAAGTTAATTGTTAGTGTCTTAACGCATTCCCTTTAAGTTTGTCCCTTCTTGCCACTGTTCCTGTGGTGAAACTCTTCATTTCTTACCACAACAGTCCACTGAATTTTAGTCATTCCTCTGTAGAACCAGAGGCCAAATACTTAGAATTATATGAAAGTCAATTACACATTGTGATAAACCAGAAAAATAAATTTGTGTTCCAAAAGTAAAATTCCCCTCCCCAACTGCTTCACTCCCTCCTCCACTAGGAGTTTTAGGACCTCGTGTGCCTCCAGCATTATTGGATTGCAGGTCTCCCAATAATTTATTCAACTCCTAATTTTCATTGCATCACCTATGTGTTCAAACTCTTCTTCTGTCATGTCATCAAACAGATCCTACCACACATAGAAGCCTTAATGCACTCTTACCACATGCCACCTTAGTCCTCCGAGTTCAACACTGGAATTACTTTCGCGTCATTTAACTTTGCCTCCTTTGCGTTCCTGTTTCAAACAAGTGACTTACTTCGCTGTATTTCTGTGATATATTGCACATTTTTGTAGTTCCTTACTTTACGAATCAATTTCAGTATTTATTCTGTAACAAGAGTTCTTTTACAGTTACCTCGTGCATACATAAATTTGTCTGTCCAACATCTGTGACTGCCGTTTTCAGATAAATCCTTCCCTCTTCAACTGATCTGCGTGTTGCAGTATTCATTACCACACTATTTATTGCTTCAGATAACTTTAAACACACACCATTCTTCTCAGTACCCCACTTACTTCACCACTAACAGTTATGGACTATTCTCTTACGCCTCGGTCTGCTCTTGGTCATTACTAACTTGTGACATGAATGTATATCTGTTCCTGAGTATACCCTGCTATCCAATATCAGATTTTACAAAATGTCTCAGTGATGTAATCCAGATAGAATCTCCTCATGTCCCTCAGACTTTTTCCAAATATACCTCTTCCTCCAGTAACTTTAAAATAGCATATTCATAATTAATAACAGACTTATAGAGAAATGGAACTTTTTTACTCATCACTTCTATTATCAAGCTCATTCTCCTAAACTCTGCCATGTATTACATTGCCTTTTACAGCATTCCAGTCACTCATGATTATTAGATTTACATCCTCATTACATACACATTTTGCATATACTTCTCCCTCTTCGTCAGATTGTGACATTGGCAGATATACCTGAAACATAACCATTAGCTTTTTGGTGCAAATTTTGATGAGAATATTCTTATTACTGAACTGGCCACTGTACTGACCCACACATACACTCCCAAAATCTTTGTAAGCAGTTTGCAGTGTGTACCGTGCAAGTCAGATGGAGATGGTGCTTGTGGATGTACACAGCCTCTCATCCATGCACTCTGCTTTCCAGCTGACATCTTTTGGGTATAGGATGAGCAACCTCTAGCTCAGTCATGTTTACCTTGACATGCATGTTACCTCATTGTTATTGTGCACGTCTCTGTACCTGGTATAATTTATGTTTTAGATTTAGTTTGTTGTGTCCATCATTATATTGTGTTCTCTTGCAGGATTAGAACATTCAATGACTCAAACTCTACCCTACATTTCTGCTCGTGAGAAATCCATCTTACCAGAAATGATATTATTCCTATATCGTTTCACTGACTGCCACTACATCCAGAGTGAACATTAAAATTTCCTCTTCAGATTTTCTAGCGTCTTTACCATATTGAACTTCTACAGATTTGTGAGTCAAAGCATGGAATGTCAGTAGTCACTGGACATTCATGTTTTGCAAGTTCATTTTATCAGGGGGATCTTCAGAGCCGAGATATATCTTTAATGAAGAAATGTATCCCGTACTCGAATCACACAGCATCCGTATGAGTATGCCTTATTTGGTAATTTTTGATGGATTGTAAAATTTAACTGTCCACACCATGGTTTCATTCCTTCATCAGTTGAGATATTTTGACTTAGATTAAACATTTCTTTATACTTTTTGGAAAAATAATCAACTGCAAATTTCACTTCAAAAAGCCGGTCGGCATTATCTGGTTTATTGTTGTCAGAAAAATGTAAAAATGATAATATTTGTCTGAATATCTTGTGGACATCGCTTTGCGAAATATGTGTCTATCAATGGATTTGTTGATCAGTAATCATGGATCCTTGCGTTTCGAAAATTCCCATAAGGATACTAAGCCCAAACTATTTTATAAAAACGGATCCCATAATGCTGACAAATATGACATTTTTAATCCAGTTTCCTTCTATTGCAATGTTGACTGTAATACTCATGGGTTTCATTGCTAATGTACTCAAACAGATCTTTCCCAATATATAATTCTGAAATATCCATGACGCTCTGTGAATCTTTGGGAAATGTGTGTGGACCCGGAGATTCTTCAAATTTGTTATTGGTCCTCAGTAAATCATAGTCTGTCTTTGTCTGATTCATCTGAGAGCTGGTATCTGATAAAGCTGTTTTCACAGTTTTCACTTGTAGCCTTTCCTCTAATAGGTTGGCATAATCCTGTGTCAGACCTAGAAACATGGTTTTGGTGAATTGGACAGGCTATGCACCTTGTTCTCGAGTGGAGATAATACCCCTATGGAGAGGTGATGGGGGATAGGAGTGTCAAAGGGGTGATTAGAATCCTTCGGAGGTTGTGCAGGCGTGGAAGACTACTTCAGGAGAGGTGGGAAGGATATGTTAGGATATCTCTTATTTCAGGTTACATGCTGCTATGTCAACTATTTCAACACTGTGCCTGACCAGCTCACCTCACAAACACAACTGCTGTTATGTAAGGCATAACGTAAGTGTTCACCAGTGGCAGGCTCAGTTGTGATCTACTTCTTACTTCGCGTGTTTTGGAAGACAGTATATGATTACTGTGCTACAGTGCCCTCCTCCTAGACAAGACCTGGCCCTCTGGATCATGACTTAGAACATCATTGCACTAAAATGACTGATCCTGTTGGCTGCCACAAATGGCTCCAGTCAGCTTTTTAAGGATTTCTTTCACCATCATGTTACCTTACTCACAACTCATATCAAGTCTTGTTTCCTGATTGTTTATTGCTACAGCTCTCCCTCTGCTGCTTCCTAGTCTCTCGGAATCGAGTCCACAAGAGATCGAACATTGGCTGGATCCAAGCTTTGTCTAGGGATCCATTTCCAGCATGTGTAAACAAGAACTATAGTTGGTAGTGTCACAGCATTAACTATTATTACATTGGTCAATGCTATTTCCCTCTGGTTCTGACTCTCCCTGTGCTGACTTTCATGATGCACCCATGTCTCTCTCCATGGAGATGGGCCCAGCCTTACAGAGAATGAATTTGTCTGTGGACTATATAATCTCAGGCCCCAAAGTTCTATTTAACATAGTCAAATTAGTGGCTGGTAGCACTTCCATGTGTTCCCCTGCCCAATATAATCTGTGGGTTGTGCCTGAAACTGTGGCAGGTGGAGCAAAAATAAATATTGTTTTACATGGTGTCCTGTTCATTTATAATTTCCCCCGTCTTCCTTCAATATTAACTGCGTGGGATTTCTGACCCTCTCCACCTAGTCTGTTTGGACAAACCATAATGGCACTACTGTAATACTACGGTAACTTCTAGTTCCATATAGACAATCTGTGTTTGTCTTCCATAACCAATGATTTATTCCTTTACTCCAAGAAAGTTCTTCAGCATCTCACACTTATGAGGATACATGTGAACTGCATGATGTAGGTATTATGCATACTTGCTGCTTCTGGAAAGGAAATTGAAATCCATACTTTCCCCTGCTACTCATTTCCTCTGCTGTGGCTTGGTTAAAATGAAAAGGTTAGGTGCTACGATGATGCTAAAGGACAAACACTCTCTGGTATAGCTCCTTTTGCACTTGACATTGCACCTCCAGGCATTGTCTGGTGATCGGAATTCCGCTTCTAGCTGGCTTCTCACTTGTTCCATAGATTCATGTAATTCTCTCTCTCTGTCTCTCTCTCTGTCTCTGTATCTCTCTCTCTCTCTCTCTCTCTCTCTCTCTCTCTCTCTCACTCTCTCTCTCTCTCTCTCTCTCCCCCTCTCCCCCTCCCTCTCCTCTCCCTCTCCCCCTCTCTAACCCCCACTCTCTCCCCCTCTCTAACCCCTACTCTCTCCCCCCTCTCCCCCCCGCTCTCCCCTCTCCCCTCTCTACCCCCTCTCTCTCCCTCCCTCTCTCTCTCTCTCTCTCTCTCCCTCTCCCCCTCTCCCCCTCCCTCTCCTCTCCCTCTCCCCCTCTCTAACCCCCACTCTCTCCCCCTCTCTAACCCCTACTCTCTCCCCCTCTCTCCTCCCCGCTCTCCCCTCTCTACCCCCTCTCTCTCCCCCTCTCTCTCCCCCTCTCTCTCACCCCCTCTCTCTTTCTCCACCCTCTCTCTCTCTCTCTCACACCCCCCTCTCTCTCTCACCCCCCCTCTCTCTCACACCCCCCTCTCTCTCTCACCCCCCTCTCTCTCACACCCCCTCTATCTCTCTCACCCCCTCTATCTCATCCCCCCTCAGTCCCCCCTCTCTCTCCCCCCTCTCCCCATGCTGTCTTCCAAAGACAGTAGCAACTAAATTATTAGTTCTTTATCCAACTTTCTGCTTCATTTAGCAGCATCTCAGTTAAGATTCACCATTTCTTCTGCTGTTTTGTGTAATAAACACTTCCAATTCAGCTGGTGCAGTAAGAGCATACCCTTCTGCAAACACGAGTTTTTGTGCTGTAGCACTCACTTATTGCCTTCCTTATTCTACCCGTTGTTTTATTACTTCTACTATATCATTCACTCTTTCAACCTCATCAGCTGTCCCACTGTTTCCACATGTCATCCTAACACAGTGATCCAACCTCTACTTCTGGTATGTGGTATATTCCCCAAAGCCTAAGTCACCTCATCCCCCAAATCCTCCCATGTTTCCTCCTACACACCCTGGAAACTCCTTCAAACATTCTGTGATCACATACCATCAGTTTAAAATTACCGAGGGCTTCTTCTAACCATGTTACCTCATTCTATGTCTACCATTCATTAAATAACACCTGTATCCCCCATTGATAAGCACATTTGTTGATGTGCTTGGTGAACAGTTCTCACTGTCAACGTGGTCGTTCTGCAATGCTGCCACTGCAATGACAAGCCATAGTCCTCTTAAGACTGGGTTTATCTTCTCTCCTGGCATAGCTCATCTGAGGACAGTGCATGTGTCTCTAATGCAAAAATCCACTGCTCCTGCACAGCAGGTAATCTTCCTTGTACCAAACATACAAAGAAAACTCCCTTACATCCTTGGTCTTCCCGTGTAGACCTACTATAGCTGTTTCACTTAAAACTTCTTGTTTGCTACTCATCACTTGTTTCCCACTTTCTTTCTGGCTCAGCCCTCCAATTCTTTGGTTAATCTAAGGACTTGTCACATGTTTCATATTTCCACATGCAGAATTCTCGTAGACAACTGCATTTTGAAAGTCACTGGTGACAGTTTCACAATCTGATATTGGCCATGACACTGCATAAAAAGTAGTGTCTTACTATTTGTAGTATGTGAATTCGATAGATTTCACATTGGCCATTTTTGTCTTGGTGTGATCTTTCCCTGTGAGTCACTGCTCCCTCTTGTTTATACAGTGCCAGTCTATTTACCTTAACCAACCTTTTCAATTCTTCTCTTGCCACCCTCACAAATGCGTTAACATGCATTCAATTATTGAAATAGGAAAACAAAAAGAGAAAGACAATAGGTTTTGACCATATTCCACCTCATATGGCTAAAATTCTGTAGTTTTTGCTGTTTTGATTTGTACACAGACAAAGATAACTTGAACAGACATCACAATTGGTATGTGTGTGCTATATGGTATTATAGCATGCTCTCTATTGCTTCATGCACACTTAACATGGTCCTACTAGCCTGACGATGTAGATGACTTGTCCTCAATTTCTTCCCACATTACAGCTTAAATTCCTTCTATAAATCCAAGATACGGATGACCTCCTTGATTTGTTATTTCTGGTACAATTAAGTTCCCTATTGTTAATTACTGCTTGTACCAATGTTGCTGCCTGTTCATTTGGCACTGCGACCATTTAGACAGGTTATGAAAAATGATTCATAATAACAAAACATCAATCCCAAAAAATTCAACCTCCTAAATCGCTTGTCACTTTTCAATGAGTTTGGGCTTGGCTACCATCGGACCTCTGCCATTGTAGCACCTTTGCACTTCCGTGCTGCATGTCTATCCTCCCTTTGGAACATGTCATGGACACGTTTTGTGAATGACGTTGAGGTGCTAGAGCTTCAGCACACAGACTACAGTTTCTTCTTTCGTAATCTATCGTTCTCCATTTTGGCGTTTGAGGTTTGGCTTTGTTTCCTCTTCATCCCTGTGCAGTTCTGAAGGCCAGCCCAAGTGTACCATGTGACGGGGTAACACGTAATGACCATCCCCAGGTCTGCAGGTATGGTTTCCACATACATGGTACAGGCCAGGTCCAGGGAGGGGTGGTAGTTTGAGCTGTAACCCTCCCAAATTGCCATTTAGTCCCTCTGTCAGAAGTTTGGGAGGTTTGATCCATCGCCTAATTAGTGTGAGATCCCCTCTGAGAAAGGGTCCCACAGCAGGAAGGAACATGCTATGCCTTTGGAGATAATGGCGGTCTTGGGGATTCTGTCACAATGAGCCAATTCCAATCTGTGTCTACTAAACGTAGTCCCTCTGTCAGAAGTTTGGGAGGTTTGATCCATTGCCTAATTAGTGTGAGATCCCCTCTGAGAAAGGGTCCCACAGCAGGAAGGAACATGCTATGCCTTTGGAGATGATGGCGGTCTTGGGGATTCTGTCACAATGAGCCAATTCCAATCTGTGTCTACTAAACGTAATGGGAATGAGGTGAAACATTCAGACTCTTCCAGCTTTCACATTGGTTCCTCATACAACATACTGGACATTGTCATTTCTTTGCTACAGGTAATCCACATATTATTCAGAAAGGTGTTGACAAAATTGCAGGCCCTGTGAAATCCTGCTCTCATTTATGTAATTGCACTTTGCTTTTGGAGACCAAGTGTGGTCCTCAAGCCCAACAACTGCTTGCAGCTTCACTCCTCCAAAGCTATCATGTTAGTGGTAAGGCCCATCGAATCCTGAATTCATGTGGTGGTATTTACACCAGGCTGCTCAATGCTCAGAATGAAGGACAAATCGAAATATACCTTTCTGATGAGTGTGTCACTGCAGTCTATTGGTTAATGAAACAGGTTGATGCAACCTTAGTCCGTACATACTCGCACTTTTGGTAGAGTAGTGCCTCTGTCAAACATAGACCAAGTTATGAAGTCATCAAAGTCCAACCACACATTTGAAGCCAGACGAGCTGTTACCACTGCTACTGTAACAACAACACTTCTGTCGCAACACAGCAAAATGTACTTGTGGTAGGGATGCTCATGAGTGATTGCCTGCCTTGTCCTCCCTCCTGCATAAATTTCACTGACGACCATGCAGTCTCATCCTGAGATGAGAAAGTCATGCATCAGATCTGAGTGAAGGCTTGCAAGTTGTTGGCTAGTTGAAAGCCTTGCATTTTACCATCCGGCACTTGCAGCACTGTTCTTGCTACACCTTGCTGCACAAAGGACATATCCAAGCAGACGTGACCTCAAATTCATCACTACAGCTGTAAAATTGCCCAGTGTAACAATAGTGTCACCTTCTCCTCTACCTGTGCAAGCCGCCAAATCTTTGCCTCTGGCAGCGAAATCACGTGCTACATAATAAGCAGGATGGAAAGGACAGAGGAAATGCTTCTGTGGAGGCTTCCTACTTCCTTCAAGCTAACAAACTTCTCAGCTTTCATCTACTGAATGCAAAGCTTGCAAGACACCAAAGGCAAACAGTCTTCTTCTTCACTGACTCACTGGTCCTCCTCAGTAGTCTCACTGAATAATACCCTCACCCACCCAACCTCAATTTTGCCAGTGCACGCTGCTAACCATTTGGATACTCCGGAATCTCCACACTGACTCTGATAGAATGCTGACACACACGTAGCTCACATAGAGCAGGACTCTACAGTGACTGTAGCTGCCAAGTGCCAGCCTTTGAAGATTCATTACTACAGGTGACAGAGGTGACGACCCGTCACTTCTTTACCTCTTCCCATTTCCCCACCGTTACTTCCCTTCAGTGGAACAGTCGCAGCACTAGATCCAACAAGGAGGGATTATGGCTACTCTTGCAATTGCAGTGTCCACTTGTTTTCTCCCTCCAGGAAACAAAATTGCCCTCACAACTGCTTCAAACCTCTTGGTATTCTTTCCAGTCCTCTTTCACCTTCCAACTGGGGATAGCATTCCATTTGAGGAGTCACACTGCTCATCTGCAATCACATTCATTGTCACTCTGTCTCACTGAACACCAGACTGAAGCTGTTGCAGTCATCACTTCATCTTTCCTGTTTCCATTGTCCACGTCTCTCCATCATTGTGTGTTACCAGTGCAGACATCCTTCAGCTTATTGGGCAACTTCCTCACTTTTTGCACTTCAATGTGCACCATCCCCTTTTGGGCTCTTCTGAATAAGATATTTGTAAAAATAGCAAAACCATCGTGAAGAGATAATAAACTTTTATCCACACCTTGTATTTGCGACTTACTGGCTGATTTTTTAACCTCTTTCTCGACCTTCATGCAGAAATTAGCAGTAGTACCTTCGTCAAAATGGATGGCTCTCACTGGTGTTGGGTCTCTCTTCTTTATTGGTACAGACTTTCCAGCATCAGCTGTCAAAACATTGCTCAGTATTTAGAGCGGTTTTCTTTGTTGTGTATCAGGCCACATAGCGACACAGGCTTTTCAGTCGTATCATCTGCTCTGCCTACACCCTTCAGAGCCTGTGCTGTATGTTGTCCATCCCTTAGTGAAACAGATCCAAGAAATCTTTCACTTGCTGAACCTTTATGGAGCCACTGTGATGCATTTGTGGGTCCCTGGTCACGGCAACCTGAGAGGAAATGAGGGAGCTGATACTGCTGCTGAGGCAGCTGTCCTCTTACCTTGGCCTGCTAGTTCTTCCATTCCCTCCGATCTTTGTGTTGTTGTCTGTCAGCAAATGGTGTCTCTTTGTGATTAATACAGGTCTTCCCTTCATGGAACAAGCTCCAGGGAATTAAACCTCTTAGTGGCTTGGCCAACTTCTTCCTCTTACCTTAAAGAAATGTCTTGGAATGCACACGCTGAGCTACAGAATTAGTCCTTTGCCAGCCACAAATGACACCATATTACTCCATAAGGAAGTTTAATAATCCCAAGCAATCTTGCCCTCAATTCCAATTGTAACAAGTCTTGCCATGCAACTAAGAACATCATTCCGGATAAGCACTGGTATATCAGCAAAATGAAGGCTGTGCCATTCACTCAAAACAAGGAAGCACTACTCATACACTGCAGACATTGTCCTACTGAACTGGCCTCCATCACTTGATTCCACATTTCTCTCCTTTGATTCCCATGACGCCAGCAGTACAGCTCAAGTTGGCAATAATTCACAGATGTGCCACTTGTCCTCATAACAGATATTCCATTGGAATACTGCTACCATCTGCAAACATGGTAAATTTGGTAAATTTGTACTAAACACCATTCACAATAGCTGGCAGATAATTATCAGAAATCAGAGGACAGACACAGGACAGAAGGCCTTTTTCCCCCCAAACCCTATCCCATTGCTATTACTAAAAGACTAACTTCATGGCCTGCAGTACCAGTTTCATATTGCTTATCTGACAGTGTCCAGGGTCAACAGAAATATTCCTTTTTAAAATGCAGGTAGTAATTACAAAAATACTGAAAATGGAACTGTTGTCAGAATGTAGTCAGTAAGAAGTATGATCTTGAATCAGCGGTTAAACATAAGAAGAACAGTATTCAGAAATGGCGTGCATGTCTTCAGCCAGTAGAGATAAAGATGTACAAAAAACACACACTATACTAATCCAGTGTTTCTTAATGAGAGCACTTAGCTGCTTCCAACAAAAACATTGATTATGAATTCAAACCTTCTCAAAATTCCTAATAGCAGACATTTAAAACACCATTTGCAAAGTAACAAAAGTTCAAAGAAACTGCAGTGTGTAAAACAACTCCAGATAATTTGAAGCTCAGTTATTAGAAGCAATAATAGCAATTAGAAACCCAATAGCAAACGATTTCCCTTAGTTTTTTTGTGGCCTTCCATAACATTTTCAAGGTTTGGCTGAGCTACAATAAATCCAGGTTTATGAAAACTATATTATCAGTGTCAGTTTGCTACACTTCACTTTCCTTTGAATTCTGTCACATGCTTTTGAAATTAAGACTTAAAGCAACATGTGTATTACATTCCTGCTTTGTGTCCTTTAGCCTTTTCACTATCCAAGGTTTTTATTGCATACTGTGCGCATTGAGAACATAGAAATAACTGTAATCCGATATGACTCTCGTTCCTGTCATGCTATTAAATAGGTTATATTAAGTACATGAAGATCAGAGCATATTTTTCTACTACGTATGTATGTCTACAAACTACTATTCCA
The DNA here is from genome assembly GCF_023897955.1 of Schistocerca gregaria. Classification (NCBI taxonomy): domain Eukaryota; kingdom Metazoa; phylum Arthropoda; class Insecta; order Orthoptera; family Acrididae; genus Schistocerca; species Schistocerca gregaria. The sequence goes on from NC_064929.1 coordinate 45,554,714, forward strand.
TGTGCAGCTACACAAGAATGTATTGTTTCTCCTGTGCTTTTTAATCTCTCTCTAGGAGAGCTTACATCACAAAGTTATAGGCTTTTTATGATACATTTTCCTGAAAATATATATTTGTGCACACTACTGCCATTCAGTTGTAAATTGTTTTCTTTGAAGCGAACAACTGTGCATATAGAAATATTACACGCTTGTAATATGATCTGAAATGCTGAGTGCCTGTTACTGTTGACATCCCACCTCTTGTCCTAAGCAGACTAATAAAAAGGTTGATGTATTGTTACATTACAAAGCAGTTAATTGTATGTGTTGTCTGGCAGTTTATTGTGATCGTGTATAAGCTTAGGGGTGGCCACTTGTTTAAGATTGATCGACCCACAGATTGCCACCTCTTCATAATATTAGACGTCATAAATAAGACATAGTAATACATTTATGTTCCTTGACATGATGTAATTATAATGGAACTAGCTATAGTGAGTGAGCTGCTTATGACATTGCAGTTTTGTGTGTTTACACAAGTCAGGGTTCGTACACTGCGTTTCTCGTTATGGCATATATATACGTCAAGAATATGTGCACCCTTTTTATTCAGTTTTCTTCAGTCTTTTTTTTTTTACACAATACTGGTACTGTGAGGATGGGAAATGACTGAAAACAGTTGTAATAAAGTAACCTCTCACTACTCTCACCTGTCTGAGGAAAGAATTATTAGCTCAAGAAGCCATAGTTTCCTCATTTAAACATTTCTATTGACATTTTCACTGTTTTGATATGACTTGTTCACACTCGATTACAGTTGTATGAGATTTATTCAAAAGTTTGCGTAAAATACAATAGATTTCATGTAAGTTTACATTCTGATAACTAGAATTAGTAGTATAAATTTGCATTTGTCAAAGTAGTTACTGAAATCAGAATTTCTGTGCTTGGAGTCTCTTATCCAGAAGCACTCATCAAAATATTTTGTGTTCCAAAAATGTATCATTATTCACATTTGTAACTGTTAGTTGTTTAAATTTGGTCCCTTTGAAAGGAAGCATAAGTATTTCATATTGCAATTACTGAAGCTTCTACATTACTGTCGTTTCTTGCAATCATTGTAAAATGTCTGTGTCATTTAATTGAACTTCATGAAGCTCCCATTATTGCTAATATTTGCACCAATGTCATATTTTGTACTTCCAACATAGACATTACAGTATTTGGAGATTTACGAACTACAGGAAATAGTAAAGCACTGATGTGGAAACTGTATTCTATCCCTAATGTAACATCCAGTATTTAGGTTGCATGTTCCATAATATGAAAATTATTAAAATGATATTCCTCAGTCATTAGAAACTCTTACCCAGCTAGATGACATTCTTTGTTTGCATTTAGGATGTATATTATACCGTCAGCCACAGGGTCATATATTATAGATAGTCTTGTATGTTGTCTTTGTATCTTTGGCAGAAGTTAAAACAGCTAACTGGATCTTGACAAAATAATCTACTAGTAACATCAACATGCAGAGTCATTTGTTGTTCGTCTGTCTGTCCGTTCTCAAGAATAGCTATACTATGGTAAACGATCCCTTTGCGATGTAAATAATTTAAGGTTCTAAGTCAATGTAGTCAAAAGATACGGCCACATATGTCACATATTTCGTTACTTGCAAACTCACTCGTCAAATCCTATTGATGAAATCAGAGCTCGACCCTGGGGCCTGGCGCTGTGCACGTATAGCGCAGAAACCGAGAGGTCGTTATCGTTTCTCGATCGGACCACCAATTTCTCATTCATCGTTTTAACCTAGTCTTCACATCTCAACGATGTGAGGAATCGTGAGGAACAACACGTGGTTCAGATTCCGCGTAAAAATATAGGTTGCCTTTACCCGGTTCGATAACGTAAGCAGGTTAGGGACACGGTAGTCGCTCTGGTGGCGTTGAATACGAAGACTTGTTTCACGCCTCTGAGCCACACTAAATTATTATTATTATTATTATTATTATTATTATCTATAAAAATAAGTAATTTGTACAGAAACCTCAGAGCGCCGTCATCCTCCTAGTTGTACTGTCGTTTTTGGCAAATTTTGCCCAGGTGGATTACATAGGTCAGTCCTCCTCAAATAATGTGCTGCATTACAAAAGGTCACAACGCCCTTACCTACTCAGTTATATGACACGAAATTTGGTTTAAAAACATAGGGTGAGAGTGTACTTGAGATCTGGTTTTTGCGTTTACACTCAGTCATTTTTGAATAGACCATGAACACATACATCAACACAGAATCACAGACGGAAAGTAACACTTCCAGCAAAAATTTCCGCATACTACCGTGTTGACAGAATGTGCAACTGATAGTTATGTGATTTCATTTCAAAGATTATAGAATCAAGTCAAATGCAAGTTTTGGTTGTCAATGCAAATAAAATGGGCTCTAAGCACTATGGGAGTTAACATCTGAGGTCATCAGTCCCCTAGAACTTAGAACTACTTTAACCTAACTAACGTAAAGACATGACACACCTCCATGCCCGAGACAGGATTCGAACCTGCGACCGTAGCAGCAGCGCGGTTCCGGACTGAAGCGCCTAGAACCGCTCGGCCACAATGCCGGTGGTTGTCAATGTAGATAATGAATATCGATGTGGACGAACAAGGTAATGAATGTGTCGAACAAGTAGCAATAAACCTACAGGGAATCAGAATTCTCTTTCAACGTGGAGCACACTTACTTACGACGCAAACTGGAACAAATGCTTGGTGTTTTGTATGAACATTCTCTGTGTGCTTAAGGTCTGGGTGGGATTCACACATCAGGCAACCATTTTTAACAAGTAAAAGACCCACTTCACCTGTGGTAAGGCCGGCTGAGCTGTGCCGTGTTGCACCGTGTTTCCATATCCACGTTAAACGCGACGACCGGTCGCTACATACTGGTGGAGTTGGATTGGGTTGTTTCGGGGAGAAGACCAGACAGCAAGGTCACCGATCTCATCGGATTAGGGAAGGATAGGGAAGGAAGTCGGCAGTGTCTTTTGACAGGAACCGTCCCAGCATTTGCCTGGAGCGATTTTGGAAAATCAAGAAAAATTAAATCAGGGTGGTCGGACGCAGGACTGAACCGTCGACCTCCCGAAAGCGAGTCCACTTTGCTGACCACTGCGCCATCTCGCTCCGTCTACTGGTGGAGAGTCGCTAATTGTTGGAGACGTAATAGAGGCTGATGTCACGCTACATAGCGATTCTGTTATCAGTAAGTTTCCTTATACGAGAGTTATTATAATTAATGAACGAATCGTCATGTAAGGTCGCAGGACGCTTATTTCTTACGGTGTTTGAACCTGAGATGTTGAAAATATTTGTCTGGGACTGAGATTCGAACTCTCATCCTTCCCTTCGCCAGGCTTCACCCCTTTCAGATGATTTAGTTCCAACGATTCAATGTTTCCCCTGGATTTCTGAGTTCTCAAAGTCTCTCCGAAAGGCGCATATCTGGGTTCGACAACTGGTCTGGCAAAAAGTTTCCATCACGACGTTTCAAGCTGCAGTACGCGCACACCAGCCTGCAGGTGACAATTATAGTTTTCAACGTCTCTCCGTGCCTTTCAACATTATTGATTGGTGCCGGTTTCGACTCGCAATCAGAACGATTCGTCATATTAATTTCATATACAATCATCGTCGCTTAGTTTGGTGAAAAAGTATTTCATAGTCAATGCCTCTTCGTGTGTAGTCGAAACGAAGACATTTGCAGGGCTCGACTTCCAATCAGCACACAGCTTTACGTCATGTTATTTCCAGTTCAAATACCTGTACATCTCACAACTGGTGAAATAAAATGTTTTTTAACATGTGTTCATGACTGTATAACACTAAAAGGTGTACTGGTTTCGAATCCCGGTAAATCAAAAGTTTTTCACCTCGGTATTTCAGTTTTAGTCGTCTTGCTAGTGTTGAAAAGATTTCAGATCTAATATTTGATTGTGCTCGATTAACAATTCAGTATCAACTGGGTTCGAATCCCAATCCCCCACAAACTTTATGCCATGTCATTTCAAATTCAATCCTGCACACACTTGTTACTTTTGACCTGAACCATGTTTAAAATTTTTCGTTGTTACTTAACATGAAGAAGAATTGCTGGATTGGAGACTTCAGTCCCATTCCAGTACAAAAATGTCCGTAATATAATTTCAAGTTGAATTTTGCTTTTTAAAATGTTATTTACTGTAATAAATTTGAGTTTGCAAGCGTAATGGCCGTGTCATGTCTAATAACGTGTTTTCTGTATTAATTTGTATGTGGATTGATACCCATTAAGGGCAGTTATTTTTTGAGGCCTCTTGTAATAACCATTTTAGTTAGTCAAACAACTGTATCCAAAAGACCACAGAGGGTATGCAAGACAGTTGCGTTATGGGGATTGCATATAAATCAGGCGAAACGCGATTTATGTCGTTCGGGTACTTTTGAGCATGACAGTACCACAATCCTTAATAAAGCACTTGTGTTTAAAAAGGTATATAATGTTTCTGATATTTATGTCTTGATATAGTCAGATGTTAAGCTCTTTAAACTATTTTGGACTTCTTCTGGCATAATGTCTACTGCGTTTCATACGTGGCATGTCTAATTTTCGTGCATGCACATTCGCAGAGTCGCTTCGCGTTAGAATAACTTACTATACAAACTGATTGTTTAGGTCACGATATTTATTTCGCCGTTAATCTGAAAATTCTGTTGTGATTATTTCCCTCGCAAAAAAATGTAGCACGTTCTTTTACGAACAAAGTTCACCTACACGGTTTCCCATCGTTAGCGAACTATGAAATAGTTCAAGGTAGAGTTACTTGTTACATGGCACAAATCTGAAATACGTATGTTTCTAAATCTTGCAGTGAGAAAAATTTGGGAATGTAGAGCATCAATTTCTCAGTTCAGATAAGTTTTGACTTCCAATTCTCTTACTGAGTTTCTACTGCACAAAGGGAAAATCTAATCTCATTACATAATTACTTGTTTACTATATATAGATCCTCCATTGGGATATTTCGAATCGATTATGAGGAATTTCGAATCCTTATTATGCTGTCTGCCAGACAGCAGAAAGCCGTTAACGGTCTGCGGTGACTTCAACATGGACTTACTAAAGGGTTCTGATAAAACATACACTCCTGGAAATTGAAATAAGAACACCGTGAATTCATTGTCCCAGGAAGGGGAAACTTTATTGACACATTCCTGGGGTCAGATACATCACATGATCACACTGACAGAACCACAGGCACATAGACACAAGCAACAGAGCATGCACAATGTCGGCACTAGTACAGCGTATATCCACCTTTCGCAGCAATGCAGGCTGCTATTCTCCCATGGAGACGATCGTAGAGATGCCGGATGTGGTCATGTGGAACGGCTTGCCATGCCATTTCCACCTGGCGCCTCAGTTGGACCAGCGTTCGTGCTGGACGTGCAACCACGTGAGACGACGCTTCATCCAGTCCCAAACATGCTCAATGGGGGACAGATCCGGAGATCTTGCTGGCCAGGATAGTTGACTTACACCTTCTAGAGCACGTTGGGTGGCACGGGATACATGCGGACGTGCATTGTCCAGTTGGAACAGCAAGTTCCCTTGCCGGTCTAGGAATGGTAGAACGATGGGTTCGATGATGGTTTGGATGTACCGTCTACTATTCAGTGTCCCCTCGACGATCACCAGAGGTGTACGACCAGTGTAGGAGATCGCTCCCCTCACCATGATGCAGGGTGTTGGCCCTGTGTGCCTCGGTCGTATGCAGTCCTGATTGTGGCGCTCACCTGCACGGCGCCAAACACGCATACGACCATCATTGGCACGAAGGCAGAAGCGACTCTCATCGCTGAAGACGACACGTCTCCATTCGTCCCTCCATTCACGCCTGTCGCGACACCACTGGAGGCGGGCTGCACGATGTTGGGGCGTGAGCGGAAGACGGACTAACGGTGTGCGGGACCGTAGCCCAGCTTCATGGAGACGGTTGCGAATGGTCCTCGCCGATACCCCAGGAGCAACAGTGTCCCTAATTTGCTGTGAAGTGGCGGTGCGGTCCCCTACGGCACTGCGTAGGATCCAACGGTCTTTGCGTGCATCCGTGCTTCGCTGCGGTCTGGTCCCAGGTCGACGGGCACGTGCACCTTCCGCCGACCACTGGCGACAACATCGATGTACTGTGGAGACGTCACGCCTCACGTGTTGAACAATTCGGCGGTACGTCCACCCGGCCTCCCGCATGCCCACTATACGCCTTCGCTCAAAGTCCGTCAACTGCACATACGGTTCACGTCCACGCTGTCGCGGCATGCTACCAGTGTTAAAGACTGCGATGGAGCTCCGTATGCCACGGAAAACTGGCTGACACTGACGGGGGCGGTGCACAAATGCTGCGCAGCTAGCGCCATTCAACGGCCAACACCGCGGTTCCTGGTGTGTCCACTGTGCCGTGCGTGTGATCATTGCTTGTACAGCCCTCTCGCAGTGTGCGGAGCAAGTATGGTGGGTCTGACACACCGGTGTCAATGTGTTCTTTTTTTCCATTTCCAGGAATGTATGATGTGGAAACCATATTTGGTCTTACAGTGTGATCTCAGTGACTAATCTTCCAACATGGGTGGATAAAAGTAGCACCCCAACTAATGATATTTCCTTTGATGAAGCTGAATGCAAGAAAATAACTGTGCACTCACTAACAATGCTGTCTCTGATCATGGTGCACAGTCAGTTAGAATAAAAACGACAGTGCCTCTGCTCAGTGAAAATCCGAATAATTAATGATTGAAGAACAAATGTTTCTTAGAATGCTTTACGAAAAAAAAACATGGGATGAAATTTATAATGAACTAAATGCTAACACAAAATTTAATTTATTCTATGATAAATTCATATAACTGTTTGAAAATAGTTTAAGAAGACAGAGGGATTCATATTGACAATGTTTCCTTTGATGAAGCTCAAAGCCAGGTAATAGCTGCATAACTAATAATAAATTTTCTCTCAGTTCATGATGCACAGTTACTCAGGATAAATAGGACACTGCCTTACTGTATAAGACGTCTAAGTCGATACCAATTAGAGTAATTAATGACGCTAGGACAAATATTTTTGAGAATGGTTTACAAGCAATGACATGGGATAAAATTTATAACGAGCCAAATGTTGACTTAAAATTTAATTTATGGAACTATAAATTGATGTCAGAATTAGAAGACAGCTTTCAACATAAGCAAATTAGAAAGAACATTAACAAGCGTATAAAACACATGGATCACTAGAGGAATTTAATCATTTTGTGAAAGGAAAATGGAAATATATACACTCCTGGAAATGGAAAAAGGAACACATTGACACCGGTGTGTCAGACCCACCATACTTGCTCCGCACACTGCGAGAGGGCTGTACAAGCAATGATCACACGCATGGCACAGCGGACACACCAGGAACAGCGGTGTTGGCCGTCGAATGGCGCCAGCTGCGCAGCATTTGTGCACCGCCCCCGTCAGTGTCAGCCAGTTTGCCGTGGCATACGGAGCTCCATCGCAGTCTTTAACACTAGTAGCATGCCGCGACAGCGTGGACGTGAACCTTATGTGCATTTGACGGACTTTGAGCGAGGGCGTATAGTGGGCATGCGGGAGGCCGGGTGGACGTACCGCCGAATTGCTCAACACGTGGGGCGTGAGGTCTCCACAGTACATCGATGTTGTCGTCAGTGGTCGGCGGAAGGTGCACGTGCCCGTCGACCTGGGACTGGGCCGCAGCGACGCACGGATGCACGCCAAGACTGTAGGATCCTACTCAGTTCCGTAGGGGACCGCACCGCCACTTCACAGCAAATTAGGGACACTGTTGCTCCTGGGGTATCGGCGAGGACCATTCGCAACCGTCTCCATGAAGCTGGGCTACGGACCCGTACACCGTTAGGCCGTCTTCCGCTCACGCCCCAACATCGTGCTGCCCGCCTCCAGTGGTGTCGCGACAGGCGTGAATGGAGGGACGAATGGAGACGTGTCGTCTACAGCGATGTGAGTCGCTTCTGCCTTGGTGCCAATGATGGTCGTATGCGTGTTTGGCGCCGTGCAGGTGAGCTCCACAATCAGGACTGCATACGACTGAGGCACACAGGGCCAACACCCTGCATCATGGTGTGGGGAGCGATCTCCTATACTGGCCGTACACCTCTGGTGATCGTCGAGGGGACACTGAATAGTGCACGGTACATCCAAACCGTCATCGAATCCATCGTTCTACCATTCCTAGACCGGCAAGGGAACTTGCTGTTCCAACAGGACAATGCACGTCCGCATGTATCCCGTGCCACCAAACATGCTCTAGGAGGTGTAAGTCAACTACCCTGGCCAGCAAGATCTCCGGATCTGTCCCCCATTGAGCATGTTTGGGACTGGATGAAGCGTCGTCTCACGTGGTTGCACGTCCAGCACGAACGCTGGTCCAACTGAGGCGCCAGGTGGAAATGGCTTGGCAAGCCGTTCCACAGGATTACATCCAGCATCTCTACGATCGTCTCCATGGGAGAATAGCAGCCTGCATTGCTGCTAAAGGTGGATATACACTGTACTAGTGCCGACATTGTGCATGGTCTGTTTCCTGTGTCTATGTGCCTGTGGTTCTGTCAGTGTGATCATGTGATGTATCTGACCCCAGGAGTGTGTCAATAAAGTTTCCCCTTCCTGGGAGAATGCATTCACGGCGTTCTTATTTCAATTTCCAGGAGTGTATGTTGGGAAGAACAAGTAGAGATCCTGCAGTGATTGAACATTACAAAAGTTTTTCATAATAATCACATAGGGAGTCTCCCAATGCTCAATCTTACGTCTGCTATGGTTCCACATATATGTAAACGATTTTTGGTCTAATATACAGCAAGTGGAATTGGTTATTTTTGTGGATGACACTAGTATGGTAATCGTTCCAAGCATACATATCTTAACAAATGAGATGGTAAACAAGATTCTTAAAAGTATAATTGTTTTTCTGCTTGCAGGCTTACCGTCTATTATAAAAAGACACATACTCAGTTTTGAACATCTAGGGATACTATATCAATGATCAGGGTAAGGCACATAGTGGGGAAATAATAAGTAGGGTGGAAACTTCAGTATTCTTAGGTGCCCAAACTAAAGTTAATTTAAACTGCAAAAGCACATTTCGTTGCTCCCGAAAAAACTTTGTCCATGTAAACACACTTAGAATCATTGTAAATTTAGGGAGAAACAAAACAGAAAGTTGACATTTACATGTATTTTCATTCAATAACCACTATGGAATAATGTTCTGGTATAACTCATCATTAAGGAAGCAAGTCTTCATTGGTCAAAAATGTCGTGCAAGAATGATATATAGTGCTCACCCATAATCATCTTGTTGACATCTGTTTAAGGAGTTGGGCGTTCTGACTACTTCTTCACAGTATTTTTATTACCTCATGAAGTTGACTATAAATAATCCAGTTCAGTTCAAAAGGAACAAATTACAATACCAGAACAAAAATGACATTCATTATTCCACATTAAAGTTTAGTTATCACAAAAAAGGGTGCACAACATTGCAACTAAAATTTTTGGTAACTTACCCAGTGATTTCAAATTTTACTTAGTTGTCTAAGATTATATTACAAACTGAAAAAAGTTTCTAGAACGATAGTTTCTCTCCTCAATTATTATGGCCAATTGAGTCAATGATGAAGAGCTGGCAAATATTTTTCACGAAAATGTCCATTAACAACAGGAAATTATTCGTGACACATAACATGATTTGGTGGTATATTATGTCTTGCAGCAATATATCGTTGTCTGAAAGTGTAACATGGACCATAGAAATTCTTCAGATAGTGAGGATGGAAGCATGAAGGAGAATGTTAAAACGTGATGGAACCACAAAATGCAGATGATAATGTATTAGAGTAACTAAGAAGAAATTAGAAGGGCTGCCGTAAGATGACCAGAATTAGAGGGCGGAGGTGTAAAGAGTATATACGAAAATGGACTCTTTGCAGCAGTAATTCAGTATGATGTTTGAAATAATCACCCACATTAGAACAGGAAGATATGTAAAAGATAACGAAATCAGTTGCTGGACAGTTGTCAGTTGAGTGAAACACACAAGACAACGTATTCTCAGGAGCTCCTCACACTACAAATTTCGCTTTCAGTAATTTTCTATACTGTTTGTTTCTATGAAAATGAGGTTAGCAAACGCAAGAGATGAAATATAAGTTCTTTGTAAAATTAGGTTGAAGAGAATATTTGAGACTCCTAGTAATTAGAAAAAACTCACGTGTATGCATTTTTTGTGTTAAACGAATAATGACCTTGAGCAGCTGGTGGGCAAATTTCTTATCCTGAACATTGTCAGCTAACAAATTTTCGCACATAATCCGCTCAATGGAATAGTTATGCATCATTGACATCTGACATTCTTATTTATACAGGGTGTTACAAAAGGTACGGTCAAACTTTCACGAAACATTCATCACACACAAAGAAAGATGATATATTATGTGGACATGTGTCCGGAAACGCTTACCTTTCATGTTAGAGCTCATTTTATTTCTTCTCTCCAACTCACATTAATCGTGGAATAGAAACACACAGCAACAGAACGTACCAGCGTGACTTCAAACACTTTGTTACAGGAAATGTTCAAAATGTCCTCCGTTACCGAGGATACATGCATCCACCCTCCGTCGCATCGAATCCCTGATGCGCTGATGCAATCCTGGAGAATGGCGTATTGTATCACAGCCGTCCACAATACGAGCACGAAGAGTCTCTACGTTTGGTACCGGGGTTGCGTAGACAAGGGCTTTCAAATGCCCCCATAAATGAAAGTCAAGAGGGTTGAGGTCAGGAGAGCGTGGAGGCCATGGAATTGGTCAGCCTCTACCAATGCATCGGTCACCGAATCTGTTGTTGAGAAGCGCACAAACACTTCGACTAAAATGTGCAGGACGCCGTGCGGGTTTGGGGGTTAGAATAGGTCCGCGGTATTCCTGCCTGTCCTAAGAGGCGACTAAAAGGAGTCTCAAACTTTTGGGCCTTATATGATGGTCCCCTGTTGGGTTTGACCTCCATCTCTCAAAATTTTCCGAAGAGCGAGCCGATTGGGGAAGGGCGCTTTACTTGGTGCATTGTGTCCATCTTGCGATCAGACCGTTCGCTTGCTTATACACTGTTGAATTGCAGTCCTCTCCACTCTCCATCTCTTGGGTATGACTCTGTTTCTCCGTGCAGATTACACCTTGCACTGTGCAGTGCCTGTTTCTGCACCGACGGCGACCATGGACCACATGTTACCTAACATCCAGCACGGTAGCCAGGCTGTTGTGGTGGGGCCGCCATGTACCCTATTGATTGTAGCCCCCTGACTACACAGGGATCGCTCTACTGATGCCTGCGCCGTTAACTACCCACGTATGCCAAGGAGTAGATGCCTATCCTGCTGGGGTATCGGGACTCCCGGCAACAGCCATCCTGCCAGGTGGCTTTTGCCGTGGCTGGGTGGCACCTGTGGGGAGGGCCCTTGGTCGGAGTAGGTGGCATCAGGGCGGATGACCCGCAATGAAGCGTGGTACATCGTCTCTCGCTGGTGGCCAGCCGCCAGCAGTCTCTAAGCGTTCTCGGGCTCAGTTTAACGCTCAGAAGTACGATCCGAAAACGTTTCCCTCCCTGGCCACAGTGTGGGAGAAACGTATGTCTCAGGATGGCAGTAGCAGTTATTCGCCCCGCTTCTTAGTTTGTATGAGGGCTGATGGGGAGTCTTTGCTCTCCACAAAGCCTCAATTCTTCGTCAAGCATTTAGAGGACAAGTTTGGGGAGGTGGAGGGCTTGTCAAAATGCGCTCTGGGTCAGTCCTGATATAAACGGCATCCTCTGCCCAGTCACGATGGTTACTCGCTTGTGAGAAGTTGGGGGATGTTGCCGTTATGTTCACACCCCATAAGAGTTTAAATATGGTCCAGGGAGTTATTTAACATAGGGATCTTCTTTTGCAGTCTGATGAAGAGCTGCGCGCCAATTTAGAGCGCCGAGGTGTACATTTCGTCCGGCACGTTCATCGGGGTCTGAAGGAAAATCAGATTGCTACCGGTGCCTTCATCTTGGCCTTAGAAGGGGATACATTACCGGAAAAGGTCAAGGTGATGGTCTACCGATGTGACGTTAAGCCCTATATCCCTCCCCCGATGCGGTTCTTTAAGTGCTGGAAGTTCGGCCATATGTCTTCTTGCTGCACTTCCAGCCTCACATGTCGAGATTGTGGACGGCCATCACATCCCAATACACCATCTGCCCCGCCTCCCATCTGTGTCAACTGCGGGGAGCACCATTCACCTTGCTCGCCAGACTGCCGAATTTTCCAGAAAGAGCGTAAAATCATGGAATACAAGACCCTGGGCAGACTAACCTATACTGAGGCCAAAAGGAAATACGACCGACTCCATCCTGTGAGAATGACATCTTCCTACACTGCTGCTACAACACCTGTGCTAGCCCTGTCTGTTTCTCCAATTGCGGCTGGATCGACGAGTAGTACAACTCCTCCTGCCCCCTCGCCAGTGGGGGCTCTACCCACCGGGTTGCTCCTGCGCCACCTACCTCAGGAGAAACACCATCCCACCCATCGGGGATGTCCATCCCCACTTCTAAGCCAGAGAAGTGTCCAACTTCTTCGGCTTCTCACGCTTGCAAGGGGTCCCTTGGGGGTCCCTCCCTTTCCAGGTTTCCGCCAGCGAGAAGGCTGACGACTGACAGTGGCGTAAGTGCCCGCAATCCGCTGGTCGTAGGGCTTCACGGTCCTCCTCCGTCCTGGAGACTGAATCGGTGAAGCCCTCCCAGCCGGTGCGACCCAAGGAACGGCGTGAGATATCCAAGAAGAGCTCTCAGCCCAAGGAACTCGTGGTGGCAGCCATCCCACCGCAACCTTCCAGCTCTGCGTCTGAGGATGAGGTGGAGATTCTGGCGTCCCCTGAGGACCTCAATCTCGCCGGTCCATCAGACGCCATGGAAAGCACTATCACAGGTGCTAAATCGGAGGCAGCAGGTGACCCAGTGGCGTAATCTCCCTTCCCAGTCCCGTCACGCCTTTCTCAGCCATGGACACACCATCCTCCAGTGGAACTGCGGTTTCTTCCACCATCTAGCTGAGCTCCGCCAACTTACCAGCCTTCACCCTTTCCTCTGCATTGCTCTGCAGGAAACTTGGTTTCCGGCAATGCGAACCCCCGCCCTCCATGGCTACCAGGGTTATTATAAGAACTGGGCAGCTTATGAAAGGGTGTCTGGTGGCGTCTGCATATATGTCCTGAACTCTCTTCACAGCGGGTCTGTACCTCTCCAAACACTTTTAGATGCTGTCGCTATTCGGGTGTGGACGCCAAAGGCTGTTACCGTCAGCAATCTTTACCTTCCACTGGATGGTGATCTCGTGCAGCATGTCCTGGCTGCTCGGATAGCCCAATTGCCGCCACCTTTCTTGTTACTGGGCGACTTTAACGCCCATACCCATCTGTGAGGTTGGTCAGTGGCAACAGGTCGAGGCGCCATCGTTGAGCATTTATTGGCGCAGCTTGATCTCTCGATATTAAATGATGGTGCCTTCACACACTTCAGTGTGGCGCATGGCACATACCCCGACAAAGACCTTTCGATCTGTAGCCCTAGCCTCTTACCGTCTGTCCAATGGAGAGTGCATGACGACCTTTGTGGTAGTGACCAGTTTCCGATCTTTCTGTCACTACCACAGCGTCAGTCTTCTGGGCGCCCTAGCAGATGGGCTGTGAATAAGGCTGACTGGGACTTGTTCTCCTCCACTGCCGCTATTGAGCCTCTCTCTAACGATGACAGTAATGCAGTGGTTCAATCGGTCACCACCGGCATCGTTACTGCCGCCGAATCTGCCATTCCCCGTTCTTCTGGGTACCCTCGGCTGCGGACTGTGCCTTGGTGGTCGCCTGAGATCGCTGAAGCGATTAAAGCTCGCCGGCGGGCGCTCCAGCTTTACAAGCGACATTCCTCAATCGAACTCCTTATCGCCTTCAAACGGCTGCGTGCGCGAGCCCGCCGCATTATCCGCCAACACAAGCAGGAGTGCTGGGAGCTGTGTGTGTCCACCATTGGCCTCAATGTCACTCCATCGCAGGTCTGGGTCAAGATTCGCCGCCCCTATGGCTATCGGACCCCTGTCAGCGTCCCTGCGCTCTCACCGAATGGAGCAGTTTGTACTGACTCCGACGTCATTGCAAACCGCTTGGCAGAGCTCTTTGCTCTGAATTCCGCTTCTGCCAACTACCCCTTGGGCTTCCGCTCCATTAAAGAGCGGATAGAATGTCGGAGTCTTTCTTTTCGCACCCAGCATCCTGAATTGTACAATGTTCCATTCAGTGAGTGGGAATTCCGCAGTGACCTCGCCGCTTGTCCTGATACCGCTCCTGGCCCAGATAGCATCCACTCTCAGATGCTGAAACATCTTTCAGTGGACTGCCAGCGACACCTCCTCGACCTTTACAACTGCATTTGGGTCGAGTGTGAGTTTCTGTCGCAATGGCGGGAAAGCCTTGTTGTCCCCATTCTGAAACCGGGGAAGAACCCTTTGGAGGTGGACAGCTACCGTCCCATTAGCCTCACCAACGTTCTTTGCAAGTTTCTTGAACGGATGGTGAGCCGGCGCTTGAATTGGATACTGGAGTCTCGTGGCCTTCTGGCTCCGTCTCAGGGTGGGTTCCGTAAAGGCCGCTCCACCACCGACAATCTGGTGAGCCTAGAGTCGGCCATCCGTTCTGCCTTTGCCCGCCATCAGCATCTGGTCGCTGTCTTTTTCGACATGAGGAAGGCGTATGATACGACATGGCGTAATCACATCCTTTCTACGCTTTATGGATGGGGCCTTCGGGTCCCTCTGCCGATCTATACCCGTAATTTTCTGTCATATCGTACTTCCCGCGTGCACGTCGCAGCCTCATGTAGTTCCTCCGAAGTCCAGAAGAACGGTGTGCAACAGGGTTCTGTTCTAAGTGTCTGTCTGTTTTTAATAGCCATTAACGGGCTCGCTGCGGCCGTGGGAAATTCTGTCTCCGCTTCCCTGTATGCTGTCGACTTCTGCCTTTACTACAGCTCTATTGGCATTGCAGTTGCTGAACGTCAGCTACAGGGCGCAATCCGCAAGGCGCAGTCTTGGGCTGTAGCGCACGGTTTTCAGTTTTCGGCAGCCAAGACCTGCGTCATGCATTTCTGCCGGCGACGCACTGTTCACCCAGAGCCGCGGTTTTATCTCGACGGCGAGCTTCTTACAGTGGTGGAGTTACATATGTTTTTGGGGTGGTTTTTGATGCCCGGTTGACTTGGCTGCAGCTTAAACAGGCGTGTTGGCGGCATGTAAATGCTCTGCGATGCCTGAGCCACACCAGGTGGGGCGCCGACCGATCTACTCTCCTACGGCTTTACCAGGCGTTAATCCAGTCCCGTCTGAACTATGGGAGTCTGGCTAATGGCTCAGCATCCCCATCTGCGCTGCGGGTGCTGGACCCAATCCTCCACAACGCGATACGCCTTGCCACTTGTGCCTTCCGGACCAGTCCTGTGGACGGCATACTTGTGGAGGCAGGTGTCCCTCCACTGCGGATACGACGCCAACAATTACTGGCTGCTTATGCTGCCCTTGTTTTTAGCTTGCCCGAGCATCCAAATTATCGTGTCCTGTTCCCGCAGTCCCTCGTCCATCTGCCAGAACGTCGGCCCCGGTCGGGTTGTCCGATCGCCGTACGCGTCAAACAGCTTCTCTACGGGCTTGGATGTTTCCCTGTACCACCTCCTTTCCGGGCCCCTCTGCGTACACCCCCATGCCTTCGGCTCGACTTGGCACAGGGCCCAAAGGACTCAGTTTCTCCGGTGGCCTTCCGACGCCGCTTTTATTCCATCCTGGACACGTATCAGGGCTCTGGCGTTGTCTATTCCGACGGTTCGATGGTTCCTGGTCGTGTCGGTTATGCACTAACTCTAGGGGACCATTCTGAACAACGTTCGTTGCCGGCTGGCTGCAGTGTTTACACTGCTGAGCTGGTCACCATCTTTAGCTCCCTAGAGTATATCCGCTCCTGCTCAGATGAATCCTTCATTATCTGTAGCGATTCCCTGAGCGGTTTACGAGCTCTCGACCAGTGTTTCCCTCGTTCTCGTCTGGTGATGGCTATCCAGGAGTCCCTGCATACTCTTACCCGTTGCGGCAGATATGTGGTCTTTGTTTGGACCCCGGGTCATGTTGGGATACCCAGAAATAAAACTGTTGACCGCCTGGCGAAAGAGGCCACTAGTGCACCATCTCTGGAGATTGGCCTCCCGGCGACTGACTTGCGGGCACTATTACGCCGCAAAGTTTTCGATTTATGGGACACTGATAGGCGCAACATGCCCGTGCCTAACAAACTCCGCCGTATCGAGGAGACGACTACTGTGTGGCGGTCATCCATGCGAGCTAACTGCAGGGAATCAGTCGTCCTTTGTCGGCTCCGCATTGGCCACACCTAACTGACGAACACTTATTTACTGTGTTGTCAAGATCCCCCTCTCTCTCGTTGTGGGGCGTCCTTGACGGTGGTCCATATTCTGTTTTAGTGCGCCCTTTTATCTGTGCTCAGGCAGACTTTTGCGCTGCCTGATACGCTCTCTGCGCTTTTATCTGACGACTCTTCCATAGCGGACGTAGTTCTGCGTTTTATTCGGGCAGGGAGATTTTATCGCTTAATGTAAGTGTGTGAGTTTTTGTGTTGATTCTGGCCTATGGCCTACGATTTGTCTGATTTTTTTTCATGTCTTTCTCGATGGTTGGCTTTTCCGTTTTTGTTTGTATGGTCGGCCAACCACCGTCATACTCTGTGTGATTTTAGTTCGTCTTGTCTGGTCTTTGTCTACGTTTCTCTTGTTCTGTGTCGTCTGTCTTATCGTCTGTCTTATCGTCCGTTGATCGTTTTATTCTCAGTGGGTGTTTTTAGTATTTGGAAAAAGGGACCGATGACGGTAGCAGTCTGGTCCCTTTAACCCCCACAAACCAACCAACCAAAATGTGCAGGACCTTCATCGTGCATGAACCACATGTTGTGTCACACTTGTAAAGGCACATGTTCTAGCAGCACAGGTAGTATCCTGTATGAAATCATGATTACGTGCTCCATTGAGCGTAGGTGGAAGAACATGGGGCCAAATGAAGACATCACCAACAATGCCTTCCCCAAACGTTCACAGAAAATCTGTGTTGATGACGTGATTGCACAACTGCGTGCGGATTCTCGTCAGGCCACACATGTCGATTGTGAAAATTTACAATTTGATCACGTTGGAATGAAGCCTCATACGTAAAGAGAACATTTGCACTGAAATGAGGACTGACACATTGTTGGATGAACCATTCGCAGAAGTGTACCTGTGGATGCCAATCAGCTGCTGATACATGGTACAGAAACAACTGGTTCTCCCGTAGCTTTCTCCATACAGTGACGTGGTCAATGCCTTGTACAGCAACAACTTCTCTCACATTGAAATTAGGGTTATCGTCAACTGCACGAAGAACAGCCTCGTCCATTGCACGTGTCCTCGTCGTTCTAGGTCTTCCCCAGTCGCGAGTCATAGGCTGGAATGTTTCGTGCTCCCTAAGACGCCGATCAATCGCTTCGAACGTCTTCCTGTCGGGACCCCTTCGTTCTGGAAATCTGTCTCGATACAAACGTACCGCGCCACGGCTTTTGCCCCGTGCTAATCCATACATCAAATGGGCATCTGCCAACTCCGCATTTGTAAACATTGCACTGACTGCAAAACCACGTTCGTGATGAACACTAACCTGTTGATGCTACGTACTGACGTGCTTGATGCTAGTACTGTAGAGGAATGAGTCGCATGTCAACACAAGCACCGAAGTCAACTTTACCCTCCTTCAATTGGGCCAACTGGCGGTGAATCGATGAGGTACGGTACACACGGATGGAACTAAAATGAGCTCTAACATGGAAATTGAGCGTTTCCGGACACATGTCCACATAACATATTTTCTTTATATGTGTCTGCGGAATGTTTCCTGAAAGTTTGGCCGTACCTTTTTGTAACACCCTGTATAGGTTCTATGTGTATCTATAAACGTTTATAGCTTCTACGAAATTTGGAAGGTATCAGTGTATGAAAAATATGATGAACAATCAAAGATTATTTCCAAATGAAGAAAGTGAAATAGCAGAAGACCTTCTAAAACAATGGCTTAGAGGCATTTCGGAACTAGCGAGGAGGCGCAGTGGTTAGCACAATGGACTCGCTTTCGGGAGGACGACGGTTCAAATTCTGATTTAGGTTTTCTGTGATTTCCCTAAATCGCTTCAGGCAAATGCCAGGATGGTTCCCTTGAAAGGGCACGGCCGGCTCCCTTCCCTAAGCCGACGAGACCGGTGGCCTCGCTGTCTGGTCCCCTCCCCAAATCAACCAACCAACAGAGACATCGGAAGAATCATATTGGAATACAGTTTTGTTATCGATTTGTAGACATATTAGATTTATTCTCTCTATGACTCCTTTCCTCTGTCTTCTTTATCTTCGTGGATGCATATTTATTTTTTCCTCGACACTTGGACGATAGTATACATATGAACGGCGGCTTTCGTCAACGAATTAGACTATCACATGTGGCGATAAAATTGGGAAGTTGTAAGGCTGCAAGTATATGTCTTGGTGGGATTGTTAGAAAAATACGAAGCAGGATCCGCTTTGTACTTCGTACCTTGTATTTTAGATCGATAACCTATGTCTGGGGAATAAATAAATTACTGTAGTTATTGAGTCTGTCTAGTCTTGCTGTTCGTTGAGTGCAATAATGATTTCTTCAGATTTACTTACCTCATTAGTAACCTCAACAAGGGTATGTCAGTATAATACTCAGTATGTGATTAGATCACGTTGTTTGATCATAATAAACAAAGATCTGAACCGATTTGTAGCACCTATCACGTCAGTTGACCGGCATAAATATTGCCTCCTCTCGCTCTCAGAGAAAACGATATGGCCTACAAATTATTGCGAGATTACGTAGCTAAGGTCTTAAGCTTTAAAATCATCTAAGATTATTGTATGCATCATTTATAGTTTACTAGTTACTGTCGATCATGGACAATATAACGTTTATAACCCAAACTTTTTCGAACATGCCTAAGGGCCTCGAACACGTGTAGCCACTCGCTAAGTAAGCCTTCTCAGTGTTTGTGTGCTTTCTTAACTGCGCCCTCAGAGCTTCGGCGCAAAACAAATCTGGAGCTGCATTTTGTGGAGGGCCGGTGCTTTCCCAGAAGTGACCTCCTGCTGCGAGGCTAGGGGTGGCGGCAGCCCGCCTTTGTTTGTTTGACGTTATGTAAGACGTCACTCAGCGGTAGGGTGACGGGAGGGCGACGCCAGTTGTCTGCAGTAACCACATTAGCAATCTGCAGACAAACATGACACTTTGTCCTGTCGTCGTCCTTGTGCCTCCACAAACATTCCCTGGCCGCGGTTGTGTGTTTCGGACAACATAAAGAAGAGGTTCAGTCACCGAAGTAAAGGAACAGCACATATGTTAACTGCTTCTTGGAGTGAAAACTTTACAGTTCTCTGTTAATACATCGAAAGCGGAGTCATATGCCCTCCTGTAAAATTGCTGAAGGGAATGAAAACTGAACATCAATTAAGTTTGTCTGTGTTTTGAGGACGTTGGTGTAAGAGAAATCGTTACCCCTGTTCATAGATTTGAATCCACTTCTGTCATTTACGAACACAGGGATTTCTAACGTGGTGAAGCCCTCTATTGGTGATTAAGTAGTTACACCAACGGAATAGAGTCTCAGTTGGACAATGATATGAATCTTTATTAAAGGTATTTTGGGATGATAGTGCTGAAATAATAATCTACTGTCAGAGATATTTCGAATCTTCGAATAAATTTTTACTTTGTTATTTACATTTCTAGTGGTGATCATGTCATCTGGTTGCACTACCATTCCCTGTTACTGAATAACCCACTTGCGTTATTCATTTGCGTGTATAAAAGAAAACGAAGAATGCTCAGAATGCTCACATGTGCATTTCACCAAGTGTCGTGTAGGTTGCACATATATCAGAAATTTTGTGATGACTAAATCTTATACAAATGGTCCGCCCCCGGTAGCTGATTCAGTCTGCTTTCCGCAGCGCTGTGGCGAGGACGTCTTGTTTACGTCCCGTCCGCGCGGTCGCGAGTGCTCGTAGTTGTTTACTACTGCGTTGTCGCTAGTTTAGCGTCCATGACTACCGACGGAACATGGCACATTCATACAGACAAACCACCATCAAGATCAGTTTTCAACCCGATAATGCACGACCGCGAGCTTTTGAAGTGGAACGTTTCCTTCATGACGACGTTAAAATTGACCCGCGAGACGTAATTGGTATCCATCTCTCTATCACGAGCAGTGTTGTCTACGTCAAGCTAGTAAGTGACGAGGTGTGCAACAGAATCGTGAGCGCACATGCCAACGGTCTGAAATTCAAACATTCTGATGGCCATATTCGGGCGGTCTCTATCGATCACGCTGGGCTTGGCCTACGTACGATACGCGTCTTCGAACTCCCTTTTGAAGTACCACTGGACGTAGTCACCGCGGCTTTCCAGCCCAACGGCAGAGTAATCAGCCATATGGCCGAAAAATGGACCACCTTTACAACGTACCCCGTTCTTAACGGGGTACGACAGATTAAAATTGAATTGACCAAACATGTTCCGTCATATCTGTCATCGGCGGATGTAGGGCGATCATTATGTATGACGGTCAGCCACGCACTTGCTCTGGTTGTGGCCAAGTAGGGCACGTCCGTTCGGATTGACTCCGACGACGGCTTACTCAAATCCCGACAGGTGAATCTATGACTCCTTCTACGGTGACGACCCTTCCTCTCAATTACGCCGAAGTTACACGGGCAGCAACCTTTACCGCTGCTGACGACATTAGTCCGATAACCGCCCTCGATGGAGAGAACATAATGGCTTCTGCAGTACAGGATCCGGCACCCCCACCTGAAGATAATCACCGACCGACCTTGCAAGAAGGCGTAGATGCCAGGATGGACATTGACCCACGGGTTGTGCCGACAGCAGCTTTTCTTCCAGACACCGGAGCAGCTGAAGAAATCTACCCACATTCAGATACTGAAGCACACGTCCGTAAACAGCGTTCCCCGCGAAAACACAAGAGACGGCGGCGTGCTCCATCGGACGAGTGTTTGCAGCAATCGTCTGCCATGGACTGTGGAAATTCCGTCGACGGTACCGGCGGTACAGAGGCCGCTGTAACTTTAAACTCAACAGATCGCCGTGGTGACGGCTTCAGCCCCTCCGACCCCACAGAACAGCAGGATCACAAGCAGACAGCCGCTGCCGATTCCCAGCCAGAAGAGCCGATGGAGTCAGCGCCGAGTGCCACAGCAGCCACTAACAGCCACCAACAGCCGATGGTATTTCATGGCGACTGGGCAGACGACTGTGAGGCACACTCCTTGCCCATCGTGTCGGACGACACGGGGGGAAATTTATCCCACCAGTGCTGACGCTTTCCCGCCATTAGGTAGAGTGACGAGACAGCCTTACAGGGGTACTGATGGCCAACACAGATGCTGTGGATAGACCTCAAACTTATCGCATTGCAAATATAAACATCAACACTATACGGACGCGCGCTAAGTTATCATTGCTTCAGGATATGTTGAACTCGGCTTCCATCGACATAGCCCTCCTCCAGGAAGTGTACGTCGACGACTTCCCAGACATGTACGGTTACGATGCTTGCGTCTCTCCAGCTTCCCCAAAAGGCAGCGGTGTCGCTGTACTTCTTCGGGAAGGGGTAGTGGCAGACGATATCCTGTTTCTGCCTGGGGCAAGAGGAACGGCACTCACAGTACTGGGTGTCCGCCTTATCAATATCTACGCACCTTCCGGGACGGACAAACGTCGCGAACGTTCACGATTCTTTGCGGAAGACGTCGCCCCGCTCTTCCAAGGCCCCCACGTCCATCTGTCGTTTGGAGGTGACTAAAATTGCGTACTGGCGCCCAGAGACCAACTCCCACGACATAATCCTTGCCCGGAACTGGAGACGCTAATTCGAGACCTGCAGATGGTGGACACTTGGGAACATCTTCACAGCCACCGACCGGGATTCACGCACTTCACGAGTCACTCTTCCAGTCGTATCGACAGGATTTATGTCTGACGCTCTCTCGCCGCTGGAACACAAGATGCGGAACTGTGGCCTGCAGCATTCTCGGACCACTCAGCTTACATTTGTGCCGTCACCCTGCGGCGGCAACAAGTGTGGAGAAGCCGCAGCCCGTGGAAATTAAACATCGCTCACCTGTCGTACCCGGATTGCCGCCAAGCCGTTGAGGATACGTGGCATTCGTGTGAAAATCCCCTCCGTGCATATCCCACAACGATCCGCTGGTGGTTGGACTGCGCCATACCGTCACTGAGGCGAACGTTGATAACCTACGATCGCGACCACGCTACTTGGCGAAGACATACACTCGACTTTTACTTCCGGGTCCAGCGCGACTGCGATACTATGGCGCCGTCTCCGGAACGACAAACGGCGGTCCACCGTGCCAAGGCTCATATTCTCGTTCATATGCGACGCCACCTAGGGGGGGTAGTCATCCGCTCGAGGACGTAGGATCGGATGTCTAGCGAACGCCCGTCAATGTTCCACGTCCTTCGTGAACGTAAACGACGCCAACGAGCGCTGATACGCTTCATCGACACGGAGGACGGTCATCGCCTCACCACGCAACAAGACATAAACACAGCGTTCTACAATCATTAATCCCAGCTCAATTCCGCACAGACCCATGATCCGACAGCACTGGAGGACGTCTCTCAGACGATTTACGGCACCGTCACCCCGGTAATAGAAGCGGCCTTGATGGAAGAAATTACAGAAGAAGAAGTGATCAACGCCATTAGAAAAGGGGCTGTCAACAAGTCTCCGGGTCCTGATGGGCTCCCCTTGGAATTTTACCGGACTTTTCAATATTTATTAGCCTCCCGATGGACGGACATCTGTCGCGAACTACTATCCCCTTACGTGCCGCTCCCTGCGGCCCTTGTGGAAGGGATGATTATTCCTATTCACAAACCGTCCGGTGGCTCACGACTGCAGGACTACCGCCCGTTGACGCTATTGAACTGCGACTTTAAGATCTTTTCTCGACTGTTGGCGGCGCGGATACGCCAGACGCTACGCAATGTTATCTCACCCGATCAGACGTCATTGGGAGGCGACAATAATATTCAAACGGCACTCAGCGAATATCGTGACTTGATCTCACTGGCGAGGGCATGTAGTCTGAAGGGTGCACTGGCGACCATCGATTTTAGTCAAGCTTTCGACCACAACTATTTCGAAGCGGTCCTCCAACATATGCGGTACCCACAGCCATTCGTCACTGTCGTCATGCGACTACTCCGCGGCGCGACGTCCAAGGTGATAGTCAACGGCCGACCTACGCAGCCCCTCACCATTTCTCGATCGATACGCCAAAGCTGCCCTCTGTCCACTTATACTTTACGCTGTGGCCACAGAACCTCTCCTCTGCGGCCTGCGCCAACGACTAACGGGTATGACGTTACGAGGCCACACTTTCCGATGTAAAGCGTACGCTGACGACCTGGTGATTGTCATCCGCAACGGTGACGACACCGCTAGCGCACTAACTTGGATAGCGAAATATGGCATGGCCACTGGTAGTCGTATCAACGTCGCAAAATTGGTGGCGATGAACATCGGGGTCGGATTGTCTGAGAACAGTGTCACCCCCTTACAGCTCAGTGATAGTTTGAAATGTCTCGGCATTGATTTTACAGACGATATACGACGGACCGCTGCTCACAACTTTCGAAGGCTTTTACGAAATGTTCGGACTGGAATTGCCAACAACCGCCTACGAGCCCTGGATATCGTCCAACGGACCCAGTATGTCAACACACATTTAGCGTCACGCATTCCGCACTACGCCCAGATATTACCTATACCGGTGATGTTAGCTCGCCGTATACTTGCGGCTTTTGGGTCCTTCGTGAGTTCTGGAATGCTTTTCAAGATCAAATATGAGACTCTCACCCTTCCCCCGGATCGGGGAGGGCTTGGCCTTTATCACGTTTATGACAAAGCGGTCGCCCTATTTGTCAGCACATTAGTCAAACTATGGCACCGCCGTCCGGACAGTCTGACCAGTTTGTTAATAGAAGAACTAGCACCGCCCTCCCTGTTGCCGCCTGTGCCAATACACCACGTCCCCTCTTCGCTCTTCTACATCGGTGTCTTTTACCTCGAACTCAGTTACGTTCGACTTGCCTTACCAGCGACTCAACTGGCGACGGCAAAGACTCTTTGTAGGGTCCTGCAACGTGGACGACCCGATAACGTCGTGGAGAGGAAGCACCCAAACGTCAACTAGCGAGTAGTGTTGAGGACAATTCACCACGTAACACTAGACACTGACGTCACGGCGATGTGGTATATCACTATCAACGGTAAGCAGGTGACCAGATCAAGGCTTCATGCGATCCACATGGTAGACTCACCCATGTGCACGAGCTGTGGCGTTCAAGACAACGATGAACACCGTCTCAGCTGTGGCGAGTCTACAGCAGTGTGGCACTTAGTGAGGCAAATGTCAGCATACTTCCTTCGGGTAACGCCGCATCATATCGACCCCAAGACTATCTTATACCCGGATGAAACGTATTACCCACGCACTAAAACTAATGCAACGACGTGGCTTCGTGGACATGCAGTGCACTATTTGTTTCAAGACGGCACTAAGGACACTTTAGACTTTTGGAACTATTTGCAGGAACGGCATTGCAAGATCCTCCGTAACCCAAAGTATCGACAATATTTTTCCAATTTTTTGTGGAGTGCGTTCCACGACCCTCCAGGTAGCTGGAACATCACGGGTAAGAGAAGCTAAAATTACAATACGATAATAGAACACTACACGGTACAAGGTGGGATCTACTTTCATCATTAAGAGAAGTCATACCTGGATGATACAGCAGATGGAGAGTTTCGTTGGGAACCCTCACACTCTGTAGCAGTATTTGTCCCATTTCCTCTTTTTGTCCCCGGTGCAAAAAGGTCTTCGCAGTTTTAGTTTTCCCATCCGGTGCAAGATGTAGCACTGGTTAATGGTGGTATGGATTCCACCCTTCAGTTTTGTTTCATGGTTTCCTTCGCCCCGCACTTTGCTCTCTTTCTTTATGCCCTTTTCTACAACTATTAGTATGGTTTTAGTTACGTGCGTCCCCAACTCGACGCAACGAGTGCACTTACTAGTTTTCTGTTCCTTACTGTTAAAAGAAATAAAAATAAAAATTAAAAAATAGTGGTCAGCGCGACAGACTGTCAATCCAAAGGGCCCGGGTTCGATTCCCGGCTGGGTCGGAGATTTTCTCCGCTCAGGGACTGGGTATTGTGTTGTCCTAATCATCATCATTTCATCCTCATCGACGCGCAAGTCGCCGAAGTGGCGTCAAATCGAAAGACTTGCATCAGGCGAACGGTCTACCCGACTGGAGGACCTCGTCACACGACATTTCATTTCATTTTACAAATGAACTTGTCAGTTAGTTTTATATGTTGTCACATAGGATCGATATAGGATTTTAACACAATGGCATGTTCGATGTAGTTTTTTAATAGTATGATTGACAGTATAAAAGTGGTGACCAAAGCTCGTTTTGTTTAAAATCTTTCTGTTTGAATATGTTAGTCAAACATGAAACAGTTCCACGTATAACATAACAAAGAAATGAAATTATTGCGCTAGTCGTACACTGGTCTTATTCAAAGAGCCTAAACAGCCCATCACCCATAAAAACATAGAACCCAAAATATATTTTATTATTATTAGGTGGCATTGAAGTTAGTTGACTACAGGCATACAGTACAAGTACGGATCGATAATATGGTTTAATGTATATTAGCTAACGAGAAAATACCTATTATGTAAACGTAAACACCCCACGTAATGTAAAAAAAATAAAAAAAGATGTCCACTGGCTGCCAAACTAATGCAGCACGTGGTGCAGTTATAAAGCTACAAGAACACATGACAGGTAATGGAAAGTTAGCGCGCATCACTTATAATGGCGGACACCAAGCTTACTCAGTTAAAAGTGGAAGTATTTCATGTGTGTCGTCAGTCTCTCTTTCATTACTCATTATTTTCGCGCTGGTATTTTATTAAAACGCTCATTGTTAATGTGTAATCATCGACACAGACACTCTTTTATATATTTTGTGGAGTTGTTTAAATATTCCGATACAAAAGTGGCTATGTAACTTATAAACTATTAAAGAGTCAATTTTCTTCCGTTTTCAGTTTATATCATCTACACAGTCTCTCAACTTGTTAACTAATTTTTTTCGCCTCAGGTATGGATCCATTTTTGGTTCAACTGCGTCTTCTGCCACTCATGTACTGCACCCTCCCGAGACAGTTTAACAAAATTTAAGTTGTCAACAATTAATTTTGAACTAAAACGATTAACAAACCAGCTTACTGGTAACAATTGTTCAATATACATACGCTTTTATACTTCACACACGTCTTCTTTGCAACTTGGGCTGCAATCGAGTGTTAATATTCGATCCACCAAGTCTATACTGCCAAAAAAGGAAAGAATCGTACTTCAGTGCATCGTGATTCGTTTAGCTAGACTGAACTATCATTGTCTGTCACCAATAAATCAAACTCTCATACAACGCCTTCATCACACAACTAATGTAACACGAGAAAATCACAAAATTAAATTGATAGCTTCGAGTCGAGTAACGCGAATTATCAAATAAATCTAAATCATTTACTCAGTATCAGCTGCGAGAAATACCGTTAAATTAAAACACAATAGTGACGATCTACATTCCTGTGTTGAAACTGTCTTTTTTGTTGTACTTTTAACACTTCACGTCATCTAGTTAATATTTATTGTAAGCCTTCAGTAAGCTTTTCGATAATTGATGATAACTCTGTGTAGGGCATCTACGTATCTGTTCTTTGTTTTTCATACGATGGGTGCAACAGTTTTGTTTAGACAACGAAAAGAACGACGACTTACTTTCTCAGGTGAACTTCTTCCTCACTGACATCTCAACGGAAAGCCTTCCTCGCTGAGTAGCTCACTGTTTATAATGATCTTTGACAGACCGTGCGCTAAATTCGGCACCATTAACTGCAATAATAGAAAAATGCTAGTTGTTATATCAGATTATATGCCGTGTACAGACCTTCTCCATAAAATTTTGCTGATCTGAAAAATAAAATATAGTCTGTCAGATTCACTGCTCAGGATGTTAGCCCTAATTTTTGTGTATAAAATAGATTCATATATTGACGTCTCCGGTACGTGCACAGATACTGAAATTTTGGTAATTCCCAAGAATGATTGCCTATCGAAGTTGGTGGGGTCCAAACGATACATATCGAACGTGCGATAGTAAATCGATTACGGAAGTCTCGTGGCGGGCGTTATGAGTATGTTTCAAGTTGTCACTACAAAAACGACCAAAGAAAAGTGTTGGAGAAGCATTTGTAAATTCAAAGGAGACGACTTACCTTACTCGTCGTTGGTGTTATCGTCTTGTAACAGACCGTGTGATGTATAAAGTACAGGGGCAATTCCATTTTCCTGTGGCCAGGATAAACTCTGCCAATATCGCGCAGGAATATCGGAAGAGTGTCGCATGCATCGACTTTTCCCTGCAAACGCCAAGTTGTGGAAGTACAGGTACTGGAAGGAGTACAGTCCGTTCCTCTGTCCTGGACGCCCTTCTCTTTTTATGGGAGACTTGACAGACTTCCACAGCCATTCTATATTCTGGGTGTGGACACTGTGGAGTTTGTCTCTTTGGAAGACGCTAGAGTGGTTCACAAATTCGTGGTAGAACCCTTCAGCCTTCAGAGTCTGGTACGACTGAAATCTTGTGTGATTACTTTTGTTCGAGGCAGTATGAAGTGTTTTATGAGACCGATTAAACTCAACTTGTCTCGGGACAATACCCTCACAACACTTGCGGTACTCTCTTTGCCCGCATCTCGTGGTCGTGCGGTAGCGTTCTCGCTTTCCACGCCCGGGTTCCCGGGTTCGATTCCCGGCGGGGTCAGGGATTTTCTCTGCCTCGTGATGGCTGGGTGTTGTGTGATGTCCTTAGGTTAGTTAGGTTTAAGTAGTTCTAAGTTCTAGGGGACTGATGACCATAGATGTTAAGTCCCATAGCGCTCAGAGCCATTTTATTTGGACACCCTTTCTGTTCCACCGATAACCCAAATATGATCTACTTCACTTTTAGAAGGCCGTCCTCTCTGGTTCTTTCGTCTAATATATATAAGATTCGTCTACTTCTACTATTTTATTCGGTCCTCCAATTTAGTTTGAGTGTGGCTGATTAACGTCTCTGCAAGTTAGTTTTACACTTTACACATCACAGAAACTAAAAAGTGTTGTTACATTGGAGACGTACACGAATTCCGTTAAAAATATCTATTACATGCATAATTGTAACATGACAGTTTTGTTATCCGCATTAAATATTAGTTCACGTGTATATGTACTGCTTCAAAAATTGCCAGAAAAATGGTACCGTGGGAATGAATGTTGAGAAAAGGATTAACTTTGTGGTGTGTTTGGTGCGTTATGTGAGTGCAGTTCATATTCAGCCTTTGATGCCGGCGCCGTGCGCTGTGGCCGAGCACCAGTGCCCGCTGCACGCCGCATTTTTTGCGCGCCCTGCAGCTCTGCTCTGTCCTGCTTTCACACTCGTAGTGCTGTCGCCATTATTGGACTTTGTACTATATATTTATTAGGCAAGATTTATACAAATCACTCATAAGTGTTCCATATTAATCGTCAGATTCGGACGATGATTCCCTTTCACCTTCAGAGTCACTATCCAGTATGTGAGAAAGAGTTTCATCCACAGTATATCGCTTACCTGCCATATCACTTCTAGTAGAAACAGAAGTTAACAACACGTCACTTCAGATCAGAATCAAGGCGGGAAATGAGCGAAACAAACACTTTGAAAGTGATTGCAACTGCATCTAGCGACTGTTGTTAACTACAGACGTTGAACAAAGCCGCTAGATGGTGCATAGGTCAAGCTTCCACACAAGTCGAGCGTAGTGAAGCGGAGAAGTATGACGCGAAGCGGAACTGCTGCACCAGTCCACCGGTTGAGCGCCACATTCGCTCCCGACTTCTACAGAAGTTCATCGTAGCGAAAGGGTTACTCGCGGGGATTGGATCCGGTTTATAAGAATCAGTTTGGCACCTAATTGCAGCACTCTCTCATACCCTAGCCAATCGACACAGCCAGAGTTCGAGCTCTGCGACAGTTCCCAACTCAAGTCATGGGCGGCACTGTCAAGTTTGATTTCTGATATCCATCAAACTCACTCTGAGTTTCGATTTGTGTCATGTTAGCTTTATTGCCGACAGCATTGCAGTTACTAATCTGTTTCGTGCTGTCATTATTAATATTACTCCAAAATTGTTTCAACTGCGAGTAGACGACCTAACGTATTTAATTCACCGTGACAATGTAAACTTTAATCCGACTATGTCAGTGTTCGCCCGCCCGGTTGGCCGTGCGGTCTAACGCACGTCTTCGGGCGGGAAGGAGCGCCTGGTCCCCGGCACGAATCCGCCCGGCGGACTTGTGTCGAGGTCCGGTGAGCCGGCCAGTCTGTGGATGGTTTTCAGGCGGCTTTCCGTCTGCCTCGGCGAATGCGGGCTGGTTCCTCTTATTCCGCCTCAGCTACACTATGTCGGCGATTACTGCGCAAAACAGTTCTCCACGTACGCGTACATCACCATTACTCTACCACGCAAACATAGGGGCTACACTCGTCTGGTGCGAGACGTTCCCTGGGAGGTCCACCAGGGGCCGAACCGCACAATAACCCTGGGTTCGGTGTGGGGCGGCGGAGCGGTGAAGTGGACTGCGGTAGTCGTCGTGGGGTTGTGAACCACTGCGGCTGCGGCCGGGACGGAGCCTCTCCGTCGTTTCTAGGTTCCCGGTTAACATACAGTACAATGCAATGCAATGTCACTGTTCTCCTGCGGTCGGTCAGAATCCACTCCACATGTTATTTTCAACTAGTATCCGCACTGCGCGACAATCTCGCTCCCCACTGTCTACTACCGATAGTTTATTCTCGAGTCTTGTACAAGCTTCCGTAAGGATCACATACTCACACAATGAAAATCTGGAACCTAGCAGTTACAATTGGAAACTGATTGATAAGGGTTATCAAATGTCTATTTCGTAAAAGTACCTGCAGATATTAATGAAATATGAAAAATAAATTACAAGGTCTTTTCTTTTTTACTGTTTCCTGTTCACCGCACTTGAGTAATCTTAACTCTGGTTACGGTTCTCCCACAGTTGAAGTGCGAAGGAATGGTTGGACCCTTATTTTGAAAATATAATTTTAAGCTAAACGTCAAAGCAGCAAAAATATTTCTGAATTTATATTTGATGACGAACTACAGTTTCAAACACAGAAACTTAGTTCTTAAATTCAACTTAACTGTAATATATAAGGTGTTCAACTTTGCTTCCGCCGTTTGCCGATAGGTGGCGGCAACGATAAGTAGCGGTCGAGAGAAACAGATCGCAGACGTCAGGCAGTTAGCCTTGACCTCGGTCAACATAACCTCATTCAGACATTAGTCGATTTGTGTCTGCGTAATAAAGTCAGTTTACGATCCTAATTCTCGTCATTTGCGGGAGGTGTTACTGTTTTGTTTCAATATGAACAAAACAGCGGCGAGTCTCATCGAATGTTCTCAAGCACGTATGGTAAGGACGCTATTAGTGAAAGAACGTTGCGTGAGTGGTTTCAACGATTCAAGAGCGGTGATTTTAACGTCTTAGACCGGCATAGTGGTGGAATAGAGAATGTTTTCGAAGATGCAGAATCGGAGGCATTGCTGAGTGAAGACTCTCGTCAAACTTAAGAAGAATTAGCACGATTAGTGGGAGTGACACAGCAAGATATTTCAAAACGTCTCAAGGCTATGGGCACGATTCAGAAAGAAAGAACGTGGATCCCCTGTGAACTGAAACCGAGAGATGTTGAACGGCGTTTTTGTGTGAATAGTTGCTTCAGAGACAAAAACGGAAGGGATCTGCATCGCATTGTGACCGGGGACGAAAAATGGGTTCATTACGATAACCTAAAGGCAGAAAATCATGGGGATATCTCGTCCAAACCGAATATTCACGACTCCGTGATCATGCTCTGCATTTGGTGGAACCAGCTCGGCGTCGTGTGGTGCAGTATGAGGTGTTAAAATCAAGTGAAACAATCACAGGTGCTCGTTATCGAACGCAGTTAATGCGTTTGAGCAGAGCATTTAAAGACAAACGGCCGCAATAGAGCGAGAGGCACGATAAAGTGATTTTGCAGCACGACAACCCTCGACCCACGTTGTAAAGGAGGTCAAAATGTACTTGGAAACGTTAAAATGGGAGGTCCTACCCCACTCGCCGTATTCTTCACACATTGCTCCCTCTATCACCTGTTTAGATCAATGGCGCATGGCCTGGCTGACGAAAAGTTCTGAACTCGTGAAGAAGTAGGAAATTGGATCTATTCTTGGAACGTTTCAAAAGATGAACAACTTTTTCGACGCTGGATTCGTACAGTGCCCGAAAGATGGGAGAACGTATTGGCCACCGGTCGAAAATACCTTGAATGATACAAGTGTAATCAATTTTTGTCTCTAAAGCCTCAAATGTTGGGGAAAAACGGGGGAAGCAAAGTTGTACACCTTGTAAACAAATTTATGCCGGCCCTGGTATCAGATTTTCAAATGTCGCATCGGTAGTACATCTATACCTTTTACAGTTAAGTTGAATTTCAGGAATAAATTTCAGTATTTCACAGTGCTTGTAGAGATATTTACACGGCTTGGAGATTGCTATGTTGGTACTCAGATCTAAACCTCCGGGAATGACGAGGATCGTAAGACGACAACATGTTAATATGTAACTCATTAGAAGGTTTGCTCCATAACGAACGTTGTATAATATATACAGGGTGTTACAAAAAGGTACGGCCAAACTTTCAGGAAACATTCATCACACACAAAGAAAGATTATATATTATGTGGACATGTGTCCGGAAACGCTTACTTTCCATGTTAGAGCTCATTTTATTACTTCTCTTCAAATCACATTAATCATGGAATGGAAACACACAGCAACAGAACGTACCAGCGTACCTTCAAACACTTTGTTACAGGAAATGTTCAAAATAACCTCCGTTAGCGAGGATACATGCATCCACCCTCCGTCGCATGGAATCCCTGGTGCGCTGATGCAGCCCTGGAGAATGGCGTATTGTATCACAGCCGTCCGCAATTCGAGCACGAAGAGTCTGTATATTTGGTAGACAAGAGCTTTCAAATGCCCCCATAAATGAAAGTCAAGAGGGTTGAGGTCAGGAGAGCGTGGAGGCCATGGAATTGGTCCGCTTCTACCAATCCATCGGTCACCGAATCTGTTGTTGAGAAGCGTACGAACACTTCGACTGAAATGTGCAGGAACTCCATATTGCATGAACCACATGTTGTGTCGTACTTGTAAAGGCACGTGTTCGAACAGCACAGTATCCCATATGAAATCATGGCGGTGAATAGAGGAAGTACGAAACTAAAATGAACTCTAACATGGAAATTAAGCGTTTCCGGACAGATGTCCACATAAGATCTTTTCTTTATTTGTGTGTGAGGAATGTTTCCTGAAAGTTTGGCCTTACCTTTTTGTAACACTCTGTATAATATGAGTCGACCAAAAAGTTCCGTTTTAGGGCGTTGCTGCAGCATATATATAACGTAACTTGACGTATATGTGGGTATATAAACAGTAAGATGCAGGCAAGGGATTAGTGTGGTATCCCTTTCTATCCGACGTGTGTTCGGTAAATGTCTAAACGTGGCATATTACCAAATGCGTCGAAAAGGGACCAACGTGCTGTTATTGTTTCCTTCACTGCCGAAGGATAAGCAGCGGTAGACGCCCTTCAGAGAATGAAGAATGCGTGCGCTAAGGGCTGCTGGTGCTTCACGATAACGTACGTCTCCACATTGCACATGCCGTGACGCATTTGTGCCAACTACTGATCTCTGCCCCATGTGATTGTCATACCTTTCGTCCCTTCAGAAAAGCCACTGAAGGATGGACGATGTGTAGCACGCAGCAACGGACTTCTTCACGCAGCAGGACACCGTGTTTCATCAACATGGTGCACCGATGGGGCGAGTACCTCAATGCTGACGGGGATTTCGCCGGATTGAAATATCGTTTCTGGATTGTACGGCCTTCGAACAGAAACATTTTGATCAACCCTTATATGAAGACCTTGTCTTGATAATGTTTCCGTGTATGCATTGGAGTAAGTAAAAGTCGTAAAACATAAACGCTCTCTTTGTGTAAGAACCAGACGCTGTGGACAGAAAGGGAGACTCATTTGTTACAAAAGGGTGAAAAACATTTTTCAGGAATCGTCAGGAAACTATTCTTCCTGCCAAACTAACATTCTCTCTTCTACTGTTGCGGAAGCAGTGAACTAATGGCCCATAATGAAACAAGAACCAGGAAATCATTGTAGAACTGTAGCTGTGTCGCCTGTAAAAAGGACTGTCAATACGTTTCACCTGGCCAGATGTAAAAACTTTAATAATCGCATTAAAACTACGAATTTCGTAAAAATTACACTAACTACGTATTACAAGAGTAATACTAATATAATTCGTTCAGTTGTTAAAATGAGTGCTTGATTTTTAATTACAAATGAGAATAACTGCAAATGTCAGCTCCTCTTCACATCGTGTTTAATGATAGAAACTCAGATTTTCGTCTACGTCTACATCATACTGCGCAAGCCACCAAATTGTGTGTGACGGGGGGTACTTACGGTACCACTATCTGATCCCTCCAGCCCTGTTCCACTCGCGAATACTGCGTGGGCAGAATGATTGGCTGTAAGCCTCTGTATTGGCTCTAAGATCTGTAATTTTCTCCGCGTGGTATGTGGAGGGAAGTAATATGTTGTCCGACTCCTCCTGAAAAGTGCTGTCCCGAAATTTCAGTAGTAAATCTCTCCGTGATGCACAACGCCTCTTTTGTAACGTCTGCCAATGGAGTTTGTTTAGCATCTCCGTGATGGTCTCTCGCCAGCTAAACGATCCCGTGACGAAACGCGCCGCTCTTCGTTGGAACTTCTGTCCTAACTGACAGGGATCCCAGATGGATGGACAATACTCAAGAATCGGGCGAACAAGCGCCTTATAAACCACTTCGTTCGTTGCTGAGTTAGACTGATCGCAAGAATCGTAAGGAAATAGGAGTCTGGTGTCTGCTTTTCCCATTATTTCTTTTACGTGGTCATACCACTTAAGGTCGCTCTGGATAGTTACGCCTATCGGATATTTTACGGCATATGCTATTTCCAGGTGCTTGTCATCAATGGTATAGCTGTGTAGTTGCGGATTTCTTTTCCTACTTATATGCAATGTTACATTTATTTACGTTCAGGGTCAACGGTCAGAGCCTGCACCACTCATCGAATCTGTGTAGGTCGTTATGCAAATTCGTACCATCTTGTGGCGTTGCTACTATGGTATAGACAACTGCATCATCTGCGAATAGCCTTGAAAGGCATCCCACGCTTATATATATATATAGTGTAAACAGCAACGGTGCTATAACACGTCCCTGTGGTACTCTGCATATTACCTTTACATCTGCCGATTTTGTTCCGTTCCCCTTCATGTGGCTTACGTTGTTAGTTATTGGTGAAACCTGCTAGGCAAGAGAAAGCAGGATTTGGTTACGCTTGTGGACGGGGCCGTTATACACAATTTATTTTAAACCAGTAATTCCATACTCAACAATAAATAAAAAATATCACACGTTAATAATGAAGAAGTAAACAACTGTCTAAAAAAGAGTTTTCAGTGTGTTAGAATTTAGCAAATCACCATTAAATACAGATACAGCAGATAATGTTTTAAAAGCAAGCCACTGTGATCTGGGCAGAAAGTCTTACACGCCAGGAATGGCAATATATTAAGAATTGTATAAGAACTAGCTGCAATTCACAACTTACTGGTATTGGAATATTAAAGGTAAGTCGCCACAAACACAGCAGAAGGCATCAGAGGCCAGGAATGACAAATTATAATTTTAAGGCAGATGGCCACAATCACGCCAGGAACGGCAATAATATAAAAAGTTTAGAAATCTGCTGTAAAACAGCAAATACAATAGCAAAGGTTAATTAAAAAACAACGCTTTCAAAGTTAACCAACCACTGAACACTACACTGCTAGATTTATTCCAGAAGGTGACCAGAACTATTAAGTAGACATATATAACCTCTAATGTAGGCATTACAAGGTATTGTAGTAAATAATACAATACTAAAACACAAGGAC
Organism: Schistocerca gregaria; assembly: GCF_023897955.1. Taxonomy (NCBI): domain Eukaryota; kingdom Metazoa; phylum Arthropoda; class Insecta; order Orthoptera; family Acrididae; genus Schistocerca; species Schistocerca gregaria. The sequence goes on from NC_064929.1 coordinate 45,590,307, forward strand.
CAGTACATAAGTTCCCTAAAGGATACTGAGGCAGATTATACCCGCAGAAGGCGTGAGCTGAAGGAGCGTAACACAGAACTATTGGCCATCAGTCCTTTTGGAACACACATGTCTTACAAGAACCAAGGGGCCACAGACGGTGCTCCAGGAATCGACCTCAGAGAAGCTCCGGCAACAAACACTTTCGCGAGCGATGAGATTGACAGCCGAGAGTTGCATTCACTTCACGAGATGGTAATTCAGACGAATGACTAATGGTAATTTTGGTGAAGCTACCTGACGTCTGATAAACCAAATGCAACGATGGAACAATACGCCAAAGCTGGAACCGGCAGTCTGTATTACGTCCCCAGAATACTGTGTTTAGAGCCCCCGGAACGAGAAAGCAATCACTACAACCGGAGTAGAAGAATCACCAGCCGGCCTACGATCAAGAAAGCTTCCAAAACTACGCGCTTTACTGGACAGCAGAGGAAAGGCGAGGAAACTTACACTGCCGTTACGCACACTAACCCCCAGGGTAGGTAACTGGGACGTTAGCGGCCACCAGGCAAAAAAAATTACCGTTTGTTGAACTTAACAAATTGTAACAAGTTGAACGCAGTAAATAGTAATAAGAAGCTAATCAGATCTGCCTTTCCCAAGCACTCCACTCGCTACTCTTCGCGTCGGCGAAACTACGAGCAGCAACACGAACCCAAGTCACTGGAGAATCGCGAGATATCACATTGGTGGAGGTTTCTGTACATGGATTGAAATGCACTGACCTTAAAGCTTGCTGGATCCGGTTTACGACGAGGTCGTACTCCCTCGTGAACACAGCCCTTCCATCCGGCAGTCCGTGCGTACCGCCAGCGGCCCCGACGTGTTCTGGCACTGTGCGGGCCTGGCTCCTCCTGAGTCCCCAACCGAACTGGCCAACTCACACGACCCAGAAAACCAACGACGTCGCCCCAAAGATGGGGCAACAGTTACTACATATCGATAACAGCCGCAGCTGCCACTAGCTGGCATGCAACCCTTGCGAAACCGAGTGGCGCCAGTCAACACGAGAAGCTGACAAACAAACTCAACCGTGCCAACTAAACGATACCGTCTGGCCTCAAACAGAGGGCGAAAACTGTACGTTGTAGAACAGCACCAACGTGACCGCAGCACGGCTCAGTTGGTGTCACACGCAAGCGTGGTGGAGGCAGGGCGTGCATTGTGGAGGAGGAAATTATAGTTTAACGTCCCGTCGACAACGAGGTCATTAGAGACGGAGCACAAGCACGAATTAGGGAAGGATAGGGAAGGAAATCGGCCGTGCCCTTTCGAAGGAACCATCCCGGCATCTGTGTGAAGCGATGTAGGGAAATCACGGAAAACCTAAATCAGGATGGCCGGACACGGGTTTGAACCGTCATCCCCCGAAAGCGAGTCCAGTGTGCTAACCACTGCGCCACCTCGCTCAGTGGCGTGCATGGTCTGTATGTAGACAGTCCACGTGACCACTGCCTAAGTCTGACGTCAGCGTGCAATAATCACTCACAGACAGCACGCCGCAGCAGTGGCAGTGGAGGGTACATGCAAGATGTCAAGGGAAGCGGAAAACAATACAGTCGTTGAAACTTCCTGACAGATTAAAACTACGTGCCAGACCGAGACTCGAACTCGGGACCTTTGCCAGTCGTTGACATAATCTACATCTACATCTACATCTACATCCATACCCTGCAGACACCTGACGGTGTGTGGCGGAGGGTACCCTGAGTACCACTATCGGTTCTCCCTTTCTATTACAGTCTCGTATTGTTCGTGGAAAGAAAGACTGTCGGTATGCTTCTGTGTGGGCTCTAATCTCTCTGACTTTATCCTCATGGTCTCTTCGAGAGATATACGTAGGAGGGAGCAATATACTGCTTGCCTCTTCGGTGAAGTATGTTCTCGAAACTTTAAAAGCCCGTACCGAGCTACTGAGCATCTCTCCATCTTCCACTGGAGTTTATCATATCTGTATCGCTTTCGCGATTACTAAATGATCCTGTAACGAAGCGCGCTGCTCTCCGTTGGATCGTCTCTATCTCTTCTATCAACCCTATCTGGTACGGATCCCACACTGCTGAGCAGTATTCAAGCAGTGGGCGAACAAGCGTACTGTAACCTACTTCCTTTGTTTTCGGATTCCATTTCCTTAAGATTCTTCCAATGAATCTCAGTCTGGCATCTGCTTTACAGACTATCAAATTTATATGATCATTCCATTTTAAATCACTCGTAATGCGTACTCCTACGGTGCTACTTGTGGGCTTGAGCAGTAGGCGCCCGCTTCCTGCGCCCGTGGTGACTGCTGTTTGCCATTCACTGGCGACGAAGGGTGGAGTTTGCACGCCAGTACTGCAACTGGACGTCCACAGAGTGGCCTTTTCAGGTAAATCACGTTTTACGCTTCATCTGAATGAGACATCTGAAAGCAGGTACCCTTCAACAGTCATCGGAATGGTCCAGGCGGGGGAGGGGGTGATGGGGAAGGGGGGAGGGCAACGCTATGACCTGGAAATCTTTCCGTGGCCTTCCGTGGGTGATATCGTCATTCCGGAAGGCACAGTCGATCATAACATGTATGCATCCACCACTGTGAACCGTGTCGACTTCTATATGCAGCTCGTTTTTCCTCAGCACCACTGCATCTATCATCAGTACAATGCAACTTGTCACACAGTTGGCAGTGTACGTGTGTAGTTCGAAGAGGACCAGGTCACCAAACTCCACGGATTTAAAACCAGTCGAGAATCTGGGGGACCACTTGGATCCGTGTGTTCGCACCACGGATCCTCAACCTGGATACCTATTGCAGCTCGTCTCGCAATTGGAGTTGGGGTTGCATCAGAACACGATTACTGACCCCGTGGAGTGCGAAAAAAGTAAACAATATTATTAAAATGGCTCAAATGGCTCTGAGCACTATGGGACTTAACCCTAGAACGTAGAACTACTTAAACCTAACTAACCTAAGAAATCACACACATCTATGCCCGAGGCAGGACTCGAACCTGCGACCGTAGCAGCCGCGTGTTTCCGGACTGAAGCGTCTATAACCGTTCGACCACAGAGGCCGGCAAAACCTGACGTCCTGCTATGACTAATGTACAATGAGGGGCAAAATAATAATTTAGGCAAAATAATAATTTAGAATCCAAGAACAGAGCATTACCAATGCCCAGTTCAGAAGAGCCTGTATTCACATCTCAGCGATTTGTGGAGATTCAGCTTGCTGTTTACGACTGCAAATAGAAGCAACACAATAGTTAGGATATAGTATTTGTCAAGATACATTGCAATTTAACTCATCCTTTCGCTTCGTTTGGAAATCATTATTCGAACTCGTAGACACGGTCGAAATATAAGAATTCCACGTCGGTAGAATTACTGCGACCAAAGTTGGCCGTCAGTGACGGACCGGCGAGGACGCGTCGTCGCCGCCCCGCCGGCCTCGTGGCGTTCGCGAGCGCGAGACGCTTACTACAAGCTCACTGCAATGACATGACGAACTCATTTAGGAAGAACACTACCAAGATTACATTCCAAGCCGAATATCCGAGACCGCGAGCACACGAAGTAGAAAACTTGTTGCGTGAAAAACTGCGTCTAGATCCAAAGGACACAACTGGTATTCACTTTTAGCACACAGCCAGCGTAGTCAATATTTAGATGATTGACGAAGAACAGTGCACTGCCGACAAACCACAGTTTACGTACTTTGATGGACTTAACGGCGCTGATACCGCTGAACACGCAGGCAGGGGTGTAAGGCCACTTTCTGAGGTATCCACGAAGTCCGTTATCCCCCCCTCTCAAGTATATATATATATATATATATATATATATATATATATATATATATATATATATATATGGTATCTGTTCTCTTGGACATGTCCGAAAGAACAGATACCATCGCTGACCATGCAGCTCGTTAGAATGATACTGCAATGAAATGAACACCCATAGCTGCTTACAGGCGTTGACATACGTCAATGGGGGCAGATGAAAATGTGTGGCCCGTACCGGGACTCGAACCCGGGATCTCCTGTTTACATGGCAGACGCTCTATCCATATGAGCCACCGAGGGCACAGAGGATAGTGCGACTGCAGGGATTTATCTCTGGCACGCCTCCTGCGATACCCACATTCTCAACGTATTGTCCCGCACTACATTCGTTGTGTCCCCGCCCATTATACTCATTCCTCACGGCGCATTGCCGATTCCCGTAAGAGTTCGGGCACTGTTCGTGCATTCGCACAATGTGGATTTCGCAGGAGGCGTGCCAGAGGTAAATCCCTGCAGTCGCGCTATCCTCTGTGCCCTTGGTGGCTTAGATGGACGCCGGCACGGTAGCTCAGCGTGCTCGGTCAGAGGGTTAGCTGCCCTCTGTATTAAAAAAAAACTGAGATAATCGAGCAACAACGAACTTAAACGGATGGCTTACGACGTCCGCCCCGAGCAGATGCAACGAACAAAATGAAAATGAGATGTCGTACAATTATCGCGTACGATGGACAACCGGGCACATGCTCAGGAAGCAGCCAGGAGAGTCACATTCGCTCTGATTATTTGCAGGGGCGGATCGCCAAGAGTCCTTCAAGAGAAGCGGCACAGCACGTTCCTCCATCGATCCTGCCAGTTACTTATGTACATCTGCGACGTCGTGCGGCGGGGATCGGGACATGCTGCCACCGCAGGCGGGCGAAGACGCTGTTGATGAGCCACATACGGTCCTCCTTATGCAGACGGAGTCGCCTGATTGACCTGAACAGCAATCGTCACCTCACAACGAGCGGCTGGATGTTGATTCACGAGTCGTGCCAACCCGAACTTTCCTCTCTGAAGGCGCCGAGGCACGGAGGCACGCCGTCTCGGGACTGTCTCTTGTGGGCAGGGGCAAACGATCACACCGATGTAGACAGTGTCGTGGATGTCCGTGCTCCGGAGTTGTCGACCGACGCTGCTCACTCTTAGGAACTGCCACGACGGACTTTTCTTCTTGCTGACACTAGTGCGGGGATGGAGGGGCGATGGAACACCGACGCAGCCGCGAGGAATCGTAACAAGAGGGGCTTCTTTGATAGCCGATGAACCACACCGACAGCCTCTCTCCAGTAACTCGTGGGCGGACGACTCTCAGGTGGGCACACCACATGCAGAAGAGGGGGAGTTACATCATCCTACCCATCTCCTGCGGACAACATGGTAATGGTAACGTCAGGGTGGCGTGCGGGTGAGCGAACCTGTCGCCACCGGGTGCACCGATGACTGACGCTGCCGTCGAGGGCGAACGACAGTCATGTCGATTCGTGAAGGATAACATCAATATCATCCAGTTGCGCGAGAATCTTGCATTGTTACGCGACACACTTTATTCAGCCGACACTGAGGTGGCCTTATTGCAGGAAATATACATTCTTGGCTTCCAGGACATTTCTGGATGCACGACACGCGTATCACATGCGTTGGATACAGGCAGTGGCCCCGCAAAACTTTTCAAAGAAAGTTTAATAGCGACCGATATAAGTTACCTATCAAATGCCAGGGGCATGGCTCTTATAATCCCAGAGATACTCCTCGTCAATGATTACGCAGCGTCCGGTACCAACAAAAGGCGTGAACGTTCCTCAGTTCTTTACTGAGGAATTAACACAGTTATGCCCAGGCAGGATAGATGATATGGTGATCGGGGGCAGTTTTATTGTACAATTCGCTATGACCAAATTCCTCAGCATACACTACGCCCAGAACTCGGCACTGTCATTTGCGAGCTCGATTAGATAGACACTTGGATCATCATCTGTGCTGATAGGGTTTCGCGCACTTTACGGGACATTAATCAGGCAGAATTAAAAGGATGTATACATCCCGCTCTCTCGAGGATGCGGTCAAGGCAGCCGAGTTGTGGCCAGCTGCATTTACTGATCACACTGCTTACGCCTGTACCATCAAGCTTCGACGACAACTACTATGGCGTAGGCGCTGCCCGCTTACCTGATCTCAACGGAATGTCAACCGGCAGTTGGAGACACGTGTAGACTGTGCCTACTTAAACCTAAGTAACCTAAGGACATTACACAACACCCGGTCATCACGTCGCAGAGAAAATCCCTGACCCCCCCCCCCCCTCCCCCCGGGAATCACAGAGTTTTACTACGCCATCCTCAGGTATTGTTCCGTTATGCGACAAACACGGGCTCGACAGATGACTGTCAACCGAGCACGTCAACACTGTGAAGGGACCATCATTTGAACTCGTCAAATGGTTGGAATCATCAACGACTGCCCTCCATATCCCACGTTGTTTTTGTTGGAGTCTTCAGTCCTGAGACTGGTTTGAAGCAGCTCCTTATGCTTCTCTATCCCTCTGAATCTGCTTAGTGTATTCATCTCTTGGTCTCCCTCTACCATTTTTACTTTCCACGCTGCCCTCCAATACTAAATTGGTGATCCCTTGATCCTACCAACCGATCCCTTCTTCTAGTCAAGTTGTGCCACAAACTTCTCCCCAATTCTATTCAATACCTCCTAATTAGTTATGTGATCTACCCATCTAATCTTCAGCATTCTTCTCTAGCACCATATTTCGAAAGCTTCTATTCTCTTCTTGTCTAAACTATTTATCGTCCATGTCTCACTTCCATACATGGCTACACTCCATACAAATACTTTCAGGAAAGACTTCCTGACACTTAAATCTATATTTGATGTTAACAAATTTCTCTTCTTCAAAAACGCTTTCCTTGCCATTGCCAGTCTACATCTTATATCCTCTCTACTTGGACCATCATCAGTTATTTTGCTCCCAAAATAGCAAAACTCCTTTACTACTTTAAGTGTCTCATTTCCTAATCTAATACCTTCAGCATCAACCGACTTAATTCGAACACATTCTATTATCCTCGTTTGGCTTTTGTTGATATAATCTTTTATCCTCCTTTCAAGACACTATCCATTCCCCACAACTGCTGTTCGTAGTCCTTTGCTGTCTCTGAGGTTTGCCGATGACATTGAGATGAAATAAATACATAAATCTATACTCGATGTTAACAAATTTCTCTTCTTCAGAAATGGTTACCTTGCCATTACCAGTCTACATCTTATATCCTCTCTACTTCGAACATCATCTGTTATTTTACTTCCTAAGTAGCAAAACTCCTTTACTACTTTAAGCGTCTCATTTCCTAATCTAATTCCCTCAGCGTTACCCGACGTAATTCGACTACATTCCATTATCATCGTTTTGCTTTTGTTGGTTTTCATCTTATATCTTCCTTTCAAGACACTATCCATTCCTTTCATTTGCTCTTCCAAGTCCTTTGCCCTCTCTGACAGAATTACAATTTCATCGCCGAACCTCAAAATAAAAATTCGGAGTATGTATTAAAATCCATGGAGAAGAAATAAAAACTTTGTTTACTTCACTGCTTACTCAATATACAGATTGAATAACATCGGGGAGAGGCTACAAACCTGTCTCACTCCCTTCCCAACCACTGATTCCCTTTCATGCCCCTCGACTCTTATAAATGCCATCTTGTTTCTGTACAAATTGTAAATAGCCTTTCGCTCCTTGTATATTACCCATGCCACCTTCAGAAATTCAAAGAGAGAAAACTTTTGACAGTGTTGACTGGAATACTCTAAGGAAAGGTCAACCTACGTTTCTAGCTTTTGCAGACATAATCTATTTTCTAAGATAAGTCGTAGGGTCAGTATTGCCTCACGTATTCCAATATTTCCTAACTGATCTTCCCTGAGGTCGGCTTCTACCAGTTTTTCCACTCGTCTGTAAAGAATTCGCGTTAGTATCTTGCTGCCATGACTTACTAAACTGATAGTTCGGTAATTTTCACATTTGCCAACACGTGCTTTCTTTGGGATTGGAATTATTATATTCTTCTTGAAGTCTGACGGTAATTTTTCTGTCCCATGCATTTTGGTCACCAGATGGTAGTTGTGTTAGGCTTGGCTCTCCCAAGGCTGTCAGTAGTTCTAATTGAATGTTGTCTACTCCTGGGGCCTTATTTCGACTTAGGTCTTCCAGTGCTTTGTCAAACTCTTGATGCAGTATCATATCTCCTATTTCAACTTCATCTACATTTTCCTCCTGTTGTATGATATTGTCCTCAAGAACACCGCCCTTGTATAGACCCTCTATATACTCCTTCCACATTTCTGGTTTCCCTTCTTTGCTTAGAACTGCGTTTCCATCTCAAATCTTGAAATCCATGCAAGTGGTTCTCTTTTCTCCAAAGGTCTCCTTAATTTTCCTGTAGGCAGTGTCTATCTTTCCCCTAGTGACTATCACGACAGCTGTCCCGCAGAAATATGTGGACGGCAATCAGCGCAAAGCGTGTGGCACGTGGTGTCCACTGACAAGCAAATATTCTGTTAGGCCGAATTATGACAATGGTATGATGCACACAGGAGTAAAAAACAAACCAGTTTGAGATGGGCTATAGTACCGTGTATACACGTATTCTGGGTCAGGTGCACAAGCCATGGACTACTTGGGTTGAGTTTAACGTGAGCTACTGATGTGTTTGGCTTTATTTAGGGCTGTCCACATGTTTCGCTTTCGTTCCTAAGTACAGTGTGCCTGGTGGTTCATAAAGAAAGTTTGCTTCACTCCAGACTTACGTCCATTGTTATTCCGTGGTCACGTGATCGGACGACATGCTCATATCACTGAGGCCTGTATGCCCTCAACGTGCACTCCTGTGAGAACATCATTTACCGCATTCACCAGCTAGTAGACATTATAAATAGATTTCATTTGCCGGTTACTTGTTTACTCTTTTGTGCAGAGTCAATGTATTTATGGCAAACAAACCTCATCAAGTTCCATCGCCATGCCATCACTTTATCCTTGTCCCTCAACACAGTACAGGTGTACAGCAATAAAGCTAGTTCACTGCGCAACTGGCATGTGAGCAACAATATTAGCCTGTTCCGTCTTCACTGGTGATCCAGATGTGATCTGTGCATAACTTTTGGTGAAGAACTTTCGCTGATGTCTGTGACATGGAACCATTAGGTGACAAACCATCCAGTTTTTTGTAATAAGCCTCTGCATCCTTACATTTGTCCTATAGCCATCCCTGCTTAGCCATTTTGCACTTCCTGTCGATCTCATTTTTGAGACGGTTATATTCCTTTTTGCCCGCTTCATTTACTGCATTTTTATATTTTCTCCTTTCATCAATTAAATTCAATATATCTTCTGTTACCCAAGGACTTTTACTAGCCCTCGTCTTTTTACTTACTTGATCCACTGCTGCCTTCACTACTTCATCCCTCAAACCTACTCATTCTTCTTCTACTGTATTTCTTTGCCCTATTCCTCTCAATTGTTCCCTTATGCTCTCCTTGAAACTCCTTACAACCTCTGGTTCTTTCAGTTCATCCAGATCCCATCTCCTTAAATTCCCACCTTTTTGCAGTTTATTGAGTTTTAATCTACAGTTCATAATCAATAGATTGTGGTCACAGTCCACATCTGCCCCTGGAAATGTCATACAATTTAAAACCTGGTTCCTAAATCTCACGCATCGAGTGGCAGCTCGAATTCTGCGTACGACGTCCCGTGTCCTATCAATTGATGAGTCATCGATAGGTGGGATGCATAATATCCGCTCCGCCCTGTGCCGCTGATTGCCCTCGCTAAGGTGCGTCGCGTATCGGGAGCTCTGGCTGCGATGTTCGTCAAGCATTTGATTGCGTCAGTCATACGTACTAAACTGCTGTTCTTCAGAATAAGCATTACCCCGACGCTTCCTCCGAGGTGTTACTCGTCTCCTACGTGGCGCAACAGGGAAAGCGCTTGTCAACGTTAGACTGTCGAACACCTTGTAAATTCGCCGCTGTGTTACACAGGTACGCCAATTATGGACAATACTGTACGCCCTGCAGTAGAACCTTTGTTGTGCGGGCTGCGACACCGCCTCACGGGTTTGTCTCTTGGTGGCTTCTTTTTTAGGTGCACTGCGTATGCTGATGATCTGATGTTACCTCTTCGTGACGAACGTGATGTTCGCAAATCATTGGATTGGTTAGCCACTTCGAAGCTTCGAGATGCCGTGTAAATGTACATAAATCAATGGTTTTGAACACTGGCGTGGGATGACACCTGCGAGGGTGGCACTGCGCGATAACATCCGTTGTCTCGGTATCGACTTCACGGACTACATCTCACGCACGACCACCATCAATTATCGGAGTCTCTTGCAAGTGCTGGGCTTGTGGATCTTCGTCTTCGTGTGTAGGACCTACATCAACGGACCGAATATGTTAACGTCTATCGGGCATCACGAATTCCGCACGTAGCGCAAACACTACCGATGCCTAAACACATAGCTCGGAGCATCGTGGCCGCATTCGGTTCCTTTGTCAGCGCTGGAATGATATTAAAGGTTCGATATTACTCCGTCACTCTTCCGAAAGAACGAGGCGGACTTGGCCTTGTCAGTGTTCACTATCGAGCAGTATTTCTCTTCGTTAGTTTGCACCGCAGGCTATGGCGACGATGACCGACCAGCCTCACCGGCCTACTGACGGATGGCCTGGCACCGTGTTCCCTTGACCCTCAGGTCAGACACGGGTGCCCTTTTCCTGCTTTGGCAGGCTTTACCTGGAGTACGGCAACCTCCCCGTCTCTCGCTTACCAACAGCCAGTCACCTGCCGCACACTACTTCGCCGCCGGTCGCTTAATGTCGTCGAATTGACGTGTCCTACCGTGCACTGGAACGTAGTATGGTGCACTGTCAACGCGGTGACGCTCGATCCTGGTGTACGTTCGACCTGGTATTCGAGGGACTCTCCATAGGACCCATCTTGCAGATTCGCCTTATGTGTGAACTGCAACGTCTAGAATAGAGACCAACACCGGCTCCATTGTGGGCCAGTGGAAGAGATCTGGTGTTTCGAGCGTCAAAGTCTGGCTCTCTTTTTACGTATGTCACCCTCTTATGCCGATTCCCGCACTCTACTCTACCTGGACGATGTTTATTATCCGAGGACGAAACACAACGCTGTCACGTAGATACAGTGCATGTACTACAGCTATTAAAACATCGATATCTAAGCCTCTTGTGGCGGTAATACAACACTAATGCTGTAGGTAGATAATAAATTTAAACAAATTTAAAGAAATTAATACAAATTTACAGAGATTATATTCGAAGTGAATTGGAAACACGCTACTAACTCCCATCGGCTGCTAGAGCAAATTTCGTGAGCAGAGTGGATGGTTGTAGTGCTATAGTCGTTAAAAAAAAAGATTTATGTCTAGTTCATGTAATACAGTTATTCATATCTCAGCCTGTTATGGCGGTAGCATGAAACTAATGCAGCAGATAGGCAATAAATTTATAAAAATTTGAACAAATTATATTCGAATTGAAAGGAAACACTATACTAACTCTCATCAGCTGCAAGAATAAAGCGTTAGAGCAAATTTCGTGAACATTCTCAAAGACGGTGGCGAACACACTTGATGGTTGTAGAGGTTCTAATTGTTTAAATAAGGACTTATGTCCAGTGCAAGTAATAGAGCTATCGATATCTTAGCCCCCTATGGCGGTAACACGACACTAATGCTGTAGGTAGATAATAAATTTAAACAAATTATATCCGAATTGAATGAGCAGGCTCTAGTGGAGGCAACACAACACTAACTCCCATGATTTGTGGGAGTAAGCTCTTAGAGGCAGTACCACAATCCTCTTGGAAAATGCACGTTAATTTCGCTCTAACTGCTTAATAAGGACTTATGTGTAGAGTTGAATGATTTGATGTAACATACCGACAACCTATATCTCAGCCTCGTGGTGGTAACACACTAATGCCGTAGGTAGATAATAAATTTAAAGAAATCTAATCAAATTTAAACATATTTAAACAAATTTATAAAAATTATATTCGAATTGAATGACAATATCATAATAACTTGCATCAGCTGCAGGAGTAAGCTCTTAGAGGAAAATTCGTGAACATTTGGCAAGAGCATGGCGAAAACACTTGATAGTGGTACTACCTCTAATGGTTTAAATAAAGACTTATGCCTACTTCCTAGGAAGAGTTGACTTAGGTTAGTGGAGATAGCCAATTCTTTCTCGCCATTTTTTTAGGTTAGTAGAGGTAGCGCAATTGAGCTATCATCCCTCCAAAAGCCACCATCTTGGATAACGGTAATCGTGTCATCAGCTAACATCAATCGCGTCATCAGTTGCCCCACTACTTGAAGTTACTCATTCTGAAACACTAAATTTTGAAAGTAACGTTAAATGTAATGCAAAAAAAGACGTTCAGTAACCTCAGTGTAACTTAATGCAAAATTTAGAAAACGGCAAGCATTTATTTTTGACTATTGAAAGATTGAACTGAATTACCTTTAAGCATATGAGAAATCGGTTTCACTTTTAAAATAACAACAATCAAATAAATACCAAGGTAGCAGAAGTCACTCTCTAAGGTTAATACAGAGTAAATGAAATTGCGCTCTCTTAATTTATATTGTTGTAGCCTACAGTCCTGAGGCTGGTTTGATGCAGCTCTCCATGCTACTCTATCCTGTGCAAGCTTCTTCATCTCCCAGTACCTACTGCAACCTACATTCTTCTGAATCTGCTTGGTGTATTCATCTATTGGTCTCCCTCTACGATTTTTACCCTCCACGCTCCCCTCCAACACTACACTGGTGATCTCTTGATGTCTCAGAACATGTTCTAGAAATCGATCCCTTCTTCCAGTCAAGTTGTGCCACAAACTTCTCTTCTCCCCAATCTTATTCAATATCTCCTCATTAGTTATGTCATCTACCCATCTATTCTTCAGCATTCTTCTGTAGCCCCACATTTCGAAAGCTTCTATTCTCTTCTTGTCTAAACTATTTATCGCCCATGTTACACTTCCATACATGGCTACACTCCATACAAATACTTTCAGAAACGACTTCCTGACACCTACATCTATACTCAATGTTAACAAATTTCTCTTCTTCAGATAAGCTTTCCTTGCCGTTGCCAGTCTACATTTTATATCCTCTCTACTTCGACCAACATCAGTTATTTTTCTCCCCAAATAGAAAAACTCCGTTACAACTTTGTCACATTTCCACCTTCAGCATCACCCGACTTAATTCGACAACATTCTATTATCCTCGTTTGGCTTTTGTTGATATAATCTTTTATCCTCCTTTCAAGACACTATCCATTCCCCACAACTGCTGTTCGTAGTCCTTTGCTGTCTCTGAGGTTTGCCGATGACATTGAGATGAAATAAAAACTTTGATAGAATTACAATGGATTTTAATACCTACTCCGAATTTTTCTTTTGTTTCCTTCACTGTTTGCTCAATATACAGATTGAATAACATCGGGGCGAGGCTACAAACCTGTCTCACTCCCTTCCCAACCACTGATTCCCTTTCATGCCCCTCGATTCTTATAACTGCCATCTGGTTTCTGTACAAATTGTAAATAGCCTTTCGCTCCCTGTATATTACCTTCAGAAACTGAAAGAGAGAAAGCTTTTGACAGTGTTGACTGGAATACTTTAAGGAAAGGCAAACATAGGTTTCTAGCATTTGTAGACTTAATCTATTTTCTAAAATAAGTCGTGGGGTTAGTATTGCCTCACGTATTCCAATATATCTACATAATCGAAACTGATCTTCCCCGAGGTCGGTTTCTACTAGTTTTGCCAATCGTCTGTAAAGATTTCGCGTTAGTATGTGGCAGCTGTGACTTATTAAACCGACAGATCTGTAATTTTCACATCTGTCAATTCCTGCTTTCTTTGGGATTGAAATTATAATATTCTTCTTGAAGTCTGTGGGTATTTCGCCTGCAGATGGTAGAGTTTTGTCACGACTGGCTTTCCCAAGGCTGTCAGTAGTTCTAATGGAATGTTATATACTCCCGGGGCCTTGTTTCGACTCAGGTCTTTCAGTGCTCTCTCAAACTCTTCACGCAGTATCGTATCTCCCATTTCATCTTCATCTACATACTCTTCCATTTCCATAATATTGTCCTCAAGTACATCGCCCTTGCGTAGACCCTCTATATACTCCTTCCACCTTTCTGCTTTCCCTTCTTTGCTTAGAACTGGGTTTCCATCGGAGCTCTTGATATTCATGCAGTTGGGTCTCTTTTCTCAAACGGTCTCTTTAATTTTCCTGTAGGCAGTATCTATCTTCCCCCAAGTGATATAAGCCTCCACATCCTTACATTTGTCCTGTAGCCATCCCTGCTTAGCCATTTTGCACTTCCTGTGGTTCTCATTTTGAGACGTCTGTATTCCTTTTTGCCTGCTTCATTTTCTGCATTTTTATATTTTCTCCGTTCATCAATTAAATTCAATATTTCTTCGGTTACCCAAGGATTTCTGCTAGCCCTTGTCTTTTTACCTACTTGTCCTCTACTGCATTCACTATTTCATCCCTCAAAGCTACCCACTCTTCATCTACTGTATTTCTTTCCCCCATTCCTTTCAATTGTTCCCTTATGCTCCCCCTGAAATTCTGTACAACCTCTGGTTTAGTCAGTTTATCCAGGTCCCATGTACTTAAATTTCCACCTTTTTGCAGTTTCTTCAGTTATAATCTACTGTTCACAACCAATAGATTGTGTAAGAGTCCACATCTGCCCCTGGAAATCTCTTAGACTATACAACGGTAAGATACAACTTAAAACCTGGTTCCTAAATCTCTATCGGATACCTGCTAGTATCACCAGGATTCTTCCATGTATACAACCTTCTCTTACGATTCTTGAACCAAGTGTTGGCTTTGATTAAGTTGTGCTCTGTGCGAAATTCTACCAGGCTGCTTCCTCTTTCATTTCTTACCCCCCATTTACATCTACATGACTACTCTGCAATTCACATTTACGTGCTTGGCAGAGGGTTCATCGAACCACATTCATTCTATCTCTCTACCATTCCACTCCCGATCAGCGCGCGGGAAAAACGAACACCTAAATCTTTCTGTTCGAGCTCTAATTTCTCTTAATTTATTTTGATGATCATTCCTTCCTATGTAGGTTGGGCTCAACAAAATATTTTCGCATTAGGAAGAGAAAGTTGGTGACCGAAATTTCGTAAATAGATCTCGCCGCGACGGAACACGTCTTTGCTTTAATGACTTCCATCCCAACTCGCGTATCATATCTGCCACACTCTCTCCCCTATTACGCGATGATACAAAAGGAGCTGCCATTTTTTGCACCCTTTCAATGTCCTCCGCCAATCCCACCTGGTAAGGATCCCACACCGCGCAGCAATATTCTAACAGAGGACGAACGAGTGTAGTGTAAGCTGTCTCTTCAGTGGATTTGTTGCATCTTCTAAGTGTCCTATCAATGAAACGCAACCTTTGGCTCGCCTTCCCGACAATATTATCTATGTGGTCCTTCCAACTGAAGTTGTTGATAATTTTAACACCCAGGTACTTAGTGCTATTGACAGCCTTGAGAATTGTACTATTTATCGAGTAATCGATTTCCAGAAGATTTCTTTTGGAACTCATGTGGATCACCTCAGACTTTTCGTTATTTAGCAACTGCCACCTGCCGCACCATTTAGCAATCTTTTCTAAATTGCTTTGCAACTGATACTGGTCTTCGGATGACCTTACTAGACGGTAAATTACAGCATCATCTGCGAACAAAGTAAGAGAACTGCTCAGATTGTCACCCAGGTCATTTATATAGATCAGGAACAGCAGAGGTCCCAGGGCGCTTCCCTGGGGAACACCTGATATCACTTCAGTTTTACTCAATGATTTGCCGTCTATTACTACGAACTGCGACCTTCCTGACAGGAAATCACGAATCCAGTCACACAACTGAGACGATACCCCATAGGCGCGCAGCTTGATTAGAAGGCGCTTTTGAGGAACGGTATCAAAAGCTTTCCGAAAATCTAGAAATACTGAATCAACTTCAGATCCCCTGTCGATAGTGGCCATTGCTTCGTGCGAATAAAGAATTAGCTGCGTTGCACAATAACGATGTTTTCTGAAACCATACTGATTACGTATCAATAGATCGTTCCCTTCGAGGTAATTCATAATGGTTGACGTCGGTTTTCAGTAGGGTTTTGGAGCATATCCTGTATTCAATGATACAGGTCTGTTGTTCGATGGATTACTCCTACTACCCTTCTTGAACACTGGTGCGACCTGCGCAATTTTCCAATCTGTAGATACAGATCTATCGGTGAGCGAGCGGTTGTATATGGTTTCTACGTAGGGAGCTATTGTACCAACGTAATCTGAAAGGAACCTAATCGGTATACAATCTAGACCTGAAGACTTGCCCATATCAAGCGATTACAGTTGCTTCGCAACCCCGAAGGTTACTTCTAAGAAACTCATGCTAGCAGCTGTTCGTGTTTCAAATTCTGGAATGTTCTATTCGTCTTCCCTGGTAAAGGAAATTCGGAAAACTGCGTTCAGTAAGTCCGCTTTAGCTTCACAATCGCCGGTAACAGTACCATCGGCACTGCGCGACGAAGGTATTGACTGCGTCTTGCCGCTTGTGTACTTTACATATGACCAGAATTTCTTCAGATTTTCTACCAAATTTCGAGACAATGTTTTGTTGTGGAACCTATTAAAAGCATCTGGCATTGAAGTCCGTGCCAAATTTCGCATGTCTGTAAATTTTAGGCAATCTTCGGGATTTCGCATTCTTCTGAACTTCGCATGCTTTTTCCGTTGCCTCTGCAATAGCGTTCGGCCCTGTTTTGTGTACCATGGGGGATCAGTTCCATCTCTTACCAATTTATGAGGTATGAATATCTCAATTGCTGTTGCTACTATATCTTTGAATTTGAGCCACATCTCGTCTACATTTCCGTAGTCAGTTCGGAAGGAATGGAGACTGTCTCTTAGGAAGGCTTCTAGTGACACTTCATCCGCTTTTATTTTGCGTTGGTTTCTGGTGGATTTGGAAGAAATGGCATTGAGCCTAGCTACAACGACCTTGTGATCACTAATCCCTGTATCAGCCACAAACACTCCAGAGCTAATAGCATCGTGACTAAGAGGTCAAGTGTGTTTTCGAAACCATTTACAATTCAAGTGGGTTCGTGGACTAACTGCTCGAAACAATTTCGGAGAAAGCATTTAGGACAATCTCGGAATATGTTTTCGCCTACCACCGGTTTTGAACAAGTATTTTTGCCAACATAACGAGGGAAGGTTGAATTCCCCACCAACTATAACCGTTAGAGTGAGGGTATTTATTTGTTACGACACTCAAATTTTCTCTGAACTGTTCAGCAGCTATATCATCGGAGTCTGGGGGTCGGTAGGAGGAGCCAATTCAGTTGTTAAGTATAACCACCGCACATAGGAATTCGCACTGAGTACCTACTTCGGCTTCACTACAAGATAAACCACTACTGACAGACACAAACAGTCCACCACCAATTCTGCCTAATCTATCTTTCCTGAACACCGTCTGAGACTTCGTAAAAATTTCTGCAGAACTTATTTCAGGCTTTAGCCAGCTTTCTGTACCTATAACGATATCAGATTCTGTGCTTTTTATTAGCGCTTGAAGCTCAGGGACTTTTCCAGCGCAACTACAACAATTTACAACTATAATTCCGACTGTTCCTTGATCCAAGCACGTCCTGTAATTGCCAAGCACCCTTTGACATTGCAGCCCATCCCGCACTTTCCCGAGGACTTCTAACCTAAAAAACCGCCCAGTCCACGCCACACAGCCTCCGCTACCCGTGTAGCCGCCAGCTGAGTGTAGTGAACTCCTGACCTATTCAGCGGAACCCGAAACCCCACCACCCTATAGCGCAAGTCAAGGAATCTGCAGCCAATACGGTCGCAAAACCGTCTGAGCCTCTGATTCAGACCCTCCACCCGGCTCTGCACCAAAGGTCCGCAATCGGTTCTGTTAACGATGCTGCAGATGGTGAGCTCTGCCTTCATCTCGTAAGCAAGACCGGCAGCCTTCACCAAATCAGATAGCCGCTGGAATCCAGAGAGAATTTCCTCAGATCCAAAGCGACACACGTCATTAGTACCGACATGTGCCACCACCTGCAGCTGGCTGCACCCTGTGCTCTTCATGGCATCCGGAAGGACCCTTTCCATATCAGGAATGACTCCTCCCGGAATGCACACGGAGTGCACACTGGATTTCATCCCCTCCTTAGCCGCCGTATCCCTAAGGGGCCCCATTACATCGCCTAACATTGGAGCTCCCAACTACCAGTAAGCCCACCCTCTGCGATTGCCCGGACCTTGAAGGCTGAGAATGATCCTCTTAAACAGGGCAGGCAGCTACATCTGGCTCAGCCAGAGACAGTGCCTGAAACCGGTTTGTCAGACGCACAGGGGAGGCTTTCGCTGCCTGCCACGCCTTGGAACGACCTCCCAATCAACCACAGGCGAGGGCTCAGCCCCACTGCGGGCAGCAACCGGGGCAACCACAGCGGCAGACCGATCTGGGGACAGACGGGACGAGGTTGACATCCCTGTGATACCCGAGCCCGGCTCCCCACAGTGGTGCCCATTGGCAACAGCCTCAAGCTGCGCGACCGAAGTCAGCGCCGATTGCAGCTGTGAGCGAAGGGATGCCAAGTCAACCCTCATCCGAACACAGCAATCGCAGTCCCTGTCCATTCTAATCGATGTTTCACAACAGTTACCGAAACACGAGAACGTGCCTAGATAACGCAAGCGGAACACGCAAAGAATATATCAACTAACCTGTACAAATGCCTAACGACTGCGCTACAATCTGCTGAATCAGTTTTGATATTCTTATGACACTCGATGATTGCATGGAAAGGAAAGGGACCCTGCATGGTAATAATGTGTGAGGACAATGCAACACAGGTGTCCTAGAAATTTTAACTTTTGCAAGTTATTATTCAAGTTATTCATACTCTGTGAATGAAATGTTGCTGGTTGATGCCTCTCTACACTACAATGTTTGTCAATTAACAGTCCTTCGATATTGTAGCTGTGCGGATGACAAGTATGTAGCCGACGACAATGCGGAGCTGCTGTTGCTGCTGCTGCTTGATGAGAGGAACCCCGAGTCGTCTCCAGAGCCACGGATACGTACGGGACAGGCAACAGCTGAAACTGCAGCTTCCCCCGCCTGTCCACTCCTACCGTGCTCTCAGTAATCGCAGGTTAACGAGTGAGGGATGTCTACACTGGCGCGAGTATAGGTACACACCGGGTCGGCCGGAGCGTTCAACAAACACTTCCGCACTCTTTCATGACACAAACTGCTCTGCCTCCCATCTGCACGCCACGCGACAGAGGCTCTCCATGCGCAAAGATAAACATCGGTACAGCTATTATCATTTCGTCTTTGCTATTGATACATCTCAATAAAGCTCCCTTGGCTATTACCCGGCAATTTATAATATTTCTATTATAATTACAATCAATTATATACAGTCAAATTTTTATTTAATACGTAATCGAAGTATTGATGTATTTAATTTCTGTAGTGCAGCATATAGCATCAGAATCAAGAGTATAGTGCAAGATATCAACGAAAATTAAACGGCGAAAATTTTGTATGTTGCAGACGGTACTTTGTCTGCATTTTTGGTGTTATACCCTCTATGAGACATGTGTATATTGATGATTACCCGGTACACGCCTGATCACGTGGTACTGTAGACATGCCAGAAAATGGAGAGACACCGAAATCCATTGCAAATAAATACATAAAAAACCACATTTAGACGTCAACTGCTAGGAGTCTCACGCGTACATCCGCAGGACTATCTCATGTATATATGTTTGAGGGAATCCCATCATTCCCAGAGTGACAGGTAGGTATTGCAACTCGCCGGACAATGATGTGACCGCCCAACATTCACCAAGCTTTTGTATGAACAGAAGGACCTCCACTTGCTTTGCCTGTAAGGTAGGACGATAATTGCCCGTGGATGATACTGAGGCCAAGAAGATTTACTAATCATCAGGACACAGTGGTTGCGAATGCTGAGAGATATCGTAAACCAACCATTAACCAGGAAAGGAATCCTTTTACATTGACAATTTTTTTGTGAAATACGTCTTTCTTTATGTGTGTGGCAAAGGCATTGCCCAACCGTAAGGGAAGCTGCTAAGAAGTAATTCTGCTGACTGCTTGTAGAATCCTATCTGGCTAATCAAACGTAAAGAAACGACCACGGTGAATAAAGTGCTCGGAATACTGCTGCATCCAGTAACTGACCTGTGCTGATATTTCGTCCGAGACTTCTTCGTAGCCGTAATATTCTTCACAGATGTCAGCATCTTCCGAATTGCTGTTTTATATTTTTTATTGAGGTCAGAGTATGTGTTACTCGATGCATATATCTCGCTTACCAAGTGGAATGGTGCTACGAAGGTAAGTTCACCCAGAGTTTCAAGAACTCTGAAGGAATTTCGTCTACTACAGCTGCCTTCTTTTGATTTATGTGTTTCAGTGCTCTTCGGCAACTGCTGTTGTTATAACGTCAAAACTCAGAGACTGAAAAATATTCCCGTTACGAGCAATACTACCGCTGAAATGGGTAGTTTGAAGCGCGAGAAGTTGTCAGATACTACCCTACGCCTTGTACTGTACATGAACGCCTGCGGTTCAGCGGGGCAACCTCATGGCTGGATGCACGTTCCCCTCACGCTGCGGCATCCCGTCACACCGGTAAGCTCTGCGGACTGCCGTGTCTCATGCAGAAAAGGTATTTGGCTGGTGCATAAGTTCTAACGTAACACAGACGTTTATCAATAATACGTTCTCCTTCTCTTTTTAAAACAATCCGTCAACGCTGGAGTACGTTTTATATTCCGCGACTGTGGAAATCACGTGGTTTTGAGGCGAAGAACTCGTCGAGCCATGTTCATAGAGCATCTTCATTGGAAAGGGAAGTTCCTTCAAGGTTGTATCTGTGTATGAGGACACCAGATCAGCTGAATAACGTGGTTGCGGAAGGACTCCCCAACACAACTCCCGTATAGTGTCTTCCCTCAGCCTAGCAAAATGCGGGTGGTCGTTATCGTGGAGCAGCATCACTTCACGCGGTCTTCCTCCTTGTCGTTCTTGGATTGCGTCTGCAAAACGTCGCGGTTGCTGAGAATAAACGTCAGCAGTGATGGTTACACTTCGGGGAAGCAATTCGTAGCGCACCAGATGCATAACATCATCTTTTGTAGATGATTACAGGTCGTTGTTCGGGGAGTTGCTGCTTTGCTAAGCTCAACCATTCCTTTCGTTTCCCTGTGTTAGCATTGTTGTTGTTTGCTGTCTTCAGTTCTGAGACTTTCTTGATGCAACTCTACATGCTACTCTATCCTGTGCAAGCTGCTTCATCTCCCAGTACCTACTGCAACCTTCATCCTTTAGAATCTGCTTAGTGTATTCATCTCTTGGTCTCCGTCTACGGTTTTTACCCTCCACGCTGCCCTCCAGTGCTAAATTTGTGATCCCTTGATGCCTCAGAACATGTCCTACCAACCGGTCCCTTCTTCTTGTCAAGTTGTGCCACAAACTCCTCTTCTCCCGAATTCTATTCAATACTTCATCGTTAGTTATGTGATCTGCCCATCTAATCTTTAGCATACTTCTGTAGCACCACATTTCGCAAGCTTCTATTTTCTTCTTGTCCAAACTATTTATCTTCATGTTTCACTTCCATACACGGCTGTCGTGCGGTAGCGTTCTCGCTTCCCACGCCCGGGTTCCCGGGTACTATTCCCGGCGGGGTCAGGGATTTTCTCTGCCTCGTGATGACTGCGTGTTGTGTGCTGTCCTTAGGCTAGTTAGGTTTAAGTAGTTCTAAGTTCTAGGGGACTGATGACCATAGATGTTAAGTCCCATAGTGCTCAGAGCCACTTGAACCATTTGAACCATACATGACTACACTCCATACAAATACTTTCAGAAACGACTTCCTGACACTGAAATCTATACTCGATGTTAACAAATTTTTCTTCTTCAGAAACGCTTTCCCTGCCATTTCCAGTCTATATTCTATATCCTCTGTACTTCGACCATCATCAGTTATTTTGCACCCCAGTAGTGGTACGGAGTAGTCATCGTCGGTGTTGTTCACGAGCCAAGCAATGATGCACATGTGGTCACCTGCTGATTTTGTGATTTTGGCTTAGGGCATGCGGCACCCGTACTCTTGATGTTTGAGCCTTTCCCATTACACTTAAATTCGTACGGTGGTGAAATAATTGCAGTTTACCACATTTACCAGCTCTCGAGTACACTCGCGTGGATCATTGTGGGTTCATGAGTGTGAACGACTTCCATCAAACAGCGAAATCATTAACGTCAAAACGATCCTCCTTAACAAGAGAAAACCACTTCCTTAGAGTTCTCTGTCCAATAGTCCAATAGTATTATCCCCACACACGGTGCAAATGTTTCTGGGTGCCTCCGCTGCTGTAGCCCCTCGAATGAACTGAGACCGTGAAAAATGTCGGAAATGTTCCGATTTCTCCTGTTTGTACTCCATTTTGTAGCGTCGACAGCTCCACTCACTATCTTCAGACACAATATTTCAACATGTAAACTCAAATAGCAACAGTAAACTAAAAATAAAAACTGACAATCGTTAAATAAACCCATAGCAACCTGAATACCAGCTGACAAAAAAAAAAAAAAGAAAAAGCTGTGAACTTCTGCACCAGCCTAATAGATACATATTTTCAAGTGAACCTAAGATTTCAGACTTAAATTTTTTGTTTTAGAGCGATTGTATCAGGACGCTAATTATGGACAAAGTATGGTCACAAAATTTCGACATAATATTTACAGATGACTTTGACATAACACAAATCAATATTTTGCACATTTTGCGCCATTTTCTGGAGCATCTATGTTCCACTACATCCGCATTATGTACAAACCAGCAGAATGTCTGAGATTTATAGTAGTGTTGCAAAACAATACCTATGATGTATAAGAAAACACAATTAGTTACTTCAGACTTTTTTTGAGTACACCCTGTGGTCCATAGCATTCTACTTAAAGCTCCTAAAGCATCTCGCTAACACTAGGCAGATATGAGACATCGACGTGACAATTCTAAACACTGCGTATGACTTTAGTATGACAGATGTATCCCATCAGCAACGAAAGATTTAACTTTTTCTCAGTTACCCTGATTTATTTAAAGAAATTAAATCGTTTTTCGCAAAACTAGGCCTCACGCTGGTCTATTTGCTTCCTCATTTGGTCATATCCTACTCTTTGTTTCGAACAATTTATAGAGAATCATATTTTCGTTACAATGAAAAATTTGACCAATGAAATATACAGACAGCATTCCGCTCTAGGCAGAAGCACGCCAAAAAGAGAAACTAAAGTGTAGCCTGTATAGAAACAATAGCTGTTGTACGTTCTCGCTTCCCACCCCCGGGTTCCCGGGTTCGATTCCCGGCGGGGTCAGGGACTTTCTCTGCCTCGTGATGGCTGGCTGTTGTATGCTGTCCTTAGGTTGAAGTAGTTCTAAGTTCTAGAGGACTGATGACCATAGATGTTAAGTCCCATAGTGCTTAGAGCCATTTTTTGAATAACTGTTGTAGAATTAAGGAACATGTTTTATGTGGAAGAACTGCGATGTTTTTGGAAAATGAATATCTCTTCTATAAAAGTCAACATTGACTTATCAGGATGGCAACGTGAGAAGGCAGTATTGAATACTGAAAAGAATTGTCAGCACCATTGCTCTTTGCAACGTATGTGAGCCGTGACTGGCTGGATGGGTGCCTTGCTTTTTTTTTTTTTTTTTTTAATCATTTGTTGTAGCCCAGTGGTTACCGCAATAACGTTGCTGTCTTCTCTCCGTGAGCCGCAGTAGCAGTGTGTATCGATACTAGTACTGCTGTACTATGTCTGGTGTGGTGGATATGTTTTCCGGGTGTGCTGTGTGTGACAGTCGGTCCGTTGGGTCAGAGCAACGAGGAAGTCTCTGTGGCGCGTGGTCAGACCGGAGCCGCTGGCGGCGTGCACGTGCGGTTGGAGTTGTGAGGCGCTTGTTGCGAGGGTTACGAAGTTCGTCAGCAACCGAAACTGGACTCTAAAGTTGAGTGCTCACTTAACCTACTATCAAGCCTCAACTGCTATCACATCTCTTGGTTTGATCCTGGTTGTCACTTTCTGAGAGATCCACGCGAGCAACAACGTGTGTGCATTGAAGTCGACTAGAATTGCAGCCGTCTTCCTGTGTGGTGTTAAACTTCATTAATGAAGGAATGACTTAAATTAAGTGTACCAGAGGTATCTCCTGTGTTGTGGCCGTTGACGTTCCAGTGACCTAAAGTGGTTGTTGACGTAGTTTCTGGCAGTGTATTTTCCACATCGTGTTGGTATTGTACAGCACAGCGTGTAGTGTGACAGCTAAGGTGTTGGTAGTTTTGGGCGTTTATTCTCATTTGGCTTGATTGGCCACCAGTATCCGGAACGTTTTGCGATTGACATCTTGTTGTCGTTTTGCTGTTCAGATGCAGTAGAAGTGATGTTGTTGGTTGGTTCCTCGGCTGGCTTTTTGTTGGGTTGCCTTTTGATTAAGAAGTTGTCGGTCTGGCTGCCTGTTTCACCTAAAAGTGCGTTAGTTACTTCCCCAGGTTGGAACGTTCTGAGCGCCGCTCCTTGTGTTTTACAGAGTGATTTCCTTTTTAGTCTTAAGTACTGTGTGTGGCCTTCAGCGGAGTTTTTTCTTATTGAAATTTCAAGGCTTTTCTTCTTAGGCCTTAAGGCGTAAAAAAAGTTTCTTGACTGGTATGTGGCCTTCAGCCGAGTTTTCAGCCTTTTCAAATCAAGATTTGAAAATTTTGTCTAGGATTTAAGCCGGAAGAAATATTTTGTAGTTTTTATGTGGCCTTCAGCCGAGTTTTTCAGTTAAAGCCCAGACAAAGAAACTTCCAATTTTTAATTTTAAGACGTGAGATTGTTTGGGTTTCGTATGTGGCCTTCAGCCGACTGTTATGTGAAGCATTTTAGGATAAAGACTTTAGCCTATTTTATTTGAAATTCAGAATCTCTTCCTTTAGGCCTTAAGTCGTAAAATTGTTTTCTCCATGATGTGTGTTTTAATCTCTATTAAATTAAAAATTCAAAATCCTTGTCTTGCCCTTAAGTCATAAGATTGTTATTTTTTAATATGAGGCCTGCAGCAGAGTTTTACACGAAGTATTTTGAGATCAGGCCTTCAGCCTTTTCTAATTGAAAGCTCTTCTTCCCAGGCAAAATCCGTAAAATTGTTTTGTTGATATGCGGCCTTCAACCGAGTTTTCAGCCAATTTAAATTAAACTTTGAAAATCTTTGTCTCGGCCTTAAGCCGCGACACTATTCTTGATTAACGTGAGGCCTTCAGCCGCGTTATATGGGATAAAATTAAAGCTAAGGCTTTCAACCTATTTATATTGAAGATAAAAAAAATTCTGAAGAAGTGAAACCGCCAGAAGAACTCCTGTACCTTGCTTAGGCCTTGTGCCTTGGATTTTCGATGTGGCCTTCAGCCGATCTAAATTAAATCAAAGGAGGTCTTTCGTTAAAACCTTGAGAGTTTTGATTCTTGCTTGTCTGATTGTGTGTTTTAAGAAATAAATTTTGTATGTTGGTGTGCAACTGACAGTAACATATTTTGACCTCTTTCCACAAATATAACCGCATCCGCTCCGTCCTGCTAGCCCAGGGATTTCACTGGTAGCAGAGCGTGGTTACGTTTGTGTTCTTGCCATTTCAGTTACTGTTAGTTTCAATTTTATTTCTGTTCTGTGACACCACATTGTTTTGGGTGTTGATTGTTTCAGGTGTATTGTAATGGCGGTCAGTCAGAGTCCGGGGATCGGCCTGCTCAGAAACATCTTGTTTACGAGTTGGAAATAAGGCGCCAAGCTACTGAGGGCAGTGATCCGGATTTAGTGGCCCGTTTAGGTGCTGCCGTTTTTCAGCCGGTTGACGTCACGCCGGCGGTGTTGGGTGAGAGAGGAGCGGCCACTGAATTTTTGTTGAAGGCTGTTAGGGGCCTTGTGGACACTATTTGCGTTTTGGAAGGCACTCAACCTAGTGCCAGACTATTGGATACGGTGTAGGCCCAGTTAATGTATTTAACAAATCGGAAAGCGGATTTGGGCATGTTAGCTTTGGAAGATCACCATTAAAAATTAGCCGCCGAATTGGGCTCTTTGGTTAGTGCATTGCAGTTTAATGTTACGTTTTTAGATTTGGTGAGAAGAGGATTGAGGAGCGGAACTTGCTGTGTTCGGGAGAGGGCGAGAGCCTGCCCGGGATGGTACTGTTACGTCCTCGGTGAAGTTAGACGCAATGTTTGCCAAGTTGCCTAATCCTCTCGTGATATTACTGAATTAGTCGTGGAGCGGCTTGAACAGGTCGAAAAATTATTACGGTTGTCGGTTCGTCTTGAACTTTATGCTTCTCCCTTTCGTGGTTCCACACCAAGTAATTTTGTCACTGCCGTACCTGTTAGCTAGAAGTGAGTTGCAGAACCTCCTCTTCCGAGCCATGGCTGAAGTGTTCTCCTTACAGCAGTTCAGGGAGCTCGTCATTAGGCAGAGATTGACCACAGGAGTTCGAAAACCGCTTGAATGTCGTTACATTTGGGAGTTGCAGCGGGATAAAGAGCAGTTACATCAGTATGTGGACAGAGTTCAGACGGCGTCCTTGGCTTTGTTAATCGATTTGCCTGAACAACAGCCGCTGTCTATTGTTCTTAGGGGAATGCGCGTTGCGGATAAGTAGCACTATGTCTTCCGTAATCAGCCTTCAGCTTGGGAAGAACTCCGTGCCACGGTTGTAGCGATATGGGCGTTGCCGCTTGGATACGATGTATGTCACGAAGTTAAGGGGCAGGCCACCGGCGCTGGCAAGGGAAATTCCGAAGTGTCTGCATCCGCTGAAGCAGTAAAACTGGAACCCCGGTGTTGTTTCAGGTGCGGCAGCACGGCTCACTTGGAGCTCTCTCGGATTCAGCCTCGCGCTCTCAGAGCCAATAAATGACGCCGGACTGGGCAGCTATCTCGTGATCGAGCCTTTAGACGCTGGCGTACCCGTGTTGTCGCTCCCTCTTCACCGCCCTCGCCTTACGTTTGTTCTCGAGTAGGTGGCGAACCGATCTGTGCTCTTTCCGATTCTGGTAGCTCATTTTCATTATTGTGCTTCGAGTGGTTTTTGGAAGTTGGTCATTTTACGAAACTTCGGTCGGTGCTTTCTCCGGTGCAGAGATGTCGGGTGGCCAATGACCAGGTGTTGCCTCTGCATGATTGGGTCCGAGGGAGTATATCGATGGGGGATTTTTCCTGGCCCTTGTCATTAGCCTCGGTCAAGGAGCTGCCGGTCGATCTAATTTTGGGATGTGATTTCAGTAAATACTGGGTTATTCTTGGATTATTCTGGGCACACCTTTTTCTTTAAGTTAGCTCCTTTGGAGAAGTTTCTACATCTACATCCATACTCCGCAAGCCACCTTATGTTTCGTTTTATAAGTGCGCTAAACGTATTGTGCATCGAAATGCAGATGCATTGGCCGTTCAGGATGTGGCTAATGAGTTTGATCTTACCCATCTCTCGCCGCATCACGCTTCTCAATTACTGGATTTGTTACAGAGTTTTCCTGAGCTTCTTAGTGATAACTTGAGTGTCACTAATGTTCTTAATTACCATATCCTTCTATCCGACGATAGTCCTGTCAGGCAGCCAAATGCTCCAACAAGGAGTTATTACGCCTTCTACATCTACTTATGCTTCCCCCACATGCCATGTTCCCAAGGATCAGGAGCACTATTTCAGACCTGTGGTTAACTACCGGGTGCTTGAACACTAAGGTTGTCTTTGAATGGGCCTCTGCCTCTGATCTACATAACTTTTACCTGGTTTGCCGGTACTAATTGGTTTACTGTTCTTGGTTTGAACCAAGCCTGTTATCAGATTCCATTAGCTGAAGAATGTAAACATGTTACCGCATTTTGTACTGATTGGAATCTGTTTGACAGAGTTCCTTTTGGTTTGGCAACTCGTTTGCTGGATAATATCCTTAGGGACTTGAAATTAGTGTTTGCCTATAATTATTTGGACGATTTAGTCATC
Source organism: Schistocerca gregaria (assembly GCF_023897955.1). Classification (NCBI taxonomy): domain Eukaryota; kingdom Metazoa; phylum Arthropoda; class Insecta; order Orthoptera; family Acrididae; genus Schistocerca; species Schistocerca gregaria. The sequence goes on from NC_064929.1 coordinate 45,618,435, forward strand.
TATAGCCGTTCGTTTCAGGACCATTTGGATCATATCCAGAAAGTTCTTTCGAGGTTTCAGGGAGCCTGGCTGACTGTTAAACCCAGTAAGATGACATTAGAAACGCAGCAGGTGTTCTTCTTAGGTCACCTAGTGTCAGGTCAGAGTATTCGCATCGAACAAGAGCGAACTAAGACCATACGGGCGTTGCCTCCGCCTACTGATAAACGCGGAATTTGCTAGGTTCATAGGCATGTTGAACTATTTTATCGTTTTGTCCCTAATTTTGCTTAGTTGGCCGCGACCTCAAACGAACAGTGCCGGAAGAGAGTGCGTTTTGAATAAGGACCTGTCCAGGAGCCCGCGTTTGAGTATATTAAGGCAGCTGTAGCCAATCCTCCATTTCTAGGAGTACCACACTTTAATAAAAGGCTTATTGTCCAAAATGACACATCTAATGCTGGTATTTGAGCTGTTCGAAGGTCAGACGCAGCCATTAGCTTACGCGTCTCGTCGGTTCACTGGCGCCGAACTTAAGTACTCCATCTACGAGTGCAAGGCGTTGGCCGTTTTGTTTGCATTGGAGAAGTATCACTTCTGCCTTGAGCATCGGGAATTTCAGTTAGAAGCCGACAATCAGGCTTTGAGCTGGGTGCTGGCTAGGCCGCGTAAAACTGGCCGTAGTGCCAGATGAGAGGTACGCATTTAATTTGAAGTTAAACACGTGAGAGACACTGAAAATATCCTTGCGGATGTCCTCAGCCGGTAGTTCGCCGAATCTACACCTAGTGAGGGAACCCGGGAGACAGATGAAGGCAGGATTGGGAGAAATTCCTCTTTAGTTTGATGTCGTTTAGCGTCGGGATCAGGACCCTATTTGGCTGGGGAACTGTCGCATGAGTATATTATTAACAGTTGCATTCTGCGTAAAAGGGTCGGGCATGCGAAGCAGTTAAAGAAGTTTGCCAGTAGCTCTGGTGCGCCCGGTTTTTCGGTACTTTCATGATTCGTTGGTGGGTAGCCACTTATAAGTTCCTAAGACTCTGAAAAAAGTCAAAGCCTCTTGGCCCTCCATGGAGCGAAATGTCAGAGAGATGGTATAGCAATATCGGCTGTATAATGTAGTCAAACCCAAGAATGCTCTTCAACAGGGTTTGCTGAGCTCTGAGCGCGAGTCCTGTCCTACGCACAAGCTCTATATCGATTATCTAGGACCCTTTCTTCGTACTAAGAAAGGTCATCGATACGTGTTAGTTATTATTGATGCGTTCTCCGGATTCACTTGGCTCCTTCCGAGCCGTAACGTCACTGCTACCACCACTATTTCTCATTTAACTAAAGTTTTCATTGTTTTTGGCCCCCCTAAGAAAATTGTTAGCGATAATGCGCCGGCCTTCCTTTCGGCTCCTTTCAAGGCGTCCTATTTTCAGAACGGTGTCAAGCATATCACGACTGCGTCGTATTATCCGCAGGCATGCTTTACGGAGAGGGTTAACCGAAACCGTAAATCCGCTTTGATTTCAGAAAACGCCTAGTAAGTGGGACTCTAGTCTTCCTTGGCTTAGTTTTGCTTTTAATACCACCAATCATGAAGCCTTGGGAGCTACTCCCGCCTCTTTGATCCTTTCCTATCCTGTTAATTCCCCTTTTTAGAACTTGTGGGGAATTCAAGATCTAGTTCCTCAAGTCATCAATGAAAACTGGAACCGTCCCAGACGTAATATACTCAGGGTCCATAATAATCAAGGTGAGCGTTACAATCGTAATCGGCGAACATTTAGAGGGAGGCCAGGAGATCAGGTCTATGTCCGTAGTTTCCCCAGTAGGCAGGTGCGTGTCGGAAATATGAGTAAATTTACTCCTCATTTTCTGGGGCCTAGCACCAATTTGCGCATTTTAGGCCCGGTGAATCTGCTGGTTAAGGATAACCATTCCGGTAACCAGTACTGGGTTCACCTTAGCCAGGTTAAATCCAGTTAGTTCGTCTGATGGTTAAGTAGCCCCCCTCCCCTTCCGGCATCGTGTTTGTTTGAGGGCGGGAGGTTGAGCCGTGGCTGGCTCATGTTATGCTTCCCATTAAATCTTGGTTTTGGTTGATATTCTGTGATTAGTCTCTCGCGGTTATGCTGTTATCCTCTCTCTCCGTGAGTCGCAGCAGCAGCGCGTATCGATATTAGTACCCTTGTACTATCTATGGCGTCGCGCTTATAGTTTTCCGACTGCAGCGCGTGCGGGTAATGCTCCGGTCCTTTTGCCTCAGAAAGTCTACAAGGAAGAGCTATGTGGTCTACTTAGTTCTGGTGCATACCGGAAGATTAACAAAGATCCTACTATCAAGGTGACAGTATGGACTGCTGCCTTGCTGAACGCTTCATCACTACCAAAGGAAGTCAAAAGAAGTACCACCGAGATATTATGGTCTTCCTAAAGTTCACAAAATGTCTAAGTATGAGAGTGTAGAGGTCTATGAGACCTATAACGAGCGCTATTGGTTCACCGACGTATTTTTCTGCCAAACACTTGGCTTCCTAATTAAAACAATTGGTAGGAAAATGGAGTCACCACATTCGTAATTCTATGGATTTTATTCAGAGACTTAACACGTCAAAACTAACTACCACATCATTATTATTTAGCCTGACGTTGCTGTCATTATGCACCGGTACCTTTAAAGGACTCTTTCTCTTATCAGCCAACATCTTGATAAGAACATTACGGCCTTATTTGAACATGTGCTTTTATCATCTTATTTCCAGTTTAATGGTGAATTTTATGAGAAGATTGGATAGTTAATAAAAATTTGCTGGTTTCCAGCCGCGTCGGGTGGTTAAAATCCCACGGGCTTTCGACTGAGCTCTCCCCGGTCATTCTCAAGTGGTAAGACTGACTGCTGTGTCGCCGTGGCCGCGTCGTTATACAGCCGCACTGCTGGATGTGACGTCACTGGTGCTCTCTTCCACGCCATATATGATCATGTTTTCATACCGCGTCCATCGCGCCCGTTTTAACATCGCGATAGCCGGGTCCCAGGCTGTGCTGAGCTGCAAACATCCGTCCTTGTTGATGGTGTTTTCAGCGGTTTTTATTTCAATAGCTTCTTTTATGACGCTATCGCAAAATCCCTCCGCTTTCATAACGACAGATGTTTCGTCGAATAGAATTCGGTGTCCATTTTCTAAGGCGTGTTCTCCCACGGCTGATTTTTCTGGATAGCGTAGGTGTAAGCACCTCTCGTGTTCCTTTCCGACGTTGCTCTACCATGCGTACTGTTTGGCCGACGTAGTAACAGCCACACTGACATGGTATCTTGTACACTCCAGGCGTTCTTAGCCCTAGGTAGTCCTTCACAGGCCTTATGAGCTGACGAATTTTTGCTGGGGACCTGAACACCGATGAAATGTTATATCTCTTCAGGAGCCGGCTAATCTTTCCCGACACTGTACCACAGAAAGGCTAAAACACAAGTTTCTTGTTTTCTTCTTCGGTGGTGTTCTCTTCTCTCTTAGTTTGTTTTTTGCGTGTCGCGCCAGATATAGCCTGTGATACCTGTCCGTGGCTGTACCCGTTTTTCCGGAAGACGTTTCGGAGGTGGCTCAGTTCTAGTGGCAGACTTGCTGCGCCTGGGACGACTTTAGCACGATGGACGAGGGTATTCAGAACGCCACGTTTTTGTGCCGGATGGTGGTGGCTGAGAGCGTGCAGATACTGATCTGTGTGTGTGTGTGTGTGTGTGTGTGTGTGTGTGTGTGTGTGTGTCGGTTTTCTGTAGACACTGCGGCTGAGGTGCCCCTTGGTTTTCCGTCGAATGAGGACGTCAAGCAAGGGCAATGTACCCTCTGTCTCGACTTCCATCTTACACTTGATGTGGCCGTGAATGCTGTTCACGTGTTCCAAAATTCACGACCATGGGGCTACATGATGAAAGTGTCATCAACGTAACGCTAAAGGCAACTTGGTTTAGCTGGAGCCGTGTCCAAGGCGAAGTCTTCAAATTTTGCCATAAAAAGTTTGGCTATGGATAGAGCCAGAGGGCTTCCCATAGCCACGCCGTCCAACTGGTCGAAATACTGGCCGCCATGTAGGAAGTACGACTATGTCACTGTGTGCTTAAACAGTCCCACAATTGTGCTATCAGATAATTGTGAGAGGAGATCTATACAGTCTTTGACCGGAACACGTGTAAACAGGGAGACCACACCAAAACTAACCATCATATCTCCTTGACTAAGACACAGTTGTTCAATTCTGTTGAGAAAGTCGACGGTGTTCTTGATGTGATGCACACAACGACCCACATGCGGTGCAAGGAGGCTGGTCAGGTGTTCTGACAGTCTATAAGTGGGTGACCCAATGGTGTTCACAATGGGACGAAGAGGAGAATCCGGTTGTGGATTTCTGGTAGTCCATAAAGCGTAGGTGGTCTCGGCGCCTGAGGGAGCAGAGTCTTAATAACGCCCTCTTCCAGCATTGACTGTTTTAGAAGCTCTGATGTCTTCCTCATTATTCTTGACGTCGGGTCCCGTGGCAGTTAACGCTATATATCCTCTTCAAGCATTAACTGAATTTTGGCATCGTAGTCAGCTTTATTTAGAATGACGGATGCATTGCCCTTGTCGACTGGCAGAACCACGATGAGTGCGTCGTTGCGGAGTGCGTGAAGACTATTGCGTTTAGCCCTAGTCAAGTTAGACCTCGGTGGTTTAGATTTTGAAATGATGCGACACGTTTCGCGATGAATTTCGTCAGCATTCTCACTAGGCATCTTACGGATTGCTTGTTCAACCCCACTTATATCATCATAGACAGGGATCCTCTGAGGCGCTGGTGCGAAGTTAAGACCTTTCTTAAGCGCCGAAATGGCACCCGCATCGACCTCTTTCTCCGTCATATTGATGACAGTTCCTTCTGTTGATTTCCGTTCTGCACCGTGTTGTTGTTAAGATATCCACGCGAACTACCCTTTCTGTTTCTCTGTGGCCTTCTTTTGCTGTGGTGGCAGCGTCGACCCACTCAAAATCTAATTGTGAGAGTACCTCTGTCAACTGCAGATGTATAGCCAGCAGTTCGCGACCTTTTAAATCCAGCTGCCTCCTAGTCAAGTATATCGTTTCCCGCAACAGGGCAGAGCTGGCTGAACGGTAGATTCACCTGGCTGCCGAGGTAAATCGTGGAATCGCGTTCTCATCTCAACAGCGTAGCAGGAAGGCTACAGAGCTTAACAGGTTAGCCTTCTTCCCAAGCAGGTTCCCTAGGCGCCACGTCCCCCTCCCCCCCCCCCCCCCCCCCCGTAGAGGTACGCCATGTATGAATGCGTGGTTTCGTAACCATATGAATTAATAAGATTTTCTCGGGCTTCCAGCCACGTCAGGTGGTTATAATCCAACGAACTTTCGACCGAGCTCTCCTCGGCCACATCAAGTTTACGATGGAAGTCGAGACAGATGATGCACTGCCCTTGCTTGACGTACTCGTTCGACGGAAAACCAACGGGCACCTCAGCCACAGTCCCCGCAGGAAACCTACACACACAGATCGGTAACTCAGCCACCACCATCCGGCACAAAAAGTGGCCTTCTGAATACCCTCGTTCATTGTGCTAAAGTCGTCCCAGACGCAGCAAGTCTGCCACTAGAACTGAGCCACCTCCGAAACGTCTTCCGGGAAAACGGGTACAGCCACGGACAGGTATCACAGGCTATATCTGGCGCGACACGCAAAAAACAAACTAAGAGAGAAGAGAACACCACCGAAGAAGAAAACAAGAAACTTGTGTTTTAGCCTTTCTGTGGTACAGTGTCGGGAAAGATTAGCAGGCTACTGAAGGGATATAACATTTCATCGGTGTTCAGGCCCCCAGCAAAAGTTCGTCAGCTCATGAGGCCTGTGAAGGACGATCTAGAGCTTAGAACGCTTCGAGTGTACAAGATACCATGTCAGTGTGGCTGTTACTACGTCAGCCAAACAGTACGCATGGTAGAGCAACGTCGGGAAGGAACACGAGAGGTACTTACACTTACGCTATCCAGAAAATTCAGCCGTGGAAGAACACGCCTTAGAAAGTGGACATCGAATTCTATTCGACGAAACATGTCGATATGAAGGAGGGATTTTGCGATAGCGTCATAAAAGAAGCTATTGAAATAAAAACCGCTGAAAACACCATCAACAAGGACGGAACCCGACTATCGCGATGTTAAAACGGGCGCGACGGACGCGGAATGAAAACATGACTGTATACAGTGTGTTACAAAAAGGGACGGCCAAATTTCAGGAAATATTCCTCACACACAAATAAAGAAAAGATGTTATGTGGAGATGTGTCCGGAAACGCTCAATTTCCATGTTAGAGCTCATTTTAGTTACGTCAGTATGTACCCTACTTCCTCTATTCACCTCCAGTTGGCAAAATAGAAGGAAGGTAATGTTGACTTCGATGTTTGTGTTGACCTGCGACTCATTGCTCTACAGTACTAGCATCAAGCACATCAGTACGTAGCATCAACAGGTTAGTGTTCATCACGAACGTGGTTTTGCAGTCAGTGCAATGTTTACAAATGCGGAGTTGGCAGATGCCCATTTGATGTATGGATTAGCACGGGGTAATAACCCTGGCGAGGTATGTTTGTATCGAGACAGATTTCCAGAACGAAGGTGTCCCGACAGGATGAAGTTCGAAGCAATTGATCGGCGTCTTAGGGAGCACGGAACATTCCAGTCTATGACTCGCGACTGGTGAAGACCGAGAACGACGAGGACACCTGCAATGGACGAGACAATGCTTCGTGCAGTTGACAATAACCCTAATGTCAGCGTCAGAGAAGTTGCTGCTGTACAAGGTAACGTTGACCACGTCACTGTATTGAGAGTGCTGCGGGAGAACCAGTTGATTCCGTACCATATACAGCGTGTGCAGGCACTATCAGCAGCTGATTGGCCTCTACGGGTACACTTCTGCGAATGGTTCATCCAATAATGTGTCAATCCTCATTTTAGTGCAGATGTTCTCTTTACGGATGAGGCTTCATTCCAACGTGATCAAATTATAAATTTTCAGAATCAACATGTGTGGGATGACGAGAATCCGCACGCATTTGTGCAGTCACGTCATCACCACAGATTTTCTGTGAACGTTTGGGCAGGCATTATTTGTCGGTGATGTCTTGATTGGGCCCCATGTTCTTCCACCAATGCTCAATGGAGCACGTAATTATGATTTCATACGGGATACCCTGCCTGTGCTGCTAGAACATGTGCCTTTACAAGTACGACACAACATGTGGTTCATGCACGATGTAGCTCTTATACATTTCAGTCGAAGGGTTCGTATGCTTCTCAACAACAGATTCGGTGACCGATGGACAGGTAGAGGCGGACCAATTCCATGACCTCCACTCTCTACTGACCTGAACCCTCTTGACTTTCATTTATGGGGGCATTTCAAAGCTCTTGTCTACGCAACCCCGGTACCAAATGTAGAGACTCTTTGTGCTCGTATTGTGGACGGATGTGATACAATACACCATCCTCCAGGGCTGCATCAGCGCATCAGGGATTCCATGCGACGGAGGGTGGATGCATGTATCCTCGCTAACGGAGGACATTTTGAACATTTCCTCTAACAAAGTGTTTGAAGTCACGCTGGTACGATCTGTTGATTTGTGTTTCCATTCCATGATTAATGTGATTTGAAGAGAAGTAATAAAATGAGCTCTAACATGGAGTTAAGCGTTTCTGGACACATGTCCACATAACATCTTTTCTTTATTTGTGTGAGGAATGTTTCCTGAAAGTTTGCCGTACCTTTTTGCAACACCCTGTTTGTCGAGGAAGAGAGCACCAGTGACGTCACAGCTAGCAGTGCGGCTGTATAACGACGCGGCCACGTCGACACAGCAGTCAGTCTTACCACTTGACAATGACCGGGGAGAGCTCGGTCGGAAGCTCGTGCGATTTTAACCGCTGGAAGCCTGAGAACATTTTATTAATTCATATCGCCGAGAAACCATGCATTCATACAAGATCGATGGTGTTGTCATGGGACGCCCCCTCTACCCTCTGGTAGCTAATTTATTCATGGAAGACTTCGAGGACAAGGCACTGGACTCAGCAAGTTTTAAACCAACGGTCTTCTGGAGGTACGTGGACGACACATTTGTGGTATCGCCGCACGGGATGAATGAATTACATCGATTTCTTGAGCATTAGAATTCCATCAATTCTAGTATCAAATTTACTATGGAAATATAAAAAGACGTTTACCTCCCATTTTTGGATGTTGTCGCTCGCCGTAAAGTTGATGGCACATTAGGACACGCCGTATACCGGAAACCAACGTATACAAATCTATATGTTCATGCCAGTAGCTGCCATCACCCTTCACAGACCGTAGGTGTTCTTAAGACCTTAGTGCATAGGGCACACTCTATTTCCGATAAAGACAATTTGCAACAAGAGCTTACTTACCTTAAGAGCATTTTTAAATCGAATGGATTTTCCCCGCAACAAATTTGTAGAGCATTCAATGTAAAACCTAGGAAGAAGATATTAATTCTTTCAAATCTAGTACTTTTTTGCCGATGTGGGTGTATTCTTGAGAAACTCTGTATTGTGGTGGTCTTTCACCCCCCCCCCCCCCCCCCCCCCAACGAAGACTGCTGCAGCTATACTCTGTGAAGGACGATTTACAGCTTCGTAAAGCGGGTGTGTATCAGATTTATAGCGGAAATTGTGAGAAATCGTACAGAGATCAAACACGCACCGTTCATGAGAGATGTGTAGAGCATCGAAGATACAAACGCTTATTACAGCCAGACAAGTCAGCTGTGGCCGAACATTGTCTTGGTACAGGTCATTCCATGAATTACAGTGATGTGAATATTTTAACATCCACGTCTTCCTTTTGGGAATCTGTCTTCAAGGTATAGAGATTAGAGCAGCTAATAATTTAATTAACAGAGATAATGGTTTTAATTTGGACAAAGCATGGAATCCGGCTCTTGGGGTAATTGAACTGCAGAGAAGTCGTCACGGTGTCACCGCCGCTGATCATACATCGATAAGCGAATCGAATGTCTGTACGCCTTCGCCACAGGCGGTGCATGTATAAGCGTATTTCTTTGCCGCCGACCATCTCTGACTCGCATGCGCAGTACCGCCGCGGTGGAGCATCTAAGGCCGCGCTTGGCATCTTGTCGTCAGTCTTATGACTCACTCTGAGGATGGCCGGACGATACGCGGCCGAAATATCAGTGGAGGAAATTTTATTTGCGCGCCTGCGTGCCCAAAATTTAATGGACTGTTCATTACACCGCGAGAAATTGAAAATGGACAGTGGTTATGAAGTTTTTTAAGTGAGAAACTGAGGAAAAATAGGGAGGAAACGTTTATGAAAAAGCACATCGCCGATTCAAAAATGAGCTTGTAATGTCTTCACTTACGTTGTACTATATCCCACAGTATGTCTCGTTTCACCAGCTATCGATGCCCCTTAATAATTACATTGTTTCATCGTATAATGCGGTCAATAATTAAGTTTTGCATGTTAACCATACGGCAAAGCACTGTTCTCTTTGCGTGCTGTCATTTGCGAAAATCTTGTTTCCATATCTCAAACCGTTTGAGATGTGAGGAATGTTGAGAATATCTCATTCTGGCTTTTTCGCTGGCTCGGACGGTTGCAGATGAGTGCGCTACATCAGGTTAATTTTTCCGTCATTGGTGACTGAGACTTCCACCAAAGTCTATAAAGAAAAATTCATTATCTCAGCTGAATTTTATACGCGGCAACATATTATGTAATGTGTACCAAACGCAAAATCTTAGCAACCCCTATTTTCTATTTTAAACTTTTTCATATTTCATGCAGTGTCTTACTTAAATCGAAGTACCATAATAACTGTCACCATTAACGAAATGATGGGCACGTCACACGAAGCTGGCATATAAAGCTATAAGTAGGGAAAAATGATTTTTTTTTTTTTACGGAATAGTATCTGTAAAATCGTTTGAGGAAGAACGCAGGGCGTGTGGCTCGCTTCTGCCATCGCAGTGTGTCGCCAGCCGGCTGGAAGTGACCAGACAAGGTCGGCCCCGCCTAAAGAAACAAATGAACTCGCTCAGTAACTTTTCCCTGCGCATCGGCCACTGTATCCAGCACGGACTCCACCATCTGCCACATCATATTACACGGCTTGCAGGGTATAGGGTAGATGTGGACATTGATTTTCCACAGCTGCCACTATGCTCTGTATGTAAGTAAAGATTTTACAGCGGGTTTGTTGTTCAGAAATCGCATTTGAGTGTTGTTTGTTTGTGGGAAGACTGTGTGACACCTTGTGTACGAAGGGGAAACGTCTACCAGCACGTACCAAAGTCCGAGACTGCAGTTTGTCGTTACGCTGCTCGCGCTGTCACGTGTATACGGTGCCTATCGGTTCGCGAGGGTCACGTAGGCTGTTAATGGCCCTACGTGACTAGCGCCTGAGAGGCTCGACATGCTGTTTGGTTGGCTGTGCAGGAGCACACAGACACACCAGGTCCCCTGTGTCTGGGAACACAGCGAGCTCACTGGTGGCCAGAAGAGCGCCCTCACGGACAGTGCGGCGACGTCCAGCGACAACTGCTGTCGAAGCCCACATCGACGCGACAGCAGACCGAGGCGGCCGACAGTGGAACTCCCAACAAGGAGACTGGACATACCAAAGTGGCACTATGTCGTCTTTGCAGAGGAGTCCCAGTCCTGTGTACAACATCACATTGGACGTATCCATGCATGCAAGCTCTGAGGAGGACGAACGTTGCCAGACTGCTTTCGTCATCTTCTCATGGGCTCATCATCTGACTTGTTGGTATGGGGTACCACTGGGTAAATAAGATGATCGCGTCTTGTCCACACAGATGGTAATTTGGACTGTACCTATCACATTTATGGCGCCTTAAGGACGGTGGCTATGACCCTTCTTCGAGATGTTCCTGACATTATCTTTCAACACATTACAGCAACATCGCATGTTGCCCTTGCTGTGCTGAACTGTGCCTCACACCGGAGCATATTTACCGAAATTATGGCCAAAATGGCAAAAATGGACGTTTGGTCAACTATTGTAGCAAGTACATGAAAGATTCTCGGTTCACTTGCCTCGTCAAATTTTCAGAAAATTTCACGCTTTCGATGATACCCTCCACCATCGTCGTCAGGGACTAAAACTGACTGTCGTGAACTGGCAAGGTTCCCTCTTTCATACTCATAGGAAGGCATCTGATTTGCTGGATTACGTCACGGTGAAGCGTACAGATGTGTTGCCCCCCTACGTCGATAGATTTTGCTTGCAATCTAGCGCTGCATGCAGCACCATCTATCGCATCAGGCTGTGAACTGCGAGAAGTTAGAAAGTAAACCAACGTGCAATTGAAAAGAACTTTGCGACAGGCCTGGGACAATCACCTGCTGTGATCGGTAACATTAGACAAATGAACGTAGCAGAACCAACCTAGATTACACACACTAACATACACTTCTCAATACGCACATGTATAACACAGTACATAGCTATAATTAGTTTGAAGGCGCATTTAAAAATTGCGAGAAAAGTATGGCAAACTAACTACATATGGAACAATCACACACGTGACGAGCAATTCGGTGCCCTAGTAGAAGCAGTCCTGTCATCACGTCACCAGTAAAATCGTTACAGCAAATTAAGGGTATCACACGAATCTACTTTGAAATTTTCAAGTACAAAAGGTTAAGAATTTGTGGTAAGTGGCATGGTACAAACTGAAAGACAGGCACACAAACTAACAAATGCATGCCGAGTCATCCCAGGCACCTCTCTATGGACGGCAGTGGAGTAGTTTAGGGGTATTCACAACTACAGTTAACCTAGTAGTGAAAGGGAGTGCTTTAAAGGTTTGAAACTATCAAAAATAATTTTGGCCAGGATTTCGGTACATGTAATCCACTGTTGGTTGGTTGAATTGTTGGAGGGCACCAAACACCAAGGTCATCGGTCCCTCACATTAGGGAAGGATGGGGAAGAAAGGTGGCTATGCCCTTTCAGAGGAACCATCCCGGCATTTGCCTGAAGCGATTTGGGGAAATCACGGAAAACCTTAATCAGGATGGCGGAATGGGTTTGAACCGTCGTTCTCCCTAACTAGAGTCCAGTGTGGTAACCACTGCGCCACCATGCTCAGTATATAATCCTCTTTGCGTCGATACAGAGCGTTCCAGACTGTTGCTTTAAACAGACACCAGAAACACTGGCTACGAACTGTGCAGAGACAGCCACAACAGGGGGTGAAACCCGTGTAGGGGCTACACGTAACACGACTTCGGTTCGCTGTCAGGCCACTTGCAGTGCTGCAAGTTTATTAATGCATCATGTCGCTTTCTTATTGGATGATCTTTAGGTTCTGTGTTTGTTTTCACACGTTATTAACAGGCAGTTCAGATAGTGCATTTTAGCAGAAGTCAACGAAAATTTTGGTGGAGTACGAAAAACGAATGGGAACAAAAATAACAAAGGATACGAAGAGTACACTAACAATGGATTTCAATCGAGGTTCTTAAGCTGTAACAAAAATACGTGAGTCTGCAGAACACCGCGCGACAAAACCAGCGTCCTTTAGTATGCAACAAAAACAAATACAGAAGCATTTAGTTCACCCTATAATACGGATGTCAGCAAAAATTAAACAGAATACGAGCAACGTATTTGCAATGCAATTCAAAGACTGCAATACACACAGAGAGGTCCTCAAGTGGTTTAAATGGCTGTGAGCACTATGGGACTTAACATCTGAGGTGACCAGTCTCCTAAAACTACTTAAACCTAACCAACCTAAGGCCATCACACACATCCATGCCCGAGGCAGGATTCGAACCTGCCACCGTAGCGGTCTCGCGGTAGAGATGTCTTAATCGGGAACATAATTTCAACTCGATTACAGCCAAACGGTAGAAATTGCATTATTGGGTTTTAAAATAAATGCACTTTGGCACCAGACCCACTCATATAAATGAAAAATATTATCATATAGTACTCGCATTTTGCAGAGCAAGAATACAGATTATCACGTCATATTTCCCCGAATTCAAAGTTCACCGCCAGGCCATTTGGAGCGCGACCGTACCTTAACATAGTCGCTACTCTTGTGATATTTTGGTATTCTGTGTGGCGGATCACCACCCTCCATTCAGTACGATACAGAGTCGTATCAGCGTGGAATGCCTCGCGGCACCCCTGTCTGTCACACGAGCTTAGTTCGTCTCGATGTGCTGCCGCTTGTCCCTGCCTGATGTAGCTTCACTGTCTATTAATTTTCGAAGCCTGAATGAGCAAAAAATTAAGTACTCTAACTAGAAGAGAAACCAGGCATTGAGCAGGTATTTATTTCTTCTAGTCTTCTGTTATTCCATCTCTTCCTCCCGCTTCACTCTGTCCACCTCCTTCCCCCCCCTTTCTCTAGCCATCCTCTCTCTCTCTCTCTTTATCCACTCTTCTCTCCCGTCCCTCCTTTATCCACGGCCTCCACATCTCCCCTCTCTCTTGCCATCTCGTCCTCTCCCCTCTCTCTGTCCATTTCCTCTCTTCTGCTGTCCATGTCCTCCTCCTCCTCCTCCTCCTCCTCCTCCTCCTCCTCCTCCTCCTCCCCTCGTCTCTCTCCACGCTATCACGCTCACCCCAGCAGGAAGCTGGTGGATTTTAGCTCTTCATTCTAGACAGCGACTAATATGTGTGCCAAATATGACTGAAGTCGTTCCAAGGATTAGGATGAGCATTTTACCGCTAGTTTGCTCGTATACGTACACGTCACCTAATTTCAGACAAATTTCGATCATATTTGTATACATATTTCACCTGTATGCCTAGCGAATTTTCACCCTGCTGTTGTGTTTTCATATAGCTAAATGTTTATGACGTCGTATATCCTGAAATATGTGTTGTACAAAAAGATAATTTTCCAGGTAGATCCAGCAGTATACGTGGCCACTATCTGCGAAATGCGTTGTGAACACAGTTGGCAGTAAAGAGGTAATAAATTAAAACGTCACACATCATCTGACAGTTTCTCGCGCATCTCACTGTTTATGACGTAATATCTCTTGAACTATTTGTTATAAAATTATATATTTTTGTAGGTACGTTGAGCGGCATATGTGGATGATGTTTGCGACTAGAGTTGGTTTCTAATAAGTGATAAATTAAAACGTCATGTATAATCTGAACGTTTTTCACTCATGGTTCAGGAGACATGTCAAATACTGAGATGAGTTGTAGAATGATATATTGTAGGTACAAATGTAGATACTGTCTGCAAAAAATGTTGCGAATGGAATAAGTAGCAACTAAGTAATAGATTTAAACGTCTTGCATGATATGGTAGTTTTCCACGCAGTCAGTGTTTATGAAGTCTTGTCGCCTAAACTACACTCCTGGAAATGAAAAAAAGAACACATTGACACCGGTGTGTCAGACCCACCATACTTGCTCCGGACACTGCGAGAGGGCTGTACAAGCAATGATCACACGCACGGCACAGCGGACACACCAGGAACCGCGGTGTTGGCCGTCGAATGGCGCTAGCTGCGCAGCATTTGTGCACCGCCGCCGTCAGTATCAGCCAGTTTGCCGTGGCATACGGAGCTCCATCGCAGTCTTTAACACTGGTAGCATGCCGCGACAGCGTCGACGTGAACCGTATGTGCAGTTGACGGACTTTGAGCGAGGGCGTATAGTGGGCATGCGGGAGGCCGGGTGGACGTACCGCCGAATTGCTCAACACGTGGGGCGTGAGGTCTCCACAGTACATCGATGTTGTCGCCAGTGGTCGGCGGAAGGTGCACGTGCCCGTCGACCTGGGACCGGACCGCAGCGACGCACGGATGCACGCCAAGACCGTAGGATCCTACGCAGTGCCGTAGGGGACCGCACCGCCACTTCCCAGCAAATTAGGGACACTGTTGCTCCTGGGGTATCGGCGAGCGAGGACCATTCGCAACCGTTTCCATGAAGCTGGGCTACGGTCCCGCACACCGTTAGGCCGTCTTCCGCTCACGCCCCATCATTGTGCAGCCCGCCTCCAGTGGTGTCGCGACAGGCGTGAATGGAGGGACGAATGGAGACGTGTCGTCTTCAGCGATGAGAGTCGCTTCTGCCTTGGTGCCAATGATGGTCGTATGCGTGTTTGGCGCCGTGCAGGTGAGCGCCACAATCAGGACTGCATACGACCGAGGCACACAGGGCCAACACCCGGCATCATGGTGTGGGGAGCGATCTCATACACTGGCCGTACACCCTCTGATCGTCGAGGGGACACTGAATATTGCAAGGTACATCCAAACCGTCATCGAACCCATCATTCTACCATTCCTAGACCGGCGAGGGAACTTGCTGTTCCAACAGGACATTGCACGTCCGCATGTATCCCGTGCCATTCAACGTGCTCTAGAAGGTGTAAGTCAATAAAGTTTCCCCTTCCTGGGACAATGAATTCACGGTGTTTTTATTTCAATTTCCAGGAGTGTATATATCAAGATAGACGACAAACAGTGTCATATAGTGATTAGCCATATCAAGCGAGAACAAATTCCCTCTCGGTCATACCACTACACTTCATAACTGTATCAAGAAGAAGATTCCGTAACCTAAACGGCAGCAGATGTCCAGGGCTGTTAAAATGACAATTTTTGCTGGACCCAGGTTGTATAATCTGAGTTGACAAGTAGCATAAATAATAGTTGAAGGAGACCAAAAGAGTGTTACAATACAGTACAAACATGGACAAAGACAACAGTATGGAGATAGCTACACATTGTATAAAAGTCTCATTCACAGTGATTATTAATTTTATAAAAATCATTCATGCACTGCAGCTTGTTTGATATTTCACTGTACACATATGGACCAAAAATTCACACAATGCAAAGCAATGATCAGTTAATGATTTCAGATTTCTAAAATCAAGGCTATGTTTTTTACTTGTGGTGGTAGGCTGTTTTGTATCTTGGTTAAATGGTGCCATTGTTCATTGTTTGGACATGGAGTTTCCTATCTAATACAAAGTGTGTGGAAATGATGATAATGTAATAATAATCCTTTGAGTTATTTTCTCTTTGTCTTTTTTATGTGTTTTTTCTGTGTTTCTTCGCTCTGTTTGTATTTTGTCTTCATTGTTGTCCCGTGGTTGTAATTGTAAATTGTGTGAAGTAACGAGTTGAAATTACTTATCCTAAATAACTGTTATTTTCTTAGCAACTGGTCATGGACCCAGGTGCCAGGTGTTGCAGTACAACAAATAAAGGTGGAAAAAATTAATCCAGTACCTAATTTAGAGTCATGGCTCAAGAGGAGGAGGAATACAAGGTACTGTTATTTAATGGGAAGAACTTTAGCAACTGAAAATTTAGGACTGAAATACTTCTATGTGAGCTGGAAGTGAGTTTTGTGTGAAAGAGATACATGGACATGGCTGAGACAGCTGTATAGTGTGCGTGGAAGCAAACTCTTCTAGGAGAGCTTGGCAAAACCGATAAGAAGTGTAAGTCTCAAGTAATCCAAAGAATTTCACAAAGTTGCTTGGAGTAGGCCTACACCAAAAATGAGAAATACATTAATTCAAACATTTGAGCTGAAAGGTATGGCTTTTATTAAGAACGACCTTTAAAGATTAATGCAAATGACAATAACTCTTGAAATTAATTTTTTGGAGTTTCGTAAGTTAATGGGTATTTTGAAGGATCGGATGATAATATTGGAGGAACTGATATAGTATGCGGTTTCTTACAAACAATTCCACCAGAATCCGAAGTAGTTGTTACTGCTCTGAATACCTTCTCAAGTGAGGAATTGGAACCGAATTTCTTAAAGGGTAGATTACTAGACAAAGAAGCAAAACTTAATAATTCTAAAGGTAACAACTGGACAGTAAATGAATTGCCATCGTCGACAGGATCTGACAGCAAGGTAAAAGGATGTATTCAGAGACAACCAAGTCTCAAGCTATGTATGATGCAGCCAAAGCTTTGTCTAAAATAAGATTTTAGTTGATATTGTGGATGCTAGGAGTTGTCATTTTTTACTTTGTAATTCACTGTTGCTATATGAGTTCACATATTGTCATTTTGTTATATAGAGATAATGAGTGGAGGTTTGGACACTAGAAAATGGAGTGCCTAGTGGAGAAATCTAAATATTTCTGATGTATTCTTCTATTACAGTTCAATAGGAATGACAGCTACGGAGGCAGTCAGAAACATTCACGCCACATGTGGGAGGGGGATAATTCCATGAGACAGATCATGGCAAGAATGCAGTTTTCTCGTTTTAAGAAGGATCATTTTGACATCAGTGATTCAGTACATTCAGGAAGACAGTCGAAGTTTCATAAAGATTGTTTAAACACATTAACCCACAATAATCAATGTCAGCAAACTCGAGAACTGGCAAATGTTATTAACTGTGATCATTCTACCATCGTGCGACATTTGCATGCAATGGAGAAGGTTGAAAAAAGGTACCACATGCTCTAAGCCGAAAACACATAAATCAGCAGGTGGATGTATGTGCTTTTCTCATTGTTAGTGATCAGTTTGCTTGAAAGCAACGTTGACCATTCCTAACTTGTATCGTTATAGTCTTATAGGTGACAAGAAATGGTGTCTTTATCCTAAGATCATAAGGAAAAGAAAAGAATGGTTGCCCCCAAACAAAGCAGCAACTCCCCATATAAAAGCCTGCATGCATCCATAATATTATGCATCTAGTTGAACAGTGATGGTGTGGTGTAGTACAGATTGCTTCCCCGAGATGTAACCATCACTGATGATATTTATTGTCAGTAACTGAGACATCTTGTGGATGCAATTCGAGGACAACAACCAGGCAGACTGCGAAAAGTGATGCTACTCCACGAAAACGCCCTCACCCATTCTGCTAGACTGACCAAAAACCTTATACTAGAGTTGGGTTGGGAGGTCATTCTGCACTCACCTTATTCAACTGATCTTCCACCCTCAGTTTTTCCTGCTCCCTATCGAACAAACTTCAAGCTAAGCTTTGCCGGATGCAAAAGGTGCTCCTACCATGGCTCGACGAGTTCTTCACCTCAAAACCACTCGAACTCTACAGTCATGGAATCGAAAAGTTATCTCAGCATTGATAGACTGTTGTAAATAGTGAAGGAGAATATATTATGGATGAGTAGGGTGTGTATGTGTATCTGTTGTGTTTATCAAACATACAGAAAAACGGAACAAACTTATGTACCAACCCAATATATGTGTTACAGATGTGGGAAACAATGCCATTATTGGGGAAAAATACAATGTTAGATTGCCACAAATGCATAGAAGTATAGTTCTGCAAATTTAGCTATATCTCTCCAAAAAATAAACAGAAATGAAAATAATTTTTCTTTCTCAGCTGTTACTGGAAGTTTTCCAGGTGGCAGAGTGGATTGGTTTCTGGATTTGAGGGTAACAGGATATTTAGTTAATTAATCTGTTCTTTGATGGATGTGAATGAACTGGTGAATCAAATATGAATAAAGGTTGGAGAAATTTATGTTGAAAGCATAGTTTGTGGACTGGAATTTCAAATGAAAACTAAAAGGTGCTCTTCTAGTGTCAGGTTCACTAAATAATTGATTGTCAGTGCATAAACTATAAATGGCTGGCTGATGCTTGTTTTTAAAAATTCAGCGGGTTCAATTCAAAAGGGTGATAGCTATAGCTGCTGCTCACAGAAATGATTCAATCGTGTATACACACACACTAACAAGGGGAGTGCGAGGGTTGGGAAATGAAGTTAAGAGTGGGATGGCATGTGTTGGCAGCACTACCCCATAGAGTTACAATGCCCCAGCCATACGGCCAGATGGCTAGCCATTCACGAGAAAAACACTCAGAAACCTACAGTCCTACAGTATATAATACCCATGTGTCTGCTCACTGAACTGTATGGCATGGTGGTCGATACAATATTGGTAACAATTCTTGCTTCGTATTTCCAAAGTATGTATTTGCTGAAAATCAGGAGATTTAAAAGTGACAACGGTCATGAGTATATTTGCAAATTCAATTACGAAATGGAGTGGCAGAGCGACTAAATCATACTGTCATTGAAAAGGCTCATTGCACAATTCTTGGACGCGAAGTTTGAAAGCCATTTTAGTCAAAAGTTACTGGTAGATACTTTTATCATTAACCATAGTTATACTTCAGTTTTAGATGCACAAATTCTAGAAACGCTATCGGCTGGAAGAAAGCCAAATTTGAACAAATATGAGTTTGGGTGTGTTGCATAGTGGCACATTCCAAGGAAAGTATTGAAAAGGAACTAGCCCATTAAAATGTTTCGTGACTGGAAACTGTCTTATTAGCCACAGAATATGGTGCACCAAGCAACACAAAGTTGTATTTGGGAGAGATGTAATTTTTGAAAAAGATAAGTTTCTATTTGAAGGTGAAACCAGTGATGATTGGATCTTGAAGAAGACCATTGAAGTGAACAACGTAATTCAGAACATTCTTTAGTTTCCTCAAAGTTAGTTCTGTTTTGAAGTCCTTGATTTTGTGCAAGCTGTTGAAGGTAACTCAAGGCCCACAATGTCAGAAGAAGTGGAAGCGAGCAGAAACTTTGTGGAAAAGCAATAGAATAACAAGAAAGTTTAGGTTTTTCAAGGATTATGCAATGTTTCCCTTGAATGCAAAAACATTCGTGGGAAAACTTACCTCAGAAGTCTGAAGACGTTCAGGTTAGGCATCATAAAGAAGAAGAAGAAGAATGGGTAAAAGCAATAAAGGAATAATTGGGCTCTCAGTCATCTAATGGAACTTTGACTTATGCACCACTTACAGCAAATAAAAGTATAACTGACAGTAAGGGGATGTTCAAAGTAAAAATAGACATGTCTGGAAATATTGAAAGAGATATGACTATACTCCACTTGCTCAATTCACAACACTAAGAATGCTCCTTAGTGTGGTGAAGGAACATAATTCATTTATGGAACAAACAGATGTACAAAATTGATTCCTGCATTGAGACCTGGTGTAAAGATTAAGAAAAGTCTTGTATGCAAACTAAAAAAAAACTTTTGAAAGTTTTATGAAGGAAATGACAGCTATGACCAGACGAACTGCATCACTTAACTATTTTAGTAGACAGCAAAGTAAACCAACAGAATTAGAGTAGAAATTTTTGAAATGAATTCTTTGATATATTAAAGGGAGACTTGATGTTGGTCTGTGTTACAAAAAAGGAAATTTTAAATGCTATTACTGCTATGATGATTCTGACTGTGTTATGTTGTAGATCTTCTGTCTTCTTCATTTTCTTATAGTTTTTTGTTTGAAAAACTGTTTCTTGTGACAAGGAGACAGATGAGTTTCACTAGGAAATAGAAGCAGAATATCCAGCTTCGGCGACAGCTATGACAGACACCCCATGGCTTAAGCATCTTCTTGAAGAATCTGTCAATTACGGAAATGGGAACATAGATGACTGAAGCATGTGGATGTGAAATCCGTTCTACACAAGAGCTGTACAACAAAGGCCATCTGAATGTTCAATACATTAGCTCCGAGGAACAAATGGCACATATTTTACCAAAATTAGCTAAGAGTGCACGTTTCAATAGACTGTGTCAAAAGCTGGGGATAGTGAATTTTATGGGCAATTTAGGAAATTATTAAATTGATTGGGGGGGGGGGGTGTTGAAGTAATGACAATTTGATAATTATACTTTTCTAACTTCCAGAATTCTGGAAGGCATTGTAATGCCTAAAGAATTTCGGAGTAAATTCTAGAGACCCTCGTATTTCCACCGTCTTGAACACGTTTTATTTTAGAGATGAGTAGAACTGTGTCTACTGCACCACAGTTATGTGTGTGTGCAGGACGGACGTGTATGGGACGGATGATCGGCGTGGGCAGGTAGTCACCTGGAGTTACACGTCCAGCTCAAGGAATAAACGCGCCGCACTCCGTGCGACGTGAAACATTACTGTGTGAACATTTGAATGTTGTTGAAAGAAGAGAAGGGACAATTACGAATGTAAGAGAAAGAATCAATAATTAAGGTCCAGACAGTTGTCTTGTTAAACTGTGTGAGATTTGTAGACTGTATTTATGGAAAAATGAATGTGATAGTTTTCATACAGCTAAAACATTTTTTGTAAGCTTGGAACCTTCCGGTCTGTCAGAACCTGTTGTGTGTCATGAAAATACAGTGAGATTGAGTTTTAAAATAACTCCGTACACTCAAGAATATTTTAAAGTATAAAAAATTTCCTCCATGTAGCATCCTATATTCAGAGAAGAAGTCGTGCAGGACATCACAGGTGGCTATCCTGAAAAGATGATCAGCGAAGCAACTCCAAGTAAGTTTGATAGCCAAGAGGGAGTGTGAGTCTTGCACACCAGTACCACACTGACACCCTTAATCACTGGAAACCACCAGAGCATGTCAGAAAAAACAGTATGGTTTACCAAATTATGCAATAAATTGCAGAGAACTGTCAAAGTAGAAATATTAATTTGTTTTACGTCATTACTATGCACCAATTAATGCAAAGTAATGTCGGAGGCAGCCACTTCCAGGTACATTGGAAATGTGAGATGGTCTATGGACAGCTGATTCTAAGTGAGAAATGACAACCATGGCAGACAAAGCCCTGAATTCAAATTTGTGTCCTAAGCTAACCACAACCCCATGATGTGAAATGCATCAGAGAGAATAGCAATCAACAATCTGTGCAGATTTAAAAATCGCACTTGCTTTGTTTATGGTGGTTAAAGCTAACCTCTATGAAGCAACTCGAGACGGACACACACACACACATTAACAATTATTTCCACATTATAGGTGACACAGGCAGATTCCAGGAGAAAAAAGAATGACAGAAAGAAAAATAGGGTAAATAAAACAAACAATAATATCAAAAATTACATGTAAACGAATTAATTGAATAAAAATAATAATCACATTCTTTTGATCGGATTTGTAAATTGAAAAAAAGTTTCATTTGTCGTTTTTTGATCCAACAACCTTCTACGTCATGTTTATATGATAACCATTGCGCTAGGCCCCAACGCAGGTACGTAGCTGGTGCATTAGTTTGTATACTTTTTCTATAGGTTTAATAAACATAACAGAGACTTCAGCGTACAATAATATATCATCCTTCAGTGCTTACAATGGACAGCAAACATTGGGGAAATTTTCGATTCTGCGAAATAGAAATGGCATGGTTTTCTGGTGAAGAATTCATTGAGTCATGTTCAGAACACTTTTTTAATCCGAAAGGGAAGTTCCATGAAGGTTATTTGATAGAGAGTGGAAAAGGCTCAAATCTGAGTCACAAGATCAGGTGAATAAGTTGGGTGTGACATGACTTCCCAACCCAACTTTTGCTAGACTGACAAAAAAATACTGTATGGAATGCAGGCAGGCTCTTTCAGGGATCAGTATTGCTTCACGTGGACTTCCTGGTTGCTGTTCTTAGACTGTATATGCAAGACATCTTTCCTGTTGACAGAAAATGTCAGCAACGATGGTTACATCTTGCGGAAGCAATTCATAATATACCCCACCATCGTCGTCCCACTAGATGCATAACATTATCTTTTGTGAAAGCGTGCTGATTTTTGTATGGGATGTTGCTCCTTTGTTTGGCCTCAACCAATCCTTTCTTTTCCTTATGTTAGAATACAGACACAATTTTTCATCACCAGGATAGTGCTGCACTAGTGTCAGTCTAGTCAAGGGAAAGGGAAATTTTTTCGAAATTCAATGAAGGCGCTGTTGGGGGATGAAATCTGGGGCTGCTGGCAGAGTCCCGTAACGGACGACAGCCAGCAGGCCAGGCAAGGTAAACATGGCATCTGCCGGCGCAGAGCTGCGACAGCGGTATTGCATGCATGATTTGTTTTGAGTGGAGCAACAACAAGGTAGGAAACTGCAGTGTTGCTCTTAGTTAGTGGATGTATAAGGTGGGGCACTAGGCCAGAGCCAGGAGTGGATATTTGTAAATGGCTGACCTGTAGGAATTTATCCCTACAATTGTTCCTGTCTCTCTCTGACACTATGTCAGAAGCAAGGGAGAAACCAATATAAATAGATGGGCAAGTTTAGCTTGACAGGGTCTGCCAGGTCAGTGGAGCGTCGGGACAGACCTGTGCTGCTCTATGCTTATAGTGGCCAGTCTGGCAGCAATATTATAAGCATTCTGTATAAATTTCTACTTTGTTTCTATGTTGTTGCTTGGGCTATATTCTGCATAGGGGGACACAACGCCAGGGGAGGGTGGAATGGCATCCTTCCACTTGGAGATAGCACGGTCTGCCTGAAAAACGGCAGTGAGAGAAGTCTGCAGCAGGTCCAGGAGGGACTCAGTTCCACTCTAGTGTAGTGGCCAAGTTTGCTTCCCACCTGGCATACTGGGACTGGGCGAGGCGTACCCTGAGGGTAGCAGAGCAGCGCTACGACAGTGCCAGAGATGGCAGTGGGTGTTGCCATCCGGCAAGCACCATTAGCGGAAAATTTCAGCACAGAATCCAGGTGCGCGTGGGTTTGAGTCAGGTCACGTGTTGGGAGCAGGGGTGGCCTGAGGGCTACGGGTGACCAGTACATCCACCTTCATCCCTTGGTCAGACAGAGCAGGCCTAATGGGGCGGAGAAAGTCGCAAGGCGCTACGCATCGCTGGGTGGTGACCGGGAGAGCGGCGGCCAAGTTCCGTTGGCAGGCAGCCTTGATAACAACAGCAGCGGCATCGGCATACCAGGAGTCTGCTGACCCGGCTGGACTTGCAGGACATCGGGCGGGCAGCAAGCTGACACTACGCTTCACCATCAAATACTGTAAATTAGCTGAATAAAGCAATGTTACTGAATACCACTGTATCACTCTGCACTGCCTCTCAAAATTCTTGAACTTGCTCGCTCTCCTGACGAAATATGGTGTGGTGGGTCCCAGCTTCAGGTCTGCCATGTGGAGTCCCGGGTTTGACCCCTAACCCCACAACAATTGTAATGTTCAGTATTTCATGAGCCACTTGATGATGAGCAAATAGAGATAGATATGACCACCAAATGATTTTCGCTGTTTTCACTTCGGACATGCGGTACTCATACACCTCATTTTGTAACCTTTCTGTTGCATGCAAAATTTGCACAGTGGTGGAATGATCATGATCATCAATGACCCAGATCTTGAATACACTGGCATGTATCACTGTGGATTAATCTTTCCATGATCTTCAGAAAGGCCTTCGCATTTTTATGAACTTAGTGGGTCACTAATGTGAAAATGGTCCTCCTTTAAACGAGAAAACCATATTCTTGCTGTGCTCTGATGAATAGCATTATCCCCACATATGGTGCAGATGTTTCTGGCTGCCTTCACTGCTGTCACCCCTCTACTGAACTCAAGAAGAAAATGTTCAGATTATTCCATTTGGCACTCCACTTTCTAGTGTCCACAGCTCCACTCACTATCTCCAAATGTCAAAATGTAAACTGAGATAGCAACAATGAACTACAAATTAAAGTGGCAATTGATAAAGAAACCCGTAGCAACATGCAAAACGAAAATGCTAGTAACTTGTGTGTGAACCTTATATGTGTCAAAGTGTATGAAAAAGCTGATAGTTATACATATGTTACATAATTGGGCATAAAGTGTTTGACACAAAATAAATAAAGGTTTTGAGTTTGATAATTTAATGTTTTTTTCAACTGGGATTAACAAAAAGATAGATGTGTTCTCAGTGGAAAGTGAAAAGCTGCTGTATCACATATATACCTAGTATATGACAAAGTAGTTGAGAGGAAAAGTAACAAATTAAAGGAAACTTCTGTATTCTCAGTACTACTTCATGATTTCAAAATGAGTGGTACACAACTCTACTGATAAGAACAAACTGGATAACAACATTTCCATGTGTAACAGCAAATGAGGTCTTAATGAACAGTCTGTAGTTAATCTTAAGTTTGTATCAGAGAAAGCACGTTATTAAATGTTAATATAACATAGAGGGAAGGTATGACTCAGTGAAAGGCACAGTAAGAGTGACAGAATGGAAAGTAGTAGGAAACCCATGTATCAAGTAAAACTTAAATATGCTATGTAGACACTTTTGACACAGAAAGAGATATAGTTTCAATTTTTAAGTTCAGTGAACCCCATTTTATGTATGGAAGTGAGGGGGACATAGACGGACCCATAGGAGGGATGGTTTTACCTGGGGTCAGGCGGATACATAGAGGAAATTACCTAAACTATTTTTCAATGGAGGTATAAAAGAAGGGACAATATCATCTCAAAAATAATATATGTACACAGTGTCTGTCCAAAAATTGAGTTGTAAATGTTGGTGCTACAAATATTTTAAGCTGCAATGTGATGTTGTGTCACAATAATGACATAGTCTCCAAAATAGTCAAAAGTAAAGAGACTTAGCTGGAAAATGACAAGTCAACCTGTACAGAGACACCATTTAATATTTGTCACAAATCAGATTTGAAGTAACGCAGTGCAGTACAGAACCCAGCATCAACATGTGACTCCCTATGGTAAAGAACAGTTAAACTATTTCCACCAAAACATGGTTATAAACTATGTCCTTACGAATTAATTACATACTATTACCCTTAACTGGAAATGTTATAAGTGTGATCAATCTTAACAAGAACTTGAAATGCATTTATTATCTCTCATGCCGAGGAACGACATTCATAATTGTTAAAAACATATTTTAAGTAATCAGTAAGTGTGGGCCAACCAACCGTGTGTTTCTCACTGTGGAACAATGAATGGTAAATGGTTATCAATCTCATACCCTAATATTTGTGTTTTGGAACAGATGAGACAGTATGCCATGCACTTGTGACCACCCACTTTCTGGGAGAGCACTGTGAAAGCATCAATATAAATGGGAGGTTAAACCCTAGTATACCTTTCTGTTTACATCATTAGGCCTTCACAGTTTTCCTGTCGATGGCATGGAATAAACTGCAAGTTCCTCTTTTTCAGTTTGCAAAAGCCACAAGATTTTACATACCACTTAAAATTTTGAAAATGGTGCCTTAACATGATAACGAGTCACTCCCTAAACGAATGTGATAATTAGCGTACCCTAAATATGAGTGTAAATTTATTTACCACAACAGGGCTTATTTATTGCGTCCGAGTGTTACTTAGGAGTAACAATTGTTTCTACACAATCAGAACAAGATTATGAAATTTTTAGATATGTTTTTCAGATTTACTTGCCCCTTAAGGTTTTAGGGAGAAATCAAGCTTTCAACAGCTTCTCTGTTATTGACAGGACCTGCCTGTTGAACCGCACACTGTCATCCTCTGTATGTAAAAAACTGTCACAGTGTTACTGGCAGAGCTAACTCTCTTAACTGAGTATGGAAGAAGCTCCCAAATGCTCAAGCTATCTGTGCACCCTCATGTGGGAATAGGAGAAAATTATCCCATAATGCTGTCACAAAAGAAATTTTGATTATTGGAAAATTCTAATGTAGTGTATAACCACTCAAATACAACCATTTCAGTGTTGTGTATTTGATAACAGCACTTGCCACCATTATCTTTCTTCCCAATTCCAAATTTTATGGACAAAAACGTTGCAAGAGTTTGTTTTACATCTTGAGGTTGCTTCCTGACTACCACATCAAATTAATAAACACTGCCAGAGATGAAATAAGTTATATGTGAGATATCCTGAGGGAGATGAATTAAAATACCTATACATGTCAAACATATTTTTATTTCTTTCTGGATGAAGGCATAGCTGCTTACACTATAATTCAACAACATTGTTAACATCCACTTTCCGCAACAGGCAATAAAGATATAAAAATAGATGATGTATAAAAAATCAAGAATTTGCTTTTATAAGAGATCAGTAACAAAATAATGGTAAGTGGCCATAAAAGTGTAAATCAGCATCAACATATTACAATGACTTACAAAAAACACTGCGAGTGACAGTAGGGGATAACTTTAATAATGTATTTCAGGATAGTTAGTAATATTCTTTAATGTTCAGAACATACTAACAGTGAAACAACATACTAAACTAAAACAACATATTAAACACAAACAACATGTTTTTTTTTTTTTTTTTACAATTATAGCTTTGAAAACTAAATTACAAACAAGTGTTAGGCAATGCTATACATAAATTCGAGGTAAAAAAGGCTATAGTGACAAGGATTCAGATGAGGCATTAAAGAAATGATACACTGGTGTACTTAACATCGAAATGAATACAGAATTCCATCAAATGAACAATTCAATCATATCATTTAATTTTACTTTATTGTTGCAGCAACATATGTGCACACCAAAAATTGATTGAATAAAGCAGAAATTTGTATTAAGCAGTCTTGCTTCAGGTGGTAATGCAGTCATCATTGCACTGATTAACAATCAACTCATCTAACAGAATAAATAAATAATTACAAATTTACTGTCCAGTGAATAGACTATTATAATTGTTGTTCATGTCATCGACATTGTTATCATTGCCATTAATACTGTTCACTCTGCTGTGTGTTATTTATATAATGTTATAACTTAACTGGGTCAAAGAGCACTTCGTGACACATTCAATGCTGTAGAATTAAATACTCTGAAACCCTTGATGGATGTTCTCAAAAAGAAGTACATGCCACATATGCACAGCCTTTGTTGCCACTACTTTAGAGGCAGTCTTGGATAAGGTAGTGGTAAGCTGTCAAGTTACAGTTCACAGTGCCGCAAACGTATGTTGGCTACCCATGTCTTGTGCTGCATAAGAAGGGCTTTGATGCACATACAGATTCATATCCATATAAAATTTGAGAACTGTTGTTCATGGGTGGAGTGAGGATGGGTCTGTGTAGGACCAATATTCTCTTGGAAAGGAAACTGTAGCCTCTTCACAAGTGTCATGTTACCCACTGCACCTGCAGAGGGAGGTACAAAGAACAGGGTGTGGTAGACAGTGTGATAGCAGTACAGATTGATCCAGGAGTCTAAGAAATATGGAATGTCCAATACAGCTATGAACAGAGCGTAATCCTGGTGGCTGCACACCTATCAAGAGAAATTCTTGCACCCCAGAGAGGGTTATCCACTCAAGAACGTTTTCATCTTCACGCCAGTCCCATTGTAGCACTAGTCCCATCGTCAAATCAGCCCGATTGCAGCACTAGTTTTGCTGTTACATCCAGAAACATCATAGAAATGACGTTTCAGATGATCACAGAATGTCATCACCTCTGATAGTATTGTTAACATGCGAATATAGAGCTCATTTGTTTTACACAAAAGTAGTATTGTTTTGACTTGTCCCATATGATGCATACAAATATAAAGTAACCAAGCAAAACTGAAGCTAACACAGCTAACATTTACAGCATTAAGTACCAGGTACCAGCAAGGCATCTTTACACTCAAAAATGCCTGCAGAAATCAGTGTACAGTAAGAAAGGAAAGAATGTCTTTAAGCATTAATCTGATTGTTACTAAGTTTACATTTAATTTTTGAATATTTTATGATAATTGTGCATAAATTATTTTAATTATTATCATAAATTATAACTGTCTGTTGGGAATTCTGTTGACCCAAACTTAAGTTTCCTAGCGAACAATAAACTTTTACATACATAATGTATAAACAGGTTACTATATAACATGAATAAAAGTACTTACGTAACTAGAAACATTCTAGATTAAGGAATAATCATTATGTCAACATGACAAATTACTATCAAACAGTTACAACTTTTACAAGCAGCGCAATGGCAGATTTCTGTAGTGATGTTTGCTACATACAGAATGTAAACATCAAAGGTAATTATAAGTCTAAGGTAGAAGACCAATTTTCAACATTTGTTAAATACAACTTCAGTTATAGCTGAGCAGTCTAAATCTGCACATAGTGCAAACTTCACATCATCCCCTGTAAGTCATTCATTTTACATTATTGTTTGCACAACATACTAATATGTAGCATCTCTGTCCCAAATAATCCCACCACAAACCTCATAGTTTGGGCAATTACATAATATCAGACTGAATAACAATATTTTTGGCTTATACAGAACAAAGCAGTTATCTCACAAACAGCAGTATTCACATGATCTGAGTAAATGTCAGTTTTGTCCGACTCATGTTTCAAGATAAACAAAACAGCAGACAGTATTTTCTACAAAGGAATAAAACTGCACCATAAATTTTTTGAATGAATTAATACCCTGATATTAAAAAAAATGAAGCATACCTCTCAAATAGTTAATACTAAAAAGTCCATGATTATTTATGTAACATCAAGCAGGCATTGAAAAAATTATTATTATTTAATTAGAAATAATGTGAAATTCTGCATGCAGTGTCTGTGATGGATAATTTCCATACTTAATACAATTTTGTCATCTTAACATTGTTGTGAGCTAATGACTCTGCTTTTTCAAATGGGCTAAAGAGACAACACAAAGAATACAAGGGGATGCTAAAAGTATTGTCAAGGTACTTAAGACAGCTGAAAGGCAGTGCCCAAACTACAAATATTCGCTCACCCAGTGTGTAGTTATGCGACACAAACTGTATTTTTTTTTACGTAAATTGTAAAATTGTTTGGCAATGTGTATAAAAAATTGTACAAAACACTTCAAAATTAACAGCAGATCATCATCATCTACAACTGTAAAAGATGTTATTGCTGTATGTATGGATTAGTTAATTAAAAAACTCTTTCCTCTTTCAATTAACATGACATATGTAATATTTCATAAACATTCTATGGTTGAATCTGGTAACTTACTAATATTTTTTGCACAATTTCGACTTTAAGCCCATAGATGCACACTAAATGCTGCAACATAACATAGTACATAAAACCAAAAGCATTGGGCTGGGTCTCTAAAAACTGAGGAATATACAGTACTGATTGTAACAATTGCATCAGGTTTTATCTTGGCCTGACTGGCAGCAACTTCAAGATATCATAAATACAAGGATGCTTTTAGACTAAAAACATTTAAGTAAATCTGCAACTGCCACTCACATGCCTCAATATAGATACAGCATTTCAAACACTAAAGGTAATCTACAAACAAAATATACAACTAACTTATGGAGGAAAATGGGCATCTTAAAATAACTAGAAATATGCATTCACACCTTCAGTTCACCTCAGCAAATTCTAAATGAGCAACTACAGCTGGCTAACAAACAATCCTGAAAATGTTCATTGCACTTTTCACACAAATTAAACATGATTGGTCTGTGTTAGGACTCTGAACAAGGGTATCCTTATTCCACTAGCTGCCCAACTTAACATCAATTGAAGAATATTGTCAGGGACCAAAATCAAAACACATGCCATTGCTTCTCGAGAGTAGCCTGATAAATCTTCTTGTTAATTTCTCCTATGACATGCTACAATTAGAGTTCCTCACCTGTAAGAAGTGCACTTTTCTGGACAATGCATTTTTCTGTTATTTAGATTTGCATTGTCCACACATTCTTTACTTAACCTACAGTAGATGAGATGTTTCCTTGTTGAGAAATGAGTGATATCTTTGGTCAGTGGATAGACTTTTCACTGTAAGCAAAATCATTACATGTGAAGTACTTGTCAAAGGCTGCAACTGATGAAAAATACTGTGAAGTGTGTGCACAACACAGTGGATTGTTTAGAAGAAGTGCATTGTCTATCATTCTTAACTCTTCGTGTGTCATGCTGAAAATGCTTAAGGACCAAAGAAAGCCTAAATGATACCGACAAAACAAATCAAGGGTATGTAAGTATTTCATTTTATATTTTATCAAATACATGTATATTAGCACATTGTTGCAATTACTTAAAAAAAGTAAGTAAATAAAATAAAAACCTGTAGACAGCCATAATAGCTTGAGACTGGTAATGGCATTTAAATTAATACTCTTAGAAGTACTCATGGTTGGTTGCATTCTTAATCAACATTTGTTCACAGCTGTTGAGTTCAGAAAGATCCAGAATGGATAAAAGACCATTAAAATTATATGCTAAGCTGACAACAGCCAATGATCCAACATTACATATTTATAAAAGCATTTCAACCCTCAGAGAAATTTTGAAGTGAAATTATCTATAAAACATGATAAACTGAACTGTACATTTAACTATGTGGGCCCGAATAGTATGGAAACAAATGTGTACCCAGTAACTCAGATCCATAAGGGAATGCATCACATATCCTGTGACTATCTACATACTGCAAATAATAATGGTGTACAGGCATTTTTCCGTATTATAAAAAGTTTTTACATCTATTTATCATGTTTTATGTTATTTAATTACAGGAGAATTGAAAATAACTCTGTGGGCAGCTACTGACAGTTTATGTATAAAGAGTTGCATGCTGAACCGATTACAAAAAATGCAATATTAAATACTTTTTATTGTATGCAGGCATGCAAGGTACTGCAAGTGCTTTATGTGGATCAACTCAGTTTCATATAAGCATCATTTCATTATACTGGAAGAAAAAAACATCAGGACAGTGGAAGTTTTATAAAACTAAACAAAACAAACCGGGACCAGAAATGAGAAAAATCAGTAAAAAGTAGTAAATAGTATTATGATGATGAAACTTTCCAAAATCTTACTAATGTTAACAGTTTAATTCCATTACCCACAGACATTCTTGAATTCATTCACAAATTACTTTAACTATTGTCACTGATAAGCTTATTAAGCAAACGACTTCATTGACATGAATGTTCATAAATATCCTGAAGCTTATTAGCAAGAAAACAGATATAAAAGACTGAAGGTGACACTGTCAAAAGGGTGCAACAGTAAAGAACTGACTTATTTGTAACTACAGATTCTTTAATTTTTTGTATTTTCATTAAATACGCCACTAGCTTGTTCCCCTATCCAGGCGTTTTGCTATTTCATACTTCAAATATCTGTATCTGTGCTTACAAACATATCAATTCTTTACCATTGCATCGTTTTGACAACTTCACTTTCAGTTCTTTATATCCATTTTTCCTATGGATAATAAGCTTCAGGGCTACTCAAAATTCATGCAGGTTCAAGATCCGTGCCAACATAGTTGAGGGCAAAAGCTAGTGGATATTAAGAGAAGAATTGGAATGCCCAAGCCTCCAGAAATAAGAGTAAATTATTTACAGACAGACACCTTAGTATACAAAGAAGGACAGTGACTTGGATCATTTTAATTATAGTTGCCAGGAATGGACTTTGTAGAAACAGGAAAAAATATACAGAAGCATTAGGAATGTGAAGTTGCAGAAAATCTGCTACAACATCCTGGGCCGGAAGAAGATAATTTTCCCATTTGGTTGCAGTTGCTGCTCACTGTTAACCCATTGTGATACAGATTTTCTGGACACACAACTTGGTGTTTTTTCAGGCTTTTCACTTTAAATATGTTTTTAGTGACACTTTTACATTTAATTACGTCTCTAATAGTTTTACGTCTCTATATCATGCTAATTTTCTTTCAGCCCAAGATGTTCATAAACACTGCCCAACTAAGAAATTGAAATTCACAGAAAGAAAAGAAATGCCATGGGTTCAGACGGTATGTGATGTTACTTTAGTGATTACAAAATTGAGTCAGATTTACAAAGAACTTGGCAGTATGAGCTCACTTATCAATATGACATGCACCCAATTGCCCTTCTTGCATACACTTGTTTGTTTGGGAGGGTGTCATAAGGCCACTAGATTCCTTCCTCGGGCAAGCTGGCCTCAAACAGTTGTAATGGTCCACAATATTCTGGATACTGACACTGGGGCAGAGTTTATGTCCAAGCTCGTGCCACATATGCTCTGCAGGGAACATATCTAAGGATATTGCTGACTATGGGAGCAGCTAATACCATGCATACAATTGATACATACACATACCACTGTGTGGATGAGCACTGTTGTGTTGGAAATAACATCACGATACTGTCATACAAGATGTAACACGAGGATTATCGACATCTGAAAGGTTGTTGTTCCGTCACAGTTCCCTCAATCACTATCAACTGCAACCTACAGTCATAACCATTTTCTGGCCATACTGTGCCTTTCCAAAACACTGGAAGAATGGAATGTCCCCCAAGCTGCCACCACACGTGCTGACAGTGGTCATCGGGGTTAGTGCAGAACCGTGATTCAACACTCAACTCTCAACTGCTTCAATCCTGTATATGAACATGAGGACTTAGAGCACAGCAGAAAGGCCTTTTGAAGTACATTGCTTGACACACATTTCCTCAGACAGGTCCAATAATAATTTAAGTTAAATAGTGAAAACAGTTGGAGACTGTGGCTGAAATTCATGACATTCTAGTTCAATCCCAAGGAAACATGTACGCCAGGATAGTGCTGTTTCCTCTAAATACACGAGCTACAACAAAAAACTTTGTCGATGACTAATATTCAGTGTTTTATCAAGAATGAAAACACATATTACGTGAAGGATAGACAATACTGCGAAGCTACTCACACCACGAGCTTTAACCCACCTCCTACTCCTCCTTTCACCAGGTACACTTCAGGAGACAAGCACACATTTACACAACATAGGCTTTCACAGCGACTGTTCACATTAGTCAAAACTTCTGGACTGGCTTGTGGGAGGACGGCACGGTTGATGAATAAAATTATTTCTGACATTTCATCTCCAACTGAGGTAGACATCTTAGGATTGGTTGGTTTGTGGGGGTTAAAGAGACTAGACTGCTACGGTCATCGGTCCCTTTTTCTAATACTAAAAACACCCACAGAGAATAAGAACAATCAACAAACGAGAGGACAGATGACACAGAACGAGAGAAACTGAGACAAAGACCAGACAAGACGAACTAAAATCGCACGGAGTGTGACGGTGGGTGGCCGACCATAGAAACAGAAAAGGAAAAGCCAACCACCGAGAAACACATTAAAAAAAGCAGACTAAAATCGTAGCCCATAGGCCAGAATCAACACAAAAACACACACATTTACATTAAGCGATAAAATCCCCCTGCCCGAATAAAACGCAAAACTAAGTCCGCTATGGAACAGTCATCAGTTAAAAGCGCAGAGAGCATTTCAGCCAGCGCAAAAGTCTGCCTGAGCACAGTTAAAAGGGCGCACTCCAACAGAATATGGACCACTGTCAAGGACACCCCACAACGACAAAGAGGTGGATCCTCACGACACAGGAAATAACTGGGCATCAGTCAGGTGTGGCCAATGCGGAGACAGCAAAGGATGACTGAGTCCCTGCGGTGGATCGCATGGATGACCACCACACAGTCATCGTCTCCTTGTTATGACGGAGATTGTTTGGCATGGGCAGTTTGCGCCAATCACTGTCCCATAAATCTAAAACTTCGTGGCGTAATAGTGCCCGCAAATCAGTCACCGGCAAATCAGTCTCTCCAGAGATGCTTTACTGGTGGTCTCTTTCGCCAGGCAGTCAACAGTTTCATTGCAAGGTATCCCAAAATGGCCTGGGTTCCAAAGACAACAGATCTGCCGCAACGGGCAAGATTATGCAGGGACAACTGGATAGGAATCACCAGACGAGAACGAGGGAAACACTGGTCGAGAGCTGGTAATCCGCTCAGGTAATCACCACAGATAATGAAGGACTCACCTGAGCAGGAGCGGAGATACTCTAGAGCTCAAAAGATGGTGACCACGTCAGCAGTGTAAAAGCTGAGCCAACCGGCAATGAAAGTAGTTCACAATGGTCCCCTAGAGTTAGGGCATAAAAGACACGACCAGCAACCATCGAACCGTCAGTGTAGACAATGCCAGAGCCGTGATACGTGGCAAAGATGGAATAACAGTGGTGGCGCAAGGCCTCC
This sequence comes from Schistocerca gregaria, assembly GCF_023897955.1. Classification (NCBI taxonomy): domain Eukaryota; kingdom Metazoa; phylum Arthropoda; class Insecta; order Orthoptera; family Acrididae; genus Schistocerca; species Schistocerca gregaria. Next base: position 45,653,284 of record NC_064929.1, read on the forward strand.
GGAGGGACTGAGCCCTTCGGGCACTGTGCCAATTACAGCCGAAGGCAAGGGCGAGGCACACACCACGGCAGCATACACTATGTGGTATGATTAGTACACAGACACAATCATTACATTTCATCCATTACCTGATGTGAATTATTTCTGAGTTAAGCTGCAGAAAGCTAATCCCTCAATTGAATCCTTTGTTTGGTATGATTAGTACAGAGACACAATCATTACATTTCTTTTATGGATTTTGTTTGTTGGTATGGTTACTCCAAAGCCTAAATCATTGCATTTCATCCTTTACCCTATGTATGGTTACTACAATCACTACATTTCATCCATTACCTGATGTGACATATTTCTGAGGGAAACTACAGAAAGCTCCTCCCTCATTTGGTTTGTTTGTTGGTATGGTTCCTACAAAATCAGAATCATGGCATTTCATCTATCACCCTATGTGAAATATTTCTGAGAAAAGCTACTGAAAGGTCCTCACTCATTGGCGTTTGTTTGTAGGTACGGTTACTACAAAGCCAGAATCATCGCATTTCATCTATTACAATATGTTATGTATTTAAGAGAGAAGGTGCAGAAAGCTCCTCCCTCACTTGCATCTGTTTGTTGGAATGATTAGTACAAAGACACAATCCTTATATTTCATCCATTACCTTATGTGAACTACTTCTGAGGGAAGCTAATGGAAGCTCTTCCCTCATTTGCGTTTGATTGTTGGTATGGTTACTACAAAGATGGAATCATTGCATTTAATCTATTGCCCTATGGGAAATATTTCTCAGAAAAAGTACAGAAAGCTCCTCCCTGATGTGTGTTTGTTTGTTGGTATGGTTACTACAAAGCACGAATAATTGCATTTCAGCTATTGTCCTATGTGAAGTATTTCCGAAAGAAGCTGCAAAAAGCTCCTCCCTCACTTGCATCTGTTTGTTGGTATGATTAGTAAACAGACACAATCATTACACTTCGTCCATTACCTGATGTGAAGTATGTCTGATCGAAGCTACAGAAAGATTCTCCCTCATTTGCATAAGTTTGTTGGTATGGTTACTTCAAAGCCTGTATCATTGCATTTCATCTATTACACTATAAAACGTATTTCAGAGAGAAGCTTCAGAAAGCTCTTCCCTCACCTGCATCTGTTTGTTGGTATGGTTACTACAAAGCCAGATTCATTGCATTTCACCAATTACAATATGTGATGTATTTCAGAGAGAAGCTGCAGAAAGCTCCACCCTCACTTGCACCTGTTTGTTGGTATGATTGGTACACAGACACAATCATTACATTTCATCCATTACCTGATGTGAATTATTTCTGAGGGAAGCTGCAGAAAGCTAATCCCTCAATTGAATCCCTTTGTTCGGTATGATTAGTACAGAGACACAATCATTACGTTTCCTTTATGGATTTTGTTTGTTGGTATGGTTACCCCAAAGCCTAAATCATAGCATTTCATCCATTACCCTATGTATGGTTACTACAGTCATTACATTTCAACCATTATCTGATGTGAAATATTTCTGAGGTAAGTTACAGAAAGCTCCTCCCTCATTTGCGTTTGTTTGTTGGTATGGTTACTACAAAACCTGAATCATCGCATTTCATCTATCACCCTATGTGAAATATTTCTGAGAAAAGCTACAAAAAGCTCTTCCCTCACTTGCGTTTGTTTGTTGGTACGGTTACTTGAAAGCCAGAATCATTGCATTTCATCCATTACCCAATGTGATGTATTTCAGAGAGAAACTGTAGAAATCTCCTCCCTCACTTGCATCTGTTTGTTGGTATGATTTGTACACAGACACAATCAATACATTTCATCCAACACCTGATGTGAAATATTTCTGAGGGTAGCTACAGAAAGCTCCTCCCTGATTTGCATTTGTTTGTTGGTATGGTTACTACAAAGTAATAATCATTGCATTTAACCCAGTACCCTTTGTGATGTGTTTCACAGAGAAGCTGCAGAGTTCTTCCCTCACCTGCATCAGTTTGTTGGTATGATTAGTACACAGACACGATTATTACATTTCATCCAGTACCTGATGTGAAGTATTTCTGAGGCAAGCTACAGAATGTTGCCCCATCATTTGCGTTTGTTTGTTAGTATTGTTACTACAAAGCCAGAATAAACACACTTCATCTATTACCCTATGTGAAGTATTTCTGAGAAAAGCTACAGAAAGCTTCTCCCTCATTTGCCTTAGTTTGTTGGGATGGTTATTACAAAGCCAAAATCATTGTATTTCATTATTTACCCTATGTGGTGTATTTCGGATAGAAGCTACGGAGAGCTCCTCCCTCACTTGCATCTTTCTATTGATATGATTGGTACACCATCACAGTCTTAATATTTAATCCATCACCTGATGTGAAGTATTTCTGAGGGAAGCTACTGAAAGCTCCTCCCTCATTGGCGTGCATTTGTTGGTAAGTTTACTACTAAGCCAGAATCATTGCATTTTACCTATTACCCAATGTGATGTATTTCAGAGAGAAGCTGCAGAAAGCTCCTCCCTCACATGCATTTGTTTGTTGGTATGATTAGTACACTGACACAATCATTACATTTCATCCATTAGCTGATGTTGAGTTCTTCTGAGGGAAGCTACAGAAAGGGCCTCCCTCATTTAGGTTTGTTTGTTGGTATGGTTACTACAAAACCAGAATCAACGCGTTTCATCTATTTCCCTATGTGATGTATTTCAGAGAGAAGCTGCTGAAAGCTCCTCCCTCACTTACATCTGTTTGTTGCTATGATTAGTACATAGACACAATCATTACATTTCATCCATTACCTGATGTGAATTATTTCTGACGGAAGCTACAAAAAGCTCCTCCCTTATTTGCGTTTGTTTGTTGGTATGGTTCTACAAAGCCGAACTGTCACATTTCATCTATTACCCCATGAGATGTATTTCATAGAGAAGCTGCAGAAACGTAGTGCCTCATTTGCGTTTGTTTGTTGTTATGGTTACTACAAAGCCATAATCATCGCATTTCATCTATTACTCTATGTGAAGTATTTCTGAGAAAAGCTACAGAAAGCTCCCCCTCATTTTGGTTTGATTGTTGGTATGGTTACTACAAAGCCAGAATAATTGCATTTCATCCATTACCCTTTGTGATTTATTTCAGACACAGGCTGCAGGAAGCTCCGCCCTCATTTGTGTTTGACTGTTGGTATGGTTACTACAAAGCCAGAATCATTACATTTCATCCATTACCCTCTGAAATGTATTTCAGAGAAAAGGTACGGGAAACTCCTCCTTCACTTGCATCTGTTTGTTGGTATGATTAGTGCACAGACACAAACATTACATTTCATCCATTACCAGATGTGAAGTATTTCTGAGGGATGCTACAGAAAGATCCTTCCTAATTTGCAATTGTTTGTTGGTATGGTTCTACCAAGCCAGAATCATCGCATTTCATCTGTTACCGTATGTTACGTATTTCAGAGAGAAGCTGCAGAAAGCTCCTCCTTCATTTGCGTTCCTTTGTTGGTATGGTTACTACAAAGCCAGAATCATTGCCTTTCATCCAGTACAATAGGTTATGAATTTCAAAGAGAAGCTGAATAAAGCTCCTCCCTCACTTGCATCTGTTTGTTGGTATGATTAGTACACAGACACAATCATTACATTTCCTCCATTACCTGATGTGAAGTAGTTCTTAGGGAAGCTACAGTAAGCTCTTCTCTCATTTGCATTGTTTGTTGCTATGGTTACTACAAAGCCAGAATCATTAAAATTACCCTACCCGAAGTATTTCAGAGAGAACCTGCGGAAAGCTCCTCAGTCACCAGCATCTGCTTTGTGGTATGATTAGTAAACAGACACAATCATTACATTTCATCCATTGCCTAATGTGAAGTATTTAAGAGAGAAGCCACTGAAAGCTACTACCCCATTTGCGTCACTTTGTTGGTATGGTTACTTCAAAGCCAGAATCATTGAATTTCTTCCACTACACTATGTGAAGTATTTCTGAGAGAAGCTGCAGAACACTCCTCCGTCACTTGCATCTGTTTATTGGTATGATTAATACACAGTCACAATCATTAGATTTCATCCATTACCTGATGTGAAATATTTCTGAGAGAATCTACAGAAAGTTACTCCCTCATTTGCATTTGTTTGCTAATATGGTTACTTCAAAGCCAGAATAACCGCATTTTATCTAATACTCTATGTGAACTTATTCTGAGGGAAGCTGCAGATCGCTGTTCCATCACTTGCATCTGATTCTTGGTAAGATTAGTGCACAGACACATTCAATACATTTCATCCATTACCTAATGTGAATTATTTCTGTTGGTAGCTACAGAAAGCTCCTCCCTCATTTGTGTCTTTTGTTGGTATGGTTACTACAAAACCAGAATCATCCCATTTCATTTTTACCCTATGTGAAGTATTTCAGAGAGAAGCTGCAGAAAGCTCCTCCCTCACTTGCATATGTTTGTTGGTATGATTACTACACAGACACAATCATTACATTTCATCCATTACCTGATGTGAAGTATTTCTGAGGGAAACTACAGAAAGCTCCTCCCTCATTTGCGTTTCTTTGTTGGTATGGTTACTAGAAAGCCAGGATCATCGCATTTCATCCGTTACCTTAAGTGAAGTATTTCTGAGAGAAAGCTGCTGGAAGATCCTCCAAAACTTGCATCTCTGTTTTGGTATGATTAGTACACAGAAACGATCATTATATTTCATCCATTAACTGATGTGAGGTATTTATTATAGAAGCCACTGAAAGCTCCTCCCTTAATTGCGTCTCTTTTTTGGTATGGTTACTGCAAAGCCAGAATAATCGCATTTCATTCATTACCCTATGTGAAGTTTTTCAGAGAGAAGCTGCAGGAAGCTCCTCCCTCATAGGCATCTCTCTGATGTTAGGGTTCCTACAAAGCCAGAATCATCGTATTTCATCCATACCCGATGTGAAACATTTCTGAGAGAAGCTACAGAAAGTTCCTCCCTCCTTTGCATGTCTTTCTTGGTATAGTTACTATGAAGCCAGAATCATTGCACTTCACCCTTTACCCTATAGGCAGTATTTCTGAGAGAAGCTGAAGAAAGCTTTTCACTCATTTGCATCTCTTTGTTGGTATGGTTACTACAAAGCCAGAATCATCGTGTTTCATCAATTTCCCTATGTGAAGTATTTCTGAGAGATGCTGCAGTAAGCTCCTCCCTCATAGGCATATCTTTGTTGGTAAGGTTATTACAAAGTCAGATTCATCGCATTTCGTCCATTACACTGTTGTTGTTGTGGTCTTCCGTCCTGAGACTGGTTTGATGCACCTCTCCCTGCAACTCTATCATGTGCAAGCTTCTTCATCTCCCAGTACCTACTGCAACCTACATCCTTCTGAGTCTGCTTGGTGTATTTATCTCTTGGCCTCTCTCTACGATTTTTACCCTCCACACTGGCCTCCAATACTAAATTGACGATCTCTTGATGCCTCAGAACATGTCCTACCAACCGATTCCTTCTTCTGGTCAAGTTGTGCCACAAACTTTTCTTCTCCCCAGACCTATTCAATATCTCCTCATTAGTTATATGATCTACATATCTAATCTTCAGCATTCTTCTTTAGCACCACATTTAGAAAACTTGCATCCTCTTCTTGTTCAAACAAGTTATCGTCCATGTTTCACTTCCATACATGGCTACACTCCTTACAAATACTTTCAGAAATGACTTCCTGTCACTTAAATCTATACTCAATGCTAACAAATTTATCTTCTTCAGAAATGCCTTCCTTACCATTGCCAGTCTACATATTATATCCTCTCTACTTTGACCATCATCAGTTATTTTGCTTCCAAATAGCAAAACTCCTTTACTACTTTAAGTGTCTTATTTCCTAATCTAATTCCCTCAGCATCACCCAACTTAATTCGAGTACATTTCCTTATCCTCATTTTGCTTTTGTTGATGTTCATCTTATATACTCCTTTCAAGACACTCTCCATTCCATTCAACTGCTCTTCCAAGTCCTTTGCTGTCTCTGACAGAATTACAATGTCATCGGCAAATCTCAAAGTTTTTATTTCTTCCTCATGGATTTTAATACCTACTCTGAATTTTTATTTTGTTTCCTTTACTGCCTGCTTAATATACAGATTGAATAACATCAGTGAGAGGCTACAACCCTGTCTCACTCCCTTCCCAACCACTGCTACTATATCATGCCCCTCGACTCTTATGGCTCCCATCTGGTTTCTGTACAAATCGCAAATAACCTTTCGCTCCCTGTATTTTACCCCTGCCACCTTTAGAATTTGAAAGAGAGTGTTACAATCAACATTGTCAAAAGCTTTCTCTAAGTCTACAAATGCGAGAAACATAGGTTTGCCTTTCCTTAATCTTTCTTCTAAGATAAGTCGTAAGGTCAGTATTGCCTCATGTGTTCCAGTATTTCTACAGAATCCAAACTGATCATCCCTGAAGTCAGCTTCTACTATTTTTTCCATTAGTCTGTAAAGAAATCGTGTTAGTATTTTGCAGCTGTTGCTTATTAAAGTGATTGTTCAGTAATTTTCACATCTGTCAACACCTGGTTTCTTTGGGATTGGAATTATTATATTCTTCTTGAAGTCTGAGGGTATTTCGCCTGTTTCATATATCTTGCTCACCAGATGGTAAGAGTTTTGTCAGGACTGGCTCTCCCAAGGCTGTCAGTAGTTCCAATGGAATGTTGTCTACTCTGGGGGCCTCGTTTTGACCCAGGTCTTTCAATGCTCTGTCAAACTCTTCACACAGTATCGTATCTCCCATTTCATCTTCATCTACATCCTCTTCCATTTCCATAATATTGTCCTCAAGTGCATCACCCTTGTATAGACCCTCTATATACTCATTCTACCTTTCTGCTTTCCCTTCTTTGCTTACAACTGGGTTTCCATCTGAGCTCTTGATGTTCATACAAGTCGTTCTCTTATCTCCAAAGGTCTCTTTAATTTTCCTGTAGGCAGTATCTATCTTACCCCTAGTGAGATAAGCTTCTACATCCTTACCTTTGTCCTCTAGCCATCCCTGCTTAGCCATTTTGTACTTCCTGTCGATCTGTTTGTTGAGATGTTTGATTTCCTTTTTGCCTGCTTCAGTTATTGCATTTTTATATTTTCTCCTTTCATCAATTAAATTTAATATTTCTTCTGTCACCCAAGGATTTCTAGCAGCCCTCATATTTTTACCTACTTGATCCTCTGCTGCCTTCACTACTTAATCTCTCAAAGCTAGCCATTCTTCTTCTACTGTATTTCTTTCCCCCATTCCTGTCAATTGTTCCCTTATGCTCTCCCTGAAACTCTTTACAACCTCTGGTTCTTTCAGTTTATCCAGGTCCCATCTCCATAAATTCGCAACTTTTTGCAGTTTCTTCAGTTTTAATCTACAGGTCATAACCATTAGATTGTGGTCAGAGTCCACCTGTGCCCCTGGAAATGTCTTACAATTTAAAACCTGGTTCCAAAATGTCTGTCTTACCATTATATAATCTATCTGATACCTTTTAGTATCTCCAGGGTTCTTCCATGTATACAACCTTCTTTCATGATTCTTAAACCAAGTGTTAGCTATGATTAAGTTGGACTCTGTGCAAAATTCTACCAAGCCCCAATCCATATCCACTTACTATGTTTCCTTCTCTCCCTTTACCTACACTCGAATTCCAGTCACCTATGACTATTAAATTTTCACCTCTCTTCACTATCTGAATAACTTCTTTTATCTCATCATACATTTCTTCAATTTAGTCATCATCTGCAGAGCTAGTTGGCCTATAAACTTGTACTACTGTAGTAGGTGTGGGATTCGTATCTATCTTGGCCACAATAATGCTATCACTCTGCAGTTTGTAGTAGCTTAACCGCATTTATATTTTCCTACTCATTATTAAACCTACTCCTGCATTACTTCTATTTGATTTTGTGTTTATAGCCCTGTAGTCACCTGACCAAAAGTCTTGTTCCTCCTGCCACCGAACTTCACCAATTTTCTAACCTACCTGCTAGATTAAGGGATCTGACATTCCATGCTCCGATCCGTAGAACACCAGTTTTCTTTCTCCTGATAACGACATCCTCTTGAGTAGTCCCCGTCCGGAGATCCAATTGGTTGACTATTTTACCTCTGGAATATTTTACCCAAGAGGACCCCATCATCATTTAATCATACAGTAAATCTGCATGCCCTCAGGAAGTTTTCCCTTGCTTTCAGCCGTTCACAGTACCAGCACAGCAAGGCCGTTTTGGTTATTGTTACAAGGCCAGATCAGTCAATCATCCAGACTGTTGCCCTTGCAGCTACTGAAAAGGCTGCTGCCCCTCTTCAGAAACCACACATTTGTCTGGCCTCTCAACAAATACCCCTTCGTTGTGGTTGCACCTACTGTAAGGCTATCTGTATCACAGAGACACGCAAGCCTCCCCACGATTGGCAAGGTCCATTGTTCATGGGGTGTCCATTAAACAATGTGAAGTATTTCTGAAAGAAGCTAAAGAAAACTTTTCCCTCATTTGTGACTGTTTGTTGGTATAATTACTACAGAGGCCAGAATATTCGCATTTCATCTATAACCCCATGCAAAGTATTTCAGAGAGAAGCTGCAGGAAGCTCTCCCCTCATACGCGTACATTTGTTGGTAACGTTACTACAAAGCCAGGATCATCGCAATTCATCCATTACCCTATGTGAAGTTATTCTGAGAGAAGCTACAGAAAGCCCTTCTCTTATTTGCAATTCTTTGTTTGTATGATTACTACACAGACAGCATCATCAGATTTCATTTATTACCTGATGTGGTGTATATAAGAGAAGCTACAGAAGGCTCCTGCCTCATTTACATCTGTTTGTTGGTATGATTACTACACAGACAGAATCATCACATTTCATCCATTACCTGATGTGAGGTATATAAAAGAAGCTACAGAAAGCTCGTCCCTCATTCCTGTTTCCTTGTTGGTATGGTTACTACAAAGCCAGATTCATCGCATTTCATCCATCACACTATGTGAAGTATTTCTGAGAGGAGCTACAGAAAGCTAATGTCTCATTTGCTTCTCTTTGTTAGTAAGGTTACTACAAAGCCAGAATCATTGCATTTTATCCATTACTTTAAGTGAAGTACTTCTGAAAGAAGTTACACGGCATCTAAGTGTGAACCCATGTCTATGGTCCACTGAGTCTTGTGGATGATTAGCAAGAGCTGGGTTTCACATGGCCATCTTTTTCAAAACAAATGCTGATTCCTACAGAGTAGGTTGGTAGTCTCCAGAAAACTCATTATACTATAACATAATTCATGTTCCAAAGTTCTACAACTAATCAACATTAGAGATATAGGTCTATAGTTCTGCACATCTGTTCGAAGTCCCTTCTTGAAAATGGGGAAGACCATGCCATTTTCCAATCCTTTGGAATGCTATGCTCTTCTAGAGACCTACGGTACACTGCTACAAGAAGAGGGCTATGTTCCACAGTGTGCTCTGTGTAAAATCGAACTGGTATCCCTTCAGGTCCAGTGGGCTTTCCTCTTTTGAGTGATTTTAATTTTTTCTCTATCACTCTGTCGTCTATTTCGGTATCTACCCTTTTGTCATCTGTGGTGTCTGGACATTTTGTTTTGATCCACCTATCGCTTTGACATAAGACCAAAATTTCTTAAATTTTCTGCCAAGTCAGTACATAGAACATTACTTTTGAATTCATTAAGTGCCTCTCACATAGCCCTCCTCACACTACATTTCACTTCGCATAATTTTTGTTTGTCTGCAAGGCTTTGGATATGTTTATGTTTGTTGTGAAGTTCCCTTTGCTTCCGCAGCAGTTTTCTAACTCGGTTGATGTACCATGGTGGCTCTTTTCCATCTCTTATGATCTTGCTTGGCACATACTCATCTAACGCATATTGTACGATGGTTTTGACCTTGTCCACTGATCCTCAACACTATCTGTACTTGAGACAAAACTTTTGTGTTGAGCTGTCAGGTACTCTGTAATCTGCTTTTTGTCACTTTTGCTAAACAGAAAAATCTTCCTCCCTTTTTTAATTTTTCTATTTATGGCTGAAATCATCGATGCAGTAACTGCTTTATGATTGCTGATTCCCTGTTCTGGATTCACTGTTTCAAATAGTTCAGATAATTTTGTCACCAGAAGGTCTAATATGTTATCGCCACGAGTTGGTTCTCTGTTTAACTGCTCAAGGTATTTTTCAGATAAAGCACTTAAAAAAAAAATCACTGGATTCTTTGTCCTTGCCACCCGTTGTGAACGTTTGAGTCTCCCAGTCTATATCTGGCAAATTAAAATCTCCACCATGAACTATAACATGGTGGAGAAATCTGCTCAAAATATTTTCCAAATTATCCTTCAGGTGCTCAGCGACAACAGCTGATGAGCCAGGGGGCCTATAGAGACATCCATAGGACTGTTGCTATACACAATACACATAAATGACCTGGTGGATGACATCAGAAGTTAACTGAGGCTTTTTGCAGATGATGCTGTGGTGTATTGAGAGGTTGTAACAACGGAAAATTGTACTGAACTGCAGGAGGATCTGCAGCGAATTAACGCATGGTGCAGGAAATGGCAATTCAGTCTCAATGTAGACAAGTGTAATGTGCTGTGAATTCACTGAAAGATAGATCCCTTATCATTTATCTACAAAATAGCAGGTCAGCAACTGGAAGCAGTTAATTCCATAAATTATCTGGGAGTACGCAGTAGGAGTGATTTAAAATGGTATGATCATATAAAGTTGATCGTCAGTAAAGCATATGCCAGACTGAGATACGTTGGAAGAATCCTAAGGAAATGCAATCCGAAAACAAAGGAAGTAGGTTACAGTACACTTGTTCGCCCACTGCTTGAATACTGCTCAGCAGCGTGGGATCCGTGCCAGATAGGGTTGATAGAAGAGATAGGGAAGATCCAACGGAGAGCAGCGCACTTCGTTACAGGATGATTTAGTAATCTCGAAAGGGTTACGGAGATGATAGAGTAACTCTAGTGGAAGACTCTGCAGGAGAGTACTCGGTACGGGCTTTTGTTAAAGTTTCGAGAACATACCTTCACCGAAGAGTCAAGCATTATATTGCTACTTCCTACATGTACCTCGCAGAGAGACCATGGCTACAAAATCAGAGATTAGAGCAAACACAGAAGCATACCGACAATACATCTTTCAATGAACAATACGAGACTGGAATAGAAGGGAGAACCGATAGAGGTACTCAGGGTACCCTCCAAAAACACACAGTCAGGTCTCTTGCGGAGTATGGATGTAGATGTAGATGTAGAAGCTGCAGAAAGCTCCTCCATCATTTGCGTCTCTTTGTTGGTATGATTACTACAAAGCCAGAATCATCGCATTTGATCCATTACCATATGTGAATTATTTCTGAAAGAAGCTGCAGAAAGCCCCTCCTGCAGCAGCATATCTATATTGGTATGATTACTACAAAGCAAGAATTATTGCATTTCATCCATTACCCTATGTGAATTATTTCTGAAAGGAGTTCCATAAAGCTCCTGCTACATCAGTGTCTTTATGGTCGTATATTTAATACAAAGCTAGAATCATCCCATTTCATTCATCACGCTATGTGAATTATTTCTGAAAGAAGTTGCAGAAAGCTCCTCCCACAGCAGCGTCTCTTTGTTGGTATGATTACCACAAAGCCAGAATCAACACATTTCATACATTATCCTATGTGAATTATTGCTGAAAGAAGATGCAGAAGGCTTCACTCGCAGCACCACCTGTTTCTTGGTATGGTTACTACAAAGCTAGAAACATCGCATTTCATCCATTACACTAAGTGAATTATTTGTGAATGAAGCAGCAGAAAGTAGCGTCTCCTTGCTTGTATGATTCCTACAAAGCCAGATTCATTGCATTTAATCCATTAGCATATGTGAGTTATTTTTGAAAGGAGCTGCAAAAAGCTCCTCACATAGCAGCTTCTTTTTGTTCATATGATTACTACAAAGCCAGAATCATTCCATTTCATTCATTACCATATGTGTATTATTTCCGAAAAGAGGTGCAGAAATATCCTTCCACAGCAGTTTCTGTTTTTTCATCAGATTACTACAAAGCCAGAATCATCGAATTTCATCCATTACACTATGTGAATTATTTCTGAAAGGAGCTGCAGAAAAGCTCCTAGCACAGCAGCATCTTTTTGTTCATATGATTACTACAAAGCCAGAATCACGCATTTCTTCCAGTACCCTATGCGAATTATTTCTGAAAGAAGCTGCTGTCCCTCCTCCGGCAGCAGTGTCTATTTGTTGCTATGATTACTACAATGCCAGAATCATCGCATTTCATCCATTACCCTATGTGAATTATTTCTCAAAGAAGTTACAGAAAGGGTCTCCCACAGCTGCGTCTTTTTCTCCGTATGATTATTACGAAGCCAAAATCATCCAATTTCATCCATTACTGTATGTGGTTATTTTATGAAAGAAGCTGCAGAAAGCTCCTCTTGCAGCAGCATCTGTTTGTTGGTATCATTACAACAAAGCCAGAATTGTAACATTTCATCCATAACCGTATCTGATCTATTTCTAAAAGAAGCTGCAGAAAGCTCCTCAGGCAGCAGAGTCACATTGTTCGTATGATTACTGCAAAGTGAGAAACATCCCATTTCATCCATCATGCTATGTGAATTATTTCTGAAAGAAGTTGCAGAAATCTCCTCCCACAGCACCGTGTCTTTGTTGGTATGATTACTACGAAGCCATAATCATCTCATTTCATCCTTAAGACTATATGAATTATTTCTCACAGGCAGTGCCAAAAGAACCTCCCACTGCAGCGTCACATTGTTGGTATGATTACTCCAAAACCAGAATCAAAACATTTCATCCATTACACTACGTGCATTTTCTCTGAAAGAAGCTACAGAAAGCTCCACCCATATTTGCGTTACTTTGTTGGTGTCATTACTACAAAGTCAGAATCATCAATTTTGATCTATTACACTATGTGAATTACTTCTGAAAAAAGCTGCAAAATGTTCCACCCAGAACGGCGTCACTCTGTTGGTATGATTAATACAAATCCTCAATTACAACATTTCATCTGTTACCCTATTTCAATTTTTTCCGGAAGAAGCTGCAGAAAACGCCTCTCACATTTGCGTTGTTTTCTTGGTATGATTACTACAAAGTGAGAATCATTGCATTTCTTTGATTACCCTATGTGAATTATTTCTGAAAGGAGCTGCAGAAAGGGCCTGCCGCAGTTGTGTCACTTTGTTGCTATGATTACAACAATGCCAGAATCATTTCATTTCATCCATTACCCTATGAGAATTATTTCTACTACAAAGAGCTCCTCCCACACTTGCGTAACACTACAAAGCCAGAATCATTACATTTCATCAATTACACCATGCGAATTACTTCTGAAAGAAGCTGCAGAAAGCTAATCCCACATTCGCATCACTTTGTTGGTACGATTACTACAACGCCAGAGTCATTGAATTTCATGAATAACCCTATGCGAATTATTTCTGAATGATGCTGCAGAAAGCTAATCCCACATTTGTGTCACATTGTTGACTTGAGTACTACACAGAAATTATCATTGCAGTTTAATCCTTTACCCTATGTGAATTAATTCTGAAAGAAGCAGCAGAAAGCTCCTCCCACAGCAGACACACTTTTGTTGGTATCTTTACTACAAAGCTAGAATCATCGCATTCCACCCATTACACTGTGAGAATTATTTCTGAAAGAAGCTGCAGAAAGCTCCTCCCACATTTGCATCACTTTGTTGGTATGATTACTACAAAGCCAGAATCATCGCATTTCATGCATTGCCATATGAGTATTATTTCTGAAAGGAACTGCAGGGAGCTCCTACCACACTGCTATCACTTTCATGGTACAGTTACCACAAGGCCAGAATCTTCTGATTTCATCCACTACCATACGTTAATTATTGCTGAAACGAATTGCTTGTAGCTCTGCTCACAGTACTGTCACTTTGTTGGTACAGTTTCTACAAGGCCACATTCATCGCATTTCATCCATAACCCTGTGGAAATTATTTCTGAAAGAAGCTGCAGAAAGATTCTCTCACATTACTATCACATTGTTGGTTCAGTTGTGATCTATTTCTGAAGGAAGCTGCAAAAGCACCTCTCTCAGTACTGTTACTTTGTTTGAAATTTTACACAAAGCAATACTACTACTACTACTACTACTACTACTACTACGTGATCAGGCCCAGTAGACCACACACATCTACAAGTTTCCTCCTCCACTGTATTCTGTCCAATGCTGCTATCTGCCATTCGTCCACATCTATTGACACTTGGATTAAATCTTCATGGGGTCCACCCCTCCAATTGTTCTTGGGTCTCCCTGGCAGTCTCTTTCCTGTAGGTGTGATCCTCCATCCAAGCTACAATGTCGGCCCACTGCATTTGTTTGGCTTTCAGGGTACCTGCTATGTTGGGCCGCTGGTATAGTTCCTCAAGCTCTTCATTGTATCTGATCCTCCATTCCCCGGTATCTGCATCCAGAACTGTACCAAAAATCTTCCGAAGCACTTTTCTCTCAGAAACAAGGAGCTTATGGAAGCCCTGTTTCCGGATACTCCATGTCTCACAGCCATATAGAACAAGAGGCTGGATAAAGGTTTTGTACAGTTGAATCTTGAACTGTCTGGAGAGATATTTCTACCAAAGCAGTTGTGCTAGGCTGTGGAAAGATCGGTTTCCTGCTTGTATTCTGGCATTGATCTCTACATCACATGATGAGTTCACAGTGGAAAGTGCCCCTAGCTATTTGAATTCTTGCACTCTCTTGTAGGAAAGGTCCGCAACAAGCAACAAGCATTGCATTCTATCGATAACCCTATGAAGATTATTTCTGAAAGAAGCTGACAAAAGCTCCTCTCAAATTACTATCCCTTTGTTGGTATAGTTACAAAAAAGCCACAATCATGGCATTTCATCTTTAACACTATGATAATTATTTCTGGAAGAAGCTCCAGAAAGCTCCTCTCACACTACAATCACTTTCACAGTTAGTTACTACAAAGCCACAGTCGTCTCATTTCAGCCATAACACTATGTGAATTATTTCTGGATGAAACTGCAGAAAGCTCCTCTCACACTACAATCACTTTCTTGGTGTAGTTACCATAAAGCCAGAATCATCACATTTCATCCATAACACTTTGTGAATTATTTCTGAAAGAATCTGCAGTAAGATCCTCTTCCTTAACAATCAATCTGTTCATATAGCTACTACAAAGCAACAATCATTGCATTTAATTTGTAACGTCATGTGAATTATTTCTGAAAGAAACCACAGAACGCTCCCCTCAAAATACTATAAACCTTGATGGTGTAGTTACTACAAAGCCACAATTATTGCATTTGATTCATAGCATGCTGTGAAATATTTCTGAAAGAATCTGCAAAAAGTTCCATTCACTCTAGAAACAAAGTGTTGGTATAGTTATTAAAAAGTGACAATCATTGCACTTCACTCATAATGGTATGTGAATTATTTCTGAAAGAAGCTGCAGAAAGCTCACAATACTATCACCTTGTCGGTATAGTAACTACAAAGTCATATCCATAGCATTTTATGCATAACCCTATGTGAATTATTTCTGAAAGACGCTGCACAAAGGTACTCTCACTGTAGAATCATTTTGTTGCTATAGCTACAACAAAACCACATACATGGCATCTCACCCATAACACTATGAGATTTATTTCTTAAAGAAGCTGCAGGAAGATTCCCTCACAATACTATTACTTTGTTGTTATAGTTACTGAAGACATACAACCGTTGCATTTAATCCATAACCATATGTGTATTATTTCTGAAAGAAGGTGCAGCAAGCTCCTCTCACTCAAGTATCAATCTGTTGGTATAGCTATTACAAAGCCACAATCCTAGCATTTCATCCATAAGCCTATGTGATTTATTCCTGAAAGAAGCCGCAGAAAGCTCCCCTCACAATACTATCACTTTTCCAGTATAATTACTAATGAGCCACAATCATCTCATCTCATTCGTAGTCCTATGTGAATTATTTCCAAAAGAAACTGTAAAAAGCTTTCCGACCAATACCACGAGTTTTGATACAGTTACTAAAAAGCCACAATCATTGCATTTCATTCATAGTCATATGTGAATTATTTCTGAAAGGAGCTTCAGAAAACTCCCCTCACAATACTATCATCCTGTTGGTATAGTTACTACAAAGCCACAATCATCACACTTCATCCAAAACCCTATGTGAATTATTTCTGAAAGAAGCTCCAGCAAGCTCCTCTCACTCTATTACACTGTGTTGGTATGGTTACTACAAAGCAACAGTCATCCCATTTCATCCATAATCCTAAGTGCTTTATGGGACAGAAGCTGCACAAAGCCCCCTCACAATACAATCATTTTGTTGGTTTCCTGAATGAGATTTTCACTCTGCAGCGGAGTGCGCATTGATATGAAACTTCCTAGCAGATTAAAACTGTGTGCCCTACCGAGACTCGAACTCAGAAACTTTGCCTTTTGTGGGCAAGTGCTCTACCATCTGAGCTACCAAAGCATGACTTATGCCCGGTCCTCACAACTTTAATTCTGCCAGTATCTCGGCTCCTACCTTCCAAACTTTACAGATGCTCTCCTGCGAACCTTGCAGAATTAGCACTCCTGAAAGAAAGGATATTGCGGAGACATGGCTTAGCCACAGCCTGGGGGATGTTTCCGGAATGAGATTTTCACTCTGCAGTGGAGTGTGCACTGATATGAAACTTTCTGGCAGATTAAAACTGTTCTGGAAACATCCCCCAGGCTGTGGCTAAGCCATATCTCTGCAGTATCCTTTCTTTCAGGAGTGCTAGTTCTGCAAGGTTCACAGGAGAGCTTCTGTAAAGTTTGGAAGATAGGAGACGAGATACTGGCAGAAGTAAAGCTGTGAGGACCTGTATCTTCATTAGGGTGATACCCATATGCATCTGCTTCCCACTTACTTACTGTTTTTAGAGTGTCATATGCCTGTAACGCTATCAGGTGGCGTCCGACATCACAGTGGGCAGTGGTCATAATGTTTTGGCTCATCGGTGTATAGGGGATCTATACAAGGGAGATATAACTGAGGGCAACATCATACAAATAGTAGAAGAGACAGATGAAGATAACAAGGGAGATATACTGTGAGAAGCATTTGACTGAGCACTGAAGACTCACACTGAAACAAGGAAACAAGTACCCAGGGGTAGACAACATTCTGTCAAAACTACCGATAGCATTGGGAGAGACAACAATGACAAAATTATTCCATTTGCTGTGCTAGATGTACGAAACTGGTGAAATATCCACAAATTTCACTAAGAATGTATTAATTTCGCTTCCAAAGAAATAAGGTGCTGAGAAGTGTGAATATTCCCAAACTGTCAGTTTAGGAATTTGTCGTTGCAGAATACAAACACAAATTCTTTATAAAAGGACCAAAAAGCAGCAGATACTGACTTCATAGAAGATAACTTTGGATTCTGGAGTAATGTAGGACCACATGTGACAATACTGACCCTACAACTTATCTTAGAAGATGCATTAAGGAAAGGCAAACCTATGTTTCTACCATTTGTAGACTTAGAGAAAGCTTTTGACAATGTTGACTGGAATACTCTCCTTCAAATTATGAAGCAGGGATCAAATACAGGGAGTGAAACACTATTTAAAATTTTTACAGAACCAGATGGCAGCTATAACAGTTGAGGGGCATGAAAGGGAAGAAGTGGTTGGGGAGCAAGTGACACAGGGTTGTAGCCTATACGTGACGTTATTCAAACTGTATATTGGGCAACCAGTAAAAGAAACAAAAGAAAAGTTCAGAATAGGAATTAAAATACATGGAGAAGAAATAAAAACATTGAGGTTTGCTGACAACATTGTAATTCTGTCAGAGACAGCAAAAGACCTGCAAGAGCAGTTGCACGGAATGGACAGTTCTTGAAAGGAAGATATGATATGAACATAAACAAAAGCAAAAGAAGATAATGGAATGTAGTCAAATTAAATCAGGTGATGTGAGGGAATTAGATTAATGAATGAGACACTTAAAGATGATGATTTTTGCTATTTGGGCAGCAAAATCGCCAATGATGTTCAAGGTAGAGATGATATAAAATCTAGGCAGACAATGGAGAGGAAAGTGTTTCTGAAGAAGAGAAATTTTGGAGCATTGAATATAAACTTAGGTTGTAGAGTAATTGCACTTTATGCAAGACACCTTTGTAGCTTTGTTTTCAGTGAGACATTTTTCAGCACTTTTTTTTGCTATCTTCAGATAGTACAGAAAATGCTGAAACAGGTTTGTGTGAAAACACAGCTATGAACATGCCCGAAAAAAAAAGAGAGGGGAAATTTCTCTCTAATTTTCTTAGACACAGAAATAAAGACAACTGAAGTATTCACAACATGGAACTGCAATATTCACAACATGTTTGTAGATTTAGGTGTTACAAAGATTTTTCTGGAAACATTTGTATTGATTGTTGGTATATACGAAGTGAAACATGGATATCAAACAGCTTAGACAGGATGAGAATAGAAGCTTCTGAAATGTGGTGCTACAGATGTATGCTGAACATAAGATGGGTGAATGGACTTGGAGAGAAAAGAAATTTCCTACACAAGCTGACTAAAAGAAAGGATTAGTGGACAGGATGCATTCTAAGATGTTAACGGATCACTAGTTTAGCACTGGAGAGAAGTGTGGAGCAGTGGCACCACACCAGTATCGTATATTAAGATCCACATAAGACTTTTGGTAACTTTATTTACAAAATTCTGATGATTAAGTTCATACTTTATGCAAAGTCTTACGAGTTAATAGGTATATTTTGAAGGAAAGATCACTTTCAAATTAAAGGGCTATTTTTCCTCTTTTCAGTAAACTTAACTATCTTAACAGATATCCAATATAATAGAGGGAAACATTCCACATGGTAAAAATATACATAAAAAACAAAGACGCTGTGACTCACCAAATGATAAAACACTGGTAGACAGACGCAATAAATAATACACAAATACACACACAAATTTCAAGCTTTCGCAACCCAAGGTTGCTTCAACTTTGGGTTGTGAAAGTTTGGAATTTGTGTGTGTGTTTGTGTATTTTTTATTGTGTCTATCTACCAGCACTTCCTCATTTGGTAAGTCACAGCAACTTTCTTTGTTATATGCATTAAAAGATATTGATAATTGTTAGTTTAACTTTATCCAGATTTGTAGTGCCAGTTATGGACATATTGCTGTGAATTTCCAGGATCTGTTGATACACTTTTGATCATCTGATTTTTCTAATTTCTATTGACACCAGTACTAATGAGCAAGAGTCCTGAATTAAAAATTACAGATTTTTCAGTAACTACATTTTAATAAGCAAGTTGGGTCCCATAATAATAATAAGCCCTTGATTTCCAATGCATAGGCATAAATTAGAATTGAACTTTTGAATAGACGCTGCTCATGCGAAGTAACATACTGCTACAAACAAAATATAATGACATTATCCACAGCCAATAAAACTTAGCCTTCTGGCTCACAGGTTTTGTAAACAATAATAAATTAACACAGTTCATTAATACCATAGAAGAAATCTGTTTACGGCCTACATTCACTCCACTCTCTTGATTCTGATGTTAATCTTCTTCAGGTATGGCTTCAGTTTAGCTAGGCTGCATTCTAGACCACTCTTGGGAATTATTTGTGTTGCCTCTCCATTCATTTAAGTCAGGCTGAGAGAACTTATTTTACAATTATGAGCAATAAATATCATTATGTGTGTGTTTCAGTTTTATTTAATGATATTTGTGTTTACAACAACCATTCTTTGCCATGTTTTACTTAACTGTATGTGAAACAACTTTTGATCACTTCATCTGTATTGTGTGCACATTTACTTTCTGAAGACATAATAAGTATTGTGCTCCATGGATGTCCATACTAAGTACCTGTCTGCATACATCATTAGAAACTGTAAGAGATCTGGTCATCCCAAATAGGATCTTAAAGACATGATTAAAGATTGGTGAGCTCATAATTTTGACCTTATAAAAGAAACTTCTGGCTATCCATTTTAAGGACGGAACTATCAACAGCAATTTCAGGTGCTGATCCTCTGAAACTGTACAGCTTCTGAACGGCTTGTATCACAACTATTGATGTAACATAACATCTATGGTATATTTTCTATTGTCTTCTGCAATGAAGTTCCCATTCTATCCATTACATGGTTTAACCTTACTTGAACCATCATCATGATGATGAACATCTGAATAATTTAGTGGGTTCTGAACCTGAAACATGAAACAGTAGAGGACTACAAATACGACAGTGGGAACTCATCTTCAGTGCTGTGTGAAAGATCATGCACAAAAATCCTTGTGGGATAGTGTTGCTAACAACTATTGTTTCGTTTTAGTTAACTTCAGTGCTAGTAAACAGTCACTATTACTCAATAGATATTAAAACTGAAAAGAAGTAAATTTTTGGAAATTTGTAGAATCTGATCACAGATGAAAGAAAATAGAAATAATCTTAAATATATGTTCTTGATTATTAGCATTATTTTCAGAGAGAGATAACAGAAATAAGATTGAGCCCACAGTGTTATAAATGTTTCAAAGCCAGAAGCTTCTTCAAGGAAATGCACCCAACTGTAGAGCTTTTCTTTGACGGTAGACAATGATAATCCCATTCCTTAATAGAATGTTGATACCTTGCATATTGGCTGCATATTAATAATCATAACAAATCTTCATCAGAGCAAGGAAAACAAACACAAAAGCACACAAGCTCTGGCACCCAAGACCAGACTGCAAGCAGAAGCACATGGTGGGAGAAGCAAACAGGTGGTAGGGAAGGAGGAGAATGGGGCAGGGAGAGATAGCAGGGTAGGGGGACAGTTATGTGCTGCTTGTGGACGGTTACATGGACAAAGCGGGGAGAGGGTACGGCAGCTAGTTGGAGTCAGGAGATTAGACAGATGTCGGCAGGGGGGGCGGGAGGGCCATCAGAAAAGGAGGTAGCTATAAAAACTGTGGGTGCATTACCGGAATTGTGTTCTGGAATGGGAACAAAGAATGGTATAGTTTGGTGGTAGACAGTGACTAATGAAGGTTGAGGGTTACTTAAATGTAGGCTATACTGTAGGGAGAGTTCCCACTAGTGCAATTCAGAAAAGTTGGTGTTGGTGGGAAGAATCCAGAAGGCACAGGCTGTGAAGCAGTCACTGAAATGACAAATATCATGCTGCGCAACATGCTCAGCAATTGATTGGCCCAACTGTTTCTTCATCACAGGATTTTGGTTGTCATTCATGTGAACATACATTTCGTCAGTTGCCGTGTCGACATAAAATACAGCTCAGTGGTTGCAGCTTAGCTTTTAGATCACATGACTGGTTTCACAGGTAGCATTGTCTTTGATTGGACAAGTGACAATTGTGAGTGGACTGGAGTAGGTGGTGGAGGGAGGATGTATGGGACAAGTCTTGCATCTATGTCTATTACAGGGGCATGAGCCACGAGGTAAAGGGCAGCGAGCAGGGGTTGTGTAGTAGTGATAATATCTAGGTTCAGTGGTCAGTGGAATATTATTGTGGAAGGGATGTAAAAGATAGTGCTTAATACATTCCCCATTCCAGGGTACTGTGATATATATTTTTGGTTTGTAAATAAAGCTTCCTTTTCCTTCTGCTAGTTACTTTATTTATCCCATATGTGTTTCGCCTTCTCCTGTTCTAAGGCATCATCAGTGGGATATATAATGATACAATTTTGTTACTTTTAGATTATTAAACAGTTCACTTTGTAAAAAAAAGTAATTACTTATGATTTGCTAATTTTCTTATCCTCACATCTGGTCTGAAGGTCACACTACCACTTTTATCACTGCCATATAATCACATCTTTGTGTTCTCACCTTCCATACACCATTCACCATATTTCTCACCTTTTTGTGGTCGACTATTGTTCTTTTGTCACTCGATACAACTATTTCGTCGTACACTGTTTTTCTCAACGTAAATATTGCAACTACATTATTTGTTTCATCTTCTTTGAGAAGTTTACCTATTTGTTGCAAATGTAACGAAGTATATGTTTGAGACTAACTTCTATTTCTAATGTTTATACTGTGTGTGCGTATGATTGAGAGAGAGGGAGGGAGGGGGATAGAGCTGATGAGTTTTAATTTGGGTGGGGGGGGGGGGCAGTGGAGGCGGGAGTACAAGCTATTAGTGAGTGGTTGAAAATTTTGGTGACAGCGACAGCTGATTTGACTTTTCCTTTCAACATTCTGTGGAGGGGTTCATGGATTTTTTGGATTCTATTATTATTATATTGGACTGTATTATTCTATTAATCCTTTTTGCAGATGGTATTCTATTATTTTAAATAATGAATGGCTTGGCATATGTACTTGGTCATTCAACAGGATTTTCCCTTCTGCTTTGGTTTTCTGTATGTGGTAATTTTCTTGCATTATTAGGAGGTGTTGTTTTACTGTCGATTCTAATTACTTTATGTCATTGTCTCTAGTGGTTGGTTTGTGGTCATTTTCTCTTAGGCATTCTGCAAATGTGATGTGGTTTGTCCCATATTTCCAAACTCTCATGTGTTTTTTGTATCTGACATCAAATGTTCCCCTGTTTGCTCTATGTAACTGCCTTCACAAGTGTTACACTGTAGCTGGTATATACCTGCTTTCTGGTATATGTCTCTGTTATTTGTCAGTTTTGGGGTGTATTTTTGAATAGAACTGTCTATTGTGTCTGCTATGTTTATTCCTTATCTTTTGAAAATGTTGGTGATTTGATAGGTGAGTTTGCATTTGTATGTCATTGTGTATCATCTACTGTTTTCTTTCAACTTTTTCTGATTATCCTGTGCAGTTGTTATGAGACTGCATGTTTGTGTTTGGTTCTGTTGTGTTGTTGTCTGTGGTTTGGAGCTTTCTGCTTTTATTTTACTTTTAATTTTGTTGTTAAGCTTGGTTACTGTGTTACTGTTGTAACCATTACTTTGTGCCTCCTGCATCATTATGTCCAATTCTTTTTGGTAGCCTTCTTTGGCAAGTGGTACTGTGTTGAGTCTGTGGAGCATGTGTTGAAGTGCTGTTTGCTTTTGTGTGAGCGGGTGGTTAGAGGATTGAGGAATCATATTGTCTGTTGCTGTGGGTTTACGGTAAATTTCAAACATATGCTTATGGTTCTGTTTTTTTATTGTTATATCCAGGAAGTTAATTTGGTTGTTCTGTTCTCTTTCAATTGTGAATTTTATATTTTTATGGATCTTGCTGATGTCAGTATGTAGTTTTTCAAATTTTCTTTGTGGTACATCTGTTAAGCAAAGGATGTCATCCATGTATCTGAACCAGTATAATATGTTGTATTCTTTTGCAAATATTTTTGTGAAAATGATCTGTTAAATGTGGTTTACAAAAATATCTGCTAAGGCTTCTGAAACTGGGGACCCAATTGGTAATCCATCTTCTTCTAAATAAAATTCATTACTGAATTTGAAGTAATTTCGTTGTGTTATGAGCTTTATTACTGTGCATATTTCCTTAATCTGTTCATCAGGAAGGTGACTATAAGTTTTCAGGTACTTATGTATAATTTCTATTACTTCTGGTACTCCTGGCCGGTGTGACCAAGCAATTCTAGGCGCATCAGTCAGGAACCACGCAGCCACTAAGGTTGCAGTTTCGAATCCTGCCTCAGGAATGACTGTGTGTGTGTTGTCCTTAGGTTAGTTAGGTTAAAGTAGCTCTAAGATCTAGGGGACTGATGACTTCAGATGTTAAGTCCCATAGTGCTCAGAGCCATTTGAACTATTTCTGGTACTGGTATGTTGCAATACATGTTTTCTATAACAAATGAAAGGAGGGTTATATCTTTTGTTCGTTGTATTTGCTGTGAAGTGTTTTTAATAGTTCTGTCTTCTTGTAATTTGAAATTTTCAGACAGAAATTTTAACATGTATCCTGCAAGCTTTAATGTGGGGGGATTTTCTAACATCCAGTATTGGCCTCACAGAAGATTCGGTTTGTGGATTTTTGGTTGGCTTTGGAGAACCAGCGCAGTGGGACTGATCTATGACAACTTTCTTTTCTCCATGTTATCCAGTATGATGTCAATATTTTTCAGAGTGTTTTTTTTTTTTTTTTTTTTTTACTTTTGTCTTTAATCTGAATGTCATGTCTGATTTTAAATTTGTAATGCTATTTTGTAAAATGATTTCTTGTGTTTTGTCAATGTATTGTTCTTGGTGTATCAGTAATATTGTGGTCCCCTTGTCTCCTTTTAAAATGTTGTTGTTGTTGATGTTGTTGTGGTCTTCAGTCCTGAGACTGGTTTGATGCAGCTCTCCATGCTACTCTATCCTGTGCAAGCTTCTTCATCTCCCAGTACCTACTGCAACCTACATCCTTCTGAATCTGCTGAGTGTATTCTTCTCTTGGTCTCCCTCTATGATTTTTACCCTCCACGCTGCCCTCCAATACTACATTGGTGATCCCTTGATGCCTCAGAACATGTCCTACCAACGGATCCCTTCTTCTAGTCAAGTTGTGCCACAACTTCTCTTCTCCCCAATCCTATTCAATACCTTCTCATTAGTTATGTGATCTACCCATCTAATCTTCAGCATTCTTCTCTAGCACCACATTTCGAAAGCTTCTATTCTCTTCTTGTCCAAACTAGTTATCATCCATGTTTCACTTCCATACATGGCTACACTTTATACAAATACTTTCAGGAAAGAGTTCCTGACACTTAAATCTATACTCGATGTTAACAAATTTCTCTTCTTTATAAACGCTCTCCGTGCCATTGCCAGTCTACATTTTATATCCTCTCTACTTCAACCATCATCAGTTATTTTGCTCCCCAAATAGCAAAACTCATTTACTACTCTAAGTGTCTCATTTCCTAATCTATTTCCCTCAGCATCACCCAACTTTATTCGACTACATTCCTTTATCCTCATTTTGCTTTTGTTGATGTTCATCTTATATCCTCGTTTCAGGACACTGTCCATTCCATTCAACTGCTCTTCCAAGTCCTTTGCTGACTCTGACAGAATTACAATGTCATCGGCGTACCTCAAAGTTTTTATTACTTTGCCATGGATTTTAATACCTACTCTGAATTTTTCTTTTGTTTCCTTTACTTCTTGCTCAATATACAGATTGAATAACATCAGTGAGAGGCTACAACCCTGTCTCACTCCCTTCCCAACCACTGCTTCCCTTTTATGCCCCTCGACTCTTATGACTGCCATCTGGTTTCTGTACAAATTGCAAATAGCCTTTCGCTCCCTGTATTTTACCCCTGCCACCTTTAGAATTTGAAAGAGAGTATTCCAATCAACATTGTCAAAAGTTTCTCTAAGTCTACAAATGCTAGAAACATAGGTTTGCCTTTCCTTAATCTTTCTTCTAAGATAAGTCGTAAGGTCAGTATTGCCTCATGTGTTCCAGTATTTCTACGGAATCCAAACTGATCTTCCCCGAGGTCGGCTTCTACTAGTTTTTCCATTCGTCTGTAAAACTTTCGTGTTAGTATTTTGCAGCTGTCACGTATTAAACTGATTGTTTGGTAATTTTCTCATCTGTCAACACCTGCTTTCTTTGGGATTGGAATTATTATTTTAAAAAGATAACATTTTGTTTTTGTAGTTTTTTCCTAGTTTATCCTAGTGTTGCAGATCTGAGTTTTTGTTGTTTTTGTGTTGTTGCATTTGGATGCTGGTTATTATATTCTGGATTTCTTTTTTTACTGGTTCTCTAGTTAATCCAATGCTGACACTGCTATTTTCATTCCTATCATCCCTTGTCAAAACACTTTATGCTTCTATAATTAGATTTCCTAAGGAACCTTCATCTTTTTCTAAATTTACATTGTATTTTCATCCTTTCTCCAACAGCTGTCTTTCTTTACTGTTTAACAGTGTGTCCGTAAGGTTCACTAATCTTGGGTAGAATTTGTGTGTGTGAGTAAAGGTAATATGTTGTAACTGGAGTTTTTTGAGTAGGTTGATCTTTCTTCTATTAACTGTTTCTATTCTTTGTGCACCAGTTTTGAAAGCTTTTCGACCCTGTTGACCAGATGGGAGAAAAGTTTCATATGATTTATGGTGTCTGCGAGTTGTAAATATGTCTTATACAACTCATAATTTAACTCTTGTTTTTTAGAGTCTTAGGGATTTTATCTCGTATTTTAACCATATTTTCTGAGCAGAATGCATTGCTTTTTGCGTGGTGGTTGAAGTGTTTTTAATTTTTACATTGATTATTTAGGTACCAGATTGTTACATTTGCATATGTTGTTGAATTTTGTGCGTTGTATTGTTTTATGGATGTTCAGATGAATCTTCTGAATTTCTGGTATGGGCCATGTGGAAATGCCTGGCATGGCATGAATAACAAGTCTGTTTGTGTGGCCATCCTCTGCAGCAAGCATATAAAAATTTGTTTTGTAAATAAAGCTGCCTTATCCTGCTGCTAGTTACTTTATTTATCCCATACACTTTTCACATTCTCCTGTTCTAAGGTATCATCAGTGGGATTTATAACGATACAGTTGTGTTAGTTTTATATTATTAAACAGTTAAATTCACAATTTTTTTTAAAAAGAGTAACTACTTACATTTTGGTGATTTGCGTTTTCTCACATGTGCCTATCAGCAAGTTCATGGCCAGGGATAATGACGTGTCCTGGGGTCCACTGAAAAACCACGGAATGGCTCCCAAACAGGCGACGTGGAAACTGCTTCTGGAGATAGGCATTCTCTGAAGCTGACCTACATTCTGGCTCACACCATGGGGTTTTCTGGCTTTGGGAGATGGAATGGCATAACAGCACACGCAACAAACTGCATGCCATTAAGGAGGCTATGAATGTGTGGAAGTCTTCCAGGCAGGCCTCTCCCAGGGAATCAGTCATCCTCTGCCGGCTCTGCATTGACTATATGAGGCTAATGCATGGTTAACTACTCTGTTGCGAGAAGCCACCTAAGTCTCGCTGTGGCTTCCAAATGACAGTTGTCCACCTCTTCCTGGACTACTCACATTTAGCCGCTCTGTGACCGACTGTCAACTTTCCCTCCAACCTGCCTTCGGTGTTGGACACAGTGACTCCACAGCAGTTTTAGTTTTACATTTTATCCGTGAGAGTGGGTTTTATACTTATATGTAGGGTTTAGTGTATCCTTTGACCCTCTGTGTCCTCCAGCCTAGTGCTGTACGGTTGAGATTTTAATGTGTTGCAGAGTCACTGGCTTTGCCTTTCTATCCTCGTGGTTGCCAGCCACTGTAATCTGCTTTCATGTTTTACTCTCTTCTGTTGTTTTCTTGTCCTCTTTTGTTCCTTTTAGTGTTCATAGTGTGCCCTTCATTCTTGTGGCTTTTCCTTTCTTTCTGTTTTGTGTTACACATTTCATCCGTTTTATTCTCACTCTTGTGGCATTGCTTTTTAGGAACATTGGTGAGGCAGATGGGGTGATAGCTGTCAACATCAAGTGAGTTTTTAGACAATCTCACCATAGCCGGTTGAAGATGATGATTATATGTCACTTGCAGTCAGATGAGATATGTTTAATCACCTGGCTGTGGGTGCGGTCAGGCCCAGGAACTGTGTCGGTGCAATGTGCAAGAGCACTGAAGAGCTTCCACTTTGTAAATGGGGCATTATAGGATTCACCACAGCATGTAGTGCATTAGAGTACATTACCTTTCAGCCACCATTCCAGTGTGCGAAACCTTGGGGGGTGATTATCCAATGCAGTGCCCGGCAAAGTGCCTGGCAATCACATTTGTGTCGGTACATAACTCGCCATTTATGGTAACACCAGGGACAGCCATTGAGACTTGGTACCCAAAGAGACATTTGATCTTTTTCCAGACTTTGGAAGACATGTGGCCTCCAATGGTGGAGACTTATCTCTCCCAACACCACTCCTTCTGTTGTTCGATAAGGTAGCGAACACTGGCACGGAGCCATTTAAAGACTATGATGTGCTCCAGGGAAGGGTGCCACTTACGGGCTGTAAAGCATGCAGACACTCCTCAATTGCCTGAATGATTTGCGGCGACCACCAAGTGACTGCCTTACTCCTTGGGCACCCTAAAGAGCGAGGGATTCCGTTTTCTGTGACAGAAACAATTGTGCTAGTCATCTGCTCAACCATCACATCGATGTTACAATATGGGGGAGATTCAACGGTGACAGCTAAGGTGAAAGTTACCCAGTTAGCCTTGTTCAAAGCCCATCTGGGCAGGCATCTGTGTGCCTGATGCTGGGGCACTGCCAGGAAGATGGGGAAGTGCTCACTACCACACAGGTAGTCATGTGCCCTTCAGTGGATAGATGGGAGATGTCCTGGGCTGCAGATTGATACGTCAATGGCTGAGTAACTCCCATGAGCCACACTGAAGCATGTGGTGGCCCCAGTATTTAAGAGTCAGAGGTCAAATTGCAACAGTAAATTTCGACAACTCTGCCTCGCCCAGTAACTATGGTACCACCCCACAAGGGGTTATGGGCATTAAAATCTCCCGAGGAAGGAAAGGTTTAGGCAGTTTAATAATTAGTGCAGCTAATACATTCAGGGGTACTGCACCATCTAGATGAAGATACACATTGCAGACAGTTATTTCGTGCATCATGTTTATTCTGACAGCCACAGCTTCAAGAGAGTTTTGAAGGGGCACATGTTCACTACAGACAGAGTTTAGAACATAAATGCAAACTCCACCTGTCAATCGATTATAGTCACTGTGGTTGCTGTAATATGCCTTATAGTGACGGAGGGCAGGGAACCAGGTTTCCTGGAGGGCAATGCAGATACCAGGTTTAAACCTCAACAGTTGCTGTAGCTCAGCCAGGCAGTGGATAAAACCACCACAGTTCCACTGGACGATGACATCGTGAGACTGGGAAGGCACGGAAAATTCAGTGAAGCACTGTACGGCTCACAGTCACCTGCTTCCACTGATTTATTGCCTGAATAGTTTATATCCATCATGTGAGAGGGTCTAGTGAGATCTACACTCCTGGAAATGGAAAAAAGAACACATTGACACCGGTGTGTCAGACGCACCATACTTGCTCCGGACACTGCGAGAGGGCTGTACAAGCAATGATCACACGCACGGCACAGTGGACACACCAGGAACCGTGGTGTTAGCCGTCGAATGGCGCTAGCTGCGCAGCATTTGTGCATCGCCGCCGTCAGTGTCAACCAGTTTGCCGTGGCATACGGAGCTCCATTGCAGTCTTTAACACTGGTAGCATGCCGCGACAGCATGGACGTGAACCGTATGTGCAGTTGACGGACGTTGAGCGAGGGCGTATAGTGGGCATGCGGGAGGCCGGGTGGACATACCGCCGAATTGCTCAACACGTGGGGCGTGAGGTCTCCACAGTACATTGATGTTGTCGCCAGTGGTCGGCAGAAGGTGCACATGCCCGTCAACCTGGGACCGGACCGCAGCGATGCACGGATGCACGCCAAGACCATAGGATCCTACGCAGTGCCGTAGGGGACCGCACCGCCACTTCCATCAAATTAGGGACACTGTTGCTCCTGGGGTATCGGCGAGGACCATTCGCAACCGTCTCCATGAAGCTGGGCTACGGTCCCGCACACCGTTAGGCCGTCTTCCGCTCACGCCCCAACATCGTGCTGCCAGCCTCCAGAGGTGTCGCGACAGGCGTGAATGGAGGGACGAATGGAGATGTGTCGTCTTCAGCGATGAGAGTAGCTTCTGCCATGGTGCCAATGATGGTCGTATGCGTGTTTGGTGCCGTGCAGGTGAGCGCCACAATCAGGACTGCATACGACCGAGGCACACAGGGCCAACACCCAGCATCATGGTGTGGGGAGCAATCTCTTACACTGGCTGTACACCTCTGGTGATCGTCGAGGGAACACTGAATAGTGCACGGTACATCCAAACCGTCATCGAACCCATCGATCTACCATTCCTAGACCAGCAAGGGAACTTGCTGTTCCAACAGGATAATGCACGTCCGCATGTATCCCCTGCCACCCAACGTGCTCTAGAAGGTGTAAGTCAACTACCCTGGCCAGCATGTTTCCCACTAGAAGATACCTAGGAATGGAGTGACCCAAGGGACCACTTCCTAGGGAGAGAAGCTGAAGAACACTTACGCTTCTCCAGCTCCAGCCTTGATTGTTGCCCAATGATGGCGGCGGTGGGGGCGGGGGGGGGGGGGGGCGGGGGTCGTGTTGCTCCTCAAGTAGGTGGTGCAGGATCAACAGGGATGGAAATGCTCTCCAACATCAGGGGGGCAGGGGAGTCTACCAGCTCTGAGAGGTGACCTGGTTTGGTACAGCTCATGGTGTCAGAACTGTTGTAGGGGTGGTGCAAGACTATGTCATACACACAGAATGCATGTGTTCAAATTTTCTCTTAGCCTCAGTGTAGGTCATTCAGTCCAGGGTCTTGTACTCCATGATTCTCCTTTCTTTCTGGAGAATCCTGCTGTCAGGTGAGCAAGGTGAATGGTGCTCTCTGCAGTTGACACACGTGGAAGGCAGTGCACATGGAGTATTGTGATGTGGTGGGCAACCACAATCTTGGCTTGTGACACTGGAAGTAGTGCGGGAAAACATATTGCTGAACTTCCAGCACTTAAAGCACCGAGTTGGGGGATGGATACAGGTCTTTACATCACACCAGTAGACCATCACCTTGACCTTCTTGAACAATGTATCACCCTCAAAGGCCAATATGAAGGCACCGCTGGCAACCTCATTATCCTTCCGACCCCTGTGGACATGCTGGATGAAATTTACACCTCGTCACTCTAAATTGGCATGCAGCTCAATTTCGGACTGCAAAACAATGTCTCTGTGAAATGTGATACCCTGGACCACATTTAAGCTCTTACTTGTACTTTTGTGTGTTGAATTGTGCTTGTGATAGCTTAGAAACTGCTGGTGTTTCACCACCAGCAAGAGATGATGGACTGCGCTTCATCGTTTGTCATCCACCCTGATGCCGCCCACTCTGACCAGGGGCCCTCCCAACAGTTGCCATCTGATAGGATGGCCTTTGCTGGGAGTCCCGGTGCCCCAGGAGGATGGACATCTACCCCTTGGCATATCAGGGAGTTAACAGTGCAGGCATCAGCAGCACGATGCCTGTGTGGTCACGGGTCTAAAGATCTTAATTCATGAAGGACACAATGGACCTTTCAAGGCTCCCTTCTCCAATTGGCTCATTCTTTCAGAAAAGTTTGAAGAATGGAAGTCAAACCCTACAGGAGGCCATCACATAAGGGCTGAAACATGTGAAACTCCTTTTAGTCACCTTGTACGACAGGCAGGAATACCTCGGGCCTACTCTAAACCCCGGACCTGCAGGGGAGAAGGAGAATATGATATGGTTGCTCCAGTCCTGATTGTACTACCATGTCATGAGTGGAATGCTGTATCTTTGCGAGGTGGTGGGTGACTGGAGCAATAAGGCACGGGGATGTGTTGTTCTACAAAGCTGGGAAGGTATTAACAGTCTGTGAAGGCCTCAGTGAGATCCTCAGCATATTTTCAGAGGAACTGCTCATCACTACTGATGCAACAGCCATGGATGACTAGGCTGTATGGAAGGGACTTCTTGGTATAGAAAGTGTGGCAGCTGTGAAAGTGTTCTAGAAACAAGATCTGTGATCCAGACATTTTTATAAATTAGACTGAGCATCTTATGTGGTGAGAAAAAGTCAATAATTGTATCTTGGGACTTTATAATGTCAATATGTTGGTACACAGTGCAATTAAAATTCCGTTCCTTAATTTTCTATGTAGTTTCAACTTTTATTCTAATACACACATCAAAAATGTTTTGCATAACCTCATTCCCTAGAGTTGGAGAGTAGAGAACCTGTACAGAAAACTGGAATAGAAAACAACATTTATGCCCTTTTTATTGCTCATAAAAACCACACACTGCATGTTGTACCACTATACAGTTATACCTTCACAGGTGGGGGTCCATATTTCTGTATACACTGGTACCTCTAATACCCAATAGCACATCCACTTGCATTGATGCATGCCTGTATTTGTCATGGCATACCATCCACAAGTTCATCAAGGCACTGTTGGTCCTGATTGTCGCAGTCCTCAACGGCGATTTGGCATAGATCCCCAAGAGTGGTTGGCGGGTCATGTTATCCATAAACAGCCATTTTCAATCCATCCCAGACAAGTTTGATGGGTTCTGTCTGGAGAGCATGCTGGCCACTCTAGTTAAACAATATAATTATCCTGAAGGAAGTCATTCATGGGGGTATGAATTCTCATTCACAACAATTAATGCCTCACGAATATGCTGAGGATATCATTGCACTATTGGTTGGAGAATGGCATTCATGTATCATACAGCCATTATGATGCCTTCCATGACCAGCAGCAACATACATCAGCCCCACATAGTGAAACTACACCTGCTGGACAGTGTGTCTTAGGTGTTCAGCTTCACCGTGTTGCCTCTAAACACATCTCCAACGATTGTGTGGTTGAAGGCGTATTTGATACTCATTAGTGAAGAGAATGTGATGCCAATCCTGAGTGGCCTGTTCAGCATGTTGTCGGACCCATCTGTAAGACACTGCATGTTGTCATGGTTGCAAAAATTAACCTCACCATGGATGTCAGGAGTGGAGTTGCCCATCATGCAGCCTGTTGTGCACAGTTTGAGTCATAACACAACATCCTGTGGCTGCACAAAAAGCATTATTCTGGCATTGCTGTCAGGGTTCCTATGAGCCACAAGCCATAGCTAGCAGTCATCCACTGCAGTAGTAGCCCTTGGGTGGCTTGAGCGGGGATTGTCATCAGTAGTTCCTGTATCTCTGTATGTCCTCTATATTTGAACACTATCACTTTGGTTCACTTCGAGATGCCTGGACACTTCCCCTGTTGAGAGCCCTTCCTAGCACAAAGTAACTAAGTGGATGTGATCAAACCACAGTATTGGCCATCTAGGCATGGCTGAACTTCAGACAACATGAGCTGTCTACCACCTTCCAGGTGGAATGACTCGAACTTATTGGCTGTTGGAGCCCCTCCGTCTAAGAGGTGCTGCTCATGCATGGTTGTATACATCTTTGGGTGGGTTTAGTGACATCTCTTAACAGTCAAAGGGACTGTGTCTGTAATACAATATCCACAGTCAACATCTATCTTCAGGAGTTCTTGGAACTGGGATGATGCAAAACTTTTCCGGCATGTGTATAAATATCCCAGCTATGCTAACAAACTCTTCAAAAAGTTTCATAGACAATACATCTTCAAATCTAGAAACCTCAGATATAGAAGTAAGGAACATTGACCTAGGCTTATCTGACCACAATGCACTTATTACAGTTTTCACACTTTCCGTAAATACAACAATAGTACATCATAGGTACAAAAGAATTTTCTCCCCTGAAAACTGCCACCAGTTTACTACCACAGTGACTGACCAATCCTCGGCATACGTATTGCCACAAACAAATACAAATGACATGTTCTCTCTTTCCATGATAGATCTGGAAATGTGCTGTCTATAAAGATTCATGAGAGTCAGCTCACATACACTTACAAACACACACTGAGAAATTTCTACACTGAAGTGAAAATTTTTTCTGACACTAAAAAGGAAAAAAAAGTATGAAACTGCAAATGTAAGTGTATAAAAAGGATAATTAATGTAGCATACATATTACATAATTATAGATTGGTAAGGGAGTCAGACAATGAATCAAGCAGAACATGGTAAATTGTTAAAGAGAACTGGGAAAAGCAGTAAGGAACAGGAGACTATACTTGTATCTGGAGATAACAATCAACTAAAAAAAGAAGCATTGCTCAATTACATTATTAACTACTTTCTAAGTGTACTTGAGAAACTATTATGAACATTAACAAACAAAAGAAAATAACAGCACAAAAGTAGGCATCAGTAGGAGAATAAGTTCCACTAATGAATATGAAATGTGGAAGTAATTAATAGTCTGAGGCCAAAAATGTCTGCAGAAATGGATAAAGTGTCACAAATAAAAAAGTTGCTCCACAAATTTTGTAGCCACTGGTACATACTGCCAATTTCTCATTCAGTGAAGGTGTGTTCACACAGAGGATGAAAATTTCTAAGGTTAGAGCTCTGTTCAAAAATGGGTATTCATGCTAGGTAGAAAACTGCAGACATATGTCCCTCCTTCAATCTCTTTCATAAATCTTTAGGAAGTTGATGAAAATCAGGATCATAAGCTATCTCGACACCTCCAATCTTCTGAATTGTAATCAACACAGCTTTCATACAGGTTATAACACAGGAGCCATACAAGTCTCATGAAGGAGCCAGAAGGAATTTAGACCATAACAAAAGTGTTGTAGGAATCAACCAAGATCTTATCAATGCCTTTGATACAGTGAACCACTAAATACTCCATTAGAAACTGGAAGCTATAGCATCAAAGATATTGGCAAGGAACTAACTTAATCCTATCTACAACATAGAACACAGGTTTTGGAACTCACAGGGTCTCAAAACAGGCAAAAAATAAAGTGGCTATCAGATGCTAAGAGGGTGGCAACAGGTGTCCTGTAGGGTACTGTTCATGGCCCCACCTATAATTTCTGATCTATATAATTGACATTAAAAGCCCAAACAGTTTGTCAAAAATGATGTTATTTGCAGACCATACAACCATAATTTGGTGATGATGGAAAATCCTTATCTATTACTGCTGAAAATGTTGTGAATTCCGTGCTGCAGTGGTTTCTTCCTAATAAGTTAACATTTAATTTAAATAAAATAAATTACCTACAGTACAGTAAAGGAAATGAGAAGTATATCCTCCAGTTTTTATTGAGTGACCATGAAATAGAGAAAGTAAAGTTTACAGAATTATTGGGCATGCACACTGGCCATGTCTTCAGCTGGAAAAGCCATTGCATTTACATATCCAAAAAACTCAATTCTGCATGTTTTGCACCGAGCATAATTTATGGAATTTGTTGCAAACAATGTACACCGTTAGTGTATTTTGCTTATTTCCAGTCTGCTGCATCTTATAGAAGAATGTTCTGAGGTGTCAAAAAACCTCACTTCCAGATACTTTGAAATGACAGGAAAAT
Source organism: Schistocerca gregaria (assembly GCF_023897955.1). Classification (NCBI taxonomy): domain Eukaryota; kingdom Metazoa; phylum Arthropoda; class Insecta; order Orthoptera; family Acrididae; genus Schistocerca; species Schistocerca gregaria. The sequence goes on from NC_064929.1 coordinate 45,688,515, forward strand.
GTCATTAAAATTATTAAATACAGCTCTCCACAAACACACTGCAAGCCCTTATTCATGCAGTTAATAATACTTACAGTACCATTGTTGTTCATATTCAAAAGTATGTCTGATAGAAGTACACACACAAGTAATTGACATATGAATTCAGATTTACAGAAGTACAACACACATCAGGAAGAATCTGCATGTAGAAAAATAAAAACAAAAACTCAAAACAGGTTGAGCCATTATGGAATAAAGCTGTATAACACACTGTCAATTTAGATCAAGGGAATTATGGATGACAAAAAATTTAAGTCAGAAATAAAACTTAAGTATTAAATTAATGTTTCTATATCATGGATGAGTATTTTGAATTCCTTGATGACTAATAACCTCTTGTTTTCTTTTCAGTGTCATTCAAACATGCTGTTCTCATTGTAAATATTAAATATTGTTTGTATATTCTTGTTTCTTGAAGTGTACTGCTTGTATGTCAGAATTGTTATAGGGCACATCTAATACCAATCCATTAGTCCATTATGAAATTTTTTAAACACATTGTATAATGTTAATTTCATATTAGTTATATTAACATCTAGAATTGTGATGTATGTATGCTGTATCTAATTATGACAATACCTACATCATATATGTGATGCAAAGGATACTATGGTGAACAGGAATTACTAACTTAAATCTGAACACACATTTCTTTTTGTAAATAATAAAGAAAAAACACAAACTAGGAAATGATCAGAAAGTAATTATATGTACAAATTAACTTGGAATTTCAATGTAAAATGACTTTCTCCACATCATTACAATCTGTCATGTAAAATTGTCCATGGAATGAGCAACTAACTAACTTTATAATGGGTCACTGATGAAGACGGAGTAGTTTCTTCTTTTATTTCTTTGATACACTAATAATAACACACAAATGGGGAAAAACATTAAGCCGTTTTCAAGAATTTTAGTGTTGTTGTTGTTGTTGTTGTTGTTGTGATCTTCAGTCCTGAGACTGGTTTGATGCAGCTCTCCATGCTACTCTATCCTGTGCAAGCTTCTTCATCTCCCAGTACATACTGTAGCCTACACCCTTCTGAATCTGCTTAGTGTATTAATCTCTAGGTCTCCCACTATGATTTTTACCCTCCACACTGCCCTCCAATACTAAATTGGTGATCCCTTGATGCCTAAGTACATGTCCTACCAACCAATCCCTACTTCTAGTCCAGCTGTGCCACAAACTCCTCTTCTCTCCAATTCTATGCAATACCTCCCCATTAGTAATGTGATCTACCCATCTAATCTTCAGCATTCTTCTGTAGCACCACATTTCGAAAGCTTCTATTCTCTTCTTGTCCAACTATTTATCATCCATGTTTCACTTCCATACAAAGCTACACTCCATACAAATACTTTCAGAAACGACTCCCTGTATTCCAGCCAACATTGTCAAAAGCTTTTTCCAAGTCTAGAAATGCTATAAACACAGGTTTGCCTTTTCTTAATGTAGCTTCTAAGATAAGTCATAGGGTCAGTGTTGCTGCACGTGTTCCAATATTTCTACGGAATCCGAACTGATCTTCCCCGAGGTCAGCTTCTACCAGTTTTTCCATTCATCCGTAAAGAATTCTCGTTAGTATTTTGCAGCTGTGACTTATTGAACTTATAGTTCGGTAATTTTCACATCTGTCAACACCTGTTTTCTTTGGGATTGGAATTATTATATTCTTCTTGAAGTCTGAGGGTATTTCACCTGTCTCATACATTTTGCTCACCAGATGGTAGAGTTTTGTCAGGACTGGCTCTCCTAAGGCTGTCAGTAGTTCTAATGCAATGTTGCCAACTCCCAGGGCCTTGTTTCAACTTAGGTCTTTCAGTGCTCTGTCAAACTCTTTGCGCAGTATCATATCTCCCACTTCATCTCAGCATTTTAAGTGTTATATAGGGAGAAAATGGAAGAACCTGATGACTTGCTTCAGTTACACGTAATATTTTTTGAGTGTTTCATCTACCAATGGGAAAATGCTCCTCTCTAAGCACAAATAAGTGTGTATGCTCCTTTATAAATAATTGACTGAAAAATCTGATTCCAGCTGCCTCATCCTACTTTACCCAGCACCTTCCCAAAAATTTCCCAACACTTTTGGTACACAAATATACTTGTTCTCTTCTCACTAATATATCACTCATACCCCTCACCATGGCTTGCCCATTCTCACTCACTCACTCACTACTACTACTACAACAACAACTACTACTACTACTAGTAGTAGTAGTAGTAGTAGTAGTAGTAGTAGTAGTAGTATTTCCTCTTGCTGTCACTGTCTCTGGCTTGCTCTATATTACTGATACTATCTGTTTCACTCCTTCCTACTGCTGCTGTATCTTCTCACTGACACACCGTCTCTCTTCTTTTTTGCCATTGTCACAGACTATGTGTTGCATTATCATTGGTTCTCACCTACCTCTACTTCACAATTTTCTTCATTCCTCTCCAACCATGGAGAAAAGTCCGCATGCTGCCTGTTGTATTCAATCCCGATGCAATTTCTATCTTTCATCAACACTCTGAAGGTCCACAGATTGTAGAATGCCTCGAGATGTATTTCGGAAACTACTACTGGTCCTACAGGGAAATATCTAAGCGTAGACAGCTTCAGACCCTCCTTCCATGGAGAAACATCTGGATGGTGCCTGTTGTATTCAATCCCGATGCAATTTCTGTGTTTCATCAACACACTGAAGGTCCACTGATTACAGAATGCCTCCAGATGTGGTTCGGAAACTAGTACTGGTCTTCAAGGGAACGATCAAAGCGTAGACAGTTTGAGACATTACTCCCATGGAGAAAAGTCCGCATGGCGCCTGTTGTATTCATTCCCGATGCTATTTCTGTGTTTCATCAACACTCTGAAGGTCCACAGATTACAGAATGCCTGCACATGTGCTTCGGAATCTACGACATGTCTCCCAGGAGTCGATCAAAGCGTAGACAGTTTGAGACATTACACCCATGGAGAAAATTCCGCATGGTGCCTGTTATATTCAATCCCGATGCAATTTCTGTGTTTCATCAACACTCTGAAGGTCCACAGATTACAGAGTGCCTCCAGATGAGCTTCAGAAATTACTACTAGTCCTATAGGGAAATACCTAAGCGTAGACAGTTTGAGACATTCCTCCCATGGAGAAAAGTCCGCATGGTGAATGTTGTATACCATCTCGATGCAATTTCTGTGTTTCATCAACACTCTGAAGGTCCAAGGATTACAGAATGCCTCCAGCTGTGGTTCGGAAACTACTACTGGTCTGCCAGGAACATATCAAAGTGTAGACAGTTTGAGACATTACTCCCATGAAGAAACGTGCGCATGGAGGCTTTTGTATTCAATCCCGATGCAATTTCTGTGTTTCATCAACACACTGAAGGTCTAGAGATTACAGAATTAGTCCAGATGTGCTTCGGAAACTACTACTAGTCTTCCAGGGAACGATCAAAGCATAGACAGTTTGAGACATTTCTCCCATGGAGAAAAGTCCGCATAGTGAATGTTGTATTCAATCCCGATGCAATTTCTGTGTTTCATCAACACTCTGAAGATCCACCGATTACAGAATGCCTCGAGTTGTGCCTTGGAAACTACTACTAGTCTTCCAGGGAACGATCAAAGCGTAGACAATATGAGACATTACTCCCATGGAGAAAAGTCCGCATGGTGAATGTTGTATTCCATCACGATGCTATTTCTGTGTCTAACCAACACTCTGAAAGTCCACAGATTATAGAATGCCTCCAGATGTGCTTTTGAAACTAGTACTGGTCCTCCAGGGAAATATTTAATCGTAGACAGCTTCAGACATTCCTCCCATGGAGAAACGTCCGCATGGTGCCTGTTGTATTCAATCCCGATTCAGTTTCGGTGTTTCATCAAAACTCTGAAGGTCCAACGATTACTGAATGCCTCCAGATGTACTTTGGATACTACTACTGGTTCTTCCAGGGAACGATCAAAACGTAGACAGTTTGAGATATTACTCCCATGGAGAAAAGTCCGCATGGCGCCTGTTGTACTCAATCCCGATGCAATTTCTGTGTTTCATCAACACACTGAAGTTCCACAGATTAATGAATGCCTCGACATGTGCTTCGGAATCTACGACATGTCTCCCAGGAATCGATCAAAGCGTAGACACTTTGAGACATTACTCCCATGGAGTAAAGTCCGCATGTTGCCTGTTGTATTCTATCCCGATGCAATTTCTATCTTTCATCAACACTCTGAAGGTCCACAGATTACAGAATGCCTCCAGATGTGCTTCGGAAACTACTACTGGTTTTCCAGGGAACGATCAAAGCGTAGAAAGTTTGAGACAATACTCCCATGGAGAAAAGTCGGCATGGTGCCTGTTGTATTCAATGCCGATGCAATTTCTGTGTTTCATCAACACTCTGAATGTCCTAAGATTACTGAATGCCTCCAGATGTGCTTCGGAAACTACTACTGGTTTTCCAGGGAACGATCAAAGCGTAGACAGTTTGAGACAATACTCCCATGGAGAAAAGTCCGCATGGTGCCTGTTGTATTTAATCCCGATGCAATTTCTGTGTTTCATCAACACTCTGAAGGTCCAAAGAATACTGAATGCCTCCAGATGTGCTTCGGTAACTACAACTAGTCTTCCAGGGAACGATGAAAGCGTAGACAGTTTGAGACATTACTCCCATGGAGAGAAGTAAGCATGGTGCCTGTTGTATTTAATCACAATGCAATTTCTATGTTTCACCAACACTCTGTAGGTCCACAGATTATAGAATGCCTCCAGATGTATTTCGGAAACTATTACTGATCCTACAGGGAAATATCTAAGCGTAGACAGAGATGAGACATTACTCCCATGAAGAAACGTGGGTATGGAGGCTTTTGTATTCAATCCCGATGCAATTTCTGTGTTTCATCAACACACTGAAGATCAACAGATTACAGAATGAGTCCAGATGTGCTTCGGAAACTACTACTGTTCTTCCAGGGAACGATCAAAGCATAGACAGATTGAGACATTACTCCCATGGAGATAAGTCCGCATGGCGAATGTTGTATTCCATCTCGATGCAATTTCTGTGTTTCACCAACACTCTGAAGATCCACAGATTATACAATGCCTCCAGATTTGCTTGGGAAACTACTACTGCTCTCCCAGGGAACGATCATTGCGTAGGCAATTTGAGACATGACTCCAATGGGGAAAAGTCGGCATGGTGCCTGTTGTATTAAATCCCGATTCAATTTCTGTGTTTCATCAACACTCTGAAGGTCCACCGTTTACAGAATGCCTCCAGTTGTGCTTTGGAAACTACTACTGGTCTTCCAGGGAACGATCAAAGCGTGCACAGTTTGAGACATTTCTCCCATGGAGAAAAGTCCGCATGGTGAATGTTGTATTCCATCTCGATGTAATTTCTGTGTTTCATCAAACTCTGAAGGTCCACAGAAAATAGAATGGGTCCAGATTTGCTTTGGAAACTACTAGTGGTCTTCCAGGGAACGATCCAGGCGGAGACAGTTTCAGACATTACTCCAATGGAGAAAAGTCCTCATGGGGAGTGTTGTATACAATCCCGAAGCAATTTATTTGTTTCATCAACACTCTGAAGGTCCACAGATTACATAATGCCTACAGATGTGCTTTGGAAACTACTACTGGTCCTCCAGGGAATGATCAAAGCGTAGAGAGTTTGAGACATTACTCCCATGTAGAAAAGTCCGCATTGGTGCATGTTCTATTCAATCTCGATGCAATTACTGTGTTTCATCAACACTCTGAAGGTCGGAAGATTACAGCATGCCCCAGATGTGCTTCGGAAACTACTACTGGTCTCCCAGGAATCAATCAAAGCGTAGACAGTTTGAGACATTACTCCCATGGGGAAAAGTCCGCATGATGAATGTTGTATTCAATCCCGATGCAATTTCTGTGTTTCATCAACACACTGATGATCAACAGATTACAGAATGAGTCCAGATGTGCTTCGGAAACTACTACGAGTATTCCAGGGAACGATCAAAGCGTAGACAGTTTGAGACATTACTCCCATTGAGAAAAGTAAGCATGGTGCCTGTTGGTTTCTAACCCGATGCAATTTCTGTGTTTCATCAACACACTGATGATCAACAGATTACAGAATGAGTCCAGATGTGCTTTGGAAACTACTACTAGTCTTCCAGGGAACGATCAAAGCGTAGACAGTTTGAGACATTACTCCCATGGAGAAAAGTCCGCATGGTGCCTGTAGTATTCAATCTCGATGCAATTTCTGCGTTTCATCAACACTCTGAAGGTCCAAAGATAAGTGAATGCTTCCAGATGTGCTCCGGAAACTACAACTAGTCCTACCTGGAAATATCTAAGCGTATCCAGTTTGAGACATTACTCCCATGAAGAAACGTGCGTATGGTGGCTTTTTTATTCAATCCCTATGCAATTTCTGTGTTTCATCAACACACTGAAGGTCAACAGTTTACAGAATGAGTCCAGATGTGCTTCGGAAACTACTACCGGTCTTCCAGGGAACGATCAAAACATAGACAGTTTGGGACATTACTCCCATGGAGAAAAGTACGCATGGCGCCTGTTGTATTCAATCCCGATGCAATTTCTGTGTTTCATCAACACTCTGAAGGTCCACAGATTAATGAATGAATCGACATGTGTTTCGGAATCTACGACTGGTCTCCCAGGAATCGATCAAAGCGTAGACAGTTTGAAACATTACTCCCATGGAGTATAGTCCGCATGGTGCCTGTTGTATTCTATCCCGATGCAATTTCTATCTTTCGTCAACACTCTGAAGGTCCACAGATTACAGAATGCCTCCAGATGTGCTTCGGAAACTACTATTGGTTTTCCAGGGAACGATCAAAGCGTAGACAATTTGAGACAATACTAACATGGAGAGAAGTCCGCATGGTGCTGTTGTATTCAATGCCGATGCAATTTCTGTGTTTCATCAACACTCTGAATGTCCTAAGATTACTGAATGCCTTCAGATGTGCTTCGGAAACTACTACTGGTCTTCCAGGGAACGATCAAAGCGTAGACAGTTTGAGACATTACTCCCATGGAGAAAAGTAAGCATGGTGCCTGTTGTATTTAATGACAATGCAGTTTCTATGTTTCACCAACACTCTGAAGGTCCACAGATTATAGAATGCCTCCAGATGTATTTCGGAAACTACTACTGATCCTACAGGGAAATATCTAAGCGTAGACAGAGTTGAGACATTACTCCCATGAAGAAACGTGGGTATGGAGGCTTTTGTATTCAATCCCGATGCAATTTCTGTGTTTCATCTACACACTGATGATCAACAGATTACAGAATGAGCCCAGATGTACTTCGGAAACTACTACTGGTCCTCCAGGGAACGATCCAAGCGGAGACAGTTTGAGACATTACTCCCATAGAGAAAAGTCCTCATGGATAATGTTGTATTCAATCCCGAAGCAATTTATTTGTTTCATCAACACTCTGAAGGTCGGAAGATTACAGCATACCTCCAGATGTGCTTCGTAAACTACTACTGGTCTCCCAGGAATCAATGAAAGTGTAGGCAATTTGAGACATTACTCCCATGGAGAAGAGTCCGCATGATGAATGTTGTATTCCATCCCGATGCAATTTCTGTGTTTCATCAACACTCTAAAGGTCCACAGATAATAGAATGCCTCCAGATTTGCTTGGGAAACTACTAGTGGTCTTCCAGGGAACGATCCAAGCGGAGACATTTTGAGACATTACTCCCATTGAGAAAAGTCCTCATGGGGAATGTATTATTCAATCCCGAAGCAATGTATTTTTTTCATCAACACTCTGAAGGTCCACAGATTACATAATGCCTACAGATGTTCTTAGGAAACTACTACTGGTCCTCCAGGGAATGATCAAAGCGTAGACAGTTTGAGACATTACTCCCATGGAGAAAAGTAAGCATGGTGCCTGTTGTATTCAAACCCGATGCAACTTCTGTGTTTCATCAACACTCTGAAGATCCACAGATTACATAATGCCTCCAGATGTGCTTCGGAAACTACTAATTGTCCTCCAGGAAATTATCAAAGCGTAGAAAGTTTTAGACATTACTCCCATGGAGAAAAGTCCGCATGGTGACTGTTGTATTCAATCTCGATGCAATTTCTTTGTTTCATAAACACTCTGAAGGTCCACAGATTACAGAATGCCTCCAGATGGGCCTCGGAAACCTCTACTGGTCTCCCAGGAATCGATCAGAGCGTAGTCAATTTGAGAGATTACTCCCATGCAAAAACGTTCGCATTGTGCCTGTTGTATTCAATCATGATGCAATTTATTTGTTTCATCAACACTCTGAATGTCCAAAGATTACTGAATGCCTCCAGATGTGCTTCGGAAACTACTACGAGTCTTCCAGGGAACGATCAAAGCGTAGACAGTTTAAAACATTACTCCCATGGAGAAATGTCCGCATGGTGACTGTTGTATTCAATCTCGATGCAATTTCTGTGTTTCATCATCACTCTGAAGATCCACAGATTACAGAGTGCCTCCAGATGTGCTTCGGAAACTACTACTGGTCCTACAGGGAAATATCTAAGCGTAGACAGTTTGATAATTACTCCCATGAAGAAACGTGCGTATGGAGACGTTTGTATTCAATCCCGATGCAATTTCTTTGTTTCATCAACACACTGAAGGTCAACAGATTACAGAATGGGTCCAGATGTGCTTCGGAAACTACTACTGACTTCCAGGGAACGATCAAAGGGTAGACAATTTCAGTATTACTGCATGGAGAAAAGTCTGCATGGTGAATGTTGTATTCAAGGTCGATGCAATTTCTACGTTTCATCAACACTCTGAAGGTCCACAGATAATTGAATGCCCCCAGATTTGCTTGGGAAACTACTACTGGTCTTCCAGGGAACGATCAAAGCGAAGACAGTTCAAGACATTACTCCCATGGAGAAAAGTCCGCATGGTGAATGTTGTATTCCCTTACGATGCAATTTCTGTTTTCATCAACACTCTGAAGGTCCACAGATTACAGAATGCCTCCAGATCTGCTTCGGAAATTGCTACTAGTCTTCCAGGGAACAATCAAAGCGTAGACAGTTTGAGACATTACTCCCAGGGAGAAAAGTCCGCATGGTGAATGTTGTTTCCATCACGATGCAATTTTTGTGTTTCATCAACACTCTGAAGGTCGAAAGCTTACAGAATTCCTCCAGATGGGCTTCGGAAACCATGACTAGTCTCCCAGGAATCGATCAAAGCGTAGACAGTTTGAGACATTATTCCCATGGAGAAGATTCCGCATGGTGCCTGTTGTATTAAATCTCGATGTAATTTCAGTGTTTCATCAACACTCAGAAGGTCCAAAGGCTACTGAATGCCTCCAGATGTGCTTTGGAAACTACTACTGGTTCTTCCACGGAACGATCAAAGCGTAGACAATTTGAGACATTACTCCCATGGAGTAATGTCCGCATGGTGCCGGTAGTATTCAATGCCGATTCAATTTCTGTGTTTCATCAACACTCTGAAGGTCCAAAGATTACTGAATGCCTCCAGATGTGCTTCGGTAACTACCACTAGTCTTCCAGGGAACCATCAAAGCGTAGACGGTTTGAGACATTAATCCCATGAAGAAACGTGGGTATGGAGGCTTTTGTATTCAATCCCGATGCAATTTCTGTGTTTCATCAACACACTGAAGATCAACAGATTGCAGAATGAGTCCAGATGTGCTTCGGAAACTACTACTGGTCTTCCAGGGTGCGATCAAAGCATAGACAGTTTGAGATATTACTCCCATGGAGAGAAGTCCGCATGGTGAATGTTATATTCCATCTCGATGCAATTTCTGTGTTTCACCAACACTCTGAAGGTCCACAGATTATAGAAAGCCTCAAGATTTGCTTTCCGAAACTACTACTGGTCTTCCAGGGAACGATCATTGCGTAGGCAATTTGAGACATGACTCCCATACAGAAAAGTACGCATGGTGCCTGTTGTTTTCAATTGCGATGAAATTTCTATCTTCCATCAACACTCTGAAGGTCCACAAATTACACAATGTCTCCAGATGTGCTTCGGAAACTAATACTGGTCTTCATGAGGACCATCAAAGCGGAGACAATTTGAGTCATTACTCCCATGGAGAAAAGTCCGCATGGTACCTGTTGTATTCAATCGCGATGCAATTTTTGTGTTTCAACAACATTCTGAAGGTCCGCAGATCACAGAATGCCTCCAGATGTCCTTCAGAAACAACTGCTGGTCCTAGAGGGAAATATCTAAGCGTAGACAGTTTGAGACATTACTCCCGTAAAGAAACGTGGGTGTGGAGGCTTTTGTATTCAATCCCCATGCATTTTCTGGGTTTCATCAACACACTGAATATCAACAGATTACAGAATGCCTCCAGATGTACTTCGGAAACTACTACTAGTCTTCCAGGGAACGATCAAAGCGTAGACAGTTTAAGACATTACTCCCATGGAGAAAAGTCCGCATGGTTCTGTTGTATTGAATCTCGATGCAATTTCTGTGTTTCATCAACACTCTGAAGGTCCACAGATTACATAATTCATCCAGATGCGATTCCGAAACTACTGCTGGTCAGCCAGGGAACGTTCAGAACGTAGACATTTTGAGACATTACTCCCATGGGAAAAGTCCACATGGTGCCTGTTGTATTCAAACCCGATGCAATTTCTGTGTTTCATCAACACTCTGAAGAACCAAAGATTACAGAATGCCTCCAGATGGGATTAGGAAACCACTACTGGTCTCCCAGGAATCGATCAAAGCATAGACACTTTGATACATTACTCCCCTGGGGAAAACTCCGCATGGTGCCAGTTTTATTCAATCTCGATGCCATCTCTGTGTTTCATCAACACCCTGAAGGTCCACAGATTACAGAGTGCCTCCAGATGTGCTTCGGAAACCACTATTGGTCTGCCAGTGAACGATCAAAGCGTAGACTGTTTGAAACATTACTCCAATGGAGAAAAGTCCGCATGGTGCCTGTTGAATTCAATCCCGATGCAATTTCTTGTTTCATCAACACTCTGAAGTTCCACATATTACAGAATGCCTCCAGATGGGCTTCGGAAACTACTACGGGTCTCCCAGGAATCGATCAAAGCGTAGACATTTTGACACTTTACTCACATGGAGAAAAGTCCGCATGGTGCCTGTTGTATTCAATCCCGATGCAATTTCTGTGTTTCATCAACACTCTGAAGGTCCACAAATTACAGAATGCCTCCAAATGTGCTTCGGAATCTACTACTGGTCTCCCAGGAACATATCAAAGTGTAGATAGTTTGAGACATTACTCCCATGGAGAAAAGTCCGCATTGTGCATGTAGTATTCAATCCCGATGCAATTTTTGTGTTTCATCAACACTCTGAAGGTCAACAGATTACAGAATGCCTCCAGATGTGCTTCGGAACCTACTACTGGTCTTCCAGGGATCGATCAAAGCGTAGAAAGTTTGAGACATTACTCCCATGGGGAAAAGTCTGCATGAATTCTCGGTTCCACAAAACCAATTACAGCAAAATAAGCATCTCCGGTTTAAAGACTATGAGACTAGCCGACAGGGATTTTCCAAGCTCTTTATAGCTCCTAGGTCTCCGTGAGACACCCTATTGTAGTGCAGAAATGAAGCAGTTGCTGAAGTGAAGCACATCCTGTTCATCAAAGAGAACTACTGACGGATGTGTTATGGAAAAATGTTCTTCTCCCCGTGTCCAGTGAAACTCTGTTGCGATCATGAGTAGCTGCCATCTACGATCACTGTTTGTAGGTAATGTCTAGTAAAGTCATCAGAAGATCGAAATCAGTTGCAAAACAATTTAGTAAAGATATCTGTATGGTTCGAAAGTTGGCAGTTGGCAGTTAGCGCAAAGCTATGAAAAGTGTGGGGTTATCCGCAAGAGTGCTACTAGGAATCCGTTAAACATCGGCTACACGATAAATCAAATCTAAAAGCCGTAATTTTAAATTAATACCTAAGAATTACAGTTACGAACTACTTAAGTGGAGAGAAGAGAGAGAAAATGATGCGGGGAAGAGAAACCAAAGACTGCGTTTATTTGGCGGAACAGTTGAAATATGTAACAGATCTACTGATGAGTCTAGCTACACTGTGCTTGTCCGTCTCCTTTCGAAGTACTGCTGCGCGGTGTGGAATTGATACCAGATGGAATTAACGGAGTACATCGAGAAACTTCAATGAAGCGCTGCTCGTTTTGTATTAATATGGAATAGGGGAGAGAGTGTCACTGCATGATACACAGTTAGGGGAGGACGTCATCAAAACGAAGGCGTTTTTCGTTGCGGCGGAATCTTCTCACGGAATTTCAGTCATTAACTTTCTTCTCCGAACGTGAAAATATTTTGTTAACGCTGACCTACATAGGGAGAAAAGATCATCATAGTAAAATAAGGGAAATAAGAGCTCGCACTGACAGATATACGTGTTAGTTATTCCACCACGCTGTTCGAGATTGGAATAATAGAGAATTATTGTGAAGGTGGTTCGATAAACCCTCTGCCAAGCACTTAAGTGTGATTTGCAGTCTACCCATGTACATATAGATGTAGATAGTGGACGCTCATATCATTAAAAGTACCCCGTAACTCAACAGGAGGAAACGCATAAATCACTGCATGAAGGATTATAATTAGTGTGTTTATGATATGTTGAAATGTCTGTGTAGAGTCGCTTGATAAGACTGTTGCCCTGTTTGATTCTGTTTGTCTGCAGTTGGTTCTACTAACTGTCCCAGAAGGACTGAGAAGTTTCAGTGATAATCTGACGTTAAGTGCAAGCAACTCGTTCTGCGCATCAGTATGTCAGTACCTTAAGTGATCCATTTATATTCCATGTGTAATCGAGACCCATATTTATAAAGTTCGTCCATTAGCCTATCTTGTGTGACCAGGTCTTTTTATGTGTCTTTTCAGGTTTGTCTTCCATTTGGTACTTGAGCTGCTTTTCGTCTGCTAGAAGCACAGGATAACCAGTTTTGTACCTCTTACGTGGGCAAAGAGGTCTATCGGTGCTGTTCGACACCTTCGTGGTTGTCAAGTTGGTATTGTCCGTTTCCCGTGTGGGCTTTCCATGCGCTCCGAGCCGAGCGGTGGCTGTCGGTGGATGTATGGCTCTGAGCGCTATGGGACGTAACTTCTGAGGTCATCAGTCCCCAAGAACTTAGAATTACTTAAACCTAACTAACCTAAGGACATCACACACATCCATGCCCGAGGCAGGATTCGAACCTGCAACCGTAGCAGTCGCGCGGTTCCGGACTGAACTCGGTGGATGTAGCTGTGCTCTTAAGTGAGCCCTCTCCTGCCAGTGATGAGATAGGTCGTAGCTTCAAACGCGGTCTTCATGCGTGGAGCCGTTCGGAAAAGCTCTTGGCCTGAATGAAGTGTTTCGATTACTTCTTGCTTTATATTGCTCTTAATAGGATGCTTGAGTCTATGATTTTGTCAGTGTCCGGAGTTTGCTTTGTTCCTTTCTACTATTGTTGTGTCAATGCGCTCTACGGGATATGGTTAGCCTGAGTTAATGTGCTTTAAAGCTTTGTGAATATGACAGAACTTGTGTTATCGTGTATGTGCGATATTTCTTTTTATGTATTGTAGTTTATCGCATGTTCTATTTTCTGCTGTGATCTCGAGTTGTCTTTATTCTGTGAGCGTTGCGCTCTATTACTGAATCTCAATAGTTGGTCCGTGTTATTTTAACTGATAAGTGATGGGTGAATATTTGCGTTACTGCATTTCCGTGTTTTGTGGGAACGTGTAGCAGCTGCCTTTGTTTAATGGGGGCCATATGTTTCTCGAATCATTGGGGCCTTCCGCCTTGATGGTTTTATTATGAATTCGGTGTGATTCATGATCTATTCGTTGTTACAGTGGTGTACTCTCATTGATTTATACATTTAGCGATTTTCACTCACATCTGTTTGAAACAGTTGGATGTGCAACTCAGGTGACTTCTTTTCATGATGCTTGCGTGAATTCTCAGGTGGTGTATTTGCTGTAACAAGATGTTTCAATTGGTGTAAACCCCTTTGATGTTAGTGCATGCACGCAATGCAGGTAATGTTCCTCTGAATTTCGTCGTTTTCGTGTGAAGCTTGATTGGATAACTGAAGTCATATGTTTCTGTTCCCTTTCCTCTCTTTTCCCTCACGTATGCATAGTTAAATTGCGCTATGTAATTTCTTCTTGCCAGATCAGATTAGTTTATTTCGTGTTCAGGCACAACTTAAGTATATCTTCAGAATGTCCACCCATAATTCTTTGTGGCTATTTTTGAATAAATGTGTTTCATGAAAACTCAAATCGTGTGTCCTCTAACTACTTCAGAACGCACCAAATAGCTGCCAGACTTGCAACTCGACGCTCTTAACTGCTTCTTTCTTTGAAATATTAGCCTGATTTTTATATGCTGCACAAAAAGACAGTGATAACGAAGTACCCAGAGAGAGGAATGAGTAGAACTAATGTGCCAAATTCACAATCCGTTGATTAATTATACAGGTTCATTTAACGATGTTATGTACTATGGTTAGATTTAGTATTGCATTAACTGCATGCAATTTTTTTTTTCCGCTATTCTCAAACAACCTCTGTGCCGGTTGGTGAACTCACGAAGGGACTGAAGAGAAATTTAATGAGCCGAGGAAAGTGAATGAAAAGCTATTTGATGACTTAGAAGCTGCGAATCTTAAGCTCGAACGGAACGTGGAAAGTAAAGCGAATGACTTTAGAAGATGCTACGGGATGAAATAGCGATCGAGTTAGCGAAAACGTCGAGGGTCGTCGAGAAGCGTCTGTGAAGCTGAAATCGAGCAGTTGCCGCTAAACAGAGTGCTCGAAGAACAGGAGAGCAGGGTTATGGCGACGTTCGTGGCTGTCCCAAAGTGAACGCGTAGAGCTACTGTCCCCAGCTGAGAGAGCGGCTGCCGGGCGTTTGGAAGCCACGAAGGGTCAGGCAGAGCAGAGAATCAGCGCGATACGTACTCCGTCTTTTGCTGCGCCCGAGTTCCTGTTCCAAAGAGATGCCGAGAGCCGGGAGTTAACGTCGCAGAGACAGCGAGCACCAGTTCGGCCGCAGGCGGTGGCGATAAAGCAACAGACTGCCGGCTACTGTGAGCAACACCCAGGTTTGGTCCAGAGGGGACGATACGTAGCTCGTGACTTGAAGAAACGTGTGGCTCACCTCAAAGTAGGTTGTCCCGAAATTGAAGTAGACACTTCCTGCGAATTAGTATGCACAGAGGACATTCTTGGCAACCGGAATCATATAATAACTGGATCCTTTTACCGACCTCCCAATTCAGATGATACAGTAGCTGAAAGGTTCAAAGACGAGTTGAGTTTAATTTCAAACGCGTACCCGACTCATACAAATATAGTTCGTGGTGCCTTTAATCTATCCTCGATATGTTAGTGAAAATACATGTTTAATTCCGGAGGTACGCATAAAACATCATCCGAAATTTTGCTAAACGCTTTCTCCGACAACTATTTCGAGCAGTTACTTCATGAATAGTAAAAGGTTGTGAAAACCGCGCTTTACCTGTTAACTCGGAATAATCCTGAACTAGTAACGAGGATTAAAACGGATACTGGTATTATTGAACGTACCCAGACCCCCAAGTCCTCCACAAATAAACGAAATATATACCTGTTCAAAAAAGCACATAAAAATTCACATAACATCTTCCTCCACTCCTTCCACATTAATAATTTCACTGCAGACCAGATGTGACTTGAATGCAAAGAAATAGTATCGGCGGCAATTCAGAGATTTACACCAAATAAATTAACAAACGACGCAGTTCATCCTCATTGGTACGCAAAACGCGTCAAAACACTGTTGCAGAAACAACGAAACATACCAAATTTAAACGGAAACAAAATCTCCAACATTGGCGATCTTTTAAAGAGACTCGAAATTTAGCGCTGACTTCAATGCGACATGCTTATAATAGTTTTCACAACGAAACTTTATCTCCAAACCTGGCAGAAAATTCAGACAGATTCTGTTCGTATGTGAAGTATGCTAGCGGCAAGACACAATCAATGCCTTCTCTGCGCGATAGCAATGGAGATACTATCGAAGACAGTGCTGCCAAAACAGAGCTACTAAACACAGTTATCCGAAATGCCTTCACAAAGGAACACGAAGTAAATATTCAAGAATTCGAAACAAGATCAGGTGCCAACATGAGTAACGTCGAAGTAGATATCCTTGGAGTAGTGAAGCAACTTGAATTACTTAATAAATGCATGTCTTCTGGCCCAGAGTGTATACCAATTAGGTTCCTATCAGAGTTTGGAGGTGCAAGCCATCGAGTAAAACAGAAGTGATTCCTGGCGTTCTTCAGGGTCCTTTGCTGTTCCTCATCTCTATAAACGATTTTGGAGACAATCTGAGCATCCGTCTTTGATTGTTTGCAGATGACCCTGTCGTTTATCGGCTAATAAAGTCATCAGAAGATCAAAACAAATTGCAAAGCCATTTAGAAAAGGTATCTGGATGGTGCGAAAATTGGCAATTGACCCTAAATAACGGAAAGTGTGAGGTCATCCACATGAGTGCTAAACGTAATCCGTTAAACTTCGGTTACACGATAAATCAGAAAAATCTAAAGGTCGTAAATACCTAGGAATTATTATTACGAACAACTTAAATTGTAAGTCACACACAGAGTATGTTCTGGGGAAGGCTAACCCAAGACTGCATTTTACTGGCAGGAGACTTTGGAAGTGTAATACATCTGCTAAGGAGACTGCCTGCACTATGCTTGTCCGTTATCTTTTAGAATACTGCTGTGCGGTGTGGGATCCTTACCACATAGGACTGACGGGGTGCATCGAAAAAGTGTATTATCACGATATAGGGGAGAGAGTGTGACTGAAATGTTGGAGGCTTTGGGATGGAGATCATTAAAACAAAGGCGTTTTTCGTTGCAGAGGAAGCTTCCTACGAAATTTCAATCACCAACGTTCTCCTCCGAATGCTAAAATATTCTGCTGACGGAGACCAACATAGGGAGAAACGATCAGCATAATAAAATAAGGGAAACCAGACCTCGCATTGAAAGATATATATGTTCGTTTCTTCTGCGCTCTATACGAGATTGGAATAATAGGGAATTGTGAAGGTTGTTCGATGAAATGGCTCAAATGGCTCTGAGCACTATGGGACTCAACTTCTGAGGTCATCAGTCCCCTAGAACTTAGAACTACTTAAACCTAACTAACCTAAGGACATCGCACACATCCATCCCTGAGGCAGGATTCGAACCTGCAACCGTAACGGTCGAGCGGGGTTCGATGAACCCTCTGCCAGCCACTTAAATATAATTTGCAGAGTATCCATGTAAATGTAGATGTATAGGGGCTGATGGAGTTGGAGCCTCAGGGAATAAAGTGCAAAGAGGGACTCGGAACGCGAGGATAAGTGCGATTACAGGGAAAGCAATGTTGCGGGAGGCTTTCGCGGCGGAGGACAGACCTTCGCGAGAGAAAGGCAAAGTTTCTGTTTTAAGCATTTCCTTTCACTACGTGAGTTTGAGTTGTTCCTGAATTCGGTTAACTGAATTCACCCTATGCCTGGTCGGAACTGTTCGAATTTGTGCTTTCCCCAGTGTGGCCCAGCACACGCAACTGGATTCGTCCGTTGTTTCTTAGCAGGGGAACCTGCCATGCCAATGAGGACCAGATCGCGGCGTTGTGCGACAGTAAGGGAATTTCGGCAGGCTTTCCTTTCAGCGCCGGGCGGAGTAGCCATGAGGTTTGAGGCGCATTGCACGGATTGAGAGTCCTTCCTGCCGGAGGTTCGAGTCCAGTCTCTTGCATGGGTTGTGTGTTGTTCTTAGTTGGGGTTAGTGTAAGTGATGATCTCTGCAATTTGGTACTTTAGGAATTCACTCACACACATTCCTTTCAGCCTACTGGTCGGAGGCTGCACGAGCCCACACAACATTATCGTAATACTCTTCTTTAAATATTCTGGATTTACGAGCGCCGCCCGTTTGCTCGAACACATGGTACAGGCTAATCAATTTTTGTTTTATACGTTCGGAGAAACAGAGCTGATCAGTATTTGCCTGACTATAATGCCAACCCACATGTGTCACATCATCTCAGCTGCCAAATGCAGCCGGCCGGTGTGGCCATGAGGTTCTAGGCGCTTCAGTGTGATGTCATTTTGTTAGTTAGGTTGAAGTAGTTCTAAGTTATAGGGGACTGATATCTCATCGTTTTGCAAAATGAAAGGATGATTTGGAAGCATTTAAAGCGGTGCAATAAGAGTTCGAGTACGATTTGGGGGAGTATGTGTCTAAGTATACGATCTAGTCACGCGGTGCGCAAACGCACGATTCCAGTTGCGGGCGCAGTCAAAAACCTAGACCAGAGTGACTGACCGTACGCGGCCACCCTAGTTCCTTTGGGAACAACTGGGGAATAGAAAAACGTAGGGTAAATCAGTACAGGAATGAAGGGGCACACGTACGCGGTCACGAGAACCCTGGAAGCAGTGGGATCAAAAACCATTTTTATGCGTTTCTGTCTGTAAAATATCTGGGAGTGTGCGTGCGGAACGATTTGAAGTGGAATGATCATATAAAATTAATTGTTGGTAAGGCGGGCACCAGGTTGAGATTCATTGCGGGAGTCCCTAGAAAATGTAGTCCATCAACAAAGGAGGTGGCTTACAAAACACTCGTTCGACCTATACTTGAGTATTGCTCATCAGTGTGGGATCCGTACCAGATTGGGTTGACAGAGGAGATAGAGAAGATCCGAAGAAGAGCGGCGCGTTTCGTCACAGGGTTATTAAGCGTGATAGCGTTACGGAGATGTTTAGCAAACTCAAGTGGCAGACTCTGCAAGAGAGGCGCTGTGCATCACGGTGTAGCTTGCTGTCCAGGTTTTGAGAGGGTGCGTTTCTGGATGAGGTATCGAATATATTGCTTCGCCCCGCTTATACCTCACGAGGAGATCACGAATGTAAAATTAGATTCGAGCGCGCACGGAGGCTTTCCGGCAGTCTTTCTTCCCGCGAACCGTACGCGACTGGAACAGAAAAGGGAGGTAATGAGAGTGGCACGTAAAGTGCCCTCCGCCACACACCGTTGGGTGGCTTGCGCAGTATAAATGTAGATGTAGTAGCGACAACAACGGGCGGTCGTAGTGAGACCGATTACGGGGCTGGGATCAGCTGAGTGGTGATAGCAATAACGGGTGGCGGTGATTTGGGAACAACTGGGGAATAGAAAAAGATATGGCAAATCAGTACAGGAATGAAGAGACACGCGAACGCAATCACAAAACCCTGGAAGCAGTGGGATCAGAAACACTTTAATGCCTTTCTGTCTGTTTTAATTATTGGGGAGCTGACGTTTGGTTTTAAACTTTGTTTTCTGCGTTTAATTTGATTGGGAAACCATTGAGATTGAACTTAACATATACATGGATGGACATGAGAAATGAAAGGTGTAAGTAGGCTGTTTAGTTTTTTATGTTGGTAACGCCACATAGCGCTCTGTATGAAAATCACTGATTATGCTGTGTGCAGTCTGTGGCTGGTTGGCATTGTTGAAATATTCGCTATTGTAGTGTTGGGCAGTTGGATGTGAACAGCGCTTAGCGTAGCGCAGTTGGAGGTGAGCCGCCAGCAGTGTTGGATGTGGGGAGAGAGATGACAGAGTTTTGAGAGCGGATGATCTGGACGTGTGTCCATCAGAGTAAATTTGTAGGACTTGATTTCTAGTTAGTGCCTTCAATAGTTAGAATCGTTTATGTAGCTGGCAGTACTGGCGCTCGCTATATTGCAGTAGTTCGAGTAAGGAAGATTTTTATGAGGTTAGTGATTCATGAAAGGTATAGGTTATTGTTAGTCGGGGCCATTCTTTTGTGGGGATTATATAAGTCAGATTGCGTTGCGCTAAAATATTGTGAGTCCGTTTAGTGATGATCAGAGTAAGTAAAGAGAAATGTCTGAGTACGTTGAGTTTTGCTCAACTGTTTGAAAATCAAATAACGTAAAGGAGATTATCAGCACAATCATTCATAAATTTTTCTAAAGGGAGTTTTCAAAGGTTGCAATAAATTTTTTATCTGTGATTATTACTTTAGGTATGAAATATTCTATTGCAGATTAATAAAAACGAATTTCTTTGAATGTTCCCAAAATAATGATTCAAGTTTAATTTTTATTCAAGGACTACTGCTGTTTGTACAAGAATGAAAATATTATTTTCCATCGAACTTAGCAAAGATTTTCACGTTGCACTGGATTTTTGTTTACTGGATATAGCCCGACTAGCTTTGAAGCATAAGACTATCTTTACTTTATGAATTCTTTTTTATATTTGTAAGCTCTCCTGAAGAATTATCCACTTTCAAATACACTTCACGATATGTTCCTAATTTTGAATGAAAATTTAAAAGAGCTGCAGCTTGTATCCACCTGTGAATGCACAAGATAAAATCTACTATCTCTTTGTATTCTGCGTATGGAATGCTGTGAAAAGAAACACTTTTTTATTTTCGTTCACCTCTACCTGTACCCTTTTTAGGATGTGGTCGTTATTGCGATGGTATATTTTAATCTGCCGCTGTTCCAGAATGCTCGCTCACGGCGCAGCTCCGTACTGCCAGCGATATCCAATAAAATGCTGGAAATTCTAAAATAAAATGGGTAATGTCCGGTGCGAACTTTGCAGTAATTGTGACAAACAGATTTTACTAGATAAATATATTTTAACAGAAACAATTAAAATCTTTACACACCGTTTACAATCCCAGCTACAAATGGCGTCGATCATCGACTTATGACAAATGAAGACTACGTAATAGCCTAATGCAACGTTGCGGGTTCCTCTCCCATTTAGTCTGTGCAGAAGGCAAGCGATTCTACTACAATATATTGCCACTTTATATCTTACCTAATTTTTGTACAGTCTTTGTCGTTTTTGATAACATATCCTTTCTTCTGTAGCGGTTTTCACATCCTCCGCCACAGACAGTATTTAACAGTCTTTGAATAATCATTTATAATAGCAAAATTCATAATTATCTTTTAAATGTCCTTTTGAAATACAATTAACAGAAATACATATAAATTATTTGTTGCAATGAACATTATACATCGAAATGTTCTTTTAACTTTCACTTTGGATGCATGCTGCCAGAGAACGTTACACCACGAAAGCAGAGACTGCTCATGAGGGGACCGTGAGCAGAATAGGAATGCCTTGGCGGGACCACAACAGTTGGAGAAAATCGAACCCGCTGATCCACAACATAATCCACTTAACGACAATGAGTGGCTGGAACTCTCGCGGCAGAATGGTGCGGAACAGGACGGATCTCTGAGCAAGGTAAGTGCGAATGTTCTACACGTGGAAAAATCCAGCACACGGGACGATTTGTTACAGGAGGCTGCAGGCAGTAAGGTTTCAGCTTTTATGCCAGATATCACCACCTCTATTAGAGTATCAGTACCCAGAACGCACTTGAGCTGCATCTGCCTGTGTTCGATTACAGGTGAGGCAGCGTTTCGTAATTATGTGTGGATACAGAGGCAGCGTGCAATATTTCTGCAAGGGACTTCTATCGACTTTTTGAGTACACGCCACACGGAGATGATGCTCTGTACTGGGTGAAACGAGGTCCGACACGATGCTACGACGTGCTCCGTGACTTTTGCCACTTCAGTGTATAAATGTACCGGATGTCTCTCTTAAAAGTCTTCAGGCACATTTCTTCTGGCTTTTCAGTAGATATTTTAAATGTGTAGATGCAGTCAGTCCAAACGTGTACTGGTCATCACGTCGAAGGAAAGCTTCGGTTTGTTTCCGTTACACGCGAAATGCTTTTTGAAGCGGAATTTTACATTCTCATTCGATAGAGCGGCCCGAGATGAGTCCAGCTTGGTATTCGTTTTAGCGATACGTATTAGCAGGAAAACTGGAAAACGGAGAGCGGCGGTAGCAATCAATTTGGGCCAGGGCCTTGTTGTCGCTGTTAGAGTATCGGTTATTCTTAGAGTTTTCCCGCTCCTGTTAATACAAATGGATGAAGCGAAAAACGTTGTAGACTAGTTTGTGGCCAGTCCATCCGAATGGATACGTGAAATTCCGCTTTGAAAATAAATTAATTTTTTTTTTTACCGGGAACAAACCGACGCTTTGCGGCGACAGTGGCACATCATGACAGGCGTAATGAACAGTATTAATTTCGACTGACTCCACCTACACATTCCAAACACGAAATTGAAAATATCTGTCGGAACACCAGAGCAAATGCGCCTGAAGACTCTTGGGTGGAATACCTACACCGAATATTGGAGAAATAGTGGCAAATATTTTGATAGGTGATACCAACCACAAGAACAAGAAAAAAAATACCTTGAACGTGGGTCTGGAAATGCATACTTTGTGAGATCTCTACACTTGTCCATAGTGGCTGAAGACGTTCGGGTGTGAATATGTCCGCCTGACACGCAAGGTAGATATTAAATAAACAAATGATGTATGGCCACAGGTGCTGCCCCTATGATCCGTGAACCGAGCGATGTGACGCAGTGGCTTGCACACTGGACTCGCATTCGGGAGGACGACGGTTCAATCCCGCGTCCGTCCATCCTGATTTAGGTTTTCCGTGGTTTCCCTAAATCACTCCAGGCAAATGCCGGGATGGTTCCTTTGAAAGGGCACGGCCGATTTTCTTCCCCGTCCTTCCCTAATCCGATGAGACCGATGACCTCACTGTCAGCTCTCCTTCCCCAAACAACCGAACCCCAACCCATGATCCGTCAATAGCGTTCACTACTGTACGTGACTTTCTGTATTGACGTACTCCAGTGTACACAAGTCTGAGCACTGGGTAATCTACAGGCAGTTGTGTTGCATGTACTATAGTTTTAGCGTTGTTAGTGTGTGTTATTTTGTAGTAAATTGCTTTTAACAATTAGTATGTATCGCATTTATTTATTCAGAGTATGGCATTTAAGTACATTTCAGAATTGCATCACGTTATTCTACATTACATGTATTCACAGACAAACATCTAGTCCGTGTAAGTCATATCGCAATGTTTACTGTCACTGTGATATTTGTAATGCACTGTGCACGAATGGGTTGGTAAATTTTCCATTTCTCTTCTGCTTGTTAACAATGGAAGCGTACTACTCCTAAAGTGACATGGCGGATATAATTATCTGCTATGGGTTAGCAGTTGGAAATAGCCCGTAAGCACGTTCCCACTACGCAGAAAAATACCCACGTTGCAGAGTACCATGCGATAAGTTGTTGACCCAAAGTTTTCGGCTTCTTAAGGACACGGATTTTCTAGCTTCCAAAAGACGAATAGTGGACGGAATGAGTCAGTTCACACACCTCAGATGCAGGAGGACATACCAGATTTTCTGGACGAAAGACGTGCAACAGCAGTGTGGGTATTTGGCGATAGACACCAACAGAAGGCATAAGTCATCCTGTTGTCCGGCTGGTACTGCTTGAGCTATTGCTGTATCCGTAACACCTTCAACACATCCAGGCACTAATGCCAGAGGACCACGATAGCCTATCATAGTTGTGTCATTGGCCCATACAGAAGCGTGCTGCAGGTCCACTGTTTTCGACGAAGAATTTATTTCTCTGATCCTGTGCGGTTCACAAAGGGTCGTGCTGTGAACTTCCATACTCAGCACGTGTGGGCTTATGAAAACCCCTATGCTGCTGTACAAAGAGTACATCAACCTCATTTCTCCGTCAACTAATGGATAGACATTCTTGGTGATAAGTTACTAGGGCCATATATCCTACTCCAAACATTTAATGGAGCTCATTATCGTCAACTTCTTGTTAACATTTTGCTTACCTTGTCTGAGGAGGTACCACATCAGTAAAGACTACCGATGTGGTTTATGCATTATGTCACATTTCATCTGCAATGTGTGTGAATATCGGATGCTGACGCTTCATGTCTTTTGGAATGGTTGGGGCGGAGGGGGCACACCTTGGTCCCCTGTTCCCTCGACTTCAGTCCTCTGTAGTTTTGGTTATGGGAACAGTTCAAGGCGTTAGTCTTGCAGTACCACATGTATGTGAAATTAGAAATCGTTACCAGAGTCGGAGACTATTTAGACTCTGACAAATCCCTTTAGATACAGTTTTGATATACATAATACAATGGAAATATGCTACTTGAAATTTGGCCCTTACATGAGGTCCTAGGGTGAACAATTTGTATAAAATTACTTAATAGCTGTATTTTAAAAACAATTAATAATGCAAATCAAATGAAAGGAACACTAAATTCTTTAAATGAAATTCAAGTAAAAAATGAACTGGTGATTTATTGCAAAAAGTCTTCTTCGTACACAAGAAAACCAATAGACTAACTGTCTATCATGTTAGACTAATACTGACAATCAGCAAAAGCATAATGTCCAGGGAAGGATAATGTGTTCATGCTGCACATTCCCTCCACGATGTTGAGGCGGAATAAATAAAAAAATTAAATTTCTTGGTTTTTTGTAAAGAGGAAAAATTGTGGACATGGAATTGTAACTTCAGAATTTTTGAAAGGCCTTTCTTTTTTTATGGGCTGTATTGACCAGCTTGAATGCGGACAAATTCAGTGCTGCGTGAAATATGCCTGTAATATAATTTACCATTCCGATTAATTACATTTTTGAATTCTACGTCACTGTTGATTTAATCAGAGTTCTCACCTTAGACGTAGCATTAGTCCTTCTGCCACAATATTAATTCATTAGTCGCCCTCGATGTTCTTCTCTTTGTTGACCGTGTGTACCTTCCTAAGTCGGCATCGGTTCACTTCACGTAGACGGTGGAAACCAAGGAAATACAATGCTACGTCACTTTAAAAAATAGTGAGAAGTATCGAAGTGTTACGAAAATTATTTATTCACAAGACAATAAGACTTGCTCTGCTCGTCGCACAAATCATGATTACTAACAACATGGCTGCCTTTCCGCACAGTCCGAAATTACGTCCTTCCTCCACAAGGCAACAATCGAAAGTGTCTCTTAGCTACTTCTTGGAGTATGAAACAAAAGCGAATCCAATATGAACATTACAGAGATTATATTCTACATCCCTCTCAATTTGATCTTTGGCGCAGCCTTTAAGGTGTTGTATGTCTCTGCGTCGGAATGTGTCATTACAATGTGAATAAACCCTACGAATCTGAATTTTACTATGTAGTGGTTCCTTGTCGGGACTAAAATGAAAAGAACCTTTCTTCGTATCTGGAATCTTACGGTACTGCGGTGGTGTACAACTATAAAGTGGTAAGCTCCCAGACAAATTGGTGCCGCTACAGTGTGCTCACCAATCACTAGCCATCTCGATCTACATCCAAATCTACATCGATACTCTGCTAATTACGTTGAAGTGCCTGGCAGAGGGTTCTTCGGACCACCTTCAAAATTCTCTATTCTCCAAATGTCGTATAGCGCGCGGAAATAACAAACACCTACATCTTTTTCGTACGAGCTCTTCAAATGGTTCAAATGGCTCTAAGCTCTATGGGACTTAACATCTGAGGTCATCAGTCCCCTAGACTTAGAATTACTTAAACATTAACGAACCTAACCACACACACATCCATGCCCACGGCAGAATTCGAACCTGCGACCGTAGCAGAAGCGCCGTTCCACACCGAAGCGCCTAGAACCGGTTGGCCACAGCGACCGGCTGTACGAGCTCTGACTTCCCTTATTTTATCCTAGTGATCGTTTCTTCCTATCTAGATCGGCGTCAACAAAATATTTTTAAATTCAGAGGAGAAAGCTGGTGACTGGAATTTCGTGAGAAGATTGCTCCGCAACGAAAAATGCCTGTGTTTTAATGATCTCCATCACAAATCCTCCATCATTTCAGTGACACTCTCCCCCCTATTTCGCGATGATGCAAAACATGCTACCATCTTTGCACTTTTTCGATGTACCTGCTAATAAAACGTAGTGTTGGGTTAGCCTTCCCCACATGATTTTCTGTGTGTTCCTTACAATTTAAGTTGTTCATAATTCTAATTACTAGGTATTTAGTTGAATGTATGGCCTTTAGATTTGACTGATTTATCGTGTGACGGAAGTTTAACGGATTACTTTTAGCACTCATGTGGATGACCTCACACTTTTCGTTATTTATGGTCGTTGCAATTTGTTTGCCGGCCGGTGTGGCCGTGCAGTTCTAGGCGCTACAGTCTGGAACCACGTGACCGCTACGATCGCAGGTTCGAATCCTGCCTCAGGCATGGATATGTGTGATGTCCGTAAGATAGTTAGGTTTAAGTAGTTCTAAGTTCTAGGGGACTGATGACCACAGATGTTAAGTCCCATAGTGCTCAGAGCCATTTATCTATTTCTTTGCAATGTGTTTTGATCTTCTGATGACTTTATTAGTCGATAACCGACAGCGTCATCTGCAGACAACCTAAGCGACTGCTCAGATTGTCTCGCAAATCGTTTATACGGATAAGGAACAGCAAAGGGCCTGTAACACTAAGATGTGTGCGTCAACACGAGATCTGCGCCCCCATGGAACTTGTGGACCGAGCTAAGTTGTCGGGACGACTTCCCAGTGCAGAACACTAGAATGATCGCCCCCCCCCCCCCCCCCCCCCCCCTCAGCGATCGAGCACGAGAAGTCTCCTCTACGACGATCGACCCAAGAGTGTTCGATCATCCACATCCAACTCCTCAGTTTGGGCCGTCATGGCAACAAGCATATAAGGTAAAACGTTATGTACTTCTGTCCAATGACAGCAGACGAATCAGAGCCTTGTATAAACAACTCAGAATTTCCAACAAGCCAAGCAAACGCCGCTGGAACCCCACCAGGTCAGGTTCACACAGCAGCAGGCCGCTCCTCGTCAAGAACTGGTCAGTTCTCTCCAGATGTTACCGGGTAAGACACTGAGCGTCAAATTCTGAGCTTCCTGGGGTCGTGACTCGTGACGTCGCTATGTGTGCCACTGGATGTCAGACTCGGAAAAACTTTCTTCTTCAAGGCGTGAAAATGACTGTAATGCGTGAGTTATTGCCGGATTTGTTATGCGCTCTGTATGTGCTTTCACCGTGCTCAGACAGCAGCTGGTATAGATTTTACGCTTGTGAGCGTATATATACGTTGTTATGTGGCTAGCGGAGCTTGTGGATTTCCTTTACGTACATTTATGTAATTCGAAAATCTGTGCCCAGACATCAGTTTACTAAAACAACGTGACAATTTTAAAAAACTCAAAAATGTTAATTCTAAAAAAGGGAGATATTTTTCCGGCTCACTTAGATACAAATCTATTCGTAAGTATTTGAGTTTCATATTGAAACAATGTCGAGGTTAGAACCTCATTTTCAGCAGTTTCTTTAATTGTATTAATATTGTATCTTTTTGTCAACTGGAAATACTGAATTATAATATTCTAATGAAAATACGATTTTATTTGAGTCAAATCAAATAAATTAAAATTTGATTCAGACATGTGAAATGACTTGTCTATACTAATAAAGTTCCCAGAAAGAATTTCACTCTGCAGCAGAGAGTGCGCTGCGATGAAACGTCCTCTCAGAACTAGAATAATCTGCCACAAGGTTCTATCAGTAATACTGGTGCGCTTTATATGTTCGTTTCTCCATGTAATGGAAAAAAAAGAAATACTCGACATTCACAGTGACTAGAGTATGTACAAAAAGGGCAATCAATACACATTTGCAGTTGACCAGCAGATCGTTCTGCAGATACAGTCTATCCTTTTGAATTTTTAAGTACTATAATCTATTTCTGTGAAGGATGCTTATCACGATATTTATTTGCTCTTTCACTTTATTCACATGAACTCTGAGAGTTTTATGTGACTATATTATTTTGTTTCTGCAAACATAATTCGTTCCACCAAAATAGCTGGAAACCCCACAGCAGATCAGTTCCAGTCATTCCACGAGTAAGGAGGTACAAGGCTCGTCTTGTCTGTAATTCTACCATGCCTAGACGGTCAATACCGTATTCTATCGCGTCCGCATTGTTACTTTGTGCCAAGAAGGACTCTCAGCAAGGGAAGGGTTCAGGCGTCTCGGAGTGAACCAAAGCTATGTTGGTCGGGTATGGAGGAGATACACAGAGAGAGAGGAAATGTCGATGACATGCCTCGTTCAGACCGCCCAAGGACTACTACTGCAGTGGATGACCGCATCCTACGGATTATGGCTCGGAGGAACTCTGACAGCAACGCCACCATGTTGAATAATGCTTTTCGTGCAGCCACAGGACGTCTTGTTACGACTCAAACTTTGCGCTACAGGCTGCATGATGCGCAACTTCACTTCCGACGTCCATGGCGAAGTCGATCTTTGCAACCACGACATTTTGCAGCTCGGTAAAGGTGGGCCCAACAACACGCAGAATGGACCGCTGAGGATTGGCATCACGTTCTATCCACCGATGAGTGTCGCATATGCCTTCAACCAGACAATCGTCGGAGACGTGTTTGGAGGCAACCCGGTCAGGATGAATGCCTCAAGATACACTGTCCAGCGAGTGCAGCAAGGTGGAGGTTCCCTTCTCTTTTGGGATGGCATTATGGAGGGCGGACGTACGCCGCTGGTGTTCATGGAAGGCGCCGTAACGGCTGTACGATACGTGAATACCACCTTCCGACCGATAGTACAACCATGTCGGCAGCATATTGGCGAGGCATTCGTCTTCATGGACGACAGTTCGCGCCCCCATCGTGCACATCCTGTGAATGACTTCCTTCAGGATAAAGACATCGCTCGACTAGGGTGGCCAGCATCTTCTCCAGACATGAACGCTATAGAACATGTCTGGGATAGATTGAAAAGGGCTGTTTGTGGAAGACGTGACGCACCAACCCTCTCAGGGATCTACGCCCAATCGCCGTAGAGAAGTGGGACAATCTTGACCAACAGTGCCTTGATGAACTTATGGCTAAAATGCCACGACGAATACAGGCACGAATCAATGCAATAGGACGTGCTACTGGCTATTAGAGGGAGAGGTGTGTACAGCAATGTTGACCACCACCTCCGAAGGTGTCCCTGTATGGTGGTACAAGATGCAATGCCTGACTTTCATTAGCAATAAAAAGGGTGCAAAGGATATTCATGTTGATCTCAATTCCAATTTTGTGTACAGGTTCCGGAGCTCTTGGAGCCGAGGTGATGCGAAACTTTTTTGATGTATGTACATTTTTACTATGTCTGTACAGAACTGTATACACTGTTAGCGTAAATAGCTCTGGGGAGGTGCATTATAGAATCAGTAAGCGTACAATACTTCAAAACTCGTTTACTACCTCATTTTCCGCAATTTGATCTTACGTTCTTGCCTCAGTGTCAGAGGTACAACAACAGATTTTGCGCTTGGCTGTCATCCATTCGTATGTGCCGCTACATTTTTGGAGAGAAACCCGGTTGCCGCACAGTCGCGGCGTTGGTCTCCCTCTCTCTCTCTCTCCCTCTCTGGTGCCGACTCGCTGAGTGTGACACCTAGCGGCAGCACTGGGTACCTTTGGCGCGACGTCGCGAGTCACAATCCCAGAAAGCTAAGGAATTAACGCCGGGTCTTGAGACTCAGACCTGCTAGCCGCCAATAGCGCACGCAACACCGAAGATCCCACCCTCCTCCAAACGGCGCGTGACCCCTGCGGGCCCCAATGTAGCTGCCCTGCCGCACATAACCGGGGACTCAATGCTTTGAGCGGTGAGCTGGCTGTCCCTCCCTTATTCCCATTGTTGTGTGCCTCGGACGTTCTACAACTCCTGGGGAAACAAACTCAGAGTTTCCCACGAATTCTCTCAGCTGAAGTGACGTAAGTTAAGACACACAACCTCTGGAATTTTTATCAGGCACAATAGTGAAAATCAAGTATAGTAATGAGAGTTTTATAAAGTGATGAGAATCGTGTTCCAGCATTTCTCCGTCATAAGGAGTGGGTGGTGTTATTTTATCAATGGGTGGAGCAACCCAGATTGCTTGTAACATTTCAGCCGACGCCACGCCGGTCAACGATACCCAGACACTACAGGATCGCGTCTTCGACGCAACAACAAGCAAGCGTATTTCGGAGAGTGCGTGATCTCTTAAGCTGAGGATCAGAGCGATACATTGCCATTGGAGGAACGTCACGTTGAGCACCTCATATGAGAAATGTCATTAACGGATATCAGGATGGACGGCTCCTATGGACAAGTGTGCAGATCACAGAAAGTATGCGTTTCCCGATCCACGTGTAATGGATTTTTTTCCCTTGTTTTGATGGACAGCCCCACCTCGAAATATTCGACACTTTGCGCTACAGGTTAAAAGAAGAGTGACGAATATAAGATGCCTTCAATATTTATTAACGTTGTGGGTGGTTCTCTTGATTTATGCTAACTTTTTTCCAGCCTACGTCTAGATCTGGTTTTGTTCCCTGCATATTAAATTATATGCAAGCGTTTCTATCGCACCAGAAAGGATGGAGGAGGTTTGATGTAAGATCTATTCGTGGTTTCTCCTTTATCGAAATCGTTTCCCATAAGAATCCAAGCTACATCGTTAGCCTCGTGGCTATTGAGGTTGATCCTCAAAAAAACGTAGTACTAATAGTTCAATCCAGAACGGTTTAGGTAGCCTTTACGGTAGTTGGGTATAGCTGTGTGGTTAGTATTCGAACAGACATCCGAAGTAGTGTGGCGGTAATGCTTCAATCTGTCCGAAGAACAGTTCCAGCTTTATAAATGTAGCCAGAAGTGTATCGTGGCTAATGGAGTTGTTCATGAAGACCGATTAAAGTATTTTCCTAATATATTTTGTTGCCCTTATTTTATAAAATCATTTGGTGGCTTTCTAAGAGGTACTTTGTGTTAGGAGTACAAAACGTAAATAAAATTACATTTTCACACGTTTTACTTCAGGCAGAATTAGGTAATAAAGCCAGTCGATACCTTTCGTATAGTGCAACGACATAGTTGCTTACTGGCTGAGTATTTTTCAAGAGATCCTCTCACACAGACTGGTAATTTACACTGTTTTTAAGAGACACTCCGAGTGCGCCGTATCAGTCACTCTTTAACCTGTTACGTAAGGCGATTCGTTCCTGCTGTTATCTTTTGCGTGTATTCAGTCCCGCAACCAATAACCGTGCATTCGGGCGGTAATCAGTTATCGGTGCGTTATTGTAGTCTAAAAACTGAATCCGTTATCGTAACTCTTTTGTTTACTCACTCGGGGTCCCACCGTTTTATACACAACTGAGGTGAGAAGTAGTTGTGACGTTCTCTACGGCGACATCAAAAACCCATTCTGAGGTGGTGCCGTCGAAAGCGTAAACCGAAGCAATCGGTCTGGATTCGAATACATCTCTCGAAAGAGAGTACAAAAGAATATTATCACAGGGCTTTACAAACAGGTTTTTCAGAAATTCCTACCAGTTCACTTACTTAACTTATTTAATACTGCAACGCGTTTCGAGCTATCACCTCTTTATCAGGCAAAATATGACAAAACAAGAAACATTCAAACCGAATGGACATATACCTTAATGCAAGTATTCTTTCAGTCTTGTCGTTTGTTGTGGCTTTCCTGCAGAGAAAGTCAAATAGAAGCCGTATGAGAGCGCGTTTACTTCGTTTTCTTGTCTGTAGATGAATACTGGAGCACTCCGTTCATCAGAAAAGGCTGCCGTCTTGTTGCCACTGTGGCTTTAAATTGTAAGCACACCACGTAGCTCACTCGGAAAACATGAATAACTGATCTGGCTACTTCAGTATTATTCGGTTAATCACAAGGCGTCTACTTCGGTAATAATCTTGCTGGCATTTCGATGATCTTTCTTGGGATTTCTTCATGATTCATTACATTCTTGCACGTGCTACCTTTTTATAGTTTTGTGCACAGTGAGATATAATATCGAGCGATTTTAAAAAGCGAGTGAATCAAGTTGCGTCGGATAGAGGTGCAGGGGATAGCGTCAGTTACGTTTGACGCGAAATAACATTTAGTCATAATGGAACATAGACTGTCAAAGCATTTTATCAAAACGGTAGTTCGTACCAGCTAGCACGTCGTGCAATCCGCAACGACTTCAGCGTTAATCGAAATCGGCAGGTGCACCTGCCTGGGCGATTAAAAAGTGGCTGGGGAACATTGAGGAGACGGCGCCAACTGGGAGACCAAAAACTGTGCGCTCGCCTGAAAAACATCGAACGTGTACGCCAAATGAAACGCGTATAGCACGTGTGCCTTGACACGACACTACAGCGCGACACGCACGTGCCGCACGAGTCGCGCGGCTGCAGTGCATATTGCGACACGTACACCGTACTTAGCACGCGCCGACTGGCGACGCTCTGCAATGACAGAACCGAAGCGCGCGCACCTTTTTACCTTTCTCTAATAATTTACAGAAACTATTCACTGAAAATATTTGATTTTTTTCCGTACTTGTAGCTCTTTGTGTAAACTTCTTGGCCAAGTGCCCATCATCTCGCTAATGGTCATGCTTACTGGGATCTACACATTTTAGTAAGTCACTACGCAAAACTCAAAAAGTTTGCAATGAAAAATAGGGGACGCTATGATTTAGCGTTTGGTGCGTATTACACCATATGTTTCTGAGTATGAAATTCAGCTAACATATTAAATTTTGGTTTAGACTTAGGAGGAGGTCTCCATCTGTCTTCGATTTCGAGAAAATGGATCCCATGTAGCGCATTCACTTCCAATCTTACGCCACGGGAATGAAATATTCCTACATCACTGGTATTTCCTAAACCGCTCGAGACATCGAAACGAGATTTTGGCGAATGACGACACAAGGAGGAGAGTACTTTGCCACGCCGGCCGGTGTGGCCAAGTGGTTCTAGGCGCTTCAGTCTGGAACCGCGCGACCGCTACGATCGCAGGTTCGAATCCTGCCTCGGGCATGGATGTGTGTCATGCCCCTAGGTTAGTTAGGTTTAAGTAGTTCTAAGTTCTATGGGACTGATAACCTCAGATTTTAAGTCCCATAGTGCTCAGAGCCATTTGAACCATACTTTGCCACGTCGTAAACACACTGAGCTTTCTTATCTATCACGGTATATCAGTAGTTACACTTCCCTATTTATTTTTTTTCATTCCACTGACTAATTTTTTAAGAGTTATCGACAACTAGTGAGACAAGAGTGTCCTAATATGAAAGTAAACATGAAATTTCTTCTCTTATGTTGCCACAAACCGTCACAATGAGTTTTTTGATAAGATATTCGGCTCTCTGAGCGCCAATTACTTGTTTAATGAGACAGATTTCTGAAACAGTGTGTCACAATAACTGCTGCAAAAATGAGTTTATGCAAATCATATTGTGTTTTGGCAAAAGAAGTGCTCTCAAACCCTTCAACAAGAGAAGTGTGGCCGTTACTCGCAAATGGTGTTGCTTCTTCGAATGAGAAGAGGTTAACAACTCACACGAAAATAAATCGCTAATTCTGTTGGAATTTTGGTTGAATCCCACAACCCATTTTATTTTTAACACCAGCGACTGAAATGGAAACTTACCAAAGGAGTTTTATTCCTTTTCTTTATCTGAGCAATAGCAAAGTAATGAAGAGCGTGGTCTTCAGGCGGGATACCACGCACACTACTGATGCCGGTTCCTCACCAACGCCTTGCCAAACTGACAGTCCGTGGTTTGCGAATAAAATAGTTGTTACTGAGAAAAGTAAACAACTGATACGTGGCACAACACAATGGCCAGTGTATCGTCAGCAGCTGCGAATAAATCGATCGACAGGAATGCGGAAGCCAGCAAGTGTGCTTTGTGAGAGGAAGAGTTCACATCGTTCCGAAAACATTGTCATGAAAGTAGATCTGCCTTTGTCACCATTACATTTCTACATATCACCACACTCTTTCAGGATATTCCTACTTTTATATTAGTACCGACACTAATTCCTTTGTGTAGCCTGTTGTGTAATTAGTTTATTAACGCTGATAGCGTGTATGCAACCACTGAAATACTTTTCCTCGTCACGACGAGCCGATTAAAACATCGTTATTTACGAGGGCTTCTCGACTATTTCGGGCTTGCAATGTACGAAGTATAACGTCTCATATTAGACCCATATCCACATGATGATATGAAGTACGTAAGTTTTACTATCTCGGACGCTTTTTACCAGGAGCGCAAAGGGGTCATACCTGTGGAAATTATGCCTTTCCGACTTTTTGTAACGGATCGCAGAGATACTTCAGCATAAGAGGCAGCAAGTAGGTAACCTTGTTTTACTTTCCTGTCTTGCTTCTAGATGACACGATTTTATAATATTCCTTACTTCCTTATTCACTACCCTCACGGTAAATCGTCTGTCCCTTCTTACGTTCTGAAAACATTGTGGAGGCAGACGATATACTTTCAGTGGCTAATGGCTCACCGGTTATTGAACTGTGCATTGGGTTTTTTGACAAAGAATAAACAAAACAAAAGAACTGTACATATGTATGTAAATGAAAACTATTACGTGCTAACGAAAATGGACGGAGCGCTTAAACAGCGAAAAAAAGAACACTTCTCAGTGATAGAAAACTTCAGTTTACATTACAGGCCGTACTCTTCGGATGGACAATACTTCCACTGTCCGTATGCGCCATGCCGAAGTGAGTATATGGCAGAACTGCCCTCCCGCTCCCCGCCTCACACATCCGTCAGTACCCGCGTGACGCGCGGCGCGAGAAACTTCGCCGCTACCACAAAGCCGCGCGACCTGGCGCAGGCGCGTGTCGCGTCCCAGTCGCGTCGCGTCGCAGTTTGCGCGGTCCCATTTGAACCTGTGAAATTGCAAAAACGCGCGCTGCGCTGCGCCTAGCCTTTAGAGTTGCCATTGAGAGACACACTCGTCGCTCAGTTCGCCGGCACAGCGCTACACTTGGGATTTCAAAGAGAACGGTAGGAAGGATTTTACCCCAGGATTTGCACTTTCACCCCTACAAAATCTAAACGGTACAGGTCCTTAAGGGAATAGATTATGTGATCCGCAGCCGCTTCTGATTAAAAGTTTTGGTCATGATTAGTCGGGACCAGGACATTGTAAACCGTTTGTGGATGAGGGATGAAGCTCACTTCCGTCTCTCCAGTTATGTGAACAAGCAGAACTTTCGATTTTGCAGTGACTTTAATACTAGAGAACTGCATCAGCAACCACTGCACTGGGCAATAGTTACTGCGTGGTTCGTAATGTCTTCAATTAGGGATAATAAGGCCAAACGATTTTTAAGTTGTAACAGTGACTTCACAGAGATACGCAGACGTTTTAGAAAACTTATGTCTCATCGTTCACTTCATTGTGTGCAAGTTGTGGAGTAAATGTTTCCAGCAGGACGGAGCAACGTCCCATACTGCGCTAGTAAGCATGAATATTGTCAGTCGTTTGTTTCCAAATGATATGGCCTCCCGAAATGGGTACATTGCATGGCCCTCTCGTTCACTGGACGTCACATGTTTGTGACTTTTTCTTTGGGGTTATCTGAAGCGGAAAGTTTAGCAAGATAACCCACCTTGAACAACTGAAGCCCTGAAAGAGTGGATGCGACAGGAAGTGTGATGAGTCAGTACAAGGTCTGGCTGGAGGAATGCGTGCTTCTAAGCGGACGCCATAATAAGTAACTGAGGAGGAGGAGGACATTAGTGTTTAACGTCCCTTCGACAACGAGGTCATTAGAGACGGAGCGCCAGCTCGGGTGAGGGAAGGATGGGGAAGGATATCGGCCGTGCCCTTTCAAAGGAACCATCCCGACATTTGCCTGAAGCGATTTAGGGAAATCAGGGAAAACCTAAATCAGGACGGCCGGAGACGGGATTGAACCGTCGTCCTCCCGAATGCGAGTCCAGTGTGCTAACCACTGCGCCACCTCGCTCGGTGAAAAAGTAACTGACGTTTTACTGTTACAGAAAACACTTTTTCGTATATTTTAAGATTATGAAAAAGAAAAAGTGTCTTTATTTAACAGCTTTTCAAAAATCGCTCTTTATTATGCCTCACCCTGTAGTTGAAACTCTCTTCTTCATTTAGCTCATGAGGCCCTCAGCTTTAAGAGAATTTATTGTGTCGTAAACACAGTACTATTTCAATATGCTATACGAGCGTATTTTAGGAAAGACACACGGGAAATATGTAGTGGTAAATGCGAAAAACAAATACAGAACTAGTTCTCTCACAACTGTTATGACTACTCTTATTTTTTATTTGGGGGACTTACGAAATCTGAATATTTTCGTAGTCTCCATGAAATAGCTGTGTTAATCTTAGATAACGGTAGGTGTGATTAACGTCTCTGACTGGTGGTGTGGAACTGTCCCAAGTGAAGGACAGAAGGAATTGGGTTATTCAGATACACACAGTAGACGATTGTAACTGCACTGTTTACGTGGAAAGAACCCACACATATTACAAAAAATTGATGTATGTACGTATGTGGCACATCTCCCCCTAGACCACTGGACTGATATGGACCAAAGTTTGTGCACATACCCCTTACTGACAGGTAACAATCATAATTCAGGAGGTGCGGCATCATAAACGATGAGATGTATGAAAATCAGCCGTACCATGCCTGATGTTGAAATTTGCTTCTGTACTACTAACTCTATTCGTAACAAATTTCGCAGACATTCGCAGCGAAAGGCACATACAAAATTATATCATGATGCCACACATAATTCGGGAGATCCGACGTCATGAACACCAAGATGTGTGAAGAACTGCCGGAGTGTGCTTAATGTTTATATTTATCCTTGCTGCTCACTCTGTTAGCAACATATTTTGCTGACGGTATCGACATACGCCGCTGAATGCGCCTACATGAATGCATCGTTGTAGGACTCTTTACTGCCGAGCCACTCGTGCAGTCGAGTGAAGTCGAGTGAAGTGACACCAGGCAGCGCTTTTGGCAGCTTTCAACTATGAGGCGCAAACGGTTGTAGGCCTCGCCACAGAGGCGTGCAGATACTTGAAGCAGCTGTGCCAAGCGCATCATCCCACGCCGAGCCTACTGGCAGGTGTGCGTGCAAGGTTCCTCGTTGTGGAAAACTAGCAAAGTGAACACCCCGACCGACAGTGCCGGCTGTCAGCTAGTGTACAATAAAAACATTATGACAGGTGACAGACTTCCGTCATTCAACAGTCTCTGGTCAATGAATTAGTTCTTTCTTATGATCTTAATGAATTATTGTCAATGTAAACAACGAGACACCAACAGAGATAGTGATAAATGGTTCAAATGGCTCTGAGTACTATGGGACTTAACATCTGAGGTCATCAGTCCCCTAGACCTAGGGTAGTTAGGTTTAAGTAGTTCTAAGGACAGCACACACATCCATGCCCGAGGCAGGATTCGAACCTGCGATCGTAGCAGCAGCGCGGTTCCGGACTGAAGCGCCTAGAAACGATCGGCCACAACGGCCGGCGAAAGCGATAAATGAGGTATTAGTGAAAGATACTGGCTTATTAACATGGTTTGCTTCAAATTTTCAGAAAATGTAACTGATTCGAATATTTGACTAACGTAAAGCCTACCAAAATCGGCTGTATAGTTACGTTCATAGTCTGCACATAACTTTGCGGTGCACGGCCGTTGCCCCTGATAACAAAGTGCGAGTGCACCGCCCTCGTGGATAACATTGCGCCCCCTAGAGTGTGCAGCTGGAACACTGATAGAGGCAGAACATTCCCATTCGTCTGGTGCGCTCTCAAGTGTCATTGATACCTTCTCTGATAATGATCTCTTACCTTCGCCATCAAAATGGCCTACCTCACTGGGAACGCATTTCTGGCCATATGTCCGCATGACCTTTTTTCCTCCTTTTGCTGCGGAAGCTGTGATCTCTGTATCTTGAAACAATACAAACCAAGGGAAAATCGAAATCACTATCTCTCGCCAATAAATAAACGATCTCTATAATCATACAAGACGAGGGAATTGTGTTAAGTAACTGATCGTTCATTTTGGCCGCTGTACACAACGCAAATACCGTCTCCTTGCGATGAACAGCTTACGAATACAAGAGGTTATATTTATTATTTGCGGGTCGTCTTGTCCCTCAAAAACAGGAGGACAGTAAGTGATCTTGAAATTCGGCGACGTTCCTGGGTGCATTACGTGCTCCCACTTCTGGCCATATGAGGGTACGACGAGAATTCTCCATATAATCGTTCCGATGCGCTCACGTGTTATGTTTTGGAGAGGCATACCGTTGGTTGGGCAAATTGATCATGGTACACTCGCAGGTCAGCGGCATTGTGACACTGCATTCGTTTCCCATGCGTATCTTTTCAGGCTGTATGCGACCCTCACTGTACTTTTAAGAACGACAATGCGTGATCGCATCGAAAGCACTGGTGTAGGAGGTCTTTGAATGAGTGCATGTTCGGCAAACTTAAACCCCGTGGGCCACGTCGTTATGCATTGGGGTACATACCGCAGCTCGCCTACATAGTCCAGCGACCATCCAGAGTTCTCAGTCAAACATGTTGAGGAATGGAACGCTCTACCACATTTCCTTACCAACCTCGTGCCCAGCTTGGGAGCTGGTTACAGAGCACGCACAGCTGTGTTTGGTGACCACATGCTTTATGGAGAACACGTTCCGCCTTTTGCAATGTGACTACTGTCTTTGAACAAAAACGTCAGTTATGTTCGTATCATTGCATGTTTCTTTGTTACCATCTGTACCATGCAGCAGCAATTATTTCTATTTTGCTTGACAGTGACACAACATGTGAAAGTTACTTTGGCCCGGAGTTTCGCAAAGCACTATAATCGAAAACGAAAAAGGTCTGACGGGGTCTATTGGGGTGAAGTGAGACCACGGGAGCTGATTCCATACCACTGTGGCGGCTGCTTTATTGTATGAAGGACTGAATTTAGTTGAAAGTACTTGATCTTCATTTGTCGAGTATATGCTGAAGATTAAAGTTAATCGCATGTGAACCGGTACTTTCAGAGACTAAAATAAAGAGCTCCTGAAAACGCTATTTACTATTCCAAAGAAATGTGACTGGGATCCTAGAATACGAAACTGACTACAACTGTATGTAAGCAATATCGGTTTCTGCTGCTCCGGCTATGACAATATGAGAATAGGGGGAGGGGGGGGGGCATAGGATAGTGTACCTACAAACACATCTTCTTTCTTGGTCGGTGTTTCAGTTAGTCACCGATTTTAGAACTGTATGAAGCAACGCGTACTAGAGGACGCGGTAAGTAGTTCCTGGCATTTTCGACTGCTGCTGTTGTGGGGCCTGAGGTTTTGTTTTCTGCAGGGTTTGCAAATATAACGAGTTCTACATATTTAGTGTTGTGTAATATATTAAAGATATTTGGAGGATACTGTCTGTTCTAAGGTTAAAGAATTTTGTGGTGAATAAAATATTGTTAAATTTTGACTAGTTACATAACGTGTGGATGAATAAGTTATAGTTCGTGAGTCACAAACCATCTCGTACCTTCAAACGGAAGACCTTGCACCATGGAGTATATGAGATTTGCAAAAGAAGTAAGTTTATGTAATGTATTAACGAAGTTACCTGTCTCGAAAAGGGAAATTTGTGATAGCTGCAACAGCTTCTATTTCAGATCGTTGTTAACTTCTAACTGGTTTTTGATAAAACGATTGATTTCGCTTGCTGATTATTCTTGTGGAGTAGAGTAATAACGTAAGACATTTCTCATAGAGAAATACACTACTGACAAAATTTTTTCTCGATTGCAACGATTTGAACTGATATTTGTACCTAGGTACATGACCATGTTGTATCTTGGAACAGTCTCTCATTTGTCAAAAATCTTACTTTTCCGGAGTAATTGTAATTTCAGAAAGAAAGTGCACCACTCCTAAAGTGAATGCTGTCATTTCAAAATAGAATAACAAAATGGAGTAAAGGTCTATTAAAGTGTGAAAGTCTGAAGTGTGTTCCACGGTAAAACACTTTTCGCTAATAATTGTCAAAACTAAGAACAAACACAAAACGCTGTCCAAGCATATAAACGATCGATAGTCGAACTAAAAATCTGAATGCCGGGTGTTCGGACAAACTTCTAGGACTTGTAGAAGGGAGACAGGAAAGAATATTTTGAGTACAAACCCATGCCCAGGAATGTACCGTTTCAGTTCTACAATGGTTTCAACTTCGATTTTTAACTCATCCACTTCTGTTTGAGGGATTAAATTACGCATAAGGCAATACAAAACAATTCGAAATGAAACATAACGGAACACCTGTTTATCACTTAAGCACATTTGTTTGTGTTAAGACTCCTCGCCCTGTCCATCTGTCACCATATCGTTTGTTCAGATGTCTGCGAACTGTACGATACAAGGGAATTGGTGCATCATCATGCTGAAACCACATTTCCTGATGGGCAATCACTGGCACAGCTTTCAAGGACGGCCCCAATATCTTTTGTAGAGACATAAGAGATGCAAGACCAGTTAGAGTGGAAGGAGGTACGGCCCAGTTACACGACAGTCTGGAATGCCTGCCAACAAACAAATATCCAACAGGCACCGAAGCCTCGGAATGTGCTTCGCATGGAGCTTTTTGGCTGCCAGACATGGCTGTTTAGCGAATTCAGAACACAATCCCTCCCCAGTGAACTCACATTTGTCTGTGAACAGGAGTAGTTGGGTAAGGAAAGGATCAGCACATTTTGTTAGCGCAGGTTGCCTACATCAGGATCAAGCATACATTCAGTGGAAAACCTATTGTTCTCTTTTGATTGACGAGTCCTTAACTTACTATTTTGCTAAGTGGATTATGACCATCTGAGGATAATCCGTCATTCCAAGAAACCCTCCATACTCCTCCCTTCCCTCTCCTTCTCCCCACTTCTCCTCCTTCTCCACCACCCCTCTGGAAATTGTCTCGCAATACAAGCACACTTATGATATGGGCCCATTTGACTAATTAATTAAATCGACCAATTAATTAACCCCTCCCTATCTGGGACACCCCCAGCAGTTCCCCTCCCCTCCCCCTCCAGGAATTTGTCTGGAAAAAGACCCAATTGATTGGCTAGCAGGTGGAAAATTGATTGCAGTGTACGGAATATTGTTTAACCCTTTATTTGGCAGTGTTGCTTCCAAGCAACATCACATTTACCTTGGCCTTATGGGACAACAAACTCTTCCCAGTGCATTTCACTGGCATTACTGCCTCCAGGCAACATTCCTTTACACACTGCGAACGCCAGTTTTTGTAATAGCTTAAGGTTTTCCACACGAGATAGCAGTTTGTGCAGTGGTGTTACAGAGATCTCCTCGTGTGAGCAACAGAGGTGTCTTATTTTGGTTTTAAAAGAGTGGATTTAAATAGATTGAAGAAAAACTGCTAAGATTACTGGCAAGATATACCCAGAGGTAAGTTTACAGCAGAAATATTTCAATCTTTGTTTGGAAATACGTAAGTAGTATAAAACTTTTATGTTGCCTGTGAGCAACATTGCCTATAGTTAGGACATGTGCCATTAGTATATTACACATGTTTACGGTGTGACAGAGAAGATATTTTTATTTTTAGGGGCTTTTTAGCAATGGATTCCAGAATATTTTATGGAATCGAAAAAGCGAGAGGAATAGTAGTTCCACTAGAAAACCCGGCTTTGTCTGATCTAAGTGAATCTGAAGACACTGAACTCGA
Organism: Schistocerca gregaria; assembly: GCF_023897955.1. NCBI lineage: Eukaryota > Metazoa > Arthropoda > Insecta > Orthoptera > Acrididae > Schistocerca > Schistocerca gregaria. Next base: position 45,730,303 of record NC_064929.1, read on the forward strand.
AGCTTTGGCAGGCTGTAGTGATTCCAGAGCGTCAATCTCAGTTCCATAACCAAGTTATACCAGACACTGATTCTGATTTAGGAAGTGAAATCTCAGAAGCTGAACATGTGCAAGGACCTTCTGCAGTGAATCCTTCTAGTGCAAGTGGCAGTCAAGTGAAAAAGTAAATTAAAAAAGCAGTCACATACATGTGGGTAAAGGAAGATACAACTGCTAGGGCAGAAAGTCTCTCTCCTTTGTTTTCTGATGAAGGCAATACACCACTGGGTTATTTCAGAAGATTCTTTGATTCAGAACTAATTGACAAAATTGTGCAGGAAACGAACTTAAACTCTGACCAACGAACTACACGTCAGTAAACAGCAATATAAATTAAATAGAACAATTTTTCGGTGTTCTGATATACATGGGTCTTGTTTCTATGTCTTAGTAGACTGACTATTGGTCTCAGTCAATGAACTGTGAAAAATTCACCAGCATTTTCAGTTTGAAGCGCTTTCAGAAACTCCGCCGATACCTGCATTTTACGAGCAATGAGAATGCTGTGAACTGTTCTGACAGACTTTTGAAAATAAGACCTGTTCTTGAGTCAATTGTATAGAACTGCCGTGAGCAGAAACAAGAGTCGGCATTTTCTACAGATGAGAAGATGGTTGCATATAAAGGTACAAGAGCAGGTAATTTGCGCCAATATATTCAAATAAGCCACACAAGTGGCGTTTTAAGATTTTTGTTCGTGCTGGTGTGTCTAGAGTTGTCTATGATTTTCTTCCCTATACTGGCAAGGGGATGATAACTGATCTTGCTGATGACGTGAAAATAATGGAATTGGAACACTTTTATTTTGACAATTTATTTTACAGCCTTGAACTTAAAACATACTTAAAAAACATCAAAACATTGAGTCCATGGGCACCATAAGGAAGAACTGAATAAAGAACTGTCCTCTACATGACGAGAAGCGGTTACTGAATGACGAGTCAGCTATGACTACAGGAAGGACAGTCACTCAGACCTCATTTTAGTAAGGTGGGCAGGCTATAAAATCGTGACACTTGCAAGCTCGTTTTTTGGTGTCCAACCACTCTCAACAGGAAAACGATGGGACAGCAATCAAAAAGGAATTGATGTGCCCTGTCCCAGTATTGTACGTCAGTACAACAAGCACATGGGAGGAGTTGATCTTGCTGGTATGCTGATAGAGCTCTACAGAGTACCAATGAAAACTAGGCGATGGTACATGAGATGGTTTGGATTTATTCTAGATCTGAGTGTTTTAAATGCTTGCCTGCATTTTTCGAAGAGAATCTCTGGACAAGAAGACCTCATCAAAGTCATTTAGGGCAGATACTGCCAATGGTTTGATATTTTCAGGTAAAAGTAAAGTAGGAAGACCTTCAACAGACAAACCACCACCATAAAAGAAGAGTAGGAAGGCAACAGCTCCGACTGTTACACAAGATGTCCGATTTGATAATATGGAGCATTGGCCTGTATACGGTCCCAAAGGTCGTTGTCGTTATTGTCCGTCTGAATATTCTACAGTCATGTGTTCCAGTTGCAATCTAGTATTGTACTTCGATCCAAAGAGGAACTGTTTCCAAAAATTCCATTGCAAGAAGAACAAGAAGGAAAATAAAACAGTTCTATTACGCAGCAGGAATGCATAAATGTGTTTATAAATTAAATTATTCACGTACGGCAAACATTTTGCTTGAGGTTATCGGCAAACTCCTTTTTCCTATGATATGTATAAGTGTGATCTACTGCTGGCAATGTTGCTTGTAAGCAACGTTTCATAATTTTCATAATTTTTGTCAAAAATTTCTAAAACTGACTGAATTGTATTTCTTTAAGTATAATAAATAGATATAAGCACTTAATTTTTTTTAATTTTCACCATTTGCCAAATAAAGGGTTAAAAAGTTTCTCATACACAAGACAATGTGTGAAAGATTCTTTATTTAAACAATTTAAGGGATACAAGGCAGTGTATATCATATAGTTCATTTATTTACTTTAAATATTTAAATAGACAAAATTCCATTCCCTACAAATTCTTTGAGGGTGAGAAGATACTTGGAATATTAAACAACTTCGAAATTTTTTTTTAGCCCACCCGCCCAATCACTTCATTGGGCTTGTCATTCCACGTATTACTATATGTGGAGGCCACGCTACCCCTGCTAAGGTCCGTGACTGGCCACTATGAGAGCAGACGTTGCAGTGTTCCCCAAACAAAAGAGCTTCTGATGGTGGCTGTCCTTTATTATTTGATTGCTGAGAAATTCCTGTTCAAGCACATGCGCTCTCTCTCTTTCCCCTATCCCCCTCTCTCTCCCTCCACCGCCCCCTCCTCACAACCGGTCATGTCCTGTAGTGTAACCCTGCTAGGACTGCATGCACCATTGGCCGTGGTCGGATCGAATCACACACAAAGCAGCATTTACCTAGTAAACCCCACCTGTGCATTTCTTAGAGTGAGGTAATATCTCCATCAGATTGATTGTCTAATTAATTAAATCGATGCCCTTCGTGTGGGACAGTTTTCCGTTGCTTTCTATTGGTGGATTACTAGGATTAGAATATTTGATGGGATTCGATCCTACAGCTTCCCAATTTCCGAACCCTACTGTTATTTTTTCCCGTTGCCTCCTATTGGTGTATACTGATACAGTTAAGTCATTTATAGAAAGTCCATTAAGCTGGAGGTAGCTGAAAATTTCAAATTTCAGCTCAGCTGCATGCTGTGTCCATAGAAAATCTGAGGAGATTTCGGACTGGTATGTGTGCTCGCAATAAAGCAACAACAATAAATTGATTAAACGGGGATTGGATATTGCGATTGGATTTTTAAACCTTTGTAGAATTCCTAAATTGGTTCTCTCCACTACATTCGGAAGGAGGAGGAGGAGGAGGAGGAGAAAGGGTGTGTTAGGGGATAGGACAAAGACACAGAAAATACCACAATCCAGGCCGTAGCAGTAGTTGTCATGGCCAGATGTTGGATATCGCTGAAATACATCCTGAATGCACATGCCCAGTGTCCACACGTCACTCGCCAATCTCCTCATGAGCAACCAGCGCCAACGCTCAGAGGTCGGACGGCCGTAGCCAGTTTGGTGGACGCGTGTGTCCGCCAGAGTGCACCACCCTGACGTGGAGGGCGTCTGGAAGTGATTGGAGTGGTAGGAATTAGGATGTTATCAACACGTTCATTGCCAACACTTGGCAGTTATCGATATTGAATGACTCAATTTTCCAAGGGGAATACATGCAACACATGCGATCACAGAGACAGCCCAATGCACACTGTGTATTAGTTTGCTGTTTAGCTATCGAAAGGGCACTGTGGCTGGGACTTACTCCTGTAGCTGTGTGCAATAACCGACTAGCTGGCCTACTGGAACTTTTCGTTGTAACCACCGATTGCCAGAAAAGCCCATTTGTTCTGGCCACATGCCTCCTCTGGCACACGCCTCACATTCGAAACCGCGTCGTCCTAGGAAACCAGCAAAATTTATTTATCGCTGTAATTAGAATTAAATATTACACTTGCAGCCCTAATCTCATAACATTGGACACCGACTCTGGAAATATCCCCCTTATAACTGGGTACAGTTTAACACATAAAATGCTTCATCCTCCTTGGGGCTATTGGTGAATTAGTACAATGGACATCCAGCTCACAAAATAGTTTGATTGGGGTGATCATGTGCCATCACTGTGGATTTTTAGAGTATAAAAGGAGGTGTGATAGGAGCAATCGTACACCTTGCATGTTTATTATTACTGGAGAATCTAGACAATATTGGTTGTTGTTTTGGCCTTCAGTCCTGAGAGTGGTCTGATGCAGCTCTCCATGCTACTCTATCCTGTGCAAGCTTCATCATCTGCCAGTACCTACTGCAACCTACATCCTTCTGAATCTGCTTAGTGTATTCATCTCTTGGTCTCCCTCGCCGTTTTTTACCCTCAAAGCTGCCCTCCGATACTAAATTGGTGATCCCTCGGTGTCTCAGAACATGTCCTACCAACCGATCCCTTCTTCTAGTCAAGTTGTGCCACAAGCTCCTCTTCTCACCAATTCTATTCAATACCTCCTCATTAAGTATGTGATCTACCCATCTAATCTTCAGCACTCTTCTGTAGAACCACATTTCGGAAGTGTCTATTCTCTTCTTGTCTAAGCTATTTATCGTCCATGTTTCACTTCCATACATGGCTACACTCCAATACAAATATTTTCAGAAACCACTTCCTGACATTTAAATCTATACTCGATGTTTACAAAATTTTCTTCTTCACCAACGCTTTCCTTGCCATTCCCATTCTATATTTTATATCCTCTGTACTTCGGCCATCATCAGTTATTTTGCTCTTCAAATAGCAAAACTCCTTTACAACTTTAAGTGTCTCATTTCCTAATCGAAATCCCTCAGCATCACCCTCGTTTTGCTTTTGTTGATGTTCATCTTATATCCTCCTTTCAAGACACTGTCCATTCCGTTCAACTGCTCTTCCAAGTCCTTTGCTGTCTCTGACGTTCGCCGATGACATTGTAATTCTGTCAGAGTTTTTATTTCTTCTCCATGGATTTTAATACCTACTCCGAACTTTTCTTTTGTTTCCTTCATTGCTTGCTCAATATATAGATTGAATAACAACGGGGACAGGCTACAACCTTGTCTCACTCCCTTCCCAACCACTGCATCCCTTTCATACCCCCCGACTCTTATAACTGCCATCTGATTTCTGTACAGATTATAAATAGCCTTTCGCTCCCTGTATTTTACCCCTGCCACCTTCAGATTTTGAAAGAGAGTATTACAACCAACATTGTCAAAAGCTTTCTCTAAGTCTACAAATGCTAGAATCGTAGATTTGCCTTTCCTTAATCTTTCTTCTAAGATACGTCGTAGGGTAGGTATTGCCTCACGTGTTCCAACATTACTATGGAATCCAAGGTGATCTTCCCCGAGGTCGGCTTCTATAAGTTTTATCCATTCGTCTGTAAAGAATGCGCGTTAGTATTTTACCGCTGTGACTTATTAAACTGATAGGTAATTTTCACATTTGTCCACACCTGCTTTCTTTGTGATTGGAATTATTATATTCTTCTTGAAGTATGAGGGTATTTCGCCTGTCTCATACCAAATGGTAGAATTTTGTCAGAACTGACTCTCCCAAGGCTGTCAGTAGTTCTAATGGAATCTTGTCTACTCCCGGGGCCTTGTTTCGACTCAGGTCTTTCAGTGCTCTGTCAAGCTCTACATGCAGTATCATATCTCCTATTTCACCTTCTCCTACATCTTCTTCCATTTCCATAATATTATCCTCAAGTACATTGTCCTTGTATAGACCCTCTATATACTCCTTCCACCTTTCTGCTTTCCCTTCTATGCTTAGAACTGGGTTTCCATCTGAGCTCTTGATATCCATGCAATTGGTTCTCCTTTCTCCAAAGGTCTCTTTAATCTTCCTGTAGGCAGTATCTATCATACCCCTAGTGAGATAAGCCTCTATATCCTTACATTTATAGTCTAGCCATCCCTGCTTAGTCATTTTCCACTTGCTGTCGATCTCATTTTTGAGACGTTTGTATTCCTTTTTGCCTGCTTCATTTATTGCATTTTTATATTTTTCTCCTTTCATCAGTTAAATTGAGTATTTCTTCTGTTACCCAAGGATTTCTACTAGCCCTCGTGTTTTTACCTACTTGATCCTCTGGTGCCTTGACTATTTCATCCCTCAAAGCTACCCATTCTTCTTCTACTGTATTACATTCCCCCATTCCTGTCAATTGTTCTGTTATGCTCTCCCTGAAACTCTGTACAACCTCTGGTTCTTTCAGTTTATCCAGGTCTCATGTCCTTCAATTCCCTCCTTTTTGCAATTTCTTCAGCTTTGATCTTCATTTCATAACCAATAGATTGTGGCCAGAGTCCAAATCTGCCCCTGGAAATGTCTTGCACAAATATTGGTAATATAAGTTATATCGAAATAGGTATGATCTTTAGCAGCACGAATTTAAATATTGTGGTGTCCTAACAGAGGATGGAGGGAAGACAGGGGTTTAAGGTCAGTCTACAAGTTCTGAATGGTGAGAAGTAAATGCCGGCAGACAAATATCCAGTGAAGGGAGGTTGATGATTTGGATCAGCGTCAAACGGTGTCACAGGGCATCTACAAGAGATGCAGATGTTGAGACTCGATACTTGCAGCAGGGGTCTGATTAGCACATTTGATTTGTGTTCAGACTATCTATTACACTGAATGCTAATTCTAAACATTAGAAAAAGCAAAGGAGGCGATTTGTTGCACAACACAAGTCAATATCTAAAGCCACGGGAGCTGCACTACATGAGTCTGCAGACAGCCTCTCTCATGGATCATATCAGCACACGGAATTGTTTTTCAACGGCTGGCGCAGATGATGGATGTAGTGGAGTCTCATACAGGTACTAATCGACTGCTACTATATTTTTAATGATCGGCCTATCCAAAATTCATGCATGTGGACCATAAGGGAAAGGGCAAGTCTTGGGATTTTTATTAGTTTGGTGTACAATAAACGCAATATTCTTGTAGTATATCAGACAGTACATGGGATGTCAGCACTACGACCACACCTATGGGAAACTTTGACGAAAAATTGAATAACGCATTATACGAGGTTTTTCTCGAATTTTACCGATTTCATCACGAGATACTGATGTGAAATACGTTGAAATTGAGGGAAATGCGATAAAATATGTAAAATCACGAAAAACTAGTTAAATATACAAAATTAGAGAAGAATGCCATGAGATATGAAGCTAGCGAAATCAATAGGACTGCATATTCTGGAGGAGGGTGGTAGAATGGCGCTACATAAAGACACCTTAATAGCGGAGATGGCAATATTATCGTGCACATGAGCAATACAACCTATAATCGAACCATGACATCTGTGTGCAAGAGGAAGGTTACAAGGGGCTATGGTAAACTGTAGGACTGTTACACATTCTCTGGCACTGCCTGTAGTGCTTATTTCCTTGTAAGCTGTCGCTGTTCCTTCGTATGCATTTTTGCCTGCTGACGACCATTTTATGGGACTGTTGTGAAAAGATCACAATTTCTGAACTGTAATTGGCCTTCATACTTTTACAGAGGTGTATGACACCAGGTGTTTACAAAGTTGGAGTGTTTGTCTTACTAAGAATTAATGCCTTCTTTGGCGTGATAGGTAGTAGTTTTATCACCTTACAGTGCGTCACCCTAGTTCACCATAAAGAAAGTCACAGGAAGAATGTACACTCCTGGAAATTGAAATAAGAACACCGTGAATTCATTGTCCCAGGAAGCGGAAACTTTATTGACACATTCCTGGGGTCAGATACATCACATGATCACACTGACAGAACCACAGGCACATAGACACAGGCAACAGAGCATGCACAATGTCGGCACTAGTACAGTGTATATCCACCTTTCGCAGCAATGCAGGCTGCTATTCTCCCATGGAGACGATCGTACAGATGCTGGATGTAGTCCTGTGGAACGGCTTGCCATGCCATTTCCACCTGGCGCCTCAGTTGGATCAGCGTTCGTGCTGGACGTGCACACTGCGTGAGACGACGCTTCATCCAGTCCCAAACATGCTCAATGGGGGACAGATCCGGAGATCTTGCTGGCCAGGGTAGTTGACTTACACCTTCTAGAGCACGTTGGGTGACACGGAATACATGCGGACGTGCATTGTCCTGTTGAAAGAGCAAGTTCCCTTGCCGGTCTAGGAATGGTAGAACGATGGGTTCAATGACGGTTTGGATGTACCGTGCACTATTCAGTGTCCCCTCGACGATCACCAGAGGTGTACGGCCAGTGTAGGAAATCGCTCCCCACACCATGATGCCGGGTGTTGGCCCTGTGTGCCTCGGTCGTATGCATTCCTGATTGTGGCGCTCACCTGCTCGGCGCCAAACACGCATACGACCATCATTGGCACCAAGGCAGAAGCGACTCTCATCGCTGAAGACGACACGTCTCCATTCGTCCCTCCATTCACGCCTGTCGCGACACCACTGGAGGCGGGCTGCACGATGTTGGGGCGTGAGTTGAAGACGGCCTAACGGTGTGCAGGACCGTAGCCCAGCTTCATGGAGACGGTTGCGAATGGTCCTCGCCGATACCCCAGGAGCAACAGTGTCCCTAATTTGCTGGGAAGTGGCGGTGCGGTCCCCTACGGCACTGCGTAGGATCCTACGGTCTTGGCGTGCATCCGTGCGTCGCTGCGGTCCGGTCCCAGGTCGACGGACACGTGCACCTTCCGCCGACCACTGGCGACAACATCGATGTACTGTGGAGACCTCACGCCCCACGTGTTGAGCAATTCTGCAGTACGTCCACCCGGCCTCCCGCATGCCCACTATACGCCCTCGCTCAAAGTCCGTCAACTGCACATACAGGACACGTCCACGCTGTCGCGGCATGCTACCAGTGTTAAAGACTGCGATGGAGCTCCGTATGCCACGACAAACTGGCTGACACTGACGGCGGCGGTGCACAAATGCTGCGCAGCTAGCGCCATTCGACGGCCAACACCGCGGTTCCTGGTGTGTCCGCTGTGCCGTGCGTGTGATCATTGCTTGTACAGCCCTCTCGCAGTGTCCGGAGCAAGTATGGTGGGTCTGACATACCGGTGTCTATGTGTTCTTTTTTCCATTTCCAGGAGTGTATATCATGCGCTTTATTACACTGGAATATTAACAGCGTTGTATTCCACACGACTCAGAAGTCACAAGCAGCACAGCTCTAGCATTATAGCGTGTTTAATGCAGGACCATGTAGCCCTTGGAATGTGTTTATGTTCCACGATCATTTCTCTCTTTCTGATACCTTACTTGTATGGGCGCAAAACACAGGACCAATAATTTGGAATATTTTATATGAATCTACTGTGCTACCAGTTCTAAACTACATTCGTCTGGAGCTCAATCATGCACAAATTTCTTCTTTACGATCATCTGTTATATCATCACAACACTTTCATATCTACCATACACCGATAAGTGGTGCTAACCTCTTCCACATGTCTGCATCTGGAGATGCGCTGTGAGTACGATTGGTGTGGAATAGTCTCCCTGAACACCTGTTACGGATTCAGCTCTCTCTGTTCCTTCACGAGACCTGGCGTTTAATGGGTATAATAACCTCCTACTTCTAGTCAGTTGAAAATGAAATAGGAGACAGTTTTTAGGGAGGGTTGGTCAAAGACAGTGCAAGGAGACCTTTCAATATCCAACTTTATCTAATCAATGCAAGAATAGTCTGTGACCCACATCCACGCAGGGAAAGATGGGCAATCGTAATACTAATTACGCAGTATGATCAAACTGCTAGAAATATGTAGATAACCTAACTTCATAAGTAGAGATGCTGTCTGGTCTACTTTGTGCAGTACATCCATTCATCGATAATTTTTGTACATATGCACCAGTCATCTATCTACATTCGCAATGGTACTCGCAAAGTAGAGGGGGACAGTTTAGTGATGATGTAGAACCTGGGAAACATGCCACCATGTCACTGGTCCGCGTTGATATTATGGAAAACTGATAATATTGCTGAAATTGATAGCACCATCAACTGTGGTGCTTATTACAGTGCATCGGTGGCATCTTTTCCATCTACTGGTACATGGTTGATTACCACATAATGATTGACCGACTCCACCTGTTTGAGAGGGAGAGAGTCTTTATGAGAGCAACACGTTCCAGGGATGACCAGCACTGATTCCTTATATTGCAGCTATGTACGTGATATCTGTTTCAATCATAATGGAACACCAAGACGTCTGCTACCCCCATCACTATTGAAGATGAGATTAAATGTACAGGTCATCACCTGTGTATAGCTGTTTGGAAACGCTCCACAATGCCGCAAACTCTTCCAGTTTCCACATGTTGTGATGTTTCCCACATTTTTGTCAGTAAGAAACACCGCCTCTCTCTTATTTCAACCATCCTGTGTGCTGTGAGAACAGCATCATAGTTTACTCCATGCAATGTCCAGCATTCTGTGAGAGCCAATGGATCGAAATGTGTTTATGTCGGTTTAACACCTGACAGAGACCTTGAAGTCATGGTGGACAAAAAAAACAAGTATGGCGGTGTAAAAAGCTGCAGACATATACTACTTCGATGTGTTACAGCGGAAAGCAACATATCAAACAAAGGCCCAATGACACTCTATTTTAATTGATAGTCTGTGGGATATGGTGGTCCTACAGTGCAGGTCCTGAAGCGACTTCGATCACTGGTTACCTGCTCCAGTCAAGCAGTACCTGTATATTTTCAGTAGGATCACCACATAGCACACAGACGGTACTTGTTTTTGACATATCGGAAGAGAGGAACACAGTAACACCTTATCAAATTCTCTATTGGGTGAGAGTGAAGTTTTTATAGCTCATAGTTTCTTTCTATTGGATGGTACAAAATAACGAAGATAGAGATAATGTTTTCGTGACAGATAGAAATGCACCCTGAGGGATGCTGTGCGCTAAGTCCGCCGCTGGCGGCCGGAGTGGCCGTGCGGTTCTAGGCGCTACAGTCTGGAGCCGAGAGACCGCTACGGTCGCAAGTTAGAATCCTGTCTCGGGCATGGATGTTTGTGTGATGTCCTTAGAACTAATTAAACCTAACTAACCTAAGTTCTAGGCGACTGATGAGCTCAGAAGTTAAGTCACATAGTGCTCAGAGACATTTGAACCATTTGTAGTTTGAAAACATCCCTCAAAGCTGTAGCAAAATCATTGTCCATCTTCTAGTTGACATATTATGAGGAGTCTACCTAACTTTCCTCATAAACACTACTGTAACTGCTGGTACTGTCTTTCCTACTAGCTTGTGTCGCAGGAGAAAGCTTTGTTTGGCACTGGCTTTACACATTGCACCCGGTTAGCAGAGCTACGACAAAATGTTCCCATTTCCACCACACGGTAAAAAGATGGTCCCGTTGCATTAACTCAGTTCTCCGTGTTTGTTTCTCCAACTTCGGCTCAGTTACGACTCAAACTGTGATGACCACATGGACAAGGCTGCAGTGAGATCGTGGCAGAGACCGAGGGAGAGTTACAAGGTGCAGAGGGACTGATTAACATCACGATGGAGTTTTGCCGTACAGGGTCCTTAGCAGACAGGATCGAAAGAGGTAACTAGTTTTGAGATAGGAGAGTGCCGTGAATATAATCTACCAGTGGCTGTAATCATGAAAATGTGAATCTCGTGTCACTGTGGCCTCCCGTCGGGTAGAGTGTTCGCCGGGTGCAAGTCTTTCTACATCTACATTCATACTCCGCAAGCCACCTGACGGTGTGTGGAGGTGGGTACCCTGAGTACCTCTATCGGTTCTCCCTTCTATTCCAGTCTCGTATTGTTCGTAGAAAGATGCATTGTCGGTATGCTTCTGTGGGGGTTCTAATCTCTCTGATTTTATCCTCATGGTCTCTTCGCGAGATATACGTAGGAGGGAGCAATATACTGCTTGACACTTCGGTGAAGGTATGTTCTCGAAACTTTAACAAAAGCCCGTACCGAGCTACTGAGCGTCTCTCCTGCAGAGTCTTCCACTGGAGTTTATCTTTCATCCCGTAACGCTTTCGCGATTACTAAATGATCCTGTAACGAAGCGCGCTGCTCTCCGTTGGATCTTCTCTGTCTCTTCTATCAAACCTATCTGGTGCGGATCCCACACTGCTGAGCAGTATTCAAGCAGTGGGCGAACAAGCGTACTGCAGCCCACTTCCTTTTTTTTCGGATTGCATTTCCTTGGGATTCTTCCAACGTATCTCGGTCTGGCATCTGCTTTACAGACGATCAACTTTATATGATCATTCCATTTTAAATCACTCCTAATGCGTACTCCCAGATAATTTATGCAATTAACTGCTTCCAGTTGCTGACCTATTTTGTAGATAAATAAGGGATCTATCTTTCTATGTATTCGCAGCACATTACACTTGTCTACATTGAGATTCAATTGCCATTCCTTGCACCATGCGTCAATTCGCTGCAGATCCTCCTGCATTTCAGTACAATTTTCCATTGTTGCAACCTCTCGATACACCACAGTATCACCTGCAAAAAGCCTCAGTGAACTTCCGATGTCATCCACCAGGTCATTTATTGTGAAAAGCAACGGTCCTATGACACTCCCCAGCGGCACACCTGAAATCACTCTTACTTCGGAAGACTTCTCTCCATTGAGAATGACATGTTGCGTTCTGTTATCTAGGAACTCCTCAATCGAATCACACAATTGGTCTGATAGTCCGTATGCTCTTACTTTGTTCGTTAAACGACTGTGGGGAACTGTGTCAAACGCCTTGCGGAAGTCAAGAAACAGGGCATCTACCTGTGAACCAGTGTCTGTGGCCCTCTGAGTCTCGTGGACGGATAGCGCGAGCTGGGTTTCAAACGACCGTCTTTTTCGAAACCCATGCTGATTCCCACAGAGTAGATTTCCAGTCTCCAGAAAATACATTGTACTCGAACATAATACGTGTTCCAATATTCTACAACTGATCGACGTTAGAGATATAGGTCTATAGTTCTGCACATCTGTTCGATGTCCCTTCTTGAAAACGGGGAGGACCTGTGTCCTTTTCCAATCCTTTGGAACGCTTCGCTCTTCTAGAGACCTACGGTACACTGCTGCAAGAAGGGGGGCAAGTTCCTTCGCGTACTCTGTGTAAAATCAAACTGGTATCCCATCAGGTCCAGCGGCCTTTCCCCTTTTGAGCAATTTTAATTGTTTCTCTGTCCCTCTGTCGTCTATTTCGATATCTACCATTTTGTCAACTGTGCGACAATCTAGAGAAGGAAGTACAGTGCAGTCTTCCTCTGTGAAACAGCTTTGGAAGAAGACATTTAGTATTTCGGCCTTTAGTCTGTCATCCTCTGTTTCAGTACCATTTTGATCACAGTGTGGACATTTTGTTTTGATCCACCTACCGCTTTGACATAGGACCAACATTTCTTAGGATTTCTGCCAAGTCAGTACATAGAACTTTACTTTCGAATTCATTGAACGCCTCTCGCATAGCCCTCCTCACACTACCTTTCGCTTCGCGTAATTTTTGTTTGTCTGGAAGGCTTTGGCTATGTTTATGTTTGCTGTGAAGTTCCCTTTGCTTCCGCAGCAGTTTTCTAACTCGGTTGTTGTACCACGATGGCTCTTTTCCATCGCTTACGATCTTGCTTGGCACATACTCATCTAACGCATAGTGTACGATGGTTTTGAACTTTGTCCACTGATTCTCAACACTATCTGTATTTGAGACAAAACTTTTATGTTGAGCCATCAGGTACTTTGTAATCTGCGTTTCGTCACTTTTGCTAAACAGAAAAATCTTCCTACCTTTTTTAATATTTCTATTTACGGCTGAAATCATCGATGCAGTAACCGCTTTATGATCGCTGATTCCCTGTTCTGCATTAACTGATTCAAATAGTTCGGGTCTGTTTGTCACCAGAAGGTCTAATATGTTATCGCCACGAGTCGGTTCTCTGTTTAACTGCTCAAGGTAGTTTTCAGATAAAGCACTTAAAAAAATTTCACTGGATTCCTTGTCCCTGCCACCCGTTATGAACGTTTGAGTCACCCAGTCTGTATCCGGCAAATTAAAATCTCCACCCATAACTCTAACATGGTGGGGAAATGTACTCGAAATGTTTTCCAAATTATTCTTCATGTGCTGAGCCCGGGGTCCTATAGAGACATCCAATTACGATGTCTGAGCCTGCTCTATCCTTGACCCTCACCCAAATCATTTGACAATTCGGATCTCCGTCAATTTCCTTCGATACTATTGCACTTCTTATCGCTATAAACACGCCTCCCCGTTCACTGTCCAGCCTGTCTCTGCGGTATACATTCCAATCTGAGTTTAGGATTTCATTACTGTTTACGTCTGGTTTCAGCCAACTTTCTGTCCCTAGTACTATATGGGCGCTGTGACCGTTTATTAATGAGAGCAGTTCTGGGACCTTTCTATAGACGCTCTTGCAGTTTACTATTAGCACATTAATATTGTTATTCCCTGTTGCATTTTGCCTACTCCTACCTTGCCGCGTCTCAGGAGGCGTCTTGTCGGGCCTAGGGAGGGAATTCTCTAACCTAAAAACCCCCATGTGCACTCCACACGTACTCCGCTACCCTTGTAGCCGCATCCGGCCTGTAGTGCACGCCTGACCTATTCAGGGGGACCCTACATTTCTGCATCCGATAGCGGAGGTCAAGAAATTTGCACCCCAGCTCTCCGCAGAATCGTCTGAGCCTCTGGTTTAAGCCTTCCTCTCGGCTCCAAACCAGAGGACCGCGATCGGTTCTGGGAACGATACTACAAATAGTTAGCTCAGATTCCACCCCGCGAGCGAGGCTTTCCGCCTTCACCAATTCCGCCAACCGCCTGTACGAACTGAGGATGACCTCTCAACCCAGACGGCAGGAGTCATTCGTGCCGACATGAGCAACAATTTGCAGTCAGGTGCACCCAGCGCTCTCTATCGCCGCCGGTAGGGCCTCCTTCACATCTCGGATGAGACCCCCCGGCAAGCAGACAGAGTGAACACTGGCCTTCTTCCCCGACCTTTCCGCTATTTTCCTAAGGGGCTCCATCATCCCCCTAACGTTGGAGCTCCCAATAACTAATAAACCCCTCCCCCCGTGTGCCTGCTCGGACCTTGCTGAAGGAGCAGCCACATGTCTACTCACAGACAGAGCGGGTGATGCCACACGGCCAGCCTCCACATTGACCCTCCGCCTCGTGCGCCGCGAACGCCACTGAACCCGCCACTCCCCTTGCGGAGAGGGTGGCCCAACCGCGCCCGGTACCCGAGAAGATATCTTGACAGCAGGGACAGTGGGTGAAGCATGTAACACCTGGGGTGTACCTTGCGACGCTCCAGACTCCCCGCTGCCGCTACACTCCGAGGTAGCAGCCTGAAGACGGATGACCGCGGCCATCAACACGCTCAGCTGTTCGTGAAGAGTGGCCAGCTCCTCGTGCGCCCGTACACAGCAGTCACATATCCTATCCATCCTAAGGAATTAATTTACTGAAGAGACTTAATCAACTTTTAACTACTGCTAATTCACTAAAGGCGGCTGATTATTGACTAAACTGTGATTGCTAGCCACTTCTTGTAGAAAACAATGAAAATAGCACTACCCGTCTCTGGACTGTATTGAAAACAAACACTAGCACTACTGGCACTATGGCTCACTAAAGGGACTCTCTCTGACTGTATTCAAAACTAACACGAAATCTATGGAACACTATTAATAGCAGTCGACAATTAAAGCTTCCTAAAAGCAAAAACACACGGTAAAAGAAGTGACAAGTAAGAAAAATACAGTTAATACTTAAATAACGTAGCTCGCTGCACAGCAGACGTGAAGCAGACGGCGGTTAGGACGACATTTTCGGTTTGACGCCACTTCGACGAGTTGCGCGTCGATGGGGGATGAAATGATGATGGTTAGAACAACACAACATCCAGTCCCTGAGCGGAAAAAATCTCCAGTCCAGCTGGGAATCGAACCCGGTCGCTTAGGATTGACATTCTGTCGAGCTGACCACTCAGCTACCGGGACTGGACGCTGTAATCATTAAGACAACGCGATAGGATGCACCCAAAATATGTGGCTGAATGGTACTAAATTCCAGACAGCATTTCTGGCTGAAAGCTTGACACTAAAGACCTGAGAAGTCATGGGATTTTATACATATTTTATGACGTCCATCTAGTGATGCATTTTTAAGTGATTGCTCATATAACATACCATCCACTGTATGTGATCATTCTCAATCAACCATCAACCTCCCCTATAGCCACGTGGATATATCGCAGAACCTCTGTTACACTGTCTACATACTATCGATATAGAAGACGCTACAAATACTGTTTGTCAGTGTGACAAATACGTAGCAGCTGCAAGAAGCAGTTGCAAATATTGGACTAGTACCATGTTTCTTAGCTGCATCGCTTTCTAAATTCGGTGATAGTGTTGACTTTATTACGGGCTTACATCGCTAGCAATGTGCACCTACACTTTCGGTCTGTTAATACAGAAACCGCAATCACTATCCACGTTCAATATCTTGGTATTTGTGCGGAAGACTACTTTATTCAGAAGCACTAGCATACCTCGATTTATAAGGAAGGTATACTTTTCAGCATGGATATCGTTGTTGATACTTGGGTGTCTGTAGAACGAAGACCGATTTTTATGCGGGGTTACAATAACACGGTCTTTGCGATCGTGTTTTTAATATCTGGTAGCTCATAAGACGATTATGCCTCTCTTCCTAAGACACACATGCAAGGTAAACAAATGAGGCATGTCGATCCATCGCGGTTTTCCACTGAATATTGCTTGGAGCCACCAGCATTCAGTTACTGGCGAAGTATTGTACTTAGTAGGCGGTGTGAATGGCAGGCTTATAAAGCTAGTTTTGGGGGTGTGAAGTGACTGTGGTTATTGTTTCAACATGTACAAAGAAAACGGCTGTGTCCAGTCATAAGGGAGATATGGGTTTGACATGGGGGACTGCAGTTTCAAGGCATCGATAGCCATAAGGAGGTGCCCAGTCATAAGAGGGTTATTGATATTTCCAGAGCCACAGTCCTCAGGAGGAGGTGTTTCTGTTACTTCGATCTCTGTTTAATGTTATCAGGTTGGGGCTGCAATCGAACTATGTGATTGTAATTACAGTGATAAATACGTCGCTGGTTTCCTAGGACGACAAAGTTCGTCATGAGGAGCACGTGGCAGAGGTAGACTGTGGCCAGAACAAATGGGTTTGCTGGCTAAAAGCTCTTGCGAGTGGTAGAGACAAAGAAAAGTTCAGGCCAGCGGACTAGTCGTTTTTTGCGCACAGCTGCAGGACAACTCCCGGCGATTATGCCCTCTGGATAGCTGAATAGCGAACTGATACTCAGTACGAGTTGAGCTGTCTTTTCGATCGCGTGTGTTGCATGTATTCTCCATGGCCAATTGAGCAATTCAGTATTGATCACTGCCAAGTGTTGGTCCTGAACGCATTGATGAAATACGAAGTCCTACAACTCAATTATCCCTGGACTCCGCGCATGGCTTGGATGGTGCATTCTGGTATACACGCACATCCATGGCTGCTACAGTTTTCTCTGGCCTCTGAGCGTTGGCAATGGCGGTTTACTAGGGGACAGGTGCGCTGTGTGTGGACGATCAGGAGGTGGTTTAAGTGTGTCAGGTTTAGTGCTTCTCAATACGTCACAGTGATCTGTCTTTCAGTGGTATTTGCTGTTGTCTCTATCATATCAGGCAGTAGACCCTTCCTTCTCGTTCTCCTCCATCTCCATCTCATTATAGCACCAGTACAAACTCTCCACAGATTGTTTATAGACATAGCGTGCAACTGAACTGAACTTCGAAATTTTCAGTTACCTTCAACTTAATGGACTTTCTACCAAATGACGTAACTGTACTAGTATCGACCGATAGGAGGCAAGTGAAAAAAATAACAGTAGGGTTTGCATACTGGGAGGTTGTAAAAATGGCTGTGAGCACTATGGGACTTAACAGCTCAGGACATCAGTCCCCTAGAACTTAGAACTACTTAAACCTAACTAACCTAAGGACATCACACACATCCATGCTCGAGGCAGGATTCGAACCTGCGGCCGTAGCAGTCGCGCGGTTCCAGACTGAAGCGCCTAGAAACGCTCGGTCACTCCGGCCGGCTGGGAGGTTGTAGGATAACATCCCATCAAATATTCCAGTTCTATTATCCACCAATAGGAAGCAAGGAAAAACTGTCCACAAAAAGGGTACCGATGTAATTAATTACTCAATCAGTCTGATAGAGTGCGGGAATATTTCCAAGACATCCACACCTGGGGTTTACCAGGTAAATGCTGCTTTGTTTGTGGTTTAAACCAACAATGACCAACGGTGCGTACAGTCCTGGCAGTGGCACACTACATGACGTGACTGCTTGAGAGAGAGAGAGAGAGAGAGAGAGAGAGAGAGAGAGAGCATGTGCTTCAACAGGAATTTCTCAGGTATCAAATATCGAAACTTTGCCACCAGCTGAAGCTTTTGTTTAGGGATTAGTGCAACTTCCGCTCTGCCAGTAGCCAGTCATGGACCTGAGTGGGAGTAGTGCAGCCTCCGCATGAAGAAATAGGCGAAATGGCCAGCCTCGCGAAGTGGTTGGAGGTGTGGTCGCACAGTGCTATGAGGTTGATGAAAAGGATTTTCAACAGTGTAATAACGCTTGGTGAGTTATGTTGATGGAATTCCTTGCACAATTGGGATAAAAAAGCGCCACAATTGTTTAAATATTCCGAACTACATTGTCACCATCAAAATTTTCCAGGCTCTCGTAAACGACGGCGAGAAATATTTACAAAAATTCTAAATAATTCTAATAATTCTAATATTTCAAATATTTCCCCCTATGAGGGAATATAACTTGGTTCAAGAATCATGAAAGAAGATTGTATACATGGAAGAAGCTTAGAGATACTAGAAGGTATCAGATAGATTATATAATGGTAAGACAGAGATTTAGGAACCAGGTTTTAAATTTTAATGACAAAAAATAAGGTTCAAATGGCTCTGAGCACAGTGGGACTTAAAATCTGAGGTCATCAGTCCCCTAGAAATCGGAAATAAATAAACCTAACTAACCTAAGGACATCACACACATCCATGCCCGAGCCAGGATTCGAAACTGCGACAGTAGCGGTCGCGCGGTTCCAGACTGTAGCACCTAGAACCGCTCGGCCACTCAGGCCGACAAATTGTAAGGCATTTTCAGGGGTAGATGTGGACTCTGACCACAATCTATTGGTTATGAATTGCAGATTAAAACTGAAGAAACTGCGAAAAGGGGAGAATTTAAGGAGATGGGACCGTGGATAAACTGACTAAACCAGAGATTGTACAGAGTTTTAGGGAGAGCATAGGGGCACAATTGACAAGAATGGGGGAAAAGAAATACAGCAGAAGAAGAATGGGTAGCTCTGAGGGATGAAGAAGTCAAGGCAGCAGAGGATCAGGTAGATAAAAAGACGAGAGATGCTAGAAATCTTTGGGTAACAGAAGAAATATTGAATTTAATTGATGAAAGGAGAAAATATAAAAATGCAGTAAATGAAGCGGGCAAAAAGGAATAGAAACGTCTCAAAAATGAGATCGGCAGGAAGTGCAAAATGGCTAACCAGGGATGGCTAGACGACAAATGTAAGAATGTAGAGGGCTCATCTCACTAGGGGTAAGATAGATACTGCCTACAGGAAGAAAGGAGAAAGGAGAACCACTTACATGGATATCAAGAGCTCAGATGGAAACCCAGTTCTAAGCAAAGAAGGGAAAGCAGAAAGGTGGAAGGAGTATATAGAGGGTCTATACAAGGGCAATGTAATTGAGGACAATGTTATGGAAATGAAAGAGGATGTAGATGAAGGTGAAATGGGAGATATGATACTGCATGAAGAGTTTGAAAGAGCACTGAAAGACCTGAGTCGAAACAAAGACCCGAGAGTGGACAACATTCCATTAGAACTACTGACAGCCTTGGGAGAGCCAGTCCTGACAAAACTCTACCATCTGGTCAGTAAGATATATGAGACAGGCGAAATACCCTCATACTTCAAGAAGAATATAATAATTCCAATTCCAAAGGAAGCAAGTGTTGACAGATGTGAAAATTACCGAACTATCAGTTTAATAAGTCACGGCTGTAAAATACTAGCACGAATTCTTAACAGAAGAATGGAAAAACTGGTAGAAGCCGAACTCAAGAAAGATCAGTTTGGATTCCGTAGAAATGCTGTAACACGTGAGGCAATACTGACCCTACGGCTTATCTTAGAAGAAAGATTAAGGAAAGGCAAACCTACATTCCTAGCATTTGTAGACTTAGAGAAAGCTTTTGACAGTGTTGACTGGAATACTCTCTTTCAAATTCTGAAGGTGGCAGGGGTAAAATACAGGGAGCGAAAGTCTATTTTCAATTTTAACAGAAACCAGATGGCAGTTATAAGAGTCAAGGGGCACGAAAGAGAAGCAGTGGTTGGAAAGGGATTGAGACGGGATTGTAGCCTCTCCCCGATGCTGTTGAATCTGTATATTGAGCAAGTAGTAAAGAAAACCAAATATAAATTCGGAGTAGGTATTAAAATTCATGGAGAAGAAATAAAAACTTTGACAGAGTTACAATGTCATTCGCGAACCTCAGAGACAGCAAAGGACTTGGAAGAGCAGTTGAACGGAATGGACAGTGTCTTGAAAGGAGGATATAAGATGAACATCAACAAAAGCAAAACGAGGATAATGGAATGTAGTCGAATTAAGGCCTGTGATGCTGAGGGAATTGGATTAGGAAATGAGACGTTTAATGTAGTAAAGGAGTTTTGCTATTTGGGGAAAAAAATAACTGATGATGTTCTAAGTAGAGAGGATATAAAATGTAGACCGAGAATGGCAAGGAAAGCGTTTCTGAAGAAGAGAAATTTGTTAAAACCGAGTATAGATTTAGAAGTATTTGTATGGAGTACGTGGACGATAAATAGTTTGGACAAGAAGAGAATAGAAGCTTTCGCAATGTGGTGCTATACAAAGATGCTGAAGATTAGTTGGGTGGATCACATATCTAATGAGAATGTATTGAATAGAATTGGGGAGAAGAGGAGTTTGTGGCACAACTTGACTAGAAGTAGGAATCGGTTGGTAGGACATGTTCTGAGGCATCAAGGAATCACCAATTTAGTACTGGAGGGCAGTGTGGAGGGTAAAAATCGTAGAGGGAGACCAAGAGATGACTACACTAAGCAGATTCAGAAGGATGTAGGTTGGGGTAGGTGCTGGGAGATGAAGCAGCTTGCACAGGATAGAGTAGCATGGAGAGCTGCATCAAACCAGTCTCAGGACTGAAGACCAAAACAACAACAACAAAACGTGAGTGATTTACAATGACTACTGTTAACCAGCTGCCCCACACTTTGTATAGACCCTCTACATACTCCTTCGACCTCCCACCTTTCCCATCTTTGCTGAAGACTGGTTTTCCATCTGAGATCTTTATATTCGTACAGCTGCTTCTCTTTGTTTCCCGAATACCTCCTTAACTTTCCTGTAGCCTAATTCACACAACAATTTCGGTCGAGTGGTAAAAAGTGAAACAAATGCCTGAAATGGCATCGGCTTTTATTGAAATGTAAAAAGACATTAAAACTAGGGCAACAGACGGGCAACTTGGCAAACTGTCAGCGTGGCGGGTGCGAGGTAGGGCGATGTTACTAAATCGCATCGTCCCATGTCTGGCTAATAAACACTCTCCGAAAGGTACGACTTTTATCCAGGACGGCGCCCCACTCCGCACTGCTACACGTGTGCAAGATGTCTCGCGCACATTATTTAGTGAGGATCACGAGCTGAGCAGCCACTCCCGGCTCCCCAGACCTCAGTACGTGTGATTATTGGCTGTGGGCTTAGCTGAGGTCTCAAGTCACCCGCGATCGTCCGACCGCATTAACGATGCTAAAAGACAACACTCGACGGCAGTTTTTCACCATACCTACTGGTGTGTTGTACAGAGCATATCACAACGTTGTCGCCTGACTACAGGCACTGTGGGTGAATGACGGCCGACATACTGAGCATTTGTTATAAGTAACATCTTCAAAACTCCATTGCTATGCTAAATATTGCTTTTGTATCATATAAAGAGCCATCTGTTGGTGTACATCTACATCTACATCTACATGGATACTCTGCAAATTACATTTAAGTGCCTGGCAGAGGGTTCATAGAAACACCTTCACAATTCTCTATTATTCCAATTTCGTATAGCGCGGGGAAAGAATGAAAACCTGTATCTTTCCGTACGAGCTCTGATTTCCCTTATTTTATGGTGGTGATCGTGCCTCCCTATATAGTTCGGTGTCAACAAAACATTTTCGCACCCGGAGGAGAAAGTTGGTGATTGGAATTTCGTGAGAAGATTCCGTCACTACGAAAAACGCCTTAAATGATGCCTAACCCACATCCGGTATCATTTCGGTGACACTCTCTCCCATATTTCGCGATAAAACAAAATGTGCTGCCTTTCTTTGAACTTTTTCGATGTACTCCGTCAGTCCTATCTGGTAGGTATCCCATACCGCCCAGCAGTATTCTAAAAGAGGACGGACAAGTGTAGTGTAGGCAGTCTCCTTAGAAAATATAACCGACCTACTAAGTGTCCTGAAAATAAAACGCAGCCTTTGGTGAGCCTTTCCCACAACATTTTCTATGTGTTCTGTCCAATTTAACTTGTTCGTAATTCTAATACCTAGATATATAGTTGAATTTACGGCTTTTCGATTAGACCTATTTATCGTGTAACCGAAGTTTAAAGAGTTCCTTTTAGTACTCTTGTGGATGATCTCATACTTTTCGTTATTTAGGGTCAGCTGCCACTTTTCGCACAATCAGATATCTTTTCTAAATCATTTTGCAGTTTATTTTGATCTTTTGATCTAGGCGCGCAGTCCGGAACCGTGCGACTGCTACTGTCGCAGGTTCTAATCCTGTGTGTGATGTCCTTAGGTTAGTTAGGTTTAAGTAGTTCTAAGTTCTAGGGGACTAGTGACCGCAGCAGTTGAGTCCCATAGTGCTCAGAGTAATTTAAATTTGATCTTTTGATGGCTTTATTAGTCGATAAACGGAAGCGTCATCTGCAAACAACCGAAGACAGCTGCTCAGATTGTCTCCCAAATCGTTTATATGGATAAGGAACAGAAAAGGGCCTATAGCACTACCTTGGGGAACGCCGGAAATCACTTCTGCTTTACTCGATGACGTTCCGTCAGTTACTAAGAATTGTGACCTCCGTGACAGGAAATGGCCAATCCAGTCACAAAACTGAGACGATATTCCATAATCACGCATTTTCACTACGAGCCGCTTGTGCAGTACAGTGTCAAAGGCCTTCCGGAAATACGGAATCGATCTCAAATCCCTTGTCAATAGCACTCAACAAGAGCTAGTTGTGTTTCACAGGAACGATCTTTACTAAACCCATGTTGACTGCCTGTCAATAGACCGTTTCCTTCGAGGTAATTCGTAATGTTCGAACACAATATATGTTCTAAAGTCCTGCTGCATATCGACGTTAACGATATGGTCCTGCAAGTTAGTGGATTACTCCTACTACCTTTCTTGTATATTGGTGTGACCTGTGCAACCTTCCAGTATTGGGGTACAGATCTCACGTTGAGCGGACGGTTGTATATGATTGTTAAGCATGGAGCTAATGCATCAGCATACTCGGAAAGGAACCTAATTTTTATACAGTCTGGAGCAGAAGACTTGCTTTTACTAAGTGATTTGAGTTGCTTCACTACTCCAGGGATTTACTTCTACGTTGCTCTCGTTGGCAGCTGTTCTCGATTCGAATTCTGGAACATTTACTACTTCTTCTTTTGTGAAGGCATTTCGGAAGGCTGCGTTTAGTAACTCTACTTCGGTAGCTCTGTCTTCGATAGTATCTCCAGTGTTATACCGCAGAGGAGACATTGATTGTAAATTGCCACTAGCATACTTCATATACGACCAGCATATCTTGGATTTGTCTGCCAGGTTTCGAGACAAAGTTTCGTCGTGGAAACTGTTATAGGCATCTCGCATTGAACTCTGGCTATCCTTTAGAGAAGCCCGGAATTTAGCGCAATCTTAGGGATTTTGCGTCTGTTTAAATTTGGCATGTTTGTTTAGTTGTTTCTGCAACAGTGTTCTAACCCGTTTTGTGTACCACGGAGGATCAGCTCCGCCGTTTGTTAGTTTATTTCGTATAAAATCTCTCAATTGCTGCCGATACTATTTTTTGAATGCAAACGACTTCTGGTCTACACTTATATTATTAATTTGGAATGAGTCTCTCAGGAAGGCGTCAAGTGAATTTTTATCAGCATTTTTGATTAGGTATACTTTTTGTTTGTTTTTCGAGGATTTCGGGATTACAATATACAGTCTCGCTACGACAACCCTGTGTTCACTAATCCCTATAACGGTTTTGATGCTCGTTGTTAACTCAGGATTATTTGTCATTTGCACTTCCTTTAGTTTCAGTAAAAACCTAAATTTGGGAAATTTGTGGTAAGTTCCTGTGGGACCAAACAGCTGAGACCATCGGTCCCTAACATAAACTGACTTACATTACGGACAAAACACACACCCGTGCCCGAGGAAGGGCTCGAACCTCCGAGGGGAGCCGTGCGAACCGTGGCAAGGCGCCCAAGACAACTCGGCTACCGCGTGCGGCTATCTCTACCTGCATTATTCCGTGAAATATTGACTTTTGAAATAATACGGACTTTAGCATTTCCCTGCACAATATCAACAGCAAGGCTTCCAAGACACTTCCCTGGGGCACAATCTAAGTTACTTTGATACTTAATGATGACTCTTCATCCAAGATTACAAGCTACATTCTCCTTATCAAATATCCTCAACTGACGCAAATTTTCATTGATTCCTCATAGTGCCTTACTTTTGACAATAGTATAGCAGTGGTACTGAATCAAATACTTTTCGAAAATCGAAAAATACTGCATTTATCTGCTTTCGTCCATTACTTTTAGCAGTAATCTGAGAAAATAGCGAGTTGGGTTTCACGTGATCATTGTTTTCGGAAATCATACAGGTTGCCATGGGGAGGTCATTCTGTCAGAGATACCTCGTTATTTTTTAATTTAGAATATATTCGAAGATTCTATAACAAATCGATATCAAGGATACCGGACGGAAGTTTTGAGGATCACGTGTACTGCCCTTCTTGTAAACGGGTGCGATCTGTGATTTCTTCCAACTACTGGGCAGGGCTTTTTGTTCGTGCGATGGACGATGGATTATAGTTAACAGAACTGCCGCAAATACCATGCACCGTGTTAAGGGATCGGCCGAGCCATGGAGCTTCATTCAATTTGAGAGATTTCAGCTGTTCTCAATGTTCGATGATCTATTGGAATTTGCCGGACGCTGTGGCCGAGCGGTTCTAGGCGCTTCAGCCCGGGAATGCGCTGCTGCTACGGTCGCAGGTTCGAATCCTGCCTCGGGCATGGATGTGTGTGATGTCCTTAGGTTAGTTAGGCTTAAGTAGTTCCAGGTCTAGGGGACTGATGACTTCAGATGTTAAGTCCCATAGGGCTCAGAGCAATTTGAACCATCTATTGAAACTGATTAAAGGTAAACACACTATATGAGCAGAAGCGTTCTCTTCTGCAAATGCTTTGCAAAAAAGAGATGAGAGTCCTTTTTGAACAGCAATCTGTTGTAGACTAATTATTATTGGTTTTCCCATATTAAGGATACTGCAAATAATTAAACAGTATTTTCACCATATTTATAACGCATCTTCCTAGTCATTCTGGGAGTATGGATATACGTTATAACACACATAAA
This sequence comes from Schistocerca gregaria, assembly GCF_023897955.1. NCBI lineage: Eukaryota > Metazoa > Arthropoda > Insecta > Orthoptera > Acrididae > Schistocerca > Schistocerca gregaria. The sequence goes on from NC_064929.1 coordinate 45,755,785, forward strand.
AACTATAGGCCATGAAAGAATAACGCGAATGAGACGAAAATCCGTCAATGTGTAGTACATGTACAGAACAATGTGGATGATTTATCCAACAGAAAGTGCTTCAGAAATCGAGCAAGTAAGTAACTCGTTGATCCACATCTGGTGCTTATTCAGGTATTTATTCGATTCGGCATTATTAAGTACAGTTGTTGGATGTTCTCCTGAGGTATATCGTGCCAAAATTCTGTCGAACTGACGCGTTAGATCGGCGAAATCCCGACGAAAGATCCGTACCCAAAGACTGGAAAGTTGCACAGGTCACACCAATATTCAAGAAAGGTAGTAGGATAACATTATGAATTACATCGAAGAAAACGATCTATTGACACACAGTGAACATGGATTTAGTGAAGATCGTTCTTATGTAACATGTGAAGTGTTGACTGCTATTGACAAGTGATTTCAAATCGATTCCGTATTTCTGGATATCCAGAAGGCTTTTGACACTGTACCACATGAGCGGCTTTTAGTGAAATTGCGTGCTTTGGAACATCGTCTCAGTTTTGTGACTGGATTTGTGATTCGCTGTCAGAGAAGTCACAGTTCGTAGCAATCGATGGAAAACCATCGAGTAAAACAGAAGTGACTTCTGGCGTTCCAAAGGTAGTGTTATAGGCCCTTTTCTGTTCCTTATATTTATAAACGATTTGGAAGACAATCTGAGTAGCTGTCATAGATTGTTTGCAGATGACCCTGTCGTTTATCGACTAGTAAAGTCGTGAGAAGAGCAAAACAAATTACAACACGATTTAGAAAATATATCTGTATAGTGCGAAAATTGGCAATTGACCCTAAATAACGAAAAGCGTGAGGTCATCCATTTGAGTGCTGAAAGGAATCCGTTAAACTTCGGTTACACGATAAATCAGTCAAATATGAAGGCCGTAGATTCAACTAAATGCCTAGGAATTACAATTACGAACAACCAAAAATTGGAAGGAACACAAAGAAAATGTTGTGTGAACGGCTAACCAAAGACTCCGTTTTATTGGTAGGACACTTAGAAAATGTAACAGATCTACTAACGAGACTGACTACACTACGTTTATCCGTCCTCTTTTAGAATACTGCTGCGTGGTGTGGGTTCCTTACCAGATACGACTGACTGAGTACATCGAAAAAGTTCAAAGAAGGGCAGCACGTATTGTATTATCGCGAAATATGGGAGAGAGTGCCACAGAAATGATACAGGATTTGGGCTGGACATCATTAAAAGAAAGCCGTTTTTCGTTCCGACGGAATCTTGTCATGAAATTCACCAACTTTCTACTCCGAATGCGAAAATATATTGTTGACACTGACTACATAGGGAGAAACGATCACCACGATAAGGTAAATCAGAGCTTGTACGAAAAGATATAGGTGTTCGTTGTTTCGCAAGGTTTACGAGTTTGGAATAATAGAGGATTGTGAAGGTGGTTCGATGATCCCTCTGCCAGGCACTTCAATGTAATTTGCAGAGTATCCATGCAGATGAGGTGCTGCCCATAATGCTCCGAACGTTCTCAGTTGGAGAGAGACCAGGCAACCTTGCCGGCCGAGGTATGGTTTGGCAAGGACGAAGACAAGCAGTAGAAACTCTCGCCGTGTGCTGACAGGCATTGTCTTTCTGAAGTGTCAGACCAGAATGGCTACTCATGAAGAACAAAAAAAAAAAAAAAAAAAACAGCACGTGCAATGTCTTGGACGTACCATTGCAGTGCTGTAAGGGTGTCGCGGCTGACAACCAAAGAGGCCTTACAGTGAAAAGTAATGGCACCCCGGAGCATGACTCCTGGTTGTCGGGTCGTATGGCGGTATACCACCACTGTCCATGAGGTTTCCACAAACGCCTTCGGCCTGGAATCTCATTGGCTGGGGTAGAGCTGTCTTCATTCTTGAGTCCCGCTTCGAACTGAGCGAAAGTGCGTCTGGAGGCGTCCTGGACAGCAGCGGGATACCTACTTGACTCTTCCAAATTGGACTGTAGAGTGTAACGTGGTTACCGGTTCCAGTGTCTGCTTAGAATCGACGTTTAACGTGATCCAGTAACAAGATTTTGAGGTAATACTATTTTGTTCCCATCGGGATGCTTACTATCGCTGAGCACCCATGCCGCTCACCATTGGAATGCTTGATTTCGTTGAGTATCCATGGCAGGTGAGCCTGTCATTATCACCTTCTGGGCATTTTAACATATTAGAGTGGTTGTGGCTTATGTTCCGCGTAGCGGCCAGCGTGAGATTTACAGCGGTTGGGCGGGAACGCACATCTAAATCGGTCACCCTGTTGGCGGGGTTCGAGGGAGGCGACCGAAGTGAAGCATTCAGCTTCAAATGGTTCAAATGGCTCTGAGCACTATGAGGCTTAACATCTGAGGTCATCAGTGCCCTAGAACTCAGAACTCAGGATTGGAACCTGCGATAGTAGCGATCGCGCGGTTCCAGAATGAAGCGCCTAGAACCGCTCGGCCACAACGCCCGGCGAAGCATTCACGTGGTTTGGGCACTTATCACAGCCAACCCCGTAGGAAACAGAAAACTACGTTACCATACAAGTAGCTTATTTGCTAGAAATGTCTTTTATTTGCCCCGTACAAATTTACAACACACTCAAGCAATTTCTGAAGATCAGTATGTACCTTTTGAACAGAAAGGTTTACATTTACATCGTAAATGAAACTTAGAATCAAATGATTTGTGTCTTAAATGCAAAAACAGGCACAGTGGATATTTGTCAATTACAGCGCCATCTACCGCGATTGGGAAACAATGGTCTGCGTAGGCCGTAGGAATGTTTCTTTTTTCTTTTCTTTTCTTTCTTTTACTTACATACTTTCCTGCATGACGGACTGCCACCGACTCGTTGTTATGTTCGTAGCTATCGCTTGGTCTCGCGCTGTTAGTAAGATAGTAAGGGACTTCTGTCTTGGTGCGTGACAGTGGATAAGTGTGGCGAACAGAAATTCGCGAAATACTGAGCAACAAATACTCTTAGGAAAAGCTACATACTCTGTGATTTACGAACTTTACCGTACATATGAAAATGCGTTTATTGTTTCATTTGACAGACGCCATACGATGCTTGCCCAGTTTCATTATTCAAACTTTAATAAATATATCAGTTTTTAATGTTCCAGTGCGTTTTCGTTAATTGCAGTTTGCCGACAATCAACAGAGTCACAAAGAAAAAAAAATCCAGATATACTACGAGGTAAAACCACTCGTAACAAACAAATGAGTAACCGAACGATTCTCTACAGTGATCTCGCATAAGCATTTCGCTTTTTCTTCATATGTATAATGCTTTTCACGATTTTGCGCGTTTCCGTCAGTAACTGCAAATATAGTCTGTAAGAAAATATTATGAAAACAATATATTACATATATGCAATGAAAAGTACATGCCTAATGACATAAGGCAGCTTCCTCGCATTTCGAGCTTCATTTAAATAGCATTATTTTAAGAGAGTATTACTGCTGTTAAATATGTCGCGTAACGCAACGTTAATGCCAGTATGGATGCAACAGGGAGAGGATTGTATAAGCGTGTATATTAAGTAATGCGGTAAAGTTCAAAGGTAATAGAGAATATAGCCTTTTCTGAGAGAACTAAGTGTTCTACATCCCACAGTACACTGAGGTATCTGCCAACCACAATCACTCACCTCAGGCCACCACAGTACTGATGAAACACGTTGAAGACTCTATCACCACTAAATTGCATAATAAGTGATACAATCAAAACACTTTTACATATATGGCAATGCTCCTAAGTCATATATACTGAAGAGCCAAAGAAACTGGGACACCTCCCTAACATCGTGTAAAGCCCCCGTGAGTACACGGAAGTACCGCAACTCGACGTGGCATGGCTCGACTAATGTCTGAGGTTAGAATTACATTAACACCTTCAGCTGCTGATGGGCTTTGATATATATAAACGAGCACAGGTGAAAATGTGTGCCCCGACCGGGACTCGAACCCGGGATCTCCTGCTTACATGAAGGACGCTCTATCCCGGTCGGGCACACATTTTCACCAGTCCCCGTTGCTAAACGTCAACGCCCGTCAGCAGCTCAAGGTATTAATACAATCGTAATTTCGTTCTAGACGGCCTCAGGTCAGCAATGGTGTCTGTTCTTTCGTACGAGACTCGTCCGACCAGGCAACATATTTCCAGTCACCAGTAGTCCAATATCGGTGTTGAAGGGCCTAGTGCAGGCGTAAAGCTTTGTGTCGTGCAGTCATCAAGGATACACGAGTGGGCTTTCAGCTCCGAAAGCCCATATCGATGATGTTTCGTTAAATGATTCGGACGCAGCGATGTGGGACACTTGATATTTTACCGGATTCCTGATATTCACGGTTCACTACACATACATCCTCACTTCGTCGCTACTTTGGAGATGCTGTGTCCCATAGCTCGTGCGCCTACTATAACATCACGTTCAAACTCACTTAAATCTTGATAACCTGTCATTGTAGCAGTAGTAACCGATCTAACAACTGAGCGTGACACCTGTTCTCTTATATTGCCGTTGCCAACGCAGCGCCGTATTCAGCCTGTATTTGAATACGCATGCCTATACCAGTCTGTTTGGCGCTTCAGTGCATATTATTTAGTATTACCGAAGAGTATTTATTGCTCCATATTTCGCGGATTTTGCCTACTTCACTCAGCCACTACCACGTACCGCGACCAAACTAAGATGGTAACTGCACTCATAATATCCTTAATGAGATATACGTCTGTGTGCATCTCATATCTGGACCGCTACGCATGGCTGGTCTCATGCCACACATTCTGACTCGGGCAGCGATCTGGATGAGAAAAACTGGCGATACCTGCAAGAAAATGACCCAGGTTCCGAGCCAGAACCACAATCCCACAACGAGGCAGCTTTCATCGAATAACCTGGTGGCTGGGATTTGTTGCAGCTGCGGTGTTCATTCCTTCGTATGGGCCATTACTATGGAGTATCACTTGTAAGCAGCAACAATCTGATGTAATGAAAGTTTACTTTATTACTGGCGCTTCCTGGCAGATTAAAACTGTGTGCTCGACCGAGACTCGAACTCGGGATATTTGTCTCACGGCGTTCTCTGCCGTCTGAGCTACCCAAGCACGACTCACTACCAGTCCTCACAGCTTCAATTGTGCCAGTACCCCGTCTCCTACCTTCCTAACTTCACCGAAGCTCTTCTGCGAGCGTTGCAGAACTGGCTCTCCTGGAAGAAAGGATTTTGTAGAGACATGGCTTAGCCACAGCCTGGTGGATATTTCCAGATTGATATTGGGTACTTTATTACTGTTTAATTAAACAGCTTCATTAAACAACGAAAAAGTAACTCACATTATATGAGCTGAATCACTAAGATTAAACTGCGTAATAACAGCAGCGCCGTCATTCACTAATGAACATGAAAAATATCAGTTCTGCAGAAGTATGTAAAGATTCTTACGAAAATTCCAATAGAGTTGCAGATTCTCAAGATAAGAAGGCTACACACAGCCCGCTACACTGGCCATACTAATGCAAAAGTTGATTCCTTATTTGCCTCGCAAAGTCCAAAACATCCCCACCACGCCTGAGGTTTTGCGGACCTCCTACCACGCCGTGCGTCAGCGCCGGCACGGAGACCTGTCTCTGAACTAACAGAGCACTCCATTAATTCAGGCTGAAACACGCCACCACTCTCCAGGACAGGTTCAAGACCCACCCGCGGCCGGCGATAAGTCGCACGGAGACGTGGTGTGGATGTTTTACCAAATAGGCCCGCCTCCACTGACGGAACAGTTTCTGTCAACCTGCAGACTACAGGGCCCCTCATCATACAAGATACTTCCAGTCAGCGTTTGGTGTTAGGAAGCCTTCCAAATTTCGTATATACTCAACACTCGACATTCAAAATTATGTTTGAGAACATTTTTCATATTATCCCCACTATTTGTAGATAAAGAAAGAAAATGATTACAGTGCTTCAAAAAGTAATATTTGCAGTAAACTGAAAAAACGTATTGATTTAATTTTACATATTTTAAAAGAAGAAATGTTAAATTTTCTCGCGCAGAGTGAAAGAGACTGGCGCGGCTATATGCGCACTGTTTTGACGGACAGGTGGAGCGGAGCTAGATAGGAGCTGGCGTGTATAGCTGGCTGTCTAACTAGCAGGCGATAACCCTGATACTGGCGGAATGTGTGCGCCACTTAGAAAGCGAGTGTCGTAATGACTGCAAGTCTAGTATACAGGCACGTTAATGCAAGTGCTTTTTTCCAAGGGAGAGTGGTCTCCCTGGCCCTCGCGACGTGTGACGGTGCCTCACGCCGCAAATTCTGAGATCGCAAGCTATTAGGATGGTGCATAAGATCGCAGCGTTTTCTTCTGTATATTAATATTGTTATAGGTTTTGGATTTTACAAGGAGTGTTATACGTCATTGGTCCCTTACCTGCATTTGTCGTAGATCCCTCGCCCAGCGTAAAGTTTCAAGCGACTGGAAAAAAAGCGCAGATGACTCCAGTATATAGAGAGGTAAAGAAACGGACCCGTAAAATTAGAGACCAATATCCCAAACTTCTGATTGCTGCAGACTCCCTGTACACATTCTCCTCACGTGACATACTGAGAACTATGTATGATGGGCAACAGGCAGATTCCATATTTCTAGATTTCCGGAAAGAATTTGACATCGTGCCCCATTGCAAATTGTTAAAGAAACTACGAGCATTTCGAATAAGTTCACAGAAATGTGAATGGCTCGAAAACTTCTTGAATAATAGTACGCAGTATGTTGTCCTCGACGGTGAGGGTTCATCAGAGACAACGAAATGTGATAGAACGGCTGTTGGTCTTTATACAGGGCGAGGCCATCTAAATGTTCAATACATTAGCTCCGAGGAACAAATGGCAGTTTACTGAAATGTCCAGTCCTAGTTGCTTTTGGTAAAATATGTCAAAAGCTGGGGATAGTGAATTTTACGGGTAGTTAAGGAAAGTATTAAATTGATGGGGGTGTTGAAGTAATGACAATTTAATAATTATACTTTGCTAACTTCCAGCATTCTGGAAGGCATTGTAGTGTCTCGAGAATTTCGGGGTAAATTCTAGAGACCCTCGTATTTCCACCGTCTTGAACACGGGTTATTTTAGAGACGAGTGTGGTAAAGTAGAATGTATCTACTGCACCACAATTATGTGTGTGCAGGACGGACATGTATGGGACGGATGATAGGCGCGGGCAGGTAGTCGCCGATCCTGGCTAACAAGGGGAAGGCCTCATACACGGCCAACCGATTCGGCTCAAATTTGGCAGGTTGCTTGTGTAGAACCTAAAATGAAATACTCCAAGATATTTTGGGTCAACACCCGCGCAATTTTGAGAAAATCAACCCTAAAGGTTTTGACGAGCAACGGACTCAGAATTAGAGCGATCGATAGATAATTGTAAATAGAGCATTTTTCATCATCAGGTATGGGGTCCGCAAACGCAAACTTTTCCAAAAATCGAGGAAAGAAACTTTTACAATTGTCGCTCCTGTACCCACATGGTAAACGCTTTTCGCCGACAGCGGCGATAGCGGAAAAGCTAAGGTAACTAACTGGCTGGGAATCGGAGAATCCTAGCGGATGTTATTATTTTCGTTTGTATTTTTCCATATCTCAATTGATAGGGATAGGATGGTTAATAAGGTAAGTAAATTAATAAAGAATGATAATAATAAGGTTGTTTGTTGTTGTCTTCAGTCCTGAGACTGGCTTGATGCAGCTCTCCATGCTACTCCATCCTGTGCAAGGTGCTTCATCTCCCAGTACATACTGCAACCTACATCCCTCTGAATCTGCTTAGTGTACTCATCTCTCGGTCCCCCTCTACGATTTTTACCCCCCACGCTGCCCTCCAATGCTAAATTTGTGATCCCTTGATGCCTCAAAACATGTCCTACCAACGGATCCCTTCTTCTAGTCAAGTTGTGCCACAAACTACTCTTCTCCCCAATCCTATTCAATACCTCCTCATTAGTTACGTGCTCTATTCACCTTATCTTCAGTATTCTTCTGTAGCACCACATTTCGAAAGCTTCTATTCTCTTCTTGTCCAAACTAGTTATCGTCCATGTTTCACTTCCATACATGGCTACACTCCAAACAAATACTTTCAGAAACGACTTCCTGATACATAAATCTATATTCGATGTTGACAAATTTCTCTTCTTCAGAAACGCTTTCCTTGCCATTGCCAGTCTGCATTTTATATTCTCTCTACTTCGACCATCATCAGTTATTTTACTTCCTAAATAGCAAAACTCCTTTACTACTTTAAGCGTCTCATTTCCTAATCTAATTCCCTCAGCATCACCCGATTTAATTTGACTACATTCCATTATCCTCGTTTTGCTTTTGTTAATGTTCATCTTATATCCTCCTTTCAAGACACTGTCCATTCCGTTCAACTGCTCTTCCAAGTCCTTTGCCGTCTCTGACAGAATTACAATGTCATCGGCGAACCTCAAAGTTTTTACTTCGTCTCCATGAATTTTAATACCTACTCCAAATTTTTCTTTAGTTTCCTTTACTGCTTGCTCAATATACAGATTGAATAACATCGGGGAGAGGCTACAACCCTGTCTCACTCCTTTCCCAACCACTGCTTCCCTTTCATGCCCCTCGACTCTTATGACTGCCATCTGGTTTCTGTACAAATTATAAATAGCCTTTCGCTCCCTGTATTTTACCCCTGCCACCTTTAGAATTTGAAAAAGAGTATTCCAGTCAACATTGTCAAAAGCTTTCTCTAAGTCTACAAATGCTAGAAACGTAGGTTTGCCTTTTCTTAATCTTTCTTCTAAGATAAGTCGTAAGGTCAGTATTGCCTCACGTGTTCCGACATTTCGACGGAATCCAAACTGATTCTCCCTGAGGTCTGCATCTACCAGTTTTTCCATTCGTCTGTAAAGAATTCGCGTTAGTATTTTGCAGCCGTGGCTTATTAAACTGATAGTTCAGAAATTTTCACATCTGTCAGCACCTGCTTTCTTTGGGATTGGAATTATTATATTCTTCTTGAAGTCTGAGGGTATTTCGCCTGTCTCATACATCTTGCTCACCAGCTGGTAGAGTTTTGTCAGGACTGGTTGTCCGAAGGCCGTCAGTAGTTCTAATGGAATGTTGTCTACTCCGGGGGCCTTGTTTCGACTCAGGTCTTTCAGTGCTCTGTCAAACTCTTCACGCAGTATCGTATCTCCCATTTCGTCTTCATCTACATCCTCTTCCATTTCCATAATATTGTCCTCAAGTACATCGCCCTTGTATAAACCTTCTATATACTCCTTCCACCTTTCTGCCTTCCCTTCTTTGCTTAGAACTGGGCTGCCATCTGAGCTCTTGATATTCATACACGTGGTTCTCTTCTCTCCAAAGGTCTCTTTCATTTTCCTGTAGGTAGTATCTATCTTACCCCTAGTGAGATAAGCTTCTACATCCTTACATTTGTCCTCTAGCCATCCCTGATTAGCCATTTTGCACTTCCTGTCGATCTCATTTTTGAGACGTTTGTATTCCTTTTTGGCTGCTTCATTTAGTGCATTTTTGTATTTTCTCCTTTCATCAATTCAATTCAATATTTCTTCTGTTACCCAAGGATTTCTAGCAGCCCTCGTCTTTGTACCTACTTTATCCTCTGCTGCCTTCACTACTACATCCCTCAGAGCTACCCATTCTTCTTCTACTGTATTTCTTTCCCCTATTCCTGTCAATTGTTCCCTTATGCTCACCCTGAAACTCTTTACAACCTCTGGTTCTTTCAGTTTATCCGGGTCCCATCTCCTTAATTTCCCACATTTTTGCAGTTTCTTCAGTTTTAATCTACAGGTCATAACCAACAGATTGTGGTCAGAGTCCACATCTGCCCCTGGAAATGTCTTACAACTTAAAACCTGGTTCCTAAATCTCTGTCTTAACATTATATAATCTATCTGATACCTTTTAGTATCTCCAGGGTTCTTCCACGTATACAACCTTATTTCATGATTCTTAAACCAAGTGTTAGCTATGATTGAGTTGTGCTCTGTGCAAAATTCTACTAGGCGGCTTCCTCTTTCATTTCTTAGCCCCAATCCATATTCACCTACTATGTTTCCTTCTCTCCCTTTTCCTACACTCGAATTCCAGTCACCCATTACTATTAAATTTTCGTCTCCCTTCACTATCTGAATAATTTCTTTTATTTCATCGTACATTTCTTCAATTTCTTCATCATCTGCAGAGCTAGTTGGCATATAAACTTGTACTACTGTAGTAGGTGTGGGCTTCGAATCTATCTTGGCCACAATAATGCGTTCACTATGCTGTTTGTAGTAGCTTACCCGCATTCCTATTTTCCTATACATTATTAAACCTACTCCTGCATTACCCCTATTTGATTTTGTGTTTATAACCCTGTAGTCACCTGACCAGAAGTCTTGTTCCTCCTGCCACCGAACTTCAATAATTCCCACTATATCTAACTTTAACCTATCCATTTCCCTTTTTAAATTTTCTAACCTACCTGCGCGATTAATGGGTCTGACATTCCACGCTCCGATCCGTAGAACGCCAGTTTTCTTTCTCCTGATAACGACATCCTCCTGAGTAGTCCCCGCCCGGAGATCCGAATGGGGGACTATTTTACCTCCGGAATATTTTACCCAAGAGGATGCCATCATCATTTAATCATACAGTAAATCTGCATGTCCTCGGGAAAAATTACGGCTGTACTTTCCACTTGCTTTCAGCCGTTCGCAGTACCAGCACAGCAAGGCCGTTTTGGTTAATGTTGCAAGGCCAGATCAGTCAATCATCCAGACTGTTGCCCCTGCAACTACTGAAAAGGCTGCTGCCCCTCTTCAGGAACCACACGTTTGTCTGGCCTCTCAACAGATACCCCTCCGTTGTGGTTGCACCTACGGTACGGCCATCTGTATCGCTGAGGCACGCAAGCCTCCCCACCAACGGCAAGGTCCATGGTTCATGGGGGGAGGAATGTGTTAGCTGCCGTCTGTAATAAAAAAAGTGAGTTAATGGATCAACGACGAACTGAAACGGGTGTCTTGCGACGTCCGCCCCGAGCAGATACAATGAACAAAAATTAAATAAAAAATAAACAAAATAAAAAAATCTATGGAATGCCTAACCAACTAACTAGCAGCACAAGCAGCGCAGGGTATATGAAGCGTGTCGGGAGAGGCGGAAAAATAAAAAAAAATCTCGCGCCATGCAACATATTTTATTATTAGTGTTTTGTAATTCATATATAAATTGCTTACACATGTTGGTGAAGGTGGATCGCTCTCCGATTGTACCGCCTCCATTTTTCCGTTTGTTTAACAGGGTGTACCAAAGCTCTCACGTCCGCACTGATTTTCGACGATGTTATAAGTTGCGCTAGGGACCGCACCTACCTTCTTTCGAAGTTGGCAGGCAACTACGCTGTTATGCGGCAGCTCGTTTCGGCCCATTCAACATCTGTCCTTCGAGTGTAACGAGCGAGTAACGGAGTTTATACACTCCTGGAAATGGAAAAAAGAACACATTGACACCGGTGTGTCAGACCCACCATACTTGCTCCGGACACTGCGAGAGGGCTGTACAAGCAATGATCACACGCACGGCACAGCGGACACACCAGGAACCGCGGTGTTGGCCGTCGAATGGAGCTGGCTGCGCAGCATTTGTGCACCGCCGCCGTCAGTGTCAGCCAGTTTGCCGTGGCATAAGGAGCTCCATCGCAGTCTTTAACACTGGTAGCATGCCGCGACAGCGTGGACGTGAACCGTATGTGCAGTTGACGGACTTTAAGCGAGGGCGTATAGTGGGCATGCGGGAGGTCGGGTGGACGTACCGCCGAATTGCTCAACACGTGGGGCGTGAGGTCTCCACAGTACATCGATGTTGTCGCCAGTGGTCGGCGGAAGGTACACGTGCCCGTCGAACTGGGACTGGACCGCAGCGACGCACGGATGCACGCCAAGACCATAGGATCCTACGCAGTGCCGTAGGGGACCACACCGCCACTTTCCAGCAAATTAGGGACACTGTTGCTCCTGGGGTATCGGCGAGGACCATTCGCAACCGTCTCCATGAAGCTGGTCTACGGTCCCGCACACCGTTAGGCCGTCTTCCGCTCACGCCCCAACATCGTGCAGCCCGCCTCCAGTGGTGTCGCGACAGGCGTTAATAGAGGGTCGAATGGAGACGTGTCGTCTTCAGCGATGAGAGTCGCTTCTGCCTTGGTGCCAATGATGGTCGTATGCGTGTTTGGCACCGTGCAGGTGAGCGCCACAATCAGGACTGCATAAGACCGAGGCACACAGGGCCAACACCCAGCATCATGGTGTGGGGAGCGATCTCCTACACTGGCCGTATACCTCTGGTGATTGTCGAGAGGACACTGAATAGTGCACGGTACATCCAAACCGTCATCGAACCCACCGTTCTACCATTCCTAGAACGCAAGGGAACTTCCAACAGGACAATGCACGTCCGCATCTATTCCGTGCCACCCAACGTGCTCTAGAAGGTGTAAGTCAACTACCCTGGCCAGCAAGATCTCCGGATCTGTCCCCCACTGAGCATGTTTGGGACTGGGTTAAGCGTCGTCTCACGCGGTCTGCACGTCCAGCACGAACGCTGGTCCAACTGAGGCGCCAGGTGGAAATGGCATGGCAAGCCGTTCCACAGGACTACATCCAGCATCTCTACGATCGTCTCCATGGGAGAATAGCAGCCTGCATTGCTGTGAAAGGTGGATATACACTGTACTAGTCCCGACATTGTGCATGCTCTGTTGCCTGTGTCTATGTGCCTGTGGTTCTGTCAGTGTGATCATGTGATGTATCTGACCCCAGGAATGTGTCAATAAAGTTTCCCCTTCCTTGGACAATGAATTCACGGTGTTCTTATTTCAATTTCCAGGAGTGTATGGAAAAATGAATGTGATAGTTTCTGACGGACCAGATGGTCCGAGCTTGCAAAAATGTTTTGTTGTTGTTGTTGTTGTTGTTGTGGTCTTCAGTCCTGAGATTGGTTTGCTGCAGCTCTCCATGCTACTCTGTCCTGTGCAAGCTTCTTCATCTCCCAGATCCTACTGCAACCTACATCCTTCTGAATCTGCTTAGTGTATTCAGCTCTTGGTCTCCCTCTACGATTTTTACCCTCCACGCTGCCCTCCAATGCTAAATTTGTGATCCCTTGATGCCTCAAAACATGTCCTACCAACGGATCCCTTCTTCTAGTCAAGTTGTGCTACAAATTGCTCTTCTCCCCAATTCTATTCAATACCTCCTCATTAGTTACGTGATCTATCCACCTTATTTTCAGCATTCTTCTGTAGCACCACATTTCGAAAGCTTCTATTCTATTCTTGTCCAAACTATTTATCGTACATGTTTCACTTCCATACATGACTACACTCCATACTTTCAGAAACGATTTACTGATACATAAATCTATACTCGATGTTAACAAATTTCTCTTCTTCAGAAATGGTTACCTTTCCATTGCCAGTCTACATTAATAGGATGTATACATCCCGCTCTCTCGAGGATGCAGTCAAGGCAGCCGAGTTGTGGCCAGCTGCATTTACTGATCACACTGCTTACGCCTGTACCATCAGGCTTCGACGACAACTACTGTGGCGTAGCCGCTGCCCGCTTACCTGATCTCACCGGAATGTCAGTTGGAGACACGTGTAGACTGTGCCTACTTAAACCTAACTAACCTAAGGACATTACACAACACCCGGTCATCACGTCGCAGAGAAAATCCCTGACACCCCCCCCCCCCCCCCCCCCCGGGAATCACAGAGTTTTATTACGCCATCCTCAGGTAGTGTTCCGTTATGCCACAAACACGGGCTCCACAGATGACTGTCAACCGAGCACATCAACTCTGTGAAGGGACCATCATTTGTACTCGTCAAATGGTGGGAATCATCAACGACTGCCCTCCATATCCCACGTTGTTGTTGTTGGAGTCTTCAGTCTTGAGACTGGTTTGAAGCAGCTCCTTATGCTTCTCTATCCCTCTGAATCTGCTCAGTGTATTCATCTCTTGGTCTCCCTCTACGATTTTTACTTTCCACGCTGCCCTCCAATACTAAATTGGTGATCCCTTGATCCTACCAACCGATCCCTTCTTCTAGCCAAGTTGTGCCACAAACTTCTCCCAATTCTGTTCAATACCTCCTAATTAGTTATGTGATCTACCCATCTAATCTTCAGCAATCTTCTATAGCACCATATTTCGAAAGCTTCTATTCTCTTCTTGCCCAAACTATTTATCGTCCATGTCTCACTTCCATACATGGCTACACTCCGTACAAATACTTTCAGAAAAGACTTCCTGACACTTAAATCTATATTTGATGTTAACAAATTTCTCTTCTTCAAAAACGCTTTCCTTGCAATTGCCAGTCTACATCTTATATCCTCTCTACTTGGACCATCATCAGTTATTTTGCTCCCCAAATAGCAAAACTCCTTTACTACTTTAAGTGTCTCATTTCCTATTTTAATTCCCTCAGCGTTACCCGACGTAATTCGACTACATTCCATTATCATCGTTTTGCTTTTGTTGGTGTTCATCTTATATCTTCCTTTCAAGACACTATCCATTCCTTTCAATTGCTCTTCCAAGTCCTTTGCCCTCTCTGACAGAATTACAATGTCATCGCCGAACCTCAAAAGAAAAATTCGGAGTAGGTATTAAAATCCATGGAGAAGAAATAAAAACTTTGTTTACTTCACTGCTTACTCAATATACAGATTGAATAACATCGGGGAGAGGCTACAAACCTGTCTCACTCCTTTCCCAACCACTGATTCCCTTTCATGCCCCTCGACTCTTATAAATGCCATCTTGTTTCTGTACAAATTGTAAATAGACTTTCGCTCCCTGTATATTACCCATGCCACCTTCAGAAAGTCAAAGAGAGAAAACTTTTGACAGTGTTGACTGGATTACTCTAAGGAAAGGCAAACCTACGTTTCTAGCTTTTGTAGACATAATCTATTTTCTAAGATAAGTCGTAGGGTCAGTATTGCCTCACGTATTCCAATATTTCCTAACTGATCTTCCCTGAGGTCGGCTTCTACCAGTTTTTCCATTCGTCTGTAAAGAATTCGCGTTAGTATTTTGCAGCCATGACTTACTAAACTGATAGTTCGGTAATTTTCACATCTGCCAACACCTGCTTCCTTTGGGATTGGAATTATTATATTCTTCTTGAAGTCTGAGGGTAATTTTTCTGTCTCATGCATTTTGGTCACCAGATGGTAGTTTTATTAGGCGTGGCTCTTCCAAGGCTGTCAGTAGTTCTAATTGAATGGTGTCTACTCCCGGGGCCTTATTTCGACTTAGGTCTTTCAGTGCTTTGTCAAACTCTTGATGCAGTATCATATCTCCTATATCAACTTCATCTACATTTTCCTCCGGTTGTATGATATTGTCCTCAAGAACACCGCCTTTGTATAGATCCTCTATATACTCCTTCCACCTTTCTGGTTTCCCTTCTTTGCTTAGATCTGCGTTTCCATCTCAAATCTTGAAATCCATGCAAGTGGTTCTCTTTTCTCCAAAGGTCTCCTTAATTTTCCTGTACGCAGAGTCTGTCTTTCCCCTAGTGACTATCACGACAGCTGTCCCGCAGAAATATGTGGACGGCAATCAGCGCAAAGCGTGTGGCACGTGGTGTCCACTCACAAGCAAATATTCTGTTAGGCCAAATTATGGCAATGGTATGATGCACACAGGAGTAAAAAACAAACCAGTTTGAGATGGGCTATAGTACCGTGTATACACGTATTCTGGGTCTGGTGCACGAGCCATGGACTACTTGGGTTGAGCTTAACGTGAGCTACTGATGTGTTTGGCTTTATTTAGGGCTGTCCACATATTTCGCTTTCGTTCATAAGTACAGTGTGCCTGGTGGTTCATAAAGAAACTTTGCTTCACTCCAGACTTACGTCCATTGTTATTCCGTGGTCACGTGATCGGACGACATGCTCATATCACTGAGGCCTGTATGCCCTCAAGGTGCACTCCTGTGAGAACATCATTTACCGCATTCACCAGCTACTGGACATTATAAATAGATTTCATTTGCCGATTACTTGTTTACTCTTTTGTGCAGAGTCAATGTATCTATGGCAAACAAACCTCATCAAGTTCCATCGCCATGCCATCACTTTATCCTTGTCCCTCAACACAGTACAAGTGTACAGCAATAAAGCTAGTTCACTGCGCAACTGGCATGTGAGCAACAATATTAGCCTGTTCCGTCGTCACTGGTGATCCAGATGTGATCTGTGCATAACACTTGGTGAAGAACTTTCGCTGATGTCTGTGACATGGAACCATGAGGTGACAAACCATCGAGTTTTTTGTAATAAGCCTCTACATCCTTTCATTTGTCCTATAGCCATCCCTGCTTAGCCATTTTGCACTTCCTGTCGATCTCATTTTTGAGACGGTTATATTCCTTTTTGCCCGCTTCATTTACTGCATTTTTATATTTTCTCCTTTCATCAATTAAATTCAATATATCTTCTGTTACCCAAGGACTTTTACTAGCCCTCGTCTTTTTACTTACTTGATCCACTGCTGCCTTCACTACTTCATCCCTCAAACCTACTCATTCTTCTTCTACTGTATTTGTTTGCCCTATTCCTCTCAATTGTTCTCTTATGCTCTCCTTGAAACTCCTTACAACCTCTGGTTCTTTCAGTACATCCAGATCCCATCTCCTTAAATTCCCACCTTTTTGCAGTTTATTGAGTTTTAATCTACAGTTCATAACCAATAGATTGTGGTCACAGTCCACATCTGCCCCTGGAAATGTCATACAATTTAAAACCTGGTTCCTAAATCTCTGTCTTATAATTATATAATCTATCTGAAACCTGTCAGTATCTCCAGGCCTCTTCCATGTATACAACCTTCTTTTATGATTCTTGAACCATGTGTTAGCTATGATTAAGTTGTGCTCTGTACAAAATTCTACCAGGCGGCTTCCTCTTTCATTTATTACCCCCAATCCATCTTCACCTACTACGTTACCTTCTCTCCCTTTTCCTACTGTCGAATTCCTGTCACCCATGACTATTAAATTTTAGTCTCTCTTCACTATCTGAATAATTTCTTTTATTTCATCAATTTCTTCGTCATCTGCAGAGCTGGTTGGCATATAAACTTGTACTACTGTAATAGGCGTGGGCTTCGAATCTATCTTGGCCACAATAATGCGTTCACTATGCTGTTTGTAGTAGCTTACCCGAACTCCTATTTTTTTTAATCATTATTAAGCGTACTCTTGCTTTATCCCTATTTGATTTTGTGTTTATAACCCTGTATTCACCTGACCAGAAATCTTGTTCCTCCTGCCACCGAACTTCACTAATTCCCACTATCTCTAACTTTAACCTATCCATTTCCCTTTTTTAAATTTTCTAACCTACCTGCGCGATTAATGGGTCTGACATTCCACGCTCCGATTCGTAGAATGCCAGTTTTCTTTCTCCTGATAACGACGTCTCCTTGAGTAGTCCCCGCCCGGAGACCCGAATGGGGGACTATTTTACCACAGGAATATTTTACCCAAGAGGACGCCATCATCATTTAACCATACAGTAAAGCTGCATGCCGTCGGGAAAAATTACGACTGTAGTTTCCCCTTACTTTCAGCCGTTCGCAGTACCAGCACAGCAAGGCCGTTTTGGTTAGTGTTACAAGGCCAGATCAGTCAATCATCCAGACAGTTACCCCTGCAACTACTGAAAAGGCTGCTGCCCCTCTTCAGGAACACACGTTTGTCTGGCCTCTCAACAGATACCCCTCCGTTCTTGTTGCACCTACTGTACGGCTATCGTTATCGCTGAGGCACGCAAGGCTCCCCACGAATGGCAAGTTCCAAGGTTCATGGGGGGGGGGCATGTACCATATAGCCATGGAATGAGAGCAGATACACGGGGGATTGATCTATGAAGTGACTACAGAAAACGGCGTCCGTCACGCCACGCAAAGAGACATAAGCAATGCATACTTTACCCCTTATTCTCACCTGTACACGAGGACGAGATCTGATCAAGAGATCATTAGTGTTGTCGCTGGTTTGACACACGCAGCGGTTACTCCGGAACTCCAACAGGAACTGCTAGAACCGGTGACTGAAGAAGAAATGTTGGATGCCATAGGAAAAGGGCCACCCAATGAGCTACTAGGACCGGATGGGTTACCTCTGGAGATTTATAGGACGTTCCAGAGACTACTGGTGCCCTATTGGACTACTATATGTCAAGAGCTCATGACAATAGAGGCGCAACATCCCGCTGCATTTGTGGAAGGTACCACCATCTCAATCCGTAAACCTCACGGAGGTTCACGTACTACAGTCTACCGACCATTGACTTGGTTGAACCGTGATACGAAAAACTTCACGCGTCGAGTAGCAGCTCGAATTCTGCGTACGACATCCCGTGTCCTATCAATGGATGAGTCATCAATAAGTGGGACGCATAATATCCGCTCCGCCCTGTGCCGCTGATTGCCCTCGCTAAGGTGCGTCGCGTATCGGGAGCTCTGGCTGCGATATTCGTCAAGCATTTGATTACGTCAGTCATACGTACTAAACTGCTGTTCTTCAGAATAAGCATTACCCCGACGCTTCCTCCGAGGTGTTACTCGTCTCCTACGTGGCGCAACAGGGAAAGCGCTTGTCAACGTTAGACTGTCGAACACCTTGTAAATTCGTCGCTGTGTTACACAGGTACGCCTATTATGGACAATACTGTACGCCTTAGCATTAGAACCTTTGTTGTGCGGGCTGCGACACCGCCTCACGGGTTTTTCTCTTGGTGGCTTCTTTTTTAGGTGCACTGCGTATGCAGATGATCTGATGTTACCTCTTCGTGACGAACGTGATGTTCGCAAAGCATTGGATTGGTTAGCCACTTCGAAGCTTCGAGATGCCGTGTAAATGTACATAAATCAATGGCTTTGAACACTGGCGTGGGATGACACCTGCGAGGGTGGCACTGCTCGATAAAATCCGTTGTCTCGGTATCGACTTCACGGACTACATCTCACGCACGACCACCATCAATTATCGGAGTCTCTTGCAAGTGCTGGGCTTGTGGATCTTCGTCTTCGTGTGTAGGACCTACATCAACGGACCGAATATGTTAACGTCTATCGGGCATCGCGAATTCCGCACGTAGCGCAAACACTACCGATGCCTAAACACATATCTCGGAGCATCGTGGCCGCATTCGGTTCCTTTGTCAGCGTTGGAATGATATTAAAGGTTCGATATTACTCCGTCACCCTTCCAAAAGAACGGGCCGGTCTTGGCCTTGTCAGTGTTCACTATCGAGAAGTATTTCTCTTTGTTAGTTTGCACCGCAGGCTTTTTCGACGATGACCGACCAGCCTCACCGGCCTACTGACGGATGGCCTGGCACCGTGTTCCCTTGACCCTCAGGTCAGACACGGGTGCCCTTTTCCTGCTTTGGCAGGCTTTACCTGGAGTACGGCAACCTCCCCGTCTCTCGCTTACCAACAGCCAGTCACCTGCCGCACACTACTTCGCCGCCGGTCGTTTAATGTCGTCGAATTGACGTGTCCTACCGTGCACTGGAACGTAGTATGGTGCTCTGTCAACGCGGTGACGCTCGATCCTGGTGTACGTTCGACCTGGTATTCGAGGGACTCTCCATAGAACCCATCTTGCAGATTCGCCTTATGTGTGAACTGTAACGTCTAGAATACAGACCAACACCGGCTCCGTTGTGGGCCAGTGGAAGAGATATGGTGTTTTGAGCGTCAAAGTCTGGCTCTCGTTTTACGTATGTCGCCCTCTTATGCCGATTCCCGCACTCTACTCTACCCGGACGATGTTTATTATCCGAGGACGAAACACAACGCTGTCACGTCGATACAGTGCATGTACTACAGCTATTAAAACATCGATATCTAAGCCTCTTGTGGCGGTAATACAACACTAATGCTGTAGGTAGATAATAAATTTAAACAAATTTAAAGAAATTAATACAAATTTATAGAGATTATATTCGAAGTGAATTGGAAACACGATACTAACTCCCATCGGGTGCTAGAGCAAATTTCGTGAACAGAGTGGATGGTTGTAGTGCTATAATCGTTTAAATAAAGATTTATGTCTAGTTCATGTAATACAGTTATTCATATCTCAGCCTGTTATGGCGGTAGCATGAAACTAATGCTGTAGATAGGCAATAAATTTATAAAAATTTGAACAAATTATATTCGAATTTAAAGGAAACACCATACTAACTCTCATCAGCTGCAAGAATAAACTGTTAGAGCAAATTTCGTGAACATTCTCAAAGACGGTGGCGAACACACTTGATGGTTGTAGAGGTTCTAATTGTTTAAATAAGGACTTATGTCCAGTGCAAGTAATAGAGCTATCGATATCTTAGCCTCTTATGGCGGTAACACGACACTAATGCTGTAGGTAGATAATAAATTTAAACAAATTATATCCGAATTGAATGAGCAGGCTCTAGTGGAGGCAACACAACACTAACTCCCATGATTTCTGGGAATAAGCTCTTAGAGGCAGTACCACAATCCTCTTGGAAAATGCACGTTAATTTCACTCTAACTGCTTAATAAGGACTTATGTGTAGAGTTGAATGATTTCATGTAACATACCGACAACCTATATCTTAGCCTCGTGGTGGTAACACACTAATGCCGTAGGTAGATAATAAATTTAAAGAAATCTAATCAAATTTAAACTTATTTAAACAAATTTATAAAAATTATATTCGAATTGAGTGACAATATCATAATAACTTGCATCAGCTGCAGGAGTAAGCTCTTAGAGGAAAATTCGTGAACATTTGACAAGAGCATGGCGAAAACACTTGATAGTGGTACTACCTCTAATGGTTTAAATAAAGACTTATGCCTACTTCCTAGGAAGAGTTGACTTAGGTTAGTGGAAATAGCCAATTCTTTCCCGCCATTTTTTTAGGTTAGTAGAGGTAGCGCAATTGAGCTATCATCCCTCCAAAAGCCACTATCTTGGATAACGGTAATCGTGTCATCAGCTAACATCAATCGCGTCATCAGTTGCCCCACTACTTGAAGTTACTCATTCTGAAACACTAAATTTTGAAAGTAACGTTAAATGTTATGCAAAAAAAGACGTTCAGTAACCTCAGTGTAACTTAATGCAAAATTTAGAAAACGGGAAGCATTTATTTTTTACTATTGAAAGATTGAACTGAATTACCTTTAAGCATATGAGAAATCGGTTTCACTTTTAAAATAACAACAATCAAATAAATACCAAGGTAGCAGAAGTCACTCTCTAAGGTTGATACAGAGTAAATGAAATAGCGCTCTCTTAATTTATATTGTTGTAGCCTACAGTCCTGAGACTGGTTTGATGCAGCTCTCCATGCTACTCTATCCTGTGCAAGCTTCTTCATCTCCCAGTACCTACTGCAACCTACATTCTTCTGAATCTGCTTGGTGTATTCATCTATTGGTCTCCCTCTACGATTTTTACCCTCCACGCTCCCCTCCAACACTACACTGGTGATCTCTTGATGTCTCAGAACATGTTCTAGAAATCGATCCCTTCTTCCAGTCAAGTTGTGCCACAAACTTCTCTTCTCCCCAATCCTATTAAGTACCTCCTCATTAGTTATGTCATCTACCCATCTAATCTTCAGCATTCTTCTGTAGCACCACATTTCGAAAGCTTCTATTCTCTTCTTGTCTAAACTATTTATCGCCCATGTTACACTTCCATACATGGCTACACTCCATACAAATACTTTCAGAAACGACTTCCTGACACCTACATCTATACTCAATGTTAACAGATTTCTCTTCTTCAGATAAGCTTTCCTTGCCGTTGCCAGTCTACATTTTATATCCTCTCTACTTCGACCAACATCAGTTATTTTTCTCCCCAAATAGCAAAACTCCTTTACAACTTTAAGTGTCACATTTCCTAATCTAATACCTTCAGCATCACCCGACTTAATTCGACAACATTCTATTATCCTCGTTTGGCTTTTGTTGACATCATCTTTTATCCTTCATTCAAGACACTATCCATTCCGCATAACTGCTGTTCGTAGTCCTTTGCTGTCTGTGAGGTTTGCCGATGACATTGAGATGAAATAAAAACTTTGATAGTATTACAATAGATTTTAATACCTACTCCGAATTTTTCTTTTGTTTTCTTCACTGCTTCCTCAATATACAGATTGAATAACATCGGGGCGAAGCTACAAACCTGTCTCACTCCCTTCCCAACCACTGATTCCCTTTCATGCCCCTCGACTCTTATAACTGCCATCTGGTTTCTGTACAAATTGTAAATAGCCTTTCGCTCCCTGTATATTACCTCTGCCACCTTCAGAAATTGAAAGAGAGAAAACTTTTGACAGTGTTGACTGGAATACTCTAAGGAAAGGGAAACATACGTTTCTAGCATTTGTAGACTTAATCTATTTTCTAAGATAAGTCGTAGGGTTAGTATTGCCTCACGTATTCCAATATTTCTACGGAATCGAAACTGATCTGCCCTGACGTCGGCTTCTACTAGTTTTTCCAATCGTCTGTAAAGATTTCGCGTTAGTGTTTGGCAGCCGTGACTTATTAAACTGACAGATCGGTAATTTTCGCATCTGTCAATTCCTGCTTTCTTTGGGATTGAAATTATTATATTCTTCTTGAAGTCTGTGGGTATTTCGTCTGCAGATGGTAGAGTTTTGTCACGACTGGCTTTCCCAAGGCTGTCAGTAGTTCTAATGGAATGTTATATACTCCCGGGGCCCTGTTTCGACTCAGGTCTTTCAGTGCTCTCTCAAACTCTTCACGCAGTATCGTATCTCCCATTTCATCTTCATTTACATATTCTTCCATTTCCATAAAATTGTCCTCAAGTACATCGCCCTTGCATAGAACCTCTATATACTCCTTCCACCTTTCTGCTTTCCCTTCTTTGCTTAGAACTGTGTTTCCATCGGAGCTCTTGATATTCATGCAGTTTGTTCTCTTTTCTCAAACGGTCTCTTTAATTTTCCTGTAGGCAGTATCTATCTTCCCCCAAGTGAGATAAGCCTCCTCATCCTTACATTTGTCCTGTAGGCAACCCTGCTTAGCCATTTTGCACTTCCTGTGGTTCTCATTTTTGCCTGCTTCATTTTCTGCATTTTTATATTTTCTCCGTTCATCAATTAAATTCAATATATCTTCTGTTACCCAAGGATTTCTGCTAGCCCTTGTCTTTTTACCTACTTGTCCTCTGCTGCATTCACTATTTCATCCCTCAAAGCTACCCATTCTTCATCTACTGTATTCCTTTCCCTCATTCTTTCAATTGTTCCCTTATGCTCCCCCTGAAATTCTGTACAACCTCTGGTTTAGTCAGTTTATCCAGGTCCCATGTACTTAAATTTCCACCTTTTTGCAGTTTCTTCAGTTTTAATCTACTGTTCATAACCAATAGATTGTGGTAAGAGTCCACATCTGCCCCTGGAAACCTCTTAGACTATACAACGGTAAGATACAACTTAAAACCTGGTTCCTAAATCTCTATCGGATACCTGCTAGTATCACCAGGATTCTTCCATGTATACAACCTTCTCTTACGATTCTTGAACCAAGTGTTGGCTTTGATTAAGTTGGGCTCTGTGCAAAATTCTACCAGGCTGCTTCCTCTTTCATATCTTACCCCCCATCTACATCTACATGACTACTCTGCAATTCAAATTTAAGTGCTTGGCAGAGGGTTCATCGAACCACATTCATTCTATCTCTCTACCATTCCACTCCCGATCAGCGCGCGGGAAAAACGAACACCTAAATCTTTCTGTTCGAGCTCTAATTTCTCTTAATTTATTTTGATGATCATTCCTTCCTATGTAGGTTTGGTTCAACAAAATATTTTCGCATTAGGAAGAGAAAGTTGGTGAACGAAATTTCGTAAATAGATCTCGCCGCGACGGAACACGTCTTTGCTTTAATGACTTCCACCCCAACTCGCGTATCATATCTGCCACACTCTCTCCCCTATTACGCGATGATACAAAAGGAGCTGCCATTTTTTGCACCCTTTCAATGTCCTCCGCCTATCCCACCTGGTAAGGATCCCACAAGGCGCAGCAATATTCTAACAGAGGACGAACGAGTGTAGTGTAAGCTGTCTCTTCAGTGGACTTGCTGCATCTTCTAAGTGTCCCGCCAATGAAACGCAACCTTTGGCTCGCCTTACCCACAATATTATCTATGTGCTCTTTCCAACTGAAGTTGTTCGTAATTTTAACACCCAGGTACTTAGTTGAATTGACAGCCTTGAGAATTGTACTATTTAACGAGTAATCGAACTCCAGCGGATTTCTTTTGGAACTCATGTGGATCACCTCAGACTTTTCGTTATTTACCAACTGCCATCTGCCGCACCATACAGCAATCTTTTCTAAATTGCTTTGCAACTGATACTGGTCTTCGGATGACCTTACTAGACGGTAAATTACAGCATCATCTGCGAACGACCTAAGAGAACCCAGGTCATTTATATAGATCAGGAACAGCAGAGGTCCCAGGGCGCTTCCCTGGGGATCACCTGATATCACTTCAGTTTTACTCAATGATTTGCCGTCTATTACTACGAACTGCGACCTTCCTGACAGGAAATCACGAATCCAGTCACACAACTGAGACGTTACCCCATAGGCGCGCAGCTTGATTAGAAGGCGCTTTTGAGGAACGGTATCAAAAGTTTTCCGGAAATCTAGAAATACTGAATCAACTTGAGATCCCCTGTCGATAGCGGCCATTGCTTCGTACGAATAAAGAGCTAGTTGCGTTGCACAAGAACGATGTTTTCTGAAACCATACTGATTACGTATCAATAGATCGTTCCCTTCGAGTTGACTCATAATGTTTGAATACAGTATATGCTCCAAAACCCTACTGCAAACCGACGTCAATGATATAGGTCTGTAGTTAAATGGATTACTCCTACTACCCTTCTTGAACACTGGTGCGACCTGCGCAATTTTCCAATCTGTAGGTACAGATCTATCGGTGAGCGAGTGGTTGTAAAGGGTTGCTACGTAGGGAGCTATTGTACCAACGTAATCTGAAAGGAACCTAATCGGTATATAATCTAGACATGAAGACTTGCCCTTATCAAGCGATTAGAGTTGCTTCGCAACCCCGAAGGTATCTACTTCTAAGAAACTCATGCTAGCAGCTGTTAGTGTTTCAAATTCTGGAATGTTCTGTTCGTCTTCCCTGGTAAAGTAATTTCGGAAAACTGGGTTCAGTAAGTTCGCTTTACCTTCACAGTCGTCGGTAACAGTACCATCGGCACTGCGCGACGAAAGTATTGACTGCGTCTTGCCGCTTGTGTACTTTAGATACGACCAGAATTTCTTCGGATTTTCTACCAAATTTCGAGACAATGTTTTGTTGTGGAACCTATTAAAAGCATCTCGCATCGAAGTACGTGCCAAATTTCGCATGTCTGTAAATTTTAGCCAATCTTCGGGATTTCGCATTCTTCTGAACTTCGCATGCTTTTTCAGTTGCCTCTGCAATAGCGTTCGGCCCTGTTTTGTGTACCATGGGGGATCAGTTCCATCTCTTACCAATTCATGATGTATGAACCTCTCAATTGCTGTTGCTACTATATCTTTGAATTTGAGCCACATCTCGTCTACATTTCCGTAGTCAGTTCGGAAGGAATGGAGACTGTCTCTTAGGAAGGCTTCTAGTGACACTTCATCCGCTTTTATTTTGCGTTTGTTTCTGGTGGATTTGGAAGAAATGGCATTGAGCCTAGCTACAACGACCTTGTGATCACTAATCCCTGTATCAGCCACAAACAGTCCAGAGCTAATAGCATCATGACTAAGAGGTCAAGTGTGTTTTCGCAACCATTTACAATTCATGTGGGTTCGTGGACTAACTGCTCGAAACAATTTTCGGAGAAAGCATTTAGGACTATCTCGGAATATGTTTTCGCCTACCACCGGTTTTGAACAAGTATTTTTGCCAACATAACGAGGGAAGGTTGAAGTCCCCACCAACTATAACCGTTAGAGTGAGGGTATTTATTTGTTACGAGACTCAAATTTTCTCTGAACTGTTCAGCAGCTATATCATCGGAGTCTGGGGGTCTGTAGGAGGAGCCAATTCAGTTGTTAAGTATAACCACCACACATACGAATTCGCACTGAGTACCTACTTCGGCTTCACTACAAGATAAACCACTACTGACAGACACAAACACTCCACCACCAATTCTGCCTAATCTATCTTTCCTGAACACCGTCTGAGACTTTGTAAAGGTTTCTGCAGAACTTATTTCAGGCTTTAGCCAGCTTTCTGTACCTATAACGATTTCAGCTTCTGTGCTTTCTATTAGCGCTTGAAGCTCAGGGACTTTCCCAGCACAACTACAACAATTTACAACTGCAATTCCGACTGTTCCTTGATCCAAGCACGTCCTGTATGTGCTATGAACCCTTTGAGATTGCAGCCCACCCCGTACTTTCCCGAGGCCTTCTAACCTAAAAAACTGCCCAGTCCATGCCACACAGACTCCGCTACCCGTGTAGCCGCCAGCTTAGTGTAGTGAACTCCTGACCTATTCAGCGGAACCCGAAACCCCACCATCCTCTGACGCAAGTCAAGGAATCTGCAGCCAACACGGTCGCAAAACCGTCTGAGCCTCTGACCCTCAGACCCTCCACCCGGCTCTGCATCAAAGGTCCGCAGTCGGTTCTGTCAACGATGCTGCAGATGGAGAGCTCTGCCTTCATCTCGTAAGCAAGACCGGCAACCTTCACCAAATCAGATAGCCGCTGGAATCCAGAGAGAATTTCATCAGATCCAAAGCGACACGCGTCATTAGTGGCGACATGTGCCACCACCTGTTGCTGTCTGCTCCCTGTGTTCTTCATGGCATCCGGAAGTACCATTTCCACATCAGGAATGACTCCTCCGGAAATGCACATGGAGTGCACACTGGATTTCTTCCCCTTCTTAGCCGCCATATCCCTAAGGGGCCCCATTACGCGCTACTACAAACAACATAGTGAACGCATTTTGTGGCCAAGATAGACACGAAGCCCACGTCTACTACAGTAGTATAAGTTTATATGCCAATTAGCTCTGCAGATGAAGAAATTGAAGCAACCGAAGGCCAATCCATATTCAGCTACTATGTTTATTCTCTCCCTTTTCTTACTACCGAATTCCAGTCACCCATGACTATTTAATTTTCGTCTTCCTTCACCATCTGAAGAAATTTATGATGAAATAAAAGAAATTATTCAATTTCTTCGTCATCTGCAGAGCTAGTTGGCATATAAACTTGTACTACTGTAGTAGGCGTGGGCTTCGTGTCTATCTTGGCCACAATAATGCGTTCACTATGCTGTTTGTAGTAGCTTACCCGAACTCCTATTTTTTATTCATTATTAAACCTACTCCTGCATTACCCCTATTTGATTTTGTATTTATAACCCTGTATTCACCTGACCAGAAGTCTTGTTCCTCCTGCCACTGAACGTCTCTAATTCCCACTATATCTATTTGTAACCTATCAATTTCCCTTCTTCAATTTTCTAACCTACCTGCGCGATTAATGGGTCTGACATTCCTCGCTCCGATTCGTAGAATGCCAGTTTTCTTTCTCCTGATAACGATATCCCCTTGAGTACCCCAGCCCGGAGATCCAAATGGGGGACTATTTTTCCACCGGAATATTTTACCCAAGAGGACGCCATCATCATTAAGCATACAGTAAAGGTGTATGCCCTCGGGAAAAATTACGGCTGTAGTTTCCCCTTGCTTTCAACCGTTCGCAGTACCAGCACAGCAACGCCGTTTTGATTAGTGTTACAGGGTTAGATCAGTCAATCATCCAGACTGTTGCCCCTGCAACTACTGAAGAGGCTGCTGCATCTCTTCACGGACCACACATTTGCCTGGTCTCTCTACTGATACCCCTCCATTGTGGTTGCACAAACGGAACGGCTATCTGTATCGCTGAGGCACGCAAGCCTCCCTACCAACGGCAAGGTCCATGGTTCATGTGGGAGATTTATATTGTATCTGTAGTTATTTGTTTTGCCAGCGAAACTTATTTTGCTGTAAGTAGCTTCTGTTAAGCAATACAACAATGTAGTTACTAAGGCAGAAAATTTAGACTGAAACTGGTCAGTATGAAGTACACGAAACTAGCAGTAAATATTTAATCAGTTTTGATATTCTTATGACACTCGACGATTGCATGGAAAGGAAAGGGACCCTGCATGGTAATAATGTATGAGGACAATGCAACACAGGTGTCCTAGAAATTTTAACTTTTGCAAGTTATTATTCAAGTTATTCACACTCTGTGAATGAAATGTTGCTGGTTGAAGCCTCTCTACACTACAATGTTTGTCAATTAACAGTCCTTCGATATTGTAGCTGTGCGGATGACAAGTATGTAGCCGACGACAATGCGGAGCTGCTGTTGCTGCTGCTGCTTGATGAGAGGAACCCCGAGTCGTCTCCAGAGCCACGGATACTTACGGGACAGGCAACAGTTGAAACTGCAGCTTCCCCCGCCGGTCCACTCCTACCGTGCTCTCAGTAATCGCAGGTTAACGAGTGAGGGATGTCTACACTGGCGCGAGTATAGGTACACACCGGGTCGGCCGGAGCGTTCAACAAAAACTTCCGCACTCTTTCATGACACAAACTGCTCTGCCTCCCATCTGCACGCCACGCGACAGAGGCTCTCCATGCGCAAAGATAAACATCGGTACAGCTATTATCATTTCGTCTTTGCTATTGATACATCTCAATAAAGTTCCCTTGGCTATTACCCGGCAATTTATAATATTTCTATTATAATTACAATCAATTATATAACGTCAAATTTTTATTTAATACGTAATCGAAGTATTGATGTATTTAGTTTCTGTAGTACAGCATATAGCATCAGAATCAAGAGTATAGTGCAAGATATCAACGAAAATTAAACGGCGAAAATTTTGGATGTTGCAGACGGTACTTTGTCTGCATTTTTGGTGTTATACCCTCTATGAGACATGTGTATATTGATGATTACCCGGTACACGCCTGATCACGTGGTACCGTAGACATGCCAGAAAATGGAGAGACACCGAAATCCATTGCAAATAAATACATAAAAAACCACATTTAGACGTCAACTGCTAGGAGTCTCACGCGTACATCTGAAGGACTATCTCATGTATATATGTTTGAGGGAATCCCATCATTCCCAGAGTGACAGGTAGGTATTGCAACTCGCCGGACAATGATGTGACCGCCCAACATTCACCAAGCTTTTGTATGCACAGAAAGGACATCCACTTGCTTTGCCTGTAAGTTAGGACGATAATTGCCCGTGGATGATACTGCGGCCAAGAAGATTTACTAATCATCAGGATACAGTGGTTGCGAATGCTGAGAGATATCGTAAACCAACCATTAACCAGGAAAGGAATCCTTTTACATTGACAATCTTTTTGTGAAATACGTCTTTTTTTATGTGTGTGGCAAAGGCATTGCCCAACCGTAAGGGAAGCTGCTAAGAAGTAATTCAGCTGACTGCTTGTAGAATCCTATCTGGCTAATCAAACGTAAAGAAACGACCACGGTGTATAAAGTGCTCGGAATACTGCTGCATCCAGTAACTGACCTGTGCTGATATTTCGTCCGAGACTTCTTCGTAGCCGTAATATTCTTCACAGATGTCAGCATCTTCCGAATTGCTGTTTTATATTTTTTATTGATGTCAGAGTATGTGTTACTCGATACATATATCTCGCTTACTAAGTGGAATGGTGCTACGAAGGTAAGTTCACCCAAAGTTTCAAGAATTCTGAAGGAATTTCGTCTACTACAGCTGCCTTCTTTTGATTTATGTGTTTCAGTGCTCTTCGGCAGCTGCTGTTGTTATAACGTCAAAACTCAGAGATTGAAAAATATTCCCGTTACGAGCAATACTATCGCTGAAATGGGTAGTTTGAAGCCCGAGAAGTTGTCAGATACTACCCTACGCCTTGTACTGTTCATGAACGCCTGCAGTTCAGCGGGGCAACCTCATGGCTGGATGCACGTTCCCCTCACGCTGCGGCATCCCGTCACACCGGTAAGCTCTGCGGACTGCCGTGTCTCATGCAGAAAAGGTATTTGTCTGGTGCATAAGTTCTAACGTAACACAGACGTTTATCAATAATACATTCTCCTTCTCTATTTAAAACAATCTGTCAACGCTGGAGTACGTTTTATATTCCGCGACTGTGGAAATCACGTGGTTTTGAGGCGAAGAACTCGTCGAGCCATGTTCATAGAGCATCTTCATTGGAAAGGGAAGTTCCTTCAAGGTTGTATCTGTGTTTGAGGACACCAGATCAGCTGAATAACGTGGTTGCGGAAGGACTCCCCAACACAACTCCCGTATAGTGTATTCCCTCAGCCTAGCAAAATGCGGGTGGTCATTATCGTGGAGTAGCATCACTTCACGCGGTCTTCCTCCTTGTCGTTCTTGGATTGCGTCTGCAAAACGTCTCGGTTGCTGAGAATAAACGTCAGTAGTGATGGTTACACTTCGGGGAAGCAATTCGTAGCGCACCAGATGCATAACATCATCTTTTGTAGATGATTACAGGTCGTTGTTCGGGGAGTTGCTGCTTTGCTGGGCTCAACCATTCCTTTCGTTTCCCTGTGTTAGCATTGTTGTTGTTTGCTGTCTTCAGTTCTGAGACTGGCTTGATGAAACTCTCCATGCTACTCTATCCTGTGCAAGCTTCTTCATCTCCCAGTACCTACTGCAACCTTCATCCTTTTGAATCTGCGTAGTGTATTCATCTCTTGGTCTCCGTCTAATCTCTTGGTCTCCGTCTACGATTTTTACCCTCCACGCTGTCCTCCAGTGCTAAATTTGTGATCCCTTGATGCCTCAGAACATGTCCTACCAACCGGTCCCTTCTTCTTGTCAAGTTGTGCCACAAATTCCTCTTCTCCCGAATTCTATTCAATACTTCATCATTAGTTATGTGATCTACCCATCTAATCTTTAGCATACTTCTGTAGCACCACATTTCGAAAGCTTCTATTCTCTTCTTGTCCAAACTATTTATCGTAATGTTTCACTTCCATACACGGCTGTCGTGCGGTAGCGTTCTCGCTTCCCACGCCCGGGTTCCCGGGTACGATTCCCGGCGGGGTCAGGGATTTTCTCTGCCTCGTGATGACTGCGTGTTGTGTGCTGTCCTTAGGCTAGTTCGGTTTAAGTAGTTCTAAGTTCTAGGGGACTGATGACCATAGATGTTAAGTCCCATAGTGCTCAGAGCCCTTTGAACCATTTGAACCATACATGACTACACTCCATACAAATACTTTCAGAAACGACTTCCTCACACTGAAATCTATACTCGATGTTAACAAATTTTTCTTCTTCAGAAACGCTTTCCTTGCCATTGCCAGTGTATATTCTATATCCTCTGTACTTCGACCATCATCAGTTATTTTGCACCCCAATAGCGGTACGGAGTAGTCATCGCCGGTGTTGTTCACGAGCCAAGCAATGATGCACGTGTGGTCACCTGCTGATTTTGTGATTTTGGCTTAGGGCATGCGGCACCCGTACTCTTGATGTTTGAGCCTTTCCCATTGCACTTAAATTCGTACGGTGGTGAAATAATTGCAGTTTACCACATTTACCAGCTCTCGAGTACACTCGCGTGGATCATTGTGGGTTCATGAGTGTGAACGACTTCCATTAAACAGCGAAATCATTAACGTCAAAACGATCCTCCTTAACAAGAGAAAACCACTTCCTTAGAGTTCTCTGTCCAATAGTATTATCCCCACACACGGTGCAAATGTTTCTGGGTGCCTCCGCTGCTGTAGCTCCTCGAATGAACTCAGACCGTGTAAAATGTCGGAAATGTTCCGATTTATCCTGTTTGTACTCCATTTTGTAGCGTCGACAGCTCCACTCACTATCTTCAGACACAAAATTTCAACATGTAAACTCAAATAGCAACAGTGAACTAACAATAAAAACTGACAATCGTTAAATAAACCCATAGCAACCTGAATACCAGCTGACAAAAAAAAAAAGCTGTGAACTTCTGCACCAGCCTAATAGATACATATTTTCAAGTGAAGCTAGGATTTCAGACTTAATTTTTTTGTTTTAGAGCGATTGTATCAGGACGCTAATTATGGACAAAGTATGGTCACAAAATATCGACATAATATTTACACATGACTTTGACATAACACAAATCAATATTTTGCACATTTTGCGCCATTTTCTGGAGCATCTATGTTCCACTACATCCGCATTATGTACAAACCAGCAGAATTTCTGAGATTTATAGTAGTGTTGCAAAACAATAACTATGATGTATAAGAAAACACAATTAGTTACTTCAGACATTTTTTGAGTACACCCTGTGGTCCATAGCATTCTACTTAAAGCTCCTAAAGCATCTCGCTACCACTAGGCAGATATGAGACATCGACGTGACAATTCTAAACACTGCGTATGACTTTAGTATGACAGAAACGGAAGATTTAAGTTTTTCTCAGTTACCCTGATTTATTTAAAGAAGTTAAATCGTTTTTCGCACAACTAGGCCTCACGCTGGTCTATTTGCTTCCTCATTTGGTCATATCCTACTCTTTGCTTCGAACAATTTATAGAGAATCATATTTTCGTTACACTGAAAAATTTGACCAATGAAATACACAGACAGCATTCCGCTCTAGGCAAAAGCACGCCAAAAAAAGAAACTAAAGTGTAGCCTGTATAGAAACAATAACTGTTGTACGTTCTCGCTTCCCACGCCCGGGTTCCCGGGTTCGATTCCCGGCGGGGTCAGGGACTTTCTCTGCCTCGTGATGGCTGGGTGTTGTATGCTGTCCTTAGGTTAGTTAGGTTGAAGTAGTTCTAAGTTCTAGAGGACTGATGACCATAGATGTTAAGTCTCATAGGGCCCAGGGCCATTTTTTGAATAAGTGTTGTAGAATTAAGGAACATGTTTTATGTGGAAGAACTGCGATGTTTTTGGAAAATGAATATCTCTTCTATAAAAGTCAACATTGACTTATCAGGATGGCAACGTGAGAAGGCAGTATTGAATACCGAAAAGAATTGTCAGCACCATTGCTCTTTGCAACGTATGTGAGCCGTGGCTGGCTGGATGAGTGCCTTGTTTTTTAATCATTTGTTGTAGCCCAGTGGTTACCGCAATAACGTTGCTGTCTTCTCTCCGTGAGCCGCAGTAGCAGTGTGTATCGATACTAGTACTGCTGTACTATGTCTGGTGTGGCGGATATGTTTTCCGGGTGTGCTGTGTGTGACAGTCGGTCCGTTGGGTCAGAGCAACGAGGAAGTCTCTGTGGCGCGTGGTCAGACCGGAGCCGCTGGCGGCGTGTACGTGCGGTTGTAGTTGTGAGGCACTTCTTGCAAGGGTTACGAAGTTCGTCAGCCACCGAAACTGGACACTAAAGTTGAGTGCTCACTTAACCTACTATCAAGCCTCAACTGCTATCACATCTCTTGGTTTGATCCTGGTTGTCACTTTCTGAGAGATCCACGCGAGCAACAACGTGTGTGCGTTCAAGTCGATTAGAATTGCAGCCGTCTTCCTGTGTGGTGTTAAACTTCATTAATGAAGGAATGACTTAAATTAAGTGTACCAGAGGTATCTCCTGTGTTGTGGCCGTTGACGTTCCAGTGACCTAAAGTGGTTGTTGACGTAGTTTCTGGCAGTGTATTTTCCACATCGTGTTGGTATTGTACAGCACAGCGTGTAGTGTGACAGCTGAGGTGTTGGTAGTTTTGGGCGTTTATTCTCATTTGGCTTGATTGGCCACCAGTATCCGGAACGTTGTGCGATTGACATCTTGTTGTCGTTTTGCTGTTCAGGTGCAGTAGAAGTGATGTTGTTGGTTGGTTCCTCGGCTGGCTTTTTGTTGGGTTGCCTTTTGATTAAGAAGTTGTCGGTCTGGCTGCCTGTTTCACCTAAAAGTGCGTTAGTTACTTCCCCAGGTTGGAACCTTCTGAGCGCCGCTCCTTGTGTATTACAGAGTGATTTCCTTTTTAGTCTTAAGTACTGTGTGTGGCCTTCAGCGGAGTTTTTGCTTATTGAAATTTCAAGGCTTTTCTTCTTAGGCCTTAAGGCGTAAAAAAGTTTCTTGACTGGTATGTGGCCTTCAGCCGAGTTTCAGCCTTTCAAAATTAAAATTGCAAATTCCTTGTGCCTAGACATTAAGCCGTAAATTGGTTTCAAGTAGGTATGTGGCCTTCAGCCGAGTTTTCAGCCTTTTCAAATCAAGAGTTGAAAATTTTGTCTAGGTTTTAAGCCGGAAGAAATATTTTGTAGTTTTTATGTGGCCTTCAGCCGAGTTTTTCAGTTAAAGCCCAGACAAAGAAATTTCCAATTTTTAATTTTAAGACGTGAGATTATTTGGGTTTCGTATGTGGCCTTCAGCCGAGAGTTATGTGAAGCATTTTAGGATAAAGACTTTATCCTATTTTAGTTGAAATTCAGAATCTCTTCCTTTAGGCCTTATGTCGTAAAATTGTTTTCTCCATGATGTGTGTTTTAATCACTATTAAATTAAAAATTCAAAATCCTTGTCTTGCCCTTAAGTCATAAGATTGTTATTTTTTAATATGAGGCCTGCAGCAGAGTTTTACACGAAGTATTTTGAGATCAGGCCTTCAGCCTTTTCAAATTGAAAGCTCTTCTTCCCAGGCAAAATCCGTAAAATTGTTTTGTTGAAATGCGGCCTTCAACCGAGTTTTCAGCCAATTTAAATTAAACTTTGAAAATCTTTGTCTCGGCCTTAAGCCGCGACACTATTCTTGATTAACGTGAGGCCTTCAGCCGCGTTATATGGGATAACATTAAAGCTAAGGCTTTCAGCCTATTTATATTGAAGATAAAAAATTCTGAAGAAGTGAAACCGCCAGAAGAACTCCTGTACCTTGCTTAGGCCTTGTGCCTTGGATTTTCGATGTGGCCTTCAGCCGATCTAAATTAAATCAAAGGAGGTCTTTCGTTAAAACCTTGAGAGTTTTGATTCTTGCTTGTCTGATTGTGTGTTTTAAGAAATAAATTTTGTATGATGGTGTGCAACTGACAGTAACATATTTTGACCTCTTTCCACAAATATAACCGCATCCGCTCCGTCCTGCTAGCCCAGGGATTTCACTGGTAGCAGAGCGTGGTTACGTTTGTGTTCTTGCCATTTCAGTTACTGTTAGTTACAATTTTATTTCTGTTCTGTGACACCACATTGTTTTGGGTGTTGATTGTTTCAGGTGTATTGTAATGGCGGTCAGTCAGAGTCCGGGGATCGGCCTGCTCAGGAACATCTTGTTTACGAGTTGGAAATAAGGCGCCAAGCTACTGAGAGCAGTGATCCGGATTTAGTGGCCCGTTTAGGTGCTGCCGTTTTTCAGCCGGTTGACGTCACGCCGGCGGTGTTGGGTGAGACAGGAGCGGCCACTGAATTTTTGTTGAAGGCTGTTAGGGGCCTTGAGGACACTATTTGCGTTTTGGAAGGCACTCAACCTAGTGCCAGTCTATTGGATAGGGTGTAGGCCCAGTTAATGTATTTAACAAATCGGAAAGCGGATTTGGGCATGTTAGCTTTGGAAGATCACCATAAAAAATTAGCCGCCGAATTGGGCTCTTTGGTTAGTGCATTGCAGTTTAATGTTACGCGTTTAGATTTGGTGAGAAGAGGATTGAGGAGCGGAACTTGCTGTGTTCGGGAGAGGGCGAGAGCCTGCCCGGGATGGTACTGTTACGTCCTCGGTGAAGTTAGACGCAATGTTTGCCAAGTTGCCTAATCCTCTCGTGATATTACTGAATTAGTCGTGGAGTGGCTTGAACAGGTCGAAAAACTATTACGGTTGTCGGTTCGTCTTGAACTTTATGCTTCTCCCTTTCGTGGTTCCACACCAAGTAATTTTGTCACTGCCGTACCTGTTAGCTAGAAGTGAGTTGCAGAACCTCCTCTTCCGAGCCATGACTGAAGTGTTCTCCTTACAGCAATTGAGGGAGCTCGTCATTAGGCAGAGATTGACCACCGGAGTTCGAAAACAGCTTGAATGTCGTTACATTTGGGAGATGCAGCGGGATAAAGAGCAGTTACATCAGTATGTGGACAGAGTTCAGACGGCGTCCTTGGCTTTGTTAATCGATTTGCCTGAACAACAGCCGGTGTCTATTGTTCTTAGGGGAATGCGCGTTGCGGATAAGTAGCACTATGTTTTCCGTAATCAGCCTTCAGCTTGGGAAGAACTCCGTGCCGCGGTTGTAGCGATATGGGCGTTGCCGCTTGGATACGATGTATGTCACGAAGTTAAGGGGCAGGCCACCGGCGCTGGCAAGGGAAATTCCGAAGTGTCTGCATCCGCTGAAGCCGTAAAACTGGAACCCCGGGGTTGTTTCAGGTGCGGCAGCACGGCTCACTTGGAGCGCTCTTGGATTCAGCCTCGCGCTCTCAGAGCCAATAAATGACGCCGGACTGGGCAGCTATCTCGTGATCGAGCCTTTAGACGCTGGCGTACCCGTGTTGTCGCTCCCTCTTCACCGCCATCGCCTTACGTTGGTTCTCGAGTAGGTGGCGAACCGATCTGTGCTCTTTCCGATTCTGGTAGCTCATTTTCATTATTGTGCTTCGAGTGGTTTTTGGAAGTTGGTCATTTTACGAAACTTCGGTCGGTGCTTTCTCCGGTGCAGAGATGTCGGGTGGCCAATGACCAGGTGTTGCCTCTGCATGATTGGGTCCGAGGGAGTATATCGATGGGGGATTTTTCCTGGCCCTTGTCATTAGCCTCGGTCAAGGAGCTGCCGGTCGATCTAATTTTGGGATGTGATTTCAGTAAATACTGGGTTATTCTTGGATTATTCTGGGCACACCTTTTTCTTTAAGTTAGCTCCTGTGGAGAAGTTTCTACATCTACATCCATACTCCGCAAGCCACCTTATGTTTCGTTTTATAAGTGCGCTAAACGTATTGTGCATCGAAATGCAGATGCATTGGCCGTTCAGGATGTGGCTAATGAGTTTGATCTTACCCATCTCTCGCCGCATCACGCTTCTCAATTACGGGATTTGTTACAGAGTTTTCCTGAGCTTCTTAGTGATAACTTGAGTGTCACTAATGTTCTTAATTACCATATCCTTCTATCCGACGATAGTCCTGTCAGGCAGCCCCCACGTCACCTCTCACCTCCTAAGGTGAAGATACTGAAGGCGAGAATATCACAAATGCTCCAACAAGGAGTTATTACGCCTTCTACATCTACTTATGCTTCCCCCATATGCCATGTTCCCAAGGATCAGGAGCACTATTTCAGACCTGTGGTTAACTACCGGGTGCTTGAACACTAAGGTTGTCTTCGAATGTGCCTCTGCCTCTGATCTGCATAACTTTTACCTGGTTTGCCGGTACTAATTGGTTTACTGTTCTTGGTTTGAACCAAGCCTGTTGTCAGATTCCATTAGCTGAAGAATGTAAACATGTTACCGCATTTTGTACTGATTGGAATCTGTTTGACAGAGTTCCTTTTGGTTTGGCAACTCGTTTGCTGGATAATATCCTTAGGGACTTGAAATTAGTGTTTGCCT
Organism: Schistocerca gregaria; assembly: GCF_023897955.1. Classification (NCBI taxonomy): domain Eukaryota; kingdom Metazoa; phylum Arthropoda; class Insecta; order Orthoptera; family Acrididae; genus Schistocerca; species Schistocerca gregaria. Next base: position 45,793,537 of record NC_064929.1, read on the forward strand.
ATAATTATTTGGACGATTTAGTCATCTATAGCTGTTCGTTTCAGTCCATTTGGATCATATCCAGAAAGTTCTTTCGAGGTTTCAGGGAGCCGGGCTGACTGTTAAACCCAGTAAGATGACATTAGAAAGGCAGCAGGTGTTCTTCTTAGGTCACCTAGTGTCAGGTCAGAGTATTCGCATCGAACAAGAGCGAACTAAGACCATACGGGCGTTGCCTCCGCCTACTGATAAACGCGGAATTGCTAGGTTCATAGGCATGTTGAACTATTTTAGGCGTTTTGTCCCTAATTTGGCTTAGTTGGCCGCGACCTCAAACGAACAGTGCCGGAAGAGAGTGCGTTTTGAATAAGGACCTGTCCAGGAGCCCGCGTTTGAGTATATTAAGGCAGCTGTAGCCAATCGTCCATTTCTAGGAGTACCATACTTTAATAAAAGGTTTATTGTCCAAAATGACACATCTAATGCTGGTATTTTAGCCGTAAAACTGGCCGTAGTGCCAGATGAGAGGTACGCATTTAATTTGAAGTTAAACACGTGAGAGACACTGAAAATATCCTTGCGGATGTCCTCAGCCGGTAGTTCGCCGAATCTACACCTAGTGAGGGAACCCGGGAGACAGATGGAGGCAGGATTGGGAGAAATTCCTCTTTAGTTTGATGTCGCTCAGCGTCGGGATCAGGACCCTATTTGGCTGGGGAACTGTCGCATGAGTATATTATTAACAGTTGCATTCTGCGTAAAAGGGTCGGGCATGCGAAGCAGTTAAAGAAGTTTGCCAGTAGCTCTGGTGCGCCCGGTTTTTCGGTACTTTCATGATTCGTTGGTGGGTAGCCACTTATAAGTTCCTAAGACTCTGAAAAAAGTCAAAGCCTCTTGGCCCTCCATGGAGCGAAATGTCAGAGAGATGGTATAGCAATATCGGCTGTATAATGTAGTCAAACCCAAGAATGCTCTTCAACAGGGTTTGCTGAGGTCTGAGCGCGAGTCCTGTCCTACGCACAAGCTCTATATCGATTATCTAGGACCCTTTCTTCGTACTAAGAAAGGTCATCGATACGTGTTAGTTACTATTGATGCGTTCTCCGGATTCACTTGGCTCCTTCCGAGCCGTAACGTCACTGCTACCACCACTATTTCTCATTTAACTAAAGTTTTCATTGTTTTTGGCCCCCCTAAGAAAATTGTTAGCGATAATGCGCCGGCCTTCCTTTCGGCTCCTTTCAAGGCGTTCTATTTTCAGAACGGTGTCAAGCATATCACGACTGCGTCGTATTATCCGCAGGCATGCTTTACGGAGAGGGTTAACCGAAATCGTAAATCCGCTTTGATTTCAGAAAACGCCTAGTAAGTGGGACTCTAGTCTTCCTTGGCTTAGTTTTGCTTTTAATACCACCAATCATGAAGCCTTGGGAGCTACTCCCGCCTCTTTGATCCTTTCCTATCCTGTTAATTCCCCTTTTTAGAACTTGTGGGGAATTCAAGATCTAGTTCCTCAAGTCATCAATGAAAACTGGAACCGTGCCAGACGTAATATACTCAGGGTCCATAATAATCAAGGTGAGCGTTACAATCGTAATCGGCGAACCTTTAGAGGGAGGCTAGGAGATCAGGTCTAGCCCCCCCCCCCCCCCCTTCCAGCATCGTGTTTGTTTGAGGGCGGGAGGTTGAGCCGTGGCTGGCTCGTGTTATGCTTCCCATTAAATCTTGGTTTTGGTTGATATTCTGTGATTAGTCTCTCGCGGTTATGCTGTTATCCTCTGTCTCCGTGAGTCGCAGCAGCAGCGCGTATCGATATTAGTACCCTTGTACTATCTATGGCGTCGCGCTTATAGTTTTCCGACTGCAGCGCGTGCGGGTAATGCTGCGGTCCTTTTGCCTCAGAAAGTCTACAAGGAAGAGCTATGTGGTCTACTTAGTTCTGGTGCATACCGGAAGATTAACAAAGATCCTACTATCAAGGTGACAGTATGGACTGCTGCCTTGCTGAACGCTTCATCACTACCAAAGGAAGTCAAAAGAAGTACCACCGAGATATTATGGTCTTCCTAAAGTTCACAAAATGTCTAAGTATGAGAGTGTAGAGGTCTATGAGACCTATAACGAGCGCTATTGGTTCACCGACGTATTTTTCTGCCAAACACTTGACTTCCTAATTAAAACAATTGGTAGGAAAACGGAGTCACCACATTCGTAATTCTATGGATTTTATTCAGAGACTTAACAATTCAAAACTAACTAGCACATCATTATTATTTAGCCTGACGTTGCTGTCATTATGCACCGGTACCTTTAAAGGACTCTTTCTCTTATCAGCCAACATCTTGATACGAACATTACGGCCTTATTTGAACATGTGCTTTTATCATCTTATTTCCAGTTTAATGGTGAATTTTATGAGAAGATTGATAGTTAATAAAAATTTGCGGGTTTCCAGCCGCGTCGGGTGGTTAAAATCCCACGGGCTTTCGACCGAGCTCTCCCCGGTCATTCTCAAGTGGTAAGACTGACTGCTGTGTCGTCGTGGCCGCGTCGTTATACAGCCGCACTGCTGGCTGTGACGTCACTGGTGCTCTCTTCCACGTCATATATGATCATGTTTTCATACCGCGTTCATCGCGCCCGTTTTAACATCGCGATAGCCGGGTCCCAGGCTGTGCTGAGTTGCAAACATCCGCCCTTGTTGATGGTGTTTTCAGCGTTTTTTATTTCAATAGCTTCTTTTATGACGCTATCGCAAAATCCCTCCGCTTTCATAACGGCAGATGTTTCGTCGAATAGAATTCGGTGTCCATTTTCTAAGGCGTGTTCTTCCACGGCTGATTTTTCTGGATAGCGTAGGTGTAAGCACCTCTCGTGTTCCTTTCCGACGTTGCTCTACCATGCGTACTGTTTGGCCGACGTAGTAACAGCCACACTGACATGGTATCTTGTACACTCCAGGCGTTCTTAGCCCTAGGTAGTCCTTCACAGGCCTTATGAGCTGACGAATTTTTGCTGGGGGCCTGAACACCGATGAAATGTTACATCTCTTCAGGAGTCGGCTAATCTTTCCCGACACTGTACCACAGAAAGGCTAAAACACAAGTTTCTTGCTTTCTTCTTCGGTGGTGTTCTCTTCTCTGTTGGTGTGTTTCTTGCGTGTCACGCCAGATATAGCCTGGACACCTGTCCGTGGCTGTACCCGTTTTCCCGGAAGACGTTTCGGAGGTGGCTCAGTTCTAGTGGCAGTCTTGCTGCGCCTGGGACGACTTTAGCACGATGGACGAGGGTATTCAGAACGCCACGTTTTTGTGCCGGATGGTGGTGGCTGAGAGCGTGCAGATACTGATCTGTGTGTGTGTGTGTGTGTGTGTGTGTGTGTGTGTGTGTGTGTCCGTTTTCTGTAGACACTGTGGCTGAGGGGCCCCTTGGTTTTCCGTCGAATGAGGACGTGAAGCAAGGGCAATGTACCCTCTGTTTCGACTTCCATCTTACACTTGATGTGGCCGTGAATGCTGTTCAGGTGTTCCAAAAATTCACGACCATGGAGCTACATGATGAAAGTGTCATCGACGTAACGCTAAAAGCAACTTGGTTTAGCTGGAACCGTGTCCAAGGCGAAGTCTTCAAATTTTGCCATAAAAAGTTTGGCTATGGATGGAGCCAGAGGGCTTCCCATAGCCACGCCGTCCAACTGGTCGAAATACTGGCCGCCATGTAGGAAGTACGACTATGTCACTGTGTGCTTAAACAGTCCCACAATTGTGCTATCAGATAATTGGGAGAGGAGATCTATACAGTCTTTGACCGGAACACGTGTAAACAGGGAGACCACACCAAAACTAACCATCAAATCTCCTTGACTAAGACGCAGTTGTTTAATTCTGTTGAGAAAGTCGACGGTGTTCTTGATGTGATGCACACAACGAAACACATGCGGTGCAAGGAGGCTGGTCAGGTGTTCTGCCAGTCTATAAGTTGGTGACCCAATGCTGTTCACAATGGGACGAAGAGGAGAATCGGTTGTGGATTTCTGGTAGTCCAGAAAGCGTAGGTGGTCTCGGCGCCTGAGGGAGGAGAGTCTTAATAACGCCCTCTTCCAGCATTGACTGTTTTAGAAGCTCTGATGTCTTCCTCATTATTCTTGACGTCGGGTCCCGTGGCAGTTAACGCTATATATCCTCTTCAAGCATTAACTGAATTTTGGCATCGTAGTTAGCTTTATTTACAATGACGGATGCATTGTCCTTGTCGACTGGCAGAACCACGATGAGTGCGTCGTTGCGGAGTGCGTGAAGACCATTGCGTTTAGCCCTAGTCAAGTTAGACCTCGGTGGTTTAGATTTTGAAATGATGCGACACGTTTCGCGATGAATTTAGTCAGCATTCTCACTAGGCATCTTACGGATTGTTTGTTCAACCCCACTTATATCATCACAGACAGGGATTCTCTGAAGCGCTGGTGCGAAGTTAATACCTTTCTTAAGCGCCGAAATGGCACCCGCATCGACCTCTTTCTCCGTCATATTGATGACAGTTCCTTCTGTTGATTTCCGTTCTGCACCGTGTTGTTGTTAAGAAATCCGCGCGAACTACCCTTTCTGTTTCTCTGTGGCCTTCTTTTGCTGTAGTGGCCGCGTCGACCCACTCAAAATCTAATTGTGAGAGTACCTCTGTCAACTGCAGATGTATAGCCAGCAGTTCGCGACCTTTTAAATCCAGCTGCCGCCTGGTGAAGTGTATCGTTTCCCGCAACAGGGCAGAGCTGGCTGAACGGTAGATTCACCTGGCTGCCGAGGTAAATCGTGGAATCGCGTTCTCATCTCGACAGCGTAGCAGGAAGGCTAGAGAGCTTAACAGGTTAGCCTTCTTCCCAAGCAGGTTCCCTAGGCGCCACGTTTCCCCCCCGTAGAGGTACGCCATGTATGAATGCGTGGTTTCGTGGCGATATGAATTAATAAGATTTTCTCGGGCTTCCAGCCGCGTCAGGTGGTTATAATCCAACGAACTTTCGACCGAGCTCTCCTCGGCCACATCAAGGACGATCTAAATCTTAGAACGCTTCGAGTGTACAAGATACCATGTCAGTGCGGCTCTTACTACGTCAGCCAAACAGTACGCATGGTAGAGCAACGTCGGGAAGGAACACGAGAGGTGCTTACACCTACGCTATCCAGAAAATTCAGCCGTGGAAGAACACGCCTTAGAAAGTGGACATCGAATTCTATTCGACGAAACATGTCGATATGAAGGAGGGATTTTGCGATAGCGTCATAAAAGAAGCTATTGAAATAAAAACCGCTGAAAACACCATCAACAAGGACGGAACCCGACTATCGCGATGTTAAAACGGGCGCGACGGACGCGGAATGAAAACATGACTATATACAGTGTGTTACAAAAAGGGACGGCCAAATTTCAGGAAATATTCCTCACACACAAATAAAGAAAAGATGTTATGTGGAGATGTGTCCGGAAACGCTCAATTTCCATGTTAGAGCTCATTTTAGTTACGTCAGTATGTACCCTACTTCCTCTATTCACCTCCAGTTGGCAAAATAGAAGGAAGGTAATGTTGACTTCGATGTTTGTGTTGACATGCGACTCATTGCTCTACAGTACTAGCATCAAGCACATTAGTACGTAGCATCAACAGGTTAGTGTTCATCACGAACGTGGTTTTGCAGTCAGTGCAATGTTTACAAATGCGGAGTTGGCAGATGCCCATTTGATGTATGGATTAGCACGGCGTAATAACCGTGGCGAGGTATATTTGTATCGAGACAGATTTCCAGAACGAAGGTGTCCCTACAGGGTGACGTTCGAAGCAATTGATCGGCGTCTTAGGGAGCACGGAACATTCCAGCCTATGACTCGCGACTGGTGAAGACCGAGAACGACGAGGACACCTGCAATGGACGAGACAATTCTTCGTGCAGTTGACGATAACCCTAATGTCAGCGTCAAAGAAGTTGCTGCTGTACAAGGTAACGTTGACCACGTCACTGTATGGAGGGTGCTGCGGGAGAACCAGTTGATTCCGTACCATATACAGCGTGTGCAGGCACTATCAGCAGCTGATTGGCCTCTACGGGTACACTTCTGCGAATGGTTCATCCAACAATGTGTCAATCCTCATTTTAGTGCAGATGTTCTCTTTACGGATGAGGCTTCATTCCAACGTGATCAAATTGTAAATTTTCAGAATCAACATGTGTGGGCTGACGAGAATCCGCACGCATTTGTGCAATCACGTCATCACCACAGATTTTCTGTGAACGTTTGGGCAGGCATTATTTGTCGGTGATGTCTTGATTGGGCCCCATGTTCTTCCACCAACGCTCAATGGAGCACGTAAATATGATTTCATACGGGATACCCTACCTGTGCTGCTAGAACATGTGCCTTTACAAGTACGACACAACATGTGGTTCATGCACGATGTAGCTCCTATACATTTCAGTCGAAGGGTTCATGTGCTTCTCAACAACAGATTCGGTGACCGATGGACTGGTAGAGGCGGACCAATTCCATGACCTCCACTCTCTACTGACCTCAACCCTCTTGACTTTCATTTATGGGGGCATTTGGAAGCTCTTGTCTACGCAACCCCGGTACCAAACGTAGAGACTCTTCGTGCTCGTATAGTGGACGGCTGTGATACAATACACCATCCTCCACGGCTGCATCAGCGCATCAGGGATTCCATGCGACGGAGGGTGGATGCATGTATCCTCGCTAACGGAGGACATTTTGAATATTTCCTGTAACAAAGTGTTTGAAGTCACGCTGGTACGTTCTGTTGATGTGTGTTTCCATTCCATGATTAATGTGATTTGAAGAGAAGTAATAAAATGAGCTCTAACATGGAGTTAAGCGTTTCCGGACACATGTCCACATAACATCTTTTCTTTATTTGTGTGAGGAATGTTTCCTGAAAGTTTGCCGTACCTTTTTGCAACACCCTGTTTGTCGAGGAAGAGAGCACCAGTGACGTCACAGCTAGCAGTGCGGCTGTATAACGACGCGGCCACGTCGACACAGCAGTCAGTCTTACCACTTGACAATGACCGGGAAGAGCTCGGTCGGAAGCTCGTGCGATTTTAACCGCTGGAAGCCTGAGAATATTTTATTAATTCATATCGCCGAGAAACCATGCATTCATACAAGATCGATGGTGTTGTCATGGGACGCCCCCTCTACCCTCTGGTAGATAATTTATTCATGGAAGACTTCGAGGACAAGGCACTGCACTCAGCAAGTTTTAAACCAACGGTCTTCTGGAGGTACGTGGACGACACATTTGTGGTATCGACGCACGGGATGAATGAATTACATCGATTTCTTGAGCATTAGAATTCCATCCATTCTAGTATCAAATTTACTATGGAAATATAAAAAAACGTCTACCTCCCATTTTTGGATGTTGTCGCTCGCCGTAAAGTTGATGGCACATTAGGACACGCCGTATACCGGAAACCAACGTATACAAATCTAAATGTTCATGCCAGTAGCTGCTATCACCCTTCACAGACCGTATGTGTTCTTAAGACCTTAGTGCATAGGGCACACTGTATTTCCGATAAAGACAATTTGCAACAAGAGCTCACATACCTTAAGAGCATTTTTAAATCGAATGGATTTTCTCCGCAACAAATTTGTAGAGCATTCAATGTAAAACCTAGGAAGAAGATAGTAATTCTTTCAAATCTAGTACTTTTTTGCCGATGTGGGTGTATTCTTGAGAAATTCTGTGTTGTGGTGGTCTTTCACCCCCCCCCCCCCATCCCCCCCAACGAAGACTGCTGCAGCTTTACTCTGTGAAGGACGATTTACAGCTTCGAAAAGCGGGTGTGTATCAGATTTATAGCGGAAATTGTGAGAAATCGTACAGAGATCAAACAACACGCACCGTTCATGAGAGATGTGTAGAGCATCGAAGATACAAATGCTTATTACAGCCAGACAAGTCAGCTGTGGCCGAACATTGTCTTGGTACAGGTCATTCCATGAATTACAGTGATGTGAATATTTTAACATCCACGTCTTCCTTTTGGGAATCTGCCGTCAAGGTATCGAGATGAGAGCAGCTAATAATTTAATAAACAGAGATAATTGTTTTAATTTGGACAAAGCATGGAATCCGGCTCTTGGGGTAATTGAACTGCAGAGAAGTCGTCACGGTGTCACCGCCGCCGATCATACATCGATAAGCGAATCGAATGTCTGTACGCCTTCGCCACAGGCGGTGCATGTATAAGCGTATTTCTTTGCCGCCGACCAACATCTCTCAATCGCATGCGCAGTACCGCCGCGGTGGAGCATCTAAGGCCGCGCTTGGCATCTTGTCGTCAGTCTTATGACTCACTCTGAGGATGGCCGGACGATACGCGGCCGAAATATCAGCGGAGGAAATTTTATTTGCGTGGCTGCGTGCCCAAAATTTAATGGACTGTTCATTACACCGCGAGAAATTGAAAATGGACAGTGGTTATGAAGTTTTTTAAGTGAGAAACTGAGGAAAAATAGGGAGGAAACGTTTATGAAAAAGCACATCGCCGATTCAAAAATGAGCTTGTAATGTCTTCACTTACGTTGTACTATATCCCACAGTATGTCTCGTTTCACCAGCTATCGATGCCCCTTAATAATTACATTGTTTCATCGTATAATGCGGTCAATAATTAAGTTTTGCATGTTAACCATACGGCAAAGCACTCTTCTCTTTGCGTGCTGTCATTTGCGAAAATCTTGTTTCCATATCTCAAACCGTTTGAGATGTGAGGAATGTTGAGAATATCTCATTCTGGCTTTTTCGCTGGCTCGGACGGTTGCAGATGAGTGCGCTACATCAGATTAATTTTTCCGTCATTGGTGACTGAGACTTCCACCAAAGTCTAAAGAAAAATTCATTATCTCAGCTGAATTTTATACGCGGCAACATATTATGTAATGTGTACCAAACGCAAAATCTTAGCAACCCCTATTTTCTATTTTAAACTTTTTCATATTTCATGCAATGTCTTACTTAAATCAAAGTACCATAATAACTGTCACCATTAACGAAATGATGGGCACGTCACACGAAGCTGGCATATAAAGCTATAAGTAGGGAAAAAAGATTTTTTTTTTTTTTTTTTTTTTTTTTTTTTTTACGGAATAGTATCTGTAAAATCGTTTGAGGAAGAACGCAGGGCGTGTGGCTCGCTTCTGCCATCGCAGTGTGTCGCCAGCCGTCTGGAAGTGGCCAGACAAGGTCGGCCCCGCCTAAAGAAACAAATGAAATCGCTCAGTAACTGTTCCCTGCGCATCGGCCACTGTATCCAGCACGGATTCCACCATCTGCCACAGCATATTACACGGCTTGCAAGGTATAGGGTAGATGTGGACCAGTGATTTTCCACAGCTGCCACTATGCTCTGTATGTAAGTAAAGATTTTACAGCGGGTTTGTCGTTCAGAAATCGCATTTGAGTGTTGTTTGTTTGTGGGAAGACTGTGTGACACCTTGTGTACGAAGGGGAAACGTCTACCAGCACTTACCAAAGTCCGAGACTGCAGTTTGTCGTTACGCTGCTCGCGCTGTCACGTGAATACGGTGCCCATCGGTTCGCGAGGGTCACGTAGGCTGTTAATGGCCCTACGTGACTAGCGCCTGAGAGGCTCGACGTGCTGTTTGGTTGGCTGTGCAGGACCACACAGACACACCAGGTTCCCTGTGTCATGGAACGCAGCGAGCTCACTGGTGGCCAGAAGAGCGCCCTCACGGACAGTGCGGCGACGTCCAGCGACAACTGCTGTCGAAGCCCACATCGACGCGGCAGGAGACCGAGGCGGCCGACAGTGGAACTCCCAACAAGGAGACTGGACATACCAAAGTGGCACTATGTCGTCATTGCAGACGAGTCCCAGTCCTGTGTACAACATCACATTGGACGTATCCATGCATGCAAGCTCTGAGGAGGACGAACGTTGCCAGACTGCTTTCGTCATCTTCTCATGGGCTCATCATCTGACTTGTTGGTATGGGGTACCACTGGGTAAATAAGATGACCGCGTCTTGTCCACACAGATGGTAATGTGGACTGTACCTATCACATTTCTGGCGCCTTAAGGACGGTGGCTATGACCCTTCTCCGAGATCTTCATGACATTATCTTTCAACACATTACACCAACATCGCATGTTTCCCATGCTGTGCTGACCTGTGCCGCACACCGGAGTATATTTACCGAAATTATGGCCAAAATGGCAAAAATGGACGTTTGGTCAACTATTGTAGCAAGTACATGAAAGGTTCTCGGTTCACTTGCCTCGTCAAATTTTCAGAAAATTCCACGCTTTCGATGATACCCTCCACCATCGTCGTCAGGGACTAAAACTGACTGTCGTGAACTGGCAAGGTTCCCTCTTTCATACTCATAGGAAGGCATCTGATTTGCTGGATTACGTCACGGTGGAGCATACAGATGTGTTGCCCCCCTACGTAGATAGATTTTGCTTGCAATCTAGCGCTGCATGCAGCACCATCTATCGCATCAGGCTGTGAACTGCGAGAAGTAAGACAATAAACCAACGTGCAATTGAAAAGAACTTTGCGAGAGGCCTGGGACAATCACCTGCTGTGATCGGTAACATTAGACAAGTGAACGTAGCAGAACCAACCTAGATTACACACACTAACATACACTTCTCAATACGCACATATATAACACAGTACATAGCTATAATTAGTTTGAAGGCGCATTTAAAAATTGCGAGAAAAGTATGGCAAAGTAACTACATATGGAACAATCACACACGTGACGAGCAATTCGGTGCCCTAGTAGAAGCAGTCCTGTCATCACGTCACCAGTAAAATCGGTACAGCAAATTAAGGGTATCACACGAATCTACTTTGAAATTTTCAAGTACAAAAGGTTAAGAACTAGTGGAAAGTGGCATGGTACAAACTGAAAGACAGGCAGACAAACTAACAAATGCATGCCGAGTCATCCCAGGCCCATCTCTATGGACGGCAGTGGAGTAGTTTAGGGGTATTCACAACTACAGTTAACCTAGTAGTGAAAGGGAGTGCTTTAAAGGTTTGAAACTATCAAAAATAATTTTGGCCAGGATTTCGGTACATGTAATCCACTGTTGGTTGGTTGAATTGTTGGAGGGCACCAAACAGCAAGGCCATCGGTCCCTCACATTATGGAAGGATGGGGAAGGAAGGTGGCTATGCCCTTTCAGAGGAACCATCCCGGCATTTGCCTGAAGCGATTTGGGGAAATCACCGAAAACCTAAATCAGGATGGCGGAATGGGTTTGAACCGTCGTTCTCCCTAACTAGAGTCCAGTGTGGTAACCACTGCGCCACCATGCTCAGTATATAATCCTCTTTGCGTCGATACAGAGCGTTCCAGACTGTTGCTTTAAACAGACACCAGAAACACTGGCTACGAACTGTGCAGAGACAGCCACAACAGGGGGTGAAACCCGTGTAGGGGCTACACGTAACACGACTTCGGTTCGCTGTCAGGGCACTTGCAGTGCTGCAAGTTTATTAATGCATCATGTCGCTTTCTTATTGGATGATCTTTAGGTTCTGTGTTTGTTTTCACACGTTATTAACAGGCAGTGCAGATAGTGCATTTTAGCAGAAGTCAATGAAAATTTTGGTGGAGTACGAAAAACGAATGGGAACAAAAATAACAAAGGATACGAAGAGTACACTAACAATGGATTTCAATCGAGGTTCTTAAGCTGTAACAAAAATACGTGAGTCTGCAGAACACCGCGAGACAAAACCAGCGTCCTTTAGCATGCAACAAAAACAAATACAGAAGCATTTAGTTCACCCTATAATACGGATGTCAGCAAAAATTAAACAGAATACGAGCAACGTATTTGCAATGCAATTCAAAGACTGCAATACACACAGAGAGGTCCTCAAGTGGTTTAAATGGCTGTGAGCACTATGGGACTTAACATCTGAGGTGACCAGTCTCCTAAAACTACTTAAACCTAACCAGCCTAAGGCCATCACACACATCCATGCCCGAGGCAGGATTCGAACCTGCCACCGTAGCGGTCGCGCGGTAGAGATGTCTTAATCGGGAACATAATTTCAACTCGATTACAGCCAAGCGGTAGAAATTGCATTATTGGGTTTTAAAATAAATGCACTTTGGCACCAGACCCACTCATATAAATGAAAAATATTATCATATAGTACTCGCATTTTGCAGAGCAAGAATACAGATTATCACGTCATATTTCCCCGAATTCAAAGTTCACCGCCAGGCCATTTGGAGCGCTAGTGTCGGTTTCTGCGACCGTACCTTAACATAGTCGCTACTCTTGTGATATTTTGGTATTCTGTGTGGCGGATCACCACCCTCCATTCAGTACGATACAGAGTCGTATCAGCGTGGAATGCCTCGCGGCACCCCTGTCTGTCACACGAGCTTAGTTCGACTCGATGTGCTGCCGCTTGTCACTGCCTGATGTAGCTTCACTGTCTATTAATTTTCGAAGCCTGAATGAACAAAAAATTAAGTACTCTAACTAGAAGAGAAACCAGGCATTGAGCAAGTATTTATTTCTTCTAGTCTTCCGTTATTCCATCTCTTCCTCCCGCTTCACTCTGTCCACCTTCTTCCCCCCTTTCTCTAGCCATCCTCTCTCTCTCTTTATCCACTCTTCTCTCCCGTCCCTCCTTTATCCACGGCCTCCACACCTCCCCTGTCTCTTGCCATCTCGTCCCCTCCCCTCTCTCTGTCCATTTCCTCTCTTCTGCTGTCCATGTCCTCCTCCTCCTCCTCCCCTCGTCTCTCTCCACGCTATCACGCTCACCCCAGCAGGAAGCTGGTGGTTTTTAGCTCTTCATTCTAGACAGCGACTAATATGTGTGCCAAATATGACTGAAGTCGTTCGAAGGATTAGGATGAGCATTTTACCGCTAGTTTGCTCGTATACGTACACGTCACCTAATTTCAGACAAATTTCGATCATATTTGTATACATATTTCACCTGTATGCCTAGCGAATTTTCACCCTGCTGTTGTGTTTTCATATAGCTAAATGTTTATGACGTCGTATATCCTGAAATATGTGTTGTACAAAAAGATAATTTTCCAGGTACATCCAGCAGTATACGTGGCCACTATCTGCGAAATGCGTTGTGAACACAGTTGGCAGTAAAGAAGTAATAAATTAAAACGTCACACATCATCTGACAGTTTCTCGCGCATCTCACTGTTTATGACGTAATATCTCTTGAACTATTTGTTATATAATTATATATTTTTGTAGTTACGTTGAGCGGCATATATGGATGATGTTTGCGACTAGAGTTGGTTTCAAATAAGTGATAAATTAAAACGTCATGCATAATCTGAACGTTTTTCACTCATGGTTCAGGAGACATGTCAAATACTGAGATGAGTTGTAGAATTATATATTGTAGGTACATTCAGAGACAAATGTGGATATTGTCTATAAAAAATGTTGCGAATAGAATAAGTAGCAACTAAGTAATAGATTTAAACGTCTTGCATGATATGGTAGTTTTCCACGCAGTCAGTGTTTATGAAGTCTTGTCGCCTAAACTACACTCCTGGAAATGAAAAAAAGAACACATTGACACCGGTGTGTCACACCCACCATACTTGCTCCGGACACTGTGAGAGGGCTGTACAAGCAATGATCACACGCACGGCACAGCGGACACACCAGGAACCGCGGTGTTGGCCGTCGAATGGCGCTAGCTGCGCCGCATTTGTGCACCGCCGCCGTCAGTGTCAGCCATTTTGCCGTGGCATACGGAGCTCCATCGCAGTCTTTAACACTGGTAGCATGCCGCGACAGCGTGGACGTGAACCGTATGTGCAGTTGAGGGCTTTGAGCGAGGGCGTATAGTGGGCATGCGGGAGGCCGGGTGGACGTACCGCCGAATTGCTCAACACGTGGGGCGTGAGGTCTCCACGGTACATCGATGTTGTTGCCAGTGGTCGGCGGAAGGTGCACGTGCCCGTCGACATGGGACCGGACCGCAGCGACGCACGGATGCACGCCAAGACCGTAGGATCCTACGCAGTGCCGTAGGGGACCGCACCGCCACTTCCAAGCAAATTAGGGACACTGTTGCTCCTGGGGTATCGGCGAGGACCAATCGCAACCGTCTCCACGAAGCTGGGCTACGGTCCCGCACACTGTTAGGCCGTCATCCGCTCACGCCCCAACATCGTGCAGCCCGCCTCCAGTGGTGTCACGACAGGCGTGAATGGAGGGACGAATGGAGACGTGTCGTCTTCAGCGATGAGAGTCGCTTCTGCCTTGGTGCCAATGATGGTCGTATGCGTGTTTGGCGCCGTACAGGTGAGCGCCACAATCAGGACTGCATACGACCGAGGCACACAGGGCCAACACCCGGCATCATGGTGTGGGGAGCGATCTCCTACACTGGCCGTACACCTCTGGTGATAGTCGAGGGGACACTGAATATTGCACAGTACATCCAAACCGTCATCGAACCCATCGTTCTGCCATTCCTAGCCCGGCAAGGGAACTTGCTGTTCCAACAGGACAATGCACGTCCGCATGTATCCCGATCCACCCAACGTACTCTAGAAGGTGTAAGTGAACTACCCTGGCCAGCAAGATCTCCGGATCTGTTCCCCATTGAGCATGTTTGGGACTGGATGAAGCGTCGTCTCACGCGGTCTGCACGTCCAGCACGAACGCTGGTCCAATTGAGGCGCCAGGTGGAAATGGCATGGCCAGCCGTTCCACAGGACTACATCCAGCATCTCTACGATCGTCTCCATGGGAGAATAGCAGCCTGCATTGCTGCGAAAGGTGGATATACACTGTACTAGTGCCGACATTGTGCAAGCTCTGTTGCCTGTGTCGATGTGCCTGTGGTTCTGTCAGTGTGATCATGTGATGTATCTGACCCCAGGAATGTGTCAATAAAGTTTCCCCTTCCTGGGACAATGAATTCATGGTGTTCTTATTTCAATTTCCAGGAGTGTAAATGTCGTTCCACGATGTAATTTTCTGCTACATTCAGAGCTATAGGCGAATACTGTCTGCATAAAAAATTTTCCACGACAACGTTAGCAACAAATACCAAATTAATTAAAACGTCGCTTGCCAAGTGAACAGCAACACTGTAGTAAGCGACATTTTTTTTGTTTTCATCATTTTTTGGTGTTATGAGAAAGAAAAAGTTTCCTAAAGATTTGAAATTATGTGTCAAGTTTATTGCAAGTCTGTAAGTGATCTGAGCTACAAATGCTGGATGACTGAAGAGTGGGTGTTCTCGCTCGTGGGCTGCGCTGGTTTTGCACTCCCACCCCCCACCCCCAACCCTTGTGGTCCTTACCACCACAGTGCTCCTTTCCACTCAGTAAATGATACGTGCACCAAGTTTGGTTGAAATTCGTCCTGTGGTTTAGGCAGAGGTGTGGAACGAACATACATACATACACACACATATACATACAAACATGTATATAATTTGTGTGAAGTACACAGTGAGAAGATTTAGTTATTTACTCTCCTTCCAGTGCAGTTTTAACACTCTCAATACCAAGCCATTTTCAGTAACGTGTATTACCAAAGAGAGGGCGGCGGGGGGCTACTTTGTACCCACCGTAAAGAATTTATAAAATAAAAACGTTTCATTACTTGTTTTTACATTGCGTTATGAACATAATCAGGATCCAGTACCTCAATATGTCTTATAAAATGCATTTTTGAAAACAGTTTTAACCTTTCACTTACTTCACTTCTAAGTTAAGTAAGTCTAATTATCATGAGAAAAATTAGTAGTAAAAGTCGTTATAATACTATTGAAGTGCACTTTACTATAATTAAAATAGTTACAAATACCTGACGTAATATAGAAATATATGTTATGTACATAACGTAGTGTCGTGAGAGTAATTATTCACGACTTTCTTGGGCTTGGAACATAAAACAGTTTTTTGCTGTTTTGCACATATGTACCTCTTACAATTGTGGCAGACTATTATTGTTTTGTTCACTTTGTTGTACTTTTCTGCTTTTGAAAGGCTTTCACTAACACACAAAATACATCTACCTTTACCTCCATGAGCTTCCTTTGCACCGTAGTCCTGCTGGATTTTCCTCTGAGAATACCCTCCATTCTTGAAACTACAGGCTTTGGCAGTCCAGAAATATTTTTAGCCCTTTCTTCAGTGTATGGTTTCGCGAGCTGTAGTCCAAGTTCTTGAAGAATAAGTCGTCACTTACTAGGTTCTTCTTATCCCAGTCCGGCAAGTTCAACAAAAATAGTGTAGACCTATTCACCACTGCTATGTACACAAGAGTACAGAAAAGAGATAGCGCCCACCTTCTTGTAGCCCTCTTAGTTGAATATTTTCTCACCATTTGATCTATCGTGTCAACGCCACCTTTAGTCTCATTATAGTATAAATTTATGATCAGATGATAGAAATAGCAGATTTCTTTTGGGTTTTTTACGGGGGATACAATTGTGATTGGAATATTTCCAACACTAATATGTAATTCTCGTCTTGAGATGTCTCTCAGTTCTTGAGGTATGTGTTTCCAATTAGCTTGTAATGTTCCCACGAGAGTCAGCTTGTGATTCCTCTATAGATCTTCGGCCAAATCAATTGAAGTGTAATATCTATATGTGGTGACCTTTCTCACTGAATTATGTATAGGAACTTTCAGGCGTTTGACCACAGCTGCAGCGGAATTTGAGTGCTGTGTACCATTATTTCTTTTCCCAGCATAAGGCTCCGTGCAGATAACATATCTGGTTTTAGCGTCTGTGAGCATGCGTGTAAGTACACCGTATTTACCATGCTTTTCCTTCACGAAGACCTTGACGGGACACCTGCCACGGAACAATGGAAACTTTTTATCAATAACAGTGTGCATCCCAACAGAATAATATTTTGGACAAAATTCATTCTTTTTATCAAAAACTTCTTGTATTGCAGCAAACTTATCACGTTTATTGCGATCGCTTCGTGACTCTCTGTGATCAAATCTTATTACTTTAGTAAGCTGCTCCAATCTGGTACGACTCGTAGCAGTATAAACAAACGTTCCTTAAGTAAAGAACCATAAATCTGTAAATGATGACTTACTGTCTTTTTCCTTCCCCATTATAATAAATAGTCCTATATACGCCATGAACGCAGGTCTGTCTGTCTGTCTGTCGGTCTGTCTTGGGTATTTTCTGCCTCAATGCATCTTGATTGGTATGCTTTATTATGATGTTGACAATTTCTGGAGACCAAAACTCTTCAAATATGTCTGTTATTGTTCCTAGTTTACCTTCGTCTCTTATGCCTTCTCTTTCTTTCACTGTGTTTTCTGCTAATCGTCTTCTAATTTGAGGTGGTTTGGAGGTATAAATTTTTCCAGTGCTTGTAATATCCTTGTCACTAACCTCGCAAACTGCGACGTCATCAGTTTCAGGTACCCAGATTTCATCATCAGCTTCTGTAAGTGCTCTATCACTGTCCACATCCTAGCGCACAACACAATCCTCTTCAGGTCCACTCACTACAGCTTCAGTTTGATCAGATTCCATTTGAGAAGCCGTAGCTTCTTCCAAAATCTGTGATATTTCTCCATCAGTAAGTGAATGTCGACAAGTTTTGAAGCACAGTTGTATTAAGACTGAACTAAGTGCCACTGAACAGGAAACAATAAATAAACAAAGGGAAATGAATCATTGTTGGGACTATTGTTGCTATCAGTCCAGAGAAATATAATTTCCATGTGTTCTAAGGTCATATAATGCTGTTATTTGTGGAGTAAGACAAACATTGTGGGAAGTCTCATCTACTACCAAGGGGGTAAGACATTATGACCACCTCCCTTCAACTTAAAATTTCGGATTAATCTTAAACGAAAAATGTAAAACAATCATAAAATCTGTAAGAAGATTTCATCAAAGACAACAAACAATTTTTACAAAACTTAAGAAAATAAAGTACCCGAGTAGATTTCAATATTTTCAAAAGGTGGGTACAAAGTACCCCCCCCCCTGGTAATGCGAGTATTGCGAGGGTTACTGGTCAAGACTGTAAGTGATTAGGATTTCCATTACTATATTTGACCGATATACTACTAACTCGCAAAAAAGAAACGATATTGCTCGCATTACTAACAATTTTTTTTAACGAACATTTTCTGAGTGTGTCGTTTTTGACCTGCGATAGCGCCACTACGCCATCACAAAAATTGCATCAAAACTGATAAAGTGGACCAACAATTTCTAGCAAACGTGTTCTTACGGTCTATAGAGAAATTTCAAGTAGCGCTTCTGACACGAAAGAAACGACAATGATGTCCCGATACCGGATACGCTCCGTTGCTGTAACCTGCTCTGGGGCAGACGAGAGGACCTTGCTGAATTGACCTCTGCCACTTCCTTCATACCTACCGCTGTTCAAGGTCAGTGTCGCACGTGTACTTCCTTGCGTACGTATAGTACGACACAGTTCTCAAAAAAGGTTGAAATATCGCCTTTGCTTAATATACTCGGAAGTTCTGTAACCTTCACAGAACTCTTATAGTTATCTTCTTAATATATTCCTCCGCAAGTGAGTGTGCAGCGAAATGATTGGCCCGTGTCACGCACACGGCGCCTTCAACCATACCGCTAGAAAATAGACTGAAGCACCAAAGAAACTGGTATAGGCATGCGTATTCAAACAGAGAGGTATGTAAACAGGGAGAATACGGCGCTGCGGTCGGCAACGCCTACGTAAGACAAGTGTTTCGCGCAGTCGTTAGACCTGTCAAGGCTGCTACAATAGGTCATGATTGTGAGTTTGAACGGGATGTTACTGTCCACGCACGAGCGATGGGACACAGCATCTCCGAGGTAGCGAAGAATTGGGGATTTTCCCGTACGAGGATTTCACGAGGGTACCGTGAATATCAGAAATCCGGCAAAACATATAATTCCCGACATCGCTGTGGCCGGAAAAATATTCGGCAAGAACGGGACCAACGACGACAGAAGAGAATCGTTCAATGTGACAGAAGTGCAGTCCTTTCGAAAATTGCTGCAAATTGCAATGCAGTTGGAGTGATATGGGACCCCTGATACGTCTAGATACTACTCTGACACGTTCCTAAGCATCCTGTCTGATCACCTGCATCCGTTCACTTTCATTGTGCTTTCCGACGGACGTGGGCAATTTCAGCAGGACAGTGCGACACCCTACACGTCCAGAATTGCCTCAGAGTGGCTCCAGGAACACTTTTCTGAATTTAAACACTTACGTTGGCCACCAAGGTGCGCAGCCACGAAAATTATTGAGCATATCTGGGATGCCTTGCTACGTGCTGTTCAGAAGAGATCTCCACCCCCTCGTATTCTTATGGATTTATGGACAGCCCTGCAGGATTCACAGCGTCAGTTCTCTACGGCATTACTTCAGACGTTAGTCGAGTCCATGCCACGTCGTGTTGCGGCACTTGTGTGTTCGTGGGGGACCTACACGATATTAGGCAGGTGTACCAGTTTCTTTGGCTCTTCAGTGTATATTACCATCGGATTGGCAGTTCTAACATAACATTTGCGTGTGGTACGTGACTCACATTGTCCCTTACATACTCACTTCAACGAGAGACACAACGGGCGTTAGTGACTACTTAAATATGCAACAGTAGTTTTAATAACCAACTTACAACAGAAATAGAAATAATTTTCCTGCAATTTTCTAGAAATTTCTCCCAGTAAAATAGATTAATGCCCGCTGTACATGTATTTTGATTGTTTTTTTAAGAAGAGTTGTTATTGCTTGTTTTTCCTGTGAAGAGGAGCCTTTTTCTTGTTGTCTTCCAGAGTAATTTGTTATAACTTCCTTTCTTCGCGTGACGATGTTTAAAAATTTCGCGATGAGGAGTGTTACTTCACAGTTTATTCCATTCTTTTGTATGAAGAAGTTGTTTCTCTGCTTTTCACGAAGCAGCTCACCTTGTACAAAGACCAGGTTATAGTTTTGAGAGGGTTACTTAAGCATTCTGGAAGAGGAATCAGGTCGAATCCTGTGAGGAAAATACCGTTACGAGCTACAAGCCTCCATCAACTTAGGAATTCTTTTATGGTGAGCGTAAGACGGAGCTAAATGGGAAAAGTAAAAAGGAGCGTAGCTGTGATTCGAATCTTGCTAGTAGCAATGTCTATTTTTAGTATTTATGTTTCACATTTATTAACAAATGAAAATGTTATTAACTGACATTATCTCATAGTCTTTAATGATAATAAAATCTCTCCATTTCCAATTACTGACCGCGTAAAAATTTGATATAGAGAGGCGAAATGCGTTTATTAAATAAGAAAGTTGTACATCAACAACGTAGTTCAATCTCTAGAAATGAAAATAGGGTTTATTTTGTATCTGGTGTTTCGCATTTTTGTACCCAATAAATTTTAAAAAGGACGTTATTTTTATTAAAAAATGTGATTCGATACTTGATAAGAAACGTTTCCATATCATCACAAATTCGGTATTTAAATAAAAGTAAAAGTGGATGCTAATAGCGAAATTGGAACTAACGATTTTACGCTTACAGGCCTCTACGAAATGGCTCTGAGCACTGTGGGACTTAACATCTGAGGTCATCAGTCCCTTAGAACTTGGGTTAGTTGGGTTTAAGTAGTTCTATGCACATTACACACATACATGGCCAAGGCCTTTACACTATGCATTTCAATGCCAGTGAATACGTTAATGGTAATAAATTTTTTGTACGGTACTTAATAATGAAGAGAATTCTTATGATATTCAAGAGCGATATATTCGAGGTGTTTCTTATTTAATTGTGTCGTATTTCGTTAGAAAGTTGCTATCCCAACACAAACTTTAATATCCCGTTACGCCAGTGCTATGCAGCCTTCCTTACTTCTTTGCCTCTGGAGGTTTACAGGAGGTACGAAGTGTCTGAGAACCATGGCGCCCTGATTGCTTCCCACTCTTCAGCTCTAAGGCGTGCAGGGCTGCAGTGCTGCCTGTGACTTCCAATGTGCACTCACATTAATGTGAACATCTGTCGGATGACTTTGCGGCTAAGAGTGCTGGGAGACGCGTGGGAAGAGAGTCGCTGAGTTTCTGGAAGGTACCGGCAGGGATGTGGAGCCGTGCCAAGTCTACAGCCGTGGCCAGCCTGGCTACTTGTCTCAGCTGAGCAAGCATGGAACGAGCAGCCCCATCCAGCCACTCTTTGAAACCACTCGTACACTGTGAGCTGTGTGACTCGTTGCATTGTCCTGCTGGTAGATGCCATCGCGCTTAGGAAAAACAAACTGCATGTAGAGGTTGACATCGACGCATATTTGTGTTGATCCACTGTGGTTTCCAGAATGACAAGATCATTCAAGGAATTTTGTGTCGTCTTGTTGTCACTGTAGACTTGTATTGTGGGAAGCAAGGAGAGCATGTTGTTTGGTGGCCAGTATCCTCTTCTATAACAAAAAGTGCATGGGTGTATTAACAGGGTTCTTTACTTATAAGAACAAGAAGTTACTTAAGACGGCCGACTTTTACTTCACACAAGACCTGGACTATGCACACTATTCTGATGGCTAGGTAGTGACTGTGAGCTAGAGGCTGAGCTAACTGCGATTTCGACTCCCATTAGGCTGTGACTGATGACTCAGTTCGTTGACTCACTGGACGCCTGCTGACTACCCCCCTCTCCACCCCAAATCTGCGGTGGCGATCTAAATACTGGAGGTCGAGAGGGCGCTGGCGGCGCATTGTTTGCGAGTGTGTCTTTGGCCTCTCTCCCGATAGGCTCGCTTGCTCCGGTGACTACAATCAATCTTCTCACAACCTCTGTGTCACCTGCTGTGCTGGCGAGATCTTATGCCAACACATTACCTCCCCCCCCCCTCCCCCCGAAATGGCACACCGTTGCCGTGTAGTGAGGCAGTTAATGACAATGGGGAGGGAGGCACGATGCTGGACGTAGAGATGAGCGAGGAGCCGTAGCTGTGGAGAATGGCGTGCTTCTGGCTGTACCCTGCCTTGTGGCTTGTGAGGCAACAGCAACGCACTCCAGAAAACTGCTGCCAGGCCGCACATCCAGGCCTAAGGGCGTGTCCTGGGGCGACGAGGGCGACGGCGATGCTGATGCCATGTCCACCTCCATTGGGTCGGCGAGCGGGTACGGTCAGGGCGAGGGCGTATCGTCCATCTGTTCCTTGGTGGCACCAGCGGGCATCTGCGAAGGCCGTGCGCTCCTGTGAGGCAGTGAACATGGGGGAAGGAAAGCAGCAGAATGGTGGAGAGATGACACGCACGAATTTGGTTCTGATGGCGGCGGTGCAAACCATTCGGAGCTGCAATCAAATATGTAAAGAGCCAATGCGTTCCTGAACCACGCCTCTTGCACCAGCGCTCACTGTTGCCATAAACAGTACAAAAAAAAACAAGATTACGCGGCACGAAGCGGTACCTAAGGCCCATTCGCGGCACCGGGTGCTGTGGTGGGTG
This sequence comes from Schistocerca gregaria, assembly GCF_023897955.1. Lineage (NCBI taxonomy): Eukaryota > Metazoa > Arthropoda > Insecta > Orthoptera > Acrididae > Schistocerca > Schistocerca gregaria. The sequence goes on from NC_064929.1 coordinate 45,816,023, forward strand.
TAGCAAGTGAAGCACTGACCTATGGCTGCGGCCGTGCAGAAGTTCCGGCAGTGATGGTTCGTCTCGTGGGTGTGAGCGATAGGAGGTGGAAAAGAGTTGCAGCGCCTGTTCCGAATTAGAATCTTAATAATTTTACAATAAAACACCATTCCGAGGTTTTTAATTTAAACTATTAATCAGATTTTATTCTGTATTATAGTAAATGTGTAGGTGGTGAGAAGCTTGGCCACTGTTGTTTGCAAGTCCGTATGAAGCGATCTGCTTGTCCGCTGGTCTGCGGGTGAAACGGAGCACTTGTTAGATGACGAATGCCGTTTCGTTCACAAAACTGTTCAGGGTTTGCCATGAAAACGTTCCCAATACCACAACGCTCCCGCCTCTGGCCTGGACTCTTCTGACGACTGTTGCCGGGTGTTTTCTTTTAGATGTTTCTAGCCATACGCGCCAGCAGCCGTCAGTCTAGTGGACCATAAAAACGGGAACCACGTGATGAGGCCATCTGTTGCCACTGGGTGGACGTCCAATTACGGTACTGGGCTGCGAATTCCAGCCTCTGTCGACGACGAACAGCGGTCAGCATGCTGACCTGAAGCGGGCGCCTGCTGTAGAGGTTCAGACACAGCAACGTGTGGTGAACGGCCGCTGAGGAGACGCAGTCGGCAGCCCCTCGGCTAAGATGGGCGGCCAGCTGCTCAACAGCTGCTCGTCTCTTCGGCCGTACACGTCTCCACAGCCATCATTCACTCCTGTCATCTGTGGGGCGCGCTGCACTAAACTTCCACTGGCGCCAGGTTTGGTTAGCGCCGTCTTACCGTTGACTTCATGCTTCAGCCACGGTGACAGCGAACAATTTTTAAACTTAGCCCTTTCTATCCCTGGCTCGAAAAACAATTGTCGTGCCCTTTTGGTCGCCAATTCAGTTTCTCCTTTTCCTATCAACGACTGCACCGTTTTCCGCGTCCCCTGACACGCTATGCGTACACCCTCCACTGCTAGAGCTGCACTTGCTGTCTGTGAGTGGTTACTGCATGTGTGACGCTATTTCAGTGATTACATAATCATGTCAAGTTACAAAGAACTTGACAGTATGAGCCCATTTATCAGTTTGACGTTGCGCTCCTTCTCTGCTAGCTGCCATGCACTGATTCGGTTGAGGAAGATGCCATAAGGTCAGTTTACCCCGGAGCCACTGCGCTGAAACAGTTTATTTGGCGTCTTCAGTCCCCAATACTCGGTCTATGTGCAATCTTGAGATGCAGATCTCCAATCTAAATGTACATGTGCACAACTGCAAACATTCTATTTTCAGTTGGTCATCCTGCTAAGATGCAGATGTGCTAATACCGTCTACATTATTTAATGGGACCCACATAGCAAGTCTTTCTGTTCAGTACGGGACGTTGGCCAGCAGAGATGTCTATTGAGGCAATGGAGGACTGCAGGATAGGTGTGCTGAATCTGCAAATATCTTACATTAGGTGTCAGGTCACCAACTTGGGAATGCTTGGTAAACTCCCCCCCCCCCTCCCTATTCCCCGAGAACCAGTGAGAATTGATTAAAGTCCCCAGAGTAGTCATCGAGGCAACTTTGTCATGTGACAAAGGTGACGACAACCGGCTCACTTACTCTCCCCTCTAAGCAGTGAGGATCAAGCATTACCTCCTCCCCTCTTTTATAACTGGGACACTTGAGTGCGAGGGGCTACTCCAGAGCTGTAAAGCACGTGGGGGGGGGGGGGCATCAGCCAATGGCTATTTGTTTGTAACGAATTACATTAAGTCATGTCACTTGAGTTATATTTGTTAATACCAGTATTATATAATTAGAGGCACCAGCGGATGCCGCATACAGGAAGTACTCTCATTATTCCATATTTTTTGTAGTTTTCACCCATTTTCATATTTTTTTGTGTATTCCTCAGTTTTACGTATTTTTCTTTCTTTTTCTTATTGCTACCAGATTTTCCACAATTTTACGTATTTTCCACCACACTTTTCCCGGCGTCACGTCGCCATTGTGACTCTATCTGCCAATCACAGTCCAGCGTGGTTACGATTTACGGATCACTGCTAAGCCACCACTCCATTACTAGTGTGTGTGTTACGTCATAGTGTTAGAAATGAAGAAATTGGTAGAAATAGTGACGTCTCGTCTAATACATAACAAAGAATTTCTAACCAAAGATATTCTATGTATAACAAATACCACACTGTGATACATAAATACCAAATACATCGTCAGATTGTGTGATGTCATAGCGATATTTTGATGCTTCCAATCAAAGCTACTGTGTTTGTACAACAGCACTACAAAATATGCCTCTGGAGAGGTGAGCAGTATCTGCAACAAACCTACCTAATGAACAGCACATCACCTGCAGGATGGTCCTCCACTCAGAGACCCAAGGAAACTGAGTTTTGTCATTTAATACTAACATGGCATTCTGAGTCATATGTTTCTTCATTTCAAGTATTTCCAGGTGGATCATCCTTTTGATATTCTTTACAGAATGTAAAATCTTACAATCAACGTAATTTGAGCGATTAGTTTTCTGTTATCAGATAATTAGCAAAGGTTTAACCTTTCTTTCTTAATCTGTAGTTTCTCTCATGTTCAGATAACCTAAGTTATTGGTCTGCCGCTGTGGTTGCCCCGGTTGCCGCCCGCAGTGGGGCTGAGCCCTCGCCTGTGGTTGATTGGGAGGTCGTTCCAAGGCCTGGCAGGCAGCGAAAGGCGTCCCCGGAGGCTGATCAGAAAGCCTCCCCGGTGTGTCTGACAAACCGGTTTCAGGCACTGTCTCTGGCTGAGCCAGATGCAGCTGCCTGCCCTATTTCAGAGGATCATTGTCAGCCTTCAAGGTCCGGGCAATCGCAGAGGGTGGGCTTACTGGTAGTTGGGAGCTCCAATGTTAGGCGCGTAATGGGGCCCCTTAGGGATACGGCGGCTAAGGAGGGGAAGAAATCCAGTGTGCACTCCGTGTGCATTCCGGGAGGAGTCATTCCTGATGTGGAAAGGGTCCTTCCGGATGCCATGAAGAGCACAGGGTGCAGCCAGCTGCAGGTGGTGGCACATGTCGGCACTAATGACGTGTGTCGCTTTGGATCTGAGGAAATTCTCTCTGGATTCCAGCGGCTATCTGATTTGGTGAAGGCTGCCGGTCTTGCTTACGAGATGAAGGCAGAGCTCACCATCAGCAGCATCGTTGACAGAAACGACTGCGGACCTTTGGTGCAGAGCCGGGTGGAGGTCTGAATCAGAGGCTCAGACGGTTTGGCGACCGTATTGGCTGCAGATTCCTTGACTTGCGCCATAGGTTGGTGGGGTTTCGGGTTCCGCTGAATAGGTCAGGAGTTCACTACACTCATCTGGCGGCTACATGGGTAGCAGAGGCTGTGTGGCGTGGACTGGGCGGTTTTTTAGGTTAGATGGCCTCGGGAAAGTGCGGGATGGGCTGCAATGTCAAAGGGTGCTTGGCAAATACAGGACGTGCTTGGATCAAGGAACAGTCGGAATTATAGTTGTAAATTGTTGTAGTTGCGCTGGAAAAGTCCCTGAGCTTCAAGAGCTAATAGAAAGCAGAGAAGCTGATATCGTTATAGGTACAGAAAGTTGGCTAAAGCCTGAAATAAGTTCCGCAGAAATTTTTACGAAGTCTCAGACGGTGTTCAGGAAAGATAGATCAGGCAGAAGTGGTGGTGGAGTGTTTGTGTCTGTCAGTAGTGGTTTATCTTGTAGTGAAGTCGAAGTAGATACTCCGTGCGAATTGGTGTCTGTGGAGGTTATACATAACAGCCGAATTAAGTTAATAACTGGCTCCTTCTACCGACCCCCAGACTCCGATGATACAGTTGCGGAACAGTTCAGAGAAAGTTTGAGTCTCGTAACAAATAAATACCCCACTCATACGGTTATAGTTGGTATGTTGGCAAAAATACTTGTTCAAAACCGGTGGTAGGCAGAAAACGTCTGCCGAGATTGTCCTAAATGCTTTCTCCGAAAATTATTTCGAGCAGTTAGTCCACGAACCCACGCGAATTGTAAATGGTTGCGAAAACACACTTGACCTCTTAGCCACAAACAATCCAGAGCTGATAGAGAACATCATGACTGATACAGGGATTAGTGATCACAAGGTCATTGTAGCTAGGCTCAATACCATTTCTTCCAAATCCATCAGAAACAAACGCAAAATAATTTTATTTAAAAAAGCGGATAAAGTGCCACTAGAAGCCTTCCTAACAGACAATTTCCATTCCTTCCGAACTGACTATGCGAATGTAGACGAGATGTGGCTCACATTCAAAGATATAGTAGCAACAGCAATTGAGATATTCATACCTCATAAATTGGTAAGAGATGGAACGGATCCCCCGTGGTACACAAAAAAGGTCCGAACGCTGTTGCAGAGGCAACGGAAAAAGCATGCGAAGTTCAGAAGAACGCGAAATCCCGAAGATGGGCTAATATTTACAGACGCGCGAAATTTGGCACGTACTTCGATGCGAGATGCCTTTAATAGGTTCCACAACGAAACAATGTCTCGAAATTTGGTAGAAAATCCGAAGAAATTCTGGTCGTATGTAAAGTACACAAGCCGCAAGACGCAGTCAATACCTTCGCTGCGCAGTGCCGATGGTACTGTTATCGACGACTGTGCCGCTAAAGCGGAGTTATTGAACGCAGTTTTCCGATCTTCCTTCACCAAGGAAGACGAATGGGGTATTCCAGAATTTGAAACACGAACATCTGCTAGCATGAGTCTCTTAGAAGTAGATACCTTAGGGGTTGCGAAGCAACTCAAATCGCTTGATACGGGCAAGTCTTCAGGTCCAGATTGTATACCGATTAGGTTCCTTTCAGATTACGCTGATACTATAGCTCCCTACTTAGCACTCATATACAACCGCTCGCTCACCGATAGATCTGTACCTACAGATTGGAAAATTGCGCAGGTCGCACCAGTGTTCAAGAAGGGTAGTAGGAGTAATCCATTTAACTACAGACCTATATCATTGACGTCGGTTTGCAGTAGGGTTTTGGAGCATATACTGTATTCAAACATTATGAATCACCTCGAAGGGAACGATCTATTGACACGTAATCAGCATGGCTTCAGAAAACATCGCTCTTGTGCAACGCAGCTAGCTCTTTATTCGCACGAAGTAATGGCCGCTATCGACAGGGGATCTCAAGTTGATTCCGTATTTCTAGATTTCCGGAAAGCTTTTGACACCGTTCCTCACAAGCGACTTCTAATCAAGCTGCGGAGCTATGGGGTATCGTCTCAGTTGTGCGACTGGATTCGTGATTTCCTGTCAGGAAGGTCGCAGTTCTTAGTAATAGACGGCAAATCATTGAGTAAAATTGAAGTGATATCAGGTGTTCCCCAGGGAAGCGTACTGGGACCTCTACTGTTCCTGATCTATATAAATGACCTGGGTGACAATCTGAGCAGTCCTCTTACACTGTTCGCAGATGATGCTGTAATTTACCATGTAGTAAGGTCATCCGAAGACCAGTATCAGTTGCAAAGCGATTTAGAAAAGATTGCTGTATGCTGTGTCAGGTGGCAGTTGACGCTAAATAACGAAAAGTGTGAGATGATCCACATGAATTCCAAAAGAAATCCGTTGGAATTCGATTACTCGATTAATAGTACAATTCTCAAGGCTGTCAATTCAACTAAGTACCTGGGTGTTAAAATTACGAACAACTTCAGTTGGAAGGACCACATAGATAATATTGTCGGGAAGGCGAGCCAAAGGTTGCGTTTCATTGGCAGGACACTTAGAAGATGCAACAAGTCCACTAAAGAGACAGCTTACACTACACTCGTTCGTCCTCTGTTAGAATATTGCTGCGCGGTGTGGGATCCTTACCAGGTGGGATTGACGGAGGACATCGAAAGGGTGCAAAAAAGGGCAGCTCGTTTTGTATTATCACGTTATAGGGGAGAGAGTGTGGCAGATATGATACACGAGTTGGGATGGAAGTCATTACAGCACAGACGTTTTTCGTCGCGGCGAGACCTTTTTACGAAATTTCAGTCAACAACTTTCTCTTCCGAATGCGAAAATATTTTGTTGAGCCCAACCTACATAGGTAGGAATGATCATCAAAATAAAATAAGAGAAATCAGAGCTCGAACAGAAAGGTTTAGGTGTTCGTTTTTCCCGCTCGCTGTTCGCGAGTGGAATAGTAGAGAGATAGTATGATTGTGGTTCGATGAACCCTCTGCCAAGCACTTAAATGTGAATTGCAGAGTAGTCATGTAGATGTAGATGTAGATGTAGATGTACCACAGATCTACCTGACTCACAAGCAGTACTGTGGAGAAGTATAAGTTAGTAACTCTATACACAACACTCATTGCCAGTATTTCTCGGTGACATAAGCAAAGTGATACTTTCCTATGTAAACAATCTACATCTCATCAACTTTGGATCTTATGCATTTATAACATCCTCGAACTCAGTTTGAATTACCTTTGGCAATAAGACCGGAGCTCATTAAGGCGATTAAAGGGCAATCACCACGCAGCATTGCAAGAGAAGATCTCAATGAATTCTCGGTTCCACAAAACCAATTACAGCAAAATAAGCATCTCCGGTTTAAAGACTATGAGACTAGCCGACAGAGATTTTCCAAGCCCTTTATAGCTCCTAGGTCTCCGTGAGACACCCTATTGTAGCGCAGAAATGAAGCAGTTGCTGAAGTGAAGCACATCCTGTTCATCAAAGAGAACTACTGACGGATGTGTTATGGAAAAATGTTCTTATCCCCGTGTCCAGTGAAACTCTGTTGCGATCATGAGTAGTTGCCATCTACGATCACTGTTTGTAGGTAATGTCTAGTAAAGTCATTAGAAGATCGAAATCGGTTGCAAAACGATTTAGTAAAGATATCTGTATGGTTCGAAAGTTGGCAGTTGGCAATTAGCGCAAAGTTATGAAAAGTGTGGGGTTATCCGCAAGAGTGCTACTAGGAATCCGTTAAACATCGGCTACACGATAAATCAAATCTAAAAGCCGTAATTTTAAATTAATACCTAAAAATTACAGTTACGAACTACTTAAGTGGAAAGAAGAGAGAGAAAATGATGCGGGGAAGACAAACCAAAGACTGCGTTTTTTTGGCGGAACAGTTAGAATATGTAACAGATCTACTGATGAGTCTAGCTACACTGTGCTTGTCCGTCTCCTTTCGAAGTACTGCTGCGCGGTGTGGGATTGTTACCAGATGGAATTAACGGAGTACATCGAGAAACTTCAAAGAAGCGCTGCTCGTTTTGTATTAATATGGAATAGGGGAGAGAGTGTCACTGCATGATACACAGTTAGGGGAGGACGTCATCAAAACGAAGGCGTTTTTCGTTGCGGCGGAATCTTCTCACGGAATTTCAGTCATTAACTTTCTTCTCCGAACGTGAAAATATTTTGTTAACGCTGACCTACATAGGGAGAAACGATCATCATAATAAAATAAGGGAAATAAGAGCACGCACTGACAGATATACGTGTTAGTTATTCCACCACGCTGTTCGAGATTGGAATAATAGAGAATTATTGTGAAGGTGGTTCGATAAACCCTCTGCCATGCACTTAAGTGTGATTTGCAGTCTACCCATGGAGATATAGATGTAGACAGTGGACGCTCATATCAATAAAAGTACCCCGTAACTCCACAGGAGAAAACGCAAAAATCACTGCATGAAGGATTATAATTAGTGTGTTTATGATATGTTGAAATGTCTGTGTAGAGTCGCTTCATAAGACTGTTGCCCTGTTTGATTCTGTTTGTCTGCAGTTTGTTCTACTAACCCTCCCAGAAGGACTGAGAAGTTTCAGTGATAATCTGACGTTAAGTGCAAGCAACTCGTTCTGCGCATCAGTATGTCAGTACTTTAAGTGATCCATTAATATTCCATGTGTAATCTAGCCCCATATTTATAAAGTTCGTCCATTAGCCTACCTTGTGTGACCAGGTCTTTTTATGTGTCTTTTCAGGTTTGTCTTGGGTTTGGTACTTGAGCTGCTTTTCGTCTGCTAGAAGCACAGGATAACCAATTTTGTACCTCTTACGTGGGCAAAGAGTTCTATCGGTGCTGTTCGACAGCTTCGTGGTTGTCAAGTTGGTATTGTCCGTTTCCCGTGTGGGCTTTCCATGCGCTCCGAGCCGAGCGGTGGCTGTCGGTGGATGTATGGCTCTGAGCGCTATGGGACGTAACATCTGAGGTCATCAGTCCCCAAGAACTTAGAACTACTTAAACCTAACTAACCTAAGGACATCATACACATCCATGTCCGAGGCAGGATTCGAACCTGCAACCGTAGCAGTCGCGCGGTTCCGGACTGAACTCGGTGGATGTAGCTGTGCTCTTAAGTGAGCCCTCTCCTGCCAGTGATGAGATAGGTCGTAGCTTCAAACGCGGTCTTCATGCGTGGAGCCGTTCGGAAAACCTCTTGGCCTGAATGAAGTGTTTCGATTACTTTTTGTTTTATATTGCTCTTGATAGGCAATGCTTGAGTCTATGATTTTGTCAGTGTCCGGAGTTTGCTTTGTTCCTTTCTACTATTGTGGTGTCAATGCGCTCTACGGGATATGGTTAGCCTGAGTTAATGTGCTTTAAAGCTTTGTGAATATGACAGAACTTGTGTTTTCGTGTATGTGCGATATTTCTTTTTATGTATTGTAGTTTATCGCATGTTCTATTTTCTGCTGTGATCTCGAGTTGTCTTTATTCTGTGAGCGTTGCGCTCTATTACTGAATCTCAATAGTTGGTCCGTGTTATTTTAACTGATAAGTGATGGGTGAATATTTGCGTTACTGCATTTCCGTGTTTTGTGGGAACGTGTAGCAGCTGCCTTTGTTTAATGGGGGCCATATGTTTCTCGAATCATTGGGGCCTTCCGCCTTGATGGTTTTATTATGAATTCGGCGTGATTCATGATCTATTCGTTCTTACAGTGGTGTACTCTCATTGATTTATACATTTAGCGATTTTCACTCACATCTGTTTGAAACAGTTGGATGTGCAACTCAGGTGACTTCTTTTCATGATGCTTGCGTGAATTCTCAGGTGGTGTATTTGCTGTAACAAGATGTTTCAATCGGTGTAAACCCCTTTGATGTTAGTGCATGCAGGCAATGCAGGTAATGTTCCTCTGAATTTCGTCGTTTTCGTGTGAAGCTTGATTGGATAACTGAAGTCATATGTTCCTGTTCCCTTTCCTCTCTTTTCCCTCACGTATGCATAGTTAAATTGCGCTATGTAATTTCTTCTTGCCAGATCAGATTAGTTTATTTCGTGTTCAGGCACAACTTAAGTATATCTACAGAATGTCCACCCATAATTCTTTGTGGCTATTTTTGAATAAATGTGTTTCATGAAAACTCAAATCGTGTGTCCTCTAACTACTTCAGAACGCACCAAATAGCTGCCAGACTTGCAACTCGATGCTCTTAACGGCTTCTTTCTTTGAAATATTAGCCTGATTTTTATATGCTGCACAAAAAGACAGTGATAACGAAGTACCCAGAGAGAGGAATGAGTAGAACTAATGTGCCAAATTCACAATCCATTGATTAATTATACAGGTTCATTTAACGATGTTATGTACTATGGTTAGATTTAGTATTGCATTAACTGCATGCAAATTTTTTTTCCACTATGCTCAAACAACCTCTCTGCCGGTTGGTGAACTCACGAAGGGACTGAAGAGAAATTTAATGAGCCGAGGAAAGTGAATGAAAAGCTATTTGATGACTTAGAAGCTGCGAATCTTAAGCTCGAACGGAACGTGGAAAGTAAAGCGAATGACTTTAGAAGATGCTACAGGATGAAATAGCGATCGAGTTAGCGAAAACGTCGAGGGTCGTCGAGAAGCGTCTGTGAAGCTGAAAGCGAGCAGTTGCCGCTAAACAGAGTGCTCGAAGAACAGGAGAGCAGGGTTATGGCGACGTTCGTGGCTGTCCCAAAGTGAACGCGTAGAGCTACTGTCCCGAGCTGAGAGAGCGGCTGCCGGGCGTTTGGAAGCCACGAAGGGTCAGGCAGAGCAGAGAATCAGCGCGATACGTACTCCGTCTTTTGCTGCGCCCGAGTTCCTGTTCCAAAGAGCTGCCGAGAGCCGGGAGTTAACGTCGCAGAGACAGCGAGCACCAGTTCGGCCGCAGGCGGTGGCGATAAAGCAACAGACTGCCGGCTACTGTGAGCAACACCCAGGTTTGGTCCGGAGGGGACGATACGTAACTCCTGACTTGAAGAAACGTGTGGCTCACCTCAAAGCAGGTTGTCCCGAAATTGAAGTAGACAGTTCCTGCGAATTAGTATGCACAGAGGACATTCTTGGCAATCGGAATCAAATAATAACTGGATCCTTTTACAGACCTCCCAATTCAGATGATACAGTAGCTGAAAGGTTCAAAGACGAGTTGAGTTTAATTTCAAACGCGTACCCGACTCATACAAATATAGTTCGTGGTGCCTTTAATCTATCCTCGATATGTTAGTGAAAATACATGTTTAATTCCGGAGGTACGCATAAAACATCATCCGAAATTTTGCTAAACGCTTTCTCCGACAACTATTTCGAGCAGTTACTTCATGAATAGTAAAAGGTTGTGAAAACCGCGCTTTACCTGTTAACAAGGAATAATCCTGAACTAGTAACGAGGATTAAAACGTATACTGGTATTATTGAACGTACCCAGATCAACAAGGAATAATCCTGAACTAGTAACGAGGATTAAAACGTATACTGGTATTATTGAACGTACCCAGATCCCCAAGTCCTCCACAAATAAACGAAATATATACCTGTTCAAAAAAGCACATAAAAATTCACATAACATCTTCCTCCACTCCTTCCACATTAATAATGTCACTGCAGGCCAGATGTGACTTGAATGCAAAGAAATAGTATCGGCGGCAATTCAGAGATTTACACCAAATAAATTAACAAACGACGCAGTTCATCCTCATTGGTACGCCAAACGCGTCAAAACACTGTTGCAGAAACAACGAAACAAACATGCCAAATTTAAACGGAAACAAAATCTCCAACATTGGCGATCTTTTAAAGAGACTCGAAATTTAGCGCTGATTTCAATGCGACATGCTTATAATAGTTTTCACAACGAAACTTTATCTCCAAACCTGGAAGAAAATTCAGACAGATTCTGTTCGTATGTGAAGTATGCTAGCAGCAAGACACAATCAATGCCTTCTCTGCGCAATAGCAATGGAGATACTATCGAAGACAGTGCTGCCAAAACAGAGCTACTAAACACAGTCATCCGAAATGCCTTCACAAAGGAACACGAAGTAAATATTCAAGAATTCGAAACAAGATCAGGTGCCAACATGAGTAACGTCGAAGTAGATATCCTTGGAGTAGTGAAGCAACATGAATTACTTAATAAAGGCAAGTCTTCTGGCCCAGAGTGTATACCAATTAGGTTCCTATCAGAGTTTGGTGGTGCAAGTCATCGAGTAAAACAGAAGTGATTCCTGGCGTTCTCCAGGGTCCTTTGCTGTTCCTCATCTCTATAAACGAGTTTGATTGTTTGCAGATGACCCTGTCGTTTATCGGCTAATAAAGTCATCAGAAGTTCAAAACAAATTGCAAAGCCATTTAGAAAAGGTATCTGGATGGTGCGAAAATTGGCAATCGACCCTAAATAACGGAAAGTGTGAGGTAATCCACATGAGTGCTAAACGTAATCCGTTAAACTTCGGTTACACGATAAATCAGAAAAATCTAAAGGCCGTAAATACGTAGGAATTATTATTACGAACAACTTAAATTGTAAGTAACACACAGAGTGTGTTCTGGGGAAGGCTAACCCAAGACTGCATTTTACTGGCAGGAGACTTAGGAAGTGTAATACATTTGCTAAGGAGAATGCCTACACTATGCTTGTCCGTTATCTTTTAGAATACTGCTGTGCGGTGTGGGATCCTTACCACATAGGACTGACGGGGTGCATCGAAAAAGTGTATTATCACGATATAGGGGAGAGAGTGTCACTGAAATGTTGGAGGCTTTGGGATGGAGATCATTAAAACAAAGGCGTTTTTCGTTGCAGAGGAAGCTTCCTACGAAATTTCAATCACCAACGTTCTCCTCCGAATGCTAAAACATTCTGCTGACGGAGACCAACATAGGAAGAAACGACCAGCATAATAAAATAAGGGAAACCAGACCTAGCATTGAAAGATATATATGTTAGTTTCTTCTGCGCTCTATACGAGATTGGAATAATAGGGAATTGTGAAGGTTGTTCGACGAAATGGCTCAAATGGCTCTGAGCACTATGGGACTCAACATCTGAGGTCATCAGTCCCCTAGAACTTAGAACTACTTAAACCTAACTAACCTAAGGACATCGCACACATCCATGCCCGAGGCAGGATTCGAACCTGCAACCGTAACGGTCACGCGATGTTCGATGAACCCTCTGCCAGCCACTTAAATATAATTTGCAGAGTATCCATGTAAATGTAGATGTATAGGGGCTGATGGAGTTGGAGCCTCAGGGAATAAAGTGCAAAGAGGGACTCGGAACGCGAGGATAAGTGCGATTACAGGGAAAGCAATGTTGCGGGAGGTTCTCGCGGCGGAGGACAGACCTTCGCGAGAGAAAAGCAAAGCTTCTGTTTTAAGCATTTCCTTTCACTACGTTAGTTTGAGTTGTTCCTGAACTCGGTTAACTGAATTCACCCTATGCCTGGTCGGAACTGTTCGAATTTGTGCTTTCCCCAGTGTGGCCCAGCACACACAACTGAATTCGTGCGTTGTTTCTTAGCAGGGGAACCTGCCATGCCAATGAGGACCAGATAGCGGCGTTGTGAGACAGTAAGGGAATTTCGGCAGGCTTTCCTTTCAGCGCCGGGCGGAGTAGCCACGAGGTTTGAGGCGCCATGTCACGGATTGAGAGCCCTTCCTGCCGGAGGTTCGAGTCCTGTCTCTTGCATGGGTTGTGTGTTGTTCTTAGGTGGGGTTAGTGTAAGTGATGATCTCAGCAGTTTGGTACTTTAGGAATTCACTCACACACATTCCTTTCAGCCCACACAACACTATAGTAATACTCTTCCTTAAATATTCTGGATTTACGAGCGCCGCCCGTTTGCTCGAACACATGGTACAGGCTAATCAATTTTTATTTTATACGTTCGGAGCAGCAGAGCTGATCAGTATTTGCCTGACTATAATGCCAACCCACATGTGTCACATCATCCCAGCTGCCAAATGCAGCCGGCCGGTTCTAGGCGCTTCAGTGTGATGTCATTTGGTTAGTTAGGTTTAAGTAGTTCTAAGTTATAGGGGACTGATACCTCATCGTTTTGCAAAATGAAAGGATGATGTGGAAGCATTTAAAGCGGCGCAATAAGAGTTCGAGTACGATTTGGGGGAGTATGTGTCTAAGTATACGATCTAGTCACGCGGTGCGCAAACGCACGATTCCAGTTGCGGGCGCTGTCGAAAACCTAGACCAGAGTGACTGACCGTACGCGGCCACCCTAGTTCCTTTGGGAACAACTGGGGAATAGAAAAACGTTGGGTAAATCAGTACACGAATGAAGGGGCACACGTACGCGGTCACGAGAACCCTGGAAGCAGTGGGATCAAAAACCATTTTTATGCATTTCTGTCTGTAAAATATCTGGGAGTGTGCGTGCGGAACGATTTGAAGTGGAATGATCATATAAAATTAATTTTTGGTAAGGCGGTCACCAGGTTGAGATTCATTGGGAGAGTCCTTAGAAAATGTAGTCCATCAACAAAGGAGGTGGCTTACAAAACACTCGTTCGACCTATATTTGAATATTGCTCATCAGTGTGGGATCCGTACCAGATTGGGTTGACGGAGGAGATAGAGAAGATCCGAAGAAGAGCGGCGCGTTTCGTCACAGGGTTATTAAGCGTGATAGCGTTACGGAGATGTTTAGCAAACTCAAGTGGCAGACTCTACAAGAGAGGCGCTGTGCATCACTGTGTAGCTTGCCGTCCAGGTTTTGAGAGGGTGCGTTTCTGGATGAGGTATCGAATATATTGCTTCCCCCCGCTTATACCTCCCGAGGAGATCACGAATGTAAAATTAGAGAGATTCGATCGCGCACGGAGGCTTTCCGGCAATCGTTCTTCCTGCGAACCATACGCGACTGGAACAGAAAAGGGAGGTAATGAGAGTGGCACGTAAAGTGCCCTCCGCCTCACACCGTTGGGTGGCTTGCGCAATATAAATGTAGATGTAGTAGCGACAACAACGGGCGGTCGTAGTGAGTTCGATTACGGGGCTTGAATCAGCTGAGTGGTGATAGCAATAACGGGTGGCGGTAATTTGGGAACAACTGGGAAATAGAAAAAGATAGGGCAAATCAGTACAGGAATGAAGAGACACGCGAACGCAATCACAAAACCCTGGAAGCAGTGGGATCAGAAACCACTTTAATGCCTTTCTGTCTATTTAATTATTCGGGAACTGACCGTTTGGTTTTAAACTTTGTTTTCTGCGTTTAATTTGATTGGGAAACCGTTGAGATTAAACTTAACATATACATGGATGGACATGAGAAATGAAAGGTGTAAGTAGGCTGTTTAGGTTTTTATGTTGGTAACGCCACATAGCGCTCTGTATGAAAATCACTGATTGTGCTGTGTGCAGTCTGTGGCTGGTTGGCATTGTTGAAATATTCGCTATTGTAGTGTTGGGCAGTTGGATGTGAACAGCGCTTAGCGTAGCGCAGTTGGAGGTGAGCCGCCAGCAGTGTTGGATGTGGGGAGAGAGATGACAAGAGTTTTGAGAGCGGATGATCTGGACGTGTGTCCATCAGAGTAAATTTGTAGGACTGGATTTCTAGTTAGTGCCTTCAATAGTTAGAATCTTTTATGTAGCTGGCAGTACTGGCGCTCGCTATATTGCAGTAGTTCGAGTAAGGAAGATTTTTATGAGGTTAGTGATTCGTGAAAGGTATAGGTTATTGTTAGTCGGGGCCATTCTTTTGTGGGGATTATATAAGTCAGATTGCGTTGCGCTAAAATATTGTGAGTCCGTTTAGTGATGATCAGAGTAAGTAAAGAGAAATGTCTGAGTACGTTGAGTTTTGCTCAGCTGTTTGAAAATCAAATAACGTAAAGGAGATTATCAGCACAATCATTCATAAATTTTTCTAAAGGGAGGTTTCAAAGGTTGCAATAAATTTTTCATCTATGATTATTACTTTACATATGAAATATTCTATTGCAGATTAATAAAGACGAATTTCTTTGAATGTTCCCAAAATAATGTTCAAGTTTTATTTTTATTCAAGGACTACAGCTGTTTGTACAAGAATGAAAATATAATTTTCCATCGAACTTAGCAAAGATTTTCACGTTGCACTGGATTTTTGTTTACTGGATATAGCCCGACTAGCTTTGAAGCATAAGACTATCTTTACTTTATGAATTCTTTTTTATATTTCTAAGCTCTCCTGAAGAATTATCCACTTTTAAATACACTTCACGTTATGTTCAGAATTTATCACTTTTTGAATGAAAATTTAAAAGAGCTGCAGCTTGTATCCACCTGTGAATGCACAAGATAAAATCTACTATCTCTTTGTATTCTGCCTATGGAATGCTGTGAAAAGAAACACGTTTTTATTTTCGTTCACCTCTACCTGTACCCTTTTTAGGATGTGGTCGTTATTGCGATGGTATATTTTAATCTGCCGCTGTTCCAGAATGCTCGCTCACGGTGCAGCTCCGTACTGCCAGCGATATCCAATAAAATGCTGGAAATTCTAAAATAAAATGGGTAATGTCCGGTGCGAACTTTGCAGTAATTGTGACAAACAGATTTTACTAGATAAATATATTTTAACAGAAACAATTAAAATCTTTACACACCGTTTACAATCCGAGCTACAAATGGCGTCGATCATCGACTTATGACAAATGAAGACTACGTAATAGCCTAATGCAACGTTACGGGTTCCTCTCCCATTCAGTCTGTGCAGAAGGCAAGCGATTCTACTACAATATATTGCCAATTTATATCTTACCTAATTTTTGTACAGTCTTTGTCGTTTTTGATAACATATCCTTTCTTCTGTAGCGGTTTTCACATCCTCCGCCACAGATAGTATTTAACAGTCTTTGAATAATCATTTATAATAGCAAAATTCATAATTATCTTTTAAATGTCCTTTTGAAATACAATTAACAGAAATACATATAAATTATTTGTTGCAATGAACATTATACATCGAAATGTTCTTTTAACTTTCACTTTGGATGCATGCTGCCAGAGAACGTTACACCACGAAAGCAGAGACTGCTCATGAGGGGACCGTGAGCAGAATAGGAATGCCTTGGCGGGACCACCACAGTTGGAGAAAATCGAACCCGCTGATCCACAACATAATCCACTTAACGACAATGAGTGGCGGGAACTCTCGCGACAGAATGGTGCGGAACAGGACGGATCTCTGAGCAAGGTAAGTGCGAATGTTCTACACGTGGAAAAATCCAGCACACGGGACGATTTGTTACAGGAGGCTGCAGGCAGTAAGGTTTCAGCTTTTATACCAGATATCACCACCTCTATTAGAGTATCAGTACCCAGAACGCACTTGAGCTGCATCTGCCTGTGTTCTATTACAGGTGAGGCAGTGTTTCGTAACTATGTGTGGCTACAGAGGCAGCGTGCAATATTTCTGCAAGGGACTTCTATCGACTTTTTGAGTACACGCCACACGGAGATGATGCTCTGTACTGGGTGAAACGAGGTCCGACACGATGCTACGACGTGCTCCGTGACTTTTGCTACTTCAGTGTATAAATGTACCGGATGTCTCTCTTAAAAGTCTTCAGGCACATTTCTTCTGGTTTTTCAGTAGATATTTTAAATGTGTAGATGCAGTCAGTCCAAACGTGTACTGGTCATCACGTCGACGGAAAGCTTCGGTTTGTTTCCGTTACACGCGAAATGCTGTTTGAAGCGGAATTTTACATTCTCATTCGTTAGGGCGGCCCGAGATTAGTCCAGATTGGTATTCGTTTTAGCGATACGTATTAGCAGGAAAACTGGAGAACGGAGAGTGGCGGTAGCTATCAATTTGGGCCAGGGCCTTGTTGTCGCTGTTAGAGTATCGGTTATTCTTAGAGTTTTCCCGCTCCTGTTAATACAAATGGATGAAGCGAAAAACGTTGTAGACTAGTTTGTGGCCCGTCCATCCGAATGGGTACGTGAAATTCCGCTTTGAAAATAAATTATTTTTTTTTTTAATGGGGAACAAACCGACGCTTTGCGGCGACAGTGGCACATCATGACAGGCGTAATGAACAGTATTAATTTCGACTCACTCCACCTACACATTCCAAAAACGAAATCGAAAATATCTGTCGGAACACCAGAGCAAATGCGCCTGAAGACTCTTGGGTGGAATACCTACACAGGATATTGGAGAAATAGTGGCAAATATTTTGATAGGTGATACCAACCACAAGAACAAGAAAAAAAATACCTTGAACGTGGGTCTGGAAATGCATACTTTGTGAGATCTCTACACTTGTCCATAGTGGCTGAAGACGTTCGGGTGTGAATATGTCCGCCTGACACACAAGGTAGATATTAAATAAACAAGTGATGTATGGCGACAGGTGCTGCCCCCATGATCCGTGAACCGAGCGAGGTGACGCAGTGGCTTGCACACTGGACTCGCATTCGGGAGGACGACGGTTCAATCCCGCGTCCGTCCATCCTGATTTAGGTTTTCCGTGGTTTCCCTAAATCACTCCAGGCAAATGCCGGGATGGTTCCTTTGAAAGGGCACGGCCGACTATCTTCCCCGTTCTTCCCTAATCCGATGAGACCGATGACCTCACTGTCAGCTCTCCTTCCCCAAACAACCGAACCCCAACCCATGATCCGTCAATAGCGTTCACTACTGTACGTGTCTTTCCGTACTGACGTACTCCAGTGCACACAAGTCTGAGCACTGGGTAATCTACAGGCAGTTGTGTTGCATGTACTATAGTTTTAGCGTTGTTAGTGTGTGTTATTTTGTAGTAAATTGCCTGCAACTATGGGTATGTATCGCATTTATTTATTCGGAGTATGGCATTTAAGTACATTTCAGAATTGCATCACGTTATTCTATATTACATGTGTTCACAGACAAACATCTAGTCCCTGTAAGTCATATCGCAATGTTTACTGTCACTGTGATATTTGTAATGCACTGTGCACGAATGGGTTGGTAAATTTCCATTTCTCTTCTGCTTGTTAACAATGGAAGCGTACTACTCCTAAAGTGACATGACGGATATAATTATCTGCTATGGGTTAGCAATTGGAAATAGCCCGTAAGCACGTTCCCACTACGCAGAAAAATACCCACGTTGCAGAGTACCATGCGATAAATTGTTGACCCAAAGTTTTCTGCTTCTTAAGGACACGGATTTTCTAGCTTCCAAAAGACGAGTAGTGGACGGTATGAGTCAGTTCACACACCTAAGATGCAGGAGGAAATACCAGATTTGCTGGACGAAAGACGTGCAACAGCAGTGTGGAGATTTGGCGATTGACACCAACAGAAGGCATAAGTCATCCTGTTGTCCGGCTGGTACTGCTTGAGCTATTGCTGTATCCGTAACACCTTCAACACATCCAGGCACTAATTCCAGAGGACCACGATAGCCTATCATAGTTGTGTCATTGGCCCATACAGAAGCGTGCTGCAGGTCCACTGTTTTCGACGAAGAATTTATTTCTCTGATCCTGTGCGGTTCACAAAGGGTCGTGCTGTGAACTTCCATACTCAGCACGTGTGGGCTTATGAAAACCCCTATGCTGCTGTACAAAGAGTACATCAACCTCATTTCTCCGTCAACTAATGGATAGACATTCTTGGTGATAAGTTACTAGGGCCATATATCCTACTCCAAACATTTAATGGAGCTCATTATCGTCAACTTCTTGTTAACATTTTGCTTACCTTGTCTGAGGAGGTACCACATCAGTAAAGACTACCGATGTGGTTTATGCATTATGTCACATTTCATCTGCAATGTGTGTGAATATCGGATGCTGACGCTTCATGTCTTTTGGAATGGTTGGGGCGGAGGGGGCACACCTTGGTCCCCTGTTCCCTCGACTTCAGTCCTGTGTAGTTTTGGTTATGGGAACAGTTCAATGCGTTAGTCTTGCAGTACCACATGTATGTGAAATTAGAAATCGTTACCAGAGTTGGAGACTATTTAGACTCTGACAAATCCCTTTAGATACAGTTTTGATATACATAATACAATGGAAATATGCTACTTGAAATTTGGCCCTTACCTGAGGTCCTAGGGTGAACAATTTGTATAAAATTACTTAATAACTGTATTTTAAAAACAATTAATAATGCAAATCGAATGAAAGGAACACTACATTCTTTAAATGAAATTCAAGTAAAAAATGAACTGGTGATTTATTGCAAAAAGTCTTCTTCGTACACAAGAAAACCAATAGACTAACTGTCTATCATGTTAGACTAATACTGACAATCAGCAAAAGCATAATGTCCAGGGAAGGATAATGTGTTCATGCTGCACATTCCCTCCACGATGTTGAGGCGAAATAAATAATAAAATTAAATTTCTTGGTTTTTTGTAAAGAGGAAAAATTGTGGACATGGAATTATAACTTCAGAATTTTTGAAAGGCCTTTCTTTTTTTACGGGATGTATTGACCAGCTTGAATGCGGACAAATTCAGTGCTGCGTGAAATATGCCTGTAATATAATTTACCATTCCGATTAATTACATTTTTGAATTCTACGTCACTGTTGATTTAATCAGAGTTCTCACCTTAGACGTAGAATTAGTCCTTCTGCCACAATATTAATTCTTTAGTCGCCCTCGATGTTCTTCTCTTTGTTGACCGTGTGTACCTTCCTAAGTCGGCATCGGTTCACTTCACGTAGACGGTGGAAACCAAGGAAATACAATGTTACGTCACTTTAAAAAATAGTGAGAAGTATCGAAGTGTTACGAAAATTATTTATTCACAAGACAATAAGACTTGCTCTGCTCGTCGCACAAATCATGATTACTAACAACATGGCTGCCTTTCCGCACAGTCCGAAATTACGTCCGTCCTCCACAAGGCAACAATCGAAAGTGTCTCTTAGCTCCTTCTTGGAGTATGAAACAAAAGCGAATCCAATATGAACATTACAGAGATTATATTCTACATCCCTCTCAATTTGATCTTTGGCGCAGCCTTTGAGGTGTTGTATGTCTCTGCGTCGGAATGTGTCATTACAATGTGAATAAACCCTACGAATCTGAATTTTACTATGTAGTGGTTCCTTGTCGGGACTAAAATGAAAAGAACCTCTCTTCGTATCTGTAATCTTACGGTACTGCGGTGGTGTACAACTATAAAATGGTAATCTCCCAGACAAATTGGTGCCGCTACAATGTGCTCACCAATCACTAGCCATCTCGATCTACATCCACATCTACATCGATACTCTGCTAATTACGTTGAAGTGCCTTGCAGAGGGTTCTTCGAACCACCTTCAAAATTCTCTATTCTCCAAATGTCGTATAGCGCTCGGAAATAACAAACACCTACATCTTTTTCGTACGAGCTCTTCAAATGGTTCAAATGGCTCTAAGCTCTATGGTACTTAACATCTGAGGTCATCAGTCCCCTGGACTTAGAATTACTTAAACATTAACGAACCTAACCACACACACATCCATGCCCGCGGCAGGATTCGAACCTGCGACCGTAGCAGAAGCGCCGTTCCAGACCGAAGCGCCTAGAACCGGTTGGCCACAACGACCGGCTGTACGAGCTCTGACTTCCCTTATTTTATCCTAGTGATCGTTTCTTCCTATCTAGATCGGCGTCAACAAAATATTTTCGCATTCAGAGGAGAAAGCTGGTGACTGGAATTTCGTGAGAAGATTGCTCCGCAACGAAAAATGCCTTTGTTTTAATAATCTCCATCACAAATCCTCCATCATTTCAGTGACACTCTCCCCCCTATTTCGCGTTGATGCAAAACATGCTACCATTTTTGCACTTTTTCGATGTACCTGCTAAAAACGCAGTGTTGGGTTAGCCTTCCCCACATGATTTTCTGTGTGTTCCTTACAATTTAAGTTGTTCATAAATGTAATTACTAGGTATTTAGTTGAATGTATGGCCTTTAGATTTGACTGATTTATCGTGTGACGGGAGTTGAACGGATTACTTTTAGCACTCATGTGGATGACCTCACACTTTTCGTTATTTATGGTCGCTGCAATTTGTCTGCCGGCCGGTGTGGCCGTGCAGTTCTAGGCGCTACAGTCTGGAACCACGTGACCGCTACGATCGCAGGTTCGAATCCTGCCTCGGGCATGGATATGTGTGATGTCCCTAAGATAGTTAGGTTTAAATAGTTCTAAGTTCTAGGGGACTGATGACCACAGATGTTAAGTCCCATAGTGCTCATAGCCATTTATCTATTTCTTTGCAATGTGTTTTGATCTTCTGATGACTTTATTAGTCGATAACCGACAGCGTCATCAGCAAACAACCTAAGCGACTGCTCAGATTGTCTCGCAAATCGTTTATACGGATAAGGAACAGCAAAGGGCCTGCAACACTAAGATGTGTGCGTCAACACGAGATCTGCGCCCCCATGGAACTTGTGGACCGAGCTAAGTTGTCGGGACGACTTCCTAGTGCAGAACACCAGAATGTTCGCCTCCCCTCAGCGATCGAGCACGAGAAGTCTCCTCTACGACGATCGACCCAAGAGTGTTCGATCATCCACATTCAACTCCTCAGTTTGGGCCGTCATGGCAACAAGCGTGTCAGGTAAAACGTTATGTACTTCTGTCCAATGACAGCAGACGGAACAGAGCCTTGTATAAACAACTCAGAATTTCCAACAAGCCAAGCAAACGCCGCTGGAACCCCACCAGGTCAGGTTCACACAGCAGCAGGCCGCTCCTCGTCAAGAACTGGTCAGTTCTCTCCAGATGTTACCGGGTAAGACACTCAGCGTCAAATTCTGAGCTTCCTGGGGTCGTGACTCGGGACGTCACTATGTGTGCCACTGGATGTCAGACTCGGAAAAACTTTCTTCTTCAAGGCGTGAAAATGACTGTAATGCGTGAGTTATTGCCGGATTTGTTATGCGCTCTGTATGTGCTTTCACCCTGCTCAGACAGCAGCTGGTATAGATTTTACGCTTGTGAGCGTATATATACGTTGTTATGTGGCTAGCGGAGCTTGTGGACTGGCCCTGTTCGATTTCCTTTACGTACATTTATGTAATTCGAAAATCTGTGCCCAGACATCAGTTTACTAAAACAACGTGACAATTTTGTAAAACTCAAAAGTGTTAATTCTAAAAAAGGGAGATATTTTTCCGGCTCACTTAAATACAAATCTGTTCGTAACTATTTGAGTTTCATATTGAAACAGTCTCGAGGTTAGAACCTCATTTTCAGCAGTTTCTTTAATTGTATTAATATTGTATTTTTTTGTCAACTGGAAATACTGAATTATAATATTCTAATGAAAATACGATTTTATTTGAGTCAAATCAAATAAATTAAAATTTGATTCAGACATGTGAAATGACTTGTCTATACTAATAAAACTCCCAGAAAGAATATCACTCTGCAGCAGAGAGTGCGCTGCGATGAAACGTCCTCTCAGAACTAGAATAATCTGCCAGAAGGTTCCATCAGTAATACTGGTGCGCTTTATATGTTCGTTTCTCCATGTAATGGAGAAAAAAGAATTACTCGACATTCACAGTGACTAGAGTATGTACAAAAAGGGCAATCAATACACATTTGCAGTTGACCAGCAGATCGTTCTGCAGATACAGTCTATCCTTTTGAATTTTTAAGTACTATAATCTATTTCTGTGAAGGATGCTTATCACGATATTTATTTGCTCTTTCACTTTATTCACATGAACTCTGAGAGTTTTATGTGACTATATTATTTTGTTTCTGCAAACATAATTCGTTCCACCAAAATAGCTGGAAATCCCACAGCAGATCAGTTCCAGTCATTCCACGAGTAAGGAGGTACACGGCTCGTCTTATCTGTAATTCAACCATGCCTAGACGGTCAATACCGTATTCTATCGCGTCCGCATTGTTACTTTGTGCCAAGAAGGTCTCTCAAGAAGGGAGGGGTCAGGCGTCTCGGAGTGAACCAAAGCTATGTTGTTCGGGTATGGAGGAGATACACACAGAGAGAGGAAATGTCGATGACATGCCTCGTTCAGACCGTCCAAGGACTACTACTGCAGTGGATGACCGTATCCTACGGATTATGGCTCGGAGGAACTCTGACAGCAACGCCACCGTGTTGAATAATGCTTTTCGTGCAGCCACAGGACGTCTTGTTACGACTCAAACTTTGCGCTACAGGCTGCATGATGCGCAACTTCACTTCCGACATCCATGGCGAAGCCGATCTTTGCAACCACGACATTTTGCAGCTCGGTACAGGTGGGCCCAACAACACGCAGAATGGACCGCTGAGGATTGGCATCACGTTCTATCCACCGATGAGTGTCGCATATGCCTTCAACCAGACAATCGTCGGAGACGTGTTTGGAAGCAACCCGGTCAGGATGAACGCCTCAAGATACACTGTCCAGCGAGTGCAGCAAGGTGGAGGTTCCCTTCTCTTTTGGGATGGCATTATGGAGGGCGGACGTACGCCGCTGGTGGTCATGGAAGGCGCCGTAACGGCTGTACGATACGTGAATACCACCTTCCGACCGATAGTACAACCATGTTGGCAGCATATTGGCGAGGCATTCGTCTTCATGGACGACAGTTCGCGCCCCCATCATGCACATCCTGTGGATGACTTCCTTCAGGATAACGACATCGCTCGACTAGGGTGGCCAGCATCTTCTCCAGACATGAACGCTATAGAACATGTCTGGGATAGATTGAAAAGGGCTGTTTATGGAAGACGTGACGCACCAACCCTCTCAGGGATCTACGCCCAATCGCCGTTGATAAGTGGGACAATCTTGACCAACAGTGCCTTGATGAACTTATGGCTAAAATGCCACTACGAATACAGGCACGAATCAATGCAATAGGACGTGCTACTGGCTATTAGAGGGAGAGGTGTGTACAGCAATGTTGACCACCACCTCCGAAGGTGTCCCTGTATGGTGGTACAAGATGCAATGCCTGACTTTCATTAGCAATAAAAAGGGTGCAAAGGATATTCATGTTGATCTCAATTCCAATTTTGTGTACAGGTTCTGGAGCTCTTGGAGCCGAGGTGATGCGAAACTTTTTTGATGTATGTACATTTTTACTTTGTCTGTACAGAACTGTATACACTGTTAGCGTAAATAGCGCTAGGGAGGTGCATTATAGATTCAGTAAGCGTACAATACTTCAAAACTCGTTTACTACCTCATTTTCCGCAATTTGATCTTACGTTCTTGCCTCAGTGTCAGAGGTACAACAACAGAGTTTGCGCTTGGCTGTCATCCATTCGTATGTTCCGCTA
Source organism: Schistocerca gregaria (assembly GCF_023897955.1). Taxonomy (NCBI): domain Eukaryota; kingdom Metazoa; phylum Arthropoda; class Insecta; order Orthoptera; family Acrididae; genus Schistocerca; species Schistocerca gregaria. The sequence goes on from NC_064929.1 coordinate 45,840,565, forward strand.
CATTTTTGGAGAGAAACCCGGTTGCCGCACAGTCGCGGCGTTGGCCTCCCTCTCTCTCTCTCTCTCTCTCTCTCTCTCTCTCTCTCTCTCCGTCTCTGGTGCCGACTCGCTGAGTGTGACACCTAGCGGCAGCTCTGGGTACCTTTGGCGCGACGTCGGGAGTCACAATCCCAGAAAGCTAAGGAATTAACGCCGGGTCTTGAGACTCAGACCTGCTAGCCGCCAGTGGCGCACGCAACACCAAAGATCCCACCCTCCTCCAAACGGCGCGTGACCCCTGCGGGCCCCAATGTAGCTGCCCTGCCGGACTTCTAACCGGGGACTCAATGCTCTGAGCGGTGAGCAGGCTGTCCCTCCCTTATTCCCATTGTTGTGTGCCTCGTACGTTCTACAACTCTTGGGGAAACGAACTCCGAGGTTCCCACGAATTCTCTCAGCTGAAGTGATGTAAGTTAAGACACACAACCTCTGGAATTTTTATCAGGCACAATAGTGAAAATCAAGTATATTAATGAGAGTTTAATAAAGTGATGAGAATCGTGTTCCAGCATTTCTCCGTCATAAGGAGTGGGTGGTGTTATTTTATCAATGGATGGAGCAACCCAGATTGCTTGTAACATTTCAGCCGACGCCACGCCGGTCAATGATACCCAGACACTACAGGATCGCGTCTTCGACGCAACAACGAGCAAGCGTATTTCGGAGAGTGCGTGATCTCTTAAGCTGAGGATCAGAGTGATACATTTCCATTGGAGGAACGTCACGTTGAGCACCTCATATGAGAAATGTCATTAACGGATATCAGGATGGACGGCTCGTATGGACAAGTGTACAGATCACAGAAAGTATGCATTTCCCGATCCACGTTATAACATCCCAGCTTCCTCAACCAAATTATAACGTCCCAGGACTTTCTGCACCAAATTATAACATTTCAGCTCCTCAACACCAAGTTAAAACGTTGCATTAGGAGGTGTCTGCTTCGCGCAAAAGGTCTTGAGTTCATATTGACGACAACAAGTAATTCTTCATTACAGACATTTATTTACAAACAGAACTGACAGACTTCACAGGCTCAACAACTGACTCTCCAAGCTAACCGCACTGCATATCCGAACTGGCAACTGACAACTCCTAGGTGTATTAATATCTTTCCAAACAATGAGAGTCTTTGACAATGTTTTGTTTACAATACGATAGCAATTCACGACTTAAAACTAAATTAGACATTACAGAATTTTAGTACAGATTAAGTAAAAGGATCAGTACATATAAATTCTTACAAGCATAATTTCCAAATAGATTTTATAACATTTTTCTACCAGCTTCTGGATAACCTTCACCAGATTTGTACCGGTGTTTCCAGAAATATCTTGACATTTGATTCTGGATATTTCTTGAGTGATTTAGAACAACTATTTATATGTAAAATGATTTAAATCGTGTTTCAAAACGTAAATAAATCTTTTTAGCACTATTTCTTGATACAAATCGTCTTTCGAAATCAGGTTATGAAAAAGTTTTCACAAGTTTTCGTATTTTTGCGATCGTAATATAGAATTTCTCCATAGAAAGTTAGAGAAGTGTGCATTAAACGTTCATTTCCAGACTTTCTCTTTAGCTGGTGAGTTTTTAAATGTATCTTGTCCATATTATACGAAATAATTTAGCTCAAAACTGATAATTTATACAATTAATCAGAGCTACAGCAAACAGTGAGTCTTTCTATTACAAAATGAAATATAATTACAAAATTGAATGAAAATAGGTTACTAACACTAATATATATTTACATTAATTCTATTTTTGTTCTTTCTGTGCAAAATGTCCTAATATTGACACAGCACAATATTTAAACATCACCAAAGTTTCCCTTTACATTTTGCATATCTGTATCGACATCCCCTAAAAGTCTACAGTATCGAATACTTCAATATGTCCCAATATGTCCTGTAATGTTACACAACCCCCCCATCAGCACTTCCACGTGAAACACGGAAGGGTTGATGTCCTTACATTACAAAACAGAAAAGTTTTACACATATCTTTGGTGTCTTCTTTCTTGAAGACCGGTGATCTTCTTTCTTGAAGGTCAGTGATCTTCTTCCTTAAAGGTCGGTATACCTCAATGCCGCACACTGTATTTCAGTCTCATCTTCACAGTCCGTATGGTTTCCATATACACTGCATGCTATCACAGGCTGCAATAGCACAGTCCGCTATGAATATACAGCACACAGTGGTCAAACCCAGTTAAACATTAGCAAAAGCATTTAATAGTCGGTGAACCGGTTTTTAAGGACACAGAAATTTGAATTCTCTAAAGTCTAATTACTCAAGAAAATTTACTCTATATAATTTCTTAAAGCTAAGAGAGGATAGACTGACAGGTGGAGAAAATTGATTATACAGGATCACAGAATAAGTGTAAGATGCAATGCCAGAATACGAACATGAAATATGACAATTGCATAGCTAGGGGACCTAGTGCTCGCCAAACACTTAGCACACAAAGAATGTATGCTCCCCTGAGGAATCAGATAAATACAACATAACAAAGTATACAAAAATATCCTGGTAAGATTACATATAAAAGTCAATAAACATCTATTATCTAAAATACTTTTTTACATTTTTTTGTACAATTTCAGTTCGGTCACGTTTCGTAGGTCAAACAGTCTGCCAGAATTTGGGTAGACTAGACGGTAAGCATTCGGATGAGGATTGTCCTGAATCTTGAAAGGTCCAATATATATGTCAAAAAACTTTTTTAATTCACCACTGATGGCTTTAGACTTCTCTTGTGTTTCAACAAGGACCAAGTCTTCAATTTTAAATTGAGTAGTCTTCAATCTTTTGTCATGTCTACATTTCCTCTTATCACCTTGAGATTTCATGGTCTTTCTCACTATTTCCTCTCTCTCTTGAGTACTTAATGGTTTGCAGACTGGAAAATCAATGAAATCACTAATTGGATGTGGTGGTTTGCTATTATACTGTATTTCATACGGCGAAAACACTAATGCTGTAGGCTGTTCACAACATCTTCGAATTTCTCAACATAGTCAATCCAACTAGCATGATCAGTATTGCAGTAGGTTCTAAAGAATCGCCCAATTTCCCTCATGTATCTCTCCGAAGGGTTTCCTGACAGATGATAAGCTGAAATAAGAATGTGACTTATATTTTCATCTTCAACAAAAGCTTTCCATACTCCAGAAGTAAATTGAGTCCCATTGTCTGATAAGATTTTCTGAGGTTTTCCAACCCTGCCAAAATAGTCTCCTCTGATTTTTGAAATAATGCTCTTACTGTTTGCCTTGCGAAGAGGGTATGACTTAATGAATTTTGAAAAAAACATCAACCATAACAAAAATGTAGCAATAGCCTCCTCTGGTCTTTGGTAATGGTCCATATAAGTCGACAGCGACAAACTCGTGTTGTTCTTTCGGTAAGATGTTTTGAATCAATCCTCGACAAGTTTGGTTGGATACTTTTACTCTTTGGCACCTGTCACAACCCGTTAAAATTTTTCTAACCCTCCTGGCTATGTTGTTAAAGTACACATTTTCTTGGATTTTCTGGATACACTTTTGAATCCCACAATGACCAAAACTTTCATGAATGTACTTGATGAGTACATTGATGTACTATTCAGGCCAACATAATTTCCATACATCGCTATGTACACTGTTTCTCTTGAATAGAATCCCTTTGTAGATTTTGTAATAATCTCCCACTTTTTCATGTCCCTTTTTCCCTAAATAACTTTTGACCAGTTTACAGTTCTCATCGTGTTTCTGATTCTGTCGGATGTCATTACAAATGTCTCTGATTTCTTGTTCATTGTCCACCCCTCTTAAATACATAATTTTGAATTCTTTTTCACATTCCCCACTGTCATCTTCAAAGTCAGCCCCCACAGGTAGGCTAGATAAAGCATCAGCAACTACATTATCGGGTCCTCTAAGATATTTTATTGAGTAATTAAATTGTTGTAACAAGAGTGCCCACCTGGTAATCCTTCCATGATGCAACCTACATTCTTCAATATAAATTAATGCCTTATGGTCTGTGTAGACAACTACCTGGTTTCCCAATAAACAATTTCTGAATTTAGAAAATGCCCAGTAAATGGCCAAAAGCTCTTTCTCGGTAACAGTGTATTGCCTCTCATGTTTTTTCAAGGTTCGACTAGCAAAAGCAGTAGACCTGTGTTCTATTTTCCCATTTATATTTACTTCTTGGAAAAGGTGAGCACCTAGGCCATAATCACTACTATCTGCCATAATGCAAAAAGGTAAACTTAAATCAGGACGGTACAAAATATTACTGTTACATAACTGTGTTTTTATTTCTTCAAAAGCCGCTTCACATTCCTGATCCCAAACCCACATTGCGTTTTTCTTCAGCAATCTGTTAAGACTTGGAGCATTTAGAGCTTGGGTACTAATGAACTTTCTGTAGTAACCGCACATCCCGAAAATTGACTTGAGTTGTTTCTTGGTTTTTGGAAATGGGAATTTTGGAATTGCCTTGAGTTTTTCAGGATCTGGCAAAATACCTTCCTCAGAAATACTGTGCCCCAGAAACTTCAATTTTTTCATACCAAACTTACATTTAGATAATTTAAGTGACATTCCCCCTTTCCTTAATCTATTGCAAACCTCCCTCAAAGTATTAACATGTTCTTCCCAAGTTTCTCCAGTGATCAAAATGTCATCTACATACACAGTTAATTTTGATAAAAGATCTTTTCCCAAAACAAAGTCAATTGCTCTAATGAATTCGGCTACTGAGACATTCAGCCCAAATGGTACCACACAATACTGGTAACATCTTCCCCCATACAAAAAGGCAGTATACTTTTTGGAATCATTTTCTAATTCTACTTGGTGAAATCCTGGTGTGAGATCTAAACTGGTCATGTATTTCATTCTTTCAAATTTATGAAGTAGTACGTCTATATTCTCGAGATGATCGGTCTCTCTTTCCACATACTTATTTAGGTGTCTTGAATCTAGTACAAGCCTGACACTGCCATCACGTTTTGCAACCACTACCAAAGGATTATTGTATTGGCTCTTACTTCTCTCAATGATGCCCCACTCTTCCATCTTTTGAAGTTCCTTTTCTACATCTTTTCTCTTTGCAATGGGTACACTATAAGGTTTTATAAAGAATGGCTCATGTGGTTTTAACCTGAGTTTACATTGGTAATTCTTTACTCTGCCAGGTCTATCATCAAAAACATCACAGTAATTCCACAATAATCTTTCTAACTCTACCTTCTGTTCTTGGTTCAAATTATCTGATTCCCATAATTTTTCTTGAACTATATCCCCATATTCTCCATCATCATAATCCTCAGTAATTTCCTCTACACAATAACCACTGTCTTTAGAAAATGTAACGTCCCTAATTTCAATTCCCTTATCAGCACAGTTTTGAACCGACATGTCAGTACTGGAACATACTCTCGTCTTAGGATCAATAAAGGTAAACAAACTCTTTTCCCAATCAAATGCTGCATTAGCTTTTAATATCCAGTCCATACCCAACAGTACATTCTCATTTAGGTCACTTATTACAGGACATCCTCGAGTAAACTGTACATCATTTATACTGAAGGACAACAGCATCTGTCTATTAACAATTTTGCTCAGTTTGCCAGTAATGCCTCTAATTTTTATTCCAACAACTGGTAATTCAACAAAGTCAGGATCATGGTTAATTATATCTCTTAATTTGCTTGAAATGGCACTAATTGGACTCCATGTGTCAATCAAAAAATACCCTTCCCAACCTGCAGCTTTAATTTTTATGTATGGACAACCCATAGTGGTGTTTTCCCTTTCTTCCTGTTCTTCATACAAAAGATCTTCTGCTATCTCATCATACCTCTGTTCCATATTTAGGTTTTTCTTTATTAGGCAATACTTTCTTCAAACTTCTAGGTCTACTGGAATTTACTGGAATGTCTGGATTACTATTTACCTCACTCACATCCTGACTAGTACCCCGTTTGATGATTTCATTAGGCTTAAAAGCAGAAACTGGTTCACAAATTTCCCTTAATTTGATCTTAACATCATTGTCATCACTGTAATCTTTAAATTTGTCCCAAATAGATTTCAAAATAATCACAGATGCATCAGCACAATCAACCCCCCTGTCTCCTGATGTATTACTAAGCTGAACTGGCACAATCTGATTCTCATGTGGAATGTAGTTAGAGTTCCTGGCACAACTATTCTCAACACTATTGCTTATAACATTCTCTTTAACCTCAACATAAACTATTCCATCCAATTCACCATCAAAATCTTCTAGTACATAATCACCATTAGCCTTATCATCAACATTATCATCATCATTGCCTGAGCTTACACTACAAACACTACTAGTATCACCAACATTACTCACAACACCATCTTCACCAACCACATCCACATGAATATCAGACTCTCCAGAAACTTCAGTACGAACATCATTATGACAACTTACATCTAAAACATCACCACACATAAGTTTGTACAATCCAAAATTATCAAAGTTATTCTTACCTTTCATTTCAGCATTAGGTGCTTCTTCTTGATTATATAAATTTGCAATTATATCATCTTCTAGGCCTACTTCATCAACGGTAGCCTGGTTCCTATTACAGTTGTTTCTAGTATTTTCTCTGATGACGTTCCAAAATTTCCTGTCAAATTTAATTTTTTCATTACCTCTATCTACAGATCGATCATAGCATACTGTCTATACTGGTTAGGTCTCTGATTATAGTGCTGTCTGTTCCGGGTGAAATTAGCCTGATTTTGAAAATTCCTTGCCTCAAACTGACAGACTCCCAGTGGAGCATTTAGTCGTTTAAAGGCCTATGTCTGTCGTTTCCCTGCCTCGGGTTACCTTCTCTCATGTCATTACCCCAGGACCTGTTTCGATTTTCCCATTCTCTGTTTGAATTAAAGTGCTGATCATTCCTACCAAAATTTCTTCTGTCATTGCTATTATAATTATCCCTGTTGTTGTTAAAGTTTCTTCGTTCACTATTACTGTTATTATTAGCACGGTTCGGTTCCCACCCTCTGTGTGCTGAACCTACAAAGTCGTTGAATGTGTTGTTTTGTTCAAAGGCTCTATCAAGTTTGTCCACATATTTCAAGAATTGTTCTATGGACTCATCTGGACCATAAACTAAACCCCATTGTACTCTTTTCGGAAGTCTCCGGTTTAGTGCATCAATTTGAGTTAGCTCATCAAATGGCTTATCCAGATGCACTAATTTTTGCAACTGTTTCTCACAATAGGCTTTCATTGACCCATCAGATTCTCTGTAACTAGGACCATTCAAGAATTCACTTTTGATTCGAGCTTGCTCAGTTTCAGACCAAAATTTGGTTAGAAAACATTTTTTCGAAATCTTCAAAGGACATTTCCGCATAACAATTCTGATTGGCCCACGAAAGCGCCTCACCATCAAGTAATTTCTTTACAAATTTTATCTTAACACTATCTGTCATTATGGACGTGAACTGCTCCTTGCAGAATAGCATGAAGTCTTTTGGGTGTATATTCTTGTCACCGGGATAAGTTTTAATTGGAAAATTTCCCCATATCCCATTACAACTATTACTAAAACCTTTTTGAAACATAGTTTCTTGTATTTCTACAAATTTTCTGTCTACAGTTTTTTCGACATTACCTACTCTACTACAAATTTCTGTGACCTTTTTGTCCGTATCAGATTCCGTATCAGATTTGAAAGATTCAATTTCGTTTTCAAAAAATCGTTTTGTCTGGTCAAATTCATTTCTCAATTGAGAATTTTCCTCATTTACAAAATCAACAACTTTTTTAAGTTTTGACTGGTTATTTAAAATTTTGTTACTTAAATCAGTTTGAAGGACAGAAATTTTGAACTCAACCGTGTCCACACGACAACTAAGTTCTTTTTGGTTTGACTCAAAAGTAATTCGCCATTCTTCGAGAACCTGATTAGTGTGAGCAATCTGTTCTGTATTTGAGTTTACTTCTGATTTTAAATCACACACAGCCTTCGAAATCGACCTGTCCATCTGTTGTTGTGTCTGTTCAATTTGTTGACGTAATTCGGCACGAGAATCGTCCATCTTCGAGTTTAACTCTGAAAACATTTGTATTAACATTTCCAACATTATTACACTGTCAGAAGCACTTTCCCTAATAGGTGTACTCGCTACACCGCTGTCAGTACTGAAATCTGCGTCTTTTTCCATTATTTTAGGAAGCAGTTACTTATCTTAGTGTCCGTCGGCGGTCGTTGGTGTCCGTGTTTTGCGAAATTTCTTCAATTCCAGGATGGTTTCACTCGGTTGATTCACTCCTCTTCTTGTGACCCCAGAATCGACGTATTTACTTCTTGTGATCCCAGAAGAGACGTATTTTATTTAGAAGAATCACTAGGTGGTCGTCAAATCGTCTGCTTCCTCCACCAAATTAAAATATCCCAGCTCCAGCGCCTCCACCAAATTATGACATCCCAGCTTCCTCAACCAAATTATAACGTCCCAGGACTTTCTGCACCAAATTATAACATTTCAGCTCCTCAACACCAAGTTAAAACGTTGCATTAGGAGGTGTCTCCTTTGTGCAAAAGGTCTTGAGTTCATATTGACGACAACAAGTAATTCTTCGTTACAGACGTTTATATACAAACAGAACTGACAGACTTCACAAACTCAATAACTGACTCTCCAAGCTAACCGCACTGCATATCCGAACTGGCAACTGACAACTCCTAGGTGTATTAATATCTTTCCAAACAATGAGAGTCTTTGACAATGTTTTGTTTACAATACGATAGCAATTCACGACTTAAAACTAAATTAGACATTACAGAATTTTAGTACAGATTAAAGTAAGGAAGAGGATCAGTACATATAAATTCTTACAAGCATTATTTACAAATAGATTTCATAACGTTTTTCTACCAGCTTCTGGATAACCTTCACCAGATTTGTACCGGTGTTTCCAGAAATATTTTGACATTTGATTCTGGATATTTCTTGAGTGATTTAGAACAACTATTTATATGTAAAATGATTTAAATCGTGTTTCAAAACGTAAATAAATCTTTTTAGCAATATTTCTTGATACAAATCGTCTTTCGAAATTAGGTTATGAAACAGTTTTCACAAGTTTTCGTATTTTTGCGATCATAATATAGAATTTCTCCATTGAAAGTTCCAGAAGTGTGCATTAAACGTTCATTTACAGACTTTCTCGTTAGCTGGAGAGTTTTTAAAAGTATCTTGTCCATATTATACGAAATAATTTAGCTCAAAACTGATAATTTATACAATTAATCAGAGCTACAGCAAACAGTGAGTCTTTCTTTTACAAAATGAAATATAATTACAAAATTGAATGAAAATAGATTACTAACACTAATATATATTTACATTAATTCTATTTTTGTTCTTTCTGTGCAAAAGTCCTAATATTGACACAGCACAATATTTAAACACCACCAAAGTTTCCCTTTACATTTTGCATATCTGTATCGACATCCCCTAAAAGTCTACAGTATCGAATACTTCAATATGTCCCAATATGTCCTGTAATGTTACAACGTGTAATGGATTTTTTTTTCCTGTTTTGGTGGACAGCCCCACCTCTCCAAATATTCGACACTTTGCACTACAGGTTGAAAGAAGAGTGACGAACATAAGATGCCGTCAATATTTATTAACGTTGTGGGTGGTTCTCTTGATTTATGCTAACTTTTTTCCACCCTATGTCTAGATCTGGTTTTGTTCCCTGCATATAAAATTATATGCAAGCGTTTCTATCGCACCAGAAAGGATGGAGGAGGTTTGATGTAAGATCTATTCGTGGTTTCTCCCTTATCGAAATGGTTTCCCATAAGAATCCAAGCTACATCGTTAGCCTCGTGGTTATTGAGGTTGATCCTCAAAAAAACGTAGTACTAATAGTTCAATCCAGAACGGTTTAGGTAGCCTTTACGGTAGTTGGGTATAGCTGTGTGGTTGGTATCCGAACAGACATCCGAAGTAGTGTGGCGGTAATGCTTCAATCTGTCCGAAAAACAGTTCCAGCTTTATAAATGTAGCCAGAAGTGTATCGTGGCTAATGGAGTTGATCATGAAGACCGATTAAAGTATTTTCCTAATATATTTTGTTGCCCTTATTTTATAAAATCATTCGGTGGCTTTCTAAGAGGTACTTTGTGTTAGGAGTACGAAACGTAAATAAAATTAAATTTTCACACGTTTTACTTGAGGCAGAATTAGGTAATAAAGGCAGTCGATACCTTTCGTATAGTGGAACGACGTAGTTGCTTACTGGCTGAGTATTTTTCAAGAGATCCTCTCACACAGACTGGTAATTTACACTGTTTTTAAGAGACACTCCGAGTGCGCCGTATCAGTCACTCTTTAACCTGTTACGTAAGGCGATTCGTTCCTGTTGTTATCTTTTGCGTTAATTCAGTCCCGCAACCAATAACCGTGCATTCGGGCGGTAATCAGTTATCGGTGCGTTATTGTAGTCTAAAAACTGAATCCGTTATAGTAACTCTTTTGTTTACTCACTCGGGGTCCCACCGTTTTGTACACAACCTGAGGTGAGAAGTAGTTGTGACGTTCTCTACGGCGACATCAAAAACTCATTCTGAGGTGGTGTCGTCGAAAGCGTAAACCGAAGCAATCGGTCTGGATTCGAATACATCTTTCGAAGCGAGTACAAAAGAATATTATCACAGGACTTTACAAACAGGTTTTTCAGAAATTCCTACCAGTTCACTTACTTAAATTATTTAATATTGCAACGCGTTTCGAGCTATCACCTCTTTATCAGGCAAAATATGACAAAACAAAAAACATTCAAACAGAATGGACATAGACCTTAATGCAAGTATTTCTTTAGTCTTGTCGTTTGTTGTGGCTTTCCTGCAGAGAAAGTCAAATAGAAGCCGTATGAGAGCGCGTTTACTTCGTTTTCTTGTCTGTAGATGAATACTGGAGCACTCCGTTCATCAGAAAAGGCTGCCGTCTTGTGGCCACTGTGACTTTAAATTGTAAGCACACCACGTAGCTCACTCGGAAAACATGAATAACTGATCTGGCTACTTCAGTATTATGGGCTTAATTTGTATTATTAGTTCACTTTTCTCGGACATGAGCAGACATCCACAAGTAGCAAATAATGTGACCGTGGCTTCCAAGTTAAGGTTCTTCGGTTAATCACAAGGCGTCTACTTCGGTAATAATCTTGCTGGCATTTCGATGATCTTTTTTGGGATTTCTTGATGATTCATTACATTCTTGCACGTGCTACCTTTTTATAGTTTTATGCACAGTGAGATATAATATTTAGCGATTTTAAAAAGCGAGTGAATCAAGCTGCGTCGGATAGAGGTGGAGGGGATAGCTTCAGTTACGTTTGACGCGAAATAGCATTTAGTCATAATGGAGCGTACACTGTCAAAGCATTTTTATCAAAACGGTAGTTCGTACCAGCTAGCACGTCGTGCAATCCGCAACCACTTCAGCGTTAATCGAAATCGGCCGGTGCACCTGCCTGGGCGATTAGAAAGTGGCTGGGGAACATTGAGGAGACAGCGCCAACTGGGAGACCAAAAACTGTGCGCTCGCCTGAAAAACATCGAACGTGTACGCCAAATGAAACGCGTATAGCACGTGTGATTTGACACGACACTACAGCGCGACACGCACGTGCCGCACGAGTCGCGCGGCTGCAGTGCATATTGCGACACGTACACCGTACTTAGCACGCGCCGACTGGCGACGCTCTGCGCTGACAGAACCGAAGTGCGCGCACCTTTTTATCTTTCTCTAATAATTTACAGAAACTATTCACTGAAAATATTTGATTTTTTTCCGTACTTGTGGCTTTACGTGTGAACTTCTTGGCCAAGTGCCTATCATCTGGCTAATAGTCATGCTTACTGTGATCTACACATTTTAGTAAGTCACTACGCAAAACTCAAAAAGTTTGCAATGAAAAATAGAGGGCGCTATGATTTAGCGTTTGGTGCGTATTACACCATATGTTTATGAGTATGAAATTCAGCTAACATATTAAATTTTTGTTTAGACTTAGGAGGAGGTCTCCATCTGTCTTCGATTTCGAGAAAATGGATCCCATGTAGAGCATTCACTCAGAATCTTACGCCACGGGAATGAAATATTCCTACATCACTGGTATTTCCTAAACCGCTCGAGACATGGAAACAAGATTTTGGTTAATGATGAAACAAGGAAGAGAGTACTTTGCCACGCCGGCCGGTGTGGCCAAGTGGTTCTAGGCGCTTCAGTCTGGAACCGCGCGACCGCTACGATCGCAGGGTCGAATCCTGCCTCGGGCATGGATGTGTGTCATGCCCCTAGGTTAGTTAGGTTTAAGTAGTTCTAAGTTCTATGGGACTGATGACCTCAGATTGTAAGTCCCATAGTGTTCAGAGCCATTTGAACCATATTTTGCCACGTCGTAAACACACTGAGCTTTCTTATCTATCACGGTATATCAGTAGTTACACTTCCCTATTTATTTATTTTTTTTCATTCCACTGTCTAATTTTTTTAGAGTTATCGACAGCTAGTGAGACAAGAGTGTCCTAATATGAAAGTAAACATGAAATTTCTTCTCTTATGTTGCCACAAACCGTCACAATGAGTTTTTTGATAAGATATTCGGCTCTCTGGTCGCCAGTTACTTGTTTAATGAGACAGATTTCTAAAACAGTGTGTCACAATAACTGGTGCAAAAATGAGTTTATGCAAATCATATTGTGTTTTGGCAAAAGAAGTGCTCTCAAACCCTTCAACAAGAGAAGTGTGGCCGTTACTCGCAAATGGTATTGCATCTTCGAATGAGACGAGGTTAACAACTCACACGAAAATAAATCGCTAATTCTGTTGGAATTTTTGTTGAATCTCACAACCCATTTTATTTTTAAAACCGAGCGACTGAAATGGAAACTTACCAAAGAGTTTTATTCCTTTCCTTCATCTGAGCAATAGCAAAGTAATGAAGAGCGTGGTCTTCAGGCGGGATACCACGCACACTACTGATGCCGGTTCCTCACCAACGCCTTGCCAAACTGACAGTCCGTGGTTCGCGAATAAAATAGTTGTTACTGAGAAAAGTAAACAACTGATACGTGGCACAACACAATGGCCAGTGTATCGTCAGCAGCTGGGAATAAATCGCGCGACAGGAATGCGGAAGCCAGCAAGTATGCTTTGTGAGAGGAAGAGTTCATATCGTTCCGAAAACATTGTCACCATTACATTTCTACATATCACCACACTCTTTCAGGATATTCCTACTTTTATAATAGTACCGACCACTAATTCCTTTGTGTAGCCTGTTGTGTAATTAGTTTATTAATGCTGATAGCGTGTATGCAACCACTGAAATACTTTTCCTCGTCACGACGAGCCGATTAAAACATCGTTATTTACGAGGGCTTCTCGACTATTTCGGGCTTGCAATGGAAATGTCACGTCCACATGTACGAAGTTTAACGTCTCTTATTAGACCCATATCCACATGATGATATGAAGTACGTAAGTTTTACTATCTCGGACGCTTTTTACCAGGAGCGCAAAGGGGTCATACCTGTGGAAATTATGCCTTTCCGACTTTTTGTAATGGATCGCAGAGATACTTCAGCATAAGAGGCAGCAAGTAGGTAACCTTGTTTTACTTTCCTGTCTTCCTTCTAGATGACACGATTTTATAATATTCCTTACTTCCTTATTCACTACCCTCACGGTAAATCGTCTGTCCCTTCTTACGTTCTGAAAAAATTGTGGAGGCAAACGATATACTTTCAGTGGCTAATGGCTCACCGGTTATTGAACTGTGCATTGGGTTTTTTGACAAAGAATAAACAAAACAAAAGAACTGTACATATGTATGTAAATGAAAACTATTACGTGCTAACGAAAATGGACGGAGCGCTTAAACAGCGAAAAAAAGAATAATGCTCAGTGATAGAAAACTTCAGTTTACATTACAGGCCGTACTCTTCGGATGGACAATACTTCCACTGTCCGTATGCGCCATGCCGAAGTGAGTATATGGCAGAACTGCCCTCCCGCTCCCCGCCTCACACATCCGTCAGTACCCGCGTGACGCGCGGCGCGAGAAACTGCGCCGCTACCACAAAGCCGCGCGACCTGGCGCAGGCGCGTGTCGCGTCCCAGTCGCGTCGCGTCGCAGTTTGCGCGGTCCCATTTGAACCTGTGAAGTTGCAAAAACGCGCGCTAAACTTGGGATTTCAAAGAGAACGGTAGGAAGGATTTAACCCCAGGATTTGCACTTTCACCCCTACAAAATCTAAACGGTACAGGTCCTTAAGGGAATAGATTATGTGATCCGCAGCCGCTTCTGATTAAAAGTTTTGGTCATGATTATTCGGGACCAGGACATTGTAAACCGTTTGTGGATGAGGGATGAAGCTCACTTCCGTCTCTCCAGTTATGTGAACAAGCAGAACTTTCGATTTTGCAGTGACGTTAATACTAGAGAACTGCATCAGCAACCACTGCACTGGGCAAAAGTTACTGTGTGGTTCGTAATGTCTTCAATTAGGGATCATAAGGCCAAACGATTTTTAAGTTGTAACACTGACTTCGCAGAGATACGCTAGTAATCATGAATATAGTCAGTCGTTTGTTTCCAAAGATATGGCCTCCCGAAATGGGTACATTGCATGGCCCTCTCGTTCACTGGACGACACATGTTTGTGACATTTTCTTTGGGGTTGTCTGAAGCGGAAAGTTTAGCAAGATAACCCACCTCGAACAACTGAAGCCCTGAAAGAGTGGATGCGACAGGAAGTGTGATGAGCCAGTACAAGGTCTGGCTGGAGGAATGCGTGTTTCTAAGCGGACGCCATAATAAGACAGTTATCTTGAAAAAGTAACTGAGGAGGAGGAGGACATTAGTGTTTAACGTCCCGTCGACAACGAGGTCATTAGAGACGGAGCGCCAGCTCGGGTGAGGGAAGTATGGAGAAGGAAATCGGCCGTGCCCTTCAAAGGAACCATCCCGACATTTGCCTGAAGCGATTTAGGGAAATCACGGAAAACCTAAATCAGGACGGCCGGAGACGGGATTGAACCGTCGTCCTCCCGAATGCGAGTCCAGTGTGCTAACCACTGCGCCACCTCGCTCGGTGAAAAAGTAACTGACGTTTTACTGTTACAGAAAACACTTTTTCGTATATTTTAAGATTATGAAATAGAAAAAGTGTCTTTATTTAACAGCTTTTCAAAAATCGCTCTTTCTTATGCCTCACCCTGTAGTTGAAACTCTCTTCTTCATTTAGCTCAGGAGGCCCTCAGCTTTAAAAGAATTTATTGTGTCGTAAACACAGTACTATTTCAATATGCTATACGAGCTTATTTTAGGAAAGACACACGGGAAATATGTAGTGGTAAATGCGAAAAACAAATACAGAACTAGTTCTCTCATAACTGTTATGACTACTCTTATTTTTTATTTGGGGGACTTACGAAATCTGAATATTTTCGTAGTCTCCATGAAATAGCTGTGTTAATCTTAGATAACGGTGGGTGAGATTAACGTCTCTGACTGGTGGTGTGGAACTGTCTCAAGTGAAGGACAGAAGGAATTGGGTTATTCAGATACACACAGTAGACGATTGTAACTGCACTGTTTACGTGGAAAGAACCCACACATATTACAAAAAATTGATGTATGTACGTATGTGGCACATCTCCCCCTAGACCACTGGACTGATATGGACCAAAGTTTGTGCACATACCCCTTACTGACAGGTAACAATCATAATTCAGGAGGTGCGGCATCATAAACAATGAGATGCATGAAAATCAGCCGCACCATGCCTGATGTTGAAATTTGCTTCTGCACTACTAACTCTATTCGTAACAAATTTCGCAGACATTCGAAGCGAAAGGCACATACAAAATTATATCATGATGCCACACATAATTCGGGAGATCCGACGTCATGAACACCAAGATGTGTGAAGAACTGCTGGAGTGTGCCTAATGTTTATATTTATCCTTGCTGCTCACTTTGTTAGCAACATATTTTGCTGACGGTATCGACATACGCCGCTGAATGCGCCTACATGAATGCATCGTTGTAGGACTCTTTACTGCCGAGCCACTCGTGCAGTCGAGTAAAGTGACTCCAGGCAGCGCTTTTGGCAGCTTTCAACTATGAGGCGCAAACGGTTGTAGGCCTCGCCACAGAGGCGTGCAGATACTTGAAGCAGCTGTGCCAAGCGCATCATCCCACGCCGAGCCTACTGGCAGGTGTGCGTGCAAGGTTCCTCGTTGTGGAAAACTGGCAAAGTGAACACCCCGACCGGCAGTGCCGGCTGTCAGCTAGTGTACAATAAAAACATTATGACAGGTGACAGACTTCCGTCATTCAACAGTCTCCGGTCAATGAATTAGTTCTTTCTTAAGATCTTAATGAATTATTGTCAATGTAAACAACGAGACACCAACAGAGATAGTGATAAATGGTTCAAATAGCTCTGAGTACTATGGGACTTAACATCTGAGGTCATCAGTCCCATAGACCTAGGGTAGTTAGGTTTAAGTAGTTCTAAGGACAGCACACACATCCATGCCCGAGACAGGATTCGAACCTGCGACCGTAGCAGCAGCGCGGTTCCGGACTGAAGCGCCTAGAAACGATTTGCCACAACGGCCGGCGAAAGCGATAAATGAGGTAGTAGTGAAAGATACTGGCTTATTAACATGGCTTGCTTCAAATTTTCAAAAAATGTAACTGATTCGAATAGTTGACTAACGTAAAGCCTACCAAAATCGGCTGTATAGTTACGTTCATAGTCTGCACATAACTTTGCGGTGCACGGCCGTTGCCCCTGATAACAAAGTGCGAGTGCACCGCCCTCGTGGATAACATTGCGCCCCCTAGAGTGTGCAGCTGGAACACTGATAGAGGCAGAACATTCCCATTCGTCTGGTGCGCTCTCAAGTGTCATTGATACCTTCTCTGATAATGATCTCTTACCTTCGCCATCAAAATGGCCTACCTCACTGGGAACGCATTTCCGGCCATATGTCCGCATGACCTTTTTTGCTCCTTTTGCTGCGGAAGCTGTGATCTCTGTATCTTGAAACAATACAAACCAAGGGAAAATCGAAATTACTATCTCCCGCCAATAAATAAACGATCTCTATAATCATACAAGACGAGCGAAATGTGTTAAGTAACTGATCGTTCATCGCTGTGCACAACGCAAATACCGTCTCCTTGCGATGAACAGCTTACGAATAGAAGAGGTTATAATTATTATTTGCGGGTCGTCTTGCCCCTCAAAAACTGGAGGGCAGTAAGTGATCTTGAAATTCGGCGACGTTCCTGGGTGCATTACGTGCTCCCACTTCTGGCCATATGAGGGTACGACGAGAATTCTCCATATAATCGTTCCGATGCGCTCACGTGTTATGTTTTGGAGAGGCATACCGTTGGTTGGGCAAATTGATCATGGTACACTCGCAGGTCAGCGGCATTGTGACACTGCATTCGTTTCCCATGCGTATCTTTTCAGGCTGTATGCGACCCTCACTGTACTTTTAAGAACGACAATGCGTGATCGCATCGAAAGCACTGGTGTAGGAGGTCTTTGAATGAGTGGATGTTCGGCAAACTTAAACCCCGTGGGCCACGTCGTTATGCATTGGGGATGCATACCGCAGCTCGCCTACATGTTCCACCGACCATCCAGAGTTCTCAGTCAAACTTGTTGAGGAATGGAACGCTCTACCACATTTCCTTACCAACCTCGTGCCCAGCTTGGGAGCTGGTTACAGAGCACGCATAGCTGTGTTTGGTGATCACATGCTTTATGGAGAACACGTTCTGCCTTTTGCAATGTGACTACTGTCTTTGAACAAAAACGTCAGTTATGTTCGTATCATTGCATGTTTCTTTGTTACCATCTGTACCATGCAGCAACAATTATTTCTATTTTGCTTGACAGTGACACAACATGTGAAAGTTACTTTGACCCGGAGTTTCGCAAAGCACTATAATCGAAAACGAAAAAGGTCTGACGGGGTCTATTGGGGTGAAGTGAGACCACGGGAGCTGATTCCATACCACTGTGGCGGCTGCTTTATTGTATGAAGGACTGAATTTAGTTGAAAGTACTTGATCTTCATTTGTCGAGTATATGCTGAAGATTAAAGTTAATCGCATGTGAACCGCTACTTTCAGAGACTAAAATTAAGAGCTCCTGAAAACGCTATTTACTATTCCAAAGAAATGTGACTGGGATCCTAGAATACGAAACTGACTACAACTGTATGTAAGCAATATCTGTTTCTGGTGCTCCATTTATGACAATATGAGAATAGGGGGGGGGGGGGGGGGGCATAGGATAGTGTACCTACAAACACATCTTCTTTCTTGGTCGGTGTTTCAGTTAGTCACCGATTTTAGAACTATATGAAGCAACGCGTACTAGAGGACGCGGTAAGTAGTTCCTGGCATTTTCGACTGCTGCTGTTGTGGGGCCTGAGGTTTTGTTTTCTGCAGGGTTTGCAAATATAACGAGTTCTACATATTTAGTGTTGTGTAATATATTAAAGATATTTGGAGGATACTGTCTGTTCTATGGTTAAAGAATTTTGTGGCGAATAAAATATTGTTAAATTTTGACTAGTTACATAACGTGTGGATGAATAAGTTATAGTTCGTGAGTCACAAACCATCTCGTACCTTCAAACGGAAGACCTTGCACCATGGAGTATATGAGATTTGCAAAAGAAGTAAGTTTATGTAATGTATTAACGAAGTTACCTGTCTCGAAAAGGGAAATTTGTGATAGCTGCAACAGCTTCTATTTCAGATCGTTGTTAACTTCTAACTGGTTTTTGATAAAACGATTGATTTCGCTTGCTGATTATTCTTGTGTAGTAGAGTAATAACGTAAGACATTTCTCATAGAGAAATAGACTACTGACAAAATTTTTTCTCGATTGCAACGATCTGAACTGATATTTGTACCTAGGTACATGACCATGTTGTATCTTGGAACAGTCTCTCATTTGTCAAAAATCTTACTTTTCCAGAGTAATTGTAATTTCAGAAAGAAAGTGCACCACTCCTAAAGTGAATGCTGTCATTTCAAAATAGAATAACAAAATGGAGTAAAGGTCTATTAAAGTGTGAAAGTCTGAAGTGTGTTCCACGGTAAAACACTTTTCGCTAATAATTGTCAAAACTAAGAACAAACACAAAACGCTGTCCAAGCATATAAACGATCGATAGTCGAACTAAAAATCTGAATGCTGGGTGTTCGGACAAACTTCTAGGACTTTTAGAAGGGAGACAGGAAAGAATATTTTGAGTACAAACCCATGCCCAGGAATGTACCGTTTCAGTTCTACAATGGTTTCAACTTCGATTTTTAACTCATCCACTTCTGTTTGAGGGATTAAATTACGCATAAGGCAATACAAAACAATTCGAAATGAAACATAACGGAACACCTGTTTATCACTTAAGCACATTTGTTTGTGTTAAGACTCCTCGCCCTGTCCATCTGTCACCATATCGTTTGTTCAGATGTCTGCGAACTGCACGATACAAGCGAGTTGGTGCATCATCATGCTTAAACCACATTTCCTGATGGGCAATCAGTGGCACAACTTTCAAGAACGGCCCCAATATCTTTTGTAGAAACATAAGATATGCAAGACCAGTTAGAGTGGAAGGAGGTACGGCCCAGTTACACGACAGTCTGGAATGCCTGCCAACAAACAAATATCCAACAGGCACCGAAGCCTCGGAATGTGCTTCGCATGGGGCTTTTTGGCTGCCAGACATGGCTGTTTAGCGAATTCAGAACACAGTCCCTCCCCAGTGAACTCACATTTGTCTGTGAACAGGAGCAGTTGGGTAAGGAAAGGATCCGCACATTTTGTTAGCGCAGGTTGCCTACATCAGGAGCAAGCATACATTCAGTGGAAAACCTATTGTACTCTTTTGATTGACGAGTCCTTAACTTACTATTTTGCTAAGTGGATTATGACCATCTGAGGATAATCCGTCATTCCAAGAAACCCTCCACACTCCTCCCTTCCCTCTCCTACTCCCCACTTCTCCTCCTTCTCCACCACCACTCTGGAAATTGTCTCTCAATACAAGCACACTTATGATATGGACCTATTTGACTAATTAATTAAATCGACCAATTAATTAACCCCTCCCTATCGGGGACACCCCCGGCAGCTCCCCTCCCCTCCCCCTCCAGGAATTTGTCTGGAAAAAGACTCAATTGATTGGCTAGCAGGTGGAAAATTGATTTCAGTGTACGGAATATTGTTTAACCCTTTATTTGGCAGTGTTGCTTTCAAGCAACATCAAATTTACCTTGGCCTTATGGGACAACAAACTCTTCCCAGTGCATTTCACTGGCATTACTGCCTCCAGGCAACATTCCTTTACACACTGCGAACGCCAGTTTTTGTAATAGCTTAAGGTTTTCCACACGAGATAGCAGTTTGTGCAGTGGTGTTACAGAGATCTCCTCGTGTGAGCAACAGGGGTGTCTTATTTTGGTTCTAAAAGAGTGGATTTAAATAGATTGAAGAAAAACTGCTATGATTACTGGCAAGATATACCCAGAGGTGTGTTTAGAGCAGTAATATTTCAATCTTTGTTTTGAAATACGTAAGTAGTATAAAACTTTTATGTTGCCTGTGAGCAACATTGCCTATAGTTAGGACATGTGACATTAGTATATTACACATGTTTACGGCGTGACAAAGAAGATGTTTTTATTTTTAGGGGCTTTTTAGCAATGGATTCCAGAATATTTTATGGAATTAAAAAAGCTAGAGGAATAGTAGTTCCACTAGAAAACCCGACTTTGTCTGATCTAAGTGAATCTGAAGACACTGCACTCGAAGTTTTTGCAGGCTGTAGTGATGATGATCCAGACTATATTCCAGAGCGTCAATCTCAGTTCCATAACCAAGTTATACCAGACACTGATTCTGATTTAGGAAGTGAAATCTCAGAAGCTGAACATGTGCAAGGACCTTCTGCAGTGAATCCTTCTAATGAAAGTGGCAGTCAAGTGAAAAAGTAAATTACAAAAGCAGTCACTTACATGTGGGTAAAGGAAGATACAACTGCTAGGGCAGAAAGTCTCTCTCATGTGTTTTCTGATGAAGGCAATACACCACTGGGTTATTTCAGAAGATTCTTTGATTCAGAACTAATTGTGCAGGAAACGAACTTAAACTCTGACCAACGAACTACACGTCAGTAAACAGCAATTTAATTTAAATAGAACAATTTTTCGGTGTTCTGATATACATGGGTCTTGTTTCTATGTCTTAGTAGACTGACTATTGGTCTCAGTCAATGAACTGTGAAAAATTCACCAGCATTTTCAGTTTGAAGCGCTTTCAGAAACTCCGCCGATACCTGCATTTTACGAGCAATGAGAATGCTGTGAACTGTTCTGAAAGACTTTTGAAAATAAGACCTGTTCTTGAGTCAATTGTATAGAACTGCCGTGAGCAGAAACAAGAGTCGGCATTTTCTACAGATGAGAAGATGGTTGCATATAAAGGTACAAGAGCAGGTAATTTGCGTCAATATATTCAAATAAGCCACACAAGTGGCGTTTTAAGATTTTTGTTCGTGCTGGTGTGTCTAGAGTTGTCTATGATTTTCTTCCCTATACTGGCAAGGGGATGATAACTGATCTTGCTGATGACGAGAAAATAATGGAATTGGAATACTTTTATTTTGACAATTTATTTTGCAGCCTTGAACTTAAAACATACTTACAAAACATCAAACAATGAGTCCATGGGCACCGTAAGGAAGAACTGAATAAACAACTGTCCTCTACATGACGAGAAGCGGTTACTGAATGACGAGTCAGCTATGACTACAGGAAGGACAGTCACTCAGACCTCATTTTAGTAAGGTGGGCAGGCTATAAAATCGTGACACTTGCAAGCTCGTTTTTTGGTGTCCAACTACTCTCAACAGGAAAACGATGGGACAGCAATCAAAAAAGAATTGATGTGCCCTGTCCCAGTATTGTACGTCAGTACAACAAGCACATGGGAGGAGTTGATCTTGCTGGTATGCTGATAGAGCTCTACAGAGTACCAATGAAAACTAGGCGATGGTACATGAGATGGTTTGGATTTATTCTAGATCTGAGTGTTTTAAATGCTTTCCTGCATTTTTCGAAGAGAATCTCTGGACAAGAAGACCTCAT